>NC_086174.1:37908089-40565589 GCF_023053635.1 Elgaria multicarinata webbii
GCAAACAAAGGCACAGAATCATTAAACTGCTGAACAGTTTGAAAATCAACCTTTTTTAAAAAAGGCCTGGTGGTGGTGGGAAATCCCTTGGCACCTAAAAGATGATAATGTGGGCGCCAGGTGGGCCTCTGTGGGCAGAGAATCCCAAAGGCAGAAAGCGACCGCTGAAAAGGTTTTCTATCCGGTCACTACCCACCACATCTCAAATGGGTTGGCACCCAGAAAAAGGACCCAGATTGAGCATTTCAGTAGGTGCGCAGATTGATACAGAAGCAGGTGGTGCAACAACTATCTGGGTCCTAAGCCAGATAGGCTTAAAGGTTAAAATTAGCTGTTTGAATTGTGCTCAGAAACATATTGGGAATGAATGCATCCAATAGTGCTTAACTTTGACTGTCTCTTGCCTTAAGTTACATTAGTCGGTTTCACAATGCTCTTAATTAGGCAAAAGCAAGGAGGTTGGGTCCAATACTGAACTTAAACATCAAACTCCTAAGATTTTATTAGCGTTGTGCCTTTGTTATCAAAGTCCGGGTTATATATATAACCTGCTCACTCATGCAACTGTCATCAAATTTCCCCAGTGAATGTGCTTTTTTATTATAAGGATGGGTGTATCTGGGAATAATTTATAGACAAATTTATAGCCACAAGTTTTCTAAAACAATTTCAAGCAAACACACACTGAAATGTAACATGGCAAATAATTTTGAGTTGGTAGGACTAACAGAAAAGTTGGCTTGTGTATCTTCTCCAGAGTTAAACTTTCTCATACTAACTAGAAAGTTCCATCTGTGCAATAGCATGTAGACAGAACGAAAATATGTTAACAGTTGTGCTGTTTAAAATGTATGCAGTCAGAGAGGATAAATATACCACTCAGTGCACTTTCATATTAACATTCCATTTTTATTTTTTCCCCACTTGTAAGATAGGGTGTAAATAAATCTTTCTGGGTATAACATTATTTTCTTTGGAAAATTGGTGTCATGAAAAATCACCAGTTGTTTCTTTTGGGCACAGTCGTTTTTCACTGGTGTATATAGAATTCCTAAGCTTACAGTTCTACATGCACAGAGGGAATTCCCACAGACATTCTACTACGCTTTCTCTACCAAGGCTGGAGCCAGGCACATTATCCTGACCCTTCTAGGAACTCTAACATGAAAGCTACTCCCATAAAGAGCATGAATATGCTATATGCCAGAGGGCCTGGAGAAGAACAGGCCACCAGATAACTGAATGCAAGGGACATTATTGGCAATAGCCAGGCATGTTGTGGTGCCCCGAGTGCAGTGCTAGCACACTCAGCTGAGTATTGGCAGGGAGGGAGAATAATAAGGAAAGAGCTCTACAGAGCGCCTTTGGGCCTACCCTTCACATGCACAAACTTGCATGCAGAAGAACTCTGCATAACATGTGCAAAATGGAAGACTATATGACTGCTGTACAAATAATTAGACACATGTTCCCTGAGTATGTTTTCAAAATTTTGATGTGGATATGGTGTGTATGTGTGCCTGTACACAAACATACCTGGGAAAGAAAGTATTAACTCATGAGGAAAGTCAATGTATTGCAATCCCGAATTTCCAGAAACATTTAAAATCCTACCAAATATCTCAAATATATAAGAGAATATATTTGTCACTGCACACAGTGAAGTAAGGGTTCTGCCATTATCCCAATAAAATGGTGGAAAAAATTCTATTTCTCCACTTTGTGAATCATACAGGATTCATCCAACCTGGAGCATCCATAATTCAAGCACTACAACACAGCAATAAGAACTGATAGCGACTGAAGAAGGAAATACCTGCATGCTTAAGATTTATAAACGTATGTTTTAAATCTTTTTTTAAAAATACCCTTAGGGGCACCACACCCACCCAACACCAAAACCAAAACCAAAAAAGACTGCACATGTATATAGGTGAATGGAGAAGGATCGTGTAAGAACAGGGTAAGCAAAAACATGCACAACCCAGCAAAGCACCTAACTAAGCCGCCTGGTTCACTTACATGAGGGGAGGAAGAATGGCATGACAGAAGAGGAGAAAGCAGGAGGGGTGACAGAAGAAGAAATGAAGTGGAGGGAAAGAGGGAAATGAATAGACAAGGGAGGGTGAGAGTGGGAGCAGAGGCAGTTAGGAGGAAAAAGCGGAAAGGATAATGGAAGCTGGAATGAGAGATGACAATGGGAGTTGAGCAAGGAGATGAGAGACAGAATGGGCAAAAGCAATGCTGAGAGGAGGAATACAAAGGCAACTGGCAGAGCGGACGAGCAGGAAGGGAATTGAGAGGTGCAAAATGGAACGCAGGGAATCAGGATGTGGGAGTAGGGTTGCCATATGTCCCGAAAAACCAGGAATGTCATGTTTTCAAAGCATTTCCAAAATGTCCCAGCTAGTCAGTCAAGAATCCCGGATTCCTGTTCCAGCCGGCCGGAGAAATTCCAACTTCCGAAATGGTGTCTTACACTCAGCGGAGTGTAAGTCTCCATACTGAAGTCTCCTCTAGCTCTTGAGAACTAGTGGAGAAGTGTAATTTAGTGCCATTTTTTTTCTATTTGTTTGCTTAAACTGTTCTTTTCCTATTATTTATTTGCAGGTGCTTAAAGCAGCAGTTTCTGCAGCTGAAACTCTCCCCATGGCCTGAGTTCGATCCCGGCGGAAGCTGGTTTCAGGCAGCCGGCTCGGGTCGACTCAGCCTTCCATCCTCCCGAGGTCGGTAAAATGAGTACCCAGTTAGCTGGGGGAAAGGTAATAACGGCTGGGGAAGGCAACAGCAAACCACCCCGCTATAAGGCCTGCCAAGAAAACATCAGCGAAAGCTGGTGTCCCTCCAAGGGTCAGTAATGACTCAGTGCTTGCACGAGAAGTTCCTTTCCTTCTTTCCAAGTACTTTAGGCTGCAATTCTAAGCATACTTACCTGGGAATCAGTCCTATTTAACTTAATAGGATTTGTTTCTGAGTAGACACACATAGGATTGCAGGGTTAGATAACTAAAACTTAGATAGCTTTCTTTCTTTCCCTAGACCTTTACATATTGCTCAGTTTTTTTTAAAAAAAAAATCCTAGAACCACCCACCCACCCCAAAAAATTGTCCTGGTTTTTGTGGATTCAGGATATGGCAACCCTACGTGGGATCGCGAAATGGAGTGACAGGTGGAAAAAGGTAAGTAAGACACAGAAGTGAGGGGTTGTGTGGGGAGCTAAATTCTTCCATTAATCCAACCAACATTTTTCTTGAGAGTACCCCTTTCTGCATATGATCCATATATAGAAATAATCTATTGTGAGTCCATAGGCATTTTTTTGTTTAAATTCACTTCTGAAGACACTTTTTTATTGCTTCTCTTCAGGAATCTGTCTTTTGGGAGTCAGAAACTAAAACATTTAAGTAGAATTATTCATTACAGACTTAGTGACAAGAAAAAGAAAGAAGGTTTATGTGTGTTATATTGACTTGAGAAGTAGCAGCAGAACCTTGCTGTCAATATAGCCTTTAGAACAGGGGGATATAAAATAAAAGCAGTAAAAAGCCAAAATTCTATCCTCAGGCAGTTATTCACAGAATCCAATGTGGAATCAAAAATTAAAACAGCAAGGCACTTCATTACTACATGGAATAGCTCACCTTATTTTACTTTCTTTTCAACATTTCAGAGTTGAGAGGGAGGTCATCTTTCAACACAATGCTTTGATTATCTTCAAAACAATGAACCTACTTCTAATTTCTGTAGCTGCAGATTATTTTTGTTTTAATGGGTATTTTACTTTTGTTTTTTGGCATAGGAAGCCAATTTTATACAAGTATCTTGCTGTTAAATGACTACTACAAATGTTTGTAAAATTTGTTTTATATTGACTTAATTATACATTTCCCTTCATAATTTTACTTTTTGCATGGCCTAATAGCTGAGAGTAATAATACCAAACTGAACTGAACCAACTTCTATAAATTGTCAGTTCTTCATGTTCAGTTGTATTACCTACACTTAAAATCATTTCATATAAAGAACATTTGTATTATTAAAATCATCCTATTTTTATAGATAGCCATTCTGTTCTCCCCCTGCCTAAGCGAAAGATCCTGACAAAGTTAAGTACCTTTAGGTCCCATTGATTTTAGTAGGACAGAGTTAAGCATGATGGGTCTTAGCCCACTAAAAACAATGGGTCTTAGAGCCCAACCAGAGGAGAGAATTGTGATCTACAATCATATAGCCAAAATATAGCAGACAAGTAAATAGCCATGGGGCCCTGATTCATACACATACTGCAGCACCAGGAAAGGCAAGCTAACCTTTACCCCAACATTGTTTTTATAATGAAACCCCACCCCCTGCATCTGTCATTTGTCCCATTATAGGAAATGTGCATGTACAGGGTATGCACACGTACATTTTCCTTAGAAGTGCATCACTATGGGGAGGGCCAATTTTCATTAGACAGAGTTAATCCCTGCTCTAACACCATGGTTCTGATGTGGAACCCTAATCCCCCACCCTCAGCTATTTACTAAAAAAATTAATAAGATATGAAATCTGATAATGGGTCTACATCAACCTTCCCCAACCCAGTATACTCCAAATGTATTAGACTACAATTCCCATCAGCCCCAGTCAGCATAGAAAATGGTCAGGAAAAATGGCAGTTGTAGTCCAAAAGATCTGGAGGGAACCAAGTTGGGGAAGGCTGATCTACATCAAATTGTTAGTGTGAGTGCGTAAAACAAGGGTGAGCAACTGTGGGAGGTACAGCAACTATTTTCACACACACAGCAGACCTGGCCCCCACACAGACCACAACCCCTGCAGGTGCCAATTTTTTAAAATAAAAACAATGGTATCTGTAGTGGCTACAGAGTGCCCAAAGGGTCAAAATTAGCTTGTTTGCAAGCTGAATTTAAGCTTTTAGGCACTCTTTAGCAGCTATGGAATAAAAGGGTCAAAATTAGTGGGGGTGGTAGGAAGTGCATGTGACCAGCAGGATTCTTGTTGCCCACCCCTGCATTAAAAAAAAGGATTCGATTTTTATTCTCCAGCTTTTTAACATTGAAAGATATTTTAAATGGATGATAGAAATATTTGCCTTCAAATGCATGGTTGTGGATAGATAGGTATCTAGTGTCATTTATATAGCAAAAAAATTTTTTTGTTGTACACCTTAAAGCATTAGTAAAATCAAACTGGAATTGGTGGGAATTTGGGTTACAAAAAAGCAGATTACAACTGTTGTTCAAAGCACAAATGCCTATAGGTTCATGCAAATACTTGGGTGCACCTAAAGGATCTCTTTAAATCCCAGCCAACAATTGCATAGTCCACTGCCCCAATCCAGCTAGGAATCATATTTGCATGGATGCTGTACACATGATTCCCCAAACAGATTCTTTAATAGAGCTACACCAATCTTTTTGGAAGGTGGAATTATGTTTATCAGCTCTTTCAGGCTTGCCAGGGCAGTGGGGAGGGCTAGAGATATTCTTTCTCCAGTCCCGTCTCTCTGTCAAACAGCTGTTGGGATGATTTTAAGCTTCCTTTCCATGCCTATGCTGCTCGCAGCATTAGCTGCTGAGCTTGCACGATGTTGGATTTGGGTCCAAGGATTCACATGCTAAGCAGTACCAAAAGATCTTATAGTCTTTTATTAAAGAAAGGACAATTGTTCTTAACTGGGACCGATAGATGCTATATGAATGGCAAGGTTCTGTGGCACTTTTAACCCCACTCACAAGGGAGAAAAAAATGCTTAACTGAGATAAACTATAGAAATCAATCCACTCAAAGAAGGATAATTATGTGAAAATCCAGGCATGAAGACAGTAACATCATATTCTCTCAAACAGCAAAAGTTATCCCAGAAGTGCTTCTGGGTAAAAAAAATTTTTTTTTTAAATCGATTAGTCTCTCAATCTATGGTACATTCCCTTAGTCTAACTCCTAATGCGTGCGTGCGCACGCACACAAACACACACACCTATACAAAGACTATTTCTTATCAAGGTACACTAGAAAATACTATTTTTGTATAGAGACGTAAGTTTTCTACTCATTACTGTAACTTAAACAAAAGGTCATTTAACAATTTAAACAAACAGCATGGCTCAGGACAAAATTTCCCTTTCGTCTTAGAAAATCCATCATAGATACAACTCATAATGGTATGGTGTCTTTTAATTCACCCTGAGGGACAAAAGTGATTTACGAATTAAATTTTGTACAAAATTTTAGCAGCCATTTCTAATATCAAATGCTGTACCACAGTATGTACTAAAGTAACAGAGGAAAGGCCACATAATATTATACAATCTAGCTTACAATATCTACAGTATTGTGTTTTTTTAAAAAAGTATTGCCTTCAAAAAGGCACTGATATATCTTTTGTTGAACCAGCCATCTTTAGACTGCTCTAATTTGGAAAATATTGCCTGCTGGGATTTAAGTTCCCAGGACAGAACTCACTTCCAAGAACTTAAGATTGCAACCCCAATAAAAGCAACAGCAACAAAAGACACAAAGCAACCTAGCAGTTGTACTTTCATTGCAATTAAGGGCTTCTTTAACTGAGCAATTTATAGCACACTCGTGACTGGCCACTTACAGAAGTTTGTGGGTCATTTTGATGATGTCGTGAGCCTCCTGCATGTCTCCCACTCCTTTTCCTGCTTATTGTGCTAAAAAATAAACCTTGGGAAATCCGACTCTTCTGAAATGACTAAAGATTTCCTGCTGTGTGCAGTCGAAATTGAGCTACAAAACACTCACTAAAGGGCACTGTCCTGTTCATCTATATGAGTTCGGAAGTTTTCAATTACAGATCACGTGGTCGCTGCTCTCCTCCTGTGTTATTCAGCTTGTTTCAAATGCAGAAGAGAAGCAAGAAGCAAAGCGACAGTAAGGAAACACAACTTCCCTTTAATCTGAAAGGCTTCTTCAATATGCTCTCAGCAGGATGTAAATGCCTAAAAACGGCTATGGTTACCAAGTTGTTATAAATCTTGAACAACTGGCACAACAGAGACTTGGCATGAGAGAACAGTAACCAAGTTAGGGAATAGTTTTACCTATTAAAACCACAGAGAAGGGTGTGGGAAATGATTGGAATCACACTCAGAGAGACCAGCATACCAGCTCTTTGTTGAAAGTTACATTGGGCAAGAGCACATCACAAATTAGACAAGCTGTTCTACCCACACACTCTTTATCTCTCTATGATCCCTGCCATTGCTTTATCCAAACAAACCTGAGTTATGCTGTCCACAAACCCACAGTATGGGAGTCTTTAGATCAACTCTATCAAGCAACTCCAAATTAAATGTGTAAGAGCCAAAGACCTAAGGTGAGTGTCTATTGCTAGGCTCACAAACAGAAAATGACTAGTCCACATGACTACCAGGAACCTTCAGCCTGTACTTAAAACAAGAGGCAGTGTAGATGGTTTGATTCGAATTTCAAAAGGCGCCTACTTTTCATCAGCACCACATACGGAATCCACTGACATGCTTTTCTGCAGCATATGTAAAGGAGTTAGTGGCTTAGGGAGGTATAGGGAGAGGAACCATCATTACACCAAGCATCTTTGTGCAGCAAAATTGTGCACTTCAAGATTTTCCCGCAGCCTATTGCAAATTATGGAGGCAGTTTTGGTTGCATTTTGAAATGAATTGTAAACATATAAGATGAACCCTGCTGGATCAGATGAAAGGCATCTCTAGTGCAGCATCTTGGACAACCAAAGACCTCTTGAGAAGCCCACAGGTAGCACAGGAGGTCATTAGCTCTCCCTCTGCTTTTGTTTCCCCTGCAACCACTATTCAGAATATAGTAATATTTCAAAATTTCTCAAAGTCCTTGTTAAACAAATAAAAGTGGCATGCAAACAATAACCAAACTCTAAAATATGCAACAAAGAGCTTTCAGAGTAGATGGAATAAAACAGGTCTGAAAACATCCTATATTATCCTCAAATGGGGTAGTAATAATAATAATAATTTATTTCTTACCCGCCTCTCCAGTTGGATCGAGGCGGGGAACAACAAGAAGCATAAAAAACACAAAATACTGATTAAAAACATGGCATACACGGTTTAAAAACATCCTAAAAGCATAACATACTAAAAATATCCTAAAATTCTACTGGATAGGCCATCAAAAAGCAGAGCAAGGAGTTTCTTCTGATACTGCTTCCAAAATCTGTGTGTGTGTGTGTGTGTGAAATCACACAGAAGAGGATTTTTCTCTTTAGAAGGTTTTGAGTGCGGGAGCATAATTTGCCAAAATGAAAATGTACAATTCACTCTATCAGCAGCTTGGTCCAGCTAGTGGCTTGGACAGGAACTAGTCTCCTAAGCAGGCCACATGTCAAGCAGATGGAGGGCCATGGTCTCTCCTTCATCTCACAAAGTGGACCATTGCCCCTTTCCCTGGCAACTTACATACAAGAAGTCCCATTCTTACAGCTACCACTTCTTCCTCCTCCTGTCTCTCTCAGCCCAGGCTTGACCACTGGAGCACCAGTAGCTAATCCCTGAGCTAGTCTTTTGCCTCCAATAGAATAAGACACATCAGCACGTTCCTTTGGAGGAAGGCAAGGTGCCCCAACATTTAAGGGTTGGATATTATGATGAATATCTATTGTTACGATCTGTGTATACATGCTCACTGTATCCCAGAGGGATTCTTAACAGTGTGGGAGGATGCCTTGTATCATTGGAGAAGGATTTCTCATCAATGTGGGTGTGAGAGGAGGGCTTTCCCCCAGTTAGCCTCCGTGCACATTTTTTTTCACATGCACATTTGGAAAAGTAAGGGTGGTGGGACTTCCTCCTATTAATATCCCATGTGTGGGTTGACTTTTTCTTGCAAAGGAGGAACCGAGTGATTCGCCATGAGACAAGGCTGGCTGGAATGGTTATATATTTTCCTAGCAGGGTTTTTTGCGCAGGGGAAAAAAGAATCTTGCCTCGGTATACATGAAGCATCATCATTCATAGGAGAGAGGAAACAATGTTTCCTGCAGCCTTAGGAGGATTCCTTCTTCGCAATGTTACACACTTAGGCAGGAAGTAGACATTTAAGAGGTCATTCCTCATTCCTCTTCGCTGTTTGAATAGGAGGGAAAGGGGATGGCTGAGTGTATTTTCTCTCTCTTCACAATCCACTAATCTGAGAGGCAGCCAGGCAAGCCAGCCTGTGGGAGGATGTTTTCCCCTTTCAGCATTTTGTGCATATAAGATCAATAGCCAGGGGCTGCTGTCTTCTCCTGCCTTAAAGCGGACCTGCCGGCCAGCAGCAGTCTGCCCGTCTCTCTTCTCCTTTCCTTCCTCGCTCCCTCCGCCCCCCCACCCCCACCCCCCCACACATAGCGAGGCGCTCTGCTACCGCCTGTCACATGAGTCCGCCACTCACTCACCGCCTGTGATCTGTGCAGGGCCAAAGCACAGAGCCAGCTGGAACCACAAGACCACCAGGGACAGCCTTGACTGGGAACGCTGAAGCTGCTGCGGCGGAGGCGACTGTTGCTTTTCTAGGAATGGATCCCCGCTGTTCGGGTTCATTCCATGATACATCTTTCATCCGCAAAGGGCATCCGGATTGCAATGGTCTGCAAACAGGAACAGGCAACCGGCTTTAGAACGTGAACTGTTCCCTCCGCATAGCTCCTCGCCTAACCATCACCACCCCTCCTTTAAGAGAGGGTGTTTAGATCTGGAGTGGAGCAAAGAGCACTTTCAAACCACTTGCATGCAAATGAAACCAACCCCACTGCCAGGGCTCACTCCAGTTGCCCGTTCAGCACGTGCGCTCCCTAGTGACAGGGCGAGAAATAATGCTTTATAACTAACCGGCCTCTTTCTCCCCCCACCAGGCCATTCTGACCTCCGCTTAGGGTTGGGGTGTCTCTGAATGTGTGACACACACCCCTCCCAATGCCACCCTCAACCAGCTCGGAAAAGCCCTGCGCTAACGGGAACTTTGCCCTTCCTCCCCTTCCCATCTCCTGCCCGCCGCTCTCGTAGGTGGCAACACGCCACTCGGTTCTTTTGCACCGAGATGCCGGTTCCCTTCTTCTTCCTCCATCTCACGTTTGGCTCCCCCCACCCCACCGACTGAAAACCTCCCGGCTCCGCTTCCCGAGAACTCTCTTGGTCACTTGGAGCCGGGCCGGGGCGCTGACTGGAATATTTCACGCGGATATTTGCTCTGTGTTCGTCAAACAAACAAAAAAGGAACGAGAAGGGGAGAGGAGGAAGAGAAACCGATGAAGTTCTTTCCGTCAGGTCGCACCTTCCCCCGCCGCAACGCGCCCCCGGTGGCAAACGCTCCAGCTTGCTCGGCTTTCCCGCCTCCGCCTCCTCCGCCTCCTCGCCTCCGCTCCCCCCGCCCCGAAGTCAGCTGCGCAGTGCGCCCTTACCTGAGGGCTGCCCGCCTGCATGGAGCCTCCTTCCTTTCCCCCTAGCCAAGCTCTCAGCCGGGCACGCCGCGATCCTTTTGCTTCCGCGCCGCCGCCCTCCCCTCGAGTGCTCGCGTTAGAGGAGCAAGAGGAGGAAGAGGACTGAGAGAGAGAGACGGCGCGCGCCGACGCTCGCGCTCATCCTACCTGTCTGCAGGGGAGGGAGGGAGGAAGGGAAGGAGGAAAGAGCAGAGCGCCCGCGAGGCTCCGGCGCCGGCTGCTGCCGCTGCCGCCAATGAGAAGGCTGAGCGTGCACCTGCTTAGTGCACGAGCCGTCTTGCAGGCTGCTCCCGCGAGGGAGCTCCTCTCTGTCGGTCTGGCGCGCAGAGTGCCGCCGTCGCCGCCGCCGCGCCGTGCTGCGTTTCCCGGTGATGAATGAACGGCAGGAGCGAGCGAGAGGCGGCAGCTGGAACGCCCATCCTCTGCCCAGAAGCATGGGAGCTCCAGACAGAGGCTGTCACGAAGCCCGCTGCGACTCCTGCAAGAGCAGCAGCAGCAGGCATTAGGAAGGAGGTGCCTTGCTGCCGCCCCCTCCCCCTTCCACGCAGATAAAGGAGGGGGAAACGCTCGCTTTGGGAAAAAAAGCAGGATGACAGGGTTGAGGAAAAGTCACGATTGTCAAGTATATGTGGAGCCGACTGGAATTCAGCCTCTTTGGGAAGGGTCTGCCCGTTTTCCAAAATTGTCATTCAGGTGGAGAGAGGGGGATTTGGGCTTTAATAACTGGTTGAAAATGTATTAACCTCCATTTCCAATGACCACGAGAAGGGCACGGGGAGTGCTGTTTGTTTCCCATTCTCCGCGACACACCCAGGCTTGTTCACGCTGCTGGAAGTCCAGCACTTTTCTAAGGGGTGTGGGTGTGGGTGTGGGTGTGTTACATAAACATAATAAAAGGGCTCACAGAAAACACAGCAGGACTCCATAAAACTACACTTACAAAGATCATTTCATGTGGGGTTTGCAAACAGCTCTCTCTAGGCCGCCTAAGCTCTCCAATTGAGGGCCGTCCCTATCAATAGGCAGAGTGAGGTGGCTGCCTCAGGCAGTAGCTCCTGGGAGGCAGAAAACAGAACCAGGTGTTGGAAGACCAAGCTGAGTGTGCCTTGCAGCCTGCTCTGCATCCCTTAACCAGGCCTACTGCCCCCCTTGCCAAAGTTGCAGTGAGATTAAACTGCTAGCCTGGTCAGTTGCTGTGCATAGAACGGGGGTGGAGATCTTGTCCGTCACCTCAGGAAGCAAAGTGTTTTTTGCAGGTACTGCTTTAATTACAGAAGAAAAGTGGGGGTTAATTTAACCCATAAATGACAGTCTCTGATTCCTCCTGATTTTAGCCAAATCATTAACCCCACCATAGCATTCTAAAAACAGTAGCTAAGAAGGCCGACCCAAAAGGTAGGCGAGAGGTGCTGTCCTGTAACACGTATGGTGAATGCAGGTAAATTTGGAATTTCTACAGTTTATTGCAGGGGTGCAGAGCTAGGGCCAAATCCTGTCCATCTGAGCCTCAATCCATCCTTATGGTATCCCCCAGGTAGCCACAATCACCATTTTCCCCAGTCACCAATTGTTTTGGGTTCCCTAGCTTTGTGCAGTTTTCCCCCCATTTTAAAAGGTTGAAATGACTTTTCTAAGGCATAGAGCCAAATGGCACACTACACTTTAGGAGGAGAAAGGTTTAATCCTCCCCTCCCAGAGCACAGTGGTCTAGTGTGGTGTAGTGGCTATGGTGTTGGACTGGAAGTCGGGAGATCCAAGTTCTAATCCCCACTCAGCCATGGAAACCCACTGGGTGACTTTGGGCCAGTCACAGACTCTCAGCCCAAGAGGAGGAGGATTATGTACACCGCCTTGGGTCCCTTGGAGGAAAAAAGCCGGGATATAAATGTAATATAAATAATCCAAACACAGGGGGAAAAGAAAAGAAAAGGCAAGTTTAGCTACACAATTAGCATGATGTGAACATGCCTCTCGGTTATTGGCAGTAAGAGCTTTAAGCTAAAAGTTGCTGCTATTTTTGGCCCCTCCTCTTTTGCTTTTGGCCCCACCCACCACTGGAATGCACCCATCACTACCTGAGAGCTTCTCCTACATTTAGATCATCAGGCTGGAAAAGGTTCAATATCCCTGTTTTATGGGAATTCAACTCAAACATAGGCTGAGTTCGGACAACACGCTAATCAACGGTTGTTTTCCATTTTGTTCCTGTTACCCCACCCCATTGATTAGCATGTCATCCGAACTCAGCCAGTGTTTTGACTTCTGAGAACACAATGCCATAGGGCCAATTCTCTTTTTGAGCAGCTTTGGTAATAACATTTATTACATATTAATCATAGCCATACACACTATTACATCTGAAATGCTTGGTTTCCATGATACTTTTATTATTTTTCTTTTTCTTTACAATTTCAAGTTTGAAATTAAAATGTGTGGTTTTAATAAGTAGATAATGTTGCTGCATCTCCAGCAAAGAAAATCAAGACAGATTCATCATGTAGTGATAATAGCATTCTAGTTATGTGGGTGGCATGTGTGATTTGCCAGGGTAAATGAACGTCAAAACTTCAAAGCTCAGCAAGATCAAGATAGACTGCTGCTCTGACTGGGGGTTTTGGTTCAGATGGGGACTTTCCCAGCTCTACTCGGAGATGCCAGGAATTGAACCTGCAACCTCTGTTCTACTCACTGAGCTATGACCCAGTGGTGAAACTTTAAAGGGTTAATGTTTTTCTCAAGAAACTGAAAGTAATGTAATGCTTTCAGGAGGAGGAGTAAAACCTTCTCTCAGTCAGTTGTATCAGGAGAAAAACATGCTTTGTCTGATTAAATTTGATTTTATAAAATAAGAATAAAATAATCTCCATTTTCGAGATGCTGTTTTGCTGGGAGCTGAACACCCATCTCCTATTTTCTAGTTTCCCTCTGTTCCACCCACCCCACCTCTCTCAATATATAAACTTGTCCCAAATAACTAGATGTTAACAACATTAGCAGATTAAATATTCGGTGTGTTCAGTCAACATGCTAAGACATGGTTAGGCACTCCCCCTAAAGGATCGGGTCCGTAGTTTGGGGGTGCTCTTGGATCCAGAACTGTCACTTGAGGCACAGGTGAACTCAGTGGCAAAGAGCACCTTTTACCAGCTTAGGCTGATATACCAGCTACGCTCTTATCTGGACAGAGATAGCTTAGTTACAGTTATCCATGCTCTGATAACCTCTCGTTTGGATTACTGCAATGCGTTATACGTGGGGCTGCCTTTGAAAACGGTCCGGAAACTTCAACTGGTACAAAACAGGGCAGCACGCTTACTAACAGGGACTGGCCAATGAGACCACATTACGCCAGCCCTTTTCCAGCTTCATTGGCTGCCAGTCCAGGTCCGGGCCCGATTCAAAGTGCTAGTATTAACATTTAAAGTCCTAAACGGCTTGGGGCCAGGTTATCTGAAGGAACGCCTCCTCCTGTATGTACCTGCTCGGACCCTAAGGTCATCCTCAGGGGTCCTTCTCCGTGAGCCCCTGCCAAAGGTGGCTACCAGGTGGCTACCAGGAGGAGGGCCTTCTCTGCTGTGGCACCCCAGCTGTGGAATGAGCTCCCTAAGGAGGTTCGCTTGGCACCTACATTATATGCTTTTAGATGCCAGGTGAAGACCTTTTTATTCTCCCAGCATTTTAACAATCTATAAATACATTTTAACTTGGTGTTTTAAATTTGTAATTTTGCATTGCTGCTGTTTTTATCTGGTTGAGCTTTTATATTGTATTTTATATTATGGTTTTATACTGTTGTTTTATACTTTGAATGTTTTTAATTTTTGTGAACCGCCCAGAGAGCTCTGGCTATTGGGCGGTATAGAAATGTAATAAATAGATAAATAAATAAACAAACCCTTTTGTAACAAATGGTTAATGAGCATGTTTAAACTGTTGTTACAGAGCCAGTATGGTAATGAATGGTTCATATGGTTCATATGACACATAATGTTTAACTCAAAATGCTTAACCACCATGGTTTAGCATGTCATTTGAACAGGGTGCATTATGGGTTGGATTCAGATTTACCTCTGCCTACAGTACACCCATTGAAATCAATGAGACTTCAGTTATAACTTGTCCAATTAATTTCAACAGGTCTAAGTATGACCTGTATAAATAAAATAAATAAATAAAATAAATTATGACTAAATCTGGATAGAACCCTACATGTCTAAGGTGCAATCCTATGAATGTCTACTCCCCCCAAAAAAGTCCAACAACATCTCTGCTGCCCTCTCTCTTGGAGGACTCTCTTTCTCTCACACTAGTCGCCCAGAGGGTCAGGGTGGTGGTGTGGGTCTTTTATTATCTAGTTTGTGCCAGTTCCAGCCTCTTTCCATTCCACCTTCACATTGCTTCTCCTCCTTTGAGGTACATGTGGTGAGGCTCTTCGCTCCACTGCGACTGCGGGTTGCAGTTCTGTACCGCCCCCCAGGCTCGTCCTCAAAATTTATCTCTGATTTTGATTCGTGGCTGTCCTTTTTCCTCTCTGACAACTGTCCTACTCTTATCCTGGGTGATTTCAACATTCATGTGGATGACCCTCAAGATGCTGCAGCTCTACGATTTCGCTCATTATCTTCCTCTTATGATCTTAAGCTTTGGTCTGATGCACCCACACATTCCCTTGGACACTGTCTGGATCTTGTTCTCACTCGGAATTGCTCTGTGTTGGACTTTTCTACTGCTCACTTTCCGCTGTCAGATCATCACCTAGTTTCTTTCAATATTACTCATAATCCTCCTCCTTCACGTCCCGCTTCTCGCTCTTGTCGTGACTTGCAATCTATCAATTATGAGGCTTTTTCCCAGTCTCTAGCCTCCTCCCTTCCTTCTGTCTGTTCGGCTGTCTCCTTGGACTCAGCTGTCTCCTTCTTTAATTCCTCCTTATCTTCAACTCTTGATAATCTTGCTCCATCTACAACTCGGATAGTTCGCCCTTCTCAACCCCAACCGTGGCTCACCTCTTCCCTCCGCTACCTTCGCTCTTGTTCCCGGGCAGCTGAACGCCTTTGGCGTAAGACCAGGGACCGGGCAGACTTTGTCCATTACAAATTTGTACTCTCCTCTTTCTCTTCTGCCATCTCACTGGCCAAACAGCAGTACTACTCAACGCTGATCCAATCAAATGCTAGGCATCCTCAGCGGCTCTTTGCGTCCTTCAATTCTCTTCTGAAGCCTAATCCGCCATCTCTCCCCGCCTCTCTGTCTGCTAATAACTTTGCCTCTTTTTTCAATGCTAAAATCCAAACTATCCGCTCTGATCTGGCCAGCTCTGCTCCTCTTCCGGTTCCTGTTCCTCATCTGTCAGCTCCTCCTGCAAATTTCTCTGCGTTTCCTTCGGTCTCTGTGGATGAACTGTCTTCAATACTGCGCTCTTCGAAGCCTTCCACTTGTTCTCGTGATCCGATTCCTTCTCGCGTCTTTATTAATCTTATTCCTGCTATCCTCCCTTCCTTGCTACATATTATTAATCTTTCTCTGTCCTCTGGTTCATTTCCTTCTGCTTTTAAACATGCTACAGTCTCTCCCATTCTCAAGAAACCTACTCTTGATAGGCTATCTCTGTCTAACTACCGACCTGTCTCTTTGTTGCCGTTTGTTTCAAAGATCCTGGAGCGTGCGGTCTACTCTCACTGTCTTGACTTTCTTTCTAGTAACTCTGCTTTGGATCCATTTCAATCTGGATTCCGTCCTCTGCATTCCACCGAAACAGCCCTTACTAAGATCACCAATGATCTCCTTACTGCCAAGTCTAAAGGCCATTATTCCGTTCTTATTCTCCTTGATCTAACTGCAGCCTTTGACACGGTTGATCATGATCTTCTCTTAGATTCCCTTCATGGCCTTGGATTTTGTGGCTCTGTCTATAACTGGTTTGCCTCCTATCTAGAGGGTCGCTCTTTCAGCGTGTTGACTAATGGCAGCTCGTCTTCCTCCTGTCCCCTTTCAGTAGGGGTTCCGCAAGGCTCGGTGCTTGGCCCATTGTTGTTTTCCTTATACATGTTGCCCTTGGGCAAGCTTATTCAATCTCATGGCCTCCAATATCATCTGTACGCCGATGATACACAACTATATCTGTCATCTCCGGAACTTTCTCCTGATGTTCACGATCGTATCTCGGCATGTCTTTCAGATATCTCAGCTTGGCTGCTTCATCGTCGCTTGAAACTTAACATGGCAAAGACTGAATTGCTTGTTTTTCCTCCTAAACCTTCTCCTCATCTCTCATTCTCTCTTACTGTCAATGATGTTACGCTTACTCCGGTCAAGGAAGCTCGTAGCCTTGGCTTTATCTTCGACTCCTCGCTCTCCTTTATTCCTCATATTGAGGCAGTAGCTAAATCTTGTCGATTTTTCCTGTATAATATTGCCAGGATTCGATCATTTTTGTCTGTCTCTTCTGCCAAGACACTTGTTCATGCACTGGTTATTTCACGGTTGGACTACTGCAACCTTCTTCTCTCTGGCCTTCCTTCTTCTCACATCAGTCCGTTGGTTTCTGTTCACCACTCTGCCGCAAAGATCATCTTCTTAGCTCGCCGCTCCGACCATGTTACTCCGCTTCTGAAATCTCTTCATTGGCTTCCAATTCACTTCAGAATCCAATATAAACTTCTCCTGTTAACCTTCAAAGCTTTTCACGGTCTAGCTCCTTCCTATCTCTCCTCTCTCATCTCACACTATTGCCCCGCTCGTGCTCTTCGCTCCTCTGATGCCATGTTTCTCGCCTGCCCAAGGGCCTCTACTTCCCTTGCTCGGCTTCGTCCATTTTCGTCTGCTGCCCCTTACGCCTGGAACGCTCTTCCAGAACATTTGAGAACTACAAGTTCAACCACAGCTTTTAAAGCTCAACTAAAAACTTTTCTTTTTCCTAAAGCTTTTAAAACTTAATGTTGTGCAGACTTCTACTGTTACTTTCTACTGTTAGTTTTTCCCTACCCTGTGCCTGCTTACTCTACCCTGTACCTGTTTGCATTCTCTTCCCCTCCTTATTGTTTTACTATGATTTTATTAGATTGTAAGCCTATGCGGCAGGGTCTGTTTTACTCTGTACAGCACCATGTACATTGATGGTGCTATATAAATAAATAATATTAAAAAAAAATTCAGTATACCCCAGCCAGACATTTAGAGCTGGGGTATTGTAGGACTTTTTCTGTCTAAACTTGCATAGGATTACACTCTTAAAGATAAACAGATTGAAACAATTTCAGGCCTCAAGGCTCAACTTCTGCAATGCGCTGTAAATAGGGCTACCAGTGTACCTAGTTTGGAAACTTCAACTAGTTCAAAATATGGCAGCCAGGTTGGTCACTGGTACACCTAGGGGTGACCATATTACACCAACATTAAGATCACTCCACTGGGTGCCAATTAGTTTCTGGGCGAAGTACAGAGTGTTGGTTATTACCTTTAAACCCCTACATGGTTTGGGTCCAGGCTACCTGTGGGATCGCCTTCTCCCATTCAATCTGCCCCACACACTCAGGTCCTCTGGGAAGAATTTCCTTCAGCCAGCCAAAGCTAGGCTGACAGGTATTACCCAGAGGACCTTCACTTCCACTGCTCCCAGACTGTGGAATGGCCTGCCAGAGGAGATTTGTCAACTTAACAGTCTTTTAGCATTTAAGAAAGCTATAAAGACTGATCTCTTCTGGTAGGGCTATCCAGTGGAATTTTAGGATGTTTTATAAGAAATAATAATAATAATAATAATAATTGAGATAGTTCATTACATCAGAACTAGTATAACTGGTTAGGAAAAATGCACACCAATATAAAAACCATAAATTGATGCTATATTGTCTAGGTCTGTGTATTTCTATGACTGTTTGCTCAGAATATCAACAGATCTTGCTACTGCCATTTGTGAACACAATCAACAACTAGTTTATCCTACATACTTCCAGATATGTTTAGCTTGTCCAGCATGTTTTCACAACTGTGGTGTTGTAAAACATTGACTACAACTGCCAAAGGCTCATTCCATGGAATGGACATTTCATTTGTGTAGTATCCAACTAAACTGTCCAGCTTAGATTAATACCCTCACATAATAGATCAGTCACTGCCAAGCCACAGCATGTCTGCCAAGTTGCAGAAGGATAATGAAATTACCACCACCACCAGCTGTATCTCTCAACTTGAAGATGTCAACAGTTCCTGAAATGTCTACTGATATTCGGTTGTGTTCTGATATCAACTGTTCAGACATTGTGAAAAAGCAATAGTATGGTGTTGTGCAAGAACAAAACTGTTTTATCACATGCAGTTTGGGTCTAAGTGATCATGTAAACACAGTGACACACTTGGGGTTTTTCCTAGTAAGTGAAATTAATAGTTGCACAAAGAAACACAGTGTCAATAACATAAAGATTAAAATCAGGTGCCTTTTTAGTAGTAGCATGGGAACCATTTTTTTCTTCACTACATCCTGATAAGTTCATTCAGGCTAGATGATAACTGCATGCTAATATCCCATGCTACTGGCCCAGCTTTGTGGTGCTGAGCCTTTAAATTGACTCCCGCGCTGTTGCTCCAACTTCTAAAGCAACTTGTGGCCTACAGCTCCCATCAGCATAGCCAATAGTGAAGGATGATGACCTTTGCCCTACAAGTTGGCCATCAATGGTTTAAAGGGGCTAATATGGCTGAAACCCCTAGGATGTTCTCCTGCAGATACTACAGAGTCCTCCAATGGAATTTGATTGTTGAGCCTAGAAATCAGAATTGCCAAATGAATTTTCAAAAGTTTCAGATTTCCAAATTGTATAGCTTCTAAAACGATGTTTCTATCTGAAACATTTAGAATAAGCCATAAGTATTTGCTTCCATAAGTATTCTAAGGAAACTATTGAAAAGGAGTTCTCTTTAATCTCCTTCTGGTCTTCACCTGAAGTTATCTCTAGCATATATCTTCATCAGCTTATTGTCACTTTTTTAAATGCACGGTCTGACAGCAGAGATCCTCCATCAATAGGTAGGAACACTGAATCAAAACTACTGGCTTTTGTCTTCACCCAGCAAAAACAGTGTGAGACACACGTGGGGCTCTGGAGGGAGGAAGAGGATGGGAACCTTGGGGCTATCTTCATGGTGCCGAGTTGGTGCCAGTTCCGCCAAAACCCCACACTTTCACTCCTGCGGGGTTGCGCCAGATAATCCCCACACCAGGGAGCAAGCATGAGGTTTATGGCAGTCATCCACCCCTTCCCTCCCTGAGACAAGAATAGAGACAAGAAAAGACTTAGGGCAAGGAAGATGAGGCAGCTCAGGGAAAGAAACATTATTTTAGGAGGAAGAGGAGGCAGGGCAGTGGCTGCAGTAAGGCAGCGCAGGGCATTCCAGCAGCCATTCCGCTCACTGGCCAGCCCCCTGCCCCAGTGGAGGGTGACCAATCAGGGCTCACCATCTGCCAGAAATGCCCCCGGAGTGGCTACGGAGTAGCTCCTGGGCATGGACAGACCAGCAGAAGAGCCATGCTGCCCTCAGTCTGGCTGGAAAAGTCGGGATAAATCCCCAACTTTTCAGCCATGCATCTTCGGCTCTTTTCCCTGGGGTGGCTTCGAATCTGTGGCTGTATCATCTATCCGATGCCATGCAGATTTGGAGCCACCCTGGTGCAAAGAAGTTGTCCAGACAGCCCCTTTCCTTCTATGAACTTCCTTAAAAGCGCAATCCTATGCATGTATAGACAGAAAAAAATCCTAGAACTCCTAGCATTCCCTAGCCAGCCATTCTGACTGAAGAATGCTGGAAAGAGTAGCACTTTTTTCCCCTTCTAAACATGCATAGCCTAAGTTAACATATCTTAAGATCCAAGCCTAAGTTTATTAATGACCTCACACAAACAAGTATCATGATTATTTATTTTAGCAAAGCTAGAAGCATTTATCAAAATAATCTTAAATTTAATTAGACAATACATTTAACATGAGTTTTGAAATAGCAAATGATTTGTCTTTATTAATTAGCTGAGAAAACCTGTTGCAATTATCTTCAAAATGTCACTTTTATTGAAGCAGTCATTATTATTTTAATAGATTAAAGATCAGTTAGGTAATTTATTTTGACTCATAGAGCCATTGTAGGGTAGTCAGAGGGCTGGTAATGATCCACAGCTGAGTGGGTCATTACCAGCCTGTACAAACTCTGGCAAGAGCAGCTCTCAGATGGAACTTGAGAGCTGTTGGAAACAATGCCGTGCTTTTGGCTCCAGGCCCTTGTACCGCTGCTGACCTTGCTCTGTGACTGAACCTCCATGCTACTAACCTGCTTGACTCTGCTTCCTGGACTGTGTTTCTTATCTGACTGCTCACCTGTGTTTGGATCTTGGCTGCACCTCAGATCTGGGACTCTCCCTCTTTCTTGCCTGGTAAAACTGTGCCTTTGACCTTTGCCTGTTTATTGACTTGGCTTTCAATTGCCCTTTAATTGCCTTAACACAGATCCAGTCTCAACAGGACACAATGCCTTGAGCTCCTTCGAAGAAGAGGTGGGATATAAATGTAACAAATAAATGTATCTGACTGCTCAAGCACCTTAGTTAGCGTACTTAGGTTTTCAGCATTAAATTCTATTACTGTGAGACGAAGGGTTTGTACAGCATAGGTTTAACGGAGCTGGAAGAACTTCTGAAGCTTCCTTAACATTAGTTAGTAGAAAAGTGGCCATGCAATGGAGGCTGGTGGCTCTGATTTAAGTGGGGCTGTGAATCTGTCCTGGGTTTCAGTCAGAACCAGCAAGAACTCTAAAGGAGCAATCCAAGAGGCTGAGCCCTAGCCCCAAAATAGGGTCAGCAATTTGGATAGTTCTTTTAAATTTCTAGTTGAAACCCGGAGTGGATTCACCACCCCACTGAAATCGGAGCGATCAGCCTCCACTGTTGTCAGGTACATCTTGTGCTAAGGAGATCTCTGGCTGATTGCTCTCAACAGCTGGATCTTGCTCAAGTCTTCTGAATGGGATAGGAAGGCATACCACTACTACCATCAACCAAGCTAAGGATCACGTCATCTAGTTCTCTGTGTAAAAGGCAACACTAGAAAGTGCAGTAGGAGTCAGGGAGTGAGGCAAAGAGTGTCTGAGAGAAAGACACTCTTTGTCTTTCTGGAGCCTCTGGAGAGTCTGAATTTGGATTTGGCTATCTGCTGGAGTGTTCAATCTAGTGTTAGCCCTGGAAAGTTTGTGTTATCCTTAAATTCTCATGTTCTCCTTAAGTTCATGTTCTCCTACAGTTCTCCTTAAGTTCTTTGGGACAAGTTCCCTTAAACACCAACACGAGACAATATCACACAGTCATTTATCCTCCTGAATCCAAGGGTGCTTCCAGAGGGAGGGCTCCTGGCACCACTACCACTCCAAAGGCATTATACACCCCTTCCGACATTGCCTTTATGGTAGTGGCCCCAAGGTTATAGAATGCATTGCCAACAGAGGTCCATTGGTCCCCTTTCCTGAAGGGATTTTAGGAGGAAAGTGCAAGCCTTTTTGTTTGCACAGGCATTTACATCTAGGTTTATACCCCCCCCCCACTTCAATGAATTCCCAAGGTAGCTTACAAAGAATCAACATTACAATAAAAGCAGTGTAACACAAACACTTTTAAATTGCACAGTTTTTAAAAGCAGCATCAAAGCAACCAGCACAGACAAAACAAAAAATGTAGTAAAAATGTCTTTGCATTTCACTGAAACCACATCAAAGTTGGCGCCAGGTGTCTCAGGCAAGCCCACCTGGGGAAAGTATTCTACAAATTGGGAGACCAACAACAAGACCCTTTCCTTGGTAGCCATCCACTGCACCTCATACGTGGGAGCATCTCAAGAAGGACCTCTGTTGAAGATCAATGTGGGGCTGGCACATGTATGCTGGTCCCAAGCCATTAAAGGATTTCATTTCATTCATTTCATTTCAGCCAGAGACAATCCAGTACCTGATAATAAAAATCATTATATGCTGCCAAATGCTTTGGAGTTGAGAAAGGCCTTAACTTGGCACCAAAAAGATAACAGTGGACCTTTTCATACACACGTAAGCCATGGTTAGGTCGCTAACTCTTTTGTAGCAAATGGTTAGAGAGCATGTTTAAACCGTGATTATGTAGCCACCATGATTAAGAATGGGTCACATGACACGCTAAGCCATAATGTTTAGCTCAAAATGCTTAACCACCATGGCTTCGCATGTTGTCCAAACAGGGTCAGTGATGGCATCAGGCAGACGCCAGGCAGACCCCCAATTCATTCCGTAATTGGGGGAGGGGCACCACCGAGAAGACCCTCTCCCTTGTTGCCACCTTCAGTGCCTCCCTCAGAGGAGGCAGGGTTTCAGATGATGAGCATAGTGTACAGGTGGATTCATGCCAGGAGAGGTGCTCCATCAGGTATTGTGCTTAAAAGTCAAAAGCAGCACTTTGAACTGAGCCTGGGAACAAACACTGGCGTAGCACAATCTTAATCCCTGTTACCAGTGAAGAGCATAGCAGGTGCATTTTGAAGTAATTCCAGTTTCTGCATTGTCTTCAAAGGCTGCCTCACATCTAAGACATTATGAATACGATCATCTAATCTAGAGGTTACTAGAGCATTGATCATTGAGGCCTGCCTCTCTCTGTCCAAATAGGAGGCACCAGTCTAGGCCAGTAAAATACGCTCTGTGTCACAGAGGCAACCTTTATCTCCAGTGATAAGGATGGATCAGGAAGCAATTCCAGGCTGTGAACTTGTTCCTTCAGGAGGAATTCAACTCTATCCAGTACAGCAAGGCTGGCCCAAGACATTTTGCTGCCTCAGGTGAAGGAGGCACTTCACACACACATACAGCTGCCAAGTGGACTCGTCAACTTAAGAGATTCATCAACTTAACAGTCTTCCAGAATTTAAGAAAGCCATAAAGACTGATCTCTTCCAGCAGGCCTACCCAGTTGAATTTTAAGATGCCTTTTTTATATAATGTGCTGCTTTTAATAATGTATTATTTTTAAATGTTTTAATTAGTTATATGTATTTATGGTGTTTTTATTTGTGTTGTACCCCACCTTGATCCAGAGGGAGAGGCGGGTAACAAATAAAATTATTATTATTATCATCATCATCATCATCATCATCATCATTATTATTATTATTCATACTTTGACACTGGTGATGGAGCAGCATCTACCAGCACACCTGAGGGCAGCAGGCTAGCTTAGGGGATGCAGGGCAAACTCCCTGGAACACACAGCTTTGTCCACCAACTGAGGGGAATGGTCATGGAGCTGCCACCACTGCCCCCTCTACAACACTCAGCATCTGCTACCAGAGGCAACCACCTCATTCTGCCTCATGGTAGGGCCAGCTATGCAGTACAGGATGCACTCCACAAACCTGGGTACATGAAACACCCGCCAACAGGATCTCCAACTTTTCTGGATTGAGCGTCTGTCTTGTCAAGACTGAGCTTTGATTGATTAGCCCTCATGCAGTCCATTACCACACCACAGGCACTGGTTTATTGATGAACTTGCCTAATTAGTTGTTTAGGAATTTCAATTCTGGTGGTTTTTTTGGTTGGTTGGTTGTTGTTTTTTACTGTATTGCGATCACTATTTTTATGAGTTTTACTGCCCTTGTAAGCTGCCTTGCACTTATGGTAAAGGCAGGGTAAAAATGATTAAAGAAATAAAATTCTGCAGACAGTGCTTTTAGCAGCAGCACCTTTCTGATTGAAGATAATATAGTTTGGATGATGGCTATGTATGTATTCCCTCTTCCTTCCTTCTTGCCAAATGAAAGCAATGAAATATGGAAGGGGGATTGTGGTCCCATCGCTGAATCATCATCACTTACTGGCAAGGATACAGCCATAACTGAGATGTGCCAACCACAAGCATAGAAACCTAGTTATCATTATATTTTTTAGCAATTACTGCTAATTAAGCTTTATTTTTTTTTAAAAAAAAAGGCTTCAAGCAGAGGAAGAACTCTGACTGAACCTGTTCCTTCCTTTAGTTAATGTGACCTATATAAATTATTTGTCTTTTAAAAGCTGGTTTCAAATACATTGGCATCAAATCAGTTTTAGTAAAGCTAGGTTTGTGTGTGTGTGTGTGTGTGTGTGTGTGTGTGTGTATAATATATATATATATACACACACACATACACACACACAACCTATAAACATATGGAACTGACATACCAAGTCCATTTGTGCCTCTGTGTCAACTCTGAGTGGCAGCAACTACCCAAGATTGCCCCTTTTCCTGGAATTGCCATCCTTGGTTCGCTCACTTTTAACAGAGCATTCAACCACATTGTTGTCAGACACATTGTTTTCTATTCCAGTGTTTTCTGTCTCGTCATCCCATGTCTTTCAAGCCTTTTTTCTGGCAAATCTTTTTGTAATAAAATATAATTGCTGTCTAGCATTGACAGGTATAGTGCTATTGAGGGTTGTGTTTTTTTATGATCCTATGCCTTTAAATGTTTTATGTTTGCAAGCTCAATCTGTTTTAATCCAGGATACATGCAGGTGGGGGATTAGCAATGAACAGCCTATTAATTGGTACAGTGTCAGTTTCTGTTCCTACATATGCAAGGAGGGTGTTAATTACTGATTTCATCTTTTTTCATCTTTCAAAATTGTGAAGCAGGAAACTTCTGCTATTTAAAAAAAAGAAAAGAAAAATGTAAGAGGAAATCAGTAATTAAATATCATCTCTACTTGAACTGAAATGGTCATTGGGGAAACTGAGAGGCTAGATTCCGGCTGGACATCAGGAAAAACTTCCTGACTGTTAGAGCAGTACGACAATGGAACCAGTTACCAGGGGAGGCTGTAGGCTCTCCCATACTAGAGCCATTCAAGAGGCAACTAGCCTGCCATCTGTCAGGGATGCTTTAAGGTAGATTCCTGCATTGAGCAGGGGGTTGGACTCGATGGCCTTATAGGACCCTTCCAACTCTACTATTCTATGATTCTATGATACTATCACAAAGTCCCCAGTTCAGGGAATCAGTAAAATGGGCTGTATCAGCAAGTAGCTACCATTTGCTGAAATCTTTTCTGAATGCACTTACTCTTAAAGGAGAATCTTGGCCATGGGAACAGGCACTGCTGGATAATGTGTTGCTATATGGGGAGAGTAATCCTAGGGAGCCATAGGATACAATGGATTCCTAGATCCGAGTTCAGAAACAGCACTCCAACCTCGGACCCAGGAATCTGAGCTCCCAGACCCCCTTCGCAGCTAGTGTGAAGAGGACCTCAGAGGGAAAGGTGACATGCCAGTGGGAAGGGTGGGGTGGCTTATGCCATCGCCCCAGGCCTCCCCAACCTCCTTCGCTCCCCATGCCTGACACCTACACTAGGGCTGGAGTGTTTCTTCCTCATATCTTGCTTTCCCTGAGGCGAGAACGTTTTGATTGGAGGAGCATTCAGTTATGTGATACCCTTCATAAAGCCTGTCTAGCTAAATTGCAGAGCGGGAGGCCCCGCTGCGCCTCCCACTCTACACTGCATACTTGTAAGTCTCTGGGTTCAGAGGCTTACGAGTATTAAGGGTGAATCTGGTAGAGTAGCACACTAAATGCTTATACAAATCTGTAGTAGGGGACTGGAGAATGGCCAGCCAATGAGGCTGAATTTTTAGCAGTTTCAAGCACTGCACTACATTATAACTAAGAATAGTTTCCCCAATACTTACTTCTTATACAGTCCCAGTTGTATAAAAACAGCTTCCTTTAACAATAATTAAGCTCTTGTGATTTTCTATATTGATTTTTTTTAATGCCAACCTGAACAAGAAAGCCATCAGCAACATGTATGAGTCTATGATTAAAGTTTCTGGGGCAAGGCAAGAAGTCTTAAGAAATATTACATTTCAGGTGACATATAATAGGATTCAGTGCTTTTCACCTTCATGTCACTTTCTCCACTTCACCAGTTTCTGAAACTGGTTTATCGGCTGGAGAAGGAAAAGGAAAACCATCTAATGCAAAACAAATTTGTCTTCAGTCACCTCTGAATGCATTCTTTGCACAATTACGTTATTTAAATCGTTCTGTTCAAAATATCAAACTTCGAAGTAAATGAATCTTTTGCTTTTTGAATCAGTTGCATAATGAGATAAAAGAACTGGTGAAATTTTCTGAAAGATCTGCACTGCATTTTTATTCAATATCTGTGCTTGCAATGAAAACAATGCCCACCACCTTGGGTTATTATTCATAAATCAGATCATTTCCAATTTTGGTTTCTCCCTCTATTCTGCATTTCTTGAAAAATTAAAGTAAGTGTACATTGGTGATTCCTCTCCCTAAACCATTGCTTACTTACCATGGCACAGTGACCAGAGATCTTTCCACCACTGTATCCAATGCTCCCCGATATCTTCAGCACAGCTACTGGCTCACTGATCAGTATGGGGGTATTTCTCATGACTATCCTTGGTATGGCAGCTGCTGCTTGCTCTGACTTCCAGCCCCAGAAGTTACAAGTGGAGATTATTATCCTTACATTTATGTCCCCGTCCATCAACAAATATTCTCTGTGGGGCCTTTCTGCATGAGCTTTTATCCTACACCTTTACTGAGGCTTCTACTTCTGGATTCTTTGTGGGAATAAGATTGGCTCCTTTACACACGCCTTTTCTGGGCGTTTTCTTTCTCTGCCTTTGTATATGTTTCATTATACATCCACTTGACAGTGCTGTGGTATAGAAAAATTGTGCAATTAAATGAGACTCTCATTCTACCATTTCTAAATAATTGACTTTCCTTGTTAGGAAAGATATATGTGTGTGTGATAATAGTTGCAAAGGATGGGAGAGGCCCTGGAGGATGACAACATTGTGTAAAGGACCCTCAAACTACCATGAGTGTTCAGTCACAAGCACACAGTCATGAGTGTGCAATAAAAGCCTCATGTGGAAACGCTCTGGGTGGATTACAGATCAAAACATAAAGCATATTCAGTGTTAAAGTTTCAGTATACAATAATTAAAGGCAAAAAACTTTTTTAAAAATAACAGCATAAATGTTTCATTCTAGCAGAAACTGAACAAACAATTAGCAGCTCAGTTTAAAAAGACACACTAAAACAATGGTTGCCTAGGTTTTATTTAAAAAATGTGTTTTAATTGGGTGAACCTGATACAAAAAACATCATAAAGGAGGCACCAAGCAAATCTCTGTGAGGAAGGTGTCACCACCAAGAGGACCCTCTCCTTAGTAGGTACTCTGTGATGGAGCCAATGACACAGCAGCATGCAGGTCAACTGTCAGTGGCATGTTTCAAAGCCTACCCACAGTGCTTTATTTTGCACTCCACCAAGAGTGGAAATGAAATTCAGTATCTAGTTCACATATATTATTAGTTAGGAAGTGTTAATTGGTAGGACTGGGCTCAAGGGCTACTTTTTGTAACTTGAGTCTCCAGTTACAAGTTTGAATGTATTATTCAGACACTCAGTGCAAAATCTGGAAAAGAGGTACCCAGCTTTGATCAGATGTCCCAGTTTCCTCAATATCTTTCAGCAGATTCTGCCACTACGGTGTTTGAGGCTGAGCTATGGAGGTACAGCGAGGTCTGCCATGTTTGTTTACATACAGAAGATGTTCTACAGTGTAATGTGCAAATGCATGCACAGTACAATCAAAGCTGGTAGCAATATACGGTACATGTTCCAGAATCTGGAAGCTGTTTTGGGGTCCAAAATGCAGAATAGAACTCCTCTCCCCAAAAGAGGACTGAGATGGCTGCAGAAGGCAATTTGGGAGGCAGTCGCTGCGAACTTCTGGATTTGTTTTGGGAGCTGGTTTTGGTGCTCTGATCTGACACCCAAAATGAAGTCATCATGCCACATCCATAAGCCAATTCATGTAGGCATTACATTTGCCCTTTCTAGTGTTTCTCAAAATAGTACTTTTTAAAAAAGATATCATTCCACCTTTTTTAAAAACAGAAATTCACAAGTTTCCTGGGCTTTCTAGTATTAAAATCAAGTCCTCCAGTCCCAGCTAAAATGCATCATCTTACTGCCAAGAAGAGGCATCTCTTGGTACGCTGTTAATTATTCCTTTTTATTGAAGGTCCTCTCTTATCCTTTGCAATTAGTGGTCAGGACTGAAATATTTATATTACACTGAAAATCTTCCTTTTAAATGAAAGAATTCAATCACTGAAGAAGGAAGCAAAATTAAGCCAATTTTTCTTTCCCCCTTTATATGTCTTCACATACGTGTGTGTGTTTGGAAGAGAAAGAAAATAGGGTGGTTTGTTTTTTTTAAGTGATGAACCTGAGGCTAGGGCTATGACAAACTGTTTACACTGTTCTTGTGTTCTTGTCTATACTGACTGTGGTACATTTTTATGGTTTAAAATTTTGTATATCTTTTTTAATCTTCTGTAAACTGCCCAGAGAGCTTCAGCTATGGGACTGAATAATAATAATAATATTTTTTTTAAAAAAAAACAAAACCTGGAATTTGCAGTAACAAATTTGGGATGTATTTTTGGCCAATGTTGTAGATTTGACTCTTTCTACCATAAATTAACTACATGTTTGATGTTAAAGTCCACAATTTGTATTTCTTAAAGCTCCCCCCACCCCACAACACTTGGCTATAATTCAATGTCCAAAATGCTGTATTCCTGAAAATCTAATTGTCCAAAATGTGACACAAAATCTCAATGTGCATCATTAGACAGGTGGATTTTTGCATTTCCCTGCCGTCGCTATGGCCTCCTGCTGCTGTCCAACAATAGAGACGATCTCTTTGCATGGGGAGAGAAAGAAGAATCAGCAACGACCACGTGGCCCATTCAGCGGATGTTTTTATCATGCCACCTTTCCTGCACACGGCAGGAAATGGTGGCACATTCCATTTTTAAAAAATGGATTTAAAGGGGTCTATTTTGCGATGGCAAAACAAGCAGAAGGCGCAAGATGCATGCGGGAGGCAGATGACATCATCTAAAGGATGCACAAACATCTGTAATTGGGCAGTAGCGAGCGTGCAATAAAATGCTTGTCTGATGGTCTACAAAAGCATTCTAATGAAAATATTTGATTGGCCTGCCCAGTTGTTTTGGCCTACAACTCCCATGATCCCTCACCATTGGCTAGACTGGCTAGAACTGATGGGAGTTGTAGGCCAAAACATCTGGACAGCCACAAATGGGGTGATGGAGTTTTAGCCAAACACATCTGGAGGGTACCAGGTTGGGGAAGGCTAGCCTATAGCAGGTTTCCCCAACCTGGTGCCTTCCAGTGGTTTTGAACTTCAACTCCCATCAGCTCCAGCCAGCATGGCCAATGGTCAGGAATTCTGGGAGTTGTAATCCAAATCATCTGGAGGGCACCAGGTTGGGTAAGGATGATCAATTTTCCCAGGTAGAGGCCGAATCTGCCCCCTGGCATTCTGCTTTCATTTAGAAACATAACCATTTTAGTGCAATCTCCTCAGGCAAAATTACAACACTGTTAATTCACTATTGTATCACACTGTCTGCATGCAGAATGCCCATGAATGTGAATCTGAGGAATAGCCTCACTAACAGAGCAATCCTATACTCCAATGACACTAGAGGAGGGGAAAATACACCACTGGTACTTTGAGGGAACAGTCGCCATAAACAATGTGGACCCAGCCTGGAAGGGGAAGGGAAAACGCACAACTGGAAAAATGCTAAAATGTCATAAAGGCAGCAGCCACAGATGCAGCATCTCTGGAAATACCAAAATCAGGGACTGAGGAGTTATAGAATACAGTATGTGTTCTTCCCCTCTGCTGCCCATGTCCTCACCTCTACTCTGCTCCATTCCTTCACTATATCTGTCACGGTGGTTGCACAAATCATGGTCCACACAATTCAAAAAACTCTTGGAGAGCACAACTGGTCCAATAATAATAATGTTGTTGTTGTTATTTTCCTTCTCTCTTTTAAAAAACAACAACCATAGAACGTTAGTAATTAAATCCCTTCCATATCAGTTTGGAAGCAGTAAGAAGAACCAAGGCTTTAAAACCCAAAAATGTGGTTCACAGAGTCAGAAATTAGCATTTGAAAAGATTTCTTGAAAACAGAGCACAATGGAAAGCGATGGAAATGTATTCATGTGTATTATCTTTCCCCATAAAAATTCCTATTAAAACATTTGAGGATCTTTTTAGATAGCTTAATTCTCACAGGGTTTCTATGCAATGAAAAAAATAAATATAGGCACATACAGTTTTGTATTCCATTCTTATTTACATCTGACACATATTAAACCTGTTTATTTATAAAACAAAATACACACATCTGGTCTGACCTAGAAACCTATATCTAAGAACGCACCTAAAACTTTGGAGTTTGATTCCTTCCAAATTAGAAGTAGTTTTCCTTCAGAGCCCTCTACTATAGGTTTTACTTTTAAGTTCAGCCGCAAGTCTTCTTGAAAGGATTATTCTTCATCATCAAGGTCTTTTTAGTCACACATTTCTCTTTACAAAGACTTAAAGCAACTTACACTGAGATTCTTGGTTACTGTGCTTCCATATAAGGCTTTTATACTTTGCAATTGCCCTACCTTAGTCATGGAATTTTACGGTAGGTCCAGATGAAGTTATCTTCTTCCACTTACAACCTTCCCCTGTTTTCTTCTGTTGTCATTTTTCTTACCACAAATATATGTTGTGGAGAAAAAGATGAAATAGCCGCACAATTTCACAATTTCATTTGATTAGAAAGTGACCTCACTCTGGAAGTATCTTAAAGCCATGTGGTTTCCACAACAGTAATTTCCCTAATATTGTGGACTGTTTCGCAGTGACACAACCTCACAAAACATGGGGACATAGCTTGGAACTGCTTGTTTGTCAAGATCAAACTGCACAATTGTGTAGCATGTGGCTGAGCCTTTTTTTGCTTGCTTGCTTTTTACTTTAGACTAGGGGTCCTCAATGTTGTTAGACCTGTGGGCACATTTGAGAATTTAAGAAATTGCTATGGGCAACACCACAAAATGGCTTCCATGGATAAATAAATAAATAAATAAATAAATAAATAAATAAATAAATAAATGGAGGATGTGGCTAGTCATATAACGGCTGTTGGGGGCCTGGCTGGTCAAAAGACAAGTAATTCACCCAAGAAACTGAGTAGTACAAGCAGAGGAAGAGACTGAATTCCAAAGCCAATCTATATATCACCCACCCACCCCGAGAGTAGGAGTAGGGAGGAAAACAGTGAAGTAAAGAGCTGTGTGAATGGGGGAGAAATAACGAGGCTAGAGGCTGGGAAGTGAGAGAAAAAGCAAGACAAAGGAGTGAATGGGTGAGAAAGAGCAAGGCTGGAGGCTAGGAAGGTGGAGAAACAGTGAGGTAAAGGGCGAGTGGGAGAGAAAGAGCATGGCTTGGGACTAGGAAGGAGAGAAAGAAGAAGGCTAGGGATGAGGAAGGGAGAGAAATAGTGAGGAAAGGGATTGGGTGGAGAGAAATAGCAAGGCTAGAAGGTTGGAGTGAAGAGAGAACAAGAACAGGGCTGAGAGAAAAAAATTGAGCCCAGGAAATATGTACTAATGCCCCCCTAATTATTTTAAATTTATTTTTCCTTCCAGGTTAACAAAGAATACCACCTTGCCCCAACTGGAGCCAACATACAGGGTTGCAGCCAAGGATTGCCTGTATCTAGTTGCCTGCCCCCATTTTTCAGGGTGTCCGACATGCAGTTCCCCTTATCCCTCAAGATCTCTGTAGCCTGTCAAACTAGAAGCAGCAAGAGCGATCTTAAGGGTTCACTGGGGAAATTGTGTTTCCTTACCGTCGCTCTGTTTCCTCCTTCTCTTCCACATTTGAAACAAGCCTAATTACATGGGAAGAGAGCAGCAACCATGTGGCCTGTAATAATAATAAAAAAACCCAGCTCATATAGTTCAGTGGGACATCGCACTCTAGTGGACCTTTTATAGTGCAACTTCAACTACACACAGCAGGAAATCCCAGCATATTTCAGACGAAATAGATTTCCAAGGTTTATTTTTAAAGGGAATAATGGAGGAAAGGAGTGGGAGACACACAGGAAGCTCACAACATCATCAAAATGACCCGCTAACTTCTGTGAATGGCCAGTCATGAGCGTGTTACAGATTACTCGTTTGAAGAAGCCCACTGTCAATCCTGTTGTTTAGGAAAAAGAAAGTGATTCAACGAAAGCAAGAGGAGCACGTATGTATAGATTAACACAGCTGCCTGCAGTTTTGGAATCTCCAGGGGGGCATGTCTTTGGAGACTGTCATGATGCACGACTGCACTTCACCACTGTTGGCAAGTATAAACCAGGCTGCTTTCTTCAAGATCTCTAACAGCTAGCTTTGCTGAGCAGATAGAGGATCAATGTGCTGCAACAGTGATGCAGATAAATGTGGGATGGAAAAGAACAGAATTTGTTCACACACACACACACACACACACACACACACACACACACGTATGAATTATATGAAGCAGCAGCTGTCCTCCAACTCTTCTCTTCCCACAGGGCAATGTTATTAAAGAGACATATGGCTTCATTTTCACATCTGAGATTAGCAGAAGCCTCATTGTGTATATTTAGGAGGAGAGCACATGACTCCCTGAGGACCAGTTGAGGCTTTCCTTTCCTTTGACGAATCTCTGTTCTATGATGGGCAGAACTGGTGAAGTTCATAAAAGGCGTGTGCTGTGTGTGCCCTTTTCTGTTCCACATCTGATTTCCATTTTTGCTGCAGCAAGCTATTAGCATTTACATAACAGCATGCTCCTAAGCATCTTACAAACATCACTCAGCCATTAGTTAAGTCAGTACTATGCTCTATTTTGCAGAAGGCAATCAGGCACAAAGCCCAGTTCTATTCCCACTGAAAGGCTGTTCTTAGATACGTTGCAATAGTGACCAGGAGCTAGAATTTGTGCCTTTCATTATTATTATTTTGAAAAAATACATATAATAAAAAAGGTTCCTGACACTGCTACAAACTCTCTGCAGATGTTCAAATTCACCATGAAGTAAGGGATTGTGCCAGCCTGCCCTCCCCCGACACACAACTACAGGTGCCCCCACTGTGAAACCTTACATTTGCATAGCACATGCAAGACCCCAAAGAACATACACACACACTGGACTTTCTGTGTGTAAACCCGTATCCAAACGTTGGATTCAACTAGATGCAGGCAGGTTACATGCATGATGGAGGTGGGCCAGGCCAGCATGGTCCTGATCTCCCACTGTGCAAGGAATTTGAACATACGCTTAGGGCTACAGGCTCCCTATGATAAATATTGACCCTATTTATTATTTACTTATTTATTTATTGCATTTTTATACCACCCAATAGCCAAAGCTCCCTGGGCGGTTCACAGGTCTATTGAGTCAGACCAGGGCACCTGTTGGGACCAGACTTTATCCAGCACCTGTAGATCAGAATGTAGAAGTCTGATCTTATGTCAGCTGCATTGGCTATTCATTTGCTTCCAGGCTCAATTCAATGTAGCCTTTAAAGCTCTAAAGATCCAATTACCTCACAGACCACTCACTTCCATCAAGGCGTGCACGGGCATAAAAACTGGATTCAGAGTTCCTACTCGCAGTGCAAGCTCGAGATACCCAATGGGCAAGCACAAAGAATGGCATGGGGTGGTGGTGCAGTGACTCTTGGACACCTTCCAGATCGAGAATAGTCATGCCCCTCATTGACTGACTTCTGCCAGAAAATGAAGACACGTTAAAAGCCTGTAGAAACATTAGTACTTTTTATTTATTTAATTGCCACTCCAAAAGTATGCTTGACCACTCAACATATGTTTAGAACATAAGGAGAGCCTTGCTGGATTAGACTAAAGGTCCATCTAGTCCAGCATTCTGTTCACACAGTGGCCAACCAGCAACCCACAAGCAGGACATGGTGCAACAGCACCCTCCCACCCATGTTCCCCAGCAACTGATGCACACAGTCTTACTGCCTCTGATACTGGAGGTAGCACATAACCATCAGGGCTAGTATGCATTGATAGCCTTCTCCTGCAGTGTATTTTTAACGAATGCTTGCCTTAATGTTCACCATGTTTGATATCACCCCGCTTGATCATTCTGGTTTGTTTGTTTTTTAATATTGCATTTTACAATTGATGTGTTGGTTTTCGCTTTATGCATTGTAATGTGCAATGTGTTTTATGTGTTGTGAGCTGTTCTGGGTATGGAAATAGAAGAGGGGGATAGAGATAATAACATTATCATTGTTTTTGCAATTGGTATTGAGTGCAGACAGAATTAGATCACAGCAGCTAGAAGCAAAGGGGCAGAAGCTGTAGCCCAGATGAGAAGCAGCTATCATATTGCTCAGCAGACCACTGTAGCAAAATATGCATTGTAGTTTGTAGAATTGATAAGAATTTATTGTATCTTGTAGGTGTGACTAGTTCTGTGTGTATGTGTTGTGAAATGACTGTAACAGAATATATTCTTGGAAACAAAGGAAGGCTGCCACGAATGGTCGGTCAAGTGCTTGAAGCAACATGTAGTTTAGCTGAGCAGCGATACCTTCATCTGGGTATTACTAGTATTAGTGGCAGACCAGGCTACATTAAGAAAAATGGGGATAATGGTACAACCGGGTCCGAAATTAAGTATGAGGTCATTGGAATTGTGAGGGTTTGATTAGTTTGGGGGAGGGATCCTGGGAGAACGAGAAACCCACCATCCGTGCCTAGGCTTTAAATATGAAACTTTGATATTGACTGTTAGATTGAGAAGAACCTAGTTTTTACTATGTTAACAATATGCTTGCTAGTGTCTTCCTTATGCTTTTAGTGATTCCAACTTGTGTATATTTAGGAATGTTTGTGATCTGCCTCATCTTAGCTAAACCTTCTTATTCCCTTAGACTGTTTGAGCAATAAAATGTATTCTTTATTTATTTATTTATTTATTTATTACATTTCTATACCGCCCAATAGCCGGAGCTCTCTGGGCGGTTCACAAAAATTAAAACCATTCATAATATAAAACAACAGTATAAAACCATAATATAAAATACAATAAAAAAGCTCAACCAGATAAAAACAGCAGCAATGCAAAATTACAAATTTAAAACACCATGTTAAAATGTATTTATAGATTGTTAAAATGTTGGGAGAATAAAAAGGTCTTCACCTGGCGTCTAAAAGCATATAATGTAGGTGCCAAGCGAACCTCCTTAGGGAGCTCATTCCACAGCCGGGGTGCCACAGCAGAGAAGGCCCTCCTCCTGGTAGCCACCTGCCTCACTTCCTTTGGCAGGTGCTCACGGAGAAGGACTCCTGAAGATGACCTTAGGGTCCGGGCAGGTACATATGGGAGGAGGCGTTCCTTCAGATAATCTGGCCCCAAGCCGTTTAGGGCTTTAATACCATAATTGTGTTGTCTGGCTTGAGAGAAATTTCAGGGAGCACTACCCATATACATTAATGCTTGAAATACTTGGTAAAGATTTGTAAATCTATCACAGAGTGGGATCTGTCCTTTAAAGCCATTGTATTCTCTCTTGATCTTGAGAATCTCCGATACATCCGGTCAAGTTTGGGAAACAAGCTAGTCAGATAGAGAGAGAAGTAGTTACTCGTCTCACCAGGGCTTACCAGGATTCAACTCCAACCCATTTCAGTGTCAGAACTCAGCTCTACAACATGTGAAGTACTGAATTTATAAACTACTTTTGAGCTATCAGTAGATAGCAAAAATTTAAATGGTAGTTCCCCATGGCATTTAATATAGTGTTCCTATATTACCGATCAATATCAATATCTCTTTCTGAAAAGAGAAAGCATTTTATTAAAGGCATAGTAGCCCTTAAAAGCCTTAAGAACACTTTACCAGTCTGCACTGGACAAACTGGTGCTACATCTGCATTCTACCACAAAAGATCACCACAAATCAGTTCTGAAAAGAACACTGGAGGACAATACAGAAAACACAGAGATGAAACCATGTCCAAAGTGAATGAACAAAAGATGGCAAATCCAGAGAAATGGGCTAGTGTGGAAATCAGTCTTAGATGCTGCTGTATTTAGATCTTAAGATAGGCGAATACTGCTGACTCCAGCAACACAACCCTTGCTGGGCTCAAGGACCGTCACATGTGCCATGGGAGACCCATTAATCAGATCCATCAACATGGTTGTTTTTATTACAAAGCAGCTGCAGAAGTCATGGTGGGAATTGGAGTGGAGCAGTGGCACTGCAGGGTGGGTGGGTGAACCCTTTACTCCTGACCCATTTTACAAACCTATATTTGCCCCCAAACTGCTCTGAAAAACCCATCTTCCCCAGCAGTATGGCTCTCAATGAATTTCACAAACGCGCACCCAGACCTACTTTAAAGTAAAACAAAAACAAAAACAGTCCAACTATGGATCTCAAACATCACTTGTAGTTTGTCTCTTAAGGATGTTGGGGATGCTGCAATCTCATCTTCAAGTTACTGGAAGAGAGCGGTGTTGCAGTTAATTAATTCATGGGAATTTTGACCACAGCTAACCTTAGGATCTCTATAGCCTATAATGTAGTTTATTATTTTTGTTTCTCTCCTTCCTTCCCCTCCTTCTCTCTCTGAACTCCTCCATTGCTGGGTGCTCTTCATTTGCTGTCTTGCTTTTTCTGGTGTAAAAGAACGCAAAATGGACTGAACAAACTCCTTTTGAAACTCTACACTTCACCTGCATTGAATACGCAAGAATATTTGTGAGTAAAACTGTTTTCTTTACTTCACTAAAAAAAGGCATGGTCTCCTTTATTGTGCTAAAATAGCCTGTGCACATGTGGGACAAGTAAACGCTCATTGTTTCGCCTTTTTATTTTTCTCTGCTAATTGGCTTTCTAACAGGAGGCATCATTACTAAATAATCCCATCAAAGGAAATTCCAGAGTTGCTAAACTAAAACCACATTGGGGTGATTTCTACAAAGGACTGCAAAAAGCGGGGAACAAAAGATGAAAATCAGATCTATCTTCTTAAAAAATGAGACACACTAAGGGCTGAAAATCACCAGAAAGCCTTCTGCAGATAACTGTATTAGGGTTTGATTCCTCTGACTTTAATAGACTCAGATGACAGTTCGAAGTGCTGCCCTGGCAGGTTACTTCTGCAGGGCCTTATGCCCCAGGGGGCTTGCTCCTTTTCTCATTTTGGGGCTTTCTGATGCCATTCCATTATATATCCAGCAGGTGGTTGCAGTGCTTCCTTTTGAGGGGGTTACTGACACGGACCCTCTGTTGCCCTCACGAATATGCTGTCTTCTGGTCTGTCATGGAAGAGAATTACTCTGGTAATATCTCTTCTCTCTCCCCCCCCCCCCCACTTTTCCTCCTCAGATCTTGGCATCTTCCCCGCTCTAGAAAGAGCCAATCGGATTCAACTCCCGTACACTTATCTTTTGGCAGACTTGCCTGTCAAGCAGAGAGAAGAGAATCTATGGAGCTCTTCATATTGTGAAAGAACCTGATGCTTCCTGGTTCTGGCAGTGAGAGGCCAGATGGCCGATTCTGATTCATGGTAGTCCTAGGTTTCATCTGCAATCAAGTCATTAATCAATTCACTCTGTTAGCTCTATTTTCAGAGGCGCTGTTTTATTTTTTGTATTCTTTAAAAAATAGTTTCTGTAATAACCTCCCTTTTAAAAAACCAGTTTGAAAGTTTAATCTGCAGTGGAAGAAATGTAAATGCAAAGCTGTTCAGGGGGACCTCTTAGCTAATTTGTCCCAGGCCTAAGGTGGCCAGGTGGCCTACTTTACCCTCTGTGGCCCTGTTCAGAAGATACCTTAAACCACGGTGAATAAGGGTGTTTTTTGTTTTGTTTTTGCCTTATTCACTGTGGTTAAAGTTGTGGTTTAAGGTGTCTTCTGAACAGGGCCTGTTTTGGATTGCTGGCAAAGGACTGACCTCTATTTGAAGGCATGCCCAGTCCATAAGAACAGGGACATTGAAGTTGCATAGCAACAGTTAGTACTTAGACAAGGAATAGGCTGCCCATATGAAAAGGAGGACAGGGCTCCTGTATCTTTAACAGTTGCATAGAAAAAGAGAATTTCAGCAGGTGCCATTTATATATTTGCAGAACCTGATGAAATTCCCTCTTCATCACAACAGTTAAAGCTGCAGGAGAACATAAGAAGTGCCGCGCTGGATCATGCCGAGGGTCCATCTAGTCCAGCACTCTGCTCACACAATGGCCAACCAGCCATCGGCCAGGGATGAACAAGCAGGACATGGTGCAACAGCACCCTCCCACCCATGTTCCCCAGCAACTGGTGCACACAGACTTACTGCCTTGGATACTGGAGGTAGCACATAACCATCAGGGCTGGTAGGCATTAATAGCCTTCTCCTCTGGGAATTTATCCAACCCCATTTTAAAGTCATCTAAATTGGTGGCCATCACTACATCTTCCGGTAGTGAATTCCATAATTTAACTATGCATTGTGTGAAGAAGTACTTTCTTTTATTTGTCCTGCCTAGCATGACCAGATACAAAAGAGGGAAGAGCTCCTGCTGAAGAGGGAATTCCACCAGGTGCTGCATGCATACAAATGACGCCTGCTGAAATTCCCTTTTCAATACAAGGGAATTCCCTTGCGAACTGCCCAGAGAGCTTCGGCTATTGGGCAGTATAAAAATGTAACAAATAAATAAATAAATACAACTGTTAAAATACAGGACAGGAGCCCTGTCCTCCTTTCCATATGGTCACCCTATTTGAAATCATTATGATCCCATCATAGTTATGCTATATATTTCTTGCATATTCATACCTCATAGGACACACAATGACATTTGTTGTGGTATTTTGGATAATGTGAAATAAAAAGCAGGAAATAACACCATGAAAGTGGTATATGGAATGTGTAATGTCACCCAACAGTTATCAGTGCACTTCAATACCATTATAAAGCCGTAGTGTAGATCTAGCCCTGCACAGCAGACTGAGCAGGCCCACCTATAACAAGGTCATAATCTTCATCACTGTGGTTTAGTTTTATTGTGTATTTTTTTAATTTCTAAATTTGCACCTATACATATACATTTACATATGCAAACATTATGCAAATTGGTGTCCTCTTTTGGGGGGATGCAATACCTCTTTTTATTGGCAAAGCCAAGAAAGTGGCCACTCTAAATAGACCAGAGATTGGCTCTCACGGAACCAATCGTAAGCTTGAGGCAGAAAACAGCAGAAGATGTTAGTGTGGGCCCAGCCCCATAGCGACTATGGTAGCCTTAGACCCAGGAGTCCTGGAATCAAATTCCTGCACAGCCGTGCAATTACTAGATGCCCTTAAGCAATTCTCCCTCTCACAGCCTCAGTTCACACACAATAAGGCAACAGTAATTATTATTTTCATAGGCTGCTGTGAGCATGAATGAGTACAAAGGGCTATAGCAAAACAATTAAAAATCAGTTTTAGAAGCTGGGAATAATTTACAAAAACAAACCGAAACGCCCAGCTTCTAGAAGTTAATGTAGCAGGATCAGTGTTTTAGTGACCTCACCACTTTTCTTCTCCTTTTTTTGCAAACAAAAAGATATAGATAATATATATATACAGTGGAGGCTGGTGGCTCTGATGTCAGTGGGGCAGTGAATCAGCTCATGTAAGGGACCTGAGCAAACTCCTTGAGTGCCAAGTAAAGAGCGTGCAATAAAATGCTCATCGGATGGAGTTTTTAGTTTCCCATAGAGATTCAGATTTTTTGTCAATGATTGGGAAAATTCAGATCCTGCATAGTGCTGGAGTGAGGGTTGGAAACGGAGAACCATGTGGTTTCAAAGTAGCCAGAGGAAGGCCAATAGCCATGTAGCCCCCAAGGGTAAGATACATAGGGAGTTGAGGCTATGCCTGGCTGACAATCCCAAATTAAGAATAAAGCAAAACTCATCCAAGTTTCCAAGTTTCATGCAGGAACAAATCCAAACAGCAATCAGCCAGAACGTTTTCTATTAGGATAGACACTCTTGCCTCCTACCTGCTTTGTAGAACACCACAGGAATTAAATTTCTCATTGCCTTCTCACAGAATAGCTTGTTTTAAAACGAAAATTGAGCAAGAATGAGAAACAGCGCAGAATGGTTTCCTCCAAGAGGAAAGTCAGGAAGGTCGAGGAACAGCCTGCCACAGCCCTCCAGCATGCAAAGAAGAAGCAAATGTCATGGCAGCCATTTTTTAAAAAGAAAAATGCCCAAATTATAAACCAGGAATTCAGAGACGCTAGTTGCAAGTAGAATTTTAAAAGAGACTCTTCATTACTGAGCCAAGTGACAGCAAGAAGAGAGTTTCAGTGGAAGCTGTTCATAGATAATTCAGCAGAGAAGAGCAAGATAGTGAGCTTCCTAGGAAAGGCGGACCAGCACTGGTGCAACCAGTGCACCTTATCCTGTTTGCTCTCTGTTCCCCAGTACAGGTCTCACACCTAACTGGACATACACAGTGCTGTCACAGTCTATAGAACGCCGGCGATTCCTGTTCCCCTGGGTTGCATGTCTTTTTTCCTGCATGAGGTGGAAAGATCTGTCAAGCTTCTCTTACAGTGTTTGTAGTGTCAACATGTGGAATAATGAACTGCAGGCAGAGCAGACATACCTGGAGGCACAGCAGGAGAGGGTGACACTTGATAAAGCTGATATTTTCCCCATGGCAGAGCACACATTTATTATATCTATCTCCCATTCTTTTCTCCAGGGGGCTCAAGGGGCTTTCCAGTGTTACCCTAAACTTGGCTCATACTGTTTGGCAGGGACTGGCCTAATGGACTTTGAGACAGAGGAGGGATTTGAACCCAGGTCTCTCCAGTGAAAGTCTGATACTCTGCTCCCTCCTCCTCCACATGGTACACTTAGCAGCAAAACAGACAACAGTTCAAGCTTTCTGGATCTCTTTTCAGAGGCAGCTATTGTGTCCTGTCCAGGCCTGGCCCAAGACAAGGTGCACAGTAGCAAACGCTGGCAGAAAAATCCACAAGTCGCCCTCTCCTCCATAGCAGTAAAAACGCAATGAGCTCCATCACATGTAATTTTTCCCTGCTTTCCCTCTACGTGTTTTTTTTTACCTCCGATGCATAAGCGCAGCAAGCTTACAGTTCCTTTCACCTGAATATGCTCTTCCATTCCATTCCACCCCACCCCTTCTTTTTCTCCCTCCAGTTCATTGGTCGCTCCTTCCCCACTTTTAACAAGGCATATACAAGCAGGTCCTGTCAGCTGCGTACTTCAACCAGACCGCCTTTCTGCCTGGCAAAAATGGAACAACCCTTTAGTCTGGCTTTTGGGGGGCATCAAGGGAGCAAAATCCTGTCTCTGCAGAAATTCAAGCATTGTATGATTTTAAAAAATGCTTTCGAGCCTGGGATGCAAGGGTTGGGTTTTCTATTGAGGCTTGCAGATTGCTTTTGATGCAGTCCATTCAAACCAACAGCAAGTCTCCCATCACAGCACATGCCCCCAACAAATGGAAACGTGAGTATTGAGTACAGCTCTACACGGAGGCTTAAGGGCACATTAAATGCATTTAGGGAAATAATCCAGACTTTAAGTGTTCTCAGAAAGGCTGGGGGAAAGGCGGGATGTCAGCAGGACAGGCACAGTGTCATGTGAGTACCGTGCTACAAATCCGCATACCAGACATGGTGAGAGTGCACTAAATCGCTGGTGAGATGGAGCTCAATGATACTAAACTAAATAACTAACAATTTCATGAATTTTCACAACACCCCAAATCTGCTGTCTGATGCAGCCACCTCACTCTGCCTAAAGTTCAAGTCCTCATGTAAAGATGGGTTCCGTGACATTGTGCAGGAGTTCTCAGAAATGTGGGGGTGGCCCTCCCAGAGAAGCACAAATAAATCTGACAGGAAATCCAGATGTCTAGTTGACCTTGGCCAATGTTGTGTCTTGGTGAAATCCCCATACACATAACTACACAGCATGGGTAGACCTTTGCATTGGTGCACGAAGACAAAAGCCTGATATTCCCAGGCTTGAGAAATAGCTGAGCATAACAGAGGACCACACAATGAGGCTTTAATTTGTTTCCATTACGGGAAGAAGCCACGTCAGTCGGTCACAGATTTTTAGTTCCCACTTGTGTAATGAAGTAGCTTTCAGTCTCCATAAAGCTTCACCGAGCCAGTGTTGGTGAATGATAACGGTTCTCAACTCCAACAGGCAGGAATCTCATTATCCCAGGCCTTCGGCATAGATCAGGTCTCCCTGGGCAAAGGTTGACAAGCATGACAAAATGAATGTAGAAATCTTTTGCATTCAAGTTACTTTAGCACATCACCGAGACCATGTTGGACTGGACATTTAAGAAATTACACAGCAAATTGAGTCAGAACTAATTTGGTGGACATTACATGAGATAAGCAGCTGAAATCTAAGTTATGGAAGAGACTTTTAACTAATAGGATGGCTAATTTCAATATCTCAGAATGTTCCAGTGTTTCTGCTCTTCATTGCTGGCTTGATCCTTTGAGGTCTTATTTATTTTATTTATTTATTACATTTATATCCTACCTTTTCGCCCTCTTTACGGAACTCAAGGCAGCATACATAATCCTCTTCCTCTCCATTTTATCTTCACAACAACAACCGTGTGAGATAGGTTGCGCTGAGAGTCTCTGACTGGCCCAAAGTCTTCCAGTGAGCTTCATGACTGAGTAAAACCCAGATCTTCCAACTTCCAGTCCAACACTCTAACCACTACACCACACTGTCTCAGCACCCTGCAGCACTTATTAAAGGACTAACTGTCACCATCCACTTTTACAGGGCATTTCAGAAACCTGGTGGAATGGAGAGAACCAGTGGGATACGGTCACCTCTGGATATAAACTCTACAGGAAGGACAGGGAAGGGCAAACTGGGGCTGCTGCTGCTCTGTATGTCAAAGAGGGCATAGTGTCAAGTAGACTAGAACACCTAAATGGGTCAGACTCTTCCACAGAAGAGCAGTGGGTGACAATACAGGGCCTCAAACCTAATTTAGTGCTAGGAATGTGCTATCATCCCCCAGACCAGAATGTTCAGTGTGACCTTGAGATCAGGGAGGCCTCCAAACGAGGAAGTGTAATAATGGGTGACTTCAATTACCCCGCATTGACTGGATAAATGTATATTCCAGTCATGACAAGGAGGCTAAATTTCTTGATGCCCTAAACGACTGCCCTAGAAAAGTTGGTCATGGAACTGACCAGAGGGGAGGCAACCCTGGACATAAGCCTAAGTGGTGTCACCCAGGACCTAGTATGAGATGTAAATGTTGTTGAACCAATTGGTAACAGTGACCACAGTGCTATCAGACTAAATCTATATTTAAGTGGGAAACTTAAAGCAGAGTGTAGGAATAAATGGTAAATTCTCCCAATAGTGTAAATAGTGGCGTCCCACAGGGATCTGTATTGGGACCAATTCTTTTCAACTTGTTCATATATGATCTGGAATTAGGAGTGAGCAGTAAAGTGGCCAAGTTCGCTGAAGACACCAAATTATTTAAGGTGGTTAAAACAAAAAGGGCTTGTAAGGAGCTCCAAAAGGATCTCTCCAAGCTGGGAGAGTGGGCATCCAAATGGCAGATGTGGTTCAATGTAAGCAAGTGTAAAGTGATACATGTTGGGACAAAAAACCCAATGTCAAGTATAACCTGATGGGATCTGAGCTGGCAATGACTGACCAAGAAAGAGATCTTGGGGTCATGGTGGACAGCCTGATGAAAATGTCAACCCAGGCTGTAGCTAGACCTAAGGTTTATCCCTGGATCATCCAGGGGTCAAACCTGTTCATCTAGGTGACACACAGGGGATCCAGTGCTCAGGCAGGGGTGAACCCTGGATGATTCCAGGATAAACCTTAGGTCTAGCTGTGGCCCCAGTGTGTGGCTGCTGTAAAGAAGGCAAACTCCATAGGCATTATTAGAAAATGAATTGAGAATAAAACTGACAGTATCATACTGCCTTTATCAAATGACCACTGCCTTTATGACCACACTTAGGATACTGTGCACAGTTTTGGTAACTACACCTAAAAAGATATTGTAGAGCTGGAAAATGTGCGGAAAAGGGCTACTAAAATGATCAAGGGACTGGAGCATCTCCCCTATGAGGGAAGGTTACAATGACTGGGATTGCTTAGCTTGGAAAAAAGGCTAAGGGAAGACATGATAGAGGGGTACAAAATTATGCATCATGTGTAGAATGTGGATAGGGAGACATTTTTCTCCCTCTCCCATAATACTAGAACTCATGGTCATCCCATGAAGCTGATTGGTGGGAGATTCAGGACAGATCAAAGGAAGGACTTCTTTACACAGCACATAGTTAAACTATAGAATTCACTACCACAAGATGTAGTGATGGCCACCAATTTGGATGGCTTTCAAAGGGGGTTGGACAAATTCCTGGATGAGAAAGCTATCAACGGCTACTAGTCCTGCTGGCTAAGTGCAACCTCCAGTATCAGAAGTAAGCCTGTATACACTAGTTGTTGGGGAACATGGGTGGGAGGCTGCTATTGCACCATGTTCTGCTTGCTGTTCCCACTGATTGGCCACTGAACAGAGTGCTGGACTAGATGGACGCTTGGTCTGATCCAGCATGGCTCTTCATATGTTCTTATATCCTTACCCTCATGCTGATATTTGTCCACTTACAGATACAAGGCTAGAAGGCACACATTCATACCTCAAAACAGTTTTCATACCTCAAAAGAATCATACCTCAAAACAAGGTGTAGTTTTCCTTTCCTGTGGGGCACTCCTATTTTTTTCAATCACCTTCCCAACAAGGCACATACATGACTGTGGAGGATTTTTTGTTTTCTAAAAATGGTGATAAGGGATAATGGCAGTTGGAATATAACAACATCTGGTGGGTCACAGGTACTCCAACCCTGCAATGGAAGTTCTACTGAGAGCAGATCTGTCTGGAAAACTCTCCTTCTCCCTGTTTGGCCCAAATAGGAAGGTCCAATCATTATTTTCTGAAAGGGAAGATGTGTTTGGCTAAGGAGGACCTTGGGTTAACATTATTGCTGAAGGGGGCTTTAATGGGTTGCTCCAGTTTGCTTCTTTTATTTCTGTTTTAAATTGTGTTTAATTGATTTGTTTTTATGTTATGTATTATTTAAGATTTTATTTCTATTCCTGCATATTCTTGAGTGCCATTTTTGGGGAGAAAGGTTGGATAATAAATAAATAAATACATACATACATAAAATGTCACCTCCTTCTAGTCTATAAACATAAAGGCTGACTGGACTGACAACAGGACAGCATTCTCCACCATACCTGAAGGCAGCAGGCTAGCTTAGAGGGTGCAGAGTGGGTCACAGCTCTGTCCTCCAACACTTTGTTGCCACCTCCCAGCCTCTGCCGCCTGAAGTGACTGCCTCACTTTGCCTAGTGGTAGGGGCGGCCCTGTAACCTGGAGTTCATCTTTATTTTACTGCCATCTTTATTTTCTTTGGGTGCCAGGTGAAAACTTTGGTTTTGCTCATACATTTTCATCCTGTATTGCTCTTAATTGTTTCATGCTGACCATTTTATGCTGGATTTTTATCTGCCTGCTTGTTTTTTAAAACAACAACAACAACAACAACAACAACATATACATATACATATACATACATACATACATAAATGGATTGTGCTTGGGGATTGAATGCTCCTTCCCCTGCAATACTGTATGGAATCTCATTTATTTTCCTGCATCCCATAGAGCGGAATTCCTACAGCCCAACCCTACCAATGTTTACTGCACAATAATTGATTTCAGTGGGATTTATTCTTTCAGATGCTTGAGCAGACCTGGAGGTATCTCCCTCCGAATGAGAGGAGTCAGAATTTAAATACTGGAAGCAGGGAGTGATCAAATCCCATACTGTTTTGTCCAGTGTCTCAGTGGCACGTGCACATTTGAGCTGGATTTGCTTGGCAAGAAGCCTCAAGATGGAGATTTCATGCATCATCTCAACAGCAACAAGCACAGTATTTAAATACACTCTGGAGGTGATCAGCTGGGCTGGGAATTCTTCCAGGAGATGATAGTTAATTAGCTCAGAATAAAACTAGCAGGGGTCTGATTGCTCAGTCTGAAGATAGCCAGTTGTTTCTAGAGCGGCAGTTTTTAAACCTCCCCCCCTTTTTGTAGTCCACTTGAAAACTGCAGATCACTTCAACAACAACAGTTAAAGTTGCAGGAGCCCTGCCCTCGTTTGTATTTGGTCACTCTAGCATAGCTCCTGCAGCTTTAACTGTTGTGATAAAGAGGGAATTTTGCCAGGTGCTGCACGCATACAAATGACGCCTGCTGAAATTCCCTTTTCTATGCAACTGCTAAATATACAGGAGCCCTGTCCTCCTTTTCATATGGTCACCCTACATAAATAAATAATCTGCCCTTGATTACAAATCAAAGGCCTCAGTCTCCAGCACCAGAATCAAAAAGTATAGGGCCAACTGCAGATATTCCTGAGTCTTCTATAAATAAAATTTCCTACAGCCCAAGTGAACAGAGTTTGTTTGAAGGCTGCCACAGGCCTCCGCATTTCTAACCAGCACCCTCTATATGCAAAAACAAAGGACCTCAAATGGAGGGGGGGCAGGAAACCTACTGCTGGTATACAGCAGAACTCAATTAGAACTGGTGTTGATGAGTGGTCCAGAAAATGCCTTGAACAGCCAAACTATTTTAAAAGGAGAATCAGTTGAGAATTCAGTTAAAGGAGCCATGTGCAGGCAGAGCTGGCGTCTGTTTAAGTGGTAAATAGAAAGATGCAGCAACAGCTAGGCCTACAAACAAAGCTTTAATGAATTTGAAACTAGAAGCCCCCATGAGGTCGAGAGCTGTTCCCTTAAATAGTTGCCCCCAGGGAATTTGTTGTCCTTAACTAGGGTGACCATATGAAAAGGAGGACAGGGCTCTTGTATCTTTAACAGTTGCACAGAAAAGGAAATTTCAGCAGGTGTCATTTGTATATATGGGGAACCTGGTGAAATTCCCGCTTCATCACAACATGTGAAGCTGCAGGAGGTATACTAGAGGCAGGAGGTATACTAGAGTGACCAGATTTAAAAGAGGGCAGGGCACCTGCAGCTTTAACTGTTGTGATGAAGAGGAAATTCCCCCAGGTTCCCCATATACACAAATGACCCCTGCTCAGGCCCGGTGCTGCCATAGAGGCAACTCAGGCGGCCGCCTAGAGCGCCAAGCAAACGAGGGCGCCGAACAGCGTACCCGGAAGCTGCTCTCCTAGAGCGGCTTCCAGGTGTGCTGTTCCAAAGCCGCCGCCCCAGCCGCCGCCCAACCCCAACGTCCTGGCTCCTTCGGAGCCAGGATGCTGGGGTTGGAGGCGGAGGCTTCAGTACCTCCAGGCGCGCCGCTTCATTTTTTTTTCTTTTTTTAACCAGCTGACTAGCCCGCGGGGGGGAGCAGCAGCAGCAGGGGCAGCCGGGCGGGGGGCGGCCTCGGCGGCCCCTCAGCAGCAGCAGCGGCTCCTCACGTCCCGGAGGCAGCGGCGTCTGTGAGGGGGTCAGTGGGCCGGTCCGCAGCGGCGGTGGCCCCACCCTGCGTCATCGTCGTCGACGTCATCGCCTCGCCCCAGCCCGGCTCCGCGACCCAGGTGCGCCGCTTCAAAGCCTCTGCCCCACCCTCCAACCCCAGCGTCCTGGCTTCAAAGCCGGGAGCGGGAGGGAGTGGGCGGGCAAGCGGGCGGGAGGGGAGCAGTGAGCGAGCAGAGGCAGCGGCTTCAGAACGCGCCTGCCTAGGGTGCAATATAGTCTGGTGCCGGCCCTGCCCCTGCTGAAATTCCCTTGTCTACACAACTGTTAAAGATACAGGAGCCCTGTCTTCCTTTTCATATGGTCACCCTATCTTAACTTCTGTCCCGCTAACATAGGGGTGCCCAGCACATTTCATTAGGGTGTGCACACAGGGATATTTTTTTAAAGGAGAACTTTTATTGAATACTTTATTTTTATTCATTTATTTTTTAAACACTGTAGACATTGATCCCTTACTCCATGTTTGGCTTGCCTGACCATAGGAGGGCTCAGCATTGGTGGGTCTTTGTGGTGGCACTGGCTGGAGGAGGGGCTTAGGAGGCAATATTAGCCATCAGGTTCCCCACTCCTGGCCTCTTTGAAGTGTGGCTCCCAGCAGAGAGGCTCCCAGCAGAGCAATTCCTTTTCCCTCCTGCTGCCGGGAACAACAGCATGCTGTCAGGGGTGGCGGCAGCGGAGCAGTCAAAGGACCATTCTTGCTGCATCTTGATCTCCCTCTGGATCCCTACTCAATGCCCCCCTCAATTCGGTGCTTATTGCTTGAGACATTCAGGTGTGCCTGGGCACACCTGGCACACCCCTTCCGCACACCTATGTCTGCTAATCACCTTACAGTGTCAAGGGTAAGTATGTTGGGCACCTGCTAGGGCCCACACCCCAGCAGGGTTACCCTGGCATGAGCTCCCTTGAGTTGGTCTTTCTCTTCAATCATTGCAACCTACTTGTTCACCTGCCTCTCATTCTGGCCCAGAAAACAGTGGTAGCGAGAAGGAGAAGCAATAGATGACCCTACCTGCTTGCTCAATGGCTCCCTTCCCGTCCAGCAATCAAGTGGCAGCAATGATGAGAAAGAGGAGGAGGAGCAAGAGCAGCTGGTGGCAATAGCACTGCGAAGGTTGTAACTCACGAAGGGAGGGAGCCCATTGAGGGTGTCTTGCCATGGGCCCTCCAAAACCTGCAGCTGCCGGCACTGCTTGAATGTCCTCGTCCTTCGATTGCAGGCTGTTCCGAGCCAGTCACGACAGAGCAGGACGTATTCAAAGCATGGCATTAACACTCTCTTTCTTTGTCTAAATGCAAGTACTTGGAATTGTGCAAAGTGCTCAAAAGGTTCAAGGTTCTTGCTGCTGTTCTTGCTTTGAAACGTATTTCAGTGTTACTAAGGATCTAGCTTATTCACAAACCACGAGGTTCATATTCATGCAGGCACAATCGTTCAGAGGAAAGTAAAAGGGGAGGAAGAAACAGTCCTTATGCAGTCAGTGCGAGGCATATGTAACCACACAGAGAACTCTAGCAAACTCTGTGTGTGTGTGTGTGTAGGGAAGAGAGAGAACACAAGATCACATCAAACAGAATTTCAGTTTGTTAAAAGTGCTTAACTTTGGGAGGATTGTTCTCAAAACTGTGTGCGCAGTAGATTTCTTGAGGACAGAACTGAGAGGGGAATGGATTTCAGGTATAAGCTGTTTGGCCACTGTGTAAACACAGTGTTGGACTAGATGGACTCTTGTTCTGATCCATCCATTATGTTCTTTTGTTCATGGTGAGAGAAAATAGGCACCAGTGACATAATTCAGGGGTCCAATGGTGCCCACAAAGCTCTCCATTCTCTCCCCCCGACAATTTATTTTTTTAAAAAAATACAAACATTGAAAAAATGTTAGGACAGCCTTCTTCGGGCATCATCAGATGAGCGTTTTATAGCACGCTCGCTACTAGCCACACACAGATTTTCACGGGTCCTTTTTATGATACTGGCTGCCTCCCACATGCCTCCCATTCCTTCAGCTCATTTTTTTGTCACAAAAAAGACCCAGAAAATCTGATTCTTTTGGCTGTGAGGAATCTTGCCAACATTGCCTGTTGTGTGCCGGAGAAGCAGTGTGATAAAAACGCCCACTGAATGGGCCATGTGGTGGTTGCTTGCTCCCTCTTTCTTCCCTGTGTGAAGGCAAAGCGATGGTAGGGAAACACGATTCCCCCCCCCCACCGTCTGATGATGCTCTTTGTCTCTTTCTAGCCTCTAAACTAGCTCTCTCTCCCCCTCTACCTTGCTATTTTCCCCTCCCTCTCAGCCTCTAGAATTGCTATTTCTCCGCCCTTCTCTTTAGCTCACTTTTTTACCCCCTCCTGGCCACTAGCTCTGCTCTTTCAATACGGCTTTGTCTTGCTTTCCCCACTTCCTTCTAGGCTCTAGCCTCACTATTTCTCTCCCTACTTCTTTACCTTCCTGGTTTTCCCCCTTCCTAGAGTTTCATCACACCTACCCATTTACCTCGAATTATCCCATAGTGTATGAAAGCTGTTGTGTTGTTGTTAGCTCCATCACACCAACATTATACATCCACCTCCGCCCCACTCTGGTGCGTACCCTGGGAGGGCTGAGCCAGGCTCTGCAGTGCTCGCGAGGGCTGCAGAGGCGGCTGGGTGGCCCTGCTCTCGTCTTCCTGCTCCAGCGCATGATCTGGGAGGGCTGGGCCTGCTCCAGGCTCTGCGGCGCTCGCTTGGGGGTTTCCAAGGGAGGCGGCCAGGCAACTCTGCTCCTCGTCATCCTTCCACACCCCCAGTGGCCACTCAGTGAACAACAAAAGAATCGTACTTTCCGCTATCCAAAACACGTCACTATTTGGGGGGGGGGGGAGCGCAATCAAAGCAGGACACATTGGAGTACTTTGCCATAACAGCGCCAGATTATAAGGTAGAAAACATCGGAGTCCTTTGCATGCAATTCGCAGTGATTGCACAGTATAACGCTGATGTGACAGAGCCTCTAGCCTTGCTCTTTCTCCCCACCCCACCCCATTGCCTTGCTATTTCCCCCTCCCTCACTTCCTCCTAGGCTCACTATTTCTTTCTGTCTCTCTCTCTCTCTCTGTCTCCCGTCTTTAGCTTACTTTTGACTAGCCAGGGCCCTGCAGCAGCCATTATGTGACTAGCCACATTCTCCATGGGAGCCATTTTGTGTGCCCACAGCAGTTTCTCAAATTCCCAGATGTGCCCACGGGTCCAAAAAGGTTGGGGACCACTGACATAATTTGTCCTTCTGCCAAGGTAGTGCCAATGCAGGACCTTTGCAGTGCATTTCCCAACATGCCTACTCAATATAAGCCCCACTGAGTTCAATGGCAATTACTCACATGTAAGTTTGTAAAGGACTGCAGCTTTTGTCCGTTAATGTCTACACACTTAAAACTGAAGCACAAACACCACGGCCAGGGGTTTCAGTGCTGACATACAATGTTTGGGGCCCTTGTCTCTGCTGGAAGCATATGTGCTACATTGCTACAAGGAAAACAGAGCTGGTTCAAAGACGGGTACATTTCTCAGCTACAAAAGAAGCACACGAGCAGACATTGCTTCTTGACCCTGGTCGATGAGACCCTGAAAGGCAGGCTAAAACCCATCCACTGAACTGTTTCGACATGTCCTACATTTTCTCAGATCGTTACATAATGCTCAGACTCCAACGATGTCCCTGATTTTCTTCCAGGCACAACTGTCTTCCTTCTATCACTCAAGCCCTTTATTTTAAGCTCAGGCCCTCAGGTTGCAAAGACTGGAAATTGCCGTCCGGTAGCAGTGTGAAGATTCTGCCTTATCCAGCAGCAAAGATTGTTGTTCGCAGTAGGACAGATGCTTTTGTAATTTCAATATCATAAAATTATGGAACAGACCGCCAACACACTCCCTACTATGTTGAAGGAACACCAGTAGGCATTACAGGAAAACACTACGGATGTTAGAGAAATCTGTTTAAGGGGTGGAGTTCCATGAGTTTTCCTAGGCTCACCCCCCACCCCGGATTGTGTTTCCGTTCCTGCTGCAGCATCCACCTCGGTCCACAGTACACAGATTTCCCAAGCCTTTAGTGCAATTCCCCCACCCCCGCAGGTTCCACAACTGGCCTTGAATAAAGGCCAAACAAATGCCTCTGAATTGCATTTGTGAGCCAAGCTGCAGGCTCTGAGCCATTTGTGCACATTTCTGAGCGAGATGTGCAAATTGCTCAGAAATTTGCACAAATTGCTCAGGGCCTGCAGTTTGGCTCACAAATCGAGTCGTAGCTGCTGCAGCACTTCATCCAGTAAAAAAAAAAATGATCTGGATCTCCCAGTGAAGGAGGATCCCTAGGTAACAAACATTTTGTTTCATGTCTAGAAGATTCTGGGGGATCATTAGGTTGGAGGAAAAGGCCACCTTGCCCTACTTACAGGTTTCCCAGAGACATTTGCCTGGCCTTTATTTATTTATTTATTTATTTATTTATTTATTTATTTATTACATTTCTATACCACCCAATAGCCAGAGCTCTCTGGGCAGTTCACAAAAATTAAAATATTTAAAACAGAAGGCTGGACTAGATGGATCCCTGGGGTAGTATCCAATTGGGGCCTAGTACACATGGTCAGCCCTGCCCATTCCAGTCCATTGGCAGAAGGCCCTGCCAGTCCTGACCTGCAAGCAGCCTGTAACTGCTTGCGTGACTTGATAACTCACTTCCAAGGGCAAGCCCAGAAATGAGCATAAACACTTGTTTCTGCAATGGGTGGGCTCTAGCAACCTCTCCCATCCAGAAACAAGAGTTTCTCCTCATTTCAGGGCTTGCCATCCGGAGGCATACATGTGCCAGGAGCTCTTCTCGATCATCCCAGAGTGCAGGACACAGAATAACAGGCTCAAGTTACAGGAAGCCAGATTCCGGCTGGAAGTCAGGAAAAACTTCCTGACTGTTAGAGCAGTATGACAATGGAATCAGTTACCGAAGGAGGTGGTGGGCTCTCCCACACTAGAGGCATTCAAGAGGCAGCTGGACAACTATCTGTCGTGCTTTAAGGTGGATTCCTGCATTCAGCAGGGGGTTGGACTTGATGGCCTTATGGGCCCCTTCCAACTCTACTATTCTATGATTCTATGTCATGGAAGCGGTAGGGGCCACTTGAGGGTCAGGACCGGCAGGGCCTTCTACCAGCTGACCAGAACTGGTGGGGCTGACTGTGCATGGTACTATCCCTGGTCTCATCAGCAAGGCTGTTAGCTCTGATAATGGAGCCTCCATAGACTTAAGCAGTATACCTCTGAATATTGAAGACAAAGTAGTGGTTCTTTCAGGGCAGATATCCAGGGCCCCACACAGCAGAATGAGTTTGAGGGGGGTGGGGGGAATTGCCAAATGCAGCAGGCCTGATTTACCATTTTGAAGTGAAGTAATACACATTACTATCTAAAGGGGGGGAGGTGCTGTGAGACCATTAAATCCAGAGTCTCAAATTATCTAACTGCACTATTAAAGATGGATAACAGGGAAAAACACTTTAATGCACTTTTTCTGAGTGTGAGTGTGTGATTGTGCCATTAAGGACTCTGTTTGGATCTCCAAGGCAATTGCTAAGCCAAGTTCCTAAAAAAGCAGTCTAATTTGTTGCCAACGTGCCATTAGGTTTGCCAAACATATGACCTCACTAAATATATATTTCTTATAGACAGGAGGAAATGAACACTCCCTAGGAATTTGTGACCTTGCATTCTAATTCAAATTATTATTCATAGTGTTAAGTAGCCTTCACCAAGCTGGTGCTGTCCAGATGTGATGGACTACAACCTTCATCACCCCAGTCAGCAGAGCCATTAGCGGCTGGGGGTGATGATGGTTGTAGTCCAACATGTATGAAGGGTGCGAGCTTCAGCAAGTCTTGTGTAAAGCATTTCTGATGATTAGTGCAATCAGTCATCCTCACCACATATGTCCATCATCCCCCAAATCTCCATATTCTCTATTTTTGGCCTACATCAATTTGTAGTGAACTAACTGGGGATGTTTTAGATTATGAAGTGAAACGTGGCATCTTAAATAAAGGGTTTCCAAGACAGTTCTTTGATAGAGTTCAGGGGGCTTTTCTTGCCTTCTGGTTGCTTGGTTAACTCAGAAAGCAGGGCTGACTTCTGGGGCAAAGTACCCTCTGAGCTACTTCCTCTATTTCTAGGTCTTGCTGGGCTTAAGACAAAAACAGATATTACTTTAAATCCATATCTATCAGCTATGCCCCCCCCCATTTTACTCTAGAGTCAGTGCAAAGGGCCTGATCCAGATTAGGATCCTAGCTTGTGGATAGAGGGGGCTGTTAAGACTTTACTGTAGAATAAAATGAAAAGAGAGATGCTAAATACAGATTTAAATACTGTCTGTTTTAGCCCTTGCCTAGTGGCTTGTGCCAGGTATCTGTGGACTGCCATTTTAATTTCCCACAATGCTCTGAAGCTATGCTACATTGATAGCATCATGGGAAATTAAAAAGCAGCAAGACCCAGTTGCCTGTTGCTGCTGTAAACTCTTGCAGGGTGGGTGGGTAGCCGGGAAGGCATCAGCGGTGGGGGGGGGGGGTGTGTTTAAAAGAAAGGTTAAAAAACAACATAGAGGATGTGGGATGCACTGCAATGCCCATGCAATGATGCACAGTTGCGTGGGTGTGCATGGGTGTGGTGCCGAAAAGGTTATTTATAAAAGGGGAGACCTGCCCGGGGATAAGGAGAAGGGGAAAAACCTGCACCATTATCTCTCACATATATCTAGATGGGCGTGGAAGATTTTACTTAATGCCTAACCAGAAACATATGCCCCATTATTAAACAGAAATATGCACCCCCTTTGTCTTCAACACAAGAAGCAGATCTAAATTTAAAGAAGCATTTGAGATTTGAATATCTTCTTCCCTGTAACCCAAAATCGACATTTTCCAACTCACCTGCTCATCTTTTCCCAAGATGACTAAAAATTCTACCATCCATTTAAAGCAAAAACAAAAAACGGCATCGCTGTCCATTGCACTAACCCATTTACATTGAAGATAATGTTCAGCATTTCCTTGCAAGACTCACTCAATGGTATAACCTTTGCTTCAGTGAGGCAAGCCATAAGCATCTCAAAGTCTTCTTTGATATCTTCTTCTTTTACCTTTCACTTTATGAAGATAGTAGGGCAGCTTACTCTCCAGAGACTGGAGGTGAGCCCTATTCTTATGGTATTGTGTAGCAAAAGTTGTAAGTATCCATGCACCATTTGTCAGGAATATTTTTCACTTTCATCTTACCATTTTACTGTCAGTCAAAATACAGAATCTAAAACCTGGAACATCTGCCCCCAAACTCGGCAAAAATAGATCTGCAAACTTGAATTCAGAGTTCAACTCTTCCCCTCGCCCTCTGCCCCATTATGAAGGCTTAGATATGGATTTAGAATGGTTCCAGTATGAAAGAAGTAACAATGCTTGGGGTTTTTTAAGTCATGGCTATGTTGTCTTTGTGTATATTATTTGCATATTTTATGTCAATGGTTTTTAAACTTGTATGTTGTATTTTAATCTTTGTAAAGTGCCCAGAGAGTTACGGCTTGAGGCGATATAGATATGCAAATAATAATAATAATAATAATAATAATAATAATAATAATAATAATCTCTAAAACCATTTTCAAAGCCAGCAATACCTATGCAATACCTATCCTGACATACTCATTTGGAATCATAAACTGGTCACACACTGAACTCGAAGAAATAAACAGACTCAATCTCACCAAATTCGCAAAACGCTGCATGCTCCATCCCAATTTATGCATTGAAAGAAGGAGGAAGAGGTCTGCTGGATGCTGACACAATTCTTGCTAAACAGATAAAATCACTCAGAGAATTTTTTCATGCTAAAAATACCCCCCATTCACAAAGCCATAGTAAAAGCAGATAAAAATTACACCCCACTCAACCTAGCACTACAAAATGAAGACCAAACATGACCACTCACACTCACAGAGGGAAAAAATGGGCACAAAAAGTACAACATAATACAATAGACCATTTAACAGGGGGATGTGAAATTATGGCAGGAATGGACTATATGGACGTACACAATACAGCTACAAAAATAATTTCCTAACAACTGGCCATCAAATTGAACTTCATCAAACAATCTACACCATATTATAATACTCACCCAAAACAATCTTGGAAAATGCAGATCATAAAATATACTGGGACATAACAATTCACATGGACAAGACAATACCTTGCAACTAGCCAGACATAACAGTTATAGACAAAAAAGAGGGGGGAAACATACCTCATTGACATAGCTCATTTTGTGAACCACCCAGGGAGCTTCGGCTATTGGGCGGTATAGAAATGTAATAAATAAATAAATAAATAGTAATACCTAATGACAAAAATGTTGTAGAAAAGGAAGAGGAAAAGAGAGAGAAATATACACTACTGGCCATGGAAGTTAAAGAACTATGGCAACAGGAAAAGGTCTCAATTATTCCATTAGTTACATCAGTCATTGGCATCACATCAAAAAACTATACAGAAAACCTTCAGAAACTGGGCCTACCAAAATACATCCACACTGACATCCAGAAAGCAATCATACTTAAAACATTCTCAATTCCTCAATCAGTAAAATTCCTAAATCAGTAAAAGACAGCATGAGTTGGCAAAGCCTGTCATGTCTGGCTAGAAAAACTGCCATGAGCGAGAAAAGAGATGATGATGTTGATGATGATGATGATGATGATGGGCTAGGACTTAGCCATCGAGGGGGAGGAGCTGGCGGAGGCCTTAGTCAGACCTAAGGTTTATCCCGGGATCGTCCCAGGGTCATCCCTGTTCATGTAAATGACACACAGGGAATCCCGGGAGCAGACAGGGACAACCCCGGGACGATCCCAGGATAAACCTTAGGTCTAGCTAAGGCCTGAGTCTGTTTTGCCTGCATTCACAGCAGTCTCTCATCTTACATCTGAGACTGATCCTCTAACCAGAGCTCCCAGAAACAGGTCCTGCTAAGACAACCCACTCCCAGAACCAAATGCCATCCTGCTAGCCATCTCATACTCAGCTAATTAACGGGAAGGTGCCCAAGAACTGCTGGACTGCAGGACTGAGGAACTCCAGCCGTTAGCCATGGGGAGAAGAGCCAGAGGAGGGTAGGGCCTGGAAGGATAAAAGGCACCATTTGGAGACAGTTGGAGCCCATTCCTTGCATCCAGTGATCTGTCCATGGTCCTGCAGGCTTTGTAACTGACCCTCTTGCTTCCACCAATTCACCAACCTGTCTCTGCCTGCAACTTTTAAAATGGGTTAGTGTCCCCTTGAACTTGATTCTCCCGATCACATCTAACTGTGGGCTGCCCCCACTGGCTCCTGGGTCATTCATGGGCTCTGCTGCTTTTGAAGAGGGCACTGTCCACCATTCAAGACCTTCTGGTAGGGTGCCAGAAACCTGACTGTAGGCACCTCTCTGCAGCTGGGAATTGCAACGAAATTGCAACGAATTGTTGCCGAAATGGCAATCCCTGTTTTTGAGAAACTGAACTTAATTTCTCAGACAGACCTTTCTTCAACTTTCTGCTTAGCCTTCCTCTGCAAAAATGAAAGCCGCATGAAGTAGGTTTTGGTTAGGCACAGCAAATTTCCAGTGAAAACCTGGAAAGAAAAATGTTTCCTCCTCTTGACAGAGAGAGAGAGAGAAGAGAATGTAATCTGGAGTCCTTAGGATGTTTATCTCTTCAATTTCAAAATGCTATAAGGTCTCCAGCAGAGGACAGCTTCAAGCAGGTTCTTCCATGGAGCATCCCTATCCTCACAGATTATATAGCTGGGCAGAGGGGGGCGTGGAGAAAGAAAAACAGATTTCTAGTCAATTGCTAAAGCAGGACTGGGAAGTTTGTGATCCTCCAGATATTTGGGCCTACAACTCTCATCAGCTCTAGCTAGTATAGCCAATGGTGAGGGATCATGGGAGTTGTAGGCTAAAACATCTTGAGGGCCACAAGTTGTCCATCCCTGCTCTAAAACATCCTTACACAACCTGGTGCTCTCCAGATGTTTTGGACTACAACTCCCAGCATTCCTGACCATTGACCATAGTGTCTGGGGCTGATGGGAGCTGAAGTCCAAACAACCTGGAGGGGGAAGGTTGCTCTACAGCATCCCTGCCTTCACCAACTTTATGTCATCATTCAGCTCAGCAATATACAGCTGGGAAAAGCTTGCTAAAAGGGCTTTCGGGAAGCAGTTGCAGTGCATGATTTTGTTACTACATCTTGCCATGCCATTGAGAAGGAAGAGATGGAAGGCAAGGGAGCTTAAAAATGGCCACAACATGAGAAAGTGAGGAGAAGCTGTTTGCCTACTGGCCTGTCCAAAAAAACTTCCATGGACTGTCCAGCCAGACCAAGAAGGAGCTACATTGAAATGTATTTGGAAAGCAATGGAAAGATGTTAGCTAATGGCAGCTTCATATGCTAACATCTTTCCATTGCTTTCCAAGCACTTTTCAAGGCACTTGGCTTGACCTGTTAAGACTTAAAAGCTCAAACTCAAAGACCTCAGAGACTGCCTTAGTCTATCATAATCACCTTTAAGGTCAACTGAGAATGCTCTCTGGATTGCTTCATCTTTCTTCCAGGACAAGTTAAGAGTTGAATTCAGTGGCTGACCAATAAAAATGCCCTTTCAAGTTAGCAACCTGCAGAGCTCCGATCCCTATTTGTGTGTTTTCTCACAGTAGAGAAGGCATACATATTTAGGCAACTCTTGCAAGTTTTACTAAGTGGACTTTGAAGATCCAAGATCATGCATGATCTCATGAGTTATGATGAGCAGGCCTTATGGGACAGATCTCATGGAGGATGGCTGGAAGTCCCAGAAATGTATGAGCATGTGAAGCATGAGCCCATCTTATGGCCAGCCCTACCATTAGACAGAGTAAGGAAGTCACCTCAGATGGTACCTTTGGCTGCAGTGGAAGAAAGATTACTCTGCCCATCTTTTGCACATGGAATGGGAGGGATACCATATTGCTCTTCACTTCAGGCAACAAAATTTCTCAAGCTGGTCCTGACCCATCTAGCCCAGTCCTTGAACTCCAACTGGTTGTGGCTTTCCACCACTTTAGATCCTTTTAACCAAGGATTCGACTTGACATCTATAGACAAAGCCCTGATGTGAAGCCATTAAGAGATGTGGGGAGGGAAATACATATTTCTGACTAATTTTGTGAGAAGTGGGTTCAGGAAGTTGGAGGAACAAGGACAGAGGAGTCATGGAAACAGAGTCAAGAAGGTGCTAATAGGAAATGGGGCTCTGAAGAAACCCTATAACTCCTTAAAGTCAGGAGTGGTTGTATGGTGGTGAAGGGAAGGATATAGAAATGCTATTTATTAAAAAAAATCCTGAGCACTTGTGACATTGTGGCCATCCCTGCTACAAAAGTTAGGTGCTGGCCTTTTCAAGAACAGAGCTGTGGTTCAAGAATCAGGATGGTCCAATCAGCGGGAGAGCAGAAACCACAATGAGAAAAGTGTTGCTTCAGCAAAGACTAGGCGCCAACTGAGTTGCTTTACAGAGAATGCTAATGCCCACACCTTTTATTTATTTATTTATATTAAATTTTTATACCACCCAATAGCCAAAGCTCTTCCTGATTCTAATGCCCACCCCTTCCTGGCTTGTCATTAGGGCCCAGGCCAGGCCAGGCATCCTCCTCACAAATAGGGTTCAAGAATATCCGGCATGCTGCCACATGGGCACTGACTCTCTCACTCTGGGTTTCAGTCCAGACAGGCTGCCGTATTTGTTCCTGGAGTTGGTCTTGGTGGTCCTGAAGCAGGGAGATGGGACCAGTCCAGGTGCTTAGGTTCCTTTCATGACACAGCGTTCTCAAGAGGTCCAGGATTGAGTTCCTGTTGGTGGCCTCAGAAAGGCTATCAGCATCCTTCTACTTTCCCTGACTCTCGCAACCACTAGGACCAGTGACACGCTCCTCCTTATCTTCTAAGGTCTCCTCAAGTTCCTGGGAGGAAGGTGGCCAGACACGACAACGCCCTGGAAGGGAGCATATTTTAAGGACTCCCTCTCTCCATCCCAGTCTCCCACTTAAGCCCGCATGTCCTTTAAGATAAGGAGAGAATTTGCCCTCAAAGGTGACTTAAAAATAATTTTAAATAGAATAAAAATAAATACATTTGTTCAGGTTACATTTGTTTAGGGTTCTCTCCTGCTTTGGGTGGCAGGAGAGCTTGCACCAGGGCTGGCTTCAGAAATCTGGAAGACAAGCAGACCCATTCATATAATCACCTATGAAAAAATGAATATATGTGAGGGAGGAGGATTGGGGTTATGCCTCATGGCCCTATATCTGCACAGGTTTCAGGCCCCTATGCATGTACCCCTGCCTCCCACGTACAGTACATAGCCTACATAGAGGCTACATGCATATGTCCAGATGCATATAGGTTCCCATATGCTTGACGAAGTACATTGGATAAATGGAGAGCATGGATTGTGTATGGGTAGACTTTGTATAGACAGGGCCCTTGAATGCATGGAAGTTAGGGGCAGGACGAACCCTGATTTCATACATGGACACACACATGTCTACATAAACAAAAATGTGAACAGAGCTCATAAAACTTTGTTTTTAAGCAGCCATTCGATTATGTTAACTGGAGGGGGGTGTTTTTAGCTGTTGGGGTAAACACTTGTACATATTTATAGAAATATTAGGACAAGAGTGATTTTATTACATGTACCTAAAAAAAGGAGGACAGAAATGAGAAAACTAAATAAATTGACAAATAAAATACCTCCCGATGAAATATGTCACGCCCCAACATGATAATCCAAGTTAAAAAGAGTCAACCAGAGCTAATCTTACTAGGAGGCTGTATAATTAATTTTAAAATGGCTTATTTAGTGGAATTGCAAATGATCAGTGTTGTGTGTTATCTCACTAGATGACAGGTCCATTAATTTTACACTGCCTAAGGGTGTGATACAGAAGAGGGCTGTAGTTAAATTGCAGGCCTGTATATGCCACGTGTAACATATTAATAGTCTCTGCACACACCACACACCCGGCTTTTGGGCTTACTTGATTTCAAGCACGTACAGAAGAAACACCCTCCTGATGATCAAAGGTCACAGCACAGTCACTCATTCCCAGCTGTGTACAGTATTAATCAGGATTTAATTTCAGCAGCCGCTGTTTAATACAAAGCATAAACAGTGTCTGTCCCATCCCCCAATCCTGCCATCTAAGCCCACATCACATTAAATTTGGCGAGACTCAGGAAGAGAGCTCTTTGGATTGTCATCAAGAGCAAAAGCAAAAGCAGCACTAAAAAATAACAATGTAGGAGCAAAACGGACTGGGTTTAGAAAAGGAGATCAATTTGAAAAAGATCAATTCAAGAACTGGAAATCTAGCTGATTTTTAAAGGGGGGGAAGAAGGACAAGCCTTAGATTTGACACTTATTAATCTCCCAAAAGGAAGAAATGTACCACAAAAACAAAGGGAGGGGAAGAGGCCACCGATTTGCATAAAATTTGTATATGCTAATGTATATAATGCCAATTTAGAAATAATTATTAGAATTTAAACAGAAATACCGAACTTCTCACCCTAGTGTGAAAGCATATGACGAGGTGACCTGTGTGCCTCTTCATACCTCTATTCAGGTACTGCTTATGATGCTGCAATAGTTCTTGTGATTCTTTATCTTTATGCCAGACTTAGACTGGACAACCCTTCAAATAGAGCATGGTCCTCTAGCAGCACTTCTGGCAGGGTTCCTTCTATGACTGAGCAACTCTTTAAGGATCTCTTGCCTCCTTAAGAGTCCCATGTTCCTTCTTTTTAACCTTCCCCTTCCCAGTAATGTGGGGTTTAGGCTATAGACATGGGATGAGTAACACTCCAGACACTTGTGGCTTAACACAACAGTATATTAGGAAAGTAAAACAAGCAAAGGTATTTAATCAATAGAGCTGAGTAATACAAATTAAACAAGAGTTGCAAAAACGCAAGTTCTTTTACCCTAAGCTGCTTCTTTCTACTTTTTCCACAAGTTCTGGTCTTTCTCTGGCCCTGGTCTCTTCTGCCTGTATCAGGGATACCCTCCCAACAGAAACTCCAGCCCTCTAAGGCTTGACTTTATTACCTTGCCTCTGCAGGCCTCAAACCTTCACAGCTATCTGTAAAAGAGAACACATGGCCACCCTACTTTGTAGAACTTTGTCATTATTATTATTATTTATTATTATTATTATTTATCATACTTATACCCCGCTCCTCAGCCAAAAAAGGCTCTCGGAGCGGCTTACACTTAGCAAAAAAGACAGTCCCTGCCCTCAGGCTTACAATCTAATAAAGACATGACACACAAGGAAAAGGAGTCAAGGAGGGAGGGAGGGAGGGTATTTCATTGGAGGAAGTCATCCTGCGTGTGACCGAATGCAGGGGCAGCCCTAGACTAGCTTCCAGGAACCGATGCCCTAGATTAACCATGCAATCGGCATTCCCACTGCCAAACCCCAAGAGCTATGAAACATTTTGGTAAAGAAAAAGGGTCCCAGTTGCATCCTTGGGGCAACATGGCCAACAAGACAACACCAGCCACTAGGCTCAGCCCTCTGAGGGCAAAAGAAGCACCTGCTCTTACAGGGTGGGATGCTCTCACTTCCTGCCTCCAACCAGAACCAACAGCAGAGCAGACGGATATCCCGTATTGCCTGAGGGAGGACTGGGTCCCAAAGGTGGGTGGGCATGCAGTCTAACTATGCCCACCATTTCCAGTCAGTCTCTGTCATATTCATCAGGAAGTGAAATAATAACATCTGCGTTGTTTTATTTGTATTTCCCCCCTCGAATTTGGTGGTCTACTTAACTTGGCACCCTAGGTGGCCACCTAGTTTGCCTATATAGATGGGCTTCCCCTGACAGAATGTGCACATAGAACTGTGCCCTCCATGAAACTGAGTGAAGAAGACTATTCTTGTAACATTCTGGAACAACATACTTCCACACAGTAGTTAATGCAGCGATATATTCCCAAGCAGTGCCTATCTCAACGGCCAAGATCCTTCTATAATGATTACACAGAATTAAGTGCCATTCAGCACAGGTGCTTTCTTACTTTATTAAGATGACAATTAGAGTCAGTTTCCATTCCCCCATGAGGAAAACAGATGTGTAGAAGCTTTAATTATTCATCTTGGCTCCCCTCCCCTTTATTTATTAATTTATTTATTATTGTGAAATAACTCTATTTCACATGTTAAAAAGAAAATAATGAGAGGAAACCTGTAATTAAAGGCTCCCTCCCTGGAACAGGGAACAGGACCTGATTAATTAAGAGCTATTAATGGGAAATTCATCAGGTGGACTGAACAGGAAGTGATTAATTATACGCGCAGTAGCCTGCAGAGCCCTCAGTAGTGTTTGTCAGTCTACATTGTTCAGGCTAGCACTGCAATTATGTTTAAATTGCAAGAATTTCTACAAATCACATCTGAAAAAGAGTGGGAGGACAAAATAGAAAACACTATATATAATTCAACAGTTTGACAACAAGGTCATCTGCCAGGGAGACATCCAGACAAGGAAGTATAGTAGTAATGGGTGCCTTCAATTACCCTCACATTGACTAGATAAATGCATGTTCCAGCTATGACAAAGAGGTTCAATTTGTCAATACCCTTAAGTACCCTGGAAATGACCAGAGAGGAGGCAACCTAGACTTAATCCTAAAAGGTGCTTTCCAGGACCTAGTGGAAGATGTGAGGGGTTTGGAACCAATTGGAAACAGTGACCAAAATGCAATCAAATGTAATTTATGTTTAAGTGAAAAAATGACAAGGAAGTCTGACACAATCACATTTGACGATGTTAAAAGAGGAAACTTCTCCAAAAGGAGAGAACTGGTATAAAGGAAGCTGAAAGAGGGAGTCAAAAGAATTAAATCTGTCCAAAGTGATTGGAGCTTACTCAAAACTAAAATAGTATGAAATTATGCATGGTGTGAAGAAAGTGGGGCTCATCCCATGAAACTGATTGGTGGGAGATTCAGGACAGATAAAAGGAAGGACTTCTTCACACTATGCACAATTGAATTATGCATGCGGCCAGCAAGACCAAGCAGCAGAGATCCTTTGGAGGGGGACAGTGACGTTCTTCCCATCCTCCACCACCTACTGCACCTGCTTCGTACCGCTTCATAGTAGGGCCAGCCCTGATATACACCAATGGCATAATCATGAAATGAAACTAATAACATTAGTAAGATGACCATATGAAAAGGCAGACAGGGCTTCTGTATCTTTAACAGTTGTTTAGGAAAGGGAATTTCAGCAGGCATCCTTTGTATGCATGCAGCACCTGGTGGGAATCTACACTGATGTTATTCTAAAGTTTTGAATGGGTTACTGTGACGCACAGCATCACGTGACCCTGGGTCTCCAACGTTGCAAATGAGTTGTACTTACAGGTTCTATTTCTTAGTTTCAGCGTGGCTACAGATTCATGTGCCTCATTCTACAGGTAATTTTCCTCTCCCTTTCTCAGAGCTGCTGGGTTTGCTCCGCCCACTTCCTGTTCTCTTTCCTTCGCCCTGTTTGATATCTTATCTGCTACAGCAGATAAATGACACCAGCGTTATACTGTGCAATCACTGACAATTGCATGCAAAGGACTCAGAAGTTTTCCACCTTAGACTCTGCTTTGATTGTGAAGTAGTCCCATGCATCCTGCCTTAATTGTGCTCCTTTTGCAAAAGATTCACCCGAGCCGCTGCTGTGGGCGCAAAAGCAGGATTTTAAACAAATGCTTACATCTGCGTAAGCTTTATAGATAAAGACACCAAAATTGGCACAGTAATTCAAATACCAAATTTGAATCAAATTGGGTCATCGATTGATTTTTTATGGGGTTTTTTTAACATTTCCCCCCTCTTTGCAAAGGAGCTGAGGAGCGCTCAAAGGATCGCGTGCAGGAAAATTAACAAGGGTCCAAAGTCCAAAACTCATGACCAGCGGGGCTTAAATGGGACTGCTGCTAAAACTTTTCAATTTGGTCTCCCATCCAAACTCTGACCAGACCCAGCACTGCTTAGCTTCAGCAAAGTGACTGGCTCCTATGCATTCAGGCAATTCCCTGGGACTTACATTAAAATGTTTTGGGAGGAAATTTGTGTGTACTTATGACTATTGCCCTGCCCTGCTCTGCTGGCTAGGAATGAGGCAGGCAGTGGGCGGAGCAAACCCAGCAGCTCTCACAGAAGAGGGAGAACAACAGAAGCAATAGAACAATGTGCCCTGAAGTTCCGTTGCAACGAAACGTAAGTCACACTAGTGTGTGATACAGAGAAACAATACAGAGAACCACGTTAGAAAGGGACATTAGTAACGTTATAAGACTAGTGTAGATCCGGCCCAGGTGAAATTCCCTCTTCATCACAACAGTTAAAGCTGCAGGATCCCTGCCTAGCATGACCAGATACAAAAGAGGGCAGGGCTCCTGCAGCTTTAACTATTGTGATGAAGAGGGAAATTCACCAGGCGCTGCATGCCTACAAATGACACCTGCTGAAATTCCCTTTTCTAAACAACTGTTAAAGATATAGAAGCCCTGTCCTCTTTTTCATATGGTCACCCTAAACATTACTCCCCTATTTGGCAACGTACCTCCAAGGCAGGGGTAAAACAAAAAACAAGTTTTTAGGAATGTCTTTCTAGGAACAGACAAATTACTCTGGCATTGTTTGAACAAGCTAAAGGCTTTGGGCACCATCTTCAGAAGGCTTTGCACTTACATTAAGGGATCCTTGCTGAGCTGAACTCTCTGAGAGCATATCTGAAGAAAAGCCTTAGACAAAGGTGCTTCACCACTTGAAATGACAGGAAGGGTACAGGGTGTTTTATTGCTAGTGTCCTGTCCCACTCCTAAACCTCACATTGGATTTTTATTTTATTTTTTATTTTTTTGGAAAACTAATATATTTTCAGTTTGGGTGCTATAATAATCCCTTTAAGTCAGGAAGTGGTAGTGGAGACAAGATGATTACAAAACTCATTTATTAACAATGATGGCATGCACTATCTAATATTAGAGTCAGTGTGGTATAGTGCTTAGTGTACCAGACAAAGGCCAGGCAGAACCAGGTTCAAATAATAATAATAATAATAATAATAATAATAATAATAATAATAATAATAATAATAATAATAATAATAATAAAGCAAATGTTTCCCATCTCTTCCTTGGAGGTGGAGGAGCTATGGGGGAGGAGCTAAACCATGGCTTAGCATGACAGGAATGAGCTGCAGTGAACTTTAAGATTTCAAACTGCCTTCTCCGCCTGTGCGGCAGCCACACGTGAGAACTCAGAAGCATTTGCTTTCATTTTTGATTATTATCATTTTGTTGAGACCAAACTACTTATAGTTAATCTTAACTATAGTTCTGAAATAACCAATTTCAAACAATGGAGTATGAATTTGGGTTGCTTATATAACCCACAGTTACAATTATACACACCCTTATATACACCCAGGCGACATTTACAATCTTCAGAGGAGGCCCTGTTCGTCATTCTGACAGTGGGCCTTTTCTGTGGCAGCACCCACCCTCTGGAAAACCTCCCTAGTGCAGTTCAGGAGGTAGAAAATGTAATATCTTTTAAATGCCTCCTAAAAACATATTTTTAGACAAGCCTTCCCTGGACTGAAACTTATTCTGGTTTTATGTGATTCTTAATGTTTTAAATTGGGTTGTTATATTATGGTTTTAGTTGTAAACTGCCCAGAGAGCCTAGGCTGTTGGGCAGTATAAATATGTAATAAATAAATAAAATAATAAATATGATTTAGACATAACCCTAAACTGTGGTTAATTTAAAAAACAGAAGCTTCCAATCTCCTCATAGCTCTGGCTGAGGAGACGGGGTGGACATGAGTGTGAGCCCAAGGCTTACTGCAGTTCATCCCTGTCACAATGAACCATGGTTTATTGTAATCAACCATGAAGTCAAACCACCTCAAAGCTGTTCACACCAGTCCTTGGTTAAGGAACATTAAGGGCTTCTCCACATGGGGCTTATAATGTACGATGAAGATTGGTTACTCATGGAAGTTTGTGGGTCCTTTCCATGATGTTGTTAACCACCAGGGCCCAACGGTGGGATAAAGTTTATGAACTTTGTCAAGTGCAGGGAAAGTCCAGTTTTTTCTCTAGGAAGCGCTATGAAACACTTTCCTTTCTTGGTGTGCTTCCATAATGGCGCTATAACAGCAGTGGCATCTAGGGAATTTGCCAACAAATAAAATAGCACATCTTAGCCTGTGAAAAGGAGCTGATTTTAATCCCTCAAAGAATCCAGAAAGCAGAATCCCCATAAGTATGTGGGATTTTATCCCTGTGTGGTGAAACCCCAAGTAGGGTTTAGTGTGAAGTCTATATAGACAAACCATATTTTGTGATCAGCCAGCAAACTGGAGTCACAGAAGTGTTTTTGAAAACCCTAGCTTGTACTGATTTGATGTGATATCTAAATCGATCAAACATAGTTAGGGCCATTCTTCTGCCTCCAGAGGTGCCCACACCTAGAATGGTGTTGATGGAATTGAGTGTGGAAATGAAAGCAGAATGGCATCTCCAAGCCATGGTTTGTCAGTACATTTTTAACCTTAAACCGTGGTCTGGTTTCTAAACAATGGCTAGTGCAAGCCACGGTTTAATGTGATGCCTGAAATGAGCCTTTGTGTTCTCCACCTACATTCAGTCTTCTCACCAGAAGTTTTGATTTCCCCTCTAGACAGCAGGATCAAAACGATGCAATGCAGCCCAGTTACAGCTCAGTTAATCCTGAATATCTGGATTTAAGAAAGTCCTGTTTGTCATACTAAGTAGCATACGATGCTGCATGCAGATTATGTTGTTTTTTAGCCTTGCTATTGCCAAGGCAAAGAAAGGTTTAAGTGGCTTGAAAGCTGCAATATGGCTTTTCATCAACTGCCTCTGGACGTTCCTCACTTGCATATGTCCATTCATTTAAATATGCACAATTGTGAATGGCTGATTACCATGCAATGCAAATAAATGCCTGTTCATACATCATTCACGTGAAGAGGGAAGGGTGTTAGAAGCAGCTGCACACATTAAGCCTAAGTCACGGCCCTCCTTCCACCCCTACTGTTGCTGTGTTTGGCATAATGTCTGAAGCAGGGAACCTCCTGTATGCATGAAAACTACTGGAAACTCCATGGAAACTCCTTGCGAGACTTAGAACCCTTCATAAGCAGGATTCTAAATTGCGCAGGGCGCATCCACAACTACAAGAGACTGAGCCCCCTGTTTCAGATGTTATGCTGAACCTGGCAACTGTGTGACTGTGCGACACACAGCCCCTTTCAACACAGCTACCCTTGTCATGCGAGTAACATGTGAACAGGGCTAAACCAAAAAGGAAAGCAGGAAGCAAAAACTCAGGTGAGATCAGCTGAGCAGCTACCCTAAAATGGGTGCCAAAGCTGAACTGTAGAGTCAACCATTTTGAAGATCATGCTTCAAACAATGTGTTTATCAATGACTAGAAATTATACAGACGATAAGTTTCACATGGCAAAATGTGTTCTAGAGCAGCCCAGCAGAAGAACAGTCTGAGGCCCAGCTTTGTGCATTCTATAAACATGTGAGGGCAAAGCTCTCTTTGGAAGGAACTTTCCACTCACTGGGTTCTTGCCAAGGCCGCAAAACACTGAGTCTTCCATGTGCCACAGGATTCTTTGTGGGTTCCACTACAACATGTCTACCCTTTTGGAATATGGCATATTCCAATTGCTACAGAGCCTTTTATGAAGAACATATGGCAAGGTTGCAGAACCCCCAGGCAGTGGGCCAAATCTGAGCCACCAGGCTGGCCCATCAGGTGAGACCGCTCCCCATAGCGGGAAGGGGAAGCATGTGGAGAATGCGAGAGAGTCACAAAGCAGGTATAGGGATTGAGTGTAGCATCTCTGCAGATGTGTCCCAAGATTCGACAACTTAACAGTCTTTTAGCATTTAAGAAAGCTATAAAGACTGATCTCTTCTGGCAGGCCTATCCAGTGAAACTTTAGGATTCTTTTAGTATGTTTTTTAGTATGCTTTTAGGAAGTTTTAACTATGTATATTGTGTTTTGATTAATATTTTATGTATTTTATACTTCTTGTTGTTCCCCGCCTCGATCAGGATGGTGGGGCGGGTTGTTATTATTATTATTATCATTATTATTATTATTATTATTATTATTATTATTATTATTAAAGTCATAGGAACTGATTCTGAGTCAGATGGAGAGGTGGAAAGAGTTATCAAGGCATCAGAGTTGCAGGAGCGGGAGGGGGGATGCGGTGCTGCTCTTGGGAATATCAGTGCCAAAGAGGGTGAAGTCCAGCTGCAATCTAATCAGTTGGTTGACAGCCTAGCCAAGCCCTCCTCTGAACCCATGGGAATACTGAGAAGAGGGATTCATAGCAGCCAGCAACAGTTTAGTAGCAATTCTCATTCATGGTGCTTTAACTCAGGTAATTATTTGAAGCCTTATGCAAAGCCTGCTCAGAAAGCTACTTGACAATTGCTGCAAAAGGATATTGTCTGTAGCCTGAAGCAAAGCCTCTTTGTTTGTAGTTTGCATAATAAAAGTGATTAACTGGAAACATGGCTTGAAAGCTTAACTACAAAGGAAGCCAAGGGCTGGGCATTTGGGCTTGAAAGCTTGATTACAAAGGAATCCAATGGCTGGGAACCTGACAGTGGGCTTTGCTCCACTTGGGCTTTCCTAGTCTAAGTGGAGCAAAGCCCACTGAGGTACCGGCTATCAGGTTCCCAGCCATTGGCTTCCTTTGTAATCAAGTTTTCACCAACTGAGATACCAACAGAACAGTGCTCCTGCAGCTGGCATCTTGGTCTGGCAGCTGGCTTCACTCTGCCCAGGCTTTACCTAGCTGGGAAAAGCCTTCATGGAGCAATGCAGGCTCCTTGACAGAGGCAACAGCTGGAGGAAATCCATCCCGCACTTCAACCAGGGATCAATAACATCAAGGAGTGGTGTCCTGCCCCTGACATCATGGATAGGACCCAGCCCCTGCCATCATCCCCCCTGCAGTGGGGCTCAGGGGATAATCCAGTCTCCAGACCCAAAATGGTTCCCTGCCCCAATGATGTATGGCATGAATTGAAATGAATCTTGGTGTGACACCACCATGGGTAGGCTACGGCCAGTTTTACAACTAAAACTGTTGATAGCAACACTGCTTAAATCAAGATTTCTGTTCTCATATCTCTTCAGATAGATTATTAAAAACAAAAACTCTGATATTAGAACAGAGCAGGCCATATCTGCTACTAAAAGCTCTATGGCAATACATATTTTAGATAAAGGCCTCTTAATAGACTGGAGTGATTTTCTGGTTAATTAGCAAGGGCATTATGGTATAATTAAGGGAATCAATTAATAGGACATTTTAGAGAGTGCATGTTGAAGCCACGCGACAGCACAATCTTGCCTGTCATCTCCTTCCTCGTTTCCTTGTACTGCAAATTTCTAAATGGTTGTGGTTTAGGGCTATGTAACCTTTTCCCATCAACTAGTTCTTCTCATTTTGTACTTGGGTGCAGCAGAGATCCAAGAATACAATGGCTGCAAGTTACATGAACTGAGAATTACTTTCCAACCTCACAACCTATTCTAGGCAGCCTAGGTTAGAAACAGAAGTATGGATTGGACCAGAGGTATAGTTTGGACCAGAAGTATGGATTCCTGAAAAAATATATAACCAAGTTGCTGCTCTTCCAGGAAATCCAATGTCCTGTATTAATAGGATAACTGACTTATAATGTAATTTTATAGATATCGACTCAGAATGAAGCCCTCTTGACATCAGTGAGACTTTCTCACAGGCAAGTGCCTGTAAGATTGTAGCTTCAATGCCCAATCCTATGTCTGTAGACTCAAGGGGAGGGAGGCCCAGTCTATACAGTTTCATTAAGCCTCTGACAAGGGTGGTGGTTTCCATGAAGGAGTAGCCTTTGCTAACAGATTTAACTGCACAATCCTATCTATGGGTAGTATCCAATGTCAGTCCTACTTAGAGTAGGCCCATTGAAATGAATGGGACTTAAGTTAAACTAATTTTAAATAACATATCGTGAATTTATTTTAGTTTTATGTATTTTAGACTTGGTTTTTATGCTGTATCTGCCCTATTTTGTCTCAGCTGTGTTGTTGTTGTTGTTGTTGTTGTTGTTGTTATTACATTTATATCCCACCTTTTTTCCTTAAAGGAACCCAAGGCAACATACATAATCCTCCTCCTCTCCATTTCTATACTCACAACAACAACAACTCTGTGAGGTAGGTTGGGCTGAGAGGCTCTGACTGGCCCGAAGTCACCCAGTGAGTTTTCATGGCCAAGTGGGGAGTAGAACCTGGATCTCCTGACTCCCAGTCCAACACTCTAGCCACTACACCACACTGGCTTTGTGTGTGAATAGCCTATGGCCCAAGCAAGAATAAATCAAATATTACTAAAAAGTGGGGGGAGGCTAGTCATGACTAACTTCAGTCCCATTCATTTCAATGGGTCCACTCTAAGGAGGACTAAGAATGGATACTGCCCTATGTTTACTCAGACAATAATTGCCACAAGTGGTGCTTACTTCCAAGCAAACATGTGCAGGGCTGCCATCTAAAATCTGGAATCCTAGACCCACTTATTAGAGACCAAAGCCTAATATACACCAAGCAGGATATTGCACTATGAAAGCAGTGACCATATGAAAAGGAGCACAGGGTTCCTGTATCTTTAACAGTTGCATTGAAAAGGGAATTTCAGCAGGTGTCATTTGTATATACGGAGAACCTGGTGAAATTTCCTCTTCATCACACCAGTTAAAGCTGCAGGTACCCTGCCCTCTTTTCAATCACTCTGGTTACACTCCTGCAGCTTTAACTGTTGTGATGAAGAGGGAATTTCACCAGGTTCTCCGTATATACAAATGACACCTGCTGAAATTCCTTTTTCTATGAAACTGTTAAAGATACAGGAGCCCTGTCCTCCTTTGCATATGGTCACCCTAGTTAACTAGCACCTTAATGAGGTGCAACTTCTGCACTTGGACGTCTGATGTGCTCAGGGGCAAGTTGCAATTAGGAATAAAAGTAGTTCTACTGATGAAAAATAGGCGAAAAGCCAAAATAAAATGTCTGTTTAATTGTCATCTATTCAGATTTTCTTGTCCATCTCATCTCCCAAAAAGTGTGTTATCATGAATTCTTAGCCAATTTACTCTATGCAGTGAGGAAGGCAAGACTCACTGAGAGCAATTTGCCCCAGGCTTTACGAGCAACTAGGAATATTTATGAAGGACTTCGGTCCTCCTCCGTACTTTTGTTGTCAACTGTATGCAACACTTGCTCTTTAGGGAAGTAGCTGCTCCATTAAACTATTCAGGCTTCATATATATAGATAGATAGATAGATTCTCACTAGGGAGATTGTAGAAATCTGAAGTGGATTCAAATGTTTTGTTTTGTTTTATTCTGTACAGCGCCATGAAAATTGATGGCGCTTTATAAATAAATATTATTATTATTATTATTATTATTATTATTATTAATATTATTAATAATAATAATAAATGAGTTTAGATTTCTAGGACTCCAACTTGTTGACTCCGCAGCAGCTGTTTCCAAGTTGCTCAAGTTCCGCAGACTTGTGAACAGCTTCTTTTACTTTTGGGGGGAGGAGCTACGCAAATTTGCACTTGCACAAATGCACATTAGCATAAGCACAAATTAATGCTAATGCACATTACAACAAGTGGATAGAAATTCTCATACATCCCTAAAGAAAATATCTGATTCCGTCAATGAGCGGACAATGGAGCGAAAGATGCCTGACATTCCAGACAGAACAGATTTTACAAAATCTGTATATCCCTAAGTCAGGCAATTAATTTTAATGCTGTGCCCATGCGCTGTTCCTTGGATACATCTTTGTTCCTTGGATACATCTTCCTGGGACAGATGCTTTGAATGATGGTGTTTACAAATTTCGTGAAGGCTAGTAATTTATCTCCTCAAGTTCTCTTCCTTTAATCTCTTTCCTCGGCTTGATCTACTTTAGTCTAGTTCTTTCAAAAAGCAATATTTCCATTTCTTCTCCATTTGCACTGACACTTTACTTCTCTCTGAGCAGCCAAAATGTGTTACCAAATGAACAGAGTAATGGCTCTGATGGCTCCCTTGTATTTATTTATTGCATTTCTATTTTGCCCAATAGCCGAAGCTCTCTGGGCGGTATGTCTTCACCCTACAAGACATGCACCATGAACAGCCAGTCCGGTCCTCTTGGGTGAATTGAACTGTGAGGGCATGTTAAGAGTGACCATATGTAAAGGAGGACAGAGCTCCTGTATCTTTAACAGTTGTATTGAAAAGGGAATTTCAGCTAGTGTCATTTGTATGCAGTTCCTCGTTAAATGCCCTCTTCATTACAGTAGTTAAAGCTGCAGGAGCCCTGCCTAGCATGACCAAATACAAAACAGGGCAGGGCTCCTGCAGCTTTAACTGTTGTGATGAAGAGGGCATTTCACCAGGAGCTGCATACAAATGACACCAGCTGAAATTCCCTTTTCTAAACAACTGTTAAAGATACAGAAGCCCTGTCCTCCTTTGCATATGGTCACCCTATGCAGCATGTCTAGAAATGCAATGAATGGGCTCAGGATTGGTGCACAATTATGTAAATCTAAACAACAACCCACACACACTGCATAACACTTTTGCCTGAATAATCCCCAAACTTTAATGCTAATCACTCTTACTAGCTCCCCTGAAAATTAAGAGCTGTACGAAAGTAGAATGCAAGTATTATGTGTAATTAAATAATAACCAAAAGGAAACGCTCTGGGAGCTACACGGCGCACAGTTTGTCGCCGTATCTTTAATCCCTGATGAACAGCTCAGTTGCTGATGTGCCGCCCTCTTCTCCCCAAATGCCACAGATAAGGATTTATCCTTGAGAACTGAATAAGTAAAGCAATCAGGGTGAAGAGAGACAGTTCTGGTTGAGCAGGCAGGCCTTCCTTCTTAAAACTCAACCCAATACCCACACAGCCTACTTACTTCCAGAACCCTCTCTGGCTTTCTGTCACTCCCCTCTCCACAGACAGAACTCCTACTAGGGACTGCTCCTAAAGGTACATGCATAAGAAGATAAGAACGTAAGAAGAGCCATGCTGGATCAAGGGTGCATCTAGTCCAGCACTGTTACACAGTGGGCAACCAGCTGTCAACCAGGGACCCACAAGCAGGACACAGTGCAACAGTGCTATCCAGCAACTGGTATATAAGGAATTGCAGCCTCTGATACCGGAGGTAGTACATAGCCATCAAGACTAGTAGCCATTGATAGCCTTCTCCTCCAGGAATTTATCCAATCCACTTTTCAAGCTATCCAAATTGGTAGCCATCACTAAGAACATAAGAAGTGCCATGCTGGATCAGACCGAGGATCCATCTAGTCCAGCACTCTGTTCACACAGTGGCCAACCAGCCATTGGCCAGGGATGAACAAGCAGCACATGGTGCAACAGCACCTTCCCACCCATGTTCCCCAGCAACTGGTGCACACAGGCTTACTGCCTCGGATACTAGAGGTATCACATAACTATCTGGGCTAGTAGCCATTGATAGCCTTCTCCTTCAGGAATTTGTCCAACCCCCTTTTAAAGCCATCCAAATTGGTGGCCATAACTACAACTTGTGGTAGTGAATTCCATAGCTGAACTATATGCTATGTGAAGAAGTACTTCCTTTTATCTGTCCCAAATCTCCCAACAATCAGCTTCATAGGATAACGTATGATTTTGTATACTTCTCATGTCTTCCCTTACCCTCCTTTTTTCCAAGCTAAATAATCCATTCCAAACACAGTATAAACTGACCTTGTTACACTACATTATACCAGAAATGGAGAGCCTGGGGCCCTCCAGTTATTGTGGAACTCCAACTCCCATCATTCCCAGGCAGAATGGCTAGCAGTCAGCAGTCCAAAACATCTGGAAGGAACATAGGTGTGTGCAGCACATTTCATTAGGGTGTACACCCAAGGATTTTTTTTAAAGAAGGAGAACATTTATTGAATACTTAATCACAAAGGACATTATTTTTATTCATTTATTTATTAAACACTGTAGACATTGATCCCCTACTCCATGTTTGGCTTGCCTGACTTCAGGAGGACCCAGCATTGGTGGTTCTTTGTGGTGACACTGGCCAGAGGAGGGGCTTAGGAGGCAATATTAGCCATCTGGGTCCCCCCTCCTGGCCTCTTTGAAGTGTGGCTCCCAGCAGAGTGATTCCTTTTCACTCCTGCTGCCAGGAACAACAGCATGCTGTCGGAGTGGTGGCGGCAGCGAAGCCATCGGTGGAACATTCTGGTTGTATCTTGATCCCCCTCTGGATCCCTACTCAATGCCCCCCTCAATTCGGTACTTAGGGCTTGATACATTAGGGTGTGCCTGGGCACACCTGGCACACCCCTTGTGCACACCTATGGGAAGGAACCAGGAAGGAGATGGCTGAACTAAAATGTTTCGGCTCTTTCACCCCAGCCTGCTCCATTGTGCTGTATCCCCCCCAGAAGCAGCTTGCAGCATGCCTTTTTGGAAACCCCTTATGAATGCTGAGAGAGAGAAGAAAGACTGAGGAGCACCACCTCATTCAGTTTGTGGTGAAGAGACACCAGGTGAGCTCAATCAGCTCTTCGCAGACCCATCCTCGAGAGGGAAGAGAAAGCAGGCGCAGTGAAAAGTCCTTGTTTTTCAGCAGTTGTCTGACATCGGCTACTGAAGTGCCATGCTCAAAGCACCAACAAAAGTTGCCCCGCTTTCTGGAGTATGGCCTGCCTTCCAAAGATAAAGGAGGATGGAGTACAGTACTCTGTGCCGGCAGTACAGAAAGCAAGAGAAAGCCATTGAGAGAGGTGTCCGGAAGAATGCAATTAGGCCTATCTCACCCAACGAGGATAAAAGCAGCAAGAGTATCCATTTTGTGTGTGTTTGGGCTCTTCTTGTACCTGCCAAGGGATATCTTTAAGAGTGGGGAACAAGCTTTTATTAATAGCATGTGTGAGCAGGAAACTAATGTGTGTGTTTTTCTTTGTTAGCTCACTGTGCTGCAGAGTTGGAAAAGAAAGTCTGGGGAACTGAATGCTCAGATCTGCCTGATGCTTGAAAGAGGTTATTAGGCCCTCTGCTCCCCATCCATGGGAAACAATGCTTGGTGGAGGAGCTGCAGCCCACCTGAGCGCGTACCATTTGTCCACAAGATATTCAAGTATTTGAATTCTAGAAGTGTTATTCCAGAACAGCCTTCCCCAACCCAGTGCCTTTCAGATGAACTAACTTACATCAACCCCCAGCCAGCATGGATAGTGCCAATGAATGGCTTCAGATTGTGCCCTCAAGCTTTCAAGGGCCCTCAAGGTGTAGGACGGCGGGGGGCAGGGGGAGAGAGAAAGAGAGAGAGACAAACTGAAGCATCCAAACTGGCCTTTCTGGGATTGGAAGAGAAAAAGATAGAGGTCCCCAAAGCGGATTTTTTAAAATGCCAGAGAAGCCATTGACAACAGGCGCTAAGGAAACAAGATTATTATGGTAAGGCCAATACACTTCAGGTGCAATAGACTGGGGCCGTTTCTACACCAGCACAAAAATCCGGGCTGGTCACAGCTGAGTTTCGAAGAAGAAGAAGAAGAAGAAGAAGAAGAAGAAGAAGAAGAAGAAGAAGAAGAAGAAGAAGAAGAAGAAGAAGAAGAAGATTCTTAAACCCCTCTCTGTTTTGATCAAGGCGGGGAACAACAGTAAGTATAAAATACATAAAATACTGATTAAAAACATAGTATACATTGTTAAAACTTCCTAAAAACATCCTAAAAGCATCCTAAAATTCCACTGGATAGGCCTGCCAGAAGAGATCAGTCTTATAGCATCCAAATGCTGTAATGACACCCAGGGGCAAGGGCGGATGAGCATGAGTTTGAGACCGCGGGAGGTGTGGGTGCCTGTCCTGGCTTCTTCCCTCCTCCCCACTGACTACAGGACAGGGATGACGTCGTGTGAGGGTCTTGGGGCAAAACAATAAACAAGACAGGACGAAGGTGTAATAAAACACTGGTGTGATGGAGCTCTATAAAAACAAATGTAAAGTTTTTTTAAATCTTCTCGAAGTCGGATCCATTTTTTATTAGTGGAAGGGGAACATCTATGGATCTTTAGAACCTGGATTTAAAGGGTCTTACTGAGTCAGGGGCATGCTTCAGACAGACATATGTATCACATTGGTTGTAATACAACTAACAGCCATGTGTCTTACATCAGTTGGGAAGCAGACAACCAACTTTTCTCATATCTCCGCCATCACCATTTCCTGCTTTACAATCATTTCTACATTCCTAGTATGTTAGGGCAAAACAAAACCTGTTTGCCAAACCTGATTTAAAAAGAAAAGAAAGATCTGACCATGTGTGCAGTTTTGTATTTTGAACTCATTAAATTATAGCACCAACATGACTACAGGCATAAATTGGACTGATGATAAACACACTGACTTGAGAATATGCACCAGTCTGTTGCAGAAAAGGATTAACATATTTTAAAAGTAGAAATCATAAAATGAGCACATGTACGTATGTACGCCTGCCTCTTGGCTATAAAATCTTTTTATAAATAAGCAAGGACAGTGCAGTGAAAAGCATCAGGAAGTGGGCACTGGCCTACCCATGCCAGCCCAGGTACTTAATGCTGGGTCTGTTTTGGATGCCCCATCATTTAATACTCTCTGGGTCATCATCTGGGGGACCCCTGGGCTGCAAAGCTCTGGATTTTTGCCCCAAGGTCTAGTCCTAGCTGCGCTACTGGGAATGTAAAAAAGGTGAACTGATTCTGACTGCATTGTGTAGGTTAGGAGGAAGGCTGGAGAAATGGTTGGGTCTTGTGCACGCCAATCTCCCAGGATCCTGGATGACACGATTACATCTAAAACTGCCTGTGCTTTTCTTGCATCACTATCTCAGCTTTTCCATTCATGTTAAACAAATAATTCTTTCCTTTGGTTAGTGTGTAGTCCATACTTGCTTATGGAATGCCTGTCACATTCTGTAGTATATCCCATTACATCAGTGTCCTCTACATACTAAAAAAGAAAGAAAAAAGCAACAGATTGGACAAACTGATTACACAGTGGAGAAAGCTCCACCTTGTCCGGTATTTTATTTATGTTTTAAGATGGAAGGTGACACACTAGCAAAGTGATGATTGATAATGTAAGAATCTAAATATGAAAATAATAAAACAGAACAAACCAGGGTCCTTAATATGTTAGAGATAACGTCAAATGTAAATAGAAGAATGCTTGAACATCTATTTGAAGTCCTGTATCGGTTTTATTACTCCCCTATGAGTTATGTTTTTGTACTGATTGTATTTTGTTGTATTTTATGTTTTTAATGAAATTTGAAGATCGTCCTGGGATCTTTATGATGAAGGGTGGTGTGTAAATGTCCTATATAATTAAAAACAATCATAAATATTGGATCATGGTAATATTTGAATCAACAGAAGAAAAGAAATGAAGCTAAGAGAGACACGTGCTATCTCCAGTATTTGAGGCAGTAAGCCTGTGTGCACCAGTTGCTGGGGAACATGGGTGAGAGGGTGCTGTTGCACCATGTCCTGCTTGTTCATTCCCGGCCGACGGCTGGCTGGCCACTGTGTGAGAACAGAGTGCTGGACTAGATGGACTCTTGGTCTGTTCCAGCAGGACGCTTCTTATATTCTTATGTATCCTTGCTACAGCTTCCATGTTCTTTCAAATTATATATTCTGAAAGGAGCAATCCATCTGCAGGGTTTCTGATGGATCCATTCCTTGATCCTAGATGGGATTCTGGAACATTCCAGTTAGTAGCTTCTCCATCCTAGTTCTATTGAACTGGTAGGGCAGAGGACATCATTGAAAGGATAACAGAGTATTTCTGCTGAATGCCTGGAGCCAGAGACAATACATTTGTCCACCTGTTTGTCAGCTTCAGGTTAAAGACTTTGTTATATCTGAGGCCACCTGAACCTGGCCCACCTCCTTCAAGTCCCTCTTAAAAATCCATTTTTTCTGCAAAATCTTTCTTAAAACATCTTAGTCTTGCTTTATATGCACTGCAAGTTAGTCCTCCACTACTGCATTTTTATTACTGCCTTCAAGACTTGTCTCAGGACTGCTTGGGACATTGCTTTTCCCACCTTGCTTTTTGAAAATGCATATAGAGAAGTGTCCCGTCCCCCCCAAAGAGGCCATTTGCAGTATTGGAACCTAGAAACCAATGTATGGAAAGCATAAATTCCAGAGAAGGCAGCAGAAGCCTTTCAAGATGTAGGTCTCATCCTTGTCTCTGAAGGTTTTGATGTTAACAGAGGTGTGCAAAGTCAGCCATTGTCTGGCTACTTAGTATGTCCCCTTCATGCATTTGCAAAGTGTGAGTTGTAATGCAGATGTAATGTCAGAAAATGTGTTTAGGCTGTAAACCCTGTTAAGATGAAAATCATATAAACTCTGTGCTTTGTACACCTCACAGTGCATTGTTTAACAGTTTAATGGTTTAATTTAACAGTTAAATGGTGGTAAAATGAGTAAAAGGAGACTGGCTGATGTGAGAATTCCTAGCTTTCTTCCATACTACACATTTGAAATCTAATCAGTGCTTTGAAGCTTGGGCTTTATGGCATATGGAATTCATTATATCAAAGCTGCTTATGCGGATATACTTGCTCTATAGCCCAGTTATTGTCTCCATATATACTTGTTTATATTCTGAGTGATCATTTTAAATTAAATTGTACTGCCGGACAAAGAAATTGATTTCTTTCTTCATGTCTTTATGGCATCTACAGAATAAACACTTTCCCAGGAACGGTTTGATGAAAAAGTAAGTTGTGAAGCTCTCAAGTGAATTCCAAAATGGTGCCTTAAACCAATGTGCAACACAGCCACTGGGGAAGAAAAAGAGGATGGAAGAGTTAAAATTACTTAGCTACGACATCTACTGAAAGTTTCACAAACTCTGCCACCCCACTGTGCCATTGTAATGTTTTCTATGGTTGCTGAAAGTGCTCCTGTTGCAACATGGACCACAAGGCTCTCCAAACCTGAGTTGGTTGCCTGGATATTTGGAGATAATTTTGGACATCCAGTTAAACTGTGAACATCTGAGCATTCAAGTTCACACTGGAAGGGATGCAGCAGATGCAGGCTAATTTTTATGTCTTCTCATTGGTACCTAAAGACCTCTGTGATCCAGCCCCCTGCCAGTGTGGTTTAGATGCTTCCCACAATTCACCCAAACTTCATGCTACCCACTGAATGTGGGATGGTGGTGGTGGTGGTAGAGGGCTGACTTGAGAATGCACATGATACCCCTGCATTTACACAGGGTCAGCCAAGTTGTACCTTTCCCGGAAACCAACCTTCTGTATTCCACACCTTAGTAAGTAGCATGAACTGGAGACAGGTGGCAGTGAGGTTCCAATATATGTATGTTGAATTTAATTTAATTTAATTTAATTTATGTCTTTCCACCAAAATTGGTTCTTAAGGTGGCTAACGATAATAATAATCAGGTTAAAAACAAAATCTTGATTAAAACGTAACTTAAAAACAAATCCATAAAACACAATTCAACATAATGTTGATAGTCTTAAAGGCTTCTGGCCTCCACAGCACTCTGTTTTCCCCACATTAGTTATGAATCTGATCTTTGTGGGGGAACTGCCTATTCCAAGTATGTTTAAGGTGACCAACTGTCAGGATTTCCCCGGATTTGTCCTGGTTTTTGTTCTTTCCATGGTGTCAGGGGGGATTTTCTATAATTTTCAATAATGTCCTGGAATGACACACCTTCCCCTTTAAGGCTGCCATTAGCATGGCAGGAGTGAATGACATGCTTTCTTGAGGCACATCATTCTCCCACCCTGAGCTCCAATTGAGGTCTTAAAGGGGAAAATGGGTCATTCGTGGACATTATAGAAAAGGCCCCAATTGGAGTGGATGGTGGTGGTGCAGAATGAAATCCTTTCCCCTCCTCCACTCCAATCGGGTTCTTTAAGGTGGCGGGGGAATAAAGTACTTTCTGCAAGACTCAGAAAGCTGCTTCCCCACACACACACTAGGTGTCCTCTTTTTTGGTTTCCCAAATATGGTCACCCTAAGTATGTTTGTTTACTTGTTTGTTTATAGGAGGCCTTTCAGGGTTGACCTTCTCTAGGGTGACCATATTTTGGAAACCAAAAAGGAGGACAACATGTTCACCCCCAAGGGGGCGTGTCCAGCACCAAGGGGGCGTGCCCACCCGAACATAGCCTTGGTCACATGTCTGATTTTACAGCACACATTTAAGACATATCTGTTCTATATAACATCTTAATGTTAAAATCACTGAAATAAAGAACAAGTGAGAGATTCAATGTATCTGAAATTAACTTCACTCACTCCTACTTTTGTAGGTTTTGCTGTACTTTGAAGCTTTTGCTATACTCCGCGTGTTACATTCTCCCCTTCCCTCAAATATCTTTTCTGACTGTTTTTAACAGGGTTTGCTACTAGCCCCAGATCTGTTTCAAATTTGGTATGGCTAAAGCTCTACCTAAAAGCTATCATGGTGCCAACTTTCAGCTCTTTATCTTTAAAAATGACAGTTTTAAAAATAATAATTTTAAAACCTCAATTTTTAAAAAATTCCTAAAAAATCAATGGATGAACGGATCTGTTTCAAATGTGGTATGACTAAAGCCCTTCCTAAGAGCTACCATTGTGCCAAGTTTCATGTCTTTATCTTAAGAAATGATGGAGTTATAAGCGTTTTTGTTAATTCCCATTAGATCTGCTCTTTGGGGGGAGGGAAATCCGGATTTCCCCTCCCCTCCCGGATTTGCCATCAAAAACCCGGACATATGGTCACCCTACCTTCTCAAGGCTTCTCACAACATATTAAAACAATCTAATCATATATTATAAGCCAAAAAATCAAAGTTAAGCTAAAACACAGTAGTTGTTGGATTCCCCCCACCCCCCTGGCCCTTTAAAACCATGCAGCATTTTCCAAGCAGAGCCGGCACTAGCATTAGGCAGGATGAGGTGGCTGCCTCAGGTAACAGAGGCTGGAGGGGCCACACAGCGGAGGACAGAGCTGTGTGTGTGCGCCATGTGGCCTGCTTGTGCCACCTAAGCTAGCCTGCTGCCCTCAGATGTTTCATCACCAGTGTTGAAGTAAGATTCAACTGTCAGTCTAATCCAGTCTTGTCAGGTTCTGTACATATAATGGGGTGTGTCATCTTGTCCTTCACCTCAGGACATGTCTGGGGCCTGCCTTGATTCTAATTCCATTAGATTGGGCACTGCATAAGATTCATATTACATGGAAATGAGTTGAAATACTAAGTCATGGTTCACACGACACGCTAAGCCATACTGTTTAGCTCAAAGTGCTTAACCACCGTGGCTTAGCGTGTTGTCTGAATAGGGTCCTAGTATCCAGACAGTATCTTTCCACCCATGGCTGAAACTCTCAGTTCTTTCCCTGGCTTCCTTCCTTTTCCCCCTGCCTTTATTAATTTTATAGCGACACCTTATTACCGGTCTGTTATAACCGAACTATACAATAGTTTCATTTCATCATTATTACCTCAGCCAGAGAGAGCTGGACAATTCCACGTTTATCCTTGTCTAGGGTCTGAAACATTTCTAAATGGCAAAAGAAGATCAGGAATTATATATAAACAGTATCATCTGATACATAAGAACACAAAATCTGGGGAGGGGTGGAGGGGAAGGGGTAATTTCTAGAACCTTGGCTTTTAGAAGTTCAGTTACTTACTGCTAAGCATAACTTTATAAGGATGCTTACACAATAGCCACAATCTCATTTTGGCCTTTGAGGAGAAAAGATTCTGGATGTGTACAGGCTTTCCCTAATGTACACACAAACCATTTTTCTTCTTACAGAAGGTAATAGAATTAGGAAAACCAGAGACCATCTAATCTAACCCTTCAGCCCAAAGACAGTATTATCTATACTTGCACACCCACCCAAGATCATCCCAGACAATCCTGAATGCCACAACCAGAAAACAGCTCTAGAGCTAGATTCCCCCCCCCCTTCCACTCTAATGCCGGCCACTGTTAGAGTAGAAGGGGAAAAACCTTCTTCTCCTCCCACCCCTGCACCCATCGGAGCCTGAAAGGGCTTCTTAATGCAAGCATTAAGAAGCCCTTTCAGGCCCCTATGGGCGTGGGGAAAGAGGGAAAGCATACATCTAAAGCCTCCAAAAAGTGCGCAATTCCCCCAACACACTAATGGTGTGCCAAGGGAATTGCGCACTTTCTGGAGGCCTTGGCAACAGTGCCCATCAGGCTGGCTTGACTGGGAAAAGGCCATCCGGGCAGCGCTCAGCAATCTCCCAGGGAGCTTGCTGTTCACTACTTATGAATTCCCATTGCACCTTATACTCACAACAGTAATTTCTGCACTGACGTGTGCAAAAATTCATGCTGCCCCCATCAGGTCACGATTGCAGCCTGAGTACTGAGAAAGTCTGCTTTCTGCACACAAGATACCCTTGCTGAGGAGATGTTGTCTGAAAGCTCTGGCCATTGTGAATTCCTGCGCAAAGCAATCCCATGGTCTGGAAAGGTCACATGCTGGCACATTTGGGCTGTTACACTGGTTGCTACATAGCAAAATGGTGGTCACACTATGGGTTCTTAGGAAGAGTTTGCAAATTGGTCTCTTTGAACGCTGCTATTGGTTAGATTTTGGCCTTGTGGGGGAAAAGAACAATTTGTCTTCTGTGAGTGCCTGTATCTGCTTTGCCAGGTATAGCGGCTGACAGCTTTGGGATCTTATCCTGGCTGGGGAACAGAGATAGTTGGCTACTTATCTAATTTTGCAAATTACAGACGTTTTGCAATGGCTGTCTTTCGCTGACATGCTGTTCTTTGTACTCAGGCTAAAAATAGGGAGACATCTTTCACTTGTTAGTCAAAAGCCTGGGGCGGGTGGAGAGCATACCGGGAGATTCCCACCACCACCACCATGTCCTGGCTTCAAGAAAACTTACTGAAGAGAGTCTCTAGGCGAATCATGCAGGCCACGAAGCCATCAAAGTCAATGGTCAGCTTGCTGCAGGCATAGCGGATAGCTATACTATGCTGGACTTTGTTGTTGAGCGTGAAGCCTAAGAAGAAGGAAATCTGAAAATTAGTAAAGGGACGTGGAGCTGTGTGTGCTCAGCCACTGCACAGTTTAATTCCACCTGTTTCGTATGGTTTACAGCTACAGACAGTCACTGGTGAAGGATTATTGGCTATTCATCCTGGCAGGTTTCTTGATCTCTGCAGTATATGCTCCCTCCAAGTACCTATTGTTCTGAAATAGTCACAGGCCTAACAATCCCTCGTAATGCCTTCAAAAGCAACGTATTTTTATGCCATTTCACTGGAGTTCTCTTGTCCTATATTCGGAAGGTAAGCACCTAATTAGTGCAGCTTTAATGCACTCTTGGGGTTCCAGCCAAACAGACTCTATTGCAGGGAGTCAGTTTCATACAAAATATACTTTTTATCCATTTTTAAAGCTTCATTTAAGCATTGGCTGCAGCCCCAGTTTGCCAGCCTGGATGGAGAAACACACTTGCCGTAAGTCAGCATTTTCTCACATTGTAGGGATAATCTCTCTTTTCTCCAGAAAACCCAGCTACTTTTTTCTCCTATAGAAACAACGAAGAGTCTTCTGGCAACTGAAAAGATTAATGGCTTTGTCAAGGCATACACTTTTATGGACTAGCTAATGTTAACTTTATCGGACACATTAAATCAGTGGTGGCTGGTGGCTCTGATGTCAGTGGGGTGGTGAATCCTCTCCAGATTCCAGTGAGACTTGAAAGGTGCTACCCGAGGTACTTGGATAGCTCCTTTAGAGTTCTGAGTGGAACCCGGAGCAGATTTACTACCCCACTGACATTGAAGCCACCAGCCTTCACTGCATGGAATGTTATCCTCAGTTGGCAGAGATCTACAGGGAAGGTCATAGCCCAGTGATAGAGCACATGCTTTGCACACATGGTAAATTCAACATTCAATCACCGGTATCTCCTGGTAGAGCTAGGAAAACTCCTGCCTGAAATCCTGAAGAGCCACTGCCAATCGCTGCAGACCACAGTCAGCTAGGTGGACCAATGGTCTGACTCATTATTATTATTATTATTATTATTATTATTATTATTATTATTATCATCATCCCGCCTTTTGCCCAATACTGGACCTCAAGGCGGCCTTCCTATGGGTATTGAGAAAAACATTGTGAACAATTGAGCCGATGGCCACAGCATGAAAGCACTACAGTCACCTGAGCTTTACTATGTTAAATTAACAGTTGTAGTAGGAGAGGAAACCATTGTCTCAATGGTTTCAATAGCCTAAATTAATAAAGTCAAATTTACTGGTAAGTTTCAGTTTGGCAGTTTCACACGGGAGACTCCCTTTGCAGTCCTGTTGTTGAACCATAACTCGGTGTCCATTTATATTGCTGCCCACATAATATAATAACTGGGAAGCATTGTACGGCACGACTCCTCAGCATGATTAAAAAGAACCATAAGAAGAAAGCAAATATTTGTATAGTAATCTGTGGAAATAATTGCTAGCAGACTTACTGATGGCTAATGGATAATTAGGCTTTTAAAAGCCTGTTTCCTCCATTTTAGCAAGAGAGGAGGAAGAGGAAAATATGCGCGCTGCTACTGGGGAATGTGGGGAAAGCGCATCTATCTTTTTCTTTCTTTTTTTTAAAAAATGAACAGGTTGCTCTTGCTGCGAAGATAAAAGCTCGAGCAGCCATTTCCACCATCATGGCAGCAACTTTTCCATTGCAAAATGGCTGCCAGGTCTTACAAGGACATAAGAAGAACCCTGCTGGATCAGACCAAGGGTCCATCTAATCCAGCACTCTGTTCACACAGAGGCCAACCAGCTGTCGACCGCGGACCACAAGGAGGGCACGGTGCAACAGCACGTACCTGCCCATGTTCCCTAACAACTGGTGCACATAAGGTTACTGCCTCTGATACTGGAGGTTTCACATAGCCATCAGGACAAGTAGCCATTGATAGCCTTCTCCTCCAGGAATTTATCCAATCCCCTTTTAAAGCCATCCAAATTGGTGGCCATCACTACAAGCTCTATCAGACCAGTGTTTTATTGCACTACCCTTACTGGATACTCACAGATTTTCATGAGTACCTCTCACAATGTTGTCTGCCTTCCACATGCCTCCCACCCCTTCTAGCCTTCAAGCCACAAAAAAACACCCTAGTAAGTCAGATTTATTTTTAAAGACAGAAGTTGCCTCTATCTCCTGCTGTATGGTTGGTGCAGCAAAAATGTGCCCCTGTTCAGCTTTTGTTGCAGTTTGCTACTGACATTCAGCAGTAAACCTCCGATTCTTTTGCCAATGGTGCAGCACCGGCAGGAATGCAGTCCCCAAGAGGGTCATAGAATCATAGAATAGTAGAGTTGGAAGGGGCCTATAAGGCCATCGAGTCCAACCCCCTGCTCAATGCAGGAATCCACCTTAAAGCATCCCTGACGGATGGCTGTCCAGCTGCCTCTTGAATGCCTCTAGCCTGGGAGAGCCCACAACTTCCCTAGGTAACTGGTTCCATTGTCGTACTGCTTTTTGGGTCCATGACGTAGAAAATGCCCCCATCAGATCCACCAAAGTTGCCCATCGCTAATCTAGAGCATATCCTTAATTCAAGCAAGGCAACCATCAGGCCCAACAGGCCTAGCCAGTACCTCACAGGAATGGGTACCTTACAACATGTCCCAGAATCCTTTGCAATACACTGTGGGAAATGTGCAGGATTCCTTGGCAGACAAGCCAATGTGTCACAAGTTCCTGGAGGGGGAGAGAGAAATCCCCTAAACCCTCCTTCAGTATACTGACCTGCTTCTTTGAGAGCATTTCTCATTTCATGTGCATCTATGGTTCCGGAATAGTCAGTATCCACTTCCTTATAGATTTCCTAAGCCAGAGAAAAAGGAGAGCCTGTTATCTGCTATATATTAGGCTCATTTTGGAAGACCTGTCTGGTTGGCCAGGATGTGCAATGGCTGCTCCTGCCAGGCAAGGCAGCCTGTAGTCTCTGAAAGCCTTAATGACCAACAGAATGGAGAGGGGGGGGATTCAATTAGCTAATGGCAAGCTGTGTGCCCTGGGAAACGGTCGCCTAGGACTGGCAGCTCGCCCACCCACATGGCAAATAGGCCCTTGAGAAATCACCCCTTTCCCTGGCAAAGGCTGTAATATAAAACTCTATTGAGATTAATCCTTGAAAGGAACAACAGACAGTTCTCGGTGCCAAATGGTTTCTTATGCAGCTCTAGCTGTGTAATTAGAAGCTATTCTGGCCTATAACTCAGTGGGACGTTCTGCCATGCATGCTCTGTCATACTTTTTCCAGTAGAGGGAAAGTAATCAAATGTTGACTGCTGAGGACCCCGATAAGAAATGTATGATGAGCCAGACAGCTAATCTGCTTATTTTAGCTGCATGTAATTAGCGTAATTTTCATGTCATTTTCATGCATGTGGTGGATGTCAAAAATTGCCATTGGAAAAAAGTGCGACATCTCCCATGCTCTAGGGGCTGCCTTGATGATGGTGCATTGGCACCACGAGCCTCCGCAACCCCGCAGTTTCACTCCTGTGGGGTTGCACCACATTATCCCCACACAAGGAGCAAGCGTGGGGTTTATATGGATGTGGGGGGGAGCCGCTGCTGCCACCACCACTGCCTGTCCTTCCCTGGCTTTTCCCCCCTTACCAAGTGGGGATTGAAGCCAAGGGAAAGGAGAACTTTTCCCCAAGGCAAAAGGAGGACTCTTCTCCCCACCTGGAGGCAGCACAGGGGCATTCTGGTGGCCATTCAGCTTGCCAGCTCACCCCCTCCCCCTTGCCTGGGGGACAGTGACCAATCAGGGGTCGTCATCTGCCTGGCCACACCTCCCCCACAACCCTGGAGTGCGGCGACAGACGCCAATGCGCTGTCCTCACCACACTCCAGACAAAGACATTGGGGTAAGTCCCCAACTTTTTTGCTTCAGGGGGGAGCCCCGGGATGCCTGTGTGGTGGTTTCTACATCATATAATCGACACTGCACTACCGCACAACCGCCCCAGGCTTTCATTGTGTATAGACAAATGTCTATACACACACAACTATACACACACAAATGTCTATACACACACAACCACCACCAATGCAGTATGGGCAGTTACCATGACTTTTTTCACTTGGAGCTGCTTTGGAGGTGCGTCTGGGCAAATGGCGAATCCTGATTGGTCGCCATCTTCCCAGAAGGGGGAAGGGGTGGGTCAGTGGGCTGAATGGCCACTGGCCCGCCCCTGTGCTTCTCTGGCCTGGGGAGAATCCCCCAAAAGGATAAAAAAAAAACCTAACGGGGATGCAAGGCGGCGCGGGCACCCCCATGCACTGGCTTGGTGCCTCCTCCAAAGTAAAGGGGAGGGGGACTGGGATGCGAGGAGGCACTCTCTCCTCCGTGGGTGGATAATGCGAAGGAGCGCAAAAGTGGGGGGTTGGGGCCTTGCGGCGCAAAAGCACCATCATCAAAAAGAAGCCCTTGCAGCATTTATGTACCAGAATTTTGTCTGTCACAATTTACAGCCTTACTTGCATGGAGGTTAAGCAGGGAGGAAGCATTTTAAAATATGGATAGCTGTCTGTGGGATGCGGAACAATTGTGAACTAAACCAAGGGTGGAGAACTTCAAGCTCAGGGGCCAAATCCAACTTGCCTCAGGTCCCAGTCCAGCCCTCGGGGGCTCCCCATATGACCACACACCTGGCGCCAACCCTCTTCCCCAATCACTGACCATTCGGTGCTTTCCCATGTCCAGTTTTCCCTGTTCTAAAAGGTTGAAATCCCCCTGCGAAGGCTTAGTTACTGGCAATAAAAGCATTAAGCTAAAATATGCAGGTAATTTTAGGGCTTTGGCTCCACCCCTTTTGGCTCCACCATTGGAACGTGGCCTCCAAGGGCTTCTCTGAAATGAAATTCAACCATCAGGTTGAAAGAGGTTCAACACCCCCCAAACAAACCCCCCAGATTGGGAGCCTGCATCCCACAGCTGCACGGAGACCTTTTCCTGGCCTTTAAAGCCCAATTTCTCATCTTTTTAAAGATTTACCATACAGGATGTTGCATTTAGAAAGGGTTGCAGGGTGGTGGGTTTTTACCAGATATTTCTGAATCTTCATCCAAAGTATCTTGAATTCTACAAGTCCCAAAGTACCAGTTCCATGGTTCTGGGGAGTGTTAAGGTCTAGTTCAACATTGCAAAGAACTTTTCTTCTTCTTCTTAAACAGTAAGAGCTTTTGAACTGGATAAAAATGAATGACTCATTAAAATGTACACTGTGCCACTCTAAGTGATGCATGAACCTGCACTTTCAGCACACCCAGGGGAGACACACCTGCTGTTTCCAGTTTGCTTAGATAAGGATGTGTGTTGATGCCTGGACTCTTTTTTGCAGAGAGATTTATTATCATTTTTGTTGGGCTACATAGGTCATGCTCACCCTGTGGACTGTAAGAAGCAGCCATTTGCTTTAAGTCTTTTTTGTAAAAGACTCGAGTTGAAAATCCGACACACACATTTTAGGCTGCAGAAAACCTATCATTTATTTATTACATTTCTATCATATCATATTTTGCCTTTAGAAGGTTCACAATGACACAAGCAGCTCTTACTGGCCTATTTTGCAGGCACGGATTAGGTCCACACTGTCTTAAGTTCGATTTTGCCACAACAAGACATTTACTATGGCATTTATTGCTGAATTGTACATAATTGAGCTGTGATTATATGCATACTTACCCATGAAACACATTGGACATACTTCTGAGGAAGCATGCATAGGATCACCCTGCAAGGGTGCAATGTACCTCCTATTGATTACAGTAGAACTGGATCGTCTCCAAAATGGCTGACCTTATTCTTATTTATCTATTTATTTGTTGCATGTATATCCTGCCTTTTCTTCCAAGGAGCCCAAGGCAGGATACACGGTCCTCCTCTCCATTTTAGCCTCACAACAACCCTGTGGGATAGATTAGGCTGAGCATCAGTGACTGGCGCAAAGTCACCTAGTCAGCTGCATGGATTCACTGTAAATTAATTTCCCTGTGGAGCTTTTGGTTGCAAAGGCAGACACCATTTTGAATAATCAGGAAATGGCAGGGGCACGACCTAGTTTTTCGTTACCGGTGAACCTGGTGAGGGTGGCTTGTTAGAGTGGCTAACAAGCCACCCGCAACCCTAAAAAAGCCCATGGCTTCTGGGTGGCTTGTCAACCACCCCAACAACCCACCCTCCTTGGTTTTGCATGTAGCAAGAAGCTACGGCATGATTCTGCTGTGCCCAAAGATTCAATATGGCAGCCACTGCTACAATGGGAAGCCCTGAGTGGAAATTCACCCAATGGTGGCTTCTCATTACTGCGAACCAGGTCTCTATGTCCAGTTCTGACATAGCCAGTTAGGACCTTTGTCAGAGGAAAGGACTGATCCCACAGCCATGTTACCGGGTCTGCTGCGCATCTCCATCACTTCACAAACAGGAAAGGGCTGCTAATATTTTTCTTACTTCTAAAGTTATTTGTTTGTGTAAAGAACTTTACAGCCCTTGTGCTTCTCCTCACAAGCTAATGAGGCTGGTGATGATGATTCTCAGTAAGGCCTTACTGCAGTTACTCCTTCCTATCCAAGCAGCAGCAAACAGTATGCTAGGAGGCATAACAGGAGTCACTGGGGCAGGTGGAGCATAGACCATAAGGTCAACACCCAAGGAGCTCTCAAAAGACCACAGAGAGAGTGGCAAGTGATGGGGAGAGGGGTGGCAAACAGGCTCAGCATTGACACCTGGACCAGCATGGGTAGGCCAGGACCAACTGGGGTGGACGCCGTTTTCTTGTCTTCAAAAGTATTTTATGGTTAGGGGACGGCTGATTGCCAGGGTATGTACAGGGTAGTTACAGTTGTTCGTTTTATTATTTTTACTTTAAAAATATATTATCCTTTTTCTACAACAAAATGGTGCTTATTCCCAAGTAAACGGCTTTAGCATCAAGGCAGCAGAAGCAAGCTCCATTTTATTCCTGTAGTCCTGGAAATGTGAAAACTGCATATGCTCAGATTATTATTATTATTATTATTATTATTATTATTATTATTATTATTATTATTATTTAAATCAGTGTCGGCAAACAGTTTTAGGGATGCCACAGGAGTCCAAAGGGAGGTGGAGTCTGGATGATGGTGCCACTTACCTGCCCTGTTCAGCTCCCTGGACAAGCCACCCTGCAAGCGCCTGGCCGGCCAGCCACCATTTTGCATAAAAATAGCAGCTTGGGTTTTTTGTAAAAGGCTTTTTGCATAAATAGTGATTGTAAAGCAGCCATTTACACAAGATTATAGCATGAATGGTGTGTTCATGCCTGTAATGTTGCGTAAATTTCCACTTTACAGCCGTCATTTACATAAAAGGACTTTTATTTATTTTTTAAAAAAAGCCACCATTTTTTTACCCAAAATGGCAGCTGGGTGAGGGAACGAAAGACCACAGGCCTGCAGACTGTGGAGTACATTAAACAGGAGCGGGAGGCCGACTGGGGTTCGATGAGCAGTGTGCAGCACAAACGTAGGTGAGTCCACCCCTAGTTTGTTTGTTTTTTGTTCTGTCATATCAGCACTGTAAGAGCAGTTGTAAAGCATGACATTGGGGTGGTGGGGGAAGAGAAGAGAAATGTTAATTGTGTGTGTCACAACTGTAGGAATGCAACATGGTTGTCTAAACTGGTGGAAGAACATTACGTTTAGGGTCTAAAATTACCTAGCATCACTACAAACAATAATGATTTAATCCCTGCCCAAAGAGTTATAGGGCTTTTCTATACAAGGCTGTTAATGTGCTGTATCTGTCTGTCTGTCTGTATTTATTTATTTATATTTCCATAACGCCCAATAGCTGAAGCTATTCTGTGATGAAACATTTAGAACTGAGATCCGAGCACTACACAAAGAGTTTTTCTTTCCTACTTTTCCACTACATAACCTCTAGGTGGCACAGTAGTATACCAGAAGAAGACAAATACACAAGTTGGAAAAAAATGTTTTCACAAATACCACATTTTCCCTGCTTTAAAAAAAAAACTCCCTGAAGTGCTTTTTAAACGTAGAAGCAAAACTGGAGGGTCATAACATTGTCTAAAGAACCCATAGACAATGGGTTTTAGAGATGATGAGCACACAAGAAATGCTTTATATATAAAAACTCATAATGTAGATAAAATAGAGACAGGACTTAAAAGGTGGAGAGAGTCAGAGACAGTGGAAGAACAGGTAAACTGAAGCCAGGGTGATTCAGAAAGTCTTTGTTGGAGATAGAAAATAGGAGGGTTTTTTTCCAACTGTGGAAGGTGATATGAGAGAAGCATTTTTACCTTTGATGTATAGAATCATCCTATTATTGTGTCTCATAACAGGTGTTTGTGGTGTTTCAGATATGACAATGGGAAACAAGATATGTATGTGAAACGAAGGCAATGATGCCTCCTATCATCCCACTTTCAACTCTCTTAAAAACTATTGTCTATCTCCAGAATTAAAGAAACTTGAAGAGGAATTTGAAAGTGAAGAAGGTCATGGCTAGAGCAACAGAAAGACAGAGGCATACAGAATAGATAAAAGGGAAGACAATAAGTAAGCTTGTGTAGAGTGGAAGAAACGAAAGGAAATTGAAGAGGGTGACAAAGGAGGACACTGAGGCCTGGTCTCCACATGCATCAGAAGGAGATAGAATAATTTGGAGGGAGTAGAATAAAATGTACTCTTGAGATTGTAGGTAGGGGTTTACCCATTTTCAGTTGTTCCCTATATATATAGAAGCACATCTGGGAGAGATGTCATAGCCCAGCCACCACCCAAATCAGCTAGTTTTCTTACTTCAAGGAATTGTGTTTATTTTTGTGTTTTAAATGTAGAGGAGTATTTATTTATTTTACAAAAATGTGATTCTCTCCTGCATTCTGAAGTGGTATAGTCTATTCTACTACCTCAGCCTGCTGCATGCATAGACCAAAGGTACTTCCAGATGACGGTTTCATTGTGCAATCGTCCTGCCTGGTCCATGGAATTTTACAGGGGGTCCAGAGGTCATTGTCCTCCACTCATAACCCTCCCACGTTTTCCTATTGCTTCGTCTGTCTTTTTCTTACCGCAAGAAATCTGTTAAGGAGGGGGAAATGGAAAAAACTTCACAACTGGAAGCACCTTAAGACTTGGGTTGCTTCCAGGTGGAGAGCTCCTGGCACTACCCATGAGAAGGTAAGGTGCTGCTATTCTGTCTTTTTCTCCTTGATGCAGGGTCGGGGACCTTTTTCAGCCCAAGGACCAAATCTGACTTCAGAGAAGCTCTCAGAGGCTGCATTCCACTGGTGAGCAGGGTGAAAGGCAAAACGGATGAGATGGGCACAAAATTGCACCCAAAACTACCAAAACTACCAGCATATTTCAGCTTAAAGCTCTTACTGTCAGCCTTAAGAGAAGCATTTTGTTGGGAGCTGCCCCTTTTCAGCATGCAACTCCTTTCTTGAGGAAACTGGCTGCCTGTTGTCTACCGGGCCAGGTTTAAAGTTTTGGTATTAGTATACAAAGCCCTAAACAACTTGGGACCAGGGTATGTGAGAGAGCACCTTCTCCCTTATCAACCTGCCGGGTCACTGAGGTCATCACAGGCCATGTTCCTGGTGGTTCCACATGAACCTGTGGTCTGTTTGGAGTCCACCCGGAGAAGAGCCTTCAATGTGGTGGCCCCCTTACTATGGAACTCCCTGCCTCTGGAGGTCAGGCGGGTGCCAACACTGTGTTATTGAAAACAGCTCTTTTCCAGGAAGTCTTCCTTGATAGAACAGCCATAGTTTAACAGGCACTCTGTTTTCAGTAAGAGTAATATGGTGTTTTATTCTTTTTACTTTTTTATCATTTCATCTCTTGTTTTCCATTGGAGAATCTGTTTAGATGAGGAGCAGTATGTAAGTGTTGCTAATAAACAAATGAATGAATTTCAACCTTCAAACCACCAAGCAATCAGCAGTCAGGGAGGGAAGGGGGTTGGGCCAGAGAAAGAGGGTGGGGCCATCTGAGGAATGCTGGAGGGCTGGGATGGGACCCAGGAAGGCCAGATTTTTCCCACAGGCCTGTGGCTCCTCCACCTCTGCAGTAATGTAAAAGAGGAAAGCAGTAGGAAAGCACAGAGGTGGGGCCTTACAAGTGGCAGATAACAATAGGATGACCAGTGGAGGCTGGTGGTTCCGATGTCAGTGGGGCAGTGAATCTGCTCCGAGTTTCAGTCAGAGCCAGTCAGAACTCTTGGATAGCTCCTTTAGAATCCTAACTGGCTCAGACTGAAACCTGGAGTGGATTCACTGCCCCACTGAGATCGGAGCCATCAGCCTCCACTGAAGATGACCCCACCCCACCCCACCCCCACCCCATCCGCCCATAAAACTCCATGAATGAGGCAGGAAGATGGCATGATAAAATCCCCATCTGATAGCTGACAGTAGAAAAATAACAAGTTTTTAAAAGTCAGGACTTGAACCATCTGGTTGGTATGGAGACTGACAGGCCAAAAGCCACTTTGTAAGCAGACGGCTGAGCTGAGATTTGACGAGGCATGGAGCATCCCACCTTCGTCCAATTCTAGTATACATATTTTTTTCTATGCAAAGATCCTAAGATCTGCTGAAGCAGCAAGGCCTGTCCCTCTAGATTATAGCGTGCTCTCTCTACCAGGCCTGCCTGTGGCTTTCTGCCAACCACCTGGCTACACATCCATAATAAATTCATTCTAGCATGTTAAACCATTTGCATTGTTAATTTTTCTCCTGCGAGAGAAGAACATGCTGTGACGACGCCGTTCGGCAGATCCTCCATCTCTTATTTCCTCCGCACCTTCTGAGCCAGATGGATAGGAGGGGCTGGCACCGGCTTATCGATTTATCCCCCCCTCTACAATTCTCAAGATCTCTCTCTCTGTGCCTTCTTCATGTACAAAGGGAGAGCAACATATGGTCCAATTGGACTGGAGCCTCATTCGGATTATAACGGCAGCAGTTACCTGTATAACAGCACAGGTAACCGCTGCTAAGCCCAGGCAGGGCTCGGTGAGGGATGTCCTCGTGCATCCAGGCAAAACTCAAGACCACAGGGAGCACCAACCAACCACACAACTAGCAATAAAGGGTTACTCTCCTTGCCATAAAGATCTGCACTCTGCGCTTTATGCCTGTGGCAAGTGAAGACAGATGCGCCAGGAAAATGAGACGTGTAAATCTTTCCTTATCTATTCAAAAGGTTCACAAGGGAAATCCAGTTGAGACGAGTGACATTTAAAGGATACATCTAAGAGGCTGATCATCTCCCTGCAGGTGTTTATGTTGAATCCATCACTTTTAATGTCTGTTCCTATACAATAAAGCAGAGGCAAAAAAAATGTTAGACAAATATTTATCTGAATCCCAAGGAAACACTAGGGAGTCATCTTTGCGCATGGTTAGCCTATGCAGTTTAAGGCAAAATAGGCTCCTTATTTCTGCTAGATCATTCTGAAGACAGCTCTCAGCACCTCACAGAAGGAAGATTACAGGGAAATTGAGATACGGTTACCGGGCAAGTGCTGATTTCATGACAAAGCAGCTGTCATCATGCCTTAAAAACATATAAACACCTTTATTATAAGTATTGTTTAAAATGTAATATAAACACACAAGGAGAAAGAATAAAGAACCACGAAGCCCACTACAGAGGGCTTTGGAAAGATGGCTTTAAAATGCTTTTTAAAAATGCCCCATAGCTGAAACTCTCTGGGCAGTTCACATGTATGATGATGATGATGATGTATTATTCAGTACTGTTGTATTTGTTTCCTGTATGATGAAGTTGTTAGCTATTTTGGACTTCCTTTTAGAAGAAAGAATGGGGTACAAATAAAAGATGGTGATGATGATAAGATATAAATAAATAAAATATTTATACAAATACAAAGGAAGCATTACAGCTGTCTTAATGCTTCGACATGAACCTATGAACTCTCCCAACCATTAATATTAATTATTTTTACTAGTATTACTATGAACTCTTTAAAAAAAAAGTTTAAAAAAAGTTTTAGTTCATAAATGAAACTGAGTTTCTATCAACAACAACAAAACCCACATAAAATCTATGTTGTAACAAAAACATTAAAAGCAGCAAGTGGTAATGACCAGCTTTTTGTGTGTATCCAGTCTGATTGTGGATTTCTGAGCATAGTTTCACTGGTTTTATTTTACAGAACGTCTTGCTTTTGAATGCTACTGTTGGCCACAGGGCGGACTAGAGCATGGTTTGGTCATATGGACATTAATCCATGGATTCTTCTCACTGTGTGTAGTGGAACTAACCATGAACCCAGAGCGCATTCCACACAAAGCTAATCTAATTTCTTTGTTTCTATAGATGCAAAGCAATATATCCAGATGTTCAATTTGATTTTCAATGAGCGATCCTACGTCCCCTAGACAGAGTCTGGAGGTGGGGGCTGTAGGATAATTCCAATTCCTTCATCCAAGGACGGAGATAGTGCTTCAACTGTGGATCCAGGAATCTGCACTCCCCTCCGCCTCCCCATCTCAGCCAGCACAGAGAAAACTGCGCTGGCTTCAAAGGCGACCTCAGAGAGGGGTAAAGGGAGCGTGTCGGTGAGCAAGCAGGGAAGGGGAGGACAGGACTGGGGAACTCAGGAGATGATTATCCCCAACCTCCTTCCATCCCGCTCTGCATGTCCCAGCTAGACAGCGAAAAGCCCATCTAGCCAAACTGCAGAGCATGGAAGCAGAGTTCACCTAAGCCACTCTTCCCACTCTGCATAGGATGCCTGTAAGCCTCCAGGTCTGGAGGCTTATGGGCACTGCCATAGGATTGCACCCTATTATTAAGTATTAGTTATTTATAAAATGCATGGATATATAAAGAAGAGGAAATTGTTCATTGATAACTTTGGATTTTGCAAAGAAACATATAATGTATAGACAAGTGAGTGTGAAAATGTATATATCTTATTTAAGAAATTCAGAGAAGGGATGTTTTATCAATATATAATGTATCGAGCCCAAATATTCCCTCCTTCACTAAAACCTTTACCGGCTCTATTGCCCTGCCATTCATGGTGCAAATGAAAGGAAATAAATGGGACCCATACAAGCTGCTCATGCATTCACACTGATCCTAAATTACTTTTACAATAATCTGTGAGATCTCAACCATATGCCAAAGAAAATGAACAATTCTGGAACTGTCAATTATTAGTATTTATGGTTCTATTAAGCAAAATAATTTCTACTGGTATGAAAATTATATTCTAATCAGTAGCTTGAAACTTACTCTTTGCCATAACTCTGTTCAAAATAGTCTGAAGTTCATTTGCAGACATTTCGCAATCCTGCACAAAAGAGGAAAATCAGAGACTTAGCAATTGCCCACAATAAAAAGGGACACAGTTAGCCAGAGTCACCAAACCCTCATCCTCTAGGCCGGGTGTCTTCAGTGCACCCGCAGACACCTCCAATGGCACTCATGAAGTTCTCCATTCCCTGCCCCCTTAAAAAAAATTAAGACAGTCTTCATTAAGCAGGGAAATATTAAGGCAGATCTTCTTTCTGTCCTTTTCTAACCTTGGGCTTTCTTTCTACACCTTTCCTATAGCTAGGCTCTCCAAATAAAACTACCGTATTTCTTCGATTCTAAGACACACTTTTTTCCCCATATAAACATCTCTAAAAACGGGGTGCATCTTAGAATCGTGGGTGCGTTTATTATTTCTTAGAATCAGAGCTTTTTTTTCTGTTGGTGGTACTGAAATTAGTGTGCGTCTTACAATCGACGGCATCTTAGAATTGAAGAAATACGGTAGCATTTATTTTTAGTGGATATGACCTCGGTTGTTGGGTAGGAGCTTCATCACACCAGCGTTATACTGTGCAATCACTGTGAACTGCGTGCAAAGGACCCCAAAGTTTTCCAGCTTATAACCTGCTTTTACTGTGAAGCACTCCCATGCATCCTGCTTTAACTGTGTCTCTTAGCCAAAAGAATCATCGTATTTTAGTACCCCTTTAAGAGCGAATCTTTTTTTGTTCTCCATGCAGCCACTGGGGGCGCAGGAGGATGACAAGAGCAGAGTCGCCCAGCCGCCTCCCTCTGCAGCTCCCAAGTAAGTGCCGCGCGGAGCCCTCCATACTGAAAAGTAAGCGTTCTGGCACTCAGGAAGGCGCTTACTTCTGAGTAAACAGGCTAACAGCTCGATCCTATCCCTTGCCAGTCACAGAAATAGTAAGCTCTTTTCAAGTTGCGTTTGCTAGTGGTGTGTGTGTTTGTGTGTGTGTGTGCTTACTCTAGAGTAAAAACACACACAGAAAAAGCAGAGGGGCCCTGAGGGAGCATCTCTCCCTTGTCACCCCCACCCTCCCTGTAAAGAGATTGTCTAGCCCGCACAAAGTTTCCTTCCTCTCCCCCCACAGGTGGTGAGATGGGGATAACAACAACAAATACTACAGCTTCCATACGCTATAGGATAATTCGAGGGAAATGTGTAGGTGTGATGAAGGCTTAGGTGAGCTGGGAACAAAATGCCAGGGATAAAGAGCTTTATCACACCAGCGTTATACTGTGCAATCACTGTGAATTGCATGCAAAGGACTTCAAAGTTTTCCAGCTTATAATTTGCTTTGACTGTGAAGTACTCTCATGCATCCTGCTTTAACTGTGCTTCAAAGGCAAAAGAACTGCTCTTTTTTGGTACTACTTTTGGAGCGAATCATTTGTTGTTTTCCGAGTGGCCACTGGGGGTACAGGAGCAGGATTTGATATGTTTAAAGAAAAATTAAACAAATGCTTATATCTGCATAGGTTTTAAAGATAGAGACATCAAAATTGGCACAGTAATAGATATTAAGGAGAGCTTTAAGCATACCAAAATTTGAATCAGATTGGGTCATCCATTGATTTTTTATGATTTTTTACATTTCCCACCTTAAACCCATTTCCTGGTATGCAAAGGATCTTAGGAGCGCTGCCGCCCGGGGTGTGATTTAGCTAGCAACAACAACGACAATGACAGCTAAATGCTGTAGGGTATAATTCGAGGGAAACATGTACGTGGGATGAAGCTTAAAGTCTGTGGGTCCTACTTGGAATAGCTAGAGATCCAAAGAGACAACTTAAGTTCACACTTTTCCTGGAAGTAATTATGCAACAGGTCTGATGCTGTGCAGAGATCTTGGTACATAGGATCTAACCCATCACCTAGGGGCACAGGCACTCCCACCCCCAGCCTTTTTTGCAGCCTCTGATCCCCTCCCCACCCAGTTGTGTTAATAGAATTTTAGGCTTCAAACTGTTCACCACTCCCAAACTGTCAGAATGGGCAGGTCTAAGTGAAGTCATTAGACAAAGCAAACACTCAGAAATTTTATAGCAATAGAGGTTATGAAGGAAAAGAAGACAGAGGTACCATTCAATTTAACAAACTGGATCAGTGATGTAGTTGAGTTAGTAAAAAGGAAGGCACCAACAGAGACAGACGCCATTTTCAAGGTTATTCTGAATTACCTTGGTAACTCTCTTACCTCCCCAGAAAGTGTTTGAAACAGGCTCTTGAACTCGCTGTCTATGTCCTTGCCTGCAACATGAGGCTAAACAGAGAAAAAAATCTTGAATAATACCACAGTTTTACCAGACTGTCTAGGGGTTTGAGGCTGTGAAGGACACCCGGATTACCAAAATAACTTCTGAAAGGAGCAGGAGTCTACAAAATCTACTTAATGCTGTTGAATATAAATCATATGATTGTCCTACTAGGCAGAAGTAGCACCCAGATATTATGACGGTTGCATTTTCTACACAGAAGCTTGCAGAGTCTGCTGTATTTGTCATGCACTGTGATCTTAAGCTACAAGATGCAGTGTTTCAGTTTTCTGTCAATGCAAAGTAAAGCTCTATTTTCCCCTAATATGCAACAGAGCTTCTCTGGCCTCCAAGTCCTCAGCTCTCCCAGTCATAAGATCAAGTGACCAAATTAAATGAGTTAGTTTGACCCTCTTGAAGTTATTTACCTCATATGTGTTTGCAGCCACAGTGTCACCAATTTCTCTGTGATTTAAAATAATAATAATACAAGAATATTATCACTATTGTAATAAGGGCATATTTCCTAGCTTAATAGCATTTAGAGTAGTTTACAAGCTCAAAAAATACAATGAAATTAAGTAAAAGCAAACAACTACAAAAATATAAACCATAAAAACTGTGACTTAAAATGATGGCCATCTAACCCAGCAGTCAATTCAAAACTCAGCAGGAGAATTACATGTTAAATGCCTGTTGAAATAAAAACAAAATTAATCTCTATCAAACAGATAATAAAGAGCGACCCTGATAAATCTCTACTGTGTGGATATTCCAGAAGTGTGGTACTTCCACTGAGAAGGCCTTAGCTTGTGCTTACTTGCCTGACAACCTGGGATGAAGGTACGGAATAGAGGATGCCTGTCTATATGGGACTAGACAGTCCTTATGGTAACCAGAACCAAGACCAGATCTACAATGGTCTTATATATGAAAGTCCTTAGTGCAGCCTTCCCAACCCTTCCCTTCAGTTGTTTTGGACAACTCCTAGCATTTCTGGCAGGGGTTGATGGGAGTTGAAGTCCAGCAACATCTGGAGGTCACCAGGTTGGGGAAGTCTGCTTTACGGGGTGATCCTATACATGTTTACCAGAAAGCCCACCCCATTAAGTTTAATGGAATTACTTCTGAGTAGACATGTGTAGGGTTGCACTGTAAGTGGCTTGGGATCTGGTGACCTGAAAGACTGCCTTCTCCCATATACTCCTGCCTTTAACCTTAAGGCCTTCTTCAGTGATCATGCTTCACGTGCTCCTGCCAAGTGAAGTGAAGTGAGTGGTTATTATGGAGAGGGCTTTCTCAGCTGTGGCCCTCTGACTATGGAAGAGTCTCCCCAGAGAAGCTTCTCAATGGTCCTTCAGACCCCCATCTATATGATAACGGGATTGCTCCTCACTGAATATAAACCCGAATTTTCATTGATTCGAATCTAGGCAAAGGGTGCCACACTGCAGCAGCAACAGTGATTTATCTCCTGAATTTTTTTTTGTAGAGCAGTTATTAATGTGCACATGCGCACATACGATGCTATGATGCTATGGATTGAATGAGCAAAGCTATACATTTTATATGCGGAGCGCCGCAGATTCATATAAGAGAAAAACTGGGAGGGGGGAACGAACGAGGCAGCACAGGAGGATGCAAGAAGGGGACTGAACACGTCTCCTCCCTCCGGCTGCCCGTTCCCCCCTCTTTGTTTTAATATTATAAGCTCTATCTGCGGAGCTCCACAGAATCATATAATTCAAACTAAAAATAGTGCGAAGGAACGAGGGAGCCAGAGGAGGATGCGATAGCTAGGAAGGCGGGAAATCGGCCAATCACTTTGCCCGGCCCTCAAAGCTACGCCCACACCTCAAAATATGATTTAACTCCTCCAATGACACATAGCTATAACACGGTGCAAACTTGGATCTTGATCCAAAACTCACAGTAAATCGCAACTACGAATATGCGCATTATTGCGTTACAACCCCAGCGCAGCGATGGGCAGCTGCATCATGTGTCCTGAAACACGAATCTGCACGTTTAGGTCAGGGTAAAGAACCCGTATAGACATCCCCTTGGTTTCAGGTGAATGTTCTTTTATTCTCCCAGCCTTCGGCAGTCTTACAATCTCAATCGTTATCCCACTCCTTGGCACATCGTGTATTTTTAGTTATTCTGCCTTTGCTTGGTGGTCTCTTTCTGCATGAAATTATTATGCTGCAATTTTTAAATAATATTTAAAATATTGTGTCTTACTCATTTTATCTTTGTGAGTCACTCAGAGAACTTTGTTATCAGGAAGCAGATATAAACACAGTGAATAAATAAAACTACGGTAATATAAATACCATGGCCAAAATAGATCATTTTCATTTAGTACCCCAGTGCCAAATTGTATGCATTTTCCTGTTTCCTATAATTTCCAGATAAACACAGATTCACTTTCACCCAATTCCTAAAAATAAACTCTCCCCAAGTAATTGCATATTTGATTGCAGTCAGAAGAGGAGGAACAGGTTAAACAGGTGCAGGTGAAGGCAGGGGAAAGAGAATGGAGGGGAAAGATTGATGGGCAGGATGTTCTCTGCACCACCAGCACAATTTATCTTGGATCCTGTGGAGGCTGGTGGCTCTGATGTCAGTGAGGCAGTGAATCCACTCCAGTTTTCAGACAAAACCAGTCAAAACTCTAAAGAATCTATCAAAGATGTGAAGCACCTTGAATAGCTCCTTTAGAGTTCTGACTGAAACCCAGAGCGGATCACCACCCACTGACACCAGAGCCACCAGCCTCCACTACTTGGGTCCTATTTAGATGTGTATATGTATTGAGGTTTATCTCTGACAAACTCCCAGGTTTTCCCCAACTACCTTCTTATACAACTTTTATTATAAAAACCCAGTCACTATGACAGCAGGTATACTGGAGCATGGTTGAATAGCCATGTCTTCTTAATGCACGGGTGGGCAACCCCAGGCCCTCCAGATGTTGATGGGTAACAAAACCGATAACCCCTGACCATTGGCCACAATGGTGGGGGCTGATGGTAGTTGGAGGGCCTTGGGTTGCCCACCTGGCTTAATCGGAGAGCAAAAAAGTCCTGAAATCGAAACCTGATTAGACACCTAAACAAGATAACGGCTTTCCTGTGCTGGCCGCAGAATGGGTTGGCACCTTTTGGCACATTCTGGTAGACTATACATACTGAGCTTTGGCCTGCTTCTCAGAGAAGACTCTGAGGCAGAACTCCCCATCTTTGAAAGGCTCAAAGGTGGACGGCACAATAAGGTATTCTCCCTGAGGCAGCTGAAAGCGATTCGAGACTTCACGCAAGTTGACGTATGTGTCGGAGCGAGCCACGGGCCTGTTTGTCAAGAAGAACTCTCTGCTCAGGTGAACATCAGTGTGATTTCTCAACTAGGGAGAACAGCGAGAGTGGAGAAATTAGTTTCAAACAGCTACCAAGATATAGGGCAGAACAAACATTCCACCCAAGCGAGCACATAAGCCATGCATGTTAGACTTCACCGGCTTTAATGTTTCCCCAGCCAACATACATTGGAGTGCTGAGCATCCCCTCAACTTTATCCTGCACATTTTCCTTGCTGAACACCAAGGGGTATTACTAAAAGTTGGGAGTTGCTGGGCCTTTCCTTTGGTGAATTCAAAGAGTGCTTCGGGAAGTCCATTCTTGCCTATTGGAAGCTCCTTTCAATGTGCAAAGGGAATAAGCCATCTGTGCCTGAACATAGCCTTATTCCTCCCTCACACTGAACACCTGAATAAAATGTGCATGCGCACAGATGCGAAAAGCAGCAAAAATAAAGTTGGCTGAGGGACATGTCTCCACATCTCCCATGCTTGTTTTACTCATGTCCAAAATGGCATTTTTCAGATCCTTCACCTGCCTAATAGCGACCTGAATGCACTCTCGGAGCACAAATGCTTCACATGGAGTAGCCACTGTGCATGACTGCGCAGTGCACCTGCAGTTTTAGTTCTTCACATAGTCCATTTCTTCATTATATGTTTATGCTACATTCTCCAACAGGCTTAACAACATTTGTTTATGAACAAGATGGGAACAAATGGGGCCAACATTGCTTCATCTTTCTGAAAAGGAGTGTTTTGGATCCCTGGCTCTACCGTTTTTGGCCAGCCATGACTAATAAGTGTGGAGCGGTGTAGAACGTCAGGCCTGGGGACCCAATCCATCCCTCCAAGGTGACCAAGATGGCCATGCTCCCTTCCTCTGCCCCATCTCCTTACCCACCAATCATTTGGTAGTTTCTCTGCTTTGTGCAGTTTTTTCTCCCATCCTAAGTGGTTGAAAATCCTCTTCTAAGGCTCTTAGCTGTAAGAGCCTTAAACTGAAATATGCTGGTATTTGGCCACACCCCTTTGGCCCCGCCCACCATGGGAATACAGCCCCTGAGAGCTTCTCTGAAATAGAATTCAGCACTAGGGCTGAAAGAAACTCGACACTCCTGATGTAGAGCATATTGGCCTCTAAATGTGTTGCAATATTTATTACTCCACTATCTTGCCACGGCTTGTCTATACGCCTTATATACCCCCTAGTAGTCATCTAGATTTAGTGTTCCCACCCTGCAGCAGCGACGCTGTGGGATTTTTTGTGGGGGGGAGCAGCTGCAAAGTGGCATTGTATAGACACACCCACAGTCCATGTTCCTCTCATCCCAAACATTTTCTCTCCACAGAACTGATGAATGTGTATAACAAGTCAGCAGCTTTGTACAGAATGCAGAAATACCCTTTTTGCCAGTGCAAATGTCAAAAGAGCAGTTTTTCAATGCTGATTTCTGTACACCCTTCCCACCGAACCTAAGTGCTAAACTACCGACTGAGCTTGCAATATTCAAGTGTCCTTGGTGTAACTGATGACATAAATCCATACCAACACTGTGCAAACATGAGTTATAAAGCAAATTAGCTGCCTCAAGTTGAACAAAGGCATGAAAGCAAAATAATCAATGTGTAAACACCACCTTTACTACATAAGCTTGCTTTTCAAAATGCAACCCATTAAGGCAGCCGTACAAGCCAGGTGGAGCTGGCTTGAAACCGGGTGTACTGCGTTATGCACTGATAGTATATCTTTCTTAACTATGAAAGACATAAAACAAACACACTCAATACATTAGGAACTGAAATCAGATGTGCGTTTGTGTGCTAGCTTGGTGCATTATGCTTCCCCACCTTTATAATCATAGGGCAGTATCCAATCCCGCCCATGCCCCAGTGCAACAGGGAGCTATCAGTTCTTAAAGCAACTGGAAATGAGCAAAACACTCATTTCCAGAATGGGTTAGGTCAGCTGAGCTTGCAGAAGGGCGTTCTGCTGATCTGTCTGAATCTGGGAAAGAATGTTTCCTGTTCATTTCCATCGTTGCTTTCCAAAACACTATCTCCTCGTTGCACGACCTGTGGGTGCATGGGCACAAAGAAATGGATGGAAGCACAGTGTCAGTATTGGATACTGCCCATAGCCCAGGAGATCTTTACTCTGATAATCTAGCATGATACTTGGAGGGCTTCCAGACAGAGGACCCCAGTGCTCCCAATACAAAAGCAGTGTGCAGCTGTTCCATGTGCAGTAACTATGGAGTGGAGGTGGGTAGTGGAACCATGGAGTGCCGCATGGTTCTGTGTTTATGTGACGGGACCACTTGCAGTAGTTCCATTAACCCTCCCCTCTTCATAGTTCTCTTAACCATCACCCTCCTCGTGCATGTGAATGGGACATGGGTCTTGTTTGTTTGTTTGTTTGTTTGTTTATCAGTACTGCAACATTTGGCTCACTTGACACAACACATTCCCAACCCATGGTCCTGATGCTCTTTCTCCTTCGATAATCTATTTTAATCCACATTTATGATGGGTATTGGGGGGGTCATTGTAGTTTCTGTGTTTTACTAAATTATGTATGTTCCAATCTAGTAGAATTCTAACTTGTACTAGTGGGCGTGGCTTCAGACCTGTAGATCCTGTCTTGCAACATTTTCCACCACCTTCAGTGTTGGCCTAGGCTTGGGGAAGGGATTTGTGGATAGGAAATTCAGGATTGAATTATTTCCTCTCCTTTGACAGAGGTTTTGGGTCAGCCATTTTTGAACCCAAATAAAGATGGCCTTGGAGGGCCAGCGTCCCACTTAAAAGGTATGTAATTAAAATATCTTAAGAAATAAAATGAAAATCAGGAGAAGCCGGTGAGCGCCAAGAGATGTGTCCACAGGCACCACGCTGGAGACAGTAGAATTAAGAAGGCCGAAGTGCTATTCTCTTATTACTTTAAAAAAAAAGTCTGTACACACCCTTAGAAACCATATTTCATATTTCCCCAGGAAAATACCAAATCTCCCCACATGTCACCAGGGCAATTGTCAGTTTGAGAGCATCAACCTTCAAGGAGCAGTAGATGATCTATACATTTAAGCCCTGGAAAGGGGTTGCCATTTTGGAGGATGCAAATCTCCAGCACAGTGTATATACCTCTTTTGGCACCTGCAAAAGATAAAAAGGGGATTGATGAAATATGGCAGCTACGTGCTTTTCACAAATCACAGGATGAAAAATCAACAAGCAAAACATTTAACGCATCCAAACAGTTGGTCTTTTATGCCTAACAACCTTAATGTGCTGTATGCTTGGCCATGGATGACACTTCCTCTGCAATATCTCTGCTCTGAGTAGGAAATCCAATATTTGCCAATCATTCTGAAATCTGAGCCCACAGTCAGTTTTACAAGCATCTTGAAGTCCTTCCTAGTACTGCCTTACAATCTAGTTGTGTCCTGCCACACTAGCCTTCCCTAGTTATGCACTAATAATGTTACTTTATGCACTAATAATGTTACTTTATTATGTTAACTTAATGTTACCATATACATTGATGGTGCTATATAAATAAATAATAAGAATAATACTTTGCTGATAAAACTGCTAGGAAAGAGAGAACTGCAAATCCAGGGTGAAGGGGTCATTCTGATAGCAACTCTTCCAGTTTCCTTTCACCTCTAATCTTACCTTAATTTTGTGAGCCCTCTGAACAGAGACTATAAACTCCATCACACCGGGGATTAACATGCTCCTCTACCTTTACTTCTCTGCCTGTGTTTTCCTTTCTCAGTTTTCCTTTCTCAGTTACTTCCTCTTTCAAAAGAGGAAGTACCCAACGTGCATGAGGCCCATTGAGTCTGCTGCTCCAATGGCGCTGCTTCTCTTGCACACAGCAGGAGAGAGCAGCAATTCCGAGTTTAAAACCACATTGGACTTTAAGAGGGGGGTTTTTTTGTCGTGCAAGGTAGGCCAGAAGGGGGCACAAGGCAGACAACATCATGTGAGTGACCTGAGAAAACTCCATGAGTGCCCAGTAACGATCGTGCAATAAAACGCTCGTCAGATGGAGCTTTATGTCACTTCTCAATTTTGCAGGGCACCCAGCAATAATATTTGGACAACAGTTACTGAGGAAATGATGAAATGGAGCTTTGAAACAGGGTTGGCTTCAACACATTTGGCTCTAAGTCATTCCAGATACATATTTTTAAATCTCTCTTCCACACACAGTTACACCTGAATAGGTGGCTTCCACATTTATCATATAGGAAGGTTAAGCAGCCAATTTGCTTTTCACTTGGGAAAATGGATATGGATTGCTCACAATCAGCGTTAAATAGCAATTAACGCTTCTTGTAAAGGCAAATGTATTTACATAGAAAACGTTGATCACTCAGTCAAACATACAATCAATCACAGTTACATAAGTATGCAATCATTTTGGGGGGAGATTTGATCTTATTACAGTTCAGCATCAGCACCCAAAGGCAACCACTTCTTCATCTTTGACATAACCATTGGTCTCAGCCCACTATATTCAATTACAGAACAGTCCTGCATCACTTTTGTTTCCAAACTGTCATGTAAGAGAAACCAGATGCACTATTATAGAGTAGACTGATATTATCCCTAAGTGTACTTTTATAAAAAGCCTGGAAGGTATTTATTTGTGCCTGCCCCCGTCTTGACGGAGGCGCTTTGGTGCCTGGCTCCCGCACTTGCGTTCCTTCCCAGCATCTGCATGGGAAGGAATGCAACTGCGAACTTTCCCTGCTCTATACAGTTTTTTTAAAAGGGGGGAGGAGAGGATCAGGGCTGTTCCTCCCCCCTTTTAAAAAATTTATTATCTGTATCTGCGCAGATACAGATGACCAAAAAAATTTAAAAAACGGGGGCGGGGGAGGAACAAGGCAGCCAGAGGAGGACACGAGGAGAGGGATGCTGGGCGAACCACCTCTTCTCCTTCTGACCTCCCTCTGGCTGCCCATTCCTCCCCCTCCCCATTTTTCTTAAATTTTTATTATCTGTATCTGTGCAGCTGCATAGATACAGATAATAAAAAATTTTAAAGGGGGGAGAAGGGGCCCCATTTCTCTCCTCCCTCTTTTTATTTTTTATTTTTACAGAGGCGCAGGGCCGCTCCTTCCCTGTCCAGCCCATGGCAACCAATCAGGGGGCACCATGGGCTGTGACAAGCCTCCACTACCAAAAAAGTCAGGGAAATGCCCGACTTTTTTGGAACAGAGTTTCCAGGGTTTGCCCCTCAATGGCTCTGCAATGGCGGCTGTGTCATGTAGATGTTGTGCTGCTACTGCAAAGCCACCCCAGGGCAAACCCTTTGTGTATACATGCCCCCTGTCTGTCTCTTGACTTATAATTCACAGGCAAGGGCCTTTTTCACACTGCTGTTTGAGAGATCAGGGATGCTGGATCAAATTTATTCTTCACTATGAATATATGAAACTGCCCGAGTCAGGCCATTGGTCCATTTAGCCTAGTATTACCAATTCTGACTGGCAGCAGTTCTCCAACATTTCCAGTCCAATGCTGGGGCCTGGCATAGGCACCACATTTGTTCTATCACTAAGCCAGCCTTCCTCAAGCTGGCACCCTCCAGACGTGATGGACTACAACTCCCAGCAGCCCCAACCAGCCATGCAGTTGCAGTCCAATACATCTACAAGGCAGTAGGGTTGGGGAAAACTGCACTGAGAAATGGCCTGACCAAAGAAATACAAAAGAAAAGTAATGCTACTATTACTAGTAAGGTAACCTCTGGGCCGTACACTGCCCTCAGAGGCCTTCAGCATGGCCTACATGGGTGCCCAGTGCGCCGGCGCTGAATTTCCCCCTGCTGCCACTGCCTCTGCTGAATGCTGCTTTAAGTCACATTCCCTGCTGTGCAATTCGAGGGTTATGCAATTGTCTTGGGAATTTAGCACACAGGATTGACCCGTCCTGCACACGTCCTTTCCCCAGGTACCTACACACCTCCTGCACACCTCCTTTCTCCATGTATCTGTCCTCCCCATGAATGTGTGTGAGTGCATGTGTGAGTGGGCAGAGGCTGTGTGTGTATGCGTGTGTGAGGGTGGGCAAGTGGGACACCATTCCTGGCCACACCAACTAGCAGTTTAGGCCCCACCCACTTCTAGCTCCAGCCCCACCAACTGGTATGTGGGCCTTAACCCACTGCCTGTTGCCCTCGGGGGCAAAAATGTTGCACACCCTTGTGTAAGAGTTAAAATAGTAAGGGGCAATGAGTTGTATACCTGATAAATGGAGTAGCCAATACTGAGCAGTCCTTCCCCCATCTTCTTCTCCCTCCTGCGATTCTTCTGCATCAGGCCCAGCAGCATGGTGCAACATGGTTCACTCACATTTCCTTCATGGCCATCATCTGGCTCATCCAGGCTAATTTTAAACTGGGGATTGGTCCAGTATGTTGCTACCAAGGCCAAAGTATAAATTAAACTTCAAATAAGCAGGGCTACCAGTCACTTTATATTTTTTTTCACTATTAATTAATTAATAATTAATAAACACAGGAAAATATTTATTAATATCAATCAATACATTATTAATGAAACAATATTTTGATAAGAATAATAATACTTCTAATTAATTTATTAACATTTATACACCAAATTCTCTGCTGAAAAGCAACCAAAGCACTGTCCAACCATTTTTTAAAAAATAAAATAAAACAGAAAATCAAATTTTAAAACCCAAGAATATTAAGGAAAAAAAGTACCAAAACCATATTTGGTGAAGGCAGACAAGTTCACTCTTGCTAGAGCTGCAGGCCATAGTTCTTAGAAATCAACTCTACTTTGACTTCCGGCCCTGCCTTCCCGTTATGTTTAGATATTCTATGCTTCTTTCTCTCTCCAGCTGTGCTATATATTTATTGCAGTAATATAAAATCAAGCCACTAAGAGACTTTTCCTTGGGGGGAATAATAACCAGCTGAGAAAGGCCACAGTCATTAACACAAACCAGTCATTTATCCCCAGGAGACTGTTACTGTGGCATATCCTGAAAGATACAACTCTCCAATGTGGCTTGAAAATGAACCTGTTTAAAACAATAACAACAACAATCCACTAACTATGAACTGTTAAATTGCAATTATATTTGGGCCCATACAATACTGCTTGTTCATGGCTCAACGCCACTTCCAAAGGTACATGACCAAACAGGTTTACAGCCTGGAAGGTGGAGTGGGAGATTTGCTGCCTTCACTTGGTCTCTTCATTATATACTCAGGTACTAGCAAAATACCCATCCTTGCGGCAGGTGAAATGTATGCACAGAGAGGTCTCCCGGGGTGCTGCAGTGATCGCTGTGCAATCTGCACAGGGACACATTACATTTCCCCATGGGATCCCTATCGGAGTAGGTCAGGCAACCCAGCGTCAAAGGTGGAAGGCATTATTGCTCTCAAGACAGCAATGTCTCCAAGCACAGTGCTTTCCTTTTCCCACAGGAGTGATTGACAACCATATAAGAAAAAAGAACGTGAGATAGATACTCAGGGACACCGCACCGCAGCCTCATCCTGGTTCTGACATATCGTCACTTGGCAGTGTGACAGAACATGAGAGAATGGGATGAAATATGGATGACTGGATTTAGAGAAATGGATTCTGGAATCCTAGGGTAAGTCAGTGGGAATTGTTTGACTTCTATTCTGTATCCCACACCTAACGTACTGCTAGTATTCTACAAGGGGTTAATAGTAATAGGAGTTTACAAAAAGCCTACAGGGTTCCTCAGAGAGCTGGTTTAACACCCTATAGTACAATAACAAGCTGCCAAAAACAAGAGACTCGCCCCCACCGAGAAAGAGTCAGAGGGAAAAATAATCCCCATTTTTCCAACTCAATTCATTGTCTTAAAACAAAAGCATGGCAGACATGAATATATGGACAAGGTCTAACATTGGACTGCTGGACAATCCAAGTCAGAATACAGTTTCTCCTCCAACAAATTGTAGGATTTCTTACATTAAAATGCCTGCTGAGGAAGATGTGTTCTATCACATTTCGAAAGTAGCCTGAAATTGCACTCTGTGAAACTTTTTTCTTGACTTTTTATGGTCTTCATCTTACTTTCTCAGTATAAAACTGTGTCTCTTGAAAATAACTGAAATTAAAGGGTAATAGAGTTGGATTTGGTGACATCCAAATTGTGACAATGACTGTGTGATGCAGTTATCAAAGAGAAAATGCATTCTTTGTCAAAATGATAAAGGGTGCATTCAGATGTAACAACAGTTCATGGTTTGTTCTAATGAGAACATACTGTGGTGAATGTTTGGGCTTGCACACGTCCTAGCTTTCTACTCTTTGCACATGAGGGAAGGAAATTAAAGCTTCTATTCATGGTTTGTAACAAACTAGTTTCCTATTTTGTTCACATACAAGAAACTGTAGTTTGATAACAAATAAGGATATCAAACAAGGATATCCTAGTTTCTTAACTATGGTTTGCAAAATACCCAGTTCAGAAGTAGAAGCACCCAACCTAGTGGTGGCCACTCACAGACTTGAGAACAGGCTACATGGAGAGACTTTATATAGGCATCCCAAATCATGACTGAAGTCTTCAAGATGTTGTGAATTTCTTCAAAGTATCACAAGTGTTGGCAAAGTTTTGTGTTACTTCAGGCAAGACTTGAGGAGGTCTATTTAAAGTCCCTCTCCATGTGGCATGGCCTCTGTCTGTCAGCAGGCCCTGCCTGGTCCCAGGCTGACTGTGGATTGTCTAGCCAGCCAGCATCTAGTCCTGGCTTTTTTATGGATAGAAGTGCAGTAGTCGCTGTACTCCCATCACAGGAGAAAGTGGTGAGGGGCTTTGACAGTGTAGCTGGAGTTGGGACAATGTCTGTCCTTCCAATTCATTGCCTGGAGTGGGCAGGGCCAGCATCAAAGATAGGTGTGGCTGGGCACCTGCTAGGGGACCACACCCCATGTGGGGCCCACTGACAAGAGCCCACTGGATTTGTTCCTCTTCTTCACCATGGCAACCTGCTTTTTCACCTGCCCTCACTCAGGCAACAGTGGTGGTGAGAAGGAGGAGCATACTTGCTCACTAGGGGGCTTGTCTATATGGCATCTTTACACTTAACTGTGCATTTTCGCGTTCTCGGAAACACGATGCAGCCATCCATTTGCTGCAGCGCCGGTCTTTAAGCCTGAAAATGTGCATATTCGGAGATGCAATTTACTGCGACTTTTGCTATACCTTCAAGTTTAAACCACATAATAGTAATGTGTCTTTGGGGGAGTAAAATCAGATTTTGAAGTGTGGGCGGAGCTTTCAGAGCAGGACAAAGTAATTGGCTTGCTGATTTCCCGCCTTCCCAAAACCATGGGCGAAACTTGGACATCACAATTTTTTCTTCCTTACTTCTTTAATATAAATGAATGTAGCAATCCAATATGTAGTAATGCAACCATCAATCCAATCTCCATATGTGAACATGGAGGTAGATCTTTCCACCCGCCTTTTACTTCCCATACCACCCCTTTTCTCGAAGAGAGATTCAATGTAAATAAAAGGGGGTAGGAAAAGATCATGGAGGTAGACCAGTTCGCTCGCCCGCGATTGTATGGAGGTGCACATTAACAATGCTGCAGTGTGACGGTCTGTGAGCAGAATCGAATCTGTGAAAAATCAGGTTAAAAAATAATGAGGAGCAATCCTGTGGTCGTATAGATGAGGGCCTGCTCTCTCCCTGTCAAGCACGCAAGTGGTAGAAGTGATGAGAAAGACAATGAGGAGCCAAAGGAGCTGGTGACAATGGTGGTGAGAAGGTGGACTCACTGAAGGAGGCAGGCCCATTGAAGGTGTCTTGCCCAATGACCCTCAAAAATCTGGAACCAGCACTGCAGGGAGGTTCCATTCCCTGGTGGCTGAGGAGTGGAAGCTGGCTGACATTTGGGGACCAGGAGACATGTGACAAAGCCTAGCAATACCCTAGCAACATATTTATGTCTAAATGTGACTAAATACTTCCCCTTTTAAATTATTCACTTTTCCCCTTAAATTATTCACTTTTCCCCCTTAAATTTTATTTATTAACTGAATTGTCAACTTCCATTGTTCTCTAATGTTGATGTCTTCCCCAGCAGTGTCACAGCAGCATCCCCAAACACGACCCCACGGTGAAATGTGACATTGCTTCCATACAAACAGTGGAAATATTCAAATAACTGAGATTGCAAGCTTTCATTATTATAGCAAAATTAGATGTCATAATGCCTTTTAGAGTTACATATTTACAGCATGGGACTTGCCATGAAATGGCTCTTACAAGTAAAATCATGTTGTTATTATCCCACAGAAAAGCTATTTCCCCACTTGAAGTCATTTTTTTCAAATGCGTAATTAACACACACCACACTGCTATTCATTTTAATTACATGTTAGAGCTGAATCCCCATATGGCAATGGATTTAGAAATTAATTTAGCATTAGATAAATAAAAACAAAACTGCTTTGCTAGACTGTTAATATATGCAATGTGTAAACAGTGTGGTTTGGTACTTTTTAGCATAGTTATGCAGTACCGAAAACTAAATGAGATATATAAATAACATGTTTAAAAATATGAAAAACAATGAAAATAGGACTATGAACACTATAAAGCAGAGTTTTACATTGGGAATTTGGGACCTTCAGATGTTAAATATGAAGTCCCCAGTAATCAGAAGCACATAAGCATGCAAATGTGTATATCAGGAATCAAAGATCTCTTTTGGCTTTGAAGATAACCCTCAACCTCCTATCACTGCCACTTCATCACATGTACAATTTAGGCTGCAATCTTTCTAAGAAGTGAACCGCCCAGAGAGCTTCGGCTATTAGGCGGTATAAAATGTAATAAATAAATAAATAAATAAATAATAAGTCTCATGGAATACCACAAGTCTTACTCCTGAGCAAACAAGACAAGGATAGGGCCCAAAGAATGAACACATATATTTCCAGATCCATGTAGATTCTCAGTTCTGTTTAGTCCAGGTTAAATTGAGTCTTTGGGCAGTATCTAATGTTGCCACTATGCCCCAGTGAGACCCTCCGTTGGCAAAGCAGGAAGGTAACGCTTCCTAAAACCGCAGAAATGAGCCAAAATGCTCATTTCCAGAACAGGACAGGTCAGGGGAGTTCCCTTCTGCCAACAACACTGACCTGTTGCATTCTGGAAATAAGTGTTTAGGCTTAGCTCTGGTTACTTTAGAAAGTGCTAGCTTCCTGTTGAGACTGAAATGGGTCCCCCAGATACATGGGTAACCCTGGATACTGCCCATAGAAAGAAGACCCAGAGACTCAAGTTATTTGGCCTGTTTCTAAATGACAGCACATTCATTGATTGAGCCTGCAAATAGACCTACTGCAAAGAGACACAAGGGCTGGCCAAATCTAGCTTTTATTCTAAAACCGAACAGGTGCAGGATTCCCTTAGTGCCTTAAACCCCTGGATCGGGGGGGGGGGCTGTTGGGCTTTGAAATAGAGGCTAGCTTTTGCTTGTCATTTAGAAGAAGACCAAATAACTGGAGTCTAAGGGACTTCCACTATGGGCAGTATCCAGTACTGCCCATTTGTGATGTTGGAGGAATCTGTCTGGGGGCTAAAGTTCACCAAGCTTTTAGCAGCTTGGCCCCCAGACTTTGACTTGCTTATCCATGAGCCGAGCCAACTCGATGCAGTTCAAGTCATTCCAACTCGCAAATAGTTTCATTTGTGCAAATTGTGGCCATAATATGCTTCATTTGCACAAATTGCACCTGCAATTTTGCGTAAATTGCAGGTGCAATTTAAAACATTACAATCTGCACAAATTACAGCTGCAATTTGCACAAATTGCTCCTGCAATTTGTGCAGATTACGCAAATTACAATCACAATTTGTGTAAATGTTGCTTTAAGGGGAAAAAATCCAAGGAAAGTTTCTGGATTGTGGGGAAAGCCTGCAGCTGGGCTCCCAAATACAAGCTGAGCCAGGTGCTCCAAGGAAATCCATCATGCTTAAAAATGGTTGGATTTCCCCAAGACAGCCATTCCTATTGCCCACACACCAGCGAGACCCAAGTAGATCACCTAACATTAGTCTCTGGTTTTGCTAATGCAAGACAATCACATTTCTCTTCACTTTACTTCTACTCTCTGCTTATCCAAGAACCTGTGTGTTTCACCCAGAGCAAGAGGCAGATCTGAGTTAAGGCATTTATGTTTTCAGAAAGAGGAAACAGCCATTGCATCTTTGTCCCAGAATGATAAATGTAATCTGAAAAATCTCCCTTTTCAGATTGGGTCTAAACTGCCGCAACACCCAGCATAATCTTTGGATTTTTCTGTTCTTTCCCCCATCCCCTGTTACTGTCACCTAGCCTGATGGAGAGTTTTGGGGGACTCAAAACCTTGCATAATCTTGTGTGACATTTTGGGTTGTCCTAATAAAATATTCAGGATGTGTTTTTTCTTCTTATCTATTTAAGAAATGGCTATCTAAGTTTCTAATAAAACCAATAAATCATAACAAAGCAGCAGCAGATCTTAACAGCTGAATTCTGTCTGGAATAAAAACATTTTGCATCCACTCCAGAAAGGTAGAAGAAGCAGTAGCTCCACAACTTATCCTGGATGGGTGGGAGGTTCATTCAAGCCGTGAAGGCCCTGCTCCGCACAGCGGGCATTTCTTACCTCCTGTTCCGCGCTGAGTGCAATTGTCACAGTGGCTATTAGAGGGAGATTGCTGAACATAAGAATAGCTATGCTGGATCAGTCCAAGGGTCCATCTAGTCCAGTGTTCTGTTCACACAGTGGCCAGCCAGATGTTGACCAGAAACCCACAAGCAGGGCACGAGGGCATCAGTTCTCTCCCGCCCATGTTCCCCAGCATCTGGTATACATAGGCATACTGCCTCTGATACTGGAGGTAGCCTATAGCCATCAGGACTAGTAGCACTAAAACCACGCGCATGCAATCCTGCAATGCCAAAGCTGCCTCCATCAGTAGTAGCCATGGTTGGTTTCTCCCTGGAGACATTACCTGGATAATTCTGGCAGCCACCAGCTGTAGAACCTCGTCGCCAGTTTCCATTGAACAATGTCATGGCCCATTTGTGAATGTGATCACTTGTCAGGGTATCAGGAGTCAGGTTGCAGATCTCAAGCCTTGTAAACTGCCTTTGAAAGTCGGAGAAGGACATCCTGCCACCGTAAGAGCATACAAGAGTATTTAGTGAATCTGGAACCTGGCCACGCTCACTTGCCATTGATTTATTTTCTACTGAGGCAGCAGGCAGAAACAGCACAAGGGAATTACTTGGCATTACAAAGCCTTGAAACTTCTAGGAATTCCCATCAATATTTAAGACCTAACATTCTCACTGAGTAGTCTTTTTGAATCCAGGCATCACACGTTCCTTGGCTCACGCTGGATTAGAATTTAGTAGGGATGTGTGAGAAATTTTATTTTTTACAGATTTACTCAATTTGCACCTCCTGGACCTGAATGAAGATTCAAATGCAATTTGCAGTCAGAAATCTATATGTTCCTGTGCTCGTGATACATTCCGCAAAACAAAAAAGTGTGTTCCACAACATGTGCACCTTTGAAAAAGGCATACATTTCCAAAACACGCACAATGTGCTTTAGTCAATGGGTGAACGAGTCCAAAAATGAGCATAAAATGCATACATTCATGCATGCTTTATGAAAAATGTGTACAAGCTTTTATGAGGATGTTGTGTGGGCTTTTTGTCTAAACTGAAATGGATGGAACAAACCTGACATCAAAAAATCCAACAATCTCAGTGAGTCTGAGGGCATGGCTAGACGGGGTGATATCCCGGGGATCATCCCTGTGCATCCACATGACGCACAGGGGATCCGGGGGGCAGGGGGAGATGATCCCTCCCTTTCCCCAGGATAACGGGCACCACTTTTATCCTGACTTTTCCCACTGTCTCTAGCAGCCCATTGGGTGGGAAGGGAGAGAGAGAGAGAGATAAAGAAATGTGTGTGGCAGAAAGAGGAAAGGGGAGAATGACCCGCTTTTGGCTCTGGCCTGCTGCTGCTGACATGTGCGCATCCACCGCCCATGAAAGATGCAATCGCAGGTGACATGTTTAGCACCACATCTAGTTTTGCTCTTACTCATCAGTCCATATGCACAGGACTGCAGCCACAAAGGCACATTTGTCAACACTCTGCTAAAGATTAAAAGGTTCTTACCAAAATTCACCATCATCCGCTTGCTTATCCAGGGCAGCTTTTTGCTGGGGGTCAATATAATTCCATTCAGGAGCACTGCAGGGATACAAGAATGGCAGGTGCTCTTGACCGTGATAAAATAAAACATGATTTAGAAAGTGGGGTGGGGGTGGGGGTGGAGGGTGTCAGCAACACACCAGAGAGTGAAATTAGTTCTCACCTGAGTCCTCCATGTTGTATATTTAACTTCTGAAATAGGCTTTTTTTAATATATGTTTGTTGTATAAATATATTCTTATGTCATTATTCATATAATAAAAATAAATAAATTTGCAGGAAAAAGAAAGAGGAAAAAATTCCTCACACTATTTCAGACGACACGCTAAGCCATAGTTAGGCTGCTATCCCTTTTGCAGCAAATGGTTTAAACTGTGGTTATGTAGCCACCATGGTTAGGAGTGGTTCACACAACACGCAAAGTCATGGTTCACACGATACGCTAAGCCATAATGTCTAGCTCAAAATGCTTAACCACTGTGGCTTGGCGTGTCGTCACTGTAGGAATAAGGGAACAAATACAAGAACAGAACAGAAGAGAATTAATATTCTCAGAGCAACTACTGCTCTTGGAGAACATGATCACATGACCCTGTTCCTTGACATGAAGTCTGTGAGTGGAAAATGTTTTAAACCAGCCTTCCCCAACCAAGTGCCCACCAGATGTGTTGGGCTACAACTACCATCATTGCAACAAGCCGTGCTGGCTGAGGAAGATAACAGTTGTAGTCCAACACATTTGGAAAACACCCTGTTGGAGTAGGGCTGTTTTAAACAAAGGGAAAAGCTGCTGTAATTCTGGCAATTATCAGACTCCCAACCCAACCCAGAGGCTGCTAGCTGCAATTTTGAAAATGCGCACATTAAAGCAAAGATGCACTGACTGTCACGTCTAGTTTGGCCCTGTGTTTACTTGGGCTTGAGAATATTCTCAAAAATAGCACAATCCTATACATCTCTACTCAGAAGTCAGTAACATGGAGTTCAATGGCACTTACTCATAGGCAAGTGTATATAGGATTGCAGCCTTAGAAAGATTTGCTTTCTTGTGTGTTCCTGACCCTAACAATGAACTTCTGCCTACTCACCAAGCGTGGATAACCATGTCTGGGTATAAATTAATAGATAGCCCTACAAATTTATTAATATTACTTTTTCCCTGTCAGATGTCATTTTGACTGATTAACTTTTCCCAATGTAATTTTAAATGAGCTTCATATGTTATAAGGAAGTACCAGAGTGGATTCAAGAGAAATTAATGCATCCTTTTCCCCCTAATTTGCAGCATAATGTATAACAAAGTGACATGGTCATCTTCCCCACGATGGACTGCCAAAGTCAAATATGCTTGGGGGAACATGTGTATATTTAACAGGTTGGGCAGTGCATGTAGTTAGTAAGTAGTTTCAGTATGAGATGTGAACTAGGGAAGCAGTAATTTTTAACGGTGTTTTTATTCTGATTTTTTATTCGGTTTTTATTCTTTTGTTCTATTTCTTCACTGCTCCAAAATCTTCGGATGGGGAGTGGTATATAAATATTGTAAATAAAATAAATAAATGTGTTCAAATCCTTGCTTAGCCACGTAAGTGTAATTTCTAAAATCTGGTCAAAGTTTATGTTACTGGGTTTTGGGCTATTTTTAATATGACTGTTAATATGATTGATGGGTAACCTTGGATTAGTCAGCATCGTTAGGCCTAACCAACTTCACAGGGCTGATATAAAGTTAGCATAGAATAATCCCATGTAATTCCTCCCTGAATTCCTTGGCAGAAGGGTGGAGTATAAATTCAATCAATAAGTAGATGAATGGATGATCTTTCAGAAGTTACTATGCAGACATGGAAAATGGATGAGAGTGATCTCCTGGATCACATAAGAGTGATCCAGGAGAAAAGAAAGAACACATGGAGCATAAAAACGTACTTATCACTCCAGGCTCCAGTCCACTCCACTTCACCCCATGGATTTCTCATCCTGACTAGTTTCTCCGGCCGGCCACGGTAATTAACCTGTAGGAAGCACCCAAACAGAATTGCAGATATTCTACTCATTGCTACAATCCTGTTAAATCACACAAACTAAATTTCGTTAAGAATGAAAATAGTATATATAATTTGGCGTGGTCTGTTGCAAGTTGGTTGCTCCCAGAGAGGCTAGGGAACCATGAAGTGGAACAGAAAAGTATCTCGTGGGTCACTTAGTAGACTCCGTGCAACAGCACATTTTCTCCAGACACAACCTTTCTGCAAAAACTCCAGGGATTTCACAAACTCCCTGGCAAATGTGTTCTATGGTCCAACCATTCTTACATGTCGTCAGCTCATCCTCTGGATAGATGGAAAGTTTGTCCAGAACATCTGCCCTAAAACAACACTCATTTTCCCTCTTTGCATTTATACTGATATGTTTTAGGGTTTATTGCTGTTTTATATTTTGGAAGCCACTTTGACAACTTCAGTTTAAAAACAGAGTATAAGTTTTGAAAGGAGGGGATGGAGTATTCAAAGGAAAGTGGCTTTACGAACTAGAAGTGCAAACTACAAATATTAACTTCATTGCAGGTGTTGTTGTTTTTAAAAATGATGTTTTTACCTCTTCGGCTCCAGTTACAGAGTAAGCGTGACCTTTGACCAGTTTCTTACTTGTGATTGCTTCAGTTTCAGCTGCACTGGTAATCTAAGGGATGAAATAATTGTCAAGATGCGATGTGTGCAATGCAGATGAAAATCATAGAATCATAGAGTTGGAAGAGGTCTTGTCGGCCATCTAATCCAACACCCTGCTCAGTACAGGAAATCCAGCGCTTGAGCATCCCCAGCCAATGGCTGTCCAGCTTCTTCAAGACTTCCAGTATGGAACAGCATGTCACCCGTCTATGTAATCGGTTCCTTTGTTCTTACCGTTAAGGCATTTCTCCTAATGCTCAACCAAAATCTTCCTGTAAATTAAGCTCCATAGATCAAGTCTTGGGCTTTGGAGCAATGGAAAAAAGTACTTGGCCTTTCTACGTGACAGCACTCCAATGGGGTGTCTTCATGGCGCTAGGATGCTGCTGCGTGGCTGCTTAAACCCTGCACTTTTGCTGCTGCAGGATGGCGGTGGCTAATCTTGATGGCAGGAGGTAGCGCAGGCTTTTCAGCAGCCATTCAGCTCACTGGGCTTGCCCCCTGCCAGGCGTCTGACAACCAATCAATGGTCACCATCTGCCTGGAACACCCCCCAAGTGACGCCAGAAAAAGGTTAGAAGGCAGAAGAGCTGTGGTGACCTCACTGTAGCAGCTTCATCGATTTGCCCCACAGTGGTTCCGAATTGGCAGCTGCATCATATAACTGATGCAGCACCAATTCGTAGCCACCATGGGGCTTTGACGATGTTTAGACACCCCCAGGTATTTGAGGAGTGGGATACCCCCCTACTCCCACTCATTTTCTCTTCGCCAGGCTAAATCCTTCAAACTTTCATCAGTGGACTTGTTTTCCATATCCCTGTCCATCATCCTTGCCCTCTTCTGAATCCATCCCAATTTCTCTACATCCTTCTTAAAGTGCAAGACCCAGAACTGGACAGAAGATCCAGAACTGAACGGTACTCCAGATATCATCTGACCAGTGCAGAGTAAAATGGACTTGGAAACTATGGTTGTATTAATGTAGGCTAAAATTGCTTTATCCATTTTTCAGCTGCGTCACACTGCTGATTTAGGTTCAACTCATGATTGACTGCAGTCCCTAGATCAGTGTTGTCCAGCCTCCAGGAGATCTACACTACTGCTTTAAAGCACTTTATAACAGTTTTGACAACTGTATACAGAGTGTGTCCTGGGGCCCAACAGTTTAAAGCGCTTTAAAGCAGTAGTGTAGATCCTGCCCAAATGTGTTGGACTACAAGTCTCATCGTTCCCAACCAGCATGGCCGCTGGACTGCTATAGCTTGGCAATGATATATTCTGGATTCTCAATGAAGGATGGCAATTCCAGACCTTTATCAAAACAGCCAGCTCATGATTTCTTTAGCTATGGAGCCCCTGCTTTTTCCTCTAAGGGGGATCATTGCCTTCCTAGTCATTCCTAGTCCATTCAAGTGCATGCAAAGCCTCCTGCTGATTTCACTGGCAGAAATACCTGGCACTGATCTAAAGTTTTACTACAGGCTAGAATATAGGGGGGCAAGGCGGGAATTAGAAGGGCAGCATCTCACATCAATGGAGCAACCCAAAAGGGAACCAGTTCTCAGGGCCTTCTGGATGATTTGATACAGGTTAGGTGGAGCTTTCCTCAGCTCATACGATTCTGAGATGCCACCAGTAAAATCTTCAAAGCCTTCTACAGTTGATCCTCCTGTAAGTGCCTCATAGGAGCCATTCAACCTACAGCACAGAAATAGTTAGAAAAGCAGAGGAGTGATCAATGCATATGAGCCTATTCCCCACACACCTCCCATTAATACAGATGAAGTAAATGTATACATAATTGGGTCCTTTTACTAAAACCCTCATTCTGTACATTTAGATGCCAGGTTAAGACCTTAAGAACATAAGAAGAGCTCTGCTGGATCAGACCAAGGGTCCATCTAGTCCAACACTCCGTTCACACAGTGGCCGACCAGCTGTTGACAAGGAACTGACAAGCAGGACACAGGTGCAACAGCACCATGCTGCCCATGTTCCCCAGCAACTGGTGTATATAGACTCATTCCTTGGATACTGGAGGTAGCCAATTGGACCTTCCTCTTTCAGCCAGCAATTAATGCTTGATTGTTATTTTACTGCAAACTCCTCTGTGTTTTTAATATTTTTTATGTTTTTAATGTTTGATATTATATAATTTTGATACTTTAATGGTTGTATTTTATTTTTATTTGGTACTTAGCAAAGCTCTTAGCGGGGCTTATTACAGAATTAGCTGTGGCTTACTTGGCATAGGCCTTCTCCAGCAAGGCACTCCAGAACTCATTGCCTTCTTCTGAGTGCAGAAAGAGGAGCTGTCCATTTTTGGTGGGAAGCCGGTCATCGACGACGACTTCCACCCACTCTCCATACTGCCAGAACTGACCAAAACAACAACAAAACAAAACAGGTAGAGGGACAGCCAATATATTGGAAATCAGCCTGAATGAAAGCACTTCAAGGACAAACACTTCAAGCTAGGGGTAATAATCATAATAATCATAATAATAATGCATGGAGATAACTAACCAGCTTTATACAATGCTTTAGTTTCTGTGCAAATAACTGCAAAGTTTACACTGGCCCCATTCAGAAGACACCTTAAACCACTGCTTTACCGCAGTGAATAAGGCTTTTTGCCTTATTCACCGTGGTTAAAGCCATGGTTTAAAGTGTCTTCTGAACAGGGCCACTGTGAGGTCATAATATCTGACTGACTGTGGGAAAGCAAAGTAAGCAGTTTCTGCTAAGATGAAACATAGACTATACTGTCAGGATTGGGCCCAGGCTCCTTGCAGAGACTGTGGAAGAAGATTCAGAGTCAGAGGACAAAGAGGCTGAGGGGGTGGGATAGGAATCTGAGCTTCAAGGAATTTAAGGAGACAAAGACAAGGTAGAACCTTCCCAAGGACATGCTAATTACTTTGATCAAAACGCCATCTGTGGGAACTTCTCCTTCTGAGGAAACCCAGCAACTCACAAAGTGGGGGGAGGTAAGCATGATAGATGCAAGCCTAAGATGTGGAGTCAAGTGGGAGCAGCAGCATAAGGAAGTACGGTGGTCTTCCTGGTTGGCCCATCATAGGAGGTCTCTAGAGGAAGATCTTCCCCGAGGGCAGGACTGAGAAAGTCTTTCTGTGCTGTAGACTAGTATCAGAATCGCAACAGCTTTCTCTTCTATTGTTGTGTATCCTAAGGGATCTTTAGGTAAACTAGTTAGTGTTACCTTACTTGAATGACTTCTTTGTCTGACTACATAGCCACTGGGAAGCCTCCCAACCTGACATATACTACAAAAACAAGTTAGCAGATCATACCTGATAAAGTTCTTCTGCCTTTCTGCAATGTGACTCTGGATTTACTAGTTTCACTAGGCTCTCTCCCTTAGACTATTTCTTCGCATTTACTCAGTGTTACCACTAAATAGACATAATATGGAAGAGAAGGGATACCTGGAAGTGAAAGATCCCAGCATAGTCCTTCTGGAAGCTCTGATCTCTAGGAGCAACCCGGTCTAAAATCTCTTGATCCAATGTGAGAGATGCTATAGCTGCCAAAAGCCAGCAGTCTCCTGCGAACATTAGATTTCATGAAAGAGCTGAACACAATACCATATGTACATATTCAATTCCATCCAACCCGAGATTGCCTATTCCAAGAGCGGCCAGTTGGCAGTCCGTAGATCCAGTTCCTGAATCAATTCTATCTGGCTCCTGGTGCCTCTACAAAATTATAATCAAGGTGTGGTTTTAAAAAAGAAATCATAAGGTATCGTCCAACTGTGTCATTCTGCTAGCACAAATGAGGTTGAACTAGCAGAAACTAGGTTCTAAACTATGCAAAAGGGAAAATCTAAAGTTAACATTTGTGCCAGTGCAGTTGCACAGATGGTTGTGCATTAAAAGCAATTGTGCATTACATTGCAGAACGCACTGTGCAACCAGTTGCACATTACACTCAAGCATTCTATTCTGTAAGCAATTGTGCAATGCACTTGCACAACCCATTGTTCAATCATGTGCACAAGCATAACTCACAACCGCTTGCAAAATGGAGAGATTTGGTAGAGCTCTGGTAGCGAGTTAGCAGAATGACATTGTTGGACACTTATATAACAAAGATGCAACTCTTGTAGGTTGGACCCTTGTGTGAGAGGAAGCCCCCATGCACAGCATCCTCTCCTCCCCCCACAGCCACAAACACATACACCCCTCCCAAATCTGCCCTAGAGTGTCCCCCTGCCCAAGTAGATTTTTGGAGGCAGGGGAGACTGCCAGGGGGAAGGAGAATCTCTTTAATAAAATAAAATGTTATTTTATTGCTATTTTGGCACTGGGGCAAAACAACAACAACCACCCTACAAACATCTTTCCCACTCTTTGGTAGTAAAAATACAAGAATAAAAAAATAGCAATTTGCTATCCTTTCAGGACACCCAAAATCAGTTGCGTGGGGCAGCTTCCTCAGCTGGTTTAACAGTAGGGCCGGCCCTGCAGTGGGAACCCTGGCTGTAACTGTTGTGAATTTCACTGATGTTATAACAACTGGTTCAAGCCAGTGAGGGAAGGTCAGAGACAAGAAGAATAATTTGTGATCCTGAAAGAGAGGGGAGTGAAGGCTTAACCATCAAAGCTTCACCTCAGCTAAGGGCCGTAGCTGTTTTCCCTTTGAGTGCGGATGCCAAGTTATTAGGGTCCCCAGAAGCAGTTTCATATCTGCAAACACAGAGATCACTGCACAGGCTGTTATAATGTCATTAGGGTCCTGTGTGTCTACAATCAAATTGTAGCAGTTGAATTTCCCTGTGACGTTAAGGATTTCCTGGCATCCTCCACATTGGTTCTCCAACTGCCGCCATCAAGTACTTCTCAGAAAGGAATTTCCCTTTAATTTGTCATGGAAGCAAAAGCTCCTTCAAAAGTGCGTCCCAGGGTTCAAACTAGATGTTCAGTAGCTTGGGAACCTGCAAAGCGGCTGGTGGACAGTGCAATACGCAGGAAGAAGAAACCGATGGGGGAGAGGCGCTTAACCCTTACTTCGTCTCTTGATGTCTCCTGCAGTCATTTTCCCTTTCCCTGCTGTGTATTTTCCAATTGGCAAGAGAAAGGACCAGTGGTGGGAGTGGATTGTAGGGGGAAAAGCTCAGGTTGGGGAAGGATCAGATGCCTGCCCACCTCCATATATTAATCATCATCATCATCATCATCATCCATTTATTTATATCCCACCTTTTGCCCAATGCTGGGCCTCAAGGCACTTTCCCCCTGCAATTCTCACCCTCAACCTGACACTTTGTAGCTGTTCTGTGGTGATCAGGGTTACCAAACCATGCCTATTGCATCAAGTCTACTGAATTTCCTAAATTGCCTCTTGGGACATCTGCCCCCCTAGTTTTGGCAGTCATGTAAGGTAACTGTGTTGTCCATGGCTGATAGTAACATGGAGCCAAATAACACAAATGAATAAGATTTCTTGCTGTTGTGTTTTAATACAAAATTAACTATCGAGCCCCTGATTTGGATCAGAACTTCAGCAACGGGGGAAGGGAATGGTATTTTCTCAGTTGAAATCCCCCTCCCCCCAAAAAATATGTGCCACACAGGGCAAAACATACAAGTACCATATGAATGAATAATAGCTTGAAAGGGAGGATTTCAGTTAGGAAAGTAGAATGGGACAGAGTGCAGGCTATTCAGCGGATGATGATGATCCTCTCTATACTGAGTAAAAAGGACCAAAATATGTGTTGGTACAAAATTATGGAAGCATCGAGATCAGCCTTCCCCAACTTAGTGCCCCCCAGATGTGTTGGACTACAGCTCCCACCTTCCGCTGCTATCACACCATTGGTCATGATGCTGGGAATGATGGCAGCTGTAGTGCCACATCTGGAAGTCACAAGTTTGTAGAATGCTGATCTAATTTATATCACCTAAGGACCTTGCCTTGCAAGTGTATTTGCTGCTTTGTTACACTTCAAGGCATTCAGTAAGTGCAAATGACAAGGATATGGCAAGATATTTCAAACTTAGTTTAAATTCCAAGGGAGGAGGAGGAGGAGGAGGAGGAGGAAGAAGAAGAAGAGGAGGAAGAAGAGGAGGAAGAAGAAGAGGAAGAAGAAGAAGAAGAAGAAGAAGAAGAAGAAGAAGAAGAAGAAGAAGAAGAAGAAGAAGAAGAAGAAGAAAAGCCTCTGTCATTTGCCATTTGAAAGCTTTAATGTAGAGAGAAACGATAAGGCTTACATATATGTAGAAACTCACAGAGCCTTCAAAGATCCCCATTAAATCATACTATCCACCATGTTATGCATGTGTTTATGCATTTAAGTCAACACTGAGCTATTGTTTTGCGGTGTGTATTTTTTTTAAAAGCAGGTCATTCATACAATATATGTCAAGCATTCCGAGTCTTTCGAGTTCTCTTGACATTTGCCCAGCTGAGATTTTCTTTTGCTATTGACAAAGAAATAAAGTTTGATGAAGGAAGACCTTAGAGACAGTCTCTTATTCACTTCAATTAAACACAGTGTGTGCTAGCTCTGGGGTTGAGCGAATCACAGAAGATGAAGATTAGCGCAAGCAGGGCTTTTGCTCAGTGGAAGCTGGTGGCTCTGGTGTCAGTGGGCAGGTTTCAGCCAGAACCATTCAGAACTCTGGCATCTTGGATAGCTTCTTTAAAGTTCTGACTGGTTCTCACTAAAACCTGGAGTGGATTAACCACTCCACTGACATCGGAGCCACCAGCCTTCACTGATTTTACTTCAAAGATGAGTCTGTGGGGCACATTCAAAGCAAGCAGTAAATTTTGGGTTCAAGCACCAGGTTTCTCATATTGGTCTTTCTATATGTATTTGCTCGAGTCACCTGGACATCTTGATGCTCTGCAGGCACCTTTGTACACCTGTCCTCTGATTATGGCACCCGGTCATTTGGAGTGCATTGCAGCTCACCCTCCCCACTAGAAAGAGGAAGGGAAAAAAGAGAGTTTGTGCTGTTCCTCTACTCACCCAGAGCACCTTGACGAATATCTGTTCTAGTGGCTCCTCCCACAATGAACTGAGGGTTGGGGACTAGCTCCTGTAAATAATAATAATAATAATAATAATAATAATAATAATAATAATAATAATAATATAGCACCATCAATGTACATAGTGCTGTACATAGTAAAAGAATAAAACAGCAACATCCTGCCACATAGGCTTACATTCTAATAAAATCATAATAAAACAATAAGAGAGGGACGACAACACATCAAATAGGCACACTGGACAATAAAACTAACATTCATGAGTGAATTAAATCATTATATCCACACACTGCATCTCATATGTCCTTGACCCTTGACCAAAAAGGATTCTGGAATAGTAATGTTTTCACCTTCATTGTCTGAGCATTTTTACTAAGCTTGAACTCTTCCTACTGATTCAGTGCTGCTAACATACAGTTGACCAGCTTTCCCCAAGCTGGTGCTCTCCAGATGTGCTGGATTGCAACTCCCAGCCAGCATCTGGAGGGTACCGTATTGGGGATGGATGCAGTAAACATTTATTTCAATTATCCACACCAATATTTTTTTTAATTATATGGTGTGTCTTTTTTTAAAAAAAAAGTTTGCCCTGCCTTTCCTCCAGAGAGCAAAGGTGGCAACAAATTCCAGTTCAATAAAAACCTCAAGGACAAAAGCAATGGAATAGGAATATATCCACACAATATTGCAGCACCACACTGGACTATTCTCTGTGAATAACAATGAACTACCAGGCTTAAAGGATGTTCCAGCATGTGTTGCCTTCCCAGTTCTAGTCCAACAGTTTTTGGAAGGTTTCCCAGAACATGGTGAATCACAATCACAACCGATTGTTCCACTATATCAAAAAGAATAATATCAAAACCAGTAAAAACGCCAAGATCATTGAAAAAGTCAGCTTTCATTTTTCCCCTAATGTTAAAAAACTATCAGCATATTTCTTAGTCAATTTTGCAGAATGGTTAGCATCACTGTAGAATCTAGAATTTCTTTTCATGACATTGACAAAAAAGATTTTCACAATGAAAATACTCCTATATGTATTTAATGCCCATAAACTCGCAGGATCTAGTACTCACCCAACATTGCTTTGGCGCTTCTAAAAATAACCCAAATGAGTAAAATCGACCAGTTGAGCTGAGCTCCCAGAAGGGAACTCCACTCACCTGATACCCAGGGCTTTTCTACATGAGGCTTTTAACTTGCCACTTTACCAAGGTTCCTGTTTCCAGATTCTTTGCAAGATTAACTTTGGCTTCTTTAAATGTATTTCTTCCAGAGTTTTTCTTTCTCTTCCATCACTAATGTTCCATTACACAATCACTAGGTGGCACTATGGTATAGACCAATTAGAATTACATTAGGCTTTATCCCTTCATTCACAGTTAGAAAATACCCCCAACTAAAATGGTTGCAAAGCACAGGAGAGGCCCTGGCGGATGATAACATCATGTAAAGGACCCGCAAACTACCGTAAGTGAGAAATCACAGGCACAAAATAAAGGCCTCTTGTAGAAAGGCTCCCAAACATAAATTAGTATTTGTGGCAATCAGTGGTGCACTTAAGTAAGTTTATACTCTAGACTTAATGGTCTAATGCAAGGCAAGGGGGCTCTTTAGATTGCATTGTGTATAACTCCATTTCCTTCAAAATGTAGTAACCCACCCCTGATTGCACTGCACCACTGGTGAGAAAGCTACATAACAGCTGAAGAGCCCTCCAGTTACTACTACTATTACCACAATGATCACAACAACCACTAACATTCCTTTTTCTGAAGTCAATAATTGAAAAAATGCATTCAAAATTACAAAACAATCAATAAAATCAAAACTCAGTTACACTAAAACTTCAACAATCTACCAAGACAACTAACAGCAGCATACAAACTTAAGGCTTTGACATTTCAGAGCAGCAGAAAACAAAACTTTAAAGCAGCAGATCAGATACGAAAAGCCCTTTTGAAATTCATGGCATATCCGTACAGATTCTCCAGGGACCAAAACAAGCAAACAAAGAAAATCTGCCTTTGCTCCAAGCATACAGCCCTAAACTAAGGTGAACACAGAACCATGTAGAAGATGGCTGGTGCTATGAGACGGACAGCGGTATCACTTTCAAGAGAGAAGTCAACTTCCCCTCTCCAGCAGTTACTGAAAAAATCAGATTCCCCCAAGTTGCACTGTCAGATCCTGAGATGAGTCAGCATACGGAGTGAGCAGCGGCTTATTTGGCTTGCCTCTAGCATGCAAGTTAGAGACGAAGCAAGATCATCAGCTAGCTTACAAGGCAGGAGCCTAGAGCCTTCGAATAATGAAGGAAAGGTAGGGCCAAGACTCCAGTATCGTACTGGAAGTTGTTAAAATATCAGCATTACTTAATGTTATTTGTTTGCTTGATCTAAACTACCCTTTTTGAAGACAGTAGTTTAAAAGCTTGAAAGCCCATGAGGATGTGTCCACTAGTGCCCCCAAACCCCCAAAGAGATCAGTAGAGACATTGAGAATCAGTGTGGTGGTTAGGGTGATGGACTGGGACTCAGGAGATCCGGGTTCTAGCCCTCACATGGCCATGAAGTTCCCTGGTTGACTTTGGGCCATTCAGTGACTCTTAGCCTATCCTACCTCACAGGGTTGTTGTGACGATAAAATGGAGGGGAGGAGGAGGATCATGAAAGCTGCCTTGGGTTCCTTGCAAGAGGAAACAAGATGAGGGATAAATGTAATAAATCAATAAAATAAAATTGTAGTGGTAGTATATTTGCAGTCCAGACAACTCTGAATCCCCAATTTGGATCCCCAATTTGATCCTTCTGTTCCCCACACCTGTGCATTCCATTCCCACCCACCCCAAATTCTTTGAAAGACAAACTGCATGTTGCTTTAAAGATGTAGCTTGTTGTTGTTTTAATCAAAAGTAAGCTTATGGGACCTCATATGGATCAGGACACTGGAGTGGTGGGTAGGGGGACACTCAGGACACTGGAGTGGTGGGTAGGGGGCTTTAACAATTTGTCCTATGCTTGCAATTTATGTTACACTTGGATGCCTTTTTGGCAATGTAAATTGGAAGCATGGTGAGCCTAACCCAGACTGGAACCAGAAGAGAGGGGGAGGCAAAGAATTAAAGTCTCCCTACCTGTGCCCCCATGGTACAGTCTCAATCTGTGTGTGTAGTAACACATTGTCTCATCTTGTGAGGTCATATTCCATAAGTAAATGAATAGGCATTTCATATAGAAGCCCTCTGTAACAGAATTATTTAGAAAGCACTGGAGCACTGACAGGATTCTAGCTTCAGAGTGAAACTGAGGTTTACTTCATTACTTTATTACTAAGATGATCAAGGGATTGGAGCATCTCCCCTATGAGGGAAGGTTAGAACAGCTGAGATAGTTTAGCTTGGGAAAAGGAGGCTAGGGGGAGACACGATAGAGGTATACAAAATTATGCATAGTGTGGAGAATGTGGATAGGGAGATATTTTTCTTCCTCTCGCATAATACTAGAACCCGGGGTCATCTGATGAAGCTGTTTGGTGGGAGATTCAGGAAGGATTTTTTTACACACTGCGTAGTTAAACTATGGAAATCACTACCACAAGATGTGGTGATGGCCACCAGTTCGGATGGATTTAAAAGGAGGTTGGATAAGTTCCTGGAGGAGAAGGCTATCAAAGGCTACTAGTACTTATTTTTATATGAATACAAAACAGCCTACTATGCAGTTCCTGAACTAATCTGTGGTTTAAGATTTAGCTATCTACTGGATTTCACATTTCTGTGAATGTTACCATGCAATTTACAGCAGCTTAAGTTTATCAACATATGCCTTTAAATGTGCTCATTGAGAAGAAATATGCATTTGAATTTGTATTTTGAGAGAAAATGTTCTTTATATACATGTTTTAAGAGAAAATGCTCATATATTAAGAGAAAATAGTATCTTAAAATACATATTTAAATGAGTTTTTAGCCTTTTTAAAAAATCTGTTTAATGCTAAAAGAGAACAGAATGAAATTATGTGCAAAAAAAAAAAAAACCCTACAAAAATAATATGGGCCCAGAATAGACAGGCTCCCCTATCCCTAGTTTGAAAGCACATGTCATAAATATGCTTTTGAAACCATTACTAGCTTCAAAATAAGCACTGTAAAGTTCAAGCTTATTAAAACCTCAAAAATTGGCCCTGCATAGAAGGAAATCCGCGAAGAATACATTTCCAGGCATTCTCAACTGTGAATGTTGCCAGATGTCCCTTATTCCAGGCCGTCACAGTCCACAGAACACATCGGATGCCTTTCAGTTTCACAGTTCACATTTTCATGCAATATAAATGCAGGCCCCTTAATTCAGATGTCGCCACTCCAAAACTGCTCCTGATTTCAGACAATATGATTACAGTTGCAGTTTCCAGAGAACAGTGAAGGGTGGCGACTCTGATATCAGTCAGAACCAGTCAGAACTCTAAAGGAGCTATCTGAGGTGCTGGACCCATAGCTCTTTTAGAGTTCTGCCTGGTTCTGACTGAAACCCTGAGCAGATTCATTGCCTCACTGACATTGGAGCCACCAGCCTCCACTGCCAAAGGACAAACCCTCTGGAGAAAAAGTCTCAGCACTTTCATTCCAGGACTTCATCTTGACGAGTACGGGAGAAAAGCCCATTGCTCTTATTCTCCTCAGTATGGTGAAATTGGCTCTGCTCCGTTATATGGCAGGGCTAGCTGTCCCTAAAACCCGGATTTTCTGTGCTGGGAAAACATATGGGGTGGGGGCAGGATTAATAGCTCCTGAATAAAGAAACAAAAATCCTACATTATCCAGGGCAAAATCTGAATGAAGGATCTGCGCATTTGCAGAGGGAGCTCTTATCCTTTACTTTGCTGATGCAGAGCTGTGCATCTCCAGTTTATAAAAACAGAGATCTGCTGTATTCCCTGATAGTTTGCTGGAATGGGGTGAAAATGGGGGGTGCTTTCCCTATGAGAGCACCCCCGCCAGAATTTTGCCCCATTAGAGCAAACTGCCAGGTAACGCAGCAGGTGTCTATTTTTATAAACTGGAGATGCACAGCTGTGCATCAGCAAAGTAAAGGATAAAAGCTCCCTCCACAAATGCGCAGTTTCGGATATAAATTGGGGTGAATTAAGACAGCATCAGAGAAGTTAATTAACACAACCCTGCCCTCTGCCCAGCTTCGAGCAACCAATTGAGGTTGCCATCCACCACCACTCACCCGACCCCAGAGCAAGGTCATACGGTGAAAGGGCCATGGGGACCTTGCTTTGAAGAAGAAAAAGTCTGGGTAAATTCCCAACTTTTTTACTGTACAGTTTTGACGGAAAGCCTCGCGATGGCTGAAAGTCAACAGCTGCATCGTATAATTGACCCAGTGCCACTGCAGGGCTTAGAAGAAATAGAGACAGGTCACAGGTTAAGTCTGCATGATCTAGGTGAAGGCTGTTGCAGAAATATTAAAACCAACCTTTTCCAAGGTGCATAGAAGTGGCATAATATTACAGCCACTGAGAATTTGGAGAGCACGATTTGGGCAGACGGAACTTTTTTTGAACCCAGCAGATTATCAACACAATCCAACATACTTACCGGAGGCCGTTTCCAGATAATGCCTTGTGTCTTGGGAGAATTAAGTCCCAAATCCCTATATCCAAGAGCAGAAGGGCAAGCAGGAAATTCTTCATCTTTGAAGAGAGTACCGGACTGTAAACACTGCTTCCTCAGAGCCTCAAAATCTTGTTTTAGGTATTTCACTGCATTCCCATTTGAACCCAGGCCTTCTAATACCTCCTTCTCCTTGGCCAATTTGATTGCTACACTTGCCATCGCACTGGGCTTCCTGTGAAGTGCTAGGACACGACAGGTCTTAAAGCCTAAACGCGAGTTGGGAAGTGTGTAAGTGACTGGCCAGGAGAGGGTGGAGCAAACAAACACTTTCCACAGTCCTGCACCTGTAAAGGAGGAGGAGACACTCTGAGGTAAATATGTACACAATTCAAGAGGAAAGGGTTAGAAGGATGTAAGTAAAGGTGAGTGAAAAAGAACCTTCCACTGACAGTAGCATTCAGTCAACGCTCTTTTCTTTCTCTGAAAAGGGAATGCTAGTTTTTTGAAGTAGCTGTTGAACTTTAAAAATGTATAGGGTAAAAGGGGCATTTGATAAAGGATCCAAACAAGGAGAAAGAAGAAGGACCAACATGTCAGTGTTCTCCAGAAGGCTGACCAGTGATGGGGTGGTAAATTTTGAAGCACAGGAGCTCAACATGACAGCCCCCATAGCCATGTCTCCAGGAAATGATAGATAGATAGACAGACAGACATATACACACACACACACACACACACACACACACACCTGCCTTTCTATTATTTATACTCAGAAGAGCTAACACTCTAGTTTAAAATTCCATATAAAGAGCAGACATTCAACAAACCATTAATAACATCCTGCAATTAGGTTTACAGGGCATGACCATAATCCTATGGCTAGTTACTGGGGAATAAGCTCCACTGAACTGAGTAGTGCTTACCTCTGACTGGATAGATTCAATTGTAAATCACAAGCTTTAACAAAAGATCTCCAGCCAGCTGAAATGAACACACCAGCTTTTAATTAGAAACACAGACACTCTTGCAAAGAATTGTTATCATTTAAATTGTTCGAGTGAAGTAGGAAGCCGCATCAAAGACAAAGAAAGAAGTATCCAACCTGAGCTTAATTATTCTCCTCATTCTATGGCCCCTTTCAGAAGACACCTTAAACCATGGCTTTAACCATGGTGAATAAAGTAAAAAGCCTTACTCACCGTGGTTAAAGCCATGGTTTAAGGTGTCTTCTGAATGGGTCCTATGACTTTCTGTTTGCTACTCCATCATGTATAATTTGAAAGCCTCATTATTACCTCATTCATTTGCCAGATTAGGGCAGGTCCATCAGTTACTCTGGTGCTCCAGCAAATGATATTGCTCATTCTCTGAAAAAGGGTTCTGGAGGTGTGCTCCCCTTCATTTCCTTCCATTAACCCACGTTGGGGAGGGGGGGTCTACATTTTTCATTCAGCCTTTATGGAGACAGAGCCCAGTCATCTGAACTCAAAGACATGGAGCTTCTCTACATTAAGACATACAAATAAATAAAATCTGCTTTCTGCTTCCGTTTTTGTCCTGGGACTCCAATCGGCTCAATTACACAGGCAGCCATGTGGTTTGGATTGACTACTTCCTATCTCTGCATCTTCCATTCAACTCAATAAAACAGAGCCATCTAGTGGAAGATTTATAGCACAATGCCATCTTTATACGGGGTGATTCTGTGGATTATTTTTTTTAAAAAAAGTGATTATCTCTGTGTTTTCTGACAGTGAGTTAAGGGGGATAGCACATGAGACGTACTGGCTGTTCACGACATTATGTAATCGACCAACAAACTTCTGTGAGTGGTCAGTCACCAGCGTGCCATAAATCGCTTGTTTAGAGAAAGTTATGGGATAATTTGTTCCTGGACTGCAGCTTAGAGAGAGGTGAATAAACTGCAAAACCTGCATCTTTGAATTGAAATGCTCACATGTACCTTGTTCAGTTATTGGGCTTAGCTTCAGATATCCCCTTCAGTGTAAGAAAAACACAGCACTTGAAGTTCAAAGCAGAAAAATGTAGATGAATTCTCAGCCAGTCAACCTTGACATGATGATCTTATAATGCTCTTGATGAATGACTCACATCGTTAGCTTCCTCCCTCCCCCCAATTCTTGGGATTGGTGTAACCACAGTTGCCTGCTATTATACGACATGAAATACAACAGAACTATCAATGCCCAAAACAGAACCTCCGTTTTCTAAGGGAATGTTCTGGAACTAAGGTCTTTGGTAGGGTAGTTCAATTGCAAATGGGCCCCTGTGACAAAAGGATATTTTATATGTTATTGTTTATATGTATATGTTTAAGTGTTTGGTTCAGGGTTGGATTTGCTGTGGCCAATTCTTTTCTTTTCAGGAAATGGTAAGTAAGTGGGAGGGGAGAGTTAGAATGGTGAGCAGTGTGAATGGTGACATCTGATTGGCTGGTTGATTTGAAGATAGAAAGTAAGGGGAGAGTGAAGTGTCAGTCTGGCAATTAGTTAGAGAGTCAGTCAGGGTTAGGAGTGAGTGGGGTTTAGTAGAGGCTTGATCAGATAAGATTAGGAAAATGGGGTTATAGGATTTGGAGGTGGTTAGTATTTCCTGGGAAGTTGAGGGAGGTAGATTTATGTGTACAACTTGAACAAGCTTAAAGTGTTGTTTTTAAAAAACTTTTACTTTATGAATAAAGTATATTCTTATTTTGTTATTTCAACCACGTGTGTTACGTCAGTTAGACAATACCAACCACATTCATACACACAAATAATTATTTAAAAGAAGGTTTATTGTCACCCTCATTCTTTTAGAAGATAAAGAAGAGGGTGTTAGCAGCAAAGGAGAAGTTTAAATAGACGTCACAGAAGCTGGTGACACCATAGCCCCCCATGCCAAATACTGGATGAGTTCTTTAAATACATACACAGGCAGCATGGCTCAGGCCTCCAGTAGATGGAACAGCAATATGGAAAAAGCTTCAAGTAAGTCCTCCCTCTTAGCAGGCTGGAGGTTCATTAACGTGGTCATTCAAAAGAGAAAAGATTAAGAAGGGAGGTCATGGGCTCTCCCACACTAGAGGCCTTCAAGAGGCAGCTGGACAACCACCTGTCAGGGATGCTTTAAGGTAGATTCCTGCACTGAGCAGGGAGTTGGATTCAATGGCCTTATAGGCCCCTTCCAACTCTACTATTCTATGATTCTAAGAAACAAGTACCCCTAGTTATTGAATTCCATCCCCAAACCATGGAATATAGCTTAGAGACTTCCTCTGAGCTTCTCTTCCTCCTACTGGAGCAGTGACTGGATGAAGAACGTTTTCCTACACATTAGTTTTGTTAATATCTGAAGCGGTCTTAATAATCTACATTCAGTGGTTTTGTCACTGCACATGCCCAGCCATTGTTACTCTTAATAGTGCCTAGGTGGACTACTCACTTCCAATTGTTTGCACACTCCTTGCTGTTGATATCCATTGTATCTTTTTTACATTTTCTTATGTGCCCTTATCTCATGGGCGGTTTCCTCCCACTGAAAGTTCATTTTTCTTCCCACACCTACAGATTCAACACATGAGCACAGCAATCAAATCCTCTGCAAATCACAGAGCCGTTACCAAAGCAGAAAGATTAATTATTTCAAATTAAGTTAGGCAGGATGCAGAATCACTAAATATAAACATTACAGTAACTACCAACTTCCATGAAAAAGAAGAAAAAACAGAAAGGGGAAGTGCATCTTACTTTTTTTATTTTAACAGAGCTTTTCTTACAAGAAGCCTGTAGCCAAAGAATTGACTGGTTAGTTAAAATAAATATTTGAAATTCACTTGGAACCTCTCTTTCACCCTTTGGTTCCTGTTTTACAGTCTGCTGCTTCTTTGTACTCTGTATCTTTCCTCTTTGCCTCTGAATTCCCTGCCCCTTAGTTTCCCTATCTCTCAGGATCACTTTCCAGTTTTCATCCTACCTCACTATTCCTGTCTATAGGAGCCATGTGCAATTTTAATGCCAGCCAAACTGCCAGCTTTCCCTTCTCTCACAGAAACTGGATTACTAACCCTTATAGCTTTCGTCCCTAAGCACTTGGAACATTCATTAACATTTCTCCAAGAAGCTCAGGAGAGTGCACAAGATTCTTCTCCACCACCTTGCAACAACCCTATGATGTTAATTAGGATGAGAGAGAATGACTAGGAGAAGGTCATCCAGTGAGCTTTATGGCTGGGTGGGGATTTGAACCTGCCTTTCTTCAATCCTAGTCTAGCACTCTACTCACAACACAACACTGCATCTGCATTTGCCATGACAGTAACTTTCTCCTAAGCCCTAATTGGGACCTTACTTTATTTTTTCCTGTTTTCCAAGACAATGATTGAAACCATTGCAAGTATCCTCGTTCAAATGCTGAAGTGTGCTCACATGTGTAACAACACATGCAAGAGTAAGGGGATCTTTACCAGAGGGGCGGCACACATATAGCACATTTATGCATTGCGTTTACACAAAGTGATGACACACAGCTATCTCCCTGTGACATCTGAATCAGGTGAGGCTGTGCAAATCCTGGACCAGTGCATAGACTCAATAATGGGCTGGATGCGGGCCAATAAATTGAAACCGAATCCTGGCAAGATGGAAGCCCTGTGGGCGAGTGTTTCCTAAATCCAGGAGATAGGCTCATTACCTATTCTGGATGGGGTTGCACTCCCTCTGAAAGATCAGGTTCATAGTTTGGAGGTACAATAAGATCCAAAGTGGCCGTGACAGCTCGGTGTGCCTTTTACCAGCTTCACCTGGTTCGCCAGCTACGACGTCTCCTGAACAGAGATAGCTTGGCCATGGTGGTACAGGCATTAGTAACCTCAAGTCTGGATTACTGCAATGTGGTCTACGTGGGGCTGCCCTTAAAGCTGTTCCAGAAGCTGGAGCTAGTGCAGAATGCAGCAGCTTGGCTGTTGTTGGGAGTTGCCCCTTTTCAGCATGCAACTCCTTTACTGAGGGAACTGCACTGGCTGCCTGTTCACTACCAGGCCAGGTTTAAGGTTCTAGTACTAGCATACAAAGCCCTAAACAACTTGTGAACAGGATATCTGAGAGAGTGCCTTCTCCCTTACCAACCTGCCAAGTCACTGAGGGCATCTGAGGGCATGTTCCTGATGATTCTGCATGGATCTATGGTCTGATTGGAGTCCACCAGGAGAAGAGCCTTAGTATGGTGGCCCCCTTCCTATGGAATTCCCTGCCTTTGGAGATCAGGCAGGCACCAAAGTTGTATTGCTTTTGGTGCCTCCTGAAAACTTTATTGTTCCAAGAAGCTTCCCCTGAATGACTGGTTGCGGTTTTATCTGAACTTTGTTCTTCTAAAAATGTGATTTTTAATGGTGTTTTTATTCTGTTTTTATTCTTTTATTCTATTTGTTCACCGCTCTGAAATCTTTGGATAGGGAGTGGTATATAAATATTGTAAATAAACAAATAAAAGTGGGGATTACTTACTTATAAAATGGGGTGAAACTGCTCAAACAAACATTTGTGTCCAATATTATTTTTATGAACTTTATTCTTTCTACACACATACATGTTTGTATAGGAACTCTAACAGTCCTAACACAAAAGTAGAGAAAATACAGACACTGGGTAAGTTCATGTTTACCATGTAAGGAGTGCAAGGAGGTGCTATGGAAATGGGAAAACAGGGGGATTGGGAAAGCTATACAAGCAGGAAGCTCAGGTGCTGGTGAAAACGGTGCACTGCAGGGGCAAAACGATTTAAAGGAACAAAGGAAAAGAAATAGAGCATAAGTCATTATAATTACCTGTCTCCAGAATAAGGGAAACCCAAAAGACATCACTTGGTCAAACAGAGTTAGCAGAATACCATGGTCACAACTCTTTCCAGGTCTTAGTTATGAATCACAATGGGGGAAAGTCTCAAGTTGCTAAAGCACACATTCTGTGCTAAATTATATAGTGTCAGATAGCCAAAAGGGTGATATATCCAGGTGGTGGTTCTGTTGGACACTTTGATCTCTTGGTACTCACGGTATGAATGACGAGACCAAACAGAGGCTTAGAGTGCAATAATATGCAAGTTCAGACAGAAAAAAGCCCTAGAACTCCAAGCACATCTCACTAGCAAGGGTTGTAGGACTTTTTTCTGTCTAAACATGCATACAGTTGCACCCTAAGCTAGTTTAAAAATAAGATTTAAAATGACCCTCAAAACAGGGCTTCTCAGACTGGGCTATACCCAAGAAAATAACAGACATAGGCCCTTTCTACACCTGCCTTTTTTCACCAGGATCATCCCTGGATCGTCCCTGTGTGTCCATACAGGGGATCCTGGTAGCAGGCAGGGACCATCCCTCCATTTCCCCAGGATTTCTGGGACCACTAATATCCCAGATTTACCTGCAGTCCTGAGATAATCCCGAGGACTGCAGGTTGTGTGGGTGCCTGTCCCAGCTTCTTCCCTCCTCCCAAGTGGCAGGGGTCAGCAGAGGGGGGGAACAGGGCGGGGGGGAGAGTCCAGGGACATTGGTGGGGAACGGGGCTTTTTTTGTTTTTGTTTTTTCCACTTACTTTTGCGCTGGAGCGCAAGTGCGCTCTGGCTCATGTTATTTTATTTTTAAAAAATGGCGGCCATGATAGGCACGATGTCCCTCTTCACTTCCGGGACATTGTGTGGCCATCTGGATGCAGGGTGACGATCCCAGAAGCCGGAAATCACAGGTTCGTCTCCCCTGCATCCCTCTACACTCTTAGGTGTAGATAGGCAAGAAGACTTGCCCCCCCCCCAAAAAAAAAGTCGAAAAAGTTGGGTTCAAGACCTTTGGTAGCATCTTTCCAATGCTCCTTGTTCTCTGCTCGACCACTAGACTTAAAACCAAAAACCTTCCTTGCAATTCCGCATGCTCTCCTTCCTTGCAAGGAGAGTGTGAGGGTTGACAGGCGGTGGGAGCTTTTTCCATAAAGGCTGATTTTACGGCAGCCATAAAGAGGCCCATTTACACTGTAATTTGGGGTAAATGGACCTCTTTATGGCAACCATTTACATAAAATCAGCCTTTACTAAAAAGGCCAAACCGCCATTTTGCGCACATTGGCAGTTTGCCGAAGGAGCGGGGCCTGCTGCATTTGCTCGACTCGGCGCCTCCTGAGTCAAGCAAGTGCAGCTGTCCGCGGACTCCAGCCCAGGGAACCGAGCGGGCAGTAGCCTGCCAAACTCAAGACCCCAACCGGAATCTGCCATCATCCCTAGTTAGGTGCAGGGATGTCAGAGAAATCTGGAATGGAATCAAATCAGTTTGAATTTCTATGAATCCGATATGCCAATTCCACAGTGGTTCAGCTTTTCCGGAGTTGCACAGATTCCATGGGCTTGCATACTTGTTTTATTTGTTAAAGTTCCTGGAATTTTATGCAATTTTAATCATAGAAAAATATTTTAAAAGAAAAAAAACTGGCTGAAAATGTGCATTTCCCCTGTAGGCTAAAGCATGAAAATGCACATTTGGAGTGTTTGCAAATGCAAATTTGGGGAATTGGCAGGGGCGGAGCGGGGGGGGGGGGGACCTGATCCTGTCAAGAAAGAATGAAAGGCACCAGACAATCCATGAAATGGAGATAGAGCAGACTTTGCAGAATCTGTTGGGGCAGTGACTTGGCTATCAGAAAGGCATTTGCATGGTGTTGAAATTCCATGGGAGCAACTCCCATTAATCTAATCAGTGGAGGAATTGTGTGTGCAATTATTCTGACTCCTCTGAAGCCATATAGGGCTGTCTTGTCATTCCTGGCCATTTTCCATCACCAAACTTCTGCTGCCTGAGGAGGCAACTACTTGACTTTGCCTAAAGTAAGGCTGGCCCTGAACACTTCTAACTCCCCTGCAACAAAACACTGTGCCTATATCCACACATTCAAAAAAAGAGAGTTTAATTAAATGTCATTGCAAAAGGCTATTTTGAGGGATAAACCTATTCTTCTGAAGGCCTTTTCACGCACAATGCTTTCCCAGCACGTACAGTGACTTCCTAGCCCATGTATTCAGCAAGCTAAACACTCCAACTTCACTTCACAAGCGACGGTGTTTGTGTGTGTGTGTGGTTTTCCTATAAAGAGATTGCTTTGTGTGTGTCAGCAGAATGTTCTTGCGTGGAGTGGTCCTTAGCTTTGCTCCTATGTCTGCCATGTGCTCTCATGATCTACTGTCGCTACTAGTAACAAATTAACAGAAAAACCTGACACAAAAGCACCACCTAGAGGCAACAGGGAGGGCTAGAAAAGAGAATATAATTAATTCCCAAGCAATGATGGATGTTCTGCTTGGTCCTGCCTGACAAGGGATGGAAATTTCCATGTCCATTAAGAGTTGTCAAGGGAATTGAGCATAGTTAATGACTGCCAAATTTAACCTTTCAAGTCATGGTTTCAAGGTAGGTCGAGCTTGTTCATACATCCCTGTCTCTTCCATCCACCAAATCATTCCAAGCAATGCAGAAGGCAGAGGGAGAGAGAGAGAGAGAGAGAGAGAGAGAAGGAGAAGGATGGGAGTAATGGTTGATTTGGCCAGAAGGCAAGCTGGGGAGACTTTGGCTAGTTTCATATCATGCCCTTCAAATTGACTTGCTATCAAAACGAATTGCCAAACAGAGCTATAGACTTTCCTCTGGAAAAGGCTTAATCATGTATAAGCCAAGGCTGATGCCCCTCAATTAGTTGAGGGGCAATATCTGAGAATGAATTAGATATTCATATACACACACTCTCCCCTGTGACATTTTCCCTCTTCGTCACATATGTTTCTTCTCCCACTTACCAACTTGATTGGCACCTTTGTCAAGGAAAGAAGCTGATACTAAAAAGAGGAAGGAATGTGACATTTCACTTTCCCCCCATTACTCCCTAGGAGTAATTCCCACTTTACTTGCAGCATGTGCTTCCTTGTCCCTTTAGAAATCCTACAACCGCCTGATGAGACCCATGGAGGTAGGACTGAGACCACATTGTTGCAAGGGATGAGATGGGAAGGAGAAGAACCCCTGCTTTGGCCCAGGGTTGCTCATTCCAACTTTAACTTGGGCTTTAGTTCTACCTCAGTCCATTTCTCCTGAGCCCCTTCTTCTCAGAAAATATAATTTGGGAGGGGATCCTTCCTCCGTGCCACACCACAGCTTCCCCTATTTGGCACAGTCTCTTGCTGGCAGTGTAGCATTTTAAGGGGACTGGAGGGGCTGCTGAGGGAAGGAAAGAGCGGGAAAGTCCAATTCCGCCAACACAGTGGATACAACTTAAATCTGGATCCAACCCATTGTATTCTTTCAACCATTCCTCATAGGACCTGGTTTCCAGACCCCTTTGGGTAATAAGGATCAATAGTATTTGCGATCCACATGCAATGTTTCTGTTGCACCTCCTATAAGAGTAAGCCTGTGGGGACGGCATGATGGGACAGCAACTCACCAGCACGCTGCTGATGTCAAACCAGTGTGGTGTAGTGGCTAAGGTGTCAGACCGGGTGTTGGGAGAGCCAGGTTCTAGTCCCTATTCGGCCATGGAAACCCACTGAGTGACTTTGGGCCAGTCACAGACTCTCAGCCCAACCTACAGGGTTGTTGTGAGGATAAAAATGGAGAGGAAAAGGATTATGTATGCTGCCTTGGGTTCCTTGGAGGGGGAAAAAGGCAAGATATAAATGTAATAAATAAATAAACCAATCCATATGGCCACACGTATAGATAATGGACAGATGGCTCTTAAATGTTATTCATGAATTCAGCACAGAATATTAAAAATCACTCTTTGCTTGAGAATAAACCAAGGTTGGCTCCAAGGACTTACTGACTCAGCAACAAACTATGCAAACAATTGGTTTAAATTTCCCGTTGGTACAAAATAATATTACATTGGCAGCAGTTGTGCTCCAGCAGTTTCTGGCAGCAGAACATCACAGAACTGAAGGAGCCGTGTTCGGGAGAACAGACACTGAAAAAACCCTGAGATGGCAGCAAATTAGCAGTTTGCGATTTTAGGCTGAACAAAGGAGAGTGGAGTGAGGCGATTAGCATATTCAAAAGCGTCTCCTGTGTTTTGCTTGCAGCATTCGAAAGCCTGGCTGTGCGACATGACAACAGCGGACAGGAATGATGCTTAATGACAGATCAAAATAAGAAAGAGTGTGCTTTGCAAAGCCAAAACACCGCATACAAGCGGAAGCAGGACTAGCTGGAATCCCTGCTCAGGGCAGTTACATGTACTACATTGTAAATGTGAGCACCGGTATTACACCCATTCTCCTGCAGCATTGTGGACGACAGACACACGTGTACATGCGTTTTAAGACATCTTTATACAAAGTCCATATAAACCCAGATTGCGTCAGGATTCCCACATACTAGTTCTTGGGAGTGCAGGTCATTCTCATTGCTGCAAGAAACTCCAGTGTAACATTTTGTAGATGCAGCAATCATGTTTACTGCATACAGTGGTGCCGCTAAGGATGTACCTACGAAGATCTGGGGACCCACAACATGGAGGGCAACACAACATGGAGGGCCCCCAAATGTAGACTCTCCCCCTTCCTCTCTCCAGCCCCATGCTCTGCTTTGCTCTCTTCCATCACAACTCCATGTGGTCTCTTCCCACAACCACAGTTGCTTCCCACACACACACATACACACACTGCCTGTTCCAATTACTTCCTCCTACTCATTTCTCCCCAGGCAGAAGCACCCTCTTCCTTCCTTCCAACTTTTAAAAGAGATACGGTTGCAGTCAAAGATAGTTGCAGTAGTGCGTGGCGTCTTCATTTTCCAAGATGGCCTCTAGATGGCAAGCTGGGAAAATAAACATGCAGGGGCAAATTACAGCTTTGCCTTTCAGTGTGACCAGTCTCTTTTAAAAATGGAAAAGGCTGCCTGGTAAAGGGGGTGCAGGAGAGAACGTTAGTAGGGGGACAAGAAGGAGCACAGAGAACAGGTGCAACACAGTCAACCGGGGTGGGGTGGATCACAGGCAGAGGACATTTTGCCCAGGGTCCTTCAACCTGGTAGCACCACTGACTGCATAATATGCGTTGCTGTTCACAGGCAAAAAGCAAAATGGGTGGTCCGAACAGTGGAACCCAAATGGTCAGATACACACACTCTCACACACAGACCAACTCTTTAAAGCAACCTTCCCCAACCTGGTGCCCTCCAGATGTTTTGACTGCAAATCCTAACACTACCACCCAATATAAATAGCCATGCTGATGGGGTTATGGGATTTGTAGTCCAACACAACTGGAGGGCGCCAGGTTGGGGAAAGGAGACTGCTTTAAAAATGTAGCATTCAGACACCAATTCCTGACTTCATCTATCCCACCCTCCTGTGGTACACTGTGAAGCAGGTCTCTTCACTTTGCTGCATGGCAGGGTTGGCCCTGTGGACAAATGTTGCTTAAATCTAGCCTACCTCACAGGGTTGTTGTGAGGATAACACAAGATAACCACATTTATGCCACTTGATCTCTTTGTCACCTTTCAAGTTCTATGTCAGCCAGGAGAGCTAAATAGACCAATGGTATGACTCTGTATACGGCAGCTTCGACGTTCTCATTAAATCATAGCTTTATTTCAACATTTATATGTCACTTGTCCGTCAGCAAATGTCCCTCGAAGCAGCCTCAAATGGCCCTCAAACCAGGGTTTATAATCAATGTTAAAAACATAAAATATATAACTATAAAACCTGTACAGAGACACTTCCTGTAGGACAATTAATCAATAATCTAGCTATTTTATTTATTTATTGGTGGTGGTGTTTATACACCACTGAATATAGTAAAATACCTCAGCAGTTAGCTAGCTACACTGAGGGTCAAAACAGACATATTTCTCTGGTAGCAACATTGTTTTGTCCTTTTGCTCATTTTTTCTCTAGGATCAGGACCCTAGTGTGGGAAGTTGGCAGTGGTTTAAGATATGGAGTGGGGGCCAGCACCTGCTCCAGAGCAAATGTGGAAAAATTGTGGCTGTAAGATAAGGATTTAAAGTAATGTCTGTTTTGGTCACAAGAAGGAAAGCAAATGGCTTCAACGCTCCCTCTCAGTTTAGCTACAATCCTCACATTGGCTAGGGGAAAATGGCTTTCCCCAACAACAATATATTGTTGTGATCTATCCCTGTGGTAATTATGTCTTAGTGGGGGCTTGGTCTGGAATGAGCAATTAAGACTCGTTAGATTTACAAAAGATTTGCTCCTGAGGGGAGATAAAATCAGCTAGCACTGGTCTGTTGATTTTGAGATAAAATGGTTCTTCCTGGTGATAGGAAAAGAAACTCCAGGAAAATCTTGAGATGGTGGAGGCATGCTGTGTTCTTCTCTTTCCCTTTCTCATCAAGAGCTCCATCAGACAAGCATTTTATTGCACTCATGATTTCCATGGGTCCCTGTCACGATGTTGTCTGCCTCCCACGCACCTTCTAACCTTCTTTGCGCCACAAAAAACCACCCCAGTAAGTCTGACTTATTTTTAAAGACAGAAGTTGCTGCTCTCTCCTGCTGTGTGCAGGAGAAGCAGTGGGATCAAAACAGCCCACTGAATGGGCCACATGCACATTGTTACTTACTCTTTCAAAAGAAGAAGTAATGAGGGACAAACACGTGGGCAGAGAAGTGATGGTAAGCAAACATGATTTCCCCCTGTGTGATGGCTCCCAAAGTCTCATATCTCTCCTACCAAAGGGATAACCCAGGGATAAGGGACATATGGCCCTCCAGCAGTGGAAGCTGGTGGCTCCAATATCAGTTGAGCAGTGAATCCTCTTTGGGTTTCAGTCAGAACCAATCAGAACTCTAAAGGAGCTATCCGCTCCTCTAGAGTTCTAACTGGTTCTGACTGAAACCCAGAGCGGATTCACTGATCCACTGACATCGGAGCCACCAGCCTCCACTGCCCTCCCTATGCTGTTGGACTGCAACTACCAACGTCCTTCACCATTGGCTATGTTGCTAGTTGCAGTCCAACAACATCTGGAGGACCACATGTTGCCCAGTCTTGTCCTAACCACTACACTGCCTTTTGCCAGCTCACTATTCTATGACTATCAGCCAATCCTAATAAACAGAGAATAATGTTATCTACTGCTGAATCAACATAGTTGCCTGCATTTGGGGGGCATGGCTAAGGGACTGTCATGAGAAGAGCCTGAACTTTGTAAACCGCCCAGAGAGCTTTGGCTATTGGGCGGTACAGAAATGCAATATGTAAATAAATAAATAAACTTCAAAATGGACCATTACACCACTGCCCTCAATCCCTTTAAAAAATGCAAACGAGTGAGTATCTACATAAAAACTGCAGTAGTGGTGTTCCATGGGAAGACTTTACCACCTCTGCCACTTAATGTTTGAACTGGTCCTTAATGGTTAGCTGAAGGTAATGCTGAAAAACAGTCTTGCAAATAATCTACCCTTTCTCTCCCTCCCTCCCTTTACTTTTCTGAGTGACATTCTCTTTTCCCTGAATAAAAGCTGTTGCCCGCAGGCCCAATTATGAGACAGGCCACGTGGGCCAATTATTAGCTCTGTGCTGCCTGTCTTACCACATTCCATATTGCATGCGACAAAGTAAACATTAGACAATTCGGTCCCATAAATGTCTACTCAAAATTAAACCCGGTTGAGTTCAGTGAAACTTACTCCCAGGTAAATGTATAGGATTGCAGCCATAATAATAACACCAAGTTTTGCTAAACAAACAAACCTATAACAAAATAACAAAATTAAAGTATTTTCTACAGTCATCATCTAGTTTCTAAGACCAGGAATGTAATATATTGACTGAAAGTATATCTACCATTTAGACTGCCTTATATATATGAATTCCCACACAAACTGACCAATTTGTTTTGTTAACTTTACTGACATCTCTTTTGATTTCAAGCACAGGAACATAGTAAATTGCCTTACACTATCCCAGTTCTCACTTACCAACAACCCATGAGTTGTTTAAACCATGGGTTGTTAGAGCCATGTGGGAGAGAGCAAGTGCACAGCCTCCCACCACTTGTCACTTCCCAGGAATGACTGGGAATTATGGAGGTCCAACACATCTGGAAGGCATCAGGTCAGGGACAGCTAATATATAGGATTGTGCTGTGTGAGTGGAGAGTAGATGCCACATGACTGTAGTTGGGGAAATGCACCTAAGGCACCTTTGAATTCACAGCCTGCTGTTCACACACACACACACACACACACACACACACACACACACTGCAGGATATATTATAGCACAATTACGCTGTCTCACACCACCAGTACAAGCTCTCTTTCTGCCTGAAGTGGGAAAGAAGGCGCGAAGAAGACACACGCCTTTCCCCATCACCATCACGACATTGTGTCTCCTATCCACTTACCTTTGTTGCCACCACCATGTAAGCAATACGGAGAACCACCTTAAGATCATCCACAGGGGTCCTTCTCCGTGAGCCCCTGCTAAAGGAAGTGGCACCCCGGCTGTAAAATGAGCTCCCCAAAGAGGTTCACTTGGAGCCTACAGTATACTCCTTCCATCGCCAGCTGAAGACCTTTTTATTTTCTCAGTATTTTAACACCTAATTTAACTTAAAATTTACACTTTGCTGTTTTAATTCCATATTTTAACCTATATCAATTTTTGCTGTGTGGTTTTATCCTGGTTGTGCTTTTTATATTGTATTTTGTATTTGTGTTTTTAGATTGTTGGTTGTTTTTATGCTCTTTATGGTTTTAATTTTTGTGAACTGCCCAGAGAGCTTCAGCTATTGGGCGGTATAAAAATGTAATAAATAAATAAATGAAGAAGCAGCTGCCCAGTTCTGGCAAGAGCTTGCAAGACAAGGGCAGCCACTTCTTCTGGCTGTGCAGCTCTCAACAAGGGAAGCAGAGCATGTGCATTTGCTCCAGAGAGTGACCACTGGAGAAGTTGGGGCAATGGTGGCAGTGGTGGGTGGGAGTGCTCCTGATAGGGGCAGGGGAAGTGGTGCAATTTGCTGCTGCTGCTCCCTCTTCACTGTCTGATGTGGGTGCATGAGCCTCCTTCATGGGTGGGCCAGCCCTGATGTCTGAAGACCATAGCAAGCTGCTTTATACCAAGTCAGACCATTGGTCCATCTACCTCAGGATGCACACAGCTCTTCAGGGTTTCAGAGAGGGATGTTTCCCAACCCTACCTAGAGATGCCAAGGATTGAAGATGGAACCTTCTGCATATAAATTTTGTGTTCGACCGTTGAGTTACACTGAGTCTCCCCCAAGTCTTGTGTATCTTTAAATCAGTGGCAGACTATTGCACAGTCAATGAAACGTCCTTCAGCAATGGGTGATATTGGGCATGAGTTGCTCAGGCAATAACCCTTGATATTAAAAAAAAAATGTCAGGGGTGTTACAAACATACAAGAACATCCCCATTTTCATCTATAATGAAATAGATGTGATTTCATCTATTTGTGATTTCATCATCTTGTGTCTTCCGAAGACATCCAGTTCTCCAATTTATTTATTTCTCTTAAAAAAAAAAAGTAATTATTATTTTTATGAGTATTCCCACTCCAATTTAGTCCTCTGCATCACATGTAATGTCTGGTCCTGTTTGCTCTTTGATATTTGGCTGTGTAGATTCACATAGCCTTGTCTGCGGATTTCATTGCTAAAAGGTGGCAATGAAAAAATGGACATGAAAGCAGCTCTGTTATTCAGACTGAGGAGCCAGATCACAGTCAGATGTTTCATACCAGCCTTCTCCAACCTGGTGCCCTCCAAATGCATTGGACTACAACTCCCAGTGGCTGTGTTGGCTGGGAATTATGGGGATTGCAGTCCAATGCATCTGGTGTGCACCAGTTAGGGTAGGGTGCCTTATAGAGCTTCTCCACATCTTCGATTTATTGCTAGCTCATGATTTATCACTCACAGAAGCTTGCAGGTCCTTTTCATGATGTTGTGAACCTCCAATCCCTCTCCCGCCACTTTCGAGCGGGAATCTGCCACTTTAAGAACCCTCAAAAATGCTATAATAAATAGAAAACGTGTTCTAGAGCAGCGCCACCTGCATCGAAACCTATGGAAACGAACTGGCAAAAACAAGAGGGAGGTGCATGGATCCTTAAACCCATGCAGACTCTGGAGGTCAAAGCCCTGGTAAGGCTATGGGATTTTATCTAAATGCGGAGTATTACTTGACCCCATATAGCTGCAGTTTTGCCATCTGTACTGGTGGGGCTGAAGTACAGCAGAACAGGTGAGGGCAACCTTCTCCAGTCTAGTGCTTGCCACTGTAAAGGAAGAGCACCCAGCACCCAGCTGGCTTCTTGACTGGATTTAGCACGGATCCCCAGGCACAGACACTCACAGCTCACAACGTGAGGTTTAAGACCATTTATTAGGAAAAGGGTAGGAATACATGGGATTAGCAGGATAAAAATATAATAAAAGCATGCATATACATAAGAACCCAGCGCAGGCAAGCTAAAACTAAGACTACAATCTCATACGTCACCCCAGACCGATCTCAGCCGACACCCCCTGTTCCCTTCACAGGGGATATCTTTATATCATCCTTTTCACTCCTTTCCCCCCTCCCTTCAGCTTTGATGCGTGGAGTGTCTTCACACCTCTCGCTTGGGCCGTTTAATCACTCAAGGACAGACAGTTACAACCGGCCTGGCTCCAGTCTTCTTCCCCATACAGCTGGCTGGTTTCCTTATCTCTCTTCCTATGAAACCATAAAATTTACAAATTAAAAGACATTCCAGTCCCAAGTCCCAGTTAACCCTCACCTTACCCTTACAGCCACATTATAGCATGTTTTCCATTTATTACAGCATTTTTATAAACAAAATGGGGTTTTATAAAATGGCAGATTCCCACTTGAAAACAGTGGGAGAGGCATTAGAGGTTAACAATGCCATGAAAAGGACCCACAAACTTCCATGAGTGACCAACCATGAGCATGCAGTAAATCACTCATGTGAAGAAGCTCTATAAAGCAGCCTTCCCCAACCTGGAACCCTCCATATGTGTTGCTGCAACTTCCATAATTCTCAGCCAGCTTGGCCATTGAACTGCAACTCCCATCACTCATGGTCAGGAATTCTGGGAGTTGCAATCCAAAACATTTTTTTAAAAAAACAACAACACTCATTGCAGAATACGGACTCTCAAGCCATCAATTCCAAAGGGAATGCAGGGTTCTGACGGACTTTGATGCTAAGGGCAGCCCTCTGGGAAGCTATGAGAGCCTGGTCCTTTTGCATTTATTTAATAGTAAACGGCCATTTCCCTCTCCCCACCTTTTCTTTGCCTTTTTTTCTTTTACAAACTGCCTTTACAACCATTCATCTGTAATTCTTCTTTGCCGCTTCAGAACAGTTAGGCCCTCCCTGTTTGGTGAAAAGCTGGCAGCCCAGATGGCCAGGAATGTTGCAATTGCATGGAAAAAATGACTGGGAACAGCCTCGCAAGTACCAAAAAATAACCCTGGAATTCAGCGACCCCTCCCTTCCCTCCCACTGCTCCAGGTTCAGCTCTCCTTGCCAGAGGGTGTCGTCTCCTCCTCCACAGCTGCAGGGCTCAACTTTGTGAGCAAAGCTGCAAGGCAGCCCTACAAGCATGAGAGGGAACGGCGGCGCAAGGACAGCGAAACATTGTTTTCATAGCTGGGGTCGATGGTAACACTGGATTTTAAATCCTTCCCCTCCTTCTACCCAAAATCTGCGGGAGTGGGCTGGATTCCAGACGTTTTGGGGCAACTTTAGCAAAGTGAGGTTTGAAGATTAATTTCCCTGCCGCAGAATTACTAGGTGGGGAGGGGGGAAATGATGTTTGGGGCCTATCACAAACAATGTGCTACCGGAGGAAGGAACTTTGGATCTGCCACAGACACTGAGTAATGACTGCCCCTGCATTTAACACAGTCATCTGGAAAGACTGCACAATGGAGGGGGTTGGACCATCTGAGTAAAGCTTTGAGTTCCCCTGCATATGTACCAAGACAGCTTTCATATTTAAATGATGCCAAAGTTGAAATCTGCCCAAAGAAGTGACGTTATAAAAAGTGGGGGAAAGGTCTGCATGAAGCAAACAGGAATATATTCTGGTTCATTTTTTATAATGTGGCTTAATAGAGCTAGATCAGCCTTCTCCAACCTGAGGCTCTTAGGTGTTCTACTACAACTCCCATCATCCTAAGCCAGCATAGCCAGCATTCCTCTCTGCCTTGCCACACTTCTTCCCTTCTCCTAAAGTTGCTTTGCTTAAGGCACAATCCTAGGGATGTTAAGACAGAAAAATGTCCTACAACTCCCAGCATGCCCCAGCCTGGAAGTAACAGGAGCAGTAACAATAACAACAATAATAAAGCACTGCAGTGTATAATGTGTAATTTTCTTCTAAGGGCTACATACATAGGGTTTAAGTTGAATGAGTGCACAGCCTTGGCTGAAACTAGCATAGTTAGGTCAGGTGATTTTTACAGTAGAGTTGCTTTATACAGAGAAAGCGTGGCAACATGGCAATTAGCATTGAATGCAATAAACACAGGCTAGAGCCAGTTTTAAAGAAGTTCAAATCAACTAACTTTATTAGTGCTTTTATAGATTGTCAGACCAGGCTATCCAAAACTATTTAACTACAAGCACCACCAAAAGCGGAGTGTGTGAGTGAAGCAGTGAGATATGGTTAGTTGCTTTCTTCATAGAGACACCACGTGATGCTTATTGCAGAAGGGGGGAAGAGGGAAGAGGAAGGGAGCACAGCGTTGAAACTGATCAAGCTATAAAACTTTCTCTATTACCTCCTGGTGTCTGGAAGCATGTGGAGTTGTTCCTATTATCCAACACAAACAACCACATAAAATGTGAATGGCAGGCATGCACCCACCCATGGGGGAGCTACAGCCCAGCCACAGTTTCCACACCTGTATACATTTGCAAGTTTAAGAAAATATATATTCAAGTGGGGCCTGCAACAGAATTTTGCACAGTGGCCTCTTCCAGTGTTCTCCATTCCAACACCAACACCTCCAATTAGCAGGCATTCCATGGCTATGGAGCACACTCAGTCCTTACTGGGCTGTGTTGGGGGTTCCCTCCCACTAGCAGAGGGTGGAGCAAGAAGAGAAGCACATTTAACTAGCTGAAAGGCAGTCTGAGGCCATTTCTACACCTGCCTTTTTCCCCAGGATCGTTCCTGTATGTCCAAATGACACACAAGGGATCCTGAGAGCAGGCAGGGACGATCCCTCCATTTTCCTGGGATAATCCTTAGGTGTAGAAAGGGCCTAAGTGTAGAGCTCTCTGCAGACTAATGTAGCATTTGGAAAGACAAAAATCTGTATAATAATTGATCTTACTGAAGTGTTCAGAAATGTTCAGATAATGGTGGGTTTCTACCACACCAATTCTGCATGATCCACACACAGGTCCGATGACATCTGAAAATCCTCTTCACCCAAGGCTCCTCTGGGTCATGTAGTAAATATCCACATCACATTGGCATGACTGGGCCTCTTTGAGGAGTGTGGGGCTAGCATGCATACTTGCCACATAGGGGAAGCGTACTACTTTGACACGGCCAGACAGAGAGAGAGAGAGAGAGAGAGAGAGAGAGGGAAAACAGCACAGGTCAGGATATGGCAGAGTTGTATTGCTGTTAGTGGTTGTTTTGTACCTGTTTTCTCAGAATTGCTGTGCTGCATCCTATTTTTAGTGTGCTATTTTTCGTTTTCTAATTTCAGTGGGATTGTTTTAGTTCTGCTTTTGTTTTTAATTGCTTATGTGGTTTGCCTTGGGAAGCGAGCTTTGCCCTGAAAAGTGGCACATAAATCCTGGAAACAAAACAAACAAACAAAGCCAATAGCAGCATGAGATAAAGGGGGAGAGTGGGAAGGGGGGACAAAATGGGAAAGTGAATTTTAGGGGGGGCAAGCTTTGTTCCACATGTTAGTTTTCTGAGAAAATGCTCCCACCGTATCTCCCATGTTTTCTCTACAGTAGCTAATCATCATCATCATCATCATTATTATTATTATTTTAATTAAGTTAGCATTCCATGCAAGCATGCTAAGGATTGTAATGTTAACTTCTAGTGAATGATTTAGGTGGTGATCCTGAATGCATTTACTAAGGAGGAAGCAAACCACAATTGAACACCATGGGACTTACTTCTGAGTAAACAAGTATATGACTGCAGCTTCAGTTAGCATTTCTACAGAGGTCCAGCAATGAGGGTGGGGAGGTGGGCTATATGTCTGAGGGAGGTGGGCTGTGTGTGTGTGCTTGCCTCAGTGGTGCAGCTAGATAATTCTAGACACTGCAGTTAGAACATAAGAATGTAAGAAGAGCCGTGTTGGATCAGACCAGGGGTCTGTCTAGTCCAGCACTCCGTTCACACAGGGGCCAACCAGCTATCGACCAGGAACCCACAAGCATGGCATGAGTGCAACAGCAGCCTCCGGCCTATGTTCCCTAGCAACTGGTGTACGTAGGCTTACAGCCTCTGATACTGGAGGTAGCATATAGCCATCAGGACTAGTAGCCATTGATAGGCTTAACGGTTTTATGCAGACACATTCTTCAGAGTTAGTCTAGCAGTCTTTTCTATATGAAGAAAGGACACTATGATGCTGATGTCGCCCCAGACGCTGATGCTGGGGCCGGGTCAGGCCTGGCCTGTTTGCCACTGTTTCTGCAGTCATTTCGAAGGGGTTTACGGGGTCCTGGACCTTTGGCCCTGAGGTCCAACCCTAATGGCACCACCACTTTACATCCCATTTTCCTTCTAGCAATGTCTGTGCATAAGCCTTCGGAAAACCATGACCCTGGAGGGGAGAAAGACCTCAGGAGCAATCTTATGCATGTTTAGACGGGGTGGGGGGTCCTACAACTCCCAGCATGCCCTCAGCATCCTCCAGCCAGAAAAAAAATCCCAGCATTCCCCAGCCGATACTGTTGGGCTTTTTCTGTTTAAACATGGCTAGGATTGCGCCCTTATGTGCTTTCCCTCCTCGCGAGGCAACAAATAAATAATGGGGGGGGGGATCAGGATCAGGGAAACAGCGCTGCGTGGAAAAGCTTAACGCTGCTCCCCGTCACCCATCCCCGAACCGAATCGTTGGAAGGGCTGCGGTCCGGAGCGATCCGCCCCGTCTACACTGGGCCCCGACAGCTCCGTAGCTCGAGCGGGGGACAGCAGCTGGCTGGCTGCTCCTCTTCTGCAGCCTGAACCTTGCAGGCCGGCGTGGCCACACCCCGAGCGAGGCTCTTTCCCCGCTCTTTGCGATGAATCACCGGCAGCCCGCTTGGCTCTGCATGAAACCCCGGTCGCCGTTCGCCCGAGGTTTCGCGTGTCTCTTCGCTGACGAACAGGAAGGCTGGCATTTTGATGTCAGCCTCTGGCGAGGCGGCAGCAGGAGAAGGCGAACGCGGCGGCAGCAGCCATGTCTGGGATCGCCGCTAAACTAGCCAAAGACCGGGAGGTCGCCAAAGGGCTGGGCTCCAACGCCAAGGCCGTGAAATACCTAAATCAGGACTTTCGGGTGCTGAGGGACGAGTGCTTGGAGGCGGGGAAGCTGTTCCAGGACCCCTCCTTCCCCGCGGCTGCCTCTTCCCTGGGCTACAATGAACTGGGACCAAACTCGTACAAAACGAAAGGCATCGTCTGGAAGAGACCGACGGTAGGACGTCAGGCAGGGGCCCTCGCCCAGGCCTCCGCCGGGGGTGGGAGGGGTCGGCCAGAGAGAAGGACGGAGGGGACGCGAGGAGGTCGGTTCGGTGCTGAGCCTGCGGTTCCCTCATTCGGTTTGGGATGGGAGGAGAACAGAGAAGAGGGGGGTGTAAACGGCTAAGTTAAATCTGAATTCAAAACTGGAGTCAGTGGATTGTTGGGTTTTGGGTTTGGGTTTTTACGAACTGTGGATGAACTTTTCCTTTATTAGAAGCCCTGAATTCCTGAGTCAAATGACTTCTCTCCCTACTACCCCGCCCCACTTCATTGCCAAAGATCAGATCGGATGCCTTGTTTTTGGCCAGCCTTCGAATGAATTCAGCCTCTGAATTTTGCCAGATGTTTGAATCTTGGGCAGGGCAGCCCATCGCAAGTGAAAAAGAGAGGAAAAGAAAAAGTTCTACTACTCAAGATCATTCTGTGCAGATCAGAATTTGTTTGGTTATTTATTGGCAATGTTTATATGCCTCCCAAAAAACAAGTTCACAGGGTTTAAATAAAATATTTGAAATTCAGTTAGAACCATAAAAATAGGGGTGTATAATGAAAGGCTCATGATCATGCTTTAGCCAGGTCCTTCTAACTGAGGCAAAGGAGGGTGGGGGCATAGAAGCTTGTTCACTTGCTTCTATGTACACGGGGACAAGGTAAGTGGTACTGGCTCCTGCAGGATGCTGTGGAGCCATGACACCTTACCAAGCGGTAAGACCATTTTTTCAACATTAAGACCCCCACACAATCTCGAAATATTCTTGTCGCTCTGTACAAGGAAGGGAAGTTAACATGCCTGCAACCGGACATGCCAATGGGTAGAACATCCCATCTGCCCAAATACAACAGTACTTAAGAACATAAATAGTGCCCTGCTGGATCAGACCGAGGGTCCATCTAGTCCAGCACTCTGTTCACACAGTGGCCAACCAGCTCTTGACCAGGGAGAAACAAAGCAGGACACAGTGCAACAGCACTCTCCCACCCATCTTCCCCAGCAACTGGCGTACGTAGGCTTACTGCCTCAGATACTGGAGGTAGCACATAGTCATCAGGGCTAGTTGCCACTGATACTTGAGAGGTTTGGCAAGATACCAATCGAGCCTAGAGGTCCTACTTTGCATGCAGAAGAGAGGGCAGGAAAAACTCCTTCCTAGAGCCCTAGAGAGCCACTGCTGCCGGTCAGTGTCAACAGTACTGGCCTAAATGGACCAATGGTCTGGCTATGTATAAGGCTGCTTCCTAGCCTTCCTCAACCTGGCAGGCCTTCCAGACATTTTGGAATATGAACCCCATCAGCCCCAGTCATCATGACCAAGAGTGAGGGATTATGGGACCTGTAGTCCAGTCACAACATCTGGAAGACGTCATGTTGGGGAAGTCAGTACTAATCCTATAGATTCAATGTGATTGTCTGGTTTTGATTCATTCAAGCTCAATCCACAACTATCTGTGTGTATTTTAAGTTTTGGCAAAGAAAGTTGTAGGAATTTAGTAAATATGCCGAGTCTGAAAGTACAAAGGCAGAAAGATCAAGTGAGATGGAATGGATAAATAGTAGTTTGAATTCTGAAGTTCATTTTGGATGGCTTTAAAAGGAGGCTAAAGTCTATCAGTGGAGAAGGGCTACTTGTCCTGATGCCTCTATGCTACCTCCGGTATCTCAGGCAGTGCCTGTGAACACCAGTTGCTGGGTAACATGGCAGGATGGTGCTGTGGCACTCATGTCCTGCTGGTGGGTTCCCCATGGGCAACTGTTTGGCCCCTGTATGAACAGGATGCTGGACTAGATGGACCCTTGGACTGATCCAGCATGGCTCCTCTTATGCTCTTAAGAAATTCTTAATTTCCATCTTATTTGCAGTGTGTTACCCAGCAACTGTTGTCCACAGGCATACTGCTTCTGATACTAGGGGTAGCATAGAGGCATCAGGACTAGTTAACCTTTTCTGCCAGAGCAAGTCTAGTGCCATGCTAGCTGGGGATGATGGGAGTTGTTTTCCAACCCATTTGAAGGGTGCCAAGTTGGGACAGGCTGGTCTATATGTTACACTTGCCATGGGGATGCCACTGAAAACAGTTTCTCTGCTGTAAGAAGAGCTGTTAATGGGAATTACCATCATGTTGAGAGTCTCTGTGCCTTGGCTGGATGATCCATGCAGCCATTGTCAAGAGACCTCATTTGATGATTAACACAATATTAAGGTCTTCTGATGTTATGGCTGGGGCAGGTGTTGTTTTTGGTGACATTCCCATGGTATAGTGAGCAGGTGAAGTCCTGGGTTTAATTCTCATCGAACAGTGACCTTGCATAATTTGGTTCTATTCATCCGATGGGTGTAGATAGTGAGCCCTATTCAGGCACTACACCCTCCCTGCATTCCACAACCTATCCCTGCATTGTGAAATATTCTTCTTTTTTGTTTTCAGAAGTGAGAATAAATCATACAGCCGCACCTACTTCTTCTTGCTTTTTCCTTATATTAGTCCACGAGCCGTGAATCTGTGGCCCTCCAGATGTGGTTGGACTCCAGCTCCCATCAGTCCCAGCTGCCATGGCCAATGGTTGGGAATTATGGGAGCTGGAGTCCAACATCTAAAGGACCACAGATTCCCACTCTTCCAATTAGGCTCCATGCCACCCTTCGCTGTCTTGGCATTCGGTTGTTTTCTCTAGTTGCATTTAGAGTGCAGCCCTATGGGTTGTGCTCTCAATTGACAGAGGGCTCCTGGTTCAGAGTACTCTTGCTGGGCAGGGCCAGAGGAGGACAGAGGTGTTTTCGTGAGCCTTCCACCATTTAAAGTACAGGCTAGTCTACCTGACTTTGCTTTCAGTGGGTGGGGAGGGGACAGGGGAGGCCATAGGATGCTGTGTATGCCAGCCTCCCCTCTTCGCCCACCAGCATGCCGCTTTAGCTTCCTCTCCAACTTCTCTTAGAAGTGACCTCGTAAGAGAAGCTTTCTCTGGCAGCTGAGAAGGAGGGAGAGGGAAGACCTATGACTGCATCTCATCCTCCATGCTTGTAGCTCCAGACACCCTCTAGGGACCATAGGATTGCTCTCTTGCTGATGCATCTCATCTGCATCCATTTAGTCCCCAGACTTTGCAGGAGCAGATATCAAAGCAGCTGTGTAGATGTTTACATCCTTTGTTTACAAGGCAGAAAGCCCATTTCCCTTGTGATGTAGCTCCCAATTGAACAAAAGGGATCATTTAAATAAATAAATAATCATTTGGCTCAGCATTTACAGAAGCTTTCAAACAGTGCCAGGAGCACGTGGGAGTGGGGGGAGATACGCATTCTTGAGAGAAGCCGGCCAGATCCCAGAACCCTGTCAATATGTTCTTTGAAAACAGGGAGGCAGCTGAGGAAAGTGGAGGCCTCTGTTTATTCAAGGCAGTGGACTGAAAGAGCCTGTACAAAGTTTCCTTTGCTGCATGCTTTGCATAAGGGCAGGGTGTTCACATTTCAGTTGGGTAAATCCAGAAAAATCTGCTTGGGTTTCCAACAAACAGCATAGTACTATAAAACTCAAAATAGAGAATAAGACCATGTGGGTCCATAGTCAATCCTTCTATTTCTGATGTTCAAGTGTGTGTGCCGTTGCATAGCCAAAATTTCTGCATAGCCAAAATGGCACCATCCCTCCCCCTGCAAGAAGGAAGCACAGGTTTGCAAAAGTACAAAAATCTTTAGGGGGGAAATCTAGAGGAGGCACACACACACCCAAAAAAACCAACCCAGTAAGGACAGTGTGCATGAATGCTGATGGGGAGTTGGAACAAAAACTGGGCAGGAAGGAGGAGAAATTGAATGGAGTATTCTGGAAGAAGGCACTGAACACTCTATACTGCAAAACTCTGTTGCAGGTCCCAGTTATATGCTTAATGGCCATGAAGAGAGAGGAAAATATGGGAAAGTAAAAAGTCTATGGAAAAAAGGTATCCCTCTCTCCCCTTGGCTCCCAGCATTGTCCGTCGGTGGAACAAATGGAGGGGAACATCTCCCATGCTGTCTCCATCCATGATCCCAATCAAGATATTTTTTTTAAAAAAAACCAAAATTCTGGAGTAGGGAAAGGGTTAGGTTGCAGCATAAAATTCCACGAGAAACTGTTTCCCATCTACCCCTCTCCCACTTACCCTCAAGATTCTGAAATAAGCAGTTTACAACAAATATTTAGAGGGTTGTAGGAGTTCTAACTTCTTACTAAGTTTTACAACTCTTCTATTGGCAACTGTTTATGTGGTTTAGGTGCTTTCAGCTCAAGGGCCAAATTCCATGTCAGACAAAACTGGAGCTGCGTTCTAGTCCAAAGGCAAAACGGGCCAAAAATACCAGCATATTTTATCTTAAAATCTCTTTCTGCTCGTAACTAAGCTAGTAACTCTTCTGGCTAGTGGAGGCATGGCAACTTTTTAGAATTGAGGGGAAACCTGGAACAAAACTCATGAAGCCACCAAACAATTGGTGGTTTTGGGAATGTAGGGTGACCATAAGAAAAGGAGGACAGGGCTCCTGTATCTTTAACAATTGTATAGAAAAGGGAATTTCAGCAGGTGTCATTTGTAGGCATGCAGCACCTGGTGAAATTCCCTCTTCATCCCAATAGTTAAAGCTGCAGGAGCCCTGTTCTCTTTTCTATCTGGTCAAGAGGGCAGGGCTCCTGCATCTTTAACTGTTGGGATGAAGGGGTGATTTCACCAGGTGCTGCATGCATACAAATGACACCTGCTGAAATCCCCTTTTCAGTACAACTGTTAAAGATACAGGGGCCCTGTCCTCCTTTCCATATGGTCACCCTAGGGAATGGGGTGGAGCTAAGGGGGAGAGTTGAGGCCTTCTTTGGTACCATGGAGTGCTGGATTTGAACCACCAGAAGACCAGATTTGCCCCCGGCCCAAGCTGGAAGTCCTACGCCCCTGTTTTATGTTTTATGATGATGAAACGTGATCTCAGTGCTCCATACATGCACTGATACCAGGGTGACTATTGGAAACCTACCTGGAATGTCCATGTGTTTAAATAAAATATATTTCTCCTCCCTTTTTTGCCAGGAGTTGTGTTCCAACCCTCAGTTTATTGTCGGAGGTGCCACTCGGACAGATATCTGCCAAGGAGCTTTAGGTAAGACCGGGATTGTATGTTTCACTTCCTTGTTGGAAACACTTTTAACACGATGTCCGCACTGTTTCAGTATTGTTCTCCTTGTGTCTGATGTGTTCCGTTCTGTGCCAGATGTTTTCCAAATTGTTGACTGCCTTTAATGGAGTGTTCCTTATCCTGTGCCATTGTCACTGTTGTTGATTGTGACTGGAGAGCTGCTAATGCATACAGTGGTTCTTTCAGTGCTAGTGAGAAAACCCTTCCTTTTTGAGGGATGGGGGAACATTACGTTCTAATGGAAATTGGCTTCTTACACTGCAGCTTATCATTTGGAAAAGCTTTTAATGTGTAGGTTGCAACTTATATTGCTTTTTGTTGATGTTGCTTTAATGTATTGATTGCCTTCATCTACTGGAGTGGGAACTTTTAGCCTTTTCGAAGGTGATATTGATTTCTTTTTCCCTTTTAGCTGCTACGGATGAAACACAGTTAATCCTGTGCAGTGCAATACTTTATGTATTTACTCAGAAGTAAGTCCCACTGTGTTGAATGGGGCTTACTCTGTAGTAAATGTGTGTTAGGATTGCGTATTTTTAGAATCTTTAATCAATCGAGGATGGTGGCTCCAATGTCAGTGGGGAGGTGAATTTGCTCCGAGTTTCATTTTGAGTTCTGAGTGAAACCCAGAGTGGATTCACCACCCCATGGACATCAGAGCCACCAGCCTCCACTGTCTTCACTACTTAGCTCAGGACCCTCCCACTCCATTTTACACCTCGCTTTATTGGAGCGGCTGCCATTATCTCATAAGAACGTAAAAACATGAAGCCCCCTCTGGACTATCCAGAGGTGGTGCCGGAGGCCTTTGGGGTGCCTTAAGGTTCTATTTGTTCCCCATGCTTTTTAACATCTACACGAAAACATTGGGGAAGGTTTGGGCTAATATGACATCAAAAAGTGGGTAACAATGAGCGCCACCTCTCTTTTTCAGCTTTGGATCAGATGAGTAAACAAGGTGAAGCTTGTTTGGGAGGTCTGCTGATGAGGACAGAGGGCTGCAACTGGTTTTTGATGGTATTGCACTTCACCTGAAAGACCACATTTATTTCTTGGGGGTTCTCCTGGGCTTGATGTTATCTGTGGAGGCCCAGGTGGTGTTGGCGACTAGGAATACCATGTATTTGTGTTTTTAACCTGTTGGCTGTTTTATTATGAACCGCCCAGAGATCTTCGGCTATTGGGCGGTATAAAAATGTAATAAATAAATAAATAGGAACACAAAAAGAGCCATGCTGGATCAGACCGAGGGTCCAGCACTTTGTTCATGCAGTGGCCAACCAGCTGTCAATGAGGAACTCATAAGCAGGACACGGGTGCTACAGCACCCTCCCACCCATGTCCCACAGTAGATGGTGCCTTTTTCCAGTTTAGGTTGGTTTGCCAGCTGTGAACCCATCTGCAGAAAGTGGACCTTGCCACAGTCACATATGTCCTGGTTACATCCTGACTAGACTACTGTAATGCACGCTACATGGAGCTGCTTTTGAAGACAGTTCCAATACTTGAACTGGTAAAGAATGCAACTAATAAGGTTGCTTGTGGAGGGGAAAGCATTCAGAGCATATAACACCAATACTGTGTCAACTGCATTGTCTGCCTGTTTGTTTCCAGGCTCAATTTTAATTGCTGGTGTTTAAAGCCCTAAATGGTTAAGGACCTGGTTATTTGAAGGTCCACCTGCACCCATTACAAACCTGCCAGGCCTTAAGATCACCTTCTGCTTGTAAGGCTGCTGACAAAATACATCAGACTGGTGGACACAAAAGACAAGGCCTTTACAATAGCAGCACCATATGTTTGGAACTCTCTCCCCAAATAAGTACATATGGCCCCATCTTAGTTAGTTTTTAAATGGATCTTAACAATTGTTAAAAGTGTTGCAAATAAACTGCTGCTGTTCTTAGTTTTTGTCATGGAATTGTTTTATTTGTATTTTTAAAATTGCTTTATAATTTTAGAGAGCAATCCTATGAGCTCCAAGTTGATCATAGCTGTTATCACCATGTCATGAGCTCTAAGTGTGCATGACGTGAAGCCAGAGAGATATAGCTGCATGCCGTATTGTCTGGCTTGTGGGTTTATATATTGGCCATGGAGTGCTGTGACTGGGTGTGGAATTATAGCATATCTGATCTTTGTCATGGCGACATGGGCAGTGCTGTCATTGGTTTAGGGGCAGCTATTTTTAAAATGTTTCCCTTCTATTGAAGTCGGTGGGGGATTTCTTGGGCTGGCTTTGGGGCTGGTGTAAACTTCCACCATCATTGGGTGTGTGGCTGTGGTCTGGAGGAGTCTATAGTATGGTGTAAGTGTACTCTTCAGCAATGCCACCCGTTTCAAATCAACAACCCTACAGAGAGACAGCATTAATGGGTCTACATCAAGCTGGAGAGCAGTAACCAGTGGGTACCACAGAGTTCTGTCTTGGGGCCAGTATTATTCAACGTTTTTATTAATGACCTTGATGATGGGATTGATGGGTTTCTTATCAAATTTGTGGATGACACAAAACTGGGAGGTCTATCCAACATCCATGATGATGGAATGAGACTGCAGTCTGATTTGGACAGGTTGGAAGACTGGGTTGAGAGGAACAAGATGTCCTTTAACAGGCAGAAATGTAAGGCATTACACTTAGGGAGGGAAAATTTTGGATACACACACAAGATGGGGGATTCATGGGTTGGGAGCACTACATCAGAGAAGGATTTGGGTGTGGTTGTCGACAGCAAGCTGAACATGAGTCAGCAGTGCGAGACAGCTGCTAGAAGGGCCAATGCAGTTTTGGGCTGCTTTAGAAGAAGCATTGTATCAAAGACGTGTGAAGTCCTTATTCTTTTCTAATTGGCACTAGTGAGACCACACCTGCAATATTGTGTATGATTCAGGGCACCACATTTCCAGTAGGACTTTGACAGGTTAGAACAGGTTCAGAGGAGGGCAACGAAGATGATACAGGGACTTGAGAGCAGGCCCTATGAGGACAGGCTGAAAGAACTTGGGGTGTTCATTCTGGAGAAAAGGAGACTGAGGGGAGACATGTTAATAGGTACATAAAAGGGTGCAACAGGGAAGATGGTCAAGAACTATTTCCCATTGCCACAGAAATTAGGACACGAAATAATGGGTAGAGGATACAGCTACCTTCAATTTCAATTAAACTTCCTGACAGTAAGATTTGTACAACAGTGGAACAGTCTACTTATGGAGGTTGTGGGTTCTCCATCTCTGGGGGGTTATAAGAACAGGTTGGACAGCCATATCTCATGGATGGTTTAATTGGTTTTCCTAAACATTTCAGAGGTTTGGACTAGATCTTGTGGTCCCTTCCAACTCCACAGTTCTATGGATCTATGAACCCTGCCCCATTTTAGCCATTCCTATGGTGTATTGTTGATGGCAGAACAGCTACAACCATGGAGTGTTCCACTGACGTATTTGGTGAGCTCAGCTGGTGTACCTGCCACAACAGGAGCCTATCTGGTGATCCGCTCCTGCCAAATCCTATTTCCCTTTAGCCACCACATCTTGAATATAGGATTGCTCTACAAGTCACCTATTGAAATCAGCGGAATGTAGGGGGCAATCCTATGCATGTTTAGACAGAAAAAAAGTCCTATAGCTCCCAGCATTCTTCAGCCAGTCTTTTTTCCCCCTGTGACCTTGATCTATCATGTTTAGACAGAAAAAAGTCCGACAACTTCCAGCATTCCTCAGCCAGCATGGCTGGCTGGAGCATGCTGGGAGTTGGGGGGTTTTTTCTGTCTAAGCAAGCATAGGATTGCACCGTAAATATATTTAACCTGCCCATTGATAGTTTGGGGAAGAATAGTGGAGAACTCCTGATCCATTAAATGAGAATAGTAATATGCTATTCACAAGACAAATGGGGGAGAATTATAAGCATTCTTATATTTTTCACATGTACTTTCTTTTTTTGGGTGGCTGCAAATGTGTGTTGTTGTTGTTGTTGTTTGTTAGAACCCTGCTTTGAGGATTCTGGATTAACCAGATCCATCTCAGTGATGATTACAAAAAAGGCCCTTCTTACTGATGAGTGGAAATTCACGGATGCTCTTCTGCTTCATCGGAGTTTTCCATGTTCAGGCTTTTGCTACCTGTGAGTCAGGGAAGCTCTGAAAAACGTCTCTGTCTTCAGATGGTTACCGTTAACCAATCCTGCTGGATGTGAGCCAGTATCTGCTCTGTTTGCATGCCAGTTGGTTCCCTACCTTGCCATGAATGCTGTGTTTAGCAAGCACAGACACACACAAACACAACTCCATTGAATTAAAAAGTCCATGGAAAAAGTTCAGTATTTCAAATTCAATAAAAGTGACTTTGTCACAGTCAATTTTTTGATGATGCTAGTTGCAAGCTAACAAATCCCACTACTGCAGCCTCCCAGATGTGTTAAACTACAGTTCCTATCATCCCTGTCTGTTGACTCTGCTGGCAGGGGCTAATAGGAATTGTAGTTGGGGAAGGCTGCAATAGTGCATCAAAGCAACTAGAGATTGTTTGTGGTTAACAAACCATAGCTCATTAGTACAGCTGAGTACAGACAATACGATAACCCACATTTCAACAACATCCATGGTTCAACAACAAACCACACTCAACCCATACTTAATCCTTGAGTGTGGGTTATCATGTTATGTGAACCAAGTGTCAACAATACTGGGCTAGATGGGTCAATGGTCTGACTTAAGTAGAAGGCAGCTTCCTGTGTTCCAGTCTTGAATGTCAGTGCTGAGCAGGTCAGAGTGGGTCCAGCAGTCTAGGGTGACCATATGAAAAGGAGGACAGGGCTCCTCTGTCTTTAAGAGTTGCATAGAAAAGGGAATTTCAGCAGGTATTATTTGTATATATGAAGAACCTGGTAAAATTGCTTCTTCATTACAGTAGTTAAAGCTGCAGGAGCCCTGCCCTCTTTTGTATCTGGTCACTCTGGGCAGGGCTCTTGCAGCTTTAACTGTTGTGATGAAGAGAGAACTTTACCAGGTGCTGCATGCATCCAAATGACACGTGCTGAAGTTCCCTTTTCTATGCAACTGTTAAAGATACAGGAGCCCTCCTTTCCATATGGTCACCCTACCCATCACTTACAGTGCAGGTGCTGTCCATATGCCCATAGTGGCATACACTGCCATGAGCCAGTGGACTGCTTGGCTTGTGCAACTGTACAGTGGCTTCACCTGCACCTTGCACTCTTCCTCATTAGTTTCTGCTCAACAGTGATAGTTGGAAAGCACATAGCTCTTTCTGTCTTCCTCAGCCATCATTCTACAGTGGCCGGTAGAAACTGCAATGTGCAATTCTGCCTCAACTTTCTAAAAATTGTGATTGTTTTCCTTCTGTTTTCCTGCTAAGAAATCCAGTTTTCCTAAGTATTTGGTCAGAAACCAGTATTTTTATAGAAGACATGCACTTGACACTAGACTTTCCTTCCCCATTACTCTCTGTAGCAGGGGTAGGCAACCTTTTGGGGACATGGGCACGTTTGGCAATTTTAGAAACTGTCCTGGGTACCACCCACAACAACAACACAAAATGGCTGCCATTGAAGGCATAGCAAAGGACAAGTATCCTGCCCAAAAGTCTGAGACCAAACACACTAAAGTCCTCTGAACCCAGTTTTCAGTACCAATTCGCAGTGATCCCAGCTGCCAGTTAGAAAATGTGTTATTGTTTTTGTTGGTTTTAAAGTGGGAGAGGTAGGGCACCATCCTCTTTCCTTTGCCAATATATAGGGCAGGATACTGCTCTGATATAGTATGGTATTTCCATGGAGGGGGGGAAAGCTTGATTTCAGCGAAGGCAAAATTAGAAATGGCACAAGAAGATGACACTTGAAAGAAAACAAGAGATGTTTTTTAAGAAGCAAAATCAATAGAAGCAATTGGCAAAGCTCAACTGCTTCCATCTATATACATATTAGACTGTTCCACCTCAAATCCTTCAGCAGGATAAGGGGTGGGGGGGGAATGAATTTATGTATTGCAAGCAGGGATGGTGCTGTCAACTCCCCACCCTACTGCCCCCCTGCTGCCAAAAATGTTACATTTGTACACAGCCTTAGCAAGTAAAATGGGAGATCCTCACAGCAGGGTAACACACTGCTGTAGAAAGACACATATATGAATTTTTATTATACTTTTTTTTTTCTGGGAAGGAGAAATCTGCCACCAAAATCAGAGGGGAAGCACCGAACTATTTAAAGGTCATTGCTATGATACCATGGCAACATCCTTTGAAAAATATATAAATATTGAACATGCTTCCTCTTTGCGAAAACCATTGTTTCTTCTGCTACAATGACTCACTGCACTCAGTGAGTTTTGTAGCCACATTTCACTGTGTAACTGAATATATGTATCTCTACCTATAAAGCGGAAAGTATGTGTGTCACGTATGTGCCAAAATATTTACCCACTTCCACATATGGTACTGCCTTAATTCTGTTCACCCAGACAGATCTTTGTGTACATGGATCAGGAAAAATCTAAAACCATGAATTTGGGGTTTTTAAGTATTTTTAAAGAATTTAATAAAAACTTAGGCTTATGCCTACAACTCCCAGCATGCCTTGGGTGGGAGGGAAGTTTTATCAGGGTTTGGCAGCCATCATCTGGAAATAGCTCACCATCCTGGGCCTGAAGGGAGAGCACCTGGAGATAGTAAAGAAACTAATTTAATTTGTTTTAAAGTTACCTCACGGGCCTAGGACTGGCCTACCTTGCAGGTTGTGAGAGTAAGAGAGGAAAAAAGAAATGAATTTAATTTGTTTAAAGGTTAACTCAGAGGCCTAGCACCAGCCTGCTACTTTAAGATGATTACCTCACATATATCTTATGGGACCCAGGCAATGCCAGGTAGAAACTTGAAATTTGGCACACTGATAGGTTTGGCTGTACAATGTACCAGAAAAATCTAAAAACATGAAATTTTGGATTTAAAATATTTTTAAAGAATTTAATAAAATCTGAGTCTTATGCAACTCCCAGCATGCCTTGGGTAGAACTCCCAAGAGCCTTCTCTTGCCACCAAACTATGACTCATGGTCATGACCAGTACAAGTTGCTATTATTCCTTCAGGACATTCCATATTTGGGTTTTTAGATTGTTGGATGTTTTATGATGTTCTTAATGGTTTTAATTTTTGTGAACTGCCCAGAGAGCTTCGGCTATTGGGCGGTATAAAAATGTAATAAATAAATAATAAATTAAATAAATAAATAAATAAAATTTCTTTAGCAGGAGATATTGAAAATTGCTTAATCTTCTATGTGGCTCTATAGCATGGCATAATGCCACCAGCACCAAAAGGTGGTGGGTTGACCATTTAGCTAAACAATTTTTTTTTTAAAAAAAAGTGCCATGGTGTAACTTCAGAGTGCAGGTATGTCAAATAAAAGGCCCAAGTCACTGAGATCTGCTTCCCTACTATATGTTATTCAGATATCTGGGCAATGCTGGGTATGTTTTGAAAACATATTCTTAGGTTTGCATCTTTTTTAGCTGGTAGAAAGGGTGTTGTGTGTCCTGATTGTTTTTGAAGTTTAGAAGGCTGCTCTGGCCAAGGCATGATGGGAGGTGTAGGCATTTCAGAGAAAACAAAAAATGTGGTTTATGAGGAAGCTCTAATTTAAAATACAGTTCTTATTAACACAATTTCCCATTTATTCTAACAAAACAATTTACTAATTCAACCAGACTAAAAAAACAACAATCAACCTAAAGATGAATATGTTGCAGAGAAATTTATTATTTATCAAATGTTATACACATTATTCATGGACCCAAGCAATGCCAGGCATATCAGCTAGATATATATATATATATATATATATATATATATATATATATGTGTGTGTGTGTGTGTGTGTGTGTGTGTGTGTGTGTATACACACACACACAGAGTGTATATACATAGAATTTGAGGAAACTTCAAAATAGTTACTAAAAGGATAAATTAATTCACATGTTCTAAAAAAAGAAATAAAGCTTTATGAATTCTACATTGCAAGAAGCTTGCTAGAGCTTCAGTCTGTAAGCCACAAATTAGTTTGGATAGCCTGTGTTGCAAAATAACTGCTTAAGCCATAAAATCTGTAAAATATAATTAATGACAGCTTCTGCTTAGTTAAAACAAGGCATATAAAGAAGGGGGAAAGTCTTTAAGCTTGAAATGCCTCATTACTACACCTAATTGAGTTTTCTCCATAACATCATGATGAATTATTGACAAATATTACTATGAAGTATGAATGAAGTGTTGGTGGTTGGCAGTGCTGAGACGCCTGCAGACTATCTGCGAGGACAACACATTTGCTTAAACTTCTGCATCCTGCCGTGCCTTGATCCTAGAGCTCAGTTTAGATATCTACAGCTCCAAGCTTGCAATTCTATGGGCCCAGAGAGACCATCCCAGGGGCCTTAGTTAATTGAGGACCTACCTCTCTGTGGTCAGAGGAGGAGGTTAATTTGATTTGTGCCCCACCATTCTGCCAAGACAAATGGCACTCAAGGTGACTTATGGTCATACAACCAAGGGTAGAAAATAGGATCTGCCAACAGGCTCCTCATTGTGGCAATGGAAACCACCACCACTATTGCTCTGAAAAAGTATGCGAGCCCTGGAGCTGGCATATGTATTTTCCCTCCTGCTAGTGTCCATGAGGAGGGGCAAATTTTAAAGGCAGAACTGGGATGGTGGGGGTGGGGAGAGATGGATGCTATGGAAAATCCCATCCCACCTTCCTTCCTGGTTAGTCCAAACTGGCAGGTCTTAGGAAGTGGTGGTTCTTTCACCATGGATTCTACACACACACACACACACACACACACACACACACACACACACACACCATATGATTGTTCTGCCCAGTTCTATGTGTGATGGCTACTGAATGAGCTGGGTTGACTGAACTGGATGCTCTGTCTAGATTCCTATGATGCTACGGCAGCCTGGGAGCCACTTCCTCGTAGTCCAGTGCCATAGCGTATGCTGCTTTGTTCATGGCTAGATGGAGGAGCCTTGTGGATGGACTGAATGAGAGATTTCCTTCACACACAAATATCTCCAGCGAAGGTGATGCTGGAAGAAGGAGGAGACCCATTAATATGCCCAGTACCTATGATTCCTCTGTCTATTCCAGACACGACTAGAACAGCAGGGCTTTGGATCTACACAAAGGAACAAGCAGTAATATTCTCAACAGGCTATCGAGATTCCAAGCCCTCCCACCGAGATATGAGACAATAAGGAAATCCACTACAGTCCACAAAACCTTTATTCACACCTGAAGGGAATGTGAATGCTAGGAGCTATTCCCTATGCTTAATTAGCCTAATGAAGCAAGGCAGTTGCCTATCAACTAAATGGACAGTTTCCCACTCTTCCCAATAGGCTTTTACCAGACCCCTCCTTCAGGGAGGGTCTTCAAGCTGTAAACTCTGCCATTTAGCTAGTCTAACAGAACACCTCCACCTTCTTTCAACTCCACTTGCTTGACCCTGCAGCAGACTCTGGGATCTGTCAAGTCTGGTGCTCCCTCCCCCTCTGACATAGTTCATAGGGACAGAAAGGATGGTCTCTGAGCCTGGGTCTCCTGTTTGATAACCTCCTGGGAAGATTCCTCCTTGACTCCTGGAGAGTCTTGGAGAATTTCCTCCCCTGCTTCTGGTCTCAGGTGGTCTTCTCCTTCTTCAGCTTCCAAGTCTGATTCTGAATCTACACCAGGGAGCCGGGCCTCATACTGACACTGTGTCACATTCAGCCTGCCCCTCTTTCAGCAAAGGTCATCACACACAGTTTGCTAAAGTTGTAAATTGGCTCTTTGTTCAAGGAAAACACAGCATTAAGTAGGACTCCATCTGTCATTACACAAGAGCAAAAAGGAAGGAAAATATAAACATGCAATGGTGTATCTGGGTTCACAGCTCTGAAGTAAAGCCGATCCTGTTGTATTATTTGCCTCTGGATGCAGCTTGTTCAAATCACAGCATACTTGCCCTGAAGCACCAACCACATTCCACTCCTGGCATGGAATGTCATTTGCATGAAAGACGACAGCTTATGAAATAAAAGAAGCCTCTTGTCTCTGAGTGGCTGAGCAGAGAAAGGGAAAGTTGAGTGCTCCAATTCAGCAATGGGGGCTGGTGGATGTCAGTGGGGTTGTGAATCCACTCTGGGTTTCAATTAGAGCTAGCCAGAACGCTAAAGGAGCTATCCAACATTCTGAACCCTATCCCCGAAATGGGTTCAGCTTCTTGGGTAGCTCCTTTAGAGTTCTGACTGAAATCCAGTACGTATTTGTCGCCCCACTGGCATCAGGGCCACCAGCCCCCACTGGAGTCCAGCATTCTTTCATGGCTGTGGAACGCACACAAAACCCAAGTCGAATCATTAAGGGAGATGCAGAATTGCATAGGAGCTGGACAGAACTAAGACGTTGCTGGCTGTGCCACTGGAGCTGATGGGTTCAAGGACGCTGTGGCATTGTTGTGCGTGTGTTGTGATGAAAGTGATTTTGTCCTGGGGGAACGTCTCTGTCACTGTTGGTTCATTGAGTGCCTCCTTATGGGAGTGGTACATGGGTGTCATCGACAGTACCTAAAAGTGGAGTTTTCCAGAGATGCTGAGAACATCTCTGCCCCTTCTACACCATTTTCAGATTTTCTGGTTGGGTGCTTTTACCCTTCTGGCTTGAACACACACAGGATGCAGTGGCTTTTCCACTGATGTAGCAGCACCTATCTCCCCACCTTACATGATCATAGTACAGGACAGCTCTGGCTGACATTTATTTAAATCCATCCAATTTAAACATCAATAGGACTTTAAAAGAGCCTGATTTCCTCCTCCGTCCTTTATCTATTTCATGGCATGGAGTGTAACAGGAGACGCTTTTGTTTTGTTTTCACAGGAGACTGTTGGCTCCTGGCGGCCATCGCTTCTCTCACTTTGAATGAAGAAGTTTTGGCTAGAGTTGTTCCCAGTGATCAAAGCTTCCAGGACAGATATGCAGGCATCTTCCACTTCCAGGTACACAGAGGCTGGCTTTCTGCCTTTCGCTGATGCAAAACTAACCAGGGTGCACAGAAGGAGGGCCCTGTCCCCACAGAGGTCTTTTCCAGGAAGGTTACACTGCTTTCTCTTGGCACTATATTAACGCAGCACTTGCCATACCAAGCGACATCCCCATTTCCATGTAGTGCAGAAGTATAGGACCAAAGATGTAAACATTTCTGGAAAACCTGTAAGGCTTGAGGAGAGAAATGGAAATTTGGGGGAGGGGGATTGAAATACATCCAGTCAGTGCCAGTGCCAGGTTTTTGGGCAAGGCACCTCAGTGGGCCTCCTCCCTCACTGAGTCTATGTTCTGGATGCCATTGTCATCAGCTGCTGTTGCTCCTCCTCCTCTTTCTTATCATTGGTGCCACTTGCTTGCTTGACAAGCAGAGAACCAGTGAGAAAGCTGGCAGTGGTATATAATGCTCCTCCTCCTTGCTACCACCATGGTCTGAGCCAGAGAGATGGCAGGTGACCAAGCAGGTTGCCACGCTGAAGAAGGAGGAACAAGTCCAGGGAGCACTTGTCAGGAGGGCCCTGCTGGGGTGTGGGCCCTTAGCTGGTGCCCCACCATGCCTACCGTTGACACCAGCTCTGTATGCAATGCTGAACTTTCTTATCAAACCTTAGATGGTGTAACACTTCAACAATATGGGCCCATTCAGAAGCCACCTTAAACCATGGCTTTAACCATGGTGGTTAAACTAGAAAGCCAGGCTGTGTTCAGAAGGCACCTTAAACCATGGCTTTAACCATGGTGAATAAGGCTTATTCACCATGGTTAAAGTCATGGTTTAAGGTGTCTTCTAAACACAGCCCGACTTTGTGGCTTAACCACCATGGTTAAAGCCATGGTTTAAGGTATCTTCGGTACAATTTATATAAAAATGTACTTGGCCTATACAATTCTCCTATTTATTAAATTTACAGAAAAATCCTGTGCCTGGTTATCAGAGTGGTTCTCTGATAAGCGTGTGTGGGATTGCAACTTCAAAATTATAAATGGCGTACCGTGCAATCCTAGACAAGTCTGCTAAAAAGTAAACTCCATTAAGTTCAGTGGTAGTTACTAGGGATGTGCTCCGCTTCTAATTGGACCGGCGAATTAGAAGCGGAGCGGGGTGCTTCGCCTCCCCTTAAGGCGGAGGCGAAGAGGATTGGGGGGCCGGCGGAGCGTGGCGAAGAGGATCGAGGTGAAGGTGGATCCTTTGCCTCGATCCGGAGCTCCGCCGGAAAGGTAAGTGGGGTTTACCGGGCCCTGCCGCTGTCGCTGTCGCCCATGCGGCGACAGCGGCAGGGCCTGGTAAACCCCCCCTCCTCTCCCTTACCTGCCTCCGTCCGCGGTCCCTCGGCTTCTTCAATTGAGCCTGCGGTTCAACCAGGAAGTCTAGGCCGCACTTGCGGCCAAGACTTCCTGGCTGAACCGCGGGCCCAGTTGAAGAAGCCGACGGACCGCGGACAGAGGCGGGTAAGGCCCCCCTCCCCCTTGGTCCCTTACCGGGCTCTGCGGCAGGGCCCGGTAACCCCACCCACCCTCCTCTCCCAGCCTTATCTGGCACCACTCCCCTCCACTGCGGAGCTCCGATTCGGAGCCGGAGCTCCGCGGCGAAGAGGAGCGGAGTATGGGCGGAGCAGCACGGAGTGGAGTGGGCCGATCTGAAATTTTCGGATCGGCCCGCGGGGCAGAGCGGGGGGTCCGTGCACACCCCTAGTAGTTACTCCCGGGTAAGGTTGTATAGGATTGCAGCTTTAGTTTTGTAGAAGGAAAAGGACATGAAGCACAGGACACTGGTTTCTGGTATCTCCAAGCTATATCAAAAGTCACCAGAAGACAAGCAGGAATTCACAAGAGAACAAAGGCCCTGGGTGAAATCCAACATCGCATGAGTAGTCTTATGCTTATGTGACTGGGTTTCCCCCCCACTCCTCTCCACCTGTCCCCCAAATCTGCTCTGAAGGATCCCCCAACCCTCTGGAACATATTTTGTGAGTTCACTAGGAGGCTGCAGTTAGGAGGGACAATCTCTTCCTTCCCAATTCCATTGATGGAAGCCATTTTGCTAGCAGGAAGAGTTGATTGAATACTACCGCCTGTGTGAGAGTGGCCATGGCTCAGTGGTAGAGCTCCTGCTTTGCACGCAGAAGGCCCCAGTTTCTATCCCCGGCATCTCCAGTTAGTGCTGGAAAAACTCCTGCCTGAAACCCTGGAGAGCCGCTACCAGTCAGTGTTGACAGTACTGGGTAGATGGAATCATAGAATCATAGAATAGTAGAGTTGGAAGGGGCCTATAAGGCCATCGAGTCCAACCCCTGCTCAATGCAGGAATCCACCATAAAGCATACCTGACAGATGGTTGTCCAGCTACCTCTTGAATGCTGGACAACCATCTGTCCAGCTGCCTTACATGGAGTCAACCATGGTCTGACTCCATGTAAGGCAGCTTCCTATGCTCCCCTCAGGAAGATGGCAGCACCCTCTTCACCAGGCTAAACATACACAGCTCTTTTGACCATTCCTCATAGGACCCTTCAGTATAATAGTTTGGCCCTGGTACAGCCACCTCCCCACACAGCAAAAGTAAAGTAAGAGATGCTCTTTATTGGGCAATATTGATGATTTACAATAAACTTGAGGCTGTCTTTCCCCCCAAAATTGCTCAAGGTGGGGATTGATTTATGGCCTAAAATAACTTTCGAGCTGCTTGCTTGCCTGGAGATAGTACTTCCTTGCCACAGGTGACCAAACAAGTGTCTGTGTACAAGCCTGGCTTGTATTTATTTATTTATTATTTATTTATTTATTACATTTCTATACCGCCCAATAGCCGAAGCTCTTGTAGCTATTTATTAAGGCAAATAGTGGCCCATAAATAGGCACGCTTTGGAGATATACATAAATCTTTCTTAAAACTTACTCAAATACTTGTTAAGGAATCTAGATGGCCAAATTTAAGCATCACAGCCAACTACTTCCAGCTAGAGTCAAGGGTGTGGCTCCAGTACCTGTCATAAGGCATTGACTGGCATGTTTTCTTTCTCTCCCCCTCAGTTCTGGCAGTACGGAGAGTGGACGGATGTTGTTGTTGATGACCGGCTACCTACCAAAAATGGAGAGCTCCTCTTCGTTCACTCAGCGGAGGGGAGTGAGTTCTGGAGCGCCCTGCTGGAGAAAGCCTATGCCAAGTAAGTGGAGTCATGACCATTCTTCTGCTGAATACGAAGTTCAGAAGGCATCTGAGTATTGATATTTGACTTGTTTGCCCCAAATTAAAATTAAGATAGGAGCAGGGATGTTGGAGGAATCCACAACGGATTCAAATGAGTTCGGATTTTGACCTGTGGATTCTGCAGCAGATCTGTATTTCTGAGCTGCATGGATTTGCAGGCCCCTCTTTAACTTTTCAGAGGGATTTGTGTAAATGCGCCCTTGTTAACAACAATGTTAATAACTGCTTTTGTTTTATCTCAGGGAGCTGTTCCCTGCTGCTCAGTTTTTATTTCTCCTGCTGTGTTATGGTGTGTTGTTTCTTTGTAGTTGTGGGAACGTTGTATGCTGAAGGGCAGCATATAAATGTTTGAATAGAAATGGCTTCCCAATCACACCCTCCCAAAGGAAGCCTGCTTTGGCTGAGGCATGCTGGGAGTTGTAGGCCTTTTTTCTGACTAAACCTACATAAGGTTGCGCCCTTAATTTAGTATAGTTATAGGCCAAGATTTATGATCAAATCAGTGTGTGTGTTTGTTGTTATTACAAATATTTATATACTGCCATTCCACAAGTGTCATCAAGGTGGTGTGCTACAATTCAAATAAAACCAAGAATACATAAAAGCAATAAAACCATGTTAAACAATGAAATAATATTAAAACCACTGCACACAATTGAAAAGGTCATGATGTAGGAACATTGTGAGAAATCCCCTGTTGACACTGGAATTTTTATAGATGAAGAAGAAACCATAAAGGCATCAAAGAGTGGGGTCTTCCCTCTACTACACTTGGATTCACAGAGAGGAGAGAAATTTGAACTATTACATGTCCTGGTTGCATCTCCTGTAGGGCGAATGGTTCATATGAGGCACTCTCCGGAGGAAGCACCACTGAGGGCTTTGAGGATTTCACCGGTGGAATTGCAGAGTGGTACGAGCTGCAAAAAGCACCACCGAACCTGTTCAGAATCATCCAGAAAGCTCTTCAAAAAGGTTCTCTCCTTGGATGTTCCATTGATGTGAGTAGCCTGCTGTCAACATTCTTTGAGATGCAGAGCTGTTGGCAAGTTGCTTTGGTTAGGGAGCTGTGTACTGAGAGGCTGTGCCTTGGAGGCTGATAGATCTTAAAACCAGAGTGGGGATGGACAACTTTTTACCCTCTAGATACTTTGGCCTTCAACTCCCATTAGCCCTAGCCAGAACAGCCAGTGGTGAGGTATCATGGGAGTTGTAGGCTGAGTTTGGATGTCACCGTAAGCTTAAATTTCCTCGTTATGTTTAGCCAATCACACTAGCGGAAGGATCCAAACGGGAGTCAATGGGATGTTTGCTTTATATCACACACCCAGCTCTGGCCATACATGGGCTGAAAACCAGAAAGTCTGCTACTGTCTCAACTAGTTTCACCCTGAGTGGGGAACTGAGCCTGATGTTTCCCCCCTCCAAGCCTAATATTCTATCCAGTTCTTAAGTCTGGCTCCAGAATCTCTGGATTTTGACAAATTAAGCTCTGTAATTAGCATCAACAAAAAAAGCCACAAATAACAGGTACCCAAAGATGAGCATTGCTGAAGTCCCCTAGTCTTAATTGCTGCAAGAACCGATCCTTGAGGTTGCCTGAATTTCAGGCTTGAAATTGAGAAACTGGCCCCTTTCCAACAAGGTTTCAACAAAAAATGCAGAGGGCTAAAGGTTGGATGCAACATTCCTGTAAACAGTGGTGGCCTCTCCCAGCTGTGGAACTTCCTTTTGCTAGGTACGCTCCCTCTCTGTTGTCCTTCCACCTTTTCATTCAGGCAGGCCTTTGGGGTGTAAACCTCTCTGTTGGGTTGGACACTGTTTTTATTCTGCTGTTGTTGTGTTTATAATTGTGTTTTAATGCATTTGTTTTATTATTGTTTTAATCCAGTTAAATTTGTATTGTGAGCTGCCTTGAGGTGTACAAATCAAATTAAATAAATGACCTTCTTCCATCTATATAAGTAAAAGGAAGTGTTTGTATCTGGGATGGTTTTAAGCGTAGTGAAAATTTTGGCCACCATCTTGAACCAAAAAGGCGGCAAATCATTTTTTTTAACTTCTACTGCTTTAATACCATTTGGCGATTTCAACCAAACTTCCCATCATGTTTCAGTGCTGCAGTGAGCAGATTTTAACCATACAACATGGTTTTCATGGTTTTTAGATATTAAAAAAAAATCAAGACCAAATATTGGGGAGGGGGGAAAACCCAGTAAAATTCATGTTAAAGTATGAAAAAAAAAAAGAGAACAAGCACAGTTTGAAGCTAGGGAAGATTAGTAGTCTGAGTTATAGGCCTGCCCCCTCCTGTCTGCTGTGGGCAGCTCCATCTAAGGGGGCTGGAGTGGACAGACCCATCCCTCAGGGGGCTATAGGGGTAGACCATGACAGGGACGTGCCTAGGGGTGGCAATAGGCGTGCTAAAGATCACCCAAAGATGTGCAGGCTTTTAAGAACTCTTCATAAGAACATAGGAACATAATCAGTATTTTATGTATTTTATGCTTGCTGTTGTTCCCCGCCTCGATCCAATCGGAGAGGCGGGCAAGAAATAAATTATTATTATTATTATTATTATTATTATTATTATTATTATGTAGGTTGGGGAATAGATGGAGGAAGCTGACTGGATATGGTTGTCAGGATGTCTTAGCAGTAAATATAGGTGCATGATTCTATCTACCTGAGGAACTAGCTGGCTAGTGTCAATATCTAAATATGCCTCCTTCTTGATGAAGAGTGTAGTGTAACTCAGAAGCATGCAGGCACATGTCTACACAAAAAAGAGTTAACCCGATGAAAGAAAATGCTTTACCTATTTTATCTTACCAAATGTCTAAGAACAAAAGAAGAGCTGAGCTGGATTAGGCAAAAGGCCCATCTAGTCCAGAATTCTGTTCCCACAGTGGCTGACAAGATGTGCTAAAGTGTTAGACTGGGAGTCAGGAAATCTGGGTTCTAGTCCCCACTCTGCCATGGAAGCTCATTGGACTCTCAGCCCAACCTCCCTCACAGGGTTGTTGTTGTGAGGATAAAATGAAGAGGGAGATACACTGCCTTGTACACTGCCTTGGAAAAAAGGTGGGATATAAATGCAATATATAAATAAAGCAGGGCGTGAGCACAATTGCAGGCCCCTCCTGCTCATGTTCCCCAGCAGCACAGTGGCTCGGATATTGGGTGTATAACGTATAGCTAGTAGCCATTGATCTCTTTATTCTCCCTACAATTAATACTGTACCTATGTACAGTTTGGGTATGGTATTACTCAATGGAGCTTTATAGTACTGCCTTCCTAGGTTTACCAGAAGCTTAAGTATCGCTGATTTTTCTTTGTCTTTGCAGATCACAAGTGCTGCTGAGACAGAGGCAGTCACAACACAGAAGCTCGTGAAAGGGCATGCGTACTCTGTAACGGGTGCAGAAGAGGTAACCTCTCCATAAGGGGAAAGCGGAAAATGTTGTGCGCTAAGGATGTGATATTAATGGCAAATCAGTATTATTTCCCATGCCATCTTGTTTTGTTGGTGGGATCCTCTGTGAAATATTTGGGTGTGCTGCCCTCTAATGGCTGTGCAGTCTCACAACAGTTGGTTGCTGTGTTCAATGTCCATAAAACGCTGAGGAATACTGTGGCCTACATTGTCCATGAGCAATGAGTGAACACATGTTGAGCCTGTTCAGACAACATGCTAAGCTAATGCTTATTGAGCATGTTTAAACTGTGATTATGTAGCCACCATAGTTAGGAACAGTTCACACGACACGCTAAGCCATAATGTTTAGCTCAACATGCTTAACCACCATGGTTTAGTATGTCATGTGAACAAGGTCTATATGTTTAATGTGCATTGTGTGTGGAATGGCATAATATATGGCAGGGCTACAAGCATCATGGGGAACTGTAATTGCCCCCTGGCTCTCTACAGGGTATTTCTTATTGCGTCCTTTACATTCAGTGCAATAAATGCCTACACCCCTAAAAACATGTGGTAGGCTCCCTATTTCTGTAGCTTGTGCAGCAGCCCATGAAACACTAGAAACAGTTTTAACGTCTGGGAAAGTTACTCAGTGTAACCCTATTCATGTATTACTTGCAAAAGGCCTTGCTGTATTGAAGGAAGAATGGAGGGGGGGTCATTTTTAGCCCCATCCCAACCTTCTTGGGGCCATCCACGCGTTGAGTGCAGTTGTTTGCAAAGGAGAGCCCCTCCACGCAAGGAGCTACATGCGTGTTTAGGCTCCTTTGTAAACAACCGCTCTTGGATGGACACAAGATGTGGGGGCGGAGCAAAAAGTGCAGCCCGGCTCCTCCTTCAGCATAGTAAAGCCCTTCACTCAAGTAATGGGAGAAGAGGGCTTTTGTGTTGACTGTACGGCACCGCCTTGTAAAACATGACAGACTAGTTGCTGGCAGAGAGGGCCGGGCTATTCGAGACGTTCGTTGCCAATTCAGTCTCTGTGTACGATTGTAAGAGTCCAGGTGAGCAACCCATGGGCTGCCCCCATCCTGCAGGGTTGTTTTTTTTAGTGTGCAGTTAGACACAAAATGTGCAGTTGTGTGTGTGGGGGGGGGGAATGTGCAGTTGGAAATCTGATAATGTGCATTTGAAAAAAGTAGTGAAAAAAAAGACACGTGTTATGCGTTTATTAAGAACTTAACAATAGACAAAGTCAGGGATGGCATGTAACACAAATTATATAAGGATACAGGTGAATGAGTCCTTGATGGTGTGACCGATGTTGTTGGGTCCTGTGACAGTGTTGCCTGAATAGATGAGGGGGCAGAGTTGGCACTTGGGTCTATTGCATGGTCTGGTCTATCTGTCTGTGTCTCTGTCCTGTATACTGTTACTGGTTAGCATCTGCTTCAGGTTGGGAGGTTGTCTGTAGGCCAGGACTGGTCTACCTCCCATGGCTTGTGAGAAGTGTCTATGCAGATGATCGATTGGAGTTCACTGATTATCTGTTGCAGTGGTTTCAATTGGGGGTTGTAGGTGACAACCAGTGGTGTACGTCTCTTGGTCTGTCATCCTTCTTGGGTATCCGTATGGTCCTGTCAATCTGTCTTTAAATTTAAGGTGCTACTAGTGTTGGTAATAATCTGTTCAGTCGTGAAAGAGAAATAATGTGTTTGGAAGTGGGAGCGGGGGGGTGTCTGTCAGGGCATTTGCGCAGTTGGAACATTTGCTTTAAGATATCCCTGCCACCCCGCAGCCTTTTTTCAGCCTCTGCTGCTGCACCCCTGAAATTCAGTGGCATGGCAGCAAAAAATATGGCCTTCTTGCTATTACCACTCTGCCAAACTTTAGTGGCAAATTGGGCAGTGATTTTGTCAGTGATGAGAGGGGTGGCCCCCAGGGAATTCCAGGGGGGAAATTGGCCCTGGAAGTTGCCAGCTCTGTTTTAGAGAGATGGGCCCCAATCTGTTGTGCTGTTTCACACCCGAAAGCACAGAGCCCCTACACGTGAGGAGCTGCGTGTGTGTTGAGGCTCCTTTGCAAACAACCACGCTCAGATGGACACAAGATGTCAGGATGGGGCTAAAAGTACGGCTCCGCTCCTCCTTCAGCATGGCAAAGCCCTTCACATGAGCAAAGTGAGAAGAGGGCTCTTGTGTTGACTGCATGGCACCGCCTGCATTTGGCAGAGGTCTGCCTTGTAAAACGTGACAAACCCATTGCCGGCAGAAAAGGCCTTCCCAGTTCTCTACCATCCTGTGTGGCTTTGGCTGATTAATGCAGGACCAGTGGTGAACGTGGCCTGTGCATGTTCCAGCAGGAAAAGTGCCTGTCTCTCTTCGGGAGTTCTGTTGACAAACTATCATAGGGCCATCCAGCTTATTATGGACTCAAAGTGGTGCGTCTGTCTAAGCATTATAACTCGCTGTTCACCCCTGTTCTCTACCAACTCAGTTCTCTGCTGACAAAGTGAGAGCGTACTCTTGGGAAAGGGTCGGCCTGGGCACCTGGAGGGCAGCAGATATGGCAGAAAGGGAAGTAAGAAAAGCGAGACTCTGTAAAAACTTTCTGCTCACCCCAGCGAGCTCTGGAAGAGGCCAAGAGTAATTACACGGGAAGCATCCCTGCCCTTCTGATTAAAATGTTGTTCAAAGCCGAGTCCTTGGCAGGCTGTGTAAAGCTGAGCAGGATAATGAGCAATTGGCAGGCATCAGATTGGAGCTGGCCTTGGCTGTTTGGGCTCTGACGTTTTGCAGTGTAAACAGTCAGATGCAAAACACTGCTCTGATTGAAAGTGACCCAGTCTCCTCCAAGCTGGATGCAAGAGGCTGTTATATTCCAGCCCGCAAGCCAAGGGCGACTGCTGGCTTTTATTGATGCTGTATATCAGTCTTTGTCACTGTGCATATGACAAACAGCTTTTTTTCTCATTCGTCCTCACAATAGCCCTGTAAGTTAGGTCACCTTTAGTTGTTGTTGTTTATTCAGTTTATTCCCTGAGCCAGTGTGGTGTAGTGGCTAAAGTGTTGGACTGGGAGTCAGGAGATCCAGGTTCTAGTCCCCACTCAGCCATGGAAATCAACTGGGTGACTTCGGGCAAGTCACAGATTCTCAGCCCAACCTACCTTACAGGGTTGTTGTTGTGAGGATAAAATGGAGAGAAGGAGGATTATGTATGTTGCCTTGGGTTCCTTGGAGAAAAAAATGTGGGATATAAATGTAATAAATACATTTTTAAAAAATATGCAGAATACCCTAGGCAGCATACAAAGTTAAAACAATTTAAACAAGGTAAAAACAATCAATAAAATACCATAGGTAGCATAAAAATGTTAAAAACAATTTTAAAATGATAAAACAGTCAATAAAATCAAACAGCATAAAAACAATGTATAATGGTAAGCAATAAGATTCGAAAAAGGGAAAGCCTGCCGGAATAATAGAATCTTTAAGGCAATTGCACAGTAGTTTCATTTTACACATGTGGGATCTGAAGTTGGGAGAGAATGAGTTGATTGAGTATTCCTTTGTGAGTTCTCACATACTCCTGCCCTGCGTATCACACCAGCTCTGCTCTTGGAACACGTTTCATTCATTTCTTCATTTATTTGTATTCAGCCTTTCAGAGCCCACTGCCATCACAAGGTGATTAACAAGATGGAAACACAAAGGGCAGGAATCAACAGGGCACTTGTAGGCTGACCACATGGAAAGGAGACAGGGCTCCTGTATTTTTGACAGTTGTATAGAAAAGGGAATTTCAGCAAGTATCATTGCTTTGCATGCAGCACCTGGTGAAATTCCCTCTGCATCACAACAGTTAAAGCTGCAGGAGCTATACTAGAGTGACCAGATACAAAAGAGGGCAAGGCTGCTGCAACTTTAACTGTTGTGGTGAAGAGGGAATTTCACTAAGTGCTGCATGCATACAAATGATACCTGCTGAAATTCCCTTTTCTATACAACTGTCTATACAGGATCCCTGTTCTCCTTTTCATATGGTCACCCTAATATAAAACATCCTTTTTTATTATTTCGTGGCATAATTTAACTATTGATCAGATGAAAAACTCCTACTCCACAGGAAATTTCAGTCTTGATGCAAAAACATTAAACAAACAAATCCCAGTAACAGCACAGGCCTACTCAGCATATACACTGGGGTATCCAACCTTTTTGGTTTGGTGGGCATGTTTGGAACTTTTAGGCTGTTGTGGGTGCTCTCACAAAATGGCTGCCATCAGGGGCTTGACCATTCATAAAATGGCTGCCATGGTCAGTCACACAATACTAATTTTCCCAAAGTGAAACTGGTGAGAATAAAAGAAAATAGACTTGCCCAAGAACCTAATTAAAAGGCAGAGGTGGGGGGAGGGAGGGATGAGCTCCAAAATACAAAACAATGCCTTTGAACCCAAAGAAAGATGATGCCTGGAGCATGCTAGCCTCCCCATTAACGTCCTTAATTTTTTTAAAAAAAATCTTAAGAAATAAAGTAAAAATTAGGAGAGACAGAGAGGCTGATGGTTTCTGCAGGCATATTGGGACCCACAGGCACTATGTTGGAGATCCCAGATATACACCGTGTTCTAAGCAGAAGGGAAATCATTTAAAAGCATAGAATCATAGAATAGTAGGGTTAGAAGGGACCTATAAGGCCATCAAGACCATCCCCCTGCTCAATGCAGGAATCCACATCAAAGTATATCTGACGGCTGTCCAGTTGCATTTTGAATGCCTCTGGTGTGGGAGAGCCCACAACCTCCCTAGGTAACTGGTTCCATTGTCATACTGCTCTAACAGTCAGGAAGTTTTTCCTGATGTCCAGCCGGAATCTGGATTCCTGTAACTTGAGCCCGTTATTCCATGTCCTGCACTCTGGGAGGATCGAGAAGAGATCCTGGCCCTCCTCTGTGTGACAACCTTTCAAGTATTTGCAGAATGCTATCATGTCTCCCCTCAATCTTCTCTTCTCCAGGCTAAACATGCCCAGTTCTTTCAGTCTCTCCTCATAGGGCTTTGTTTCTAGACCCCTGATCATCATCATTGCAGTCAATGTCTTTTCTTGTTTTCCAAAGTACTTGATCTAATAGTGATTTGATTTTTGTTTTTCTAATCCCACCAGGTGAACTTCCGAGGCAGCATGCAGAAATTGATCAGAATTCGAAACCCCTGGGGGGAAGTCGAATGGACCGGAAAGTGGAACGATAAGTGAGTTTCGAGCCTGGAGGCCCGAGCTGCCCCATTTTCTGCATGCACACGAAAACCTGGGCTAAACATTTGGCGCAGAGTTTTGCATCACGAGCTACCATATTTTAATCTGCTGTTGCTGCCATGGCTTCCTTGAAGGCACTCTGGCAACTGTGGGTAGTCTCCAATGGTAGCCCTACTCAGAGTAGACCCATTGAAATGAGTGGGACTTAAGTTAGACATGACTAACCTAAATCCCATTCATTTCAATGGGTCTACTCTGAGTAGAGCTACCATTGGATGCTGCCCTGTAAATCCTAAATCAGTGCAAGCATTTTGAGCACTTTAATGGTGATGTGGGATTCTCTCTCTGCTTCAGTTAAGCACATGCTACTGCTTTTCTGGCTTTATTTGTTTGTTGATTTGTATCCTGCCTTTCAACCAAGAAAAGGACACTCAGAGTGGCTCTATATGTCATTGCACCCATTCCAGCTAGCATGGGGGAGAAGATTTCCCCTTGCTTACCTGCCTTCCATGCTTGACCATGTGGCCCTGCAACTAGACTTGGATGCAATTCAATCACTACATGGCTGGTGATGGTCCGGCAGTGTTGAAGCCTCCTTCTTGCATTCCCTCCCCACCTCCGTTTCCTTCACCTGATTAGGTAAGGTAGGGCAGCAGGACTTCTTTCAGCCTGAGGATCGAATTCCAGTTTGGAGAAGCTTCCTGGGGCTGTATCAATTCTAGGGGTCTGGTTCACTCAGGTCCCAGTTAAACCAGATTCGAGGAGTCCCAAAGTGAAACAGAGTCATCGAATTAACAGTGTATTGCATATACACAGATGATATACTCCTCACGTGTAGGGGCTCTGTGCTTTTGGGTGTGAAACAGCACAACAGATTGGGGCCCATCTCTCTAAAACAGAGCTGGGCAACTTGCCCCACGGAACAACAGATTCCTCCAGGCTGGCAGTGCCCCTTTTCCCCCTGGAGTGAGACCAAATTAGTCTTACTCTTAGCACAAGCTTATATAGCTATTTCCCATGTTACACAAGCTGCCTGAAACAAAACAGGTTGGGAGAGAAATCACCTTTTCCTGTGAGAACAGGGCCCCTGCATTCCAGCAGGGGAGGAGGAGTTTCTCAGCTCTTTCATGAGACAAAGCACAACATCCTTATCTTAGAGGGGTGAGGTAACTCGGCGGAGGCCACACAGCTGTACATATGTAGCTGTATTTGCTTGGTAACTTATATGAGAGGCCTGCTTGGTTAACTAAAAGCTGCCTGTTATACTAGGCAATACGTGTCTCTGTGCGCTTAGAACACAGTACAGGACGTGGCTGTGGGAGCTCACTAGACACTTTGCTATTCTTCCGGGGCTTGTCTAGATGATGGGTTTGCCCCGGGGTGGATTCACAGTAGCAACAGGTCATCTACATGACGCAGCCGCCATTGTGAAGCCATCCAGGGGCAAACCCCAGAAACTCTGCTGAAAAAAAGTCGGGTGTGTCTTTTTTGTCTGCGGAGGTGTGTCACAGCCGATGGCACCCCCTGATTAGTTGCCATCAACTGGACAGGGAAGGAAGTTGACCTCCAGGAGCTCAGAAGAGCCCCATGGTAAATAATAATTAAAAAATGGAGGGGGGGAGGAGAGGAACAGGCATCTAGAGGGAGGTCAGAGGAAGGAGAGGTGGCTCAGGCACCCCACATCCCTCCCCTAATCCTCCTCTGGCTGCCTCGTTCTTCCCCTAAACCCTCCCAGCGCTCAGTGCAACGGCAGCTGTGGTGGAAAGTCTGCACTTGCTTTCCTTCCCATGCAGATGCCTGGAAGGAACGCAAGTGCGAAAGCCAGAGGAGTCGCGGCGCCAAAGCAGCGCTGTCAAGTTGGGGGCCAGGTGTTAAACCTGCTACAGGGGCCCCATTCAGAGGTGCTGAAGGCAAAAGAGGGCTGGACCAAAGGCAAATAGGGGCAGGAACAAAATAACAGCAGAGTTTAACTTAAAGGCCTTACTGCCGCTAAGCCTCCACTGAGGCATGCCAACCTTTTAAGAACAGGCGGGAAACAGCACAATACCTGGGAAACCACCCCATGACTGGAGGTCAGGAAAGGAGCATGAGCTTCTGGGAAATCCCAAAGGGCTGGATTGGGACCCCAGTTGGGCCAAATTTGGCCCCAAGGCCTAAGGCTCTGCCCCCGGGTCTAATCAAACGGCCTCTACAGAATGCTACAGAAGCCATCTGTTGATCTAAAGGCAAACTTTATATATCACATAACTTGAGCTTTTTATTTATTTTTTAGCTGTCCAAACTGGAATAATGTTGATCCTAAAGTAAAAGAGAGATTAACCAGGAAACATGAAGACGGAGAATTTTGGTAAGGATGGCTTGCCGAAGGGGGAGGAAGACATGACTGATTCTTTAAAACTAAAATTGACATACATGCCATCATCGAACCGTAACATGGATATCTGGGACAGGTTCTGATGGAAATAAGCATAGACTTATATTGTACCCTGGAGCATTTTGCCGGATTGTGGACCATCAGAATCTTCATGCCTCATTAAACAGCCTGTGAAAGAAAGATTTTAATTGGGTGTTTCTTTAAAAAACAACACGTTAGTTATGCCAGGGGGATAATTGCCAACTGATGCTGCAGTTTGCCATCTTGGTGGCTGGTAGGGATGAGTGAGAAATTCACTCCATCAAAGTTTTTTTTAAAAAATCTTATTTACCTAATCATCACTTCCCAGACCCAAACACAGACTGAAACACAATGTGTTGTCACATGTGACCCTTTGAAAAATGGGCAAAGGAAAATGTACAATTTCCAAAAAGTATACAAACATAGTTTAGTCAAGGAGCCCATATGTGGCAAAAAACACATAAAATGTGTGTATAAAATGCATACATCAATATGTACATTATGAGGAACATATACACATTTCCATAGAGATTTTTTAATTTTTATTTTAAATTGCAAGCTCATGTGGAAATGGGATGGGATGAGCTTGACCTCAGTAAAGAATATTTCAGGGGGAACCCCACCAGTTTTCATGAGACTGAAACTGACGGATTGATCCATCTGGTGGTTGTTCTTGGCTTAACTGCATTTGGTTTCACTGATAGTGGAGCGGCCGATAGGAAGAAACATGTCACCCTTTCTGATTGGGGCGTTATATTATGCATATATGTTTGTATGGATGGATTTTGTGGCATTGCTCCATAGGATGGCCTTTAATGAATTCCTGAGGCATTACTCCCGCCTTGAGATCTGTAACTTGACTCCAGACACACTGACTAGTGACAAGTACAAGAAGTGGAGTCTGAATTTGATGGATGGGAACTGGAGAAGAGGATCCACAGCTGGTGGATGCAGAAATTACCCCGGTAAGTCATTCTTTAGCCTGTGCTTGCATTCACAGTGATTGCTTTTCACTGGTGTCTTCTAAACAGCTGCCAAACAGAATTAGAGAAGAGCTCTTCCTGTGTCAGGACTTCATTCAATGTTTAGGATTACTGGAGTATCTCTTCCAAATTGTATTCCCTGCCTATAGGATTTTATTGTGACTGTAGTGCAGCCGTTTCCATCTTGGTGCCCTCCAGATGCTTTGGATTTCAGCTCCCATCAGCCCCAGGCAGCATAGCAATGGTCAGGAATGCTGGGAGTTGTATGCCAAAAACTCAGGAGGGCATCAGGCTGGAGAAAGCTCCCCTTGTGCTTCATAACTATTCCATCTCCTGGACATTCCCTGGAAGTTACAGTTTAGTTTGCTAAAGCTTACCTTAGCTTTATCCAGTTCGCACCTCTAGTCTTTTCCACGTCAACAGACCTACGAACTATGAATCTTCACACTCCTTCCTCTCTCTCTCTCTCTCTCTCTCTCTGGGCTTGTCCACACCTAAGGGTGTGGAGGGAGGGAGGGAGGGAGGGAGGGAGGGAGGGGTAAGGATTGCAGACTTACCTGCTTCCGTGATCCTCCTCCAGCATCCAAATGGCAGTGTGACATCCTGAAAGTAAGGAGGGATATCACAGCCGCCATTTTTTTTCTTCAGAAGAGGAGCTGCGCAGATAAGTGTTTAAAACCGTGCCCCAACCCACCGACCCCGCCATCCCAGGGATGGTGAAATTGCTGCCCCCTACCCCATGGGCACAGAGCCACCCCGCGCAGCTCTGTGCCCTTTTCAGGCCCTCGGAGCGAGCGGCAGACCACCCACAGGCATTGGGATGGTCCCAGTACTGCGGGGAAAATGGAGGAGTTGTCCCTGCCTGCCCCCAGGATCTGCTGGGTGTCATTTGGATGCACAGGGATGATCCAGGGATGACCCTGGGGGAAAAAGCATGGTGTAGACATGCTCTCGCTCTCTCACTCTCTCTTTCTTTCAGTATAAGCCAGTTCTCTTCTGTCTAGCCCTATATTTGGACAAAAGTAGCTAACTGTCCCTGCCAGGTAACTCCTTGATTTCACCCTCCTCAGGCTCAGTCTGTAGAAGAGAGCACCAGAAATTTGGTCACAGGCCTGTCACTTAAGCCCCTGTCAAAAAGTGCCCTCTGATTCCCTGACCTTCAGGGATTTGGTGTACAACTAGTAGCATTTATGACCTCACCTTGACTGGAGGTTCAAAAGATCTACAAGCACCCACATCTTATGGAAAAATAATTCCCAAGTTTATTTCCAGACGTACATTTAGGGCATGGCCACCTTAAATCTCACCCTTCCCTGCCAGAAAATAAATCACCCATATGACCTTCGGAACTGGCGCCTTCGTTTTGCTTTCCCCCCTCCTCCCTCCCAATACATTTTCTTTTTCAGTGTCATTTAGATTGTGAATCTGAGGGCAGGGACTGTCTCATTATTAATCTCTGGGAGCCTTTTCTGGCTGACGAGCAGGATTAAAATGCTGTAAATAAATCAATAAAATGGAAGGGTTGTCTCTTTCCACGTCAGGATGACTGCTTAGAATCAACAGCTGAATCACCATAAGCAGAGGACTGTTTCAGTAACCTCCTCTCTTTCATCAGATACATTTTGGATGAACCCACAGTATTTGATTAAACTTGAAGAAGAGGATGAAGATCCTGACGATCCCGAAAAAGGTTGCACCTTCCTGGTTGGCCTGATTCAGAAGCACCGCCGGAAGCAACGGAAGATGGGGGAGGATATGCATACCATTGGCTTTGCCATCTATGAGGCACGCTCACTTGTACTGTTTTTCTTCTTTGCCAACCAAGGCAGATCTGGCCCCAGACATTTTGCTGCCTGAGAGGAAGAACAAGATGGTGCCCCCTCCCACGCTATGTACAAAAGCTGGCTGGACTGGCAGTTGAATCTTTCTTCAAGTTTGGCCATGGTACAGCATCCTCCCCTACACATGAAGGCGCCAAGCTAGCTTAGGGAGGGCAGGGCAGGCGTCTTAGCACATGGCTCTCTCCTCTAGCACTTTGCTGCTGCTTCCCAGCATTTGCTGCCTGAAGCAACTGCCTAATCCTGCCCAATGGTAGGGCTGGCCCTGATAAAGAGAGTAGATCATTACTTTTTAGGGACAAAGCTGACACATTCAGGAATGTATCATGCGTAGGTTGCAAGGTTACAGGTCCATGGTCTCCTCACAAGTTTGTTGGGTGGTAGATGGACAAAAGTTAACACACCCACCCATTACCATAAGTCCAGTTCATCAACTGCATGTTCATCCTGCATTTGCCTATAGCATCAGCTGATGTTTTACATTTACATACATGTCATCAGGAATGGGAAACTAGTGGCATTGCACATGTTTTGGCCTACAATTCCCATGATCCCTCACCATGGGCTTTGCTGCCTAGGGCTGTTAGGAGTTGTAGGCCAAAGCATCTGGAGGGCCTGAAGTTTCCCATTCCTTATAACATCTATGAATCGGCCACCCACCATCTTAATTTATATTGGTCTAGAGAAGACCTGGGGAAATTAAGACGGCAGGTGTCTATATTTAAATAACCCTCTTCCCGGCTGTGCCTGTTAAGCTATGGTGGACAATGGGGAGGAAGTGACCATGGGGGAAGGGCAGTAGGGTGACTGAGGCTGAGGGGTGGGGGAGAAGGGAGGGGGCAAAGAGAATGAATGAATGTAAATAGGTGTGTGTAAAAGAGAAAAACTGAGTTTGTGCAGGGGCAGGTGGTGATCCAGGGAGAGAAAGTGTGTGTGTGTGTGTATTTGGGAGGTGATCCAGGGACAAAGTGGGTGGTAGGTTGGGTTGACACAAGAGAAATGAATAGATGGAGAGATAACTAAACAGGAATTGATTTGGGGAAAATTGATTTGGAGGCAATCTCTCTATTCATTTTGGGGAATCAATTCATTTTAGTGGAATGTAGTTAGAAGTCATTTGGAGAAATTAATTGGTTTGCCTCCAGGGAAATGGGTGTTCTGCTAAAGCAGACAACTGTGCATTCATAGGAGTCATTTTGTGTTTTGGGACTGCAATCCTACCTGTGCTTTGTACTCAGGATCATGGGCAAGCTGCTTGTTTCTTACGGTCACCGGTTGTGCTGTGTGGGGTGAAATACATAGTTTGGGATTTGAAATTGAAACCCAATCTCTGCATTGCACTCAGTTTCTTAGGCAAGTTATTTCTCCTTTGGTAGTCATTTTTTAGGCTTGTCACACCACATGATAGTCATTTTGGCCCTGAGGAGAATTCCTCAAATTTACAATGTGCCCACAGGCCTCAGAAGATTGGAGGCCCTGTTCTAGAGAAATACACACCTGTTAGCTTAACAAGCAACAAAGTAGCTCAGGATTGTTCCAGATAAACTGGCGCTGTGGAAGACTTGTAGTTGTTTCATTGTTGAATGTTTTCAATACAAATGCATAATTTTTCTCTCTTTTTGCTTTCAACAGGTACCTCGCCAGGTATGTAGTGTGCATTTTCTGTAGGGCGTAGCTTTCTTTCTTTTTTAGCCCTTGAATGTCCCAATGAAGGGGACTTTCCAATCAATGTTTAAAGAAGCACTGGTGTTTCAAGTTTCAGAAGTGTATGTAGTTTTATCATGGACGCTTTTGTCTTTCACTGTATCTAAAAATATTTATCAGTGTGAGGAATTAAAAATGTGCCATCGTTTTATGGACGTTCAGGTTTATTGGTCCAGAAAGAAAGCTGTATTATACTTATTTTGAAAACAGTTTAAAATATTTGACCCTAGGTAGGGTGGCTCACTGACCAGTCGAAAACCCTCTTGTCCAGCCTTCCTCAACCTGGGGCGCTCCAGATGTGTTGGACTGCATCTCCCAGAATGCCCCAGCCAGAGCTGGGGCATTCTGGGAGTTGTAGTCCAACACATCTGGAGCGCCCCAGGTTGAGGAAAGCTGCTCTTGTCAGACAAATATTGTCAAAGTAAGCAGGCCCTATGCTGACTAAAGGTGCAATCCTATCCAGATGCTTGTCAGTTCATCGCCTCCGTGCTTCTCCCTCTCTACATTTTTCTTAGACAGGTGTTTTTGCCTGTGTAGCTAGGGCTCTGTGGAGAGGAAGGGGAGGAGGCTGGGGATAGCTCCCCTCCCCGCCCACAGAACCATGCCCTTCCTGTCCTCTCTGAAGTCACATTTGTGACCTTGGAGAGGCAGTCGGTGTGGTTTTCTCATGGCGACTATGACAGGGAACTTGGGTTCCTCAGTCTGAAGTCGGAGCACTGTCTCCACCCTCAGAGCCAAGAATCCAAACTTATCCTATGCCACACATCCCAGACGTTGTCTGGGGGGGGGGGGGGCACAGGATTGCTCTCTAAGAAACTTAACAAATGAACTCTTCTTACAAAACAAAGTAAATCCTAAACTATTGTACCATTTACTGTTAACAGTGCAAATGTTAACAGTATGTGAACAGTATTCAAGAGACAGAATTGCTCTTTTTGGTCTTTGTCCTGGAATCCCAAGAAAACTGCAGCAAGTTACACATTTTATTTAAAATTGTACTAAATAATTTGTACACCACATAAAAACTGTACAATAGGATCACTATTGATGGCTTGAAACGATACACCCCTTTTGTCAGCACAATTCACATCACATATTTATCCTAAAACAGGGGTGTTGAACCTCTTTCAGCCCAAGGGCCAAATTTAATTTCAGAGTTGTTCTTGGGAGACGTATTCCATTGGTGGGTGGGACTGAAGGCATGTATTAACAGATATTAGCTAGAAACTCTTACTGTTAGAATGAGGAAAAACTGCACAAAAGCTGGAAAACTACCACCCAATGATCAGTGGGAAAGGGGTGGAGGTCAGGAGAAGGGGTGTGTGGACATCTGGGGACCAACGATTTGGGCCCCAGGCCTGAAATTCAGCAGCCTGCATTAAGTTATGGGTAGTATTCTCTTCTGTTGCATTCTAAACTGATATAATAGGTTCCATTTTGTTGTTTTCTTCTATTAAGTCTTCTGGCCAAACCAATGTCCACCTGAGCAAAAACTACTTCCTGACCAATCGAGCAAAGGAACGCTCAAACACATTCATCAACCTCCGAGAGGTGTTAAATCGATTCAAGCTCCCCCCAGGAGAGTACATTATTGTGCCGTCCACTTTTGAACCCAACAAGAATGGGGATTTCTGCCTCCGAGTCTTCTCCGAAAAGAACGCAGATTCACAGTACGTCCCTTGTTGGCCAGTCCTCTTTTCCTCCTCCCCGCACCCCAAATCCTATGACTCTGAAATGTCCTATAAATGGAACTTGTAACGGATTGATTTTTAGCACTTGGGGCCTATGGTGAACATTAAAAGGTGGCTGTTGCTGCCACCTCTTTTAGAACAAATCCATGACTGTGATTGACCAGAGCAGTGGTGTCATCTTAAATGCTGAAGTGCAGGCACTCATCTTGACAGCCACGCCCCCAAGGAGATACCGAAAATGCAGCAGCTGTGTTGATCTATATCTGTGTTTTCCAGATTGTTAAGTGTCTTTCCTTCTGTCATCTGCTGAATGACAGGATCGGATTATGATGATGATGATGATGATGATTATCAGAATTTCATTATACTTGCACTAATTTGGATCACTGGCAAACACACACCCTGTCTGTCTTGCTGGAGGGACGTGTGGGGGTGGGTGGGTAGTGATTTCACTTACCATGCAGCTCATTGGGGAGGCGCTGTGGCTCAGTATGGTAGAGCACCCAGTTTGCATGTAGAAGGTCCCAGGTTTGATCCCCAGCTTCCTCAGGTAGGGCTGGAAAACGTCCTTCCTCTAGCCCTGGAGATCTGCTGCCAGCCAATGTAGACAGTACTGGGCTAGATGCACCAAGGGTCTGACTTAATATAAGGCAGCTTCTTATATTGCTATGAAATGAAGGAGAATTATCTGTTGCCCTCCTAAGCCCCAATTCAGTACAAATGCTGTGGGTTGAGCACAAGGGATGACCACCACACTCTAAGTTACATTGACCTTAACGGGGTGTGAATGACCATCACAGTCCAAATGTGTGGGTGGGATCCTGCAGACAAAACTGCTTCTGTCAATGGGAGTGATTCCCCCCACTTCTACCATCCAGCACTTCCATACACCCTCAAAATCTGATTTGGAGATATGGAAAAAGTCCCATTCCTCAAGCAAATTTCACCTTCTGTGGACAGATCTCTCTGGCAGAGAAATGGTGTCTCCCTAATATTAAATAACACCCAGAGAGCATTTCAAAGTGTTAATGTCAATCTAAACCCCCCTGCATCAGCTTTACTATTGTTTCCTGTCTTTATTTTTAGGGTTGTTGATGATGAAATTGAGGCCAACATTGAAGAGGTATGCTATGTAATATAAAGGCATGTTTTTGCTGAAGTCAGATTTGCCTGAAGCAAATACTCTTTGTGTGTCTGTTTGCTTTCCACGTCTGCTAGGCTTTTGAATGGTGGTAAGACATGCACGAAGCCATTAGGAATGCTCAGGCCATTGTGGGCCTAGAGCTACGTAGGCGGCAGCTGTGTCTGTTGGAGGGCCCGAACTTTGAGGCAGGTATAAACTCAAGTTTGTGATAGGCTCAGTGTCAGGAAGAAGAAATGCTTGAGTTTGTGAATATGAGCCCATCATTCCAAACCTCTAGACCAGAGGTGGGGAACCCCTTTCAGCCCAAGTCCCAAATTTCAATTTCAGAGAAGCTCTTGGGGGGCCACATTCCAGGGGCAGGCATGGCTGAAGGCAAAGGAAGCCGGGCCAAAGGGGTATGGCCCAAAAAACAAAAAGTACCAGCAGAAATTTTAACTTAAAACTAGGGTGACCATATGGAAGAGAGGCCAGGGCTCCTGTATCTTCAACAGTTGGATAGAAAAGGGAATTTCCAACAGGTGTCAATTGTATGCATGTAGCACTTGGAGAAATCCCCTCTTCGTCTGTTAAAGTTGCAGGAGCCCTGCCCTCGATACAAAAGAGGGAAGGGCACCTGCAACTTGAACTCTTGTGGTGAAGAGGGAATTTCACCAGGTGCTGCATGCATAGAAATGACACCTAATAAAATTCCCTTTTCTGTCCAACTGTTAAAAGATACATGAGCCCTGGCCTCCTTTCCATATGGCCACCCTAACCCTCTCCTCAGTGCTGCAGCCCTGACACAAATACCCAGCTGTGATTTGTTCTGGGAGGAAAATTACCATTGGTGTTATTGGCAGCTTTCTTTGGGGTGAACAGCAGCTGAAGTGGGTGGTATTGATGGGCCTGCAACATGGTAAAATGGATTAAATTCTATATATACACACACGCACACACCCCACGGTGCCAATCCTCCTTCCCCCACATTTCCATGGCTATTTTTAAAGGGGGCGAATTCAATCACATTTTAATGTAACATCTATTTTTGCCCTAAGTCTGTATGATGAAGGATGCTCATAAATCATACCACAATTATGGCTTCACCTTTGTACTTTATTTCTTGATTCTGAGGTTAATATGTCAGCCACGTCTTCGTTTTATTTTTTGTTCCAAATCAGACAAGACATCTCTCTATGCTCACATTTTCCCTCCCTGGATTAGACTGAAAGACATTTCCATAATTCATAGCAAATATTCAAATGGGGTCCCCTCCCCCCTGAACTGTTCGTAATCTTAACGCTGCTGCACAGGAGCGGCAACCTGAGATTCACTGAAGGACCTATGCATTATTCAGTCGGAATGGAATTCAAGCTAGGTGTTGAGGGTGAAAATTAATTTTTAATCCATCTCTGCCACAGCAAAAGAAAAATGTTTAATGTAACCCTAGAAATCTGCTTACAAATGATGAGTCCTTTGATCTTTTTCCTCCCCTGCTATTAATTTCCCTTCCTAGAAAGAAGTCACTGAAGATGAAATTGAACCGGGTTTTAAGAAAATGTTTGGGCAATTGGCTGGAGAGGTGAGTGGTTTAGCTTTCCATAAGGTGGGGCCTACAGCTCTCTACAAAATGCATAATCGCTGGCATTGGGGGAAAATGTGAATTAAGAGTACTATTAGAGAGGATATTTCAAGCAAACTGTTCACCTTGTCCTGTCTTTGCCTTCCATTTCCGCAGGATGCTGAGATCTCCGCCTTTGAGCTGTGTAATATTCTGAGAAAAGTCATGGCGAAACGTAAGTTCTTCTCTCCTCCTCTTGAACTGTTTCACTACCCCGTTAAGATTGTTTTACCTCACTGGCCATGAATGTCCACCATTCCTCATGGAATCGGAAGTGGTGCCACAGATTCTAGAGGTAGCACTGAAGGCCTGCAGAAACGTAACGCCCAGGTGCAAATTTCACATATGCACTTAGCACATATGCTGCATTGTGCTAAGGAAAAAGCCAGTCCATTTTCCCCACAGGCTGTCCCCACAGGAAGCCAGCTATGCAGATTTCACTCTCCCTAGACTTCTCTAGCTCTTGTGGTTCTTTGTGTAGACCTTGTGTACCAAAAGAGACCAGTGAAGTTCCCCACAGATCTATCCTATTGAAAGCCGAGGCTGAACATTGACTTCTACCAGGGCTGGATGACACGTGGGGGCCCTGCTGCCCTGCAGTGCGGCCACCACAACCCCCTTGCCATGCTATGAGGTTGCCACTGAATTTTGGCAGCAAACCACTAAAGGATGCTGAAACAGCCCGATTCTGCTTGTTTTATGCTAAATTTCATCATTTTCACAGTTTGCTGCCAAAAACTGACAGCAAACTGTTTTTTTAATAGATAAAGATTGCCACCGCCGCCACATTGATGAATTCAGTTGCGATGGCATCAGGCATGTGGCCTCTGAGGGAGGAGTCCAGAGGGGTTTGAAAACTGCCCTTAGGCCTCCTAAAGATGTCTACCCATCTTATACACTTTGTTGGAAGCCCTGAAGCAACAGGTCCAAACTTGGTTCAATTACTTATAGGTCGAGAGTGATCTGCTTGACAAAGCAAACCCCCACCAACACCTTTTCCCCCCTGGTCCTCTGTTTGTAATGCTGGACTCTTTTAATCAGTCTGGATCAGGTTGCTGTATGGAAGATTTGTGTTGGGGACTGGTTTCTTTGAGCCTCATGATCCTGACTTTACTTTTATTTATTTATTCTATCTTGTTTACTGCCAGGAAGTAGCTCTGGCATTTTTTGCTGGGTGCTGCTCCCATTAGATACTAAACATCTAATCCAAGAAGATAAATATATGGAAGGACTGGCACCAATATGCCAGACAAGGTTGACTCTCTCTCTGTCTGGATGTTAGTGTGTTATTGATTGGCATTTTTTTTCCATGTGTAATTGAACTCAGCCTCCGCAAAGCTAACACTCTAGAAACACTCTAGGAACCATTCGAGTGTCTGTGTAGCCATGAGTTGCTTGATTGATTCCTGCCCTTGCAGCGATATACATACACACCAATTTCTAGATGGCTTCTTTGGAATGAAATCACTGGTTGCTTCCACACTAACAGTTTAGTCTGAAATGGCCATTCTTTCTACACTCACCTTTTACAGTGAGTGCTTCCAGACAAGTTTTGTATTGTGCAACTGCGCTGGGCATTTTGTAATACTGACCTCCATGCTAGAGTAATGGGAACCTAGCGGCTCCCAAACCAATCGGAAATGAGTAGAAACACTTGTTTCCAGAATGCCTCAAGTCACCAGGCCATTCTGGAAATAAGTGTTTCTGTTCATTTTTGGACTTTCTTGGGGAAACGCTAGTTCCTGTTGCGCCAACGAATGCTACGGAACGAGCAGAGCAGCAGTACTGGATACTGCCCACTGCTTCTTTGGGTGTTACATGGGAGTCCAGGCATTGTCATCTTTAGCTTGGAGTCCTTCTGTGTTTTCCCATAGCTTCTTCCTATCTTTTTTCTGAAGAAAAGACAGAATTAGCTGTACAATGCCTTCTGATTCTTAGCGCTAGACGCGATGACGATGTTCATTGCATTCCAAGCTTTTAAGAGTTGAAATTAATAAAGAAGAAGTAAGAGTAGTATTGTTATTATGGAAACAGGAAAATGATGTGGGGGAAGGTTCCATGCGTAACGACTGTGCCGTTTTTGCTTGCAGGCCAAGACATTAAATCAGATGGCTTCAGCATTGAAACATGTAAAATCATGGTTGATCTATTAGATGTATCCTTCAGTGTATTTTGTTTGACTGCATGTCTTGTGCTTACAAGACCAACACATCAAAGGGGTAGGGGGAATATTGGTGAAAACATATTGCATATTGGTGAAAACAGGAAGGTGGCATGACAAGAAAGGTACAAAGTAGTTCCCAAGACCTTAAAGAGCGACGCGTCTTGCAATTTTGAGATTCTTGTATATACCGCAGATGCTGGCTCCCATCCATCCAGGGACAGGGATAGGTGGGGAGATGGAAAACATCACAGAGCAAATCAGATCTGTTCATAACTGCCTTATTTTAGCAGATATCCAATATTAGAAGGTGCTGTGACTCCTTGGCAGGACACATGCTTCCCACGGAGAAGCTTCAAGGATCTATGCCTGGCCTTGGCTTGAAAAGATTTCAGACGGCAGGCTGAGAGATCCCCACCTGAAAGCTTGGGTTGGGGGTGGGGGGGCTATTGCAAGTCAGAATAGACCAGCCTTCCCCAATCCGGCACCCTCCAGATATGATGGGTTATAGCACCCCATCATCCCCAGCCACCAGGTTAATGGAAGTTGTAGACCAACCCATTTGGAGGGTGCTGGAATGGAGGAAGGCTGGAATATACGGACCACCAGTATGACTCTGCATAAGCATCTTTATACGTGCATGAGATGGGCCTAATTAGTACATTCCTGTACATATAATGTATATGTTGCGTATAAGCAGAAGGAGTTTCTCATTTGAAGGGAATAATTTTGCCTGCGCCAATCCTAAAGTATCAAATGAGGCTACAAAGCTCTCCATGGGCTTGTTCCACTCTACCTTTCCGTCATTATGTCCCTCCCTGTGACCTCCAGTCCCACAACCCACCATCCTCCTCTTGAGGGTACCAGGGTTGACGAAGGCTGAGCTAGACCATAAGGTCTCTTTGGGGCAGTTTTTTTTTCTTGCTAGTGAATTAAACAGCCTCCCTCAACCTGGTGCCTTCCAAAGCTATTGGACATCAATTCCCTTCAAGCACAGCCAGCATGACCAGTGGTTAGAGATGCTGGGCAGCACAAAGCATCGTGTATATTGATGGTGCTGCCCAAATATGCAGCGGTAGTGTCAGCCAAACACCTATGCCAAGGTGTGGTGATGCACATATCAGGCAGTGGCTCTCCAAAAGTCGTGAACACATGAGCCTCTATATGTGCAAAACATACAAAGAAGTACGAAACAGTCTGTCAGAGACCAAATGAAGCGAGCAACAAAACTGTTACACAAAAAAGGGCATTAGCAAAGTGCTTGATCAACTGGTAGGTAGGTACCAGTAAATGGAACAGAATTTTGAGCTTGGGTAGGATTGTCCATGTCTCGAAACTCTTTGGAATTTGTAACATCTGCCAAACAGCCTTGCTGACCATCACTTTTTTAGGCATGCAGAATATAACAGCAAATTTGCCAGTACATAGAAGAAAGAACCTGAATTAGATCAAGATTGGCATTGGTCTCTACTTCTTATTATTATTATTATTATTATTATTATTATTATTATTATTATTATTATTATTATTATTATTATGGCCAAAGTATACCCAACTTTGGGAAAACATAGCTTTTACTGCTTGAAATTAGAGTATCCTTAACCAGAACAGTGTGACGGAAGTGGTAAACTGGGGCTGAAGGAGTTTCATGTACTTTGGACGAAGATTCAGAGGTATCAGGTAAGAGGACATCTTTAAAAGTAGAGTGAGAGATGTGTTTCTTTACTTGGGCACCTAAGTGTGTGCACATGATGTAACCTTCCCAGGATGATTATGCCATCAGTATCAAGCGACAGATATTCCATTACACCTCAGAGCATGCACAGTGATTTGCAGTGGCCTAACACAGTGGAAGCTGGTGACTCCGATGCCAGTGGGGCAGTGAATCCGCTCTGGGTTCCAGTGAGAGCTAGTCAAAACTCTGAAGGAGCTATCCAAGATGCTGAACCCAACCCCCAAAATAGGCTCAGTATCTTGGATAGATCCTTGAGAGTTCTGACTGAAACCTGGAGTGGATTCTTTGCCCCACTGACATTGGAGCCACCAGCCTCCACTTGTCTAACAGTAAACATTGCAACCAGTAGCAATGTTCAGTTAGACCAGCATTATCAGGTCAATTTTATGTGGCCCAAGAGTCACTTTTAAATAGAAGAACTGCTCTTTAATTTCATGCAAGGAAAACTAAGAATAATGGAGTGATTAAAACAAAGGAAGCACTCCATATTTTTATGGCTTTTCCTTTCCCCCCGTAAGGCACAGCTGCTGCCAAGTTTTTATCCAAGTTTTGCCTTTTTCAGAAAATTTACCGGGAAATGGATGTGGATCGTTCTGGAACCATGAACTCCTATGAGATGCGGAAAGCCTTAGAACAAGCAGGTACCTCTAGTGCTATCCTCTGTATTTTTTTAATTAATAAATTAATATGTACTGCTTAACAAAGGAATTTACCAAAGTGGTGCACGGTACAAAAACATAACTCCAAAAATAAAATATAATATCAAAGTATTTACTAGTTTCAGCAAATACATACCTAAAAGAGTAACAAGCACCATGTTCAGTCGGTCTCTCAGCCCAGCCTACTTCACAGGGAGCCCGTGTGGTGTAGCAGCTAGAGTGTGGGACTGGGAATCGGGGTTCGAGGCCCCACTCAGCCATGGAAGCCCACTGGGTGACTTTGGGCCAATCACAGACTCTCAACCCAGCCTACTTCACAGGGTTGTTGTTGTGAGAATAACATAGAGGATTGTGTATGCCACCTTGGGTTCCTTCAAGGAAAAAGGGTGGGATATAAATGTAACAAATAAATAAGTAAATATGGAAAAATTAAGATGGGAAAGCTTGAGTGAAAGGATGTTTTTAGCATATTAGTGCCTTCCCCTCTCGCGGTTTCCATGTCGAGTTGCACCATCCAAGAATGTACCTGTGCCAATGAGTTCCTCTTTGCTTGTGTGTTTCAGGCTTTAAGCTGGATTGCCAGTTGCACCAAGTCATCGTGGCCCGTTTTGCTGATGAGCAGCTGATTATTGATTTTGACAATTTCGTGAGGTGCTTGATTCGACTGGAAACCTTGTTCAGTGAGTAATTTGTCATCGTCGTCATCCATTTCTGTCACGGCCTCCATCCTAACTTAAGTTTTTAATTGAGATTTTTTTTCCTCTTACAATATTCTCAAATGGGCTTCTAACACAACACGTTCCATTGCAATATAATGGCATGGCAGGTGCTACTTCTCCACCTCACCCCACCCTTTAACCTCTCTGGTCTGTAAGCTGGCCAGCCATGGGCACTGAACCTATAGGTTCCTATGAACATGAACTCCTAGCTCAGTAAAATAGTGGTCAATTAAACATTCACAAGAGCGATCCTAATAGATTGCTTTTTCCTCCACCACCAGGCCTATTCAGACAACCAACTCGTGTAATAATTATCAGATTTGACGGATATCCTCACTGAAGCAGACTGCAGTCACATAAGAAAGCTCTGTGTTACTCTTGCATACAATCCAACTATCGCCTTGATCCTTTCAGTTATTGTAAAACAGTCACTCTACTCCAGGTGAAGTGTGGGTAGTCAGGGCGGAGGGGGCCTGCCCCCCCTTAAAAAAAATTCTGCCCCCATTTTTTATTTTATTTTTTACAGACATGAAATATTATAGTTATTGTTGAATGGCTTAAAGCAAGAGTGGTGGAAACTCCCAACCTGCAAAGTGGATGTGGCCCACAGTGCCTTTGGATACAGCCTGTAGCCTCCCTTGCATGGGAATTAGTATTCCAAGAAAAGAAGCTCCTATTTGCATGAATAGGAGGGTGCTTTTTCCTAAGCCTAATTGCTGTGCCAGAACAGGTTGGTGGCAGGTGGGTCAGTTTTCAGAGGGTTTACAGCTGGGGAGAAGAGTTAAGACCCTCCTGCCTGCTGCTATGACTTAAAGAATAGTTGTTCAAGGTTCGTGTTATTAATTTTTATGAACTACCAGTTTTCTCTCCTTATTTTTTTTATGAAGAAAACATTTCATTGTTGCTTTGTTCTTTCCTGGAAGCCTGAGCTTTGTTATTCATTTTCTGTTCCCCACCCCCACAGAGATATTTAAGAAACTGGATACTGAGAAAACAGGAACAATACAGATGAATCTTGTCACTGTAAGTTAACAAGCCTGTCAAGATCAAACAGCACAGCTTTGGCACAGGCTAAAGTCACTTTGGTGGAAGTGCTCCAAAGTGTTTGTATTTGTATTTAATTGGCAATCTCAACACGCGTGCTCTGCTTCTACGCCAGACACTTTTTGCCAAGTATCTGAGGCATGCATGGTTTCTTGCTGAGCTCGTAAACGCTGATCAGAAATACAGACATGTTTGTGGGCTCGAAAGCACAGGGCAGCGATTTCTGCACAACACTAAGACGGGGATTTGCCTGTAACTATGAGCTGGATCACACAACAAAGCACCTTAGGGAGCATGCACAGCCACCAGGTCAGACACCCACACTGCTCTCTCCAACCTCATTTTTTGCATGCACAGATCACGCTTGCATGTCAAAAGCAATGCGCAAACCGTTTACATGCACGTCATCCATTTTCAGAGCTCTGTAGTAAAATAATGTACACAAAGAGAGAAAAATCACAGGATACTGTAAGGGAATTTATTGATGAAAAGCCCGACATGTTTCGGCCTCTTACTGTAATATTTGGCCTTTTTTGAAGGGTTATAAGCATGTCTGCAGAGAGGCTTATCAGATTGCCATGTGCTATAAACACAGTTGCTAGTGTTTATGGCACAATCTGTTATAAGATTTTTTTAACCCTTTGAAGGCCTAATACTACAGAAAGAGGCTGAATGCATCACACTTTTCATTAATAGTCATTTAGAGCATCCTGAAATTATTCTTTTTGTGTTCAACTTGGATACTTACCTTCATTGCACCTTAGTAAAATAATATGCAATTTTGCACATTATTGCTTTGCACATACCTCTTCCCGACAGACATAAAGTTGTGGCAGATCCAGAAGTCACTTGCGCTCCTGCGTCTTTGAAAATGAAAATGTGTGAATTGGCTCCCAATCTTTCAAATTACTTGTCTGCAAGTGCACCAAAGGCAGAAACAGCACTAGGTATCATGTCTGCCAGCATTCTCTACCTTGCTTTTGCTTACATTCACATAGAAGTAGCATGTGAATAATCCAGTTGCACACGATTACTGTGACAACAGCTCATAGTTAGGTATGGCCTCCTTTATCTATGGCAGGGGTAGGCAACGTGCAAGCGGCAGGCTGCCCGCCCCCCCCCAAATTGCAAAAAACAACACCTCTTTAAAACAAAACAAAACCCATAAGCAGTCATTTTGAACTTCTGGCTATTTCAGTGCTCTGTAGCTAGTATGGAGCATGAAAAGGTTCCAAATTAGCTTGAAAAGAGACTTATTATGACCCTTTTGGCATTCCAAAGTCACTCCAGATGCCTTAAAAAATATGCTCTGCAAAGTGGGAGGGGGGTGTCCAAAGGGCAAAATGAGCACAGACCTGATCTATGTGAGTGCAAGTGGTAGAAGACATTTGTACGGTGGCAGATAATCACATGGATGAGCAGAAACTAGGGACAAGTACAGTTAGTTAAGTTGTGTATCTATTATTTTACAGTATCCCTCATACATTTTCTACTCTTAATGCATTTCATTATTATCTGGGAAGATGCTAACCCAGGGGTCACTCGAAAAATATTTATGTTCCTCTTTTTATAATGTACATACATGGATTTGTATGAAATGCATAAAACTTTCTAGCAATTATACATGGGGCACAACAAAAGTGGGCCAAATAAGTATCTATTTGGACGTGATGTCTATATGCAACCATTTCAAATACTGAAATGATGTAAGGTCCTCAATCCATAGCATTATAGGAGATGAGTGTTTATCCTCCTAATATTGTAATATTAGTCTTTTAGCTGTCAAAAGGGTTCAGAGAATCCATTTAGGCCGCCAATTGTTAATTTCCATGAAGCAGGTAAATAATTTTAAAAGCGTGTACTTGTGCAGTCCTATAGCCATAGGATTTTTTTGGTTTCTGGGAACCATGGTTGGAGCCAGGGCTGTGATCACGATTCCCAGAAACCACGCCTCCTGTGCAGAGACAGGGAAAAGGGGTGGGGAGAGGAGATTGCAGAAGCCGCATTACACAGTTTCCTACGTGGCCTCTGACTCCCACTCCAGATCTCCCGAGCTATACAGGCAAAATTGCAGGGTGCCCAGAGGTGAGGATTGCCTCTGTGCTCCAGTTGCCCTGCATTGGGTAGCTGTCAGCCTTCGAGTTTGGGGGGCTGATGATTGGCTCCATGGGATTGCACTCTATTCTCAATGAATATTGAACACTGTTCCAGTACAATATTTTTTCTGTGTAATAACCTCCCTGCAAAAAGAAGCAACTACTGAACATTGCCAAAACATATATTTAAAAGAAGTGTTAGCTGTATTGCAGTGCCAGCAATTAGCTGAATTATGCAATCCCTGATTAAAGAGATATTGTGGTGTCCAATAGACACAAAGCAAACATTTTTGTTCAGTAAAACCTAGGATCCGTAGATGCCAAAGTGGCGATCCACTGACTCGTCATTTTGTGGTGGTGCCCACAGCAGTATCTCAAATTCCCAAATGAGCCCACAGGTCCAAAAACATTGTGGAACCCCGTATTAGCCATTTCCAAAAGGTTGTCGTCATGTCTCCCCCCACCTTTCCACAAGGGAGCAATGTTAAAACTTTTGATAGGGAAACAAATCACAACCTGTGTCATCTGACATTATGTACACCATTCCCATTACCTAGAGATAAATCACAGAGGAATTTGCACAGGGACATATGGCCTTTATGAAGGCTAGTCATTTAATTTCATCAGTTATAGCAGAGTAGTGCCAGTTCTTACCTTTTGTAGCTGGAATCTCTAAAAAGGCTGAGAAAAAAGTGACCACAAATTTCATCTATAGATTGAGTTAAACTTCCCTTTTTTGCCTCAAGTGCTTTTTTGTGGATAGATACATTTCCTTTTAGGAAGTTGCTAAATACTTCGGCGAAGTTGATCTTAACTGTACCAAGTTTATTCAAGCTAACTTATATTATGTTTTTCCTTCTGTCCCATAGTGGGTGTGCTTTACTATCATATGAAGAACCAATGGACCTCAGTTAAGGACTTCTCCTGGGAACATGAGCATCAGTTTATGACCAATATGAAACATGCAAAAAAAGAAGAAGTGCTATTATATTTCAACACTAATGTGTACCTTATATTTATGAATGAAGCTGCTGAAGGAGAGGAAGAATATTGAAAAGCAAAATGAAAGCACAGTGGAAGTAGCTTCAATATACAAGCTTTAACTTTTTGTATAATTTTATTCGCTTAAGCTATTTCCATGTTTGTTATAAGAAATTAAAGTTTAAATGAAATCTCAACACAGGTCTTTTAAGAAAATAACCTCCACTTTTAAGAAGGCCAAGTGCAATGTATGTTATTCAGACTTTAATGATTAGGAATTATAAACTCTAAAAGCAAGTTATACAATGTACTTCTTACAACCACAAGCTACAGGGATTAAAGACCAGTGTTTATGCTAGCCAACTGAAACTCATGCCAGTATTTAATGAACTGCATTGACTTTGCCACCCATATATAGGATGGTAGTAACTACTTCACATCCCCAAAACACACCATCCTTTAGATTTTAATATTATTCAAATGATTTTTAAGCTTTGACCATCATCTTAAAGATGGAGAATCAGCTCTTAAATTATACCAAGTAAGCACTATTGCCTGTTTGATGGGCAAGACCCCTGTAAATCTCAAATAAAATCAAGAGGTTTACACTTGATCATCACAAAACAAAGCTGCTGCCAAACAGAACTACTGTATCTCAGCAGCTGCTCAGAAATGATGGTAGCAGAATACGGCAACTAAATTATGTCATGTTATAATATTCCTTTTCACGAATGACTTCAAGATACTTTGCCTTTCCTAATATGGGAGATTTTTAAAAAGCAATTATAAAGTCAGCTGAGCTAGTAACATTTTTAACTTCTGAGAATGGAATAAATTTCTTGCGTTTATGCAGTGCCAAATTGTCTACTGTTGTCATATGTTGCCTCTTAAGTGTAGCAGTGGTAAGTCTGTCATTTCAGAAAATTATAGCTCATGGTATTTTTGGATATTGGTAATGTTCCTGGCCTAAAAAGGCTTAAGGGAATAATATATCACATACTCTCAGAGACAAGGCAAAGGCCATTTCAGAACTCTTGAGATTACAGAGAAAGGCAATGGACCATTCACTTTCCTGTTCCTAACACAAGCGAGTTACTTTGTTAAAAAAATGATTAATTAGCATGTTGCACTCAATGCACTTTAACAACATGTACAAGAATATTATTGTTTTTTCCAGTTTTTCTTTTAAAGCATTTTGACATAAGAGTTTCAGATGAGAATGCCACTTTTAAAATATACAATGTGCACACACAGCAGATCTCACATCACTCTGCAGGCGTACTGGGATAGGAACAAAAAGAAGCTGGAAAGCAAATTTCAAGATAGGATCATAGATGACTGGAAAACCTTGCAATAGCTCTGCCCCTCTTACTGGAACACTGACTTACATGGAAGGCTTTTAAACAAGAAACAATAAAGGTTTGTTAAATGAGGGTGAGGAATTATGGTCAGCAGATATCTTGGCCTCTAACCCTCCAATGAAAAAGCTGTCTTGGGGAGGGGGGGAATATTGTAGTTCAAGGCCACAGAATTGAAGCCTGGCAGATCCATCATAATTCAAGAAGGCAGGCTGTTGCTAATATTAGATACAAGAAAACCATTTTAGTACAAGGGGTGTCCTTTTCAAATCCGCCCCCACCCTAAGCCCAGCAATATAAACTAATCAATTTGGGATAAACTGATGAGGGCTCAGATATCAGGTGCCATGTAATTTATAGAAGTTACAAGTCAAAGGGAACATCTTCCAAACCTAATAACCACAGAATGCTGACAAGATACGGAGTTGCAAATTGTAGCCTTTAATGTGTCCACGTCAGCAGAGGAGGTCAGCTCAATGACAAAAGCACTGTATGGCTGAGTGTTAAAACTTGACACCAGGCAAATTGGTATTTCTGAAGCAAAAATTTAATCACAGTTAAGAATAAAAAGATAGTTGTAACAAAATTTGTGAGATGTACGGTCTACACAGATTTTCGACATTTAATATCCAAATTACAAAAGACTTTTTAAAAAACACTATAAGCTACATTACCTGTGAGATAGCATATATTTCAAATACTTTGGAATCCTAAAATGCTACTGCACTTTAAAAGTTATTGCTCAGAGAATTGGTTTAGGTTCCTTATTTTAAGATGCATTCATACAGTTAACTCTGCTACTAAGACACATTTCATAAGCAGAAGGTTTGATATTAATTTTTGTATGAATAGCTTGGCTGACTTATATTGGCGCAGTTTCTAAAGGAGGGAATGCAAGGAGCATAAGAACAGTGACTGTCTAGGGTAACGATTGTAATGTACCATCAAGAGAGAATCCAAAGGGAAGAGTGGGGAAGCCATCTGCAAAGGCAGACCAGGCAGTGATTCGCCATTAGGCTTAGTTTGCCTAAATGGAGACAAGTTCATTTGCTTGAAAGTAGCATTCCAGATTGGGGAATATTTTCCACCATTTGTGAATGCAGTGTATCCTTCATCTGTTTCAAAACATATTCAGTGTTGCTTTCATATCACATTGAAATCGAAGTAAGTTTCATGAAATTGGTGCCAACACAAAAATGCATTTTTTTTTCTAGCAAAAAGATAAAATCATTCTGTGGCTGGTACTTCAGAAAATTGCTTCCAAATGTTTTCATGCCAGGCTTCTTTGCCTTGGCTTAATCCTAGGGTAGAGCTGGGGGGGAAAGAGAGAGAGTTTTAAAAAAGCAATTCAAGTTGCATAAAATACGTTTCAAGAATTTGTAAATATAAAAGGAATATTTCAGTTGTGTTAGTGCATACTATCTTATGCAACTCATCTTTAGTAGAACACATACTATGTGCATCCATTTTTTGCATCCATTAAGCAAAAAGAAATTTTTTAGTAATTCGTTTAAAAATTGTTGCTAGACTCCTGGGAACTAATAGTCTATAGAGCACTATCAACTGTAGCAACAGATCAGCAAGTATGAGATGCAATGCTTTAGAAGATTCCAAGCTGCACTGAGTGTTTAGGTTAATTCAGAGAGGTACAACAATAGATTGACACAAGCACACTGAGCAACAGAATGTATGTCAGTCCTTTATAAACAGAAGACATTTAAAGTTATGTTCTCAGTTACTCATAGTTCGTTATCAATAGGATAACAATACTGAACAATATTTCCCAAGTGCACTGGACCTCCTGTTATAATCCAAAACAGCCAATGACTTTATGATTCCAAAAGACAAGAAGATACCTTTAACCAAGCCTAAATATATTCAACTGAAAGAATTGCATATTCAATTATCAAAACATCTGCTGGTCTAAAACCGTAGTTAAAGTTATCTCAAGTTGGCTCCATAAAGCCAGGAAATTGGAAGTGCCTGCTCCGTGATAGTAATGACTTGGCGCAGTATCACAAAATGTGCTTGCTTACAATTTATCCTCCATGCACCCACACTTTTCCTAATCTTTCAATCCCAAATGCAGATGTGGAGGATGGAGTGCCTGGGACCAGCAAAGATGTCCCATGTTGTCTTAGTCCTGAATTGCTTTATGAAGTATCTGAACCTCACTGTATTTCTGGAAGAACGATGTGAGTTGACCCATACCTGTTTGTTGCTTATAAGCAAGCACAATTTGTGACACTGCACATCATTACGGATCACAGGGCATGTCCAGCATTACCTTCCAATTTCCTGGCTTTGTGGCATTTGAGCCAGCAAGAGATAGCCATAGCCATAACTCTATTCTTAAACCTGCAGGTTTGTTTTAATCATTCAGTTTCCCTGGTTTTTAAAGAGGAGCTTATGACAGTATTCTGAGAAACACAAACTAAAAAAAAACCCATGAACAAGCCATTAACTGAGTATATGTGTACAAATGAACAGCTATGTCCCTGAGTAAGCTTGCACATGATTCCAGCATAGCTTTTTCCTTTTCCTCGCTACCTTCATTATTGATCTGTCAATCAGTGAGAGTGATTTCCTCAGCCTTAAAAATTACCTCATTCTTATCTCAGTTGGTGGTTTCCTGCTACCCCTTCCACACTGTCAGAATGCTGACAGGAATACTGGAATTTGTTTCGAAATACTGGCAGCATTCTAGTTTCTGAGTGAAACTGAGCATAGCCAACATAACTCTACCAGCAGCTGCTGCCATCGTTTTTCATGGGGCAGAAAACCCCTGATAACTTTTATACCACTGCTCAGAATATCATCAAACGACCTCTTCCACAAGCCCAAACATTAGTTGTTTATCACAAAATTTGAAAGTGATATTTATTATTATTATTATTATTATTATTATTATTATTATTATTATTTATTTATTTATATAGCACCATCAATGCACATGGTGCTGTACAGAGTATAACAGTAAATAGCAAGGCCCTGCCGCATAGGCTTACATTCTAATAAAATCATAGTAAAGCAATAAGGAGGGGAAGAGAATGGAAACAGGCACAGGGTAGGGTAAAACTAACAGTATAACAGTATAACTAACAGTCTAAAGTCTGAGCAACATCAAGTTTTAAAAGCTTTAGGAAAAAGAAAAGTTTTTAGCTGAGCTTTAAAAGCTGTGATTGAACTTGTAGTTCTCAAATGTTCTGGAAGAGCGTTCCAGGCGTAAGGGGCAGCAGAAGAGAATGGACTAAGCCGAGCAAGGGAAGTAGAGACCCTTGGGCAGGTGAGAAACATGGCGTCAGAGGAGCGAAGAGCACGAGCAGGGCAATAGTTTGAGATGAGAGAGGAGAGATAGGGCGGAGCTAGACCGTGGAAAGCTTTGAAGGTCAACAGGAGAAGTTTATATTGGATTCTGAAGTGAATTGGAAACCAATGAAGAGATTTCAGAAGTGGAGTAACATGGTCAGAGCGGCGAGCCAAGAAGATGATCTTCGCGGCAGCGTGGTGGACAGAAACGAACGGACTGACCACAGCTTGGATTAACCAGTACAAAAATGTTAACTTTCACCACTTTTTAACTGCTGTACTTATGGCAATTTGTATTGGATCAGTTTGAAATTATGCACAATTGAAGACCTCATCAAGTTTAGTTATTAACTCAACAGGTGTAATTTTATTAGTAGTAGAATCCTGAGGTTTATGATAGAAGTTTTTGTTGTTGTTGTTGGCCATTCACACTATCTAAAGGAGCTCTCCTATAACCCTTTAATTCTTTCCCTGCTTCCATTTCTATCTTTTTTCCCCGTTTCTTGTGATATATTTTAGATGGTAAGCTCTTCTGCGCTGAGATCTATGCTCTTGTATTCTGTGAAGTGCTACCTAATGATGTAATAATTATTATGCCAAGTGCTCTGGAATACACTCTGTTTATGTCAGGAAGACCGCTTTGCAGCCCTATTGATGTGAGGGGGATTGAACCATGGCAATAGTCTCTATTGGCAACCATAACTTCTATTTTGGCCTTTGAATATGTCATTTCGATGCATGGAACTGACAGTCAGGGGTGCACAAATTTAGGCCTGGCTTATTAACCAGCCACAATTTATGATCATCACCACCACACCTTCTCCTTTTAGAGTCCTGGAGCATGTGCAGAGAATTTGGGTGATGGGTATGGGTTTCTCTCTGTGCTGGGCTTTTGCAGTGTGTGCAAACTGCTGGCTTCTGCAAAGACAAATAGGAAGCAAGAGAAACTACATAGCCTTTCCTTCCCCCAAATTTTCCACGGAGGAAAATTTCTCTCCTGTGAGCTGTGTTTGCTGGAAGCACAGGAAAAATGCAACAGGTAATGCAAATTAGGCACAATTATAATTTAATGAATAATTCCCAACACGTTTTAAATATATTTGTCTGAGGAAATTGATCAACAACGAAAGCAATATAAACTGCATCTCCTTCTAGCATCTTCTAGCCCTTAATTTGTAGAGTGGTGTCTCCAAGTATTACTGTTTGCTAGAGATTGTTTCACTACAAATGCTTAACAGTAAGTGGAAGCCATAAGGCCAACATTCAAGCAGCTCAGTAGTTTGGTATTTTGTGGCTTTCCTAAAGAAGCCAAAGTTTTATAGGGATAGGCCAAGAGTAACCAAGTTCTTGTGATCTGCAATCCTTGTTGAGCTATGAAATGGGAAAGCAAGCTGCATAAAACCATTATTGGTACTAAGGATTGAAGAACATCCTATTTTCATCACACAAGGACATGTCCGTGGAGATTTCTAAAAGCAAAGTTTCCGATGCACTTCTAAGCCCTACAGTGTACACACATTCAAAGGTACTTTTCCAGCTTTTGTTCCTAACAGCTTCTACAACAGGACAATCAGCTGTGGTTTGGTAGTGCCTGTGTAGTCTGCATTGCAAAGCTGTAAGGCTGGGGACTCCAATGTGGTGCCCACTGACACCTTTCTCAGTGCCAACCAGGCCCCTGTCCCTCCCCTAGTTTTGTTTTACTTCCTAAGATTTAAAAAAAATTAAACTGGAAGGTTGCCATGCTGGAAAGCAAAGTGCTGCCCTCTTTATTTGGGTTCAAAAGAGCAGTTTTGGGTTTTGGAGCTCAGCCCTACCTCTGCCGTGTACTTAAGATTCTTGGGCAACTTACTTTTTTTAGTCTCACCAATTTGCCTTCTGGGAAATGCCCATAGGAGCATAGTTGGGGTGGGGGCAATTTCAGCTCACAGCCACTTTTTAAAGTCAAAGCTTGTTTATTGGGGGGAAATGCCACATGTTCTACCTTTTTCATCTCTCATTACAGTGTTTTATTCTTCCTAAAGTTGCCATGCTTCTATACCATCAACAGCTTTCATCCTCCTCAGTAGACATCATTAATTGTGTTCGTTGTGCTGCTTCCCTAGCCTTGTATTTTAAAAAAAACCATCAGAGTAGTAGTACTACAGAATCATAGAATAGTAGAGTTGGAGAGGGCCTATACTGTCATCGAGTCCAACCCCCTACTCAATGCAGGAATCTACCTGGAAGCATATTTAACAGATAGCTGTCCAGCTGCCTTGAATGCCTCTAGTGTGGGAGAGCCCACGACCTCACTAGGTAATTGGTCCCATTGTCATACTGCTCTAACAGTCAGGAAGTTTTTCCTGAAGTCCAGCCAGAATCTGGCTTCCAGTAACTTGAGCCCATTATTCAGTGTCCTGGGAGGATCGAGAAGAGATCCTGGCCCTCCTCTGTGTGACAACCTTTCAAGTATTTAAAGAGTGCTATCATGTCTCCCCTCAGTCTTCTCTTCTCCAGGTTAAACATGCCCAGTTCTTTCAGTCTCTCCTCATAGGGCTTTGTTTCCAGACCCTCCTCTGAACCCCCTCCAGCGTATCTGCATCCTTCTTGAAAACCTCCAAATCCTGATGCCACATCCAATACCAATAATGGCAGACTATTAATCACTGGCTAGTCAAGGAAGGACTTGAGTAAAGGAAATGAGTAAATTAACTATGGGTAATGAAGCTTAAATAGGTGGGACTATGGTTCAGAAGACACAAATGTCAGAATCATTTTGAAACAAAAGCAAAATTCCAGCAGATATGTCCATTTCACACTATTTTAAAAAGTGTTGCTTGAAGAAAAGGGAAAAAATGCTGAAGGTAGTCTCAAGGATTTTAAAGATATACTTTCTGAAAGAAGCATTTTAAGGACAGATAAGCAGCAGCAGCAGAAGGCAGTATTTCTGACAAATATAAGGGTGAAGCGAGGGTATTCCATTTATAAAGCTCATTTTGAAAACCTAGGATTCCATTCTTCAAAGCTGCCTTTTGAAAATGTTCATGTTTGTGAATACACGGATAATCTGTGAAGATGCTGATCATCAAATACCAATCAGCTGAAACCAAGACAAGCTAAAACTCTGCCAGCACTGAAGGATTATCTGCTGGACCAGAGATACTAGACATGTATAAAGAGATTAAGAAAGAGAGGAATTATAAATAAAGTGATGCCAAAGTCCATCTGCTACAGTTTTACTGTAGCATGGAGGGGCCAAGAATGATACAAATGGGAAAAAAGCTGTGTACAGTGCCATGAAGAACAGAAAAGGAGAAATCAAATGCATTCATCACTGTTATATATTGCCTTTACTTGTTATTGAACTTTTACGGATCCCAAAAGTGATTAGCAAACACCTGAAAATTGAGTAAAGTCAAAAAGAGAAACACATACTGACATATAAGACATAACTGCCACAATTCAGTGTTCAAATTATACTTGAGTTAAACTCAATGTAAGTCCTACTTACAGTAGACCTACTGAAATTAATGGGACAAATTAATTTTGACTAACATCCCATTCACTTCCATGGGTCTACTCTAAGTAGGACTTAAACTGGAGCACTTAGCTACTGTTTTAAAAGGCCACCAAAGGGACATGCCTCAATTTCACAAACAAACAAACAAAAATAGGGAAGGGAATCGAAGCTTGTATATTTCACTAAGAGTCTACTACCTTTCCTCCCATAAAAATGCACTAATTTTATGCAAAGTAAAATATGTAGCTGATCAAATACTGTAAGAATGCTTTAGATGCTTTCCTTCTTGGAGAAAGATAGGAAAGAAATAGAACACACAAGCAGCAGCCATGTAAGGAGGTTTTCATCAAAAAGTCAGGTCTCTCACAAATGTTTGGGGATTAATCAAGGCTCTTGTTAGATCCCTTGGATTCCAGTATAATAAATCCTGCATTTTCACAGCAAAATCACCTTTTTGTTTCTATTTTAAAGATATGTTGTTGTTGTTGTTGTTGTTGTTGTTTTAGGGTCCAGTTTGATGGCAGACAAATTTGTATAATCATTCAAAATATTATTTCCAATATATCACATGCTCCAATACAACATAATGAACAACTGAAATTATCAAAGAAATGTAACTGTTTGTTACATATGAGGGGGTGAATTACCCTGTAAAGAGGTACCATTTAAGCAACTGCATGACTGATTTCATGCACGGGAACCTTTTGGGAAAGACATCAAGGTTGTAGATAGGCACAACCACTCAATTCTACAGATAGAAAGGAATTTACAATACTGTTCCACCACTCTGGCATGCCAAAAATATGTGCTATAAAACTTGAAACAGCTGGTTCTTGGGCCAGTTTTAGCTGTGTGAATAGTTTGATGGTAACTGTTTCTACCTACCCCAAGTAAGTTGCGTGGCACGTATCCTTCCTTGTCGCTTAGCTGTGCCCACCACCACTCTATTTCTTCTTCATCTTCCCGGCGAAGGACTGTCATGCAGTCTCCTCCTCTCATGGACAGTTCATCATCATTCTGAGCTTCATAATCCCAGAGAGCATAGACCACTCCTTTGTTCATTATTCCCATTTTTTCTTGTACTCCTACAACAGAGAAGCCAAAACTTAGTCACATCTGATATGAAACCACAGTTTGCCTCATGATGACTAGCTCAAAAACTTGAACTGTATAATCAGAATTAATAGTCCTGGGAAAGGCAAGAGCAAACATAGGAATTATAAACATATTAAAGAGTTTTTTGAACAGGTTGCAGGAATGTCCAAGCAATTATAGGATCAAAATGGTATGAATAAACTAGTATGCAACTCAAAGTGTGAAAATATTGCCTGAAGACTGCAGCAATTAACACACCATCTGCAGTCACAGAATTATTGCTTCTCTCCAGTAATGAAGTAAATATTTTGTCCATACTAAGTAAATAATCTGCTGCAATGAACAAAATAGACAAACATGATTTTTTCCCCTTAGTTCCATCATCATATCTATTGCAAAAATTATTCAGTTCTCATATCCATTTTCTACTTTTCAATTCAACAAGGTTTTCCTTCATTTGTTTGGCCTACACTTATGGGAATTTACCACCCAGTAGAAATCCCTGTCATTTATACCACTAAGGGTAAAAACATTCTGAATAGTGGATCGTACCCACAGCTCAATCTTGTGAGTGGGTCAACAGTTAGTCCATCTCACTGCTTCCATCTACTATTCTATTCAATTGGTGCCAACTCCTCCCTCCAACATATGAAAAGTTCATAAAGGGAATTTATGAGAGAAGCAGCAATGGAATTGTGATTATCACATTTCTTTATTCCGTTTCAGATCATTTATTAAATTTGGATGACCCCTCAATTATAACACCCACCACACCAAAACGATCAAGTAGCACATTAACCCATATCTGCTCATTCAAAGAAGTTGAAGATCACCCTTACCATCCATCACCACACTTTCAATGGCCAAGGGTGTCTTGCATGCAATTAATTATAAGAGCAAGAGTAATACAGATAACACACTATATGAATACAACAGTATGGTTCTGGGTAGATATGTCAACACAAGAGTCCTAGGGTATGGAGTTAGGCAACAGAGGTACAATCCAAGCTTACTGGGAAAATATACATTCTGTACATGTATGCCCCAAGTTCGATATTTTGTATCTCCACTGGAAGGATTTATGATACAGCAATGACTGGGAAAGACTGAGACCTTAGAAAACTGCTACTAGTCACCATATCAGACCTACATGAACCAATGGTCTGACTCCAGGGAAGGCAGCTATGCTTATCCAAGGATTCTTTAGCAAGTTTGCTCAAAAGATTTCCTAAAGCAGGCTTCCTCCCATCCTGCCCATTTACTCCTTTCTACATCAGAGTTAGGAAATGTAGCCCCAGATATTTTGGGGCTGCAACTCCCATCAGCCCTAGACTGCACAGCCAATGATGAAGCATCATGGGAGCTGCAGTCCAACATCATCTGGAAGGCCACACATCTACACGATATATAAGCAATCTGTTTTAGCACCATTCTTCAATGTAGATTAGTACATTATAGAAAAACTAACCAAAGTGAAGTATTTGAATGCAGTCGAGAGTTAATTTCATTTCCCCCAATATATCGAAGAGTATGTGACATCTTAAGAGATGTTAAAGCCATCAACGCATAATGTATAAGATTGCACACTTAAACTCTCCGAGCAAAGATTAATTTAAATTCATTAAGACTTGCTGAAGCAGCTTTTATGTATGTATGTTCTTTGCAACTAAAAGGGATTAGGAAAATATTACACAGGAATGCATAGTATCTTCTTTACTGCTGTCAAATATACCAAGTCTTTCTGGTTTATATAATAATAATAATAATAATAATAATAATAATAATAATAAGAAGAAGAAGAAGAAGAAGAAGAAGAAGAAGAAGAAGAAGAAGAAGAAGTCGTCATTTCTATCCTGCTCCTTCCAGATACAGCTGATGGTTAGATTTCAATCCATTAAAAAAAATACCATAGGAAAGTGCAGAAAGACAGAAACAATCTGATCTACCTCCATGCCAGAAGCAATGATGTTTAATAGTAAGTAAACATTAGTGGTGGATGACCAGAGTCTACTTGCAATATTTAAATCTCAGAACAGCCAAAAAAACACACCATTAAAATATTACTGCAATATACTCTTCTCAATCTATATCTTTCATATTCACAAAGGAACAGTTGATTTCAATCTCCACTTGACGCTTTCACATTTAACTCCCCTATCCATTCCTAACCAATACGTTAGAGTCTTATGGCCTCATCATTCTAGGCTTATTCCAGCTGGGAAAACACATAAACCAAGGAGAGAGATCTCAGAGGAGAGTCACTGATTGTAAATGAAAGGCAGTAGTTAATGAGAAGAAACTGACCCAGTTAGAAGCAGAAAACCTTAAAACAGAAAGGAAACAAGAGTTGTTGCCTCCAGAGAAGTTCTGAGAAAACAAAAGCCAAAAAACACTTTTCATTAACCTTTAACAGTGCTTTAACTTGCTATCTATGAGGCAATCTTTATTCTATAGCTTCTAAACACCAAGAGAAATGCACCTCCAGCATAACTGCTATTCTAAAGAAGCCAAATTATGGCACATACCATAAAGAAACTGGGAACACTGTGTGTAGCCTTCTTCCATTTCTTCACACTTGTCCGCTGCAGTCTGCAAGTCACTGTACGTTGTGGCAAACACAGCAGCACCAGATTCCACTAGGAATTTGCACACTTGGACATTATTGCAAGATGCTGCACAATGCAATGGTGTCCTACAAATTGCAAAGAAGAAGAAAAAGAAGCATCTCATTATCTTTTCACACATATCTTTACTCATGAAAAAAAAAACTACTAAAATGTGAAACATTGGTCAACTGAAGTTCGTGGAAGAGGGTGGGAAAAATTCTTAACCCCTTTTATTGGTAACAGCTATACTTCACCACAACTGCTTTCTGCAGGAGAAACTGCTGTGAATAACCAATATGGACAACCATTTTCATTCATGCTACGGTATCTACAATTGAAGAAAGCACACTTCTGCCATCGCTCAACCCAAACTTCCCTCCACATCTCACTAACAGAGTGCTCTACCTACACTGTCAGTAACTCTAACTGAAGTGCTCTGTTTTACATCAGAAGAGTAAGTCTAATCCAGAGCATCATTCAACAGCTGCTTGAATTATCAACTATTCTATTCAACTGGTGGCAACTCCTCCCTCCAAGGAATGAAAAGTTCATAAAGGGAATTTTCCTGTGAGGCAGAGAAGCAGCACTGGAATTATGATTGTCACATTTATTTAGTCCAATTCATATCCTTTATTAAATTTGGCTGACACTTCAGTATCAGACTTCAGTAGCATATAAACTTATATACATGAATTCAAAGAAGCTGAAGATCACCCTTACCATCCATCACTATCTGCAGCATTTACATTTACACCAAACTGTACCAGGAATTTCACAATTTCTGTGTGACCGGCACACACAGCATTGTGAAGTGCAGTGATGCCCTCATCATTGGGCAAGCTGGGATCTTCAACCTATGGAGCAAAAGGAAGAGGCAAAGAACCCTAAGTAAATGTTTCTATTAAGCACAGTACCTTCTTATATCTCTCAGTTTATTGTATATGTAAACCCATATTATATCATCATCTGACAATGCTCAGAAGTGGAACTCACATATGCCATCCTTGAATATGACTATAACTAAGAATTCATGCAATTCTAAAAGAAGTTCAAAGTTTCTCACACAATACTGGTGCTTACCTCATAAATGATTCGCTGCACAAGGTCAAATTCTCCCTCAAGAGAGGAATCTAGAAGCAAAGCAAGAGGATTGAATTTCACTCGCATTCCATGGTCAATCCTGTCTGAGCCGACTTTGCGCAAGTTTGTCCTTTTACCCTGGAGAGAAAAATAAGACAAGTGTTTATAGGGACAATTGTACTGAAAAATCATTCTAAAATTGAAACATCTATTGGAATAATACCATCTTCTAAAGGAAGCTAAAAGCTTTAATTAGAAAAATCACTAATTACATTATGATGAAAACCTCAAGTAGTTAGCTCACATACTTTCCTTTGAAGAATGAGGAGCGGCTATTAGAAAATTTGGATGGGATGAAGCAAGGGACAAAGGGGGCTAAGAAGAAGCAAAAGCTGCAAAGCACAAAAAGAGCATTGATAATTAGATGAGATGGGTATGAAAACATGAAGAACAGAGCAAGGAGAAGGAGGAGGAGGAGGAGAAATAATAATAATAATAATAATAATAATAATAATAATAATAATAATAATAATTTGATGCTGTACCAGAAACAAGGGATAGGGTCATTATTAGTGTAGCAAATACGAGTCATTATATGAATGAGTTAGTAAGGACGTTTATCTCACAACTGATATCCCCTGAAGCATCAGTTGGAGGCAAAAATGAGAAACCAAAATGTAAGGATATAAGTAATCAAGCAACATGTATGATTTCAATGGAGTAACAATGGGGGCGGGGGGAATACTTGGTGAAAATCTAAACTGTGTACTAGCTTTCCAATCCAGTAATTTCTTTACTTTATTTTTCAAAATCATAAATACTTGCAATGATTAACACAATCCCAAAGCAAGAACTTAAATAACTCTATCCACCCTTCAGTATTTGATAAGTGAAAATGGGTATTGTGGAAGTTGCTCACTGGAGGAACTTGGGAGGATAAAACATTTTACAGCTATGTGAAATAAAGTTCAGATTCTGTGGCATATTATGTTTGACCTAGGATTTCTGTGTTTAATACTTGTGTTGTAACAGCAATATTGACCCCAGCTGGTTGAGAAGCAGCAATAAACACTATTCAGAGGCATATGTAAATTTTGACAGATGTCAGGCTAAAAAACGTCAACAGAAATGAGTCATGTTGACTGTAGTGCAATTCACATCACAGAGGGGGGAAAAGGCTCCTCACTTCTTCACAGAATCTACTTTCAGCAGTTATAAAACATTTGTGATCTTTCAAGTACAAAAGCATCTGTGTGTTTTAAGTATGGCATTACTACATCCCAAACCAGTTACATAAATAATTAACTCAAAAAAGCAAAATGGTAACAATTCAAAACAGTTTGTGTGGCAAACTGGGATTTGGAGATTCCCCCTGCCCAACTTTTCGAAACCAAGGATTTAGGACACATTTAACCGTTTTGCTATTTAGCACGACACATTAAAGGACTATTAGCAAGACTATTCCAAAGTGAATCCTAGAAACATTAGGAAAAGCAACAGCAAAACAGAAAACAGTCCAAAAGCCAATTCAAAACCAAGAGACTGGTGGCAAAAATTATTTTTGGATGAAGGTGAAAAGAAGGTTCTGAGAGAGCAAATTCTCTTGCATGTGCAAGTTGTCAGGGTGCAGTGGGAAATGCAGAAAATTAATTTGCGCCTTAAGTATTTGCAACTGCCTGCATGTATGACATACCAGGCTCAACATGGGTTGTTTAACCCCTGATGAGCTAAGGTGTGTGTCAGGCACGATTTTGAATAATCAACCCCAGATCGGGGTGATTGGGGAGCTGCCATCTCGTACAAATCTGGCCACCATAGGTTATTTGAGTAAAACAACCCTCAAATAACCCTTGGTTTGTAGTAAGGTTATACAAGGGTTGCTTAACGCACAGTGGCCTGATTCGAAATACATGGCAATCCCCCAACTGGGGGTTGCATATTCAAAATGGTGCCCAGGATGCACTGCAGCTCATCAGAGGTTAAACAACCCAAGGTGAACCTTACATGTTGTGCAAAGCAAGCCATACCCTCACTTTTACCATTGCAAGTAACTTGTAGTTCTAACATATGATCCAGAAATGCTACTGAAGGTATTTAGGTATTACTAACTTATCAATGTCAAGAGGAGATGCTGATTAAATTGCCGTCAATATGACCTGAGACATTTAGCTGAGATTTGTCCCACAGAACTAAAACCTCTTCTGTAATAACAGGTACAATCCACTGACTATCACTGAATCACATCCTTCTCTCACTTCAGTCTGAAAAGAGCTTCCATAAGTTGAAGTTAGAAGATAATGCACAGCAGCAATGTGTGGCTGACAATCAATAGAGCTGTGTCACCTTGACTACAGAGTCCTAAACGGCAGAAATGCCACAATATACCATTTCAATGATAAGTGCCTAAAATGACAGAAACAGATTATTTCTACTTACAGGTGGTAAAGAGAACTGCCCAGTGACTTCAGGGGGTCGCATACTGAATGAGTCCTCTCCAAAATTCTCTGGTTCTCCTGAAGGATATGGAGGTGGTGGGTAGGGAGGATATTCTTCCATGTACATTTCTATGGGCATGGGCATATCTAGACTTGGTTCTTCCATTTCAGGCTGAGTAATGGAAGCGTTGTCTGATGTCCCCTCAGGAACACTATCTAGTCCTGATGAAGGCAGAGAACCAGTGTTCTGATCAGTAGTTGGGCTTTCCACCTCCTCTGCAATAGTTGGCTCAGGTGGTGTAGGAACCACTTCTTTTGTCACTTCTGTGCTCAGGTAAGGGTTTGGGATTTCAGCTGAGCTCTCAGTAATGACTGCTGAAGTTTGCTTTGATGGGTATGATGGGGCTGAAATAGTCTCCATAGCAGCCAGAGTTGTTCTCTGGTACAAGAGCTTCTGAATATTAGGGCCATTAGGACCTTCTGGCTCAGTAATGGAGCTACGTTTCTTCAGCGGTCTTGGTGCATTGGATAGTTTTTTCCGAAGAGCCTCTAGATCTGCATCACTTTGATTTCTGTAAGGATTTGACAAGAAAGGCAAAAGCTTGGTCGGGCTCAGCGGACGAGGAATACGTTCTGTTTCGTTATTTTCACTGGCCGAAGCTGTAGCCTCCATTTCGGGCTCTGGACTGGCCGGCTTGCCTTGGCTATTTGAATAAACATTCTCCATCTGCTGCTGTTGATTAGGGGGGCCAGCTCCAGCAATAACTGGCTTCCCATACACTGAGGAGAAATTCAGAAAGTAAGCCATAAAATGTCTGGCAAAGAAAACAAGCAAATGCAAAGCTTAACTACTAAGCACTTTGCATAAATAAGACATCACACAAATTCAGTAGTTTGCAGCAAAACTGCTAATATGAGCAGTCCATCAGATACATGCACCCCTCTCTCTCCCATATTCCTTGGGGAATATGATAGAGCATAAGGGATCCTGAGTTCCATTCCTACCTTGCTTTATTTTAAGTGATCACTTTCTCCTATTTTTGACTAAATCATCCCTGGTACACTGTAGATCACAAAGAAAGTACAGTAAATGCGTAAGTGTCATTTCTACCATAGGCTGATTTTAATATTAATATTTCAGCTGAAAAGCAGCTGGCCTGTTCAGCAGTACATCTGCACTGAAATTTTCAATGAAACTCCAAGCTGTGAGCTTGATTTTTATTCATAGCTTCATTGGATTACAGTCACAAAGGGACAACTGCGGCAAATCAGAAATAGTGATCCTCGGTACAGGGCTGGGTCCAGACTTAGTCACGCTAATTAAAATCAATGGAACTAGTCATGACAAATGTGAGTCTCATCTACTTCAAGTGGTCTAAGTACAACTAAGTCTGGATCGAAGCCATAACATTTAAGACCCTCTGGCCTTAAGGAAACCTATGAATTGCAGCAACAGAAAGAGTAATCATCGGTCCTGTGCTTTAAGGCATTTTTCCTTAACACACATCTGAAGGTCAAGATCCAAACCCAATTTTAAAAAAGTATTTTATAAGAATACAATTAAAAATGTGTACAACTGAGGAACTGCAACAAAACATCTGTTCTTTCCCCAGCCTAAGCCCAAACTCAGCCAATCCCAAACTTAACACTATCCTGAAGGCCAAAATATCTGGAGGGCCACATGCTGCCCACTCCTGGCTTATGGCCCCTTCCAATGCCCCTTTAGGGCAGGGGTAGGCAAACCTTTTGGGCCCTCGGGCACATTTGGCAATTTGAGAAACTGTTCTGGGCACCACCAAAAAATGGGTGCACTGCAAAGGAAAGCATCAGCCTGCAACCACCTGCCATCTTCATTTCCTAAGTAGGCCTCTGAGCTCCACTGTAGCCCAGAGGCATTCATGGGAAAAGATTGGAGCAGCTCAAGGCACTCACTTTACATTGATCCCAGCTGCTAGTAAGAAACATTTTTTAAAAAAAGAAAAAGTGGGAGAGGTAGGGCAGTTAGTGGGTGCCAAGAAAATGGTCTGCAGGCACACTGGTGTCTGCGGGCACCATGTTCCCTTCCCCTACTTTAGAAAATCCCAGTTTCCTTTGGTGAAACAGAACATGCCTTGGAAAAGTGAAATGGCATCCAAACTCACCACTTGGAAAATGTGGTCTGGTTTGTGCCCTCGTCAGTGCACTCTGCACCGCCTGTTGAAAGTTCTTTCCAGGTGTCTGCTGTTTGGTGTACATGCTGTAGATTGAACTTGCCGCCACTGTCTGCGGCTTCCGAAAAGGGGGTGGAGGGGCTTCTTTGGCTGGCTGAGGGGTGAAAGGTCTCACAGCTGCTGCAGGAGGGCTCTCTTGTTTGAGAAGAGTGAGATCAGGATTCGTAGCAGGGCCACTTGGAGACACACAGATTCTTTGCTGCACCTGCTGAGCTGCTGGTGGGGTCAGTGGGGTTGGTGGTTTCTGCTTGCTCCCCGCGGCTGCAATTGTCAGAGGCAGTTTCTGAACATTACCATCAGGCTTAACATCTGGGGAGGGCACCTGACCAGCTTGACCAAAGTATGGTAAATTGATCTGTTTTGGTTTGGTGGGAACAGGCGGTGGTATTTTTGCCACATTTTTAGTGCCCACCTGCAAAGCAAAACAATAACCAAGAAAATCAAAAACTATTCTAACAGTGTTGGGTCAAAGCGAAAACTAAATTATTCTAGGAAAGCAAATCCAAGACATACATGGGTCTGCAAATAGTATGCTAAGAGATTACTATCTCATACCCTTTCTCATGAATGGTGTGTCGGTAGCAAAGTTTCTCACCGGCTGGAGAGAACGCAGCTAGAAAGATATTACGTGCGCACAGACAGCAAGAGACAGACCACAGCATACAGCAGTTCTTCAATAACGTTTTACTGAGGCTTTAGACTTAGGTTGCATGAATATATTTACAGCACAGCATTTCATACTCACAGTACCGACAGCATTTTACACAGGAGAGAAGCGTAGGGTATTTTGACACAAGACTTATATACTTTACATTATCTATACAGACAATTTAGCCACTGATTGGCACTGATTGACAATTAGACCACTCCTGCCAATACTCAGGCAATTAACCTTGACATCTGAGTAGTCTTATGAAACATCTTGCAAGTCTTGCATCAGCCGGGGTGAGCCTAAAACTGTGGACAATGGAAATTCAATCCCGGACATGGTGTGCTTTAAGATGCAGCTTCAAAATATATATTTAGATAACACTCCCAGTTATTTCTCAGTTCTTCAGCAGGCAACAAATAAATTAGATCCATAAAATGGTCATATCATACTTAAGTCCCATGTTAAGACTAAGAGGGGCAAATCATATTTGTACAATCTCCTTTTAAAAATTTAGATCACCTCCTATACCCCTAAAGGTAGGGTGACCATATGAAAAGGAGGACGGGGCTCCTGTATCTTTAACAGTTGCATAGAAAAGGGGATTTCAGCAGGTATCATTTGTATATATGGAGAACCTGGTGATAATTCCCTCTTCCTCACAACAGTTAAAGGTGCAGGAGCTATACTGCAGCTATACTGTAACCAGATTTAAAAGAAGGCAGGGCACCTGCAGCTTTAACTGTTGTGATGAAGAGGAAATTTCACCAGGTTCTCCATATATACAAATGACACCTGCTGAAATTCCCTTTTCAATACAACTGTTAAAGATACAGGAGCCCTGTCCTCCTTTTCATGTGGTCACCCTACCTAAAGGCAGGTGGCATCATTTCCTTCTCATTCATGCAAAAAACATCACTCTATAACGGAGCTCTTTTGCCATCATTCCGGGTTTGACAGATGGAGAACTTGAGAGAGAGATTGCCATTTGCCAAAGCCACCCAGTGAGTTCTTAGCTCATACAAAACCAAAAACCAGGTCCCACATTATGTCGAGTAGATCGTATTGGCTAATGAGACAATGAGAAACTTGGCACAAATTTGTAATCATGCTACCATATGGGTTCAAATACTTCTTCTGATACAAGTAGAGAGAAAGTTCAGGTAAGAACTCGAGGGACACTACATATTTTCTGAATACCTGGCCATCGCGCAGGAGGTCTTCACTACTCTGGTTTTTTCGCAGTGTACCTGTTGTAGGCACTGCAGTACCTCCATTTGATTCAACAGAATCAAACATTGAAAAGGGGCGTACTTTCTTCTCTCTTTCTCGAAGAGGAACATCGCCATCCCCAGCTAAAAAAAAAGAGACTAAATTAAAGTATTTGCAATACTTGTCAATAACAAAATATTAGTGTTGTAAAAAACGAGCTGCTAGGTTAGACTTTGGAAAGATGCACAAACATCCATAAAGTATTTTTTTTACCATAACAAACCACAAATGAAATAAACTACTGCACCATAGGAACTCACCCTGCCCTTCATTGTTACCATTAGCTTTTGTCACTGAGGAAGTTAGCCCTTGGTTGATAAAGTTATCAGCAACTGAATTATTCCAGTCACTGACAGTGAGTGCAGGTTTTGAACCAGCAACTGTAATACCTAGAATAGAAAGGAAGAACAGAGAAGCAGTGAAATTAAGAACATGTTTTTATCATAAGCCACTAAACAAGACACTAGATTGTTAGTGATACTTTAAAGTATTATCCCAGAGGTTTTTTTTTGGCCTCAGCATGAAAAGTATCATTTTTGTAAGGGCAACTGCTTTTTGTACACCAGTTGTATGAACAGATGGACCCAGAGAAGGCTCCTCTCGGAGTTGACTAGTATGTTACCTTGCACTAGTAGCATTTGGCCACATTAGTAAAGGTATTAATACTATCTGTGTTACTAGAAGCTCTAGAGTGTATCCCACAAATGCTAATTTTTAATTTCTATTTTTCTAATAAATAATAATGGTGGTAGTAGATTTATGGAAAACCAATACAAAGTTAATTTTAGTCCAAAACCAGAAGAACCCTATTTATGTTCAATGTGTATCTAAAATCAGTGAGTTTCTCTAATCACTGCAATTCAACAAAGCTAGACAGGATTCTGCTGCTAAAAGGAATGTCAAACTTGGGAACAGTTCAGGTATGATGGTGCACAATTAGGAGAATCCAAGCTTTAAGTATTTCCCGTATTCAAACAATTGTGAAAATGCAGAGGGCTACATATAATTTCCTATCCTAACTCCTGGTTGGGGCGGGGGAGGGGAGTAATCTTGAGTGCACACACTGTAAAAAAAATTCCCACAAGTATTCAGTCGCAAGTATCTAGATACAGGAAGTCACATACAAAATGAAATAGAAACTTTCTTTACATATCTGTAACCACAATACGTAGCATTGTTTTAAAAATCAGTACAAATTCATAGCAAGAACACTTTTGAAAATTTACTATTATGGTTAACTTTTCATAAGTCGTGCACCTCTTCTTAACTCCAGCTGCAACAGCTGTAGCTTTTGCATGAAAGTGCATTACATCCTTATATAAATATCTATGTTACAAGTACAAGATGTAATTTTAAAACTAGTGTAAAGCACTGAGCAGTAGTGTCTGGTTAAAAATAAGATTCCCCAGGGGCATGAATATTTTGCATATCCCTCATAAGTCCCTTCTATTCAAAGTGTTCATGATATCATAGAATAAAGCTGAAGTCTGCTCACTGTAAACAAAACCAGGATTCCCTACATTATTTTATTCCCTACAGAATAAAATAATACATCAATGTCTCACTGCCTTACTTTGGATGACTGACTTGCTCCTAGTACTTCCAAGTACAGCATAAGCCAATACTAAAATCCTAATTTTCAGAACGTTCTTTGCTAACATAACGTGGGATATTTCCTAACGATATTAATGAAACTAGTGTTAAGATAAAATAGATATTAGATAACTTCGTTTTTGTGCAATGAGAATACCAAATTATCTGTGTTTTGCATTTACCACATTAGAGTTTACTCTTCAATCTATCATATAAAATGAAACAAATGCTTATCTAAAAGTTGGGCACTACCTTTAAATGATTAGGCTGACTGGAGAAAGCCGACAGATAAGATATATCATTGTTACTTCTAGACAAATAAATGAAATGGAGTACGCTAATTGTGGAACATGGCATTTTACATGTCGAGCTGGTGATAAGTCAGAGTAGATGACAAGAGGAAATGCTAATCTACTCTGCACAACTAAAAGCTGGAGCGAAAGGCTGATAGTTACCGGCAGGAGCTTTCATTTGTGAAAGGACCCCAGCCCTCATGTTCGGCAGAGTCTGGGTTTTCAAAGGGCCATCTGGGGCTTGTAAGGTTGGAGTCCCATCTGGAAAGGCTGGCTTGACTAAAAGTTCATTCCTTGAGGCGATTCGCGGCATGGTGGAGGACTGGATGTAAGGACCAACAGCCGCCACTCGACTTGGAGTAGATACCACAGGTTGTGGCTGATTCCCATCTGAAGGCACCTAAATAAGATGCATACAGATTACGAAAAAAGTAGATGCTACAACACAGCCCATGTAGGGGAAGAAATACAGTAGGATTTTCCTGTAAAGATATTTTTACTACCTAGCTGTGTCCCTTAGTACAAAGAAAGCACCAAAGGGGTAGGGGAGCACTCTTCTCTCTATGAAAAACTAAATAGGTTAATGCCAATGTATTATTTAAAGTGGTTTTCACGCTACAAGGGAAATGCTTGGGCTATAGCAGATGCACATAGCCTCTCAGCATCCTCCCGCCCCCACCCAATAAGTTAAATATGCTTCAGTAGAAGAAAATATGCTTTGTTCCTTGGCACTCACCGGTACATTCTCCTTTTGCTGCAGGGCAGCCTTCTTCTTCCACAGCCGTTCCCTCAGCTCATTAACACGCTTATCCATGACTGCCACCTCTGAGTTTCGTTTGTTTAAACAGTCCCTCTGTTGCTGCAGCTTGGCATTCTGCTCTTGGTTCAGCTTGTTCCTCAACTGAATGCATTCAGGAGGAGAAATCAAGAATGCAAAACAAATAACTTTCAGGGTGGATGCCATGATGCACTTGACATATTAAAATAAAATGCAAGTTCTTAAAAGGTTAGAGGTTCAATGCAAGCAAGTTCTGCTTAGGCTTTCCTTCTTTACATACCATGCCTGCCAGGTAGATAAAAAATTACATTAAGAACATAGATGAAAACCTAACGTATTAACAAATGATATAATTCTGGCTTTCTTGTCATAAGTGGCGAGAGAGAAGCCAGAGCAAGTTCCTTTGCAAGGCAATATGTGATCTGCCCCTTTTAGCCATGATTGCAGATTTGCAGAACAGAATTTACCTGAAGCTCCTTGTACAGGCGGTCAAGTTCAGCTACAGCAGACTGGTTGTCATGGTAACCATCTATCCGGCCATTCTTCAGCATCTCCAATTGCCTAGTAAGTTCCTCTACCTTTGACACAGCCAGTACCAGTTCTCGTTGTTTTTGCTGGAACAAACTGTTCATCTGCTCAATCTCCTCCACTGGAGAGGAAGACAGAATACAATAGCTGTGGCTGAGAAATGACCAAATGTTGGCTGCTTCCAAGGCAGCTGTTAAGGAGACAGAAACGCCCTACAGCTCTCCAGCTCAGAGCTGAAAGAAGACTACACCAAGTTACAGATTTTATAAAGGATCTCTAGCATAAGAAACCTTATTTTGAATGTATTTTTAGTAATATTAATATAACTATATAAGATAAATACATCTACATATACTCTGGTCTATTAAGGAAGATATTAAATCCCAGTGGCTAAAATGGAGAAAACAAGAGGAAAAAGACAGGCATGTGTGAATTATCTAAATTTGAGAGATGAGATTTTGTCCTGGGAGAACTTGACTTAGTTTCGCCACTGGGCAGTGCCACATAATGTGAATTGAACCAATTCTTTCCTTCATATGGAACCTATAAAATGATGTAGGACAGGAAATATAAATAACATCAATGAGTAAATTAATTTAAAACTACACTGACCAGTTGGCACATCAGGCCAATTTCTGAGCTGTTTAACCCAGGTATTGGCAGGGGCATTCGAGAGCGAGCAAGCTGCCTCCCATCCACTCTCCACTTCCGCTTTCATTTAACAACCCAGAAATGCTCCACTCCTGGCTTATTTTGTGACATGTAAACCGGAAAAGCTGGGTTGTTTATGAATTAAACCCAATAATAAACCATAGGCGAATGTTGGGTTAACTCTATGTTGTTTAAACCCTAAACAACCCAGAGTTCTGGGTTCAGATGACATGAAACAACCCAGAAACAAGGCATTCCTGAGTTGTTAATCAAAAATGGGAGCACAGACAGGAAACAGCATGCTCACTCACAGGCACATGTACATGAACAACCAATATACTCAATTTTTATGAAAAAAAAACTCTCTACAAAGCACCAGCTAAGGTGGTCGCAAAGGAACTGAGGGGAAGGTGGGAATGTGCTGGAGCATGCGCATTGGACAGTGGGGGAGAGTTCCCGCCAAAAAATAATGACGCTTAGCTAGAAAATCTTTCCGAAGCAAGGCTCGGCGCAAGCACAGAGCCCATAATGTGATGCACAGAGACCACGAAGAAGAACCAATATTTGTTAACCGTGGGTTGTTTGATTACCCAAACTCGGTCAGATTGTTGTTTTAAAAGGGCTTGGTGAGGAACAGGAAAATCTGGGTCAGGGAGTTATATCCATTTGCAAATATAACATATTAAAGCAAGGTGCAATATCAATGTACTGAGACAGCCAAGATTATTTACACTGTAGTAATCGCTGGATGTAAATTTCTGAAAGGCTAAAACAGAGGTAGGGAATCTTTCTCAGTCCTGCCAGCAGTGGGCAGGCCAAGCGCCACTCCTTTCTCTCACCCACTCCCCCACCCTCCCCCAATATTCTCTTCCTCCCTTCTCCTCTCCATGATCTCTTCCCCCCTCTTTCTCCTTCTCTCACCCTGCTCACTACAGTTTGAAATCTGTCCCTCCACTCCTCTTTCTCCCTTTTCAAGATCAACATAGCTAACAGAACGTAGGAAAACAAAGTGTCTTGAAGCACAATAAAACAATTCCCTGTATATAGTAGATTGATAAGAAATGACTAGAAGGAAATTACTGTCTGCAACTCACTGTCAGAATTTTATAATCTAAAGGAAGCAAAACTTGGCATCCCTTGAGAGCTACAACATGAAATTATCAAGTAACCTTCAAAGTAAGATTTGCTTTATCAAGAGATAGGGAACCTCCAGGTTCCAAACCCAGCCCAAGAAGCGTCTGTAGATTCCTCCTGGAGGAAATGCTGCTGTTATCTCTGATCTCTCTCAACAAGGAAAAAAGCAAAATGAGCGGGGGGGGGGGGGGCGCCATGCCCACTGACACTGTACAGCCCACAACGGGTTGGTTGCAATTCGGTCTCCCACCGTAAAGTAGTTCCCCACTCCTGGTCTATCATCTACAGTATTATACTTTCAGTGGTAAATGGTTCAAATGCTTAGACAAATATTGTTAAATCCAAGAATGAGCAAATCAAACTAGACTGCTAGTACTACTACTTCTTACCATTTATCTAGCTCAAATAGCATGCTAGGTGCTTGATGTTTGCCCAAATTTAACAACACATGTGAAAAGAGAAATCATGTATTTCCCAAAAAGCTACTTTCCTTTTGTTACCAGTAGATCATTCCTATTTCCATTTGCAAGCCAATGTCAGTATTTAAATAAGTGAAAGGATTTTAAATGCCAGTGAAGCAGCTTTGATGCATTTTATGCCTCTAATTATTTCTGAATTGTCTTTCAACCCAGAAAGGGCCCTCAAGGAGACTTATTACTGCTACCAAAAAAATGGTAGGACTAAGCACTTGAAACAAACTTGAAAGTTAAACGCATTAATATGTGGTTGACAGCAACTATTTTCTCTAATGCATTAGATGCTGAACTCTAAGCATGAGAGATCATGTTACTTATTGTACCAAAAGCCTGCAAGATAGTGACTAAATAAAGAGGGTATCAGAGTATAAATAAATATTTTCCAAGTGAGAGTACAGAAAAAAATTAATGAAGCACCCCACTGGCATCAACTCAAAGTGCAGAAAATCAATCCAATATATGGATTTTGGATTTTTTTAAAAATGGCATCGGCAATTTGTGCAAATGGGATCTTTCTGCCCCCTTTCTGGTGTTCAAATTTGCACAAATGGGGGTAATTATTTTTTTTATTTTTTTAAGGAGGGGTCTTGCACAAGTCCATCTGTCTACTATTTAACCCCACAGAAACATATACCCATTGTAAATATCCTTATCAGTTTCATCTGCTCCACAGCTACTTTGCCTGGACCCAAAGTGGAGGCTGAAATTGACAAGTTCTTTAAAAAGTATAGAATTTGGCTCTGCTGGGCTAAATGAAGTAGTATGTAGAAAGGATGAAACTGAAAAGGATTTTTACAACAGAAATATGCCTCTACACAGCTACACAGCTGGCAAAAAACCTATAAAAAAGAAACTAAAAAAAATTAAACCCCATTTGTGCAAATTTAAAAGCCTAAAGGGGAAAAAAGATCTCATTTGCTCAAAACTCTGGACTTGAACAATGAAAAAACAACCCATACCCAATCTCATTTGTGCAAATCATGGGACCCAGGGAAAAAAACACATCTAATCAAAGTGCACAAAGAACAAAAACAAAAAACAGTCCTGGAATCATATCAAGAACAACCCCCTACTGTCTTCCAACAATTTTGAAAATCTCTACTTGTTTACCCCACCCCCCGCATGCCAGTTCCATGCCAGCTCATTTCCCAAATTATCCTTGCCAGATGCAGGTTTTTCTGATGTTTGAACCCAGTGAGGGTGGCTTGTTGGGCAAACCACCCAGAACCCACGTTCTGTTGTAGGGTTGTGGGATGGCTTGTTAACCACCTCAACAAGCCACCCTCACTGGGTTCAGACGACATGAGGCAACTGACAGGGATGTGAATTGGTAACCTGAAGCCTACAGGTACCACAATCCACTGTAGCCTAAATATGCCCTGGTGGGCAGCAGTGATCATGCAAACCAAGTCAATGTGTAATTATTCTAAATAGGAACAGCTAAACACGAAGTTTAAACAAAGGTTATCATAAGATGGTCATAAAAATCCTTCACTAGCAGCTCACCTAGTTTCCCATTACTGAGCCGTTTCTGCTCCACATGGCCTTTGAGTGCTCTCACTTTCTTCAACTTGGCTTCCTGATTCTCAGCAATTTCTTTTAATCTTTTGAGTTTTTCCTGCTCTGCAGCTTGTTGTTGCTGCCGCTGATCCTGCTGTTTCAGAAACTTTAACCGCTGCTCCTAGAGATGAACAAAATCAAGCATTATGCTAACTTTGAATAAATTTACATAATGGCAATACACTGATGACATAACATTTCTGGAATAGATGAAATATAGTGCATGTCTGCAACAGTTCACATGATTATTGTAATTCCTAAACAACACTGATTATTGTAATTCCTCCCACAACACTGAAGAACTTACAAAAAAAAATAAACAAATAGTTTAGGGTTTCCATCTCTCACCATCACAAACACCAGAGGAAAAGCAGCCAACAAGTGGGTGGGGAGGAAGAGTGCAATCTGAATAATGAAAATATTTCAGGGACAAGGGCTACGTGAACATGCCCCCTGTAATTCCCTTTTTTAATCGGTGGGAAAGTGATCAAGGACCTCTCAGGATCACTTATACTTTATCAACTGGTTATCAAGGTTTCAGGGAAGCTCATCTTCTGTTACTGATCTTCCCAGCAGAAGAAATGCTATGTATCCAAGGAACCACAGAATTCCCTAAAATACAGTTTGAAAATGATTCAATTATATATGGTATGGTCAAAATAGATAAACATTCGACACTGAGAGTGCCTGAATTCAAATCCCAAATGCTGTGGACTCAGTGGGTGTCCCTGGCCAAGTCAAGGCATAGCTCTCAGATCACATTTAACATATTATCTACCCAAACAGGCTACTGGGAGAAATTCAAAGATACCAAAGCACTTCAGTCTTAAGTGTTTTACAAAATCCATACTTCAAAAATGCTTTCTCTCGTGCTTTTTTTTTATTCACAGGTAATTTTTATAGAAACTTATTTCAACATACCTTGTTAGCCAGCATTTGTTGTTGGGCCTCTATTTGTTGCTGTTGTCGTGATGCCATTTCCTGCAGTTCAGCCAGAGTCATATCCATCCGAGGAGCACTGACCTTCAATTATTATTATTATTATTATTATTATTATTATTATTATTATTATTATTATTATTATTAAAAACTATGGTATAAGCATTGTGTTTTGTTGAAGCCCATTCAATAAATTTTCCACCTGGTTTCAGAAATAGAGGGCTGCCTGCTACACCGTTTGGGGGACAGAGTAAATGGTGAAAGCAAGTACTACTCAAGAACTCATGAAGAAAAAGACAATTAAGTTAATGGTGTACTTTTATTCCAATGGCCTTTGAATAAAACACCAACCCATAAGGAAGGTACCTAGAAGACATCCATGTCCAACCCCAGACCAAGCTACTAGCATCGAGCCATCAATGTCCAGCTCAAGGTATTTTGCAACCTGAAGCAAAGGACAAGATGGCATCTCTCCCCCATACTGAACTGACAGATCAATCTTACTTCAATCTAGTGATGGGCTAGCTTCTTCCACCATTATCTTCAGGCCAGTTTAGATGAAGGACAGGTTGTGTGGCACACGCAATTCCATCTTCCACTGAAGTGGAACGGGGCCGAGGGATGGAGGAGAAACAAGCAGGGGGCTGCCATTGCTGCCTCCCAGCATCTGATGGTTGCCTCATTCTGCCTAATGATACAGCTGCACCTGCATCAACCCAATACATATTGACCTACTAAGTACCACAAGTCAACAGCAGGTGTACCACCCCAGTAACAGGATCAAATGGGAGGAAAGATATTCCTTTATGGTATACATAAGCACAATCTATTCAGCAAATTTTGCAAGAGGAACATTTTACTGGCTACAAATCTATTTTCCTACACCAGTCCTGATGATTAAACATGCCAAGTTTTTAACTCTTTTCGCAAATATCTTTTTTTTTTGTATCCCGTGATAAGATAATAATTCAAGAAGCCTCACACTTCATATTACTACATTGGTTTTTCAAGCAGCTTGTTCTCTTATGTCAAGTCTGAGGGAGTTTTGTAGCATGATACAGTAGCTTCTGACGCTACATTGTATACTGTCTGTTTTGCTAGGGGCGCCTTTCAAATATAATAGTAGGGTGCACGTTCCCTGTAGGGGGACTGATCATATCTTTCTAATTGGCAAGTGGTGTTTTTTTAACCTTTTGTAGCCAATCTGGGATTGGCTACAAAAGATAAAGTAAATGCATGCTTTAAAATTATTTGCTTAGTTGCATTTAAGAAATGCTAACCTAAATACTTACTCCATTCTCTATTCTTCGTTCACCAGGCATTTTTACACCGTTTCTCTTCAAGCTTGGATCTTGCAGCCGTGGTCCACTCCCTTTATTAAGTACAAAGTGAACCAAAGGAAAAGTTAAAGTTTTAAAAATATTCTAGGGATTACTTTCAATATAGCTTTCCTTCTACAAGGTTGGAAGGAGAAAGTGGAGAAAAGTCAGTTAGGTTTGCAGCTTCAGTCTAGGTACAAAATAATCCAACAACATTTGCAAGTCAATGTAACTGAAGTTGCAGCCCTGGCCATGTTTCTACTAAAATGCTGCATGTGCAATAAATGTATTAACCTTGTCTGATATGAAGGGGACAATAAGCAAGAAATAAAACATGACTTTTTCCACGAAAATGTAAGTAGACAAGCTGCAGAATATGGCAATAAGCCAAGCCTGTGTTTTGCATAAACTCAGTTTTATAGCACAATGAAAGGGATTAACCTGTAACAACACAGACACTTTAACTTCATTACAGTATAACTATTTTGCATTCATCACCAGAATTCAAATAGACATCCTAATGAACCCAAAAGCTGTAGAAAGGGCTTCCTGACTTAATCACTATAGCAATGATACGCAAACTAGAAAATCTGTTTTAGGAAGAGACTGAAGCCTCAGGACAACATATTCAGAAATGCAGAGTTAAGCAAATGGAATTGTGTGTTCTGAAATCAGTCTCTCACTGAATTCAATGGGGCATAAGGGCACCATGCAACACTTATCAGGCTGGAGAATGGATGGGGTCCTCTACAGGTGAGTATTTGTCTGGCAAGAGATTTCAGAACATTAAAGAACAGGACTATATTCTGCAGTACAGCAGGCAAAGCATACAGGATCTTCTGCCACACACAAAGTAGGGTGCCCTATACATGTACGGTAAAGGAAATTGTAGGAGGATTCAGTGTGCCATCTCCCAAGCATATTGCTTTTAACCCAGGTATGCATACAAGGGTAGGTTCATCACTTACCAGTTTCCCGATTAGGGGACCGTTCATGGCGAAGAAAGAACCGAACCTCATTTCTCTGGACTCCATAGCGCTGCAGAAGATCCAACATGCGCTCATTATCAGCTACAGGGCGCTCTGAAAAATAGAAAGCAAGCTCAATATCTTTTCTTCCATGCGCTTTAAACCCCAAATAAACCAAAATTATTTCCATGAGACATGAACAGTCATCAAGGGCTACTTTACATGATATTCCAAAGATGTATTTTCAGTGTGTCCATAGCAATCTTATATTCAATGTTTCAGTGTTCATCTGCAGGCAAATGTTGGATACATGACAAGTATGTTACTTTCTAATAAGCAAAAGCAGCCTTTAATGGGATAAAAGGAAGAATAAGAGGGAAATCCTGAACAGCAGGTGAGTTTTGCAGAAGCCTTATCTGAAACTGAAACATTATCAAAATTCCACAGAGCCAATGAAACAAGAAATATTGGGAAGTCTAACATTTAAGAGAACTTGACAAAGGTATGATAGCTATGACACTTTTACCAAGTAAGAAATACAGCAACAGATTGGGTTCCCATTCTCTTGAACCCACAAGCCTTTTGTCATGGCTTATTCTCCCTGTAACTTAACTATCTGTGTATTCACAGCTACCTTCTTAGTCCATTTCAATGTATCTGATGGAAGTAGGCTCTTTCCTATAAATATTCCTGTCATAAAAACACTGTTGTAGCCAACATAAAGGGTTATTCAGAATACTCTTGCCATAATATGAAGTTGCTGTGCTTTAAGTGCACTCAGCAGAAGAGGTCTGGTGAAAAAAGGACCAGCTATGAAGAACAGTTCACTGATCTTTTCGAATTTGTCCGTTAGCTTTCAGAAACAAAGTGCATTTTCACTTCAAATCTCTCTTGGACCATGCTCCGCCAGGGACCCAGTTTCAGGCTGAAAGGCTGTGTGTGTGTGTGCGCGTGCGCACATATACACATGCATACATATATTGCATATAATTTTAGAGACACAATGATTAATTTCTCATTGCTGAACACTAAACTGAAGCATAACATCTCCAATTCAATTGGTGAGTCCAATGGTGACAGAAATGCCCAACGTCCAAGCTTCCTGCCATGATTATGTAACATGCCAGACAGCTGAGCTATAGCTGGAGTTGACCTGCAGTTTTTGCTGTAGGTTTATCAAGACCCTGCCTTCTGCCATACAGCCACTAGCTTGTACTGCCTAGAACAGCTTTCCACAACCTGGCACCCTCCAAAAGTTTTGGACTTCAACTTCCATCATCCCAAGTGAGCATGACTAATGGTCAGGAATGCTGGGAGTTGTTGTCCAAAACATCTGGAAGGCAGCAGGTTGGGGAAGGCTATCCTAGAGAGTGAAGTGATAGCATGATTGTAATCCCCTGCTAAGCATGCATCAACAATTTATCTAATTATGTTTTCCCTGCAGCTCTCCAATACAACCCCCTTGTTGCACACTTTTTACACATATATACCTTAGTGTAATTTTTGTACATTAGTGGAACTCTGCTCACACCGCAACTACCCTATGAATTTTCCCCTCTTCCACTTCTAGATATTTCCAAGTGTCAGAGGCTGGAGGTGTCCATTTCCACCCTATTCCCTAAGGAAAGAGGTCTCATAGTTCAAATAGGATGCAGTCCTTTTTATTTATTACGGTTCAGCAAATATAGAGTTGTGGTTCTCATAATCAATCTCTTTAATTCTCTCCAGGCTTTCAATGCTTACGACTACCAGTTGCCCTAATTCAGAGCAGGCAGCATAGATGGCCCCATTTCTCCAGAAGCGTGAGTCACCCCCAGATTATGAGAATGACGGCCTAGCCTAATCCCTATGTATCTGGTTCCCCCTCTCTAGTGCTCTCCACTCTTTTTCCGATAGCCATCAGTTATTTTACCCCCACCCTGCCACAACCTGCACAACTGTAGCAACAAAGAAGTACTACTCCCAGTATCCCCGAACTGGGGCTGCCCCCAAATGCCACCTCTCTCAAGACTCACCACAGAAGGCGCAAACAGCCTCCATCCTCTGTATCAGCAAGCCTGGCAGGGCATGGGGGCTCTGATCCTTGTATTCCTTAGAACTATCAAATTTAACCCACTTGCACTGCTAACTGCCACTAAGGGATTGAGGCATTGGTATAATTCTTCATCCTTGTAGGATGTCCTCTGCTTCCTACAGAGTGCAGCAACCTTTTATTCTATTCCATAGTAACCATTCATATGTACAGCAGATGACTTCCAATTCCTAGTTTGGCAACAGAAAGGCCGTGACAACCAGCCACTTCTCAGCACCAGATCAAAAGACATGTTTGAATAAGTATTAACAGCCAAGCAAATGATGCAGTGATACTGTTACTTTGTTGTTAAAGTGATGCTTTATCTGGTACAGAAGGGAACTCTGGCTCCGTTTGTTTGAAAAGCCCGAGGGAAACAGGAAAAAAAAAACCCACTATTGTTAAACCAATATATTTCTGATAACAGGTCTGTTACACTCCGTAGTAGTAGTAGTAACAGCCCAGTTTAGTTACACAATACCAACCATCATAACATCCCACTGATATGCCTGAATATTATAAAAACATTTTCTTCCTCACAAATAAGAGATGTCAAAGTTAGTATTTGCAGCCGTTTATCTTCAAATAATCTCAAAAGAGCCTCTCATCTCCTTAGTACCTGACTCACCGCATCTTTATATATTTAAAACCAAAAGCAGCAACGGCTTTTCAATCTGAATCTGAATTTAAAAACATAAATGGAAACTTAGCTTGTATAACCTATCATTTGTATTCTGACAGCATCCAAATGCCTTAGTAAAGCCAACAAGGTAATGGGTTGTTATTATTATTATTATTATTATTATTATTATTATTATTATTATTATTTATTTATTTATATAGCACCATCAATCACACTCAAGTGATCATGACAAATGTTGAAAAACTGAAAATTATAAGTAATTACTGATTTAGAAAGACAGTATTTTTATCTTAATTCAAGGATAAAGATTGAAGTGTACACATGCTTAATGACATTATAAGACCCCACCCTACTCCTGTATGTGAATCTCATATTCCAATGTTTAAATTTTGGTACCCTTTTATGAATGCCCCCTTCACAAGATGTGTAGGTTTTTATGACACCTGAGAGGTTATAAGCACAAAGTGGGTTTGTTTGTTTGTTTTTAAAGGACAAGAGAGGTTCCTTTTAGGAGAGAGAGAAAATCTGCAGCCATGTTGAAGCAATCTAGGAAGGAAATTTTCTGGGGTTACTGTCAAAGCAGATTAGTTTTACAGTACAAGCAAGTAGGTCACTGTTACAGAAAAAGCAGCTTCCATGGTTATTTGTCTAGACAGCTAAACAGATCATCTTCTAAATCAAAGGGAAGAAAGTACCTCTATAATTTGGGAAAAGAGGGTCTGGAAGAGGCTTAGAAGACTGATTTATGGTGGGGTTTAGTCAATACTCCAGTAAAAGCTAATTAAAGTTAAGGGAATGCCTTTTGTGCTAGGATTCTCACTAAATAACTGCCACGATTGCTTGTGACTCACAACCCATAGCTGTAAAGAAGACTAGCAATTCTACAAGCAAACTGCAGCCTATGTACAAGGATGGGCTTATTAAAGAACAGAAAGTCCTGATGCTTCATAACTTTTAATTTAAAGCCTTACCATATCTAAACCCTGCACTTATCAATCACTGCACCAAGAAATAGGCGTTTTGAGCAAGGCGGAATAACTGCTGCAATATTACCACAAGCTATTCTTCTGTGCCAATGTGGCAAACTGACTAGGTCAGCGTGCCAGCACAGTACAGTAAGAACTGCTAAAGCTGTTCCATAGGATAAATGAACAGAGCTGAATATTCGGTACTAGAAAATGTTTGTAGCTGACACAGAAAACACTAGGTGGTATATACGCACTTACCTTACATAAGACACTATCATAATTAATGTGAGTGATCAGAGGTATGTGTGTCCTTAGGATCTAGGTATTCATTTAACATTTTAGAGGCATGAGCTGAGGGGATAGAATATTATCTTAAATTAACAGGGAATCTACTGTGCCTAGATTGAGTATAAAGAGTCCTTATCAATTCCAAAACACTTGCTGTCCATCCACCATGAATAAGTTTGATAGGCAACAAAATTGGGGGCTGATGTCCTGAATTTGAGCTGTCCCCTTTCAACCTGAATTTTCCTGTCTCTCTTCTCTCTCTGAGATTAAAAAAAGTAGTGTGCGAAAAAAATGCTTGCACTTGTCATTTATGGCAACTAGCTAAGAGGATCAGAAACATTAAAAGGTACAGCTCTATGTGTGCAGGGGAGAACCATTTCGAAAGTAAATTCACATTCTATCCACAGTAGTTTTTACATTTACATTAAAGATGTAGAGGAAACAATGTTAAGACCTGTTTTGCACGTAACAACAAATCATGGATTGCTGAATCGTGGGATGTCATTACCTGTGTACCAAGAAGGACAGGTTGCTCACCTGTAACTGTGGTTCTTCGAGTGGTCATCTGTGCAGTCACCTTATGGGCTCTGCGCCTGCGCTGAGCCTTTGCTCCGGAAAGGTTTAGTAGATGAAAAAAGCGTTATTTTTGGCAGGAACCCCTCCTCCACTGTCCAGCGCGCATGCTCCCGCACGTTCCCGCCTTCCCCTCAGTTCCTTTGTGACCAAAAACAGGTCAACCGTGGTACCGAGAGGGAAAACAGTACTCTTCCGTATCAGTAGTTGACACCGAAGAGGGGACGGTGGGAGGGTTGTGTGACTGCACAGATGACCACTCGAAGAACCACAGTTACAGGTAAGCAACCTGTCCTTCTTCTTCGTGGTCTCTGTGCATCACACTATGGGCGACTACCAAGCCAATCCACTTACCGGAGGTGGGTAGGTTTCACTAAAGCACTGCAGAGAGGACAGCTCTGCCAAACGAAGAATCCGACCGGGAACGGACGTCTACGTTGTAATGCTTGACAAACGTTAGTGGCCGCAACCAAGTCGCTGCTTTGCAAATATCTACTAGGGGAACCCCTCTAGCAAATGCAGTTGATGTGGCCAAACTTCTAGTGGAGTGTGCTCTGACACCCTGCGGAAAACTCAAATTTTGATAATTGATAGGCAAGCTTGATAGTGTGCAGTATCCATCCCGTAAGGCGTTGAGTTGACACTGCACTTCCTTTCTGCTCTCCACCATAGCAAATAAAGAGTCTCTGAGATTCACGAAAAAACTGTGTTCTGTCTTTATAAAAGGCTAACGCCCTTCTTACATCGAGGCAGTGTAATCTCCTTTCTAGATCCTTTCCTTTTCCCCCTCGTCCTCCTCCCTCCCAATCCCTTTTCCTTTTGTGTCATGTCTTTTAGATTGTAAGCCTGTGGGCAGGGACTGTCAAGAAATACTTTTGTAAGCCGCCGTGAGAGCCTTTTTTGGCTAAATGGCGGCATAAAAATCCTTAAATAAATAAATAAACCATGGTTGAGGCATTCCTCTGTCACCCGATCTAGGCAGATCCCTGTCAATAGGCGGACGAGGGGGAGAGGGCAGGGTTCGAGTAAGCTCAGCTGAAGGGCGTCGATCTCGAGCTACCACATCGACAATGTCCTGTGGAGTCAGAGATAAACGATAAATACGTCGGAGTCGGGGGTTCCCTTATTTCTCCCTCCGACGTTGTGGAGAGAAGTTCAATGGCCAGGCGTTCTACCAGGTTTGAACTCTCAGTAGCCATCGCCAGTGGCGGTAAGGTATGCTGCCTCTTCTTCTTTTTAGAATGAGTTTCCGTTGGAGACTTGGCCTTTTTCACCTTCTTTGATATCTTTTTAGCAGTAGATAGCATGAGAGAGTGGCCCGCTGATGGTCGATCCAACGTGGATGTCGACATCGAGGGAGCTGCCGATGTTGAAGGAGCTGTTGACGTTGAAGGAGCTGTTGACGTCGAAGGTTTCGACGTCGATGGTGCGGTAGACGCCATGGGAGGCTTTTCTACAACAGGCTTATCGACAGATTGGAGAGTTTGTTTCTAGAGTTCTGCCCTCAGATGATCCGCTCTGTGTCTTCTGTTTGTTTTGAGAATGATTGGCAGTGGTGGCAAGTCTCAACAATGTGTGCCTCTCCTAAACAAAAGAGGCAAAGGGAGTGGCCGTCCGCCACAGGCAGTTTACCACCACAGCGGACGCACTTACGGAATGGCGCTTTAAGGGCCATACAATGTAGAAAGAGAAAGAGAAAAAACTTCTACGTAGAGGAAAAACCTAATTTATTTTTTTATTTATTTTTTAGGATTAGAAACGAAGATATAGAGAGAAAGAAGAACAGAAAGAAAACTTTAAGAGAAAAAACGCTCAGCTACAAAGTCCTATTATGAGGAGAGAACCTTTCGACAAAGCACCAGCTAAGGCGGTCACAAAGGAATTGAGGGGAAGGCAGGAACGTGCGGGAGCATGCACACTGGACAGTGGGGGAGGGGTTCCCACCAAAAATAATGCTTTTTTCAGCTACTAAACCTTTCCGGAGCAAAGGCTCAGCGCAGGCACAGAGCCCACAGTGTGATGCACAGAGACCACGAAAAAGAACTATGGGTTACCTACGGGCTGTTAACCACAAACAACCCATTAAGAGAATTTAACCCTCAAATATGCCACGGTGGCTGGGTTTGCACAATATGGCAACCCTCCTATTGCCCCAACTACAGTTTCCATGTTCAAAATGGTATCTGGCATATGTCACAGCTCATCTGGGGTTGAATAACCCATGGTAAGCCTGGAGTGTCATGCAAACCAGGTCATGGTTTATTGTTGGATTGTGAACTGTGGGTTGTTCAAACCATCTGTTATCATTACATGAGAACCCAGAATCATGGGTTGTTTTATTAGGCTACAGAGGTAGCAGGTGAGCAGTAAAAATCAATCAGCCTCTTTACATTCTAGTGCTGGAGTGCCACAAAGGCAGTTGAGGTACATGGAGGGAGCGGGCAAAAGAGGGAAACAACCCAAGGACTGAGAAAACAAACCACGGTTTGTTCGATTGTCAACCAGACAAATCCTGGTACAGGTAACAAGGCATGGGGGGAAACCAGGCCTTGACAGGGTTCAGACTGTCACGGCAGTGGAAGAAGTCACTGTAGCTTCTCCCCCTGCCTCCGCATGTGCCATGCATGCATCCACCATTTCCAGTATTCCCTGCACTGCAGCATGGGTTGGCATATCATCTGAACCCAGCATGTAGTGCAGGGTGTGCGTGTGACTTTGTACCCAACCTACAACCCATGATGTGCAGTAGACGTATAGGATGGGTACAAAGCCACCACCTCCCATGCCGTTTTTAGACGATAAACCAACCAACGCTGCAACGTGGGGAATAATGCGAATGGCAGTCATGCGCACATCACATGCAAGGGCAGGGGGAGAAGCCACGATGGCTTCTCCCCCCACTGCAATTATCCAAACTCGCCCCTTAAGTGTCTTGTGTGAAAAATCCACAAGTCACTGCCTTGGCCAGAATTTCAACTCAGGTTGCCAGTGTGCAATTGATTCTCCCAGGCTCTATTAACATAATACTCTATTTTCATTTTACAGTAACATAAAAGCAAGTAATATTAAAACAAAGCTCCACAACTTAAATATTCTTCAGAATTCATGTGATCCTTCAATTAAATATTTTTAGTTAATTCTGATGTTAAAATAAACAAAAACAAGTTATCTAAATGTCTGTAAGTTACAAATGCCATGTTTCACATACCTGAGCCACACCATACTTCAGCCAGGTGGCATTCAGTTTCACCAGGCTCTTTACACAAATCCACTACATCTCTGCAAGTGGTTTCTGGGGTAACTGGCACCTCAGTAAAGTGTTGTTCATTATTGCTGAGGTACACTGTAAGAAACATCTGAAAGAGATCAGGGTATTCTGTTATCTGTTGAAGTAATGAGTGATATTTCTATTACCAAAATGTTTGCTTCTCACCAAAAAGTCCTATATCACAACCCCGACTACACACAGATAACATTGGACAAAAGCATAAATCTAAACACATGACAGCAAAACAGAATAGTGATCACTAATTGTAGAATTTCTATTGTCTTAGCACAAACCCTGGTTTTCCTTTGGCACACACCTTATACAGTGCATAGCAACGATACTTTCTACCAAAAATTGTGAACTACCAGACCAAATGCTCCAAATTGGTGTACTGAAGTAAAACAATACTAAAAAACAATTTTTAAGGGTTTCTTTTTAAGGCAGCACCTCCCTACCTATATCAATCTGGTAAGCCTGTTCAGTCTCAAGTCTAACAAATGCAAGCATTTCAATCCTCCACATGAACCAACATCAGACCACAAGGGCAGGTTGCTTTCTGCTCCCTTACCATCCTTTCAAAATGCTTGTACTGAAGGCAAGTAGAACTGCTTGTGGAATCTGACTACATGATTCTGCCATCTTACAAAAGTTTTGAGTTTCACAAATCCTTAGCGCATTTTATCTCTGGTTTTCAATGAAGTAAGTTTAGGCCTCCACAACTTCAACTCTTTAATTCTCTTTATTTGTGGCAATGCAACTAGATCGAGGCCCTATTTCTTGAAACAATTAGTTTTTTCTCTAACCTTATGCATTACTCATATGTAGGGCACTCAAATATGCTACGAGAGAGGGGCTGCACTCCCGGCTCCATCCCCCAAACCATACTCCTAAGGTATCTCTCCGTGGGCTAGCTCTACCTTGCAGAATACCCTGCAATACTATGTATCTGAATAGTATGGAGCCCCAATGCATGAGCATTCACGAGTATAATTTCCTATTCAAACTTCTGAAGTAAACACAGGAGTCTAGGGACAGAGCTGTCCCAGGAATGCAGCCCCGCTGCAGCAGCGATACACAAACGCCTACATGCAAGTAATTTGTGCACAGGGCTGCACCTCATTACAACAGTTTCATGCAGGATATAAAATGCAGATGAGACCTTAAAAAAGAATTATAGGAACAGACAGACAAAAAGAAATCTAGGATTCCTTACATGCTGTTCACCAATCATGATACTCCACAAAAGTAACTTACTTCTAAGCATAAAAGTAAAAATAGCTTTGGAGGCACTGACAGGGTTCACAAAACTTACTAACCCATGATGGTTTATTTGCTGGAACAACCCATTGTGGGATGTTCCTACCTATCCACGCCAAATTATTTCCCCCAAATAAGCCACCCTAAGAACCCACTAGCTCATTTCAGACAACATGTTAGTCAACGCAGTGTGAAAACTCCATTCAACGGTTGAGTTTTCAGGGGGTACTCCCCACACAACATGCTGTAACTCCACCATTGTGTGCCTATGGGCTACAGTGGAGTTGAGTAAAATCCAACACAACGTCTGATTGACAGTTCCTCTACCCTCTCTCTTACCCAGGTCCTCCCAATGGTATCCCATCAGCCACTGCTGCTAAAAACAATCCCAGTGGCTCTCCTAGAGCAGCACTCGCTCCTTTCACTGCTTTTGCCAGGGAACTCTGTAGCCAGCGGAAAAAGTCAACTCAACGGAAAACTCTATGGAGCCTGCTACACAACACACAACACAACGGTTATGCAGGAACTCTCCTCTGCACAGAGTGGATGTTCTGTGTGGAGTGTTCCCCCCCACCCCGAAAAAAACCTCCACTGTTGCGTAGTTTTTTCCAACCAGACAAAACATTTCTCAACAATGGTGTAAAAACTCCACCGTGGAGTTCTAAAACCACTATTCAGAAACGTGTTGTCTGAACTGAGCCACTGTCTGCAGTGAGGGTTTTTTTTAAAAAAAAAACACCTATGGGGGGTTACCAGCAGCATGGGTTATAGAGATCTCCTACAGAACTGCTTGGCAAAAACATCCAAAAATGCTATTGACGCTCTGCTCCTGTCAAGCAATCTATATTCCCACCACAAAGGAAGCACGATACCTGCCAGGCTGAGTGGGAGGAGTAGGAGTATGGAAGGGATAAAATAAACTACCCTGCATAGCTTGTTTGCCTGATCATCTGATGTGAGCAAGGAGATTGTTTGCATAACCACCTACACTGTAGCTTGCCACTCATCATGGATTAATGTGATGTGTGAACCCAGCCATCATCTCCTGAAAAACCCTTACAGCTATTCTCACTTGCATGAATGTAACTTTGGTTAAGACAAGGCAATTTCCTTGAAAAGGCTAGCTTAATTAAAAAATAATAATCAATGACCCACCTGATCCAAAAGTAAAGCTTAACAACCCCACAGGTGAAGTTAAATCAGCCTGCAAAATCTTTATTATTTAAGGCAAAATATGTGAACAGATGGGATCTCTTGTCATCTAGAACCCTCAGCCTCTTGCTAACACTTACAAAACGTCTGTGACCCAAAGAGGTCCTAACTTTCTGGATATCATCATCCCACCAACCATCAACAATTGCTTCTTACTAAAGATACAGAATCTAAGTTAGTTAGAAAGTCATGATGAAAGCGCAAAATATTAGTGTTGTTAAGAGCCACTCTTACCTAGCCCAGTCTCTACTCTGAAAACATCCATTAAAATGCCTATAAAACAACCTCAAAACTTCCCTGCACAACTTTGTTCCAGCTAAGTAATGTTTCCTAATGTTTAAGCTAAATCTACAACCTTGAAGTTTCTTACGACCTTGTTCACCTTGTCTCAGAACGATTCATTTCCAATGGCATTTTTTTCAATAGATTGCCACCTGAAATTTGTTCTAGCTAGCTGTTCCCTCAATTTAACTGCAGAGGGTTATATTCTGGAAATCTTACCTAGCTCTTTAATAGAAGACGAGTTACCCTTCAACTGTAAATCCTCAAAGCTATGCTGATGACAGTTTCTTCTCTACCCACCAAAAAAGGTTAAATACTATGTCTGATATTCAGATATAATGATTTCAAGAGTAGCTATGATTTTCAGTGCTTCTAAAAAGCCAGGCAAATTGTATCCAGCCCATGCTCTGATGATGTCTAAATAATTAAGCATGTTTATTCACTTCCTGGAGTTACCTTGAATCTTTATATCTGCAAGAGCTGCCAGATTAATGCTTCCGGCAGTAAAATGTCTTCAACAAGAGTTACTATGCTCCACTATTTAACATTTCACTTGAAAAATGGTTTGTGCACAGGATACAATTCCAGCATCATTTTATGGATATATCTTATACCGTCCCCTGCCTTCACCATCGTCCTGTACAAGCTTTGGGAGGGTTTGCACAACTACAGAGGGAAAATAATCCAGTTATTTTTCCTCCTCATGCATGTGGTTCATGAGCTGCCTAATTAGCATAATTACCATTGCCAAACATGGATTGTCATGACATTTGAACTCAGTAGGGTCAGGTGGCTGGGGTGTTTACAAACCACATTGATGCCCTAGAACAGTGGTTCCCAATTGGCTAAGTACTGTGGACCCCTTGTTTTTCAAATGCCAAGCCATGGAACCCCCTACTTTTGAAAAAATTGTTATCTCTATGGTAGTTACCTGTGCAAAGCATTTTTTTTTGCGAGAATAAGGGGTAGCCCCTAATAAGCAAAGGATTTTAGGTATACTAAAAAAAAAAGACCATAAAATTTGTGATATTACCACACAAAAATGACAATGATTTAGTCAGGAATATAAAGACTAATTTAATTTTACTAACGTCTAGTTTACAATTGAACAAATTATGACTTGTCGAGCAGCTACTAAACCTAAATGTGATGGGAGAAATCATGCCTCTTTTTGTCCTGAACAATCCCTTCCACATCCAGTTCAATGTTTCCTACTTTTAATCTCAAATCTGGATCAACATCAAGCCGATTTCTATGCTTGTTCTTCATATAACAAAATGTCGAAAATGTTTGTTCATAAAGGTATGTGGAACAAAATGGAACTAGATGTTTCAAAGCTTTTTCATCTAACTTCTTATTATCAGGAAAAACCTTCACCCAGAATTGGTCCAGTCTATATTCTTTGAAAAATGACTTCAGTGAACCATCACAAGTCACGTCAACAAGTGCATCTTGCTCTTCTGCAGATAGAATTGTTAGTTGTACGTCACCACGTTCAAAAGGATTCCTTATCCATGAGTTTTCAGGATTAGGTGCAGGTAAGTAATCTCTGAAGCTAGTTGCTAAATCACGCAGGTGCTCAGTGATGTTATATTTTACTTCTGGTAGGAATTCGTCGTCATCAGACTCCAGAAATGAATGGTGAATATGTGAATGGTGCTACGGACCCCCTGGGTGGGTTATGAGGACCCCCTGGGGTCCACAGACCACCAATTGGGAACCACTGCCCTAGAACAAGCCATGTTTTTCAGGGTGGTTTGCAAACCACCCCAGCCAGCCAGCCTGGGCACAACAACCCGTGCCCAGCGAAGGTAATTCTGCTAATTAGGCAGCTTGTGACTGACACATGCAGGGAGGAAAAATAAACCATGGTAGCTCATTCCCCCTCCATGATTATGAAAACCTGGTCTTTGATTTCAAATCTTGTGTTCACATACCCTTGAACACCTGCCTGCCAACATGCTAATTAAATGCCTTACATATCACTACTGAATATAGCCCTCTGTAGGGTAGAACTACAACACACCCTGGGGCCGGAAGAAAGGGTGTAACCGGAAAAACAAGTGGGAATAGGAAGGTACAAATTAAAATGTGAGACACCCTACATTAAGTGTAGTTGTTCTTTAAGCTACTCAATGCAAAAGTTATACTAAGGGTTTTATGAAATGTTGTAGGTTTCCTAACAATACTGTCAGCTAGCTTTGTTTGTATAATTTTACTCTATATTACTACAACTAATGCCCTCTCACATATGTTATCTACAGCATTGCTACTATAAAAAGAAAACCGTATCCTATTCAAAAACAACAAAAACTAACCTTGAAGACTAACACATTTATTATGGCATAAGCTTTCATAAACTACAGTCAGCTCAGCAGATGCATGAAGTATTGCCCTGTAACTTATTTATTTATTACATTTTTATACCGCCCAATAGCCAAAGCTCTCTTACAGGAATATATACATGGGTGGGTTGGACTAAGGGCAGAGGGAACTAAAATGCAGTAAGTATAGACAGTGATAATTGCCTTATTAACAGTGGACACAAAAGAGTTGTTGGGTAATAACACAGACTTTCTTGCACAGGAGAGTGATTAACACACTTAGTAGTAGTAGTAGTAGTAGTAGTATTAAAAAACCCGCTGTCCTGTTCAAGCCACAGAAGATAAGAGTTGAATCTCTTGATAAACTGTAGTAGAATGGTTTCGCATTGAACTCGGTCTTTAAAATTCCCTTTTTTAAAGAATGGCCATCTTAAGATCTGTGACAGAGCTTCCTGGGATGTTGAAGTGACTGGGTTTTTTTTAATATTGCCATACTTGATTTCAGATTATATATATTTATTCTTTTGCATAAAGTCTGGCCTGTCTATTCTAGGCAGAGCGCAGTAGGTATTACTGGAAAATGATGGTAAATCACACTGGAAGATGCACAGGTTTGAAATCCAAATAAATTTCAAATGGCCCTTTTACAATATACAGGATGTTCACAACAAATTTATTACAGTAAGATTAGGTATGGTTCCCCAAATCAGAGAAAAGAATGCATACTGTTGAAAAGAAACAGATGTTTCCATAATAATCGCAAACATATTCATTCAGTTTTATTCTGCCCTTCCTCAAAGAAGAAGCTCTGAACAGCATGCATGGTCCTCTGCAGCATGCATGGTCCCTTGTATTTGGGCTACAAGATAGTGATGACTGACCCAAGGTCACCCAGTGGGCTTAATAGATGAGTAGGAATTTGAATTAGGGTCTCCACAGCCCTTGTCCAATACCAAGGTTCTTTCAATAATTTATTCAATAATAGTTTATTCAATAATATTGTTAATCAATGAGAATGTTAATTATATGCTCATCTATACCAATTTTTCAAAATCTTCTTTTAAGAGACCTTATTGTGACCAGATTCATATCTCTTGATGAAAAAACACCAATTAGACAACTCCCAAAAATACAATAAAGGACTTTTCCTTATCCCAGATTCAAATTCAAAGCAGACACTTGCATAGAACTGAAGACAGAATATAGTACAAAGAAAATATTATCAAGAACATCTTTAACTGAAGTAGTATTATCACTTTACAAGTGACAAAAATCCTAGCCACAAAGTAACTTCTCAAGTTCAGATCACAAATCAAAAGCGCATCATACATGAGGCAGCACAGATGCATACATTTGTCACACATTATACACTACACACACACTTTTCCTATGCAAATATGATACCCATGTATGAAAGTGGTCTTTTGTGAAGCAGCCACAAACAAGATTAACAAAATGACTTTGTTTCCCTAAATGGTTTATATCCTTCAGAAATCTGAGCTAGTGCTACATAATATACCGAAAATAACTTCAGTGGTGTAAAGTGCACACTTCATATTAATTTAACTAAGCCATTAATAGCTGGTTACTAATTGCAGTCTTTTAAAAGGACCTCTAAAGAATGTGTCTCACAAAGTAGGATATATTCAATATGGACAACAAGCAGGGCCTGTTGTCACATAAAGCCAACACTTCTGTGCTATATTAATTTCAACATTTATTTCTATATAGCTAAACTTCTTCACAGATAGCATAAGTACATTTTGGAAAGAATTACATAGGCAGTAACCGATTCTGAGAAGCCATGAAAGGCTTCATTCATATTTTCCAACAAGAACAAAAGTTATTTTAAGTTAAGTGAGGGGAGACAATAGAAACCTAGCAATTATGTTCTTATGAAAATTATGTAGCCATACTTAAATAGCCAAACAGTTTCAGAGTTTTACCAAACAAAAAGCCCATTTACACCATTGTGTTCCAGGACTGCTCACCTTACCTGTGTTCCCAGAAAACATAGATATAATTTCTTCACCAGCAGACCACAAAGAAATCAAAGGCAAAAATGCTTCTGTAATTTTTGCTGACCTGTCTACAACTTTCTGAATAACAAAAGGAAGTCTCTACAATGGCAGGTTTTTAATCTAATAAACAACATTGTGGATAAAAACTGTTTTCAAATTTAACAAAGATTCAGAGGAGTACATCTGCTACAGATCAAGCAAACTGGAATTCTACATACCTTTCAATGCCAATTATTCAAATATTCAGCTGTTCAATATTAGCATGCCTCCTGAAGATTAAAGTAAGTGACACTAAAAACAACCTACCAAATAGAAATACAAGATACATTGGTATCTTGAATCATTTCATAGCTAGTTGCTCACTGCCCTAGGGCAAGTCTTAACAGGAAATTAGTATTTACCTATATCTATGGCTGATGGTCAGCATATGTTCCTGCCTTCTCAGTTACTGCAGACAGACCAGTTTGTGCTGCTCTGGCATTTAGCCACAACTGTGAGAAAGGAAGTTATGATGCAAGGTAGGTGGAGTACAGTAGGAAGTGCAGCATAATTGTTACAATTATTCTAGGACTGAGTACGATGGGAGCTTTCTCCCCCTTTATTTGTCCCATATGAAAACATAAAACCCTTGCCATTTTACCCCTTCCCATAAGGGCATAATTATCTCCATGGTGTAAATAACTTGTACTATGTAAATTGTCATTAAGGCTACCCTTGACAGCAAGAAATACCCTTTGTCTTCAGAAATTCAACAGAATACTCTCCCTCCCAAAAATACATAGGGATGGGTAGAAAATATGCCAGGGCCCACAAGCTCACCAGATACCCCAAGCTTGGTCCTCTTGCATCTCAGCAAGCACACCCAGTAGATTTTTGCCCCATGGTCCCTACGCTGACAAAGGGGGTGCAGGTCTGGTCAGATTTCCACCCTGACTTGCACGCGCCCATTGTCCATTTTCTTCCACTGCAGTAATGGTGGCCACCATTAATGCAGCAGGGGGAAATATGCAATTTCTCCAGCCTTGTGGAGAAATCCTTTCCCTCAGTGAAGGGGGGTCTTAAATGCCCTATTACCAAAGCCATTAAGCCCCCCATCAGTGGGAGGGAGAGGAGAAGAGTTTTTTTCCTTCTACTCTAGTGGTGGCCACCATTAGAGTAGAAGGGGAAAACCCTCCTCCTCCCCCCCAACCAGGGCCTGAAATGGCCTCTTAATGCAAGCATTAAGAGGCCCTTTCAGACACCAATGGGTGTGGGAAAGTGGACTTTCTGGGCCTCCGGAAAGTAGGCAGATTCCCCCAACCACGCCATTAGCTTGGCGTGGAATGTGCACACTTTCCAGAGCCCAGAAAGTCCACTTCCATGTGCCTCTCCCCTCTCCCTTGCCCACTGGAGCCAAAAGAGGCCCTTTCAGGCCCAGATGGGTGCAGAGGGAGGGAGGGAAAGTGCATGTGAGGCATCCGGAAGTGCGCAATTCTCCATGCATGCTAATGGTGTGCTGCTGGGAATGCATACTTTCCAGAGGTGTCAGGCGCAAGCAACGCCAAGCACTCAGCAGGCTGGCTCGATCGGAAGAGGGCCAGCGGAGCACTGCTCAGCAGGCTCACCATTCACTACACAGACACACACACACCTCTTAGGAAACTCTGCCTTTCAAAAGTGGAGAACAGAGAAGAAACATAATACCTTTAATACACTACAGCAATCTGTTGGACTTTTTTTCTGTGCAGAACTTTAATTGTTTGTGGATTTATTGTGTTTTAATCTGTGCAACGCCTAGAGAGACCTTACCTATGAAATGTTTAAGAAATTAAGTAATAAAATGCTTATGATCAGTTGTATTTTTTTCTGTTTTAAAACAGAACAATCTGATGCATGTCTTCTCAGAACTCAATAAGACTTACTTCTGAGCAGACATGTATAGGATTATATATGATGCACCCTCATCTGGAATGTCAACATCAGTCTCAGTATATCATGCCACAAGCTATAAATGTGATATTCTCAGCAATGTATTCAATTTTAGAGCAAGAATGCAAAGTATTAAGATTTTATTACACCTCATGGTTCTAACACCAACCTCATGATCACACCTTCCAAGACAGATGTCCTGAGAAAGGTTAGAAGAAACACATCCAAATGAAGCTGATACAGCAACTTGGAAGTTCTCTCCCTCTTGCAAGTTCTTTCTGTTCTCTAAGATTGCTGACAATTGGTCAATATTTTCTTGCATTAAACACCCTGGTTAGATGTTCTTTGATTACACTAACAGGAGAAAAAGTAAAACAAGGGGATCTGAATATAGGGGGGAAATGCTGATTTATATAGAACTAACCATGCTGAAGTTAAGAAAGAGTCTTGTGGCACCTTAAAGACAAATAAATATATTCTGGCATAAGTCTTTGTGGGCACTTCATCAAATGCATGGAGTGTTAACCTCAAATTGGCAGGCCTATACACATGTGGGGGTGGGGTAGGAAAACATAAAGTGTGTTGTCAGAGGCAATTGAAATGCAAAGAGTACAGACAGTAATGATTACCTGAACAGTTACCTTTCACAAAACATTGTTGGGTTTCATCACTGCAACAGCTGGATCAAATAAAAATAAATACAAAACACAGCAGGCAAGCTTATTAGACTAACAATCTATTGAAATCAAGCTTTCTGAGGGAAGTTATGCCTGCAGTCAAAAAGCTAGCAGACACAGGAATGAGAAACAAATATACAATTCAACAAGATGTTTATTTTTAATATTATTTCTTGATGTTTACCCTGACCTTAAGGTGAGTTATTGGGAATGTGCAAAACCAGAAAATATAAATTAAAAATACCATACAAAAACAGAAGAACATTTAAAACCTTCAACAGAAACAAAAGAAAATAGAGATAAAATAGTCTAATGCCAAAATGATAATGAAACAGGAACCAGGCAAACCTCCCTGAAAAAAAGAAATCCCATAACTGGGGAGGCATCACTGAAAATACCTTTAACCAGCCACTGCATCTCAGGTGGCAGGGATACCCAAAGAAGGGCTACTGTCGAAAATCTTGGTGTACGGACAGTGACATAGTCAGCCATGAAAGATCAAAACCATGACTGACTTTAAAGGTCAAACCAGCACTATGAATTGGGCCCATAAATGGTCAAGGAGCTATAACATTGGCATAATGTGATCAAAATTCCTGGTACCAATTAGTAACCTGACAGCTGTATTTTTTAAAATGTAGTTTTTGAATGATCTTTAGAAACTGCTCCATGTATCATGTATTACAGTAGCTTAATCTGGACTACTGTTAACAGAGCATGGAGACCTGTAGCCAGGCTCTTTGTCCAAGTAAGCCTCCAACTGGTGCACCAACCTAAGCAGGTGAACAGTGCTCCAAGTCACAGAGGCAAATGAATAAGCAAAACCACCCCAAGACATTGGGGACAGCATAGGCACCAAAATAAACACTATATTGGCTCTCTTACTTTGGCTGTACCTTGTAGTACACTTGCCAAAACATTTGGCCAACACCACTGCAGGCTGGACAAGGGCTGCACACTGAGCCTGAAGTTCCACTGAGTTTCTACCTCACCAGGTCCCACAGCCAAAGAGCCTAGCTAATATTCCGTTTAAAAGAGCAGCTTTCCTTTTCAGCTATGGGAGCTACAGTTGCACACACATCCAAGAAAGTATCTGTTCTAGATGTGGTTCTCATTCACATGCAGATACAATTTCTTTGGATCCTATCCTAGCCACAACTTTGTCTCTGCACATAATTCAACACCAGAGCTTTTATCAAAAGCTACCTCAGAGCCAGGCTACATTTCACTGTGGTTTGGATCGCTAGTGCTAACATCACCATTTAAAGTCAATGATAACCACACAGATTTTCAAGACACTCAGTTTCCAAACACAATTTTAAAAAATGATTTTCACATATATGAGTTTGCGCAATACAATAGCAGACATGCCACCCAAGACTTAAGAGAGGGGCTGTAGCTCAGTGGTCGACTACATGCATTGCATGCAGAAGGTCCCAGTTTCAATACCCAGTTTCTATGGGGAAATCCTGCCTAAAACTCTGAAGAGATGCTGGTAGTCCGTGTTGACAATATTGTGCTAGAAATGGTCTGACTTAGTATAAAGTAGCTTCCTATGATTTTCCATACAATCAAAAATGGTTGTGTTCCAGTCTTCTCAGGCAATTCCACATATAGCAAATATAATCAAACCTGAATTTTGCCAGAGCCTGAATAACTGTAATTTTTTTCCAAGAACAGCTGCAAAAGCAATTAAATGTGCTTTATCCTATGGATGACATTTGCACATGCATCCTCAAGGCAGAAGCAGAAACACTGGGGAGCAATGTTTCCAATTCCTGACTGTTTATCTAGATGGGATAACAGTCTATAAATAAATTTTAACTTGGTGTTTTAAATTTGTAATTTTGCATTGCTGCTGTTTTTATCTGGTTGAGCTTTTATATTGTATTTTATATTATGGTTTTATACTGTTGTTTTATACTTTGAATGTTTTTAATTTTTGTGAACCGCCCAGAGAGCTCCAGCTATTGGGCGGTATAGAAATGTAATAAATAAATAAATAAATAAATAAATGTACAAATACCACAATCAGTGGTATCAAATATCATTGATAGGTCCAAGATAATTAACAGGATCATCACACTCCCCCAAGCTGGATCCTGGCATAGGTCATCCACTAGCGTGACCAAAAGAATTTTGATTCCAAAACTCAGTCAGAAGCTAAACTGAATGCCAAACTGCACGTTACGCTACTCACAAATAGCATCAAAGGTTTGGAAGAGGCCACTGAATCCAACCTCAGTCTAGGAATCCAGTTTAAAACGTCCCTGACTCTGACAGACGGTTGTCCAAAGTCTGCCTGAACAACTCCAGCAACAGATAACCTACCTCCCCACTGGGCAGTGGGTTCCAGACCTAACTGTTTAGACCATTATAGGAAGTTTTTTCTTATATTTAACCAAAATCTGCATTCCTTTAACAAAAGTACATTATTTCACATCTTACAGTCTTCAATGATAGAGAATAGGTTGCAGCCCTCTTATGTGTGACAACCTTTAGGTTAAAAGTACTGTCATATCCCCCTTCAGCCTTCTTTTCTCAAAGCTAAACTTACTCAGTTACTTTAACCTTTCCTTGTAGGACTTAGTTTCTAGTCCCCTGATTATCTTTGTTCTCTGAATTCATGTTTAGAGTTTAGCTCTTTATTTACTCTGGTGTAAGCATGCATGGCCCCAATTCAGACTGGGACCACCACACAACAGGAGAGGAGGATTAAACCTTCCTCCCACTTAGGGAGAGTTTAAAAGAAGTAAAAAAAGCCTACATTGAAACTGATGGAGCCTATTTTTTTTTAATGTAATGGTGTGTGGTGCATGGAAGTTTTAATCCTCCCCTCCTGGTATGTGGCAGTCCCAATCTGAATCAGGGCCATGCATGCTTAAAAAGCTAAGCTTCAGCTACACGCTATGCAATTAGCATAGCAAGTGGTTGGATCTGAAATGTCTAAACACTGATTCACCTAGATATACCTGGAGTAGGGCAGCTATTTCCCACTGAAGCATCTTACAATAGCCAAGTTCCTCTACTTTCCACTTTACTTCCCCTTCATTCCTTCATATTTGTTTGGCTTCTCAAGGGCAACTGATAAACCATTACATAGGGAGGTCACTTCACATAAAACCTGAGATTTATGAGAACCATTTAACTATGGTTCAAATTCAAACTAGAATTTGAACTAGATTATTTATGCCTCATTTCAAACTGACTCCTACCCCCAGCTGCACCACAGATTCAGTCCTTTTGATTGTATTCATATCAGACACCACACTCACCTTATACCTGATATGCTGTCAAAAACACACCGTCAGCATTCGAAAAATCAATTGCATTTTCAAACAGAACAAAGTCAGCAAAGCACAGTTTTCGTAATAAATATGAAGCTCTGCTAATGCAGCATCATATAGAAGGGAGGTAAAATGGTCCTGATATGTTAGGTTTGCACAATTTGTTAAGGCCATCAAAGTTAAAGTTTAAGGCCATCTTTGAAAAAGGGAGTTGTGAATACAGCAGCCTTATGCTTCAATTGTTTTGCTTTTTGCTACTTGTGTCAGACAGACAAGCCAATTTTGCATAGAAACTTTCCTTAAAAACAGGTCCTGTGCTTTCACTGCAATGCCACTCCCAAAGTTAGAAGTGTTGTTATGTGAGGCCAGTGGATGGCTAGAGTCCAGCAGAATTGTATTCATAGAGGCCCTGTGGGATGCTATTGTGAGAAATTCAATTGTTTGGTGTGCACATATGTTCAATGCTATAAAAAGGACAATGCTCTTCATCTAAGAGCTGATTCAAATGCTACCAACCCTACAAGCATTAAGTTACACTTCTACATAAAGGAGCTCAGTGCAGAAACCATGATGTTTGTAAACATACTAAGTGACTGGGGTGGATTACGTGACACTTCCCCACACAAGCTCCATACTTCCCAAGTGCCTGCTGGTATGCTAAGATTTCACATTATTTTCCCTGGCTACAAAGCAAGTTGTTTATAGAAGCATTAACATTCCATGTGTTGCACTGCCATACTACAGCATTATCACAAGCTTTCATATGGCATGGCAAGATCTGAAGCAGCCTTTGAATAACAGAGGATAACATTCCACCCCAGCTACAGTTTGACGTCTAACCATGTTGCTTAGTGATGCAAAGACAATGTCCCCTCAAGTCTGCAACCAAAGATGAGCATACTGAGAAATTGGAAGCTACTATGCTCAATGCTCACATTGCTGCTGGTTAACTGCCACTAGTAATACTGTACCAAGTTTCAGAGTCTTTCCCCTTCTTTTCCAGAGCATGTTTGTAAATAGAGATTTGCACTGAAGTCAAGAAAACATACACATGCTTTTATACAGGAACATAGCACTGATCGTTAACCACATAAATCAAGATTTACTGCTAGAGATTATAAATAAAAAGGGGAATAAAAATCAGTTTCCAAACCAAATAACATACCAGGAGTAACTCCTACCAAACAATATATCAGGAGTAACTCCTACCAAACAACATACCAGGAGTAACTTGTTTTCTAAGAAATTTCACTCTACTCGTAAAACTATCAGTGCACTAATACAGAAGCAACATGGCCAATTTATACATACAAGAAATCATTCCTGACCAACCCCAGGCAGGAAATGCAGAGAAACATGAACCCATGTTGATTATCACTACCTAGATTTAGAACAAGTTTGCAGGTACCGGTGGCAAATTGTGGGTTAATTAATTAATCCATTATTTGCTGTGGTGCATGCTGGTCATGGGCCATGGCCATTTTGAATATTCAATCTCCAATTCAGAGTTACTACATGACGTCTGAACTTGGACACTATAGGTTAATTGTGGGTTAACAATCCACAGATAACCACCAATTAACCTATACTGTCCGAGTTCAGATATCACATCAGTTTGCCTGATCGGGAGTTGAATAGTCAAAAGGCTACAGAACGTATTTGGCACACATTGCAGTTACAAGCAAAAAGCACCAGCTCTTCCATTTCTGAGACTAGAAAAATGTAATAAGTGGTAATGAACAAAGATTGAAGCAGAGACATTCAGAAATAACTGACAAAAAGAAAGGCCACAGCCAGAAACACTGTACAAGAGAAGAGCACTGCAAATTGAAGCAAGACACTAAAACCTAAGAAATAATGAAATAAAATTGAATTAAGATGCTGTTCTTCAAATATCAATCATCCAAGTACCCTTGCACTTATTGCCCTGAACACTGAAACGCAATAGAAGGCTTTTTTCTTTCTGAATAATTGGGTCAGAATAGCACCAGCAGGTTTTCCTTCTATCTCAACAAGAAAAGGGGATAAAGGTTTACTTTAAAAATAAAAATAATGAGAACTGAAAGTTCAAGGAAGGATCAATTGAAGTGGCCAGCATCACCTCCCTTCCCACCACCTGCTCAGCTACAGCGGCGGCTCTGTGATGCCAGCACAGAAGAGACTAAAGTTAGCTAGGGGGAGGGGAGATATAAATGTATACATAATGATGTAAAAATAGTACTAGAGGACAGGCAATAACCCCAGCAAGACAATAAGGACTGGGGTCCTCAACATGGTGCTCATTGGCACCAATGTGCATACAGATACTTCTCTTGGTGCCCACCTGGCTCTCTGCCCCTCATGTTTTTAATGGTATTTAAAATATGTTTAATTATTATTTTAAACAGGGAGGCTGACATACTGCAAAGCATAGTGCTGTCCTCGAGCACCATCTTTAATTGATAGTGAGCTCCAAAACACAACACCACTCAAAAGAATGGTTTTGTGTTTTGGAACTCAGACCCACCTACAATTTGTACATAGGTTCTTGGGCAAGTTACTATTTATTTGGTCACCATTTACCTTCTGGGAAATTAATGTTTCCCACTAGATGGCAGCCGTTTTATGAAGGGACAAGCTCCCATGGCAGTCATTTTGTGAGAGCACACGTGACACTCTTATCAAAATTCCAAATGTGCTCACTAATCCAATAAGGGTTTTAGCATGCCTTTGTATGTACAAAAAGTACAGCATGGAAGATGATTTATTGAAGGTGGCTGCATGTGAGTCAAGACAGAAATAACTCCTAAAAACACCTTTATTTCAAGAAGCCTTCCTTGAACAGCCATGGTTTTTGTTGGTACTCTGATTTTAAAAACAAAAAAATTAATATCAAGGTTTATCCTTTTTATCTTTCATTGTTCACCACTCCAGAACCTATTTAGATATGTAAATAGATAAATAATATGAAGTTTTAGAGTACTATCTATATAAAAAAAATCCTAGCGTTATAGCAACACACATACACTATCTCTTAGATAATGATGAATCTCAAGAGTAAAGTCAACTCTGTGTGCTGCTGGGGAGGGGGAGTTACTCTTATTTTAAATGTAGTGTAGCAATAAACTTCACATGAGCTCTGGGGTTCTACTAAATCGTTGATGTATGTATGACCTTCAGCAAATAAAACCTGCATCCCTGAACTCCGAACTTTCTTTCAAGCACAGTTATACAAGATGGCTTAAATCAATCTTATTGATTACATCAATTGATTAAAATACCGTACAGTTTAGCATACACTGGTTCACTTTCCAAGCTTTGACTGATTTATAAAAATCCATAGCAGTTAACATTGTATTTTGTTGTTCTAACAAAGCACTCTTGAACAGCGTTATCATAAAACATATCTACTCCACTAAGAAAGACATGTTATAACTCTAAGTATTTTCAATTCAGCTACTCATACAACACAACAGGCTTCTCAAGAGAGGCAAGTAATCAACTTCAGATAGGGAAATACTTAATTTTTTAAAATATGAGTGGGAATGTTTTGTCTCCAGTAGGAAAACAAAAGAAATTAAATTTCAAGTGATTTATTACAAAGCAAAAATATATAGTATTAATACAGACGTATGTCTTCTATTCAACAGACCAGGTATCATGAAAGAACAAAAAAATGACAATTCCAGAACTCAATCCATTGAAGCTCAGAACCTATATAACTAGCAGTTTTCTGCACCTTCGCAAAAAAACAGAACAGCAAACCAAATTTAGATGCCAATTATTTACATAGCTATTAACCTCACATGTTTAGGATGGGATACTATGAACATTTAGAAAGAAAAATGTTTTACTGGGCTGGAAAATGCTGGTAGTGGTAGAACTTTTTTCTGTATAAACATGCATAGGATTACACCCTTAAAATATTAAGACGCAGCAGAAAGCCTGCATCTCTTAAAGTTACCAGAATCATATGGAGTATTACACAACAATGCCTCAAAAAAGAGGAATGGGCTCTATCCTATAACCAGTTACCTGAAGTGAGTCCCACTGAACTGAGTAGACATGTATAGAACAGCTGTATTATCCTCTTTTCATGAAGTGCCTTGCAATAAATCACTAGCCACCATCATATATCAGCAGAGAGCGTTAGATATATGTAGTTGAGCCATAAATACGATGGCTGAGTCCTCAAGAGCTCTTTTAGGCAAAGCCAAGAGATTGTGCTAGCCCAGTGAGATTTTGGTTTTGGTTATTTTTATCAGTTTGAGCATATAAAATACTGCTTTAGACTCCCCTCAATTTAAAAAGCAATTGCCAATTTTCCATGCAGCCTTGAGAGAAAACGGGAATGCTAGACAAGAAACATAAGCCAAAACCCCTCTTGGGTACAGTTAATTCTTTGGATCCCAGTCATTTATTCAGAAGTAAATCCCATTTATTTTAATACAACTGCCATTTTAATTTACTTTAATACAACTGCCATACCGTTCATTTATCAGTTACATATCTTCATCTACAGAAGTAGTACAATTGTAGTACAATACACCATTACACAATACACCATTACACAAAACTAAGTCCACTCATGCAATGGGGCTTTCCCTCAGAACCCTACAATTCCCTGAAAAGCCTCTCCCACAAGTTGCGGACACTCAGGAAAAGACCGTGAACATTGCAAGGGAGCATCGCTAAAAACTGGATAGAAGTAGTTGAAACAAACAAAGTTTTCTTACATATGTAGCCTCAGCATAGTTTTTGGCAATTCCACTCCCATTGAAGCCCAATGAGCCTCATCCCACACCATTCCAGAGGGTCCAAAAACTCTCAGGGTCGCCTTTTAATGAGGTTTAGACAGTGTGCAAAAAGGAACTGAAAAAAACTGTTGTATGACCAGATGCCTAATCATGTTGGATACAACCTAATATATGCAAGTATGCGGAATGGAAAGAATACCTGTTGCTTGATGTACAAGACATTTTGTTATTACTTACCATATTTCTTCAATTCTAAGACACTTTTTCCCCATATAAACAATCGTGGGTGTGTCTTAGGGGTTTTTTTCTGTTGGTGGTACTGAAATTAGTGTGCGTCTTACAATCGATGGCGTCTTACAATCGAAGAAATACAGTACTAGAGCCTTTAAAGAATTGTTTTTACAGCATTTAAAGAACTATTTTTACAAGAATTGTTTTTCATTTCCGAAAAATACTATCAATAGTTGCCAGCTGATTGCATCAAATTCTGCCTCCATTTATCACCATTTTGTAGCAGGCACTGACATTTTGTGACTGTGGGCCTAAGTAATTTTCAGTTCTCCCAAGGGGGCCTTGTAGATGTAAGGTTTGATAAAACCGCATATTAGTAGAAAGCACCTACACTCACATAGCGTGGGGTGCCCAATATTTACTGTCCCTCTGCACACACACTCCAAAAAAGTTGCCTTCAAGGGTTGGGGTACCCTCTAGAAAAGTGTGGGATATAGTACAAATATATAAAGAAGACTACACATTGTCCTCTCTCATAAACTAGCACTCATCAATTTAAAAGTGATGAGCTATTTATAATAATTAGGCACAACTATTCAAATTATTCCTGCCTACTTAAGTCCAAATAAATGACAGAAGGTGGATGGGACAAGCTAGTTACATTCCATTTCTCAGAAAAAGAAAATATCATCATCAACTAAACCTTTCTAAATATAAGCATAAGTCTGGGTTTGTGGAAACAATGTGAAATAAAGGTTGTGACATTTGTGTGAGTAATTCTGAACACAAACAAAAATAGAAAGGGCTAACGAAGTGACTAACAAAAAACAGGGTATGAATTGGCTTCTATCTTGCTAAGATTTCACAGATGAAAGAATTCTAATGAATGACTACAGAAAGTTTCTAATTTAAAAGTTTTCATAATATCGGAGTAATAATATAGCAATAAAAAGCACTGTTTGTCTTTAAGATGTTTCTTCCCTGGCTGTGCAGTGTCAATATGCAACTATTTATGTGCCTCAAGTTGGATGCAAAAGCTTGGACTGATTCGAGAACACTGGAACAAGAGGTAGTATCACATAAAAATAATGGCTATTTCACATGTTATCAAGGAATTGACACTAGATCATCTAACAAATAACTTTTATAGCTCCTTGTAATTCAAAACATTTACTGAAATTATTCAAGATTCATCCTTCAGTCTCATATGACTTCAAATCCCTCTAACCACTAGGTAATACTCAGAATTTGGCTTCAATTTTCTTTTTTAACCTAATGCACTGCCTAAAATTAATTACTGGCTTTGCTAATATAAGGACTGTTATGCTTCTCTGTACTTGTGCTCTATGCCACCTCTTTAACCTGCGTATTTTGCCCAAGGCAACCGACGAAAGCCAGACTTTCTGCTTTCAGAAACAGAGATCAGTCATTGCTTCTCTGACCCAGAATACACTGCTAGGTGTAATCTGATACCTCCAAAAATAACTAATTCATTCAGCCAGCAAATCTCAATTTTGACCCTTGATCTAAATTGCAGATCTCAAGGCCAATAACACCTGGCCAAATTTTTGAATTGTTCTATTTCTTCCCTTATGCCCTGTTTTGTACCACCAAACCACGGGGTTTCCTACATGTTGCCCAATAGCTCTGAAATATGACCATAGGCACCCACCACGCTCCTTGTTCCTCCTGATTTTTATTTTATTTCTTAAGATTTTCTTTATTAAAACCCCAAAACCTGGAAGGCTGGCATACTGCAAGCTGGTCTCTAGCATAGGGTGACCATATGAAAAGGAGGACAGGGTTCCTGGATCTTTAACAGTTGTATTGAAAATAAAATTTCAGCCAGTGTCATTTGTATATATGGGGAACTTGGTGAAATTTCCTCTTCATCACAACAGTTAAAGCTGCAGGTGCCCTGCCCTCTTTTAAATCTGGTCACTCTAGTCTAGCTCCTGCACCTTTAACTGTGGTGATGAAGAGGGAATTTCACCAGGTTCTCTATATACAAATGGCACCTGCTGAAATTCCCTTTTTTATGCAAATACAGGAGCCCTGTCCTCCTTTTCATATGGTCACCCTACTCTAGCACCTTTTTTAATTTGAGTTCAAAAGAGTGGGTTTAAATTTAGGTGCTTGGATCCCATCTCTGCCTTGTACTTGGGTTCTTAGGGGAAGTTACATTTCTTTTAGCCTCACCAGTTTACCTTTTGGGAAATGAGTATTTTGTGATTTGCTTTGCCTATCATCATGGTAGCCATTTTATGAATGGATAAGCCCTTCCCATGACAACCATTTTATGAGAGCACCCACAACTCTCAAAATTATAGATGTGCCTGCAAACCCAAAAAGGTTGGGGACCACTGACATAGCCTGATAAAGAGTTCTAGAAAACCTGAAATCTTGCACACTTTTGTGTCATTTTGGTTGGTCCTAATCAAGGTACAGCTGACCTGTGGACACTAGTAAAGCATTATTTTATTAGTATGAAAAAACACAAGCCACAATCACAAAAGGGATGAGCTTTTCGATTTGTCAACATGATATTTTTTTTTACAGGGATGGATCATTGGTCCATCTAACTCAGTATTGTCTATGCAAGGGTAGGGGAAACTCCAGCCCATAGAGCCTTTGGATCTATCCTAAGGCTTCCCCTCACCCCACAGACCAATTTTGCTTTTTTAAAAAAAGGGGTACCCTCAAGTAGAAATTTAGAAAATACTGTTATAAAACAAGAATGCTCATGCTAGAGAACCACAGAGTGTATTCTTTTTAGAAAGAAGTATTGGGGAGGGATGCAGGGCGGAAGTCTCTAATCAAAACTACTTATATTAAAACTAAGGATAGAAAAGCATTACAGACCCAATTTATGCAAGCTTTTAAAAAAGTTTTAAAAAATTAGCCTGCTGTGGACTGAGAAACGGGAGGATGGAGAGCTGCATTTCTATGCTGGGCGAGGGGAAGGGGCCTTCCTCTTCTAGCAACCCACCTGGTTTCTAAGGTGGGCAAAGTGATCCATCTCTCTGCAGCTAACCACTAATTCACCTGCAAACAATTCCTGGTAACCAGGGGCTCCTGGGCTAGTATTTCCTTATGGTTAACAATATTATGGACAAATATATTATTTTGCCTGTTTTCTATTAAAAGACCACCTTTAGGACTGCCATACAAGGTCTTAGCCAAACTAACTAAGCTGTTCATCTATCCATAGTGGGAAAGAAAATGTCAATAAAGGTGGTAATAGCAACCAACGAGTTCCAAAGGCACACAACTACTATAGTAATATACAATATACTAAATACTAAAAAAGGGGTGAACACTTATATCAAACAAAAGTTTATATAACATAATAAGCAACTATAAACGGTCATAGTACACATTAGAATAATGATATACAATTGTAGAAACACAGAATCATAAAATGTAAATACAAATCTCAACAGTATTTTTGAATTGACCTAAACTTCTTTCAATAGGCTTTTTGAATTGACATAAGCTTCTTTCAATAGGCTAAACAGGCTACCGGTGTGAATTAATCCTGTTTTCGCTGTTTTCTTCTTCAGAATTACACCAACCATAGGGTTAATGCCATGGCCAAAAAGGCAGGGGTTCCAAACTTCATTATATATATATACACATACACACACACACACACACACACACACACACACACACACATCCACTTGAATGCTTAAAGTCCAGCAGAAAAACCTCAGATTTTTTCTTCTAACAAGATGGTAATGACAACCCATTTGTCCACATCTGATTTTAAGATGCAACTTCCTTGTTCAGAGATGTTACATATTTATAGTCATCAAGCAAGTAAACTCCATTAATGTACTACTTGTTTATCTAATCCTTCCTTGAACCTTTTATATTTCAGATTTTATAGCATCTTGTGGTGAGGGCTATCTATAGGTGATTTATGTACTGTGCATATAGACAATTCCTTTTGTTTCCTTAAACATACTTGTAATCATTTTTGTTGTTTGGTTTAAAAACATATTATAGCATATACTGTTTTAAAATTACTTAATGCCAATAATGGGAACAAAATAGTAAAGAGCTTCTTTAAAGTGTGTATCATTTTTACAGAGAAAAAGTGTTTATAGTTAAACTTCACTGGATCTACTTAGCAGGCAGCACAGCATTAGGAATGTTGAAGTTAGTCCTAAGAGAATGCCCGTGTACAGAAAATATATATTTTAGAGTTTTCTAGATAATGGAAATTTTGTATTGCACATTAAATGTTTCCAAATTCTTCTAATTTCCTTCAATATGTAAGAATGTAAAATAAATTAAAATATCATTATATTCAAACCAGAAATGTGATACACTTTATTCAATCATTTCCAAATTTTAAAAACCTTGTCTTTCCTTTCTGTGCATTAAATCAATTTCAAAGTGTTTTTCCCTTAACAGTACCTTAAATTGATTGACATGCATAATTTTGAATAACTTCAGTAAAGTCAAAGCACCAGAATGCAGATTTCTGGTCTTCTGAACGACTCTTATAAATGTCAATAGGCTTAAACAACTTTAATTATTTTCAGTACTTACTCCTGATGCCCATCTGTGACAATAATTATAGACTGCAAGGAGTCCAAAGCAAATGGATCTGCTCACAGCACAAGACAAAGTCTTTGATGAAAGGAGACCTTTATGTTCAGATTAAATGGGACCTCTATCACCCCTGAGCTAGCTAATCCTACGGCTTGATGTTATTCCATCTATAGAACACCAAGGAGCTCATGCAGCCTGTTCAAGATACCAAACACTACAGGGTTTTTGTTCTTGTTTTTTTAAGAGCTACATTACATTTTAGGGGAACACAGGACATACCGTAGTTTACAGACTCTTAAAAAAAAAGTTACATTTGAAGCGGAGGAATTTATTTTTTCCCCAACCCAATCTTTTTTAAAACCATGTGCACCCAAAGCTTACGTGATTTTGAAAAGTAATATACAGCCCTATTTAAAATAAATTTTCTTGCAGCGTGGGTTTGTAACATGTTCATGCTAAAACGTAACGTGTGACAACAAGGCAAAAATAGACAAAGGGGACTAATTATATAGCAAAATGCTATGCTTTTTAAAATGTTTTAGCCCCTCATTGCTGCTATGCAGCAGTCACACTCCCACACATCTACACCATATGGAAGAGTGAGAACTTTTAATCACTTACTTTTTTTTTAACTCTTTATCTCTACAAGCAGTACTTCACTATACCCTATTAAAGATTTTGTAATATCACTTGTTGCAGTGTCTGTTTGGTTTCTGCTGCAGTGCTCTTTGTTGACCACTAGCTCATTTTGCTCAATACAGTGGCTGTGTCCAGACATCACAATAGCCCAAGATGGGTTAATAAGCTATTGTGAGCAAATAGCCCATGACCTCCATTCACAAAAGTGTGCTAATAAGCTACTTTATTAATAGTTTATTAATCTACTGTATGTAATTTGACTCACCTCGACCCAAACCACTGTCCTGCTGCAGTCCTCCCACCCAAGCAGTAGCACTGTTTCACCTCTGAAGCACAGGGCATTTGCAGGATCAGGACAAAATTTCATATACAGCCTCCCCCAGTCAGGAGGCACCTGATTCCCCCATCAATCCCCTGCTTGATAGCTCACAAAGGAGGGAAAATCCTGAGTGCCCCAATAAAGGGGGAAGTGCCTAGAAAATGACTGGGGAGCTACAAGATTAGGACCAAACTCCATACACAAGCTCTCCTAGTTGGGAGGCACCCGATAATTTAACCCCTGCACATTTACTACACTCACTACATTGTTACCTACCTCTATTCTCTACTCCTCTGATTTATGGGATTTCAGCTCAGCATTACTAAACAACCAATGAGGGCCATTACTTCAATTTCGCATTAAGTCAAAATTCTCCCATCCAAAATAGCTACTCTCAGTATCAGAGCAATTTTGTTACATCATTGTATAAAAATATGGATGTGTGAATATATCAGCATGTAGATATAAGGATGTATAGATATCTGGATGTGTGGATATATCACCATGTAGATATTTCAACGTGCAGATATATCGATTTTTAGAATATCAACATTTGGCTAGTTACAGAGAAGTTCTTAGGATACCTTCTACTATCGTTTAGAGGAAAAATGGGCTAGCAGAGTTGTTGGTGGCTACTCAGGATTCCAGACCATAGGCAATGCTCTTTTCTGAGGATGCCTCATTCCCTTCACCATGCTTTCCCTTTCCAGAGTAGAGAACAAGGGAAGTGGGAGAACAAGGATCCCAGGATGACGTTCATGTAGGCCAGCAGGACTCTGCCCAAACCATCAGAAATAAAGCAGAGTAAAGTGCAGGGTGAGTGCTGTAACTGCCTGAATTGGGAGAAGTCCATTTTTTTCAGTTCCACTGAACTGGGACGCTGTTGGATCAGAGCAGAAATCATCCAATGCATTATAAAAACCCAGCGCCCTAACTCTGAAATCAGTGAAAATCCCAGGTGCGCCTAAAAGGGAAAGATGCCTATAACACCATGTGGGTTTGCAGGATCGGGATCAAACCTCATATCTTGCCTTCTCTATACTGCTGGCTTTAATGTGTTCCTAAGGTGTAAACCAGTGAAGAGTAGAGTGGCAACTTTTTTCACCACTCTTGCTGCACAACTCTACTGACAACCAAAATAGCTCACAGTGACGGCCACACAACACGATAATCCACAATGGGTTATATGACCCACTTTGCAGGCCGTGGGTTATCCGAGTGGATTATTGTGGCCAAATAAACCATAATGGGTAAAAAAAAAAAAATCCACAGGATGACACAATAACGCATGATGTGTTAATTAAGTCATTGTACCTTAATTAGCCCATCATGGGTTATCATGACATCTGAACACAGTCAGCGTTTGCCTTGCAAAGCAAAGATTATTGTAAAAGATTTACTACTTCTCAGTAAGAAAATATGAAGTTAAAAGAGTAACTTGTAAAGAATGTTTGAAAATGTTTAATAAGAAACATCAATGAAAATATTTAGATTTCCAACAGAAAATCTTATGTGTGTGAAATACAGTCTTTCAATTCTACATACCGTATTTCTTCGATTCTAAGACGCACTTTTCCCATATAATCTCTAAAAATGGGGTGCACCTTAGAATCGTGGGTGCGTTTATTATTTCTTAGAATCAAAGCTTTTTTTCTGTTGGTAGTACTGAAATTAGTGTGCATCTTACAATCAATGGCGTCTTACAATCAAAGAAATACGGTAATTCCTTTTAACTGTATGATTGATCACCTCCTCTTTAAATGATGAACATTAAGATAAAATGTATTCAGATATTTTCCCTTCATCCATGCAGTATCTTATCAGCTGTAATAGGAGCCATTTCTCTTCTTAAAAAAAGGCCTTCCTATTTCAAATTGCATATGTTATATAAACGCTAGACTTGGAAGAATGTGGAACAAAGTAATTCATTACAGTCAACAGCCAGTATGGCAGAATGGCCAACTTTCCTAGGAAGACACATGATCAAATTCCTGCTCAGCCATGATGGCTACTGGGTGACCTTGGGCCAACCACTGTAACTCAGCCTAGTCTTCCCCAATCAGGCACCCTAAGGATGTTTTGGACTACATTCCTCATCATAGGCAATGCTGGCTGGGGCTGATGGAAGTCTAAAACAGCTGGAGGGCACAAGGCTAGGGAAGGCTGGAACCTATCTCACAGGGAGGTTGTGAGGAAACAAGATATACTTTTTTATACCATCCTGAGCTACCTCGAGGAAGAGATAACATACAAATATAATAAATCATCTGCTAAAGCAAAAGCCATGATTTAGTCAGCTGGATAATGTGCCATGATAATTTTGCAATGAACACTTCAGTATCCTCTCTGTCATAGAAAGTGTTATCAGACCATTAAAGCAATCACAGCTGCTATACTTAAGAGAGTTGTCCCAAGCAAAGACAAATATATTCTCAAAATATAAAAGCAAAAGTAGTAAAACAAAAATAGGATATAACAAGTCTGGCCATACCTTTGATATTAGTTTCACTATGCACCTTACAAAAACTTATTACAACTGCTCCTTTATTAATATTAATTCAAAGTGAGAAAATCTACACTTATATCAGTCTCCAGTCATCCTGGTTATGTGTACAGAAAATGGTTAATGTGGACTAATTAGAAACATCAATGAAATTATCTGAAGCAAGCTCCATAAGAAACAGGACGTTAGTTAATAAGGATACTCCTAAGCAGGTTTCATTGCCAGGTGACATAAAGCTTCCTTGGCTTAATTGAATAATCTTTTAAACAGATGCCCTATTATTACAATCCTGTTTATTCATTTTCACAAGCAGATAAATTTTATCAAGGGTTTGTATTAATTGCTCTATCATTAGTTACTTCAATAACAAACATTTCCCTTGATTTATTCTACCAGCCCATTCCAATCTATCACTCTTCTTGTAAGGGAAAGGCTCATCTCCATTTTGATAAGAAAAGTTGCAGACCTCATCTTACCTGAAACAAAGAAACATTTAATAAAAGATAACCAAGATCTACTGTCAAACGGAATTCACTTTCCTATTAATATGTCAGTCTATTATTGCAATTTGAAATTACTTTCCCAAGCAACTTACTTAATACATCTTAAAAGTAACTTCAAGATCTCCTTCCAAGAACAATGACTTCTCAAGATGGTTGTAACACAATTTGCTGAGAAAAAAAGCATAGGCTTGTCCCACCTAATGAAAGGGATGGTAGCCACACTTCAAGAGATCACCATTTCACTTAAAAATAAATAAATCTGCACTCCAGCCCTAAGGAAGGAGAGAGCATAGAGTCTAGAAGGAAAGACAGGGAAGGGGTTGACAGAATTGCAGACAGGGTGAGAGGTAGTTTTCCTAGTGTTTACTAAGAACTGCCAATATTTTTGAAGACAATATGAGCTCTTGAAATATACCCCCCTTTAAAAGTGTTGAATTCTCCCCCACCCCCAAATGAGCCAGGAACAGAGAATATGCAGTTAGAAGTTTGCCACTAGTTTCCAGTTGTGTCAGTTTCCACAGAGCATTAAAGACAAGAATGGGAAAGTATTTTCCCATCAACAAATATTGCCGTTTGAGTGCTAAGAAAAGTTTCTCCACAACAGACAAGCTTGCTAGGAGAAAGCCTTTGGATTCACCTCCCTGCCCCCACCCCCACAATTTATAACTGAGTAATATATTTCTTGTTTAATAAAACAGCTTTGATGCTGTATGAACAGCTAATAACCATTTCAAAGTTTCAGCAATATATTCTAGTCTAAAATACTCAAAGAAAATTTGAGGGGGGGTAGACATACACACACACTGCCTTTCTCTGCTGGAGAATTATCCAAGATGTTACATTTGTTTCCAATATTCCTAAATGACCAGATGTAATCTTAAAATTAGCCAAATGACAACATGAGGTGACTTCTTGCTTTTGAGCTAGGACTATGCGATGCTATTCTTTTATCCTACTTCAATAATAGCATAAGAGTCAGCACACAAATGATTTTTCTACACAGATAACATTTGTGTTAATCATTACCTGTGAAATTGTACCTGAATGTAATTTGCTTTGCGTATGCAAGTCTGCAGGGTCAATAATAGTTTCCCAATGCATGTATACGCAGTAAATTTAATAAGTAGGACTAGGACTTATTCAAGAGGCAGCTGAACAACCATCTTTCAGGTATGCTTTAGGGTAGATTCCTGCATTGAGCAGGGGGTTGGACTCGATGGCCTTATCCCTTCCAACTCTACTATTCTATGATTCTATAACTTTTACACATAACATTCTACACATAGGCTTCCTGTACTTTCCACACACATGTAAGTATTTTCATATACTATCATCATAATATGTTAAGGAGCTGTGAACTGTTTTTATGAAACCTGATCTACCAAAACTAGACTCCCAGTCACTGGAATATTTCAGAACTAATCATAAAATTAAAGAAGCACAAACACACCTTCCTCTTGTGCCTAAATACGTACATGAGACATAAGTAACTCTTCAAAAAATAGCACTTCTGGATATATGATGGGACTTCTTAATCACATTCAGGAATGTTCATGTGATGAAGAAAATTAAGGCAATTCTGCCCTGACAGTGTAAGGAAATATTGAAGACTTTTTTTTTAATCTATACCACTAGTGACCAAAAAAAAAAAAACCCACAAGAAGACAGAACACAAAAGAATTAGTATCAGCAAGAATAAAGTAGAGGTTTTATAATGAACGCCGACTCAACACTGTCTTTAGTCATATTACACCGATAAAGCCGGAGAGCAGCAAGCCTTTAATTTTAAACCTTCTCTGAAATAAATAACCCCATCTATCTCTTCAAATGTTTGGAAGACAGCCTACATTTTCCATGTTTTGTTGGGAAACTACCTGCTCCTCACCATTCAGCAACTCAGGCTCTCCTGTCGAGCACGATTTAACCTGGCAAACCTACCAGGCAGTGGTGCTTTTGTATTTATTACTAACCTAACAGCGCTTCTCTGTACAAGGTGCGTGTATTATTAATCCTCCATTTCCTTAACTGAACTGACCACAAGGAGAAGCAGGAAGCAGCACAGTTTTGTTGGAAGTTTTGGAGCGCGTGTGTGTGTTTTAACAGAAGCCATAAAGAAGGAACCTAAATCAGAAAAGATTTCTGGGAAGGGGAATTTTAGGCACTAGAGTGCAGCGCTCCATTTTCTTCCCAGATTTCGCTGCGAGGAGCAGAAAGCAGCAGCTCCATTTGCTGATCTTCCTGCGTCTCCCCAGACTGAGCTGCCCCATCTTAGATCATTCGAGGGAGGCTGACCAACAGACACACAGTCTAAAAGTACCCGCTGCTACGGAAGACTCTGTTAGCTGTAACTTATCATTTCCACCCTTAACCTCGTTTTCCAACTTTTTCTCGAATTGCTCCCTCTAAGTGAAGTTTGACCCGGGCGGGGGGGGGAGGGGGAGCCAACTAGCCCCAGGCTGACTACACCGAAGTAAGTATCAAGATATCCGAAGCAGCAGACAGAGGGCAAAACAGCAACCCAGCCCGCAGCCTTGACTCCCCACTCTGGTGACCTCGCCGCTCCGGAGACAAGCAATGCCGCCCCCCGCCCCGCCAACACATACTCTCACCTACCGGCATCATCTTGGCTCCGAACCGCATTGAGGCGGGTGTTGCTGGTTCCCCCCCCCCTCCGGGACCGAGGAGGAGACCAATGGCCGGGGCCTGGGGAGGCGGAGCGGCCTGCCTTGCTGGGCTAGGAACCTGTTGCGAGAGGCACTCCGACCCGCGTCGCTCCCAGGCTAGGCGGCACTCGTCTCGGCCTGCGTTTCCCTCAGACCTGGGCCCCGCTCGCGCTCGACGCTTTGTCTCCTCAGAGACCCGCTCCGGCTCCCCTCACCCAAGCGGCCGCCGCCCTCGAGCCCGCTCCTAAACTATGCTCCGCCGGCCCGGCAGGGAGGAGCAGCAGAGCTCCAGCCCCGCCCGAGTCCCACCCCCAAAGCGGGTTGGGCTCGGCTCGGAAGAGGCGAGCCGCTCCGCGCGTGTCTCTCCACCTCTCGGAAGGGTGAGGAGAATTGCTGCCGCAGGGCCTGAGACGGAGTTCCCGCCATGAGTTTGGAAGCAGCATCCCTCCTCCCTAGACTTGCTGAGAAGGTGTTGGGGCCTCTGAACGTTTGCAGTCGCTTTTGTTCATGTGCTTGGGACTTTTTTGCCATAAAAACGTGCGGCACTTACCACACATGGTATAATACCTTGAGCGAGAGATGATGACCAGCAACAAAATTACTGCGTGTTGTGAGCGATTTGCACCTACCTTTGTTTTGTTTGTAAGTCTCAAGATACGCACACCATTTTTTGATCCAATATAGAATATTTTATATAATATTAACACTAGGATGACAGGGACTGTTCTGTAAAATTTAGGATTGGTACATTGTGACACATCACTCGAATTCAAAATGCAGCAGCCAGATTGATAGCTGGAACAGGGAGGTTTGAGCATATAACACCGATTCTGGCCCGCTTGCATTGGCTGCCTATACGTTTCCGAACCCAATTCAAGGTACTGGTTTTAACCTATGAAGCCCTACATGGCTTGGGACCGTAATACTTGATGGAATGCCTCTCCCAACATGAACCTACCCGTACACTGTGCTCAACATCTAAGGTCCTCCTCCGAGTGCCTACTCCGAGGGAAGCTCGGAGGATGGCAACAAGGGAGAGGGCCTTCTCAGTGGTTGCCCCCCCCCCCCCCCCAACTGTGGAATGATCTTCCCGATGAGGCTCGCCTGGCACCAACATTGCTATCTTTTCGGCGCCAGGTCAAGACTTTTCTCCCAGACATTTTAACATTTTAACAGCATTTAACAACATTAAGTTTGTTTTTAATGCACCCCAGAATTGTTGTTTTTAAATGGATACTGTTGTTTTTATACTGTTTTTATGCTTCTGATGTTTTTTTTTAATCTTGTGTACTTTTTAGTGTTTACTATTTTTAACCGTTGTAAACCGCCCAGAGAGCTTCAGCTGTGGGGCGGTATATAAATGTAATAAATAAATAAGTAAATAAATAAAGCAATATATATTTCATGGCCAAGTGGAATTTTGAAATTGACTTCCACAGTGCAAAAGGAAATTTCTATAGTGGTGAATAGAAAAGGTGTGAAAGAAGATGCCCTTGTAAAAACCCTAAAGGGACAGTGACCTTTGTATTGTAATAGGTAATAATCACTTTCCTCACACCTCAAATGTCTGAGAAATTTTGATCCATATACCAAACTGCTTATACCAGTTTTCAGAGGGTAGCTATGTTAGTCTATTGCAGCAAAAACAGCAAAGAGACTTGAAGCAGGCACCTTTAAAACAAGGACTGTGCAGCCACTGCCACCCCAATCTGTCTCGGAGGCCGGTTCAGAGCCCCCGAATTTGGGCCCTCTGAGGCAACTCGGACATTTCTGGGTGCCGGCAGCAGCACCACAAGGTAAGCCCCCTTCCCCACTTACCTGCTGCCCCCGCCGTCCGCTTGCGTCCAGTGGCTTCCACTGCCGCCGACGCATAAGCCTGGAAGTAGGCCACGCAGCCTACTTCCCATCTTATGCATTGGTGGCAGTGGAAGCCACCAGAACCAAGATGGTGGTGACAGAGGCAGCAGGTAAGGAGACTGGTGGGGGATAGGGCCAGCTCTGAAGTACTGAGGCGGCCCGAAGCTTCGGAGCCAATTGGCTTTGGGCTGCCTCGGCCTTCGCCCGAACCACCTCGGATCTGGTTCAGAAGGGTCCAAATCACCCCAATCCGCTTTGAATTCAGGGTTTGGATCCAAGGCAATGCACAGCCCTATTAAAAACTAACAATTTTATCCTGGCATAAGTTTCTATGTAGTTTATTTTAAAAACCCTGAAACTCTCCATAATACTCCATACATCTGATGAAGTGGACTATAGTCCACAGGAATTTATGGCAGAATAAATCTGTTAATGTTTATAGTGCCTCAAGACTCTCTTGCCTTTGCCTACATCTTGGCACTCAAGAGCTAAATGTCTATATTGTGTGCTCAAACAAGTCAATAAACACTATCACAGTGGGCTTTTCCCACTATTTTTTGTTTATCAGAACCTACATGGCTGCTTTCTACATCATTTGTTTCATAATGTGTAATCCTATGCATGTTTAGACAGAAAAATCTCATACAACTCCCAGCATTCCCTAGTCGGTATGGCTAGCTGGGAAATGCTGGGAGTTGTAGGATTCATACGCACTGATCCAGGAGTAATCCTCACTGAACACAGTGAGATTTATGTCTCAGTAAACGTGCATAGAATTGCACTATTAAACGCCTTCGTTTAAAGCTTTTAGACGTAAGCTACCAACCCTCTCAGAAAAACCCAGTCTATTTGTTAACATTTCTATAGTTATCAATTTCATTTTTTTCTTGAGACTGTCTTAGAACTGTTCCTTTTTATATTTATATATTAAATCACATACGCCCTGTCTTTCAGAGTATGGTGACTTACAAACATGCATAAACAAAACAAAATACAGTCAAAATACAGTGAAAACAACCCAAGAACTAAAACAGTGAAACATCTAAAATACTAAACCAGCATAAAATCAAAAGAGTTAAATAAAAAAATTAAAAGGTGCAATCCTATGCATGTTTAGACAGAAAAGAAGTCCTACCGCTCTTAGCATGCTCTCCTCACACACACACCCCTTTATCCCAGTTTGCTTTGAATCAGTGCTGAATGTCTTAACTTGAACTTGTTTTCCCCCACTTATTCCTACTTTGTTCTATTTTTCCACCTTTTTGGTTTTCAGAAGAGCTTTCCTGGACCACTTAAAGATTTCTCCCTCCACTTTTTCATCATTCCCTCAATCAATCAAACTTGGTGCTTACTATGCTGACCAGTAGGACATTGAAATTGGACCACCATTATACAAAGTAGGGGGTTCTAATTATTTGTACAATTATCTATATACCTCTTTTTTGATCCTATAAAGGCCCCCTAAAGTGGCACACATATACACAGAAGAAATACAATTTTAAAACACTTAAAATACAATATAACTGAGAACTTCTACATTCTCAGGGACTCCCCAGGTGAGCTCTTAATTTTCACCACTCCTGATGTTTATTGAGGTCAGATTCAAATATCTTTCTCCATGTACTTTTGTCAACTTACAATAAAATCCTGTGTATGTTTACTCAGAATTAAGTCCCACTTAAGGCTTTCTCTTAGGTAAGCGGGTATTGCATCTTTAAAGCACAAGCCTATACATGTCTACTAAAAATAAGGCATATTGAGTTCAATGGGGCTTACTCCTAGGGGACTAGGTATAAGATTGCAGCCTAAGGGCTTTCTTTTCTTTTTTCGAATATGAAATCGAATTTATTATGCATTGGCCAAACAGGCTTTGGCACACAGCCATGAGAAACAAGTCAGACATGTGATAAGTCTGTCTCTGCACACTGTTGATTATTTACATTGGTTATTTCTTGAAAATAACCAGCAATGGCATGTTTTTTCCTGACAGACAACACAATAGTCAAAGGTGTACTATTTAATCTACAGTTGACTATTGTGTTGTTCGAACCCAGTCAAGCACTTCACGTGTTCACAGGGATGTACATGTGCTCCTAGCATCCCCCATCGCTAGCCGCAAACACTTTGCAGAGAACGGGGCACAGGAGGAGTGAGTACATCCTCTTGCATCCTGTCCATTTGTGATTTGTTGTTATGCCAAAGGCAGGGGGACGTTGTCAGGAGAGACTCTCCTGACAATTTCTCTCTCCATCCTCAGCATATCACAAAATGGGGAAGGAAGCATTGCGAAGGGATACCATCCCTCTCTGGGGATGTGTCACTCAGCAAAGCCTCCCCCAGCAGGGCCGTAGCAACCAAGCTATAGGAACAGGGGTCTGCTTTTGTTGTAGCCACCTGATTCCTGGTTGCTTTGGCCCCACCAAAAGGAGGTGGCATGGCAGAGCATTCTCATCTGAGAGGGGATGAGATTGCTCTGCGGCGGCACCTTCCCTGGTGGGGCTATAGCAATAAGGAAGGGGGCAACTGTAGCAACAACCCATGTTACTATAGCCAACCCCTTCCTTGTTGCTATAGCCCCGCCAGGGAAGGCAGTGGCGCACAGCAATCTCCTCTCCTGACAGATAAGGAGACCCATCTGCTGCTTCTTGCTGCGGCGATATCTGTGGCACATCTTCTGCCACAGACACCACCATAGCAAGAACAAGGTGGGGGAGTAATATCCTAGGAGAGGATATCGCTCCCCCACCTCCTTGCTGTGGCCGCAGCAGAAGACGCACCGCAGCTGTTGCCACAGCAAGAAACGGCGACCCTCCCCACGGAATGGCGGCACCCTGATATAGTAAGCAAGAACCAGTGCCACCATTCTATGGGGAGGGTGGAGAGGTGAGGGGAGAGGTGAATAGTCAACCCTGTGGGCTCCACGTACACCACATTTGAGCATTAGCAACCGTGGAGTGGGCTATGCCCACAAGGTTGACTATTATGTCATCCAAATGCAGCCAAGGTCTTTCACACAAATGCTAAATGCTGCTCATCTACATAGACACCAGCAAGCAATAAAGTTAAGAATAATTTTAAACAATGACAAAGGGGACAATGAAATCTTGTGAGAAAATTAACATCATGAAGGCAGTGATATGTAACTTCAAATGAGTCTGCATTTATTTATTACATTTCTTATCTGCCTAAGGTATTATTATTTCGGGGAATTATTGTTTAGTCTATATAGTCCTTCATTTTAACAGCAATTCCCTATGGAATGCAAATTGAGTTATGTATTTATTTATTTATTTAAAATATTTATATCCTGCCCTATATCATTAAGATCACAGAGCGGCGTACAGATAAAAACATGTAGTATAAAACAACAAATGTACAGATTAAAAACAAATTAAACCATGATCCAAGTTAAAACAATATATAATTTAAAAGCAGTAAAAGCAGTTAAAACAGTTAAAACAATGTGCCAGTGTGTTTAACCATCAAAGGCTTTTTTAAAAAGCCATGTTTTTACTTGGCGTCGAAACGCAATCAATGTTGGTGCCAATCAGGCCTCCAAGGGGAGGGCATTCCACAGTCGGGGTGCCACAACAGAGAAAGCCCTCTCCCTTGTCCCAACATAATGTATATGTTGCATTGGTGGGATGTGGAGAAGGGCTCCTCCAACAGATCTAAGGTCTCGGGCAGGCATACTTAAGGAGAGGCGCTCTCTCAAGTATCGAGGTCCCAAGCCATTTAGGGCTTTAAACGTCTTAACCAATACCTTGAATTCTGACCGGAAGTGTATAGGCAGCCAGTGCAGTTCCTTTAAGACCGGTGTTATGTGGTCTCTGTAAGATGTACCCGCCAGCAGTCTAGCTGCTGCATTTTGCACTAGCTGCAATTTCCGCGTCGTCTTCAAGGGCAGCCCCACGTAGAGTGCATTGCAGTAGTCTAAGCAGGAAGTTACCAGTGCATGCACTGCTGTGGCTAGGTTGTCCCTGTCCAGGAAAGGCCATAGCTGACAGATCAGCCGAAGCTGACCCCAAGTACTCCGTGCCACAGAGTCCACCTGGGCCTCCAGTGACAATGATGGGTCTAGGAGTACTCCCAAGCTACATACCTGTTCCTTCAGAGGGAGCGCCACCTCATCCAGAACAGGTCGCTTTCCCAATTCCCGGACTCGGGAACCACCAACCCACAGAGCTTCCGTCTTATCAGGATTCAGCTTCAGTTTATTGGCCCTCATCCAGCCCATTACAGCCTCCAGGCACTGGAGATATGACTGATCTGACAGTGTTTGTATAGAAATATCTTTCTATATTTAGCTTTAGCTTTTTTTCTAGACAAACTCACATCTGGGTGTCTGCATCTGCTGGGCTGAGAGGCAACTCAGGTGGCATTTATTTATTTGAACATCTAATCATGTTAAACCGTGAATTTTAACAACATTAGCATAAGCAATACTTGGATAATTTTAAAATGCCATAGTTATTAAACACTACTCTTTTACAGACTCAGGGAAGAGCATCAAGGAATCTGCTGAAGAGCTGCAGTTGAGTGAAATTCCAGAATGGTTTATAATATGGGGTAAACTCCAGAATGGTCCACAAGGGTAATAGACATCTTTTGCAGGAACTCCCATAATGTCATACCAGTACTCTTAACTTGATGAAGAATGTTTGGTGAAATGTTTCCCCAGTATTTCATAAAGGTTAGCATACCTGTCTGTTTCTGCTTGCTCTCACCACTGTCATCACTATTTTAAGGAGCTTAAATTTACACATGAACAACAGAGGCAAAAGGAGTCAGAGGGAGTCAAAGAAAGGCATAGATTCTTTGATATCAGAATCTCTCCCAGCATATACCCCAGCCTCTAGTTTCTAGACTTCATCTCAGGACATGATCTGTACCCTGGTAATGCATTTGAACTGGTATAATCAAGAAAGGACCAATGACAGATTCACAAGGCACCCTGGGGCTTTAATTTTCAACCCATGCTCACTCTGTGTGCGTGTGTGTGTGTGTGTGTAAGAGTTGGTATGCAGTGCAGGGACAGCATAATAAATAAGGGTTTTCAAATGTTTCATCACGTTATTAATCCTGTTTTACCTCCCCCCCCCTCTCAACAGAGGGGGGGGGCATAAAGCAGCACAGTACCACTTTCTGAGCCAAATGCAGTTTCTTCAACAGCAGCCTCATGTACAACACATGGATTAATACAGTATTCACAACCGGAATGGAACTGAAACTCAAATAGAAGCTGCAGGGAACTCTGCATTTTCTCTTCAGCTGATAATTGCAATTTGAATGCTGGAAAGCGATTTCCATTCAATTCAAATAGAGGCTGGAGAAAAGCCTTTTTGATCCTCTAAAAACAGGAAAACTGTTTGGAACCACTGTGCAATGATGGCACATCACTGACACAACAATACATTCAGCAGGGAAAGGATCATAAGAATTGTGAAACACTGTGTACACTAATTAGGAATAAGAATTTCCCATAGAAATTGTTCTAATTGTTCTGAAAGTAACTTAATATTAAAGACTTTAATTACAATCTGCCCTTCACTTACCCTAACCTGGGCAGCTACAGCTCTTACAACAATAAATAGTGTTATTCCATTAGCTAATATTTTGTTAAGCTATTATTCTTAAACACTGGAAATAGCAAAACAGACTAAGTCCCTCAACATCTAATTGTAACATTAAAAGTGCAATCCTATGCATGCTTACTCAGAAGTAAGTCTCACAATATAAATATGTATACTACATCACGAGCTGAAAACCATTCTAGTCACATAGGAAACAATCAGATGACCACTTGGCTGTATAAATACTTTAATGTGCATTGAGCGTGCTGCAATATCAGGAAGAGTTACATTTTCAGGTAAAAACAAAGAAAAAAGAATGGAAGTTTAAGAAGCAACAACCTTAGCTATTGTATCAGCAATTAAAATTTAGTTTTCCAGAGTATTGTAGCCTGTTAAATTTTCAGTAATTTTTGACTGGTAAGAAACATAAAGCAAAACCATTACATCATCATGGGTGCGTTTCATTGGCTAAGCCCCAACAGTGTTTCTTAGCAACGCTTTGGAACAGCCAAAACACTACAATTAACTCTTTCGTGTGTGTTACATAAACTGCACTCCATTTTTGTACTTTAAAATTGCAAATAACTTTTTTCCTAATAATTTATGGTAATAAATAAAGCAAACATTTGGAAAGCCACATTGACCTCTCTAAACCTAGGTTGCTATGGTGTGGGTGACACTTGATTGCTAGAACAATCAACGTGATCACATATTCTCTTTTAGTCAATAATGAAAAAAAAATCTGTATCAGTTTATATGTCTTAACTTAGACATGCATGTGGCTATACTCAGCATTTCATTCCTTAGACAAAATTAAGATATGCCTATAAGATGACTGATCTCCAAAAACTTCAGGAGGGTTAGTCATGTCAGTCTGTCACTTATGCTATTGCCTTTTTTTGAATTGGTATTGTGGGGTCTTGGCCCTGAATCTATTTTCCAGGGCCCCTGATCTATTACCAAGAGCACCAATGATGCCAATGGAATTTTTCTCCCTAAGCTTAATTGCCAGGGGTGTGTGTGTGTGTGTGTGTGTGTGTGTGTGTGTGTGACTGATTGTGATTTCAGGGTGGAATCAAAGCTGAAAAGGGAAAGATTAATCCCTCCCCTCCCCATGAGGTGCAACTCAAAATCAACACCCCCACCCTACCCAAGATTACAATAAAGCTTAGGAAAAACACTTCAATTGTTGCTATTGGAAGGTTTGTTCTGAGCTTAATTGCCCTGCAGTAGGATTTCCAAGGAAGGTTGCTGTTTGGGAGGGAATGGTTAACCTCTCCAGTGCACTGTGACACACACACACACACACACACACGCCTCCCCAACATGACAGTTGCTTAGAAAAAAAACCTAATTGTTGCCAAAGGAGGCTTTTATTTGGGATGATTGGATGATAAATTAATTGGCCGACTTTGCCTATCGTGAAAATTTAAATAAATCCTAGTATTTCTAAATTGGCATACATAGATATAAATTAGCATATATAACTCATATGCAGGTTTGTGCCCAGTGGGCCTGGGCCCTGAATTTTTTTAGTGCCTAGCAATGCCCCACAAGACAGCTCACAACAGAATTCAAAACATCAGTTGTAATAAAACCACATTTTAGAAAGTACATTTTTTAAAAAAAACACAGCAGAACATAAAAGGAACTAATTTCTAACAGATAAATCAGCAAAATAACAATAAACAGCATCAATATTTTGCAGTCCTGTCCCCCTCTGGAAAAGTATGTTAGAACTTTTACGTCACAAAGCCATCAGGAAAGACATGAGACCCTATCCTGTGTGCATAAATTTAAGCAAGAGGGTCACAACTATACAATCTATAAGTGATGGGTTATTATTATTTATTATTATTTATTTATATAGCACCATCAATGTATATGGTGCTGTAACCTGAAGTCTAACTGGATGGAGAGAGAAAAGACCACTGGAACAGCACAACAAAGCTGTCAACTAGCATCAGCTGCAAAGATTTCCCAAGTAATATCTTGGCCATAATGACCCATAGTTTTTTCAAACTGTTAATTACCCTTTACTGACACAGGGCACGATCAACCAATTTTAAGACAAATCTATTTCGGTGGGAGAGCTGAGCACCGACATAGCTCTCCACCACTGAAATCAATCAGAATTAGAAGTATAATGTTGGAGCATGTCCACGCAATAATCATTGCCAATAGTGGCAGCTCTTCTTTTTTCACTTTAAAATAGGAAGAGGAGCATTCCAATTTGCCTTGCAGAAAGAAAAACATAGGTACAGCGACTCAGTCCAAGGTGGGTGGGAGGATTAAAGAATCCCTTCTTTCATCACCACAAGTCTGCCTCAATTTGGACCCCCCTGTGTCTTTTGTACAGTTAAAGAAGTCTAGAGATTTCATCATGGATCTCCCTTGTCACACACAAGTTGGCCCTTTGAAACCCTTTCTCTTTTCTTATACCCTAGATCTTTCCTGTTTAGCATTAAACACACCATCGGTGTAATTTAGAAGGTTCTAATTACAATCTATAATTGGTAACCTAATCATTATTTTCTAATGTAGACATGACATCAACCACAAACTACCCTAGAATTTTTTTATCAAGATAGGATTTCAGAGCCAGCCTCAGCACCTGGCGTCCTTGGGCTACTGCTGGGGTCCTGGTGGTGTTGCCTTCCCCAACCTGGTGCCTTCCAGATGTGTTTGACTACAACTCTCATCTTCTCCAGCCAACAACGCCAACAGACATGTTTATTGGAGATGCTGGGACTTGCAGTCCAACACATCTAGAGGGCAACAGGTTTGGAAGGTTGCCCTAGTGCTCTGGCAGGGCCCACCAATGATTTTTGTTGTTGTTGTTATGGTACTACAAGATGTGCCAGGAAGCTGGGTCTGGCCTCCATTTAAATTTCTCACAATGCATTGGAGTGATGCTATGTTGGAGGCATTGCGGGAAATTCAAATGGCAGCTAGACCCTCTCACCTGGTGCTGCTTGGAGCATCGCCACCAGGTAAGCCTGCCTGGGCCCACTGATGGGGGGGGGCAGTGGAGCATACTTTGCACAGAGCCACCTCAGTCCTGAAGCTGGCCCTGTAGATTTACTTCTCCTGGTTTGACTTCTACGTTGTTATTATGTTAATTCAATTTGAGATTTGTTCCCCCCCCCCCAGTACTAATATATTAAAGCAGTATTGCTGGTATGTTTAGTTTACTCCTGCTGAAAAGCTATACGATGACCTAGAAGCCAAACTACCTATCCTTAAATAATATATGGGAGTTGACTGTCCTGGCTGGTTTTTCAGCATCAGGGCCAGAAGCCAGTACTGGTGGTGAAAAAGCAGGTGCAGTGCAGTGCACTTATTGCTGCTGAGGAGTAACTTCTGCAAAAGATGAGCTTTCTGTAATTGCTGACCTTGGCAGCTGCTCCAGGTTGCCTAGTACTAATATATAGGGGTAGTATTAAGGCAAGCCTTGCAGTGGTTTCATCACAGAAAATGAAAATAGCATACAGATGTCTACCATTTATTATGGTCCAGATAACCTGTCCGTTGAACATAATGGTTATGCCCTCTGTACCGGGATAATTTTCAAAGTTGGGAAGAAGGGAATGAAGTTATCTTTGGTTGCATCCACATGTGTCAAAACACAACAGTTTGGTAAGCTTATAGGGATTATTTGGGAGAATATGCTACATTTAGGTATTCTTCATTTATATTCTGCCATGCAATATAATGTTCAATTAATATCTCACTAAAAGTGGACTCTGCTGGAACAATATGAGCCACTAGATGCAGCCTGAGTATGTTGTGCTTCTGAATATGGGAGGGGACAAAAGTTTTCAGCATCATCCTATTCCTGCTCTTGGCTTGAGGTCACTAGTTTTAAGCAACAGCAGAATAGACAAAATGCCACGTCTGAAATTAACAAGTAGGTTGATTGTCTTTATATTTATCATGTTAAATCTTGGATCCTTCCAAATCTCCATTGGACTGACAGTATTTAACACTTGACTGTCAAATATTTTTGTCTCTCATAGTACTAGAATATGGGTCACCCACTAAAGCTATATGTTGAGAGATTCAGGATGGACAAAAGGAAGTACTTCTTCATACAATACATAATTAAATTATGGAATTCACTTTCACAACATGTTGCTACAGGTTGGATACAAAGGGAAGGGTAATTTATATATTCCAAATTACATGGAATTGCTATCTTGGAATTGGATTTGCTTTTCAAATGTGATTTCCTAGTGAGGAAAGCACTCTTCATGTTCTCAGAGGCATCCTGTGATTAATGCAAGAGTACCTAAGACCTTAAGCAGCTCTGTCAGGAAGTACTTCCACTATAGTTGCAGCTTTACCAACTGTAAATTGTTTCTCCAATTTTCAACCAATTTGAAGAGCAGATATATCATCTTTAGATGGTGGGGGGTGGTAGGGAATGAACATTTGCCTTTGCCTGAACATTCAAGGGGAGGATATATGGGGGCAGGCGAAACACCTGAAAAATATACATTTGACAGAACTGTAATTTCAGAAAAGGAATGAATAGAGACAAGGAAATATTTGTGAATAGAAAGGAGCCAGTGTGGTGTAGTGGTTAGACTGTGGATTGGAATTTGGAAGGTCTGTTTTCTAGTCCTGACTTGGCTGTGAAGCTGACTTGGTGACTTTGAGCCAATCACTGACTCTCAGCCTAACCTACCTCACAGGGTTGTTGTAAGAATAAAATGGAGATGAGGAGGTTCATGTAAGAGGAGGCTCCTTGCAAGAGGAAAAAGGCAAGATAGTAATAATAAAAATAGTAATAATGATAAGGGGAAAAATATTTTACGTTGCCCTCCTTTCTTTCTTTAAGACTGGGGTGTTGAAGGCTGAGGAACAAATTCCTTTTCAGAGAAGCTCTTGAGGGCCTTGTTCCAGTACTGGTCATGCCCAAAATACCAGCATATTTTAACTTAAAACTCTTACTCCAGTAACTAAGCCTTAGGAGAGGCAACCTTTTAGAAATTTGGGGTGGGGGGGACAAGATGTGCAAAAATTGGATAACCACCAGATGTTCTAGGGAAAGGAGAAAGGGCAAAACTTGAGGAAATCTAGGGAACCCCAGAGGGCCAGATTGGGACCCCAGGTGTGTTGGAATTGGCTGGGGGTGTGTGTGTCTGAGCCTCTCCACCCCTGCCTGAAGGCATCCTTGCCCATTACTTAAACAGTGAGACCCTTGTGACAGGGCTTATTAAATTCTTGTAAGCAATCTTTTGCCAAGCTGAAAGGCCAAGGAGGGGTATGTATGTATAAGTACATAAGAAAATTCATGCTGTATCAGACCAGATGCTTGTGAGGTTTCTGTTCTCACAGTGGCCAGCCAAATACCTACGGAAAGTCCACAAGCAGGATATGAATGCAATAGCTTCCTTCCACTCCTGTTCTCCAGCAATTGGTATTCAGAGGCATACTGCCTCTGATGCTGGAGGTAATATAAAACCATCATGTCTAATACCCATTGATAGCATTAACCCCCATGAAATAAAGAAAGAGAAATAAAAAATTAGGAGCAAAACAGATTGAATCATTGTTCAATAAGTCACAGCGCCAAATGATTGAGGGCTTCCTGGGGCCACTGTAGATATTAGTAAAGTTTGAAAGAACAGGAAAGCATTGATTTAATTATTTAAGCTAAGGTACCAAACTGCTTAACCTCCCTGGGTTAATTTCAGCATCTTCTGTGCTGCAGGGAACTTTAAAGAAGAAACATACAGAAGGAAAGGCAAAAAGGATAAGTACACTTGCCATTCTAGGAAGCTCAAATGACTTCACAAAGAAGAGAGCATACAAGGCTGAGGCCTCACAGTATAATGTAACTAGCCTAGTGATTAAGCTTGTCATTTGAGTATTTTCTAAAAGAGGAAAGCAACAGAGTGATGTCTTAGGGATCTGATATAGGATACCATTTAAGAGTATAAACTAAAAGCTCGGTATACTTACACAGCATTGGTTACTTAAAAGGGTCTCCTGTAACACAATCACCAGTACTTTATCTCTGTTTTTGGTAGGATGCAGGATGTTCTTTTGGGCAGGGGACGGTCTTGTATCATTGTTATTAAGCTGGAGTGCTCCTTTGTTGATGTTGCATCTTGTATCACTTGCCAAATCATCCATCATTCTTCTGTAGCACCTCTCTAGCTAGACAGGTGATGACATTTCCAGAAAGAAGCTACTGGCGTTTTATTGCACCGCCTCCCTAAACAAAAGGGAGCGTAGGCTTAGGAGTTTCGATGGTAAAGGATTTTGCAATTGTGTGCGGATATTGCAGTAAAAGAGACACAAAGGCAGCCTCTCAAGAACAGGCAGGTCCTAAGCCACTAAATGCTTACTGTACTACTGACTATTTTTCTTCCTTTTTAACAAATCGTTTTATTTGCTACATAAGAATGCCAATCAAATATTACTCATAAGCAGCCAGTGCAGATATAGCACTTAAATGGATTGTGATCCACCTGTCATTTGAATTGCTATACTTATATTTAATTTGCTTTAGTCCTCAAGTGTTCAATCATGGGACTAAGGCCATAAGCTTATGTGTACATATTTGGGAGCAAGCTCAGTGGGGTTTATTTCTGAACAGCTATCTTTAGGATTGCACTGTTTTCAAAAGAGAATCCTACGCATATTGACTCAGAACTAGGTCTAATTGAGTTCAACAGGATATACCCCTAGATAACTGGGTATAGGATTGCAGCCAAGTTATGCTTTTGCTTTATCTAACTTATTGAGGCTAGTCAATTTGTTTACTAACAAACCATTCATATACATGTTATCTCAGAAAAGCCACTCTGCCCAGTGGCATTTACTTCCATGCAAGTTAGCACAGGATTGCCACCTAAGCCTTAAACTCTGAACTCTACAAGAAATTGAATGGGAAAAGAATAACTTAACACAATATTGTCTTTTTTTTAGAGTTTCCAGCGAAAGACATCTCAAATTGGTATACATTATTAATTAGAACCATAACAAAATCAAGCTTTGTATTTGATTCTGAATAGAGAAAACAAATCCCAAAAGGATAGATTTAGTTGTAGACAATTGTTTATGCACAATATGAATGTTTAAGAATTGCCTCATTATGGATATTCATGTGTACGCCATTGTTTTTTATTGATTATAGTGATTTGCACTCAGCCTTTCAATTGAATACCCAAGGAATCTTACAAAATTTCAAAACACAATAGAACAAGTTAAAAACACAGAAAAAAATTCTGTGAGCATCAATGATTATAAGAGAAACAAAACAATCAGTAAGAGCATCATCATACCTCATCATTGTGAGTGACTCAATGTGTATACAGATTTTAAACCAGTATGAGTTTGGCAAACTTAATTTTTTTTTAAAGCTTGCTAAATATGTAGTGGGCCACAAGCTGCACTTATGTTGAATGAGTCAGTTTGCAAGACAGAGATGCATGTGGCCGTAAAATGACTGCATCCCTTTTCCAACAATAACACAACAGCTTTCGGGGCGGGGGGGAACAAATCTGTAGATCCAATAAGAGTCAAGTTAAGTCTATTTTCATCTTGAAATACTTAAGCTTCCTGCTGGTCAGGGTTACCAGAATAGACTCTATGAACTGCAGAGAAGCAGGACAAGAGTTCCATGGGCTTGATCTAAGCAAGAGAAAGTGGTAGCACCTTGTAGAAATACTTGTGGGTAAAGTCTTGACCCTCCGAACTCGCTGATATTAATGAGTAATATGGAGCAGGGACACTGAACTGCATTTCTTGGCATCCTTGGCATCTTAACAGAATATTCTACTTTTGTACTGTGGACGTGTAAAGGCTAAGCATCCACTGGTCTAAATGGTACTGTAGTATATACTTAGAAGTAACACATTTAATAATTCAGCCACTCAGTAGTGTCTATCACATATCTTTCCATCCTCGAAGCAATTGAACTGTAAGGTATCCATGAGCTAAATACTTGAAGAGCCACATCCTCCAAACTACAAACCAGTTAAACCAGAAAACGTAAATACAGTCAAATTAAACTAAACTTTTCTTGATTAACTGGTTGCCATAGGTATGAGTGCAATACAAATGATGATCACAACTGACATTTCTGAGGCAAAGCATACTGTGATACTGGCACAAGGACTTTTTATACAAAAGTCGCCAATCTTCCCCTGGGCTGTACTGACTGTGCCCAACCTCCAGTTCCCCATGCTTACTCTCTTGGATATGCAAGGGGTCTGTGTGAATTGTTGCATATGGCTGAATGGTCTGGCTGTTAACTACCATAGAAGACCATATATAGACATTATCTTGGAGTTTGTTCACACCTGATATGGGTGTCTTTTACATGAGTGTCCACAACTTTCAAAATCCATGCATGTATCTCCCTCATATATTAGATCTGGGGTCTCCAGTGTGGTGCCCATGAGTACCAATGTACCTTCTCCTCGCTTCTACCAGATTCCCAGACTTTGCTAATAAACATTTGGAATTTTGAGTGCCATGGGTGCTCCTACAAAATGGCTGCCTTGGAGCCAAGGATTTCCAGTTTATAAAATGGCTGCCATGGTGGCCATGGCCATTCACTAAACCCCCATTCCCAGAAGGCAAATTGGTGAGACTGAAAGGAAAGTAGCTAGCCCAAAAACCTAAGCACATAACAAGACAGGTGGTGTCTGAGCTCCAAAACATAAAACTAGTATTTTGAAGATGGTGCCGAAGGGAAGCTCTTCCCTTTGCAGCATGCCAGTCTTCCAGATTGTTTTAATTAAACAACTTAAATAAAAACCAAGTAGGGCAAACTGCCTGGTGAGACCAATGTCTGTAAGTACAATGTCTGTAAGTACTTCCAGTTCCTGTTCCTCATCTGTCAGTTCCTCCTGCAAATTTCTCTGCGTTTCCTTCGGTCTCAGCTGATGAACTGTCTACAATACTGCGCTCTTCGAAGCCTTCCACTTGTTCTCGTGATCCGATTCCTTCTCGCGTCTTTATTAAACCTTATCCCTGCTATCCTCCCTTCCTTGCTTCATATTATTAATTTTTCTCTGTCCTCTGGTTCATTTCCTTCTGCTTTTAAACATGCTACAGTCTCTCCTATTCTCAAGAAACCTACTCTTGATAGGCTATCTCTGTTTAACTACCGACCTGTCTCTTTGTTGCCGTTTGTTTCAAAGATCCTGGAGCGTGTGGTCTACTCTTGTTGTCTTGATTTTCTTTCTAGTAACTCTGCTCTGGATCCTTTTCAATCTGGATTCCGTCCTTTGCAATCCACTGAAACAGCCCTTACTAAGATTACCAATGATCTTCTTACTGCCAAGTCTAAAGGTCATTATTCCATTCTTATTCTCCTTGATCTAACTGCAGCCTTTGACACGGTTGATCATGATCTTCTTTTAGATTCCCTTCATGACCTTGGATTTTGTGGCTCTGTCTATAACTGGTTTGCCTCCTATCTAGCGGGTCGCTCTTTCAGCGTGTTGGCTAATGGCAGCTCGTCTTCTTCTTTTCCCCTTTCAGTAGGGGTTCCCCAAGGCTCGGTGCTTGGTCCGTTGTTGTTTTCTTTATACATGTTGCCCTTGGGTAATCTTATTCAATCTCATGGCCTCCAATATCATCTGTATGCCGATGATACACAATTATATCTTTCATCTCCGGATCTTTCTCCTGATGTTCACGATCGTATCTCGGCATGTCTTTCAGATATCTCAGCTTGGTTGCTTCATCATCGTTTGAAACTTAATATGGCAAAGACTGAATTGCTTGTTTTTCCTCCTAAACCTTCTCCTCATCTCTCATTCTCTCTTACTGTCAATGATATTACGCTTACTCCGGTCAAGGAAGCTCGTAGTCTTGGCTTTATATTTGATTCCTCGCTCTCCTTTATTCCTCATATTGAGGCAGTAGCTAAATCCTGTCGTTTTTTCCTGTATAATATTGCCAGGATTTGATCACTTTTGTCTGTCTCTTCTGCCAAGACTCTTGTTCATGCATTGGTTATTTCTCGGTTGGACTACTGCAACCTTCTTCTCACTGGCCTTCCTTCTTCTCACATCAGTCCGTTGGTTTCTGTTCACCACTCTGCTGCTAAGATCATCTTCTTGGCTCGCCGCTGGGACCATGTTACTCCACTTCTGAAATCTCTTCATTGGCTTCCAATTCACTTCAGAATCCAATATAAACTTCTCCTGTTGACCTACAAAGCTTTTCACTGTCTAGCTCCTTCCTATCTCTCCTCTCTCATCTCACACTATTGCCCCGCTCGTGCTCTTCGCTCCTCTGATGCCATGTTTCTCGCCTGCCCAAGGGTCTCTACTTCCCTTGCTCGGCTTCGTCCATTTTCTTCTGCTGTCCCTTATGCCTGCAACGCTCTTCCAGAACATTTGAGAACTACAAGTTCAACCGCAGCTTTTAAAGCTCAGGTAAAAACTTTTCTTTTTCCTAAAGCTTTTAAAACTTGATTTTGTTCTGACTTTATACTGTTAGTTTTACCCTACCCAGTGCTTGTTTACCCTACCCTGTGCCTGTTTGCTTTCTCTTCCCCTCCTTATTGTTTTATTATGATTTTATTAGAATGTAAGCCTATGCGGCAGGGTCTCGCTATTTACTGTTTTACTCTGTACAGCACCATGTACATTGATGGTGCTATATAAATAAATAAATAAATAAATAAATAATAATAATAATAAGTACATTGGTGCCCATGGGCACCACTCCAACCTTAGAGTCTGTCTGTTACTGAAATTCAGCCTGATTCATACAAGCGTGTTTGTCACTTGATGTCTGCTGCATGACATGATTGCTTGCATGTGTGAATGGGCAACTGCAGATATTCCACCACAGATAAGAAGTTTGTATCACCTCACACCAATGCTTTTCAATGGCTGGGTTCACACAACACAATAACCCACATTTAACCCATAGTCAAGGTTGAGTGTGGCTTGTCGAAACATGGGTTGTTGTTGAATTGTGAATTGTTGTGTTGAGTGAACGCAGCCACCCTAACAAACTATGTTTTTTTAAACAAACCATGTTTAACCATGAGCAACCAACTAAGAGAACCCATCTTTTGTTGCTGGGTTGTGAACTGTGAATTGTTTGTGATCAACATACAGAGTTAACACAACACAACGAACCATGGTTCAAGGAGTGTGGGTTGGTTTAGCCAGGTCAATATGGAGCCAGTTCACATTACTGGCCACCAAATGAACAGGGAAGAAGTGTAGGGAAATCAAATAGTGACACCCATGCACGTGAAAACAAGCTCCTAAGTAATCACAACCAACCCAAACCCGTCGGGAATGAGCTTGCAGAGAGCATGGCTGGGACTGCTAAGCAGGAAGTATGCCAAGCAAGCCATCTCCCAGCTCCCGAGAGGGAAAGGAAGCGAGAACGAGACCCTAAGCGAGGAGCGCCTGTCTCTTTAAGTGTCCTGCCGGAGAAGGAGGCGGGAACGTCGCCGCAGGAAGTGCCTCCTCCCGGAGCCGAGGAAGGGGAAAGGCCCCAAGATGGCGGCGGTAGCGGCGGCTGAGCGGCTCCTGACGGAGGGGGAAGGAGGCGCCATGGACTCCGCACGGCTCTCGCCTCCGCCTCTGCCCCAGCCCCGTGGGGAAGCGCAAGCCCTGGAGCAGCTCCCGCAGAGCAACACCCTGGTGGGGCTGCCCATCGTGGCCATCGAGAGCATCCTCGGCTTCCTGTCCTACGACGAGACGAGCCAGCTCCGCCTGGTGAGGGGCCGGGTCGTCGTGGAGGGGTGGGAGGAGGAGGAGAAAGGAGGGGAAGGGGCTAGCGAGGTGGAAGAAGAGGTGGCTCCGTCTGGGGTTGGATTAGGGGCGGCGCTGGGGGCACATTGGGAAAGAGAAACATCTGTTAGCCTCGCTTTCCATCCCCCCACCCCTCGGCCCGGTATTACAAGTATTTCCACTTGGGGCAAAACCGAATCGGAATCCGGATTGTCCCTTCAGCCAAACTCCTTTCTTCCCTCACTGGCTGTTCTCTGTCCACTGTGTTGGAAGTGGCCCGGAATCAATGCAAGCGGGAAAAGTGGTGGTGGTGGGGGAAATGACATCCCAGTGTTGTGTAGCTGCTGGTGGTCTAACGGGATGACCTCTAGACTCCTTTTCCTCGAAGTCGTCTTTTCTAATCAAGCGCCCACTTTTTCGTCGGGGAGGATCCGAGTTTGGCGAGGAGGAGTAAAAGAGGAGCGCCACATGTCGCAGCCCCTTTGCGACAGAGCTCTGTTGCCTCGGTTCTGCTAACCTTTCTGCAAGGATTGAAATTTGATGGGTTAACAGTGGGAATGAGGTCTCTGCAACCATATGTTCATCATCTTTGTAGGACTGTTTCCTTTACCCTGCTCACGGTGCTTTCTATATTTTAATTTTCATTTGCAGGTTTCTATTTCAGATCATGATATCTCTTTATAGCATTGTCTCCAGAACTGCTCCTCTATTTGGATATGGTTCCTCCTAAACAGTTAATTTGCTCCACTATGCACAGTGACAGGGTATAGATAATATATGCCTTGGGACTATATATAATTTCTCTAGTGCTTTTTAAGTGTGTGGAAGGGGAAATGTTGTAATTTATGCCATTAATATTCCAAGGAGTTGGAGACAGTTGTATATACTCTGTGAAGATCTCAAATTCATCTAGGCCAGCCTGGCTGGCTATCTTGGGAGTTGTAGTTCAACCCAGCTGGAGAATACCAGTTTGAGGAATGCTGATCTAGGCACAGAAAATACATCTGATGGATAGCATTAATGGGGTGTAGTGGCAAATGTGTGGAATAATAGGAGCATCTCTTAACGTGGCTTTCTGGTAAAGGAACAAGAAGCCTGAATTCAGTCAGTTTTTCTAGAGCAGCCTTCTCCAACTTAGCAACCTCCAGATATGTTGGACTACAATTCCCACGCTGGCTGGGTGATTATGGAGGATTTTGATCACTGCCAGGTTGCGGAAGGCTGTTCTAGCATTTGAAAATAAAGAAGTAGAAATGTAATACTTTAAGACTTATATCCTCCTCCTAAAGTAATGTGGCTGTTTATGTTCACACACATTATAAGGCTAGCTGATAAATGAAAGCTAAAATATTGCCATGATGTCTTTATATCAAACATTTCAAAAATTGTTGGAAAATATGTGCGGCTGTGTGCTCTTGCTGCGCATGTTATGTGAAAGCACATGATTTTATTTATTTATTGCGTTTCTATACCATCCAATAGCTGAAGCTTTCTGGGCGGTTCACAAAAATAACTAAAGCTTTGTAAAGGTGTTGAAATTGGTCAAGCTGTGAAGGATATTTCCATCTTTCAGTTTGCATTGTCTGTTGCTTCTGCATCAACAGTATTGCAGCCCTTTGAAAAAAATAGATACATGTGTGCCATATCTTAGTAGACATCCATAATGTCACCTGGTCCAAACACTGGATTAGAAGAGAAAATGGGCACCATGCTTTTGTCACATGGGCATCATTCCTTTGATCTTTGGAGGGGGGAAGGGATGTTGTCTAACATGCAGCCCAACCCTCTGCATGTTTACTCTGAACCAAGTTTCACTCTGTTCAGTGGGCCTTACTCCCACATAAGCAAATTTAGTATTGCAGCTGGGATTACCTTAAATATCTTTATTAGTATTGATGTATCTGGATGCTCAATTTCTTTGCTAAAGAAAGGCTGCTAAAAACTACTGTTGTGATAGCCACTTCTTCACTGTGATATTTAACAACTAGCTTGGGTAAACTATTAAATCATTGTAAGGAAGTTACAATGGGCCTCTAGTTGATTTTGTAAAGCAGGTGCCAAACCCTCTCTTCTTTTGACCAGCTAATGTAAGTGTTTATGTACAGCAGGAGTCAAACCAATGTAGCTAAGCAACCAAACACACTCTACCCATTTTCACTGAGTACCTAGCAATTGACACAAGGTCTAGTAAAATCCCTTCCTGTTTCAGTATCTCAAGAGTGTTAACTGTATTCATAGTATGCCATGAAAATCTGATAAACTTAGATCAGCTGGCTAAACGGTTCAATATCCTACAGTCATCCAGTTTGTTTCCTTTCCTAAAATTTGTGCTGTCTCATTTGTCAGGGGCAGACACCTTGTGCAGGCCCAGTTGTTTGTTGTTCCCCTGGTATGATGTATTTGTGCCTGGTACAATCCATTCCTATTGTCTGCGCAGTTGGTGACAGAATTTAAACGTGTTTTGGGGGCACAGTGTCTCTCCAGTACAAGATGGAATTGATTCTGTGAACAGTATGTATGAGGATGCCTAAGATTATCATTTCTTCATCTCTCCATTTTCTGGAAGAGCAAAATACTGTTTTAAAGACCTTGCATTCGTGTAACACTGGGCACCACTGTCTTATACGGGCAACACATTTTCACTGTTGGCCATGATTCTGTCCACCTACCCATATCTTATCCAGAAGATTCAGATCATGCTATTAAGTTACAAAAACTGAGATAAAATTTTGGGACTCCCTTCTATCAAAGTGCAGAAGATTATATTCCTATCATTAAAGCATAACCTGCATATGATATTTGTCGCTTAAGGTGCAATCATAATTCATGTTTAGACAGGAAAAAGTCCTACAACTCCCAGCATGCCCTTGCCAGACAAGCTGGCTGGAGAATGCTGGCTATCGTAGGACTTTTTTCTATCTAAACATGCATAGGATGGCTCCCTTTGTGTCCAGGCAGCTTCTCATCAGAAAAATGAATACATGATAGAATAGCAGCAGGTGTTCTGCTCTGGGTTGTTTTTTTCCTGTTCAGAGTTCTGATTTTCATCTTAATACCCACAGCAGCATGCATAACAGTGGTTATCAAACAGATAGATATATAAAAATAAACCTGAAAGCTATTACCCTCCTGATCCCAATCATTTTCTTTGGATTCACTTCTTTATAAATGTAGCTCAAGAAGAGGAGATATCACAATACTATATCTTTAAGATGCCTTGTTAATTGCACTCACTTGTTCATCACTTGATAGTTATCTCCTGGAATCCACAGAGCGATGAGGCTAGTTTCATTCACCCAATGGTTTACAGGCTTTGAACAACTGTCCTCCATTGTACATCCCTTTTGAAGCAATTTGAAAATACCAGAATGCCACGAGATGGGGCATGCCTAAAGTAGATCCTAGAAATTGTACATTTCTCTCCTCTGAGATGGCGGTTTTGGTTAATGGAAGCTGGAGTGTTTGACTAGAAGAACATGCCGTATTTTGGGGAGTATGAAGACTTGCATGATTTTTACCACTTTTTTCCTTTTTGAATAGCTGAGGAAAGCTGATAACTGTAGGATCACTTAGGAAACGGAGGAGGTGATCACATAAGAGTCATGAGCACTTTTGTGGAAAGGCAGGCTATAAATATTTTAAATAAAATAAATGTTAATAAAAACAAATTACATGGTAGAATTTTGCCTTAGGTCATGACAAACCTCAAGTAATGCAAAGTCATTCTATGTTTGTAAACCCCAAGGCTATTCTGGAAGAGCACAATAGAAGGATACTGGGAATAAATCCAGACCCTGACACTATAATCTTTTCAGAACAGGTAGCTTTAGGCAGGTTGTGGAAGAAAAGGTGACATTATTATCTAGCACAACAATTTGACACTGTTTGAGCACAATGGTTGCCAGCCATGCTAATCCTGTTAGTTTACAGTAGCAGGTTTTGGCACAATTTTCTAGTGAAGCGCTTGCTCAGACCACTTCAGTTTGAAAGTATTCAGAAGCCATCATCCTGAGCTTGCTCCGTATACTGACCTCCAAATATCTATGCTTAGACTTTCCAGAAAGTGAACCAGCCTAATCCACAGAAGTGCACAGGTGTAAGGGGGGGGGGGGGGAAACAAGGGCTGCATCCACAAATCCTTTTCGAAAAGCTTAAAGTGCTATCACAGGAAGGAGTGAAACCTACCCCCTGATTAGTACAATTACAAACTGTATGAAAAGTCTTGCATGCCCAGTCTAGTTGCTGGATCAGATGGAAGGACTTCGTGTGCGGGACATGGTTCCCCATCCAGCTGGGGACATGCCCAGTATCAGAATAGAGGCCTTTTGAAAAAACTTGAAGGCCATTTCAGATATTGTTTTGCTTACTGCTTTAGGACAACTGAATAAAACATGCCTTTATCCTTGAAATTATTTTTTATAAAATGCCCCTGAATAGTTCTCCAAGCTGTAATAAGGACAGGAAAAAGCTATCTGTATGACGCACGTTCAGATGCACATTAAAACTGATTTTATTTTTAAATTAGCTGAAGCAGAACTCACTAGATGTGAATTCTAGTATAGAAATACAGAACTGTGAGCATTCTCCAATCAGTACCTGAAAAGCTCCAGGATCTAGTTTCCAAAGTGACTAGACTTCCAATTAAAAAAAAACACCAAATCCAGTTTCTGGTTTTTATGGTTGCAAAGATGATATTTGAAAGCATGGGCTAGTCTTCTTCAGCCTTCTGCCTTTCAGACATCATGGCAAGAGATTATAAATAAATGGTGAAGACCCTTTTGGTTTTTACCATTTGGGAAGAATATTTCCTCCAGGAGTCCACAAATATGAGGTGATTAAAAATGTAATTCTTTTGAACAAAAGAGGAGTCTCTAGTATACTTCACTATAGGAGTAAACTGACAGCAAAACATTTGCAACATAGAGTACCTCCTTCAAAATGACGTCTGGCTGACTGGCTCCATTCAAGGGATAGGAGTTGCTATACTTAATAGCAGGAAACAAAAATTTGAGACATGGTGACTATTACAAATATTGTTATGCTGCCAAGTTCAGCCAAATTAATACATCCCTGTTTTCTCCTCACACTTCATTCTGAGAGCTGGTATGGCATAATGGTTAAAGCTGGGAAGTCCATTGTTCAAATGCTAATCAGTCCTGGAGGAAGAAGTGGCAGTCTTACCTGTCCTAGATCAAAGCAGTTAATGCAAGTTTGCAGTTTGCCACTTGCCTGAAGTAGCAATTGTCCTTCACCAGGGAGCATTCAAGGAAAAGGAAGGCTAGAGAGGCCTAGAACTTGATGCTGCCATGTTGGGCTATGTGTGGATCTGACATTATGTGGTGTTAAAGGCTAGTGGAAATGTAGCCAGCTGGCACCTTTGCTTGGTAGACACACGTGTGCTCTCTTTCTCTCCCATCCTCTCTCTGCCTTTTGGAGTCAGAAGGGTTGTCACTTGCCTCAGCAGTCAAGTTCAGCTCCTTTTGTACCCATGAAAACTGCAAAGGAGGAAGTCAGTAGAATATGAGGACAAGATATTTCATCCCCAGAAATTCCTGCAATGCTGAAGCATTCATAGTATCTCTAGGTTGCAAAGTCAGCTAACCTCTTCTTTTTCAGTCTTTCATACTTGCCATGAAGAGTACAGCCTTCTCGGCCTGCCCACCCCTGGCTATTATTGACTTACATTTATGTTGGCCGATTTCCAGTAGAACCTTCTTCTTCCTGACATTGGAGTGGAAACAATAGCCTGGGAGGACTTGGCATCGTATACAGTGGCACTGACAAGGATTTTTTAAAAAAAATCTAAACAGTTTTTTCTTATTGAAACCTGTTTAAACCAATCTGTATCTTTATATATGACATTATAAGTAAGAATTCTTACTTTCTTTTTCACAGCGTTGGTTGCTTTTCAGGCTTATTGCCTGGGAAATGTCTAAACATATCAAGCTGGGCGTTTTTAGATATTGGTGCCAGTTGGCTATTTTAGGGGTTGGTATTTGAAGTTTGTCTCAATTACTCATTAAGGTAGGAGAAACTGGAAATAAGAAGACAGTGGGACAAGGAAATTTGCATTAAACTTGATGTTGAGGTAGACTTTCCACAATCTCGACATCACTCTGTTCAGCCCTTCTCAAAATGATAGCAATATCATGCTGTGCTAATATAACTATATAAAGTGTCTTCTCCAGGGATTTGGACAATGACTTTACTACATTTTAACTTAAAGCACCTAAAACCAATTGTGCTGTGTTAAGAAAATCGGTAGTGCAATCCTACGCATATTTACTTAGAAGTAAGACCCATTCTGTTGAGTGATGCTTACTCTCGGTAAGTGAGCATAGGATTGCAGCCCAAGAGAATCAGGCCCTTCCTTTAGGCTTACAATCTAATCAAAGACCAGACATGCTAGGGAGGAAGGTAAAAGGGAGGGATCACTCAAGAATAGATGGAGTGAAAATATGTGTCTTAAATATAAGTAATGAAGGTAGGATAACAGAATAAAATTGACTCTGCAGCGTCAAATCCAAAGTCCATCTAGCCCAGCATTCTTACCTTCAGCATTTGGTTGTTCTGGGGAAGTTCATCTGGTAATCAAAGGTATACTGCCATTTAGATTCCGTTTCTCACTATCATAGTCAATACCTAATTCATTGAATTCATTCCTTCTTAAAAAGTGATGGCACTGGTAAAGGTGCCAACATCCTGTGGCAATAAACTCCATAAGCTATGCATTGCCTGACATGTTTCCTTGCCAAATTGTACTTGCTGCCGCCTTGTTAGTGTCAATGGATCATCCCCACATATTTAGGCCATGGCTAGACCAGGCCTATATTCCGGGATTGTCCCGGGATCATCCCTGTGCATCCAGATGACACACAGGGGATCCCGGGAGCAGGCAGGGATGACCCCTCCGTTTGCCTGAGATAACCCTTAGGTCTAGCTAAGGCCTTAGAGTGATTCCCCCCCCCTTCACACTCTTCATGTCATTCATGGGCCTCTTGGGTCATATAAAGCCTGAAATGTATTCTGCCTCAACTTTCCATTAGCAATAGCCTACTTCACCAAGTGCATGACTACTTTGTGCATTTGTTGATGCAGGGTATATAGCTTAGGACAGTTCAGACCATAATATATTGGTTGGTTTTGGCTTTAACAGATGAACACCACCACTGTTCTGGAATTCTTTGAGAATGTGATTACATTACTCAGATTTACTTTGGGTTCCTTTTCTTGTTCTTTGGTACCCTTTCCACAGAACATTCCAAATGTGGGTGCACCCCATATTGTTGTAATGGCATTATGATTCTTGCTGTCTTTTTAATATCTTTCCTAATAATTCCCAACATTGTCTTTGGGCCATACCCCACCCCACCCCACCCCACCCCACCCACCCAGTTGTAGCATACTGAGTCAGCATCTTCAGTGACCTTTCTTCTATGGTCTCAAGATCTTTTCTGTATAGCTGTAGCAGGGGTACTGTGAACCACCCAGAGAGCTTCGGCTATTGGGCGGTATAAAAATGTAATAAATAAATAAATAAATAATACTGTTTAAGACCACATGTGATTATTTCTCAGGAATTACAGATATTTTGCTGTCATTTTAAAATAAACATGCCAAATACTCTTAAAAATATCCTTTTGTTTTAGTAGTGCAACCTTAAATACAATGAAAACTAGGCTTTTAAGCGTTACCATGAGTCTTCCCCCCTGCCACCCCACCCCCCATAATCCCCCAAAAGACCCCCCTTGGCTTCAGCAGTTGTTTTTCCTTTGGCCCAACATGCATCACTTTCCCTGTTTTTAGATGAACTCATCTGCCATTTTGTTGCCATTTTGTTATTCCAGTTTGGAAAAAGACTTATGAAGATCTTCTGTTTTTATTTATTATTTACCTCTCTGAAAGTTTGGCCATTTGTCTGCAAACTTGGCTTCCCCTCTATTCATTCTGGCACTAAATTGTTTATGAATGAATAATAGCATTGGTCTCATAGATCTTGTTTATGTCTACAAGCTGGAACTTGACTTGTAGCTGCAGTTTTCTGTTTTGCCACTAGATGTCAGAGGACTACCATTTGCTATACAATCTATCCATCAAGGAACTACTGAAATTTAGTGCGTGGTGAATCTTGACATTAAGTAGTTGACCAATACAACTCTACAATGGGACAGAGGATGTTATAGCTATCTAAATAGGGGGAGAGGGAAGGAAGGAGTTATTACTAGAGTTCTCTTGAGAGACTTATAGACCTTGTGGTTTAATTAACCCGCTGTTGTGTTTCCCAGCCCTCCCGCTATGATGTGAAACAATAAAGAGGTCTGCCAAGTAATCCACAATACTTTATTCAGCAAATAAACATCTATTTGCACCTGAAGGGGAGTGTAAACGATAGGAACTTTCCTCTAGGCTTAAACTTGGCTGATTAAACTAGGCAATTGTCCTTTCAACAAAAGGGACAATTGCTGCTTTTGCTTCAGGGAGGATTCTTCTGAAGAAGTTTTTGGTAAGAAGCTAGCCAAGCTCATTGCCTCTCCCCTGCTTTCAGATCTGCCTGCTTGACACTGCGGTGGAATCTGGGATCGGTCAACTCTGAAATCCCTTCCCCCTCTGAGTAAATCTGAGTTTCTATAGACTCTGAGTTTCTGGCATTCTCTCAGATAAAGTCCGTGAACATTCATCCCTGGCTCCTGAAGAGCCAGGGAAAATCTCCTCCCCCACTTCGTGTGTTGGCTGGTAAATTTCTAGTCCTGCTTCTTCTGGTTCAGAATCTGATTCTGACTGATAGCCTGAAACCCCTTCCCCTACACTAGGGAGAACAGACCTGATCCTGACACCCACAAAATTGTGAGGATGTGCATAGCACCTAAGTCACTTCCTGTTTGCATTAACAGTCCTCAAATGCCACCTTTGAAGGTTGCTTCCATGATGTGTGGTGCAGTGGCTAAAGTGTTGGACTGGGAGTTGGGAGATCCGGGTTCTAGTCCCCACTCGGCCATGGAAACCCACTGGGTGACTTTGGGCCAGGCACAAACTCTCAGCCCAACATACCTCACAGGGTTGTTGTTGTGAGGATAAAAATAGAGAGGAGGAGGATTATGTACGCCGCCTTGGGTTCCTTGGAGGAAAAAAGGCAGAACATAAATGCAACAAATGTCTGAGCAGAGACACTTGCAGTTGTTTGTGGATTAAACAACCCCAAGTAAACCTAAGAACAAGCCATGGGTTAACTTAGGGTTGTTTAACCAGTGCCCGTGCTTGGTCATCAAGGAAACAACCTTCGAATCTGGCATTCAGGGGTTGTTAACACAAACAGGAAGCAGTTAGTGTGCAGCCCCGGCATGGCATGCATCCCCACAATTTGTGGATTAATTGACCCATGATTTCCCACAATTTCCTGCAAACTATAGTCTTGAAGTTCTGGAAGTTTATAGCTGTAATCCTGAGATTACATAGCAATGAATTTTTAGGCTATAGATAGTTTTTTTCCAATCTGCAAAGCAGCAAGAAAATTATGCTGTGACTCTCTTTAGTGCAATTGTCTTCCCTTCTACTTTCCATCTCCCCATGGGTTTGTGGTGGGGAAAGATCAGGAGGGGATAAAGTAACAAATTTAATTGGAGACTCCAAGATCAGAGACTTAACAGCTTGGGCGAACAACAAACAGCCTCCTGCCTCTGGCCTGCAGTGAGCATCTCCACGTCTGTATTTGTCATAACGGCAAAACTATCTCTGGTTTGCCACTGACATTTGATAGTGGCCTAAAAAAGCCAAATTAAAAGAAGGCACGCACCTTGTTTTAAAGCTATATTTAGCCTTTTTAGGCCACTGTTGCAATCTGCCACTGAATTTTGACTGCAAACCACAGTTGTTTTGCTGTTGCCAAAATTCACCAGCATACAGCAGCAGTGCATACTCCAGGGGCGGGTAGCAGGTTGAAATTGCCCTCCAGAGTTTCCCAGGTTGCTTACTCCTGCTTTACACTACGTATTTTGCCAAAACCTGCTTTGATTTGTAGAATATGCAGCACTGATGATGCATTAAAATTTAAACTTCTAGTATTTGAGTATACATTTCAGATACAAATGCTGTCATCTGTTTCAGAAGCATGTTGTTGGATCCTTTGTTTTCAGGTAAAAAATTAATAACATTGAGAGTGTGTTTGTCTTCCTGTTAGATCTTAGAAAATTGTTTCAGCAATGTAGGAAAAATAAAATAAAAACTGTGGCTGACTGGAGCATGCTGGGAATTATAGGCCTTTTTTTGTCTAAACATTCATACAATTGCACCTTCAATGACTTTAGGTCTTGCTCGGAGTGGGTTGTCCAAACAATTGGTGGTTTGCAGCCGGAATTCAACGGCGGATTGCAACAGTGGCTAAATGTAGCTTTAAAACAAGGTGCGCACCTTATTTTTAGGCCTCTATCAAATGTCAGTGGCATACCACAGATTGCTTTGCCACGGCAACAAATATAGGAGTGGCAAGGGCTGGGGCTGGGCGCTGCTCAAGACCACGGAATGTCGAGTGTCTTTCAAGAACCTTGCTCCTTCTTTTGAAATGGCTGGTGATGGAAATTGCACAGCTTCCCTCAGCAGCTGTTTTGATTACACAGCTAAGAACATGTTTTTGTTTTTGCTGCCTTTTTTTCCATTAGCCACCCTGAACTGCACAGGGATAATCAGAATAATAAAAGGTTTGATCTAGTTTTTATTTTATTTATTATTTGCTGTCTGTTTGGAAGGTCAGCTGTTCTCCTTGCTGTGTAGGTGGCTGGGACAGGAGAGGCAACATGCCTTTGTTTTCTGCTTGCAAAGAACTTTCTTGATTCCTCCAGATACACCCACCCACCCCAAACCTTTCTGCTGATGTTTGTTTTCAGCTTTTCTTTAGGATAAACAGAACCAGTTTCTTCAGTCTTGCCTCATGTGAATGGCATTGTAACTCTTTGTTCAACTCTGCTTTCTTCGTAATCTTCTCTAGTCTCTCTACATTCTTTTAAAAATCTGACCAAAACAGAGGTTCAGCTCCCCCACCCTCCATTAGTTTCCAGTAGCTTTGTATCACTGAGAGCTTGGGGAATCTGTGCTTCATTAATTCTAACAGAAGAGTTTTAGTTCTAGCATCTGTTGCCTTCAAAGGGGAAAGCATACCTGCACAACCTAGGGCATGTCTACACCAGCCCTATATCCCGGGATCATTCCTGTGCATCCAAATGCCACACAGGGGATTCCGGGAGCAGGCAGGGACGATCCCTCATGGGATCACCCTTAGGTGTAGAAAGGGCCCTAAGGTTGTGAGGGGGTAGGCAGTGAATGGGTGGAGAAAATAGAATATTTGTAGTTAAATTTGTAGAACAAAGAACAATCAGAAATCCACTATTTCTAATGAAAGGAAAGAGGGGAAGCATACTCTGTTCCTTTGACCAGTAGCAATAGTCACTGAAAGGTCGCTCTCACACACACACGCACACCCAAGAAGAACTTGTCTTTCCTTTCCCCATGGCAAGGGGAAGACCACCCTGGTTTCAGCCATTGGCTTGAGAAGGAGCAGCTGCAGAGAGTTTGCTTTCCTCCTTTCCTGTCAGAAAGGACTCTGCTCTGGGACTACGAAAGAGAAGGGAAGGAACCTGTCCAATTTCTGCCACCACATCGCTACACCACCTCTATTCAAGCAAGCATACCTGTGTGGGCAGGTCAGCTTGTCCCAGCTGAGTAGCACTTTGTTCTGGCATTGTCTTTGATCTCTCCCCTCTTGCCTTTTCCTTCCTCTCTCTTTCCCTTGTGTATCCTGCATTTTTAGTATGCAAGACCAAGGGCAGAGCCTGCCTCGCAATTCTTGATAGTTTATAACCCTCTTTAGAAGATATTTGCCTGAAAAGTGGGATGAACGTATAATAAAAACGATTATAGATTTTTTTTAAAAAAACCCTCCAGTTTAAAAGAAGAGTTAAAACATTTCTTGGAAGTATAGAAGTGGCAAGTTAGGTCTCCTGGCTTTCAGGTGTGTGCCATGTAAGCAATAAATGCTTTCTAAAATCTCACATTTTCCTTGCTTACAAATTAGCCTCAATGTACCCACGCTTTTCTTTGGTCTTCCAGCCCCAATGAACTTCCTCTGTAAACAGTGAAATTTGTAACACGCGAAACTGTAATATTACATCGGCTTTTAATTTCTAAAGTCTTGATTCTGCTAACCAACCTCTTCCATAGCAAATAGGTTTTGGGTGGGCAAAAAGGGCTTGCAATACTGTGAAGGCTTTAGATAACTTTTCAGATGGGTATAACTCAAATTTTACCCTTCACATGCCAGATTTCCAACTGAGATTAGAAATGAGCTGTGTTTGCACATTATTAAACCATATGTGGTGCTCTAAAGGTTCCCAACCCCTCATAGAATTTCTAGTCCCGTTTTTACATCAGAGCTTGTATCTTAATTGATTTAGGGCACAATCCTATCCCAATGTTCGTAAGCCTCCTAACTCGGGGGCTTACGGGAATCCAATACACAGTGGGGGAGCAGTGGAGGCGATGTTCACCTTTGTACTCCTCCTGCTCTGCATTTTCACTAGAAGGAATTTTTTTTGCGCATCTAGCTGTGGCCCTGCGGAGGGGGAGGAAAGGAGACTGGAGAGTCCTGGGGATACTTCATAAGCCAGCCTATCCAGTCCCCTCCCCTCCAACATAAATATCCCCTTTATCTAAAAGTGACCTCAAAAAAGTGGTCAATGTGGTTCTCTGCACGCTGGCTGCCCAGCGGCGGGGAGTGCAGTTTCATGGCTCCAAGGTCAGAGTGCTGCCTCTAACCTTATATCCAGGAATCTGAAAGATTCTATGTGCCCCACCCACCCCAATGCTATCTAAGGTCTATAGGATTGCTCCCTCTGGTTACTTTCAGTCTTCAGTTCCAAAAAGTGTTTTAATCCCAACTGAAACTAGTTTGACCTCAATTTTTTACCCATACTACTGAAGCGATAAAAGAAAGAGCAATGTAAAGTAAAAATGTTGTAATGTTTACATTTTTCAGAGAGGCAGCAAGGCTTCCAAAGAAGGTTAAGTTGCCTTTTGGGTTAGGATACAAGGGACTGCTTTGTGTAGGGGCTACACATGACCAGTGGGACTTCTTCATGTCTTGTCACAAACGGCTCTTGAATTGTCTCAGTTTCAGAAATGGTTTGGCATGGGTGGGGTTGCCATTAGAGAAATACATGCCCAATTTCAAGTGCTTTCAATGCTTCTCCAACATGATCAACTAATCCATTAAAATAAATTATCCATAAAATGGTGGAAATGAAGAAATGACTCAAGCTTATTGATATATCTTGCAAAGAAGGCGACATGTAATTTGGCCTACATAATTTCAAAGCCTGCCACATCCTCTTAAGCCCATCTTAAGAGTTCTCAAGAATGTCAATAAATAAATGAACAGGGGTGACCCAGTAGACCCTGTTTACCAAGACTTCCAAAAGGCTTTTGAATAAGTCCCTCACCAGAGACTCATGAGGGAACTTTGCAGCTGTGGAATAAGAGGAGAGGTCCTCTTATGGATCGTTAACTAGCTAAGGAACAGAAAGCAGAGAGTAGGAATAAATGGTCAGTTCTCCCAATGGAGGGTTGTAAACAGTGAAGTCCCACAAGGATCTGTCTTGGGAACACTGCTTTTCAACTTGTTCTTATGATCTGGAATTAGAAGTGAGCAGGGAGGTAGCTAAGTTTGCTGATAACTCCATTTTTATTTTGTTTTTTGTTAAAACAAAAAAGCATTGTGAAAAAGAGGTTAAAACAAAAGAAGGGATTGTGTAGAGCTCCAAGGGATCTCTGCAAACTGTGAGAAAGGGCATCAAAATGGCAAATGCCATTCAATGTAAACAAGTGTAAAGTGATGCACATTGAACATATTCAATCCAAACTACATGGCCGCCCATGTAATTGAACTGATTGTAATACCAGAATGAAAACGGAAGCAGAAAACAGTAAGGGTGTGTGTTAAATGTAGAGAAGCTGTCACAGTGTGGCTGCTGTGAAAAAGGCAAATTCCATGTTAGACATAATTAGTAAAGGAATAAAAAATGAAACTGCCAGTACCATACAGTATTCCAAGTGTGAGACCACACTTGGAATACTGTGTACAGTTCTGGTAACCACACCTAAGAAATACACTGCGGAGTTGGGAAAAGGACAACTAAAGTGATCAAGATGCTGGAGCTTAGGAAAAAGGATGAATAAAGGGAGACATGATAGAGATTTACAAAATTATGTATGATGTGGAAAAAGTAGATAGGGAAATATTTTTCTCTCTTTCTTGATAGGACCGGGGTCATATGAAACTATGGAATTCACTACAACCAAATTGAATGGTTTTAAAAGGGATTGGACAAATTCATAGAAGATAAAGCTATCAATGGCTACTAGTCCTGATGGCTATATGCTACCTCCAATATCAGAGGTACTATGCCTCGGTATACCAGATGCTGGGGAACGTGACCAGGAGCGTGCTATGGTGCATCTGACCGATGTGGGTTTTCTGTGGTCAGCTGGTTGGCCGCTGTGTAACAGAATGCTGGACTAGATGGACCCTTGGCCTGATCCAGCTTTGCTCTTCTTACATTATTATCTTCAGACAAACAAGAGAAAGTTTTAATAGAAGCAGAGCCAGTAAAGAGAGAGCCCAAGCAATATAATTGTATTTTACAGTTTAGTTTATTACTTACTGTATTTATATCCCTCCTCTTTTCCTCTTGCAAAGAAGGTAAAGTGGGTTACATGATCCTTCTCCTCCCATTTTATCCTTATAACAACCCTTTGAGATAGGTTAAGTAAAGAGTCAGTGATTGGCCCAAAGTCACCCAGTGAGCTTCATGGCTGAGTGGGGATTAGAACTTGGATCTCCCGAGTCCCAGTCCAACACTCCAGCCACTACACCACATAGTTCTCCCCTGCTCACTCATCTCTTGTTCTGTTACCTCTCTAACTCCTAAATATTCTCTCTTTCTGCTAGCAAAGGCATGGAGAACCATTTACAGATTCTCCACATCTGTCAGGAGCTACTGTCAGCGTGATGCACTCCACATTTACACACACAGACACCATTCCCTGATCTGTCTCTCTCAGCTGATCCGTGCAGATCAGCCAACAAGGCGGGCATTTTTATCCCTGTTGTGGCATTGAAGCCTCCCTGCCTAATTACCCCAATGGAGGTCAAGATCAGGATCTCTCCACAGCAGAAAGCTCCCAGTCTTAACCCCTATCGTGGCACATTGGGGATGAAAATTGGGACCTTTCTGCAACTCATATGAGTTGCAGAGAAATCCAGATTTTCATCCCAGTGCCCCAATATCAAAGTTAAGGGAGTGGGGTCTCCAGAAGAGAGTGTTTCTGTCTGAAAGCTCTTCACAGACTGGAACGGCTGGAGATTCCCCATGGCTGCCCTGGAAAAAGCAGCCATTTGGTCTTAAATATGTATTTGCATATAATTAGCTTCATTAGACTTCTGGAACTACCAGAAAAATCATGTGAGAAGACATGAACCCTCAAGAAAGTCTTACCTAACCACAGAAGTATTGTGAAGAATAAGATTTAAAATGTATTTAATAAGCTTTATGTATCATTTTATTCGTATTTTTATAGTGTAGGCGTAATTTCCCTGTAGCTTTAAAAGCCCAATTTTCTCCCTATGGTGAGAAATGCATGCTCAGTATCTTGAAAATGTCAGCCTCTGTGAAGCATCACAGAGAAGGATTTTAGCAAGAAGCTGGTAGGTACCTGTCAAGATTGCACTTTGAATTTCAGCTCACCTTTCTCAAAATTATGTGTGATGAGATGGAAGACTGGAGCTTTGGAAGAAATGATTTTGAGTGGTGTTTTCACTGTCAGACCCATTTCAAATTGCTATGTAGCCTTGGAATGCTTTACATCATGAAGGTGGCCTACAGCTTCTTAACTATGACAGATGTTTTAAGTTTTGTTTTTGTATTTTCAATGTAGGTTTGTAAGCGAATGGACTTGGTCTGCCAGAGAATGCTGAATCAGGGATTTCTCAAAGTGGAAAGATACCATAACTTGTGCCAGAAACAGGTTAAAGCACAGCTTCCAAGGTATGCACTCACCACAGCTGAAGATCAAAAATATTATTCTTGGGTGTATCTGTATGTAGAAGATTACACAAAGACAATTATCTTATAATAGCTTGTGAATCACTATTTAAAGGATGAAGAAAGTATCCCCATCTTATGCCAGAAGGATTTATGGCAGTAATGAAGCAGCATGAAGGATGCCCTGCCTTCTATGTGTGCCTTATTACTGCTGTGTGTGACAATCCAAACCTAGAACATTCTGACGATGGAGCCTTCTGCTTGGCCTACATTGCTATTTTCTACTTTGTTAGTTCCTGCCTCGCCTTCAGAGGAGATACAAAGAAATGCTCCAACAGTGATATGTGGGTGGTTGTGATCTATACTGCATTATAAACCCAGGCTTGGATCTGTACATGCTTATACTTGGCATACACCCATTGAAATCAGACTTGCCTGCCTTACGATTTTAAATGCTTCTGATTTCAGTGGATCTACTGTAATATGACAGGTCCAAGCTTGTCATATTACAGTTTGAAACCAGTGCAAGATGTTTCTGGATTAAAAAAAAAACTTTATATAATGAATGAGTGAATGAATAGCTTCAATATAAATAAATAGCTTCAATTTAAGACACTTTCACTATGCCATAGTCCTCTTTTTAAAATGTAATGACACTTCAGTTGACTAAGTCCCCATCAGTGCGATAGTGTTCCCATTGTGCCTCAGTGAGATGACGTTCTGTATGGCAGGTTTCAGATCCCCTGCTCCCCACAGCCATTTCTGACTCCCATCACACAGACTGTACCACTCCGCCTCCAAACTCCACTGCTGCTTCCTTCATCCGATCACAGCTTCCACCTCATTAGGACAGCTCCACTGGATCCAAGCAACATTTTTTCCTTTCCCCCTCATCAGCTTCACACTCCTCAGCCCTCTTTCTCCCCTGTCAAAAAATCCCCTAGAGATGTACAATTTTGAGAAATTTTGAAGCCATGGAAAAAAGAAGTTTCCCCCATGGGTGGGAATTTCAGGAAACACGGAGAAAATATGCAGTACTCATTTTTTTTTTTAGTGCTCTTTATGGATCTAAAATCTCTGTGTTACTTTAGGAAGATAAAATGTATTTTAACTTGGTTTAATCATAAAATCAATAAAATTAAAAACATTTAAAAGTAAACTTAGCAAATTTGTACTTATTGTCTGAGTAAACTATACTTTTAAATTTTATATACCAAACATAATAATTTTATGAGCAAACCAAGCTAGTTTCCTATTTTATGTCTGATCAGAGCGAACTTCAGCAAGTAGTCCCTGAAATATCTCAATGCTCCTACAAGCCAAAATAATAAGGAAGAGGCAGAGAAAGACAGGCGTGCAGCATCTGTTCCTGAGGAATTAGGGTGCAGCTCAGGAAAATCTTGTCTGAAGGAAAAGCTGTTGAGTGCTTATTTAGCTGGGGAAGATTTGAGTGCTTATTTAGCTGGCAACCAACCAAGCTTCATCTAAGAAAAGGCATTGGGCTGGTTCACACAACGCGAGAGTGGTTAATCAGTCATTTATTTATTTTATTTTATTTATTTATTTATTTATTTATTACATTTCTATACCGCCCAATAGCCGGAGCTCTCTGGGCGGTTCACAAAAATTAAAACCATTCATAATATAAAACAACAGTATAAAACCATAATATAAAATACAATAAAAAAGCTCAACCAGATAAAAACAGCAGCAATGCAAAATTACAAATTTAAAACACCATGTTAAAATGTATTTATAGATTGTTAAAATGTTGGGAGAATAAAAAGGTCTTCACCTGGCGTCTAAAAGCATATAATGTAGGTGCCAAGCGAACCTCCTTTAAGTCATGGTGGCTTGTTAACCACCCTACATATGGCAGCCGGATTTTCATAAATATTCTCATTGGCTGTGGTTTCCTGTGTAGTCCGAATCCAGTCCAGGTGGCTTGTTGGGGTGGTGAACAAAACACCCAGAACTCATGGCCTGTTGTTGTGCGGTGGTTCGTTAACCACCCAACAAGCCACCCATGCCAAGTTTGAATGACCCTTAAATAAGCCACGGTGGACTGTGGTGATTATGTGAGCCAAATCATTCCATCTTTCACACAGACGGGGATGCCTTTTCTAAGATGGTGTCTGCCATCTACATTTTTGGCCACAATCAGAAGTAACAGCCCATGGTTTGTTACAAGAATGTGCCATGGCAAGTCTTGGACCCACGTCTCCACCCTCCCTCACTGTGAAGGAAAGGAAATGTGAAGCTTTCATTTCTGGTTTGTATTAAACCACACTTCATGTTTCATCCAAACACAGGATCTCAAGTTCAGCAAAGGAAAATAGAGGGAGAGCTTGAAAGGCCAGGCCTCGCTGTGGTGCTTTCTCATAGCAATAAATGATGGCTTGTTTGAGTCTAAATGTAGCCTTTATATGTTGTACTTTTGTTTTAAATAAGGTGCCTTTTAGTTGTGTTTAATCTATTAGCCAATTAATCAGCTACATGTTGCAGCCCTACGAGAAGGCCATAAACAGTCATGGCATACGAGCAGGAGTTGGTGTCAAAGGCAAACATCACTGTTCAAATGAATTAGCAGCAGCTTTTCATATTTTACTTGTAGGTTCTGAAGTTGGCCAGGTTTACTGTCCTAGTTTAAGCAACGTTATCTATATCCAGGTTCTTATGCTGTATCATGAAATATCAAACTGCTGTTCGTACTCTGCTCAGGTGACGCATGAGTGGCCCTGGAAGCTTGCTGACCCTTGACAATAGTTAGCAGAATTTGAAATCTAACCAGCTGTACATTGATGGTGCTATATAAATAAATAATAATAATAATAATAATAATAATAATAATGAGATACAAAACAAGTTAATTCATCTTTTTGGAGGAGACATTTAAACAACTTCCTGATGTAGCCATCAGAATGTAAAGCTGAAAAGCGTTGTGCTCTTCACCCTTTGAATCTAGAATGTTACTTTAGTAAAAGAGAACTGATCCTCAAACATTTTTTTAATGACACACACGTGTTCTCCTGCCCACTCGAAAGGATGTGCTGAAGAGAAGGAAAACTTCAGAGCATATTCCTGCAGCTCATTGTGGGCTTAAGGGCTGCGAACTATAGTAGAGCCCTCACCGGGAGGGACACGGGGGCTAACAGGGACCTATGGACTACGGCTGCTGGACATGGGCTGTAGGTGAAGAATGAGGTTCTTGCCAAGCAATTTGCTTGTGCATTACACTCATGTCTGAAAATTACTTGAAAAAATTATATAACTGTTTTGCCTAAACAGAAGCTGATTCAATCATAGGAATGAAGTTACTTTTTTTTTTTTTTTTTTTAGTCCGGAACGATAAATGGAACTGGTTGTTTTGCTTTGGTTCCTATAACACACATCAGTTCTGGGGTCAGATTTTCTTGTTGGCAGAATCTGACCTTGCTCCTGTAAGGGTGAAAGCTTCAGTACTCTCCCTTCTTACAATGCTTCGCATTTCCTGCTAATTGCTCAGCTCTGCCGTTTTACTTAATGGCTGCCTTGGATGATTTTTTTTTTTAGACGGGAATCAGAAAGGAGAAATCACTCACTAGCTCGCCACGCAGATATTCTTGCTGCTGTAGAAACAAGGCTGTCGCTGCTAAATATGACGTTTATGAAGTATGTGGATTCTAACCTCTGCTGCTTCATTCCGGGAAAGGTAAATTGCAAAAAAGTGTTGCATTAAATTGTAATGGAATAAAAGCAATAGCATTCATAAGCTCTAAATATTCTTTTGAGGAGCCCACTGATGGAAGTTAAAGACATACTGTAGTCATGTCTCAAAGGTTTGTTATCTGCACACTCTTGATTGAGACCACTGTTCTTTTGTCATAACACATTGGTTTACCTAGTTGCTAGGGCTTTGATAATATGGTATGCAAACATACTCACTGAAAAATGTTGATTAAATTTGGCTAGTTTCCCACTGCTCAGATTTGCTGTACCTGTAAACCAAACAAAATTGTAATTGATCCCTAAGTTGTTTTCTAGGTCATTTAAAATACTTTTCAATTATTTTTAGAATAATTTGAAAGTTATTTTAAATAACCAAGTCCTTGTAGAAAGGTATGCTTCTCTTTGATCTTGCCAGTAGCCATATCTCAATTTTTCCCATTCGTTTTAGGTAATTGATGAAATTTATCGTGTGTTAAGGTATGTAAACTCTACCAAAGCTCCTCAGAGAGCCCATGAAGTCCTTCAGGAGTTAAGGGACATTTCTTCTATGGCAATGGAATATTTTGATGAGAAGATTGTTCCAATTCTAAAAAGAAAATTGCCAGGGTCGGATGTATCAGGACGTCTTATAGCAGCAGCTCCAGGTACCTCTTTCGACTTCTTTGAGGCGTCGTATTTAGTCAGTAGGAAACTACCGTATTTCTTCGGTTCTAAGACGGCGTCAATTCTAAGACGCACCACGTTTTTAGAGATGTTTATATGGGGGGGGAAAGTATTCCGCCATGCCTGGCAACGCCTGGGTATGAGGAGGGGATTGCAGGCAGGTAAGGAAAGAGATGTGGCCAATTCTTATTGGGCCAATGGTTTTGGCACCACAGGGCTGGGACAGGTTACAAGTAAGCCAAAAACAAGGCACTTACCCCTAACGTCGCAGGCCCACGTTGCCTGGTGGGGTGGGCCCTGCCAGGCGAAGGATACCTGCCGGGGGCGGGGGCCAACCGGGAAGCACTTGCAAGGGCCCGAAGGCTTCACCAGCTGCCACCACTTCTTGTGGGGACCGGGAGGGGGTCGTTCGCGAGGCGCCCACCTTCAGGCCAGCTCCAGCTGCCAGTGCTGAGGGGCCTCTTCCAGGCATGGCTAGATGGGCCGTGGAAACTCCCCGAGGCACGAAGGAGAAGGCAGCACCTGCACTACCACCCCCGGCCCAGCGGAAGCTCCACAGCGGTGGCAGAGAGAACCCCCCTGCCCTGCAGGCGCCCCGGGCTCCTCTCCCGCACATATCGCGTGAGAACAGCGCAGCTGCAAGTCCCAGAGCACGTCCCGCCCGCCCGCACCCCAGCCCAGCAACTCACCTCCCGGGAGTCGCCTCCGTCTTCCCGGCCGGCGCTGCTGCGTCTCCTCCTCTGCGCAGAACCAGCAGACGCAGCTGTGGCAGAGAAGCCGGCGGCGCCCGCCCGCCTCGCACAACCCTCCACGAGCCCAGCGGCGTCCGCCCTGGCCCCATGCACGAGGTGAGGCGCGCGCCAGGCCCGACCTGGCCGGAGCCGCGTAGCTGTGCCCACTGGGCCCAACCCGGCTGGCTGTGCTCGTGGCGGGCAGGCAGGGCCCGCTTAGGGCTTGGAGCTCCATTGACGTGCGTGTGAGCCCGGTTAGCTCCGGGGAGCACGAATAGGCCCAGGGCAGCTGCGGATAGTCGCTGAGGCCCCCAATCAGGCCACGTGCATTCCCCGGCCTACATCGTGAGCGCAGAACCGCTTAGGCACGCTCAACAAGCCCTCGAGCCGCCTGGGCATCGAGAGCAGGGTGGAGTGATAACAGCGCACTTTGCAGGCAATTCTAAGACGCCATCGATTCTAAGATGTACCCCGTTTTTAGAGGTGTTTATATGGGGGGGAAAGCGCGTCTTAGAATCGAAGAAATACGGTATCATAGTTCCACAACAACAAAGACTAACACAGCTACCCTTCTGTAATAGCTCCACTTTCAGGGGACTTTTTGTCTCCTCTGAATGTGATCATTTAAAAATGGGCTTATATTAGACTTCAGTAAGCAGAACATAACATGTTTTAAACTGGAAAGTATTGGTTGGACCTAGAGATCCTATGAGCAGAGTTCTGCTCATGGAAAGAGTGCTTTTGGTTCTCTTGTATGGAGGGGGGGAGAATATTTGCCACTTCCGTCTCTCTTTGTGCCCTCCATGTCTGCTCAGGAAGGTTGGGCCCCCCTCAGGAACACCATGGGAGGAGACTGCAGGGGGTATTGGTGGAAACCAGTTCCCCCTTCTATTTGTGGGAATTTCTGCTGGATTGGACATCCTTCTGTAAATAAAAGGAGTCCTTTGGATCCAATTCCATGCTGTCTAAAAAAAGGAGAACCTTTATTCTGTAGGCATCTTTGTTAGTAATGTCTTTTATACCAATGAATGCAACTTCATACTGGCAAACCACCTAACAGCACAATCCTATGCATTTTTGGATAGGAAAAGTTCCTACTAGTCTCAGCATTCTCCCAGCCAACATGGCTGGCTGGGGGAATGCTGGGAGTTGTAGGATTTCTTTCTGTCTAAACATGCATAGGATTGCACCCTAGATTAATAAAGCTGCATTAACAGAAGCAACATAGTGAAGAGCAACATAATTTGTGATTGTTAAGCTTTCTAGCTTTCAGGTAGGATAAAACAGAAGAACTTTGAAGTTTTCATTAGGGTGTGCAGATGCCCTAAAACTGTTAAAGCAGAGGTACATATTCAGCAAAATCATGCCTTAACTGGGACTGTATCATCAGATAGTACATGGGGAGCTTTCCTTAATGTGCTAGTTTTGCAAATATTCTGCTGCATGTTAATATCCTGTCAAGCTGTGGTTCCTGCTAGCATACATTTTGGATTACCACATTTAGCTCCTATCCAAATTAGGTTGGGAATTGGGGTTTTAGGTAATAATGAGACCTCAAAAAGAGAATCTTAACAAATGACTGGATGAAATAAATAGAATACATTATTCTCAAAATGAGAATGCTTAATCTATAGTGGCAGAAGATAATGAAAAATAATAAACAGAATAAAAGATAATATTGAGCTGTTGTAACACTATATATCATTAATTAAAATGGAAAACTTTAGGGTAAATTAGCAACATAGAAATTACAAGATAATTCTAAGCCAGCCAGCCAGTCAGAGAGTGTGATTCTTACCAAGCTAACGTGCTTCAAGTTCTTTTGAAGACCATGGATAACTTCACTCTGCTTGTCCGCAGGCATCATGACCTGTGCTACCAACAGGCCATCTCTTTTATAACTAAATCACTCATATTTTCCACATGAAATGCCAGCAGAACTTCAGAAGATTTAGACTTGCAATCACATTTAACTACAAGGAGCTTCACAAGATTCATAAATGAATGCGCTCCTACTTCAGTCAGTGTCTATATCTGGTACACTTTCTTCAGTCTTCTGTTTTGTATACAGCTCTGGGACTGTTAAGCTAAATCTGAATCTTAAAAGCAGAGCGATGTAATTGGGGTGAAGCTTGCTTTTTCTTCAAAGAATCCACTCCTTACACTTAGAATCAGCCGTTAGAGAACCTCTCAGCATCTCTTCACTAAAATGAAAATGACAAAGGTTAGAATTAGTATGTTTGCAATTGTTTACTTTGGCAACTTATTCTTCTTTCAAGATGCAGGTTTTCAGAGGCTTCTGAATATCTTTGTAATGACTGTGATAATAGAAAATTATAAAGACAGAAGTAAGGAAATAGAGGCGGTTAGGTAGCCAGTAAGGACATAGGGGCAGGGAAAACTTCCAGTGGAAAAGGGAGGAGGAGTTAGGTGGAGATAAAAGTCTTATCACAACCTCATTCTCATACCTTGATTTCCAATATTACAACCCTAGTATTGGAGGGTGTGTACTGTTCATCAGGACCCTTTACCGTGTAACCCAAGGTACTCCCCCCAAAGTACTCCTGCATGGCAGGGATACCATTTAAATTGTGCCGCCATATTGGTGAAGGGTGATCATGTGTGCAATGACGACAGTTAACACTTTGCCAGGAAGTGGAGAGAGCCATTTCCATGAGAGAGAGCCATAGGATCAGTCTCAATTCACATCCAGGGTGTGTGTGTGTCATTTAACTGTTGCCCGAGTCTCACAGAAGCTGTTTACAGAAACACACCACTGATCCACCAGGGGGTAACATTTACAGGGCAGCATACAGGGCCTGGAATGTGACATTGAAACAACATCTAAATAGTCACAAGGCGAATACTAGCTTGAAGTGCAACCTGTTCTACTGGCTGTAGACCAGAGTAATAGATCCTCTAGCCAGCCTCTTCTTCTCTACCTGTTAAGCAGGAATGTACAAAGAACATTCAATGACTGTCCTCAAACCCTGTTCTAGGTTACGTTATATTTGTGTGTTCTAACAGGGGATGCAGAACTTCTTTCACACTGAGGGCCAAATTCCATTCCAGAGCAGCTCTTGGGGGGGTGCATTCCTGTGGTGTGTGGGGCTGAAGACACTAATGGGTGAGGCCAAGAAGACCAAAGATACCACCCTATTTTAGCTGATAGCTCTTACTGCCACTCACTCAGCCTTAGAAGTGGCATTTCAATCCTTTAGGATGGGGCGGTGTGGAAATCCAGAGGGCTGGATGGAGACCCTGGGCCTAATGTTATGCGCTCCTGTGCTGTATAATAGTTGTAGATTTGCACATTCCCATTCTCTTTACGAATCTTGATGCTCGAGGTTGAGAGTCAAAAGGATCAAAATCTGAAATTAAGAAGGGGGGAAACTTAAATCCCTCTCCCTGCAGTTCCAGGTCCTTCAGCAGCCTTAACTACAATGCAGCTCTTCTCCAAACAAAACCCGTCAAGGCAGGAGGTCACCAAGCTCCAGCAGCAAATCAGAACCAACGGCGCAGGCGTGACCGTGCTGAGGCGCGAAATTTCAGAGCTTCGCACCAAAGTGCAAGAGCAGCAGAAGCAGCTCCAAGACCAAGATCAGAAACTGCTTGAGCAAACCCAGATCATAGGGGAGCAGAATGCCCGACTGGCTGAGCTCGAACGCAAACTGCGAGAGGTGATGGAAAGCGCAGTAGGAGATTCCTCGGGATCCGCTCCGAGCGAGGAGGCTCCTAGGAAACGGAAGAAGGCTGCCGAATCAATAGGTTCGCTTAGGAAGTCGAAACGTCTTCGAAATAATAAATAACTTTTGGATAAATGGCACCTCCAGGGGAACGCACTGCTTTAGTAGCCCAAGCAGGTTGTCTGGTCTGGATGCTGCGATGCACAGCATGGTGTCATTTAGGCTGCTGGTTCTTCAGAACACCATAGACTTGAACAACAACTTTCCCGTTGCTAAGACGTTACTCCCCAACCCAGCCCCAACCTGCTTCTGTTTGAGTGGGCTTGCTGCACAGGATCATTATAATTTGCCATAGATTTGTACTAACCAGACCTGCTCTATCATGTTCTGAAAGTTAATTTTCATTTTCTGTGCAGATAACTATTAAAGTGAAACTTACGTTTATGCATCTGTTCCCATTAAATGAGCATCTTAAATAAATCCAGGTTTAATTGACTAGAAAATTAAAAATGGATAAACAGCAGGTGTCCTGTTCACTTGAAAGACCCACTTTTTTAAAAAATCTTGCATTCAGAAAAAAAAGGTTGATCTTTTTGTTGCAAGTGACCTTGTTTAGAATGTCTGAAAAGTAGTTTATACATCTGAGAGTCTGCATAACGAGTAAATATGACTTCTTAAGCTTACAGTATTGGCTATATATATTTTTGTAAATTTAACAAGCAAGGGACTTCAGTCTGTTCTTCACAAATGCATACCCTACTTCTAAGCACCTGGAGCCATATTTTTATCTTGCATGGAGAGATGCATGCATTGCTTAGTCAGCTTGGTAAAGCATTTGCCTGGAGTTGCTGTTAAATCGTTGGCCTCTCCCACCTTTTTGTAGAGCAGTTTCTTGGTCCCTTAGCCATGACTCTGCATATGCTTTCAGCACCGCTGTTTCTTTTCTTATGAGGCTGTTTTGTCTCACTTTTGCAGGAGAGTATATAAGCCAAGTTGTATTGCTGCTTCTGCTTGCCTGTAGATAGCACAGGTATTCTTAGCTAAAGCAGAACTTCAGAGGTTGGTTCCTTTTGCCTGTAGGTTTCTGATTATACACTACTGATGCCAACTCAGAGGTTAAAAGTCTATTAAGTGTTGGACGAAAAGTTATTTGTTCTTGCAATACACAGGCTTGATAAGGCATGGTTCAAGTTTTAAAAATTTGTGTTGAGAAAAAGACCTTACTGTTATGTGGAAAGAACTCTCTGTAATACTGTGTTCTAGCTTACCTTATCCTAATAAGTAAATTGACTTCAGACAAAAAAAAAGCTTTAATTTCTTTTGCACTCCTTCTGTTTAGAAGTTGTAACTGGAAAAGCATGTCTTGCACTGTACAGTCTCTGGATTTGTCACTTTAACAGCCTCCAAGTTGTAATGTACAGTGATTTCCCCCCAGTTGTATTTCTTTTAACCTTCAACAAAGATTGCTGTCCATGGTTTAATTTGGTGTTACTAAATGATGTAGCTCTGTTGCTCGACTGTTACATTTTTCTCTTAATCTGCTGTTGCTAACTGGGCTTTTTGATAAGATTAAATTGGGAACAGAAAATTGTATTTGAGTGGTAGCTCAAAAGACCACTCTTGAAAGACATTTTGCTGAAGTACCTTTGTTTAAAATGGAAGCTTAATTATTGTTTTCTCTTGTCAGTCACAGATAAACATAAAGTTTTCCTAAAGACTGTTCTGGGCTGTTAAAAGTCCATGAATTCATAATTTGGAATAGGTTTTCCCTAAAACAAAACATTGCAAATTGATGTCAAGAGTTTGAAGTGTTTAATTTTTTTAAATTATATTCTTGTTTTGCTATCTTAAGACCTTTTTACTGTGTGTGTTTTTTTTATTTTAAATGGGAGCAGGCTATTGTATCTTAGCAGTGGGCAAACACTGAATTGTCTCAAGGATAATATAACAGTTTTGAAACAGTCATTTGAACGTTACTTATTTTACGGTGCTCAATTGTACCAAATCAGTATCACTATAAGAATAATATTCAGGTTGCTTTCCAGATCTTCATAAATGGATAGACGTTTCCCCAGCAATTACTACATTCCTCCTGTATATGCAATACATTTGGTTTTAATTTGTTCCATTATCCAGTCGCTTTCCTCCATGTTGGTGATGCCTGAGAAGAAGGGTAAATTTAGGCCCTCTCCATCTTTTCCTCTGGAACAAACTGTCAGGATTTCCACCTGTGCCCCTGAGGTAGCGCTGATGATGTTGCATTACCACAAGCTACTGCCTGCACAACTTAACTAGCACTTGCTAGGGCAATGGGGAAAAATGAGTGATTTACTGCTGAACTTTTAGTAGCAAATTGCCACTTTTCCTCATTGCCCTAGCAAGTGCTAGTTACACTGCACAACCATTGACTTACGCTAGTGCAGTGTCACTAGTGCTTAGTTCAGAGGCACCACTGGTTACTCCCCAATACCCTAGCACCATTGCACAAAACATCAGTCTGCTTACCTATATAGAAGCCCTCAACCAGATACTTGCCATGGTAAGAACTGCTTCATGAATTACCCAAGGGGTGGGTGGTTAAGGGTGGGTATGCCACTTTTCTGTGGCTGGATTCTACACCAGTATTAAAAGGGAATTATGGTGGTTTGGTGAATGTGGTTCCTACCTGTGAAGCGGCATAGGAAAGAACTACATTCCCACAGGTAAGAAATATGTACAAAACATTTATATCCTAGTTGGGCATGTTCTTACAGGTGTAGAAGAATGAAGTTTCATTATTAAATTTTACAGTCTTTTTCATAATTTTAAATTCACATTATTATGAAAAGCCATCTTAGCAGCCTAGAGAGCTGTTATACTAACTAAAAGTAATACCTGGACAGGGTTTGGCAAACAAAAGCCTACAGGATACAGTATGTAGTTTGTGTCAATCTTTTATTCATTAAAAACACTATAGATTTGTAATAGCATCTTTCTGTTCAGTAAAAATGTTGAAATTGGGAAAACTGTGGACAGTCAGGAAGTGGAAGCTGGAAATACCAATACATATTATACATGGGGTGATGTTGCCTTGATATTTGCACTATAAAATCAAAGATCACAGTGTTGAACATATTGACTCAGTTGGCACATAACAGTGGCAAATCATGGGTTAATTATCCAGTGATTAGGCCTTTTTGAATATTCACTCACTGATCAAGGGTTGCTATGTGATGTCCGATCTGGACACTATAGATTAATTTGGGTTAAACAAACCACAGTTAACCTACAAGTAGTCGTTCCATTAGGGTTAAGTGCTAACAGTCTTACTCGCAACTACAACTTGAAATTTGAACACCAGTGGTAGAGAGCTATTGCCCCCATGTCCTGTTTGTGGCATTCCCTTGGGCATCTGGTTGGTCGCTGTGGGGAAACAGGAAGCTGTACTAGACAGGTCTTTGGTCTTAATTGTTAAATTTGTGTATAGATACACACACACACACAGAGCCATGGCTACTTGATACATGATGAGCCCTGATTTACTGGATTATGTAGCTGGCAAGAGGAGGGATGTTCTTTAAGATGGCGGTGTCTTTCGAATAGTATTGGAGGGGTGCGTGAAAACTCCCTTTTCACACCTAAAATGTTTGCCCATTAAAATTCATGACAGCCAGTGGCTTCCTGAAAGATGATGGCCTGAATTGAGAATTCCTGAGCCAACAATTCCTCACTCTTCTCTGAAAAAACAAAATTGCAATAAACAGATTTTTAAAAAAAACCTACCCTCAGGCAGGGAATGCAGGTGAGATAACAAACAACTTAAAAGTGTGCTGTAGGGCACTGTAAACAAGAGAACAATAAAGCAATTAAGGAGAAAGAATGTTAGACTTTCTAGTCACCTGATTGGGAGAGCAATCCTGTGGCCCCTGGGCTAGCTGAAAGGACCATCTAGTGAAATCTGCAGGATGGGAGGGCAGGCAGCTGAAGACCCAACCTGCACTGGATGATTGCACAACTCCATGTTTGGGGGCTTTTGATCACTGAGGGCACAGCTGATAGGATTGTGCCCTAAACAAAGTCATCCCCGGAAGCTTAAGACGCTGAATGAGCACACTATGTATTAGCACCAAAACAGGGAGCAAAAACCCCTAGGACATTGTAAGTGTAATTTGTTTTGCACATTACACTTAAAGCTGTAGTGCTAGAACATTGAAATATAGTGGGAGCCTGATAATGCTTTTACAATACTTACAGCCTGGTGCACTTCACAGAGTGTCATGCCTATACTGCACGAGGTAAAAATCCACTATAGATGAGGTTTGCCTATTTGCCTACTTTACCAAGTAGACAGAATAACTCTATCAACCAATGCATGGAAAATGGCGGCTTAATTGCTTATGCTGCTGAACTTATATTTTCTGCTAGAAAAAGGCTCAGAAAAGGGCTACAATAAGTAGCACAATGCAGTGGACTTGCACATAGAGAAAAAACAAGCCAAGAATAAGAAAGTAAAGACTTGCAAATAAATAAGCAGCAATACAAACTATACAAAAAGAATTTGTGCCATTGACTTATTAACCAATAAATACAATTCTATCCATACATGGAAAGGCAGAGGTAAATGTGAATAACATTTGTGAAATGTAAAAGACCATACAAATACCTGCACAAAGGAGAAATACACATTTTTGTAAAGCAACACAAGGGGCCAGAGGCAGCATACAGTAACCACAAACTCAGGATCAGCCCTACCATGAAGCAAAATGGGGAGACTGCTACAAGCAGCAGATGCTTAAGAGGCAGGCAGCAGTAGCAAGGTGTTGGAAAACAACTTTGTGTGGCACAATCTGCACTACATCCTCTATGCAAGCCTGCTTCCCTCAGGTGCACTGTACCTTAGCAGTGTTGAAGTATGATTGAATGGCCAGTCTGGTCAGTTTCGTGTGTTTGTGTGTGTGTGTGTGTGAGAGAGAGATGTTGCCTTTGCAAAAATTATTGCTACACTCAATAGAGAGAGAGAGACCCCAATGAGAGATTTATTTTTTTGTAAAAGGCAATTTCATGGAGGAAATTCAGGAACAGGCTTCTAGGACCCTTTCATCCTTTAAATCAGTAATTCAGGAAGACGGCACAAGAGGTATAGTCTCTAAACTATATCAAATTCTTCTCAAACTAAAAGTGGGCTCAATAGCATAGGAGAAGGACATTGGGACTGAAATATTAGCACAACAATGGAAACTCACCTGGTAAAGGAAGCCCCTAAAATCCATTTCAGCCCACATCTAGGAAAACCCCTTAAAAATAACCCGCAGATGATATATATAACATCAATCAAAATAGCACATATAACAAAACCCCACAGATCTAATTATTGGAGCGAAGTGGAACAAAGGGGCACATCTTCACATGTGGTGGAACTGTTAAATTATAGCAACATTTTTTAACAAAGTATTTGAGGAAATGGAGGGAAATCACAGGAAAACAAAGAACCTTGACTCAAAAACTGTTTTATTGAACATATACTAACTGCAATTATTAATAAATGTCTTATCTTAAACCAAACTCAAAACGCAAAGCAAAATGGGTTTAAGAGAGCTTGTAAAGTGCAAAATTAGGATGGAGCTACCAATAAATAAACATTAATAAACTGTGATAAAATAATTCATAACACAAGTATAAAAGTAATTGTAAAAATTTAATTATATAACAAACTATATAAAATTATACCATAATGGAAACTAGGCAGTCCACAAACATGGTGATATTACTTGTTTCTAGTAATCATATAGTAGGCTATACTAGTACACAGCCTCCCGCCCAGATGCATTTCAACACCAAGTGTCTTCAACAGTGGGATAAAGAGCTTTATCGTAACTATAGCTCCAAAACTTTAAATTTTGTGAAGTTCATTGTCAAAATCAGACGTGAAAGTCACTCTTGTACAACTTATCTGTTTTGTCTGTTTTGATCAGTTTCTGGATACATCAAAGGAGGAAGGGAGATGTAACATTTCTTCCTATCCCGTAACAGATAACTTACAACAGAAGCATCCATATATCAACCCGAAACATGAATCAAACTTTAGATAATTCTCTGCATGTGGAGAATCTATACACTAGGCTTGGGTGACCCTGCTGTGCAAGGAAATGGCGGCTCCACCATAAAATGGCTTCCATGATTCAGATTTTCGAATCTGAGGCCTGAGATTTGCGCAGCCCTATTTTTCATTTGGTCACCCTATCCACTAGATCCATTCTGTACTTTTACTCTCAAAGAAAAAAAGCAAAAGGCAAAAAGCAAAATTCAGTGTTGTGGGAGAATTCCACCAGTGCATTTGGACTCACCCTTACTCTTGGCCTCCTCTATAGCCCTTTACACCCCCCAAAAAAATCTGTTCTGGAACGTCTCCCAACCCTGTGGGGCAGATTATGAAGGTGAGCAGGGGCTTATGAATCATCCCTTCCCCATTCTGTTGACAGAAGCTGATCCATAATTGGATACTACCAAAACAAGCACAAATCATTGAAATATATCAGTAATGGAGGCACTGGATTCCCACACAAGAAGTATGTCGGGCACCATTGTTTCCATTAGTAAAATCCATACTACCTCTATACTATCAGTAGCAGAACCTACTTCCCACAAAACAGGAACTAGCAGTTTGAAAACTAACCTCAGAAATGAGCACTAATGCAAGTTATCAGAACAGATCATGTCGCAAGTGTTGTCACACATTTTGAAAACTGATTTCTTGTACTAGCCATCAGTTCCACTAGCAGTCAGGCAGTACAAAACACTGCCTCATGGTGGAACCTAAAGCAAGGGAACAATTCTAGAAATATACTTTGGGCATGGCTATTCTTTGGACATCTCGATTAGGTCCCAGGGCATGTTCTGAGGGCACATGATGCAACCCTCCTTGAAGCTACTCAGGTCCACCTCTGGTCAGAGTGTTGAGGGGAGACCACCTGGGAAATGCATGCAGCAACCTTGAGTTTCATGATGGAGGAAAGGTGGGATATAAATATAATAATTAACACATATAAACACCTTAAATTTAAAACAGAATAAAACCAAAGTAAAAACCAAGATAAAAGCCATCAGCAGCGCAAACATCTGAAAACAACACAATCTTTTAAAATGGAACTCAAAAGCATAGAAAAATGAAAAGGTCTTCACCTGGTACCAAAAAGACCACAATGTAGGTGTCAGGTGAGATTTTCTGGGGAGGGTATTCCACAAGCGGTATACCAGCACTGAAAAGCCCTTTCGTTGGTAGCTGCCAGCTCCACTTCATTCAGTGGGGGGACCCGGAAAAGGGCCTCCAAAAATGATCTAAGCGTTTGGAAGGTGACGACCCTTCATGTAACCTCGCCCTAGGCTGCTTAGGCATTGTAGATTAATGCCATCACTTTGAACTGGGCCTGGAAACAGACTGGGGCCGTAGCTAGACCTAAAGTTTATCCCAGGATAGTCCTGGGGTCAAACCTGTTCATCTAAGTGCCACACAGGGCATCCAGCGCTCAGGCAGGGACGAACCCGGGATGATCCTGGGATAAACCTTAGGTCTAGCTACGGCCTGGCAGTCAGTGCAGATCATAAAGCATTGGTATACTATGAAATCGGCCAGCCCCTGTTAACAATCTTGCTGCTCTATTTTGGACCAGCTGAAGTTTCCAGACTGTTTTTCAAGGCAGACTCATATAATGCATTGCAGTAATATACCTCGAGGATAGTAAAGCATAGATAACTGTAGCTAGGTTATCTCTGTCTAGGTAAGGTCATAGTTGGTATATCAGCCTAAAACATGCTCCACCTCACTGAGGCAGCTTGTACCACTAGTGACAGTACTGGATCCAACAGCATCCCCAAACTACGAATCCTTTACGGGGACTGCAACCCTCTCCAGAATAGGCTGAGTAATATTACTCATCCAGGCAGAAGAACCACCAACTAAGAATACTCCCATCTTATCTGGATTGAGTCTCAGGCATTACTGCACCCAGGCATTGTGATTTAGAACACCCACTGCCTCACCTGGATTTGATGAAAAGGAGATATAGAGTTGGGTGTCATCCACATATTCAAGACAACTCAGTCTACATCTCCAGATAATCCCCCACTCCCAAGAGTTTCATGTAGATGTTGAACAGCACTGGGGATAAAATGGATTCCTATGGCATGTGCTAAGGGGCAGAACAATAACCCTTAGCAGCATTTGTAGAATCAGCCACCCAATGCAGAACCACTGGGTTTCAAAATCTCTAATACCTAGCCCAGATAGTCCATCCAGAAGGACACCAGGGTTGATAATATCGAAAGCAACTGAGTAGTCCAAGAAAATCAACAGGATACAAATGTATCCAAATGGTAATTCAGTTTAGTTCTATTCATTCAAATTATGTAATCAATCAGCACTCCTAAATCCTTTTGTTCACAGTTCAAATCAATTATGTTAATTCATTTTAAGTTACACCCCTATATATTCATTAACACATACAATTCAAGTAATATAACATCATGGAAAGTCTAATAGTTTCCCCAAACAGGACAGTTCCTCAGTTCTCTAATGTTCTTTCATCCAATTCTACATTAAACTGAAGCAGAAAATGATGGGTCTCTCTTAAATCTGGCAAGATCTATACCTTGTGTCAAATCATTACGATCCCATCTTGGGGACGCTATATTCCTCTTGTGCATTTATACCTCATAGGAAACACAATGACATTTGTTGCAGTATTTTGGATAATGTAGAATAAAGAGCAGGAAATAACACTATGAAAACAGTATGTGGAATGTGCAATGTGCCCCAATAGTTTTCATTGCACTTCAATACCGCTATAAAGCAGCAGTGTAGATTTAGCCCCAGTTTCATATTTACTGCATCTGATGAACAGACATTTCAAGGAGAAATAGTTGCAGTCTCCTGGTCTCCTGTTTGGTTTTGCTGGAGGGCCTTTCTGATTTGGGTGCCAGTGGTGCATGATGATGGCACATAGGTTCATCAGAAAAGTGTTTTATTGAAGAATGTTTCTACTGCCCACTTACAGATGTGCACGCATCCTTTACATGATGTCATCCACCTCCCACTCCTTCCACTCATTTTTCCATAGCAAAATATAGACCCCTTTTAATATGACTTAAAAAAACAAACAAACAACAAAAAAACAGAACTTGCCGTTATCTCCTGCTGTGTGCAGGGGAAGCAGCACGATGAAAATGGACCACTGAATGGGTCACGTTCACATTGTTTACTTCCTCTTTCCAAATAGGAAGTAATGAGGAACAGAAGCGTGGGCAGAGAAGCAATGGTAAGGAAACGTGATTCCCCCCCCCCCGCCCCCGGTGTGATCACAGGCTCCAGTTATCGGAACTGAATAAAGGCTTCCCTGGAAGAGTTTGTTTCAGCTTCATCCCCAAAGCACCTTCTGATAATGGTATGGCAGCGGTGTAATCTGTTCAATGGGCGTAATGGCACGGAGTGAGTCAGAAATTTCATTGGGCTTCGCCAGTCTCCTTGAATGAGCCAAAGCAATTCCTGGGATCCAAGTAAAACCAGGAACTGCTTTGGCTTATTCAAGGAGACCGCTACAGCCCAGTGGAATTTCTGACTCACCCTCTAACCCCACCCTTTGCTATTGCTAACTAAGAGTTAACTTCTCACTTTGGTTTTAAGCATGCACAGAAAAGATTCCACTCTTCTCTTTGACCACTCGTTAATCATCCTGAGCGTAAGAGCAATAGAATAGTTAAGCCATGTTAATACATGTAGCTCATTCTCATTCTTTCTTTATTGTTTGTAGCCAATGGCCATCACAACATCATAAAACATTAAAACATTTAAACATTAAAAACATTAAAAACGTTAAAACATTAAAACATTAATCTGATTAAAACTGTTGAAACGGTAGGACAAGTTAACACATTACGCAAAATAGAGCAGCAATAAAACGTGTTATCTTAAATCAATGCCATACTCTTTGTGTTATTGTCTACCTTACCCAAGGTCAGAATCCAGACCTGCCACAAAAGCTCTCCTGAACTTTAATGCTGCTAGGGGCAAAGAGGGCCACCCTGTACCTTACAAAGTTGTCTGTGTCTGCCAGCAACCACCTGATTTTGAACTCTTCCGTGTGGCCTTCAAGGAAGTATGTTAATACATGTATTAAAACCCACATGCATAGCAATACTCTGATTTTTCATGTGGAGAGAGCTACAGTTCTTTCATCATGATACACAGGAATCAAGAAGTTTTGACTTTATAGCAGCAGTTTGTCCTGTCCTGTACAGGGGGATTTTCACGTTTCCCTACCGTCGCTATGGCCTCCTGCTGCTGTCCCACAATAGCAACAATCACTTTACATGGGGAGAGAAAGAGGAAGCAGCAACAACCACGTGGCCCATTCAGTGGGTATTTTTATTGCGCTGGTTTTCCTGCACACAGCAGGAAATGGTAGCAAGTTTCGTTTTTTAAAAAATAAGTCATATTTTCTGGGTCTTTTTTATGATGGGAAAACGAGTAGAAGGAGTGTGAGGTGCACAGGAGATGGATGGCATCGTCTAAAGGACGTGCAAAAAACCATGAGTGGGCAGTAATGAGCGTGTGATAAAACACTAATCTGATGACGCTCCAAAAATAAAGGTGGAGGAAAAACAACCGTGAAACCATGCAACATCATTTATTAATTGGTTTAACTCTACTCATCCCTCCCTTCTGTAATCTGAAAGTACTCTCACACAATATCTCTCAATGGAAATTACTCACTAACTAGTGTACATAGGATTGAAGCCTAAGCCTTGAAAATTCCAGAAGACTCTGTTCTTCTTCGTGGTCTCTGTGCATCACACATATGGGCTCTGCACCTGCGCAGGGCCAGGTTCGGAAACTTCTATAGCTGAAATTCTTTTAGGCGGGAACCCCTCCCCCACCATCCACTGAGCATGCTCAGGGGTTCCCGCCTAATCCCCTCAGTTCTCTTCAACCGCCTGTAGGGTCAACAGCGTTTTGGAGACTTCTCTGTTTGGTATCGTTACACCTAGCTGAATTATACTAATTTCATTCTTTTCTTACTTCTACAGTTTTCTAACTTTTCTATCTAGTTATAAAAAAAAGAAGAAGAAGAAGAAGATTTTTCTTGTGTTGTTACCTCAGCCTTGGTGCCTATGGCACTACAAGGCCTCTTCAAAAAGTGCTCCGGTTGTGGGCAAAAGATCTCACAAACCGACGGACATTCTCAGTGCTTATTGTGCTTGGGGGAGACGCACGTCGTCGAATCCTGTTGCTTTTGCCTAAAATTCTCCAGGCAAACCAGGAAGAACCGATCAGATCGCCTTCGGGCGTTACTGTGGGAAAAGGCGTTGGAGGCAGTGGAGAAACCGAGTACGTCTCAACGCTCCAAATCTCCCAATACTATGGAGTCAATGCCCCAACCTCCTCCTTCGCGGAGTGATGCCTTCCCGGTTCACCCCCCTTCCTCCTCTCTATCCGCTTCCTCAAAAGCGGCCAAGAAGATATCTAAGAGAGCGAGAGAGCACGTTGGGTCTGAAGAACCCCAACGAAAGAAATCGAAGGAAGGAAAGAAAAAATCGACAAAGTCAAAACTGTCGATACCGAGGGCTCCGTTACCGACAACTTCGGTACCGAAGCGCCCTACGGCACCGAGCACCCCGATATCGAGGCTTTCCCTGCAAAAGACGCCTCCAATATCAGCAAGTCCGATACCGATGCTTTCGGTACCGAGAGCCTTCTCGATACCGAGAAGAGCAACTCCGTCTTCTCCACCGGCCCTGACGTCGTTACAGACGGAGCAAGTGATGCTTTCCCCGGTACCGTCTCTCAATATCATTACGGTACCGGCTGAGGAGACAAGCTTAAGGGCATCAATCTCGGAAGGAGAGATCAGAACCTCCTCACAAGATCCAACGCTGGCAGAAGAGGGTCATATCTCCCCTCGATACCGCCAAAGCCAACAATCACCCATAGGTACTGATGGACATCGATACCGACAGGGACATGAGTCTCGTCCGATGCTCAACACTGACACACATCGGTACCGAGACTTCGATACCGACGCACTTCGGCGCCGAGACTTCGATACTGACACACATCGGTACCGAGACATGCCACTCTCCGATACCGACAGCCGTCAGTACCGGCCAGTGCCACGAGACCGTTCACCGGTGTCGATTCATTCGGCTCAATATTGGCATCCTCCACAGTATCCTCCTTACTACTACGAGGACTGGAGATACAGAAGGGACCAACACTCCTGTTATTATCAGGAGCAGTATGCCCCTTATCCGCACTTCCGGCAACCTCCATCGGAGACAGTTTCCCGTCCTCCACCCGCGGAAGAGGCTACCGCTATGCCGCTGCCAACGCAGCCATCGGTACCGAGGCCTCCACCTCAACAGCTGCAACCTACGGCACCGACAACATCGGTACCGTTGCAGGCTCTGCAAGCCCTACCTGCGGCTAGAATGAGGGGAAGTGCGTTAGATGAGCTCTCTGATGAGGAATATCGATCAGACTCCTCTCAGGAACCATCACCTCCACCATCAATCCCTTCACCGGATGATTGCGTGATAACCACGGATGTTATCTCCCCCTCTGAGGACTTGACCCATTTTACAGATCAAGTGCAGAGAATGGCGAGGTCCCTGGGGATCGAAACTTCTCAACCATTAGAGAAGTTAAATGATCCAGTATACGACGACTTATACTGTGAATCGGCTACCCCAGCGGCAATCCCATACCTGCCTGTGCTGTTGCGTACCGCCCAACAGTCATGGAAAATGCCCTCCTCTATGCCACCAACGTCGAGGAAGCTTGATAACATCTATAAGATCCAAGAAAAGACAGCTCCATTCCTTTTCACCCACCCCAAGCCGAATTCAATTATAGTGGAGGCATCCCAAGGACGCACTCAGAGAAAACACAACGCTCCAGTTGACAAGGAGGGTCGTAGGCTGGACGGCTTAGGAAGAAGAATATATTCTTCTACGTCTCTGTCCCTAAGAGTGCACAGTTACCAAGCCACCATGGCAAAATATCAGTCCTTTTTATGGGAGAAAATGGCGTCGCTTTCTGCATACCTCCCAGATGACCAAAAAGAGCTGTCAAACGTGTTTTACACAGAAGCCATGAGGCTCTCACGTCAACAGCTAAACACAGCAAGGCCCGCCACTGACTGTGCTTCGAAAGCAATGGTAGCCTCAGTTGCGTTGAGGCGACATGTGTGGCTCAGGTCCGCAGGACTATCCCAGGAGGCACGCACACGCATCGAGGACCTCCCTTTTGATGGGGAAGGACTCTTCCACTCGTCCACGGACGAGTCCATGGAGAGTATCCAAAAAGCCAAGAACACGGCTAAGAAAATGGGGATTGGTCAGCAGCAACAGCAGCTTCAGAGACCATTCCGCCAGAGACGCTGGCCCAGAACACAGCAGCAATTCCAGCCTAGGCAGCAGCAATTCCAACTGCAAGACCGCCCTGCTACATACCAACCTCAGGGTCAGTACAGGAGGCAACAGCACCCGGGTCAGTTCAAACAAAACAAGAGCAGACCTGACCCAAATCAAAGATGGCGTCTTTGACTATCTTACACCAAACAGCCTAACACCTAAGTTTGGTGACATCCTTGCCCCTTTTTTCTACAATTGGACCACTATTACATCTGATACATGGGTCCTTAACATCATATCTCGGGGCTACAAAGTAGAATTCTCCCCTCCCCCTCCCCTCGGAACCGCAAGGTTCTCACCACCTACAGACACTCTATTACAAGAGACTACGTCTCTGTTGGAAAAGGGCGCCATAGAGCGATTACCGACTCACACTCTAGGAAGCGGGTTCTATTCCCGCTACTTTACGGTTCCGAAACGGGATGGGGGGCTGAGGCCTATTTTGGACCTCAGGGAGCTAAACAAGTTCATCAACCCTAAAAAATTCCGGATGAAGTCTTTAGCAAGCATCCTACCTTTCCTCTCCCAAGGGGACTGGTTTACGTCTATCGATCTTAAGGATGCATATTTTCATGTTTCAATCTATCCTGATCATCGCCAATACCTCAGGTTCATAGTAGGGGAAGACGTTTTCCAATTCAAAGTGCTTCCTTTTGGGCTTTCTACGGCACCCCGAGTCTTCACAAAGTGTATGGCACCAGTTTGCGCCTTTCTGTGGACTCGAGGGGTAGAAATTTACCCCTACTTGGACGATTGGCTGATAGTGGCTAATATGGAGCAAGAAGCCACCCGTAATACCCACCTCACCATCAAATTACTCAACGAATTAGGCCTTTGCATCAACAAGGAAAAATCAAATTTTCATCCAACCCAAAAAATTAAATTCCTTGGAGCAATTCTGGACTCAACCTGCTCCAGGGCTTTCCTCCCAAAGGATAGAGCTAATACGTTAATTAAACTTGCAATTAAGCTCTTCCGCTCTAAAATTACCTCTGCCTTCCAGGTGCAAAGGTTATTGGGGTTCATGGCAGCGATGGTCAACGTCGTCCCTTGGGCATGTCTGCACATGAGACCCCTACAGTTGTGGCTTCTGCGGGAGTACGACAATACATTGGACGCTCACCGAGTGAAATTGTCGCTCCCTGCCAAAATAAAGGACATGCTCCTTTGGTGGACGGTCTTTTCCAATATCACACAAGGCTTGGACTTCAAACCCCAAATTCCATCACAACATCTAATGACAGACGCATCCCTATTGGGCTGGGGAGCCCACTGCGGGGATCTAACTATCCAGGAGCGATGGAGCTCCCTCGACAGGAAAAGACACATCAACGTCTTGGAGTTGATGGCTATCCAAAAAGCTTTGTATGCCTTTCAGCAGACCTTATCGGGTCACATAATCCAGATCCATACAGACAATATGGCTGCTGTCTGGCACATAAACAAGCAAGGTGGGACGAGGTCTATGGACCTGATCTCCCTCACTCTGGACATTTGGCATTGGGCAATTGCCCACGACATGACGTTGTCTGCCATTCATATCGCAGGCCAGGACAATATCCTGGCAGACGACCTCAGCCGCACTTTTGTGGACACGCATGAGTGGCGGATGAAGGACACTGTTTTGGACAGGATCTTTCAGGCATGGGGACAGCCTGTAATAGATTTATTCGCGTCACCAGAGAACGCCATCTGCAGCCAATACTGCACGTGGGGGGGCCACGGGGCAGCATCTCTAGGAGGACGTGGACATCTCTTCGAGAGGACGTGGACAGGACAGCTCCTGTACCTGTTTCCCCCCATACCACTCCTCTCAAGAGTCATCGTAAAGCTGCGCAGCGACAACGCCAACGCCATCTTAGTAGCACCTTGGTGGCCAAGGCAGCCGTGGTTCACTCCGCTACTCAAACTGTCCTCAGCGGAGTATATCAGACTACCTCAATGCCACAACCTCATCTCCAAGGGGAAGGGACTCATCTTCCATCCAGATGTCCAGTCCCTAAACCTAACGGCTTGGAGGATAAGGCATCGCTAGACAGCCAACCGCTGCCTACTGACATATGGAACATTATCCTAGCAGCTAGGAAACCAGCTACTAGGAAATCATACGCAAACAAATGGACAGCTTTTTCTGCCTTTGCCATTAGTAGAAACGAGAACCCAATAGCAACAGTGCTTTCCTTTTTTTTTTCTTTATTTAAAAAAGGACTCAAGTTCTCGTCACTTAGAGTTTATTTAGCAGCTATCTCTGCCTCACACCATTGGGTTCAGGGCTGTTCCGTCTTCACGCACTCCTTGACAAAACGGTTCATGAAGGGCATGAAAAATACCATCCCACTAGTCCGCTCCTTTGTCCCTCAATGGAGCCTCTCGGTGGTGCTCAAGGCACTTTCTGCCAAGCCCTTTGAGCCTTTAGCAAGGACAGACTTGCGATTACTAACTTTCAAGGTGGCATTCCTTGTTGCAGTCACATCTGCCAGGCGTGCATCCGAACTAGCAGCACTCCGCATAGACTCACCATACACGGTGTTTCACGCTGACAAGGTGGTCCTTAGACTGGACCCAGCTTTTCTCCCAAAGGTTGTTTCTTCTTTTCACCTTGGGCAGGACATTACGCTTCCAAGTTTCTTTCCTTTGCCAACGTCACCTATTGAGTCTGCTCTACATACCCTAGACGTGAGACGGGCTCTGGCCTTTTACCAGTCCAGAACTGCCACCCTCCGGAGATCCCATAGACTTTTTGTTTGTTATGGGGGCAAGCAAAAAGGACTCCAGGCATCTCCACAGAGAATATCTGCTTGGGTGGTTCAGACTATTAATCTAGCCTATGAACTTGCTGGCCTCCCGTTGGAGGGTAAGGTGCGTTCTCACTCCACCAGAGGAGTGGCCACCTCTACAGCCTTTGAAAAGGGGATCGCTCTACCAGACCTCTGCAAAGCAGCTACCTGGTCGACACCTTTGACTTTTGCCAGTCACTACCGCCTGGACATCAGGGCGCGCAGAGACTGTGCCTTTGGGCGTGCAGTCTTATCGGCAATCCTATGACTACTAATATACCAACTGACACCACCCACCTCCGGTAAGTCAGCTTGTTAATCGCCCATATGTGTGATGCACAGAGACCACGAAGAAGAAAGACAGGTTGCTTACCTGTAACTGTAGTTCTTCGAGTGGTCATCTGTGCATTCACACAACCCTCCCACCATCCCCACTATGGTGTCATTATTTGATCACCTGGTGGTTCTCCTCAGTGGGACTGTATAGGCGGTTTCAGGAACTGAGGGGATTAGGCGGGAACCCCTGAGCATGCTCAGTGGACGGTGGGGGAGGGGTTCCCGCCTAAAAGAATTTCAGCTATAGAAGTTTCCGAACCTGGCCCTGCGCAGGCGCAGAGCCCATATGTGTGACTGCACAGATGACCACTCGAAGAACTACAGTTACAGGTAAGCAACCTGTCTTTATTTCCATCTGTCAATAAAAAGGAAGCCTTCGCTGTAAAGATTCTGTGTAAAACCTTTAGATCTAAGAGGGGGAGGAGTATGTGTGGGTGTGTAATCAAGGGAAAGGCAGACGTTATAGGATAATCAAGCCAAGACAATTCCTAGAGAAAAACGGTGAGAAGAATATAAACATTTTCCCCCCAGAAGTTGGATGCGTATGGTAAACAATGAGGGCATGAAGGCCACAGTCCTCCTCACCACCTCATTTGTCCCCCAGTATTTAGTACTGAGGTACACTGCTTTGGAAAACAGAGTTTCCATTATCATGGGGTAGAAAACAAGAAGGGAGAAAAATACAATGGGGGTGGGGAACTAGGATGCAAGATTTATATCAGGGATGAAATATTGGTCACAGAGCTGCAAAGGAGAGGCATAGGGAAGCAGCTCTGTGAAACTTCAATGGTCAAATTAAAATACTTAAAACCCAAAATGTTGTGTTTTTAGATTTTTCTGGTACATTGCACAGCCAGTCCTATCTGCGCAACAAATATCAAGTTTCTAACTCATCTGTAAGTGGGTAAACATTTCCGGACATACATCCCGCACACATACTTTCAACTTTATAGGTAGAAATAAAGTTAGCTGTGTATTTTAGCAAGAGGTTTCCTTAACGTCAAAATAACAGGAAAAAGGAAGGGAATGTTTTGGACATCTGACTGACTTTGTGCAAAGATTTCCTCATTCAGTTCTGTTAGAGTGAATTTTCTTAGAAAAATGTACATCTTATATTTTTGAAACTATAATTTTGCAAAATCCTCAAATAGTTTAAGAGTATGGATAATATTTTTACTTATTAATAATCCGCAAACACACAAACGTTTAAATGCCAAGGTTAGAATAAACTGGGGGGGGGGAATAGGGGTGACTTTTGGGTTTTTGTTTTTTTTAATCTTTAAGGGATTTTTTTTTTTACCAAGGCTGCACATTTTTCTGTATTTGCTTGAGCTGTGTTTGTCTTGTATGGATTACCTATCTGTAACACACAGCAATACCTCAATACTTGTAATGTAAATTCAGCGTGCTCTAGAAGTTGCTTCCTTCCACTTTCCTTTTCTTTTTTACAACTTTATGAAATGGTAACATTACATCTAACACCAAGCTTTGTCTTCTCCATTTCTTGTCTATACGTCTACTCCTCTTACATGGAGACTTTCAGTGGTAAAACTTCTAACCTTCATGAGAATACACTTAGGCAAAGGGGTATTTATATTGGTCAAAGGTCAGGAATACATTTTCTCCATGAGTTCTGAAGAAAGACTTCTTAAGGCATCTGGTACAAAGTAGAGAAAGGTAGGTTTGCTTGAATCTAACTGAAATAAACAGAAAATACGTTATTTTATTTATTTATTTATTTATTTATTTATTACATTTATATACCGCCCCATAGCCGAAGCTCTCTGGGCGGTTTACAAAAGTTAAAAACAGTAAACATTTAAAAAGTATACAAAATTTAAAGCCATCAAAAACATAAGAACAACAGTATAAAAACAACAACATCCATTTAAAAACAATAGTTCTGGGGTCCGTTAAACAACAAATTTAGCGTGGTTTAATGCTGTTAAATGCCTGAGAGAAGAGAAAAGTCTTGACCTGGCACCTGAAAGATAACAATGTTGGCGCCAGGCGAGCCTCATCAGGGAGATTATTCCACAGTTCGGGGGGCCACCACCAAAAAGGCCCTCTCCCTTGTTGCCATCCTCCAAGCTTCCCTTGGAGTAGGCACCCAGAGGAGGACCTTAGATGTTGAGCGCAGTGTACGGATAGGTTCATGTCGGGAGAGGCGTTCCATCAGGTATTGTGGTCCCAAGCCATGTAGGGCTTTATAGGTTAAAACCAGCACCTTGAATTGGGCTCGGAAACGTATAGGCAGCCAATGCAAGCGGGCCAGAATCAGTGTTATATGTTCAAACCTCCTTGTTCCAGTTATCAATCTGTCCACTGCATTTTGCACAAGTACTTAATTGTTAAGTACTTACATTTTTGGTGTGATCCACTCTCATGTGCACAGCCCTGCATGGGCACAGAGCCAGTGTGGTGTAGTGGCTAAAGTGTCAGTTTGGGAGTTGGGAGATCCAGGTTCTAGTCCCCACTCGGACATGGAAACCCTCTGGGTGACTTTGGGCCAGTCACAAACTCTCAGCCCAACCCACCTCACAGGGTTGTTGTTGTTGTGAGGCTAAAAATGGAGAGGAGGATTATGTACGCCGCCTTGGGTTCCTTGGAGGAAGACTTGTCCTCTCGATCCCTGTCCTTCTTGGCTGGTCGCCCAGGGAGGAGATGCAGTTAGACTGCAACTACAACAATTTTGCTGCGTGGTTTTTATCCTGGTTGTGCTTTTTATACTGTATTTTGTAATTGTGCTTTTAACCTGTTGGTTGTTTTATTATGGTTTTAATTTTTGTGAACCACCCAGAGAGCTTCGGCTATTGGGCAGTATTTGCATCTCTCAGGGAGGGGAGTTTTCCACCATGTTTAAAAGAAGCAGTGGTACAGCCGCTTCTAAAAAGCCCTCCCTGGACCCCCTAGATCTTAATATTTACAGACCAGTATCAAATCTTCCATTTTTGGCAAGGTAATTGAGAGGGCAGTTGCCTTCCAACTCCAAGCAGTCTTGGATGATACAGATTTTCTAGACCCATTTCAAACTGGCTTTAGGGCAGGATACGGAGTTGAGACAGCTATGGTCACCTTAGTGGTCAATCTCCGCATAAGTATTGACAGGGGGAGTGTGTCCCTGCTGGTACTTTCAGACCTTTCAGTTGCTTTCGATACCATCGACCATGGTATCCTTCTGGAACACCTGAGGGATTTGGGAATTGGGGGCGCTGTGCTGCAGTGGTTCCGGTCCTACCTCTCAGGTAGATTCCAGATGGTGATGCTTGGGGATAGTTGCTCCTCAAAAAAAGAGCTGTTGTATGGCGTTCCACAAGGTGCCATCCTATCCCCAATGCTGTTTAACATCTACATGAAACCGCTGGGAGAGATCATCCGGAGGCATGAGGCGGGGTGCTATCAGTATGCTGATGATACCCAAATATATTTCTCTATGCCTTCAATAACAGCATCAGCTAAGGATAGTGTGTCTCCTCTGAATGAATGCTTGGAGGTGGTAATGAGCTGGATGAGGAAAAACAAACTGAAGCTGAATCCAGACAAAACAGAGGTGCTTGCTGTCAAGGGCTCTGACCTAGGTTTGGAGGTGTGTCAACCAGTTCTGGATGGGGCTACACTCCCCCTGAAAGACTGTGTTTGCAGTTTGGGGGTGCTCCTGGATCTGTCGCTCCAAATGACAGCCCAGATAGATGCGACGGCCAGGAGTGCCTACTATCAGCTTCGGCTGATACGCCAGCTGCGCCCCTTCTTAGAGTCAGAAGACCTAAGGACAGTAGTGCACATGCTGGTAACCTCAAGGCTTGACTTCTGCAATGCGCTCTACATAGGGCTACCATTGTACCTAGTTCGGAAACTTCAACTAGTTCAAAATATGGCAGCCAGGTTGGTCACCAGTACATCTAGGGGTGAGCATATTACCCCAACATTAAAATCACTCCACTGGCTGCCAATTAGTTTCCAGGCAAAGTACAAAGTGTTGACCAGTACCTTTAAAGCCCTAAATGGTTTGGGTCCAGGTTACCTGTGGGATCGCCTTCTCCCATATAGTCCGCCCCGCACACTCAGTTCCTCTGGGGTGAACTTACTTCAGTCAGCTAAAACTAGTCTGACATCAGTTTCCCAGAGGACCTTTTCTTCTGTTGCCCCCAGATTGTGGAATGGCCTGCCAAATAGACATGGGGCAAGCGGGGGTGGGGGAAGGATGTCTCCCACAGCTTGTTGTGTAATGTCAAACCATGGGAGATATCCTTCCACTGAGAGCATCCGCCTGTGAACCTGCCATCATTCACTGGAAAGTGCTGGATAATGGAGATGGGGGACTCTAGGATCTCTTGCCACTCTCAAGCAGCAGCAGGAGTTCCTAGCGTACCCCATCCCCATTTGCCGGCACTTTGTGCCAAACAAGGGGGGTTCAGGAGGAGAGCGTCTGCCTGCATCCTGCTCTCTATTCGCCATTTGTGGATCTCAGGACAGTGTGAAGGAGAAAACACACTCCTTCATGCCATCCCAAGATGCACAAATGGCAAACGACGTATGGTGCAGGAATACCATCCCCTGACAATCAGGGGATGGTATTCCTCCGCCATGCCTTGTTTGCCATTTGTTGAAATGGGGCATGCGGACAGGGACACTGTCAGAAGAGTCAGAATACCATCCCCTGACTGTCAGGGGATAGTATTCATATGCCACACCTTGTTGATATAGGGTGCACAGAGCTTCAGACCCTGTCCATGTGCCCCATATCAATAAATGGCGAACGAGGCATGGCCCCACGTCCATTTGGATATCACAGCACCAAGAACATCGTTGGTGCTATATAAATAAATAAATAAATAATATCAGCTCAAGGGGAAGGAAGGAGCAAGGGGGCAAGGGGCATGCACCTCTCTGGGAACACATGATCATTGGGGCCCCATCCAGGGACAGTATATGCATATCCCATGATGCATGTGGGGAGCCGCCAATCACCAAGGAACAGCATGATCGGCGGCTCCACACACACTTCTGACAGCATCCTTCTCCGTGCACTGCGTCTTCCTCCTTGACCTCTGACCTCCCCACCGAATGGCAGCACCGGTGCTCAAGAACCAGCGCTGCCATTCAGTGGGGAGGGCGGAGAGAGGGTGGTGAGAGCAATAGCCAACGCTGTGTTCATAGTCATCCATGGAGGGGATTATTAGCACTGGGTTGGTTACTTTGAGCCTACACCACATAAAGGGGAATTTATTTTAATTTTTAAAAATATTAATTTGTGATTAGACTTCCTTTTCTTTCTTTTGTTAAAATGAGTCTCCCCATACACAAATAATAAGTTAAAGAAGGTGTCCAGGTAGTAAGCAACATTAGCAAGCAGCAAATGGATTACTATTTGGTGACAATTTCCTTAAATATATACAAGATGATGAGATTTAATTATTCACACACATTTTTTTCAATGCAAAATTCAATTGCAAAGGGAGCACAGATAGCTAAGAGGTCAGCAAAATTGGATAACAGAGCATACATACTTTCAGAAACAGAACCAAGGACATTTGAACACACACTTTCTAAGGTAGTAGAGAAAAAGATTTCCTCTAAAACCTAAAAAGCAGATATGGCCTGGCTGTGTACTCCAGTAAGTCAGTAAAACACAGCTTTCAGTCAAAGCGTATCACACACACCCTTTTGTTAGAGGCCTAATTATACATTTCAAACAAATGGCACCCCACATCATTCTGAGGACACACACCCAACCTCGAAACACAATGTTAACAAGAAAAATTAATAATGTGGTTATTCAGTGCTAAATAGGAAGGTCCTGTTTAGAAGACACCCTAAACTATGTCTTTAACCATGGGACTTAAGCCAAAAAACCTTAAGTACCGTGGTTAAAGCCATGGCTCAAGGTGTCTTCTGAACAGGGCGACGTATGCTTTAATTTACATGGACATACATATCATATACATGTAAACCAAATACATACATGAAGGATATTTCGGCGTTAGGAAAACCTGATTACCCCCTCCCCCCAAAGCTGAGAGAGTCAGAGACTACAACAAGGTCTTTGCAAGCAATTCTTTGTTTTATTAAAGAATTGAAATAAATTAAAATCACTTATCAGGCAATTAGAATCATACATACATGTAGGGAATTATAATCCTACATTAACACCGAGAAGGTTAAAGATAATCAAGCATTTAAATTCAATAGTGAAACTAGGTACACTGGCCTTTATATAAAATTGTGTGTATGTGTGTGTGTTCAAAAGAGAACAGTTTTAATTTCTACTAATGTGTGTATGTGTTTAAATCAGTCTTGATAAAAGTGCAGCACCTCAAGATGTTTTAATAGTAAGGTGTGTATGTAGCTGATCAAAATGGGAGAAAGTGGGAGGGGGAAGAAAAAAGTTTCAGCTTGGATAATTTGAACGGCAGAGAAACAGACTCTTTTGGAGAATTGTGAGATAGTTTGGAGGAGGGAGTTAAGGCAAATGCAGGGATTTGGGAAGAAAGTGAATGGAGAGGCCTAAAACAGGGAGCTCCCCAAGCTAAGGGCTGTTTGGAATGGGATGGAATATTAGGAAACAGGGAGGAGTATGGACAACTTAGAAGGAAAACAGAAGATAAGGCAAAGTTTTACCACTCCGAATCTACTGACTTGTAAAGTGATGGGAAGCTCTGTTGACCCCTCTTGTGGAAAAGAAAGGGAAACAGGAAAAAAGTGGGGTGGGTTTGCTCTTATGAGCAGAAAGGATGGAGGGAGTACCCTTTCCTTCTGTCCATCTCCCTGTGCTGTATGAATTTGAGTTGCTGTTTTTATCACTCTTCTCTCAGGATTTAGTAATCAAAATAAAACAACTAGGATTGCTCATGGATGTTGGACAATGGATTTTTAGGTGGCAGACATTAAGTGAAGAAAGAAGACAATGGGTTTCAATGAGGAAAGGATGGGAGTTGATGAGTGCATATCTCTGGCTATCATAGGTCCAGGTTAGCAAGATAGCCAGGGGGATTTTGGTGATTTTCTTAAATTTAGGTGACAAAAGTGTCTTGTAGGCATGTCTGTATACACAATATTGCATTTTCAGGGTTTCACACAATGTTTAAAAGACTAGTGATAAAGTGGACAATTTTCAACTATAGGAGGAACTCTTTATGACCCTTCCCATACTCACATTACGACAAATACAACCAAAAGTCAACATTAATGTTTCTTGCTTATATATAGGATTAGGCTATGTCTCACTCCAGATAACATTCAGCATATCTAAGGTTGCAATTCCCTTAACACTTTCCTAACTCCAGCATAGGAGGGTTACATTGTAAAGGCAACAGAGATTGGGATTAAAGGAGTTATCCCACTTTCAGGTGATTGGAGCAGAGGTTGTGATTACATAATAATGCAATTCCCAGCCTGACTGACACCAATGGGAGGCGGGGGCTCAAGAAAACAACTGGGGCTCTAATGTCACCCCACCCAGCCCAGCAATGCAGCTGTACATGCATCCTCTCTCCTGCACATCATATGTTTCCCTTTCCCCCTGGTGGGATTGCCACTGGTCTGTTGGCATCTTGAAGAGTATATCAGTATGTGTAGCCTTTGATTTATTTTATTTATTTATTTATTTATTTATCATATTTATACCCCGCTCCTCAGCCAAAAAAGGCTCTCAGAGCGGCTTACACTTAGCAAAAAAGACAGTCCCTGCCCTCAGGCTCACAGTCTAATAAAGACATGACACACAAGGAACAGGAGTTCAGGAGGGGGGGAGGAGAGAGAGAGAGTTCAACAGGAGCAGGCCATGATGTTTCTTCTGCCTGCTCATGTGCCCTTGTTCTTTCTTCTTCCCCACAGGGCCAAGATGACAGTTTGCCCTGTGGGGGTAGGGGAAGAGTCCAACAGGAGCAGGCCATGATGTTTCTTCTGCCTGCTCCTGTCCCCTTGTTCTTTCTTCTTCCCCACAGGGCCAAGATGACAGTTTGCCCTGTGGGGGAAGAGTCCAACAGGAGCAGGCCATGATGTTTCTTCTGCCTGCTCCTGTCCCCTTGTTCTTTCTTCTTCCCCACAGGGCCAAGATGGCAGTTTGCCCTGTGGGGGTGGGGGAAGAGTCCAACAGGAGCAGGCCATGATGTTTCTTCTGCCTGCTCCTGTCCCCTTGTTCTTTCTTCTTCCCCACAGGGCCAAGATGACAGTTTGCCCGGTGGGGGAAGAGTCCAACAGGAGCAGGCCATGATGTTTCTTCTGCCTGCTCCTGTTCCCTTGTTCTTTCTTCTTCCCCACAGGGCCAAGATGGCAGTTTGCCCTGTGGGGGTGGGGGAAGAGTCCAACAGGAGCAGGCCATGATGTTTCTTCTGCCTGCTCCTGTCCCCTTGTTCTTTCTTCTTCCCCACAGGGCCAAGATGACAGTTTGCCCTGTGGGGGTGGGGGAAGAGTCCAACAGGAGCAGGCCATGATGTTTCTTCTGCCTGCTCCTGTCCCCTTGTTCTTTCTTCTTCCCCACAGGGCCAAGATGACAGTTTGCTTTATGGCTTTATCCCTGAGGAAGACCGCAACCACGTTCGAAACGCATAGGCACCTGGCCCTTTAATAAAACTTGTACTACTAATATTATTGTAGAAGATTACTTGGTTCCACCCTTGCCTTTGCCTATTTTTTAACTCCCCTACAGGGTTTTCCTTGCTTTTGCACTTGTCATTTATATGCATGCAGCACCTGGTGAAATTTCCTCTTCATCACAACAGTTAAAGCTGCAGGAGCCCTGCCTTCTTTTGTATCTGGTCACTCTAGTAGAGTTCCTGTAGCTTTAACTGTTGTGATGAAGAGGGAATTTCACCAGGTGCTGCATGCATACAAATGCCACCTGCTGAAATCCCCATTTCTATACCACTATTAAAGATACAGGGGACCTGTCCTCCTTTCCAAATGGTCACCCTATGACTCAGAATGTTCTTCTGACTAAAAGCGCCAAGTGTGACATCCTGTATCTCTTATCTCAGGGGTCCCCAACCCCGGGGCCTGTTAGGAACCGGGCTGCATTCTCATTGACAGCAATGCAATTTCTGTATTGACAACAACCAAAACGAGATTACGGAGTAGCCTGGACATAAGCAACACACTTCGGGTTTCACTGTCTCCCATCACCCCCAGATGGGACCGTCTAGTTGCAGGAAAACAAGCTCAGGCCTCCCACTGATTCTGCATTATGGTGAGTTGTATAATTATTTCATTATATATTACAATGTAATAATAATAGAAATAAAGTGCACCATAAATGTAATGCACTATCCCCTCAACACACACACACACACACACACACACACACACACACACACACACACACACACACGGTCCGTGGAAAAATTGTCTTCCATGAAACTGGTCCCTGGTGCCAAAAAGGTTGGGACTGCTGTCTTATCTGATCCTATGTACACTTACTTGGAAGTCGCATTGATTTCAGTGGGGCTTATATGTACGAGTAAGCTACACAATTCTTATAGAAGGCTGAATTTTACCCAAGCGCTGACATCTGTTCTTCTGCCGCAGTTGCCAAAGAGGAACAAAAAAGCCCTCCGCGAGACAGGACGTTCTCGCTCCCCTCAGGCACATATTCGAAATCGCAGGAGGAGAGTCGTGATGCGGCGGCGGCAACTGTAGGGGGCGCTATTGAAGCGGTCGGCCTGAAGAAAACGTGAGGTGTGGCTGAGGCTCCTAAACGTACGGGGGAGGCTTGAGGGAGCGTCAAAACCCAGGCGAGGGAAAGACGAGACAGGACAGGCAGCGACATCTCTTGAGGACGCAGACAGAAAGGAGAAGAGGCGGCGGCGGAGAAAGGGAGAACGGCCTCTCCTCTCACTCTGCTACTTTAAAAATGCTGCCGAACAGGCGTCTGCCATCCCGCCTTCCCCTCGCATATTTCTGCATCCCTGTTTCATAGAATAGTAGGGTTGAAAGGGGCCTATAAGGCCATCGAGTCCAACGCCCTGCTCCATGCAGGAACCCACCCTCAAAATTAATATAGAATTGTCATGTGTCACAATAATAATGTGACATATGACAAAGCATGTGGTAACTAACTATTAATTATAACATTCGCAGCTGCTTCAAAAGAAACCAATAGAAAAAGACGCCATCCCAGCTCAGGAAAAGAAGAAAAGAGACCCGTGCGTCTTAAATACTAACCCTCCCCCTCTGCGAACCGGTTTCCATGACGTCACCTCCCGCGGCAGCCAATGAGCCGGTGCTGAGGGGGCGTGGCGACGGCAGGAGCCCCACTCCTGTCTATATGAGCCGAGCACTCCGAAGAGAAGTAGCGGCACAGGCTTGGTACGAGCTGTGGCGGGCGGAGTTTAAGCAAGGAGCGTGTAGAGCAGGCCGAGATTCAGTCTGTTGGGAAGCCGGCCTCAGTCATGGGAAACACCGTGGCTCGAGAGGATTTCGAATGGGTTTATACGGACCAGCCGCACCTGGACCGCCGCAAAGAGATATTAAGTGAGTGGGCGCTTCGCGGCCGCCGCCTCCTCCTCCTCTTTTGGGCTTGTCTTCGCGCCCCTCACGCGCCTAGCTGCCTCTCCCTTCCCCCAACGCCTTTTTTGGAGAAGAAGATGCAGAAGCAAAAGCTCGTTCTCCGTCTGTCTGTCTCTCTCTCCCCCCCCCCTCTCTCTCGCGCCTTCCCCTTCGCTATTCTCAAGGCTGTGAGGTAAGGCCGGGCTGCCTCTAACGCCCGCCTGGCCCTTGGCCTCCGTGCTTGGCATCTCCTCAGCTCTCCCCTTCTGAGGAGGACTTTCTCCGTGGACGGCGCCAACGCTGCCCACTTGAGGCTTAAGCGGGTCGGGGAAGGAGGCCCTGGCTTGGCTTCACAGGAGACGGAATGAGACACCCGCTCTGCTCGCCCACTTCGTCTTTCCTATGTCGCGCTCCTTTGCCTCCATCCAGATGTGGAGGTGGGGTGCAAAGCGGTTTAGTCATGGTTCCATTCTGCCGGGTATTGAGAAAGATGTTGCCTTTGCATGTTGGCGTTTGTAAATGATAAACTCACAGCTACGCTTCGAAATGTTGCTGCTAGATCAGCTTGCCGCAACCTGGTGCCTTCCAGATGTTTGGGCTACAAACTCCCTAACCGTTGGCCATGTTGACTGGTGATGATAGGAGATGAAGTCCATAACATCAGGAACCCACCAGATTGGAAGAAGCTGATCTAGCAGCAAGGTTCAACACTGAATGGCCCTTGCCCCCTAAAATCATGCTACGTTGAGGGGGGGGGGGCTTTTAAGCTTCGTAACTTCAAAGAATTCTTTCCATGCTGCAGCAGGGTAGTATAAGAATCAACATGTGGCCTGGAGTACATTCTAGAATACACTCCTAATGTGTGGGGCTCTTTAGGCCTATTAGACCTAGATATCACCACTTATAAAATGAGAGGATGCCCTAGTACAGCCTTTTCCAATCTTGTGCCCTCTAAATGTGTTAGACTGCAACTACCGATAGCATCATGCTGGGAGTTGTAGCTGAACACATTTGGAAGCATCAGACTGGGAAAGGCTGCCCTAGAATGTCTATGCAGCCCTTGGAGTTGCACATTGGAGGGGAAAGATTAGCAAAGTTGGGCAAACCGTATTTCTGTGGTATTGGTTAGTAGTTACTGACTTCTTCAATGAGGATCCTCAGTTACCCTGTGCTTGGTATATTATATGCAGTTAGAAATAGTGCTTGATAGTGTATGGCTCTTGTGTCTGAACAAATTTTAAATCCTGAAGTATAAAACTTCAGGCATCTGAGAATGCAAGTCTACAGTATATTATATCATAGATATTTAGATCTGTTACATATACAATTTGGAATTCTAGTGCAGAATGAAGACTCTCTGGCTCTATGCTGCTTATATCACTGTAGTTTAGTTGAGTCCAGAGAAATGATAGGCAAAAACTGGAGGTCATTAACCGGAGGTCATATAGCTAGGTTTAAAACTGCAGAAGCTCACATGCTTGCTTTTCTGTTAGTAGTTTCCTTGGTCTGCGGCAGTCAACCACGTTGACTTGTACTGAAAGTTTGCCACCAGATACACAGATTCTCACGGACCAATGTTTGTTCATTTAGAAATGAATGTTCTTGATCAGAACAACTTTTTTGAAATAAAATAAAGTGATAGTGAGGAAATAAAATTAAGCGATAGTGAGGGAAAAGTAAGGCTATAAAGCAGGAGTGGGCAACCTGTGAACATCTAGATGTTTTGGCCTACATCTCCATCATTCCTCACCCTTGGCTATGCTGGTTGAAGGCCAAAAAAATCTGATGGGCCACAAATGGCTTTCCCCTGAACTAAAGCACCTAACTGTAGTTGGCCATGGTGGCTGGGGCTGATGGAGAATTAGAACCCAACATTATTTGGACAGCTTCAGGTTATGCACTCCTGTTTTAAGGAAAGGGGAAATTGTATCTTGGGGGTGCTATGATAGAAATAGTCCTTACTACAAGAGTGATTCTTTGGTATTAATAATTAAGGAGCCCAGCATAGTAGCAGTGCAATTGCTTTTGTACCACATTAATGTGGCTTTTGAACTAGTTTTAGAGTTGTACTATTTAATATGAACTTCTACCATATGGATGGGCTTCAGTAGAAAGTAAAATCCAAATATGGGAAAAGGTTGTGGCAGGGACGTTAAAGTACATTTGTCAGTTATTTGAAGTTCTCTGTCATTTTCTCTCTCCACAGGCAAACATCCTGAGATAAAAGCCTTGATGAAACCAGACTACGGTGTGATCTGGTTAACTGTACTGATGGTGGTTGCACAGCTAGTTGCGCTATACTTAGTTAAAGATTTGGACTGGAAATGGGTTGTATTTTGGGCCTATGTGTTTGGCAGTTGCCTTGATCATTCCATTACTTTGGCTATTCATGAGATTGCTCACAACAGTGCCTTTGGCAATTCTAAAGCTGTGTGGAATCGATGGTTTGGAATGTTTGCGAATCTCCCACTTGGTGTTCCTTACTCAGTGTCCTTCAAGAGATACCATATGGATCATCATCGTTATCTTGGTAGTAATGGAATTGATGTGGACATTCCTACGGACTTTGAAGGATGGTTTTTCTGCACCCGTTTTCGAAAGCTGGTGTGGGTTATTCTTCAACCCCTTTTTTATGCCATTAGACCTCTCTGTATCAATCCCAAACCAATCTCAGGACTTGAAATCATTAACTTGTCAATTCAGTTCCTCTTTGATGTTATGGTATATTATGTCTTCGGAGTAAAATCACTCTTCTACCTGATAGCTGGAACAGTTCTTGGATTGGGTTTGCATCCTATTTCAGGACATTTCATAGCTGAACATTACATGTTTTTAAAGGGGCATGAAACTTATTCCTACTATGGGCCACTTAATAAGCTTACATTCAATGTTGGCTACCATAACGAACACCATGACTTTCCTAATATTCCTGGAACAAACCTTCCACTGGTAAGTACATAATAAGGCATGTGACTTAGCTTTTGCATCTGATCTTACGTATTAGGACTTTCAGGTAAATGTTTAGAATTGTAGAAGTAGGCTACAGTGGTATATATTCAACCACTAAGGGCACAATCCTATGCATGTTTAGGTGGAAAAAAGTCATATAGCTTTCCCCAGCTAGCCATGTTGGCTATGGAATGCTAGGGGTTGTAGGATTTTTTCTGTGTAAACATGCATAAGATTGCATCTTAAGGCATTTGGGGAATTCTGCAGAGAATAAGGATAAGACATAGCATTTTCTGAAAGTTCAAAGCATAAAACCCACTTAAAGTTTTCTCTTCCGAACATTCATGTGGTCTAAAATTATCCAACAAACTAATGGCTAGATTAAGATGAAATAGGACTTGTAGCTCATGTGCATAACCACTTTGTTACATCAGTTCTGTATACAGACAAACTACTATAACTGTGAAGCTTGTCTTTCTAAAGTTAGGAGCTGTGTAGCTTCATGACAAATAATAAAAAGTCAAGATAGCAGTGCTGGTCCATAAGGAATTCCATAGTAGGGTAACACCTTTATTAGACCAACCAGAGTGCTTCAAAGTGAAGTTCTTGAGTCCCGCATAACTTCCCATCAGGATGGATGTTAAAGCGAAGATGAGGGTAGGAAAGACCTTTTTATTCACTCAGTATTTTAACACTTAATTTTAACTTAAATTTAAATTTTACTGTTTTAACTCTGTATTTTAATCCTATATCAACTTTGCTGTGTGGTTTTATCCTGGTTGCGCTTTTTATACTGTATTTCGTAATTGTGTTTTAAACTGTTGGGTGTTTTACTGCGGTTTTAATTTTTGTGACCCGCCCAGAGAGCTTCGGCTATTGGGCGGTATAAAAATGTAATAAATAAATAAATAAGACAGTGGCATGTGGGAGGGAGGGAGCAGGCAACTAGATAAGGCTCTACGTAATCCTGTGCAAATTCCAGGTTTCCTCTAGGACTGCTGGAATAAAGAAACACATTGCTTGAAACCCCCGCCCCCAGCATAAAATCCTGCTGTTATCTGGATCTGTCCTTGGGGGGAACACAGACCCCTTGGTTGCTGCAAAACATCCAACCACCTAAACAGCTATTATACGAGCAAAGCTGGAGATAATTTTAGGTGGTTTACAAAGCTTTTAAAAAGGGGGGAAATAACATAGCGTCACATATAGTAGTTGGAGGGGATGTACTCTCAGAGAATGAAGTCCCAACTTCACATAATATAAAATATTCCCACAGGTTGAGGATCCTGCTCTTGAATAGTTTATCCTGGCAGTCTTAGGTGCAGCCTTCAACCTGCATAGCGCCTGGTTGAGCCTAATCTAACTCTGTCTTTGCTGTGACTAAATACAAGCTCCATGGCTTTAACATTAGCGAGCTCTCTGCCGCCTGCCCCCACTTTGCTTAATGTCTTGGTTGAGGAAGCTGGAGAACTTGAAAGCTTGCTTACTATTTTGGGACATTTTGGTTGACATAATAAAAATATTGCTTTGCTGTAGATTTTGCAATTCATATTAAATAGCTGGTCTTGAAATGGACATTAGGTTGGGAGTTTTTAATTTACATAGAACAGCAGCTTCTCAAAGGGCTAGCCCAGCTGTTCACAGAACTTGTTGGCTTGATAGCCACTCATTGGCTTGGATCCTAAAATAAAGATCAGAGAAGAAAAGCTGTATGCCCTTTCCTACATTGTTCAGTAGAGTTCCAAAATATTGTCTCTGTGGAATCCATGTACCATTAATTTTGAAATTGATATAAGGAGTAATGGGTTGTTGTTTTTTTGTCTTATAATTATAGCTGAAGAAAATAGCCCCTGAATACTATGACCACCTGCCACAGTATAACTCCTGGATTAAAGTGCTTTATGATTTTGTGATGGATGACTCTATCAGTCCCTACTCACGCATGAAAAGGCACCTGTCAGAAGAAGTGAAACAAGATTAAACTATCAACCAAGAAACTTACCTCTGTGACCTCCAGGGACCTATCCTGGTCCAGTTACCATGAAGCTAACATAAAGATATATTCACTTGATATCTTGACTAGGCTGGAATATGACTATATTGGTATATTCCAGAACAAGATATTTGAGGAATTAAAATATTTCCAGAACCAGAATATTCCTGTTTTGCATTTTTCTATAATTGTTTAAAATATAAATGTTCTGTGCATAGTGCTAGTATTAATGTTACATAATGGGTTTCAATAGCTGCTTGCTTGTACACTTTAAAAGTTTAAAGAGCAAATGTTCAACAGACATATGTAGTTGTGTTTATATTTGCTGCCCACAACTATGGCAATATTGACTCTTAAATGTTCTGTTAGTAAAACTTTATTTTTAAATCAACTTCTAGTTAAAATTGCAAAATGGTTTTAACATAGCAGCTGAACAAAATGCCTGGTTCCACTTTCCCTTAAATTGGGTATGTCTTGGCTGATCCAAGTGCTAACATAATTGCTGTATAATAATCTGTTACAACAACTGTAAAAAGTACCAAGCCCCTTGAAGCGTGCTAGTGTTCTGTAAATCCAAAATACTTTTGGCAAGCAATTGGATATAAAATGTCAACTCCTGACTGCACATTCCCTAGCCATAATTAAATTTGGCTCTGCATTTTCTCTCCTGTGTGTCTGTACATAAGAATGTGAAGACCACTGTCATGCTGATGTTTAATCAGAGAGGCTGAATACCCTGAAGTTTAGGAACTTAATTAACAACCCGTGCTTGCTTGCTTGGGTGAGTATTTGAATGCCAGTAGTTGATGAAAGATAAGTTCATAACTGTGTAGAAGATCAATGGTGAGATTATAAAATACTGTCCCCCTGAAAAAAATACTGTATTTCTTCGATTCTAAGACACCATCGATTGTAAGACGCACACTAATTTCAGTACCACCAACAGAAAAAAAGCTTTGATTCTAAGAAATAATGAACGCACCCGCGATTCTAAGAAGCACCCCGTTTTTAGAGATGTTTATATGGGGGGAAAAGTGCATCTTAGAATCGAAGAAATACAGTAGATAAGATGTAGCAAAACTCTTGGACACTTGACCAAAGCTGTATTAAATAAACATTGTAGAAAATCTGGGATATTCTTGAAAGAATGGTGGTTTAATAGTAAACTCATAGTAGTTTTGTGGGTACTCACAACACGATCAGAGAAATAACTAACCATGAGTTGGTTATAAGCAACTGTGAGTGGATTATTAATACACATACATTGATTAACTCATCCCCCTCCTCTCCCTCCAGTCTTCCTGCTTGTATCCTATCATTCCTTGCTGCTGAAAATAGAGTTCTGCTGGCTTGAGTAGAGTGACAAAAGCTGGGGTGAACACCCTCCACAAACAAGAAAAACATAATCACAAAAACTGTTTAAATAGATGTATACATATCTTGTTCTCATTGGCAAGTTATGTTACACTGACTCAATTCTATTTCAAAAGATATATATGTGGCATGTAACATATAAATAATGCTCACAATAAAGTACATTGAAAACAATTATACAGCGTTTGGTAATGACATTCGTATAATGAAAACAATTTTGCAGCGTGTGGTAATTCAGTGACAACAGGAGTCTGGTACAAAAAAACTGTTTCACCAGGAAATGCTTCCTCAGGAACACCTTATATTAGTGTGGGATGCTTTAGGGTGGATTCCTGCATTGAGCAGGGGGTTGGACTCGATGGCCTTGTAGGCCCCTTCCAACTCTGCTATTCTATGATTCTATAAAATCATATAAAATAACCATTACTTATATAGTATTTAAGACCAGCAATTCTCCTTCATTCTTATTGAAAACAAGTGAACTAACAGAAGTATCTGGTGTTGTTTCCTACCTTATTTGGGATAATTAGCCAAGGCCTTACATACAGTCTCCCACTATATACAATCTCTGAAAAATATGTTGTACAATTGTTATTTTCGTCAAGTAACAACATCCCATTATCTCTAGTATATAATCTTAGCTCCATTCTGAACATACTCGATATATTTCTGGCTAAAAACTCAAGGCTACTGGATACAGCTGGGGGCTGATTAGCAACATTAGCAGGGCTCAGTCCTGGTCCCAGTGCTCTTCAACATTTTTAGTAATGATTTGGACGAGGAGGTGCAGGGAACGCTGATCAAATTTGCAGATGACACAAAATTGGGTGGGATAGCTAATACCCTAGAAGACCGAAACAAACTTCAAAGTGATCTTGATAGGCTGGAGTGCTGGGCTGAAAACAACAGAATGAAATTTAATAGGGATAAATGCCAAGTTCTACATTTAGGAAATAGAAACCAAATGCACAGTTACAAGATGGGGGACACTTGGCTCAGCAATACTACAAACGAGAAAGATCTTGGAATTGTTGTAGATCACAAGCTGAATATGAGCCAACAGTGCGATATGGCTGCAAGAAAGGCAAATGCTATTTTGGGCTGCATTAATAGAAGTATAGCTTCCAAATCACGTGAGGTACTGGTTCCTCTCTATTCGGCCCTGGTTAGGCCTCATCTAGAGTATTGTGTCCAGTTCTGGGCTCCACAATTCAAGAAGGACGCAGACAAGCTGGAGCGTGTTCAGAAGAGGGCAACCAGGATGATCAGAGGTCTAGAAACAAAGCCCTATGAAGAGAGACTGAAAGAACTGGGCATGTTTAGCCTGGAGAAGAGAAGATTGAGGGGAGACATGATAGCACTCTTCAAATACTTAAAAGGTTGTCACACAGAGGAGGGCCAGGATCTCTTCTCGATCCTCCCAGAGTGCAGGACACGGAATAATGGGCTCAAGTTAAAGGAAGCCAGATTCCGGCTGGACATCAGGAAAAACTTCCTAACTGTTAGAGCAGTGCGACGGTGGAATCAGTTACCTAGGGAGGTTGTGGGCGCTCCCACACTAGAGGCATTCAAGAGGCAGCTGGACAACCATCTGTCAGGGATGCTTTAGGGTGGATTCCTGCATTGAGCAGGGGGTTGGACTCGATGGCCTTGTAGGCCCCTTCCAACTCTGCTATTCTATGAACATCAGTTGTTTTATACTGCTGTTAATAGAGCTAGTTAATTTTTCTATGTGAGGAATGCTGACAGCTCTAATTGAGTGTTGTCCTAATGGATGTATTGTCTGTAGGTGATAGATCCACTTAGCCTCTTTGCATAGAAGTAATCTGTTGATATCCTGACACTCATGGTGAGTTGCATAGACCCGGTCAATCACCAGAAATTGAAAATTATCATAGCAATGATTAAATAGAAGAAAATGTGAAACTAGTGGTGCTTCCTCGATCCTATTTTTTATTTTTGACCGACGTTCTATGAATTCTGGTGCAAATATTACGTGTGGGTTTTCCTACATATAATAATTGGCATGGGCAAATGATAATGTAAATCACTTGTTCGGTAGTACATGTTGGAAAATGTCATAGTTGGAAAACTGATCCCATGATAGGATGATAAAAACACTTGGTCTGTAATGCCTCATGACACACTGAGCATTCACTGCACTTGTAGTGCCCGGAAATATTGATCCATAATCTAGGTGGATCAATATCAGTCCTAGTAAGATAATTCCTGAGGTGTCTAGTTCTTTTCCATCCAATGTGTGGCAGACTGGCATAGCCTGGTATATGACTAATGATGTGCCAGTTTCTCCGAATTGAGTGACTGATGGCTTGTGCGGCTGATGTATATTCAAAAGCGCAGGTGATGTTATCCTGTGCTGGCTTTTGCTTCACAGATAATAAAGTGCTTCTTGGGGTTGCGTCTGCTCGTCGCTCTGCTTGGTTAATTATTGACATTGAATATCCCCTCTTAATTAAAGACTCGCGAAGCCTCCACTTTTGCTTGATGTAATAAGGAGTAATCTGTGGATGGCAGATGCATGCCTGTTCCAAAGTTGCCATGAACAAATTTGCAATACTGGGTGTGAAGGGGCTGCCCATCGCGACTCCCTTAATTTGAAGAAAAAAATCATAAAGTAATGTTTGTCCAAAATAATGTCCGCCAGTTGCATCAAAAATTGTGTAGGTGGATCTTTAATGCTATGTTTATTTAAATAACTTTCTATCGCCATAAGTCCTTCAACATGAGGGATATTAGTGTATAATGATTTTACATCCATCGTAACTAAAAACGATTCAGTTGTAATTATCATGCCCTCTACATGTTTAATAAAATCCATGGTGTAACGAATATAGGATGGTATTGTGGCCACAAAGGGGCGCAAAAAAGAACATATTTAGTCAAGGGCTCAAGGATTGAATTTATTCCCGAGATTATGGGGCATCCAGGAGGAGAGAAACACTTTTTATGAATCTTGGGTAAAATATAGAACATAGGTACCCGAGGAAACTCATTCATTAAAAACTTAGCTGTTTGATCATCAATAAGTCCCTCGATTCTGCCCTCATTGATGACAGTTCTAATAATGAGTGTAATGTGTTTTGTGGGATCCGTTCTCAATGGTTTATAGCAAGAGATATCCTATAATTGTTTATATACCTCAGCCATATAGTCTGATTTGTTTAATATTACAATGGCCCCTCCCTTGTAAGCCTCTTTAATAATGATAGAAGGATCATTCGCTATGCGTTGTAAAACTTCCTGATCCTTATTGGAAAAATTATTCCACTTTTTTGGAGGAGATTTTGCAATTTGTTCAAAATCTTTTAACACCAACTCCTCAAACACTTGTATGTATGAGTTTTGTGATGTAGGAGTGAATCTAGATGGAGGCTGGAAAGTTGCGGCCGTGGTCATAATGTTACTGCCGAACATTTCTTTCAACTTAATTTGTCGAATAAGCCGGAATAAATCAACCCTGGTTTTGAAAGCATTATACTGAGGCATCGGAACGAGACTTAAACCGTAATTTAGCACTCATTTTTCATCATGGGACAAAACCCTATCTGATAAGTTGACAATGCATCCCCTGCATTGGGGGCAAAAGGTGGAAAAATGATCTCTTCTGTTGCAAATAGTATGACTCCTGAGTGATCTAAAAGAGCCTTCTTCCCCTGAAGTGCCTGCAGAGTCTTCTGTATCTGCACTGTCCAAATCCATTGGTATATGTGATGGATCTCGCCAAGATACTCATTTTGTTTGTGTTCTTCGAAATCCAGTTTCTTCTGTGAGCCAACTATAAATTCGCGACTGTGAATAATCTAGGGGTCTGCATGGACCCCCCGATCCGCTTCTCTTCCAGATCCGCAACTTCCGGATCGGCTCCGCTCCGCCTATAGTCCGCTCCGCTTTGCTGCAAAGCTCCGGATCCGGATCGGAGCTCCGCTTCCCCCCCCCATAGGCTTGCATTGAAATCCAAAAAAGTCTACAACTTTTTTTCTGTTAAAGTTAGAAACCTTAAATTCAGCACCATGACACCTCATGCACGTATACACATGCATGCCAAGACTCAAGCCAATCCAAGCCTCCCCTGATTTTTGGGGATTTTTTGAAAATCGGACACCGCATTTTCAGACATGGACTGTTCTCCGACATTTTGACAGATAAAAACTTGGAAGCAGGCACCCTCACAGATGCCATCTAGATCCACATTTATGGCAAGTTTCAAGCACATCCCATCATCCCCTGATTTTTGGCGGGGCTTTAACCTCTAATGTATCACCCGTAACCCCAATTTGTCAATTTTCACGTTAGAAACCTCAAACTTGGCACCATGATAGCTTATCCATGTATACACATGCATGCCAAGACTCAAGCCAATCCAAGTCTCCCCTGATTTTTGGGGAATTTTTGAAAATCGGACACCCCATTTTCAAACATGGGATTTGCTCTGACATTTTGACAGATAAAAAAATTTGTAGTGGGCACCCTCACAGATGCCATCTAGATCCACGTTCATGGCAAGTTTCAAACAAATCCCATCATCCCCTGATTTTTGGCGGGGCTTTAACCTTTTAACGCATCCCAAATCAAGTCCCATGCTAGAACTACATCAATTTTCACCTTAGAAACCTCAAGTTCGGCACCATGACACCTCATGGACGTATACACATATATGCCAAGACTCAAGCCAATCCAAGCCTCCCCTGATTTTGAGGGAATTTTTGAAAATCGGACACCCCAGTATCTCAGGGATTTAAAGCTGCAGACAGTTCATTGGGGCCATTTCAAAGGAAATCCCAACATGCCATGAATTGGGGAGTAGATAAACCTATATGAATCTTCTTCCACACTTGAAAAATTTATTTGGAACTTCAAAAAGTCTAAGTGAGCGCAGGAAGGACTTATCCCCTGAGTCAAAGCAAGACACACACAAACCATCCCTGCGAGGCGGGCAGGGGAGGAGGGAGGGAAGGCAGGCAGGCAGCAGACATTTCTGGGGGCACAAGGAAGTGCGGCAAGGATGGCTTGTTTCTTTCTAAGCCAGCAGTAACGCATTGTAAACCAACCCTGCGAGGTGGGTGCAAGGAGTGAGCAAAGGATGGCTTGTTTCTTTCTAAGCCAGCAGTAACGCATTGCAAACCAACCCTGCGAGGCGGTCACAGAGGAGGAGGATAGGCGGGCAGAGAGCCAGGCAGAGATATGCCATAGATTTAGTATGGGGGAGTCAGTCCCGGCAGATGCCCCACCACAGCAGCACCCCGGGGGGAAGGCAGGCAGGCAGCAGACATTTCTGGGGGCACAAGGAAGTGAGCCAAGGATAGTTTCAAAGCCAGTAATGCAAACCATCTCTGTGAGGCGGGAGCAGCACAGAGAGATGCCTTTTCTTTTGCATCCCATAACTAAGAGGCTAGGAGGATAAGAGTAAAGCTTTGTGATCCTTGCTTCAGAGTTGATTGACTGCACTGTGATCACAGCCATTATTAAACAACAACAATAGTAATGTTAATAATAGCAGTACTAATTAATATTAATAGCAGTAACAACAACAAATGAGTTGAACCACAATGAAAGCCTGCCTGACTTCACTGAAGAGGAAAAGCCAGGAGAGCTTGGGCTATGGGGTGTAAATATAAAATGGAATAAGTAAATAAATAAACAAACAAAGGAGGGGTGGAATTAAAAGCAGCAGTGTTGCTGAATAAACAACAAGAAGAATATTTTTAAAAAGGCTATGTCTGTCTTTTACCAGTAAGAGGAAAGTGAACGTGCCCAGGGGGAGGGGGATATGCCAATTTTTGACTGGCCCTAAGTAAGTACCAGTCTTAAGAAGCTACCTGTCACTTCAACTCATGATAGGCATTAGTCTCCACTGGTTACTCTTTGGAGGGCTCTGATGACCCTCCAAGGGCAGGACACAGTGTGTGTGTACTGGGCACGTCCACATGCCCTAGGGGACCTCATCCCCTTGCACCACATCTATTCAGTTGTTCACCAAGGTTAGGGTGGGTAGCAGTGCTGTGTTTCCTATCTGTTATTTATTTGCTTAGTATATGATTTCAGGTTGTGTTTGTGCATTTGGTGGGGCTACTGTTTTAAAAAACACTGGGAAAAGTCCGTTCAGACTAAGAAAGAGGTTTCCCAGTGTCCCAAGTTACTAGTATCCCGTTTTGCCTATCCCCTCCTCCAACTTTGGGATCATGTGATCATGAATCTGCCTCTTAGCACTTCAAAAAGGTACTCTCCCGCTTTTTTTACCCAATTTTTAAAAAAATTATAGCAAGCGAACCGTACCACGCAGAATGCTGAGAGTAGGCTCAAAATGACCCCCAACCATGACTCTCTAAGCACACGAACTTTCAGAAAGATAGATTTAAAAACAACACAGTTATCCCCTATTCTTTTCCGCAATGCAATCCTATGGGTGTCATGCCCTGCATGGAAATGGAGTCAGGAGATGAGGGGGAGCTGGCAGAGGCTGGACCCAGTACAGAGGGGCCTGGCTCAGGTAATGAGAATAGACTGGCAGAGGCTGTGGCAGAGCCTCAGGGAGAAGAGCCAAGGCCAGCAGGAACCTCTGCCAGCTCTGAGGGCCTGATGCCGGCAAAGACTCTGGAGGAGCCGCAGGGATCGGAGGAAGAGACGGAAAAGCCCGGTTTCAGCCAGTTACGGGCGGAGAAGGCCACCAGACGCCGGTCTAGCCGTCTCCAACAGAAACGCCAGGCAATCAGAGATCAGCTGCGAAACTCTGACTCAGCACTCTGACTGAGGATAAAAGAGCAGCCGGGAGCCCTGCCAAATTGTCAGAGATTATCTGAGCTCTTCGGCGGAAGCTTTGGCTCTGAGATCTCTTGACCACGCACCTTGCTCCAGATACCGAGTTCCTGAACCCAGTCTTGACTCCCGGACCCCATGACCACGCCTGACGACTTCTGGAATCCCATTGCGACCTTGGACTGCTTTTTGACGACGTTTTGCCCGTGCCTGCTCCCGTGACTCCTGGACTGTATCTTTGGACCTTGCTGACCGTCGGCTGTGCTTGACCTTGGACTGAATCACCGTGCCTCCGCTTTGCCATGCCCCTTGGACCTCGGACCGGACATTGACCTCTCTGTAAGCCTGCACCTTGCCCTGCTACGTCTTTCTTTTGACTTTTACTTCCCAAGCCTGTTTTTCCCTTTACTTGCTTCCCAAGTCTGTAACTGCAATAAACTCATTGTTGCTAAGATACCAGCTGTGCTCATTTGTCTTTGTCAAGACATTTGGCGGCTTTCCTGGACAATGGGCGAAATTATCCAAAATGGCGGGCGGATTGCTCCGCGAAAAGAGAAGCGCTTCTCCTATGGCCGCTTCTCTTCGCCATGCTTCTAAGGGTCCATGGTCCGCTTCTACTCCACCTCTGGGCAAGGCGGAGCAGGCCAATTCGCTTCTGATTCTCCGATTCTAATCGGAGCGGAGCACATCCCTAGAATAATCCTTCTTGTCCTGTGAATTTGTTTAAATTTTCATATTTTTAAGTTCTGTACTTTTGAAAATTAAGCAATTCTTTTTGAAGGGCCTGGCTTTTTGTGTCAAAATCCTCCAATTTCTCTTTCAGTGCTTGTTCTTGAATATCAATCTGCGTAGAAATTTTAGAGGATTCCTCATTAGCCTTTTCTATAATTAGCAGCATAAGGTCAAATGAACACTTGTTTAAAATAGAGATCCATTTCATCTTGAAAACAGGGTCATCTTTAAAAAGCATTGGTGGTTTGTTAATCCTCAATCCCCTAGGTATTCTACATGCTCGACAATAATCCATTAATGATGTTGCATGTAATTCCAATTTGTCAGTTTTTGCTTGGAAAATTTTAAATCAGTCCAATCCCATTCCTGAGTATGAGGAGATCCATTATCAAATAAGGAGGATGCTGTAATTAAATGTGACATGTCGTCTTCTGAATATGTGAAAGTAGAGCTGATAGCTGCCATGCCTATATGAAAAGATACCTAAATAAAGGGAGGCAGTGGTTGGAAATACTGCAACAAAAGCTGGGGTGAACACCCTCCAACCACAAACTGATTTAAAATGGCAGCTGCCACTTGACTGCTCTTGCCTAGCAACTAGCTGGTGGAAAATAGCCAACAGTACCCTCCACATGACATGATAACCAGTGGTGGGTTAAACAACCCACTCTGCACACTGTTGGTTATTTGCATGGGTTATTTTGGCAAAATAGTACACTAGGTTAAAAAAAAACTTGCCATATGAAACAATAACCCATAGTGTGCTAAACAACCCACTGCTGATTTTTTAACCTGTTGTGGGTTATCGCTTCAACTGAACCCAGTCACAGAGTCTGTAGAAGTGTCAGTCATTTTTCTACTACTTTTTAAATCTACTCTTGGACAATTACAAATAAGGCTGACTGTTAATTAAGGTTTTCTGTATGCATGTGGGAAGGGAATGGCCTTAAGTATTACTTCTTAAAAGCTTACCATTGCACATGGTCCCCAAATGGGAAAGTATTCTAATAGAAGCTAAGTGAGCAAATTGTGCTGTCAAAAGTTAAATATTCAGCACAACCTTTAGTCTACCATTTTAAGCTGCAGTTCAAAGAGCCCTCCAGTCCCCCATCTGGGACAGCTGGCTGTTAGCGATTGCTATTATCAATTTGGTTTTGGCTCCTTTTTTGAAACTGACAATATAAAACTATCTTGAACTGTTAATGAGCCAAATCTCTGACTTTTGGGGTCTGTTTGTACATAACAACAGTTCATGGGTTGCTGGCGATAAGTGGGAAAGGGTGGGTGAATCACCTGCAGTGTGCTTGCCTCTTCCACTTTTACTCAACCCATGATTGGCTTCTTTGCAGGTTGTGGACTCTTGGAGGGACGCCAGCTTTTGCTGACGTTTTCTTGGCAGGCCTTATAGCTGGGTGATTTGCCATTGCCTTCCCCGGCCATTATTACCTTTCCCCCCAGCTAACTGGGTACTCATTTTACCGACCTCGGGAGGATGGAAGGCTGAGCTTATATCATGAGTGGAATCGAGATACTCATTTAAGTAGGAGCTTGAATAAAACAGGATCAAAACATGGGCATTTGAGCGTTCTAAACCTCGCATTGTATACGTTTCACTAGCTATATCAGTCTTACTGTACTGCCAATAGGCCTGCAGTTTTACTTACTGGCAAAGGCTATAATAAAACAATGTGCATGCACTGCATTTTTTGTTCCTCTTTCCAAGATATAATCAAATCATTCAGGGTGTTTTTGTTGGCTAGGTTGGGTAAGTGGGGAAAATACAGGGAACGCAAGTCACAGCAACTGGGTTAGATTGCTAATGGTTTGAGGATATTAGTCACAAATCTGCTTGTTCGTAATTTGAGATGGAATGATTTCTTCATATTAATTACATACTAATACAAATGCTTCTGGCACAGGTGAATTATAGGTTTCTTCAGCACTGTGTGTTCTTTTCCTTACCTGAAAAAAGGTGGGTTGAGGAAACAACACACTGACTTGACCTCAAATATTATTTGCATTGATATTTAGAACAGAGCTGGAATTGTTTCCATACACCAACACAGATTTTCTAATTAATAAGGTTTTCTCTGCAGGAAAAAGAAATGCAAACCATACATTAGTTCTAACCTATGTCATGAATCCCTGTCTAAACAAATTTTGTAAGATTAAACCATATTTAACATTGTATCTATCCAAATTCAAGGCCCATGGCTTTCATTACCATCTATCAGAGGTAGATCTATTGGGGGGATAGAAACTCCCTAGACCAGTGGCCCTCAACTGGTCCAGACCCAATACCCACCTCGGACTCCCAGCCTGCAACATGGGACCCACTTTCACAATTGCCCAACATGGTGGCAACAGCTTTGCCACGACCCATGCAGACTGATCTCACAACCCACTTTGGGGTCACGACCGACCAGTTTAAAATCTCTGCCCTAGATAAACTGGATACCCACCCTGCAAACCCAGACCCTCCTAGACCCATGCAAAGTCACTAACCCATGAATACATGCAGCATGCTGCAGCCCAAGTCTGCTGCAGTACTTGTGGACATGATGGGAGCAAATAAACCATGCTTATTTCTTCACAGCATGAACAGCGTTCAAACAAGCAACAACACATTCTGGATACAAGGAGTAACTAACACCCAAATCTTGATTAATTAGAGTTCACGCTGTGCTGAGGCACACTGTCTTCAAATAACATTATACTACATGCACAGCTCCTCTTGTGATGTGAACGCCCTCAGTGCTCCTTTCTCACCGGAATGCAAGGAAGCTGCAGCAACTTTGTTTGGCAAAACACTCTCACAGATGTACCTATATGGCCCTGTTTGCTCCCCCACAGCAAACCAGGACCCTATGATGATTGCTGTGAGAACTGGACATCGAAAGACAATGCCCACGGGAGGTCAGGGTCTTTACTCATTCTCATAGTAACACTGGAAGCAATTCCACTCTCCAATTGAGCCTTGTGTTCTCTGCTGCTCAGGCTTGCAGGGTAGAAGTGCTGAGACCTGCCAGGAGAAAGCTCTGCTCATGGCCCCAAACCGAAGAACGTTGCTCAGTGTGTGTGTGGGGGGGGACTTTGCCTCCAGAAATGCTGTTCAGTCCTGAGGAGCCCCAGCATCAGGGCAGGAAAAGTCTGTTAGCTGGATTCAGTGCTGAGTGTGAGTTTGATTTATTTTTGATGTGTGAGTGCAAGTCAGAGGAGAGCCCTGCTGGAGTGGCACCCTCAGGCAGCAGCACACTGAGGTCAACTAAAAATCCTATTATTTTTTTTGCTTTTGACCTGTTAGTCTTGGGAGCAGCTGTGTGTATGTGTGGGGTGGTGAAATGCCTGGGAAGCTCCTACCTCTTGCCTATCTTTATTCAACACACGCCCTCCTGATACCAATTTCCCCAACATTTTCTTTTCTTTTATTTAAATTGGCATCCATGGGGGTGTGGGAGTGATTGAAGGAGAGGGAGGTGGTGGGAGAAGCCCAGGAGCTTCCTACGCCCACTGGCTTTGATAGCGAATGGAAGGTCCCTGCAAACTTCAAGGTACTTGGTGCTGTTGCTCTCTGTGCCTGCTTCCTTCCTTCCTCTGTGTCTGATTGCTGTGCCTTCACTGGCTTCACATCTGTCCCTACATCCTAAACAACCTTCTTGCCCTTATCTTTGAAGCCCTCCATAGCCTTGCCCTGATCTCTCTTGTGCTCCTATCATAACACCTTACTTCCTGTGACCTTTGTTCAGCCAGCTCCACCATCCAAAGGTCTTCTCCATGAAAAAACTTGGATCTACTTTCCCTTTCTTCTCCTTATGCCTGGAACTGCCTCCCAAAACTCCTCCATGTAACCACCTCCCTATTTTCCTTTCAGTCCTTCCTCAAAGGTCAACTTTTCCAGAAAGCATTTACATCATCCCTCTATTACCTATACCTTATTGCAGCCATCCCCAACGTGGTACCCTAGACATTTTGCACTGCAGTTCCTATCAGTTTCAGCTACCTCAGCTAGTGTTCACTAATCATAGAAGAGTAGAGTTGGAAGAGGCCTATAAGGCCACTGAGTCCAATGCCCTGCTCAATGCAAGAATCCACCTTAAAGCATTCCTAACTGATGGCTTTCCAGCTGCATCTTGAAGCCCTCTAGTGTGGGAAAGTGTTTTTCTTCATCTGATGAGTGAGCTACTCATACTTAAGTTTTAATGTACAGGCAAGCGATGCTAAATTAATGTCCCAACTCCATGGATAACAATAATTTTGGTATGTCCTAGGGTTGCTACTGGAAAAAGCTAGTTCAATAAGGAAGTCCCTGTGCTTAAGATTTGCTTTCAGACTCGCTCTGAACTCAGCTAAAAATCTGTCACAAAAGTAAGGACTAGCCAAATACCTCAGTGATGCTTACAAGCAGGGCATTAACCCAACAGCTCTCTCACGTGTGGCCCCAATATCCAGTGTTCAGCGCTATATTGCCTCATGTATATAATTAATTAATGGCCCACATCTTCAGAGCCTTGCGTATGTCAAGAATGGGAAGAAGATAGATCAGGATCTACAGATGGAGCTCTGGGTGATTTGTGCTAATTCCGCGGAAGTTTCTGACTCCTAATTTTCTAGCAATAGCTACACTTTAAAATGTCCCCCTGCCTTATGTAAGGCTGCTGAAAAAGAATGCATTGGGGCTGGGGGCGTCAGAAGAGGAACATGTGTGTAAGCACTTATGGTTCTGATAATGATCACAAATTCCTGAGCTGAGCATGTACTCGGAGGCACTCTCCTCCTTAATACTTAGCCAGTATTTTGCAACTGGCTCCGGTTGTTGGACCTCAAGGTTCTAGCATTAGTAGCAGCAGCAGCAGCAACAATAACACACCCTACAAAGTTAATCCCTGCATTATCAGCCTCATTGGCCACAGGGATATTAAAGCTCCAGACCTTCTCAGAGTTGGACTCCAGTCCTGCTTCTTTAGCAGCTGCATCTCTTATTTACCTTTTCATTTGTGGAGGCTCCCTCTCCCCGCAACCCCTGATTTTTCCTATTCCCTCACATTTTAATGATACTTGAAAGCAATCATACTCAGACAATGTCAGGTAGGAACTATTTTGTGCCAAAGGACACTGCTCAATAAAAATCATACCGACATTCTTGAACAACTTTTATTTTGCTCTGTGAATTTGCAAAGTGAGAAACATTGTATTTTGAAGGGAAACATACAGGTTTCGTCAAATGATGTTATGCCTCCCTACCCTTAAAATAGCCCATGACTTCCCATCCTGCTACAGCCTACTTTCCAGAAACAAAAAGTGAGGCAGTAAATCTTTGGCTCAACTTTACAAGCTGAGACTACAGGTGACGGTTTACCTGATGGAACACTTCTTCTCTGCCCTATCCCTCCAACCAAGATTTTTACACATATTGTTGGATCCAGAATCTGCCTATGCCCAATTTTCATGGGAAGGGGGGGGGGGAACACACACACACACACACACATCAGCTCATTTTGAAGCATCCCAACCCTCTTTTGTAACATTTTCAGGAGGATGGAGGGTCTGCTGTTGAGAGGAGGAGGCCCAGTTGCACGTGCCTAAATCTGGATCCAACCCATAGAAAACTAGCATGCCAGGGAGACGGCTAGAACACTTGCCCCTGACGTTTAGTTTCCTATGTACAGGGAATGCTTTGTAAGGATTCAGTTATGTGAACCTGGAAGGTTAAGAGGTATAGTCTAAAACACAGCTTTACCATTTCTTCTGCAACATTACTTGAATCATTCATTTGCCTGCTCTCCTTTGCATGATATAAAGGTGAGCCCAGAGCTAGACATCTATGAAGGATTTATTTAATATTGCTTCTTTATGTATTAAAAGCCTCCATTTATAGATGGGACACTGAGAGGCTCAAATTAGTCAACGCACCAAGATGGAAGAGTTTTAACATTCAAACGGTGAAGGGAGTGGGAGTGTCTATTTTCAGCACAGCCAATGGGGGCCAAATGTTTTAGGAAAGGAGCCCAACAATTCTGAGATTCACAGTCAAACGAAACTGGGGGCAAAGTTCTGCTCCAGAGAAGGGCTTCTAGGAAACAGTCCAGAGCAGGAGAACTCCTCTTGGTAGTCAACATGCTGGTCTTGGATGCCATCTTGCTGTTACCTGCTCAATGACTGGCGCAGCTCTTCATACATTATTTGGTCCTAATGATGTCAGTGCAGGGAGGGAAAACAAAAAGAAACACACATTTAATAAGACAGCAACATTTTCTAAGCTTTTGAGCCAGCTTTGCTGCAGGGCAAACGAAAGAGAAACTGTTCTCCTGTGCCTAGTAGCAATGATTCAGCTCCACTGTTTACAAAAGATACTCCCAACTATGAAGGTAGATGCCGTGCTGCAGGCATAACTCATGTTCTGTCAGATCAGACAAGAGTGAAGGAAGAAGACTTGGAACACCACAGTATACTAAAAAGTCTAGGATCAGTAATTAGAGGTTCAATGTGCAACACCCACAACTGCCCAGCCAGATTCCAATCTGAATTTATTACTGGCTGTCCATATGGAGTAGAGAAAATAGAAGGCTGTGGTTGAAATAGCAAAAACACAATGGGTGCTGAGCACTCAACCACAAAGACTCACATATGAAATATCAGATAGATGCAAGCTATTACAAATGTAGGTGATATATACAGAATTCTTACATATACAATTTGTAAATAAGTATACAAAACACTTTCTCCTTGCTGATACACCGCCTTAAACCCCTCCCAAAAAATCCAGCGGTGCAGAAGCCTCCACTATATATCCTGGACCCGGAGGATGTTAACAACTACAGGCCGGTGGCTAATATCCCTTTCCTGGGCAAGGTGCTTGAGCGGGTGGTTGCAGGACAACTCCAGGCACTCTTGAATGAAACGGATTATCTAGATCCATTTCAATCGGGTTTCAGGCCTGGTTTTGGAACAGAAACTGCCTTGGTCGCCCTGTGGGATGACCTCTGCCGGGAGAGAGACAGGGGGAGTGCAACCCTGTTGGTTCTCCTGGACCTCTCAGTGGCCTTCAACACCATCGACCATGGTATCCTTCTGGATAGGTTGTCTGAGCTGGGAGTTGGAGGTCCTGCGTTGCAGTGGTTCCGCTCCTACTTGGATGGCTGATTCCAGAAGGTGGTGCTGGGGGATTATTGCTCTGTGCCGTGGCTCCTAAGCCATGGGGTTCCACAGGGCTCTATCTTATCCCCTATGCTGTTTAACATATACATGAAGCCGCTGGGGGAGGTTATCCGGAGATGTGGACTGAGGTGTCATCAATATGCGGATGATACCCAGCTCTACCTTTCCTTTTCATCAAACCCAGGTGAGGCAGTGGCTGTTCTGAACCAGTGCCTGGGCACGGTAATGGACTGGATGAGGGCTAATAAACTGAAACTCAATCCAGACAAGACGGAGGTACTGTTAGCAGGTGGTTCATTTATTTATTATTTATTTATTTATTTATTAAACTTATATACCGCTCCCATAGCCAGGGCTCTCTGGGCAGTTTACAGAAATTCTAAAATTGAGGTAAAAACAAGTGTACAAAATTTAAAACTCTAAAACACAGAAACATACACACATAAAACATTAAAAACCGATTAAAAACTAAACATGTGGGTAATTAGGATGTGCCGCCATATGCCTGGGCAAAGAGGAAAGTCTTAACCTGGCGCCAGAAACATAGCAGCGTTGGCGCCAGGCGAGCCTCATCAGGGAGATCATTCCACAGTCTGGGGGCCACCACCGAAAAGGCCCTATCCCTTGTTGCCACACTCCGAGCCTCTCTCGGAGTAGGCACCCGGAGGAGGACCTTAGATGTTGAACGTAGTGACCGGGTATATTCACGTCGGGAGAGGCGTTCCATCAGGTATTGTGGTCCCAAGCCGTGTAAGGCTTTATAGGTCAAAACCAGCACCTTGAATTGGGCTCAGAAACATACAGGCAGCCAGTGCAAGCGGACCAGAGCAGGTGTTATATGGTCAAACCTTCTGGTTCCCGAAATCAATCTGGCCGCTGCATTTTGCACGAACTGCAGCTTCCAAACCGTCTTCAAAGGCAGCCCTACGTAGAGCGCATTGCAGTAGTCTAACTTGGAGATTACCAGAGCATGGACAACTGAAGCCAGGTTATCCCTGTCTAGATAGGGGCGTAGCTGGGCCACCAACCGGAGTTTGTAGAAGGCACTCCATGCCACTGAGGTCACCTGAGCCTCAAGTGACAATGATGGGTCTAAAAGAACCCCCAAGCTACGAACCTGCTCCTTCAGGGTGAGTGCAATCCCATCCAGAACCGGTAGAACACCTCCCATCCTGTCAGCGGAATCACCTACTAACAGCATCTCAGTCTTGTCTGGATTGAGTCTCAGTTTATTAGCCCTCATCCAGTCCATTGTCGCAGCCAGGCACCGATTCAACACATCCACAGCCTCTCTTGCTGAAGATGAAAAGGAGAAATAGAGCTGCATGTCATCTGTCCGGCGAGGTGATGTTTGCCCTTTCCTGGATGGGGTTGCACTCCCCCTAAAGGATCGGGTCCATAGTTTGGGGGTGCTCTTGGATCCAGAACTGTCACTTGAGGCACAGGTGAACTCAGTGGCAAAGAGCACCTTTTATCAGCTTAGGCTGATATACCAACTGTGCCCTTATCTGGACAGAGATAGCCTAGCTACAGTTATCCATGCTCTGATAACCTCTCGTTTGGATTATTGCAATGTGTTATACGTGGGGCTGCCTTTGAAAACGGTCCGGAAACTTCAACTGGTACAAAACAGGGCAGCCCGTTTACTAACAGGGACTGGCCGACGAGACCACATTACGCCAGTCCTTTTCCAGCTTCATTGGCTGCCAGTCCAGGTCCGGGCCCGATTCAAAGTGCTGGTATTAACATTTAAAGCCCTAAACGGCTTGGGTCCAGGTTATCTGAAGGAACGCCTCCTTCCGTATGTACCTGCCTGGACCCTAAGGTCATCCTCAGGGGTCCTTCTCCGAGAGCCCCTGCCAAAGGAAGTGAGGCAGGTGGCTACCAGGAGGAGGGCCTTCTCTGCTGTGGCACCCCAGCTGTGGAATGAGCTCCCTAAGGAGGTTCGCTTGGCACCTACATTATATGCTTTTAGACACCAGGTGAAGACCTTTTTATTCTCCCAGCATTTTAACAGTCTATAAATAAATTTTAACTTGGTGTTTTAAATTTGTAATTTTGTATTGCTGCTGTTTTTATCTGGTTGAGCTTTTATATTGTATTTTATATTATGGTTTTATACTGTTGTTTTATACTTTGAATGTTTTTAATTTTTGTGAAACGCCCAGAGAGCTCTGGCTATTGGGCGGTATAGAAATGTAATAAATAAATAAATAAATAAATAAATAAATGAAAACAATAACAAAAATAGTGTCCAATGTGTCAGCACTAAAGTCTCAATAACATGTTACAAAACAGCATATGGGGAAAATATTTTAGTAGTAAAAGTACAGAGTTTTTGTATATTCACTAATTCACCACATATTCACTAATCAGGGTGTCTAAATAAACATTCACAATTCTAGGCGTCTAAATAATTGTAGGCATCTAAATAAAACAGGTGTCCAGTACAATTCCCGTTTCAAGGAGTCTTCATCAGTTGGACACTGTAGAACAATACAATATCTCTCTCAAATATTGGTAAAAACCATTCAGTAAGAACAATACAAAAAATCAGAGTATACTGGGCTCACCACCTTATTCATAGAAGGAGCCGTGGCTGTATGTTTGGGGTGGAGCCCTCCAACATTATCTATATAAGAGCATAATAAAGATTATAATTATAAGGTACCCAAAACACTAATTAGTTATACAATGTTATACTCAATGCTATTTGAGCTTATCAGCTTGTAGTTATCATGTTTAGATCAGCCACATAAAGCTCTCAAATGCTTGGGGAGGCTTAACGAGCTCCATGCTCTTATAAACTGTGCATAATGTGGCTAATATGATAATGCATATGATTTTTACCAATATTTGAGAGAGAGATTGTATTGTTCCACAGCGTCCAACTGACAAAGACTCCTCGAAACGGGAATTGTACCGGACACCTGTTTTATTTAGATGCCTACAATTATTTAGACACCTAGAATTGTGAATGTTGTTGTTATTATTATTATTATTATTATTATTATTATTATTATTATTATTAGTAGTAGTAGTATTCCACCTTTTGCCCAATGCTGGGCCTCAAGGCAGCCTTACAAAGTTTAAAACATACATTTGGGGGTGGGGGAACAAAATCATAAACAATTAAAAAAAATACACAACAAAATTGTAAGGCCTTAACATAGATGGAGGGCCAGATTATTCTCCAAAGGCCTGCTGGAACAAAAAAGTTTTAGCCTGCTTCCGAAAACCCATCAAGGAGGGAGACAGCCTAGCTTCCCCGGGAAGAGAGCTCGAGAGCACTGGAGCAGCCACCGAGAAGGCCCTCTCCCATGTTCCCACCAAGCGCTCCTGTGAATGCGGTGGGACTGAAAGAAGGGCTTCTCCAGAAGATCTCAAAGCACAGGCAGGTTTATAAGGGAGAATGCGTTCTTTCAAATAACCTGGACCCGAGCCATATAGGGCTTTATAGGTCATAACCAGCACTTTGAATTATGCCCGGAAACAGACTGGAAGCCAGTGGAGCAGTTTTAACAGGGGAGTTGTGTGCTCCCCAGTCAACAATCTGGCTGCAACTCTTTGAACCAGCTGGAGTTTCCGAACACTCTTCAAAGGCAGCCCCACGTAGAGCACGTTACAGTAATCCAATCGGGATGTAACTACGGCATGTGTCACCGTGGCCAGGTCTGACATCTCTAGGAACAGGCGCAGCTGGCGCACTAGCTTTAACTGTGCAAATGCACTCCTGGCCACCACCGAAATCTGGGCATCCAGGCTCAGGGCTGAATCCAGAAGTACACCCAAGCTGCGGACCTGTGTCTTAAGGGGGAGTGTAACCCCATCCAACACAAGCTGAATCCCTATTTCCTGATCTGCCTTTCGACTGATCAGGAGCACCTCTGTCTTATCTGGATTAAGCTTTAATTTGTTTGCCCTCATCCAATCTGTTACTGCCAACAAACACTGGTTTAGCACAGAAACCGCTTCCTTGGAATTGGGTGGAAAGGAATAGTAGAGTTGGGTGTCATCAGCGTACTGGTGGAACCGCACCCCACAACTCCGGATAACCTCTCCCAATGGTTTCATGTATATGTTAAATAGCATGGGGGGGAAAACAGAGCCCTGAAGGACTCCACAGGCCAACTGCCAAGGAGTCGAACAGGAGTCCCCCAGTACCACCTTCTGGGTCCGTCCATCCAGGAAGGAATGGAGCCACTGTAAAACAGTGCCTCCAAGACCCATCCCAGCAAGGCGGCCCAGAAGGATACCATGGTCGATGGTATCGAACGCCGCTGAGAGGTCCAGCAGAACCAGCAGGGACACACAACCCCTGTCCAGTTCCCAGCGAAGATCATCCACCAAGGCGATTCTGTCCCATAACCTGGCCTGAAGCCATTCAATATTTAGATGCCCTGGTTAGTGGATATGTGGGGGGATACAACTCTGTACTTTTACTACAAAAATATTTTCCCCATATGCTGTTTTGTAACATGTTATTGAGACTTTAGTGCTGACACATTGGACACTATTATTGTTATTGTTTTCTTTATTTTCTATACATTGGAGGCTTCTGCACCGTTGGAGTTACACTGAACCACACTTGCCATTTAGATGCCCATTCTCCTAGTTTGGAGCTCCCTGCAATCCTGGTTTGTTTGAACCATCCTAAATAATTTGGTGTTGGTAGCAAACTTGACCATTTCACTGCTCACTCCTAATTCCAGATCATTTATGAATAAGTTAAAAAACATTAGTCATTTTACAGAGGTTTCCTCATTTGAATTCAAATGTGACTGTATTAAACTGCCTTGGCAATTTCCCACTTATATATTAAATCTGATAGCACTGTTTCTAATTGATTCTGATTGCAAAGAAGAGAATGTTTTGCACTCAGTTCAGTTTTTGTTAAAGTAGGTACTGTAACTTCTAAAAACAAACAAACCAAAGAAAAAAGAAAAAAGTGCCCAACAGTTTTATTGACCTGAGTGGATATGCTTTCTTAAATCACTTTTAGAAATGTTTACCAGTCTGAGGAGTCTTAAGATATTTTGGATTCCCTAAGCTGAGGTTGGAGACAACACTCCAAACTCGGGGGGGGGGGGAAATTGGAGCTCCACTCCCCCACTGCAGACAGCATGGAAAGAACTGTGTCAGCTGCTCTCCTAGGAAGGGAACTCGACCCTGAAAAAGGGGGAAAGGGGGTGCTTTGGTGGGTGAAGGAGGGCAGGAAGCCAGAATACAAGTTACCCTGTGGTCTCTTCCAGCCTCTTTCCCTCTTCCTCTGAAATGCCCCAGCTAGACAGGCAAAAAAGGCCAGCTAGTAATAAATGGGTGGGAAGATGGCCTCCCCTGCTCTTCCTAGCCTGCATTAGATAATCGTAAGCCTCCAAGTTCATGGACTCATAGGATTGTGCCCTAAGTTGTCTTCTCTTTCCCCTGCCCCATATTGATCCAAACAAAAACATCTGCAGGTGCAGGTATTCATCTGTTTTCAGTCTGAACACTTCTTTTTGAAGGCTTTTTGAGTTGTACAATTCTAGCAATTTGAAAATAGTCTAATAAAGGTATTGTCATGCTTGCAGTTGAGGTGGTTTATTTTCACTTGAATCTCCTTTTTGTGTAACACCTTCAGTTCTGATCTCTTTTTAAAACTATGATGAGCATGACATAAAATATCCTAAAGTAATACAATATTTTTATGATTGTTTTGAAGCGTTCTGGGCATGGAAATAAGGCAGACAAAAATGAGGCTTAATTTTTTAAAGCAGTGTTAGAGGAACATGGGTGTTTGTTATATGTATTACTGAGTGACTGATAGTTCAGAAATGTAACAGGGCCAGGCAAGCTGTTAAATGTAATTTCTTTAATATATATTACATTTCTGCTCACCATTTAAATCAGTGGTTCCCAAAGTGGGCGGTATTGCCCCCTTAGGGGCGGTGGGATTGCATAAGGGGGCGTTAAGAGGCAAAGGGACGGCAGGGGGGTGCTGGCAGGGGGCGCTAAGAGGCAAAGGGGCGGCAGGGGGGCGCTCGAGGTGGTCTTTCCAGAAGGTCCTAAAACCCAGGGACCGAGCAGGAAAGAGCGGCAAATTCAGCTGCTCTCCGCACACTATTCCTGCTCAGGAAAGACTTTCTCACTCACGCAGCCACTCTCTCCTCCTATCTCAAGCCCACAGTGGCCCCACCAAAAGTAAGGGGTGGAGGAAGCGCCCACAGGAGGCAGCAGAGCGGCAAATTCAGCTGCTCTGCCCACTCTTCTCCTGCCTAGGAGGGCCCAGGGCTTCTTTCCTGCTGGAGCCACCGCTGCCTGCTCGCTCGCTCCCTTCCTCCCTCGGCCAGAGCTGCTCCCTCCTACAAGCTGCCCCGGCAGACCTCTCGCGATAGTTGCTGCACAAGGCAGGAGCAGCAGCCATGTGGCGGAGAGGAAGGAGCATGTGGAGGACGGCGGGCGGCAGAGCAGCTGCCAAGAACAGCAGTCAGCCGGCAGGCTGGGTGGGGAGCAGGACTGCTTGTGCTGCTGCAAGGTATCACCAGGCTCCCTTCCCCTGTCAGGAGTTGCAGATTGGGGCCATCTCCCCTCTGAGCTGCTGCCCTCCTGTCATAATCAGCCCGGCAGCTATTGTGAGGTTTGGGGGGAGGGGGGTTGAAGAGAGAGAGAGAGAGAGAGACAGAGATGCTGTGTGTCTGTGTCTGTGCTCCCACCCCCCAAAAAATCTGGACTACAACAGGATTGAGAGAGAAAAGAAAAGGGGGAGGGAGAGAGAATTGCAATCCCCCAGGTCCTTCCTGGCTAAAGAAGATTCACCAGCACCTTCCTATCTGCCCTTGCTTATTTCAGGGTGTCCAACCCCCTTTTTTCAAGCGTTCTTTTGGTAAACATGGTATGTGTGTATCTTGTGTCACCATAAAAACAGAGCTGCAACACAATCCTAAGTATGTCTACTTAGAAGTAAGCCCCACTGAGATCAATAGAACTTACTCTGAGGTAAATGTGCATAGGAATCAGCCTGAAAACGAAGAGAGGGTGAAAGAAAAGACAGGAGAAAATGAATTGTAGAAATAGAATAGCAAGGTAACTGTGGGATATTTAACCATATTTAAAGACAATAAGTACAGTAAAATTAGTGCCCCTCTACTTCAGTCCCAGCCAGATTTTCCATAGGAAAGCTCTGTAGCAGGTGGCAGATAATTATTTTAAAATTTTAATTAAAATACATTATCCTTTCCTGTAACAAAATGGTGCTTACTCCTAAGTAAGTGTGTTCCACTGAAGAAGGAAATCCTATTTGATTCCTGTATTCATGCTAGTGTGACATGATAAGCTAAAGGCACAATTTTATGCATGTTTAGACCAAAAAAAGTCCTTTAACTCCTAGAATCCCCTCTAAATGGGAAGCACCTGCCCCAGGCTTGCCGAGGCAGGGAGGGAAAAGAGAGCGAATGCCTCTGTTTGCAGCCAGCATGGCAGGGCACACCAATTGGATTTTGAATAAAGTATTCAATTAATTGTTACTGATTTAAATGAACAAATTCCCTCATTGTTTCCTGGAAGCTTATGATGTAACAAGCAAGTTTCTAGTTGCGTAACAGTATTTCCGATACTCCCAGTACACATCTGAAGTATTACAAGTGACCTCTATTTCACCAAGTGGTAGTGGGCCAATCTTAGAATACATACTGTATATACAGCTAAAAAAAAGTAGCCAGTCAGAGCCTCTGTCATAGTAACATAGCGATGCACGTAAAAGTCAGCTGGACCACATTATACTTGCTTTTGAAGAGCATCCTGAGACAAAGCTCTCATTCTCCATAATGCCTGCATATGTTTCAGCAGAGGCAATACATTGGCAAACCTTAAGTTCTATTACACACTTGCTACAGTGTGAATTTTCCTCCTATCCAGTTATGACCACAAGAGAGAAAGCTGTTTGCAAAGTGCCTGGTTAGGAATCAGTTTTTAGGATCAAAAGGCAGAAATAGAAAATACCAAGGCAGCTTAACCCGAGACTAATTGAAATAGGAGCTTATATCATGAGTGGAAACGAGATACTCATTTAAGTAGGAGCTTGAATAAAACAGGATCACATGGGCATTTGAGCGTTCTAAACCTCAACAGTCCTGCAGTTTTACTTACTGGCAAAGGCTATAATCAAACAATGTGCATGCACTGTACTTTTTGTTCTTCTTTCCAAGATGTAATTAAATCATTCAGGGTTTTTTTGTTGCCTGGGTCAGGTAAGTGGGGGAAATGCAGGGAACGCAAGTCACAGCAACTGGGTTAGATTGCCAATCGTTTAAGGATATTAGTCACAAAACTGCTTGTTCATAATTTGAGATGGAATGATTTCTTCAAATTAATTAAATATTAGTACAAATGTGGTTGAGTGCTCAGCACCCAATTGTGTTTGTCCATATGGAGTGCCACTACTACGTCTGGGCAAAGGCCACAATCCAGCTAATGTTAAGGCAGGTTGCTTACCTGTAACTGGAGTTCTTCGAGTGGTCATCTGTGCATTCACACCAATGGGCTCTGCACCTGCGCGAGCTCGGCTTCGGGAACTTTCAAAGCTTATGATAATTTTAGGCGGGAACCATCCCCCACGCTGCACTGCGCATCTCCGTTAGGTTCCCGCCTACTCTTTCAGTTTAAAACTTGCTTGACCACATTGTGGCCTAATAAGTAAATATTATGTAAAGAAACCAAAAATAGAACACTGAGAGGGGAAGGAGGGTGGGTTGTGTGAATGCACAGATGACCACTCGAAGAACTCCAGTTACAGGTAAGCAACCTGCCTTTCTTCTTCGTGGTCTCTGTGCATCACACCAATGGGCGAATAACAAGCTTACTCACCAGGTAGAGGGTCGGTGTTCTATTGAAGGACTTCAGAGAGGATGAGACGGCCGAAGGTGCAGTCCCGTCTGGCTGTGACATCCAGTCTGTAATGGCGGATGAAGGTCGATGGTGTCGACCAAGTCGCTGCTTTGCAGAGATCAGGAAGAGATGCTCCTTTGGAGAAAGCAACTGATGTGCTTTCTCCTTTGGAGAAAGCAACTAGGAGGAGGGCTTTCTCCGCTGTGGCACCCCGGTTGTGGAACGAGCTCCCCAGAGAGGTCCGCCTGGCGCCTACACTGTACTGCTTTCGTCGCCAGCTGAAGACCTTTTTATTAACTCAGTATTTTAACACTTAATTTTAACTTAAATTTAAATTTTACTGTTTTAACTCTGTATTTTAATCTTATATCAACTTTGCTGTGTGGTTTTATCCTGGTTGCGCTTTTTATATTGTATTTCATAATTGTGTTTTAACCTGTTGGGTGTTTTACTGTGGTTTTAATTTTTGTGAACCGCCCAGAGAGCTTCGGCTATTGGGCGGTATAAAAATGTAATAAATAAATAAATAAATAAATAAATAAATAAATAATGTGGCCACCGCTCTAGTTGAGTGGGCCGTTAACCTTCCTGGTGGGCTTATATGAGATGATTCATATGCCAGTCGAATAGTTTCGACTACCCAGGATGCTAGTCTCTGCGATGACACAGCCCGACCTCTCTTGGGGCCTCCATAACAAATGAAAAGGCGTTCAGTTTGTCTGAGGGATTCTGTCCTGGCCTTATAAAAGGCCAATGCCCTGCGGACATCCAGAGAATGGAGAGACCTTTCGATCGGGGAGGTGGGAGCTGGGAAGAAGGCTGGAAGTATGATAGGCTGATTAACGTGGAAATCAGAGATCACCTTTGGAAGGAAGGCGGGGTCAGTATGTAGGACGACTTTATCCCTGTGGAATACAAGATATGGGTGATCCACTCGGAGGGCACAAAGTTCACCTGCTCTGCGAGCTGAAGTAATTGCAACGAGGAATACAACTTTAAACGTTAGGAGCCTTAGGTCTACTGTGGCTAAGGGCTCAAACGGTGCCTTTGTCAATGCTTGAAGCACAAGAGGCAAATTCCATTGGGGTAACAGGTTGCGAACAGGAGGCGCAATATTTTTTAGCCCCTTGAAAAAACTTTTAACTAAAACATGAGAGAAGAAGGAAGTAGTATTAGTTTCAAGGTATGCATTATCTTTAGCAATTGTTGCTGAAATGGCAGCCAGATAAATTCTGATTGACGTAGGCTTAAGACCTTTGAGATGCAGTGATAGGAGGAATTCGAGGATTTGTGGTACTGATGGCTTCCGCGGATCAAATTGCTTTTCATTTGCAAAGGATTGGAATCGCTTCCATTTGGCAGCATAAGATTTTAGAGTGGCTGGCTTGCGAGATGCTTCTATGATTGCTCTAACTGGCGACGATACCGAGAGCTGCTTGCCTTGGTTAGCTTCCACGCGGTCAATTTCAGTGTGTGTAGGTCTGGGTGATGGATTGTTCCGTGCTCCTGCGTCAATAGGTCTGGTGCCAGAGGGAGGCGACGGTGTTCCCCTTGCGCTAGGCGGTGGAGGGTGGTAAACCATGGTTGCCTCGGCCACCAGGGGGTTATGACAATCCCGTACGCTTTGTCCGTCATTAGTTTCGCTACAACTTTCGTTAATAGGGGAAACGGGGGAAAGAGGTAAAGCATCGGTTCTGTCCATGTGAATAGAAATGCATCGCCGAGGGATCTGGTTCCTTTCCCTGCTCGACTGCAGAATTGATGGCATTTCGTGTTGGTTTGTGTGGCAAAAACGTCTATCTCTGGGGTTCCCCATGAGTGGAACAGTTCTTGTGTCACCGAGTGTTTCATTTCCCATTCGTGGGAGGGGGAGTACGAGCGGCTGAGATCGTCGGCTAAGATGTTGTCTGTGCCTGCAATATGTATCGCCACGATGTCGATGTTTCTGGAGGTGCACCAATCGATAGTTTTGATGGTGAGATTGAGGAGCTTGAGGGATCGCGTCCCTCCCTGTTTGTTTAGGTAATATATTGTGGTCATATTGTCGGATAATATCTGGATGTATTGGTTCGCTATGACCGTTTCGAAGGAGGAAAGCGCCTTGGCCACCGCCAAAAGCTCGAGGAAGTTGATGTGAAGTTGACGTTGTTGGGTTGTCCATAGGCCTTGTGTTACTAAAGTCTTGTGGTGTGGCCGTTGGCAATGAGCTCCCCAGCCCTTCAATGACGCATCTGTGGTAAGTGTTACCGAAGGGTTGGGGGGGCTGAATGGCATTCCGTTCGATAGGTTGTTGTCGTGTTTCCACCAAAGAAGCGATCTGATTATCTGTGGAGGAAGGCGTAGCCAAGTATGTTTGGAGTCTGCGTCGAGGTCAAAGTGGCGGATAAACCAGTTCTGCAATGGTCTCATTTTGAGACGTGCGAGTTTGACCACCGCAGTGGTGGACGCCATCAAACCGAGGAGCCTCTGAATGGTTAGGGCTCGTACCCTGGGATGTGATGCAACTTGGGTTGCAAGAGCTGTGATTATCTTGGCTCGGTTCAGTGGCAGGAAAGCTTTGGCTGCGGTAGAGTCCAGTTTCGCGCCTATGAATTGAATTGTCTTGGTAGGGAACAGTACTGATTTCTCGATGTTCACACGTAGTCCCAGTTGTCGCAAAAGGTGAAGGGTTAGCGATATATCTGAGCATAGTTGTTGTTTGGAGTTGGCTACCAATAGCCAATCGTCGAGAAAGGGGTGCACTTGGACTCCCTGGAGTCTCAGGTTGGCACAGACGACTGCCATTATTTTTGTGAACACCCTCGGGGCTGATGCCAACCCGAAAGGGAGGACGCGGAATTCGAAACATTGGCTCCCGATTGCGAAGCGAAGGTACTTTTGGCTTGAAGGATGAATCGCGATGTGAAAATAGGCATCGCGGAGATCTATTGCTGCAAACCAGTCTCCTTGTTGTATTAAAGGTAGGATTGCTGCCAGCGTTGTCATCCTGAATTTTCGTGGTGTTACATAAAAGTTTACACCCCTTAGGGCCAGTATAGGTCGAAGACCTCCGTCTTTTTTCGGGACTGTGAAATATCTCGAGTAGAAGCCCTTGTGGGTTTGCATGGGAGCGATGGGATGAATGGCGCCCTTTTGGAGCAGTGCCCTTACTTCCTCGCACAAGGTTGGTGATGGAGACATGGTTTTTAGTCCCGAGAAAGGGGGGGGGGTCTTCGAATTCGATACGGTATCCGTGTCGAACAATGGAAAGGACCCAGTTGTCAGTAGTGACAGACTCCCAGGCCTGGGAGAACGGGAATAAGAGGGGGCATGAACTTTTTTCCCCGATGTCCAAGATGAGGGGGACCAAGTGGGAGTCAAAGATGCTGTTTTTTGTTGGGGTCCCCCCGTTTCCTTGGTGTCTGGTACCTAGGGAAGGTCTGAGTAGAGCGACGTTGTTGCCAGTTGGGTTGCTGTCTATCGGTGCGTTCTGTGGGACGGCGGAATTGTTGAGAAGGGGGGCTTCTGTACCACTTGCGTTGCCTGAAGTTGGTTTGTGGTTGCGTTATCCCCATTTTGCGTGCCGTGTTTTTTGCCTTTTGTATGGCATCCATGGTGTCGTCTGTTTTGCTATTAAATAGCCCCTCGCTGTCAAACGGTAAGTCCTCAATTCTTTTACGGGCTTCTTGTGTCAGTCCAGCTGAGCGTAACCAGGCGTGGCGACACAGAGCAATCGCACCCACCATTGCCTTAGAGTTATAGTCTGTTTGGTGGCGAGCAGTATTTATTTGTTGCCTGGCCATTTTTTGCGCTTCAGCCTGAAAAACTTGGGCAAGTTCTCTCTGCTCATCTGGGAGGTGGTCGGACAACGACCCCATCTTTTCCCATAGGAAAAGCTGATATCTTGCCATAACAGCTTGATAATTTGCGACTCGAAGTCCCAGGGCGGTAGAGGAATATAAACGTCTGCCAAGCAGATCCAGTCTGCGTCCCTCTTTGTCTACAGGGGAGGAGTGTACTCTTTGCGATCTCCCTTGTGAAGCTTCGACAATCACCGAGTTGGGAGGAGGATGAGAGAATAGGAACTCTGCGCCTGGTTCCTGGACTTTATACATATTTTCCAATCTTCTAGCTGTTGGTGGCATAGAAGACGGGTTTTTCCATGAAAGCTTGGCTGTTTGAAGGAGAGTGGGTAAGAATGGTATGACCACGGAGGAAGGCATCTCTGCGTGGACTGCATCGAAGACTGGGTCCTTAACATGCTCTATAGTCTGATGAGTTTCCAAACCTAGGGATTGAGCCATTCGTTGGACATTCTCAGTGAAGTGGCCCCTGTCTTCCGGTGGAGATGTGGATTCTCCCGAAGCGACCGCTCCATCTGGAGATGGTGTGGAGGGGGTTACCGATGAGATGGAGGCTGTATCAGACTGGTAATCCTCGTCTGGTGAGCATGAGGATTCCCGGTCGACTGCCTCCAGTGATTGGATACGGGGTAGCTGTAAATGCTGTGGGGGATGTTCCGCGGCCGGAATTGCGGCAGCTATTGCAGTTGTTTGAGAAGTAGATACGGTCGGGTTTGGTAGTGACCGAGAGACTGGTGGTGGTGGAATAAAACGATCGTCGTAACGGTATCGAGGGCTCGATGGGATAAAGTGTTCCTCCTGTTGATATCGAGGGGGATAACCATGATAGTCGTAGTAATGGTAGTAGTCTGGTGGTCTGAAGTAGTTCCAGTCGCCCCAGCCATAATAAGGTCTGGGGGGGGGCTGACCAGTTGGATTCCCTGTCTGAGCCTGAATGGCAAGATCGTGGAGAGCGTGATCTGTCTCTGTGACCATGAGATCGAGTATGTCTCGGAGATAGGGTCTGCAGACGAGATCGAGGAGATCTATGGTCTGTGCCCTCAAAGGGTGGGGGATGCCCCAACTCCAGGCGTGCTGGTGGGGTCGGATCCCGTATTTCACCCTCCGACATCGACAAGGCGTGCCTCGATGTCGACAACGGTACTGAGGCTTCGCTTGGTGGTTGCCCAGTACGTGATGGGGCCGGTGATGCCGGTATCGGTGGTAGGGGGGGCAGCGGCATAGCGCTCGCTCCTAAAGATTCGGACAGAGGTTGTGTAGGGCGTCTCTTTTTCTTTTTATGAGAGTCTGTATGTTTCGATGTGCGGGCCTTCTTTGATATCTTCTTCGCCGTTGATACGGATAGAGACGGGCTTGGCGTAGCGGAATCCAAGCACTCTGTGGGGCCCTGTCTCTGTTGAATTGAGGTGCGGCTTGGCGCGTTTTGCATGGCTGGAGAGGTGGAGGATTCGTCCACTGCAAGCAAAGTTTTCTCCCAAAGAACTGCACGAAGACGATCAGCACGATGCTTTCGAGTTTGTCTAGTAAACGCCATGCAGTGGTGGCAGGATTCTGGAATGTGTTGTTCTCCCAAGCAAATCAAGCAAAGGGAGTGACCATCGGTGGGGGGGAGCTTGGCTCTGCATCTAACACATTTTCTAAACGGGGCCTTAACGGCCATACACGACGGCGACGGTGCGGGAATCGCGCAGTTTTGCGCTATTTGTTGCTATCTAACTATATACAGTAAGGTATCTACAGAAAAACTATACTATTAATCTATCTAATATATTCTTTTTTTTTTTTTAGTTATGAAGAACAAACGCTTCTTTTGACGAGAGTCCCGAAGAACGAGCAGCCACAATGGCGGTCAAAAAGAAACTGAAAGAGTAGGCGGGAACCTAACGGACATGCGCAGTGCAGCGTGGGGGATGGTTCCCGCCTAAAATTATCATAAGCTAGAGCCCATTGGTGTGATGCACAGAGACCACAAAGAAGAAGTAATGTTTACATCCCTTTGAAATCAATGGCATACAGGCTATTTATACTCCAGAGGTTTCAGTGAGACATGCAGCACTAGCCTACACATGTCTACTCAAGTAAACCCCACTGAGTTCAATAGGACTTCCTTCCAGGTAAGAGTGCACAACTAACATTAGCCGGATTGGAGTAAAAAATATTTAAGACAAAATTAACAGTACAGTGTTTCCTGTACTGAGTCAGTACAACAATGCTTGGTAGGAAGATATGACTCACATTAACTCAGTTTTGTTTTCAGAGAGATTTTTTGGCTTAAAACCGTACTGGAATTTCAGAAACAATTCTCCAAGTTATACAGAGGAAAAAGGCCCCCACATTTTTAATTAATGCTGTTGAGCAAGACTTGAGCTATAACTATACTTGCTGGAGATATTTTCTTGGAACAACATTTTCTTCTTTTTTTATAAAGTAGATGTTACATGAGGCAACAGGTGAAAATGACACTGCAGATTCCTGTTCCAAGTATCTCTCTCTTCTGTGTGTTTTGACTAGTTGAATGCCAACAAATGCAGGAGGAGAATCATCAACTGAATGCTTCTCCCAAGTTTCCTGCACATAGAAAACTAGCAAGTCAGGGAGAAGTATTCTCACCTCATCACTGCTGCACTATTTTTAAAAGTGTAAGGAGTCTGAGCCATTCATTTAAGTCTCCCAGTTTCTATTCCTCATCCTGGAGAAAAGCTCACATACAACGCTTAGAATATTTTATAATTCAAGGACAGAAGACTGATGAAAATGAACAGAAGTTGTTATCTATGCTTTAACTCTGTTTACAAGGCATACAATGTTAATGACAAAAAACAACTAGACTGGGGCCATAGCTAGACCTAAGGTTTATCCCTGGATCGTCCAGGGGTCAAAACTGTTCATCTAGTGCTCAGGCAGGGGCGAACCCTGCATGATCCCAGGATAAACCTTAGGTCTAGCTGTGGGCTGGATTAACCATTCTGGAAGATTGTTCCTGAACATGTAAAAAGACTGTGAAAACTCATAGGTGTAAACAGATCTAAAATGCTAAAAAAGGGAGTCAAAGGCGATGAGAAATGGTTTAACATGCAAAGTATTTTTTACCCAGTTCCTGTTCATCTAAGCCAGAACATTTTCATCTAAGCCAGTGGCTTCCAAACTGTTCCAGGGAACCTCATTCTCAATTCATGGATACTAATCTTTCTTGGGGGCAGAAATATTGTCTTCAAAATCCAGTTCTTCCCTCCCAAAAGATCCACACTGAACCTACACTTATCAGCAAACATGGCTGAAGGAACAAGACAGGATTCCAAGCTTACCAGAGGTTTGATTGAAGACAGCCATCCTGCTTTTAGTGGTACACAATGTTCAATTTACCAGGTGCCTTCTCCTTTACAGAAATAATAACCTAATCTGGCTGAGGCCCTCATCTACACTATATTTAGAGTTGCCTTTTAAAGGATATTGAGGCTATTTCAGACAGACTAAATAGCTTAGTGCATATTTCTTTGCAGTCTCCTACTATATTATTGTTCAGTGTTACCCTTCACTTAAGTCTCCAACCAAAAACTTACAGCATTTCCTACCTTTTTGGATATAGAAGATTTCACTTTCTTGAAAGCTTCTTCAAAGTGTTTTCTGGCAATCTTGATACCTCCTGTGAAGAATATGGTAAAATAGGAGATACTTAACATGATTCCAGAATATGAATGAAATGGAACTTGATTCAATTAACAAATAAGTAAAGAGAGGAAGACAATAACTGCATCGGCTGGGTTGGAATCAGGATCTGCCTTCTATGGGAGGAAGGCTTCTACTGGTGGGGAGTCCTTCTGCCCACCTCTTACCCTACTCAGCAGGAGGCCTTTTAGCATTTTTAGGGGGCTACAAAGGGAAGCAGGAAGAAGGAAAGTCCACTTCCATCAGTACAGTTGATCCAGAATAAATCTGGAACCAACCTGTTGTTTTTTAACAAGGCAGAACTTGCCGTACGTTCACCTTCCCACTACTTACTTAATTCCCACCCATCTCCATGGCAACTTTTCCAAAGCCACTTAGTTGAGACCAAGGCCAGGTGGGTGTTGCCATCCTAAACATCTTGACTGCACTCTTCTTACCCATGGACAATTCAACATGGCAACAACAACACGCCACCTAGTCAAATCACAGCAGAAGAGTCATAGAGACAAAGTGGAATTTGGATACCTCATCATGGGTAAAGTTATGATTAGGATGTTTATTTATTAATTTATTACATTTTTATACCGCCCAATAGCCGAAGTTCTTTGGGCAGTTCACAAAAATTAAAACCATAATAAAACAACATGTTGGAATTTGTTTCACACAACTCAGCAATTCAGTATCCCAGATCTGCTGTATTCATATAGATGATAACAGGAGTGGTACTAGGCACTCAAAAGATTTATTTATTATTTATTTATTTATTTATTTATTACATTTTTATACCGCCCAATAGCCGAAGCTCTCTGGGCGGTTCACAAAAATTAAAATCATCATAAAACAACCAACAAGTTAAAAATACAAATACAAAATACAATATAAAAAGCACAACCAGGATAAAACCACGCAGCAAAATTGATATAAGGTTAAAATACAGAGTTAAAACAGTATAATTTAAATTTAAGTTAAAATTAAGTGTTAAAATACTGAGTGAATAAAAAGGTCTTCAGCTGGCGACGAAAGGAGTACAGTGTAGGTGCCAGGCGGACCTCTCTGGGGAGCTCATTCCACAACCGGGGTGCCACAGCGGAGAAAGCCCTCCTCCTAGTAGCCACCTGCCTCACTTCCTTTGGCAGGGGCTCACGGAGAAGGGCCCCTGTAGATGATCTTAAGGTCCGGGTAGGTACATATGGGAGGAGGCGTTCCTTCAAATAACCTGGCCCCAAACCGTTTAGGGCTTTAAATGTCAATACCAGCACTTTGAATCGGGCCCGGACCTGGACTGGCAGCCAATGAAGTTGTAAAAGGACTGGCGTAATGTGATCTCGCCAGCCAGGGCTCAGGCCCATAGGACAAAAAACTGCATAAATTTGTATATTCTAAATTACAAATGCAGATGTATGTGCATAGTTACAAATAATTACTTATAATTTAAACTGTATAGAAGGCAAGCTAATTAGCCTCTTGCTTGCTTTCAGGACAGAACTGTGCAGTGTCCCAAATGGTGTTTCCTTAAAACTTATCCTCCACACAACTACACTTTTCCTTGGTCTTTTAGGCCAAATCCAGATGGGGAGGATGGAGTGTGTGGGACCAGCAAAGAGCTGTATGGCACCGTGAACATCTACCAATTAACTGCAAGCTGAACGTGGCACTCTGTTAAGGGAGAGCATGGGGACGTATGTAATATAGTACATTAAACATAGCAGGATTTACTTCTGAGTAAACCCTCACTCACTCTACCCCATCACCAACAAGCACAACAGAATTTGAAAGAGGCCTCAAGACTGGAGGACATTGTTTTGCTTGTCTCAGTCCCCAGACCAGGTGAGGAGGCAGGCAGACCCACCACCAAAGGTGGCTCTTCATTTTACCTCAGATTGATTTTGGCAATTTCTGGGATTCTAGAGCAATTTTTAAACAATTCTTTGGATCTAACTTCTTGAAACCCAAACTCTACACCAAATGTTGCAATATTAAGTTTTGAGCCACCTCATCATCATACAACTCTTAAAGTTGGATACCTTTATTAGGACCAACCAAAATTCCCAGTTGTGGTTTTCGGGGGGGGGGGGTTATCTCTCATGTACCAAGAAAGCTATCCTTGCTTTTGTTTTTGTTTTTAAAATTACCAACATTTTCAATCTCCAGGTTTCTTTCTAGATCTAGATATTCAAACTATTTTCAGGGTGGATAAGGCAAGTTGCAGCTCTGAGCAGATTTACTAAGGACTAAGACTCAAATCCTACATACAATTACTGGGGAATAAACCCCATTGAACTCAGGACAACTTACATCTGTTTAAACATGTTTAGGATTATGCAGTGAACTTGATGTAATCTGGAACATTTTTCTCCATCCACAGATCTCTATGTAACCCCAGTTGTTCCCCCTACCCCACATAATTCCCTGTACCATCTCAGCTGCCTTTTTGCACCCCACAGGTCTCTACAGTCATGTCCCAGTGTGGTCCTAAGACATGTTGCTGCCTGAGGCAGAGCAGCAAATGGCACCCCTTCTACCACCTAGCCCTAGTCAAGGTGCATTGTAGTACTCCAAGCCAGTCAAGTTGTTTTGGCCCCTGAGGTAGAAAATCGTACAAGCACCTCTCCCCTTCCCAGTAGAGACAGTGCTATGATAATTAATGAATTTTTCCTGCTTTTCCATGATGTCCCAAATCAGCTGCCTTAGACTCTACAGTGTGAGTGTGTGTGTGTGTGTGTGTCTTTAAAGCCTCCTGTCTCCTAAGGACACCTGTATTTGTAAAAAGAAGGGATAAATGGGCAGGGGGCGATGAAGGCATTTGATTTCAGGAAAAACGTCAGGGAAGCAGCAGGAGGGGAAACACATATGTGCAAAAAGCCAGTTAGTCCATGGGGATCAGATGCAACAGGGATCGTTAGGGCTCAAGTGCTATTTTTCTCTAGTTATATGATGAACAACATCCTTCAAAATAACTTTCTGTACAGTGGACTCCAGTCCATTCAAATTTGTTGTGCCACAGTAAATTTGTGAGACCTGGAGGTGCTGTGGCTTTAGAACACAAATTTATTTATTTATTTTATTTATTTATTTATTTGTTTGGCTGGTGGGGGGGAAAGAAGAACAGGGACTGCTGGGGCTTCCCTCTGCAGTCTCTCCCCTCACCTGCTGGGCGTCAGCTGACTGAGTGCTCCACCTCTCCCTAACAGGTACATCTGAAGCCTGCCAGAGGCTGCGCCTCGGCGCGCGCCTCGGCGACGCGCCGAGTGCGGCGCCGAGTGCGCACTTGGCGCCGCACTTTGCGGCGCACATAGGAGATACCATACTACTGTACCTGCAAGATCTCCAACCAGCCAACCAGCAGCAAATTGTAAAATACATTTTAATTACTTTTTAATATGTGCCTGGGGAGCTCTGGGGGATACGGGGATGCCCACATAACTGTGGTCACGGGTAGGGGGAGGTATGGTGCTAGGGGAGGAACAGGCCAGATGAGGAGAAGAGGGGATAGATTCCTTACAGCTATTCCCTCTTCTGGTTCCTACCCCAACCGGATAGTTCCTGGTGGCCATATCAGCTTGCTCTCGGGTCTGGTGGTGCTGCTGCTGAACGCCAGGTCAGTCCAGAATAAAATCTCCCTCATCCATGATTTGATTGTGAATGAGGGGGCTGACCTGGTATGCATCACTGAGACCTGGGTGGGTGAACTGGGTGGGGTTGCTCTCACCCAGCTCTGCCCTCCTGGGTACTCGGTGCAGCACCAGCACAGACTCGAGGGCCGGGGAGGGGGGGTTGCCGTGGTCTATAGGAATACAATCTCCCTCTCTAGGCTTCCTGTTCAGTCGAGTGCTGGTCTGGAGTGTTTGTACTGTGTGTTGGGTACTCGAGACAGATTAGGGATTCTGCTGGTGTACCGTCCACCCCGCTGCCCAACAGTCTCCCTGCCTGAGCTGACGGAGGTTGTCTCGGACCTGGTGTTGAGGACCCCCAGGATGGTGGTTCTGGGGGATCTCAACTTCCATGCCGAGGCTGCTGTATCCGGAGCGGCTCAGGACTTCATGGCTGCCATGACAACCATGGGGCTGTCTCAACATGTCATCGGCCCAACACATGCAAAGGGACACACACTTGATCTGGTTTTCTCGACTGGACAGGAGGATGGTGATCTGGAAGTGGGGGAACTAACATCTACCCCCTTGTCATGGTCGGATCACTTCCTACTGAGGTTTAGACTCTCGGCGGCCTTTCCCCTCTGCAAGGGTGGGGGGCCTATTAAAATGGTCCGCCCCCGGAGGCTAATGGACTCCGATGGATTCCAGAGGGCTCTGGGGGATTTTCCTGCTGATATGGCCGGTGCTCCTGTCGAAGCCCAGGTTGCTCTGTGGAATGCAGAGATGACTCGGGCGGTTGACACGATCGCGCCCAAGCGTCCTCTCCCTCTGAGCAGAGCCCGGTCAGCTCCTTGGTATACATCTGAGCTGAGGGCGATGAAGCAAGAGGGGAGACGGCTAGAACGCAGGTGGAGGAAAACTCGTGCTGGGTCTGATCGAACACGGGCTAGAGCTCACTATCGAGCCTACTCTGTGGCGGTGAGGGTGGCAAAGAGGCAGTTCTTTTCCACCAGCATTGCGTCTTCTCGGTGTCGTCCGGCGGAGCTTTTCCGAGTGGTTCGTGGCCTGTTACACTCTGGGCCAGGGCGTGAGATAGTTGAACCCTCGGTAGCACGCTGTGACGAGTTTGCACGGCACTTTGAAGATAAAGTCGCTCAGATTCGTCATGAATTGGACACCACACTTAATGCAGCACCACTAGTAGAGGCGTTCAGAGCGCCGTCCGGCTCAGTTTTATTGGATGAGTTTCAGTTATTGAGGCCCGAGGATGTGGACAAGATGCTTGGCCAAGTCCGGTCGACCACCTGTGTGCTTGACCCTTGCCCCTCGTGGCTCATTACATCAAATAAGGAGGGGATCGCCGGCTGGGTCCAGGAGGTTGTAAATGCCTCCTTGAGAGAGGGAGTGGTGCCGGCCTCTTTAAAAGAGGCGGTAATTAGACCACTCCTGAAGAAGCCTAATCTGGACCCGGAGGAGGTTAACAACTACAGGCCGGTGGCTAATATCCCTTTCCTGGGCAAGGTGCTTGAGCGGGTGGTTGCAGGACAACTCCAGGCACTCTTGAATGAAACGGATTATCTAGATCCATTTCAATCGGGTTTCAGGCCTGGTTTTGGAACGGAAACTGCCTTGGTCGCCCTGTGGGATGACCTCTGTCGGGAGAGAGACAGGGGGAGTGCGACCCTGTTGGTTCTCCTGGACCTCTCAGCGGCCTTCGATACCATCGACCATGGTATCCTTCTGGATAGGTTGTCTGAGCTGGGAGTTGGAGGTACTGCGTTGCAGTGGTTCCGCTCCTACTTGGATGGCCGATTCCAGAAGGTGGTGCTGGGGGATTATTGCTCTGTGCCGTGGCTCCTAAGCCATGGGGTTCCGCAGGGCTCTATTTTATCCCCTATGCTGTTTAACATATACATGAAGCCGCTGGGGGAGGTTATCCGGAGATGTGGACTGAGGTGTCATCAATATGCGGATGACACCCAGCTCTACCTTTCCTTTTCATCAAACCCAGGTGAGGCAGTGGCTGTTCTGAACCAGTGCCTGGGCACGGTAATGGACTGGATGAGGGCTAACAAACTGAGACTCAATCCAGACAAGACGGAGGTACTGTTAGCGGGTGGTTCATTTGTCCGGCGAGGTGATGTTTGCCCTGTCCTGGACGGGGTTGCACTCTCTCTAAAGGATCGGGTCCGTAGTTTGGGGGTGCTCTTCGATCCAGAACTGTCACTTGAGGCACAGGTGAACTCAGTGGCAAAGAGCACCTTTTATCAGCTTAGGCTGATATACCAACTGCGCCCTTATCTGGACAGTGATAGCCTAGCTACAGTTATCCATGCTCTGATAACCTCTCGTTTGGATTACTGCAATGCGTTATACGTGGGGCTGCCTTTGAAAACGGTCCGGAAGCTTCAGCTGGTACAAAACAGGGCAGCCCGTTTACTAACAGGGACTGGCTGGCGAGATCACATTACGCCAGTCCTTTTACAACTTCATTGGCTGCCAGTCCAGGTCCGGGCCCGATTCAAAGTGCTGGTATTGACATTTAAAGCCCTAAACGGTTTGGGGCCAGGTTATTTGAAGGAACGCCTCCTCCCATATGTACCTACCCGGACCTTAAGATCATCTACAGGGGCCCTTCTCCGTGAGCCCCTGCCAAAGGAAGTGAGGCAGGTGGCTACTAGGAGGAGGGCTTTCTCCGCTGTGGCACCCCGGTTGTGGAATGAGCTCCCCAGAGAGGTCCGCCTGGCGCCTACACTGTACTCCTTTCGTCGCCAGCTGAAGACCTTTTTATTCACTCAGTATTTTAACACTTAATTTTAACTTAAATTTAAATTATACTGTTTTAACTCTGTATTTTAACCTTATATCAATTTTGCTGCGTGGTTTTATCCTGGTTGTGCTTTTTATATTGTATTTTGTATTTGTATTTTTAACTTGTTGGTTGTTTTATGATGATTTTAATTTTTGTGAACCGCCCAGAGAGCTTCGGCTATTGGGCGGTATAAAAATGTAATAAATAAATAAAATAAATAAATAGAACACAAAGAATAAGAAAAGCCCTTTTCCCCTCCCACAGCTATTCCCCTTTCTCTGTTGTTTATTCGTTCAGTCGCTTCTGGCTCTTCGTGACTTCATGGACCAGCCCACGCCAGAGCTTTCTGTCGGCCGTCGCCACCCCTAGCAACCCCAAGGTCAAGTCCGTCACCTCCAGAGTATCATCCATCCATCTTACCCTTGGTCGGCCCCTCTTCCTTTTGCCTTCCACTTTCCCTAGCATCAGCATCTTCTCCAGAGTGTCCTGTCTTCTCATTATGTGGCCAAAGTACTTCAGTTTTGCCTTTAATACCATTCCCTCACGTGAGCAGTCTGGTTTTATTTCCTGGAGTATGGACTGGTTTGATCTTCTTGCAGTCCAAGGCACTCTCAGTGCAAACCATGCACACATGAGAAACCGGCAAAAAGCAGGCACGCAATCACGCAAAAAGCAGGCACACTCCAGAATGATTGCAGAGCTGAGGAACTCCAGACACACGCAAGCGAGCCAGGGCAAACCATATACTCATACATTGCCTTCCCCTAAATTCAGTCACTGCTGCTCACTGCAAGCAAACCCACTTCCATTTTCCCCCAAGGCAAAGGGCCTGGGCCAGCTTGCAGAAAACAACAGATGAGGAAGCCATCTGGCACTGCATTTCACATGTAAGCAGCCAATGTTCCTTCTCTTCTTCTGATCAGGGTCTCTGTGCCTACAATGGCCCAGGGCACAAGTACAATTGCTCAATAGCAACTGTTCGGGCAGGTCTCTGCAGAGTCAGGCATATTCCAAGACAGCTGGGAGACAGTGGTGCTGTTGGGCAATTTGGGACTTTGGACTTAATGAAAATAATGAGAAGACTGTTGAAGGTGGCCGCCTCCCCTCTAGTTTAAAAGGCTGATGCCTTCATGCTACATTCCCTATTAGTCCACTATAGAAGTGAATTCTAAGGTCTCCTAGTAACGGCAAGGCTACTGAGTTCAGAGGGCTGAAGAAGGCTTGTATTAAGGCAGATAATGACAATTGGGGAAGTTCTAAAGATCCAGGGCTCATGCCTGGGAGGGCCTCTTTAAAACATCCATGGATAACAAGCTTAAATAATACCAGAATTGACTCCAGTATGCTCTGAGAATTGAGTAAGAATGACCACATGAAAAAATATTTGAGCTGGAGGGAGCTATACATCTTCAGAAACAGCTAATTTAGGGCGACTATATGGAAAGGAGGACAGGGCTCCTGTGTCTTTAACAGTTATACAGAAAAGGGAATTTCAGCAGGTGTCGTTTGTATGCATGCAGCACCTGGTGAAATTCTCTCTTCATCACAACAGTTAAAGCTGTAGGAGCCCTGCCCTCTTTTGTATCTGGTCACTCTAGTAGAGCTCCTGCAGCTTTAACTGTTGTGATGAAGAGAAAATACAAATGACACCTGCTGAAATTCCCTTTTCTATATAACTGTTAAAGATACAGGAGCCCTGTCTCCTTGTCATATGGTCACCCTAGCCAATCCCCACTGGGCTGATAAATAGCATGGTGGAGCAGCATGAATCCCTGGACCCTCCAACAAACAGATGGCCTCCTTCATGAACCAGGCTTGCCACATGAGGGCCTAATCCTGCTAGTTCAGGAGGCTACGCTACCTGTGTTGCGTAAGCATTATTCCATTTGACTACACTATTTTATCACCACCCCATCTAAAATATGTGAAGCAGAGTTTGGGTAGGTTTGGGTAGGTAACAAACCATTTAACAACCCTACAACAGGCGGGAGTAATTATGCAAATCTAGCTAGCACACCACTAGCATGGTGGCTTGTTAACCACCCTGCAATTATGGGAATGAGATGAGTACTTATCAATGGAACCTTCTCAAACTGGGGAGAGGCAACGAGTGGGGTACCGCAGGGCTCAGTCCTGGGCCCAGTGCTTTTCAACATTTTTATTAATGATTTGGACGAGGAGGTGCAGGGAACGCTGATCAAATTTGCAGATGACACAAAATTGGGTGGGATAGCTAATAGCCTGGAAGACAGAAACAAACTTCAAAGTGATCTTGATAGGCTGGAGTGCTGGGCTGAAAATAACAGAATGAAATTGAATAGGGATAAATGCCAAGTTCTACATTTAGGAAATAGAAACCAAATGCAGTTACAAGATGGGGGATACTTGGCTCAGCAATACTACAAACGAGAAGGATCTTGGAATTGTTGTAGATCACAAGCTGAATATGAGCCAATAGTGCGATATGGCTGCAAGAAAGGCAATGCTATTTTGGGCTGCATTAATAGAAGTATAGCTTCCAAATCACGTGAGGTACTGGTTCCTCTCTATTCGGCCCTGGTTAGGCCTCATCTAGAGTATTGCATCCAGTTCTGGGCTCCACAATTCAAGAAGGATGCAGACAAGCTGGAGTGTGTTCAGAGGAGGGCAACCAGGATGATTGGGGGTATGGAAACAAGCCCTATGAAGAGAGACTGAAAGAACTGGGCATGTTTAGCCTGGAGAAGAGAAGATTGAGGGGAGACATGATAGCACTCTTCAAATACTTAAAAGGTTGTCACACAGAGGAGGGCCAGGATCTCTTCTCGATCCTCCCAGAGTGCAGGACACGGAATAATGGGCTCAAGTTAAAGGAAGCCAGATTCCGGCTGGACATCAGGAAAAACTTCCTGACTGTTAGAGCAGTGCGACGGTGGAATCAGTTACCTAGGGAGGTTGTGGGCTCTCCTACACTAGAGGCCTTCAAGAGGCAGCTGGACAACCATCTGTCAGGGATGCTTTAGGGTGGATTCCTGCATTGAGCAGGGGGTTGGACTCGATGACCTTGTAGGCCCCTTCCAGCTCTGCTATTCTAGGATTCTATGATTCTATGAACACACTGCTGAATTGCCCTTAATTAAATCCTGTTCCCTGCAAGAGCAGGCTTTAGAGATGGGTTTCCTCTTTTCAGCCAGAGCAAATGCACTTAATTTTGTATTCTATTTTAGTTATTCAAATAAAAGAATACGTACATACTTAAGTCAACTTAAATATCAGAATCTGGAAGATTTGTTGTTGATCTTTAAGAAATACCTTTTTTGCATTTCTGTGACTACTTTATTATTTAGGTTTGGGCATTAATAGAATACCACATTTTAGTTATTAGATGATTATAATGTGAACGCTTGAAGTGAGATTGATGATTTTCAATAGTTGTGTTATTTGAAAAGTCTTTTTTTCCTCCAAACACCCTGTCCCATACATGCATTTTTAATTCTAGCTGCAATCAGCTAAAGAGTAACAGTTATATATAAAGAAATGCAGGTTGCTTACCTGTAACTGTAGTTCTTCGAGTGGTCATCTATGCATTCACACATATGGGCTATGCGCCTGCGCAGAGACCGAACTGGAACCTTCTATAGCTAAGTGGAACGTTTTTGGCGGGAACCCCTCCCCCACGCTACTGCGCATGTCCCTGGGGTTCCCGCCCTTACCTCAATTTATAGGAGTCCGACATTGTGCCCCCATAAACATGAGTGAATACATAATTATTTTAATTGTATATGTTACCAGAGATAATAAATGTACTATGCATACACGTTATATACCACCAAGCGGGGATGGTGGGTGGGTTGTGTGAATGCATAGATGACCACTCGAAGAACTACAGTTACAGGTAAGCAACCTGCATTTCTTCATCGTGGTCTCTATGCATCACACATATGGGCGAGTAGCAAGCTGACATACCTTGGAGGTGGGTTGGTGCATCATCTCAGGATCTCCGATAGCACTGTCCTCCCAAAGGAGCAGTCTTGTCTTGCACGAGTGTCTAAACTGTAGTGTCTAACAAACGTGGATGGAGTGGACCACGTCGCAGCTCTACAAACGTCTGTTAAAGAGACACCTCTGTTGAAAGCAACAGATGTTGCTACAGCTCTGGTAGAGTGAGCTGTCACAGGCTGTTTCAGTTCTAGTTTTGAGAGAGCGTAAACCAGTTCGATTGTCTCTACGATCCAGTGGGATAACCGCTGACATGACACAGGAAGCCCCTTGGAAGGCTCTCCATAACAAACAAATAACTGATTTGTTTTCCTAAAGTTCTCTGTTCTAGCCTTGTAAAAAGCAAGAGCTCTTCTTACGTCAAGTGTGTGTAGTGATGCCTCCACTGGTGTTGCAGGATTCGGGAAGAAGGCTGGTAATGTGATGTGTTGAGACAGATGAAAGGTTGACACTACCTTAGGTAGGAAAGCAGGGTCTGTGTGTAGTACAACCTTGTCCTTATGAAAAATTGTGTAAATTGTCTATTCTGAGAGCTCTAAGCTCACTTGCCCGCCTCGCAGATGTGATGGCCACTAGGAAGACAGTCTTGAGTGTTAACAGCCTAAGATCTGCTGTGGTCATAGGCTCAAAAGGTTTCCTTGTCAGTGATTGTAACACAACTGACAGGCTCCATGGTGGAACGATGTCCTTTACTGTGGGTATCGTATTTTTAAGTCCTTTTAAGAATTTCCTTGATGTTGGATGTGTGAAAGGTGAAAAACCATCCATGCCTTGATGAGAGGCTGTAATAGCGGCTAAGTGGACTCTGATTGAAGCGAGTTTGAGTCCTTGCTGGTAAAGTGTCAATAGGTATTTGAGAGTTAGTGATATAGGGCAAGATTCCGGTGTTTGATTGTTCTCTAAGGCGAACTTTTGGAATCTTTGCCACTTTGCTGCGTAAGACTTTCTTGTTGAGGGTTTTAACGATGCCAACAATATGTGGTCTACAGTTAAGTTTTTGATACGAGGAGAGGAGTGGTTGTTATCCTCCACGCCGTCATCTTGAGGGTTGAAAGATTTGCGTGTCGAACCCTGCCCTGGTGTCGAGACAACAACGTCGGTATCTACGGGAGTCTGATGTAATTCCCGTTCGATAGTCGAAGGGCGTGGGAAAACCATGCCTGCCAAGGCCACCACGGTGTGATCAGGATGCAATCCGACCTGTCTGTCTGGATCTTGGCTAGTACTTTTGTCAAAAGTGGAAAGGGGGGAAAGATGTAGAGAAGCTCTCCTTTCCATGTTCTGGTGAAAGCGTCTCCTAGAGAGTTCTTTCCTTTTCCTGCTCTGCTGCAGAACTTGGAACAAGCTGCATTTCCTTCGGTAGCGAAGACATCGACAGCAGATTGCCCCCAGTACCGAAAGAGGTCTTTTCTCGTCTCGGTGTCGAGCTCCCACTCGTGGTCGACGTGGAAGGACCTGCTGAGGGAGTCCGCGAAGATGTTCTCCTTCCCTGCTACGTGGATCGCAGTCAGGTATGTATTTCTCTTTATGCACCACTTCCAAATTCTGAGTGTCGATCGGGTCAAAGGGTGTGATCTTGTTCCACCCTGCCTGTTGATGTAGGCAACTACGGTGGTGTTGTCCATCGCGATCAGAACATTCCGGTCTTCGATAATTTGAGCAAAGGTCTTTATTGCATTCTCCACCGCCAAGAGCTCCAGGTGGTTGATGTGCTGTTCCCTCTGGCAAGGGGGCCAACGACCCTGGGCGGTGAGGGAGTTGCAATGTGCTCCCCATCCGGTCAAAGAAGCATCTGTCGTAATAGTTACCGAAGGGGTTTCTTGTTGAAACGGAATCCCCTCTAAGAGATTCTTCATCGATAGCCACCACTTCAGAGATGCTCGTACTTGCCTCGGGATCGACAGGTAAGTTCGGTGGGCATTGCGTCGAAGGTCGAATGTTCTTAAAAACCACCCTTGCAAGATTCTCATTCGGAGTCTTGCAAACTTGATCACTGCGGTGGTCGCTGCCATTAAACCTAGCAGTCTTTGGATTGTCCATGCCAAGACTTTTAAGCGGCTCTCGGTAACAATGATTCGATCCCGAAGGGTCTCTGCTCTGGACGTGGGTAGGTATGCTCTCCCGTCTTGAGACAATAGGGTTACCCCTATAAAGTCCAATTTTTGATGTGGGGTCAAAATGGATTTCTCCTCGTTGACCCATAGTCCTAACAAGTCCAACAGGTTGAGAGTTGTTATTATGTCTTTCTGGAGCGTGTAACTGTTGTCCGCCACCAAAAGCCAATAGTCTAAGTACGGGTATATGCAAATTCCCTTTTGTCTTAGATGGGCGCACACCACAGCCATCACCTTCGTGAAGACCCTCGGTGCCGTAGCAAGTCCGAAAGGAAGGACGGTGAATTGGAACTGTTGCATGCCGATAGAGAATCGCAGGTAAGCTTGATGCGACTTCCTGATGGAAATATGGAAATACGCATCCTTCAGATCCACCACTGCAAACCAAACCGCCTTGTGTAACAGCTGAAGAATGGATGGTACCGTTGTCATATGGAATTTTTTGGGGGTGATGTATTTGTTTAATTGCCTTAAGTCCATAATCGGTCGAAGACCGATCTTTCTTCGGGACTGTGAAGTAACGCGGAAAAAAACCCTGGTTGACTTCCTCTGCGGGTACGGGAGAGATGGCTCCCTTCGCTAGCAAGGTTTGTACCTCGAGTAGCAGAGGAGGGGACAGTGCTGTTACTTTCACTCCCGAAGAAAGAAGGGGGACATCGAGCTCGATGGCATACCCCAACTTGATGATGGTAAGCACCCAGGAATCGGATGTTATTGACTCCCATCGATGGTAAAAGGGTGCTAGACGGTTCGCAAAAGGTAGTGGATCTGGGACGAAGAAGTCAAACCCGCTGCTTCTTATTAAAGTCGGGCTGGCGTTTGTCTTGCTGGAAACGACCCTGGTAGGGTCTTTTCCTCTGGAGTTGGTGCTGTTGCTGCCTTGGCTGTCCTTGATATTGAGGACGCCGTTATTGCTGTTGTTGGGTAGGTGGCCTCGTCCACCGTCTTGGTCTGTACTGTACAGGGGGAGCCGAAAAGCCCATCTTCTTTGCTGTGGTGTGGGCTTTATAGATAGAGTCCAAAGTGTCATCGGTTTTGGTGTTGAACAAGCCCTCGCCGTCGAAGGGCATGTTCTCGATCCTAGACTTGGTTTCGTAAGTTAGGTTGGCGGATCTTAACCATGCATGCCTTCTTAAGGACACAGCACCCATCATACTTTTAGAGTGGCAGTCGACTTGATGCCTAGCGATAGATAGCTGTTGCTTAGCTATGGCCGAGGCTTCAGCCTGAAAAACCCTAGCCAACTCTCTCTCGTCCTCTGGGAGATAGTCACATAGTGGACCTACTTTCTCCCAGAGGAAGAGTTGGTATCGAGCCATCGTTGCCTGGTAAGTAGAGGCTCGAATACCAAGAGATGCAGAGAAATAAATTCTTCTACCTGTCAGGTCTAATTTCCTTCCCTCTTTAGCAACGGGGGCGGAATGAAACCTTTGTGACTGACCCTGAGCTGATTCTACTACAATGGAGTTGGGTTTTGGATGTTGAGCTAAAAACCCTGCATCTCCCTCTTGAATACGGTAGAGTGTTTCTAATCTCCTTGATGTTGCAGGAGTAGAGGCTGGTGTCTTCCATGATAGTTGTGCTGTTTGCTTCAAAGCAGGAGGAAGAGGGATGGCAACTGCTGCATTTGTTTTAGTACGAAAAACATCGTAAATGGGATCATCCACAGGGTCATCTGATTGTTGTACGTCCAATCTGAGTGCTTGGGCCATTCTTCGCATATGCTCGGAGAATCTGCCCATGTCTTCAGATGGTGATGAAGGATCCTTTGTATGTATGGCATCCTCTGGTGACGGTACCGATGGCATAATTGATACTCTGGATTCAGAGTCAGAGGGATAATCATCCTCAGGTGAGGACAATGTAATTAAATGCAACTGCTCTTGCGCTGGGTCTAATTGCTGCTGTTGAGCCAGTACCGTGACGGTTGCAGTAGCCGGTATCGAAGAAGCGTGTCGATGAGTCGATGTAGGAGAGACTTGGTGGGACGGAGGTGGAGGTAGTGGAACTTGAAATACCCTGGATGTTGGTGGAGGCTGAGCAAAGTAAGCCTCAGGTGGGTATTGATAACCCCGATCATGTTGAAAATATCTTTGTGGTCGATAGTAGTCCCAGTCATAATAGTCATGCCTTGACTGGTGTTCAGAATACTGGGAAGCTCTGTCCCATTCACGTCTTGGCGTGCGCTCTGTAACCGTCGGTCTTGGTGATGGTTGTGACAGAGAAATGATCTCTTCGGTCTCTAAGAGCCCTATGGGATCTCTAAATGAAGCTGCGGAAGCCGAATCTCATATCTCGCCCTCTGATAGACTTGGAGGGCGAGTCGGTAGCCTGGTTGTCGGTACCGATTGACGTCTCGGTATCGACTGAGGTCTCGGTACCGAGACAGTTGCGGAAGCTGTCGGTACGGACGGAGAAGTCGAATAACTCTGAGTCGGCTTAGAGGGTCAGGGAGACCTTGGTGAGGGTTTTCCCGCGTCCCTTTTCTTCTTCTTCTTCTTCTCTGTCTCAGAGGAAGACTTAGGAGTCCGGACCTGGTCGCGGAGCTCGCTAATGACCTTCCAGGTGAGGGGTATCAATGCTCTACTATTCGCTCTGATTTCATCGCACCCTTCGGTGCCACGGTCTGCAACGGACTTATCTGATGTCGTTTTGTCCATTCTCGTTGTGTCTGTGGCTCTGAGAGCTTTTTCCCACAAAATGGCGCGAAGGCGATCCGTTCTGTTTTTTCTAGTTTGCTTGGTAAATGCCATGCAATGGTGGCAGGCCTCTACTTTGTGGACTTCGCCCAAACAAAGAACGCACAGGGAGTGTCCGTCTGTAGGGGGAAGCTTGGCCCTGCACTTAACACATTTACGAAATGGGGCCTTCACTGCCATGCGGCTCAGGCGCCCGCGACCGAAAGTCGCTGAGGAAAAACTAACTAGCAACAACATTTTTTTTTTTTTTAGGTAAGAAGAAGAAAGAGAAATATAAGAAAAGTTGAAGAAATGAGAGGTTTTAGAGGTTCTATGTGAATACTATGAGGAAAAACGCTAAGAGGTTGGTTCTAACGGTCTAGGCACAATGGCGGACGACGAAGAACTGAGGTAAGGGCGGGAACCCCAGGGACATGTGCAGTAGTGTGGGGGAGGGGTTCCCGCCAAAAACGTTCCACTTAGCTATAGAAGGTTCCGGTTGCACTCCCCCTAAAGGATCGGGTCCATAGTTTGGCACTCTGTGAAACAATTCTCTAACATTTCTGCATTTCTGTTGAAATTGTTGAACAAGTTCTCTTTGCATCAAACATACCCATGGCTTTAATGCTACAGACTTCACAGAGAAATCATTCGACATAAAGCTACTTCCTAGCCTTTGCTTGAATCTAACCAATAGGAAGTTTGAGCAGCTTAATTATCTTTTAAGAATTGACTCAGAAATTGGCCAATTGGCTCCATCTTCAAGTGAACTGTGTTTAGCTTCCCCCTCATTACCTTGCTTGTTTGTGGTATTGAGCGCCGCCATTTCCTGTTTCAGGGCACAAACAGAAGCCTCCCGTACCAGAGCTGAAAGATCTGCCCCACTACAAAGATGGAAAGCAGATAGACAAAGGAGTCATTTTAGGGTACAACATGTCATTTAGATGAAGAACAGAAAGGCAGTAGCAGCAGACCAGTATAATAGATTTGTGCTGTTTTGCCAGGAAATGTGCACAGTTCCCCCATCCCCCAGCAGGTGTTTTTACTTCAGCATAAGGTGAAGCAGCCTTTAAAGGTGTGTGTGTGTTTGGGGGGGGGGGTTCACTAGCAAGGTAAGCACCCAAATGGAGGATGAAATTTACAAGGATATTGACAAGACAGGGATATAAGTATATAAATAGTGGACAGAGGTCTTGCACAAGATCATAGGACCTCCTGTCCGCTTTTACTCAAGCAAATCCAAATCTTTATTATGCAACCAAAATAGGTTTTAGCCAACATCATCAACATCAACAACAGACACCACAAGGTACAATATAAAACAGAGTATTATAGTAGTTCGGTCACAATAATATATATGAATTACAATTCCATTAATTAATCAGGATATAAATTATAGTGGCCTATATCCTACACCAGGTCATTGTCCTCTATCGCAGTTCTAAGCTGAGCTGCTTTAACTGCAAACCTAGCTATGCTTAATAGAATGGACTTAGATGAATTTATAAGTAGGGAAATCATTTTATCCATATCATTAAGATTGGCTGCTTGTACTAGGTGTCTCTTTAGATATGTACTTCTAGGGCTTTTATAGAGTTTATAGTGTAGTGTGTAATGTATTGTGTCCTCCACTTCCTGACTTCCACAGATGCATAAGCGTTTGCTCTCTGGGGATGATGATGATGATGATGATGATGATGATTTGCATTTGTACACCGCCCCATAGCCAAAGCTCTCAGGGCGGTACTGAGTGTGCTTGTTTTTAATTTTAGTTATTTGGCTGGGTGTTCTTCCCCCTCCCACCCCGGTGGCATCTCCAACTTTCACATGGGAACCTGCTTTCCAAACTCAGCAGACTTTAAGAAATAGTTTGCAAGAAGAGATGAGATTCTGCTCTTCAAAGATAAAAGCATCAAATTCACATGCCCAAGCTCGCTGGATCCCAATATTGTAAGCAAACACCTGTTGGGTGTTTTATTGTGGTTTTAATTTTTGTGAACCGCCCAGAGAGCTTCGGCTATTGGGCGGTATAAAAATGTAATAAATAAATAAATAAACAACTCATGCAATTTTCTGCTTTCATTGATTCAGATGCATAGTAGATACCTGACTATGCTGACATGACAAGATTTGGCCATAAATATAATTAGGTCAAACTACTCCCATTAACATGTGTTTACTACTTATTTTTCTTTTACATAAGCAATTAAAATACTAAGAAAGCCTGGAAGGTGCTGCTGCTGCTGAAGGCCAAGTAGTTGTGGAACTGATCATGGATAAGAGAGTATTGTGAAAAGCCCCATTTAGAAGTATAATTTAAAATATATGTATCTCTCTCTATGGAGTAAGTTAGGTATATTCTGCTCCTTGTGCTCTTTTGAACAGACAGATTTCATTACGTTGAAGTACAGATTCTGAACTAAACACTATAGTAGTTGACTCTGAAAATCACAGTTGTTTGCTTTGCAAAATTTAACATATTTCACTACTGTCACAAGCCAGTGGACTCAAGTAGGAAGAAATCTGGAGCATTAGAGAAGCTTAGGGAGATGAATTAATGGTGAAAAAGATGCAAAAAGATGAACATTTGAGGGCAATGTGCTTAGTTTCCGGTATAGAGCAAGTAAAATGACTAAGGGGCTGGCGCATCTCCCCTACGAGGGAAGGTTACATCAACTGGGATTGTTTAGCTTGGAAAAAAGGAGGCTAAGGGGAGACATGATAGAGGTGTATAAAATTATGCATGGTATGGAGAATGTGGATAGGGAGACATTTTTCTCCCTCTCTCAAAATACTAGAACCATCATAAAGCTGATTGGTGGGAGATCCAGGACAAATAAAAGGAAGTACTTCTTCACGCAGAGCATAAATTATGGAACTCACTACCACAAGATGTAATGATGGCCACCAATCTGGATGGCTTTAAAAGGGGGTTGGATAAATTCCTGGAGGCAAAGACTATGAATGGCTACTAGCCCTGATAGTTGTGTGCTATCTCCAGTATTCAAGGCAGCGAGCCTGTGTGCACAAGTTGCTGGGGAACATGGGTGGGCGGGTGCTGTTGCACTATGTCCTGATTGTTCATCCAAGGCTGATGGCTGGTTGGCCACTGTGTGAACAGAGTGCTGGACTAGATGGACCCTTGGTCTGATCCAGCAGGGCTCTTCTTATGTTCTTAAGAAGGTTGAATAAGAACTATTTCTACAGGAGGTGAAGGGACAAGGAGGAAGCTACTCACGTGTAACAATCGCAACAGGGATGATGAGCAATTTCTTTTAGGTCCACATCAGTATCAAGTGGCGGCCTGGTTCCATCCTACAGAAGTTGAGAACAGAGAAGCTATTTAGAGATATGGGGCATCAAATGTAATCATCCGTCTAGGGCTGCAGAATAGTTTTCAACCTACAGCGTTCTAGTATCAAAACTCCATTTCACTGCCAATTTAATCCCAGTGCTTTTATTGCCAAACAATTCTGTAAGTTTCTGAGGAAGTCTAATCATTGACTTGGGGGCACTCACTGTGTTTAGCCTGGAATTCAGGATTTTTAAAAATTTACTGAGGCCAACATTAGAAGTGTCCTTTGTACCCTGCTGCTCTGGGAAGCTGGGTTTTCTGAAATGATTTGCTAGGTTCTGTAAAGCCCTCAAGGGTTTTACAATTGGTTTTAAGCAAAAGGAAACAGGCTATAGGAAAAACACATGAATCAATAGCTTCACAAAGAAATTGTTTCTTATTCTAAATATATAGTTGCACATGGTTTATAGATATATAGTGTCGCCTGGTTGACACATAACTCTAAGCCAGGATTTAGCACTAGGCATGTGCTCCGCTCCGATTAGGAGCGGAGAAGCAGTAGCGAATTGGCCTGCTCCGCCTTACCCAGAGGCGGAGTAGAAGCGGACCGCGGACCCCTAGAAGCAAGGCGAAGAGAAGCGGCCATTTTTCGGAGCTCCTATTTCAGGCGGAGCGCTCTGATCGCCATCTTGAAAACATTTTGCCCATAGGATTGCATTGCGGGAAATAATCGCGGATAAATGCAGGTTGCTTACCTGTAACCGTAGTTCTTCGAGTGGTCATCTGTGCAGTCACACAAAATGGGAAAATGGGAAAATGGGCTCTGCGCCTGCGCGGAGTCTCGATCGGGAAAAAACTTCTATAGCTGAGGCGTTTTTGGCGGGAACCCCTCCCCCACGCTCGGAGTGCGCATGAGCAAGCTGAGGGGTTCCCGCCCAGAAGCTCAGTTCATGGAGACCGACATTGTGGCCTCGAAACCGAGCAAAAATAAAAGCTGCCGGCATCGATGGAGACATCGATGCCGAACCCAGTGTCCTTACAGTAGTATTAAATGTTGGTATCGATGAAGGTGTCGAAATAAAGTTTTGTCAAAACAATGTTACTATATCCCTAGGGTAACTACCCATATATATATATATATATATATATATATATATATGTTATTAAGAAAGACATAAGTTACTATACGTATTACACCGAAGTGGGGATGGTAGGGTGGGTTGTGTGACTGCACAGATGACCACTCGAAGAACTACCGTTACAGGTAAGCAACCTGCATTTCTTCTTCGTGGTCTCTGTGCATCACACAAAATGGGAGATTAGCGAGCTGACTTACAGGAGGTGGGTCGGTGTCCTTATGTCAATATCGATGAAAGAACAGCCCTCCCGAAAGAGCAGTCGGCTCTCGCTCTCGTGTCCAAGCGATAGTGCTTCACGAAAGTCGATGGCTTTGACCAAGTTGCAGCGCGGCAAAGTTCAGGGATGGAGATGCCCTTGCCGAAGGCTGTCGAGGTGGCCATCGCCCTTGTAGAATGGGCTTGGACATTTGTGTCCAGAGGGAGTTTGGCAAGTTGGTATGCCAGCTTGATAGTCTCAACGATCCATCGTGCAAGTCTTTGAGATGAAATAGGCATACCCTTATGTTGTCCCGAGTAGGTGACAAACAAACGGGGTGACTTGCGAAAAGGTTCTGTACGCTGCTTATGAAAAGCTAACGTCCTTCGTATGTCCAGTGTATGGAGGGTAATTTCCATCTGTGATGATGGAGAAGGAAAAAACGCAGGAAGAACAATGTCCTGATTCAGATGGAATTCTGAAACCACATTGGGTAGAAAGGCTATGTCAGGCCTTAATATGGCTTTATCCCTATGGGAAGTTAGATGAGGGGGATCTATACGGAGAGCTGCAAGCTCACTCGATCTCCGAGTCGTAGTAATGGCTATTAAAAAGGCCGTTTTAAAGGAGAGTAACCTGAGGTCTGTTGTGGCTAGTGGTTCGAACGGTTTTGAAGTTAATGAATTTAGTACAACTGAGATGCTCCAGGATGGTATACGTGCACGGATTGGTGGAGTTAAATTATTGAGTCCCTTCAAAAAGCGTTTTGACAGAGGATGTGAAAACACAGTTGAATTTTCTATATTGGACCGGATTGATGATATTGCTGATAGATATACGCGTATGGAAGATGTTGATAAGCCCTTTTCTGAGAGGGATAACAGAAATGTGAGAATTTGGTCCATGGTGAAAGAGAAAGGGTTGAAATTGTTATCTTTGGCAAATTTCTCAAAAGTAGTCCACTTTTGTGTATACGACTTCCGAGTGGATGGTTTCCTAGCTGCTTCTAGGATGTCTTGCAATCGAGTGGAAGTTACATCAGATTGGAGAATTGAATGTTCCATGCTGTTAACCTCAGGGTTTGTAGACTGGGGTGTCTGATTATGCCTTGTTGTTGTGTCAGCAGTGTTGGTAACAGTGGAAGGCGTCGCCCAAGGAGTTCTTGCCTAGACCTGCTCGGCTGCAAAAATTGCAAATGATTTTGTTTGTCTCTGTGGCAAAAAGGTCGATGTCTGGCGTGTTCCATGTTTGGAATATTGATTTGGCTACAGTCTTGCTGAGTTGCCACTCGTGTGCCAGATGATGGGAACGACTTAAGAAATCGGCTAGTGTGTTTTCGGTGCTGGCAATATGGATGGCAGTGAAAGTGACATGTCTTGGGATGCACCAGTCAAAGATTTTCATTGTCAACTTTAGAAGACGTTCCGATTTGGTGCCACCCTCCTTGTTCAGATATGAAAACACTGTGGTATTGTCTGTGGCTATCTGTATAAAAAGTCCTGTAATCTGGGATTCGAACGCAACGAGAGCTCTTTGAACTACTCGCAGTTCGAGAAGATTTATATGCTGTCTGGCTTCCTTCTTGGACCATAAGCCCTGGACAGTTAGGGAGCTTAAATGTGCGCCCCAACCATTCAGTGACACATCCGTTGTCAGCATCTTTGTTGGTTGTTCTTGACTGAACGGGATTCCCTGTGTTAGATGGTCGATTACCGTCCACCATACAAGAGAGTCTTTTACTCTTGTCGGAGGGTACAGTAAGAGATTTTTTTAGTCTTTTTGAGGATTGAAGTGTTTCAGAAACCAAGACTGAAGTGGTCGCATCTTTAGGCGGGCATATTGAACCACTGCCGTGGTGGAGGCCATAAGGCCTAATAACTGCTGTACTTTGAACGCCGATATGTGGAGTCGACGTCGAAAAGTTTGAGCGAGATGGATGATGCGTGTGCATCGAGAGGCCGGTAGGAAGGCTCGGGCGGATACGGAATCGAGAATCCCCCCGATGAACTGAATGACCTGTGAGGGGTTTAATTGGGATTTTTCATAGTTGATATAGAGGCCTAATTTACATAATAGACTGCAAGTAATTTGTATCGAATTTTGAAGTTGTTGTTTTGTTGGTGCTACAATAAGCCAATCATCAAGATAGGGAAAACTTCTACACCGTTGAGACGAAGGTGGGCACAGACGGTAGACATACATTTTGAAAAGACCCTTGGGGCTGTGGATAAGCCGAAAGGGAGAGTTCTGTATTGAAAGATGTTATGGCCAATTATAAAACGTAAATATCTTCGGTATGCGCCCTCCATCGCGATGTGGAAGTAGGCATCACGAAGATCAATGGATGCAAACCATTGCCCTTTAAGTAATAGTGGGATAATGGAAGCCAAAGAAACCATTCTAAACTTTTTGGTTGTGATATGTAAATTTAACAAATGCAGATCCAAAATAGGGCGAATTCCTCCATCTCTTTTTGGTACGGTAAAGTACCTAGAGTAGAAACCCTTTTTAAGGTGACTCCATGGAACGGGTTCGATGGCGCCTTTGCTAAGGAGCATGTCAACCTCCTGGAGTAGAGGTACCGTAGGCGGTGTAACCCTTACATTACCGAGAAGAGGGAGGGTTTAAAATTCTATGCGGTATCCTCTTTGTATTATAGAGAGGACCCATGTGTCGGTAGTGATAGTCTCCCATTGATGGTAATAGTGGGAGAGTCTATCATTAAAGAAAGTAATGGAATTGTTGTTGGGGTTGGTTGAACCCCATACGGCGGGCTGTTGTTCTCGCCTTTTGTACGGTATCGAGGGAATTGTCGGTGTCGGCATTGAAAAGCCTGATACCGTCGAATGGTAAGTCCTCTATTCTAGAGCGAGCCTCTTGAGAAAGGCCCGCCAAGCGGAGCCAAGCATGTTGACGGAGTGCTATGGTTCCTGTCAGAGTCTTTGCGATACAATCAACCTGGTGTTTGGAGGTATGTATCTGCTGACGGGATAGCTGTGAAGCTTCGGAATAGAAGAGTCTAGCCAAATGCTTCTTGTCGTCAGGTAAGTGTTCCATCAATTTCCCCATCTTGTCCCATAGCAGTAATTGGTAACCCGACATTGCTGCTTGGTAATTTGTAATTTTTAAGCCTAAGGATGAGGAAGCGTATAACCTGCATGCTAGGAGGTCTAAACGACGCCCCTCTTTATCGACAGGTGATGAATGCTGATGTCTGCTTTTTCCCTGAGCGGCCTCAACGACGATGGAGTTCAGAGGCGGATGCTCAAACCGGAACTGGACATCTGCGTTCTGGACCTTGTACATCCCTTCTAGTCTCTTAGATGTTGGCGGGGCAGTCGAAGGTGACTTCCAAGATTGTTTAATAGTTTCCAGTAAGGCTGGTAACATAGGGATGGCCACTGGTTTTGAGGTATCGGAGGGGATGGAGTCGAAGACCGGATCCTGTATCGAGGATGTGGATTGTTCGACTTGTAGACCTAATGCTTGAGCCATTCTAATAATCTGGTCGGAAAAATGACCCAAATCCTCTGATGGAGAGGTGCCCCCTTGTGGAGCGACCTCTATATCTGGGGACGCAATGGATGGTTGCGCCGACAACGAAGATGAAGAATCAGACTCATAATCGTCGTGAGGAGACGATGGAGAATTGACTCTAGGAACCGGCATGTGAATGAGTGGTTCCGGTTGTTGTGGTTGGGATGCCTGTATACTGGGAGGTAGAGTTGAAGGCGGTTGCATTGGCTGTGTACTGGCATCGATGAGACTGGATTGAGGGTTAGGCATTGTAGCGGACGGTCTAGCTACAGGTTCAGCCCGTGGATGTCCCCCATAGTATGGTAGTCGGGCGTGATAGGCTTGGGGAGAATATCCCCACTGTCCTTCATAAGGTCTTTGATAATACATGTCTTGACCGTAATATTGGTCACTGCAAGGATACCGTTCCCATCTCTCATGGTGTGGTGAACGGGACCTGTCTCTCGACAGCGGTGGTCTGTCATAGTAATAGTAGCCTCTCCCTGAGTGACCCGAAAGCATGGACTCTGGGGAGTCGTGTCTATAGCGCCTGTCCTCAGGTCGCATCTGACCAGGGGGTATAGGAGTGGGAGAAATGTCTCTGATTTCCCCTTCAGACGTTGAAGTCAATCTCGGACCGTGTGCCGACTGCGGTCTTAGTGTCGGTATAGGCGACAGCAGAAGCGGTGTCGGTGGTGGAGGTGGCAGAGATTGTGCCGGTATCGGCATCGATGCTGAAGGCTCAGCCGCCGAAGTCTGCGGCAAAGGAGCATTCCTCGATGACGAACGGGATTGTACGGTATCGACCGTCGACATCGGTATATTAGTCATCAGAGGAGGAGAAGACAGCCGAGTAGGGTTCGACACACTCTTTTTAAGAGATTTTTTATTTCTCTTTTTCCTGCGCTCCTCTGGTTTTCATCAGAGGAGGAAAAGACGGCCGAGTAGGGTTCGGCACACTCTTTTTAAGAGATTTTTTATATCTCTTTTTCCTGCACTCCTCTGGTTATGAGGCAGTATGCTTTGCCCTTATTATTATTATTATTATTATTATTATTATTATTATTATTTATTTATTTATATAGCACCATCAATGTACATGGTGCTGTACAGAGTAAAACAGTAAATAGCAAGACTCTGCCGCATAGGCTTACAATCTAATAAAATCATAGTAAAACAATAAGGAGGGGAAGAGAATGCAAACAGGCACAGGGTAGGGTAAGCAGGCACAGGGTAGGGTAAAACTAACAGTATAAAGTCTGCACAACATGAAGTTTTAAAAGCTTTAGGAAAAAGAAAAGTTTTTAGTTGAGCTTTAAAAGCTGCGATTGAAGTTGTAGTTCTCAAATGTTCTGGAAGAGCGTTCCAGGCGTAAGGGGCAGCAGAAGAAAATGGACGGAGCCGAGCAAGGGAAGTAGAGGCCCTTGGGCAGGCAAGAAACATGGCATCAGAGGAGCGAAGAGCACGAGCGGGGCAATAGTGTGAGATGAGAGAGGTGTGTGAGATGCTTTCTTTGCTAATCGTTTGGCAATGGAAAGCGTAACACTTCTCCCAGGCGTCACAGGTATCTCCGGCTGTTGTTCCTGAGCCAATAAAGGAGATTTTGGGGGAGGTTCAACAGGCTCCATAGTGCTAGAAGTCGATGTCGAGGGTTTTTCGACTGATTGTAAGGCTTTGCTCCAAAGCAGGGCTTTCAGCCTATCTGACCTGTGTCGTCGTGTTTGCTTGGAAAAAGCTTGGCAAAAACGACAGGTCTTGACAATATGGGCTTCACCCAAACACAAAAGGCACAAGGAGTGTCCGTCTGAGGGGGGAAGTTTACTTCCACACTTCGTACACTTCCTGAACGGGGCCTTGAGGGCCATGTGCCCTTTCGGGCGTTTTCGCCTTTCACGAAAAATAGGAAAAGAAAATTGTAAAATAACAATAATAATTATAAAGTAGAAATATGAGAAGGATAGAAAGAAGAAGAATAAAACGCCTCTTACAATTTTATTTTCTACAGAGAATTTTCCCAACGAGGTCACCACAATGGCGGTCGAAAGAGAACTGAGCTTCTGGGTGGGAACCCCTCAGCTTGCTCATGCGCACTCTGAGCGTGGGGGAGGGGTTCCCTCCAAAAACGCCTCAGCTATAGAAGTTTTTTCCCGATCGAGACTCCGCGCAGGCGCAGAGCCCATTTTCCCATTTTGTGTGATGCACAGAGACCACGAAGAAGAACTGGGTTGTTTTTGAAGCTATCGTTCTGAAAATTCTTGTGCTCAAGAGAGTCGTGGATGGGGGTCATTTTGAGACTACTCTCAGCTCTCTGCGTCGTGCGGGTCGCATGCTAGAATTTAAAAATCGGGTAAACAAACGGACAGCGCAGGTCAAATGGCGGTTTTCACCCATAGGATTGCATTGAGGAAAAGAATTGGGGATAACTGGGTTGTTTTTTAAGCTATCGTTCTGAAAATTTGTGTGCACAGAGAGTAGTGGATGAGGGTCATTTTGAGACTACTCTCACCTCTCTGCGTGGTGCGGGTCGCGCGCTAGAATTTTTTAAAAAATCGGCAGGAAAAATACCTTTTTCAAAGGGCTGAGGGGCAGAGTCAGCTCCTGGTCATGATGATCCCAAAGTTGGAGGAGGGGATAGGCAAAACGGGTAACTTGGGATTCTGGGAAACTTCTCTTTCTTAATCTGAACGGACTTTTCCCAGTGTTTTTTAACACAGTAGCCCCACCAAATGCACAAACACAACCTGAAATCATATACTAAGCCAAGATAAGAGATAGAAACACAGCACTGCTACCCACCCTAACTTTGGGGAACAACTGAAAAGATGTGGTGCAAGGGGATGAGCTCCCCTAGGGCATCTCATTGTGGACGTGCCCCCACTCTCTCCTGTACTGGAAGGCCATCAGAGCCTTCCAAAGAGAGTAACCCGGTGGAGCAATGCCTATCATGAGTCAAAGTGAGCGTTCTACTTCTCTTAGTGGTGGAGCAATGCCTATTATGAGCTGAAGTGAGTGTTTACTTCTCAGAGCTGTTGGTGAAGCAATGGCTTTCATGAGCTGAACTGGCAGCTGCTTCCCTCTCCCCCGGGCACGTCCCCCTATTACTGGTAAAAGACAGATATAGCCTTTTTTTAAAAAGTTCTTCTTGTTGTTTATTCAGCAACACTGCTGCTTTTAATTCCACCCCTCCTTTGTTTATTTATTTATTTATTCCATTTTATATGCATTACTGGCTTATCCTTGGCTCACTTCCTTATGCCCCCAGAAATGCCAGCTGCATGCCTGCCTGCCTGCCTTCCCTCCCTCCTCCCCACCTCGCAGGGATGTTGTGTGTGTGTGGCTTTGACTCAGGGGAGAAGTCCTTCCTGCGCTCACTTGGAGTTTTGGAAGTTCCAAATTTTGCAGGTTTAAGCCCCGCCAAAAAACAGGGGATGATGGGACTGCCTTGAGTCTCAGCGTGCGGTGTATGTATCCCTGGATAAGCTGTCATGGTGGTGAGTTTGAGGTTTTTTTTTAACGTGCAAAATTGACGGAGCTATGGAAAGGGGTGTTGGTTTTTCATAAATTCCCCAAAAATCAGGGGATGATGGGACTGCTTTGAGTGTGGGCGTCCATGTGGACACATGGATAAGCTGTCATGGTGCCGAGTTTGAGGTTTCTAACATGCAAATTGACGGAGCTGTCCCAAGGGGTGTGAATGGGGTGCCCAATTTTCAAAAATTCCCCAAAAATCAGGGGATGATGGGATTGCCTTGAAACTTGGCGTGCGTGTGGACACATGGATAAGCTTTCATGGTGCCGAGTTTGAGGTTTCTAACGTGCAAATTGACGGAGCTATGGAAAGGGGTGTGAATGGGGTGCCCGATTTTCAAAAATTCCCCCAAAATCAGGGGATGATGGGATTGCCTTGAAACTTGGCGTCCATGTGGACACATGGATAAGCTATCATGGTGCCGAGTTTGAGGTTTCTAACATGCAAATTGACGGAGCTATCGAAAGGGGGGTTATGGGTGGTGCGTTAGAGGTCAGAGCCGCGCCAAAAATCAGGGGATGATGGGATTGCCTTGAGTCTGGGCGTCCATGTGGACACATGGATAAGCTTTCATGGTGCCGAGTTTGAGGTTTCTAACATGCAAATTGACGGAGCTATCCCAAGGGGTCTGAATGGGGTGCCCAATTTTCAAAAATTCCCCAAAAATCAGGGGATGATGGGATTGCCTTGAAACTTGGCGTGCGTGTGTATACGTCCATGAGGTGTCATGGTGCCAAATGTGAGGTTTCTAACTTGAACAGAAAAAAAGTTGTATAATTTTTTAGCTTTCAATGCAACCCTATGGGGGGAAAAAACGGAGCTCCGATCCGGATCCGGAGCTCCGAGCGGAGCGGGGGCGGGGCGAAGCGGCCCGCTCCGAAAATCGCGGATCTGCAAGTGAAGCGGAGCGGGGGGTCCGTGCACACCCCTATTTAGCACTACGTGCATGAGCTGGAAGAAGCTCAAGCAAAACCTTGGACTTGCGCACTCCCCTCTCCTCCTCCAACCCAGCAGAAGATTCCAGCTGAATTTAGGTCCATTGTACAGGAAAACTGGCTTGTTATGTTCGAAGCCAAGAATGTGGTTTAAAGGAAGCCAATATCAAACCCTGGATTGTTTTTGCCAGCTTGTTTAACTAACTTAAACTTCTTTTAAACCACAATCTCTGGTTCAAATATAACAAACCACACAGGCAGAGGAGACTGGAGAGGGAGGGTACACAAGCTCAAAGCCTTGCCTGGGCTAGTTCCAGCTTGTGTGTACAGTGACAATCCTGGCTTAGCGTTATGCATGCAACAGATGCCAAACAAAAGTGTTTCCAGGATAAAGGAGAGCGCAGAGTGTTATTGTGAAGGGAAGCAGGGACAGCGTGGTCAAATCCTGCCTGAGTGTATCACAGACCCCTGCTGAGCCCATTCTACCAGTTGTTTAGGCTTTTTCTCCATCAAGCTTCAAAGGTCTACAAACCCATTAGAGGAGGAGGAGAGAGAAAAAGAATCCACAAACAGGCCATTTGTGCAGCAGACAGGAAGGAAAAGCAGCAGCACGGCACACTCAGGAAACTGTTTTTATTTCCACTGTGCCGTCTGCACCTTGAATTGGGCCCAGAAACAGACTGGAACCATGCAGATCACAAAGCACTGGTGTAATATGATCAAATCAACCAGACCCAATCTTGCTGCCCTATTTTGGACAAGCTGAAGTTTCCAGCCCATTTTCAAAGGCAGCTGCACATATAACACGTTGCAGTGATCCAAATGAGAGGACACCAGAGCACGGAAAACTGTAGCTAGGCTATCGCTGTTGGTATATCACCCTAAGTTGATAAATGGTGCTCTGTGCAACTGAGTCCACCTGTGACTCTAGTGACAATGCTTGACAAAAGAGTACTGTTACACCTAGCCTGAGCTCTGTAGGTCCTGTGGCCCTAGAGCAAGAGCTGGATTAGCATAATTTATAACATGTTCAAGCTGTGAACTGCCAGGAAGCTGGGAGCTGATAGTCCTTATCACCAACAGCCAGAGTCGGCCTTGAGAGAGGTCCCAGCTTTGCAACAGCAGAGACATTTAAAGAGATTGGAAGAGAAACTACCACTTAGGTGTACACTTCATGTTTACAAACAAAGTTTGCCTGCAGAGATAGGTAGACTAGTGATGAGCCCTAGGTGCCCTGCCTCTGTTTAAAGGCAACTGCAGGGCTCAGGGAACTTCTGGGTACAATGCCTTTAGAATCGGAAACCTCTTTTGTTTGGACTATACCTGAACCTTGATATTTTGGCTTGCCGGGACTCCCATGTTCATGGGCCCTTGTCTTTAAAATTATTCCTTGAATCTGAACGCTTGGAAGTCTAGAAACCTGGCCTTTGAATCACTGTCTTAAGACTACTTAGTTGGACTTCAGAATCCTGCTCCCAGCTTCTGTTTGGATTGTGTCTGGATTTGCAACCTTGTCTGTGCTCCTAATTGAACCAACTGATTTACTAGGACGGTTATTGTCCTGGATTTTAGGAAATAGCTTATTTTTCTTTATTGGACTTCTTGGGAAGACTATTGAAAAAATGTTAACATCCTCTCTCAAACAACAACCCTGTGAGGTAGAGGTTTGGCTGAGAGTCTGTAACTGGCCCAAAGTCACCCAGTGGGCTTCTATGGCCAAGTAGGGACTAGAACCTGGCTCTCTGGCTCTCATTACTTTGTTTAGAAGTATTTTATCAGCTAAAGGGAGTAAACAGGCAGCTAAGGGCTCCTAAGTACTGAACTATAGACAAATAGCTCAAACAAAGTAAATTCCGTAATATAATCTCTGTGAAATTTCTGTTCCACTAACTCTGAAGGATTGCTTGTGTTTCATCTCATTGCAATAGTGCAATTTCGTTGTTTATTTTAATCTTGTACTAAGTTGCTGGTGTTACAAGACATTGGTATGTGGTAGAGGGGAAAAAGCACCACTGGACAGGTGATAATGAGAGACAAGCTCTGGTGCTATTGGAAAATATAAAATCTTTAATATTTATTTATTTATTTATTTATTACATTTCTATACCGCCCAATAGCCAGAGCTCTCTGGGCGGTTCACAAAAATTAAAAACATTCAAAGTACAAAACAACAGTATAAAACCATAATATAAAATACAATATAAAAGCTCAACCAGATAAAAACAGCAGCAATGCAAAATTACAAATTTAAAACACCAAGTTAAAATTTATTCACAGACTGTTAAAATGCTGAGAGAATAAAAAGGTCTTCACCTGGCGTCTAAAAGCATATAATGTAGGTGCCAAGCGAACCTCCTTAGTAGTTCTTTTAGTAGTTCTTAGTAGTTCTCCTTAATAGTTCTTTTTGTGTCAAAGGCTCGATGTTTCAGATTTTAACAAAACCCTTCTTCAGGAGCTGACGCTAGACATAGGCTGCTAAGTTGAAAAAGCTTCCTGGATATTTAGTACAACGTTCTTTGAAAACTGACACTAGACACCCTAAAATTGCCCAACTGTACCACAGGAAGCAACACAAGAAAAGCCTATAAAATATAAGTTTCTGGCCAATTAGGAAGAACAGAGAGATATGAGAAGCTGTTATACAAATAAATTATTTGTATTATATAGACTTACATTCTCTTTTACATGCAAATAATCTCTCTTACTATGAGACAAAGAACTATTATTTTGCTATTTTGTGTTCCAGACCATACATGAACAGGTGCAGGAAATATACAAGGGCATGTTTGAAACCTAGCCTGAATTTAGAAGAAAAATATTGTTTAGTCATTGCAGCTTGACAGATAGAAGGCTTCTAAGGAAGACAAATATAGGGGAAATTACTTCATATGCAACTTCCAAAGGCAACATTTGGGATCTTTTTTCAAAATACATTTGTAATAGACTGGGGGGGGGGAATGACTTTTCCTATTGGGAGACCTTTTCTTTACTGAGGTTCCTCAAAAAGAAAGTCTGTCTTGTTGCTTGGGGAGTTTCTGAACCTTTTGCCAAGGACACCTCCCTTCAGCCCATCCCTTAGGAACAAATAACAATGAAGGTGCTTTGGATTCTCTTGCCCAAAGCTGTGCAATACAGGATTCATCAAAAACTTTGCGAAAATTCGACATACACAATTGGTAGCAGTTCAAAATTCCAAATAAAATAAAAACTCAGTCTAACATATCTAGTCACATGCAATATGCTTGAGTAGAGTTTTGGGGTTTAGAACATCTTGTGGAACATGCTTCTTTCAAAATATGTTACCAGTATGTACACAACCCAGGGCTACCTGATTAACCACACTTAATCCAAGGCCTCCCCAAAGTAGCTACCAGCATAGAACAAGCTCAATCCTTCACTCTTGATATGGGTGATGTAGAACTCTATTATCTTTGTGGTTTAAAATTGTATGTTTTTGTGATTTAAAATTTTTGTATATTGGTTTTAAGCGTTTTTATCCTATGTAAACCACCCAGAGAGCTTTGGCTATGGGGTGGTATACAAATGTAATAAATAATAAATAAATAATAAATAATAATCTTAAGATAAGAACATAAGAAGAGCCAAGATCAGACCAAGGGTCCATCTAGTCCAGCACATTGTTCACACACACTCTCAGGCAAGATTTGCATTTTTACTATGAAAGTATCAGTACAACTATGGTGTAAGGTTCTTTTAAGATAAAGTCTGTCTCAGAACAGCTGAACTATATTTAAGTAATCAAGGTCTGGGGGTTAATCAGTTCCTTGTATTCAGTGTGTGCTGCTGTTTGTCTAGACACTGGTCTGCAATGGAGAAATAAACGTTGTTTGTTTGCCATACAGGAGCCTCGATTGCTTTGGACTCTGCTCCACAAATCCCTCATAATAACCTGACATTACAGCAACAGCAATAAATGCAAAAGCTTAATCTATATAAATAAAAATGAAAAAGACTGTTCGTTACTGTCGTTATATCTCCGAAAGTTCTTCACCGATTGCTTTGAAATTTTGACACAGCGTTGCGTTCGAATACGCGAGCGTTGTTATGTAACTATGTTCTCTATGGGGTCAAAGGTTTGTCTTAAAATCGAAGAAATAGGCCTCCTCAAAACCAGTCCTGCTGATCATTGTGACATCGCCAACCAGTAGGCCAATCCGCTGCCTCTGCCTCCTCTCCTATTTGCATGTACTCTCGCAATTGGCTGAGTGAATATAGATGTCACACCTGTGACAGTTACACGTTCTGAAGAAAGGTAACTGCCAGGAGTTTCCAGTAACCTCCTCACCGTAAAAACATGCTTTTATATCTCCGAAAGTTCTTCACCGATTGCTTTGAAATTTTGACACAGCGTTGCGTTCGAATACACGAGCGTTGTTATGTAACTATGTTCTCTATGGGGTCAAAGGTTTGTCTTAAAATCGAAGAAATAGGCCTCCTCAAAACCAGTCCTGCTGATCATTGTGACATCACCAACCAGTAGGCCAATCCACTGCCTCTGCCTCCTCTCCTATTTGCATGTTCTCTCCTATTTGCTCTTATAGGTCATTGTGACATCGCCAACCAGTAGACCAATCCACTGCCTCTACCTTCTCTCCTATTTGCATGTTCTCTCCTATTTGCTCTTATAAGTCATTGTGACATCGCCAACCAGTAGGCCAATCCACTGCCTCTGCCTTCTCTCCTATTTGCATGTTCTCTCCTATTTGCTCTTATAAGTCATTGTGATATCGCCAACCAGTAGGCCAATCCACTGCCTCTGCCTCCTCTCCTATTTGCATATTCTCTCACAATTGGCTGAGTGAATATAGATGTCACACCTGTGACAGTTACACGTTCTGAAGAAAGGTAACTGCCAGGAGTTTCCACTAACCTCCTCACCGTAAAAACATCCTTTTTTAAAAACCAAACAATCTGCTTTACTTCATCCAAATAATGCCTCACAGAAGATCACACTTAGGTTGTCGTAATCGCAGAGCGGAAGCACTGCGACGAGAAATTGCAAATCAGACTGAGGAAGAACGGGCATCAGCAAACGAGAAAAAAAGAAAAAGAATGCCTCAAATACGTGCCAAGGAACCAGCCAAGCAACGTTCAGCCAGACTTGAGGATGCATGGTTGCGAGCACAGCAATCGCATTCTACAGCTTCAGATCTGCTTTGTTCTCAACAGAATGAACGCGACAGGCTGAGAGTGGCTGAAAGACGTCAACGAGAAACAGCACATCAGCGTCAAACATGACTCCGTGGTAAACAATCACACGATTACAATCGCCTTGCATTCCGGTACAACCCAGCTGATGATTATAGTTTGAGGTGGCATGTTCTCATCGGCACTATGACTGAAGTGTGTCCTTATTGCAAGGCTCTTAAATTTAATGGAGAAACAAAAGGAATGTGTTGCGCTGCTGGAAAAATTAAACTGCCTCAACTTGGAGAACCACCAGAGCCATTACAAACTTTGCTTGCCGGATATACCGCAGAATCAAAGCATTTCCTATCTAACATCAGGAAATACAACTCATGCTTCCAAATGACGTCGTTCGGCGCAGAAATCATCACAGCTCCATTTATGCCAACTTTCAAAGTCAAAGGACAAATTTATCATAAAGCCGGCTCCTTCCTTCCGTTTCAAGATAGTCAACATAAATTCCTACAAATGTATTTCATTGGTGATGGCAATGATGAATTGAAAAAGGTCCATCGTTTCAAAACTGCAACAGCTACTTCACGAAAAAAACAATTTAGTACATTTGTTCAAAACAGCAATTGACATGATGCCATCTGATACACACAAGATTGTTATTCATGCTGACAAAACGCCTGCTGGAGAACATGTGCGAAGATTCAATGCTCCAACTATAGACGAAGTGGCAATTGTTATAGTCGGAGATCAATCTTGACAGGACCTTTCAAAGGTGAAGATGTCCTCATTCCTCGCATTCCTATGATTCCAACAGATATGCCATTTCAATTTAAGAGATTGCAATTCCCAATTCGATTGGCGTTTGCAATCACCATCAACAAAGCTCAGGGCCAATCTTTAGAATTGTGCGGTTTAGATCTAAACTCAGATTGCTTCTCACATGGACAATTATATGTTGCGTGTTCTAGAGTTGGCAAACCAGACAATCTCTATATCTACACAGACAATGGAACAACTAAAAATATTGTATATCCACAAGCATTGTGAAATTAAACATATTAGAAACATCCACTTTGTCTTTTCTTTCTTTTCAATTTAACCAGACTGAGCCACAGCAACGCGTGGCAGGGTACAGCTAGTCATACATAAATTCAAACACATTCAACATCATTCTAAGCAAGGCTTCTAAGCTTTTCTTCTTCACTTTTTATTTTTTGTTCTGTTTTGTTAATTTCATTCATTCATTCAAGGAACCCAAGGTGGCGTACATAATCCTCCTCCTGTTAGCATAGTTGTCTAATGTTAGCATAAGTGTCTCCATTTTTAAAAGGAAACTGTGAAATACACCAAGCAAAATGTCATGATGTCCTGTATATGAGAATGTCTCCTTGAGTGCATCCTTCTTATCTAACATAAACAAGAGCTCTGGCTCCAGCTGGCTCCAGTGCTCTGCTGTGTCAAAGTTAACTTCTGTAACTTACTGTCAGGCCAAAGGTATTGTTTACAGAACTGTTTAGCATAATTAGCTATGCACAAGTGTTATGTTCTGATTGGTTAATGCTGCTACTGGGCCCTGCCCCTTCCAAGCTCAAATACTGTACCATATTCCCTGTGTCTTTTGTCTGATTGCTCCCTTTGAAGAGACCAGGCCTTGATTACTAATCAATAAAGCGCTTTTGAACCCTCTGTCGCTGGAATGGTGGAGTCGTGCTTAAGGGCTGTTTGGATTTCGTCCTTGGGTGAAAAGAACATTGATCTAACACTCCTCCTCTCCATTTCTATCCTCACAACAACAACCCTGTGAAGTAGGCTGGGTGAGAGTCTGTGACCAGCCCAGAGTCACCCAGTGATCTTCCGTGGCTGAGCAGGGACTAGAACCTTGATCTCCCGACAAGTTGGGGAAGCTGATCCTAGTGTTGCATGTTCTGAGTCTCCTTTATGTACTTTTTGGATGCTATGAAATATGTTCAAACTTTTTTGACTATTATTTATGTTACTTATCTAAGAATAACAAACATGTACTTCTACCTTAAATCTTGGTATGTCTAAATAAGACTATTGAATTATGTTTGTGGTACTAAAATATTTCCCCAATAGCATCCTGTCTTGTGAGGTTGTCTTCTTATTTCATATCTGTTGTACCGTTTTCTTCGATTCTAAGACGCCATCAATTGTAAGACACTAATTTCAGTACCACCAACAGAAAAAAAGCTTTGATTCTAAGAAATAATAAACGCACCTGTGATTCTAAGATGCACCCTGTTTTTAGAGATGTTTATATGGGGAAAAAAGTGTGTCTTACAATCAAAGAAATACGGTACTTATGATCTGGGACAGGCTTCCTGGTTACTCATCTGATGGTCCTTCTGGCCTCATTATGTAGTTAATTGTTTTATAGTATCCTCTTTATTGATGTGAAGTGGAAAACCTAACTATAAATTTGACATTGGCACCTCCTTATCTGGATTCCCTCTCTTTCAATAAAGAGAAGCTATTACATGATCTGACAAAACAAAAAATCCTTTGCTGGTAAAGCGCCAACTTTTCCTGATGTCAGATTCCCTTAAGAGTTTGCTCACGCCTGGAAGCATTCCAGATATCATCTCACTGGAGGCCAAGATACTCTCTCAGACATTCCTCTCTGTATCGAACTCTCTATTGTCCTTCTATTTTTTATGTCAGCGATCTAGATAGTAAATTAGAAAACCACACTGGCTGGATGCACCTGCCTAATGACTCTAAACTGACATCTCAAAAGATCAGCCAGATTGAAACAATCAGGCCATTATAAAAAAAGTGCTTAAGTTTTTGGATGCACATTAGGAAAGAAAGAGATGACATAAGCTTATTCAAAGTTGCCTAGCAGATTGCTAATTTACCAGATGTTCTACTGAACATTTTTGAGTTATATCAGAATATAAGAGTTTGACACAACTTACTTTTGTGATAGTCTTTAAAATGGCAAGGCGATCCATAGGTGGCGGCAAACCCACATACAGTGTTTTATCCAATCTTCCTGGGCGCAAAATAGCTGGGTCTATAATATCTGATTGAAAAATGAGAAAAGAATAGTATTCAGACTTTGGATACAAAATTGGAAACACATGAGGAAAAAACTCCCAGGAGGCACATCGTGGGAACTTTTTCAGAGTAGAAAGATGCATTTCAAAAACAAAGTACTTCGTCTCTAGTAACACAGCTTTCCATCACCTAACAAAACTGCATAGCAGAGGTTCTCAATGCAGTGCCACATGCACTATGGCACCCACAAGGATTGCCAACACTGCCCTTGAAGCTCTCCAATCCATGCCTCACTCAAAAGAACGTTGTTGTTTTTTCAATGGAAAATATTAGGGCAAGCTTCTTCCTTGCTTTTCTAGCCTCTAACCTTGTCTCTCTACCCCTTTGCCTTGTAATTTCCCCCTCCTTCCCACTTTTAGCTCACTGTTTCTCCCCCTCCTAGTCTCCAGACTTGCTCTTTCTCTCCCCTCTACTCCTTTGCTTTGGTAACTTAGCAGTCATGGAATAAGAGCAGAGGTCCTCTTATGGATCAGTAACTGGTTAGAGAACAGAAAACAGAGAGTAGGAATAAATGGTCAATTCTCCCGATGGAGGGAAGTAAATAGTGGGGTCCCACAGGGATCAGTATTGGGACCAATTCTTTTCAACTTGTTCATAAATGATTTGGAATTAGGAGTGAGCAGTGAAGTGGCCAAGTTTGCTGATGACACCATATTATTTAAGGTTGTTAAAACACAAAGGGATTGTGAAGAGCTCCAAAGGGATCTCTCCAAGCTGGGACAGTGGGCATCCAAATGGCAGATGCGGTTCAATGTAAGCAAGTGTAAGGTGACGTTGGGGTAAACCCCCCACCCCCCACACTTCAAGTATAACCTGAAGGGATCTGCCTACAAGGTGGTAAGCTCAAATAGCATTGAGTATAACTAATTAGTGTTTTGGGTACCTTGTAATTATAATCTTTATTATGCTCTTATATAATAATGTTGGAGGGCTCCACCCCAAACATAGAGCCATGGCTCCTTCTATGAACAAGGTAGTGAGGCCAATGTACTCTGATTTTTTGTATTGTTCTTACTGAATGATAATTCATATCATTTTTACCAATATTTGAGATATAAATTGTATTGTTCTACAGCGTCCAACTGATGAAGACTCTTCGAAATGGGAATTGTACCGGACACCTGTTTTATTTAAACACCTAGAACAATTTAGACTCCTAGAAATGTGAATGCTTATTTAGACGCCCTGATTAGTGAATGTGTGTGGGGATACAATTCTGTACCTTTACTACAAAAATATTTTCCCCATATGCTGTTTAGTAACATGTTACTGAGACTTTAGTGCTGACACATTGGACACTATTTTTGTTATTGTTTTCTTTATTTTCTATATCGTGGAAGCTTCTACACTGTTGGATTTCTTTGGAGGGGTTTAAGGCGGTGTATCAGCAAGGAGAAAGTCTTTTGTATACTTTTTACAAACTGTCTATGTAAGAATTCTGTATATAATCACCCACGTTTGTAATAGATTGCATCTACCTTATATTTCACGAGTGAGTCTTTGTGGTTGAGTGCTCAGCACTCCAAATGTGTTTTTGGTTAAATAACCAACCATTGACTATTTAAACCACCATTGGTTATCACGTTGTCTGAACGCAGTCTATGTCTTTCTTTCCAGTTGAGTCACTGCTAAGTCCAGTGTTACTTTTGTGGTTGATGCTACAAACTATTTATATTGTCCTGGACTCTGGGAATTCAGGGTTGGTCACTGATTCCTTGTGCCCAGTGAAACTGCCCTGGGAATTCCCCCATCTGTTACCCGAGGGGTGTGTGTGTGGCCACTACCATAAAAAGTGGTTCTGTTTGAATCATGCTTCCTTTCACCTTCCTTTACAATTTCATATGGACTCATTTTTCTGTATACTTTTCATTTATATGCTTCGCCACCTCAGAACACAGTGGGAAATGCATGAACTAGCATGCAGTTGGGAGTCAATTTCAACAACAATAAATCACTTCCATAAGTCACTCTCAACCATTAATTTTAGAGGACATCAAAACAATCTGAGCAGCTACAGAAGAACAAATAGTGACTAATTTGCATGATATGACTGTTGAGATCCTTGAACTGGACTCAGATTTTTTCTTTTTCCTTATTTCTGAACTGATCTGCAAAACCCGGATAAAAGCCTTGAGTCAGCAAGAGACAATTACTGGAAAGGCCAAGTTTGCAGGTGTGCTTAATTGTTTAATTGGACTGTGACATAGTGTGAAGTTTTCTATGAGTGCCAATTATGTATTGCATCAGTTGTACAGTAAAGTGTATATAAGGAGTGTTTGATATCTCTGTAACCAGCTTAAATAATCACTCTGTTCCTGTGAAAAACTGCTGTCTGATGTATTTTCTATCTGATCATGTGTGAGTATATTTGTACATTGTTTATGCCATAATGAACTGCCAGTAAAGTATTTATTTTTGTACACTACAAACCTAAATTCTCTGCCTTACAATTTATTGAGTCTTCTACTAGTTTCATAGTTAAGACCGTTGTATTCTGCTATCACTGATAAGTCCAGTGATTAAAAACCCGTCAATGACATCTGAACCTGGCATGTCTTAATTTTTGTGAACAAGTATGGTTTTAGCTGATCCAAATCCTCTGCAGTTTGGATTTATTAAACCTAGTCTCAAATATTTCACACTACTATAAATAAAACACATGGAGCACCTCTACAGTGGCTGCATCTTTACCTTCTTATCATGAGCAGACACATGTACATGCATAAGAACAGACACTAATCTTATGAGCATTATGTGATGCTCCTAAGATTAGTTCCAATTGTCCAAAACTTCTTACCTGGCCTGTTGGTGGCTGCCATAATGAAAACCTGACGACGAGATTCCAGGCCATCCATCTCTGTTAGCAACTGGTTCACTACACGAATGCTGGCACCTGACTGTAAGAGTAAGAATGCAGTGAAATGACAAAAGCAACATAATCCAGGGATGGGGAACCTCTCTCAAGCTTCTTCTCCAGGCATTGCCCCATCTCCTGTCAAGAAAAAGCTCTTATCTCCAATCAGCAGGTGACAGGAGATAAGAGATTTTCCCTAAAGGGGAGAGGGTGCAGGCCTAGGGAGGAAGTCAGAGAATGATTCACTCCTGTTTACTTCTGAGGTTTGCCCTGCTTACTTGTAAGCAGACACAATTGTAGCTCCAACCACTCTGCCTTTGGCCGCACCCACCTTTCCCGGATTGGAATTCAGCCCTTAGGCTGAAAAAGGATTCCCCATCCCTGACGTAAACTGACAATCACAGATTAAAAACAAAATCTCTAGTTTAGGGCTCCTTAAATTTTTGGACCCGTGGGTGCATTTGAGAATTTGAGATACTGCTATGGGCATTACCACAAAATGCCTAATCAGTGGATCGCCGCTTTGGTGTCTGCCCTGCATATAGCGACCTTATAGGTCCATCTTATTCAGCAAAAAAATTTCTTTGTGTTTATTGGATACTGCAACATCTTTTCAACAAGGGATTGTCTAATTCAGCTAATCACTGGCAGCAAGTAGCTGAATTAGACACGCCCCATACCCAACAATGGGGAAAGACTTTTGTAAATCACCCAGAGAGCTTCAGCTATGGGGCGGTATATAAATGCAATAAAAATAAATAAATAAAGATTGCATGGCAGAGGGATACCCTGACACACTCTTTCGTGAACAAACTACCCTGAGAACCTATGGTTTGTTTTAGTTGATCCAAATCCTCTGCAGTTTGGATTTAATAAACCTAGTCTCAAATATTTCGCACTACTATAAAATAAAACACATGGAGCACCTCTACAGTGGCTGAATCTTTACCTTTTTATCATGAGCAGACACATGTACATGCATAAGAACAGACACTAATCTTAGGAGCATTATGTGATGCTCCTAAGATTAGTTCCAATTGTCCAAAGCTTCTCACCTGGCCTGCTGGTGGCTGCTATAATGAAAACCTCCTTACTTATATCCCTTCACATTGAATTTTTGTAGTGGTCTGTATTATACAGCAGTGGTTACTCGCTCAATCTGATATTTCCAGATTATAAGAACCCCCAATGTAGTGTACTCAGGTGGTCAAAGCTAGCCCCACTTCTTCCACTATATCTTTAAGCCTTAAAGCAGGGGATGAGTAGGTCAGTGCAGTACATTGTACACAGTGGAAGATTTGGATTCAGGGATGTGGATTCAAGACCCAACTCTGTGCCAGGGACTAATTTGAGCGAGTCATTGGTCATGTTTGCATGATTTGACAATGTACCCTATTTATTTATTTATTTATTACATTTTTATACCGCCCAATAGCCGAAACTCTCAGCTTATGAATAAGTTACAAGTGTGGGTTATTTTTGGAATGACTCACAGTGTGCTCAACAGACTATTGGGCACCATGGGCTGTTCTCCCCCTCCTTCCTCCACCCAGTCTCCTCCGCAGCAGAACCACATTGCCTGCCCATCCCATCTCCTTCCCTGCCCTGGTCACGATCCCTTTTCATTTCCCCTCTTTTCTTTTCATTTTTTTCATCCCCTGACATCTGCGCAAATGGGGTTGCAGGAACTTGCGCAAATATGTTCGTAATTTCTCTTTTTAAAAAATGGATCTGTTTTTTGTAGTTGCTCAAGTGAGCACTTGCAGCTGTCAGACCTGTGTAGCTTTGCTTTGTCAATATCCTTGTATGCTTTGGCTGTTGAATGGAATGAAGTGCAGTATGAAACATACAAGGAAATTGGTAAGATGAGACTGCATATAGGCTAATATGCACACCGTCTGAGACTGACAGGTCAGGAAGACAAGATTATCCACTTAGCAAGGCGATCCTCAGGGTTTTAAGTGCTGAATTGACACTGTAGGTACCCTGCTTCCATTCTACACCTCCCTGAGTATCCAGCAAGTCCTTTTAAGAGGGATCTAGGCTACCTGACCTTTTCAGAGTTCCCTTTCACAACTGAATGTAATATGGAACAATTTTCCTCGCAGGGCTATTTTGAAAGCAATAAAAATGGCAAGAGACATTAATGTACATTCTGCAATATCACATCAAAGTGAAGTGAATGGAAAAAGTGCATTTAGGCTCACCTCACGATCTGATCTCCGAGGACATAAAGCATCAACTTCATCAAAGAATATAACACAAGGTGCTGAATTCCTCGCACGCTGGAAAACCTGACGTACTGCACGCTCACTTTCTCCCACATACTGAAATAGGGAAGGGAATGACAAATAAATTCCGTGGAATATCTGCTTTCATAGATAAACCAGATTATTTGGAGAGGCTTATCGAAAGGGCAAGTTCAGAGGGACTTCACCTTGAAAATTCTACCCCTAAGGAGTAAGCCTTGGACTCATGCACAGCAGCCCTTGTAAATGCAGGTTGCTTACCTGTAACTGTAGTTCTTCGAGTGGTCATCTATGCATTCACACATATGGGCTTTGCGCCTGCGCAGAGACCAGACCGGAACCTTCTATAGCTGAGTGGAACGTTTTTGGCGGGAACCCCTCCCCCACGCTACTGCGCATGTCCATGGGGTTCCCGCCCTTCCCTCAGTTTACAGGAGTCCGACATTGTGCCCCCATAAACCTGAGTGTAATTTCAATAAAGTACATTCCACATATAATTGTGTCATTTATAAGTCTCACACCACCAAGTGGGGATGGTGGGTGGGTTGTGTGAATGCATAGATGACCACTCGAAGAACTACAGTTACAGGTAAGCAACCTGCATTTCTTCTTCGTGGTCTCTATGCATCACACATATGGGCGAGTAGCAAGCTGACATACCTTTGGAGGTGGGTTGGTGCATCATCTGAAGATCTCTGAAAGCACTGTCCTCCCAAACGAGCAGTCCTGCCTCGCACGGGTGTCCAAACTGTAGTGCTTGATAAACGTGGATGGAGTGGACCACGTTGCGGCTCTACAGACTTCAGTCAGTGGAACACCTCTGGTGAAGGCCACCGAAGTTGAAACAGCTCTGGTGGAATGAGCTGTCACAGGTTTCACTAACTCTATTTTAGAAATAGAGTAGGCCAATTCAATTGCCTCCACTATCCAACGTGACAGTCGTTGGCAGGAGACAGGGAGTCCCTTAGAAGGCTCCCCATAACAAATAAACAATTGTTTTGTCTTTCTAAAATTGTCCGTTCTGTCTTTGTAAAAAGCAAGAGCCCTTCTTACATCGAGAGTATGCAAGGAAGACTCAAGAGGTGTAGTTGGGTTAGGAAAGAAAGCAGGTAAAGTAATGTGCTGGGACAGATGAAAAGTTGACACTACCTTAGGTAGGAAGGCTGGGTCTGTGCGTAGCACAACCTTGTCCTTATGAAAAATAGTGTACGGGACATCTATCCTAAGAGCTTTAAGCTCACTTGCACGTCTTGCCGATGTGATGGCTACTAAAAAGACAGTCTTTAAAGTAAGCAGCCTAAGGTCTGTCGAAGCCATGGGCTCGAAGGGCTTGCGTGTCAATGCTTGCAGCACAACTGACAGGCTCCATGGCGGCACGATAGTCTTCACAGTCGGTATCGTGTTCTTCAGACCTTTCAGAAATTTCTTGGTTGTTGGATGGGTAAAAGGTGTAAAACCATCCACACCCCGATGAAAAGATGTAATCGCAGCAAGGTGAACCCTGATGGATGCGAGCTTAAGTCCCTGCTGGAAAAGTGTCAATAAATAATTAAGGATGAAGGATAAGTGGCAAGATTCTGGTGTTTGATCTTGTTCTGAAGCAAAGTTCCGAAATCTTTGCCACTTTGCTGTATAAGCCTTCCTTGTGGAAAGCTTTAATGCTGCTAGTATGATATGATCCACAGTCAAAGTTCTGGTACCGGAGGAGGAGTGGTTGCTATCCTCCATGCAGTCATCTTGAGGGTCGACAGATCTGAGTGTCGAACCCTGCCCTGGTGTCGAGACAGGAGCTTCGGTATCGACGGGAGCCTGATGTAATCCCCTCTCGATAACCGAAGAGCGTGGGAGAACCACGTCTGTCGAGGCCACCACGGTGTGATCAGGATGCAATCGGAGTTGTCCATCTGGATCTTGGCTATCACTCTTGTCAAAAGTGGAAAGGGAGGAAACATGTACAAGAGATTTCCTCTCCAAGTCCTGGTGAAAGCGTCTCCTAGAGAGCGCTTTCCTTTTCCTGCCCTGCTGCAAAACTTGGTACAGACTGCGTTGTCCTCGGTAGCGAAGACATCGACAGCAGGGCGGCCCCAGTACCGAAAAAGACTTTCTCGGAGTTCGACATCGAGCTCCCACTCGTGGTCGACATGAAAGGACCTGCTGAGAGAGTCCGCAATGATGTTCTCCTTGCCGGCTACATGGATCGCAGTCAGGTAAGTCCTTCTCTTTATGCACCAGTTCCATATCCTGAGTGCCGAACGGTTCAGGGGGTGTGATCTTGTTCCACCTTGCCTGTTGATGTATGCTACTACGGTAGTATTGTCCGTCGCGATCAAGACATTCTTGCCCTCGATCATCTGTGCAAATGCTTTTATTGCATTTTCTACTGCCAGGAGTTCGAGGTGATTGATGTGCTGTTCTCTCTGTGATCGAAGCCAACGACCTTGAGCGGTAAGGGAGTTGCAATGAGCTCCCCATCCTTCTAGGGATGCATCCGTTGTGATCGTTACCGAGGGCGACTGCTGTTGGAATGGAACGCCCTCCAGAAGCGTCGACATCGAGAACCACCATTTCAGAGATGCCCTCACTTGCTTCGGTATCGAAAGGTAAGTTCGTCGAGCATTGTGTCTGAGATCGAAAGTCCTTAAAAACCAGGCCTGCAATATCCTCATTCTGAGTCTTGCAAATCTGATGACTGCAGTAGTAGCTGCCATCAGACCTAATAGTCTCTGAACTGTCCATGCCGAAACCTTTCGGCGGCTCTCGGTATCGATGGCTAACTGCTGTAAGGTGTTCGCCCTGATTGAAGGTAAGTATGCCCTCCCGTCTCGAGAGGATAGGGTTATCCCTATGAAGTCCAATCTCTGCTGTGGAGTCAAAATGGACTTTTCGTGGTTCACCCAAAGCCCCAACGAGTCCAACAGGTTGAGGGTGGTTAGTATATCCGACTGGAGCGCCTCGCTGCTGTCCGCTACGAGGAGCCAATCGTCCAGGTACGGATACACGTAAATGCCTTTCTGCCTTAGGTGGGCGCATACCACCGCCATGACCTTCGTGAAGACTCTCGGTGCCGTGGCCAACCCGAATGGAAGAATGGTGAACTGGTACTGGGATGCACCGATCGAAAACCGCAGGTAAGCTTGATGCGACTTCCTGATGGAGATATGGAAGTACGCATCCTTCAGATCCACCACTGCGAACCAAACTCCTTTTTGTAGAAGCTGCAAAATTGAAGTAACCGTTGTCATACGGAACTTCTTCGGGGTGATGAACTTGTTCAGTTGTCTTAAGTCCATGATCGGTCGAAGACCTCCATCTTTCTTCGGGACCGTGAAGTAACGGGAGAAAAAACCTTGGTTGATTTCCTCTGTAGGTACGGGAGAAATGGCTCCCTTCGCCAGCAAGGTCTGTACCTCGAGCAGCAGAGGAGGGGATGGAGTCGTTACTTTCACGCCGGAAAAAGGAGGAAGGGCATCGAGCTCGATGGCATAGCCCGAATTGATGATAGTGAGCACCCAGGAGTCCGATGTTATTGACTCCCATTGATGGTAATGGGGTGCTAGGCGGTTCGCAAAAGGGAGTGGATCTGGGGCCGAAGAGTCAAACACGCTGCTTCTTAGAGAAGTCGGGTTGCCTCTTGTCCTGCTGGTATCTGCCCTGGTAAGGCCTCTTCCTCTGCAGCTGTTGTTGTTGCTGTCTCTGTTGGCCTTGGTAATGAGGCCGCTGCTGATATTGTTGTTGCATAAGTGGCCTTGACCATCTTTTAGGTCTGTACTGTGCTGGAGGAGCAGAAAAACCCATCTTCTTCGCAGTCGATCGAGCCTTATAGATGTTATCTAGGGTCTCGTCGGTCTTGCTATTAAACAAGCCTTCGCCATCGAAAGGCATGTTTTCGATCCTAGATTTAGTTTCGGTAGCGAGATTGGCAGATCTCAGCCATGCGTGTCTCCTCAAAGATATGGCCCCCATCATGCTCTTTGAGTGACAATCGACTTGATGTCTTGCAGTCGATAGTTGTTGTCTCGCAATCGCTGATGCCTCCGATTGAAAAACTCTCGCCAAGTCTCTTTTATCCTCTGGGAGGTAGTCACATAGTGACCCCACTTTCTCCCAGAGGAAAAGTTGGTATCGTGCCATCGTTGCTTCGTAAGTTGAGGCCTTGATACCGAGAGATGCCGCGGAGTAGATCTTTCTACCTGCCAAATCCAACTTTCTGCCCTCCTTATCTACGGGAGCGGAATGGGCTCTTTGTGACTGACCCTGAGCTGACTCCACCACGATCGAATTTGGTTTTGGGTGCTTGATTAAAAATCCAGCATCCCGCTCTTGAATCCGATAAAGAGTCTCTAATCTTTTCGAAGTGGGTTGTGTCACAGATGGTGTCTCCCATGAGAGTTGCGCTGCTTGTTTGAGAGCCGGAGGAAACGGGATAGCAATTGTTGAGGTCGTTTTTGTTTGAAACACATCGTAGATGGGATCGATTACCGGTTCGTCTGCTTGCTCAAGGTCTAAACCGAGTGCACGGGCCATTCTTAACATGTGATCTGAGAACCTCACCATATCATCCGATGGCGATGAGGGATCCTCTCCATGTACAGCATCATTTGGTGATGGTACCGATGCTGCTAAAGAATGAACTGAATCGGAGTCAGATGGGTAGTTACCCTCTGGTGACGAAACAGTAACCAGCTGCATCTGATGTTGTGCTGGATCAACTAATACCTGCTGCGTCGGTAGCGTAGCAGCTGCAGTGATTGGTGTCGACGAACGGCTATGGCGTCGAACAGGAGATTGGTGGATAGATGAAGGAGGCAGTGGTAATTGGCAAATTCTGGATGTGGGTGGAGGCTGGGCGAAATATTCCTCCGGTGGATATTGATCATAATATCTCTGAGGCCGGTAGCGATCCCAGTCATAATAACCTTGTCTGGTTTGGGGCTCAGAATATTGAGATATTCTGTCCCAATCACGCCTCGGTGTTCGTCTAGGCGAAGGTTGTAGTGGAATTATATCTTGAGCTACTTGAGGTCTGACAGGCTCTCTCAATGAGGCTGCCGATGCCGAATCACGTAATTCACCCTCCGATAAACTGGGAGGGTGCGTCGGTACCATCTTCTTCGGTATCGACTGGGGTCTCGGCGTCGAGACATGCCTCAATACCGAAACAGCCGTTACGGTAGGAGGGGTTGTTTGTCTCCGAGAAGACTCGGATAGTCGAGGAGAACCATGAGAGGTTTTCTCAGTATCCTTTTTCTTCTTTTTCTTTTTCTTCTCCATTTCGGAGGAAGATTTTGGCGTTCTGGCCTTTTTTGAAATTTTCTTGGCTGCAGAACTTGCCAATGACCGGCCAGGCGTCAGGGGTATCTGTGCCCTATCAATTGCTCTGGCTTGCACACTCGTCCCTGTGCCTCGGTCAGAAACGGGCTTATCAGTTGCCGTTTTATCCATTGGAGCCTCCGTAGCTCTGAGGGCTTTCTCCCAAAGTATTGAGCGAAGACGGTCTGCCCTGTTCTTTCTGGTCTGTTTTGTAAAGGACATGCAATGGTGGCACGCCTCTACAATATGACCTTCGCCTAAACAAAGGACACAAAGGGAGTGTCCGTCTGTAGGAGGTAGTTTGGCTCCGCACTTGACACACTTGCGGAACGGGGCCTTTACTGCCATGCGGCAGTCGCGACCGTAGTCGCTAAGATAAACTATCTACAAGAATATAATAATTTTCTTTCTTTTTTTTTTTTTATAGATAAAAAGAGAAAAAGGACGAAAAAGAAGAAAGCTGAAGAAAGCTGAAGAAAAAGGTAAGCTTAGAATATATTAAAACAGATTTAAACAGAGAAACGCTAGAGGTTTAGTCTTTCGGTCTAGGCACGATGGCGGACGACGAAGAACTGAGGGAAGGGCGGGAACCCCATGGACATGTGCAGTAGCGTGGGGGAGGGGTTCCCGCCAAAAACGTTCCACTCAGCTATAGAAGGTTCCGGTCTGGTCTCTGCGCAGGCGCAAAGCCCATATGTGTGATGCATAGAGACCACGAAGAAGAACTTTACCACAGGCAGAAAGTAGTTCATCTGATTCACTAATTTCCTGGACCCCTACCCCATCCCAAACTAATGAACTGCTTTTTATGATATTAATTGGTATAGAATTATTACAAATGAATGAATAAATAAGGTTCATGCAACTGGGCCAAAATGCTACAACCAAATTCAATTTATTATTTCCCCTGCTGACAATTCAGCTCTATTGAGATAAATATGAATAAATATGATAGTATGGAATTCACTACATTGATTATGCATTTTGACACTTTTTTATAATCATCCACTGAAAAATTCAATTAGCGGCAACTGAGCCCTATAAACAGAACTCACCATATTCAACAGCTCAGGGCCTTTCACTGAAATGAAATTCAGCCCAGACTCATTTGCCACAGCCTATGAAAAAGGCAAATAAAACCATTTTAACCTGGAGCCTAAGAGTACAGTGTTAGCACATTTGGACTTTTTTACTTAGAAAAAGGTGAGTAAGAGGAAAAAACTTTTCCCTCTCCACTTCCTCAACTCTATCATGCCCCCCTTTCTTCCCCCTCTCCTAAAATTAGTACCAGGATCATTCAATGAAACTGAATGGTGGGAAATTCGAGATGGATAAAAGGAAGCACTTCTTCACACAGCACATATTTAAACTATTTCAGATGTAATAATGGCTACCAACTTTGGATGGCTGTAAAAGGGGAGTAAAGAACTTCATGGAGGACAAGGCTATCAATGATTGGGTTCGGTCGATGGTTTGTTTCCTGAACCCCCACATGGGCTGGTCACGCAATCAGCATTTCCCCAATAACCTTTGCTGTGTCGTTCAAACTCAGCTCATGACCTGGCAGGGCTGGCTCCTAACCCATCCTACAACCCATGACTTGCAGAAGGGGTCGTGGGGTGGGTGAGAAGCAACCCCCGCTGCACACCAGCTCAGGAGGCATGGGTGATTAGGGAAACACTGGTCACGCAACCAGCAAGTGAGGGGATGGGGGAAACAACTCACACTGTATTGTTTCCCCCACTGCCTACTAGTCATGATAGGGATGCGCTACCTCCAGTATCAGGGCCCTTTGATCAGACCTGGCATGGCTCCTCTTATGTTCACCAGTTGAATTTCCCTTGGGAGGGCATTCCAGAGTTGGGGTGCCATCACAGAAAAGACCTTCACCTTTGTGCCTTCATGATGGACATGGCACTCTGAGAAGAGCCTCCTTCAATTATCTTAATGCATGGGCAGGCTGATCATGTAGGGAGAAGCACTCCTCCAGATATTCGGGTCCCAAGCTGTTGAGGGCTTGAAAGATGAGCACCAGTACCTTGTATTGGGCTTGGAATCAAACAGACAGCCAAAATTACCTTAGCAAGTAGAGTTTTGCCACAACCAGGAGGGCCAGCAAGCAGCATGCCGGCTGGAGCTGTGAGGCCAAGGGCTCTGAATTGCTCAGGATTCCGCACGGGTGCCTGTAACAGAGCAAATGCCATACATGGGTGAAGCTAGAAAAACAACTGGTTTTCTTCAACTGTTAGCATACAGAGGAAGGATTCCACAAGGATCACAACAGGATTTTATCAATTAACTCAAAAACAAAAAGGAAGACTCCACTGCAACCATTCCGTTCTAAAATAGGGAATGAAGCTGTCGGATTCTGATGGTCTTTTTCTGGGAATTGGCAAGCAAGCTCCCCCGTCAAGTTGCTGGTTCTAAGAACTTAAGAAGTGCCCTGCTAGATCAGGCCAAGGGTTCACCTGGTCCAGAATTCTGTTCACACAGCGGCCAACCAGCTGTCGACCAGGGACCCACAAGCAGGACACAGGTGCAACAGCACCCTCCCACCCATGTTCTCCAGCAACTGGTGTATATAGGCTTACTGCCTCTATACTAGCACACAGACATCAGGACTAGTAGCCATTGATAGGCTTCTCCTCCAGGAATTTATCCAACCCCCTTTTAAAGTCATCCCAATTGGTGGTCATCACTACATCTTGCAGCACTGAATTCCATAGTTTAACGATGCATTGTGTTCTCTGGAATGGTATGCCATTACTGAGGTTGGGTCCCACCAGAGCTCCTCAAGAAGACAAACTTTGGGATGCAGTGTCAGATTTACCACAGTCCTACATGAGTTGAGCATTAATTTGTATATTAAATCAATGCTCCAGTCAGAAAATGAAAATGAAACAATTTTTATATATTACCACTTGAGCATGTTGGCATTTACTTCCATCTAAATCTCCCATAATAGCTGTTGCTGCTCCTCATAGCACTAGTTTCTCCTTTCTGATCAGTTCTGTGTTCAAATGCTATATACTATAGACCCTTGCCATGAAGCAGATTATGTGATAAGGAAATTCTATTATCTGGACAGAAATAGTTACTTGGAACCATTGTTCTATCTCCTTTTCATGTGTTGCTCCTGTTCCCATGCATATTAGGGGAGTGCCTTTATGCGGCTAACTCAAAAGTCACAAAATAGTGTGCAAGCTTCCAGGTTCTCCAGATCTCTTCATCAGTAAAATGGCAAACAACACACAAAAAAGTGTGGACTGATGGCTGATATTCAAGCCATAGAGTCTGCCTTTAGTCACAGCCTTAAGATGGAATGTGGAAAGGTTCCAGACATCCAAATTAAGCTGTTCCAGGAGTTGTGATGGTTTCAGGTTGCATTTAGAACCATGTCTGGGGATGTTTGGATCAAAAACAAACAAACAATGGTTTATCCCCCGTTTTTTGAAATATAAAATCTAGTTGTTACTCAGAACTGTCTCCATCTTTAAGCAAAACACACAGTTCCTTGGTAAGTGGAAAATAGAAATAGAAAACAACAAAACCAGTGGTAGACTTTTTGTGCACATTTAGCAATTTGAGAAACTCTCCTGGGCTTCACCCCAAAATGGCCACTATTTGGAGGAATGGCTAGTCACAAAGGCCAAGTAAACTGCCCAAAGAAATGACTTCAAGGCAGAGTGGGCGGGGGGTGGGTGGGCTGAGCCTTAACATACTAAATGACTTATTTAAACCCACAATTTTCATTTAAAGAAAAAAAAGTGGAAAGGAACCCACTGGGAAACCTTGGTGGGAAGGTGCCCACAGACGCCATGTTGGCCACCCTTGAACTAGAAGTTTTATAGTAAAAAAAGTGGAGATAATTTCAGATGGCACACTATTTTTTTAAATAAAAGGCAGTAGAAGCCAAATTGCTTTAACAAGTAGTTGGAGGGGCTGTACCCTCAGACAATGAAGTCTCAATTTGCCTGATGAAAAGTTCTGGAGGATTCAAAAGCTTGTATACTTTGTGACCCTTGAGTTGGATTTTTGATTTTTTTCTTATAGCTAAGGTGGCTACCTTTTCTTTTTGGCGTTCTCAAATTACATTCAGGCTTGATCAAAAAGATAGCGTTTGACAGATTAAATATAATGCTGCAGTGTATGTGAATCAGCTTTCATTTCAAAGGGAAATTATTCCAGGATTTCAAGTTTGTTGCAAGCTTCCTAGACCAACCCAAGGAAAAGCACAAAATGTGTCAGGTTCAGAATGGCTGGCAACATCACACAGCTTAATTTTTGGAAGTTATTTCAGCCTTGAACCCACTGAACTACCTACGTGCGAGGATTTTGTAAAAAGAAAAAGGGGAAAAAAAGCGTCCACCCATACCAATATTGCCATGGTGAGCTCCTCCCGAACATCCTCCAGGGCTCCAATATCTGCCCACGTCACATCAGGGACTGTGACAAAGCCTTCTCTCTTGGCTGAGGGTTGCACTGTAGAGAGGGCAACGATGAAATCATTCAACTCAATGCAGAGCTTTTGCAGATGCTCCTCCCCCAGGGGATCAGGTTCCTTTAGCAACTGAAGCAATCTCTGTAATTCATCCTACAGAAGGAAGGATCAGAAGTAGGAAGGTGAAAAATATAAGAATGGGTCAGATTAGCAGGAAGGAAAAGAAATCACCCAAAATTTTACATATACAATCAAATCTGCTCTAGACATGTGCTTGATTACAACACACTTGTACCGACAGGCTTAGTAGGCATGTATATTTTAAGAATAAATCTGCCAAACTAAACTTATTCCCAACCCCATTTAAAAATCGGTATCATGCAAAGTAATTGTTCTGTACTAATCAGACCTCATCTACATTACCTTGTCCAATTGTGGGCACCTTAATTTAAGAAGGATATAGACAAACTGGGAAAGGTGCAGAAGGCTACAAAGAATCGTAGAATAGCAGAGTTGGAAGGGGCCTACAAGGCCATTGAGTCCAACCCCCTGCTCAATGCAGGAATCCACCCTACAGCATCCCTGACAGATGGTTGCCCAGCTGCCTCTTGAATGCCTCTAGTGTGGGAGAGGCACAAATAAGGTCAGCTGTACAGAAAACAAGTAACTATGAGGAAAGGTTAAAGGAACTGCATTTTCTTAGCTTTGAGAAGGCTGAGGGGGGGACATGATATTATTCTAGCAATACCTGAAGGGCTGCCACACAGAAGAGGACAAAGGCTTGCTCTCTGCTGCTCAAGGCCAGGACTAGATCTAATGAGCTTAAGGTACAGGAAGGTAGATTTTAGTTGAACATTAGGAGGTTTCTTGGAAGAGCCGTTCAACACTGGGACCAATTGCTGAGAGGTTGATGGGATCTCCTGCACTAGAGATTTCCAAGCAAAGGCTCAACAGTCATCTGTTGGAGATGCCGTAGCTATGGAGCCCTGCACTGAGCAGTGGGTTGGACTAGGTGGCCTGCTAGCCCCCTTCACTCTAAAGTATCATAGAATCATAATCTGGTTTAAGATGGCCCACAGTTGTGCAGTCTTAATATCACTGTGCTTCTTTCAAAGTCCCGATGTTCCTCCTATCAAATTTTTAGCTACTTCTGCCAAGATGACTGGCATGTCTTTCTTTTTAAAAGGCAGAAGTGTTCCATGTTAACAGAGGCTATTCATTCCTTTGCATCCCATTATTGCTTCTGTGTACAGCAAAAGCATTTCAGATATTCATCTCTTATTTGTTTATGCATGGCCTTTGGAAGCCAGTGTTTTCCCCCCCCTAAAAAATAGTGTTTCACTACATAGATTTGCATTTGCATAGAACTTACAGTTCAGAGGTGGGTAGACTTCACGCTTGCGGGATCAACTTTGTTTTTGTTTTTTTACTAGAATCCTAAGATCCCCCAACCATAGCCAGATGCAAAAGAAATACACTTACAGCTAAACAATTCTGAGCTTAGAATTGTGCTTTGAGTACTAGAACCGAATGGGGCTCACAGTCCTCCCAAACAAAAATCTATTCCTGAGCCTTCTCCCTCCCAGCTTCCTTCAGTTTAGCAGTGTAACTTCATGTGTGTGTACAAAGGGGGTGGGGAAGAGTCATTTTATTGTTGCTGTTGTCAGAAATCCTTGATGATCTACTGCAATCCTTGATGATCTACTGCAGCCTTAAGATGGAATGTCATCATCAGTAAATCCTGCCCCACTAATTTCTGCCAAGTAATTTGACACATCTCAAGATGAATCACTGTTGATTATTTCCTGTTCTCCCTGGCAATTAGGAGCTGTAAGGAAGAAGTTAAAGCAGCAGAAATGCCTAGCAGAGACAACTGATGTACTGTTACATTAAACACCGATCCAAATGGCTGAGACTCAAAAGTACCCATGTTGATCAATTGTATGTTACCTTCCCTTGATGTTTTTTTTTTTTTAATGAAAGCAGCCTTGTAGGCTATATTTGAGACTGGGAAGAATGGCAGGTGGAAAGGCTGTTTACCTGTTCCCTTTCCTGCTATTTGTCCACACAAGATCTCCTACCAAGCCGCTTTTCTCCCCTTGGAGTTAAAGTCATGGGTACTTCATCCATTTTTTCCCTCCATGGGTGGAAAGTACTGGAGGGGACAGGTTTTAGCAGATAAATGGCAGGCAGGGAAAAAGATTGCAATGAGGCTTGAACATTGCTGGATATGGCATTGCTGGATATGCCAAACATACATTCTGCCTAAGACTTAAACCAATAAAGATATCCTACCAGTCTGCATAAAGATACCTCACGAGTACAGAAAATTACTCAAAGGGAGTTCCAGAAAAAGAAAAAAGAATTAATTTCCCATTAGTATCTAAAAAGCCTTAGTTTAAAAGTAGAGTTGAGCAAAGTGAAAAATGGTGTTTAAGTGTTCGATTCTAAACCAGTGGCTTCTTCTTGATGCTTTAACCAGAGCATCACTGAAAACTAATCTCTGGCTTTGTTAATATAACAATCACCACGTTTTTCTTTACTGAAGCTCTCTGCCTTGTGTGAGAGACTAATGTGTCCCAATCGATGCCGGATTGGATGCACATTACTGTTTGGCATTTCTTTTGTTCTTTTTCTTTGCAGGGAGAGCTGCTATATCTTCTCTGGCTCAGTATCTCTTGGTGTAACTTGAAATTTGGTTTCCACCTAGCATACGCTAACCTAATTTAAGTCTGCACAACACCTCCTGCACTTCACATTTAGAACATTATTCAGTACAGACTTCGAAACATCCCTGCCCCCAGGTTTTTTAAAATTAATTATTATTACTGCTGTACTTCATGCCACTATTCCTCCATTTATGCCACTGTCCTCCAAGTAATTCAGGGCACCATAAGTGGTTCTCGTCCCCACACCAAGCTTGAAAATGGGTTTTGGAGGACTCAAACGCTTACTACTTTGTGACATTTTAGTTGGTCCCAATAAAAGTATCAGGCTATTATTGCTTTTTGTGTGTGCAGATTCTTACAATGCAGGTCCAGTGAAAGGAACCTCTTTTATATAATCAAACTGGGAAATAAAGAGTTGCAGTAGATAAGAATTGAAGGAATATGTACTTCAGTGGGAAGATCCGGCTCTTCAGGATTTTTTTTTACAAGTTCTTCTATACTCTTTTCCATATCTTCTCCACATGTTCCTTCACTTCTCCTGACTTCAGGTTTCTCCTGATCCAGTTTAACAAGGACTCTGTTCACCGTGCACATGGCTGCCTCCCGGCAAAGTGCCATAAGATCAGCTCCAACATAGCCCGGGGTCATATGAGCCAAGTAGCCAAAGTCAAAAGATTCTCGAAGTTTAAGTTTTCGACACAGTGTCTTCAGAATTCTGATGAAGAGAAAATAAAGGAAGAGGTTATGACAATTTTAAACTTTATCAACCCTCCGCAATCCCCTCCAATTCTCAGTGCTTAGGATGAAGGAAGAATGGGATAAGATTGCTCAATTACAGAAAAAGGAACAAAGCAGAGAATCGACCAGATAAGTACCGTACTCTTGCAAAACATAAATCAGTATCTCCACCCAAAGTTACTGAATGTAAATGATAATGAGTCTAGAGATATGAAGGCCTGGAAAAAAAACAGGAAAGTTTGGAGCGAAAACTGCCCCCCACCCCAGAACTATTTTTGGGTTGTTTTTTTTACAAAAAATTGAACAGCTTTGGATTATGAAATATTTTCTTTTAGAGTTTAAGACAAAGTATTTATATATCATTACCCAGCTTTTACTCCCCCTAAAATGAATTCTAAAAACTATGTAATAAGAACATTTTATAGAAAGACTAGAGATGTAAAATGTCTGGAAATTATAATAATAATAATAAATTTCTTTTCCGCCTCTCCGATTGGATCGAGGCAGGGAACAAGAGCAAGCATAAAATACTTATTAAAAACATAGTACACACTGTTAAAAAACATCCTAAAAGTATCCTAAAATTCTACTGGACAGGCCTGCTGGAAGAGATCAGTCTTGATAGATTTCTTGAATGCTCAAAGATTGTCAAGCTGACGAGTCTCCTCCGGCAGGCTATTGAACCCCTGGGGGAAAATGCTTTCTGAATCCTCTCTGTAAGATTCCTAATATAGTTATTTCTTTCATTCCTTATTAAAATTATTGGTCTAAATATATTTTACTGATAGACATTTATGCTCACTTTCCCAACATGTGAGTAGCACTATTGTGCATTTCTGACAGAAAATATCCATTCTTGACAGCTTTGGTTTTGTTCTATAGAGTGCTTGTTTCTCATGCTGCAGTGGTTAATTAATGTATTATTATTATTAATAATATTAATTAATTATTAATTATTATATAATTAATTATATAATTAATTATTATTAATAATTAATATTAATTCAGACAATAATAACAAATTTACTGACTGAATTTACTTTTTAAAAGTTTTACTAAGTTAATACAAACTTTAGAAAAAGGAAGACCTCTTTATGTCCTAAAGCAACCCTCCTCAACATGACACCTTCCAGATGTTTTGGACTGCAGTGCCCAGCATTCCTGACCACTGGCCATGCTGCCTGAGACTGATGGGAGCTGAAATCCAAAATGTCTGGAGGGTACCAAGTTTTAGGCTATCTTAAGGAAACAAAGTGACTTTAGATCTGTAAAGAGCGCTAAAAAAAGTAAGTATTACTTATGTTTTCCATTTCCCCAAAAATTCTGTTTCCCCCCGGAAAAAAACCACCCAGTTTCTTTCCGCAGCCTCAACATTTCTAAAATTTTTACATCTCTGAATCACATGACAGCTAATACAAAAAAGGTTCCTTCCTTCCCAGATTTGCTCTTCTGTTAAATAGTTGGGTGACAAGGCTTATCACATATATAGTAATGATCAACAACACATCTGAATGCACCTTAGGACGCAATCCTAGGCGTGTTTAGACATAAATAAGTCCAACAACTACCAGCATCCCCCATCCAGCTATGTAGGACTTATTTCTGTCTAAGCAGCCATAGGATTGCAGCCTTAGTCTACCCAACAATCTCACCAATTTGGTAATTAATAAGTCATGCTAACGCCAATATTGCTCAAAACTATTATCATAATGTTATTTTATTCTTTTCAATATTTGTATTGTATTTTATATTTTGAATTGTTTGCAAGCCATTTTAGACTTTTAACTGTTGTTAAAATCCCCAGAGAACATTAGTTCTCAGGCTAAAAAATATTCGCTACTGCTGCATTACAAGGACATACTTCTGCAAGTTAAAACAAATCCAGCAAGACTCTTTAAATATGCATTAGACTGGTTTGTTGTTTATTCGTTCAGTCACTTCCGACTCTTCGTGACTTCATGGACCAGCCCACACCCGAGCTTTCTGTCGGTCGTTGCTGGTACTCTCAGCCAAATTAAAAAGAACTGACTTTCTTGCGATACAATATGCTCTTAGGAGATCCTGAATGCACAGAAAAACTTGCAGTGGGCCAACAATTTAAGGGAAGGGGCACGAACAATTCCAGGGGATTTTATTTGGCCATTGATCAGGGTGGTCAAGCTGCTACTTTTCTATGGTTTCTTCCCACGCTGCCCCAGTAACATCTGACATGGAACGTAAAATGGAGCTTACTTCCAAGCAGACCTGCTGAGAATTTCATGGTACAAAGTTCTATCTGTTATAATGGAATAGCAAAATAAAAATAAAAATAGGCTTTAGTATATAAAGACACAAAGCCATGAGAAATCGTAACTCAGGTGCTTAACCATCTCAAAAAACAAAAACACGTTCATTCCTTATGTAATTATTGGCTATATATCTGTAATCTGTGTGAAGTGGAATTACTAACGTTGGTCTTGAGAGGCCAACAAGTCTATGTGATGAGAAGAAATTTGACTACAACAGAGAAAGCTATGTCTGCTAACTTTCTGTTGTTAAATATGCGAGAGACGCCTTGGGGCTCAGTAGCTGGAAAGCCAAAATTCAAACACATTTGTTAAGCAAAAAAAACTTTGAATACAAAGCTGACAGACTTTTCTCTGGCGGCTTCATCTGGAATCCCCAAACAAATCTCTCGGTCAAATCTTCCTGCACGTCTGAGGGCCGGGTCCAGTGAGTCTGGCCTGTTGGTGGCTCCAATTACTAGGACCTGAGCAGCAGTAGCTAGATTATTCAAGTCTGAGGGAAGAAGGAAAGGAACATCAAATTCACAGGCAACTAACAAAGGAACTGTGCTTTGTCATCAGGACATCATTGTTTATGCTATACATACTTAGTGATCTAGCCTCACAACATGTGCTATTAATGATGTCGCAGTATAACAGCATACTCACCATAGTTCTCTTTTAACCGCTCAGTAATCGACATGGGTAGTACTGAGCTATATCAGAAGTATAAAGCAAAACATTGCCTTTGCAAGCCTCCCTAAGCAAGGCCTTTGGAATCCATGGTGATCCCAAATGGAGCTAACACCAAAATAACTATTGTTGCCAGGCTAATACTACTCCACATGGATAGAGCACTGTCGAATGTTCAAAGCTCTTTACATTCAGTACCTCAGTCATCCTTACAATTGTACTAATACCAGTTAGTATTCCCCATATCATAGACTGGAAACTGAGAGAAAGGTTTGCTTGCCAAAGGCCGCTTTGTGAGTTCATGGAGGTGGTGAGATTTGAAAACCAAGAACTTCATGGTTCTCAGCTCAAGCTCATAAATCTCTAACCATACTAGATCACAATTTAGTCCTAACAGCAAAGGCAATTAAAACGTTTCATAATTCCACCATGTATTTTAAAGGTTCCCTCAGGAAGGTCACAGGGATGTCAGCTAATTAAGTCCCAGTATTGGGCAAAAGGCGGGATACAAATAAATAATAATAAAAAATAGTTTGTGGCTGCACAGAAAGGGCTGCAGAAAACACTGCTGCTAGTTTCAGAGTGAGTTATAACCAAGCTGATTAGTTCTCGTATTAGTTTGACTGGATTCTGTATTTGTTTGTGCTCTGCGTAACCAGTGGTTCTCAACCTGGGGCGCTCCAGATGTGTTGGACTGCATCTCCCAGAATGCCCCAGCCAGCTGGCTGGGGCATTCTGGGAGTTGTAGTCCAACACATCTGGAGCGCCCCAGGTTGAGAAAGGCTGTGATACACTAACCACTTCCTTTTGTATTGCTTGACCTTTCAGTCCCACAACACAATTTGTTTTCTTTTGTTTGCACCCTACATAGATTTTTCTTTTATACATACAGTATATGTCTGCCATCTGTGAATAACACTTCATGAATCTGACAAGAGGAGCTCTGGCCCATGGAAGCTCCTGCCACCATAAATTAGTTTGTCTTTAAGCTGCCACCAGACCCTTATTGCAATGCACCAACAACCAGTTCTGGAATTTGCTCCTATGCAAAGAGACCAGGTACTTAGAAATTTGTGGCTGCCACACTGGCAATGCAGTCATTCGACTGAAAATGACATTTAAAAACAAACGAATCAATACCAAAATCTGATGAGCAAAAATAGATTTGATAAAATAGTTGACTAAAAAAACTGAGAGGAAAGCAAAACAAAGCAAAACCTGACCGTCCATGCAAGTTAGAAGCTGGGCTACAATTCTCCGTTCCATGTCCTTTGAGGCCACTTCTCTCTTGGGTGTGATTGCATCAATCTCATCGATGAAGAGAAGGCATGGGGCATTGGCCTAGAAATTAAGGGGGGAAGTCAGTACAGGCACAGAAACTATATCCTAAACTCCCAGCCTATTTTTGATGTTACGAAAATATTTGTCGAAATAACACTTTTCACCCAATCACATACTTATTATCCAGCCCCAGAAGGCTCTGCAGGCTGGGGAGAGGTCTGCATAGGGTCTTTGTTGAAAATGTATGTGTATGCAAGGTGTGTACACGTGTGCAGCTGAAGAGAACAGGATATGTGCACATGCAACAGAAAGCGAATGGATAGGTGGGGAGGGTGTTGGTATTAATTTAAGTTTCCAAGAACCAGGTGGAGTCGTAAAGGAACTGCTGGTTCCTGCAGTTCTCACCACAGCTTGATCAAACAGTTCCCTCAGTTTCTGTTCTGATTCTCCTGACACTCCAGATACAATCTCAGTTGCAGCTACTTTGAGTATTGGTAGTTCAAGTTCCTAGAAGAAGAAGAACAAAATCCACAAGATTATTGTAGGGAAAACACTCGCCACGGTTCACAAGCCTATCAGAGACCTCTGCAGTGGAGGTGTGGATTGGGGGAGGCGGGGAAGAGAGGCAGTAACATTTCAGCAGGCAATGAACTGAGAGCCATTTGCTGATAATGTCATGAGTGTATCATCCAGCACGTACGGCTTTTGTCAAGTACCACTTAAAGGGCAGGGATAGGTGCCCAATGAGGAGGCCCCAGATCGACACAGTGTGACCTTCTGGAAGGCCTGGCCCGCAGGAAGAGGAGCAGCACAAGAGCCTTCAAATGGAAACACTTTCTCTCTATTTTGACTGCCAAGGAGGAGAAGAGAAGTGGGCAGCCTTTTTGGAGGTTTAAAATGCCTCCTCGCAATGCTCCCATTAGATCCGGCATTCAGGATGCTACAAAGGATATTGTACAGTGGGAGATTTTTTTGACACAGGCCTTGTGTTTAGCCAGCTGTTTCTGGATATATTAATTAAATTTATAAACTGTGCAACTGGCAGATGCCCTCGGCCAAAACAATACAATGACAACCAAAATAATAAATACAATATTAAAACATAGTGAAAAATTAATGAGCCAGAAGTAAAGTTAATAATTAGAGCAACAGATTAAATATGACAATCCTTAAGAGTACAGCCATGCTGGCTGGAGGATACTGGGAGTTATAGGACTTTTTTCTGTCTGAGCAGGCATAGGATTGTGACCTAAATGTCCGCTGGAAGAGGAAGGTCTTAACCTGGCATCGAAACATTTACAGTGAAGATGCCAGGTGGCTCTCTTACAGAATGCTATCACTTTACAGTGTATTCTTAATATACTGAATGCCAAACCTAGAGTGAGCACCAATATTTTAAACACACAAATATATCTGTGGTTTTACACTCTAAACCATATATTGCTAAAGGCAGAGAATGGAAAAGTACAGTATATGCCAATAATCTCACCCCAGCTATTGCCTGTGCTAGTAATGTCTTTCCACATCCTGGTGGTCCATGTAAGAGAAATCCTCGAGGTGGAACAGCTCCTAAATGATCGTACACTTCAGGATGACGGATATGTATCAGCATCTTGCATACTTCCTAGAGTAAGAATTACAAAGTTAGTCTGTTTTACTTTTTGGAAGAGTTAAAGGTTTAGACAGGAATAAAGTTGAACAGAGAAAAGTAAATTCTTCATAAATTCATTTCAGTGAATGATATTGGAAAACCATGTGCCTTGATAACAAGTGCAAAGGTAGTACAGAAAGTAACTCCAGGGAGCCATAATACAATTTCCTGAAAAGCACACATTTCATTTTAAAATATAGCAAGTTTTTATCCCATAAGGCTAACTATACTTAAAAGTTCATGAACAATGCATAGTGCGAACTCAACATCTGGAAAGGTATCTGATTAATAATATTTCTTACCCACCTCTCCCTCTGGATCGAGGCGAGGAACAACATCAAATACAAAATACTATAAAATACATAAAACTGATTTAAAACATATAAAACTAATACATTATTAAAATAACAGCCAAACATCTTAAAATTCTACTGGGTAGCCCTGCCGAAGATTTAGAGGCCAGTACTTCGGTGCCCTATCCTACAATTGCCAAAAGCAGAATTATGCAATTATAGAATTTTGGTGGTTTTTTATTTTTTTTACAGAATTTAGTTTTTCTTACTACTAAACTGGGGTTAGCTTGGCGCAGAATTTTGATTTTTAGCACAGGGTTCACACACAGCACTGTTTATTACATAGTGTTTCTTCAGAACTTACACACAGACAAAGAATTTAATTAAAATTAACCTTCAACGTCTCATCATTGCCTCCCACATCCTCAAACTTCACCGAAGAGGTCCGCAGTTCCACTCCTTTCTGTTTAACTACTGGAAATAATAGAGATATTGCAAAAACAACAAGAACACATCTGCTCTGATCATCCAAATCCTATGGAGAACATAGCGAACATTGAAGAAAGGATAAGTTTCTTCTGCCATTTTAGGACTAAGGCATCATAAAAGTGTTGAAAAATTACCTCTTACCTTTCTGCTTCCTCAAAGCAGATTCTATTTCTTCGTCTACATCTTGAGATTCTCCTTTCCTCCTTTTACATCTTTTGCTCTTGTGTTTCCTTCTTGACGTCTCCAGAAAGGAAATATCTTTTGCATTCTACAGCACAAAGAGTAGAATGGGGACAGGGAGTAGCATTGCTGATACGCCTTATGCAAAAAACCACACAGGATGTAGTAAAAGAAAAGCTATGCATCATAGTTGGCTTTTCATGGCCACATTTGGACAGTCATGGCTTAATAAACTGAGGTATAAATGAGCCTCATCTCCCCACCCACAAGAGCCTTGTGTGGCGCAGAGTGGTAAAGCAGCAGTTTCTGCAGCTGAAACTCTCCTCACGGCCTGAGTTCGATCCCAGTGGAAGCTGGTTTCAGGCAGCTGGCTCGGGTCGACTCAGCCTTCCATCCTTCTGAGGTCGGTAAAATGAGTACCCAGTTAGCTGGGGGAAAGGTAATAATGGCCGGGAAGGCAACGGCAAACCACCCCACTATATAAGGCCTGCCAAGAAAACGTCAACGGAAGCTAGTGTCCCTCCAAGAGTCAGTAATGACCGAGTGCTTGCATGAGAGGTTCCTTTCCTTTCCTCCCCACCCACAGCCACATCCCTTTTCATTTCATGAGAGCCAGGAAACAAACATCTCCAGTTAATGATGGTTTCCAGTTAAGTCCAAACTGGGAAATTATAGTTAACGGATTCCAAAACAAATCAATCCTTTGGACTGTGCTCCCAAGAGATTGGAGGGCTCCAAGACTGGAGCCTTCCTTTGTCCAAAGCCCTGCCAGCAAGAGGCAAGCAGGGCAGGAGGAATGCAAAAAATAATTTAAAAAATCAGCTAGATGGACCTCAGAGCCCTTTAGCTGACTTACCAATAGTGGGCAGGAACGGCAATGGAGAGGCTGTAGGATCCTGGTGATCCATGCCTCTCTTCTGTCCCTTTCCCTTCCTGGAGGTCGCTGTTCTGACCTCAGTAGGCAGCTGCAGCAGAGCTTTCTGTGGCAGCTGCAAGGGGGCAGGAGAAGTGGGAAGGCCCTGATATACTGGATTCCCACTCCTAAGGTTATAGCAGTATCTACAGTCCCAGGAGGGAAATATCCTATCGTTCCTGGAACGTTCTCCCCATGATTCCTCTACCAACCAACTTTAAACATAAGCTGTGAAGCAGTTCCATGTGGGGCCCTGAGATATATGGGGTCCTATCTCGGCTTATCATTTATTTATTATTTTATTTTATTTTGTTTATGTCATTTCTCAGTCACCCTAAAGCCAAAGCTCTCAGGGTGATGTACATAATGACAAAATGAACTACTAAAATCCATAATTCCAGTTAAATAATGTCAAAATGAAAAGCAGCGGCACAAATGAAATTTACAATCGCGAAAATTAAAAGTACCAAGGTAACAAAATACTACAAACATCCCATTCCCAAAATATTATTGGAAAAAATTGAATGTTTTAAAAATTATTTGAACTCACTTTTGGTGGCTAAGGTTATGCTACAGTAGGAGTTCGGCTTTAGATTCTGCAACGATCTCATTTTAAAAAAAAATGTTTTCTGGTACATTATAGAAGTACACTGTAATTTATTGTTACTGACCCTGAACTTTCTGGATAGGACTGGTAAAAATGGAGGAAGTCACACCAATATTAAGAAGAGTACCTCAGCTATCTGCTTAACACCATCACTCTCTTCTTCTGCACAAAGATCAATAAAAAAGTTTTCTTCCTTTCTGCCTGGGTTTTTATCAATAAACCATCCACCTTCTGAAATCCTGGTATCAGGTGGTACTTGAGGAGGAACCATATCTGATCCAGGTATTATCATTTGTGAAGGAGTGTCAGACTTGGTCACCACATTCTTAGGAGATGCTGGAAGAGAATCTGGATTTCCTTTCCGGTATAACGTCAACAAAGACGTGTTCATATGATTTGAAGGCTGAAAGATATAATATTTATAGAAACGTCAACAGAATTTTTTTTTAAAGCCCTGATAATTTAGCAGCAAAACCACTTCATGGCACTAGATGGCAGGACCCACATATAACATATTGTGGTTTTCTCTATTTCACTCGTGGCTCACTTGAAAAATAAGACTGGCAATCACTGATTTAAGGCTTTTTATCTCTGCCCATTGCATCACTCGATTTTAGAACTAGAAATTATATTTTGAACACACAATGTACTAGTACATTTTATTAGACCCGTCACATGCAAACAGATATGTGCACTTACTGGGAGGTCTGTGTCAGTGTCTGAGGTATCCATGCAGCTTTCTGAATCCCTTTAGGAAAAAGAAAGAGGGAGTTGAACAACTCTAAATTAAAAGTTTAACATAATTACTTATGACTACAACCATTTGTACAACTGGTAGAACATTTCCCCTTGAATCAAATCCTCATGAAGCCACCTCACATTGCATTTAAAATTTCACCAATTTGCCAATTTCCCCTACTAATGAAGCCAACTTCAAAATCTTCATAACAGAAATGGCAAAAACACTGACTGTATACAAGTCCCCATCCCCACAAAATCACGTGAGAGAACTCCTGGCTTATAAAATGGACATAATGGAAAAGTATGAATGAATGAAAAGTATCCCTTGAACATCTTACTGAATTTTAATTCCCACAAGCATATTCCTTGGTTTCCCATGTCTGCATTGCATTTCATCCTCCCCAAAAGAGATCTTATTCAGGAAGAGAATCTTACACTTTCATCGCTCATGGTCAAATTTTTTTCTCCTTTACAAGCTTCCATATGAACATTTTATTGTTTCTGAAGGACAAAATTTTCTTTCACAATTTATTATTTTGTTGTATTTATATTTAAACTAATTATACACCACTTGATATCAGAAGATCTGTAAGTGGTTTACATAAAAAATACACAAAATGCAATATAATAATAATAATATTAAAAACAGAGCAATGCCATTGTAAGTCAGGGTAAGCTTGAGTAAACAAGTGAATGTTCAAGAGGCATCTATAGTTCACCCACAGTTTCCACCTCTCGGACCACACACGGGGACAGTGTTCTAGAGCAGTGGTCTTCAACTCGTGGGTTGCAAGCTAAAAGTGAGTGGATTGTCCAAATGGGTCGCAGCAAAGCTGTTGCCACCATGTTGGGCATTTATGAAATTGTGAAAGTGTTGCAGGTTGGGAGTTCAAGGTGGGTTTCAGATCTGGACCAGTTGAAGACCACTGTTCTAGAGGGTGGGTACCACTGCCATGATGGCCAATTTATATCCCATTATGCAACACACTGTTTGTTGTGGAATTACCGATAAGTTCTCCTCCTTGGACCCTTGTATGTTTATGGAGAAGATGCATGATGGAGCCACTGAGTTGAACAACACTGGGCATGAATGCAGGGCTGGCAGGGCAAGAGGTGATGTCACCAGGGCTGCTGCTCCAGCAATGCCACAAGAGAATATACAACAGGGAATTCCTTCAACTGTTTCTAGCTGCAGTCGCATCAGAGACCAGAGCGATAGGTAGTGAATATTCTCACACATATAAGGGATTTAGAATATAGCAATGGCTCAGCTCTTGCCACTGTTACACCACCTTGTATGGACTGGCTCTGCATTTAGCCCAAAGGAGTAGAACTTCAGAGATTTGTGCTGCAACTCTGTCCATTTAAGAGAGGGCCTGAAAGGGGATAAGTTTTCATGCCAAAGGAAGCAATATGGCTCACAGTACTGGATACCAAAAAATTAAACATTTAACACGATCCCAGAGCAGATGTGGCCCTTTGCAGATATAGTGCTGCAGAATCTCCTAACCATAATTAGGATCTTGAGAGTTCGTGCACACTTTTCTAAGCATTACTTATCCCCCTTCCATCCACTTTAGAGCTAAGTATGGTTACTATTACAGCCATATCGGGCCTTTTCAGACAACATGCTAAGCCATGGTTAGGCAGCTAATCCTTCGCAGCCAATGGGCCTGTTCAGACGACACTTCAGGCTCTGTGTATAGCGAAACTGTGGTTCTCTGGGGTTAACATTAACCACAAGCCCTGCTGTTGCACACAACACTTTAAGCCTGCTGCAGATGGTCAGACTGTGGTTAGTGAATGAGCAGGGTTTAGCAAAACGCATCGCACAAGACACCTTAAACACTGCTGTTTAACCAAAAGCCTTAACCAGCAGGTTTTAAGATGCCTGCTGAAGAGGCCCATGGGCTAGTGAGCATGTTTAAATCGTGGTTACATAGGCACCATGGTTAGGAATGGTTCATATGACATGCTAAGCCATAATGTTTAGCTCAAAATGCTTAACCACTTCGGCTTAGTGTGTCGTCTGAACAGGGTCACTGACATTTTGCCAAACACAGTTAGCCCAAAGTACAGTTTGCAGCCATTAAAGTTAACTGTGACTTGGCACTAAGTGTTTAGCGAGAATGCCAGTAGAAATGCAATACTAGCCATACTTAACTCTAAAGTTGAAAGAAAGGAACAGTTTATACCTATTCAAGAAGGGAGGGGAGAGGAGGGTGCACTCCTAATTTCTTAGCCATGGGGGGGTGGGAATCCAGCATGACATGAGCAAACTTCAGCTCACGCGGTGGGACTTTCCCCATCTTTCTTCCCTGCTGCAGCCACCCAGAACTCTCCCATGATCTGCTCAAGGGTCTGCCAACCCCACCCACCCCGAGCAGATTTTGAGGGTGCCGGGGGGGGGGGAATGCAAGGGGAGGGGGACTGCCCCTTCCCTCTTCAGCTGACAGAAGCCATTGTGTTGGTGAGAGGGATTTTAAGTGGATACCACCGATTGTTAGGAGATTAGGCAGTGTTACATATGCACCAGACCAATGAATTACAAAGTCCTTTTCGGAAAGTCATAACTCTTAGAATTAACCAATTTCAACTTACTCTTCCTCCCTTTTGCGTCTTTGTTTCTTTGCCAAATGTTCATCCTCCAGAACTGAAAAATCCTCTGACTTTAGCTCGTCATTGATTATCCCAAAAACTATGGTGGAAAAAATTAAAAACACAGATGAAATCCCAGAGTTATCACCCTCTAAGATGTGTAAAAAGAACTCCACAATTTTGATTGACATCTAGTGGAACCAAAAGCCAAAAACCAGAATGGTCCTATTCATACTTACCTGGATGGAAATCCGATTGCATTCAAAGGGATTTGCCCCTGAAGCCTAAGGTTTAAAGGTAGTTGGATCTATTAAGATGCAAGTGTGTGGGAGTATAAGTATCTAAGGGTGCAATCTTATTCGGATAGTCACCAGCCCCCGAAATCAGAGACTGGCGACTATCCTATGCAGAGTGGCTGGAGCACAGAGGGGATCCTCTCCTCTGTGCTCTGACCGGACTGCATTTTTCCTTAGACAGACGATTTCACGCGTCTAGGCATGGCTTTGGGGTAGGAGGAGGGAAAGGGCCTGGAAACCCGATAGGAAATTGGATAAAGCAGCTTCTATGGTCTCCTCCCCACCCTGCCCCCGGGACCGCCCCCTTTTCATCCTCTCCACACAGAGTTGTAGCTGGCTCAGCAAGAACAGCACAGCTGGGACAGTGGGAGTGGTTTCTGGGCTCCGAGGTCAGAGCCCTGGTTCCAACCTCATTCCCAGAACCAAATAATCCTATCACCCTCTAGACAGTGTCTAGTGTCCATAGGATTACTTCCTAAGATACTTTTGGACTCTCCCTGATGTACTGACTTCACCTTAAGTACAATATTAACAGACTTACCTTTCTCAACCTGTATTCTAAAAGCATTTCTTTTTCTTCGTCCATAATCAGCACTGAAAAATTAATTTTAAACACATTAGAGCCCACCGAAGGCCTTCTTTTGTACATACATTTTTAACAAACAGAACACAGACATCATAAGAAGAAAATTCACCCAATCCAAAGTTATCCAGGTAGATGCCAAGGAAAAGTTAAAAACCAATAATTTATACAAACATTACCTGTTTCTTAAATTACATCTTTATAAAAATATGAGTCATTATCCAGCCTATCATTGCTGCATCACCAACATACAGATGCCTTTTAGAGCTCAAAAGAGGCCTGAACAGGTGTGGGCAGCTGTTTGGGGAAGGGAAGGGGAGGGACAGGAGGCCTGCTCATACATCCCATATCTCCATCCATACCTTCCTCCATGTCCAATACAAGTTAACCCCATGCGCCAGAGAGAAAGTAACTTGCACAAGGTGAAATGAAAGGAATGGAGAGGGATGTGTGAACAGAACTCCATTTTACACTGTAATTCCATGCAAATGTGTAGACAGTAGAAGGAAAGAAAAACAGATTTATTAAGCCCTGAAGGGATGCTTTACATTGGCCTGGATGAAACCTGTAGTTTACAACTCAGTAACAAATACTACAACAGCACCATAAAACCTTGTTAAAAGTCAAGATAGATAACAAGATTGCTATAAAATGCATTTTGTAGCAAAGGGATATTATCCCAATTACCAAGTACCTTTTGGCCATTAGCAGGGCTTACATGCCTACTTAGTGGGGCTTACTCCAAGTTACTATAGAACTGCAGACTTGTTACTATAGAACTGAAGACTTAATCGCCCCAAGCCGAGGATATGTGAAAGACAATTTTAAAATGCATCAGAACTACTTTTTGGAGGTTTAGAAAATATCCAGATGTTTTAACTTAACAAAGATGTATGTTTAAAATGCTCTAATTTGTTGGGCAGTTCCTTGGTAATCCCGCCCGTTCTGCAGATGCTGGAATCTCCACTATCATTCAAGCAGAAGCAAGGACAGGAGATAGATGGTGTGAAGGACATGGGGCTTTGCTGATTTATGGGCTGTACTGGCTCTTTAAGTGTACTGGCTCTTTAATTGTATTATTCTTTCTCTTCTGTATCTGTTCTGATATGTTAAGTGGAGGTGGGAGTTTGGAACTCTAGGCGCCAAGACTCCAAGAGACTCCAAGGTCAGATTGGGCCTCGCACCAAGCCCTCTCTAAGAAGGGAGGGTCGTTAAGAGCCAGGCTGAGTTAAGGGTTGGTTCAGCGAGGTCATGGGGCCCTTCCTCCAAAAGGGGATAAAAAGGGTATCCTGCTTGGGAGGGTGTCTTCTGTTCTGGTTTTGGAGGAAGAACATCAAGAGCAGCCTAGGAGGGTTGCTTGGAGTAAGCTAGGGTCTTTGTTTATTTTAAATGTCTGGTTTTCCTGAGACAAGGCTAGCTGCTTTTATGGCTAGGGGTGGGTTGTGTGTTTGCAAGTTTTAGATGGAGCGCTGGCTACTAGTGCCTTCTCTCTTTGTAATCTTTCCTTTAATTCCCTTCCCCCAACCCCGCCCTTTTATTCCTTCTTTTTATACTTGCTGCTACCTCTGGCCAAAACCTTACATGTTAGTTTTAGCTGATTTGTATTAAACTTGTTTTGGCCCTTACGCTGAGTGTGCATGTGTTTTATTCCAGGAATCTCTGGCTCATCCCGGTTGGGGAAAGGGCTAGGGCGAGGGGCGGCCGGGGACAACAGGACATTTGGTCCGGGGCCTACCTTGCAGGAAGGTCAGATTGACTCCGGCCTTCGTCTACGGATGGGACCCTTTTCCTTCTCTTGGGAACTGTGTACAACATGAATGTGAAACTCTAAAGCAGGAAAACCGCCCCTCCAGATGCCAGAAGGGGATTCGAGGTGCTACAGGTAGTGGATCTCTGCCTGGCTGGAACCTCAGCTTCAACCCAATATAAGGATTGAGTGCTGACTGAAAACTTTAAGACAGTTTTTTCCCCCAACTCTAGAGTGGTGCAGCAATAGTTCCAAAGGAAAAGAGGAGCCTCAGTCTGCAATCCTAAACACATCTCCTAAGGAGTAAGTCTCATTGAACAGAACAAGATTACTTCTGAGTAAACATAAGATAGATTGTTTAAAGAGAGTGGCCGATTAACAGCACAAACAGCCTGGAATGAGGTAGAGTGGTGGCTTTTTGTCATTAATCTGGACTATATCTAATATCCTTAGTACCTCAGTGCTTTCAGAACTCATTCTTTGACTGCATTAAGACAGCCTTGGGCTTTTAGGTTCCCCACCCCCCTTTCTGTCTCTAAAATGGCCACAAGGGGGAGTTCAGAAGCTTTAACCTTCATTTTCAACAAGCCACTTACTGGTTTCATCCAAACCGAGAACTGTGATTAGTTTTAAAGTATGGTTTAGGTAAAGAAGCCAGGAGCATAAATCATGATTTGAAGTTGGCTTCTTTCCATAAATGATAGTTAACACTAACCAGTTTGTCCGGGCTGAAACACGAGACGGATGGGTGAAGCACACTTATGCACATCATGTTAAACGATAGTTAAGCATGAAGTGCGACCAAGTTATTGTCTCTCCCTCTCTGAGCGAAGTGTAAGAATTAAATGTCTTACTCACCTATATGTTTTCTGTAGATCTGCTGCCAAAATTCCAATGTCGACATACTGGCCACATTTATTACTGTTCAGGTACTGTAATAAATATTTTAAAATATATATATACAAAAATCCTTTATATTCTGCAGAAATGACATGTATGCAAAAGACACTTGTGAACATTTTTAAAAAGTCAAACGCAAGAAAGGGCAAACTATACCTCCTTGTCATTGCAGGTTCTTGCACTGCTTTTTACAAAGGTGAGTCGTAATGCACAAAGAAAGCAAGGGAATTACTTGGAAGTGACATATGAGGGTGCTTAGATGTAAGTAGATATGCTAGTGAAGAATGGCTCCAGCCTGATGCTTCACATGGAGGGTTTATGCCTTTCCTTGGGCATAAAACCTGTGTAAAAAAATTGCACTGGTTGGTTCTCTGGGCAGTACATAATTAAAACCATTAAATACAACAAGTATAGATAAAACAGTAAAGGTTTTTTAAAAAGACAATATAAAACCAGCCTGTGTGAAAAGGTATGTTTCCAGGAGGCGTTTAAAAGATGTTATGTTTTTTGCCTCCCGAACTGTATGAGGGAGGGGTTTTTAGAGGGTGGGTGCCACTACAGAAAAGGCCCAGAAAAGTTCTTCATGGAGACATTCCTTTCATTTCAGAATGGACAGAAGGACCTCCTCTGAGGATTATAAATATTATCCAGGTGTATATAAGGGAAGGTGGTCTGCTAGGTATGCTGGTCCCAAGTTGTTTAGAGCTTTGTGTGATAACAACATAATCTTATATGTGGCTTGGTAGCTAACAAGCAGCCAGTGCAGTTTTTTTACACGGGTTTTATATGAGTAGAGCTAGGTGTTCCTGGGAGCACCATAGTTGCTGCGTTCTGTACTAGTTGCAACTTCCGAACCACACACATGGGTAGCTCCACATAGAGTGCATTGCAGTAGTCTAATCATGAGGTTACCAGTGCATGAATGACCATGGCAAGACTATCCCTATCCAGGAATGGGCGTAGTTGGCGTACCAACTGAAGTTGATAATGGGCACTCTGAGCCACCAAGGTCACCTGGATTTCCAGTGATGAAGATGGATCCAGGAGCACCCCCAAACTACAGAACTACTCAGAGGGAGTACAACCCCATCCAGAACAGGCAGACACCCTAATTCCTGGACCTGGGACCTACCAACTGACAAGGCCTCTGTCTTATCAGCGGGATTCAGCTTCAGTTTGTTGGCCCTCATCCAAGCCTTAACTTTATCCAGGAACTTGTTTAGAATGTGCATGACCTCTTCAGATGTGACAGAAAAATAGAGCTTGGTGTCATCAGCATACTGGTGACGTCTTGCCTCAAATTTTCTGATGACCACTGCCAACAGCTCCATATAGATATTAAATAACATTGGGGACTGGATGGTGTCCTGTGGTATTCCACAGTTCAACTGCCATGAAGCTGATGTGTAGTCACCCAATGCTATTGTCTGAAACCGACTCCGCAGGTAGAAGTAGAAGCACTGTAAAACAGTGCCTCCAACTCCCAACTCACGAAGGTGGTCCAGGAGGATACCGTGGTCAATGGTAGTGAATGCTGCTGAGAGATTGAGAAGAAGTAACAGGATCACACTTCACAACTCCTCTCCCAAGGAAGGTCATCAATCACGTTGACCAAGGCTGATTTTGTCCCAAAACCAGGCCTGAAGCCAGACTGGAATGGATCCAGATAATCAGTTTCATCCAAGAGCACCTCTCCAGCACCTTACTAAAAAATGGGGTATTGGCAACCAGACAATAGCTGCCATAAATCTCTGGGTCAAGGGAGGGTTTTTTCAGGAATGGTTGTACTACTGTCTCCTACAAGGCAGTGGGGACCACACCACCCTGCAGAGATGCATTCACCACTCCCCTGATTAATTGGGTCAGCCCCCGCTGGCTAGCTCAAATAAATCATGATAGGAATTAAGATTAACAGTCTATCTAATTCTGATACTGCAGCTAAATTAAACTGGAAGCAAAAGGTTCTAGACTCCTCAGACTTTGCCAAAGGGTAACTATTTTACTGTGAAGATCTGCATTTGGCAAAACTCCAGAAAGTTAGAATGGCATCTATGTACTGGAATACTGGAAATAGATTCCTGAACACAGGAACTCACATGTGAAGCAACCCTTAAAAGACCTAGGTGCCTATACTGTGGAATGAGGTAATATTCCTAGTCACTCCTCTACAGTTCAATGATTTGGAAGCCCCTGAGCAAAAAGCCATCTTATGCTTTAGCATGTAACTCATTGACCTTGCTAAAGACTATGTAATTAGGCATGCATATAACAAGATTGGGCTGTGGGTCTACAACCTTGTACACAGTAGGGATTAACAAGCCATGGGACTAATTTCTGAATAAAAATGCATAGAATTGGACCGCACAACTCCACAACACACCTTTAAGTACATCCCACTGACTTCCTAGAAGATAAACTCAGCAAGTAAACACGCTACAAGTTTATCCTATAGCTATCCATGTTAATTCAGTCTACAGCAACAAACAGAGCAAAACCACTACCTTTACCCCATCCCAGTTCCCTTCTAATGCCAGATGTGTAACAGCTGGCTACAGTAGTGAGGGAAAGGCAACCTAAACACGCTCAGAAGCACGCCTTTCTTTACTTCACGTCCAGAGGCGTGAATGGATGAGCGAATTAAGACCCGACTGATGACCTACAGCCTGATCCAACCTTCCCCAATCTGGTACCCTCCAGATGTTTTAGACTGCAACTCGCCCAATCAGGAGGTGACACAGCAGTCAGTGACTCAGCAATCTCAGGAGTCAGGGCTGGAGAGAAGTTAGTTAGAAGCTATGTTTGTTTGAGGCAATAAAAGTTTTATTTTTATATAATACTGCATTCCTCATTTGCAACAAACCTATCTTTGAAACATCCCTGACCCTGGGGCTGACGTTATTTTGTAGTCAAAAACATCTGGAAGGTGCCAGGTTGGGAAAGGCTAATCGAAAGGGGGGGGGGGCTCAGAAGGACCAAGAGGGGCAGAGAGAGAGAGAGAGATGAGGCGAGGCGTCACCTGCTTCACTCGCTGCTTCAGCCTGGGATCCCCGACGGGGTGGCTTCCTCCACGGCTCCGCATGGCGGCTCCCGACACTCCGAATTCCGCTCTTCCAGCGAAGGGGAGGCGCCGCCTTTCCCAACCACGGAGGCTGTCGCACCAAGGCTGCCTAAGGACCGCCTGAGCACACGGGAAGTAGCTGCCTCGCTATGGGCCGCCTCTCCAACGCTGGGACTTGGTTTCAGTCCAGCCGGAAAGAAAGAAGGCGGAACAAGGCGGCGGATTAGGATTTCCACACAGGCACTGCTTGGGTCGCCTAACAAACAGTCCGAGCTATAGAGGACCACATTATGTCTCCCTCGCGTCTCATTCCACATTCCTGCCATCCCTGGGAAGGCATAATAATAATAATAATAATAATAATAATAATAATAATAATAATAATAATAATAATAATAATAATAATAATAATAATTCTTAACCGCCTCTCCATTCTACAACAACGACAAAATACATAATACTCAACCAAAACATAATATACATTGTTAAAAACATCCTAAAAAAATTAATGTCTTTGATATCTTCACCCCTCGCTAGGGGAGCATTTCGTCTTCTTTGCTCAACTGAGGAGAGAGACTACAGTTCCCAGCGTGCAGTGCGGGACACACACACCCCACAGACAGGGAGGAGGGAGTCACAGGAACCGAAAGCGAGAGGAAGGCGGCGGCTGTACGGTAGCCGCGAAGGGACCAGAGCGGCGGGGCGGCATACGGTGGCCGGTAGGACCTCGGAGGCGGCGGTCTCAGCAGCGGGATGGAGTCGGTGGTGTTCATTTTTTCGCTCATTGATTGCTGTGCCCTGATTTTCCTTTCCGTGTATTTCGTATCCTCCAGCTTATTTCGGCGTGGGGCCTGGGGAGAGGGTGGAAGCGGGCGAGGCGCCCCTTTTCCTTTCTGATCGGTGGGTGGGAGTGCTGGGAAGGGACTCTACGAGGTGGGGACGTTAATGGCGGTCTGTTATGGGCAGGCAGTAGCGGCATAACGATGTAGAGCTTAGTAGGGGAGAATGAAGGGGGACGGAGGTGCTTGGCGAGGAAGACGACCAGGACCGATCCCAGCTTTTGGGAGGCCTGTGGCAACTTGGCCTAGCTCGGAGAAGCCTTAGGGAGCAGTATCATTAAAAAAAAAAAGTGGGATTTGATTTTTTTTTAAAATGAGTCAACATAGTCCTTATCTGTGAAGGGAAGGGGTGGCACAGGAATGGGCCAGAGGGACTGCCCGAGAGACCCTTCTCATCTGCAGTAGGAACTCTGGAACTGGTTTTCTGTTCCTCCAGGGCCTAGACAATTTGGATATAATGCGTGCTTCCTCTGACTTGGCTACACCCATTGGCAAACCTTCCACAGCCTTGTAAAGAAGCCCCGAAAGATACAAGCCTGCTCCGGACTGGCAGAGGAGGGCTGGAGAGCTGTCTTTATATTCTGAGCGCAGAAGAGGGGGGTCCCTTCCCTGGCAGGCCATTTGGTTTCTATGTTGGCCACAGAAAAAGGATGAAATACTCCATCCCTGCACTGCTGGTTGACTCACTTGCCTTTATGCAATTCCGTTCTCTCACCCACATGACATTCCTGATCTCCAGTGGTGACCAGAGCCTAAATACTAGGCTGGCCTTGAGGGCACAATGGGCTCTGAGTTGGTGGGCTCTAGCCACTGCTCAACCATGCTAACCTCTCACACTGGGAATGATGATGCCCAAGGAGAGGTGGAGGTAATATTTCTAGCACATAGCATGTGCTGTGAGCCCAACCTCACACAAACTGTAAAAATCCTATTTGACTGTAGTCCTCTTCATTGTATTGTGTGGTTCAGGCAAAGTCCCTGCTAATTAAATATTTTGTATGAAATATATAGTTTTGCAGTAGAATTTACAACTTCTTTTTAAAACACACACACATTGAAACCTAATGTTGTGATTGTAACACACCATCTTTAAGCGTGGAGTGAAATATGGAACACTGGTGCCATGAGATCTGCTCTTTCCTGAGTTACACCCTAGTGCTAGATGTGTTGACTTAGAAGTCAATCTTATTTGATTGGTACTTCTGAGTAATTGTTCCAAAGGTCACAGCCCCATAATTCCGGTTGTTATTTTATGACATTGTGGGATACAAAGGGCAATTCTTTAAAATAGTCTCCAGATTCTTTTCAAAGGCTAAAGTACGTCAAGTTTACCTACTGTTGATATTCCTAAATGGCTGTTATTTTGACATGTACTGAAGACTAACCTTCTTTTAAAGGGAGTTCAGACTTCTATTTTTCTTCTGATATTTCACTAATATCAAGTCTTTTTTCATATTTTCTCAGAACATGTTCAGGCATTGATGGTTTGAGTGAAACACTGATCCTTTTTCTTCTTTTTCTCTTCTCAGAAGATCTTGACATTCCTTTTGAACATGTTGCTATACTACATGAAGAGTATTAGTATTATATGACTAGAATTTCCAATACCTAAATAATGTTTTTTCATGCAAGTTCAGCATAACCACATTAGGTATGCTTCCTTTCATATGTAAAAACATAATGATGCCTTGCACCACTCAACTTTGAAGTATTAAGTGGAATATTTATGTCCTGCATTTGTTGATGACACCTGTGTTCTAGTTCTAAAATTCAGTATAGCAGCAGAAAGAGCTGGTGTTGGCTCCACATGAAATCACAGTGGCCCTGTTCAAACGTAACAGAAAACCATGTTTTCTTGTTATATGAATGAATCATGGTAAGCTGTGGTCTTGCACACTCACCCTCCCTTTTCCTTATCTTTTGTGCCTGCAAGCACATTGGAAGCTTTTGCTTCTGAGTGTAAACCCCCCCCCCCCCCCAGTTTGCTTTGATGTCTGAACTGTGGTTTGTTTATGGTTTCAGATCCTGGGCTGTTTACTAAAATTTAAATGAATTACCCAAATTCAGACTCTGTGGCAAATTGTGGTTAGTTGAAAACCAGAAGCAGATGCTCCTGATCTCCTCCTGTTGCACAAAAGATGGGAAGCGAGGGAGGTGTGTGTATGTCAAAGGCTCACAGAAGTTCATTCACATAATGGGAAACCATGATTTTTAGGTGTGTCTGAACCAGACCAGCATGTGATTGTATGCTTGTACTAGAACAGCTATTCTGTCATAAGTGTTCAGTCTATAAAATAGTTATACACTTTTAAGAATGAACAAAGGGTGGAGTGTGATAGGGGTGTAGATGAAGCTATTCCAAGTTCCAGAAAATCCCAGGTATATCTAGAGTCCTTTGTGGCTATGTGACGGATTAGAGCAATTGCAGCAATGCCTGGGGAAGCTGCACTCAGTCCATTGTGTGAGTATGGCAGGGGTGGGGGGCATACTTTGTGTTTGCAGCTCCTGTCCAATCAACAGTTATGATTGTGGTGACCAATCACAGAGTCATTGCATGGATGCTGAGCTATACAGTTTTTAGGATACCGGGTATATTGGAATTTGGGTTTGACTACCTGCACTATCAGCATAGGGCAGTTGGGTTGTGAATTGTGCCATAACTAATCTATGAATCCTTAAAAATGGCCTTCTAGTCCAGTCCCTGGCCATAAGACCTGTAGGTATTGTGAGGTGGACAACTTTTCTCACTGGATGCCTAAAGTATGGAGAAAAAACTTGGGTAGACATAGAATCGTATAGAATCATAGAATAGTAGAATTGGAAGGAGCCTAAAAGGCCATCGAGTCCAACCCTCTGCTCAATGCAGGAATCCACCCTAAAGCATCCCTGACAGGTGGTTGTCCAGCTGCCTCTTGAATGCCTCTAGTGTGGGAGAGCCCACAACCTCCCTAGGTAACTGGTTCCATTGTCATACTGCTCTAACAGTCAGGAAGTCTTTCCTGATGTCCAGCCGGAATCTGACTTCCTGTAACTTGAGCCTGTTATTCCGTGTCCTGCACTCTGGGATGATCGAGAAGAGATCCTGGCCCTCCTCTGTGTTCCATCTCGCATTCCAGGCAGAAATTTGGTATGACGCCATATTGTTTGGGGCATACGTGGATAGTACCATCTCTGGGTTTTCTCATTTTTATTATGATTACAGCTATAGTAAGTATGACGTGCTTTTGATTCCTCATGAAATTTCATATAAAATGGCATTAGTTTCACCTTCCTATTTCCATCAGCTGCAAAGTTATATACTTTTAAAGACCAAAAACTATTATATTGGCACTACTAATTAAGCATGTTTTCGCAAATACTTGAAACACAGCTCTGCTAACTACTTCTCTCCTGAATAGCAAATTCTTTACTTTGTTTATTATTAATATAAAATCTTAGTGTTTGAGATTGAGTGATGTATGAATATGGCAGAAAACAAGCTACTTGCTGGTCTTCCGTTCAAGCAAGATCCAAGAACTTCTACAGAGACAAACACCTTGAAGTGCATCATATGCCAGAGACATAGATCAGGAGAGAAGACAACAATTTAATTAGAAGGAAGACAGAACAACTTAGCAGCAAAGATTCAATATAACATCGTCGTGGAATGAATTAATTATTTAGCAGAGCTGAGTTCCAAATATTTGTGGAAATATGCTTAATTCATAGTGTCAATATAACAGTTTTCAGTCTTAAAAAGTATATAACTTTGCAGCCAATGGAGATAGGAAGGTGAAACTAGTGCCATTTTATAGGAAATTTCATGAGGAATCAAAAGCATATGTCATATGTACTATAGATGTAGCAATAAAAAAGAAAAATGAGAAAAACCAGGAGATGGTATTATCCGCATATGCCCAAAACAATATGGAATCATACCAAATTTCTGCCCAGGATGCAGATGTCTACCCAAGTCGTCCCCCCCCCCCCACAATTCTTTAGGCATGTCCTACCAAGATCACGTGAAAAAATGGTGTCTACCTCACAATTCCTATAGGTCTTATGGCCAGGGTTTGTATTAGTCTGATCATGAAGGTTCTGTACTGTAGCCATTATTGTAAGAGATGCTACTATTATTTGCAGATGTTTATATGAACTCTTCTCAACTGTTGTGCTACTCATCAGTCGCAAGACATTTTTGGCTCTTGTGTAAAAGAATCCGGGAATAGAGCTGCCAAACTATAGTAATTCCTTATCTTGATCTTCAGATAATTACACTATCAGATTTGGAATGTGACTACATTAATGCTAGATCTTGCTGCTCGAAACTAAATAAAGTAAGTTCCCCCCCCACTTTTTCTCTGTTTAAAGTGGGGAAATTCTGTAGATGTGATTGTGTTGTATTTCTAGTTGGTATGAAATACTGTAATTATGCATCCTTTTGTTCCATGCTACTAGAGAATGGCCATAGGCACCTGTAAACTACTTGCCATCTCCCTAGAAATGGGGCTCCTTTAATCCAGTAAACGTGATATGAGTTTACTGGATTATATCACTTGTCCTACATTAAGACTTCCTGGGTGATTTGGGCAAGACCCTGTTTCCAATGTAAATATAATCTACCTCAGGCTTCAGTGCTGTTCCTACTTACTTGAGAGTAAGCTTCATTTAACTCAGTGGGACTTACTTCTGAGTAGATGTGAGATTGTCCTGTCAGAGGTTGAAATATTTCTTGTAAAACATTCACAGTGTGTAGAAAATAAGTAAATTAATCAGGAAATTATTATTTATATAATGCCCCATAGCCAAAGTTCTCTGGTCCGTTTGCAACCAAAGAGCCCCAGATGAGTCCTTTAAGCAAATGTTCTTGAGAGTTTCCCAGACCATCCTACTTATCAACAGTCCGGTCTTCAAATTCTGTTGCTGATGCAAAACCGATTGAAATCAGACAGGAACTAAGCTGAAACAGATGAATCCCTCACATGTGGATAGTTATCTGCCATTTATTTATTTGGATGTGCATACGTCTGGATTTCTTTACCTGGTAGTAATTTTGTTGCAGGGACTGTTCCATCACAAAATTTACAATATTTTGTTTACTGAGGAAAATGTGAACTTCTTCGCCTCCTGTTCTTGGAAGCCTTTTGCTAGAATCTGGGTTATCCAGATCGTGGGCCCATAGGACCTTCCCTTATCCTTCCAATCAGCCATGCTTCCATTCCTCCATTTTATATGGATATTTTTTCTTGTATGCCTCATAGCCCACCTTGTACACCTACATTCTCCTCACTTAGAATCATAGAGCTGGCCATTGAAGCCATCATGTCCAACCACTTTAAAGCATCCCTGACAGATGGCTGATCAGTCTTTCCTTCCACTGATCATCATTCTTTCCCTTCTCTGAACTTGTTCCAATGTATCTGAATCCTTCTTAAAGTGTAGTGTCCTGAACTAGACACAGATTTGAGATATCTGACCAGTGCAGAGTAAAGTGAAGCTATTACTTCTCATGGTTTAGAAACTATACACGTATTGCTACAACCGAACATTGCATTTTTTGTAGTCAGGTCACACTGCTGACTCATATTCCGCTTGTGATTGACTACAATGCCAAGATCCTTCTTACGAGTTTTATTGTCAAGCCAGTATCCCCTCTTGTACCTGTGCATTTGATTTCTCCTTACTAAATGAAGAACTTTTGCACTTCTCTGTTAAATGTCATTCTATTATTTTCTGCCCAGCTTTCTAACCTGTGAAGATCATTTTGAATTTCGTTTTTGGCTTCTAAGGAATTAACTATCCCACCCAATGTTGTGTTATCTTCAAATTTGATAAGTATTCCCCCACTTCTTCCTACAAGTCATCATTAATTTTTAAAAAGTTAAAGAATACAGGGCCAAGAACTGAGCCCTGTGGCACCCCACTCAATACCTCCCTCCAGTCTGATGAGGAACCATCAATGAGCACAATTTGAATAAAGTTCTCCAGTCACCATAGCTGCCATCCAGCTCACACTTCATTAGCTTGCTAATCAGAATATTATGGGGGCATTTTGTTAAATGCCTTGCTGAAGTCAAGATACGATATTATGTCCACAGCATTTGCATGATCTTACAAAGGAAGTTAACCAATTGAAAAAAGAAATAAGATTAGTCTGGCAGGACTTGTTCTTGACAAATCCATTCTGGCTTCCAGCGATCACTGCATTAGTATCAAGGTGCCTACAGATTGAGCGCTTTATAATCTGCTGTAGAATCTTCCCAGGTATTGATGTCAAATTGACTGGTCTGTAATTCCTTGGATCTTCCTGTTTTAACATTTGCCCTCCTCCAGTACTTCACCCATTCTCTAGGATGTCTGAAAGATAACAGATAGAGGTTCTGAAAGTCCATCTGCTAGCTCCTTCAACACTAGGATGCAATTCATTTGGACCTGGGTACTTCAGTTCATTTAAGGTGCTTAGATATAAACTGCACTCTTACCCCTTTGGCCTGTTTGTCACATATGCCGGATGGAAAACAGATCCTCTTTTGGGAGAAGGTTGGGCCTAAATCGGAATTGAGCAATACTGCCTTTTGTCTGTTGCCTGTCACTGAGCAGTTGATCTACCATTACTTTTGTCTTCCATTTTGAACATATCTGAAGAAGACCTTCTTGTTGTTCTTAGCATCCCTCACCTACATCAGCTCATTCTGAATTTTAGGCTTTTTGACACCATCTCTGCAATTCTGGGCTATCTGCCTGTACATTTCCTGTCCTCCCACCTCTTTTATGTGTCCTTTTTCTTTTCAGATTTTCACATTGGCTTCTATTTTTTCCTCATTGGGATTGTTTTTGATTGAGCTTTTCGTATCTCCTTTTTTAGGAACTCCCATCCCTCTGGAACTCTTCTTCCTGTTCCTGCCATAGAATCCTAGTTATCAGTGCTCTAAGTTTATTAAAATTGGCTTTCCTGAAGTCCAAGGAACACATTTGACTACACAGCTCTAATTTCCTTAAAAATCAAAAACTTGAGAATTACACAATCACTTTCCCCTAAAATTACTACTTCTGTCACCTCATTAACTATGAGGGGCTGGGGAATGTTGGGAATTGTAGGATTTTTTTTCTATCTAAACATAGAAAGGACTGAGCCCTAAAAGACATAATTCTAGTTAGCAGCTTGCCTTGGGCTAGAATCCCTTGCAAAGAAATGGCATTCGACGAATGTTGTGAAATTCAGCTTTTCTTGGTGCAGTTTTGATTATCTTAATTTGAGAATTTAAATTGAGAATGCAACTAAACACATGAAACCCTTTGCAAAGTCCTCTCCCCCTGTCCCCCCCCCCACAACATACTCAACCTGAGAGATGCATCTTGAGACTCCTTTCTTCCAGCGAGGGGGACTGTCAAGCTGTTCAGATGTCAAAGGAAGGAATAAAGTACTAGGCTGGCATGAATTAAATGTTGGTCTGTACCTGAAATACAAGGTTTCAGCAGAAAAGCAAACACATGCCCATTTTATGCAGGGACGAAGGTGATATAGAGGCCATGGGAGCTTTATTGCTTGAAGCTCTGGAAGTCCTCTCCACCATTCTGCTTCTGACATTTTGTTCAGGTATTTCTCAAGCCCATTCTCAGCCACAAGGGCTAGAAATTTAGTTTAAAGATAAAATTGAAATTCTCAGGATGTTAGTTTTGCATGAATTACCAAATTCTGCACTTGCCCGGAACTTCAGAACGCAAACAACTGAGATGTGTTCCCAGATAGACCACCTGCTTCTCCTTGTGGTACTCGACAGATAATCACCTCAGAAGTGCAGGGATGGGTCCTACAAAGTAGTCTAGATACTACTTTGATGGCAGTCTGGAAGTCCATACACTTTCAAAAAGACTACTCAGAAGCATGTGACTTGAGGATTTATATTTCAGCTGCTAGATGCTAATTACAGGATCAGTCAACACAGGCTGGAAATCCCTAATAAATGATGCACAATTAAAGATGCACAGCACTGTCTTCTCCTTTGCTTGTTGGTAGAGACAGAATGTTGTATAAGAGTTTTTACTTTTTAAAAATTATCTCTTTTCCAGTGGGTGATCCCTGAATTGATTGGCCACACCATTGTCACTGTATTAATGCTTATTTCACTGCACTGGTTCATCTTCCTTCTCAATTTACCTGTAGCAACCTGGAATATATATAGGTAAGAACCACCGGGAGTTGCTAGTGGGTTGTTTTAAAGCATTGCAAGTTATTAAAAATGTGTTCAGAAGATAAGTGGACTGTTGTTGTTGACTTGATGCTGATTGTGCTGTTTGGTCTTTTAAATAACTCACCCACTTTATAATGTGTTCGTCTTGTTCCATAACTTGTTAAATTGGCCACTATCAGTAGAAACTGATAAAAGCTTAATGTCACTTCTCCCCATCCATTTAATTTCTAAGTGTATTGATGTTTGTTTGAGGGATGCTTTCTTTATTCTGAAAGCTTTCTTTGATGACATTTCAGAGTTATTTTTGCTAACTATATCTTGAAGCCTGTTCGCCTTAATCCAGACAAGGAGATGCAGGTCTGGAAACAGAAACAGCAGTGATAAATTACATAAACATCCAGATGAATGCCCATGTCCATGCTGCATTGCTTTCAGTGGGAGATTTGCATCTATGCCCATATCCTAATATAATCAGTTGCACATAAATACAAATGCCTGACTAGAGCTGGAATGTGGCAGGTACATGTATGAAAACTGTTAGCTGGATGATATACTGTACTTCTGGGATGGCTCTTGAGGCCTTTGGCAAACGGCCTAAATTTACGGTGCTACACATAGTACGAACATAGGGAGCTGCCTTATGCTGAGTTAGACCATTGGTCCATCTAGCCCAGTATTCTCAACACTGGCTTGCAGCAGATCGCCAGGGTTTCAGGCAGGAATTCTTCTAGCCTTTACTGGAGACGGCAGGGACCTTCTGCATGCAAAACATCTGCTCTACCACTGAACTATGCCCCTTTCTAGGGCACTTCCATATGAAGGGGAAAAATTGAACTCTCGCTGGCCAGTTCATAGGCTGTGATCTAGAGACGATGTTTGCATGCCTTTTGTGAGAAATGGAAGGTTCTCTGTGAGGTCTATGCACATGGACCACATTTCCATTTGTAGAACAGAAGTCGAAGCCTCCATCAATGCAGATTTCACCACTTAATTAATACCAAAGTGGATTCAGGGTTACAACACTATAAACAATGGTGGTGCAAATAGCCAACTCTGCACCGTGTTGGTTATTTGCATTGGTTATTTCCACCAAATAACCAGCCATTGGTTAAAAAAACTCCCTTCACGCAACACAACAACCCATGGTGGATTAAATAACCAACTTTTGACTATTTAAACCACCATTGGCTATTGTGTTATCTGAACCCAGTCACTGAACAGGATGCTTGAGGCTTTTGGTCTCATCCAGGCCTCAGGTGTCCATCCATGAGCACAACAGATTCTCCCTGTCCAATGCTCAGATCTTGCCCAGTGGATTGGGGGAACGCTGAAACACATTTGGCAGGCATTGGGGGAAGGGGGGGCTGCAGAAAGGAGGAGAGGCCCTGTTGCGCAAGTTGAGGTCTGCTCACATTACACTGGATTTTTTTTTCTGTGGTGGAAAAGTTTCCATTACAAAATTTCTATCCCAACAGTACTGGGAGCACTTATGCTCAGGCTCACACATTCTCTGAACCTTTTGCTTGACCCTTCTGATGCCTGCTTTCTGTCATGCCTGCCTGGAAAGATTCCAGCCTTCCCCCCTGCTGTCCAACCAGTTCTTTCAAAGCGTTGTCTTGCCCAGTCCAACTCAATTTACCTGGATACTCAGATTATTAGCACACTGAGCTTGCATTGTGTCACACCCAATGTTGGAGCCTGGTTGGTACTGAAACGCTTCTCTTTGAAACCCTTTCAGGTACATTATGGTTCCCAGTGGAAACATGGGAGTATTTGATCCCACAGAGATCCACAATCGAGGGCAGCTAAAATCACACATGAAGGAGGCCATGATTAAGCTTGGCTTTCACCTTCTTTGTTTCTTCATGTACCTTTACAGGTAAGTCTCGAATCTGGCAACTTAAGGAGACCAGCAAAATCATTCTGAAAGTTCCTGTTAATGTGTTTCCCTCTGACCTTGCTGGGTTTAGTTTTCTTCTGTGATCTCCTACACTCTTTGCAAAGTTTACACTTTCTAATAGCAGCCAAATGCTAATTCTCTTCATTTTTTTTCTTTTAAAAAACTAGTTGCCTCTCAGTTTCACCTGCATGTTTACTCATACTTTTCTTAGAGAAAATGGAAGCATCTGACTGACCTGTTCGTAACTGGATTTAGGTTTACACTGGCACATCTAGTGACCCACCCTCTGGGATGTCACACTGCAACTCATCCAGGAAAGAGATTCAAGACCTGGATATATCTAATGTAAAACAAACTAGAAAGGCACCTCTGTTGCTTTTGGAAACACATCCCCAAATTTAACAGCTGATATTTAATCCTCATACAGCAACAGCAAAGGTTGTCGCCACTTAATTGAACTTGTGATTCCCATGTTAAGGCAAGTAAACAAGGACATGGTTCCTTAAACTTCCTTAGCTATTGCTGCTAATAGCTCTTAACTTTAATCCATTGATGGTTAGGTTCATATAGTCACGTTTGTCATGTAGTGATTGTAGTTATCACATGAAGACTTTCAGTGTGTTGATTTTCTGTTTGAGTGGGAGATGTTTTCCTGTGGTGAGATTTTCACCATGCAATGGAGCATCCAACTCTAGACTTAACTTTCCCTATGTTTGTAGCATGCCTTGTGCATCTAGTTTGGGGTGACTGTAGAATTCCAGGTACATTGATCCCCTATTTAATCTACAAATGTATATTGGTTTAATTATTATGGCTTCATCCCCTAAAAACTGGGAATTGTAGTTTATTGGGATACTTAAAAAAATCTGTTTCCAAGATATCCCAAGTCTCTTCCATGCCCTTGGAAATATAATTCCCATGAATTCCTGAAGAGGGGGAATTTGTGTTTAACAGGTTTTTAAATCCGTAGTGTCATCTTGCTTTGTACACAATACTCAGGATTGGATCCAGATTCCACCTTCTGCAAAAGGAAGGTCCCTCCTATGAGACGAAGGACTGTTTCTGGAAAGTCACACACATACCACAACTCATCCCATTCTGTGTATAATATTTTCAAGGGGCTTGAGGGGCTGCTTTGGGAAGAGGGGGCAGGAGTCCACTTTAGTCAGCACATTTGATCCACCATAAATCTGGGTCCAACCCATGATTTTTACGTGCTTTTGTGTGTGAAAGTTTTCCCCCGTTTAAATCTGTCCCTTCATGGTATAAACACCCAGGAGGTTCCTTTTTTAAAATAAGGTATCTTAACATGCACTCTTAGACTTTGAATTAACTTTGTGGGTTACCTTTAAAAAAAAATTATGTCATATACAAACTGGATCTCTCTTCACATTTCAAGGTATAGCTTCTGTTCCTTCAGTTATCCTAGAATATGGGCCCAGTTCCAGTGGAAATATTCTGCATATATGGAATATGATGTTCACACAACTTGCTTAGAGATGATCTTGGGAGCAGAGGCTGGATTCCTGGATAGATTCAAGTCATATAAATTAAGTTTAATCAGGATTTCTTGGGATGCAAACTATGCCCCATAATCTGTGCTGGGATGTGTGGACTGCTCTGGGAGCTGAAGCAGCCCGTGCTGGAAGTGATTCTTACTATGATCTGCAAACTTCGAGTTGAATGCTTTTGAAACAGAGTGAGACAAGCGATGAACCATCTGTGAAGGCAGCCCTGTCAAAGCCACAGTCCTACATGACACCACATTAGGCATATATTAGGCCAAATAAACATTGGGGATTATCTAGCTTGCTTCATACAGCCTTGATAAAAAGCCGTTTTAAATTTAAGACATTTTCCTGACTGAAATCTACTTGCCGGGGGTGATAGAATGGAAGCTACTAAGGAAGGAAACAAATTGGAACAGTATTTTGCGGATATTGCTAGCAAAAGGATGCAAGTTGCAGGTGGGGGTTAGTCTGTTTGAATTTGTCCTTGTGAGTTTGTCAATAATTCACTTTTTTTCACTTTTCCTGCAGTATGATCCTGGCTTTGATAAATGACTGATGTCGAAGTGGAACTCTTAAGGTGGCCAAATTCTGAATTGACACTCTATTGAAATGTTATGGAGCCAGGAGCAGCTTTCAAGTAACTAGACCAGTGTTGTCATGCAGTATATTTTTCCTCTTCGAACAAAAAATATTTTTGCTGTATTTTTTGACATATAAAATATTTTAAAAAAACCACTATGAGACTGAGTTTCTGGAACCACTGATTTGTCCCCACTCCAGTCCATGTTCTTATTGCATCAAATCCAGATGTTCTATAGGGCTAGTTCATCTTATTAGGTGAAGCAATAGGTCTTAGTAATAATTTCACTTGAATATTTTTCTTACATCACATAAAACGCAGAGAACTATTATAAATATGATCCATCCATTTATTTGTTTAAACTAATGCTCATTGCAACTGTGATCATGAACTGGCACTTAGGCATCTTATATACTCAGCGACCAGTCCAGCGGTACCCTCCTCTGCAAGTACAGCTGCTTCCTTTTGCTTACACCTACACTCCGGCAGCTCCCTTTAACAAACAAATCACTTTAGTTTACACACAGGTACGCATTTCGTCCCCAGTAGCGGAAGGGCCTGAGACTTCAAAGAGTCCCAACAGTCAGCATAGGCAGTATTGGACTACGCAAACAATGGACAGGATGTAAGAAAACTTCTACATTCATACCTTAGTGTTTTTCAAGTATTTGCAGTTCAGGAAGGGGCTGCCTGCCTGCAGCTGTCACATGGAAGATATTGGGGGTGTAAGACTGGATGGAAGTGATAATAAAAGTGTTAATGCTATCTTATAGTACATTGGAGAGCATCTCAGGGGCCATAGGATTTTTCAGGATGCCCTCTGAGAGTGGAGGAGCCCCACCTGAAAGGACTTTTCTGTCAGTGCAGAAAGGACTGTAGGTGGTGCCCTTCACATTGGAGAGCATAAAGGCATTCCACAGGTGCTCCAGGATAGGCTGTGGATTCACACAATTCAAAGCCCTTCCCTTTCCCCGACACACCCCTGAAATGGGGAGGAGGGAACAATGCCAGCCCTAGAGTTGGCATAGTTTATTTCTCTCCCATTTGAAGGGAAATTTTCCTTTTATAAAACATCCAAAAAATGAATCAAAAAAGGAAAAATGCCCTCCCACCCAGCTTCTGCCCACCCAGCAGGATATTGGAAAAGGCACTTCTGCCATCTGACATTCTTCATCTCCCATTGGGTCACTCTGCTTGTCATTAAGAGCTAGAAGGGTGAAGTTCTGCTATATCTTAGAAAAGTAGATTTTGGCAAACAGCCATTCCAAAGTACACCTTCATAGAAAGTTCATTTGAAAAGAGGTTCAAAAACAATGGTCACTTGAAAGTCTTACTAGAAAGGTATCTTTAAACCAGAAGAATCAGAATGGTATCTGGTATCTTAATGAAGAGAAAGGAAATTTATAGGAAATAGAAAGGGAGGTGGGGTTGACTCCAGTGCTACAGTACTCCCCACCCCATACATCTTTTTAAGCTTTGAAAAACATGTCAGAGCTCATTATTTAGCTTTAATAAGTGCTACAAGATCAGAAGTTTCCAGAGCATTCATCAAAGGAAATGCTAACCCAGTCAAAAATTGGGAGCCTGCTAGGGTCAAGAAGTCCTTCTTTGAGGTATTCCTGCAACTGAAATGTCTGTTAGGATGTTCTTATGTTTTAAGACCAAGAGCCAACACTGAGAAAACTAGCCCACTATCCAATGACTTACTTTTAGTGGAGCTCGCTCAATCTACTGGGCCCATTTCCTTTCAAACACAGACCAAAACTAAATCAGAAAATTGTATTTTGAAACATCCCTTTCAAAAATGGCTTCTTATGCAGCTTTGGGAGGTACTGATTTATGTGAAAATTGCTGGTCCCTGCTGTACAGTAGATACACATTTTCTTAATCTAGATCTGATTTTCTTATGTATGATCAGAAAGAAGTTTCCCAAATTAAGACTGAATAGCAAATGACTTCTACAAGTGGCTCACTCATCACAATTATTTTAATTTATTTCATGTCTGCACATTGCTCTGTCCTACTAGTAGCACACTGTAATAGACTAGTGTGTAATGTAGTGATGAGTTAGAGTGGCTTCTTCAATTACTAGAGACGCTTGAAGGTCAAGTAGAAGGATACATAATCACAGTATGTGCACATCTCTTTTCCACTTGTACCTTGAAAATGCATGTCAATGGGAGCCTGAAAGTTTACCAAGTTCTACTTCTGTGAAATTAAAAGGGACAAGCCGTGAAGAGACACCCACATCTTCCACCAATGACTCACTCTGTATGTACTTTCGTATTTTAGTCCCTCAACCAGAGGTATACAATTTTGCTTCTTCTGAAGCAGCCCTTATTACAGTAGTATCCAACCTTGTTTGGTATGTATTGAGTCTGTGATCCCACATAAACTGTGGGGTGGGGTGGGGTGGCTTGGCTTTTAACCAAACCCAGCACAATTTGTGAACCTCCCAAGCTGTAGTCCCCACAGCCATGGGTTTAGTGAAAACATCCTGGTCTTGATGCCTGTCTGAGATTGCAAAAGCAGAGTAGCTTTCAAATACTTGGCAGATCACAGTACAGGGCTATTGGGTTGCTTTGTGCTCCATGTGGATCAAGTTGTGTAAATCTACTCTAGCCTACTGAGCGAGCAGCAACATAGTACTGGATCCCCGACTATATAATACCTTAGATCCCAGGCTTTGTTGCTCCTGCAAAGAACGACAAACTACTACAGCTTGGCCAGCTGTGCCTTCATATGGAGAGAATATTTTCTTACAGTGGAACATCTGTTCTTCACTTGCACTATGAAATAGAAATCCAAAAAGGCAGCCATAGCACTGAAGCTTAGAAAGCTAAGAACTATGCAAGTCCAGTTATTCATTCTGTTTATTGAATTGGAAAGAAAGGGAATACAAATATTTGTTAAGTGCTGTGCACCAACATGGAAAAGTGTAATTTTTTTAAAAAACCCCAATAAAAACAAAAAACAGGAATTAATGTAGTTTGAATTGAACATTGAGATATGTTTAATATACTACATATTTATAAAATAAAAAGTTACGGTGTTCTGTAAATAATTAGTAAAACAAGTGAAAATAAATATGGAGACCCAAAGTTCTTATGTTTTAATGTAATAGAGTAAAGAAATTTTAAACTACTTAATATAATCCAAGAGGAGAGTAACAAAAATCCAGGAAGTTTAAGAACGCAATCCTTTGAAACATTTAATATCAGTCCATAGCAAATAGTCATTACATACCAAAAGCTCTAAGTGTTAACTAGTTCCACCACAACTCCATATAAATCTTGACAATTTAGAAATTTGAGAACAATAAAAGTTCTTTTCTTGATCTCTACAGCTTGGTTTGTAAGTACACACATGCTTTGAGGATCCGTTTCTTCCTCATACAATTTCAAGGAGCCGATAGCTTTTTCCATCTGTGCCGAGAAGTGTTAAGAATTAAATCTAGTACATTTATCCTAACAATGAAACACTTAAAAGATGGGGCACACTGAATTTCAAATTTATAAAAATATATTGGTATTAACCAAAATCTTAAAGTTAGAGGACACTTCACATACACACAACATGACTTAAAGTATGCAGTAAAACATGACATGTACCTAGAACAGTTGGTTCCATGACTGTTTGTGTTTCACGCACACACATTCATACCACACACACACACACACACACACACACACACATTTTGCTGAATCTAGTTCATCTGAAGTCAGCAAACAGGAAATGGGTTTCTAGTTTGTGTTCCAGCAACTAGAGCAGCTACTGCAGACAACACTGCACAAATCAATTAAGTCCACCCTGTTCAAAAAGTGTCAAAGTGTTTCCAAAATTCTACTAATTGTCCGTCAAATGAGCAGTTTGTTCTATGGCAGCTGAAAATGGACTCAAGCCAATGCAATATACATTTTAACCATATATATGATTGATACTCCAGTTTAACAGTTCATTTGAAATGCATCAAATTGAGGCAACTTGTGTGCTTTGGGGTATTGACAAAGGGCACCAAGTCTTATTGAAAATTGGTTCTCTTTCCCTTCCATTCCTACCCCAAAATTACAAACTAGACATTCTTCTGCTGTTAACTAAACAAAAATTACAAGAATTCTCCTCCCCCCCCCCAATATATCTATTGCCAGCATAGGGCTGGTATGAGAAAATATTTTAACTTAAAGCCTTTTTTCCTTTGGGGTGGGAGATTTATTTTTAGTTAAGATGGCACTAAACACCTAGTATTAGATTAAGTTACATTCAACAATACCTGCTTGGAAGCCAGAAAGAGATTATTGGCAAAAGTTGGGTTGTTTTCCATCTGTGACTTCATATTAAAATTTGTATTAAACTCCCCTCATTCCAAAACTAAAAAGTTAAAAGTGAAGGAAGTAAGCCACATATTTCCAAGACTATTTTAAGGGTGTGTCAAAATTAAATTCTATTTCATATTTTGTGCTCCTACTTTAAAAAGGACTTACCTGAAAAGCTCAGAAGCATTGTGGCAAGATACTGTAGTGATTTATAGCTGGTGTGCATATTTTGGAATTGATGGGTACAAAAACCTAAGGCAAAATGCAAACTATTATATCCTCTTCCCACACGTGATCTCTGCTCAAAGTAACATATGGCCAGCAATTAGTTATTGCTCCAACATTTACAGCCAAGAGTAGAAATGTCTTCTAATGTATGAAAATAAAGGTTACAGATACACCTATTCTGTGTCTTCTCCCCTACAACAGCGACAATCAAATTCTGGTTATTTAAAATGTGGTGGTGGTGCTTTTCAGTCCATATGTTAGAAAAAATGTGGATTCTCACCTGTTTAACATACCCACAAGGAATCCTAACAGGATTAATGCACTCAGTTAAGTTTACTGCTGGGCATATCTTGACTTTGTTTTCTTTGTTTCAGTGTGTTGTCATACATAATAGAAGGCTGTGCCAGACAGCGGAAGTTAACTACCTCATCTGAAGAGCGTCCACTTGAAAGTTGCATTGCCTGCATTATGCAATTAATTTTAGAAGTGGCACTTGCAAAATATGTGCTTCTCCTTCAGCTCCACACTCTTCAAGTGCTTTGTATATACTTTTTTAAAAAAACATCCAGCAAAACCTTAATACATGGGGAAAACATGAACAGCAGTATGTCCATTTTGGTGCTCTTAATTTAGTTTCCCACAGGTGATTTGCATTTCAAAGGAAAGAATAGTTACTGGCTCAAAATTTATTCACTGGGATGGGTTCTGGGCAAGAATTCTTTACTAAAAGCACCAGATTGAATAGCCTATAGAAATCAAGAAGTGCAAATCAAACTGGTGCACATGTGATCATTTCAACACTGATTTCTGCTCCAACCTCCTAAGGTAGTTTTGAGTTAGAAACCAGTACCATGTCAGTAATACAGCTGTAAAGTATTTCAAGATACAGAATGGGAGTATCTGCAAAAATAAGATGTTATACAGGCTTAAAAGTAGACTATAAGAAGCCCTTCCAATAAAATAAAAGAAGTTACCAACAAAATACATGTGAATGGACAACTATAATGAATGGACAACTATAACAAATGTAATGTAGAATTATTCATAAAATAAGCTGAAACATAACAGCTTAAGATGAGCCAAAGTATAGATGTAAATTCCTCTGCTGCTCTTAAATCCATTAGAGGACATAAGAGGAAGGCATTATGTTTAAAGATTTCTCTATAAACCTGGTTTGCGCATGCATTTTTTTAGTGATTTGGATTATGAAAATAGTGTTCTGTGTTTGTTCAGAGAACTGATTTACTACATTAAGAAAATGGAATACCACTTTTCCCCTCCTTTGGCAGTATTTAAAGAAATTCTATCAGGAGTCTCTGATCAAATCAAAAAGTTCTGAAGGGAAAATATAGCAAGTCTGAATTAAGGGATAAACACAAGTGCAGTGGCTGTAATTCTGATTCCTCACCACAGAATCTGTGCATTAAAAACAGAACATGCACAAGAAAGAAAAACTTCCTTCTAATCCTGGGTCTGTCTTCTCCTGAAGTCAATGACCTCTTTCCACATCTGGTTCCTATTTTAGCTAGTGCCACAAGGATGTGTTTTTTGTTATTTTCATTACGAATTACTTTCTTTTCTGTTTTTTACACTTAAGGATGTCTATAAGTGCATTTTTACCCTTTAACTAGAAGGGAGAAATTCTGAAATCAACTGTTAAGTAGGGCAAACATCAGGCTGGTTTTCTTTTATTATGTGTCTTTTGCACACAGAAAGCTATAGGACCCATTCCTAATGCCAGGCAATTGACACCACCACCTCAGAAAAGGTCCTGGGGAAGTGTGTGATATGAAAAGTTTGTACAATGTACGTATTTTATTCACAGGAGACAAGTCAATTCACTAATTTTTGAAAACAATGCTACCAGTACTACCCTCATTTTAGATCTTATGTTTCAAATAAGAATCATTGCACAAGTTAAGGCCAATTTGGAATTTTCATTTATTAACTTCAGAAATTACATTGTAATTGTTTAGTTGGCGATTCTGAAAGCTCTCAAATTGTTTTGTTGGTAAACAAAGTTTCTTTTTTAAAATAATACTTTATATAGTCTGTGTAAAACTCCTGCCAGCCAAATGGTCTTACACAACTCTCCAGAGGAGCACCAGTTATATACTGCATTAACTTGTAGATGACACTTTTTAAGCTGGTTTAAATTCCAAACGTATACAAATGAAGTCATTTTAATGCTATAAATAATTTATTTTTTAAAAAATTTGTGCTGTTAACCCCTTTATAGGGCAACAAGCTATGTGAAAAGTACAAAACCTTTTGTCAAGTGTGATACTGAGAGTGCTTTTCATGTCATTCACTGGTTTAACATCTGGGTTTAGATATACTGCGCAACGGGCAAGGCTAGAATCCATGAACCAAGCTGCAAAGATCTCAAGCTAAATAAGGCGGAGAGACTCAGAGAAACAAGAGAAGGAAATACTTTCCTATCCAACATGTACTCTTCAGACTAAAGCACTCTTTCTATCAAGCCTTCTAAACTGTTAAATAAAAGGTTTTCCAAACAAGCATTTAAACTTCATTACACAGAAGAGCAACAAGAACAGTAGTCTGCCTGACAAAATGGCAGAAGGGAAAAATGTATATACGAAGTTCAATGGTTAGCCTGAATGTAGCACAGTTCTTCACAACCGATGGGGGGTTACTTCAACATGGTGTCCAACAACGTTCTAACGACGTGCTTCATCTCAACTGTTTACTATGAAGCAAGGTGGTAAAATGTTTGGCCCCAGTTGGGCTTCAGAAATGGTTCTTTTTTCATGACGAGCATGTCTGTCCAGCTATCAATCATGTTTGTTTGCACCAAATCCCAAGCCATTTAAAATACGACTAAATTTAAGTTAAACAGAAGTCGTCTGCTCCAAATTCACCATCAACTATCCATGCTACTGCATTCCTCTAAGGGGAAAAAGATGGAACGTAAAAGAAAAATATTAAGAAAATCTTTATAATCATTGTTCATCTTAGCCATAATATACAGATATATTCATATTTATGCAAGGCCATTCATAGAAACCCATTCACAATAACGAACTGAGCAGCTACAATCACCATAGCACTAGTTCTGTGCATCCAGCAGGGAATTTTAACCTGCTTGCTTAACTCTGGGGAGCTTCAAGCATAGTCTGCAGTATGGGTTGGGAGCGGAGGGACAAGACCTTCACATTCAAAAAGAAAACACTAAATTTCAGCAAGATCTTGAACTGAAATTTCCCTTTCAAGAGCAGGCAACCATTAGAACACAGTTAAATGGTGTGGCAAATTACATCAACTGTAGTTCAAGAGGGTTTGAGAAATCAGAAATCTACAGCAAAGTCTACTTCGGATATTCATACAAATTAAGAACTTCTGGTCCATGAAGCTTTAAACTAGAAGTCACCATGGGGGGCAGCAGGAAACACCAAATTGTGGGCTAATGCAGCCCAAAGTTACTTTGGAAACAACTTTAGTTTTGCTTATATGACTGCTATCGTAAGAATATATTTATTCAGAAATATAAATTGCCCTAGAAAGTGGTGACTAAAACTAAATCTGAATCAAACATTTCGATGAGAGACTGAAAAAGGTTTACAAACTGGAAGCTTAATTAAAATTTCTATTCTTTGGTAAGAAATAACATGTCCATTTCTGTTTACTATTTGTAAAAAAAAATGTTGTGCACACCATGTTGCAAGTTCTTAACTTAAGAGCAAAATGTCCAATTTAGGTCTTCACAAACTAAAAAGAAAAATGAATCTAACAAAAGCCTGTTCATTTGGGAAGCTGTTTGCTACAATCTAATTTTCATATGTGATAGGAATATACTTTTATGCCTTAAACAAACAAATAAACACCAAATGCGCCACCAACTGTGTGAAAGAAAAGCATCTTGTCAGATGAGAAATGGAAAAAAGCAGCCATGCTTTTTGTGTGTGTTTGGGAAGGCAAAACGTTCAGGACGAATTAACTTAGTACCTTGCTTAAGCTTCTAATAGCTTGTGCAAGCTTCCTCCACCTGTTTTTTTGGCAACTCTCCCCTCCCAGTGCAGTTCTTCCTGCCAAGCTACAGCCAAGTACCCTGATCCTCCAGTGCTTTTCCAGAGGCACAGGGGGAGGGGAAAGGGACAAGAAAGAGCCACTGTATGAGTGACCTCCTGCTCACACAACCTTTGGATCCAGCCCCATGTCTCCACCACCGTGGTTTCCCTCAGGTCTCTGTTTTGCAGACCATTGCCTAGTTGCCCTACTTCCTTTAGCCGCTCTCTCTTCAGCAACTTCTGTCTTATCCTCTGTCTTTTCCCCTCAAGCTCATCCTCCCCTTCCTTCAGGCTTCTCTTTCTTTACTTATTGGGATACTTTGCACGTAAGATAAAACTATAAGAAACTCATAAAGGACCAGAGGGAAGATAAAGACATTGTTCTATAGGAGACAGCTAGAAGGAACAAGCTCTATGGAGGAGTCTTGTAGCATAGGACCTAGTAGAGAAATCTACATGATCCCTGCTTTTCATGGGCAATGGAATGCATTAGCCCATTGTTGAATGCCTACTCACACCTGTGTAGACCACCTTGAGCTCCTTGGAGAAAAGATGAAATATAAACATAATAAAAAATAAATAAAATAACAACCTTATAAGCTTCCACTCTCATAAAATTAGATTTTATTTACCTTCAATATCCTGGTTGTCTACAAAAGGTGCTGGTCCCCATATTCTAACAGTGCCATCGTCGGAGGCGCTGGCCATCATGGATGGAATTTGCGGGTTCCAGCTCACGCAGTTGACTGTACGTGTGTGCCCTGTCAGCTCCGCAATTGGCAGCTCACTACGTTTGTGCCAAATATATACTTTGTGATCTAAGACAGATAGGTTTGAAAAAACATGAGGACCATCCTAAAATTTAAAATATGATCTATAGACAGTATGGCATTAATCCATGAATTGACTGTTTCCATGTTAAAATTCCGAGAACTGAAATCTGCTGAATGATGCATCCAACAGCTTCAAGAAGCCCATATTTAAACTAACTGCAAGTACAAACCTTCTCTGAAAGATGAATATATCCATACATAATTGGAACATATTATATTATAAGTGGGTGTTATATTATCTAAATAGGAGCTGGTTTGGGTATTACTTCCTCTCCCAAGACTTCTACATTATTATTATTATTATTATTTATTTATTTATTTATTTATTTATATAGCACCATCAATGTACATGGTGCTGTACAGAGTAAAACAGTAAATAGCAAGACCCTGCCGCATAGGCTTACATATGTCAAGACTGGAAACAAACCCTGGGCTCCATATTCTTTTTCTCACAACCCCTAGGGGTGTTATTGGAAACTCCTGAAGAGATCACACTACCATTTGAGTGCAGGATTCCATCTAAGCCTGGATACTGTGGGATGCCTCTAATGCACCGATTCACCACTGAACAATAAGGACAGGGGAGAAAGCAGGCACAGCCAGGGCAGGCCCACTCTTGATCTCACCACATTAGGCAGCAAGGGAAAGGGGGAAGTAACACCCACCTAGCCCCACAGTTGCCTTTACATAGCACATCCTATCAGAATCCTTTCTATCAATGCATTTTAAAGGAACAAACCATCAATTTCAAAAGCTTGAAGCAAAACTGATTTACACTCCCGGATTGCATTTTATTTAGGTGTATACCTATAACTGTGTTGGTGCAACAACATATCACCCCCCAAAATTGTACATATATGAATAATAGCAATATGTTATGGGACAATTCTGTATCATTGTCGCACCTGTCACTGGGCAGGCATCAACAATGATAGCACTCATCTGAACTGCAGATCATACAGAGCTGGTTCCATGTCAGATCTGCAACTTTCTGCATTACTGAAAATCCAAAGTTCACAGTGACTAACATAAAGTGAGATTTTTGCTAAATAATAATGTCCTACAGTAGCAAGCTTTATGGCTTGTACTCAAATATTTGATCGGATAGAAGCATTTACCAGAAGTTCAAGATGTACAAGAGTGATTAAAAAAAATACCAGCATTCTCTCTGAAGTTGAACTTTTGACAATGATTAACGATTTAAAGTGTTACAGTCCATTGCCAGACCTTACAAATAATGCTATGGCCTATTTGCTAAATCAGCACATTTAAGATTTTTAAATCTTGAATTGCCATGACATCTAAATGGCAGGAAACACTCCTGCTTGTAGTTCCATTTTTAATCACTCAATTTAAGCTAACCATAACATATACTCTGCATAACTTCAAAGTCATCACAGCGTTCACCTTAATGCCACAACACTCAGCCCTTACTCTTAGGAGGAGAACTTTTTAATGTTACTTTAAGCTTTTGTATAGAGAGTTAGATGTGAATTTTACTCCAAGGGCAGACACTTTGATGTTTGGGGCTGGTAGGCGAAAAGCCTACCTAGCTGAGAACATACCTTTACATTTAAGAGGTTATGACATTTAAATCTGTTACTTTTTTTGTACATAGAGACTTTCACAGCAGCCATATTTGCAACAATTCAGTGCAAAGAGGCAACAGCCTCAGGCAGTCCGAATCTAAATAAGGTGCCATCAGCTTCAACTACAGCTGGGTAGTTTTTAGACACTGAAAATGAAAAAAATACAAAGCTGTTCTAAGTTGACCTGGATAAATTAATCTGCACATTCATGTCAAACAAACAATAGGCTGTAACTAAGTGACTTGTCCATGCTGTCCTGAGTAGTGTACAGACTGAAACACCAAGAGTCAATACAGTTGACTAGACATTCCTTGTCCAGAAACTGTTTGGAATTGGAAGGAGGTTAATGCATGCTTAAGGATCGATATAACTATTTACAATGGCAATGCACTGAAAATAAAAGGTCCAATAACGGTGCTGTTCTCAGGTGAAACACTCAACAGTTAAAGGTAAAGAAACCTTGCTTCAAGATTGTTTTTGGTTTTTTGAGAGCCTACTTGAGAGCCCTCGTCTTCAGACCAAAGCCTTATTCTCTTCAAATGCGTGAGCTGCAGGAATACTGCTGCCCACTCTGTATTAATCACTACCACCAATACAGAGTGAGAACCCAAGAGTGAGTCAGCACCCTTAATGCCTAAAAGAGCTGCCGAACAAGCCACTTGTACAACTGACAAAACAACAACCCTGGTTTAATTTCAGGTTGCTCATAGTCAAAGTTACTGGACATGCGAGATCTGCTACAACACACAAGACTTGCTTCTTTCACCATAATTAATTATGTTTGAGATGACAGAACTCATCTGGATTTACATGACCACACCTACCTTTGGAAAACAAACCTATACCAAATAAAGGATGTCACCTCACCAGAAAATCCAAAAGTACGCCAATATGTCACACTCATCCTTTCAAAATACAGTCATCACGATCAAAAGCATCATACATCCTACTATCCATTCCACCATTCTCCAAAAGAGAGTCCTTTTCTTTCAGTGAGCAATTAGCTACTTTATATGGAATTGTTGGAAGGAACATCCACTTCGCTTATAAAAATACAGAAAATAAGACTATGACATTAATTTATGTAGTAAGTATGTGCTTGAATTATATATATAAATTACACACACAAACAAAAAACAAAAAAGCAAGTGTTACCTTCGCTGCCACTAGCGATGAAGTCTTCATTATGACCTCCAAAACATGAGTGAATCGTGTAAAACCCTTGTGTAACACCTTGGTATTTTCTCACTAGAACTCTGTCTTGCAAATCCCATAAATGAACTCCCTGAGAACAAAGAACATGGTGGAGGTAATTTACTATAACAGTGGGGTTTCCATATTTTGGTTTCGCTGTTTATGGAATTACTAAAACTGGATAAAAATGAACACAAATGAATTCAAAATCAAAACATCAGTCCATTGGATGTGTACAAGCAATGGGTTTTATCCAAATGTTATGTGAACAGGAGGCAGCTCACCCAACAGGGTTCTTCCAGCCTCTTCTCCCCAGTGCAGACCCCTACCCCAGAAAGCCTCAACTGGGGGAGTCTCAGGAAAGACTTAGGAAGTTGTGTGATGGCTGCAATGTGAGGGAAGAGCCAAAGAAAATTGGGTAGATGCAGTTTGCAGGAGCAACATCTTGCTCACAGAAGCTGCCTAACTCAACTGACATCTCCTTTGCCAGATCCCAGGCCTTTCCTGAGGGTCCAGAAGAAGCTTTTAGGGGTGGGGTGGGGTACAGGGGAATACATAGGAAGCTGTATAATACGAAGTCAGACCATTGGTCCATCTAGCTCAGTATTATCTAAACTGATTAGCAGCGGCTCTCCAAGGTGGTTTTTTTTTGGGGCGGGGTCTTTCCCAGGCCTATCTGCAGATATCAACAATTAAACAAAGTATATGCTCTACAGTTATAGTATGACCTTCCCCAACAGGAGTCTAAAGTAGGGAAGAGGGGCAGAAAAGTCCTGTTACAGGAGCTGTTTTCCACTTACATAACTTTTGGATATAAAACTTCTGATCTACTGCTCTATCCCACCTCTACAGCCTCTTGCTATGTTCCTAATCTATAGACCCATTATTTGGAAACCCACTTATTTATATAATTTGACTCAACCAGATTCTAAAAGCATCAACAATGAAATGCTAACCATTTTATCTATTCAAATGTACAGGGCCTATTTTGTTTGAAAATCATTCCGGGTTAGCAAGTTTAATTTTGCTTCAAAGATCTGTATTCAACACTATAAAATGAACCTAAACTTCTTCATTTAGTTGGGGAAATCAAAAGACAATTGGTTGTAGTGGAAGTCATGCCCTCATGTATGGCCTTGAGTAATCACAAAATCAGAGTCCTCTAACAAGATTAGCTTCATCTTCTATGAACAGCTTATTTACTTTATTTATGACATTTGTATGCTACCCCAAAATGAAGTTCTTTGAGCAGCTTACAATAAACTTAAATATAATAAAAGCAACATAAAAGACAAGAGAACACAGTACACAAATTTAAATACACGACTATTAAAAATGAGAGGCTCACACAACCTGAGTTATTTAAAAAGCCGAGGTGAACAAAAAGGTCTTCAGCTTGACAGGCTGATTTAATGCATTTATATAGATTCTTTATTCAGCCTTGTGAATACAAAAACCCTGAGCTATTTGACTGAGCCTGCATTTCCTTATGCTCAAATGCATTCCCCCCACATACTAGTGTCTCCTCTCCTGCTCCTAGAAGGGGGGCAGGGGGATACTGGGCCAGCGCTAAGCAGCACTAATGGCACTTGCTCTCTTTTTCCCTCCCAGAACTACAGGCCTCAAGACCGAGAAGAAAAAAGGAGTAAGAACATGAGCCTGCACACAGTATCCATAGTGGTGCAATGGAGAAGGAGTACAGGCTTACATTCTCTCTTACCCTCGTTGTGTTAACTAAACCCAAGGAACACAGTAGGAGTAGGTGAATCCTTACCTCCCGCAATCAGGCAATAAAGGAAAAGAAAGTACAGCCAGAGATCTCCTGGGTGACATTTTCTTTACTACAGACAAATGACTTTTTATAAGATTGCCACATGCCAACATCTCTCAAAGTAGCAGTATTGTTGTTGTTTTTTAAAAAATTGTCCACTAACCTGAGTTGCAACATTTAACAAAGCTAACCGGCCATTTTTTGAAATAGTAAAAGACATAATTGGATGATCTTCTTGTACTCTGAAAATAAAACAACAACATAATTAAAGCCATGACTTTGAATCAATGGTAACATTTCTAAGCATTTCTCTGCAATCTCAGCATCTTTTATTACTAGGGCCTTGCTGACACAGATGCCCTAATTAGGTCTGCACCAACATCTGTCCATTAAGACTGTTTTTAGAAAAGCCCCAATTTAGAACTGGCACATGAACCCAGGAGCCATGTGAAATTTTAGGTCATCCAACGATGACTTTAGTTAATCTAGCCAAACAGTAAGTAGTAGTAGTGATAGTTACATGTTCCTGTCTGTAAGGTCCTCAAAATTATAGCCCCGAATTCGCTGATGTGTGTCTGATGCCAACACAGTCTTCCCATCACTCAAGCACCACAGGCATTGAACTCTCACTCCTTCCCAGGAGTCAAGGAGATTACCATCTAAATCCTAGAAAGAAAGGTGAAGTAATTAGAAAATCTGTTTTCATTTAAAGCAACCAGAAAAATAATATTGTGTCCCCAAATCAGATGCAGTATATAAAGATGGTTGACATGCAACTTCCTTTTCTCCTCCCCACATCCCTCCACGCTGTCCTGAAATCTGCTATGGAGGGGGATCCTCCAACCTTCCAGAGCAAATGTTGGGAGGCTGTGAGGGATTTCAATGGGGAGGAAGAATCCAGTACACTGACAGATGTTGTTCTGATACAACCCTAAAACACCTGCATAAACAAATTTTCACCCTACTGACTGGGAAATCAAAAAAGCCACACACACACTCTGCCCCACCCCGGGAAGGAGGACACAGACTGTCTTTCTTGCATTCACTGGCCTTTTGGCCCTACCAATTACGATTTCCTTTCCATGTAACTGTGTGTATATTTAACATACCAACTAAGGATAACACTTCAAAGCATCTATAGAAGTGAACTCTAGTCCATGAAAGCTTATGCCACAATAAACCTGTTAATAAGTCCCAAGTATCAGAAACGTATGACATTTTGTATTGTAAACACCCCACCACCAAAGGATTACTTACACACTGGTAGAACTGTCCACGCTGCCCTCCTGTCACAAAACGTTTTCCATCTGGATTCCAGGCAACACTTGTTAAACTATCTTCATGAGACTGACTCATCTTTGTCCTCAGCTCCCCTGTCTGTAGATGAAGGTTTTTTAAAATATATAAATTTAAATAAAAAGGAATCTTTGAAACTTTAAAATGCACGAACATCAAAGTGTATAGAAAATTAAATATTTAATTAATAATAATAATTATTAACTCATATTTACTTAAAGGTATATCTTGCCACATAACCTGAAAAGGTACTCAGGGCAGCTTACAAATACATGTTCACTACAGGTCAGTTCAAGACAAATATTCAGGTTGCTTACCTGTAATTGTAGTTCTTCGAGTGGTCATCTATGCATTCACACATATGGGCTCTGTGCCTGCACTGAGACCTGAACCAGTTCAGGAAACCACGCAGTTTCCGCCTATACCTCAGTTTACAGGAGTCCAACACTGTGGCCCCATAAACATATGTACAATAGACAAAATAATATAAGGAACTTCAAAGAACGCACCACTATCAAAAACGCACCACCAAGAGGGGATGGTGGGTGGGTTGTGTGAATGCATAGATGACCACTCGAAGAACTACAGTTACAGGTAAGCAACCTGAATTTCTTCTTTGTGGTCTCTATGCATCACACATATGGGCGATTAAGAAGCTGACCTACCTGGAGGTGGGTTGGTGTGTCATCTTAGTATTTCAGAGAGGACTGCTCTTCCAAACGAACAATTCTGCCTTGCACGGACATCAAGGTTATAATGTCTGATAAACGTGGATGGAGTTGACCACGTTGCTGCTTTGCATAAATCTTGTAGGGGTATAACCCTACGAAAAGCCACAGAAGTCGCCACAGCTCTAGTCGAGTGGGCTGTCACAGTGTCTGATAACTGCATGCTTGACAAAGAATAAGCTATCTCAATAGTCTGAGTTATCCAGTGCGATAGGCACTGACAGGACATAGGGAGACCCTTTACGGGGTTCCCTATAGCAAACAAAAAGTTGCTTTGTTTTCCTAAAGTTTTCAGTCCATGCCTTATAGAAAGCAAGAGCTCTTCTCACATCCAACAGATGTAACGTAGAATCCACTGGAGTTGTAGGATTAGGAAAGAAAGCAAGAAGCACAATATCCTGCGTGGTGTGAAAAGCCGACACTACTTTAGGGAGGAAGGCTATGTCAGTACGGAGTACAACTTTATCTCTATGAAAAGTTAGGTAAGGCAGATCAACCCTTAATGCCCTGAGCTCGCTCACACATCGTGCAGATGTTACTGCTACAAGGAACGCGACCTTAAAGGACAACAGTCTTAGGTCGATAGTGGCCAATGGCTCAAAAGGTTTCCTTGTCAGGGCATGCAGTACTACCGACAGGCTCCAAGCTGGAACTATGTGTTTAGTTGTTGGTATCAAGTTTTTCAGTCCCAGTAAAAATTTCTTTGTTACCGGGTGAGAAAAGGGTAAGAAGTTGTCGATGCCCCTATGTGACACTGAGATAGCTGCTAGATGGACCCTTATCGATGACAGCTTTAAACCCTGTTGGTGCAAAGAGAGTAGGTACTCTAAAATGTCAAAAATAGTACAAGAGTTGGGTTGAAGGCTTTTGTCCTTGGAGAAAATAGAGAATCTCTTCCATTTGGTAGCATATGACTTTCTGGTCAATGGTTTGCGAGATGCTAGCAATATTTTGTCGAGTGTTAGTGTCTCGGTGTGCAGTGATTGCGAGGAGTTTTTCTCCACGCCGTCATTTTCAGTGTCGACAAGTCTGGATGTCGAACCCTGCCTCCATCCCGAGTCAGCAGTGTCAGTATCGATGGAAGCTTTATGTAATTGTGGTTCGATAGCCGTAAGACGTCGGAGAACCACGGTTGTCGAGGCCACCAAGGGGCTATCAAGATGCAATCCGATTCGTCCATTTGGATCTTGGCTAGTACACGAGTTAGGAGTGGAAATGGTGGAAACATGTAGACCAGCGTCCCTTTCCACCTCCTGGTGAATGCATCCCCCAGAGAGTTCTTTCCTCTGCCTGCTCTGCTGCAGAACTTGGGACATACCGCATTGGTTTCCGAAGCGAAGACATCGACCATCAGGAAACCGCAGTATCGAAAAATATCTTCCCTGGTCCCGAGATCGAGTTCCCACTCATGTTCGGTATGGAAGGATCTGCTTAGGAAATCTGCCACAGTGTTTTTCTTTCCTGCTACATGGATGGCAATCAAATGGATGTTTCTCCTTATGCACCAGTTCCAGATGCGTAGGGTTGACCGTGTCAGGGGATGAGATCTTGTGCCGCCCTGTCTGCTGAGGTAACAAACAACAGTGGTGTTGTCGGTGGCGACAAGTATACTGCGTTTCTCCAGGATCAGTGCGAAGGCTTTCAGCGCCCTCTCCACCGCTAGCAATTCGAGATGGTTGATATGCTCCTCTTTCTGCGACCTGGACCATCGACCCTGAACCAAGAGAGAGTCGCAGTGAGCGCCCCATCCTATTAAGGAGCCATCGGTAGTGACCGTCCTTGATGGTGTTGGGCTGTGAAAGGGAACTCCCTCAAGGAGATTCTTGTCTAGCAGCCACCACAGGAGGGATGACTGGACCGAGAGTGGTAGGGACAGTCAAGTTCGTCGGGCATCGGTACAGAGATCGAAGCACCTGAGAAACCAGTTCTGAAGGATTCTCATCCGTAGCCTCGCAAACTTGATGACTGCAGTAGTTGCTGACATTAACCCCAGTAATCTCTGTATCGTTCATGCGGTAGTGAAGGGGCGACCCTTGATATTGAGGACCAGTTCACGTAGGACTGTAGCTCTCGACCTCGGGAGGTAGGCTCTCCCATCCGTCGACGACAGGGTGACACCTATGAAATCTATTCTCATCCGAGGTGTTAGGATAGATTTTTCTAGATTGACCCAGAGCCCTAAACTGTCGAGGAGCTGCAAGGTAATGGCAATATTCCCTTGGAGGGTAGCGCTGTCCTCTGCCACCAGCAGCCAGTCGTCGATGTAAAGGTATATAGAGATGGCTTGTTGCCTGAGATGTGCGCAGACTACTGACATGACCTTCGTAAACACTCAAGGGGCTGTTGCGAGTCCGAATGGGAGAACGGTGAATTGGAATGGCTGGTCCCCAACTAAAAAGTGGAGGAAGGGCTGACTTGACTCCCTGATGGAAATATGGAAGTAAGCATCCTTCAGATCTATTACTGCAAACCAGACGCCCTTGTGCAGTAGTTGTAGAACGGATGCCACAGTAACCATATGGAATTTTTTGGGAGTGATAAAGGTGTTCAGCTGCCTTAGGTCCAGTATCGGTCGAAGACCCCCATCTTTTTTCGGGATGGTAAAGTAACGGGAATAAAAACCCTGATTGATCTGGGGAGTTGGTACGTAAGAGACAGCTCCTTTCTCGAGGAGAGTCTGTATTTCTTGGAAAAGTGGAATCGAGGGTGCCGTTATCTTTATTCCCGAAAAAGGTGGAGGGCTGTCGAATTTGATACTGTATCCATTGCGGATGATGGTAAGAACCCAGGAGTCCGTGGTTATGCCCTCCCGTTGTTGGATGAAAGGTTGAAGTTGGTTTCCGAATGGTGGTGGGTACGGGTAAAGGCAGTCAAAGGCACTGCTTCTTCCCAAAATCTTGTTGGCGATAGGTCTGCTGGTATCGAGGAGGGTAGGAATGCTTCCTCTGGAGTTGTTGTTGCTGTTGTCTAGGCTGCTTATCGTACTGTAAGCGCTGTTGTTGGGTGTAGGGTTGTCTAGACCATCGTCTTGGTGTGTATTGGATGGCTGGTGCTGAGAAACACATTCTTTTCGCCATCGTACGAGCTTTATGTATGGAGTCCATCGCCTCATCTGTTTTGGAATTGAAGAGACCGCCATCGAAAGGTAGATTTTCAATGCGTGTTCTAGTCTCATGGCTTAGCCCTGCTAACCTCAGCCATGCATGCCTGCGTAAGGCTATGGAGCCCATCATTGCCTTAGAGTCACAGTCTGTCTGGTGCCTAGCAGTACTGAGCTGTTGTTTGGCAATGGCTGATGCTTCCGCTTGCAAGACTCTGGCTAACTCCCTTTTATCATCAGGTAAGTAGTGACAGAGTGATCCGATTTTTCCCCACAAAAAGACTTGGTAGCGTGCCAGTTGCCTGGTAGGTGGCAGCACGCAGCCCTAAAGCAGTAGAGGCATAAATCTTTTGGCCCAAAAAGTCTAATTTTCTTCCCTCTCTATCAACAGGTGCGGAATGGATCTTTTGAGACTTTCCCTGCGAGGATTCTACAACGATCGAATTGGGTTTCAGATGTTGGAAGAGGAATTCAGCCCCCTTCTCTTGAATGCGATACATCGCCTCGAGCTGCTTAGAAGTTGGTGCAGTCGAGGAAGGTGTTTTCCAGGACATCTGAGCAGTCTGCAACAAGGTAGGTGGAAATGGGATGTCCACCGGGACATTAGTGTCGGTATGGAGCACGTCATATATAGGATCATCTAGTCTCTCCATGGGCTGTTGAGTTACGAGCCCTAATGATTGAGCCATTCTAAGAATGTGCTCAGAAAGTAAGAGGAATTTTTTAAGAGAAAAACGCTAAGAGGTCGGTTTTCTAGGTCTAGCCACAATGGTGGATGACGAAGAACTGAGGTATAGGCGGGAACCGCGTGCACATGCGCAGTAGCACTGGGGGATGGTTCCCACCTAAAACGTTGTATTAAGCTATCTGAGGTTCCGGTTCAGGTCTCAGAGCAGGCGCAGAGCCCATATGTGTGATGCATAGAGACCACGAAGAAGAACATGTCATCTCCCAAAAGTCTGCTGAAGTAGGTGTCTTAACTGATCTCCAGAAGGAGAGGAAGGAAATAGCTTGTTAGTGTCCCCAAAACAAGGGCACTGCTAGTCATGCTCCTCATCCCCACCTACCAACAAAGAAAGGACTCCAGAGTCTCTCCTAATGATCTTAGCATAAGGAGAGCTGGTAAGGAAAAAGGCATTAATTTAGATAACTGGGCCTAGGCCATTTAGGGCTTTAAAGATCAAAACCTGTGCCTTGAAACTGTACTTATAAATCAGGAGACAGCACAGTGTTTTAGCACCAGTGTGATGCTAAACCTTATTCCCAAAATTAACTGGGAAGCTACATCTTGAACTAACTGAAGTTCTAAAAAAGGAGCCCCATGGATAGCAAGGCACAGTAGTCCAGCCTGAAAGTTATTTATTTATTTATTTATTTATTTATTTATTTATTTATTTATTTATTTAATTTCATTTCTATACCACCCAATAGCCGAAGCTCTCTGGGCGGTTCACAAAAAATTAATCCTATGGCCCCTAGACATTATCTGAGGGGGCCATAGGATACTGGGGATCCCCCTCTCCACGATCGGAGACAGTGGTACAATCTTGGAAGGGGGGCTCAGAGATCCACCTCGCCCTCGTAGCAGGCATGGAAAGAACCATACTGGCTACCCTCTCATCTTCAATAGGAGAGACATCATCCCCTCCAAATCATCCAGGTCTCCCACTATTAACAGCTTTGCTTCATCTGAATTGAGCTTCAGGGTATTTACCCTCATTCTGTGTACATAAGCACGATGTGTCTAACATGCTAGGATTAACCCGCAAACGAATGCATGAATTACTGCTACATCACAACTGAGATTTCCATTAACTCTTTAACAACTGTAGAGCACATGTTGAGTCCTTCTGTGTAGATGGGCAACAATACAGAACATTTTATTTGAGCTAAATTTAATCCCTACACCATCAGCCATACAACAAGCAGAGCTTTAAAAAGTATTTATAGAGCTCTTTTCACAAAGAGAAAACAAAAAACAGCGTGTTTGAAAATGCCATCAAATTAGAGCCGCTTTATGTATAAAATTCATACCTCCATCTTATAGTAAAACAAACAAAACACTGGCCTTTCTGACAAAGATTATTTTAAAACATTTATATATATTTATATAAAAATATGTTCTAATTTTTTTTTTTACCTTCACACAATCTACAGTGAGAGTACTACAATCTAAGCAGATAAGGCAAAATTGTAACATACACATAGAGGGGAACAAATCCGTAGCATATCCAATGCTGGAACTAATAAAAATGTGGACTTTTCCCTTCATTTCTGTTGAAATTGAAACTTTTGCCAACTTTCAGCATTTACACTAGAATAATTTTTCAAAGAATGAGCAATTAAGGTTGTTCTTCCAGGTACCTTATATGCTAAACCAAAAGGGTACCTGAGGAAAGAAGCCAATTATATTTTTGTATTACACAGTGACCCTGTTCAAACAACACACTAAGTCACGGTGATTAAGCACTTTGAGGTAAACATTATGACATAGCATGTCACGTGTATCATGACTGTGTGAACCATTCCTAACCATGGTGGCTACATAACCACAGTTCAAACACGCTCACTAACCATCTACTGCAAAAGGGTTATCGGCCTAATCATGGCCTGTTGTCTGAACAGGCCCAGTGTGGGGCAACATGACCCAAGATTAAAAACAGCTACTGGTAGCACTAAATGTAACTGGTGGCATCACTGAAATAAAGAGCAATAAAGAGCAAATAGGAATTAACTGTTTAACTAACTACAATTTAACAGATTTCAATCTCTGGACTAAATACATAGTATAGCAGGGGATTTCCCTTCAAAAGTATCACTCAATTATAGTTCCTGTGACTTCACTACTGAATACGATATACTAACTCTGAGCTTTCATACCCAATACTTTATTTCTGGAACTTTCTTATTAATAACCCTTACTTGTACATTCCAGAGCCAAAGCTCAGAGCAGTCATCTGGGCCACAGGCAACAAGATAGTTGTCATCTGGACTCCAAGCAATGTAGGAAACACCATACGCATGGCCTTCCAGTGTCTTGAGTAGTTTTAGCTGGTGTGTATCCTTTTAAAAAAAGAAAATATTAATACTCTGGATATCTGGATTGTTAAGATTTGCACAGTTTTAAGCAGTTACCTTTGAAGTCTAATCTCTTCCCTCCTCCTCCACAAGCAGTTTCCACAAAGCAACAGATCAATGACTAGAATTTAGAGACCCCTTTTTCTCAGTTCCACTTATCTTAGGCTGGACATACACTTGCCTTCTGCCTATTTGACAGAACACAAGACTGGAAAAGGCTATACCCCAACAAACCAAAGAAGTAAAGAGACAGAAACTGCCTCCCTATTCAAGTTCAACAGCATTCTTTGAAATTAACTCAAGAAAGGCAAGATACTCTCATAGTAGTAGTAGTATTTCAAAAAGGCAGTGGTGTAGTAAAGAGAAGAAGCAATAGCATATGGACTAGTAAATTTAAGCAGCCACTCTCTGACATAACAAAGAGGGGCAAATTCAATTCATCTGATCAGCAGAATTACAAAGAGGGAAGAAAGAAGTAGTTTCAGAAGTAAAATTTTACTTAACTGCACCAAGGCAGCAGAGGAACAAGATGATATTCAGATGTTTTAGTAGTAATTAAGGCTTACATTAAAATATTTATGAAACCCAAAGGATTTCTCAACACATATTTCAGTTCTGTTTAACACAGTCTTGGTTGAACTGGCCCTAAGTAAAACTTTTACCACTCTTGTAGTGGCTGATCTTTATTTGATAAATAAATTGAAACTTTAAAAATTACATACAAAACTTTGTTCAGTAACACTTCTGAAAATCCTCATCTCGGAAACTTAGTTGATTCAACTTTTAATACTAAAATCAACAGAAAGGTATTATGTTTCAAATTCCTCTCTCTATACAGGTGTTGAAAGATATTTAAAATGCTGCCCTCAATCCATCATTATTATACTACTTGATAATTTTCATTTGGGATATGAATAACCTAGGGTGCCTAAACGCTTGATTTTTATTTTATTTATTATAGCACTTTTATCCCGCCCTTTAGCCAAAAAGGCTCTCAAGGCGGCTTACAATATTTCTAAAGACAGTCCCTGCTCACAGGCTTACAATCTAAAAAAAACATGACACGAAAGGAAAGGGGATTGGGAGGGAGAAGGAGAGGGGGTAAAGCAAATTCAGACACTTGCAAAGTTCAGCAGCTGCTTCCTTTCCGTCTCCCTCTAATAGCCTCACACAGATCAAGGCACATGGAGGGTCATAGCTGTGACCATTCCAAGTATTATATAGTGATTAACACTGAAATGCAAACCACTCATTTACAGAAACGTCATGCCCCTTGTTTTACAGTTTTTTTTCTGTTTTACCCTTTTTTCAAAGAACATTATCTAATTTTAATATTAAACAAGTTACTTTTACAGGTAAGCAAGCCATTAGTGGAAAGCATTTGATCCAGTTATGATGAAAGAACAAAGAGGAAAAATTAAGTTTTTGAATATCATAAGAATCAAAAGAGAGCCACATTACAGGGAAAGAGCGACACTTCCAACCAGGACCATTGGCAAATTTCATCTGGGAGAATATCCCTTCCCGATCTCCAATATTCCCCCACCTGACTTTTGAGATTACAACAGAATGCCTTAAGCAACAGAAGTCTCATTCTAACAGGCTTTATTTCCAATGTAATCCTCTCCATGAGATTAAGTCAGATTATTGAAAAAGACAACACAAAATGGGTGCAAGTAGAAATATACCAAGAAGTTTAAGAAAAAATTGAAGTTAGACGGCTCAGGAGCAAGAACATTCTGCCACACAGATTTACACACTTACTGGATCAACCTGCCATATAATAACAGTGGTATCCTTGGATCCTGTTGCTAGTTTAGTGCCGTCATTGGAGAATTTACAGAACCACACTTCATTACAGTGCTCTGTAAGTATCTGCTGTGTGTAACATGGGAAATGTTTCCTAAAAAATATAAAACATAGAAATTGTTGTGTAACAGAACCAAAGATATTCTACTTGACATAATACAGATATCTAGATAAAGTATGGATGATGGTCACATTAGAATCAGGCAAGTCAATGTTCGCAATTTTCAAATATACTACATCCAATTTCTTATCTCTGTATTATCTTCATTTTTTGAAGTTATCATACAGGCTCAGTTACTGGATTCAAAGAAGCTATAATTTGGCCCATGCAGCTAAGAGGCATTTGGACTTGGGCTGTTTGAAACTAAGCAGATTTTCAAAAGGGTTTGTGAAAAGGCATAGGAGTCTGCTGTTCAAAGTTGAGTCTCCCTGACCCTACATAAGACTTTGTGCATTATCAAAAAGGAGCACTTTGGATTATGGCCATGAAAATGTAAAGACTAGGGTCTCACTGATCAGTTTCTTGAGTACTACTAGTCACACAATGACCTGGTTCGCACATTACTGTTTTTTTGCTGTAAGCCGCCTTGTAATGACTTGTGCCCTAAAAGCCAGCCAAGAAATGTGATAAACAAATAAATTAAATTAAACTAGAGTTAACCCAACAATTACCAATGGTTTATTGTTAGGTTAACTTTGGATTTCGTAACGAATTTACCATCTTAGGCTGCAATCCTATACACAGTTAACCTGGAAGTAATTCCCATTGAACTTAATGGAGCTTATTTCAGATGGACATGTACAGGATTGTACTGTTAGTACTGAAATCAAAATCACTAACAACAATTTCTGCAAGTTGAAAATTTATTAAAGATTCTGTACTACTTTGGACCAACATGGTTTACAAGAGTCTAATGATTGGATGAACTACAGTATAAAGACTCACTTCATCTTGCTTGTTACAGTGTCTCTAAATTGACCAGTCAAGAACTAGGACAAGTATTGGCCAAATATATTTTAAAAATTTGGAACATTCTTAAATAGGTCAGTTAGCTGAAAAAAATATTTTCCCCAAATACTACCTTACTCAAATTTTAAAAGATAATGTATAAATCCTTCACAAGAGAATAATAATTGCTTAAAGGAATTTTGTTGCATTATAAGGTATTGCCATTGCCCTTAAAAATTAAGTGATTCTCTTACCTATTAATTTTAATAATTAAAAATTAAGTGATTCTCTTACCTATTGCAAACATGGTCTATGAGCAGCGATACAGATTCTAGATTATTATCTAGTTTGGTATTGTGATAGAGGCACCGGTCCCGTTGTAGCTCCACAGCCTGACGCAGTAGATTCTGCAGACGCCTTGGGGGTAGCATCACTGATGGTGGTAGGTAAGCTTCAATAAATTAAGAGGGTATTTCAGTGCAATAATTTAATACTGCATTTGGACCATCTTTAAGAAACAACAGAAGATATTAAATCCAGATATTAAATCCTCTCATTGTTATCCTTTGCTCATCCCTGGCTTTTAGGCTGAGAAGCACAAGTTTATTTAATGTCAATACTATTATTAAGAAAATGTCCAGTTACTACAAACTGTATGACTAATTCCTATGCCCCAGCAAAGACAGTCCGAAGGTACTTTATTTGGTGTAAATGATATGGAAGTCAAAGATAGGGAGCAGCAGATAGGGAGCAAAATCCAACCTAGAGCAAGTTGACTTTTTCTTGTGAAGCAGGACCTCCCACTCCCAACCTGTCCATTATCATTATTATTATTATTATTTATTTATATAGCACCATCAGTGTACATGGTGCTGTACAGAGTAAAGCAGTAAATAGCAAGACCCTGCCGCATAGGCTTACAATCTAATAAAATCAAAGTAAAACAATAAGGAGGGGAAGAGAATGCAAACAGGTACAGGGTAGGGTAAGCAGGCACAGGGTAGGGTAAACTAACAGTAGAAAGTAACAGTAGAAGTCTGCACAACATCAAGTTTTAAAAGCTTTAGGAAAAAGAAAAGTTTTTAGTTGAGCTTTAAAAGCTGCGGTTGAACTTGTAGTTCTCAAATGTTCTGGAAGAGCGTTACAGGCGTAAGGGGCAGCAGAAGAGAATGGACGAAGCCGAGCAAGGGAAGTAGAGGCCCTTGGGCAGGCGAGAAACATGGCATCAGAGGAGCGAAGAGCATGAGCGGGGCAATAGTGTGAGATGAGAGAGGAGAGATAGGAAGGAGCTAGACCGTGAAAAGCTTTTAAGGTCAGCAGGAGAAGTTTATATGACCTAGCCTTCCAGAGCAGATTTTGAGGGCATGGAGGGAGCTACGAAAGGGAAGGGGATTCACCCCTTCCCTGTTCCACTCACACAAGCTGGGAGAATTTAATTAGATACCACCAAGTCTGTGCTACCTTGCCATTATCCAGGATTATACTGCCATTGTTACTGCTAACAATACTTATACCCTTCTGAATTTCTCCCTTCAGCGTTAAATATACTGGAGTTTTATAGACAGCCACTGTAGGTCCACTAGAATCTAATGTTTTTCTTACTCTGGAGTTTGTCCAAAAGTTTAGATCTGGAAGTTGTTCCTTTCCCTTCCCACTCTGCTTTTGCCCGCAGGTCTTCTGCATGACTACACATCAGATATCTGTTTGCATATTGAAAAGAAAAACATGGATTAAATATTTTGGAACTAAAGAAATTCCCCAACATAAACAGCATTTGAACCAAACAGCTTTCAATTACTCTTCTCTGGCACAAGAAAAAGGAGATGGACTTAGTAGATGAGCTATTAACATAGGATGTTGATTTTTTAAAAGTCTCTATGTTAAACTCTGTTTGATAAAGCCCAAATGCATAGATTTTTAAGAATTTAGCATGTCTAATTAACTATCTAAAGATGTTATACCCACATGCAATCAGTTGGGAATAAAACAAGAGAGCCATGAGAACTCAAGTACATGATAAGGAAACTGCTATACAGATTAATGAAAAACTCCCAGTGTGAATTCCAATTCTGATCAGTAACTGATCAGTTTAGACTTCTGAATTTTGATACTTGCTTTTTTCCTTCTTTGATCTATTTGAAAAGTGTCAAGATGAGAAGACAAAAGTACACTGAAGCCATGAGTTCTGCAAGGGTTGTTTAACCCTTGCATAAGCTGTGGTCCCCAAGTACGGACAACATGAAAAGCTATGGTCATAGCTTGAATATTCAGAATGACCACCAACATGCCACAACCCACTGTGGCTCAAATAAGTCATGGTGGGCTGTTCGATCATGCGAACTGGCCCTTTGTGTTGTGTCTTTTAAATTGTAACCTTGAAAGCAGGGCTATCTCATTATCAAACTTTTTAAGCCTCTCTGAGACCCTTTTTTGTCTGAAGGTAAAAATACTACTACTACTACTAATAATAATAATAATAAGTAGTCCAGCTTTGACAATGGGAGTTTTAACAGATTCATTTTTTACTTGCAGATATATAGGACCTGTTATAACAAAGTTTTCCAGGGTAGAGTGCTTCTATTCAGGGGTCCAATCAGTAATGCTGTCTTCCATATATTCCATTTAATCTCTCTTCCCCCTCCCCAAAGTTTTCCGTTTTTTTCTCCTCAGTCAGCCAGCATCCCATAGCTACTGAGTATGCTCAGTCTTCACTGTTCTGCTTGGGTCTCCTCCCACCACACTTTTTAATTCGTTTTCTATTTTTACACTTCTGCAAAAGCCTGCCAATGCACCCTTCTTGCGCATGGCTGATTCAGCTTTAGCTACATAAGGATCCTCACTTGGAGAATGAGTATGCTATTATTATAGAAGATATAAGTATGAAGTCATTTATGAAATTTCAAGCCTCCATTTTAAAAAACCCTAGAAAATGCTAGAGGTCTCAAACTGACAATGCAATCCTATTGAAATCTGTTCAAAAGTAAGTCTCACTGAATTCATAGGGATTTAATCTCAGGTAGTGTAGATAGGTCTGCAACCTAAAGCACTTACCCACTAAGGATGTGAATGCGTTCTGTGTTATATTTCAGTGGTGTCAACTCACAACGCAGGACTTGAAGTGCCTCCAGAACCTTACCATCCTCCAGATATTCTAGATACTTTTGCTGCAGCAGCAAAAACTTCATCCTCTGACATGATAGAAAGCAGCAGGTCAGGTGGGGAGAAAAGACTGACTGAAATTTCAGAAAACGTTTGAGCCTAAACAAGTGTATATACCAGTCCACTTTTGTCCTTTAAAAATACAAATATGTATGGTTTCATGATATAGGAATGTTTTGAACTGCCTTTTATTATTGGCAAGATATACTAATTCATGAAACTCATTAGAAGTCGTCCAAATGCAAGACTACATTCTTGAATAACGTATTCAATTTCCCTCCAGTTTCCCATTCTGAGTACCCAAGGCCAATAATATTTAAATCACGTTTTTCCAGGCAAATAGCCTCCAGCTTAAAATATAAAAAACTAATATAAATACATGTTAAAATAGTATCACAGACAATCATAAAAGCAATTTAAAATATAAAATACAACTTAAGACAACAGCATTAAAAATATCCTACTACAGACCAGCAAAGATAGCAAACACAGCAAAAACAGTTTCCAAACTTTTAAAATCAACTCTTTGGTAAGGGGTGGTATCCCCTCAACCATATATATAAATTTCAAAATAAGTATTCTAAGTACTGAACACTGGGACTAGCAGGATCAACTATCTAGATTTATATAGAATATTGAGAACTCCAATGTAATATACAAAAAGAGAAATTACAACATGGCAAAATAAGATATAGTAACAGGCTTAACTTGAATTAGGTATTTTTCACTTTAATTTCCAAGGAAAGCAAAGAATATTAGCTCTCTATGTTTAGAGCTCACTTAGCATGGAGAGGAAGTTAATACAGGCAATCAGAGGCAATGTGACCTTCAGACATTTTGAATGTTAGGCCTCTCATTAATAGCCATGACCAAATATTAACATATCCATGGATACAAGGTATGGGGAAGGGGGAGGAAAATATTTAGCAGTGGTTGGTGAAAGCTCAAATGGCAGTAGTGTTTTGTTAATAACATAGCAGCATCAATTAGCATAGCATTTTACATAGTAGCAAGTTTTTAAAAAGTTCAGGTCCCCGCCCCAGAGAGCTAACAATCCAGTTTTGACTGAGAGAGAAACAACAGAAGGAGGAAGGGGGAAAAAAGATAAGGATACTGGGGGACATATAAGCACAAATACAATCACATATACTGATACATATACTTAGATTCTGTTTTCACTAGGGATGAGAACTCATTTCTGAACGCACTATTACTGTTTTAAAATTGTTAAGAACAATTCTTTACAAGTAGCTTCTTCTTGTTCTGTTTTGTTTACACCTCTGTGATTATGCCACAATGGCTGTTGCCGTATGAGATCACATGCTTCTGTTAGAACAATGTCATAAAATTTAAGAGTATCAGTTGTTCCAATTTTTAAGATAAAACAAAGCAGAATTTAACTAGAAAGCCAACAACGTAATTTGCTAATGTTTTGAGTTTTTGAAGCTACAATTGCATTGTACTATAATTAAATATTTTTAAAAATGAGATAATGACGTCAGTTTCTGCTTCAAATCTGCAAGAATCGGAATGCTACTAGATACAAAGTATTTGCATATTTGAACAAAGGTAGCTACTATCTTCCTTATTTTAGTGGAACAAAAACCAATCATCCACCCTTCAACTCCTACAGTGTTTACACTGTGGCTCTGAGTGATGAAATTGCACAACTTTATATAAGAGGTGTTTTTTTTAAGTTATTGAATCAGTAAAAACAAAAAGGCATCATCTTACATACTTTGCTCTCTGAGAACTGCACAATAATACACATACCTATTACATTAAAAACATTATTGTTAGCTCTGAGTCTTATACTCAAATAATATAGTTGAGGGAAAATACCTCTTTTCTGTAACGCAATAATATCCAGAATCACAGTAAAATCCAACAACAGGACTTCCCCTTATTCTCCTCCCTGCAATTTGCTCCAGAGGGTCCTCCAATCCTTTGGAGCAGATCTGGGATGTGTGCGGGGGATGGGGGGGGATCTGCTAACAGATGATCAGCACTGGATCTATTCTTAAATTTGTTCCACTGATCATGGAAGGGTTGGTGATCCAGCAGAGGCGGTAAGGGGAAGCAATTTCTGTTGATTCCCTTTTCCTGTCACCTCTAATACTGTTTCAGAATGTCCTTCAAATCTCTGGGGTGAATTTTCCGGAAACCAAAGGGAAAAGGCGAAAAAACCCTGCCTCCTCCCCTTTTGTAAGTGGGACTCTTCCATGAGCAAATATTCACTTACTGAATCTCTGGACCCAACTCAATATCCATGGCAGCTGATTACTTCTCAAATTGGTGGGACTAAGAGTTTTAAACAACCCTCCTGTTCCCACACCAGGACTTTAAAAGAAAAGGGACACCTTTAAAATGTGCATGTAGCAACATACTCTCCTCCCATCAATAAATGCATGTACAGAGAGAATGGCTTCCATGTAATGCGCCAGCTCCAGCCACCCTCATGTACAAGTTAGACAATACCACATGTCATCTGTCTTGAATTTATGGCTTTCAGGCAAAAAGACAGACACACCTCTTGCCAAAAATCAAACCAAATATCAAATGCAAGGGAACCCTGGCTTCCAACTGCATGCAATAAAACTAACAAACACAGGCAACCTCTCAAATACCAAGCCAATTCTCTGCCTAAAAATGGAGCTAATTATTTCAGTCAGAAGCAAACAGATGAATTTACTCTGAAACACTGTCCATAGAATTACAGCCTATTTCAATGGAGTGAATAACCCTCTGAACATGTACAGAGTACCTCTGACCACTGAGTAATCATAAACAGCTTTCATATGTCTGGTATCAAGGGCAATATCTTCTGGGTTGGGGAAAGGGCTATCAGTGTAACATTCACACAGGTAGACCTCCCATTTCTCTCTTTAGAAGGTTCTCTGACAAACAGTCTGTCACAACAGGCCCATAAGAAAGCCAAAGCTAGTGGCAAAATCAGCACCTTGCTTTCCACCACTGAGAAACCACAGCCAGGACTTGGGTGGGTGAGACAGTTTTACCATCCCACACTCTATACCCACAGTCACCTAAATGTTTAAGTATTTCCCAAGGCTCTATACCTTCTCTCCAAAAAGTCAAACTGATATCCCCTTTCTCCCAGACAACTATTTAAATTTGCTATTTCTCGTTTCTGTATAGCCCCAAGCAGTTTTAGACACTTTATAATAATACCAAAGACCAACATATATAGGAGAACTCGATTAGGGAAGTTATTTATTTATTTGGTGCCATTCAAGTACATGGCACTTTACAAAGAAAAAGAAGTCAGGCCCTGCCCTAGAGCATTACAATCTAGAAAATGGCACAAAGGAGACAACAGACAGAATGGAATGGTACAAAGGATTTCATTTGAAAAATAATTTCAGTCTTTTTCATCAATGTAGGATTGGGGTGGGGGGTTGAGGTGTTTGTTTGACTGCTCAGTTGACAGCACTGTCCAGGGCGGGGGAACAGGATCCAAAAACCAGACTGAGAAAAGGCCTACAGTGGCCATCTAACTCAGGCAAGGAGGAAAGAAGTGTAACAGAGCCACAGAATTACTTGGACTAAAATTAGCCCATCAGCAACTAGGATTCTAGCCACAAAGTTTGAGCTAGTAAAACATTGACACACATTAAATGCAGGCTAGATAAAATTAATGTTTAAAAAAGTCTTAATGTGAGCATGTTAGAATTTACACATTCTTAATCACTTAAACAAAAATCTAACCTTTGAGGTCAAAATAAGAAGCTTAACACATTAGGTCATAGACATTGCAATTATTATTGTGCAAACTATGAATATTTAGATTATTAACTACAGTTGCAACATTTAGTCAATAAATTGGGTGAATTAAAAACATTTTGACTGACTAAAAGGGTGCTTCACTCCCAGTTAATCGCTCAACAGTTTTACAAATTGTAGTCATTTTTAATACAAGTATTTATAAAACTACTGATGGCAAGTGCCCTCTTAAGAGAGGCACTCTCTTCCATGTGAATGAGAATAGCAATGCCTTTCAGAAGATGCCTGTTGCAATTCATATGTGCATCACCTAAAATCAATTTTTTTTGCTTCAGAACTATTTTTTTCTCCTATGTGTTAACGCGCAAGCTGATACAGATTTAATTAACTGATCAACTAAAACATCGACTAAGATTTCTTTAAATCAGGTCACTGTCTAGCAAAGATCCTGGATGTTTAGTTTCCATCTCACGAAGAAGACATAGTACTACCCAGAAACTACCAGTCCTTGTTCCAGAACAGTCCCAGCAGTTCATCTTCAAGTAAACGCTCTTGCTTATTATCCTTGCATGTGGACAAAGACAGCCACAGCGATCTTTAATTTCACAATGACTCCCTTTATATCTAGGTAGGTAGATATAAATTCTATAGTGAAAAAGTCATGGTAGGTTTGGATTTTCATAGAATCATAGAATAGCAGAGTTGGAAGGGGCCTACAAGGCCATCGAGTCCAACCCCCTGCTCAATGTTCCTAAGCAGTGTAAAAGGCTTTGTGTAGCTGCAAGCTAATGCATTTTAACTGTTAAAGCAATCAATTTGCATATACACTTATTATATGCAGTATGAATGAGAAAACAGGAAACTTGATGCTATGATTTAAATTCAAGCCCATCAACTCTGACTATACCAGAGTGCCTTGTATGGCTACATTCCAAAGAAAGGCAGCAGCTGATGTCATCACATGACTCATTTTTCAGACTCCCTTCCTCTACTTGACTACTGGTTTGAGAGAGTTGAGTGTTTGAAGAACCAAACCAAAATAAATGATGTAGTTGTCTTTAATTTGTTTAATGTAGCTATTTGGATCACTTCATCTATGATTATTTCATGATTCTGATCTTTAATTTCCATGTAGCTTATTTTTCAATGTGTATTTTTTATTTTTTATTCTGTATTTCTGTCATAAATAATGATAATAAATTACTACTTTGAATTATATTTTGCCCTTCTCCTTCCCACCACCAGCCTTGACGGGGGGGGGGGGGGGAATTTACCTTTCAACTCATAATGGAAAAATATTCCCAGCTCAATATTCAAAATCTTTGAGGTCCAGTGTGGTCAAACTGCCTCCAGATGGGCAATACACATTCAACAGCAACTGTACAAAACCATATAGTACAGTGGTCACTTCAGCTGGTACAAAACAGGGCAGCCTGCCTACTAACAGGGACTGGCCGGCGAGACCACATCATGCCAGGCCTTCTACAACTTCATTGGCTGCTAGTCCAGGTCCGGGCCTGATTCAAAGTGCTGGTACTAACATTCAAAGCCCTAAACAGTTTGGGGCCAGGTTATTTGAAGGAACGCCTCCTCCCATATGTGCCTGCCTGGACTTTAAGATCATCCACAGGGGTCCTTCTCCGTCAGCCCCTGCCAAAGGAATTGAGGCAGGTGGCTACTAGGAAGAGGGCTTTCTCTGCTGTGGCACCCCAGTTGTGGAACGAGCTCCCCAGAGAAGTTCGGCTGGTGCTTACACTGTATTCCTTCCATCGCCAGCTGAAGACCTTTTTATTTTCTCAGTATTTTAACACCTATTAACTTAAATTTAAACTTTGCTGTTTTAATTCCATATTTTAACCTATCAATTTTTGCTGTGTGGTTTTATCCTGGTTGTGCTTTTCATATTGTAGATTGTATTTGTGTTTTTAGATTGTTGGTTGTTATGCTCTTCATGATTTTAATTTTTGTGAACCGCCCAGAGAGCTTCAGCTATTGGGCAGTATAAAAATGTAATAAATAAATAAATAAAAATAAATAAATACATTAAAAAATTGAGTACTTGAAGGTTGCATTTGGCAGGCTAATCTACATGCTGCTTATCTCTTCTGTTTTGGAGGGCTATTCTGTGTTTTCTAGAAAAGATTTGCACACAGGCAGAATAGATTCCTGTATGCTCTTGCTGATGGATTTTGTATTCTAAGATTAACTTAAACCAAGTCTTAATCAGAAAGCATGTGTAGTTAAACATGTTTCCCAGACAAACAGCAACACTTAAAATCCGTTGCTGCATAAGACACTCTGCCTGCTAACAAAGGAGAAAGATTGCATCTCCTGGAAAAGCCAACAAATTGAGAATGCAGCCCAAAGAAACAAAAAATTATAAAGAGAAAAGGAATAAACCTGACTAAAATTTGCAGCATGTGTGATGCTGCAGAGCAGATAGAAGAGACTTGAGCAGGGAAGTGCTTGCCCCAATCCTTTAGGCATGGTTACATCTCCCTTCAGGAGGGGAGAAGTGAGCAGCAGTCCCTGGCTAAAGTTCTACAAGTTTCCAAAGATATTTATTTATTTATTACATTTCTATACCGCCCAATAGCCGGAGCTCTCTGGGCGGTTCACAAAAATTAAAAACATTCAAAGTATAAAACAACAGTATAAATCCATAATATAAAATACAATAAGATACTCTCTGCAGGCACAGATTCCATCAATGGTACTGCATAGGGACCACACAAAAACGGAAAATTAGGATGGCTTCACACATATCATGTGAGTATATGATGCAGAGCTACAGCCATGCAGAAGGGTAAAAAACATTTTTATTATCGCAGTCCAATTAATGGAGTTGGATCCAAGTAGCCTCCATGAAAATCCAGGTCAGACATGGTTTCGTTAGACGGTTTAGGGCAAGCCATTAGTTTCCCCCATGGTAAAATCATAGACAGTGATATAACCAAACAAACCAGACAGTTAATAAATCCCTTTCAGTCATTTTCCTTCATCAATGCAGAAGATGTATTTGGGACTATATTGCAAGCTCTACCTAGCTGATTAATTCCAAGTTCCCAATCCGTAAACTGTGCTGTCTCTTTCCTTCTCTTTTAGAGACATCTGTTGAATCAGTGGTCATCCAGCTACTATGGACAGGCATATGTGGAGCCTCTCACTTTTTCTGGAGTCCCTACCAAACCACCAGTCAGCCTTGGTATGACATCAAGACTAAAGTTGTGGCTTTGGGTGATAAGCTCTGCTTAGAGGTCGATAAGTGAAATGGAACCCTATTGATCTTGCTAGACCTTTCTGCTACCTTTGATACCAGTCATCACTGGTGATGTAACAATGGTGATCATTTTGTAGTTCTGTTCAAATGATGGTGGGTTGTTTTTTGTATTAATTGCTTTTTATTTTTAACTAAAGGGGAGAGCACAGAAGGATAGTAATAACAGTATTAGTTATCACATTCAAAGTTTTCTTGGTGGGCTCTTGCAAGAGTTATTGAAGATACTGGGTAAACTGATATGGGGGCATGACATTAGGGATCATCAATACGCTTTACCTCATATTCACCTCACTCAAATCCTACAGTCTTATTGCTCTCCCAATAACTGGCCATGACTAAAAATATAGATAGGCAGTATATCTCTGAATGACAGATACTGGAGTTCAACAAGTGAGGATTGTTGTTTTCATGCCCCTGCTTATAGGCTGCCCAAATGAATTGAGTTTGCCACTATCGTAAACTGAATACTGGCCTGATAGACCCTTGGTCTGATCTGGCAGGTCTGCTTTAATGTTCTTATAAAACTGGATTCCAGAAAACCAAATAAAACTAAATTCACATAAGACTGTAATGACTACTATTGGCAAATACTGCAAATGAGGGGGAGGGTGCAGGAACCAACAGAGAAAGAGCTCACTGATAGCATTCAGTCTCCATTGGTAACTTAGATCCACAGCTTGGTGAGTTTTTAGATCATTATTGTGCTGGATTCCTAAGCTTATTTAGAATTAATTCCTCATTCCAACCTAAAGGTTGCAATGGCATGCTTTCACTAATGTCATCTAATGAAGGGGCTATGGTTCCGTTTATATTATTATGGTGGGCTCTACTTGGGATTCCTCTTGACTGTTCAGAATCATTTACTAATAGAGATCACAAGCAGACTGTCATCTTATTGAGCTGCGTCTCCTAGGGCCCAATGAATGTACCTATATGATACATACTGCTTAAAACATGTCTGACACATTCACACTTCACATTTTCAGGTATATACTTAAAAGGCAGAACATGTGAAGTGGACTCACAATATCTTAAGTCAGTTCTAAGTACCAGAAGTCACTAAAGCTGTAATCCTATGCATACTTACTTGGGATTAGGTCCTTTGGGTTTAGTGGGTTTTACTTCAAAGTTAACATGATCAGGCTATACAGATCTAAACAGCTTGAGGCCTATATACTTGATACTTACTTTCCAAACCTACATAATGATCCAAATGGTCAAATGAGAGACATCTTTTTGTGAATCATAAGAACATTGCTTGTGTTTGTGCATAAAGACGACTTCTTTCCTTTCTTAAGAATCTACCACACCCCAGACCTAGGCACCTTTTCAAATTTTTATTATTTTTTAAAAGTCTGAATTAGCTTTTGATACTACGTTAGTTGGGGGGTAGGCAAGAAGAGATATTAAATCACCCATTATTTGCTGGGGAGTAAGTAGTATGATGTTGCATATTTTAAAATTATGTGACCTTAGTCTTCTAGGTGGAATGGGCTTCAAATATAAATGAAGAGAAAAATAATTCAGCTTCTAAATATTGCTTTTCAAAGAGATTTGATGATTCAGACATCTTTATTCCTGTATTGATTCTTATTTTGGTTCACAAGTGACTATGTTGTTTGATTGTTTAAAAAAAGGCACAGCTGGATCAACATTTTTAAGCACCTGGTTTAAAAGAGACATACTTCTCAAAGTATGTCTCTATCATTCTTTTTAAACTGATTCCACTTATTTTTATTCATTTCACATACATTAGCTCAACAGAAAATTAGGAATAATGTTTTTGATCAATTTCAAATAGATCAACATGAAAGGCTACAATAGCTTGCCTGAACAAAGCTCACTACACCAGTTGCTGGGGAACATGGGTGGGAGGGTGCTGTTGCACCATGTCCTGCTTGTTCATCCCTGGCTGATGGCTGGTTGGCCACTGTGTGAACAGAGTGCTGGACTAGATGGACCCTTGGTCTGATCCAGCATCAGGGCACTTCTTATGTTCTTAACTTCCCAAAATTCAGCTTTATATACAAATGTGAAAAGAAATGTTTTATTTCCCTATAGCCTTTCCCAACCTTGTGCCCCCAGTTATTTATTTACATATACACCACCTTATCTGTTAAAAAGCAATCAAAGCAGTGTTTGAATGCATCTTATCCCCAGTCAACACAGCCAGCAACATCTGGGAACCCATGGATGGGAACAGCTACAATATTAAATACTCAAAGAATGCCAATCCACACTGAACTGGTTTTATGACTAAATTCTAATTTCTTTACAAAATAATAGAAAATGGCATTTTAGATGCTGAGCATGCTCAATAGCATCAACTTCAATATGTTAACAGTTGAACTGCAATATATTTTCCTCCACAGAAATTATATATTGCCAATTTCTATTATTGGTCCCAACATGACCTTTGCACTTTTTATAGCGTTTGTTTCTGTTGTGCTTAGGTATACAACCTAAAAATAAATGTTTTAAACATTTTAACTTATACGTTTTGCATTTATTATGATATATTTGTTTTGTAAACAACTTAGAGGTTTTTTTTTAGACATATGAGCAGTTTACAGTGATTACATACTTAATAAATAAGGCAGTCAAATAAGAAATAACAGATCTACTTGTTTGAGAGGAAAGGTTTGGACATGGTTAGACTTTGACCAGAGTAAAAGAACAACATACAGATACTTTCAGGCAGCAATTGAAGTTTAACAAAACATGAGTTTTTCCACACTTCACTTCCTGCCTGGTGGAGGAGTAGAGCGGGAAGAGAGAAGAGGAAAAATATCATTCTGACAATAAATAAATCAACCAGAAGAAAGCGAAGTAGACATCAGCTGATTCCTCATTGTTTTTATAGTCACTTCAGAAGCAATGCCATATTTTCCACTTGAATAAGAGGAAAAAACACCACTGTAATGACAGGGCAGCAGAATGTATGTAAAAAATACAGCACAGAAGGGAAAAAGAGATAGCCAAAAGTATTTCATGCCCTTTAATTCCACACACAATATTTCCACAATTGTGTGTGTGTGTGTGTAATTTACAATTACAATACAGTAATTTAAGCTGAAAGGTCTCAATGAAGTGGTCACTAGACTGGTCTGCTTTAATTAAACAGAAAACTATAGATAATGACCAAAGTTCTAGACAGTTATACAAATGCAGAAATTAACTGAAAAAAGAATAGTATTGCTTTGAAATTGTAACTACATTTCAGTGACATTTATTTAATATGTCACCCTTTCAGTGGCCACGCATCATGCCCCAAGATTACCCATACAGAATGATTTCACGCAAGAACAGATTAAATAATTTAACTGAAAACTGTACACATTGACATATCTTGGTTGCAAACTAAACAACATATAAAAGATATATGCAGTCCATACTGCTACAGCAAGATGTTCAAACATAGGTATGCATGGTACTAAGCCCTAGCCTTAATATTTTTAGGCTTTTAATTTCAATTATTACCTAGGAGCAGGAAACAGATGTTACTATTAGCATCTGTATTATTTAATTAAGTAGCATGCATATCCCACTAAAATCAAGAAACATATACACACACTACTACAGTTATTCCAAACAACATCCAAAAGAGTTTAAGAGTCTCTCTTACCACAATTGCATGAGGAGAATGGACTAAAGGCTTAAGTTCATTCAGGTCGTTCTCAGCCTATAAGAAGCCATTTTAAAAAGAGAGAGAGAGGGAAAGAAAAGGAAAAAGACATAAGCCAAGGATTGGGAAATATACCACACAATCTATACATTCACAGCCCAACTTATGAAAGTTTACTCTGAAAGAAGTCTCACTGAGTTCAATGGAGTTACACTCATGTAATTTTGCATAGGTTTGCAGTCCTAATTATAATTAGACAGTCCTGTGTCTCTCCATTACCTTATCCCATTCTCCTTCCATGACATGATTGCGGAACTTGGTAGCAGAAGGATGTTCTAAACGACATCCTGACTCTTGCATGAGAAGATCAACAGTCTGACTGCAGGAGAGAGTACAATATTAAAAAATAACTGACCAATCTTATTCTTACAGAGAAGCCATAATCCAAAATATATTTTTTAAAAAACCACAAAATACTGCTTCAACTTAAGATAAAAATCTGGAATATCTCATAATAAATTCTAACAACTCAGAATACAGACATCTCCAAACTTAAGACCATAGATCCAGAAGTTATATACAGATTATAAACTTCACTCCACACAAATATAAAGGCATTTTCCCTTAATTATTCTGACATTCCAGATAAAATATGGCTCTGTAAAAATAAGTTTTGAGCAGCAAGTTGGTCTTATGAAAAACACAGCAGCTGACATTAGATCTATCCACTATAGTTAAACAACTGATCACTATGTTATTCCCTATCAACATATTCTCTGTCTTCATGTCAATTGTTCATTAGGGTTGGTACTTAATAAAATAACCCAATCTGTACACCTACAACCCTCCCCCCTTTTAAAACTAAAATAGTACATTTACTATGGTGTAGTGAACAGTCATGAGTTGTCACCTGCTGCTGTAAACTTGCCTTGTGTCAGTGATGTGCTTATTTTGTGTACAAAGTTAATTAAAACCAATCTATTATCACAATTATACATGCTTTGAACATACAAGGGTCTTTAGTTTTCCAAGAGCACTACACACACACACCTCATGAAGTCTCAATATTCATCTAGCTGTCATTACATTGTACTATTGTCAGGTTTGTTTGGTTAATCCCAATTGCTGATGTCCTGTATTTATTTGCTTTTCACCCTCCCCCACCCCAGCTGCATGCCTATTACTCAGCTCAAAGTACTGCAGTGCTGCAAGCTACAGAAGAGTCAACACATCTGACATTAATTTTTTTAAGTACATGGATATATTCAAAGGCTATACTATAGTTATATCCAGACTACATTTTAACGTATTTTCAATCCAAACTGGCCAAATATAGACTTAACAACCAGAACCCTATCTATATGTTGATTTATTCTTTTCATTTAACACACTGGTGTTTTAGACCCATGTAGACAAAGAGATTTCCATACACTATTGTGTTCATAATGCCTTTTTATCAGTTCCATCTTTATACCGATTCACTTTTAATGATATGTTGTTGAGCCTCTGTACTGTCATGGATGACAGAAGATCTACCTGTTCTCTCAGTAGGAAGTTCACACTGGACTAGGCCTGAAAAACAGGCCCCATGGTCTCACTGTCTCCATCCCCTCAATTCACTAGATTTACCTCCTCCCCCACATCTCTCTTTCTCTCTCTGATATTAAACTGCGACAGGATAATCTGTGACAGAAATTGCCCCTCCCTGGAGTAATGTGGATCAACACACATATACACAAAAAGTGTTGGCTTCTCTCCCTGGGGCATACAATGGGTCCTAAAATAAACAAGTCTGCCAGGGCTATTATTCCCATCAGCACAAACCTAGATCTATATAGTGTCCTCCACCACCACACAAACATTTTATTCGACTTTGTTTGAGCTAAAATAATAGATTAGCCATTAACAAGAGGAGTGTCAACCACCTCACCCCAAGATCTGGGTCTCCCACAATAGTGAGCTCCTAAGTGACCTAGAAAGGGGGGGGGAGAGAGAGACGACAGGTTTCTAGGATTAGGAGAACAACAAAAAAGTGGGTAACCTTATCCTGCGGGGTCGATCCCACCGCCCCTCCTCCCCAGCCCTCAGAAGATTCAGCTCGACGTATTGTTGTGGGGGGACGGATTGTACTCCTCGGTTTGCCCCACTTACTTGAGGCCCAGCCCGTGAAGGTGCTGCCCGATGAGCCGGATCACGTCCTCATCGGACTGCGAGAGCCGCTTCTTCTTCTTCAGGGCGCTGCCGCCGACACCGACGCCGCTGCCTCCCCCCATCTCGGCGGAGGACCCCCCGGGCGCCGAGACCCCGTTGTTGACACTCGGCCCGCCGCCGCCGCCGTTGTTGGCCGACGGCAGCAACCCGTTGGCGTGAGCCAGTTGCTCCCCAGCGGTCGAGCCCGACGAGGCCTCGCCGTTTTGGGCGCTGAGGCAGCCCAGCTCCGGACCCTGCGACGGCGACGGCTGTTGCTGCTGCTGACCCCCTCCTGCCCCGTTGGCCTGCATGGCGCTGCTGCTGGTGCTGCCGCTGGCTCTGAGGGGGTTGGCAGCAAGGGGAGTGAGCCCGGCGGAGAGCGAGGGGGACGGGGACGAGGTGAGGCCTGCTCTGCCCGCGGAAGCCCCGGGCTCTCCTGCTCCCTCCGCCGCCGCCGCCGCCGGGGAGGCCCGCGCTTTCTTCCGCGGTGGCGGGGAGGCTCCGCCGGTGTCCGAGTCGGAGGAGGAGGAAGCGGAGGCCAGAGTTTCCTCGCCGAGAGCGGCCGTGGTGGGAAGCCGGGGGGGGGGGAAGCGAGGAAGGGGAGGCGGGGGTAGGGTGGGATGGGGGAGGTGGCGGGGTAAGGAGCGGGGGGGGGACTGTCCCTCTCCCCGGGATCCCTCACACGACGGCGGCAGCAGCCACCCGCTCTAGGGTCCCTCCAGCGAATGCTGCCCGAAACACCCCCCGCGCCTGGCAGCCCCAGGCGCCTGGCCCACTCCTCTCCACTAGCTGCTGGGTTTGTGGCTTCTCTGCCTAGCTGCAGCCTAATGGAGTCCGGGCCGGGACGTCACAGGAAATTCCTATACTGCCCCCTACACTCACTTCCGCCGCCGCCTGGGGTAGAGTTTGGGGTGTGGAGGGGAGAGGGGGCAGTCCCGGGCCGGTGGCGAGGGGGGCACTGGACGGCCTCTACAGCACCACCCGCTGGGCGGGCGCAGACCCCGACTCGGGGGGTCTTTTGTCATAACACCTGCCTCTCTACGTGCGGGCTGTGCGCGCAACTGGCTGGTTATGATTCCATCTTGCTTAGCTCATATGCCCATATAGGGAAAGGCTGTAGGTAGAGGTAAATACACCCTCAGTATGTGTTCCTAAATGGCACACACAAAAGAGGACTACGATTTCGTTGCTGGCCAGCTGGTTCGAATTTGAAACATTGTTGTTCTACTTTTTCTTCTTTGAGGAGTGAAAGCTGAACAACAAAGATGGGACCTTAAAGACGAATGTGCTAGTTCTTAAAGTGCCACAAGACTCTGTGTTGTTTTTGTTGCCGCAGACTAATATGGTTGTCTGCCTGGGAGTCGTTTCAACCCTTCTGAGTGGGTTTATTTTTACTTTCTAGATTGTAAACATACCCTAAACATTATAAGACTACACACATCTTTTGCAAGAACACTAACACTGGTTACTCTTTCCCCTCCCCCTTTTGTGCCCCTACCTCAGAGTAGTGCTAGTAATTCAATATTCAGTTTCCACATAATAGACTAGGAGTGGCAAGCCCTACAGCAAACCCAGACTTCCTGCTGGAATTATAAACTCCCAATTAATAATAAAATTTTAAAGTCAGAGCTCTGGTGTTTGAGAAGAGTTGCACATAACTTTAAAATCACAAAATATTGGTAATGATATGATTAATGAAAGTATTTCAGCAGGGCAGAGGAGTAGACTTAGCAGTATTTGCCTTCTTTAAAATAACGTAATAGTAGTAAGAACGGTGCTGGATCAGACCAAAGACCTATCTTGTGGCCAGCCTGTGGGAAACCCGCAAGTAGGACATCAGCGCAGTAGCACCCACAAATGTTCTCCAGCAACTAGTATACAGAACTGGAGTTAATATATAGCCATCGTGACTAGTAGCCATTAGGAACAAGCTGCCTTATACTGAGTCAAACCATTTGTCCATCTAGCCTAGTATTGTCAACACTGACTGGCAGCGGCTCTCCAGGGTTTCAGACAGGATTCTTTCCTTGTCCTACCTAGAGAAGCCAGGGATTGAACTGGGGACCTTCTGTGGGCAAAGCATGTGCTCTATCACACTGTGCTTGAACCCCTTCTCCATGAATTTGTCTAATCCCCTTTTAAAGTGTACTCCTATGCTAGAAAAATGCATTAAAATAAAAAGTATTTCAAGGGCAACAGAATGGAGTGGGCCATGAAGGGAAGAGTGATCCAACATCACCATTACAACCCAAGCAGTATCCAATAGGTACTTGAGACTCTTACACTAACATATACCACAGAGCACTAACAATCACAAAGGAATATACTGGGTAGGAATTGTGTTTCCCCAAGTGAAAAAAATGTTGTCATTTGACTAAGAGGAAAATATGATGTCCCTATCAAAAAGAGCTCCTTTAAAGAAATGTGTTTTGATCCACACACAAAATAATAACAGCTGCTTATTTTGCCCTAAAAATGGAGCATCTGGAAATGTATTTATGTGAAATATTTCTAGCCACTTTTCAGGGCAAGAACATTTACACAATAAAATCCCATACAGTAAAAACCCATACAGTGATAAAACAATAAAAAATAATAAAATCAGCAGCAATAAAACATATAGACTAGACAATATTAAAATATAAAACACAATTACAGCTAAAGACCCAGAACAATCCAAAGACCCAGGTATCCCCCCACCCCCCCCGTAGCAAGGCAACAACTAAGAACCTCTTTAGTCCAGCATCTTAGGACCAAGACATTCAGGGTCTTAAAAATCAATGTAAATACCTTGAAATACACCAAGGAGGCAATAGGAAGCCAGTGCAGCTAGATTACTGATGTGGAGAGATAGGTTGCCATGAACTACTCCAGTGAATGTTTCCCAGTAGTAATATAAGTTGCCTCATCATAGGATCTATGCAACAAAGTGCTAACAAAGTGCTGCAACAGCTTCAGCTATTGGGCAGTGTAAAAATGAAATAAATAAATGTTTATTGTGTGAAAAACTGTGAGCTGGAAAAAGGCCCTAATTGATACTATCTCCCATTTATAACTCTCTTGCGTTTTCCCAATGAGACTACCATTGTGTTTTGTTTTGTTTTACCATATTAAAAAATCTCCATTAAGAAGGGAAAGAGGGAATAACTGCACAATGATTTTTGAAGGGTAGCACTAGGAACTGTCCGTCTGGAAACACCCTAAACCTAAACATGTTTAACTGAGGCAAGATCTACACTACTGCTTTTTAACGGTATTGACAACTATTGGGGCCCATGACACAGTCCATATGCAGTTTTCAAACCGTTTTAAAAGTGATGTATCCTGCTTGGTGTAGATCTGGCCAGAAGCAACCACATATTCCGTCCGTTTTTACCACTGTTGCCTCCTCTTCTTCTGTCATTTTCCCTGTAACAAATTTTAGATTGGAAGCTCCTTGGGGGAAGGACCTGTTCCCTTATACTCTAAAACGTATTGTGCACACTGAAGGTGCTATATAATAAAGAAAGAAAGAAAGAAAGAAAGAAAGAAAGAAAGAAAGAAAGAAGACAATAACTTGTTACTGTACTACCCAGTCTTGAAAATAGTAATTTTTAAAACAGTCTTTCCCAACCTGATGCCCTCAAGATTTTTGGACAAAAACTTCCATCAATGGCCATGCTTATTAGGGTACAATGGGAGTTGTTGACTAGCACATCTGGAGGGTACTAGGTTGGGGGAAGCTGCTGAAACAAGTCATTAAGGGCACAATCCTATCGATTGCACTCTTGATGATTGGAAGTCTCCAAACTTGGATGCTTCTGATCATCCAATACAGATTGGGAGAAGTGGTGGAGGTGATCTTGGCCTCCCTGTCCATCTGCCCTGCACATTTTGTTAGACGGGCTTTTTAGCCCATCTAGCAATGGCACTTTAGGGAGGGTGGGAAGGAGGCTGGAAGAGACTCGAGATAGCTCATATCCTGGCCTCTCCAGTCTCCTCTCCTCCCTGCCCACCAGAATGCCTCCTTTTTCCCCTCTCCGAGGCCATTTTTTTTCACTTCAGACAGTAGCCAATGTGATTCTTTCCATGCTGGCTGTGAGGGGCATGATGTGGGGGCATATCTCTGACTCCCCCTTTCAAGGATGGAGCGCTGTCTCCTATGGCCCCTCTGTATCTTATGGATCCTCAGACAATGTCTAAGGCCCATAGGATTGTGTCCAAATTGTTATTTTTAAAATAATATTGGTATTTATACTTCTGCAACCTGGATATATTTTCTGATACTGTAGCACTTTAGTTCTCATCCTTTTAATTTGGATTGTGTGAAATTGCATCTCTACTTACATATCTATTACTCTCTTGTTCCACATCATTGGCCTGATAAGCTGGGCAATAAAGCCCCACAGTATGGGGCTGATTTTCCAACTACTCCATATTTTTGAAGAGACATCAAAATCAGGTTGTAGTACTTCGTTTCAACAAAAATACTATGGTGCTTTTTACAACACATGGGTGTTATCCCTCAACCCTTGCTTAATTCCAATTTATAAAATGTAATTACCCCAGCCACCTACCTAAATAATATCACCAGCTTCAACCGAATGCAATATTCTTTCTCACTTCCTGTCATTATATTGTTGTGTAATGTCATTGGGTAGCAATAAACAGGCATCACATGCTATCTGCATGATGAAAGATGATTGCCTTCAAAATGCCTGTGGCCTGTCACTATAAATGTGAGGCTGCAGCTCTCTTCTTTTAAACTTCTTCGGGTAACATGTGCTGTGGATCAGAGGTTGAGAGGCAAGTTTACTTATGTCTAGACACTCCATTCACAACATTTTTCTACAGAGATACAAATGTATATTTTGTCATGGGCTAATATTTTAAACATTGTTTAGCAGAGCATGACAGTAGTCCTCACTGAAGTGGCTTAGTTATTTACTTGTTCATTACTATCACTGCTGTAGTTGTTGCTATTCATTTATAAATGTTTATTTAGCATCAACAATGTACCAGGTGCTGCAAAAGGCACATTAACTAGTATGTTATTTTTGTCCTGTTCATTTAGGTCAAAAAGTAAAGCCATGTGCCTCAGTTAAGTATTGAAGAGGCATGCACTGGAGACGGTGGTGGAAAAGACACTGCATCTTCTGGCTTTATCTGCACCAGCAGTTCTTCATGTGGTCTGGTGTTGATATTCTTCCACTTCCCACTTTCTCGTGCAAAACAATGTATCTCATTAAAGAGGTACACACATATTGAATGATCGATAGAGAATAGATGTTGCACTGGCACTTTCCTGGCCATTGTTCCACCCCTCATTCGTTATCAGAGCTTCTTTCCTTCATTTTAGGGGTTGGGACAGAGTGGACGTGACACTATCTTTTCAGGACAGTGACTTAAATAGTGAAATTAAATTAAATGTGGCAACCACGTTGAGGTGGATACAGTGTGCTAACTACAACATGGAGATAGGCATTCTCAGCTTTTCAAGGATTCACAGAAATGTGTTCATAACCAAAAAAAAGCTGGTTGTTTACAACTAATTGGCTGGCTGGGCATTTATTTATTTATTACATTTATATAGCGCCCCGAAGCCAAAGCTCTCTGGGCGGTTTACAAAAGTTAAAAACAGTAAACATTTAAAAAGTATGCAAAATTTTAAACCATCGAAAACGTAAGAACAACAGTATAAAAACAACAACATCCATTTAAAAATAACAGTTCTGGGGTCCGTTAAAATACAAACTTAGCGTTGTTAAACGCTGTTAAATGCCTGGGAGAAGAGAAATATCTTGACCTGGAACCTGAAAGATAATAGTGTTGGCACCAGGTAAGCCTCAGGGAGATCATTCCACAGTCAGGGGGCCACCATCGAAAAGGCCCTGTCCCTTGTTGCCATCCTCCGAGCTTCCCTTGGAGTAGGTACTCGGAGGAGGACCTTAGATGTTGAACGCAGTGTACGGATAGGTTCATGTCAGGAGAGGCGTTCCATCAGGTATTGTGGTCCCAAGCCGTGTAGGGCTTCATAGGTTAAAACCAGCACCATGAATTAGGCTCAGAAACATATAGGCAGCCAATGCAAGCGGGCCAGAATCGGTGTTATATGTTCAAACCTCCTTGTTCCATGATGGGAGTTGTAGTCTAATAGATTTGGAAGGTGTCAGGTTGGGGGACACTGTTCTAACGTGTAATAGTTTTAGTATCCACAATGCATGGGTCCCTTTCAGGCAGCCCTAGTTCTAAGTAGATCCCACCAAACTGCACAAAAGGGAACTGAAAACAGTCATTGAATCCACTCCATTTCCTGCTGACATTATGGATCCAAGCTCTGTCTGTTGGTACAAGATCCGTCTATTGGATAAGTGCATATTGTCATGTCTGCATAATAAATATATGATGTTGAGTTTGAAAGAAGGAAATAATTCATCATATTGGTGCTGGACTTGAAGGACTGCCCTCAGAATCATGTAGCTTCTGTACAGAACACCCAAGCTAGGCATTCTTAGGTGTTTAACTCAATGATATACATTAGGTATATCATAGTGATATAAAACTAAAACGGAAGTAAATGTATTCACAACTCTCATTAACGCAGAGTGGCATATTCAAAATGGAATTTGACAAGATGATAAAATTAGGTTCTAGCTGCCAATTCATTTCAGCAAACCCAAACAAGCTGAAAAGATCTTGATGGTGTCATCAAGTGCTGAACTTATTTTGTGAAATAAATTGAAGCAGCTGTTTCTAAACATTTTTTCTTTTAAGGACATCCTATCAGCTGCACAAATTTATATTAATCTTTTTAATGTCCAGACATAAAGAATACTGTGCAGTGCAATTCTATACATGTTTTCTCAAAACTAAGCCCCAGTGACTTCAATGGAAACTACTCTCAACTAAGAGTAGAATCATAGAATCATAGAATAGCAGAGTAGGAAGGGGCCTACAAGGCCATCGAGTCCAACCCCGTGCTCAATGCAGGAATCCACCCTAAAGCATCCCTGACAGATGCTTGTCCAGCTGCATAGGACTGCAACCATAATTTGCTATTGTCTTAAAGTGCCTTTTTGCAGGATAAGTTATCTGTGCAGTAAATGCATGTGGTTTTCCCTCATTACTTCCTCTTTTGAAAGAGGAAGTAAACAACTTGCACGTGGCCCATTCAGTGGGCTGTTTTGATCCCACTGTTTCCGTCTTCAAAAATAAGTCGGACCAACTGGGGTGGTTTTTGTTTTTGTTTTTTGGGAGTGCGAAGAACACTTGAAGGGGCAGGAGGCAGATGACGTTGTGAGAGGGACCCACAAAAATCCGTGAATGCCCAGTAATAAGCGAGCAATGCTCATCTGATGGAGCTTTATGATAGCAAGACATTATTTTTGGCTGGAAGAGGCATGTCTGCCCCTTCTTTCTCTATCAGTCAAAGAAAATATTTCCATCTCTCCTTTGCTCCTCCTGTAGCAGCCTTTCCCCAACATGGTGCCCTCCAGGTGTTGGGGACTCCAACTCCCATGAGCTCCAGCCAGCATAGTCAGTGCTCAGAAATGATGAGCGTTGTAGCCCAACAACGTTTGCAGGGCACCTATTCTGCCTTTTCCTCTTTAACAGATTTCTTCTGGTATGAAAAAAGGCACAAGAAGCAGTAGGAAAGCATGGGAGGCTTGCAAATGGAAGACAAGATTGTCTGAACCCTAGTAAAATCTGCTGCCTGAAGCAGCCATTTCACTCTGCCTAATGGTATGGCCTGAAACTGCCCTAAGTAAGCACCTTGGCATAATCCTAACAAGTCACAGGGGTTCTGTTCTACCAGAACTGATATTTGAGGCCCACATTTTTTATCAATAGTGAAGATTCTTGTATTATTATTATTATTATTATTATTATTATTATTATTATTATTATTATTATTACATTTATATACCGCCCCATAGCTGAAGCTCTCTGGGCGATTTACAAAAGTTGTAAGGAGGATATGTTCTAAGAACATGAGAACATAAGAAGTGCCCTGCTGGGTCAGACAAAGGGTCCATCGAGTCTACCATTCTGTTCACACAGTGGCCGATGGGAAACTCACAAACAGGACATGAGTGCAACAGCAGCCTCCCGACCATGTTCCCCAGCAACATAGGCTTACTGCCTCTAATACTGGAGGTAGCATAGAGGCATCAGGACTAGTAGCCATTAATAGGCTGTTCCAGGAATTTAACTAACCCCTTCTAAAACCATCCAAATTGGTGGCAATTATTTGTGGTAGCAAATTCCATAGTTAAACTATGTGCTGTATAAAAGAGTACTTTCTTTTATCTGTTCTGAATCTCCCATGGATCAGTTCCATGGGATGACCCCAAGTTCTAGTATTATGAGAGAGGGAGAAAATGTCTCCCTATTCTCCACACCGGGCATAATTTTGTACACCTCTATCATGTCTAGGGTGACCATATGAAAAGGAGGACAGGGCTCCTGTATCTTTAACAGTTGCATTGAAAAGGGAATTTCAGCAGGTGTCATTTGTATATATGGGGAACCTGGTGAAATTCCCTCTTCATCACAACAGTTAAAGCTGCAGGTGCCCTGCCCTCTTTTAAATCTGGTCACAGTATAGCTGCAGTATAGCTCCTGCAGCTTTAACTGTTGTGATGAAGAGGAAATTTCACCAGGTGCAACATGCATACAAATGACACCTGCTGAAATTTATTATTATTTTATTTTTATTTATTTTATTACATTTATATACCGCCCCCCAGCCGAAGCTCTCTGGGCGGTTTACACAGAAATTCCCTTTTCTGTGCAACTGTTAAAGATACAGGAGCCCTGTCCTCCTTTTCATATGGTCACCCTAATCACGTCCCCTCCTTACTCCCCTTTCCCCCCAAGTTAAGCAATCCCAGTTGCTGTAACCTTCCCTCATAGGGGAGATGCTCCAGCCCCTTGATCATTTTAGTAGCCATTTTCTGCACTTGTTCCAGCTTTACATCATCTTTTTTTAGGTGCAGTGACCAAAACTGTACACAGTATTCTAAGTGTGGTCGGACCATAAGGGCAGTATGATATTGGCAGTTTTATTCTCACTTTTTTTTATGGTTTGGGGTGTTCCAATGTAATACACTCACCAAATTGTTAAAACAGAGGCAAAAAGGACAAAATTATAAGTGCAGATAACAGCAATAATAAGTACAGTTAGTTGCAGTGTCATACCTCAATAGGATGACCACATGAAAAAGAGGACAGGGCTCCTGTATCTTTAACAGTTGTATTGAAAAGGAATTTCAGCAGGTGTTATTTGTATATATGGGGAACCTGGTGAAATTTCCTCTTCATTACAGCAGTTAAAGCTGCAGGTGCCCTGCCCTCTTTTAAATCTGGTCACTCTAGTATAATCCTGCACCTTTAACTGTTGTGATGAAGAGGGAATTTTACCAGGTTCTCCATATATACAACACCTGCTGAAATTCCCTTATCTATGCAACTGCTAAAGGTACAGGAGCCCTGTCCTCCTTTTCATATGGTCACCCTAACCTCAATGCCACTTCACGGCTAGATGTAAACAATGAGGTACGGATGATTGTGAGTTTTGATATAATTAGCCCAACTAAAAATAAATTCAAGGGTTTTTCATAAGTCACTGGGTATGCACATTATTATTATTATTATTTATTTATTTATTTATATAGCACCATCAATGTACATGGTGCTGTACAGAGTAAAACAGTAAATAGCAAGACCCTGCCACATAGGCTTACATTCTAATAAAATCATAATAAAACAATAAGGAGGGGAAGAGAATGCAAACAGGCACAGGGTAGGGTAAACAGGCACTGGGTAGGGTAAAACTAACAGTATAAAGTCAGAACAAAATCAAGTTTTAAAAGCTTTAGGAAAAAGAAAAGTTTTTAGCTGAGCTTTAAAAGCTGCGGTTGAACTTGTAGTTCTCAAATGTTCTGGAAGAGCGTTCCAGGCATAAGGGGCAGCGGAAGAAAATGGACGAAGCCGAGCAAGGGAAGTAGAGACCCTTGGGCAGGCGAGAAACATGGCATCAGAGGAGCGAAGAGCATGAGCGGGGCAATAGTGTGAGAGGAGAGAGGAGAGATAGGAAGGAGCTAGACCGTGAAAAGCTTTGTAGGTCAACAGGAGAAGTTTATATTGGATTCTGAAGTGAATTGGAGGCCAATGAAGAGATTTCAGCAGTGGAGTAACATGGTCAGAGCGGCGAGCCAAGAAGATGATCTTAGCAGCAGAGTGGTGAACAGAAACCAACGGACTGATGTGAGAAGAAGGAAGGCCAGTGAGAAGAAGGTTGCAGTAGTCCAACCGAGAAATAACCAATGCATGAACAAGAGTCTTGGCAGAAGAGACAGACAAAAATGATCGAATCCTGGCAATATTATACAGGAAAAAACGACAGGATTTAGCTACTGCCTCAATATGAGGAATAAAGGAGAGCGAGGAATCAAATATAAAGCCAAGACTACGAGCTTCCTTGACTGGAGTAAGTGTAACATCATTGACAGTAAGAGAGAATGAGAGATGAGGAGAAGGTTTAGGAGGAAAAACAAGCAATTCAGTCTTTGCCATATTAAGTTTCAAACGATGATGAAGCAACCAAGCTGAGATATCTGAAAGACATGCCGAGATACGATCGTGAACATCAGGAGAAAGATCCGGAGAAGAAAGATATAATTGTGTATCATCGGCATACAGATGATATTGGAGGCCATGAGATTGAATAAGCTTACCCAAGGGCAACATGTATAAAGAAAACAACAACGGACCAAGCACCGAGCCTTGGGGAACCCCTACTGAAAGGGGAAAAGAAGAAGACGAGCTGCCATTAGCCAACACGCTGAAAGAGCGACCTGCTAGATAGGAGGCAAACCAGTTATAGACAGAGCCACAAAATCCAAAGTCATGAAGGGAATCTAAAAGAAGATCATGATCAACCGTGTCAAAGGCTGCAGTTAGATCAAGGAGAATAAGAACGGAATAATGGCCTTTAGACTTGGCAGTAAGAAGATCATTGGTAATCTTAGTAAGGGCTGTTTCAGTGGAATGCAAAGGACGGAATCCAGATTGAAAAGGATCCAGAGCAGAGTTACTAGAAAGAAAATCAAGACAACGAGAGTAGACCACACGCTCCAGGATCTTTGAAACAAACGGCAACAAAGAGACAGGTCGGTAGTTAGACAGAGATAGCCTATCAAGAATAGGTTTCTTGAGAATAGGAGAGACTGTAGCATGTTTAAAAGCAGAAGGAAATGAACCAGAGGACAGAGAAAAATTAATAATATGAAGCAAGGAAGGGAGGATAGCAGGGATAAGGTTAATAAAGACGCGAGAGGGAATCGGATCACGAGAACAAGTGGAGGGCTTCGAAGAGCGCAATATTGTAGACAGTTCATCAGCTGAGACATTCCCCAATATTCCTAGTCATACACCACTACATTAAAACAATATAACTGAAATCAGTTTGAGGGATTTTAGCTTTTTAAGTAGAAGTTTTTAGGATTAGCATCCCCCTCCCAGACTTTTATTTTAAATCACCAAATACTCTGGATTTGCCAGGCACAGCAGGAGTTTGCCAAAACGCTTTCCTTCCAGTGCTAATTTCCATGAATGTTTGTTGCTCGTGCATAGTGGTGCTGAATCAGAGTTGTTGCTTAGAAAGAAAATGATCAAAAATACTTTGGAAACAGATATTTTCAGAGATAGGGAAGCATGCCTCATTTGTTGGTATGATGCATGCACTAGTAATTAATGCTGCAGCTTGTAAGGGTATTAATTAGATCCAATTATAACCTGACTGCCCTGCCCTGGCATTATAATGCATCCTAGCACTCATTTTAATTTTATTCACCTATGATCTTGGATTACCATGGTTTCTTTGATTCATATAGAGGACAGAATGTTATGTATCTAATGGTCAAAATAGATACAAGGTCAAAATGGTACATAATAGAAAAGAACAGAACTAGAAAACAATGTAGGTTTGACTCAAATTTCACACCCACATAAATTAGAATAAATCCACTGAAGTCAAGGGAAGGAACCTATGTGTAACTTAACTATAGTATTTGAATACTTTTAAATACTATTTGAAGTCTTTATGCTCTTGGTTCTGCAAATTGGCTAGATCAAGATGATAATTCCCAATTTGCAAAAGAGGAAAAAAGCTGGAGAAAAGTGTGTGCTCAAGGAACTATGCTGATATTTGAATCAAGAGTACTTAGTTAATGCTACTTATCTACTAGACCAGGAGTGGGTTACATTTTTACCCCCAAGGGCCACATTCCCTTGCGGGTATTTGATGAGTGCTCCATGGGTGGTGCTGTCAGTGGGCAGGGTTCTCTCACTTACCTTTCCTCTCACCCACATGCATTCAATTCCCATCCAATCACTAACACATACTCACTCCACCCTCTCTCACATTCACCTAAGTAAGAAATTGAAGACGCCAGGGATGAAAGGCCTTCCCTTCACCTTGATGTAAAGAAAACACTTAGAACTGTGCGTGTGTGGGAGAGAATTTGACCTGGTTCACATATAATGAGAAGCCACCATGTGAATTTCCCCTGGTGTGTGCTTCGTTGCATTGGTGGCCACCATTTGGAATATTTGAGCCACATTGGGGGTGCACTGTAGCTTCTTGTTTATTTTATTTATTTATTGCATTTTTATACCTCCCAATAGCTGAAGCTCTCTGGGTGGTTTACACAAAAATTAAAACCATAAAAACATTCAAAATATAAAACAAACAGTATAAAAGCATACGTAATATAAAATACAATATAAAGACACAACCAGGATAAAATCAAGCAGCAATGCAGAAATTAATACAGATGTAAAATACAAATTTAAAACAGCAAGGTTAAAATTAAATTGCTTAACTGTTAAAATGCTGAGAAAATAAAAAAGGTCTTCACCTGGCCTCTAAAAGAGTATAGTGTAGGTGCCAGGCGAACCTCTTTAGGGAGTTCATTCCACAGCCATGGTGCCGCAGCAGAGAAGGCCCACCTCCTGGTAGCCACCTGCCAACTTCCTTTGGCAGGGGATCACAGAGAAAGTCCTCTGAGGATGACCTTAGGGTCCATGCAGGTACATATGGGAATACAGCAAGAGGGAATTGTTGAGGTGGTTAAGAAGCCATCCACAACCCTAAAACAGCTCACGGGTTCTGTGTGCACCCTAAAAACCACCCAGGTTCACATGTAATGACAAGTTACAGCGTGCCCCTACCATGGCCTGGATATTCAGAATGACAGCCACCGCTGCAATGAGAAACCCCACAGGGAAATTCACCCATGGTGGCTTCTTGTTACATGTGAAACAGGTCAGATTCTCACACACACACAGGTGTAAGTGTTTTCTTCCAATCCAGATGAAGGGAAGGCTTTTGGAGGTCTTCCATCCGTGGCATATACTTTGTGGGTTTGTACACTCACAGAGGGAAAATTTGTAAACCACCCCATCCATCTACCCTCACCGGGTTCGAATGTCATGACAACCCATGTCCACCAAGGTTAATTATGCTAATTAGGTAGCTCACAACTGGCATGCACAGAGAGTTCGTGCGGACCCGCCCTCTGTTTCTTACTTGGCTGAATGTGAGAAAGAAACCTAGTTGGTCACCAGTACACCTAGGGGTGACCATATTACACCAACTTTAAAATCACTTCACTGGCTGCCAGTTAGTTTCCTGGCGAAGTATAAAGTGTTGGTTATTACCTTTATAGCCCTACATGGTTTGGGTCCAAATTACCTGTGGGATCGCCTTCTCCCATACAATCTGCCCCATACACTCAGGTCCTCTGGGAAGCGTTTACTCCAGTCAGCCACAACTAGGCTGACAACTGTTACCCAGAGGACTTCTGCTGCCCCCAGACTGTGGAATGGCCTGCCGGAGGAGATTTGTCAGCTTGAGAGAGAAACTATGGAGTGCAGCCCAGGAAGCAATGTGAGGCACCAGGGACTGCATTCATGAAGACTGAGGGTTTGTCTAGATGGGGCGATATCCCGGGGACCATCCTGAGATTATCCCTGTACGTCCACACGACGCACAGGGGATCCTGGGAGCAGGGAGGGATGATCACTCCCTTTCCCTGGGATATGGCCCTATATTTTAATCCTATTTTTCCCCGTGATAGTGCAACTAGCATTTCATAGCATAACCTTGGAAATCAACTCAAATAAGTGCTTCTGGAACTAGTGTAGAGCTATCGAGGTTGTGCTATGAAGTGCTAGTTGTTCCTGCTAGTGCAACACGATTGCCAGCATTGGATATTGTGGACTGTGGGAATGCTGTGGACATAATATATCTTGACTTCAGCAAAGCTTTTGACAAAGTGCCCCATGATATTTTGATTAACAAACTAGCTAAAAGTGGGCTAGATGGAACAACTATTAGGTGGATCCACAGTTGGCTACAGAATCGGAGTCAACGAGTACTTATCTACGATACCTTCTCAAAGTGGGGGGAGGTAACGAGTGGGGTACTGCAGGGCTCAGTCCTGGGCCCAGTGCTCTTCAACATTTTTATTAATGATTTGGATGAGGAGGTGCAGGGAATGCTTGTCAAATTTGCAGGTGACACAAAATTGGGTGGGATAGCTAATACCCTGGAAGGCAGAAACAAACTTCAAAGTGATCTTGACAGGCTGGAGCATTGGGCTGAAAACAACAGAATGAATTCTAATGGGAATGCCAAGTTCTAAACCTAAGAAAAAGAAACCAAATGCATAGTTACAAGATGGGGGATACTTGGCTCAGCAATACTACAAACAAGAAGGATCTTGGAATTGTTGTAGAACACAAGCTGAATATGGGCCAACAGTGTGATGTAGCTGCAAAAAAAGCAAATGCTATTTTGGGCTGCATTAATAGAAGTATAGCTTCCAAATCGTGCGAGGTGCTGGTTCCTCTCTATTCAGCACTTGTTAGGCCTCATCTAGAGTATTCCATGTGGTTCTGGGCACCACACTTCAAGAAGGACGCATACAAGCTGGAGCGTGTTCAGAGGAGGGCAACCAGGATGAACAGGGGTCTGGAAACAAAGCCCTATGAAGAGAGACTGAAACAACTGGGCATGTTTAGCCTGGAGAAGAGAAGATTGAGGGGAGACATGATAGCACTCTTCAAATTCTTGAAAGGTTGTCACACAGAGGAGGGCCAGGATCTCTTCTTGATCATCCCAGAGTTCAGGACACGGAATAATGGGCTCAAGTTACAGGAAGCCAGATTCCGGCTGGAAATCAGGAAAAAACGTCCTGACTCTTAGAGCAGTATGACAATGGAACCAATTGCCTAGGGGGCGTTGTGGGCTCTCCCACACTAGAGGCATTCAAGAGGCAGCTGGACTGCCATCTGTCAGGTATGCTTTAGGGTGGATTCCTGCATTGAGCAGGGGGTTGGATTTGATGGCCTTATTGGCCCCTTCCAACCCTACTATTCTATGATTACTCTCATGTTTGATGTGTCGTATTAATAGATATGAGTAGTTATTGTGCTGTTTTTTACTTGTTGATTTTAGTGTGTAATTTGATTATATATGTTTCATTTTTTATTTACTGTTTGTCACTCTGAGAGCATTTTTGTAATAGAGCAACTCATATATAATAAATAAATCACAAAATAACATACATTTCCTCTTCAGTCTTTTGAGTAACACTGCTTCCAGCCCTGCTAAAGTTAGTCATGACTAAGTCCCACTGAAAATAATGGGACGTCAGTTAAGACAAACTTACTCCATTTATTTTAATGGAACCTACACCCAGACTATATCTTATGCACAAATGCATGTTTAGAATTCTTCCTCCATCTTCCACTTTTCCTCCCAATTGTCCCTTCCACAGTGCTTTCAATAATGAGAGAAAAATCGACTTTAAGATTTATAGCTGAATGGGAACCTTTTATAGACTTTATGAAGGAAAAAGGTGTGGATTCAACCAATAATGTAGAAAATGTTAAGAGAGAAATTAAGCGATGTGGATTTGATAGCGATAAGAGTAAGAAAAAAAATATAGTTACATACTTTTGCTGGGGAGAAAATTGGAAGCACATTTTATTTTTTATTTTTGTGTGTTTCCTAGGGTTTTTTTTTTTTTTTTTGGTCTTTACGTATTTAATTTTGTTTTGTAGTGTGTTTTATGTATTTGTGCCTGGAAACAATAAAAATATATTTTTAAAAACCACTGTGTTTTCCTTTATAAAATGGTTGTCAGACTATTATTACATGTGTTTCCATATGATACAAAATTTAGGTCTTAGGTATGACTAATTCTAGCTAGATTAGGGATATGGAGACTGTTTGCATATAACAGTGGAAGGCACTTTTGGAAATTATGACACCTAGTGGCCTTGAACAGAATATACCTAATTTAGACATTTCCAGATTTGAAGGTACCTATTTAAACTCTCTCTCTCTCTCTCTCTCTCTCTCTCTCTCTCTCTCTCTCTCTCTCTCTCACACACACACACACACACACACACACACACACACACATATACATTCTTCAGAATAAGACTGTGTGAGAGACGTAGTCATTGGAAAGACAAGTTTTATAGAAAATAAAGAGACTCAATGGCTTTATAGGTGAAATATTACATTTTCGAAGCATATATTCAGCAGAATATAGGGCATGGTGTAACTCAGCACCCAATCACAGCACACTGCCACTAGCGTGGCAAACTATAACCGCTGTGTCTGTGTTCCGTCTCCCACAACCTTGCTATATGTTAATTGCTATATGTTTTCTCTCAGCTATATTGATCTCTTTGTTTTAAACAGCAAGGAGCTGAGTTTCCTACATACAGGCTGGTCTACTCAATCCCAAATGCATGGCAGCACCAGTGGAGGCTGGTGGCTTCGAGTTCAGTGGGGCTATAATTCCATTATGGATTTCGGTCAGAACCAGAAGAAGCTATCCAAAGTGATGAACCCTATCCCCGAAATGGGTTAAGCACACTGGATAGTCCTTTAGAGTTCTAGCTGGTTCTGACTGAAACTCAGAATGGAATCACAGCCCCACTGAAATTGGAGATACCAGCCTCCACTGGTAAGACCACTGTTGGCAAGATCAAACATTCTACTCCAACCATTGCAACTGCTGGCCAAGCAATCATGGGCACTTTTATCTGATGACACATAGGGGTGTTTGACTAGGACCAGGGAGACCTGGGTTCCAATCCCCATTCACCCAAGAAGCTCACTGGATGAAATTGGGTCAGTCACGCTCTCTCAGCCCAGCCTACTTCACACACTGTCTCCACTTCCAATATTTCTGTGCATGTCAGAATGTACAAATCCTCAAAACCCTAGTCCTACAGCAGGGATTGAAAACAGTTTTTCCTGTCATAGGAACAAAACATAAGAAGGGCCATGCTGGATCAGACCAAGGGTTCAGCATTCTAATCCAGCATTCTGTTCACACAGCGGCCAACTAGCTGCCCACAGGAAACCCACAAGCAGGGCATGAGTGTAACAGCACCCTCCCACCCATGTTCCCCAGCAACTGGAGTACATAGGCTTACTGCCTCTGCTACTGGAAATAGCATACAGCCATCAGGACTAGTAGCCATTGTAACCCTTGGGTCGGTACCCAGGGCCGGGTTCTATGTCTAGGGGTTGTTTGTTTTTCCCTTAAGGTTAGCTCAGGCTCAAGCCCCCACCCAGGAAACCTGGGACACCAATTTAGAGATGTCTGAGTAGCAACCTCACCCACACACCTGAGGTATAAGTACTGGTATTTATTCAGTTTGACAACAAGCAACAAAAATAGAACATGGGAGACAACCTTTTGATTAACACATTTCCCTCCCAAGGTCTAGGTAGGCCGATGGAAGCCTGTGTCCTTTAGCCTTATTCACAAGCCCAGGAGACAGTGAATGAATAGGGATCCTCCAGGCATGCAATAAGGTGGATGGTAGGTGGCAGCAACCGGAACTGGGGTGCGCTGCAAAGAGAACTGATTCAGCAGCATCAGGAACTGGGGTGCGCTGCAAAGAGAACTGATTCAGTAGGCCCAAACCAGGAACTGGGGTGCGCTGCAAAAGAGAGCTGATTCAGCAGGCCCAAACCAGGAACCACCTCCAACACTAACCATGTCAAAGTTCAGCTCCTCCTTCTGCAGCCAGAGACTGTTGCATGCACAACACTGTATGCAAATGAGCTCCTTCATGTTAGGGCATGTTTTCCCTGCTCCCCCCCACCGGGTGGCGTGTGCTCATTTCTCTACTGCTTTACACCATTGATAACCTTGACCCCCAGGATTTTATCTAACCACCATCCTCTCGCATTTAAGCAAACATGAGCAAAACTGCTCTTCAGACCTTCCTGCTCAATGTGGGGAGGTCAGGAATCGAGGAGACTGGGCCTGATATTGAGGGTGAGGCCATCATGCATGGTCTCACCCCTCTGCACACTTTTGGTTCTCATGAATTCAGGGAAACTTCTGAATGGGGCTTTGACCATAGTTACAATCTGTTCACCCAGAAGCAGAGCTGGGTCTGGGAGCATTCCAGGGGTTTAACCTTACTCCTTTGGAGTAGAACCATCCCTAGAACAACTAAGCCCACCTCCTGGGCATTACATGGATGATGATGATGATGATTTTACTGTTATGTAGACTGGCTCCATACTGAATAGTATCATGGCTGTAACAGTTAGCCTGAGGGATGCAGTTCAATTTATCATCAACATCAGTATATTTATGTATATAGTATTCTTGTATGGGCCCCCTTCATAATTACTTGAGTGATTGCACACCTCTGTGTTGACGATTCACCACAACAGACTTCTGGAAAACAGCTGAACAGCTTTATTAAGGGTAACAAATATAACTGGTCTCAAGGGTCACAAACACAGGACTGTTAGAATAGATAGCATTTCCATCCTATCAGGGGACTGCAAAGAGACTGGAAGCTGAACTCCAGTACAGAGGTCATGAGGGCGGAGTCTCAATAAGTTCAGCAGATCCTGTCTCATTCTGAATAAAGCTTTAATCACAGCAAGTAGGCGTCTGTCTTCTGTGGGCTAAGGAAGCACTACTAAAACATGGTGTCAGAAGTAAATACATTATTCTGAAGACAAGGAGGGCTCAAGCAGCACTGCTTTCAACAGCAACAAGCACACTGGAAGCAGAAGACAACCTTCTGATGATGGCAGCCAGCATGATTCCAGTTCCAGGGCCCATGGACATGGCAGGTGATATTTTTAATAACTGGACATTTTTCAAAGCACAGTGGCAGAATTATGAAATTGCAACAGGTTTGGATAGCAAAGATAAGAAGATTAGAGTTGCAACACTGCTATCAGTAATGGGGAAAGAATGTAATTTGTTCCAGAAGCACCTTGATATTCCAGCAGCAGACAGACAAGATTTCTCCAAATTACTAAAGCCCTTCAAAAGCACTTTGAGCCTACTAGAAATGTTATATATGAATGCTATCTCTTTAACAAATGCACACAAGAACCTGATGAAACCATAAATTAGTATGTTGCTAAATTATGCAAAATGGCAAATTCATGTGCATATAGCACTTTGAAAGAAGAATTGCTTAGTGACAGACTGGTTGTAGGTACTAAGGACAAGGGTGCACAGATAAGAATGCTTAGAAAGCCTGCCTTGACTCTGCAGGAAGCCATAGACATATGCAAGGCTAATGAGCAAACCCTTGTGCAAATGCAAGAGATGCACCCTTCAGAAGCAGATAGCATGTATTATATCAGGGGGGAAAGCCATGCTAACATGCATATGCCATCATGCAAAACCAATGCTGAACCAAGAAGATTTCTGAGAGAATTGTGGATACTGTGGCAAATTGCATGATCCAGGCAAATGCCCAGCGTTTGGAACTATATGCAGAAGCGGTGGCAGAAGAAATCATTACTCCAGTATTTGCAGATGCTATAAACAAACAAAACCTGCACAACATGTGACACGAATAGACGATGATTATCCTTGCAATGATTCAGACAGTAATATTCTTTATATGCATGACATCAAAACAGTGCATACTAAAACAAATGGTTTGTCAAACTTGTGTTTGCACCTTGCCCAGAAACTTTGCAATCCTGGATCAAGCAAGAAACAGAATGCCAAATAGACAGTGGTGCATCTGTAAATGTAATGGGTTACAGAGACTTTCTCAACATTATGCAAGATGGAGAGTCAAAACCATCACCAAGCAAAGCCAAACTCAGACTGTATGATGGGACAATCCTCACACCTCTAGGACAACGTGTGCTGCAGGCAGAATATCAAGGACAAAGATATCAGCTAGAATTCCAGATTGTGAACTCCAGACAAAAGCCCCTCCTATCAGCGAGCACATGTGAATATAGGAAACTAGTAACATTACATACTTCACAAGACATCCACACAGTCAGAGTACAACACAATAGTACCTTAACTGGGGGGCAACCACAAACTGGCATATCACAGATACAAATCCTAAAAAATTACCATGATGTCTTCAAAGGACTGGGATGTCTCCCAGGCACCTTACATTTCACTGTGGATGAAACTGTTCAACCTGTGCAGCATATGCCACGCAGAGTCCTGGTAACATTGGGGGGGAAATGACTGCAATAAGACAAATGGAAAAGAATAGAATCATTGCCAGAGTGACAGAACCTACCAAGTGGATAAGCAGCATGGTAGCCATAGAGAAACCTGGTAAGCTTCGCATCTGCATAGATCCAAGTAACTTAAATAAGGCATTATTGCGAGCTCACTACCAAATGTCCACCATAGAAGAAATCTTTCCAGACCTTGCCAAGGCTAAAATATTCTCTGTTCTAGATGCAAAAGATGGATATTGGCAAGTACTGTTAGATGAAGAAAGCAGCTACTTTACCACATTTTGGACCCCAGAAGGCCGCTATAGATGGCTGAGGATGCCTTTTGGCATAAAACCGGCAGCAGAGGAATATCAGCGCTGCCAACAAGATGCACTGGCAGGCCTCAGAGGAATCAGTGTAATTGCAGATGACATTCTGGTGTATGGATGTGGAGACTCAGCGGAGAGTGCTATAGCTGACCATGACAATAACCTGATATCTCTCCTAGAAAGGGCCAGAAAAGTCAATCTAAAAACTCAATAAAAATAAGATGAGGCTAAAGATGACAGCTGTACCCTACATGGGACAACTTCTAACATCACAAGGTTTGCAACCAGATCCAGAAAAGGTGAGGGTTGTACAACAGATGCCTAAACCGTCTAATACCAAATCTCTTCGGCGGTTACTAGGATTTGTAGATTATCTGACCAAATTTCTTCCCCGCCTTTCTGATGTTTGTGAACCTCTCAGACTATTATTGGACACAGATACACCTTGGATGTGGCTATCCCAACATGATGCAGCCCTCCAACAGATCAAAGACTTGGTTGCCAGACAACCTGTGCTGAAGTTCTATGACATGAATGAAGATGCCACTATCCAGTGTGGTGCCAGTGAGACAGGCCTGGGTGCTGTACACTTGCAAAATGGACAGCCTGTTGTCTTTGCATCAAGATCTTTATCGCAGACTGAAGGGCATTATGCCCAAATTGAAAAAGAATGTCTGGCAATAGTATATGCTTGTGAAAAGTTTGACCAGTACATACGAGGTCAGAAATCCATCAAAGTTGACAGTGATCATAAGCCTCTAGAAATTATTTTTAAGAAGTCATTATTATCAGCTCCAAAATGCCTTCAACACATGCTTCTCAGAATACAATGCTATCCCTTGGATGTACAATATAAAAAAGGCACTGAGATGTACATAGCAGATCTCCTGTCCAGGGCACCCTTACCACAAGAACGACACACTGATAAGGAAGATTATGAGATATTCCATTCCCTTGAAGCACAAACAACTCAAGAGGAATTAGAAAGCATTAATCAAGCTGCCTACATGCCCATCTCACAGCAAGGACTTCAAAAGTCCGGGAGAACACTTTACAGGACAAGGAACTGCAGTAATTGATCTCTATGGTTTTAGCAGGTTGGCCAGATACCCAAAAGAAAGCTCCAGTGTCCACTCGAGACTACTGGAACTACCGTGATGAACTAAGTGTCCAAAATGGCATCATATTTAAAGGCCAACGGATACTCATTCCAAAGACCATGAGAAAAGAAATACTATCAAAAATACATTGCAGTCATTCTGGAATAGAGGGCTGTTTGAGGAAAGCTAGAGATGTGATCTTCTGGCCAAATATTGCTAATGACATCAGAGACCTTGTAAGCAACTGTGATGCATGTGCTGAATTCCAAGCAAATCAACAGAAAGAACCACTGATGATACACAGCATTCCTAACAGACCATGGAGCAAGGTGGGAATGGACCTTTTCACTGAGAATGGCAGCAATTATCTCATTTTAGTAGACTACTATTCAGATTTCTGGGAAATGGACAAAGTGCCAGATACCACATCAGCAACTGTAATAGAAAGAATCATGAACCATTTCAGCCGGCTAGGAATACCTGACTGTGTGATTTCAGATGGTGGACCACAGTTCACCTGCAAAGAATTTGCCAGATTTTCAAAAGATTGGGAATTTCACCACATAACATCATCTCCCTACAACAGTCGATCTAATGGCAAAGCTGAATCAGCCATCAAAATTGCCAAAACTCTCCTAAAGAAAACAGCAAGAAATAAAGAAAACATTTGGCAAGCTATTTTGGAGTGGAGAAATATTCCAACTGCTGGCATGACTAGCAGCCCAGTTCAAAGACTTATGTCCAGATGCAAACGATCCTTGATACCTACATCTCTTGTGTTATTGAAGCCTAAAGTTGCAACATAAGTTACAGATGAATTGCAGCACAAACGCACTAAAGCTAAAACCTACTATGACAGGGATGCAAAAGTGTTACCACTGCTGCACATTGGAGATTCTGTACGTGTCCAGTTATTTCCTCATGACAAGTCAAGTCCCTGGACAAGAGGAACTTGCATTGGACAAATAAATCCACGCACTTATATTACTGAAGTTAATGGACGCTCATATTGACGGAATCACAAGTTCATTCGTCTAATGAGGCCTCAAGGACTCAAAGACACCCCAGATATGGTGGATGATGATATACAGGACTACTCTGTCATTCCATGCTCTCATGAAAATGCATGCGATATTCCTGACCCTGAACCACAAAACCAAGAGACACATGCAAATGCATCACCAACACAGAACAGTAACAACTTGCATGATCAAGATATTGCTGTATGCAATGATCTTGTGAAAAGTACCCGTAGCAATATCAAACCACCTAAGCGATACACGGATTTTGTATTAAATGACTGATGGGCAATTCAGTTATCAGTAATTCAGGACTAGTACTACTTTCAAGTTAATTGTTATACATGTTTAGTTTGGGAAGTTAGCCTTATGTTATATAAATATATCCTTTCAAAAAATATGACATTGGGGATGTTAGAACAGATAGCAGTTCCATCCTATCAGGGGACTGCAAAGAGACTGGAAGCTGAACTCCAGTACAGAGGTCATGAGGAGGGAGCCTCAGTAAATTCAGCAGATCCTGTCTCATTCTGAATAAAGCTTTAATCACAGCAAGTAGGCGTCTGTCTTCTGTGGGCTAAGGAAGCACTACTAAAACAGGACTGAGGGGAGGAGAAGAACACAGAATATAAATCCCACCCACTGAATTATGGGAGGAGGAGTGGCTACAGCCAATCTCCTTTTAACCCTTCACAGACCATACACCACAATGTATTTATTTTTTGGTGGGAAAGGGGTAGGATAATGGTGCTGGAATGAAAATGCACGTGGGCAAATTCAGATGCCTACAGGACACAAAAAAGAGACAATCTATTTAACATAAAGCACAACAAAACAGTCTTGACAATAGATCTGGAGGTTGAAACTAGGGATGTGCTCCGCTCCGATTAGGAGCGTAGAAGCAGTAGCGGATTGGCCTGCTCCGCCTTACCCAGAGGCGGAGTAGGAGCGGACCGCGGACCCCCTAGAAGCAAGGCGAAGAGAAGCGACCATTTTTCGGAGCTCCGAGTTCAGGCGGAGCGCTCCGGTCGCCATCTTGAAAACATTTCGCCATAGGATTGCATTGCGGCAAATAATCGCGCATAACTACGTTGTTTTTTAAGCTATCATTCTGGAAATTCTTGTGCACAGAGAGTCGTGGATGGGGGTCATTTTGAGACCACTATCAACTTTCTGCGTTGTCTGGGTCGCGGGCTATATTTTTGTGAAAATCGGGTCAACCGCGCGGCTCAAACTGCGTTTTCGGCTTTTCGCCCATAGGATTGCATTGAGGGAAAGAATCGGGGATAACTGGGGGGGGGGTTTAAGCTATCGTTCTGGAAATTCTTGTGCACAGAGAGTCGTGGATGGGGGTCATTTTGAGACCACTCTCAACTTTCTGAATCGTACGGGTCGCGGGCTATATTTTTGTGAAAATCGGGTCAACCGCGCGGCTCAAACTGCGTTTTCGGCTTTTCGCCCATAGGATAACTGGGGGGGGGGGTTAAGCTATCATTCTGAAAATTCTTGTGCACAGAGAGTCGTGGATGGGGGTCATTTTGAGACCACTCTCAACTTTCTGCATCGTACGGGTCGCGGGCTAGACGTTTTTAAAAAATCGGCAGGAAAAATACCTTTTTCAAAGGGCTGAGGGGCAGAGTCAGCTCCCGGTCATGATGATCCCAAAGTTGGAGGAGGGCATAGGCAAAACAGGTAACTTGGGATTCTGGGAAACTTCTCTTTCTTCATCTGAACGGGCTTTTCCCCGTGTTTTTTAACACAGTAGCCCCACCAAATGCACAAACACAACCTGAAATCATATACTAAGCCAAGAATAAGAGATAGAAACACAGCACTGCTCCCCACCCTAACCTTGGGGAACAACTGAATCGATGTGGTGCAAGGGGATGAGCTCCCCTAGGGCATCTCATCGTGGACGTGCCCCCACTCTCTCCTGCACTGGAAGGCCATTAGAGCCTTCCAAAGAGAGTAAAACGGTGGAGCAATGCCTATCATGAGTTGAAGTGAATGGTCACTTTTCAGTGGTGGAGCAATGCCTGTTCTGAGTCGAAGTGAGCGTTTTACTTCTTCTCAGAGCTGTGGCTGTCAGTGTCTTGAACTGGCAGCTACTTCCCCCTCCCCCGGGCACGTCCCCCTATTGCTGGTAAAAGACAGATATAGCCTTTTAAAAAAAGTTCTTCTTGTTGTTTATTGAGCAACACTGCTGCTTTTAATTCCACCCCTCCTTTGTTTATTGATTGATTTATTCCATTTTATATGCATTACTGGCTTATCCTTGGCTCACTTCCTTATGCCCCCAGAAATGCCAGCTGCATGCCTGCCTGCCTTCCCTCCCTCCTCCCCTGCCCACCTCGCAGGGATGTTGTGTGTGGGGTGCCCGATTTTCAAAAATTCGCCAAAAATCAGGGGATGATGGGATTGCTTTGAAACTTGGCGTGCGTGTGTATATCCCCATGAGGTGTCATGGTGCCAAACATGAGGTTTCTAACTTGAACAGAAAAAAAGTTGTATAATTTTTTAGCTTTCAATGCAAGCCTATGGGGGGGGGGAAACGGAGCTCCGGATCCGGAGCTCCGGGCGGAGCAGAGCGGAAGTGGGCGGAGCGGGGGCGGGGCGGAGCGGCCCGATCCGGAAAATGGCGGATCTGCAAGTGAAGCGGAGCGGGGGGTCTGTGCACACCCCTAGTTGAAACATATCTTTCTTTTCTCCACAAAGGTTAGATTGGAAACTGTTAGATTAGAAGCACAGTGAGAAATGGCTGGGTCTGCTCTTGCATCGTCATAGTTAGGAAGCTCCATATTTTTGTTTTTCTTGTGAACTTTTAAATAAGTGTGCAGTCCCATACCCTGTTCACTATTTTCAAAACATTTTTCAAGTTACCACCCACACCAAATAGAAGTTCTGAAATTGTTGTTTTCTAGTCCCCTTCCCTATGGACATTCATTGTAATGCACACAAACAGACATGCATGTAAGAGCTGTATGTGCAGAGGGCAGGTTTCTGATCATGTAGAAAGAGCCCCCCCACAGCTGTCTGTGAGGACCCCCCTACACATGTTACCATGGATGAATGTGTGTAAAGAAGCAGTAGCGCTTCAAAATGCAGTGCTGCTTCCCCCACCCAGGTATTCACTTAAGCCTGTTTGGACAGGGCTTCTGTGTATACACCAGTGGTATAGTAGAGCCAGGATTCACAGGCTGGGTTCACACAACATGACAACTCACACTCAACCTATACTCAAGATTGTTGTTGAACATGGGTTGTTGTTGAACATGAGTTGTTGCTGAAACATAGATTGTTGTGTTGTGTGAACCCATCCATGCTAACAACCCACAGTTTGTTAACCACAAACAACCCACAGTTCACAACCCAAGAACAAACCATGGGTTCTCTTCATGGTTGTTTGTGGTCAACGAACCATGATTTGTTAGCATGGCTGGATTCAGGAAAAGAAGTAGCATAAGGGGACTATTTAAAGCAAAGTAGAGCCTATTTGGCCGAGTAGTTTGCTGAGTTTTGGCAGCAAACTGCTGTGTTTGACTGCCATCACACAACTAAAATTTCAGTGGTGCAGCAATAGGGGCAGGGGTGCACCTCCTGGTGGGTTCCTAGGGAAGCAAAGTTGCCCCCTTTGGAAATAGGGAATGCCTTCAGATAGAGGGACATCCTCTGAACCCCCTTCAAAATAGAGGACTGTCCTTCGTAAAGTAGGCCACTTGCCCTAGAACACATATGCAATCCCAGTGCCCTGCTCCCCCCTCTATAACATATTCATAAAACATCTGAAAGGGCTAAAGAATCGAGGGCTGTCAATGAAAATGGCAACCCAGAGCCCTCTTCCCATTTTGTACCTATAATCTACTGATGTCATTGTAATGTGTGTTGGCCCGTCAGTGGCAGCCAATGATTTTGATCAGGAATTGGGAAGCCTACATTACAATAGTGTCAGAATATGGGGTACATCTTGATGAGGGGTTTGCCCCAGGGTGGATCCGCAGTGGCGGCAGGTCAGTTATATGACACAGCTGCCATCGCGGAGCCGTCCTAGGGCATTCCCCTAATGCTCTGATTTTAAAAAGTTGTGTACTTACCTTGACTTTTCCCAGTTGGAGCGAGGCGACGACAGGTACTGGGGCTGGCGCAATGTGAGCCACCCAGAGAATAACAGCTCTGCACGTCTACAGTGTGGCAGAAAGATGCCATGCAGAAGAGGCACATAAATGCCGCTACCCCCAAAACATTAAAAACTGCAGTGGGGGGGGGGAGATGTGCCCCGGCACATGTACAATAATGGGCCCAGGTACATGGGCACGGCGGACGTGGTGACTCCTTCCCCAAGCCCCACACTTGCACTCCTTCCTGTGTGGATATTGGGAAGGAACGCAAATGCGGGGAATTGAAGCCTCATGGCACCAATGCGCCACTGTCAAGACACAGCCTAGATGTGACGAAGGGCGAGAGGGGAACTGAACATGGGATACCTGCAGATCTTTATTCAGCGCATCGTGCAGTTCTGTCCTGAATGATGGATACTTCAATTAGAAAGTGTTTGTGTATATTTGAAGTTGGGCCTGATAATGACTGCCTATGATTAAAATGTGTGGTGTAAAGTTAACAGTATGTATTGCCAATTAGAAACAATTGGGGATTTCCTTTTATGGGACAATTTTTAGTTGTTTTGGAGTGGGGAAATGCGAGTGTGTTTTGAGGGAGAGCACAAAACAGTAAGTACAAGAAGTTCTGTGACAATGTATTCCTACATGCCAATAAATATTTTTTAATTTCCAACTGATATTTTATGCAGTTCCAAGTTGTTAGTGCTCATTTCCTTTCAGTCAACACCCGCATGGTTAAAAAGGACAGCAGGGGGCACCAAATCTGCATAATTCTTCTAAAATGAATCCTTTCCTTTCTTTTTAAAATCTATTCACAAAACTTTAGTTAAAGCAAACACTGAATGGCAGACATTGTTGGTTTGTTTAATTTTTGAAATTCATTTCACCAAATGTCCTTAGTAAATAGTCTATTGCTCAAAAAGATAAAAGAAGAGAAATTGGCAACATTTCGCTAGCTTTCATAACTCAAATATTATTATAGCTAACTTAATGGTCTTAGGGGAGGAATTTAGAGTTGTTTATGCTGATGGAACCAACATTACAAAGGCTCAATCCTGTACATCTGAGTTCAAATAGGAAGATTATGAATATGGGATATCTAGAGAGAAAATAGTGACATCCTCATCTATGCTAAGGAAACTATCATTCCATTCTTATTTTCCTTGCATAAAGAATGCAAAATTATAAAAATGTCTTATATGTAGGATGCTTTATTCTATGCTAAATAAGATAAGATTAAATCTACAAGCTCCTTTGAAGATATGCTTCCACTGGAAGCTAAAAACAAAGTTTCCCATTATCTGTTGAAGCTAAAAATATATTTCTGAAATGGGAAACGTCTTTCATTTTCAATTGGGATGTCTGAACTCATGCATCTTTCATGAAGAGGCCTTCTGCAAGGAAGAACTATTCAGTGAGGTTACCTGTCCTGTATCCCTCATAACAATGCCAATAAGACAAAAAGCGATCAAACATGCCAGCACTTAAGGATAGGGTTGTAATGGGTAAAGAATTATTCGATTAGATTAATTAATCATAATTATTGACTAAACAGCCACATCTGCTTAGGAGAACAGCAAACAGAAAGTAACATTTAAAAGAGGCATTGCATCCTGTTTGTGAGAGAAGGGGAAGGCCTCTGCTTAGATGCACACATCTTTGCATAATCTGAAAATGCAGATTTTTTTTTCTTGAACACTATTTTATACAAATGTATACATGCTTTATGCAAATTTTTGCAGCTTTCATTGATCGGCTGATAACTAAACCCCATACAAATGGTTGACTAAGGCCTTTGCTAGACCTACCGTTAAATCCACGATGGAGGAGTAGGTAGTCCAGACATCACGTGCAATGAGCTCAAGAAGAGAGCTGTCGCATCAGCCATTTAAAAATTTTCTTAAAGGGGCGATGCGCACAAATGCTCATGCACTCAGGTTAGGGTTATTTTTAAAAATTAACTTGATTTTCCCGCTCCGCCCACCCTGCCCCCAATGGGTCCAAGTTACCTGGGGCGGTTTACCTGTAACTTGTGGATCCAAGTTACGTGTGCGGCTTCTCCCAGCTACACATGAGTAATTGTGCAGAGCCGGGAAAAGCTGCGGAATGGGCCCGAGGCTATGGGAAAAACCGGGGCCAAAGGTATGCTAATATCCCAGGGTCAGGCAGAGTTGATCCCTACCTGAGCCCGGGATCCCCTGTGTGTCATCTGGACGCACAGGGATGATCCCGGGTATCACCCCGGGATACAGCCTGGTTTAGCAAAGACCTAAGACAGCAATCCTAAACAATAGGGGTGGTGTCCCCAATGTGGGGCCCATGGGCACCAATGTGTCCACAAACACATGCCAGGCTCCTTGGCCCTCCTGATTTTTACTGTGTTTCTTAGCAATTTTACTTCTTTTAATTGGAAAGCTTGTATGCTGTAAAATGAAAGGCTGCCTTCTAGTGCCATCCTTATTTGGGTTCAGAGGAGTGTTTTGTTTTGGAGCTCAGACCACACCTCTGCCTTGTACTTAGGTTCTTGGGCCAGTTACTTTTCTTTTAGGCCCTTTCTACACCTATGGATTATCCCAGGAAAATGGAGGGATTTGCATGCACAGGGATGATCCCTGGAAAAAAGACAGGTGTAGAAATGGCCTTAGTCTCACCAAGGCCAGATCTACACCAAGCAGGATATGACTTTGAAAACGTTATGGAGTGTGTCCTGGACCTCAACAGTTGTCACTACTGTTATAAACTGTTTTAAAGCAGTGGTGTAGATCCTGCCCAATTTTGAGAAATGAGTGTTTTTTGATTGGCCCTGCCCACCATGGCATTTTTTAATTAATGGGCAAGCCCCCTGTGAAAGCTCTATTGTGAAAACGCCCACAACATTCACTAAAAAGATTGCAACAGTGCCCAATGACCCAGAAAGGTTGGGGACCCTTGTATTGGGAATAGCTCACATTGAATACAGTGGAAGTTACTTCCAAGTAAACATGCACAAGATCATGTTTCACAATAGCTTTGATTGAGTGACCGCACTGCTTCATGAGGCAGCCAGTTGCAAAATCGGATAGGGCTCCTGCACCTTTAATGGTTGTGTCAAAGAGAGAATTTCAGTAGGTGTAGCTTCATCAATTAAATTCACAGTCTAAATTGATTTTAGATTGATTGGTTGTTTTTTTATATGTATGCTGGCTTTGTTTTTTATGCCTTTATATTTTTATAGTTATACTGTTATTGTTGTTTGGTTAATTTTGTTAGATATATCATTAATAATAATAATAATAATAATAATAATAATAATAATAATAATTTATTTCTTACCTGCCTCTCTGATTGGATCGAGGCAGGGAACAACAACAAGCATAAAATACACAAATATAACTTATATTTTTATAATATTGTGTGCACCACCCTGGGGTTGCCTCTGGCGATGGAGTGGTACAGAACAACTTAAAAGAAATAATAAAATAAATAATGCAAGTTACACCTGCTGACATTCCCTCTTCTACACAACTGTTAAAGATACAGGAGCCTTTCTCTCTTTTGCATTTGGCCCACCTCATACCTAAGAGTATTCAGGTAGTCCTACAAAAGGTTTTGTGAAGTGGACAGATCCCTGATTTAGTTCTAAACTGTTCTATGTTGCCACTGTCTTGGCTTGTTTTTTCTGAAGATCTCATAAATATTCATGTACGAACTCCATTGAGAAATGTAGATGTTAGGTCTGTTTGAACATTCAACTGATCCTAGCATACTGTCAGCATCAAATGGAAATAATTTAGTCAATGCAGCCTACCAGCTGGAGGCTCATTTGTTTGACTCCCTTTGAAAGCAGAAAATTGAGATTTTATATTTTCCACTTCAGGTGTTTTAGCTCTTATCCACATCAGAGTCTGAGGAAGGGCCTGTTCAGACAACACACTAAGCCATGGTTAGGCCGCTATTGTAGTAAATGGTTAGTGTGTTTAAACCATAGTTATGTAGCCACCATGGTTAAGAATGGTTCACATGGCACCCTAAATCATGGTTCACATGACACGTTAAGCCATAATGTTTAGCTCAAAATGCTTAGCATGTTGTCTGGACAGGGTTAAACTGAGGTAAAGAGTGATGGCAAGAGATGACATTCTTTGAGTGTGTCAGCAAGAATGTGGGTAGGAGTGATTTAGTAGATGTTGTTTACTTGGACTTCGAAAAGGCTTTTGACCAAGTTCCTCACCAAAAACTCCTGAGCAAACTTTAACTGTCCTGGGATAAGAGGAGAGGTCCCCTTATGGATGAGTAACTGCTTAAAAAAGGAAGGAGAGAGCAGGAATAAATGGATAGTTCTCGTAATGGAGGCATGTAAACAGTAGGGTCCCCCAAGAATTTTTGTTGGGGCAATAGATCTTTATCTTGTTCATAAATGATCTGGAGTTAGAAGTGAGCAGGGAGGTGTCAAAGTTAGCAAGCAAACAAACAACCCACCATAGCTTATTTTCAGGGTGGCTTAGACATGGGAACTGGCCTAATGTGTGACTGCTCTGAAATAGACAATGTATATGTTGGGGATAACTATATTACAGTGTCAATATCATAATGACTTCACACAAATTGATCACTGCACTTGGAATACGGTGTATAGTTCTGGTCAACGGACCTCAAAAATGAAAATGTAGTGTTAGAAAACCTGCAGAAAAGTGCAACCAAAATTATCAAAAGGCTGGAGCAACATCACAATGAGGAAAGGTTCCATTGTTTGGGAATTTTTAGCTTGGGGGGAAGGCAAGTAATGGGGCTGGGGGACATTAGAGAGGCGCATGATATTATGCATGGTCTAAAGAAAGTGGATAGAACATGGGAGAGTGCTGTGGTGCTTTTGTTGTGTTTGTGGGCTTCCCATAGGCATCTGATTAGCCACTGGTGGAGAATTTTATGAGCCTGCCTTTCTGAGCCTATTTGCATTCTATGTTTGTTTTTTAAAGGGAAAAAACCCACCAAGAACAACTGAGCGCTCCTTTATTAAATGCCTTATCTCTTTATTCCACCTTTTCTGTCTGACAGCGCAAATAAAAACAATAAAACAATTTTAATAGCAGGAACAAACACATAACAAAAGATCACTATAGTTGAAGCAGAAATGGTTTGTTCCCTAACAGCACTTAACAACTAATCACAATTAATAATAATTAGTGAGTGGCATGTAATGTACCAGCTGTTCTTTGTCATTTCCCCTTTTGATACTCAGGAAGCTGCCCTGGGCAATTAAATGCAGGATAACCTACTTTAAACCCTTTAAAAAAAAACCATTGATTTTAAACTTATATCAAACAAACAGCAACATATCCAACGTGTGATCAACCTGTGCTACAATGGGTGAATTCCTTATAATTTAGAAACCTCTGTCTCTTCATGTTGCACCTAGTTTAAATGCTGGGTTTAAATATGGCCATGAGCATTTTTTAGAAACTGGGGGGAAAGGAGAAGTTCATAGATAAGTTCCTAATTTCGAATTTGGAAAGAAAAGGACAAAGTTCAATAGAAACAAATCCCTTTACAGATATCCTAATAGAGCAGCTAGATGCAAAAGTGGGCAGAGCTCCCCTTTAGTAATGCATGACAACAGTTGAGATGTACAGTATCCCTGTAGGATTCCTGACCCAACTGGTCACTGGGCATCCTCATCTAGGAGTGAAGAAGACCATTGGAAAAAGGCTCACAATTCTAAGCATGTTTACTCAGAATTAAGTCCCATTCAGTCAATCAGGCTGTTCATACAACATGCTAGCCAACACTCAATGGTTGGGTGTGGGTTGTTTTGAACTGTGGCTTAGTGAGTTGTCTGAACTGAGGGTGGCTTGTTAACCACCCTGAAAAGCCCAACAACAAACCATGGGTTCTCAAGGTTGTACTCTCCAATGTTTTATCACGTTTGCCAATAGAGCTGATGTCAGGGGCCAGCACTGTTGGAAACCTGCTGAGGACTACCCAACTCAGAAGTGGACCTACTGATGACCTCCAGAGCCAGGGCTGGCTCCAGGTTTGAGGGGGCCCTTGGCAAAGTACCCAATAGTGTCACCTTCCGAGTCAGTAACCCATGGTAAGCTTATCAATGACAGTGGCATAACACGACTGCAGTGGCAGGCAGTAGCACTGCTCTAATCAGCCTCAGGTGGTTGAGAGACATTTTTTGTAATTTCCCACAATACACCGGAGTGATAATATGTTGAGGGAATTGTGGGAAATGATACAGAAACTTCCAGACCCAGCCATCTGGTGCTGATTGGAGCACCAGAAATTTTTTTTTTTAAAGGGAACCTAAGCTAGAGTGGCCATCTGTCCTCTTTTATAGAGGACAGTCCTGTATTTGGAAGGTGTCCTCTAGTTGAAGGACCGTCTGATCCCAGTCTGGTTTAAAGATAAAGAACCATCAAAAGGAAGAGCTGGGCCTTACAGATGCCCATCAATAGTACATGGACAGCAAACTGAGCAAGGCACACGGGTCACCTCTTCACAGGCCATAGCTAGATGGGACTTTATCCCAGGGCGATCCCCAGGATCGTCCCTGTGTGTTCACATGATGCACAGGGGATCCCGGGATCAGGGAGGGATGATCCCTCCCTTGCCCCAGGATCTCGCCCTACACTATCGTGAGATCTTTACTCTTCCGTCGTGCTAGACTGGTAGGTCTAGCTGAGGCTAGTCTCCCACACTATGGGAAGTTGCATTGTAATTCTGTTTAAATCATGGTAACTATTTCTAACTTTGCATCTATAAACATAAATTAGCATATGCAAATTTTATGCAAATCAGCACCCTCTTTTGTCCTCTTTTTTGTTGATGCATTTCTTTTTTGGCTATTCGTAAGTAGCCACCTCCTATCTCAGGTATTAGCAATGGGGGCTGCTCTTCTTGGCCTGCTCTTTCTTCTCCTCTTCCTCACAGTCGCTGTTCTCTCTGAGCATGGAAGCAGGAATAAGTGTGAGGAGATGGAGCAGCGTTCTCTACGTACCTTGCGCTTTCTCTTTGGGCAATAGTATGGATTGGGCCCAGAGGGAGAAGGCAAGTGAATGGGCAGCAGTGACAGTGGTGAGGAGGAGGAGGGTCATCTACTATGAGAGGGTGAATCACTGAGGACACCTTCCACAAGGGCCCCCTCAAAATCCGGAGCAGGCCCTTCTCCCAAAACACCTCTGAGACATGGGTGGATTTTCCTAGTCAGCTTTGTAGGTTCGGTGGGTTGGGACAAGATAAAATGAGATGATAAAGGGGTGGACTTTTATAAAGTTTGAGGAACACTGACCTAGACTAAGAAACTGTGATTGCTCACACATGTACAAAACAAATATATGTATACCTGAACTTTAGAAAATTAAATATGCATACATTCATAGTTTGGAGGAGTATGTAATTCTATGATATGTAATAGAAAGGGGCAAAGTCAGTGAACTTTTCTACTCAAGACATTTATTGTGTGCTTGTCATTCCCTACTCATGGTTGTTTATGGGTTCTTTAGATGCTGTTGTGACCCTCCAGTTTTTTACATCAGGAAAAATGGAGTATTCTAAAAGCAAAAGAAAATGCTGTTTCCACTTGTGTATTTGCACAATTTTGCTATGTCACAGTGTCACCTATAGGATATGTAGAGGAAAAGCAGGAAAGGAGACACTCGTCATGTGGTGCTCAGATCTCAATTCTGCAAGGAAATTCACAAATCTTCAGATTTCAGGGAAAGGGTTTTCTTTTCCATACAATCATGTATAAAATAATCTTAAGGACCTTTCAAGTAGTTGTAATGCTTTGATAGATAATAGCTGGAACAATAGGAAAATCTTGATGTAAAAATAACATGAAAATCAGATTGCTTCCCTTGAAATAGACCAAGTAGCACAATGGCTACCATACAGTTTGAGATTCTACACAGTTCAAATAACACCCCCCTAAAACTCTTGCTGACTGTCATATATATATATATGACATTTTTGTGAGCAGTGGCATTTTATTGACTATTCATGTTTCTCAGGTTGACAAGTATCATTATCCTGATTCAGGTAATGAATACTTATGATTATATTTAGCATTTTCAGTTCTCTGGGAAGTAAATTTCATTGATCTTCCAATCAACACTTCCTTGAAAATTCTGACTGGCAACAACCCTTCACGAAGGCTCCAGGAGAATATATAATGTAGGTGCACTGAAGAGAACATCGTGAGAAGGGATGACACAGCTATGATTGTTGTGTCGTGAAAGTAGGAACCGCTATAAAAAGCAGTTAAACCTGAATTATGAGAACACAGAGACATTTAATAGCAAAATAAGAAGTGCCATGCTGGATAAGACCAAGGGTTCATCGAGTCCAGCATTCTGTTCACACAGTGGCCAACCAGCTGCCCATAGGAAGTCCATAAGTAGGACACAAGTACAAGAGCAAAATCCTACACTTCTTTTCCAGCTACTGGTATACCGAGGCATACTTCCCCTGATACTAGAGGTAGTATAGAGCCATCAGGACTATTAGCCATTGATAGACTTATCCTCCAGGAATTTGTTGAACCCCCTTTTCAAACCATCCAAATTGGTGGTCATCAGTACAGGCTTTCCTACATGAGGCTTTTAAACCAAGTTTCTGGATTCTTAGCGGAATTAAGATCGGCTCCTTCTTTCTCTGCCCTTCTGTATATTCCATAATGCACCCACTAGGTGGCTATGTGGTATAGCAGAATTGTGCAAATACACAAGGCTTCTATAATGCTGGTAAGAAAATTACCAGATTTTTCTCACTAGGAAAAAAATATGTTTGTAAAGCATGGGAGAGGCTCTGGGGGATGACAATGTCATGTAAAGCACCCACAAACTACCATGAGTGAGGGTACAATAAAAGCCTTGTGTCGAAAGGCTCTACATGTTGTGGATAGCAAATTTCATAGTTTAACAATGTTCTGTGTGGAGAAGTACTTTATTTTGTCTGTTCTAAATCTCACACCAATCAGTTTCATGGGATTACACCTGTTCTAGCTTTATGAGAAAGGGAGAAAAAATTCCCCCTATCTACTTTGTCCATACTGTGCACAATACCTCCACCATATCTTCCCTTACTCACTGTTTTTCTATGTTTAACAGTCCCAACTGGTTTAACCTTGCTCCTACCCCTTGATTATTTTGGTTGCCCTTTTCTGAACCATTTCCATCTCTACAATATCCTTTTTGAGGTGCTGTGATCAGAACAACACACAGTATTCCAAATATGGTCTCACTTTCAATATCACCTTCCAATATAAGCATGATATTGGAAGTTTTAGTTCCAATTCTTTACTAATTTCCATTATAAAATTTGCCCTTTTCATAGCAGCTGCACACTGGGTTGACATTTTCAACGAGCTGTTTACCACATCCCCATTCTTGGCCAGTCACTGCTAGCTCAGATCCCATCATCATATACATGAAGCTGGGATATATATTTTTTACCCCAATGTATATCACTTTACAGTTCCTTGCATTGAACAATGTTTGTCATTTTAATACCCATTCTCCCAATCTAGAGATATTCCTTTGGAGCTCTTTGCAACCCATTTTAGTTTTAACCACCCTAAATAATTTGATATCACCAGCAAACCTGGGCACCTTACTGCTCACTCCTAGTTCCAGAACATTTAAGAACAAACAAAAATGCACTGGCCCCAATACAAACCATATGGGACCCCACTGTTTACATCCTTCCATTGGGAGAATTGATCATTTATTTCTACTTTCTGTTGTTTAACCAGTTACTGATCCATAAGATGAGCTCTCCTCTTATTCTACGACCAGGAGTCTTTGTCAAAAGCCTTGTGGAAGTAAACCCATGTCCACATGTCTATTGGCACTCTCAAAGAATTCTAAAAGGTTTTTTAAAACATGCAAAATAAGGTGGGGGAAAACCAGACTGCACGTATGGAACCACTGAGCTACTCCTCTATATGTATAATCTTTATACATATGTATAATCTTCATTCTTTGTTGTAGCCTATTTTTATATTCAGCTAATGTCTGAATTTATTCATTATAGTTCTCAAATTTAGATAGATTTGAGTGATGGCACCCAAATGTATTTGTTGTTCAGGTGATAAAAAACCACTCAACTGAATTATTTCCTTTAAAAGGGTTATTTTAAGGCTTTGTGAAAATTAAATTTTAGGCATTACCACAGACCAATATTAGACAAAATAATATGCTGAAGATTGAGCAGAAGAATTGAAATGTACATTTTAAACAATGGTGAGCTATTAGAACAATCACCTTCATGGATTTAGTTACTAGAAAAAAGATAAATCGCTCCATTTTATTGTGATAATATGATAATAATGTTCTAAACTGCTGTTCTAAAATCTAAACAAGAGGATTCAAATTGACTTTTGTAACCAAAGCCAGCAATTCTGAATGTAAAAGCATTCTATTTTTAAATTTAACTTTTGCCACAATCCACAAACCATTTATTTTGGGACAAGAGATTTGTGGGTTGTAGCTTTGTTTTCTTTCCTTCCCCCTCCCCCTGCAAGGTGGGCAGAGAGGCAGGCAGAGATATGCCATAGATCTATGGGGAAGTCAGTCCCAGCAGATACCCCAAAACAACAGCACCCAGGCGGAGGCGGGAAGGCAGGCATGCAGCAGACATTTCTGGGGGCACAACGAAGTGAGCCAAGGATTGTTTCAAAGCAAGTAATGCAAACCATCCCTGTGAGGCGGGAGCAGCACAGAGAGATGCCTTTTCTTTTGCATCCCATAACTAGGAGGCTAGGAGGGTAAGAGTAAAGCTTTGTGATCCTTGCTTCAGAGTTGATTGACTGCATTGTGATCACAGCCATTATTAAACAACAACAAGATAATAACGTTAATAGTAGCAGTACTAATTAATATTAATAGCAATAACAACAACAACAACAACAACAACAATAAGGAGTTGAACCACAATGAAAGCCTGCCTGACTTCACTGAAGAGGAAAAGCCAGGAGAACTTGGGCCATGGGGTGTATAAAATGTAATAAATAAATAAATAAACAAAGGAGGGGTGGAATTAAAAGCAGCAGTGTTGCTGAATAAACAACAACAAGAATATATTTTTTAAAAAGGCTATGTCTGTCTTTTACCAGTAAGAGGAAAGTGGACGTGCCCAGCTGGAGGGGGAACTATGCCAATTTGACTGGCCCTAAGTAAGTACCAGTCTTTAAGAAGCTACCTGACACTTCAACTCATGACAGGCATAGCTTCTCCACTGGTTAATTTTTGGAGGGTTCTGATGACCCTCCAAGGACAGGAGTGTGTGCACTGGGCACGTCGACATGCCCTAGGGGACCTCATCCCCTTGCACCACATCTATTCAGTTGTTCACCAAGGTTAGGGTGGGTAGCAGTGCTGTGTTTCCTATCTGTTATTTATTTGCTTAGTATATCATTTCAGGTTGTGTTTGTGCGTTCAGAGACTAAGAAAGAAAAGTTTCCCAGTATCCCAAGTTACTAAGTATCCCATTTTGCTTATCCCCCCTCCTACTTTGGGATTGGAGGATGCTTCATCAGGTGATCATGATTAGGAGTTGAATCTGCCTCTCAGCACTTCAAAAAGGTACCTCTCCCGCTTTTTTTACCCTATTTTAAAAAAATATATAGCAAGCAAACTGCAGCACGCAAAGTGCTGAAAACAGGCTTAAAATGACCCCCACCCACGACTCTCTAAGCACAGTGAGTTTCAAATAGATAGCTTGAAAAACAAAAAAGTTCTCCACTAATCTTTTCCGCAATGCAATCCTATGGGCGAAAAAATCCAAAATGGCGGGCGGAGCACTCCGCGAAAAGAGGAGCGATCCGCTTATGGTTGCGTCTCTTCACCATGCTTCTCCAGCCCCCCCGATCCGCTTCCCCTCCGCCTGTAGTGGAGGCAGATCACCCCGATCCGCTTCTGCTTCTCCAATCCGAGGAGAAGCGGATCACACCCCTAGTATCCACCCGCTGCTATAGCATCATTGCTTCAGTGTAACATAATGATTTTGAAGTTGTCCTAGAATAGCTGCTGATACAACCTATGCTTAGGAATTATGCACTATTGCACTTATATTGTAGCACTTAGAAATGCAACAAATAACAATAGCAAATGTATTTTCAAAAATTCATTTGCACTACAATGCTATAGATGTTTCATCTTTGTTCAGTGTATTCTTGTTGTAAATTTGCTTCGGAACAGAATGTTTTTCATAGATTATACACAACCCATCTGCTGTCCCCCACCCCACCCCATACACAATAACGTAGATGATAAATATTCAGGTGTTGGAGGAAATGTAACACAATACTATACAAATGATGCTTACTTTTTCTTCAAAGACCTATTGTTTGCAGGGTATAACAGTCTCTGTTTAAAATGCACTGTTATGGATAAATAATTTAACTTCAACATTTGCAGGAGAAAAGGGCTTTCAAATGTAAAAGGACAAACAGACGAAAGAATGCAAGTGTATTCAACATATTCCAGAGCAATTGCTTTGCTCCACTTAATGAAACCTATTTAATGTGCTGTACTGAATGATCATTAATAGCATTGCTTCTAGCAAGTCATTCCAAGCTAGATTATGAATTTGGGCCTTGCCACCAGCTTCAAATAAACACTGTCCCCATGAGGCAAAAAAATCATGTTCACTAAAAATAAAACTTCCTGATATGACTTGAAGTCCCCAATCTTTTGCGTCAGTGTACACATTGGAATTTTGAGTGTTGTCGGCACTCTCCAAAAAACAGCTGCCATAGTGGCAGGGTGTGCGTGCATTGTCCATTCATAAAATGGTTGCCATGGTGGATATGGCCAGTCACAAAACATTCATCTTCCAGAAGGCAAACAGATGACCCTGAAAGAAAAGTAACTTCACTAAAAACCTAGGCACAAGGTGGAGAATTCCTGAGTAAACTGTGGAATTCGCTACCACAAAAATAGTGATGGCTATTAGTTGGGATGGTTCTTAAAAGGGCATTAGACATATTTATGGAGGACTAGTTATATGCTACCTTCAGTATCATATGAAGTAGGCCTGTGTATACCAGTTGCTGGGGAACATGAGCAGGAGGGTGCTATTACATCCACATCTTACTTGTGGGTTTCCCACAGGCAGATGATTGGCCACAGTGTTAAGAGAATGCTGGACTAGATGGACTCTTAGTCTGATCCAGCATGGCTCTTCTTATGTTCTTACAGGCAGCACATTGGAGACCCTAGCTCAAAATTATTTGAGGTATAGGAATAGGACTGGAGTGGAGAATTTCAACATGGCTGCTGTCAGATCTGAAAGCTAGCTTTGCAACAGGCTGCAACTAGGTTCTGATTCTGACACAGGTAGACAAGGGAGAAAATGGGCTAGGTGAAGGACACGTGGTCACATTTGGGCTGGAGATTAGATTAGGGTGACCATATGAAAAGGAGGACAGGGAAAGGGAATTTCAGCAGGTGTCATTTGTATATATGGAGGACTTGGTGAAATTCCCTCTTCATCACAACAGTTAAAGGTGCAGGAGCTATATTAGAGTGACCAGATTTAAAAGAGGGCAGGGCACCGGCAGCTTTAACTTCTGTGATGAAGAGGAAATTTCACCAGGTTCCCCATATATACAAATGACACCTGCTGAAACTTCCCTTTCAATACAACTGTTAAAGATACAGGAGTCCTGTTTCATATGGTCACCCTAGATTAGACGGCACCAGATCAGACCAACAAGGATCAGGAGCCAGAGGCAGGAGATGTGTTTGCGGATCAGACAGAGGTCAGATACCAGATCAAGAGGCAACTTGAACCCTGAGTATGCTTTGCTATTCGGTATGACAAGTAGCTCAATCTGCAGAGCTAGCTTGGAAAGAAAGGTTTTATAGAGCCTCATGTGTCTTGTCTTGTGAAGTCAGCTGCCCATCTTCAAGCTGTGAGATCAACTGACTGTACTCAGGCTGCTACTGCAGCCCAGAAGGAGCCCTTGACTCATAGAGACTAGTCTTATCTGGTTAGCTGAGGGACCAGAATGCTGTGGCACAGGAGGTAAGGTGCCAGAGCTTGGCTTCTGGAAGTCCTGATTCAAGACATCTCCCTCCAGTGCCTTACAGGGCAAATAATAATAATAATAATAATAATAATAATAATAATAATAATAATAATAATTAATCCACCTGTCAGCTTGCTCTGAGGCTTAATGAGGGCAGAAGATCAGACAGCCGCATTATTGCAGATCTCAGTAGCTGTGTAGCTGTAGCCTAATATAGCCTAATGTAGTAAAGCACATTCAGCCATTGCTGGTGAGAGAGGAGATCATTGGGGACATGTGAGCTTGGATGACAACATCAGTCAGCAAGTTTGTTTTGCACAACAGGGTATCACTAACTGAGCAGTGAGGAAAGTGAATAGGAAAGAGATACAGCATTGTCTTACCCTCCTTATTGCTTTATTATGATTTTATTAGAATGTAAGCCTATGCGGCAGGGTCTTGCTATTTATTGTTTTACTCTGTACAGCACCATGTACATTAATGGTGCTATATAAATAAATAAATAATAATAATAATAATAATAATAACTTATAATTATAATAGGGATTGCTAATATTGGGGTCTGTGCAGTTGCCTTCGCGACATCATGTGGTGATGTGCTCCATAGGTTAATAATGAGCAGTGCAAATACTTCTTTTGTTTAAGAGGTTCAGCCTGTCAGTTTCAGAAGTGTGCCTGAATTTTGGGATTTGAAGAGAAACAATCTCGGTATCATCCATTTGTTTCCCCTTCCTTACATGCCAACTATTTAAGCCTTTCTTCATATAGAAAAAAGTCACCCTCTAATAGTTATTTCCCATTCTCTTACCTTTGCTACATCCTTTTTGAGCTGTGTAAAATTGCATGTGTTATTCTAAATGTGGGTATACTATGTACTTACTTTTTTGGTATCATCACATGGGTTATTTTTCTAACCCTTTTCTAATAAAGAATCAAAAGAAGATGATATAAAAGGTGAACTTCTATAGCTAGCCTGATTTGAGGGGGGAATAAGGAAAGTAAAAAAGACTTAAAGAATGTTGATGACAGTCTGAAGCTTTGTTTTCTTTTTAAAATAATGCCTTCATTAAGGTTTACTTGTTTTTCCTTTCCTTGTACAGACCCATTCACGAGAAGCATGTTTAACTGCACAGTCCTATGCACATTTCCCACTGAAGTTAGTCCCACTATGGTAAGTGTGTATAGGATTGCAGCCTCCATCACAGTTAAAACAGCCTTTGTACTACACCTGTGACTGAATCATACCTCAATTAGGATTGCATAACAGGTAAGTAAAGGTTGTGTGTAGTTTTTTTTTTTTTTTTGCATTCTCTCTGCCTCTTTCTAAATCAAAACTCCTATATAACTGTGGAGCTTGTTTGCTGAAGATTGAAGCTGAAAGTGGCAAGAGTAAACACAGAACACTTAAGGAGAGGAAAGGCATAGCCATAGTAACTAGAAAGAAACATAATCTTAACAAAAGGAGGTTAAAGAAACACGTAACCAGGATTTTCTCAAACTATTTGAAAACCTTTGTGAGCAACAGAAACCATCTTGATCACCTCTCTTCTGATAGCCCCTAAATATTATTTACTTTTTCTAATACTGTGATCTTTTCCATGTTAGAAAAGATGTAGATATACACTAGTTTGTTAGCCTTTGACAGTTCAACAGTGTGAGGAGACCAGATAGGCCCCTTAGCAAAGATATCCTTAAGTGTGGAACTTGACATTTAGGGTCCCCCCCCCGTCCATTCCAATCTTTCTTGAGTCTCCGCCAGGTATTTTTAAGGGTTATCTAGGGTCCATGTCATTTTCTGAGCTTCCATTTGCAGTAAAAGGGGAGCACTGAAAATGGGGTGGACCCTAGATCACCCTTAAAACCACTTGGTGGAAATGGGGAGGGATAGAATGGAAGGGGGACCCCAAAGGGTAAGTTCCACACTTCAAATCCTAGGGGGTGATCCAATGCCCTTTCCTCAATTACCCACTGACAGGTTGAGGAAATGGGACCCTTAGCACACTTATCCTCAAGTTCTGTGGTATTGAATTCACCCTTGAGGGTCCCTCCTTCCATTTCACCCCTCCCTGAGTCTCCTCCAAGTGGTTTTAAGGGTGATCTTTGCTGTAAAAGGGGACCTCGGAAAACAGGATGAACATGTTTGTGCACTTTTTAAAAAAAGTTTCAGATGTGACTAGGGCTGTAATTGGGGGACTTTGTGGCAGATAAGACCAGCTTTGCTGCCAAGTCCCCTGGAATACATGGAGGACCAAGGGGGAAGGAGGGGGAGATCAACCCACAGTAAGACTGATTGTCTGTCGGGCTCACCATGGGTTGTTCTGATGACAACCCATACTGCATAGTTTATGTTGCAGGGTGGATTGTCTTGTCGTGCGAACTTACCCATTGCGTAAGTTTTGGATGGTGCCAGCCATCTCATTTGGGCTGCAGATAGACTGGAAAGTTATCAAATGCACTGGCTTCCCAATCCATTCAGCCATGGCTGCAGAGACTCCTGTGTGCTGCCACTGAATCAATGCCACGCTCCTTCAGCATGAATTAATCTTTGTGTCAAAAAAAGTATTGTATGAAGCAAAGATTGATCAGATAGGGAATCACCTGCAACCAGGGGTTTGGGTCTGTGGACTTCTAAGAAGCTAGAAGAAATGCTATTCGGGGAACACCAAGGACAATACACATGACCAAAGTGGCTGCAAATGTGGCAGAGGATTCGGCACCAGTCGTCGTTCCAGGGCTGCATCTCTGCAACTCTAACAAAGAAACACTCATAGCAACAGGAGCATGAACAGCCCTCTCATATGATTTAATGGAAACGCAGTATTATTCCAATTGCAAAATACTCCTTAATCAGTTGAGGGTGGGGTGGGATGGGATCTTTTGTTTCTTTGTTACATCTGTATCCTGCTTTTCCAACCAAACAGTGCTCATGGTGTGAATCCATTCTGGGTTTCAAGTCAGAACCAGCCAGAACTCTAGCTGTCCAAAGTGCAGAACCTATTTTGGGGATAGGGGTTTAGCACCTTGGATAGCTCCTTTAGGGTTGTGGCTAAAACCCAGAATGGATTCTCAGCCCCACCAAAACCGGAGTCACTAGCTTCCACTGCTCGTTGCTGTTTTTGTATGGAATGGGATGGAATATGGTTCATGGCGCCATGACTTTCCGAACGGTCACGGCTTGAAACGACCCTGAAGAGAAAAGACACCTCCCCCGCCCCACTATGTCAGGTTAGCGTAGATGAGCAGCGGGGGAAGGGGCCCCGGGACCACCTACATATATAATCCAAGGTTCCCGTAGGAGCCACGTGGTTCCCTCCGGGCTTATGATAACTCGGGCGAGCGCGCACAAGTTGGAGGGGAGGCAACCCAGCTTCATGAGCAGGAGGAGTCAGTCCACGCCGGCGTCTCCTCTTCGCCGGCTAGTTTGAGCGGCTGGAGGTGTGCGAGCAGCCGGGAGGCTGCCCATTTGCAAAGGAGAGAGACAGTCGGGCAGACCAAGATCCTTGTATCAGGCAGCAGCAGGTGGACGGCGGCGTCCTGGCTTCTCCCCCAAAGCGAGCAGCCGGTATTCCGTGTGGGCGACTTCCTCACACGGTCACCGAGAAGGCGAGAATGCAGGCGGTGGCGGCGAGGAAACGGCGCGACCGACCCTTCGTTTGCGGCGAGACTGAGGAACAAAGGAACTCCTGTTGAAGAAGTGGCTGGGAAGCAGCCCGGGGGACGCTACTTCTCCGAGACAGACCCGCTTCGAGAGGGTAGAAGAAGCCGTCATTCCTGGAGCCGAAAGCCAGAATCGAGCGCCGTTTTCACGGCTCCCGTTCCCTTCTTCCCGCTCAGACCCTTGGATTGGCGCAGCGAAAGCCGGAGCGCGCAGGAGGAGAGTCTCCGCTTTCCAAGGCACTTTTCACTTGGCTTTGGGATCCCTCGTGGGCTCATCTTCGCGCCCTGAGCCAACCCTTCTCCTTTTCGGGCGTTTGCTCCTTCTCGCCATCTCGGATGACTTTCTCTTTCGCCCACTTTGATCCAGTTTGGGGGCGCGGGGACTGCCTCTCTCTCGCGTCGTCTCCGCCACGCCACCTCCCCGGAGCGGGTCAACTGCTTCAGGAAGAATGCGGGGAAGGGCCCTGTTGCCGACGGTTTAAAACCACGCACCCAAGTACGCCTGAGGGATGCTGCTTTCCTACGTGCGGGGCCGTTTTCCGAAGTGAGTTTGCGCGGGTACCCGGGGAGGAAGCCGCTCTTCCCGCCTCGCGACCACCCGCCTCTCAGAGAAGGCGCCTGGCTTCCCGAGTTGGGTGCATGCGCGCCGCTTCCACGAGGCGCTTCTCCCGCCATGGCCTTCACGTTCGCTGCCTTCTGCTACATGCTGTCGCTGGTGCTGTGCGCTGCCCTCATCTTCTTCGCTATCTGGCATGTGAGTAGACCTTTCCCCAAAACAAGCCTCCCCGTGCCCTCGGATTCCACTCATCTTCCCACCACCAATCGCAGCTTCTGCTTAGACTTCCCTCCTTCTTCATAGGAACGGTTCACACGCTACGCGTGAATCGCCTGAGGGTTGGAGTGGGTGGTAGAGCAAAGGCTACAGCTAGAGCTTTCCCATCGCTTCAAAGGCAAAGCTGTAAGTTGTCGGAGTGTGTGTGTTCCAAAGACCCCCCCACCCACACGTTCAAGGAATGTGTGAGGGGGAGGGGTGGCCATTTACGCATTGCCGGAAAAAAAGAGGATGCCAATTTGCATAATATTTGCATATATTAATACACATGTATACATGTAAATTTAGAAAGAATAACTATAATTTAAAGAGAAATACATTTCTCCATAGTGGGGAGGACTGACCAAGTGACCTATGTGCCTCTTGGTCTGCTGCCCAGGTGCTGGTGGGCAACTTCAAGGCCCCTGCTCGCCCTCATTGTGGTTCTTCTGGGAAGCCCATCAGATAGAGGACACCTTTAAATAGAGGACTGTGCTCTGTAAAGTAGGACCCCTGGCCACCTGGGTGGGTGTGTAATGGGAACTACCCACATCTAGTGGTTGTGCATTCGATCAGCATCAGGGTAAGGGGGGGCATGCATACAGATATATGTCCATACGGCAGCATTCTCCAACTTGGTGCTTTCCAGATGTTTTGGACTACCACTGCCAGCATTTCTGACTATTGTCCATACTGCTTGGGGCTGATGGGAGATGAAGTCCAAAACATCTGGAGGGCACTAGATTGGAGAAGGATGCCATAGGGCTTCTCCGTGTGAATGTGAACGCTGGCCAATTATGGTTCCTGTTTGTATAGAGCAGTCCCCTGGGGCCTACAATCTGTACTTCACACTGATGCTAAAGATGTGGAGGCCAGTGCACACATTGGCATGGAGGAGGCATGGTTCATGGGTACAATCCTGCTATCCCTTGTAATATATTCATTGAATGCGTATGTGGGGAGGTCCTGTGGACACTCCATCATGTTCACCATGATGGCCCTGGGGTGACATGTGTCCTCTGACTGCTTCCTATGCCGCTGCCAAAGTCAGCAGACCACCAGCCACTTTTACCAGGCTTCCCAGATCAATGTTTTCCCACTGCAAATAGTGGTGGAGAATCAGCAATCTTAGTGGTGATTGCTGGGGGATGGGAGATCACAGCAAGCAGGGAGAGGAGGAGAGGTTGCATGTGCAAGAGTGTACTTGTGTGTGAATGCATGGGTAGCCCCCAGCCTCCACTGTGTACACAAACCAAATGCAGAGAAATTTAGTGATGTACCAGTGCATTGATTACATGTATGTAATTACCTATGTAATAAAAAAGTACCTCTGAATTCAATGTAGCTTATCCCAGGTTGCTATGCATAGAATTGCAGTTATGCCTCACGAAATGTCACACATGTGAAAATGGAAGGCAAGTAGATGCAGGCACAAAGTAACAAACTTGTCAAATTTTCCTACTGGTAGGGTTTTCTGATGGTTGGTCAAGTGATGAAAACCAGCAGTTAGAGATTAGGGACATGAAGCTCTGTTTCAAATCCCATGCAGCCATGAAGCTTACTGAGTGATGTTGGGTCAGTCACTATTTCTTAGCCTAAGCTGCTCTGCAGATGTGTGGTGAGGATAAAATGTGGGGAAGAGAAGGGTACCATATATGCTCCCTTGTACTAATTGGAGAAAGGGTGGGTCAATATAATAATCAATCCTCTATCCCTACTTCATACATAAATCACATATCCCCTACTACAATATGGGCTCCCCCTTGTTGTATTAAGCTTCCAAAACTAGTATTTGTCAGTAGTCAGTTCTTTATACCATCTCTACCTCTTTCTCTGGGCCAGGGAGCATTTTATTTAAGCAGATAAACTAGACAATATTTAGACAAAAGCATCCCATGGGCAACAAAACACAGTTAGGCAAGGTGTGCTTTATTCAATCTGTCTTCTGCCTGGACAACAATATCTTCTTGTGGTTGATTCATAGGAATCAGACAAAAGGGTGCTTTTTCATGACTTTTTTCTCTTTTTGGAAATAGCTTTCTGTATTAATCAGATTTTCCTAGAAGGTCATCTTGTTCTCATATCCACGGATAGCAAAAGCAGAATATTTCTTGAACACAAGTAACCATTAAAAAAAAGACAGACTTTCCTATCTGAAAAACTCTGGTATGTAGACACCAAAATACGATGGGATGCTATTCTTAATGGCCAGGTCATCAGAAACTTTTGCTCATCCGGATCTCTTGCCAGAAATTACAGGTATCAACATTTGATAGGTGCTGTTCTTGAGGCTAGTTCTTGCCTGTAAGGGACAAGCTAGATGAGTCAGTGGAGATGTATCCCATGTCTCTCTTAATCTATTTCAACAGCAGCGCTAATGAGGGAAATTGCACTGGGGTGGGGGGAGAATTTTCATAAGTAAAATAATAGGCGTGTTAATCTTCCCTACTCCAATACTGTGTTCATGATCTAATCCTTACTGGCTGCTTTTAAAATAAATTAAAAAGAGAAGGAAGATCCAACCACAGACATCCAACCTCTGTCTAGCTTTGCCCTCAGTGTCAACAGTTGATGGTCCTACAACTTCCGCCATCCCTCAGCCAGGCTAAGTATGCATACTAGGGTTATGACCTTCTTGGTCTGAATTTTGGTGCCGCAGTGTCTATCAGCCTTCTTTATAACTTTGAAATGGATTGTGGTTATTTACTCATGAGGCACTCTGCATATGGTCAGAGGTTATTGCTTCATATTTCCAGGACCATTTACTCAATTAATTAATTAATTAGTACTAAGTTGTGATGAGCCCTTGGTCAAATGGAGAACTAGAAGTTTGGTTGTTGTTTTTAGTGACTTCAGTGACTATACTTGTGCCTTTAAAATAAAAAGGCAGACAACTGGATGCAAGTATTTTGTGACTTTTTAAAAGCCTCAGTAGCTTTCACATTTCTTTTACATGCATGGGGTTTATGAAGGGTATGTATGTTAGTGAACTCTGTACTAGAGCACTGTTTTTAGTGGAAAGTGGGATATCAATTAATTTTAAAGGCACTCAATTTTTAAAATGAACATGTTCTTTTCTTGGGACACCAGTGCAGAAGTAACGTAACAATTAATCTTAATTTTTGAGTTACCACCTTTCTTCCTGAGAAATCCAGCTAAACCAGGGCTTCTCAACCTCTTTGGCCAGTGGGCACATTTGAAATTTTCAGAGAATGTTGTGGGTACTCTCACAAAATGGCTTACAGGGGGCTTGCCCATTCACAAAATAGCTGCTGTGGTGGGCATGGCCAGGCACAAAACACTCATATCCCACATGGGGTCCACGTGGGAATAAATGTGGCACTCAAGATCAGTGCTTCACTTTGCAGCATGATAAAGAATGGGATACTGGCACAAGTAGGAGATTCTGGTGGCTTTATTTATTTATTTATTTAATGGATTTTTATCTCCCCTTTTAGGATATTCAGCCTCCCAAGCTGGCTTACAAGTTAACTGGTAAAACAATATAGTACAATTGCAATCTATCAAAACAATAAAAAACAAAACAACATTAAGTAACATTAACAGATCAGTAGCTCATTAAATCATTATTTATTAAAACACAGTGCAGTAAAATCACCCCAAAGCAGGCTGGACTAATGCAGTTTTTGGACTCTTCTAAAAACCAGCAAAGAGGGGTGAGGACTGGCTTGTGTCAAGGGGGAGGGTATTCCAAAGATGTGCAGGAGAGCAACCACAGAGAAGGCCCTTCCCCTAATACCACCTAAAATGTTGCTACCTATGTGTTTAGGCTGGAGATTTTCTAACATCTAGAAAAGTAGTTCTTAGATTTTCAGTAGCTTTGATTTACATGTCATCAATATAGATATAGAAGCCGCATGGTATTATAGTGTGCCAATTGGATGAAATAGCCCATGCCTACTAAACACTGTGTCACTCTATCTTCATTAGATATGCATGACAGCATGCTCCAGTGCTGCAGACCCCATAATATTTTCCATGCATTCCCCATCACTTTTAAAGAAGAGATAATAAGCTCCAGATGGGAACCATCATTTCATACACACTGCATACCCCGTTAGGGCTAAAGTCTGTGACAGGCGAAAGTGTCCTCTCCCAGTCAAGAGGATTTATCTCTGAACACTTTCCCATTAACCTAATGGGGTTGCACTCACTTTTATGGAGAGCTACTTTATGGCTTTATTATAGGGGAAGAATATGTGTGCTACCTCCAGTATCCAAGGCAGTAAGCCTGTGTGCACCAGTTGCTGGGGAATATGGGTGGGAGGGTGCTGTTGCACCATGTCCTGCTTTGTTGGTTCCTAGTCGGCAGCTGGTTGGCCACTGTGTGAAGAGTGCTGGACTAGATGGACCTTCAGTCTGATACCGCATGACACTTCTTATGTTCTTAAGAAAAAGCATTATGGTATAGGAAAAAGTGTTGGAATTCTCTATAGACCTCGCCGCTCTGACCATGTTACTCCACTTCTGAAATCTCTTCATTGGCTTCCAATTCACTTCAGAATCCAATATAAACTTCTCCTTTCGACCTTCAAAGCTTTTCACGGTCTAGCTCCTTCCTATCTCTCCTCTCTCATCTCACACTATTGCCCCGCTTGTCCTCTTCGCTCCTCTGATGCCATGTTTCTCGCCCGCCCAAGGGTCTCTACTTCCCTTGCTCGGCTTCATCCATTTTCCTCTGCTGCCCCTTACGCCTGGATTGCTCTTCCAGAACATCTGAGATCCACAAGTTCAATCGCAGCTTTTAAAGCTGAGCTAAAAACTTTTCTTTTTCCTAAAGCTTTTAAAACTTGATGTTGTTTGGACTTTACACTGTTAGTTTTACCCTACCCTGTGCCTGTTTACCCTACCCAGTGCCTATTTGCATTCTCTTCCCCTCCTTATTGCTTTACTATAATTTTATTAGATTGTAAGCCTATGCGGCAGGGTCTTGCGATTTACTGTTTTACTCTGTACAGCACCATGTACATTGATGGTGCTATATAAATAAATAATAATAATAATAATAATAATAATAATAATAACAGTGGCTACAGTAGTGTTCCCCATCAAGACGCATCCAAGTTACATCCCCCTTTATTCCTTTCCAAAGTGAATCCACTTTGATCAAACCTTGTTAAGATACCTGCAGTTGTTTTCCGAAATAAACAAACAGGTTTAACTATTCCCTATGACCATCTTGGATGATGTCACATTGGGGCATGTGCTGTTTACATTGAGGAGATGACTGAAGACTTAGAAGCATTTTCTTTCTTTCATTGCTATCACATTAAAAGCAGTTACGTTTTCTCATTGGAATGGGATCATTAACTTTGATTTCCCCAATCTGGTGCTGCCCACATGTATTGGGGGCTTTGACAAATATTGTTGCATATATCCCTGGTTTATTTAAAATAAAATCATGCCATGTTTTGTGAAAATCAGATATTTTGACTTTCCCTTTAGCTAATTTCAGTGGGTTGAAATGGGGCAAAATTTAACAAGGGGGCAGGGTTTATAGGACGTCTTTAAATACCACAGTGCTAAGGGAGTGATGTGGTTAGGCTTCACCTATGCCCCTTTCAGCAATTCTCCTTTAGAGGATGGGAGTGTAGTGACACACATACACACCCACTCCATGGTTTTTTCTTTGTTAAAGCAGCTCTGAGAGTGTGAAGGGCAAGAGAACTCTGACTCCATCAGCCACCGAGTTCTTCTTGCAATTAAACTAGTAACTATAACAACTGACTGCTTGGAAAATGCCACCACAATAGTATCTGTGGTGATGAAAGCGGGAGGCAAAGGAAAAGGAGAGGCACTCAGCACCACAGAGATAGGCATTGGGGGTGGAGAAGATAAAGAGAACTGTAAGAATGTTCCAGTTGAAGGCTGTGTTCTTACAAACAAGTCCTCCACAGTCTAGAGATCTAGTTACTTGAACTCTACTTTGACTCACACTCAGAAACACACACACACACACACAGAGAGAGAGAGAGAGAGAGAGAGATAAAGCAACCTAACCTTTAAAAGATGAAAAATTCTTATTTGAAGCATTTTTGGAGAGTGATTTAAAGTGAAGTACATTCTTTGTGATTGCTTTTGGACTGTTCTGATATCAGCAGAAACCCTTCTGAAAAGAAGTTTATCTCTTTGTTCCTTTATGAGTCACTGCACAGCATAGAATAATCACTATATAAGTAAATAATGCTGTGCACTGTGGTTCACATGCATGCACCATTCAAAATGAATTCACTCATTGAAACAGGAATATTCTCTCTAGGTTTACACAAGCAGGGTACCAAATAGCATTCGTCCAGTTAAGGACCTTAAAATGCTTTATTATTTTATTTTATTTTATTTATTATGTGACTTATATACATTTTAGGGTGCAATTGCCTCTTCAAGGCATTAGCCTGGTTCACATGTATCCTGGCTTTTCGTTTTTAATCAGTGTGTTGTGAACGCTACCTGATTGGTCCAGTTGCAAACAAACCACAGACCTTTCCTCTGTTGTTTGTTTAGTGTGACATGTGAACCAGGAACTCCGGCTTGTCTCTCTACTGACAAGCCAGAGGAATAACCCAAGAACAGAATGTGGGTTAATTTTCAGGCTTATTTGGGGCGAGACAAGCTAGAGTTCTAATTCGCACAGACTGAAGGCCTGAGATTTGTTTAGCTGCTCCCACTTGCTGCAGGAGTAATCAGACAGCATGAAATCTGGCTTATCATGACATGAAAAATATCAGTGTAAAAGATTTCATAAAAAATAACAACAGTAATAGATGGAGTAAGGGAGGGTGTGTGTGCAGACATTCAAATTAAGGTCATGTCATTGGTTACACATTGGACCTGGAGCTTCCCCTGGGAAAAGGGAAAATGTTTGATTCCCCATTTCTGAAAATATAAAATCCAACTGTGACTCAGTATTGTCTCCACCCTGTAACCATCAAATGACTTGTTAGAGTCAGGGTGGTGAATTTCTTTCAGCCTGAGGGTCTAATTTCATTTTGGAGAAACTTTCGGAAGCCACATTCCCACCCTCCATCTTGGGACTTGAATCACACAGACACCATGACTCGAGTGTCAAGTCAGCACATTTTCCTGAGGCAGTAAGCTTATGTGCACCAGTTGCTGGGGAGCATGGGCGGTAGGATGCTGTTGCACCATGTCCTGCTTGTTCATCCCTGGCCGATGGCTGGTTGGCCACTGTGTGAACAGAGTGCTGGACTGGATGGACCCTTGGTCTGATCCAGCAAGGCTCTTCTTATGTTGTTCTCCCATTTCCCCGCCCCTCCTTTGCTAACATCTTACCTGATGAAGAGATCTGGGATTCTTGAAAGCTTTCACATTTTGTGATTTTTTGTGGTGCCCTAATAAAGGTATTACAGAATATGGATTTTGGAATTTGTTTTATGGCCAACACGGCTACTTTTGCTTTTCATCATCATTGACATCATCTTCATCATCCATACTAAAATAATCCAATTAAAACCACATTACATCTCCATAAAATTGAGCACTACTAGTTAAAACATATTGTTAACTCTCTTTAAAGGAGAATTCTACAATACGTAGAAATCAATATGCAATGGCTGGAGGCATGTAGCCTACTTTAAAGAGTACCAGCGAACGGACCCGGCTTCACAGAGGTTGGAATTGCCTTTAGGTTGATACAGAGAAGCCTTCAAGCAGCCTTACACAGCTGTCACAGACACATTGTGCCTGCCTTGCCTGAGTGAAGGCAAGCCTGCTGGCCTTCACATGATGCACCCTTAGGCATGGCCCCTGCCATGGTCTTCCACTATAGACCCCAGAGGGAAGGGTCTGTCCACTCCAGCCCCCTTAGATGGCACTGCCCCAGAGGTGGGGGCAGGCCTATAACACAGCCTACTAATCTTCCCTGGCCTCAAACTGTGCTTGTTCTTTTTTTCCCATACTTTTAACATGTTTTTTCTTTCTTTCAATGTTGGGGCTTTTTTTTAAAAAAGAAGTGTCTGAAAACATGGCTGTTGTGTGGTTAAAATCTGCTTGCTGCAGTGCTGAATCATGATGTGAGGTTTGTTTGTTTTTATTTGCCATCTTTTTGGTTCAACATGGCAGTCAAAGTTTTCACCATCCCAGATAGAGGTGAAACAAATCCTAAAAGTTTCATTCCATTTGTATATAAAAGAAGAGAAGATGAACAGTGCAATCCTATGTATGTCTACTCAGAAGTAAGGTCCATGATGCTACAATCCCATAGACAACTCAGAGGAAGCAGGATTGCATTGTAACTCTTTGTTCTCTTTGACTGTTTGTGCGTGTATCGGCTCCTATTATATGTGAGGGATGCTTACTAAATAACTCACACGTAGGTACTGAACACACTTTCCCCTTATTTGAACGAAATGTTTGTCAACCTGTGAGCATTTATATGTCAGTGCAGTGCCTGTAAACCATGTAAGAGTGAGGCATTTATCTACAGAACTACTACTGCAATCTTCTATTCATGTAAATACCGTCCCTATTCAGAAGACACCTTAAACCATGGCTTTAACCACGGTGAATAAGGCAAAAAGCCTTTTGTTTTGCTTTTGTTTTACTCAGCAGCCATTGACCCAGTTTGCAAGCTTGTTAACCCCACCATGCATCTATCATCTGAACCTGGGTGACATGGCTCATTTGAAAGGGCAGCAGTCTCAAAGACCGCATGGGCTGTTGTTGGGTTGTTTGATGGTTGCTGCCCCCTGTACCAACAAGCAACACCATTGGTTAGACATTCTGACCAGGAATTCCAGCTGGCATTCGACTGGCACGCATGTGCGGCAAACCACAGTGGCTTTTTTAAGCCATTAGGGCTGAAAATGATTGTGTGAACCAGGTCACTGTATAAGCATTTATGTAGTGGCTTTTTCTTTTCATAGCTGGAAATGTAAAGTCAACTTTTATCTAGTGGTTTCCTCTTTTCAAGGCTGGCAATGGAAACCTCAGAGCTGAATTTTTGCAATATTACGATCCAATTACCAGAAAGGAATGATATGAATTAACAATTGCTTCTTCTTCTTCTTCTTCTTCTTCTTCTTCTTCTTCTTCTTCTTCTTATTATTATTATTATTATTCTTATTATTCTTATTATTAATTTCATTTCTATACCACCCTATAGTTGAAGTTCTCTGGCTGGTTCGCAACAATTCATAAAAATACAACAACAAACTTAGCTTAGGGATGAAGGGGTCACGCTGGCAGAAGAAGTGAGCTGGAGCTGGAAGAGAAGCAGCAGTACTAGGGGGAAAGCAGTGACTGACAAAAGGACCTTTTGCCTGCCGCAAAGCAGAGTCCTGCTTTTTCCTCCCCTGCTTTGGTCCTAAGGAAAATCTGGCATTTGCTTTGTGTGTGTGTATGTGGGGGAACTCCCCCATTTTAGATATATATATTTTAAACCAAGTTAATGTGTGAGATCATCTGTCTCACACAAGTAGAAATTATCATCAAAACCTGTTCTGTTTCAGGCTTGGTCGTTTCTTCAGGATTTGTGAAAAGGGTTTCACAGGAAATGTGGAGTGTGTGAAACACAATCTCTGAATTAAAAATGTGAATTTGGAAACCAGTGCTATTTCCTGTCCACATGTGCTGTCTGATCATCTGACCGTGATTCTGAAAGATCTCAAACACCCTCTGTTCCTGCTTCTCACATGAAGAGTGCTTCATATTCCCCTGCATATGGCAGCATTTAAAGGGATCCCTCTAGCCAGAGGGCTCTTTGATATCTGGGTTTACCTGTCCCTACGCAGAACCAGAAACTAGGAGAATTGGTGCAAAGGGTGCCTTTAGTACAAAAGCCAGTGGAGGCTGTGCCTTCGATGTCAGGGGGTGGTGAATCCGTGCTGGGTTTCACTTAGAAGTCTAAAGGCGCTAGCCAAAGTGCTCCAGTGCCTTGGATAGCTCTTATAGAGTGCTGACTGAAACCGAGGCCTAATCTAAACCAAGCAGGATATTGCACTATGAAAACAGTATATAAAAGGCATGAGCCACACCAAGCAGGATAGCGGAATAAAAGGTGTATATGGTATGTGTCAATGGGCCCCAACAGTTGTCAGTGCACTTCAATACTGCTATAAAGCAGTAGTGTGGCTCCTGCCTTTTATATACCGCTTTCATAGTGCAATATCCTGCTTGGTGTAGATTAGGCCCCAGAATGGATTCACAGCTCCACTGAGATCAGCACCATCAGCTTCCACTGGCACCACTTCCTTAAGACAGAGCTGGGGAATGGTGCAATTCACATCATGCCTGACCATTGGGTCTGCTCACTGGGGCTGATGAAAATGGCAGTCCGACAACCTCTGGAGGGCCAAAGGTTCACCTCTGTTGCCTTAAGGTAGCTGTGTTCTGCACTGCCAGGTTAGCACTGCTGTACAAAATCAGCCATTGAGGAAACTGCCAACTGGACACAGCCTAGTTTGTTATCAATAGCAAAGATTGGTTCTTACATCTGCATTCCCCAACCTGGAGCCCTCCAGATTTCTTGGACTAAAACTCCCAGCTGGCTGGGGATGCTGGGAGTTGTAGTCCCAACACATCTGGACGGCAGCAGGTTGGGGAAGTTGTCTTACACTTTTCTTTCCACTGCCAAAGTTTTACTGCAGTTAGTGAGTCTCACTAACTCATTCTCCCCCCCACCGCAAAATGTATTTTAATAAATCTTGTACTAGCCACAATCCAGGGTCCAGTTAAGCATGCTTTAATTCAACTAAACTGATAAGACAAAAGGCTTCTTCACACGAGCGAAATAAGGCATGCTCATGACTGGCCACTCATGGAAGTTCGCAGGTCCTTTTGACGGCGTCAGCAATTTCCTCCATGTCTCCCACACTTCCCCCGGTAATTCCCCCGGTAATTCAATTTTTTAAAAACCAACAACCTGTGATATCCCAATTCTGCTGAAATATCTCGGGATCTCCTACCATGTGCAGGGGAAGTTGAAAAAACACCCACTAGGTGCTGCTGTCCCATTCAGGGCTATGAGCAGCGAGAGGAGGGGAAGTTTTCCATTACAGATCACATGGTCACCCCTCTCTGCCCCTATAATGCAGCCCCATATGATTGTGCAAGAGAAACAGGAAGCAAAGCCCAGTAAGGAAACACAATTTACCCTTAATCTAAAGAGGCCCTTGATTGCACAACTTTAGATAGATAGTGTTGCTACATAGTTACATGGCACCTTTCTCCATTTTTTCTGCCAGTTCCCTGGATATTGTATGTTCTTAAAATGTGTTGCTATGCAACGACTTTCACTAGTGCGTTTTAATGATAACTCAAGTTATCTCTTAATAAACAAATCATTTAAAAACCTGGTATGGACTCTGAGATTCATTGAGTCAAATCTGTGGTGAAATTAACATTAAAAGAAAAGGAAAAAGAAAAGGAACCAGAAAGTTTACTGTAAGACAATTTAGCATCATAAATACAAACATTATATATCTGAAGGAAGAAAATTGTGACTAAATTGAATGTATTGTTAATGTTATATGGGAGTGCTAGCGCTGTGCTCTCTTGTTTTTCCTAAGCAATTAAGGAGAAAAGTAAAATTATAATTATCCTCATTTTTCTAGGAAATGTTTAATTTTAAACAGCTAGTTGACATTAACAAAAATTTGATATATTAGCATAAATTTGATATTTATACTAATATACCAAGTATTTTGTGATATTATCGGAGCTAGTATAGCATAGCGGCCAAGAGACTGAGCTATGAATCAGAAAGACCCTGATTTGAATCTCAGTAATGCCATGCTCACTCGATGGCCTTAGGCAAGCCATTCCTCAGCCCCCACCCACCCTATCTGCAACATGGATAATACAAGTACTGACTTCTCTTAGAGCAGAGGTGGGGGCAGCATGTGATTCTTGGCTGCATGTGGCCCTCCCAGGGGGCTTTTGCAGCCCTAGCTGAGTTCCCTGCCTCCATAGCTCCTACTGCAGCTGGAATGGCGAATTCTCAGCAATTCTGCTGGGAAGCAAGGTGCCTGGGGAGCACACACCATGTTTCCCAGGAGAATCACACTCGCCACGGCCTGGCAAAAACCTGTTTGCTGGGTGAGGTGGGGGGTGTAATTCTGCTGGGAAACAAGGCATATACCTTGTTGCCCACTCCTGTCTTAGAAGGGTTTGTTGTGAAGATTACATCTAGATAATTCATGTGAAGTGCTTTTATTATTATTTATTATGTTTTTATACCACCTCATAGCGGAAGCTGTCTGGGTGGTTTACAAAAAAATTAAACACATTAAATTACATTATACAAAGTGTAAAACCTCTCAATCTCTGATGAAACACATACCCTAGAGCAAGGGTATAGAACCACAGGCCTGGGTGCCAAATTGGGCTCTCTGGGCCGGGTGACCCCCTTCCCTTGCCCCCTCCCAACTATTGATCATTGGATGGTTTCATGGCTTTTGTGTAGTTCTCCCAGCCCCCCCTAGCCTAAAAAGTTGAAATGCGTCTCTTAAAGCTTAATTATGGGCAGTAAGAGCTTAAGGGCGTTGCTAGACCTACCGGGTGTTCCGTCGTTGAGGAGCGGTGAAAGCGGCTTTTCCCGTTCAGCCGTGACGCCTCATGCTCCACACCTGCCTTCGATTTGTGGCGGAAGTTTGCGCCGGTTGTGCTGCTGCCGCCGTGAGCACGGTTGCGCAGCCACACCGGCCTGATTGCCGCGGCTTTTTTTTCCGCTCGCTGCACGGTTTGCGCACGTCCGAAAGACCGCAAACTTGCGCAGCCGTCAGCGATGCCGCCGCCGGCCCCGGCGGCAGCGGCGGCGGCAGTGCCAGTGCCAGCTGAAGTGCTGCTGGTGCTGTTGAGGGTCAACATTGATGCGCTCACTTCCTGATGGGGGTCATGGCGGGTGTAATATGACCCGAGGTCAATCGTCTGCATGGGCACTCTGTGCCTACATCTCCCATCATGCCTCTGAGGTGTCGGCGGCGATGATCGCCTCTGTGCCCTGTGCCCCATCCCAAGGAGCCAACCCACATCTGGCCGTAGCCATGGCAGCAGCCCACAAACAGCTCTGCCCTCTGCCAGCCTGGTACCCACACTAACAGGCAGCGTACAGCACCGCCATTATGCGGCCACGGTAGCTGCCCACCGCAAGGAGTCACCAGCCACTTTTCCGGTCCTCCGGTCCTGTGCAAACTGTCACTGGGGAAATAAAAAAAAAACACTAGAACAGGCGCACATCCCCCACCCATCCCCCACACACCCCAGCAGCACTCTAGCCACTTTTCCGTTCCTCCGTTCCTGCGCAAACTATCAGTGGGTGAGTAAAAAAAAAAAGCCGCTCCGCCGCGCTGCCCCAGCTGGCAGACTGCGCGCAAATGGCGGAGGCGGCTTGACCGAAGCCGCTGACCACTCCCCCTTAGCACGCCTTTTCCTGCCCAGTGCGGACCGCAGTGACCTCACATCCTCCCACACGTACTCCAAATTACCGCGGGACGGCAGGAAAAGGCGCACTAGAACTCACTTTTTTAAAGTCGGGAGAAAAAGGCTTCGCCGCAGGATAACGGCGGATCCTCGTGAACGTCATCTGGAAGCCTCGACGTGACTGCGGAAGGTAACGCGCGCTAGAGCCTCGTCTAGTAACGCCCTAAGACATCACTTTCCTTCACAGCTGGTTCCATGGCGTAGCACTGGATCAGAAGTAGAAGAAATAAGCCTGCAAATTATGCAGTCATGCTTTTGAGCGACTTGAGTTTTCTAGTCTTTGATTTCCTATTTGGACTAGTAGCAACCAGCACAGAGTTTGCCACAGTCCCCATGTGTTATGTAGGTGTAAGGCACGTTGATTCAGTCTGTCTGACACCTGAAAACTCCTCGGTCTGCAAGCATCTTTCAGAATTCCTAACAAGAGTTGAGTAATTAAATTCTTACCTGCTACACCTTTGCGAGTTTCAAAAGTTGCGACTTCAGAATGTGTCATATGAGCATCTTTTTAACAATACTATTCATGCACCAAGGGTTCTAGCTTAAAGTGGATAGATTTGTTTTTCCACAATTGTGGAGCTCCTTTCCTATAGGCTTTGCTGAGCAATTTCTAATGGGTTCAGTACATCAGACAGCTCCTTTGGAATTCTGGCTGCTTTTGACTGTATTATTATTATTATTATTATTATTATTATTATTATTATTATTATTTATTTATATAGCACCATCAATGTACATGGTGCTGTACAGATAACACAGTAAATAGCAAGACCCTGCCGCATAGGCTTACAATCTGAAACCCAGAATGGATTTACAGCCCCATCAAAATAGGAACCACCAGCTTCTACTGGTGTATGGGTAGGTTCATACTGAGAGAGGTGCTCCAATAGATATTATGGTCTTGGGCTGTGTGATTTAAACTTTTAAAAAAGAAGTTCAAGAATTTTTGTTTCTTTTGTCCTGCTATCCTATCACGTCTAGAGGATTCTCTGTCTGATAAGTATGTGAACTGGCCCTCAGGCTCAAATTGTGATTTCTGATTAATAAACTATAGTAACAGCAATAACACAGAGTATCTATACCATCTTTACAGCTTACTCAGCCCCCTATTTGGGTGCTATTGCGCCACAAATGCTTTTTAGTGCTTAGCTATCAACAGCCTGTTCAGCGTTTAAACAACCATTTCAACTAACATGACCCATTTTGTAATATGGGATTTATGGGGGACATATGAAAAGTCATTAATTGCTTGTCTTTTACATCAATCTTTTATGTTAATTGCTTGCAGTTCAGCAGCCACAAAGGATTTGGTGAATTTACCAGGGTCTTAAGCGATTCTTCAGTTTCATGTATTAATTCAGTGGTATACAGGTTATGAGAATAACAGCCATTAAAATCATTGGGAGTTAATTGTATTCTCAGAAGAATACCAGAGTACATCTCTCCCACACACTTTTCATCTACCTTTAAAAATTGCAAAATGGGCGAGGAAAATGTTAAGCCTCAAAAATCTCTATTCGTACAACCAGAAAATGCATTCACAGTTAATTGGATTTATAACTTGCTCCCCCACCTGTTGGGACTAGACATTGTGGGGGGTAGAAAGACCTTTACCAAACAATGATCTCATCTACATATAATATGTACTGCTGTATCTATAGGTATAAGTGGAAATTTGGAAGATCATAGACTTGTAGGGGCCATTAGGAACTTGGAAGTAATCGTATGCTGGCCGTTCCCACTACAAATTCCATCACCCCAGACAGCATGGCCAATGGTCAGGGATGATTGATGTTGTAGCCTAACAAATCTAGAGGGCATCAGGGTGCTTACCCCTGCATATACACTGACTAGTGGCAGAGGGTCCATAGCTCAGTGTGATAGAGGTATTATTAGATTGTAAGCCTATGCGGAAGGGTCTTGCTATTTACTGTGTAATCTGTACAGCACCATGTACATTGATGGTGCTATATAAATAAATAATAATAATAATAAGGTAGGGTGACCATATGAAAAAGAGGACAGGGCTCCTGTATCTTTAACAGTTGCATAGAAAAGGGAATTTCAGCAGGTTTCATTTGTATGCATATCGCACCTGGTGAAATTCCCTCTTCATCACAACAGTTAAAGCTGCAGGAACTATACTAGAATGACCAGATTTAAAAGAGGGCAGGGCACCTGCAGCTTTAACTGGTGTGCGGAAGAGGAAATTTCCCCAGGTTCTCGATATACAAAGGACACCTGCTGAAATTCCCTATTCAATACAACTGTTAAAGATACGGGAGCCCTGTCTTCCTTTTCATATGGTCACGCTAGATAAAGGACAAGCTTTGCATGCAGGAAGTCCCAGGTTCAATCCTCAGTTTCTCCACTTAGGGCAAGGAAAGAATCCTTCCTGAAAACCTGGAGAGCCGCTGAGTAAACAGAAGTAAGTCCTCAGAAGTAAGCATAGGGTTGCAGAGCATTTATTTATTTATTTATTTATTTATTACATTTTTATACCGCCCAATAGCCGAAGCTCTCTGGGCGGTTCACAAAAATTAAAACCATCATAAAACAACCAACAAGTTAAAAACACAAATACAAAATACAATATAAAAAGCACAACCAGGATAAAACCACGCAGCAAAATTGATATAAGGTTAAAATACAGAGTTAAAACAGTATAATTTAAATTTAAGTTAAAATTAAGTGTTAAAATACTGAGTGAATAAAAAGGTCTTCAGCTGGTGACGAAAGGAGTACAGTGTAGGCGCCAGGCGGACCTCTCTGGGGAGCTCGTTCCACAACCGGGGTGCCACAGTGGAGAAAGCCCTCCTCCTAGTAGCCACCTGCCTCACTTCCTTTGGCAGGGGCTCACGGAGAAGGGCCCCTGTAGATGATCTTAAGGTCCGGGTAGGTACATATGGGAGGAGGCGTTCCTTCAAATAACCTGGCCCCAAACCGTTTAGGGCTTTAAATGTCAATACCAGCACTTTGAATCGGGCCCGGACCTGGACTGGCAGCCAATGAAGTTGTAAAAGGACTGGCGTAATGTGATCTCGCCAGCCAGTCCCTGTTAGTAAACAGGCTGCCCTGTTTTGTACCAGCTGAAGCTTCCGGACCGTTTTCAAAGGCAGCCCCATGTATAACGCATTGCAGTAATCCAAACGAGAGGTTATCAGAGCATGGATAACTGTAGCTAGGCTATTACTGTCCAGATAAGGGCGTAGTTGGTATGTCAGCCTAAGCTGATAAAAGGTGCTCTTTGCCACTGAGTTCACCTGTGCCTCAAGTGACAGTTCTGGATCGAAGAGCACCCCCAAACTATGGACCCGATCCTTTAGGGAGAGTGCAACCCTGTCCAGGACAGGGCAAACATCACCTCGCCGGACAAATGAACCACCCGCTAACAGTACCTCCGTCTTGTCTGGATTGAGTCTCAGTTTGTTAGCCCTCATCCAGTCCATTACCGTGCCCAGGCACTGGTTCAGAACAGTCACTGCCTCACCTGGGCTTGATGAAAAGGAAAGGTAGAGCTGGGTATCATCCGCATATTGATGACACCTCAGTCCACATCTCCTGATAACATCCCCCAGCGGCTTCATGTATATGTTAAACAGCATAGGGGATAAAATAGAGCCCTGCGGAACCCCATGGCTTAGGAGGCACGGCACAGAGCAATAATCCCCCAGCACCACCTTCTGGAATCGGCTATCCAAGTAGGAGCGGAACCACTGCAACGCAGTACCTCCAACTCCCAGCTCAGACAACCTATCCAGAAGGATACCATGGTCGATGGTATCGAAGGTCGCTGAGAGGTCTAGGAGAACCAACAGGGTCGCACTCCCCCTGTCTTTCTCCCGACAGAGGTCATCCCACAGGGCGACCAAGGCAGTTTCCGTTCCAAAACCAGGCCTGAAACCCGATTGAAATGGATCTAGATAATCTGTTTCATTCAAGAGTGCCTGGAGTTGTCCTGCAACCACCCGCTCAAGCACCTTGCCCAGGAAAGGGATATTAGCCACCGGCCTGTAGTTGTTAACATCCTCCGGGTCCAGGTTAGGCTTCTTCAGGAGTGGTCTAATTACCACCTCTTTTAAAGAGGCCGGCACCACTCCCTCTCTCAAGGAGGCATTTACAACCTCCTGGACCCAGCCGGCGATCCCCTCCTTATTTGATGTAATGAGCCACGAGGGTCAAGGGTCAAGCACACAGGTGGTCGACCGGACTTGGCCAAGCACCTTGTCCACATCCTCGGGCCTCAATAACTGAAACTCATCCAATAAAACTGAACCGGACGGCGCTCTGAACGCCTCTACTAGTGGAGCTGCATTAAGTGTGGTGTCCAATTCATGACGAATCTGAGCGACTTTATCTCCAAAGTGCCGTGCAAACTCGTCACAGCGTGCTACCGAGGGTTCAACTATCTCACGCCCTGGCCCAGAGTGTAACAGGCCACGAACCACTCGGAAAAGCTCCGCCGGACGACTCTGAGAAGACGCAATGCTGATGGAAAAGAACTGCCTCTTTGTCACCCTCACCGCCACAGAGTAGGCTCGATAGTGAGCTCTAACCCGTGTTCGATCAGACCCAGCACGAGTTTTCCTCCACCTGCGTTCTAGCCGTCTCCCCTCTTGCTTCATTGCCCTCAGCTCAGGTGTATACCAAGGAGCTGACCGGGCTCTGCTCAGAGGGAGAGGACGCTTGGGCGCGATCATGTCAACCGCCCGAGTCATCTCTGCATTCCACAGAGCGACCTGGGCTTCGACAGGAGCACCGGCCATATCAGCAGGAAAATCCCCCAGAGCCCTCTGGAATCCATCGGAATCCATTAGCCTCCGGGGGCAGACCATTTTAATAGGCCCCCCACCCTTGCAGAGGGGAAAGGCCGCCGAGAGTCTAAACCTCAGTAGGAAGTGATCTGACCATGACAAGGGGGTAGATGTTAGTTCCCCCACTTCCAGATCACCATCCTCCTGCCCAGTCGAGAAAACCAGATCAAGCGTGTGTCCCTTTGCATGTGTTGGGCCAATGACATGTTGAGACAGCCCCATGGTTGTCATGGCAGCCATGAAGTCCTGAGCCGCTCTGGATACAGCAGCCTCGGCATGGAAGTTGAGATCCCCCAGAACCACCATCCTGGGGGTCCTCAACACCAGGTCCGAGACAACCTCCGTCAGCTCAGGCAGGGAGACTGTTGGGCAGTGGGGTGGACGGTACACCAGCAGAATCCCTAATCTGTCCCGAGTACCCAACACACAGTACAAACACTCCAGACCACCACTCGACTGAACAGGAAGCCTAGAGAGGAGATTGTATTCCTATAGACCACGGCAACCCCCCCTCCCCAGCCCTCGAGTCTGTGCTGATGCTGCACCGAGGCTTCTTTCCAGTATACTGTTTTAGACTTTAAAAAAAAGCTTCTGAGTGACCACACTATTAAAAGTCAGTTCTATATGTGTTTACTCAGAAGTAAGTCTCTGTTCAATGGGGTCTACTTAAAGGTAAGCATGCATCTGATTTTAGTATGACTTGGATGTAAATGCATTTGAAATCAATGGGAGTTACTCTTGAGTAAGGGAACCAGCAGATCTGTAGTTTATAAACTTGGAGATGCACAGCTTTGCATGATCAAAGGTAAGGAAGATCGATCATTCGCACTTGTGGACTACCAGGAAAATGGGTTTGAGGGGTGGAATTTTAAAAAATCCTAAATAATCAAGGGATGAACCAATCTGATTCAAACTTGGCATGCTCAAAGCCCATCGTAAGAGCTATCACTGTGCCAATTTTTATCTTTTTATCTTTAAAATTTATGAAGATGTAAGCATTAAATTCCATTAAAAATCCTTAAAATTAAGGGATGACCCAATCTTGATTCAAACTTGGGGTGGCTAAAGCCCTCTTTAAGAGCTATCACTGTGCCAATTTTGATCTCTTTATCTTTAAAAATGAGGGAACTGCTGGCAAGGAGGGTGCATTTTTCGCATTTCTTTTAAGGTGAAAATGCCTACTCAGGAGTAAGAACATAGAGTTAAATTGGACCTCTCTCCCTCTCCCTTCATGGTTGAACGGAGAACCACCTAGCCCTACTCTTTGTTAGTGAGACTGCGTTAGACACACAGGCTCCCAACAAAGTGCAGGATGGTCGGATAGAATGCAACGACAGCCTTACATGGGAGGGAGGAGCGCATTTATTTTGTAGGGATGGAAAATAATCCAGACTTTTCCTACTCCAAAAAGAAACCAGACATGGAGGGAAAGAGGTGAAATGAGTGCAGGATGTGGACAATGTCATGTGAGTGACAAGTGTGCGATAAATCGCTGGTATGATGGAGCTCTCAATATAAAGCAGCTTCCTATGTTCCTATCTCCAGTGTGTCAGACAGGAGTCTGTTCCAGCCTTACTTGGAGATGCTAGGGATTGAACAGGTGTCCTTTAGCAGGCAAGCCTCTATATTTTGGATAGCTGCACTTGTGCAAGTGTGCAACTGAGAATAACCTTTTTTAAAAAAAGAAAAGAAAAGGGGGCATTTGCACACATTCCAAAGGGCCAGGCAAATATGGGGGAAAATATTCCCAGCCCTGTTTTTGCACAAAAAAAGGAAAAGATGTTTTTAAATAAAGGGCTCCAGTCAGGATCACAACTGGAGCAGGGACATGGGACTTGGTGGCACATGAGACAGGTTCTGCCAGCAAGTCCCCTGGATGCAGGTTGGAGCTGGCTGGAAGATTGAGGGGAATGGAGGCGGGACATAACCCTGTACAACAAGCCCAATCATCTGTCAGATGCACAAACCATGTACTGTGGGTGGTTCACAAAACAGCCCAGAGTGCACAGCTTGTCACCCACAGTGGGTTAGTGTGTTGTGCGAACGTGCCCTTTTTCTCAGGATATTATTATTAATAATATTTATTTATAAAGCACCATCAATGTTCATGGTACTGTACAGAATAAAACAAAACAAGACAATCTGCCATATGGCTTACAATCTAAAATCACAGTAACAGACAGGGGAGGGAGGGGAAAACCTAACTGGGGTAGGATAATGATTCTGAGATATGAATCTGTGAATCCTCAGTTGTACAAGTCCTTGGTATGCCAACCATTTTAACGATCTCTGCAAAATTATACTTAACATATTCAAACAACTAATTTTAGTAAGCCAAAAGTAATCAAGAGGGGAAAAAATCCAACCCAACAAATTGTTTAGAATCATATAAATAGAAAACAATATTAATTACTCAAATAGGATGGCAATAGCTGCAAAAAAGCTATGTCAACATTTTTTAGCTGAGATATTATTTGGTTGTACAGGGGACGGTAATGTGGGATAGAAAAATTTCCTGAAAAATTTGCACTGCTTTCTTTTTCTGTGGAAAAATATCCATTCCATAACAATGAATGGATGCCAATTGCAAATACCACATTAGCTGAGCCTGACAGTTTCAAAATTGTATTTAATGTTTTTCAGGTCATTATCCCTAGGAAGTATGTGAGAGAATACATATATGCCTTCAGATACATATATGACTGATTGTGAAATGGAACTAATAAATAGTGACAGCAACTTTAGTAAATGAGAATTGAACTCTGTTGAAATAGATGAGAGTGTGGCCTTAGCTAGACCTAAGGTTTATCCCGGGATCGTCCCGAGGTCATCCCTGTTCATGTAAATGACACACAGGGGATCCCGGGAGCAGGCAGGGACGACCCTGGGATGACCCCGGGATAAACCTTAGGTCTAGCAAAGGCCTTTGTCAGCATAACAGGCACCGTTCTTTGTTCCATGCTAAAATGTACTAGTTGTACACAAGTTGTACAACTAGTTGTACACAAACACTAGTTGCACAAAATGTACACAAGTTGCTGTCTTCCAAATGTGTTGGACTACAACTCCCAGCATCCCCAGACACCTGGGAGGTGTACTTCCAACTTATCTGGAAGGTACCAGACTGGAGAAAGCTGAAACAGCAGTTTTCACTACCTTTGTTTCTTTCTTACATTTAAATTATGTAAGGGAAATGCTCACTATTGTCTTTAATTTTTTTACAAGTATACTAATAAAAATGTTTATATAATATAATATCACATTAAGTGTGTTTTAACTTCCTTCCTCAAATATTTCAGGTCAAATACTTGAGCTGAAAAATAACATGGGGTATTTTTTTTAGCGTTATTGTTTATTTTTATTTTATTTTATTTATTACATTTTTATACCACTCAATAGCTAAAGCTCTCTGGGTGGTTCACTTGTATTTAGTAAACATGCTAAATTAGATCACTCTCTAGCAATTTTCCAATGCTAATTGAAAAAATTCTGATGCGAACTTGACAATTTTTCAATGCAAATAAACCTATGCAAATTTGCTTAATTAAATTTAAAATTTTCTGGAAACCCCACATCAATGATAATTTTTCTAAAATAGTATTTGTCTGGAATATAATGGGGCATAATTCTGCTTCTTAGTTTTATGATTGTAATCTTGAAATGGCCTATGTACTATTTAAAATAAATGCTTCACGTTAAATATTATTTACTCTAATGTATTTATAATCTAAACATAGGTCATTCCTGATAACATAAGCAATTTTGTTTCCCACAAAATTAAAACAAGTGGCATTAAAACAGACTGTGTATTTGGGTGTGTGTAAGAACAACAGTTTTGGGTGAACTAATTTGTGCTATGATCGATTTGGATGGCTTCACATCTTATAATTTTCCTATACAGAGATTAACATTGTTTAGAAAAATACATGTGCAATGAAATGTGTGAAGTGCAGCACAACAAGTAGCATTTGCGCTTAAGCATTTTTTTTAATTAGCTCTGCCTAGGAAATTGTAGTGTATGAAGCTGCCCTTAATCTTGGGAGCAACTCTTAACATAAGCAGGTTACTATCATCAACTCATGAGCAGCTCCAGATGTTCCAAATGTCTTTGAATCTTCATCACCACTCAACCATGAATTTTCATGCTGAGTCTCATGTGCTCTTTTATTGCAGAGAACTCTTTTAATGTGACTTGAATACCAGCCAGCACGTTTTCCTGAGTTTATGTTGTCTTGAAAGAAGTAATAATGTGCTTACCATTACAATGTTTATCCATAAAGAGTTACTTTAAAAAAGAAGAGTAATACAATTTATTTTAAAACAAGGTAGATTTACTTGCATATCTATCTATCTATCTATCTATCTATCTATCTATCTATCTATCTATCTATATCACCCTGATGTTTCAAGTAGTAGACTTGTGCATCTGTTTGTTACTATGTCCTCCAGCCTGTCATTTGTCATAAGGTATGTCCTTCTGTTACCCTTGCATTTTTATTTGCATGAGTGTGTAGTGCAAAGTGCAACATACAAGAGCAAAAGTTACACAACTTGGGACAAATAATGGGGGGAAATAGAATTAAAGGTGACAAAAGTTATTAGTGCAAATATATGTAACAGAGCAGCTCTGTACTTGAGTGACCTGGGTTACCTTGTTGGGTAGTCTATGGCAGATATTATACAGGAGGGTTATGCCTTTTTGTTTTGTGTGCTGTAGCTCTTAGCACCTTTTGATGCCATCAACCATGGCATCATTTTGATCACTTGGCAGAGATAGTGTTGAAGAACAGCATTTTATGATTGTGCTGGCCCTTTCAGGAGGGTAGGCTTCAGAAGAAGGTGATGGGGAGACTCCACCTAATTATTCCTGTTTAAGTTTGGGAATATTATAGAAGACTCGCTCGACCTATTGCATTTTACCTTTCTCAGATTCCAGATGAAATAGAGCAGGCACGTGGGTACTCTGAATGCCGGAAGCTTATAGTAAGGAAGGAAATAGCAAATGGTTGTTGTTTTTCATCCAAAGTTTGCATAAAGAAATTTGATTGCAATTAACATTTAGTGGCATTGATATGTTGGAATAAATTCACAGTTATATTGCAGCAATTTTGGAAGAATCAGTTGTATAAGAAAATATTTTGAAAGGAATGCATTTCTTCACAGTTCTGAGTTTTCCCCAGCATATCCTGGAAAACAGTTACTGACAAATGAGCCATCTGTCAGGAATGCTTTAAGGTGGATTCCTGCACTGAACAGGGGGTTGGTCTTTATGGCCTTATAGGCAAAATAGGCCCCTTCCAATTCTACTGTTCTATGATTCTATGATACTGCATCTTTGCTGATGATCAAGTCTAGTACCCTCTCTGATCCCCTAATCAAAACTATTGGGAGCAGGTTCATGCAATCTCCATCCCCAAAGCTTTCACCTATATTTCCCCTGCTATCCTTTACTGTTCTTAAGGCTTACATTAGCAACAACCTTAAGAGTGCTTAAATATACATAAATCTGATCTGAGTTCAGTTTTAACCAGGATATGAAACCATAGTTTGATGGCAATTGCTTTTAAAAAAATCCTGGTTAGAACGATACATATTTAAGCTTAGGGACTGGGGAAGGGAACACATGATTTGCAGGCCAATCCTTTAAGGATTTATTTATTTATTTATTTATTTATTACATTTTTATACCGCCCAATAGCCGAAGCTCTCTGGGCAGTTTACAAAAATTAAAACCATAAAAACCATTCAAAATATAAAACAAACAGTACAAAAGCATAATATAAAATACAATATAAAAACACAGCCAGGATAAAATAAAGCAGCAATGCAGAAATTAATACAGATTTAAAATACAATTTTAAAACAGCAAAGTTAAAATTAAGTTGCTAGACTGTTAAAATGCTGAGAAAATAAAAAGGTCTTCACCTGGCGTCTAAAAGAATATAAGTGCCAGGCAAACCTCTTTACGGAGAGTGTTGAGAGTGTTGTGTGCATACTGAACTTTCCTGGTTCTTGAGATTTATTGGTGAATGTCAGAAATGAGTGTGCTTATAAACTTGACTGTACAAAGTAGAAATGTACTACTTTATTTAATGATTTATCACATACTTTTTAATCCAGTGGATCATGGGCAGGCAACTTGGTGCTCTCCAGATGTTTTAGACTAGAAGGCCCATAATTGCTGACCATTAGCCATGCTGGCTGGGGCTTATGGGAGTTGTACTCCAAAACATCTGGAAGGTACCAGGTTGTCTACACCTGCATGAGACATTCCAGACAATTTAAAGTATAAAATCAGATTAACACAAGTCTGCATGCATTGCTGCACCAGAGTTACGTGTATGTACATTTGATATTGCAAATTGTCTTGAGTATCTACTGGATAGAAAGGTATACTAGAATTAATTAATTAAACTTTCTACTTCATATAGTGGTTTTTTAAAAAGGTTTTGCTTCTTGAAGTAATGAAAAGATATAGAGCTCCATCAGATGAGCGTTTTATTGCATGTTTGTTGCTGGGCATTTTTGCAGATCCCTCTCACAACATCGTCATCTGCCTCCCACGTGCTTCCCGCCCCTTCTGGCCTTCCTTGCGCCACAAACAAACACCCAGAAAGTCTGATATATTTTTAAAAACAGAAGTTGCTGCTATTTCCTGCTGTGTGCAGGAGAAGGAGTGTGATCAGAACAGCCCACTGAATGGGCCACGTGCATGTTGTTTACTTCCTCTTTTGAAAGAGGAAGTATCAACCAATAAAAGGTGGGGCAGAGAAGCAACAGGAGGAAAGCGTGATTTCCCCCTGTCTGATGGAGCTCATAACCTCTTGAGCTTTCATGCTATGGACTGTATTAATTGAGAAGAAGGATCTTCTCTTTTTTTAGAAGAATCTTATAAAGTTCCTCATTTCAGTATCTTCTGACTTGTTTCTCAAAATAATTTGTTTGTACTTTGATTCAGGCTGCAGTTCTATATACACTTACCTTTAAGTCCTAGTGAGAACTAAGTAGGCTTACTTTTGAGTATACAAACCTAGGATGGCACTGTCAAGCATTTATGCACAAGCAATAACTGGCAACAGGGAACAGAGAAAATAATAAATGAGTGGGATCTGCAACAAAATGTGGCAGCATAGAGTGCGCCTGGTCAGTATTTTGGTAAGCTGTCAGTGTGGTGTTACACCCCACAAGTCAGTTCCCTAATGTATGTCTAGGATTTGTAAGTCTATTGTGTTTAGAATGTTGACCTGAGTGGGTGGAGATTGAATATCTTATGAGGGGAGAGGAGGATATATAAGGGAATGACTGAGGTGATAGGGGGAGTGTTTTTAAAGTACTTTGGTTAGAGGGAGAATTAGAGGATCAGGGTAAAGAGGGTTGTCTTTTGAGTGTAGTGTGCAGATAGTCAGTTGGTGTATATTAAACAATCCTGATAATAAATAAAGTTCAAGAGTGAAGGTGTGAGAGAAAGGAAAGCATGTATGAGAAGAGAGAAAGGATTGGATGAGAGGTTTTAACAAGGGTCTGAAAAGTTTTATTATAAAACAAAGTTTGTGAACATTGAAATAAATTTTTATTCAGTTTGTTTTACTACCACAAAAATCCCACGTGTCTCCTTGGCATTAATCATCTGCAGTTATATACATATAACACTCGTTCTGACATTAATTCACCCTCAGCACATATAATTCACAGCACATTATTTTATTCCTGAAATTACTCCAGTTTAACCCCTTTATTTATTTTATTTTATTTATTTTATTACATTTATATACCACCCCACAGCCAAAGCTCTCTGGGCGGTTCACAAAAGCTAAAAACAGTAAACATTAAAAGTATACAAAATTTAAAAACCATCAGAGACATAAAAATAACAGTATAAAACCAGCAGCATCCATTTAAAACAACAGTTCTACAAACAATCGTTTGCAGAAAGGTGGTGTTTTGTCCCTCACCTCAGGCTCATAAAGTGGTGGCGCTTAGCTTGAGCAGGGAGTGTCCACGGACAGGCCTGTTGTAAAGAGCCTGTGTCGTGGCAGTCAGCCATGCTCTCCTCCACAGTTCTCCATTCCATTGCCTCTCCCACCCCATTTTCTGTGTCCCTGTCCCCCCACCTCCAGAAATCAGTCAGCACACTCAGTCGTCATTGGAGTGTTTTGGGGGGCTCTTCCCATGATATGATTTTTTTGTACTTCTGCAAATATTGGAGTTCCTCCAAGCCTGCTTGTGCATGGATGGTGCCATTTTGGGTACATAAGCAATGGGACTTGGAAATGAACACCGGAAATGAAGGAAATAATATCTTTAAATATTGCATTGTGGGCCACCTTCTCTTGCATGCTTCGATCATCTACAGAGGTATTGTCTGTGTCCCCACCCCCCCTTGATGCAGAGGATGGTGACACAAGACAGGGTCTTCTCAGTGTCAGCACTGAAGTTACAGAACTTGCTCCCTTTAGGAAGCTTGCCATTCCCTTTCTCTACTTGTTTTCAAATGTTGGGTGAAGAGAAGGCAATTTTATTTCAGAGGATGTTTAGGAACCATGGAGTTTCTAATTTTGTGATGAACTAATTTGTTTGCTTCTGTTGGGTGACTCAATTTTTATTGTTTTTAATTTGTTATCTTTTATTGATGATGATTTGGTTGTTGTTATTTTGGTAAGCTGATTTGTCGACCAATTTAGGTCCTAAAGCAGGATAAAAATACTTTAAATAAATCATACAAACTTTTGATCATAAGCATGACTTTTGTTCAATGGGCAAATTATGACTAAATTGGGAGTCGACCTCTATAGGCTCTATTTTGGTTCTATACCATGGAACAGTTTGCTCTTTAGGATTCTTTGAGAATAGATGTGATATGCAACTGGTTGCCATGTGACTTTGCTTTCTATGGACCAAGCTGTTTGGCTCCCGTGAAGTTAAATTTCCTACCATTTTAAATGTCAAACTTCTCTGTGTTGTGAGTCACCCCGTAAAGAGTTGAATGTTAACTTTCAAGTCATCATTCTTGCTCAGTGTTAATGTTATCCGGTTAAGAAGGCTGCTTAAGTAGTACAGGTCCACAACAAATGCCAATGCATGTTAGATTTTCCCCAGCTTAATAAAAATTTAAAGTCAATTTAGTACTTGGGGAAAGTGCCAGATCGTCAGCTGTGGAGACTAAAAATCCTTTATATGTCCATAAAATGGATGCAGATGAGCAATATTGTAGCACAATTATTTGGCTACATGAGCTTCAGCCTTGACTTGTCCTTAATATGACCTAAGAATGGAGGGTGGGGGCATGATAGGGAAAGAAATAATTCCCAGTGTATCTGAAGCCAATCTGTCACCTTTGTGCACATCTCTATTTGGTGGTTGTCTGAGAAGAACAGACGCGAAAGGGGTCTCAGCAAATAACGTTTTTCTCCTCTTACATTTCACTTTGGTGGTTGATATATGACTTTACCACACTTAGAATACTGTGTACAGTTCTGGTCACCACACCTAAATATATATATATTGTAGAGCTGGAAAAAGTGCAGAAAAGGGCAACTAAAATGCTTAAGGGGCTAGAACATCTCCCCTACGAGGGAAGGTTACAACAGCTGGGATTGTTTAGCTTGGAAAAAAGGAGGCTAAGGGGAGACATGACAGAGGTGTACAAAATGATGCATGGTATGGAGAATGTGGATAGGGAGACAATTTTTCTCCCTCTCCCATAATACTAGTATGCAGGGTCATCCCATGAAGCTTATTGGGGAGAGATTCAGGACAGAAAAAAGGAAGTACTTCTTCACACAATGCATAGTTAAACTATGGAATTCATAACAATGAGATATAGTGAAGGTCACCAATTTGGATGGCTTTAAAAGGGGGTTGCATAAATTCCTGGCAGAGAAGGCTATCAATGGTTGCTAGCCCTGATGACGATGTGCTACATCCAGTATCCAAGGCAGTAAGCCTACATGTACCAGTTGTTGGGGAACATGGGTGGGAGGGCTCTGTTGCACCGTGTCCTGCTTTGTTGGTCCATGGCTGACAGCTGGCTGGCCACTGTGTGAACAGAGTCCTGGACTAGATGGACCCTCGTTCTGATCCAGCATGCTTTTCTTATGTTCTTATGTTCTTTCTTGCACCATGGATTTCATTGCTTTCACAATTTCAGCCTGATTTTGAGCCTTTGGTACATTTAGCTCAGCATTGGTAGTAGATCTACCAATGTTTGTACCAGGGTTTCAGATCGGGGTCTTTCCCAGTTGTACCTGGAGATGCCAAGGATTGAACGTGGGACCTTCTGCCTGCAAAGCATGTGCTCCACCACTGTGCTAATGGCCACTCCCAACCATGCTGGTGCCTTGTTATGGAACTGCCTGGAGAGAGTATTCCACTGTGAGATACCAGAAGACTCAAACCAGGGACTTAAATTTCTGCACCCCTGAAGCCCGTTGAAATCAATAGGATTAAGCATGCCTATTTTTATACTGGACTGCAGCCATAGTGCAGTTGTCTTTACTAGGAAATGGAGCAATGTAACAAACACTTTTCCTTGGTGATATTTATTTATTTATTTCATTTATATACCTCCCCATAGTCGAAGCTCTCTGGGTGGCTTACAAAGATTAAAACAGTGAACATTAAAAACAAATATGCAAAAATTAAAAGCATAAAAAGCATGAAAACAGACAATATCCATTTAAAACAACAATTCTGGGGTCAGTTAAAAAAAAACCTCAGCATATCCTGGGAGAAGAAAAAAAAGTCTTGATCTAGCGCCGAAAAGATAACCATGTTGGCACCACATTGCAAAGAATTATGTGGGGAATGGGGCTGTATAGTCCCTGTTTTGCTTTGCTTTGGCTGCCACAGGTCCTCCTTCCTTTTGTTGGTGCCTTGAGTTCAACTCACATCTCCCTCTTCTAGCCTCAAATGGTTGCTAGAGCGGTGGGGAGGGTGACTGGCACAGAGCAGGTCCAGTTTGGTAGCTGGTGCAAATTGCTTAGCACTTGCCTTGGAATGACAGCACTGATACAAGCCTTGTCCTTCATCTGGGGCTTGCCTATACACCCTGTATACCCCATTGTGGCTACGCAGTGCTGCTTTGTTGTTTATATGACGCAGTTGCCAACTCAGAGCCACATTTCCACCCAAAGCTATGCTTTTTCGCGGTGTCATTTTAGTGTGACTTTTTCAATTGCTCCAAAGTCACCACGTTGTTTCCTAGTCTGCCAGTGGTGGCCTCAGTTCGGTTTAAGCAAGTGGGCATTCTAGAAGTGGATCTAAGTGCAGGGTAAGCACAGGGCAGGAGGCAGGCTTGACAAGCCGAATGGCCAGCAGCAGTGCAGTTTTACCTGGTCGGATAACCCACACTCTTTCATAGAATCATGGAATAGTAGAATTGGAAGGGGCCTATGAGGCCATTGAGTCCAACCCCCTGCTGAATACAGGAATCCACCTTAAAGCATACCTAAAAGTTGGCTGTCCAGCTGCATCCTGAAGGCCTCTAGTGTGGGAGCGCCCACAACTGCCCTAGGTAATTGGATCCATTGTTGTACTGCTGTAACAGTTAGGAAGTTTTTCCTGATGTCCAAATGGAATCCGGCCTCCTGTAACTTGAGCCCATTATTCCACATCCTACAGAGTTCCTGGCCTCCTCTGTGTGACAACTTGCCTCACAGCAGTGATGCTGCAGGGTTTTAAGGGAATCATCTAACGTCTACCCCTGATCTCATAGAGCAAAGGTGAGCAATGTGTGGCCCTCCAGATGTTTTGGCCTACAACCTCCAACATCCTTAATCATTAGCTATGCTGGCTAGGATTGATGGGAGTTGTAGGCCAAAACATCTGGAGGGCCACAAATTACCCTGTCCTGACATAAAGACTGTTGACATGTTGATATACAGAGAGTGGGGGGAGCATTCTAATGTGTGATCCTGCGCGTGTGATCTGTAGTACTACTGTCCAGGAATAGCTGTACCATGTAATATTTCTGAGTATATCATTCAGGTTTTAATGACAGGCAGTGGAGTGTCTTGTGAGTATCCATATATATAAAACAGTTGAAACATTTTGACCTGAATACTGTTTGAGATAGAATACCTGGGTAGAGGAGTTAATCTAATCACTAGATCAGATGTTTTGGCAATGGATGAGTTGTAGTCCAACACATCTGGAGGGCACCAGGTTGGGGAAGGTTGCAGTAGACAGAACAGAGTTAATCAAGCAGAGTTCAACAAACTAGCCATGGCCACACAACAGGGAGTTGAACAACCTACCATCCCATCTTACTGAATTTTTAAAATATAAAATTCAAATGCGGTGTTTCCTTTAAAGGAAATAGCAATTTTATATCCCAGAAGCATAAAGCAATGTGATGAGGGAGTAGGCAATGAAATTGGCCCATGCTTAGGGATAACTATGGCTCTCTTGCTTACATGTTTCCTGAGCTTTTTGCTTTTTCCTGTTGAATAATTTTCCCTTCTTGGTCCTTCCCCCAATTCTTCTGTTATCCCATCTGTTACCCTTTGCTTAAAGTTGTGCTGTGAGTGTCCTTTATTTTTTCCACTTTTCCAACTTTCCAAAGATCAGTTATTGCTAATGCTTATCTCATGCAGATAATTCTTTATCACTTCCTGTTAAGAAAAGTAACCACTGATTATTTGCATTTTCTTTCTTGGAGCATGCATAGGGAGTATCTGGTGTCAACCAAATGTGTGCATTACAGGAAAATGAAGACATTAAGCAAGAACATATTGGGTGTAGGTGGGGAGAATTACTGAGGATCTCAACTATATAGAGAAAAAACTGTTAGGAAAGTTTGACTTTGAGCCTTTCTATATGATGCATTTATTGTGCGGTTGAGATTCCTCAATCATGGTGATTTGCATTGCTGTTACCCTCCAGGGCTTCTGCTGTTCTTTACAACCATTTTAGCATTTTTCCCCAACAAGGGAAGTCTAGTATATCCATGAATGGCAGCATGAAACCCTAGTGTATTTCCATGATTCTGCTATACCACAGAGCCAGCTAGTGATTGTGTAATGGAACATATAGAAAGGCAGAGAAAGAAAGCCTCCCCCCCCATATAAATACGTAAAGGAGCCGATCCTTTATCCCACAAAGAATCCAGAAGCAGAAGTGGTGGATCAAAAGCCTCATGTCAAAAGTCCCTTTACTCCAGAGGAGCCCATTTAGTAATTTGTTTTCTACAAAGAAGATGAAGGCAATTGCCCCAGTCCAGCAAGGGGAATCTGCATGGAGATGCAAATGCAGATATTGATATTCATTCTTTCTGAACCATGATTAGGGGACCATGGAACTAGTTAGATGTGGCATTTAATGTGAACACAATTGTTAACTTACGTCTAGTTGTAACTAAAGTTGGATTGGGACCACTATTTAGGAGCCAGTGAAAGGCTGAAGACAGACAATAGTTTTTAAGAGAGTTGAAAGTGGTTTGAGAGGCTCCAGTTCCCATGGTGTACATGCGTACTTCTTTTGTCCACTGATACATCAGAAAGGTTTTGCAGGTTTAAAAACAACAACACACACCAACCGTGTTAATCCTATTTGTCAGAGGCAAAAGTGAGATTGGTGCAGACAGGATGAGTAGCTATTCCACATTCAAAATGCTTCCAGCTCTTTGAACAAAACTACTGTCTGCCTTTAGCCTATATTCTATATTTTAATTGCAAATGTGGGAAAGGCAAAATCTATCTGAGCGTCACTCTGGGAAAACTATCTTGAGAAATCAGGTTCATGAACTAACTTCAAGCAAATGGTCACAATAAGTGTGTATTTGATATTCATTTTTTTTGCTTTTCTATAAAACTAAAAACCATCATCCTGAAATTATTAAAGTACAGTAAGGAATACTGTGTGGCTGTGATCATCCAGGGGTTCAGTCTTGTGCACAGAAGTTTGTGATGGTCAGATTCCCCACAGCTTAATTTGGAAATAGGTCACGAAATTATAAGTATTCTTTGACAACTCTTGGGTGGGTGGGAGGAAGTATGATTTTTCTGAGAGTTTCAAATTGGCTGGTCATATTGGTTGCACTGTATTAAGTTGTTTAAAAATCTTACCTATTTTTAGTTTTAAATCTTGGGGACTAAGCAAATGCTCCCAAGGGTGATTTTAAACACTCTAGGGCAGGAGTGATGACATGGGGAGATGGAATAGGGAGGAGAGGATGGGGAAGTCCTGTTGTGTGAGGATTGTATTCAACCCACAGAGAAAGCAATGCTGGATCAGACCAAAGGTCCATCTAGTCCATAATTCTGTTCTCATAGTGGCCAGCCAGATGCCTGCGGGAAGCACACAAGTAGGACATGAATCAAGTTATAGCACCCTCCTGTTCATGTTGTTCAGCAACTGGTATACATTCTGCCCCTGGTACTGGAGGTAATATATAGCCATCGTGACTAATAGCCATTGATAGTCTTTTCCTTCACAAATTTGTCCAATCCCTTTTTAGAGCCATCCTATGAAGGGAAGGGGTTGTTCTAGCTCCCGGCAGTGTAGGGCTGGATAGGCAATTACCAAAGTAGGCTGCCAGCACACCTTAAGTCCACCTGAGCCAGCAGACACTGAGATCTTACAAGACACCCTCTATTTCTAGCCCAAAGCCTGAAAACTTAAACACTAGCAATAACCAAACAGAAAAGCTCTGAATTTAATATTAAAGCTTGTTTGGAAAGAACGCATGACTCTTGAGGCAGGTGTTAAGTTTATTTACATAGGGTAAGGGGAAAAGGGAATCAGGAACCAGAGTAAAAGCATACAAGAACCAGAGTAACATTTGGAAACAGTATTTCAGACAGAAAATAACAGAAATTACCCACACCTGCCTGTACATACCTAAGTATGGGTCTCCACATAGAACAAGGCCCAAAATGTGACACCGGGGGCTAATCTACACCTGCAGCGCTTTCGCTATAGAAGAGGGATGCTTCTGAATGTTCTCTGTTTCCACAATTGGCACTCACAGGGCACACGGCTCTGATGTGTACCACAATTTCAGGAGTGCCGTTGCGGGAGCTTGTGTGCCCCATTATGCCACTTGCACATGTGGATTGGCAGAAGGGGGTGGATGACACAATGACGGGGCAGAGATTTTTTTTTAATGACTTGTGAAGCATGCGCACGAGTGCAGACACACAGCAACTCATGGGGGACATTGGAACGCTGTTGAATATGCGCTCCTGCACAGAGATATGTTTGTATTAAAAACACACACCACACACTCGGCGGTAAAACACGCCGATACCCATCCAAAACATGTGGCAATCGTGGACAGGTCCACTCCTGCACACCTCCAATACCCATGCGCACGCCTCTCACAGCAGAGCCTGGAACTTGCGGTGAACAGCAACAACCTCACAAAGGGGGAGGCGGCACACTGCAAATGTTCTTCGGAATGGAAACAAGAGAGCTGGAAAAATCTCAACAAAAGCAGTCAGGGATGTTCTGGGAAAACTGAGAAGTGGAGCTGAGATCACAGTGGTAGCAGGTGAACGCCATGTGCCCCATTAGTGATGACTGCGATACAATCCTGCAATAAATGCTCAAAGGCAAGTTGGAGCATGAAGATAAATGAAAGAAGATAAATAAAGTAGCTTCCCCCTGACTTTATATCCAAGAACCTTTGGCAAATTTGAGGTAAGCCTCCTTAGACAATCACTAGCTAGCTGAATAGTTTCCCCAAGCTTTCGGTAGAGTGAGGTGGAAAGTTCTCACAGAAGCCCAGCTGAAATTATTCAGTTTATTTGGCAAGAATTGTGCTTGTGGCCTGCCTTAGAGAGGCCTGCCTAAGGGAGGGAGAGAAGGGGGTGTCAGAAAGATAGAGAGGAAAGGGAATGGAAGAAAGGGAGAAAAAGGGTGAGCCTGCCCACTATGGGCACTGGCCATACCCATGGCCAACTTGAAGTCCCAAATAGATTATGCTCAATAAATGTAGCCTTTGACAGAAAAAGGTTCCCCATCCCTGCTTTTTATTTATTTATTTCTAATCCGCCAAATAACCAATATTCTCTGGCAGATTACAAACAATTAAAAGACTAAGATGCCATATAAGCAGTTAAAAACATAAAATACATTACAAATATATTTCTCTGCTGTGGCACCCCGGTTATGGAATGAGCTCTCCAGAGAGGTCCGCCTGGTGCCTACACTGTACTCTTTTCGTCGCCAGCTGAAGACCTTTTTATTCTCTCAGTATTTTAACATTTAATTTTAACTTAAATTTAAATTTTACTGTTCTAACTCTGTATTTTAATCTTATATCAATTTTGCTGCGTGGTTTTATCCTGGTTGTGCTTTTTATACTGTATTTTTTATTTGTGTTTTTAACCTGTTGGTTGTTTTATTATGGTTTTAATTTTTGTGAACCGCCCAGATCGCTTCAGTTATTGGGCAGTATAAAAATGTAATAAAATAAATAAATAAATAAAAGAATGCAATACAACACAACAAACAGCACAGGAATCAATAAAACAGCCATACAAATCTAAAACTAGGACTCAAATGCATGGAAAAAAAAGAAAGATCTTTGCATGGCACCAAAAACAATGTAGGTGCCAGGCAAACCTCCTTGGGGAGGGCATTCCGTAAGTGGAGTGCCACAACTGAGAAGGCCCTCCCTCTTGTAGGCACCTCCCTAGCTTCCTTCAGTGGGGACACTCAGAGGAGGGCCTCCAAAGATGACCTAAGAGTCTGAGCAGGTACATAGAACTAGATGGAGCTGCATTGATTCCCTGGGTTATTTGCTCACATCCTGAGTCAACTCATGGGACCTAAGAGGTGCTTCTAAATATCTTTGGCAACCATGTTGATTTTGTGGTGTAGTAAATAAGACACAGGAGCATAGCTGCTGGAATTCTTGCCTTGTGGACCCTGATGCCATATAATAGTAGAGATGCATAAATAGAGAAGAAATAGAGAGTGAGAATGGAGCTGAAGTCTGCATTTCAATACTCAGTTACCTGGTAATAATTCCCATCGGAGCTTATTTATGGGTAAAGGTGCTTCAACATAAACAGATATGCTGGTCTTCAAAAGGTTAAACAAGAGCACTACTTACAATCCACACAAGATGGGACTGGGATTCATATTACTGCTGGTATAGACAGTATTAGTGCTGGAGGCAAAGCCTCTTGCAGATTTTTCTGTTCTGGCACTGCCATTGATGATGGAAGCAATGTCTGGAAGTGCCTACAGTTAGATATGGGCAGGATTTGACTGTTGCTCTATAATAAGACTTAGCCTATTAGGGAACCAATGACTGAGTACAATACTGCCTGTTCTTTTCTTGTCTATATTTAAAATCTGCCCCACCATGTTTAAGCTGTTCTGTTGGCAGAGTTCCTAAATTAAAATTTTAAAGACAGAAAGTATAATGAAGCTCTAATATTGGTTCTGTGGAATTCTAGGGTGTTGTAGTATTCTCAAGCTTTCTCTGTTGTGGTACCCCGGTTGTGGAATGCCGTCCCCTTGGAGGCCCGACTGGCACAGATGCTAGCTTCATTTCAGCACCATTAAAACATGGCTTTTTATTAGGGATGTGCTCCGCTCCGATTAGAAGCGGAGAATCAGAAGCGAATTGGCCTGCTCTGTCTTGCCCAGAGGCGGAGTAGAAGCGGACCGGGGACCCCTAGAAGCAAGGCGAAGAGAAGCACCCATACGCAGAGCGCTTTTCTTTTTGCGGCGCGATCCGATCGCCATTTTGAAAAATTTCGCCCATAGGATTGCATTGCGGAAAAGAATAGGGGATAACTGTGTTGTTTTTAAGCTATCTTTCTGAAACTTCTTGTGCTTAGAGAGTCGTGGCTGGGGGTCATTTTGAGCCTACTCTCAGCTCTCTGCGTGGTGCGGTTCGCTTGCTAGGATTTTTTGAAAAAATCGGTTTAAAACAGTGGGAAAAGGTACCTTTTAAAAAAAATTCTTCTTGTTGTTTATTCAGCAACACTGCTGCTTTTAATTCCACCCCTCCTTTGTTTATTTATTTATTTATTTATTCCATTTTATATGCATTACTGGCTTTGAAACTATCCTTGGCTCACTTCCTTATGCCCCCAGAAATGTCTGCTGCCTGCCTGCCTTCCCTCCCTCCTCCCCTGCCCGCCTCGCAGGGATGGTGTTTGTGTCTTGCTTTGACTCAGGGGAGAAGTCCTTCCTGCACTCACTTAGAGTTTTGGAAGTTCCAAATCAATTTTTCAAGTGTGGAAGAAGATTCATATTTAGGTTTATCTCTACTCCCCAATTCATGGCATGTTGGGATTTCCTTTGAAATGGCCCCATTGAGCTGTCTGCAGCTTTAAATCCCTGAGATACTGGGGTGTCCGATTTTCATAAATTCCCCCAAAATCAGGGGATGATGGGATTGGCTTGAATCTTGGCATGCATGTGTATCCCTGGATAAGCTATCATGGTGCCGAGTTTGAGGTTTCTAACGTGAAAATTGACGGAGATATCGAAAGGGGTGTGAATTGGGGTTATATGTGGTGCGTTAGAGGTTAGAGCCCCGCCAAAAATCAGGGGATGATGGGATTGGCTTGAGTCTTGCCATGAATGTGGCTCTAGATGGCATCTGTGGGAGTGCCCACTTCAATTTTTTTTATCTGTCAAAACGTCAGAGAACAGTCCATGTCTGCAAATGGGGTGTCCAGTTTTCAAAAATTCCCCAAAAATCAGGGGATGATGGGATTGGCTTGAAACTTGGTGTCTATATGGACACATGGATAAGCTGTCATGGGACCGAACGTGAGGTTTCTGACATGCAAATTGACGGAGATATCGAAAGGGGTGTGAATTGGGGTGAGTTAAAAGGTTAGAGCCCCATCAAAAATCAGGGGATGATGGGATTTGCTTGAGTCTTGCCATGAATGTGGCTCTAGATGGCATCTGTGGGGGTGCCCACTTCAAAAAAATTTATCTGTCAAAACGTCGGAGAAAAGCCCATGTCTGCAAATGGGGTGTCCGATTTTCAAAATTTCCCCCAAAATCAGGGGATGATGGGATTGGCTTGAAACTTGGCGTCCATGTGGACACATGGATAAGCTGTCATGGGACCGAACGTGAGGTTTCTGACATGCAAATTGACGGAGATACCGAAAGGGGTGTGAATTGGGGTGAGTTAAAAGGTTAGAGCCCCGCCAAAAATCAGGGGATGATGGGATTTGCTTGAGTCTTGCCATGAATGTGGCTCTAGATGGCATCTGTGAGGGTGCCTACTTCAAAAAAAAGCCCATGTCTGAAAATGGGGTGTCCGATTTTCATAAATTCCCCCAAAATCAGGGGATGATGGGATTGGCTTGAGTCTTGGCTTGCGTGTGTATACGTGCATGAGGTGTCATAGTGCCAAATGTCAGGTTTCTAACTGTAACAGAAAAAAAGTTGTATACTTTTTTGAATTTTAATGCAAGCCTATGGGGGGGGGGAAAGCGGAGCTCCGATCCAGATCCGGAGCTCCGCAGCGCAGCGCAGCGGACTATAGGCGGGGCGGAGCAAAGCGGCCCGATCCGCAAATTGCGGATCTGGAAGAGAAGCAGATCGGGCGGTCCGTGCACACCCCTACTTTTTATCAAAGCCTTTGAGGGCTAAATTTGCTTAAAACTGCACATAGTTTAATTGTTTTATCATTTAATATTTTTTTACTGGTATTAGCTTGTTAATGGTTTAATACGTTTTAGCTGCACAAATTATTTATTGTTTTACACTGCTTGAATTGATTTTATCTGTACACTGCCCTGAGATCCCAATGATATAGGGCGGGATGCAAATATTGTAATAAAATAAACAAATAACTGTGTTCCATCACCTTTTTTGTGCCAATCTAAATTTGAAGGAAGTCTTTAAAATAAGGGATATTCATCAGTCTATAAAAGTAATGGTGTACTGTGGATAGGGATGTACGGATTGTAGGAAACAGGATATTGCACTAATTAGGCCTTAGATTACATCCAGCAGAATTCTTCTTATGTGTCTTATGAAATATAATAGACATGTGAAAGGGGTTGACTACTATAACTAGAAGCACTGGACAAGTAATAGTTAAGTTCATAGTTTGAAAAGCAAAGAAATGAAACAACTAGTTTCTGTGCTGAAGAACTGGATAATATACCCAGCTGGTTAATGGAAGGATAACTGTTTCTGAGATTAAGGAGCCTGCTGCCTTATAAAGGCAGGTAGTTAAAGAAAGGGGAAAATATCGATGCTAGCATTTGACTGTGGTGCTGTAATGCAGCTGGTGTTCTACAATCTGGCTCTAGAACAAAATGAGCAGCTAAATAAAATAATTTTGCTAAGATTTAACGTTTATGGATCTAATTTGCCTCTGTAAAAAGGCATTACCAATTATTTTTGTTCAGTTGATTGGCTATATTATGATCAAACTTTTATTGTGAAGTTCTGTTTTTTGGAACCATTATCTCATTTGTAGCAAATCCATACGCTGTAAGCATGAGCAAAATTGTAATTGCATATACAGTCTATGTACAGGTATCTTTCCCCTTCAAAGTAAAAGGACAACATTCACTCACTTGAGTCAAAGGCTATTCTGAATTTCCTTTTCTAATCAATCCCACGACAGGAAGAATCCTGATGCTGTGTTTGAGAGCCAGTGTCGCATAATGGTTAGTGTGTTGGACTGGGACTGCCAAGACCCGGGTTCCAGTTCAGTGGGTGACTTTGGGCCAGTTACGGATTCTCAGACTAATCTACTTAAAGGTTTCTTGTCGTGTGGATAAAATGGAGAGGGGGAGGAATATGCCACCTTGGGTTCCTTGGAGGAAAGGAGGGATATAAATGTAAATTTAAATAAATTAACGAATAAATGTTTGTGAGGGCTGTTTCTACACTCATATCAGCAAGTGGTTATTGGCCATACATCTCTTTCCAGGTAGGGCTGGAAAAGGTCCTGCTTGAAAAGCTGGAGAGCTGCTGCCAGTCAGTGTGAACAGCACTGGGCTAGATGGACCAACGGTCTGACTCAGTATAAGGCAGCTTCTGATGTTCCTATATATTACACCAGAAAATGTACAGTGAGAACACATGAAAGTACCTTCAATTAAACAGCAGAGTATTTCAATTAAACTTAGGCCTTAGCTAGACCTAAGGTTTATCCCAGGATCATACCGGGGTCGTCCCTGCCTGCTCCCGGGATCCCCTGTGTGTCATTTACATGAACAGGGATGATCCAGGGATAAACCTTAGGTCTAGCTAAGGCCTTAATCTCCATATTTTACATATTATGATACCCAGTGCATCGCATGGTGCCAGGACAAGTACCCCATAGATTTTGGTTGTAGATTTGTCCACCACCTTTAGATTTTTGACAGGCATTTCCAACTTCTCTGACCCTCTGTATTCCTCTCCTTCCCTTTCCTAGTCCCCCCTCTTTCTTTTCACAGTCCACTAAACTCGAACTAAACAGAGTGGTAACTATTCAGTCTCACTTTAAGAGAAGAAAAATTGCAGGAAAGGAAGCCCACTTGGCTGCTTGTATAAAATAATTCATGAACATAAAGCTCTATGTGATTTTGATATGATAAGTAGAATGTTATGGAGTGATTGCTCACTTCTGACTATCTCAGAGGATTAGGCTTTACACCTGCTCTATGTAAGTTCCAGTAGTGACGAGACTTTGATGCACAGAAAGAAATTACAGCTGTATCAAACATCCCTTCTTAGGCTGGAGCCTCAAGTGGAATGGTTAGTAGCTTGCTTATGAGTAGGTGTCCTTATATCTTGGGCTATAACTTGGTTTTATTTCTATTCCAGTCTAATGGTGAAATTCCTGATGCATTTTCCTATAATTGTTATAATTATAATCAAGATTTGGAAGTAAATTCATATTTGAATCAACTGGACACTGTCTTGTCATTTGACTCAGGTAGCAAAAGATCTTGGGATGGCCCTGATACACCTGTTGAAATTTTGTACAGCCCTTCTGTACAACCGCAGAGGTGCAGGAGCCCTATCCTCTTGCATCCAGGAACTCTAGCAGTGGGTGCTGTTTTAATTGGTAGTTTTTAAGGGAAAGGGAATCTCTTGATTGTGACCTGCAATTGTATCCAAACTTCCTTTATCCATAAACAATGCCCAATAAATCAGTTCTATGTCAGTAGTTCATGGAAGAATTGGTTTACTGAGTAAAATGAATCTGTTGAAAGGTGAATTATAGAACACATTTAAAAACAAACACATAAAATAAAATTGTCATTTGCTAGCCACTCTGTGCTATTAGTGCCAATAACAGCTTCCCTTCCGGGATGAAAAGCAGCTTCAGAGTTGTTCGTGTGATTTTAAAGCTCCCCTAAAAAGCTGCATGTGGCTACCTCAATTCTAGCTCACCCAAGAAGAAGAGCCAACTGCCTCTTTAGGAAGATTTAGCAACAAGTAAAGAATTTCCCTTGATAAAAAGACATATCTTTAAACTCAACAGGAACAATATATTGGTGCAGCTGAAGGGTTTTGCCTTGTTTTTAGCTTTTACAGTTGCTGTTTTATCTTCCTTGTTGTTAATTAATCCCCATTTCCTCATCACACCTCTCCCACAGCTGTTATTTAACATCTTCAGAGAGAGAAAACAAGAAATGTACTTCATATCTAGTTTGGCCTTAGATAAGTGGATTTGTAGCTATCTATTGCTGGTAAGTTGCTCCTCACCCACATACGATGAACATATGAGATTGAGACTAGTCCATGTAACCCAGTAGATGTTTCCTCTGACTGATGGAGCCCCCTCCCCAGCTGAGTGTTTCCCAGTTGTGCATGCAAAACAGATGCACTACTGTTGAGCTATGGGTCCTTCTCCCCAAGATATAACCTCTCACCCAAGGGAGGTACAGTTCAGGGTTTGAACCCATAGCCTCACAGACAATACCTAGTGAGAGTATGAGGCTTAAACAATTGACCACATGTTTTTAATGGGCAACGCCAGGTACCAGTTATGCAGATAAGGGAAAGTGTGCTGTTGGTCATATTCTGAATATTCCTGTGACCATTCACTAATATTGATGAACAGATTGTCCTGGCAGTTTTATTTCCTAAAGGAAAACCATACCTAAACATGTGAAGAACATTTCTGGGACAAAACAAATATCTGGATTGTAGGATCCTAGCAGCGAAAATGGTGTAGAGATGTTGAGTATAAGAAATGAAAGCTATTCACATTTATTCAGTGCTTAGTTTACAGCTTGCCATAATTAGCTCTCTCTTTGCACAGTGCTTTGACTCTTACCTTTGTTGTGCAGACTGGAATCTTTTATTGTGGAACACCAGATGGATCACATTGCCATTAAATTGCAAACTTATTCAGAATGGACAGATACTCACCACGTTGTTCAGCATTAATTGGCACCCTTGTGGACAGTCTCTGCAGGAAGTGGAAACAGCATGGTTGCATATGCTCCAATCTGTCTTGAAGAGGAATATAATGGTCCTTCCAACTGCCTTTTTTAAAGTTATTCTGGTGGTGGGGAGTCACACTGAACTTGTTCAGCTTCTTCATGTGATAATTAGGACAGTCATGGCTCTTTTACCCTAGTTTGGCTCTAGTGCTATAGCAGCTTTCCCCATAATTGTGACCTCCAGATATTTTGCCATGAACCCCAGGCCAGAATGACCAATGGTCAAGAATGATTGGGGTTGAAGTCCAAAACATCTAGAGGGCACCAGGTTGAGGAAGATTGAGTTATAATTTATGGTATAATAATCTTTTTGCTCTAGTCCATCTATTAGAATTGTATTCCCTCAGTTAAATCAACTCTCCGGTGTTCTAGGCTTTCCATGCTAGCATTCTGGTTTCTCTTTCTTTTCTGTTTAAAATGTTAATTTGTTCATCCAAAATCACACTGATCAGATTGGACAAAGCAATTGATTTTGCTTTCAGAATCTTTGCGTTGAAAAACAAAAGCAAACATCCAGGAACAAAGGTATTCCTCTCCGAACCCAGAAACATGAGCAAGCCTCTAGAATGCAGATCCTCAATTGATTGTACTTGTACAAACCCAAACACTTTCCCATCCATTCTCTTTTTATAGGAATGGGGGCTCTTGCTCATCTACTACCTTCTGTATTCAAAGCTGTCATTGTCTGGAGGAACACGTACATCTATAAATATCTTCATAATTGTAGCTGTATTGAACAAAACAGGCATAGCATCACAGATTCTTTGCTGCATGTATCACCATGATGCATAATCTGGGAACCATTCTACATGGATAGACACTTGACATTAATGAGTGTGATGTAAGCTGGCCCATAATATGGTCAGTTTGTTCTTTAAACAAGGTGAGCAGGGGCAAACTATGTATGCCATGCAAACATGCACATTAGTTAGATATGCAGAATTAACTTCATGTTCTGTGAGCAAAACAAAAGGTTCTTGTTAGAGCAAGAAGAAGACGTGAAGCCTGGTATCCGGGGCACTGAACCAAGATTCTCTGGAGCTAAGCTCCAACACCCTGCCTCCTGTTATGCTGGGTACTGTAAGGCTGTAAGGACTGTAAGGCTCAGTTGTGCTATCTTCATAAGGAATGAAACTGGCCATTTTGTGTTTGCTTATAGTTATACAGTGGTTGCTTTCCATTTAGCCATTTGCAGCTGATGACTCCGAATCTGTATGCCCAGGTCACTGGAGTGCGTTTACACAGCTGAAGTTAGTGTGACCAACTGCACCTGTTCCTAAAGATGACTGATCTAGCCATGGGCACATATGCCTTCATTACATCCTGTAATGTGTTCTATGTGGGGCTACCTTAGAAACCTGCTCAGAAATTCTGCAGCTCCAGAATTTGAGGCTAGACTGTTGGCTGGGGCTATTTACAGGGAGCATATGTGCCCCTTGCTACAGCAGTTTTGCTGGCTTTCGGTCCGCTTCTATGCAGAATTCAAAGTTCTGGTTAGGACCAAGAAAGCCATATATAGCTTGGGACTGGGCTATGTGAAAGACTGCTTTCTTCCCTACGAGCCTTCACAGTTCTTAAGATCTTCTGGAGAGGCCCTTCTTTTGCTGTTGCCACCTTCAGAGGCACATTTGGTGGTGACATGAGAGAGGACCTTTTTGGTGGTATCTCCCAAGCTGTGGAACTCACCCCCCAAGGGAGGCTACGTTTAGTCCCCTCCTCTGTTCTTCTGCCAGTAGGCAAAGATGGCTTTATTTAAGAAGGCCTTTGGCCTGTAAATGGTTGGGTGCTGTTTTTTATCTTTTTAAATTCTGTAATTGTTATTGTGTTTTTATTGTATTTTAATGTATTGTCTTAATCCATTTTAATTGTGCCTGTACCTTGATTACTATTTTTTTTAGTAGAAAGGCAGAATACAAATCAAATCAAATCAATCAATCAGCTTGCTTCTTGTCTATCTTTGGTCATATATTTGGAACAAAATGGTAGCTATTAGCAAAAGTGTCTTGGACCTGCTTAATAATTAAGCAGAACCTTTATATCATACAGTTAAATACACAAATAATAGTTGCTTCATCTCCATAATTAACTGGAAATAGAACTAAAACAGAGTTCCACACAGTAAAATCATGCTACAGCATTGTCAGGCAGGGAGCCTAGCTTTGTGAGGAGCTATGGCTGAGCTTATTTATTTATTTATATATATTTATTTATTACATTTATGTACCGCCCCATAGCTGAAGCTCTCTGGCGGTTTACAAAAAACAGGTAGATGAGGGTCAAATGTATACCAGAAGCAGGAAACAGGGTCACAGAAAAGCTGTAGGTCAGGCACCAGATCAGGCAAACAAAGATCCCAGATTAGTCAAACCAAGAGTTTAAAATGCTTTCAAAAGTAAAACATGCCTAATTTTTATAAGGAAAGCTTATTTGCATCTCTCCTCTTATTTTTACAAGAATGATTATTTTCCACCAATGTGTGCTAGAGCTATTGTCAGAAGGAATTAAAGGATAACAGCAAAGCCTCTTTACTGATTATATCTGAGTTTAAATCATGTCAATTCTTATTAGATTTCAAAAATTGTTAGGCCTTGAGTTGCCATCTTTAATCTCGAGTAATTATTTGGCTTTTGACGTGTGTGTGTGTGTGTGTGTGTGTGTGTGTGTGTGTGTGTGTAATCTTGTGTAAGACTAGTGCTACAAAAACAGTTGTTACATAGCAGCCACTTTAATCACCCCTAAAGAGTGTTTCGTACTAAGCCATAGAACATTTTTGGCTGTGTAAAGTCATGTAGGAGCCAGTGTGGTGTAGTGGCTAGAGTCTTGGACTGGGAGTCGGGAGATGTGGGTTCTAGTCCCCACTTGGCCATGGAAGCTCACTGGGTGACTTTGGGCTAGTCACAGACTCTCTGCCCACCTACTTCATAGGATTGTTGTTGTGAGGATAAAATGGAGAGGAGGAAGATTATGTAAACTCCATGTTAGGCATTATAAGAAAAGGAATTGAGAATAAAACTGCCAGTATCATACTGCCTTTATACAAATCTACGGTGTGACCACACTTAGAATACTGTGTACAGTTCTGGTCACTACACCTAAAAAAAAGTACAGAAAATGGCAACTAAAATGATCAAGGGACTGGAGCATCTCCCCTACGAGGGAAGGTTACAACAACTGGTATTGTTTAGCTTGGGAAAAAAGGAGGCTAAGGGGAGACATGATAGTGGTGTACAAAATGATGCATGGTGTGGAGAATGTGGAGAGGGAGATGTTTTTCTCCCTCTCTCAAAATACCAGAACCTGGGTTCATCCCATGAAGCTGATTGGTGGGAAATCCAGGACAAATAAAAGGAAGTACTTCTTCACACAGTGAATAGTTAAATTATGGAATTATCTCCCACAAGATGTAGTGAAGGTCACCAATTTGGATGGCTTTAAAAGGGGGTTGGATAAATTCCTAGATGAGAAGGCTACACCAAGCAGGATATTCCACTATGAAAGTGGTATGAAAGCGGTATATAAAAGGCAGGAGCCACACTACTGCTTTATAGCAGTATTGAAGTGCACTGACAACTATGTTTAGCAAGGACAGGGGAGAATCTCCCCAGCACCCCAGTGAAGATCGTCTCCCAGTTGCTATTAGCCCCTGCCATTGATACCAATGTGAGCTTCCATCCCAATAACCACAGCTTGGGTGGGGGTGGAAGGATGCAATTTCCTTTGGAACTACTGACTTTTACCTGCATACTATGGTCCACATCCTGCTTCCCCCTTCCACCTGCAGCAGCTATTTAAATAGAAATATCTGTGCATGTCAATTAAGATGCATGTCAGTTAACTAGACACGACACATAATTAATGTCATATCTAGTTCGGCCCTTAAGATATATGCTTAGGCTAATGAGATATATTCTTTAAGAGTTCTGCTTTCTCCCTGAATCTAAGTTGAACTCTCAGATTATTTGTTCTAAACAGTGAGATTAATACTCAGGTTCAAAAAAATTGTGTACAAAAAGTACAGCAAATATGGCTGCATTAAAATATATCTTGGTCCCAACCTGCAGTTTAGAAGGCTGGCACAGGTATTAATATTTGAACTTATGTATCAGAATAAAACTACCACCACCACATCATCAGACTCTATTTTGTTCCCATGTAAGATTTTCCATGTGCGAAAACACACAGAAAAATAATGTAGGAATTGGCTTTTAAAAATAAACATGTTTATCTTTAAACATGAGTCCCTGGCATCTACAGGGGCGCATGTGATGATAGACCAGTTAGCCTCTACGATACTAGACCATTTTATGTGTGCATGTTTTTGCTGCTACTGTGTAACGCAGCTATTCTTCTAGTTTGTCAATAGGAACAGCGTTGGGGCTGGGAAAGGTGTCCATAATGTTGGTCCTTCAAATATGGAGGTTGGCACAATCTCCATTCTCACATTTTTGTATTCTGTGTTTAGCCTAAGTGAACTGAGTTCACTTAGACCACACTGGTATAAGCTGTCTCAGGGATAATCTGGATCCAATCTATTCATGTTAAAAGTAATAGAGAACAAATCTTGCCACCTATAGTAGTGGAAAAGTGAAAATTTGCAAGTTAATGCTTGGAAAATTTCTTCTGCAGATAATCGCATTTGATGAATTAAAGACAGACTTCAAGAGCCCTATAGACCAGTGTAACCCAGCACATGCGGTGAGTTCCATTCTGCTACTTTACAATAACTAAATTTTGGTGGAAAAGCTAAGGTGTCAAGAGAAAAAATGGTATACAATGGAGTAAGGATTTAGGATTGCCTATAACTGATTTTTATTTTAATGTGTAAAGGTGATGAGCCTTGATTATAATTATTTCTGATTCAGAAATGAGAAGTGCTAGAATGAATAGCCCACAAACTAAAGTCTTACTCGTACAATCCATAATTGACTCTGTTTTTGCAAAGCAGACTCAATGCATATTATATTAAGTTTGTTACATGGTGAAGCGGTCAGTTGATTGCTCTGACACTATTCATAGGGACACCATTCACTCTCAGTAGCTAATGATATGAGTGAAACTATTTATTTATTTATTGTTACATTTATATCCTTCCTGTTTTCCGCTTCCAAGGAATCTAGGGTTGTTTACATGGTTCTCTTCCTCTCCATTTTATCCTCACAACAATCTCTGAGGTAGGTTAGGCTGAGAATCAATGATTGGTCTAAGTCATCTAGTGAGTTTCAAGGCCGAGTCAGGACTAGAACCCAGATCTCTCGAGTGCCAGTCCAACACTAACTAATACACCACACTGACTGTCAATATATATATGTTTATAAATATAACTATAAAATAAAATAGAGAACATATAAATATTATAAATGTATAACTATAAAATATATAACTAATATATTTTAGTTGCATTTCTCAAGGAGGAATTGAGGCTCTGTTGCCCCCATCATGGCCTTAACAAAACTAAGAAATCAAGAAATCCTGAGAATTAGCCGGATCAGAGGTTAGGAGAAACCATATAAACAAGTCACAGTGAGCCTTGGGTTTGCATTCTCCCCCTTCCCTTCCCTTCTCTGGTGCACACCAGAAGAGAAAATGGGAAGTATCCATTCCCACTTTTGAACAAACCATAATTCATGTTACGGGCAATCTCAGGGAGCTGTGTTTTGTTTAAACCCTAGTTAGTGAACAAGCCAGGATCTGAAATTGCAGTTTGATCTTGACTTGTTTAACCTAATATGAGTTTAAACAAAGTACAGTCACCCCAAGCTGGGATGTAACAAGGAATTGTGGCTTGCATAAAAGTGGAGGTGGATGCTTCTGGTTTCCATTAGTGCTAGTCAGAAAGGGAGGGGGGAGTGTGCAAGCTTGAGGCTTGCCACAGCTTGTTCTTATAATTGGGAATCTATGTTTTCCATTACTTTGGAATCAGCCCTATGCAGTGGCAAAGCAGTAAAGCCTGTAAGCTGCCTACACTGTGTCAGATTATTGGTATATCTATCCCAGTCTTGTTGCCTCTAGGGTCACAGGTAGGGGTATTTATCTTCCGCTGGATATCCTTTTAACCAGAGATGGCAGGGACCTTCTACTTGCAAAGTAAGGTCTAATCTACACCAAGCAGGATATTGTACTATGAAATCGGTATATAAAAGGCAGGAGCCACACTACTGCTTTATAGTGGCATTGAAGTGCACTGGCAACAGTTGGAGCCTATTGACACATACCATATACCACTTTCATACTGCTATATCCTGCTTAGTGTGGCTCCTGCCTTTTATATACTTCTTTCATACCGCTTTCATAGTGCAATATCCTGCTTGGTGTAGATTAGGCCCAAGTCTCAGCCCTTCTTCAGTAGAGCAAGGAGCTGTAACTCTCAGTAGGAATGGATGCAGCTCCCTTATTCACAAGCATGGACTTTACTGGGGCCTCAGCTCATAAGATATGGTAGGAAAACTGCTATGTTGAGCCAATAGGTGACTCAAGTTAAATAATTTCCTGTATGCTCGTACTGCAAAAAAAATATTCTGACTAAGAGACTGATTGTAGATTTTGCCATGCATAATTGTGGTAACTCATAACAACCACTCTGCTATTTCGAGTTAGGAATGCAGAATTCTGATTCCCCTCAATGCTTGGCTGTGCCCAGCTTCTCATCCTGCAGAATAATTTGTTCCTCCTTTAAAGATTTCAGGCTCAGTAGCAGAGAACTTATCTTCTCCAAGGCTGCATGACTGCATATGCTGACCACTAAGAGTGGCACTTTGGGTATTCAAGTACCATCTTGCCTAGAGAAGCGGACAGAACCTTCACAGTGTAAGAGGGAGATAGCCACCGTAGCAAATCAAATTAAACATGCTTATAAGCTGGAAGCATTTGTCTCTGATGTAGTAGCTGATGTGTTCCATGGATGAGAGGCACAAAAGGCATGCTTATCTAAATAGAACCTGAATGGAGTAGGATGTCTTTGAAAAGCAGGGGAGCAAGTTGACTGTTAAATGAATAAATAAAAATCACACAAAGCAATTAGCTGTGTTTGTATAACTTACCTGAAATGCCAACCTAAGCTCCACAGCCTTCAACATGATTGCACTCACAAGAATAGCAGCTCATTGGATATATCCGACCATAAAGCTGATAGTGTACCTGCACAGAGCTTCCCCAGACATCCCTTGGCTCTGTTGTCATCTCACAAGGACCATTGATAAAGGCATGAATTGCCCCCTCCCTATAGGTTGCCACTCTGGGGTAGTGGCCTCTTCTTACGTGTCACAGAACTGGGCCTCCTGGGTCTACGGCCTAATCTACACCAAGCAGGATATTGCACTATGAAAGTGGTATATGAAAAGCAGGAGCCACGCCAAGCAGGATATAGCAGTATATAGTATGTGTCAATGGGCCTGAACAGTTGTCAGTGCACTTCAATACTGCTATAAAGCAGTAGTGTGACTCCTGCTTTTTATATACTGCTTTCATAGTGCAATATCCTGCTTGGTGTAGATTAGGCCTACCTCTCACAAGACCTGACCTGTGGCTATCAGGATCAATATCCACCTCTAAAGCAGCCTTCCCCAGTCTGATACCTTTCAGACATTTTGGACAATAACCATTCCTGACTATTAGCCATGCTGGGTGGGGATGATGGGAGTTAAAGTCTGAAATGTCTTGGGAAGGCTCCTCTAAACATTTCGACCTGACTTCTCTTGTTGCCATGGAGGAAGTGAGAATGAACAAAGACTTTAATTAAATCTGTTGAATTTACTACATTTGAGGTGAATCTCCTGAGATGTTGTCGAAGTTACTTACCAGTGGCATGCAAATTATGCCAGTGGTTAATACATTACTCAATCATGACGTAATGAGCACAAATGATATATTATTACTACCAGTTGGTTACTAATGAAATTCTGCCAAAGTCAGCTGACACCTGCCTGGGTTGTGTTCATTCTATTTGGAAAATACTTTCCTTCATTCTCAAGTATCTTCAATTATCCACTTTCTATCCATCCTTTCCTCTTTTAATTTTTTCCCTTCAACAGAGAGAGCGGCTGAGAAATATTGAACGAATCTGCTTTCTTCTGAGAAAGGTAAGAATTAACCAAAATTGGTTGCGTGGTGTTTGAGCATCACCTTTGAGCTTCTAAAAATAGCAGTACATTTTCCTAGGGTTCACTCCTCCGTTCACTTCAGCAAAAAGGCGATAATGGCAGAGTGGAAATTGGAACTGAGGTGACCTTTGAAGAAAAGGAATGGATCTAATTAGAAGAACTTCCAATCAGTCAATAATATGTAAAAAAATGAACTTTTCAGAACGTCATCCAGTTCAACTTAATAGCCTCATTTTTAAGGCAATGGATGATTTTTGGAGGCCTAATTTGTGCCAGACCTCTATATTTAAGTGTCCTTCTAAGCATATAATATGTAATAATAATTTGATAGGTGGCACACTTCTTATCGTGAACCTAGTCTTAGGCTTTCAAATGTTTCACCAAGTGAATGGGGAAATGGAGGGCACTTTTTTTTCTTAATACATGTGCTGGAGAAGCATTTGGTGCTTTCTGTTTGTGTAGCTGTCTGAGTAATATTTATTTATTTATTTATCTATTTAATTACATTTATATACCGCCCCACAGTCGAAGCTCTCTGGGCGGTATATAATAAATGACCTCCTGTTATTTCTCTAGTGCAGCCTTCTCCAATCTGTTGCTTCCCCTCCCCAGATGTCTTGGAATACAACTCCAATTGGCTGTGCTGGATGGGGATGATGGGATTTGTAATCCAAGACATCTGGGAAGTACCAGGATCATTAGAGAAGAAATCAAAAACAAAACTTTCAGTATCATAATGTTTTTATACAATCCGTAGCAAGATCGCATTTGGAATACATAATTTTTGTGAACCCCCAGAAAGCTTCGGCTATTGGGCGGTATAAAAAATATAATAAATAAATACAGTGAACGCTACAGGTTGCCACAGTTCAAAAAGGTGCAGAAAAGCACGATTCCGGGTGATAAGGGTGCTGGAGCAACATCCCTATGAGAAAAGGTTACAGCACTGGGAGCTCTTTAGCTTAGAAAAGAAAGTGAGTAAGGGGGAGACACGATAGAATTAAAATGAGGCATGACGTGAAGAAAGTATCTCGGAATGCTAAAACACAGGGTCATCCAAAGAAGCTAAATTGTGGGAGATTCAGGACAGATAAAACAAAGTACTTTTTCATACTTCACATAAGCTTTGGAATGATCTACCACAAGATATTGTCCCTGTTCAGATGATACGCTAAGCCATGGTGATTAAGTATTTTGAGCTAAACATTATGGCATAGTGGATCGTGTGAACCATTCCTAACCATAGCGGCTACATAACCACGGTTTAAACATGCTCACTAACCGTTTAGTGGCCAAACCATGGAAAAATTCATGGAGGATATGACTTATAAGTGGGTACTAGTCATGATGGCTTTATTTTACCTCCAGTATCAGAGGCAGTATGCCTATGTACACCAGTTGCTGGGGAACATGGGTTGAAGGGTGCTGTGGCCCTCATGACTTGCTTGTGGGCTTCCCATGGGCATCTGATTGGCCACTATGAGAAGAGAATGCTGGACTAGATCGCTCTTTGGTCTGATCCTGCATGGCTGTACATATGCTCTTATTTTATGTTGGATATATTTGCTCTTATTTTATGTTAGACACATGGGTGCATATATATCCACCATCTTCACTGGTCCAGTCCATTTATTCAGTGAAGTATTATCTTGCCTGTGAAAACATATGCTTACAGAATGAAAGCTTATGCCACAATATGTTTCTTACTCTTTAAGATTCTGCAGGGCTTTCTTTCTAGGGGAAGGCTGCGGTTCAGTGGTAGAGCACATGCCTTGCATGCAGAAAGTCCCAGATTCAATCCCCGGCATCTCCAGGCAGGATTAGGAAGTACCCCTGTCTGATGCCCATGGAGAACTTCTGCCAGTTATTGTAGGACAATACTGAATCAGGCAGATCAGTGGTCTGCCTCAGCTTCTTATGTTATCTTTGTTACAAGCGATAAATATGGCTCCTTTTCTAAAAGTGTTTTTAGTGTGTTACTTGCTAACTCAGCAGCCTTCTAGTTTCAAGTTGTGTCCCAGTTTTTGTAATGTAAAGCAAGAGACAGTAGTAATTTTATTAATATATGTGTGTTGCCTGGAGATGTCTTGCCCACACCGGTATTTAATTTTTATTGAGCTTAAGCATCCTCACTAACAGCAGAAATGGCACCTTTCAGCTAATTACACAGTCTACGTATAACAGACTCTAGGGAACAAGCTACTTTACATACACTTAAATTGTTTGTTAACGTAGCCTCTCTTCCAGATGTCTTCAGGGATAGACTTCTTTTAATCGAGATCTGTGCTGGGGGAGGGGGAGGGAAATGGGATAATTCAACAGAAAGGGAGTATCCCTGGCAGACAGTTGCTTACAGTAGCTTTTGTCTACATAGCAATTCTGAGGTGTTCATGTTTAGTGGCAGAACTTTGGGGAGCAATTAGCACAGCAGAAGTAGTTTATGAAGAAAGAAAATATTAAAGCAGGTGCAATTTTCAACAAATCCTAAAGGTATCCAGCCTGGTTATGATACTGCGAGTTGTGTGGCCATGGGTAATCAAGTATTTTGTGTGCCTTTCTTCTTTCCAAAGAGGTTTCCTGGAAGAACCATTTGAAGCGCATAGTTAAATGGCTACTAGTCCTGGTGGGTATATGCTACTTCCAGTGTCAGAGGCATTATGTCTATGTTCACCAGTTGCTGAGGAATACAAGGGGGTGGGTGCCATTGCACTCATATCCTACTTGTGGATTTCCCACAGGCAGCTGGTTGGCCATTGTATAAACAGAATGCTGGACTAGATGAACTCTTGGTCTGATCCAGCATGGCTCTTCACCCTCCCATAATATTAGAACTTGGGAGTCATCCAGTGAAACTGATTGGCAGGAAGTTCAGGACAGACAAAATGAAGTATGTCTTCACAAAGCACATAATTAATCTGTGGAATTTGCTACTCGTCATGATGGATATAGGTAACCTCTAAGTTCAGTGGCAGCAGTATGCCCCCAAGTACTAGGAAGCGTGCTTCCTATTGCCATTAGGCACTGGCCATGGGCTTCCCGGAAGTGTCTTGTCAACTTCCATAGGAAAAAGGATGCCGGATGAAATTAACCTTTGGTCTGATCCAGCAGGGCTCTTACTGTATGTTCTTAGGGAAAGAGCTTGTGAGCTGGTTTTAAAGCCATGGATAGAATCTATAGTTCTAACTTGATTATCTCTATAAATCATTGTTGTTTTTTCAGGATTATGTAGGTTGCTTCTTAATTTAGAAAGAGCTTAATAGGAATTGCAAAACTTTGCTGAATAGTCTTCAGAGGGGAAGTTTTTTGTTTGAGAAAACTGGTCTGATTATCTGTATTGTTAACATTTGCTTTGGTGGCCAAGGCTTTAACTTATGTTAGATGGGACTAATTGTGGAATCCAGAGCATGTTTACTCAGAGGTCAGCTCCATAGCATTCAGTGGGGTCCTTCTTCTTTTTAACTATACTTAACATTTTAGTCTGCTTCTTTAAATGTACATACAGCTCTATCTGAAAACCTCAGAATATATGTTTATTTACAGATACATTGAAAATCTATAACATATCCTAATTAAAAGTTAATTGGAATGAGTCCTTACTGTCTCGACTTTTTAAAATTATTATTTTACGAAAAGCCAGCCCAAAGAGAAGGGCCTTGCACCGTTTCTAGGGAACAATCTCTGACTGCATGGATAGCTGCACTGCGTCCATGATAAACCATTTATATGAAATTTAATCAGAAGGGCAGATCACAATTTGGCATCTAACTGCTGGAAGACAACCCTTTTGGGTCAGTGCACCCAATTGTTTTGCTATAAGTGTTTCCCCCCACAAACTGAATGAAAACCTAGTGGTTGTTGTAAATGTTAGTGTTGGAGTGCCATTTTGCAGTCTGGGCTCAAAAGAAAAGCAATGCACACAGTTGCTGTCTGACCTGGAATGTCTGTGATGTTGCATTTGCATTAAGCACATAAGAACCTAAGAACAGCCATGCTGAATAAGGCTAAAGGCCTGCATGGTCCAGCATTCTGTTTCCACAGTGGCCAACCAGATGCCCATGGGAAGCCCACAAGCAGGACATGAACACAATAGCACCCTCCTCTCACATTCAGCACAATTGGTATTGAGAGTTGTACTGCCTTCAGTAACAAAAGTAATACTTAGTCAGTAGTACTAATAGCCATTGACAGCCTTAAGGCGTAATCCTATGCATTTTAAGAAAAAAAGGTCCTACAACTCCCAACATTCCCTAGCCAGCATGGCTAGCTGGGGAATGCTGGGAGTTGTAGGACTTCATTCTGTCTAAACATGTATAGGATTGAGCTCTTTGTCTCCATGAATTTATCTAATCTCCTTTTAAAGCCATCCAAGTTGGCAATCATCTCTACCCTTGTGGAAGCAAGTTCCATAGTTTAACTATGCACTGGGTAAGGTCCTTCCTTCTATCTCTCAGGTGAGCATTTTATCACACATTTGTTACTGGCCACTCACGGTTTTTCGCAGATCATTTTGCACATCTCCCGCTCCTTCTGGTCTTTATTCCGCAACAAAATAAGACCTGGTAAATCTGATTTTGTGTGTGTGTTGGAAATGAATCCAAATCGCGTGAGGTACTGGTTCCTCTCTATTCATCCCTGGTTAGGCCTCATCTAGAGTATTGCGTCCAGTTCTGGGCACCACACTTCAAGAAGGATGCAGACAAGCTGGAGCGTGTTCAGAGGAGGGCAACCAGGATGATCAGGGGTCTGGAAACAAAGCCGTATGAAGAGAAACTGAAACAACTGGACATGTTTAGCCTGGAGAAGGGAAGATTGAGGGGAGACATGATAGCACTCTTCAAATACTTAAAAGGTTGTCACACAGCGGAGGGCCAGGATCTCTTCTCATTCATCCCAGAGTGCAGGACATGGAATAACAGGCTCAAGTTACAGGAAGCCCGATTCCGGCTGGACATCAGGAAAAACTTCCTGACTGTTAGAGCAGTATGACAATGGAAACAGTTACCTAGGGAGGTTGTGGGCTCTCCCACATGAGAGGCATTCAAGAAGCAGCTGGACAATCATCTGTCAGGTATGCTTTAGGGTGGATTCCTGCATTGAGTGGGGGGACTCAATGGCCTTATAGGCCCCTTCCAACTCTGCTATTCTATGATTCTATGAAATTTGCTGCCATTTCCTGCTGTGTGCAGGAAAAGCAGTGTGATAAAAATGCCCGCTGAATGGGCCATGTGGTCATTGCTGCTGCTTCTTTCTTCCCCATGTGAAGGAAGCAGAAACTGCTCATCCCTATTGTCGGACAGAAGCAGGAGGCCAAAGTGACGGTAGGGAAACACAATTTTCCCTCTGTCTGATGACACTCTGAATCTCCCACCATTTGGTTTCATTAGATGTCCCAAATTCTAGTATTTTGTGGGGAAAATATTGTCAATTTTATTATTGATTCCACTCTTAATGATCCTCAACATGGAATTAGTTTGCCTTTTTCACAGCAGCCACATACTGGGTTGTTTTCCTCAACCTATCCACTACAACCCCAAAATCTTTCTTGATCAGTCACTGCCAGCTCAGATCCTCTCAGTGTATATGTGAAGTTCAATATTTATATTTTGCTCCAACAGTCATCATTTTATACTTACTTACATTGAACTGATTTTGCCATTTTCAAGCCCATTCACCCAATTTGGAGAAATCCTTTTGGAACTTTTTGCCATCTGTTTTTGTTTTTCCCATCCCAAATAATTTAATATCATCTCCAAATGTAGCCACCTCTCTGTTCACTCCTAACTCCAGATCATTTATAAACAAGTGAAAAAGCAACAGACCTAATGCAGATCCTTGGGGGACCCCACCGCTTAGATCCTTCCATTGTGAGAACTGTCCATTTATTCCTACCCATCTGAAACCAGTTACCAATCCATAAGAGGACCTCTTTTCTAATCCCATGACTGCTACATTGCTCAGAAGTCTTTTGCTGGTGGCTTTGTCAAAGTCTTTTGGAAGTCCAAGTAAGCAATGTCTATCCAATCACGCATTGCTGGCATCTTTACAACTGCCCTTTTCTTAATTAAAGATTGCCTGTCCTCATCCATATTTTCTTTTCCTCTTGGTATCTAGGAACAATTAACCTGCTTTTAATTTAAATGTGATGCTATACATGCAAAAAAAAATTAACCCAATTTATTTTATAAGATTGAGTAACCTCATTTGTGCATGCACCCTTAGTAAGGCAAGGGGTCCATAGCCTAGGTAGGAACTGTGCTGGTGTGCTAAAGTTGCACACTGTAGTGGCTGAGGAACCAGTTTAAGCATAAAGTTGGGGATGTAGAACACTGTGCCGGTAAGTTTTTCTACCACTCTTGCCATCACTTTTTGTATCAGGCCTAAATTGTCAGCCAGTAGAAATAAGGATATTTGAAATTGTGGCAGTAGGAAGATGCATTTCGGCAATTTTACTGAATGCAGCACAGAAGATATTCTTAGTTTGATGAATTACCCTTGTGACAAAAAACATAATGAGAACAGAAAATGGCCCTCTATGGGTCCTCTCCATTGACAGTGATTGTGACAGAGATGGAGTGAGCGCACTTTGCCTGCTCTCATTAGAGTCCAAAGATGGCTGCCTTGTTAGTGGCTTTTCACTGCATGCAATCTTTCTTACGGAGCACAGTGCTTTTCCGATTCAAACCTCCTCTATATCATGACACCACGGAGTCCAACTCCCTGGATGGGCCGCAGGAACCCCCTAGAAGGTTCTTCCAACAGTATGATTAGTAGCAAAAGCCTGCCTCAAGAGGCAACAAGAGATGGATTATGAAGTCTTATCAGTGCTTGTAAAAGCTGTGCCACTGCTCTTCAGGCAATCGCTCAATTCATACTTTTAATAGCTTAAGTGTCCTTTGAGACAATGCACAGACAGTGCGGCAAACATTGTTGCAGACAAAGTAAGAGCTATATTTAGCATTTCTATTTAATACACTTGCAGTTAGCTATGCAAGACTTGTAAATAGTTCTAAAAAAATTTTTTAAAAAAGTTCAGGGACATTTTAGAAACTTTGTTTTTATACTAGTTTTGCATTTTGACTATAGCAGCAAAACAAAAGGGGAAATTATTCCGCACCATAATACAGGGTAGACAACTTGATGCCCTCTAGACTGCAACTCCCATAATCTCTGACTATTAGCAATGCCGGGTGGGGCTGATGTGAGTTATCATCCAAAACATCTGGAGAGCACCAGCTTGACACCCTATGCCATAAATAGCCCAATAAACTAACATCATAGTGATAAAAGTTTGATTCCTTGAGCATACTATAACATGAGTTCAAGACAGCATTTTTTTTATTTAATACATTTATATCCTGAGTTTCTTTCATCATGAAATTCAAGGCAGCTTATATGTTGTCCCCAAATGGTTACCCATCCAGATATTGCCCAGGCTCAGACCTGCTTAGCTTCTACAAGGTGGCTGCATCATGTGCCCTCAAATCATGGCTACACTCAGACTACCAATATAACAGTAGTACTTGTTGGGTGTTGCAGTATTTGGCCATATGTCATCTGCATCTGTCACTTAATCACCCACATGTTTAGTTTTTTAAACAGTTTTTAATGCTTTATGTGTGTATGTTCTGTGTTTTAAAATTTTAAATTTTGTATACTTGTTTTTATCTCAATTTTAGAATTTCTGTAAACCGCCCAGAGAGCTCTGGCTATGTGGGCAGTATATAAGTGCAATAAATAAATAAATAAATAAATGGTTACCATGCAGTAAAGATAGCCTTTAGCCTGGCCACATTCATAGAATATCTAGTTTGGTGTATTTAATTTGTTCAATTCCTCCTATCTGGTTTTGATGATAAGTGAGGATTTATCCTTTCAGTGTGCTGTGATTTCCACCATGGCTTCTGTGAGGCAACTGAAGGTCAGGAACTTGTGAAGTGCATATCATTTGATCTTCAGGAGGAAAATTCAATATTTAAATGTCAGAAGGTGAAGACAACACTAGTTCCATGATTGCATTTACAGCATCAAAAATTATCCCCAGCAGAGCACAAAGATCCGTATGTAGCACAGTCTAATGAGTTAGAAAGGACTTCATCTGGTTCTGAAAAGTCACAAGACCTCTGTGCCATAGAGGAACTAGGAAGGCCCTTTCCCTGGTTGCTACCCACCTTGCCTCTGAAGGTGAGGGAGTAAGTGGATGATCTTTGTAGATAATCTTTACAGTTGAGCAGGTTCATGTGGGAGAAGATGGCCCTTCAGGTCTTGCAGTCTGTTCCTCCTATGTGTTTGATTGCTTACTGGCTCACAGGTTCAGGCCATAAATTAGCAAAGAAAAGAAAAGGTGAGAACTGATCTTGTTTCAGGAACTGAACTGAAACAAGAAGCCACCAGTACATTATGGGTACACAGATTATAAGAGCCTTTCTCTGTTCTCCCATCAAGCGCTTGAATTTCCCAAATTAGCTGGAGTAGTGATGAGGCTTCTTCAGCACTGCGACTCCCAACAGCTGAGCTTCTGGCAAAAAAGAAAGAAGTCCTAGATGAGATATAAAATAGGACATCTCCCCAGAGTGTTGCAGATCCAGGTGTGAGACCTGAATCCTTACAGCAAATCCTTTAATGGTGGCTCAGAAAACATCCCTTGTTTTGTTCCTGTTTCTTTTCTTTTGAGCTCATATGCTGCTAGTTGGGTTGGGTTCCCTTGCAAAGGCTTGAGAACCTTCACAGTAAGTTTTCTCTGTCTGTACTTGACAACTATAGGACAGCTGGATAACTTTTTAAAATGTAAGTTTGAAAGAGGTGTGTGTGTGTGTGTTTAATACTGGTTTGGGGGAAAACAAAAGTTGATGTGTTAAACAACGGAACTTGGAGACTTTACTTAACAAAGACTTAAACTTATGTTTTGTAACTCAGGTCAGCTTCGTTTTTGCTTATAGCATGTTAAATATGACTGGCTGGGTGAGTGGTGCATAAGCCATGGTGGGTTTTTTTTTAACTTTGGATAATGGAATGTAGTGAGTGCCGATGTAGTGGTTAGAATGTTGTACAGGGACTCTGGAGACCCAAATTCTAGTCCCCACTCAGCCATAAAGCTCACTAGTTGCCCTCCTGATGTTTTGGAGTACAATTCCCTGGATTCCTGACCATTGGCCATGCTGACTAGGGTTGATGGGCGTTGAAGTCCAGAACATCTGGAGAGCACCATCTTGGGGAAAGCTGTTGTAAGTAGAGAATTAGTTTTGACATCCATGCACCTTACTCCTGTTTTTCCTCAGCATCTTGTAAGCAGAAGTAAATTGCCTCTGAATATGGGCATACCCTTCTTATTGATATACCTCTCCTCTATATGAATTTGTCCAACCTTTTAAAAAAGACATCTGTCATTGTGACCCTCACAACATTTGGTGGTCATGAATTCTATACGTTATTTTGTTGTTGGATGCCTGTAATTCTCCTGAACTTACTGCCAATCACTGAATTCCAGGATATTGAAAGACAGAGAGAGAGATCTTCATTCATACATTATACACTTCCACCATTTTCTCCCCTTGTACTTAAATCAGAAAAACACATGTATGATAAACATGTAACTGATTGACATAACAAAGCTTTACCCCAGGACTGGGCACCCATAGTAGCTTTGGCTGGTGCTGTTCTAGCCTTCCCTGCCCAGATGGGGAGCGGACAGCCACCTCCCTGCTCGAGAAAAGAGTACTTTGGAAAGCACGGATCCAGCCAGTTCTGCCTTCTTTCCCAAGCCTTCCTGGATTAAAAAAAAGAGAGGCTTTGAGGTGCTTTCAGAAGAGGCTTTTGCCAGATCATTATCTTGCCTCATTTACGGAATTATTGGTGTGGGAGAGTGTTGTGCACACTAACCACTTCATTCATCTCTTTTATCACAGCAGAATACCCATTAAGGAAAAGAAGGTAGTTTAGCTGCATAATACTGTCCGAGCAGTGGTGCTAGGAGACCTACATCTGGAAACATCTTTGGATCCTATTGGAACTGGACTTTTTAAAGCCGTCTGTGTCCATGTGTATGGTGTGAGTGTTGAGAGAGTAGATGGGTGTTGGGAATGAATGCTACTTTTGTGAATGAGTGTTGTGAATGGATTGTGTGTGTGGAAGAGAGAAAGAGTGTGGGGTGGTGATGATCCTAAGACCATCACCACTACCCACTCATCCTTTCTCAAGGTAATCACCAGCCCACTCTGTTTCTCTTTCTCTCCTAAGATTCTTGAAAGGAATAGAAATAGTGTGGGGTAGTGATGATCTTAAGTACGAGAGAGGGAAAGAGGCTCTGGCAGTAGTTCCTGCCCCTTACCTCCAAGGAAATGTGGCTCTTGGGGGGGGGAAGTATTGCCAACACCTGCTTTAACCATTAGGAAAATATATGGTTGGGGAATTTAAAAAATCAGAGATTAATAAGAAATTCAGGCTAAGAAGTGAAGGGAAAACATATTTATATGGTGCTTGTGTCCCTTCTCTCTTCGGTTGTTTTTTAATCACTGAGGAACATCTAAAGCTACAATCACTTACAAAAAAGCTACTATCACTTACTAGCTTTACTACCAGGTAAGTGATAGGAAAGCTACTATCACTTACCTGGGAATAAGTCCCATTAAACTCAATGAAACATACTCCCATGTAGACATATATGGGATTGTGCTAGTCTGTTGCTGTAATCTAGGATTTCAAATAAATTGTCCCAGTGCATCAATCAGGTCCCCATGACCAGAATGCTTTTGACCCAGTGCCATGGAGCTTTGCAGTCCATACAGTTGGTGCCCCAAGTGAGTGGGTGTATGAGTGACTCTGGGACAAGTGCTCTCCAAGAGTATTTTTGATTAATTGCAGCTTGGTGTGTCATCAAAACCTGACAAACTGTGGTTAATCTTAAGTATGGTTTGTTTGACACAAGCCAACTTCAAGCTGTGGTTGACAAAGCTGGATTGTTTCCACTAACCATATTTAAGATTGACCACAATTTAGGATTCAGATGACACACTAAAATGTATGAAATTGGAATCAGAAGTGAAAGGTTCAGCTCTCCTCATGACCAGAGAAGAGGGAAGGGGGAGTGTGTAGTCCCAAGCATGACATCTGAACATGGTCATGGTCACAAATGGATTTGGAAAGCACCTACGCTGTTACCATTTAATTAGCTCTCTTCTTCTGTATTACTGGCTTCACATACTACTGCTCTAATTATCGTTACTGTTGCATGTACCTATTTTATTTGTGATTATGTTTTCGTTATTGGCATTTTTATTGTTTTATTGTTTTGATTTTTATTCATAAGTATTGGGTGCTTTTATAATTGTACATTGCTTTGAAGACTTTTGATGTAAAAATGACTCATAAGTACTATCATCTTATGTATGTTTATCCAAGACTAAGTCCCATTGAACACAGTGGGATGTAGTTCCAAATAAAGATGAATAGGATTATGGTGCATAGCTGCAATCCTATCTATAGTAACCTGGGATTAAGTTAATGGGAGTTACTTTTGAGTAGACATGTATCAGATTGCACTATCAGGCTGCAATCTTGTACACACTTCCCTGGATGTAAGTGCTATTGAACTAAATGAGATGTACATTTGATTAGACACCCACGGGATTGCACTGTAAATCAATTAAAAATTAATTTCAAGACTAAAACTTCAGAGCTATGAAGTTTTAGAAACCTAGTTTACTACAACAATAACACATTCTTGGGAGTGGTACCAAATTCTGATATTTTTCTTACTTGTGGAAAATGCTACTGATCTTTCTGTAAGTAAAAAATATAATACAATAACCTAGAAGAAGTATAGCATCTTGCCTCTGCAAATCAGGTATAGATTGGCTTGGATTGACGAATGAAGGCTGCATAGTTATTACCAGGGATGGACTGGATGTCCCTTGAGATACCTCCAGATTGCCTACAACTCTGTGTGATCTTTGCACTAGAGTCCTACAGACAGGTTCTAATGAGGTGTTGATTGCATTTCATAAGCTGGCCTAACTTGGTTAGCATTGAAAATAAAATTTCAAGTAGGTTAAAAATACCTTAAATACAAAACTTCTCACTTGTTCATGGAAATCCTCCCTACCCCACCCCGATGAATAATTTATTTTCAGACTATTTTGGTAAAATGTCTCTCGCTTGTCAGAGGAGAAGTGGAGCATTTTGCTGTTTAGGTAAATGGCCAGGGCTCTTGCAAGGTTATGCATAACAAGTCACTGGAAGAGGTTTCCGCTCTTCCTGATGTGCCCATTAAATGAATGGTGGCTGTCAGGAAGGAAGGAAAGGGAACGAAGTATATTTGAGAGGCTCTGGATGGAGAAGCTTCAGCTGTAGCACTTTCCTTGTGAGCGGCTCTGTGCTAATTTTGTATGTAGATGACGACGACAACAATGACATTTATATCCTGCCATATTTCTTCTTGTGAGGAGGAAGGTGGCTTACATGGTCCTCCTCTCCATTTTTATCCTCACCAAAACCCTGTGAGGTAGGTGAGGCTAAGAGTCCGTGACTGTGTGACATCACCAGCCCTTTCACTAGGCCCGTCACATAAACTCTTCTCAGGCCAAGCGCCACAACTTGAAAACCTGAGGGAAGGTTAAATAAAACCTTTCCTTTAGCTATGAGGGAAACAGGTTTAATATAGGATTTCTCTGAATATACTGTGGGTATAATCTGGTGTGGGTGTTTAACAACTGTAAGGCAGGTAAATAATGCCAAGCTGACATGTGGTATTTGGTAGCTAACAAAATAATAATAAGAAGAAGTTTATTGTTATTTAAAAGCTTTAAATAAAAATATACTTTCAATCCTACCTAATATAAACTCTCTACACACCAACCACCTCACTCTCTTCACACCAATCCTAAATCCATAGACTCCAAACTCTTCAATAAACAACTCTCTGTCACACGCACTACTCAGACTCCAAACTCACATACCTCACAAACTCCCAATATTCTCCTTATATACTCCTTCCCCCCCCCATTACCTCATAAACTGCACCCACTCAGTTCCAACATTCCATACTTACCAAACATACTAATCTAGACATATACAAGATACTCAATTGTGGGGTAACGCCACATGTCCCCCCAATTTCTTTTAAAACCTGAGTGAGGAACTGCTAAGTCCTTGACACAGGGTTTGGGGAATGTAAATGGGTAAACAAAACTTAAACCACAATAATAATTTAGATATATAATTTAGATATAAGTAATAATTTATTATTTATATTAACGACATTGCTGCAATTGAGAAAGTTGGGGTAAATGTCTGACTTTTTTAATCTGCAGCTTCATGGGAAAGCTCAGATCTGCATCTGCCGTGGGGCTTTCCCTTTGTACAGGCAGCCCCAGGGCATCTCAGCACTGGTTTTTACAGGTTCTAATCTTTATCTCAAGGGGCTCGTATCACAAGGTAAATGCAAAACTAAGTATTAAGAGAATCCTCTATTTCTGGCTCCTCTTCTTTTCGGGAAGAGATGTGATTAATGGTTATGCTATTCATAAACACATTTTAGAGTTATAGTGTGTGTGTGTGTGTGTGTAATGAAGAACTGGCATTGCCAAGACTTACCACTGATAGAACTATACCAGGCTGGAATGCAGCCACATTGATACTTCCCTCTTAAACATTTCTTTTTTCAAATATAAATATTAGAATACCTAGAAATGCCTGATCCTCCTCTGCTGTGCAGTGCTTCCCCATCCATAATCATGTCTGCTTAATTATATTCTGCCAACATTAATTTTACTCTCTTCTGTTTAAGGTCATTTATTACATATAAATATAGTGCTAAGAACCTACATTATATGTACCAAATGACTTTCAGCTATTATCTGCTGACCATACTGCTTCTTAGTAGCGTCTTACTCATACCGTTTACCTCTGCTTTCCAGCTGTGCTTCTATTTTAAAAGCAGGCTTGAAACCTTTTTAAATTTTCCTTTTCCCTGCATGACCTTTTAAGGACCATTTGAGCTTTCTGAATATACTTCTTTTTCCAGATGGAACATAAGAAGAACCATCCTAATCTGACCAAAGACCTAACTATTCCAGCACTGTTCCCGTAGTGGCCAACAGGATGCCCCAATGGGAAGCCCAAAAGTAGGCCATGAAAGCAATAGCATCTTCCCACTCACATTTCCTAGTGACTGGTATTCAGAGGCATAATGATTCTCTGATACTGGAGGTAATATACAGCCATAATGACTAGTATTCCTTTATTTAATCCACAGTGGGTTGCTGTGCCTGCTGGCAACCATTTTAAATATTCAGCCATGGCTGGGGATTACCATGGTTTGCCATGTCATCCAAACCCAGGCAACATGTTTAGCCTGGAGAAGAGAAGATTGAGGGGAGACATGATAGCACTCTTCAAATACTTAAAAGGTTGTCACACAGAGGAGGGCCAGGATCTCTTCTCGATCCTCCCAGAGTGCAGGACACAGAATAACGGGCTCAAGTTACAGGAAGCCAGATTCCAGCTGGACATCAGGAAAAAATTCCTGACTGTTAGAGCAGTATGGCAATGGAATCAGTTACCTAGGGAGGTTGTGGGTTCTCCCACACTAGAGTCATTCAAGAGGCAGCTGGACAACCATCTGTCAGGGATGCTTTAGGGTGGATTCCGGCATTGAGGAGGGGGTTGGACTCGATGGTCTTGTAGGCCCCTTCCAACTCTGCTATTCTATGATTCTATGAACATGGCTTGTTAGAGAGGGAAACAATCCTCCAATAACCCATGACAACAGGTCATGGGTTATTGGGGTTTTGTTTCCCCCTCCAACAATAGGGTGACCATATGAAAAGAAGGACAAGGCTCCTGTATCTTTAACAGTTGCATAGAAAAGGGAATTTCAGTAGGTGTAATTTGTATATATGGAGAAACTGGTGAAATTTCCTCTTCATCACAACAGTTAAAGGTGCAGGAACTATACTACAGTGACCAGATTTAAAAGAGGGCAGGGCACCTGCAGCTTTAACTGTTGTGTTGAAGAGGGAATTTCACCAGGTTCTCCATATATACAAATGGCACCTGCTGAAATTCCCTTTTCAATACAACTGTGAAAGATACAGGAGCCCTGTCCTCCTTTTCATATGGTCACCCTATCCAACAAGCAGCCTGGGTTTGGACTACATTACAAACCAGGCCTTGAATAGGCAACCTAGAGCCCATGGTCGCAGTGGCTTGACTACGTCACATGGTCATGCAAACTGCATTATAGCCTTATTCCCATTTTCTGTTGTCCTCTTGCAGACAAGCAGGAGGACAACAAACATCTTTATTCTAGCAGGCCTTTGTCTTCTAAGCTGGTATGTTGCTGAATGGATTTTTAATTGGTTAAGTACTATTTATTTCTTGTTGTGTTTAATGTTTTTTGTTTTTATGTTGTGTTTTAATTAAGAATTTGTTTTTACTCTGTGTTTTATTGTTAACTGCCTTGAGTACCATTTTTCGGTGAAAAAGGTGGTATATAAATGAAATAACTAAATTTCCATAGTTAATCAAATCCCTGCACATGGACTTCCAAATGTTGAAAATCATAATGTTGATAACAGTCTCCTGAAAGAAGAATCCTTCCAGGTTAGAATACTGTAATGCACTCTACATATGTCTGCCTTTGAAGGCAGTTCACAACTTCCGTCGGTACAAAGTGCACCTGCCAGGTTTTGACTGAAGCCAGCAGATTCGATTATTTTGCAGTGATCCTTCCTCCTCTACATTGGTTACCGATTTATCATCTCCATTGGGCTACCAATTTTTGGTTCTGCTCAGTGTGCTGGTTGTGACATTTATAATGCAATCTTTTGTATATTTACTCAGAAGTTAAGCCCCATGTATTTAGTGGGACATATTGTGCATAGGCTTGCAGCCATAAAATTCTAAATAGCCTGGTACTAAAGTATGTCAAGAATTGCGCCTCTACCCTCTAATGAGTTTACCTGAGCACTATGATACACTTCTGAGTGTGACCCTTCCCCCCCCTTTGCCATCAGATCTGTGGTTTGTAGGCACAAAAGACAGGATCTTTTGGGCCAAGAACAGTTAGCAAAAACTATTCTATTACCTTTCTGGAGATTGGGCTGGAAGAGATTCAACCTCCTCCTGCAGCCCCTTAGAGCCTTTCTACATGAGGCTTTTATTGTGCGCTCATGGTAATTTGCGGGTCCTTTTTTCCTTTTTTCCCCCTAACAGGGAAAGTATTATTTTTCCTCAGTGGCGTTATAGAACCCTTGTGTAACTGGGCAATCCCCCTAATGGTTGTGTAATGGAACATATAGAAAGGCAGAGAAAGAAAACTCCCAGGGGGGAAAAAAACTTGTGTAAAGGAGCAGATCTTTATCCCACAAAGAATATGGAAACAGAAGCCTCAGTAAAAGTGTAGATTAAAAATGTCTTGTAGAAAAGCCTTTATTCATACCCCCATATCTGCTCCAGAGGTTTGGGGAACTTTCTGTAGCTGTTTTGGGGGCAGAGGGACTGCAGCAGGGAAAGGAGGGGAAATCCCATTGTTGCTTGCATGACTTGGAATGACACCCATTGTTTTTAATCAAGATATGACAATTGCTTTTTCTGTAAATTGTTTTAGATTATTTTATTAAGGCTATTTTGTTATTGTTATTTTACTATTAGCTTTTGAAGTTCTGCTGTGTAGATGTGATCATTTATTCTTTCTCGGTGGTGGCTCCCCAATTATGGAATGATCTCTCTAATGAGGCCTGACTGGCACCAACATTGCTATATTTTGGTGCCAGATGAAAACTTTTCTGTTTTTGCAAGCATTTATCAATATGTGATAAGCTTCATTGATCCTGGATCTGTTTTTATAGTTGTTTATAAAGTTGTTTATAGTTTCTGTGTATGTTGCATGTTTTTGTGGTTTAAAATTTTGTATATTGTTTTTAATTGTTTTAATCTTATGTAAACCACTCAGAGAGCTTCGGCTATGGGGCGGTATAGAAATGTAATCAATAATAATAATAAAATAATAATAATAATAATAATCAACATGTGGCTGAGACCATCCCAAAAGCAATGTGGCAGAGGTAATAGTAGTCTGAAATGTTATATAAAATAGGTGGATAAAATACATACAAAACAACTCCAACACAACCAAAAAGCATCACTCACAGAATTTTATAGTACTTAAAAAAAACACCTCAAGTTTCGGTTTTGGCAAGTATCTAAAGGAGGGATGGGGAATGTGGGGCCCTCCTGATGTTTTTGGACTGCAACTCCCAAACTTCTTCACCATTGTTCTGTTGGCAAAGGCTGATGGGAGTTGCGGTCATAAGAACATAAGAAGTGCCATGCTGGATCGGACCAAGAGTCCATGTAGTCCAGCACTCTGTTCACGCAGTGGCCAATCAGCCATCGGCCAGGGACCAACAAGGTGGAACAGCACCTTCCCACCATGTTGCCCAGCAACTGGTGCACACAGGCTTACTGCTTCGAATACTGGAGATAGCATATAACCATCAGGGCTAGTAGCCATTGATACCCTTTGCCTTCAGGAATTTATCCAACCCCCTTGTAAAGCCATCCAGATTGGTGGCCATCACTACATCTTGTGGTAGTGAGTTCCATAATTTAACTATGCACTGTGTAGCATAGTTCTTTATTTGTCCTGGATGTCCCACCAATCAGCTTCATGGGATGATCCTGGGTTCTAGTATTTTGAGAGGGGGAGAAAAATGTCTCCCTATCTGCATTCTCCATACCATGCATAATTTTATACACCTCTATCATGTCTCCCCTTAGCCTCCTTTTTTCCAAGCTAAACAAACCCAGTTGATGTAACCTTCCCAACAACATCTCGATGGCCACACATTCCCTATCCCTGATTTAAGGGAACTGGTCCATATTTCATTGGTAGACACGGAAAACCCCTCTCTCCGCACTACCACAGTTTGAATGCATTGCAGAAGTTTTTAAGAGGTGCATTTTGTTGATTTTAAAGGTCTTAAAGGGACGCTGGGGAGAAGGCTTTTCTGACGCATGAAACAGTTAAGGACTTTATGGATAAAAATCAGCTTCAGTGCCTTAAACTCTGCCTTAAAAACAACAGGATGTCAGTGCTAATATTGGAGTACTGTTGGAATACGATCCCAGGAACTTACCCCAATCAGTAAGTAGTTAATAAATCGGTGTGCCACACATGCAATAGTTATCTATAACCACCCAATATGACAAAAGGACCTTGTGAGCCTATGTGATCTTGAAATACTGTCAATAAGTATCTGCAAAAACATGACTAATTTTTGGCATGCCCACTGTATAGAGGAAAGTTCTTCTTTCTTCCCTGGATCTCCCAGCTCTTGTCAATAATAGATGGAGACGGAGCACATTTGTATTTTATTCTATGCTCTCTACCATGATTGTAGATGCATTTTTTAAAAACTGTGCACATGTAATGTTCCTAGGCATTTTAAGGTCTGCAACATAGGGAGGGAGCTGCCACCATGTGTGCATCCCAGCTGGGTGCTTATTCCAGTTCAATGCATACATTTTGAAAGTACTGCTGCTTGCTTGTGCCATCCGGTTCTCTTGCTTCCCCTTGTTTGCGCTAAACCCATCCTGCTTGTGGTCTATAGCTTGCAATTAGCACTACTTAATAGCTGTTAAATAGGGTAATTGGCTGTTATCCTCACAGAGGTGTTCCTTCAGCAGCTGATATTTCTCTATGAACCAAGCTAACAGCCGTTGAGCTCTAAGAAGAAACCTAAAGTAAAATTCAATTATTTCCTTGCTCTAAAAACTTTGGGTTCCTTCCTGGCCTGTACATTTGGCGGCAGGGGGATGGATTTTCACATTATCTGTTTCTAGTAAGCAATAATGTGGAAGTGATCACAACAGATCACAGATTTCCATAGGGATATATTGTAGACATGTTTAGCTTTCCAGAAAGGGATGATGAAGACTTAAATGCTGTTCACTAATTGGCTTCTCCTCCTGCAGTGTTACCATATGTGATTAGAAAGAGCTGAAATGCCAGCTGAAAAAATAGCTGAGGAAATTGAACCAACATCAACCATAGTTCTTACTCATCGTCTGGATTCTTAAGATGCTTTGTCAGGCAGGTCTGGCCTGTGTTGGGAAAGTGTAACATATATAAACTCCACTCTTCCATGATATTTGTCAGCTCAAAGTTAGGTGTTTCTTGAAATGGTCTGGGAAGAAAATAGGAACTTGAAAAAGCTTCTTCTTTTTTTTTTCCTTTTTTTTTTTTGGTTGATTTTCAGCAAAGAACGTACTCAATACATTCCATAGCATACATGAAAGCACTATGAATATATCAAACAGATGAGGTGACTTGATCTGAGGTCTACAAAAAATATGATTCCTAAGAAGGATGCAGATGGCAAAGCTAGTAAGTGGGATTATACATAATCTGTAAAGGGGATCTAGGGGAAAGACCAGAGCAGAAGTTACACTATTGAGTTACACCATTGTTTCTTGCCTGTGTACATCCACAATGGTCTGGATTGGCCAAAGAATGGGCTGATGCAGTTATACAGCTGAAATGGCCTGGCTCTGGATAGAGAGAGTGCCTAGGAGGCAGACGTGAGCTGTGCTGAGCGTTTTAAATAAGGAATATGATGGGGTGGGGATGAGAGACCAGATGTTACTATTCCCTTAAATCAAGCACATGTCTCACATTTAAGTGTACAGTGATAAAAGCTTGGGCCACGAGCCGCTACATGGAGAGTTTGGTCTACTGAAGTGACAGATGGAGGGAAGAGGAATAATTTGTTTGGTGCCTCTGGAGGTAGAGACACTTTCATGCAGTTGTCCTGGCCAAGTGGAGAATTTGTTACTTTGCAGCTGAGATAATCCATATGACTGTAGATCAAGTTGCACAAAGCAACTCAGTAGAAAAGCAACCTTCACCTGCCTACCCGTCCTATGTTACAATAAAAATACAAACACGCTACTTCGTATACTTCTGGTGTTGGATACTTAGCTTTTGAAACTGTGAGCCTTCTAGGGGCTCATCTGCACCAAGCAGGATATTCCACTATGAAAATGGTATATAAAAGGCAGGAGCCACACAATTGCTTTACAGTGGTATTGAAGTGCACTGCAGGATCTACACTACTGCTTTTATAGCAGTATTGAAGTGCACTGGCAACTGTTGGGGCCCATGGCACATTTGCACCAAGCAGGATATAACAATGAAAGTGGTATGAAAGCGATATATGTTATGTGTCATGGGCAACAACAGTTGTCAGTGCACTTCAACACTGCTATAAAGCAGGAGTGTGGCTCCTGTCGTTTATATACCGTTTTCATTTTGCTTTCATAGTAGAATATCCTGCTTGGTGTAGATGAGCCCTAAGTTGACAAATACATGCTACTTTTGATTTTTCTACTCATAATTTCTATGTACTTTTCATATTTGTTATAGAACAACACTGAACTTGTATAGGGTACAAGCGGGAATGGGGGGAGGTTTAAATTAGACATTGGCAAAGATTGCCTTTACACTTCACTAGGTAGACTATAATTAGTCATTGACTATCATCTGCCCGTTTTTCCCTACCCTGTGCCTGCTTACCCTTCCCTGTACCTGTTGGCATTCTCTTCCCCTCCTTATTGTTTTACTATGATTTTATTAGATTGTAAGCCTATGCGGCAGGGTCTTGCTATTTACTGTTTTACTCTGTACAGCACCATGTACATTGATGGTGCTATATAAATAAATAATAATAATAATAATAATAATAATGCACAGGTGTCCTGTAAGCTTGAGGTCTACAATGTAGAGTCCTTCGGCACCAGGCTCCTTGTCCCTCCTGATTTTTATTTCATTTCTTAAGTTCTTTTAAGAGTTTTTTTTAAAAAAACTAAAATGCTGACATGTCACAAGGTGAAGGGCTGCTCTCCAGTGCCATCTTAATCTGAGTGCAAAAGAATGACTTTTTGTTTTGAAGATCCCACCTCTGCCTTCTACTTGGGTTTTTGGGCAAGTGACTTTCCTTTCAATTTGGCATCTGGAAAATGAGTGCTTTGTGACCAGCCATGACCACTGTGGCAGCAATTTTTTGAAAGCACCCATGACGCACTTTCAAAATGTCCTTGCTGTGAGCTGACCAGATAGCTGAAAAAAATGTCTGTCATGTGTCGACCCCATGAGTTCACACACTCAGAGGAACATAATGCTGTCAGTTCTTCCATTGCTGTAGGATCGAAGGAGCCAGCTGAGAGGCCCCATACCATCAGGATATGGTTCAGTAAGGATTGCAGGATCAAATTTATATGAATGTATACATCAGCCCATAAGGGGACAGGTGTAGAGGTGAGTTGTATATTTGAAAACACATAGTGAACACACAGAGAGCCTTGGCCAATCCCATCCTTGACTGCATGTACTGGATGTGTAGTTTTTAAATAAATGTCTGCTCTCAATACATGTTGGTGGTCACCATGCAGACACTGACGGCTTTTCTACTAGAGGCTATTAATTCACAGGAGTTACTTTTGGATTCGTTGCAGAATTGACAGCCAAACACTACACAAGGAGCATTTCCTTCCCTGTTCTTCTGCTGCATAACCTCTAAGTGACACTGTGGTATAGCAGATCAGCCAAATTCACAAGTGGAAACAGCATTTTCCTTTGCTTTCAGAAATCATACGCCATTTTTCCTGCTCTAAAAAACACTCATGAAAAGTACTGTTTACAAACAAAAGCAAAACTGTAGGGTTACAACTTTGTCTAAAGAATCCATAAACAACCGTGCATAGACAAGCTGTGCGGTTTTGCTGTTTAATGCTTGTTTTGTAATGTAAGTTTTGTACTGTTTTAATAATGTTTGCGGTTTAAAGATATATTTGCTGTGTGTACTGCTGGAACAAGGTTGTTAAGTAGTTAATTCTAGTGGGAGGGGGAGTGAGTGACTGGGATGTGAGAGTGAATGTTGATTGGCTGGTGGTTCAAAGGTTAGGGTTGGTGGTTAGCAGGGCGTGGGAGGAGTTAACAGAGAAGCAGTTAGTGAGAAGTGTGTGAAGAGTGAGAGGAGAAGGGTTTTGGATCTGTCAGAGAAAGGGTCTAGATTTAATGTAGAAACAGCATGTTTTATTAATTTGGAGAACAGAGTGAAGGGAGGAGAGATAGTGTAGTCTAGAGGATAGAGTAGGAAGGGTTGTATATGGAACTGTACTGAAACATATGCTTGAACCTGATGAAGGCATTACGTTCTTAAACTGCATAACCTTACTTGTTAATAGACATTCTTTTTGTTTCACACTGGAATGTTTTGTGAGGTATCTGAGGTAGGGTACAGCGGAAGGGAAGGTGCGAGTATAGGGTTGCTGGGCTGGGCTGCTGTGATGCCAAACAAGGGTGGCGATCACAGAGACAGTGAGTAGCACTCTGATGCCCCGTTCCATTGCTGAGATAAATAATAATAATAATAATAATAATAATAATAATAATAATAATAATAATAAATTTATTTCTTGCCTGCCTCTCCATTTTGATCGAGGCGGGGAACAACAATAAACGATAAAATACATAGTACTCAATTAAAACATAATATACGTTGTTAAAAACATCCTAAAAACAGTTTAAAAACATCTTAAAATTCCCCTGGATAGGCCTGCCGGAAGAGATCAGTCTTTGATTTACAGGGAAGAATAAAGGAGGACCAGAGGGGACAATAAATGCCTCGTGCAGAAAAGCTCACAGTGAACATCTTTCACGTGAATAAGCACATATTTGTCATCTCCACCCAGTCCCTGAAACAATACTTGCTGGATAGCAGCCAGATAGTCTCAGAAGTCAAGTTCATGGTAGGTGCTCCTCATGCTGTGAAGCTATCTTTGTTAAACACAAGGAGAGTAAGCACTTAGGAGCAGTTTGTGTTTCAGGGCCACTGATTCAACACCTTGTGTCAAAAGTGATGGGTAGCAATATGCCAATTGCCAAATGGGTATGTTAACACAATAGTTACACTGTAACTAGTTCAGTGTGTATCTGCGTCGAAAGAACCTGCTTTGTAAGTGCTATTAACACTGCTGGGCCTGACACCATAATTAACTCATCTTGTATCGTGCTCCCCACCCCCACCTCCGCCTCCAGTGAGAGCATCTCTAGTATGTGTCTTTCACTGATGATAAATCATGGTACAGTTTCACAGTATGAGGTCCAGGCGCTGGTAACAATTTATCACCACTGGACTTTTCTTTTCAGCATTGATTTATAGTATATCTGCAACCTTCTCAGCAAGGAAGATTAATTATAGTAACAAATAAAAAGTGTTTTAATGGTGGGCATCTATCAAACAAAGCAACCTAACATTTAAAGCCATTTAAACTAGGAATATAATTTGTCAGTGGCTGAAATTGATTGCAAAGGAGGGGCTTCTTTTTAGACACCTTATTAAATTGTATTTAGTCTATAACTTGTCTCAAGCCTTCAGAAAAGGGCAGGATATAAATGTAAATAAATAATAAATACTATCTTAATATTGAAGGAACTCATTCATGGTAATATAATTGTCATATGGAGAAGTGATTTGCCCTTTCAGGAAGTTTGATCCTGCTTTTGTATCAGACTGGGTATACTATATATTTTTTAAATGGCCTATTGAGGGGGGAAAGCAGGATTTGAAAACTTATTAGGTAGACTAGACGTAAAAGCAAACTTATCTTTAAAGAGGATACATCACCTTATGTATCAACTTGAAGGAAAGCTATTATACCTTGAAATTTCATTGGTATTGTATTCTATCCATATGAAATTGAATATACAAAACAGGACATGGTGAATGTGGGAGCTGTGGTTGAACAGTGGCTGATTTATCACATACATTTAAGAACTATCCTGGTAATTGTCCGATACTGTACTTCTGCCATAGCTTATACCAAAAAAGGTAAAGGTAATGGAGGGAAAAAATGGGTGGGAGATCAATTTGACTGCTAGAACCAAGTGGTGAGTTCTGTAAACTGGCATGTATATCCAGGAGGGGCCAGGCTGATCAATCCCCTGTTGCAGGTATTCTTGGTTGGTTGCAAGTGGTGATGCAGCTACCCAATGGCCCTTGATCCTCTTGGCTGGTGACAGAGTGACCTCAGTTATTTCAGGAATGCGGAAGAAGCACTTTTTTCTGGCCAGTGGATGGAGCTGCTCTTTTTCTGGCCAATAGCTGGGCCCGTCCTGGACTTTCCCTTGTCCCAATATTCTTTCTGGCAGAGAGGGGGTGCAAACTTCCAGTGGCCCTTTGGCTTCAGCCACTGGCCAGAGGAATGAGCAGCCTTTCCCTCATGTCTTCAGTCTCCGGGTAAGTTAGTAACCTTAATCGTCTTAAAACTGTGTGTGTGTCAATAAATAAAATCAACATCATGCGGCCACAGATGTATGCAGTTGAGAACAATAGCATTTGTTCCCAAGAAAGCATATATAGGATTTGAGCTAAGGTCTATTCTCCCCTACGAGGGAAGGTTACATCAACTGGGATTGTTTTGGTTGGAAAAAAGGAGACTAAGGGGAAACATGACAGAGGTGTACAAAATTATGCATGGTATGGAGAATGTGGATAGGGAGACATTTTTCTCCCTCTCTCAAAATATTAGAACCCTGGGTCATCCCATGAAGCTGATTGGTGGGAGATCCAGGACAAAAAAAAGGAAGTACTTCTTCACATGGCGCATAAATTATGGAACTCACTACCACAAGATGTAGTGATGGCCACCAATTTGGATGGCTTTAAAAGTGGGTTGGATAAATTCATGGAGGCAAAGGCTATCAATGGCTACTAGCCCTGATGGTTGTATGCTACCTCCAGTATTCGAGGCAGTAAGCCTGTGTGCACTAGTTGCTGGGCAACATGGGTGGGAGGATGCTGTTGCACCATGTCCTGCTTGTTCATCCCTGGCCGACAGCTGGTTGGCCACTGTGTGAACAGAGTGCTGGACTAGATGGACCCTTGGTTTGATCCAGCATGTCACTTCTTATGTTCTTATGACATAGACAAGGGGTGGAGAAATTCATAAGTAAGTGTGTGTGTAGTATGGGTTACACTCAGATATAACAAAACTGCAGCTAAAATAGCCAAAGCCTTATCCCCCACCCTGCAAAAATCTGTCCTATTAAACATATCTTGAAGCAGCTCCAGAATTTGTCTGCATCAGAGGGAGAGGGGAGACATCTGCCATTTGGCTCCTCCTTTCCCAGAAGTATCTCCCTCGGTGGCCATTCCATCTGGCCATTAATTAAATCTTTATGAAGAATTACTGCCTGAATTTGCTTGTTTTTCAGTTCCTTTCTCATCCTCAACCCTCTCGTTCCACTCTGTACCATGTCTATTAGAATATAAGCTTATCAGAAGAGAATATCTTCTTTCGTTCATCTTTGTACAGCACTTTAAAAAGTAAATAAAAATAAATTAATAAATATGAGGAATACACGCAGGAACTTTTCCTGTCATGTGCTGTGTCATCCTGAACTGGACACTGAAAGTCCACTTGGCTTAGAGCCATGGTCAGTCTTGACTTTGCCCTGTATGTTGATCACACTATATTTTCAACGATACACTTAAAGCCTTCTAGGTGTCAACTGGATACATATGGTGTTTGAATCAGGCCTTAGAGTCAGGCTTTTGTGGATCTCCAAGGGAAACAAGCTTCTTCAAATCAGAGGATCAAACAACAGAGGCTCGTGGCCCCAAGGTCAGTGGGGCCGTGAATCCACTTTGGGTTTCAGTTAGAACTCTAAAGGAGCTACCCAAGGTGCTGAACACAATTCCCCAAATAGGTTCAGCACTGTGAATAGGAGTTCTGACTGAAACCCAAAGTGGATTCATCGATCCACTGACATTGGAGCCACAAGCCTCCACTGGGATCAGACAGTTCTTCTATTTATGCCCTCACCCTTTGTGTGTGATGCCCAGAATGTATCACAGAATCATAGAGTTGGACAGGGCCATTTAGGCCATTGAGTCCAACCCACTGCTCAGTGCAGGAATCCAGTTTAAAGCATCCAAGACAGATGGCTGTCCAGTTTCTGCTTGTACTACTGGAAGGCTACCTGTGAGAGACTATAGAACCTGCTACATACAGCATCACCATGTGGGGCTAAGTCGGGTCATCCATTGTTTATCCAGACATTAATGGTTGGTGTTTGGTAAGTGACCCAATTTCCCCTCACACTAAGTGCTTATGTCTCAAACTAAAACTAATGCTGTGTGCACTGCAATCTGCGGAAATCAAATGACCCAGGAGCCAGAAACCAGGGGACAGATCCAACAGTGCCTGTGTGTGAGCACTATCGATGTTGAGCTACTGTTGGTTTATGCTAATGCAACATTAATAGTGCAAGTGCACAGACACTATTGGATACTTCTCTAGGAATCATGCCAGGGGATAAGAGCTGAGGGACAAAGCCAGTAGTCAGGACCAAAGGGTAGGTCGGAACCAGAGGACAAACCAGGAGGCAGGATTAAGGAGCAAGCTAGAAATCAGGACTGTAGAACAATAACAGGATACAGGAACACACCAAAGCTTAGGAAGGCTATGTTGCTCAAGCAAGACTCAACTGGAACAGAAAGCTCTTTTATGATCCTTCCTGTCCGGGGCCTGAGAGTATATCACTGCCTAGGTCAGCAGTGGGGAACCTTCAGCCTATGGGCTGAATCCCTCCATCCCCAATCTGCCTGCTGATGCCCCTCACTTAAGCCTCTTCTTTCAGAAAAGGCAGCTCTGTCGGGAGCCACTGTCTCAAGGCACTCCAAGCACCTAGGGGGCAGCAGTTCAGCTGTTTCCTGTGAAGCATGGACCAGGAAGGATTGCAAGGAGGCAGGGCCAGTCTTCCCATGAGGCATGGTGAATCCCCCACCTCAGGTGGCAGAGCGAAAGAAGCAATGAATTGCACTGCTTTTCACCCTGCCCCACTAGGAAGGCCACCATAGCCGCCGCCTCCAACAGATGCTCTGGAGCGCCCTGCCAGTTGTTCTCCTGCCGTGGCATTTGCCAAGGCAGGAGAGTGAAGCTGGTGGGGTCTATGGAGCAATCGTCCACTCAGCAATGTTAGTGGGTGCTCTGGAGAGCCCTGCCAGTCCCACTCTCCTGATGTGGCAAATACCATGGTGGTGCTCTCTGGAGCAGCCACCCATCCTATATTTCAGTCTGAGAATGGGCAGATGCTCACAGCCACCGGCCTTCTGGCCTTCACTGAGAATCCTCTCAGTGGGAACCAAAGGGCAGGCCAGCTCTCTGGAGAGTCGCGTCAGCTGAGGAAGCCAGCAGCAGGGCTCTTCAAATAGCCAGGCAAGCTGAAATGCCTACCTCTGAACCTCTGGAAGGGGTGGCCATTGGGTAGAGCAGCAGTTCTGTAATCGTTGGTTGTGACTACAGAGACATTTCCATACAGAGAGAAATTAAAATAGAAAAAAGAAAAGAAAAAGTACAATGCAGTCTGAAATGCCATTCTTACAATCCTCTGCTACACTTGATGACATGACCATTGGTTGACTTAAGTGCATTCAAAATAGCATTTCTGTCTTTCACACATATACGCCAACAGCAAAAAAGAGTTTCACAATTGCTTTAGAGAGCAATCCTATGGCCCCTAGACAGCGTTACTCAGATTCCTGGATCCGGGGCTAGAGAACAGTGGTCCAAACGTTTCTATCTGTGCTCTTGCCCTTTCCCCCTCCTCCTCACAGCCGGCACATCCCCAGCCTCCTTCCCTCCCATATGCCTCACCTAAATGGGCAAAAATTCCCATCTAAATTGCAGACTGGAAGCCGCAGGGCTTTGGATACTCTTAAGCCTCCAAGTTCGGAGGCTTACAAGTATCAAGGATGGATCTTAAATACTGTTGTGGTTATATTAAGCCAGTGCTTTCCCATGTGTTCTGGCTGCCAGCCATTTCAAAGTGTTGGTATTCAAAATCCTAAATGGTTTTGGGCCAGGATACCTGAAGGATCATCTCCTCCCACATGTACCTGCATGGACCCTGAGATAATCCTCAGTGGCTGTTCGAAGTGTTAGCCCCCTGTTGCGTCACAGATCGAGCAGGAGTGAAGCTCCAGGATTAGGAGTGCAGCACCAGGATCCTGCCCTTTGAATTTAAAGCCATAACCTTGAGAAGAATGGCCCATATAGAATATTACATTATAAATACATTTACATTGCATTCCTTGATCTTGGTGTGTGCTAATTGTTTATGTCAGATCGTGGTGATAGCAGTTACAAAAGTCCATCTCTAAGGCTGAGACAAGTGAACAAACGTATTCTTTTCCCCTCAAGGACAACATGGGTAGAGGATGTGGGGTATATTCTGCTGTGAATCTATCCACAGTTCTTCAGGCTTTGATACAGTGTGCTTCCAGATGGACCAATCAAAATACATCATGCAGCTATTCCATCTTCTGATCCTTACAGATTATTTGTAGAACAAAAACAAACAAAAAGATGCAAGAAGCCGTAGGAAAACATGGGGAAAGATGAGATTGTTCCCCCTCCCCCACACCCATGAATGAGGCAGGGCAATTGCTTGATAAAAGCCTCTTCTGGAAGCAGCCACAGATGCCCCGTCCCAAACCTGTTCTGACTATAGGCTAAATACAAAACTACTGTACCTAATAAATTCATTGAAATCTGCCTTTACGCCACGCTAGAATTTCACAACTGCAAGCTTGATAGCCCCTATTTCTGGCTCTAGTAATTTTCAAGCTCTCAGAAAGTAATAATTTCTGTTAATGCTTTAGAAGTAATGCTTTAGCTTGGGCCTCCTCCAGGTATTCATCTCATTCCTCTACAGGAAACTGTAATTGTTGAAAATTTCCTAGTTCTTCTCCCACACAAAACATAGAAGATAATTTCAGGATTTATTTTTTGTGTGCCCTTTTCTAATGGCTCAATTACTCCTTCGTTCAAGAAGCAGGAGACATAGGCATGGGTTGGATCCAGGTATTCTCTTGCTGAGGAGCCCAATGATTATGGTACTGTGTATAGCCAATATACCCATAGAGACCCAAGAGTTTTGAAGGTCTGGTTAATTTTTTGGCAAGATGATTTTAAAAAGACCTATATAGGATTTATTTCCATCCAATGTATAATCTTTTCTTTTTTCCCCCCAGCTAGTATTGCCAGAATATTCCATCCATAGCCTTTTCTGTATAATGTTTCTTTGTGCTCAAGAATGGCTGACCCTTGGTTTGAACATTCCTCTGCTTTTCTACCATTTCTGGAGGTAAGTCCTAATCCTACTTAGAGTCCAACTTGCTCATGAGGTTGCCACCTTTAATCTCCCCTTACCTGGCTAAGGCTCCAGGCTGTTAGCAGCTGCAAGACAGGCAGAAATTCAACAGGTGCTATTCCCCCTATGTGAATTTGCAGTGAAGGAGAAGGCCATATCTGTTAACTTGTACCTGTAATGGAGTTGCTGAAGGCACAGGCACTTTGCCAGGTGAAAAAAGAGCAACCGTAGACCCAGTACATAAGCTGTTAGGATGTGATGTGATGTACTGACTGCTGCATAGAAAAAGATGCCATTGCTTAGTGGCAGTGCACATGCATTGCCTGCCTGCAGAAGATTCCAGATTCAGTTCCCAGTACCTCAAGTTAAAAGGATCTCTGATAGCCCAGCAGTTACTGTGGAAGACAGTGGAGGCTGGTGGCTCTGATTTTGGTGGGGGCCAGAATGCTAAAGGAGCTATCCATGGTACTGAACCCTACCCCCACCTTGAATAGGTCCTTTAGAGTTATGACTGAAACCAAAATGGATTCACAGCCCCACTGAAATCGGAGCCTCCACTGGGAGAAGATCCGTGCTTGACTCTGCCATTCAGGGTAAGCACTTACTGGGCTAGATGGCAGAGTATAAGGCAGTTCCATAGCCCTATTCAGGTGTTTCCCTCCTCACTCATTTCCAGTTGCATGAGGTGGGGGGTGGCAGAGAACAGAAGCACACTCTCTAGGCTGTCTCCTCCTTTGTATCCCTGTTAGTGGCCTTCCATGCATTGGGAATTGAGCTTTTGCAGCCAGGGGTATTCTATACTCATGTAGATTCCCCCATGCAATCTAGGCCCCTGGAAGATCAGGGTTCTAAATTGTACAGGGCACCTGCACAAGTAGAAATGGCTCCTCACTGTAGATGTTCAGCTTCCATAGCTTGGAGGATGGTGGGGCTGGCAACAGGGCCAAGAATCACCTGAATAAGGAATCACCTGAATAAGGTTCCTATGTTCACATTATCCTGTACTGTTGTTACAGGGGGAAGAAAGCCAGTGTTGCAGGCAGATGACAAGATATAATCATATGTATATTTGATGTGCTTTTGTGTAGAAAGGTTCTACACTAAATTAGGACCAAATGCCGTGTTTGTTGCTACAAAACAGAAACCAGAGAAAGAACTTCAAAGGCAGGGAGTTTTCCCAACCACACAGCAGGATCTTTCGGGCAGAAAGTTGCTGGAAGGGACCCCAGACACAATGGATTGCAACTACTATACTTTCAATTATAAAAAAAAAAATCTTCAAGAGCCAAGAACATGCAAAAGATCTTGCTCGCTGCATGGGTGGCCGTGTAGACCCTCATGCATTGGACTCTTGCAGGCCCTGCCTTTCCTTGCATTTTTTAATGTTGTGCTGAAATGAAAAATCCATGTAGATTTTGCAGGGGGCTGGGAAATCAATATTCCAGCTGTTCATTTTTCTTGAAATAAGTGCATGAGTTTCATTTTCTGATATAGTATTTCTGTATCTGGATTCCTTTCTGGGGGGGAAAAAGCCCTGCATGCTTGGAAATGTGTAGGGGAATACTCAAAGAAGGAGACAGAGAACAGCATTCGTGAGGATTTGTGGCTTGGTATAAGTTCATTCAGAACACTACAGATTCTCTCCAGGTGTTTCCTTCTCTTTTTCAGGTACTTCCATTGTCCAGCAGACAGTACAGAGCTAGCGTATGACCCACCTGCAGTAATGAATGCAGATACCCTGAGTTACTGTCAAAGAGAGGCCTGGTGTAAACTAGCGTTCTATCTTCTTTCATTCTTCTACTATCTTTACTGGTAAGATTGGACTCACTTCCCCCAGGAACACTGGCATAGAAGTTAGAGCAGCTTCCTACACCCTGGTAAATGGTATAACATCCATCACCCCCAGCAGCAGGCTATTTGGATGCATCACGTAGGGAAGAATGTCTTAGCTGGTGGAGCAGTTTGGAGTGGTTCAGAAGTATGAAGGACATACAGCTACAGCAGCTGAGAACAACCCTTGCAAAGAATAGGCAAGGCATGAGTCTATTTTCTGAGAGTTTCAGATTCGTTAAGTGAGCTTCCTATACTCTATCAGTGACCCCTCCTCTTTGGAACTCCCTGCCCCTGGAGATCAGACAGGTGCCAGTACTAGGCTGCTGCTTCCGGAACCTCCTGAAAACAACTCCATTCCACGAAGCCTTCCTCAACTGACCAGCCACCCTTTGTATTGGTCCTTTGTTTTAAATTGAACAATTTTAATTTGCTGTTTTTATTTTTCTTTCCTTTTTATTCCTATGCGCACCAGAATCTGTTTTAGACATGGAGCAATATATAAATATTGTAAATAATAATAAATAAATACAAGGGTGGTTAATAAGCCATGGTGGTGTGTTAACCACCCCCATGTGTGCTGGTTGTGTGCCGCCTGATTTTCCTGATTACGCTTGCCAGGCATGGCTTGTCGTGATGTCTGAACCTGGTGAGGATGGCTGGCTGGGGTGGTTAATAAACTACCCAGCAACCCTAGTACAGGCCATGGATTCTGAGTGGCTTGTTAACCATCCCAGCCACCCAACCTTGCCGGGTCCAGACATCACAACTAGTTGCGCCTGGGGTGAGTAATTAGATAAATTGAGCGGCAAACAACCGGCACGCGCCAGGTTTCTTAACAAGCCATCGTGGCTTGTTAACCACCCTGGTGTCTTGCAAACCAGCTCAACCAGTGTTCACCAACCAGAAAATAACAGTGGTTCTATTTATGGTGCTCTTACATTGACTCACAACAACGTGACTTTTCCCGATCAGGTCTCACAGGGGGAAAAGACTGCTCACACTCAGGACATTATAAATGATGAAATCCTGTAATGTATAAGAAAACTAACAACTTTCAGGATGTTTTTGTGACAGAGGGACCTCTAGAATGGGTGGGCAACACACAGGCTGTAGACCACATGTGCCCCCCCAGGCCCCCCCCCCCGACACTGATAATGAAAAAAAGAGGGGGCAAAATAGTGGGTTGATCTGGCAGCAAATTGCTATAGAGGTTTAGAGAAGACAAATTTGGCTTGAAAACTTCCATAGTGGCTCTGGAGCCACTATGGAGGCTTAGAACAGACAGATTTAGTTTGATTTCAAGCTAAATCTGGCTGCTCTACGCTTCTTTAGCAGTTTACTGCCGAATTTCACTGGTAAACAGCTACTCCCTCCTTTTTTGCTGCTGCCGGTGTGGCCATGTTGGCAGGAATGGAGCCCATGGTGGTGGAGAATTAACTCCCAGACCGCTTGAAGTTGCAGACTCCTGCTCTAGAACTTGTGGTGTCTCAGTTATATTGGTTATGTGATGCTGTGTTATGTGATGCTATTTTCCCAGTTGCAGACATGTGAGCTGGTTGCCATGCAATCAGCCCTTGCCAATGAATTTTCTTGTTAATTTACGCAGGTGTAGTATCAAAGCCCATTCTCTGAGGTAGCAGCGGTTTACACATGTACCCTACTTAGGGAGCAATCCTATGCATGTTTAGATAGAAAAAAAGTCCTACAACTCCCAGGATGCCTTAGCATGGCTGGCTGGGGTATGCTGGTAGTTGTAGGGCATTTTTCTGTCTAAACAAACATAGGATTGCGCCCTGAGTCAGTTATGATACAGGGATTGTGGTTTATCCACTTGGGCACATTTAGGATCCAGTCAATAAGGCACCATTCTTTGAAATGCACCCTTAAGAAGCTGGCGCAATGCTCCTGAGAAGCCACTTTTTCCTCTTAGCCCGCTGCGTTATTGCCACCCTACATTTGTGGTATGCCATTAGTCCTAACACAATGCTTTATGCACTGTTAATGTAAGAGCACTGCTCAGGACGTGCGTTGATGTTCCATTACTTGGAAAATGCTATTCCAGACTATGCATAAGAGCAACGAAACACCTTTTGACAACCACAGACGCCTTTTATAGATTATGTAATCTGCCATGACCCCCACTGTTTATAAGCAAAGTCAATTTGAAAAGAGCACAGTATATACAATAAACTGCTGACTGTTCAGAAGTGGAAATTCAGGAGTACGTTTAGCAATGCAAGGAAGAGAGAATTCAAATATAAGTTAATGGAATGGCAGAGCACTAACCTGGTTCTGAATAGTGGAAGAGAAGAACCAAAGTACCAGAGACTGAGAGCTGAACTAGAAGTGATGGCTTTTAACAGCAGAGGGGGGAGGAGCAGTTGCAGAGTACAGAAGTTTCCCCACAACTGCCCCCTACAGCAGGCACTTTTCACCCCAAGCAAGCTTTGATTCCAGAATATTGCTTGGCTTGGAGAAAAGCCCTGTGCGGGGGTGGGAGTGGAGGCCAAAGGGGGCGTGCAGGAAGGTAAAGTGTAGTCCAGAAAAGGTCCTGCTCTTTTTATCTGCATGCACCTTTCATTGATACAATCAGACCCATCCCCTCTCATTTTCTGATGATACGGGGAAGGTTCCTGCTTAAACTAGTCCAAAGACCCTTGATGCAGCAACCTTGCTTTGTTAAGCAGATCTGGGTTTGATAAATTCCTGGATGGGAGACCACCCATGAACTACTGCTCTGAGCTCTATGGAAGAACTGTAACATATATTTATATAAAATCTGTTTTAATAAAATATTTTAAAAACTACATAGAGAGATCTCGTCATGTGTAATTTGACTATTACTGCAGCTTTTCCTTAGAAGTGTTCTACAAAACAATATTCTCTAATTAAGCATACTTTTTAATGGACTCTACTGTATAATTATATTTCCAGAATTACATCACATATGGCTCTTTTCCAAAAAGATCTCTCATTAATCTTGATGTTTCTTCCATCCCAGGGGAGAAAGGGAGAAGAAACAAATGAAGAAGCTTCATTTAAATAGAAATCTTGCCTGTACTTCAGGGAATTGCTGGCAGACATTGCAAAGATCAAACATGCTATTGTAGAAGGGGGTTATTTCAGTGTCATATTCGGTAGAAATTCAAGGCCAGCTTGGAAACTTGGGGAAAGCAGATAGATGGATGGATGGATAAATGATACATAGATATCTTGCATGTTGTTATCATTATTATTTATTACATTTATATACCATCCCATAGCTGAAGCTCTCTGGGCAGTTTACAAAAGTTAAAAACAGTGAACATTGAAAACAAATATACAAAATGTAAAACCATAAAAAGCATAGAATACAAACAAAAACAGACAATATCTGTTTAAAACAACTATTCTGGGGTCAGTTAAAAAACTCAGCATATGCTGTTAAATGTTGTTAAATGCCTGGGAGAAACGTCTTGACCTGGCGCCGAAAAGATAACAATGTTGGTGTCAGTTATCATTGTTAAATCTATATAATTTGGATATAACGTGAAGAGGCAATGAAGGAGCATTCTATACAGGTTTAGCAAGGAAGGAAACACAGTTTCAGAGTCAGCATAAACTGTGGAGGGTAACAGAGTTAAGAAAATAAAGGTGGGCCTGCATGTTTCAAAGGGATCTTTTCATACTCTACATTTTTCTTTTATATTCAGCATGATCTACGCTTTAGTGACTTCCTAATTCAGATACCGCCAAAGACTGGAGACCAAAAAGAGTGAAGATAAAGACAAGCCAGCCTACAGTGATGCTTGGTATGTAAAGCACAGCAAAGAGGTGGAAGCTTTGAACCCAACAACCATACAGAATGTAAAAGGGAAAAAAAATCTCCTCAGGAATAACAGCTGACTGGAAGCAACTTGAAGTGAAAGGTGGCTGAGCAAACTGGTTCTCTCTCTTACTTCTCTCTGTTTTACAGCCTTTGGATTTCTGATTTCCCAGCACAAACAAAGAAAATATATATTTATAAAGTAAAATGTGGCCACATTTCATCTGCACGTCATGGAGGAAAAGTTTTTCACAAATTCATTCATCACAGGGCTGCCAGTCCTGCAACGAGGGAAATCGTTTTTCTACCCTTTCCAAAGAGAGAGACTGTGAACCAAGATGGCTCCCTACCTACAGAAACTGTGCTGAGGAGGGATGCTTATTAATATAGATGTGTAACACTCTGCTTCCAGAATCCAATCACTTGCTGGAGAACAGCTGGGAAACATTTGCCTAATTGCTCTTGCAATTCAGGTAACTCTGAGGAGGAGGAAGAGATACATCTTGTCAGGACACAGGGCAGAAACACATTCAAAATACGCACCCTGCTATTCTCAGTTACAGGCCTTTTGTGAGGTTGGCTCTCCAATGGTTTATAGTAGCATGTTCCAGCTATACTGAACCAATTTACACATGGTGCAGTAAAATAGTACTCTAGTGTGTCATATGTGATGCCACGTATATATCAAGAATCCGGCTGGAGGAAATATACGCTAGTTGCACATATGAAGGAACGTTCTAACAGAATATCCTACAACAAATTTTAAAGGACTTGTCATGTTGCTTCAGTTGTATGGTCCAATTAAATCTAATGTTAAAGGGGCTGTTCAGGTTTTTCCCTCTGTATACTGAATGGATGTTGTAGAATACAGTAATAAATTAGGATTTCTAATTTTATCTGAGATACTATGCCGACTAGGTTGGCAAAGATGGGTTCATATGTGTATTGTGTCTTTATATACACACATTTCTTGCTTTCTTTCTCTCTCTCTCTCTCTCTCTCTCTCATGTAGATATGTACAGTTATTTTGTAAGTGTAAATGTTAATGTCTTCAAGGCTACAATCCTAAGCACCTTTTACTGGGTAGCAAATCCATTGAACTCAATGGAACTTATTTCTGAGTCAGCATGCTTAAGAGTGCCCTGCACATGATGGAGTTTGAAAAGCTCTTAGCACTTTAGTGGTTTTTGTTTTTAGTTATCAGAAACAGTAATAACATGCCCAAGATGTCCAACCTTGCCTTATTGACAAAAATACACTATTGTTTTGATTGGACGGAGAAGAGGGGCAAAAAAGCCTCCTCCTTACTTCATTGCTGCAGCTGGTCTACTCTGAGCTGAACCTCCCAACAGAGCACTGTCTGTCCTGGAAAGAAGGGGAGCCCGCAGCAAATTATTATTATTATTATTATTATTATTATTATTATTATTATTATTATTACTATTATTACTATTATTTGCATTTGTATATCGCCCCATAGCCGAAGCTCTCTGGGCGGTTCACATATAAACTGGTAATGAGGCCTATGTGTTTATGGCAGTCTCCCCTTCATCAGTGAAATTACCTATATGGAGATAGACTAACAACCCAATCCTATGCATGTTTACTCAGGAGCAAGTCCCATTGAGTTCTGTGGGTCTTCCAGGGAAAGGAGGAATCTTGTTCACACTTTCTTGGGAAGAAATAACATTGAATTCAGCAAGACTTTTCCTTGCAAATAAAAGGCACAGGATTGTGCTGCTCAGCTAAATGTGAGTGGTGGAGCCATTGCTGGTGATATGTGTCAGATTTGATCCATCGGCTGCCCTTTCCTTGCCAAGTGGTGGAGTATTAGAGGTGCTTCCACTGGCTCATATAGGAATTCGCAAGTAGCCCCTTTGTACTGAGTGAGGTTGTGGTACAGTGGAGGCTTATTTAGAAAATAATTTTGTTGAAGTTTTTTAAAAAAATAAATAAATGATTGAACTCCATTACATATATTGGCTTGCAAATTTAGACAAAGGTTGGTGCAGCCACCACATGGAGACCTCTTTAAAACTCTCCATGTGGCAAGTCTTTTGCATGCAACCATTTTCATGGAGTTAGCTATTTTCCTCCTTTCAACATCAAATCTTCAGAAACGTGGGTGGCAGCATAGTAAACATTGCTATGGGGAGACAGCTGCCACTTCTCTAAGATGCTCCAAGTGAGTACTTGATGCCCTTCCTGCTTTCAGTTCATATATCCAATGCAAAGTCAAGGAGAATTGTTAAAGCACCTTATTGAAGGGTTCAGTAATACCAATTTTAAAAACCAAACTTTTTGCAGATCACATTGAATGGAGATGCTGCAGTGATATCAAGTGCTTGCATTTCTGCATTGAGCAGGGGGTTGGACTTGATAGCCTTATAGTCCCCTTCCAACTCTACTATTCTGATTCTATGCTTGCAAATAGGTGGATATTTTAGCAACAAACATTGTGCCAGGAACACTGATGGAATCCAAGATGATTCTGTATCTCAACCTGGTATCCTCCATATCTTTTGGACTTCAACCCCCATCATCCCTAGCCAGCACAGTCAATGGTCATAAATGCTGGAAGTTGTATTCCAAAACAGCTGGAGAGCACCAGATTTATTCAAGGCTCATCTAGTATGCACAAATGCAAGGGCTGAGCTTTCTCCGGTATGTTTGTTAAACAATAATTGGAACATTTTATTTGTTTACAGTAAAATAGTAATGTTTAATTAAAAAGTATTTTATTATTGTGAATGATGCACAAATTCTCCCTGGTTGGCTCTTTGTGTGAATGACTGTACCAATATCTGAATAATACTAAGCAAGGACGGGGGGGGGGGGGGAGGGACGACGACACACACACACGCGCGCACCATCATGGCTTCTCCCCCCCATCCCACGGGACTGCTATTTGCATAATCCCCCAAGAGGTAGCATGGGTTGGCGTGTTGTCCAAACCTGGCATGGGGCACAGCAGGGGTAACTTCGAACCCACCCTGAACAGATGACATGCAGTAGAGGTGCTACAACCAGTGCTACATTGTGGGGGATTATGCAAATGGAAGCAGCACACATGGGGGCAGGGAAGAAGCCAAACACGCCTTATATTGCAAATAGCCTCCCAAAGAGATTGTTATTCTCCACTTTCCAGCCTTACTCTGTGCTATATTTAGTTGCAGCAATTGCAGTGATCTCAAATAAAAATGTCATTGTTCTTCTGGCTGATTTGATTTCCAGTACAATAAATCAATGCAAAAAATAAAATTCTTTGCTAACAATTAACCAACAATAAACCCCTCTGAATGCATTTCTGCCACCCGGTGAATGTCAGGCAAGTGTGAAGTATATCAGAAAGAGACGTTGCTTGCTAACCTTTGGACCAAACCCCATTTCATGCTTGGTAGAGGGAGAGCCTGCAAAAAAGAAGTCAGGGACAATGGCAGGGCAAGCAGGAAGCAGTGTGGTGTTTTGGGTAGAGTTTTGGACTGGGAGTCGGGAGATCTGAGTTCTAGTCCCCACTCACTGGGTGACTTTGGCCCAGTCACAGGCTCTCAGCCCAACCTACCTCACAGGGTTGTTGTGAGGATAAAATGGAGAGGAGGATTATGTACACCACCTTGTTTTCCTTGGAGGAAAAAAACAGGATATAAATGTATTAAATAAACATGGCAAGTTGAGTACTCCCATTGAAATCAAGCCAATTTGCACTATGAATAGTACTGAACCTGGGCACCAATCCCCCCCCCATGCAAACTTTGAGTTAAACTGAAAGACTTTAGCTTGCTCAGACCCTGTCCAGCAGACACCACAATGTATGTATGTAACGTGGCACATGTATAGTCACGTAAGGCAACTGTATGTGTACTTTTTACTGGGCAAGTGCAATGTATATAGCGGCTCTCAGAATTATTACATGCTGCATCCCCCTTTAAAAAACACCATAAAACATTTCTACTTATACAGTTATGCTAACAGAATAGCCATCTACTATTCTCCTAAGAACCCACACCAAATGAACTGTTCCACCAACCCCAAATCATGGTCCCATTCTTTTGCAAAAATCATCTTAGTGGGAAGTAGAAAGCCAACAAATCAATTAATGCCTAAACCAAATAATATTTCCTTGTGTTTCAACAGGTCAGGACTCCCAAAGTACCAAGGGCAGCGATCTTCTGTTTGGTTAATGTTTTGAACTTTATCAGTTGTTTTTTTTTCTGTCCTATACATAAGAAGTTGTATCTAATTGGTGTGTCGCCACTGATGGAAGGCTTTGTGATCCAGGACAGGCTTCCATCAGCAGAATGGGGGAGAGGTGATTTTCAGCAATTCCGCCTCCTCACATATTCTGCAGACTGGCACACCACCTCCCACACTGATTCAAAGGCTCCCCTAACTCTCTGGAGCAAATTGGGGAAGCCAGCGGGGGACAGGGAATAGCTGATAATCACCTATGTCCCTGTTCCATTGATGGAAGCTTCTGCTGGATCAAAAAGCCTTCAATCAGGAGAGGAAAACCAGTTGGATACAACCAAAGGACTGTAACTCAAGAGAAACTAATGTTTCCATAGTCTTGCTCTAATCCAATTGTTAGTTAGCTTCACTGAATAATTTATATATCAAGCCAAGAAAAGCGAGGGGGAAATGCTTCATCATGAACGGAAAAAATGTCACTGGGTCTTTTACAGAACACCCATTTTTTTCTATAAATATTACTGAAGGTGGAAATGAAAAGCTGAAATAAACAAGTTGTTTCCATCTAGGGAAGAACAGGTGGAAGAGTTCCATCTGTTCATCACTGAACTTTATCACTGATCACAGCTACATTACTGTTCTAGTGAGCTATTCCATTTGGATTTATGAAAGTATCCTGTTTATTCTTACATTCTGTTCTATGCACAGTAATAAAGCGTGCATGTGCTGAACATCCTATTTTATGCTGTGAATCATTCTATATTTCCTCACTGGTTTTAACTATGCATTATGATGATCCATCTCAATTAATGTCAAGCTACAGTTGTTCACTCTGATGTATGCTCCAGTGAGAATAGGAAAGATTGATGCCCAGGATAAAATATTTGTGCAAACTGTTAAATAACTAGATGAAAAGTTTTAATGGATCTGCATTGTAAATCTCTTTTTTCCTTCTTTTTAAAGGTCTTAAGTGTAAAACATGTAGATCCTGTTAAATGCCGCACAGTTAATTCCAAGAGAGGATTTCTGACCTGGTGTCAGCATTCCTTAGAATCAGCCTTATCTTTTATAGTTCCTTTCGTGTGTTTTTTAGTTCCTTCAGGTTGAGGATAGATATTAGTAATTGCTTTTGAAACATTGATGTCTGTTTTTCTATTGCTAATATTGATTATGACAGAGAAATTAATTGGAGAAAACCTGGAGGCATTTTTAAAGTTAAGAAAGCCTAGATACTCCTAATATATACATTAGCATAGAATATTCACCAAATTATGTTTTTAGGCCAAAACTATAAAGTGAATCACAAGGCTGAACCAATATACAGACCAATTCACGTATGCTGTATTATCAGTAAGCGGTTCTCTATTGTAAGTTGATCAGACGAAAATGGTATTTGAAACAAAGGGGAACGGCTAGGTCTATTTCTGGTTTATAAGGCCAAAGAAAGTCGAACTCTGATAATATTGGTTACTGTGACTTTAAGAAAATAGAGTCCTGATAAGGTGGAAGAGCTGGGATAGGATCTACACTACTGTTTTAAAATGGTTTATAACAGTGGTGACAACTCTTGGGGCCCAGGATACACTCCATATACAGTTTTTAAACAGTTTTCAAAATGTCATATCCTGCTTAGTGTAGATCTGGCCCTGTTGTGTATGAAGGCTGACAGATCTTGAATTTTGACTAGATCGTTACTGCTCTCAAAGTAATTTTACTTTGCAGTTATTTTAATAATATCATTTTACCTTGACACAGATGTACAATGCAACAGCACACTGTCCTTTCTTGGTGCCCTGAGTTTGTGATAATAACCCACGGCAGGGTGGCTGGAGGAAAGTTACTGCATCTACAACTCAGTGTAGACTGAAGAGGTTAAATGGGGCAGGATCTACACTACTGCTTTATAATGGTATTGAAGTGCACTGACAACTGCTGGGGCCCAGGACACATTCCATATACCGTTTTCAAACCGTTTTCAAAGTATCATATCCTGCTTGGTGTAGATCTGGCCAAGGTCTGAGAGCAGATGGGACCATACCTTTCCACCAGTAATTATAGAGAAGTGATAGAGGATGAGTCAGTGGTATGAGTGAGATGCTGAGGTGGTTAAATATTTTTAAGAGGTTAGAAAATAACAAATCCAGAGTAGAACAATTGTTTGCTCTTTCTGCTAAGGATTGCTCAAGAACCAGCAGTCTTAAATTACAAAAACAGACTCCTGTTAAACAACATGGCACAGTTCATACATCACGACTACTCGGGGTTTAAACAAACACTAGAAAGCCATGAACAAGCAGGGGTGAAAGAGTGTGCTGTCTCCTGCCCACCCAGGAGCATATATGAAAAAGAAAGTGTATCTTTAAACTTAACATTACAAGATCCTCCTCCTCTAAATTCTGATATTTTTTACTTATTGTTGCTACCTTCCCATTCTGATACAACTTTTATGTATTCGAATGCTCAGTGGATGGGTAAATTTGGGGGATCCAAGAGTCACTTTGCACCCCCTGTCCTCCCCCCTCCCGCCCAAGTTGCACTCCTACCTCTGCCACCAAGCTGCTGAGTATAGTAGCACAGCGGCACCAAGCAAAACAAATGACAGCAAATTTCTATGGAGCCTGACAAAAGCTACAGACCAGGTTGGTAGCTGCATATGATCCACAGGCCGTATGTTACCCACTACTTGTTGTACACAATAAAATCACGGGTTGAGATCCAAAGAACAGAACAGATCCCTGGTGCTCATGGGGAACTATGGGCTTGTGCTTCTTTGAACAGCTGCAGAATGGGGAGACTTTAAAAAAGCAGATTATGGTGTGGCATTGAAGGAGAAGTGTCTATTAAAAAAAAATCCACCCGCCATGCCTAAACCCTTGGGAGCCCGTAAAGTAACTTGTTGGATTCTGGCTTCTACTGTATTATTATAAACACCAGAATTATTGGCTGCTTTACATACTTAAGCATTCAGCAAAAGAAAATAATATTTTCTTCCCCCAATCTGCTACCGTTTCACAATTTCCTTCATTAAAATGTGTTACATAACCTAAATATGTATAGGTGTTATAGATTTACTTGTCTGCGAGTGCCGCTGCTGGTATAGAATAGTCAACATTTTGTTTTAAGCATTTTCTGTTTCCAGATTTCAACGTAATTATCTCGATAGCTTGTTAGCTTAAACACATAGATTATTTGAGAAAGGACAAGCAGAGTTATGGCTTCTCAGCTGCCAAGGAACATTTTGTCACATAGCCCCATTTAATCCTGAGCAGATTAACATCCACTTTGTCACTTAGAATCATATGCTTTTTTAGAAGGTGGGCTCTTCACAGTTCAAATCCACCTAACAGTGCTAAAAAAATCACAGCGGTGCAAGTAAGGATTGGTGCTCCCCCCCATTTGCACTTTAAAGGCCAAGTTTTAATGTCTGTTTTTGTGTTGAACTGAGAAGATTCATTGAAGTTCATTTTGTAACCAGACACACTAAACTGTTTTGGGGAAGTTTGTACCCCCGTGGTCTGATCAGGTGATGTGGAAGATAAAGGATTAAGATTTCCCTTGCTTTGAATCAATATTCCCAGTGGTCTGCTGTTGATTCTTGAAGTGCAGCTACTCATCATGACAGCCGCCACAGTCACGCCCTCAAGAAGAGACCCAAAATTCAGGCAACTGTGTTCATCCATCTCCACCAGGAGCAGGGCTTTTGTAAAGCTAAAAGGTCTTTATTGTCCACTCAAAATTAAGCCACCATAACATACATTACATGCATAAAACAGGAAATAATAGATTGTGCTGGGGAAATGCATTTCCTATTCCACCCAGCTACTGTGAAAATTGTGGCAGAGGGAGCAGAGGAGTCTGAAGGGGGCTGGCAGATGGTATCAGTGTCCCTGCTTATAAAAACAACAAAATTCCCAGTGCTGCATCCCTATGTATGCCTATGTGCAGCTTATTTTCCCTCCTTGCACATGCCAGTCACATCCTGTTTAATCAGGATAATTACCATCACTGGGCCCAGTTTGTTATGATGTCTGAACCCAGCGAGGGTGTATGACTGGGATGGTATACAAACCACTCTAAAAACCCTGGCTTCTGCTTTGCTGTGAGAAGGAGATGAGACTACATTCAACGTTATGTAAATTGACTTTTGCTCGTGCAATGGGATTTTTCCTTTCCATTCTCCCCTTGCAGCCCCTGCCCCCAAATTTGCTCTCTAAGGTCCCTCAGTCCTCCAGAGTACATTTTGGAGACTGCAGGGGGAATCCATTCCAACAGTAGGTGTTCCTCTGCTGGCAGATGAGCACTATTGAATATAATCCCCCAAATAAATTATTGTTTTGCTCAGTGCTTGAGTATGTAAATTGTCAGGAAGGGAGTCAGGGAGTCTGTGATTTGTTGATAGCAGTGGCCAGGAATCCAAAAGCTACCCTAGACATGATTCACAGCTTATGTGAGATACACAGACTTTGTATGTGGGTACTGAAACCTTGGGATGAGGAGAGAGAGAAAGTATCTCCCAAGAATGCAACTGGCAAGGTATTATGTGTGACCTAATAAACTCAGAATGTGGCTGATACCTGGGGTTTTGTGAGGAAACTGGATGCCAGAAGGCGCTTCAGTTCCTTTGCTTCATGGGGTGGGGTGATGAAAGAGCTTGCCTTGAATGCTTCCTTCAAAGAGAAGCAAGGACCTAATCTACTCATACATACATGCTGATTCTTAGCACCCGCTGCCTCTGGACTACCCCTTCTGTCATGCCTATAAAAGACAGGAAGTGCAGGAGGCATTCAATTATTCTTTGGTTCCCTAATACGGGATTTTGTGTGGGAAAAGCCAGTCTTGAACAGTTCAACGAATCTACCATCCTGTTAGGGAGAGATGGACTATAGTCCAGAGATTCAGCACACAGCTTGCTTAGGGTGCAGAAAGTCTTTAGTGGCATCTCCACTTAAAGAAGATGGGGACCATAGGGATGGACCAGAGTCCAAAAGGAGGGATGGAGCACACACTTTGTTTTGTACACAGAAGGTCTCGCATTTAGTCTGTCATCTCCGCTTAAGAAGGTGGGGTTAACAAGCGTTGGGCTGAACCACAGTCCAGAAAGATGGACCAGAGTCCAGAGCTTGAGCACACACTTCGCTTTGCATGCAAAAGTCTTGCATTTAGTACCTGGCATCTATTTAAAAGATAACAGGTGATGTGAAAAGCCGCCACCTGAGACCTTGCAGAATCACCAGCAGGCAGAATAGACAAAGTTGGGCTGGATAGATAAATGTGGTTACAGGATGTAGTTAGAATGAATACTTAAAAGTGTACAAAGGCTGAAATAAATACATAGTGCAAAATAAGAGCTGGATTTTTAATTTAAATTTTAACCATACTTAATGGCAGCCAATTAGAGAGCTTTTTTTGTATTTGTTTGGGTTATATGTAGGGTTCTTATTCAATTAAAGACGGTGAAGAATCATAAATTCTTGTATGTAGGGTTCTTATTCAATTAAAGACGGTGAAAGAATCATATAATGTATACAAATTAACAGATTTAATTTGTATACATTTGCATATGACTAGAAACAATAATTCTGAAGCATACTTTATTTCTAGATTATGCATGTGTGTAATAGCAGGATAATCTTAGAAGAGACTTTTCAGGGGTTATGTCTCTCTTTTTTGTCATTTTCCCTTTTGACACCCAGTGCCACTCCAAAGAGGAATGAGGTTCAGACAGGACACATGTCACCCCATTTTTGAAAGAACCATTGGCACTTCTTTCTATATCATCTTGGCCTGTGCGGGTTGTTGTTGAACCGTGGGCTGTTTGTTGCACTGTGGGTTAGTGTGTTGTCTGAACCTAGGATATTTTCTGCAGGGTGGCTCGTTAACAATGCAGTGTGGTTTATTTTTCTTGAATGAGCCACCTTGGGAAACCATGGGGTGTGTTCAGATGATTGGGGGGAGGAGCTATTGGGGTTTCTTCCCCTGCCCCACACATGCTGTGTACACAGCTGTGATTTCCATAATACCTCATGATGCAGCACAGGTTGCCGTGGCATCTGAACCCAGCACAGGGCACAGCAGGAGGGGGCTTCATGCCTACCCTGCAACCTCTACTGCACATCATCCGGGTCTGGACAACATGCTCACCTGTGCAGCATCATGGGGGATTATGCAAATAGCAGTTGCATGCATGGCACATGCAGGATGGGGAGAAGCCACAATGGCTTCTTCCCTCTGCACGATTGTCTGAACCTAGTCATGGTTTGTATCGGGTTGTTCATGGTGGTCCACAAGACACACTGCATGGTTAACAAGCCACCTGCGGAAAATGTCTTGGGTTCAGGCAACATGCTAACCGACGGTTCAGCAATAACCCATACTCAACACTGAGTATGAGGCAGCATGTTCCATAAGCAGCCCCTTACAGACAGCATCCAGTAGGAGCCATTGGACAGCCTGGCTCTGCCAGCCTTTTGAAAGCCTCAGTTCAGTCCTTTGCTGAGATCATGAGAGCAAGCCATAGTCCAGATTACTGCTTGCCTGAACCGTCTTGCCTTGCCCTATTCTCACTATAAGCTAATGTACTTGACTGGGCCTGACTTACAGTGCCTGATGGACTCAAACACACCTGACCCAATGTATTTCTTCCAGATCTGTCTGACAGAGCCATCCTCTTCTTTTGTGGGCCTAACGGTCCAGCAATCAGGGTACTTTTTAAGATGGTGCTCGAAACCTGCAATTTTTAAAAGTACTCATAACTTTTAAAAAATTCTGCTTGATTACTTAGGGTACATTTTATTCATTCAACTAAGATTAAGTGTTGCAGACCATGAGGTATCAGTCCATAGCGAAGAGATAAGGTGCATGTTATAGGTTCTCCCCTCTTATTTGTGACATTTACCCCCTTCCTCCCTCTTTCAGAGCTAATTATAGTGTAGCATTATGTATACACCAGTGTTGATACTAACCATAGTTAGCTTTAATCAGGGTTTTCAAACCAGCTTCAAACCTTGGTTGCAAAACCTGATTTAAAGCTAACCATTATTAGCGTTACCACTGGTGCAGATGTAATGCTGCACACTATCATGGTTTCCTCACAAAGGTAATGGGGAGGGAATTTGAATGAGATGGAAAGGAAGGTTGTGTGCTATCTCCAGTATTTGAGGCAGTAAACCCATGTGCACCAGTTGCTGGGGAACATGGGTGGGAGGGTGTTGTTGCACCATATCCTGCTTATTCATCCCTGGCCAATGGCTGGTTGGCCACTGTGTGAACAGAGTGCTGGAGTAGATGGACTCTTGGTCTGATCCAGCAAGGCTCTTATGTTCTTAAGGAGTGGAAGGGAGAGTGCAAGCCTGTAATGTGCTCTTGATTTTCTAATCATGGTTAGAAGACTGCATTCTTTAGTGTTCATGGATAGATATAGATTTCACAGCAAAATGTGATCAAGTTATGTATGTGCTTCTGTGTTTCCCATGTGTAATAATAGGATAATAGCACTGTATCTACATATGTAACAGCATTTTGAAATTAACTGGAAGAGAGATGTCATAAAACAGATCCACACAAATATTCAATTTCAGAAATATTGGCTAGCTTCAAAACAACAGAATTCTGGGGATTTGTTCTGTCGCATGTCACAGCTGCAAAAGTTGCCCGAGCAGCATAAGTCTCTATAACTGCAATATAGAATGATCCAGGCTTTAAAGAGCTGGAAGTTCTTATTAGCACAGATCTCCTTCCTTCAGGTTCATTTCAGGTCTGCAGCATTTTGAATGAAAGAAAAGGTGTTTTAGTGGCAATCAAAGCAATTCATAGTTCTAGAGCATCTCATGTCCGCCAGTGTGCTGTGTAGGAGTATTTTAGTTCTGACTGTGTGATAATTATCAAAAGTGAGCAAGAGTTGACAGGCAGCAATCAGAATTATCTTGTAATATTGAAATTCATAGAGCAAGAAGGGAGGAAAAATCTGGATAAATTGGCGTTCAGCAGAGCTTGCAGTGAGATCAATACAATGGCGTCCTTTGCTCTGCAAGTGGAGCACATCAGTCCTACTATGCTGGATATGAGTTGCATTTTTTAAAAAAAGCCTTATATCAAATATAGGTATGTAGGCTTGTCCCTATTTATAACATTTCAGCCTTTGCCATTGTTCCCACGCACATCCTTATAAGAAACACACTGGCCACTAATATGGAGGGGAAGGAGGGACAGCGGCTGCCAACATTGGAGGTACTAGGCCAGGGCCCTGACATCAAATCCCAAAGCAGGAACAACTTGAGCTCAAGCCTCCAGCAGCCTCTGAACCAGATTGCATGGAGGGGCCACCATACTCACCCCCAAGGACATCATGCTCTAGAGAGCTCATACACCATCTCAGGAAATGCACCTGGGAAGAACTAGCAGAGAGGCAGTGGATTTCCAGGTTCCAGGCTAGGGGGCTGCCCCTTTAAGTCTCTCCACTCCCTGACAAGGGGGTGAACCCTGGGAGGGATAATCAGGAGCCAATTGCTTTTTGCTGTCTGAGGTCCTGAGACTCCAGCCTGACATTGCAGCTGTTCAGACAACATGCTAATCCCACTCAGTGGTTGACTGTGGGTTGCTGTTGAACCGTGGGTTGTTTGTTGAATTGTGGGTTAGTGTGTTGTCTGAACATCCTCCGGGCAGCTTTTTAACCATGCAGTGTGGTTTGTTAATCACCCCGAACAAACCCAAACAAACCATGGGTTCTCAAGATGGCTTGTTTGAGAAAAATAAGCCACACTCCATGGTTAACAAGCCATCCTGTGGACATTCCTAGAGTTGGAAGACCTAAAGACAGTAGTGCACACACTGGTAACTTCGAGGCTCGACTTCTGCAATGCGCTCTACATGGGGCTACCTCTGTGCCTAGTCCGGAAATTTCAATTAGTCCAAAATATCGCAGCCAGGCTGGTCACTGGTACACCTAGGGGTGACCACCTTACACCAGTTTTAAAATCTCTTCATTGGCTGCCAATTAGTTTCCAGGCAAAGTACAAAATGTTGGTTATTACCTTTAAAGCCCTACATAGTTTGGTTCCAGGCTACCTGCGGGATCGCCTTCTCCCGTACAATCTGCCCCGCACACTCAGGTCCTCTGGGAAGAATCCACTTCAGCTAGCAAAAACTAGATTAACAACTGTTACCCAGAGGACCTTTTCTTCCGCTGCTCCCAGACTGTGGAATGGCCTGCTGGAGGAGATTCGTCATCTTGACAGTCCTTTAGAATTTAAAAAAGCAATGAAGACTGATCTATTCCGGCAGGCCTATCCAGTGAAATTTTAGAAGGTTTTCAGGATGTTTTAATCATGAATGGTATGTTTTAATTTGTTTTAATGTGTATTTTATATCATGTTTTTATACTTCGAATTGTTTTAGTTTTTGTGAACCGCCCAGGGAGCTTCGGCTATTGGGCGGTATAAAAATGCAATAAATAATAATAATAATAATAATAATAATAATAATAATAATAATAATAATTCAGATGACACACTAACCCACAGTTCAACAAACAACTCTTCTTTCCCTTTTGGGCCCCTGTTCATTGGTGGGACAGGAAAAAAAGACACGTCTGTACTTTACCCCTCTGTCAGATCCTGTGGCAACCATAAATTTGCTTCATGTCGATATTAATTCAGTATCCTTTAAAATACTTCTGTTTTGCCTCACAGTTTCAAGTTCTAAGGGAGCTTAGAACATAATACAAATAACACACATGTAAAAAAAAAGTAACACCCCTCAAAAAGCAGCAGTAAAAATAGCTTTAAACACAATTATCAACTGTGTTAAAAATAATTATAAAAACAGCAGAAACATATCCTCAAGGGGTACTAAGCCCCATTAAAAACTTGTATATAAATATCAGTTTTTAGCTGGTATCTAAAATAGGGTGACCATATGCAAAGGAGGACAAGGCTCCTGTATCTTTAACAGTTGCATAGAAAAGGAAATTTCAGCAGGTGTCATTTGTAGATATGGGGAACCTGGTGAAGTTAAGCTGCAGGAGCTATACTAGAATGACCATTTTGAAAGACGGCACGGCACCTGCAGCTTTAACTGTTGTGATGAAAAGGGAATTCCACCAGGTTCTCCAGATATACAAATGACACCTGATGAATTTTCCTTTACTATGCAACTGTTAAAGATATAGGAGCCCTGTCCTCCTTTTCATATGGTCACCCTATCTAAAAGTAATCAAACTAAGGTGCCAGATAAATGGACAGAAAGAGGGAAATCCACCAACAAGCTGCCGCCACAACTAAAAAGGCCCTGTATTTTGTTGCCACCTACCTCATTTCAAGAGGCAGTTTAAGTAAGGCCTCTGAATAAGACCATTTTAGTTGGAATGTGTGTGGGAATATTACAGCAGTCCTTCACAGACTCAGGTCCAAAGCTTTTGCGTCACTGCCACATCTTGTTAAGATGGCTGTTTTCATTATAGCATCAGCCCTAATCTATGCTTCCGAAATGCAGGAGCTATACTAGAGTGACCAGATTTAAAAGAGGGCAGGGCACCTGCAGCTTTAACTGTTGTGATGAAGAGGAAATTTCACCAGGTTCTCCATATATACAAATGACACCTGCTGAAATACCCTTTTCAATACAGCTGTTCAAGATACAAGAGCCCTGTCCTCCTTTTCATATGGTCACCCTAAACTAGATATTGCATTAAGTCAGGGGTGGGAGACCTGTAATGTTGCAGATGTTGTTGGATTCCAAATCCCATCAGCCCTAGCTACATGGCCCATGGTCAAGGATAATGGAGGTTTAAATGCAACAACATTTGGAAAGTCATATGTTCCCCACTCTTGTGTTAAATGCATGACTGCCACTGAAAATGGCAGCTACATGTTGAATTCTCTTCTCCTGCCCTGTAGTTTCTAGTAAAACTTACCAATGTTGCGATATCACAAAGTTTGCACATTTCCCCACTCCTATCATTAGCTACCACTGGGGCAGGGGTGGGGGAAAGAATAATGCACAAGAGAAGATTGAGGGGAGACATGATAGCACTCTTCAAATACTTGAAAGGTTGTCACACAGAGGAGGGCCAGGATCTCTTCTTGATCCGCCAAGAGTGCAGGACACGGAATAACGGGCTCAAGTTACAGGAAGCCAGGTTCCGGCTGGGCATCAGGAAAACCTTCCTGACTATTAGAGCAGTATGACAATGGAACCAATTACCTAGGGAGATCATGGGCTCTCCCACACTAGAGGCATTCAAGAGGCAGCTGGACAACATCTGTCAAGGATGCTTTAAGGTAGATTCCTGCATTGAGCAGGGGGTTGGACTCGATAGCCTTATAGGCCCCTTCCAACTCTACCATTCTATGATTCTATGCTATAACATCCAGACTTGAGTAAGCCTTACTAAACACTAGGAGGGGGAAGGTAGCATTTATATACACAGCTGCTGATTTGGGAGGTCAGGTCATGTATTGTTCCACACCAAACTTGTATAACATACTTGGCCAGTTCCCAATATGATCATTCATACCAATGTACTGTCCCAGCAATCCTCCATCCTTGACAGTGTAGGAGCTCATAGGAAAAAGCTCTTGGTTTATGTGAAATGACAGCATAAGGGTAATTCTCTGATTTAAGCTGCGCCAGTTAATATGCTTGCAAATCTATTTCAGGATGAATCCGTGCAGAACTAATTTAGTGCTTGGACAAGCAATCTCCTATCTCAAACACCAAAAATGCAATCTCTGTACACAAAGTAACCCAGACAATTGGGCCCTGACCTACAGGAGCAATCAGACGTGCACTCATTTCCATGTGGATGCTCATTTGGGGAATCCTAATTGCATGAACATGTTCATCCCATAAGGATGAGAGTAAAATGCAGAGCCCAGGCTAGCTAGTCATGTGCTCGGTGCTAGAAAATTAGTACTTAACACCCACAATAATGAATTTCCTTGAGATGATTATAAATAGCTGTCATAATGTGAGTTTCTTTTATTTATTTTTTAAGATAAATTGTTGTCCTGCTTTTCTATCAGCAATAATCAAAGAAGGTGGCAAGAAAACCATATCGAACAACATCTATAAAAGAGCACCTTCAGAAAACAGCAGCATAGACAAATATATACACTGCATTAGGATATCAAACAAATCATACTCTACTCAATAGCAACATACTCACTGCAATAGACTGCTCTTAACTGCCTGTGAAATGCTGCCAATAACACAGCCAGAAGGATGGCTCCTGGTAGGGAATTCCTAAGTCTGCATACCATCGCAAAAACAAAAAAAGGGGTGGGGGAAGCCCATTCTTTTATTTACACGCTAAACATCTGGTGAGGCAGTGAGTGGGATTACAGATATTGATCTCAAAACTTATTTTAAGGCCAAAGCATTTCAGAGACCATGACTCCTTTATCAAGGTCAATCTTATAAAATACAAAAACTGCAAACAAACTCAGCCATCTTGCTTAAGTGGTGGCTATTCTTCATAAACCTGATGCTCTTTAGACCCCTAAAGAGCAGACCTGGAAGTCTTTGACAGTATTTTTTTTTCTCCTGAGGGGCTGGTGCTGGTGTATAATCTCCACAAACAATGAATGACAATGAGCCCATATTGCTATTGGAGCTGCAACGTGTCCTATTATTTTGATGATGTTTTTCCCTGCCCCATGGGGTTGTGGTGGACAGCTCAATGAAAATGTCACACCAGTGTGTGGCCACTGTCAAGAAGACAAACTCCATGTTAGGCATAATTAGAAAAGGAATTGAGAAAACTGCCAGTATCATACTGCCCCTATATAAATCTATGGTGCAACCACAGTATACAGTGTGCAGTTTGGGTCACACCTAAAAAGGAAAGAAAAAGATATTGTTGAGCTAGAAAAAGTGCAGAAAAGGGCAACTAAAATGATCAGGGGGCTGGAGCATCTCCTCTGTGAGGGAAGCTTACAGCAGCTGGGATTGTTCAGCTTGGAAAAAAGAGGGTGAGGGGTGACATGATAGAGGTGGTCAAAATTATGCATAGTGTGGAATATGTAGCTAGGGAGACATTTTTCTCCCTCTCCCAGAATACTAGAACCCGGGGTCATCCCATGAAGCTGATTGGTGGGAAATTCAGGACAAATAAAAGCAAGTACAGATCATAGTTAAACTATGGAATTCACCACCACAAGATGTCCTGCTTGCACCCATGTCCTACTTGTGGGTCCCTGGCCGACAGCTGGTTGGCCACTGTGTGAACAGAGTGCTGGACTAGACTGACCCTGGTCTGATCCAGCATGGCTCTTCTTATGTTCTTATTTTCTAACTCTTGTCTTATGTTTCTTTCCCCCTTTTTGTAAAAACTCATCCACTTCTGAGGGAAAGCTTGGCTTAAATCCAACATCATGTGAGTGGACTTCCCACAACCCTCCGGATAAGATTTGGGGAGCTCCCAGGAGCCTGATAGCAGGAGGGAAAATCCTTTGCACCAGAAGACAGTTTTTGTTCCACTGGTGGAAGGACACCTTTGACTTCAAGCCCTAGTAATATTAGGCAAAGTCAGAATGAATGTCTGTACTTGAGCCAACTGCTTTACTATGGTGAGCTAGCAGGTCACAGTGGAATCATAGTTGAGCTTTTGCCTTCCTCAAGGAGTGTGAAAATCAAACCTTTTTATCTTCGATTGACTGGGCAGAGGAAATGTGAAGGACGGGAGGGGGGTCTCACTGTCTCTTACACAGCACCCATCAGCCCCATCACTGGGCACGCCCTTCCAAACCAGAGGCTCATTGAATTTGGCTGTGCCGGGACAGCACAATTGAATGGCAGCTCTGGTTAGCACAGGATAGAGGATTGCGTTATTACTTTGATGAGAGTCACAAGGAGGAGGGAGGAAGGGGGGTGAAAGCTTAGGAGGAAAGGCAAGCCAGTACTGGATAAAAGAGGAGGAAATGAGGAGGAGACAAACAGAGAGCAAGTCTGCAGAAGTGAGGGAAGCAAGACAAAGAGAAGTGAATGGCTTTTTTTTTACAAGGGGAACACCAACCACTGCTCTATACTCCTGGCAGGTGCCAGTCTACTTGTTGGGGAGAGAAGCGACCTTCTACTCTTCCTACATTGCCCCTTTAAGGACAAGCTCCAAAAAGGCCTCAACTACCTTTATTGCAGAAGACAAGAGGAGTCTGTGTCTCTTGGAAAGGTACCGGGAGGAAGGAGCAGTGAAAGATTTGGCAGCTGTGGGTGCTGTTTCTTCTGGGGCCTCTGGCAGAAACAAACTGTGGAGGGATCACTTTCCTGCCCGGTGTCAGTCCAGGCCATCAGATGAAAGGGGAGAAAATGCTCCTAGCGAATGAGTATTCCCCAATTGTTTCTGTTCTGTTTGAAGGCTACCAATGTTGTAACTAGGAGAGTCTCTCCTATTCAACTCTTGAGTTAAAGTCTACCTCTAGCTGCTGTGTCTCTGCTGGAGTCAATGGATCAAGGAGGTTTTGATGCACCTTTACCACAAGACCTGGTCACAGGAAATATCAAGTCAGGCTGTGCGGAGAGTGCCAATCCAGAGAAGAAGGAACTATCATCCCTTGTCAAAAGAGTCTTAGGTATTTAAGGGGACTGAAATGAATACAGTGATTCTAGTGTGGTGACTACTTGGGGTAATCCATTTTCTTGCCTCCATCTTGTATGGCTTAGGCGGTAACTACTCCTCTGGCTCTAATTAGCATCCTCTGTGCCACTGTTAGTAAATTTGTCCATTGCGCTACAGTAAACTACAGCACAACAGTACTGCACCAAAGGTCCACTTTACATGTTATGTGGCAACCTAGGTACACCAATACTTGGTGCAATTAACAGTTAATGTGTTAACGGGAGATGTCAAGGGGAAGTATAGTTGGACACATGCCAAATGCCCACACTCCAGCAGGGGGCGATTAACAAGAGCTCCCTGGGTGTGCTCTTCCTCTTCTCTACTGCAACCTGCTTGCTCACCTTCCTTTCACTCTGGCCCAGGCAGTGGGGGTAGTGAGGAGGACGGGCAATAGATTCCACTGCCTGTTTGCTCACTGGCTCTCTGCCTGTCAGGCAAGCAAGGCAATGATGGGAAAAAGGACGGGGAGCAATGGCAGCTGGTGACAAGGTTGGTGAGAAGGTAGAGCTACTGAAGGAGGAGGCCTCAAACACCTGGAGCCAGCACTAGGAGATGTGGACTCCCAAACACCCAGGGACACTCAGTGGACGTATGCCATAGATCTGTGATTGCTTATGGCTACTTGGTGCACATCTATTTGATATTTGGTAATATGCCCCTCCCATATGTGTTTACCAGGGAATACACCAATGAAGTACCGATGTATTGGGACTGCTATGTAAATCAGCACATGTTGCACAGAGACTAATAATAAATCCTGGTATTTTCATTCAGTTGGGGCTGCAGTGTAATTCAGCTTTAATGGTATTCACCTCTACAATGATGAGATGGGCTAATACCTTCACAAAGTTAATGGAACGATCAACTTTTATTTGGAAAATGATTATGTCTTATATTCCTTTTGTATATAACCATATGGCAAGTAAATTACTTTATAGTCTTAGCTGTACTTGGGAGTGGGACTTCAAAACAAAAATGTGTTTCTTCCTTTAATTATTATGAATGCACATTTTCTTAATTACCTTTCTGTTCTGAAAAGCAGAATCTTTATTATAAGACGCCCACCGATAATAGAACATCAATCAGTGTTTGCCTTTCAAAGGTGCCTGAATGAACAAAGATTCATTTACTGCTTACATATCCTCTAGACCTGCACTTTAGGCCAAACTCTACATTAGAGCTTTTTCAGATGGGGGAAAATTGCATTTCCTCACTATCGCTCTTGCTTCTGCTTCGCTTCCAGGATAAGGATGAGAAGAATCACACGGGGGAGAAAGGGGGAAAAAGCAGCAACCACATGGCCCATTCAGCACCCTCTAGTGGGCATTTTAGAGTGAAGCATCTCCTGCACACAGCAGGAAATAGCGACAAATGTCGCTATAGCTCAGAAGAGTCACATTTTTGGAGGATTATTTTACAACCACAAAATCGCGGAAGGAGTGGGAGACCAGCAGGAGACGTGCAGGAGGAACACGTTGTCATCAAAATGACCCGCAAAAATCCATGAGTTGCCAATCACAAGTGTGAGATAAAACGCTCGTTTGCCAGTTAGAAAACACAAAAACAAAAGGAGAAGAGCATCCAAGCCAGGTCAGAGAAAAGGAGAAACGGGTTCTCAGGATGCAAATAATTTATTTTCATGAAGCCCGATGCATTTCAGCTTGCATTTTATTCAAAGGCCTTCCTCAGGGGGTTGTTAGAAGATAGTGTCTGCAGAATTTCCTCTAAGCAAGGTAATTGTGCTGCTTGTGGGTTTCTCATGGGCATCTGGTTGGCCACAGTGTGAACAGAATGCTGGACTAGGCGGACCCTTGGTCTGATCCATCTGATTTCCTCTTATACAGTTCACACTTCTAATAGAGCATATTCCATCCAGGCATTGGCATCATATTTTCTATCTTATTAACCTTAGTACTGAATAAGAAATCTATAAAAAGTTGTAAAATTGTTTCTGTCCTCTTTTTAAAGGGTTACTGTTGTTGTTGTATTAACCAGTCTTGCAACAATCCTGTTTATGCAACAGAGTCTGGGCAAAATTGAACAGGCTTTACTGTTTGTCCACTATTAGCCATAATGGATCCTAAGAAGAAGAATCAGAGCTCTGTAACATGTGTAATTTCTTCAGGTGGAGGTAACTGAGGAAGTATTTATGAAGATGGTTCAACCAATCACATTTTGGTTCTTCCGGTTATTATGGCAACTTCAGAAGCAGGCTTAATACAGGTTGTATGACATTTTCGTATCATTATAAGAAGGAAGTCAATTCAACTGAAAGTGAGATAGAAAAGCAGCATCAAGCTTAAGGAAGAGATTATTTGAAAAGTATGAAAGTCAAATGTAATTGGGGTGTATGTGGAAGTTGTCTGAAATGATACACCAAGGAAGTGAAATTGTTCAAGAACACGAGAAAGATTACAGAGGTAGAAAATTGCCTTAGAAGACGAAATTAGATTTAGTACTTATATTATTTCTAGGGAAATTTAAAACCACACTTTCAGTACAGTGAATGCAGAAACAGGTTCCCAGAGGTGGATTTGCTATAGCCGGTGTGCAGACTATAGTTGAATGGGGGAAGAGGACTGTTCTCATAAGAGGATCAGAGGCAATAGAGCTCCACAAGGAAATAAACCCTTATTCTTGATATGGATCTGACCTTTTCTGGTCCTCCTCCTAGTAACAAGTAAGGATCCTTCACTCCTTTCAGTGCCTAAAAATACCTAAATGCCTAAAAGGGGAAAAAAGATTTGTAGAGCTGTAAAAAGTACATAAAAGGGCAACTAAAATGGGGCTGGAGCATCTCTCTTATGAGGGAAGGTTACCATAGCTGGAATAGTTTAGCTTGGAAAAAAGGAGGGTAAGCAGAGACATGATAGAGATGTACAAAATTATGTATGGTGTGGAGAATGTGGATAGGGAGACTCTCTCTCTCTCTCTAAAAATACGACAAACTGAGGACATTCAATGCAGTTGATTGATGGGAGATTCAGGATAGGTAAAAGAAAGTACTTCTTTACACAGTGCACAGTTAAAACTTTGGAATTCACTACCACAAGATGTAGTGATGGCCAACAATTTGGATGGCTTTAAAAGGGGGATGGATAAATTCCTAGAGGAGAAGGCTCTCAGTGGCTACCAGTGCTGATGGCTATGTGCTACCTCCAGTATCCAAGGCAGTAAGCCTATGTAGACCAGTTGCTGGGGAACCTGGGTGCTATTGCACCCATGTCCTGCTTGTGGGTTGCTGGTTGGCCACTCTGTGCAGAGTGCTGGACTAGATGGACCCTTGGCCTGACCCAGCATGGTTCTTATATTCTCTCTGGAGGGTGAGGGGTCCAGCTGAACAATGCAGGTTGATGCATGGAGGTTGCTGGGAGGAGGGAGGGACAGGAAACGCTACTTCCATTAACATCCTTAACAGTGCAATCCTATGCATATGAAGACAGAAGTAAGAGCCCTTGAGTTCAATAGGCCTTACTCTCAGGTAAGTGTGTATAGGATGAGATTATATACCTAAGTTAACATCATAGGAGCCATGCTTGATTTGGGGTGATTCCCCCTCCCCCTAGTAGCTGCCCATACCAAATTCCATATTGTTGAGAAGGGTCTCCTGATCCTCCAGTGAGGAGTTTCTTGGGGGCAGGGTGGGATGCGAAGCCTCCCTGCTGTGAGCTTCCTTAAGTTAATATCTTAGGAGCCAAGCCTGTATCTGGACTATGCATTTAAATGGCAGCATTGGGAAGTTTCGAACAAAAAATAATGTTGTTCAAATCACTACCAAGGTGACGAACAAAGCTAATGTGCCAATTGTGGCTTTTATATGAATCACTCACCATTGAGGAGTATGAAATGGTGATCAAGCTCATTGTCCCTTGAGCAATCTCCTTCAAAGATGAAAACAAACTTTATAGCAATGCCATTCAAGCAGGTTGTACCTTTAGAGAATGCAGGCACAGTCTAAGGAACAATTGATTTTTCAATAAGTAGTCATTGTGGCTTGTTGGTACTTGATGCAAAATGATGTTCATCTCAGGCAAGAACAAATTATTGAGTAGCCCAATTCAACACCGTGAAGTATCAGAATGATTTCCCCCTCCCCCCTTTTGCTTTGCTTAACACTTTCATGAGACTAATTTCAGTCTTTTAGTGCTAAATTACTGAATGAGATGATCTCTTGTTATGAAATGAATGTAGGGTATAACTCTAGTCAAGAACAAAGTTGCCAGCTCAAATGCAGTTTTGATTTCATATTGTCTGTCATTTTCCTGTGCTTGGCTGCTATACAGCAGCTGTCTCTAATTTTCTCACTCTTTGGCTGTAGAAGAGAGTGTACTACAGATATTTTAAACTATGCACATCCTCTACTTCAGTAAAACATTTTCAATCAACCTCTGACACAGAAAAGAGGAGATCATGGTGAAATAAAGACAAGCTACCTAACATGTTGTAATATTTTAAAATATGTACTGTCATTGCTAGTAGCATGATTGGGAAGAGGCTGGCTTGGTATCCTGATCTTTTTAAAAGAAAGTTAAAAGAAAGTTGTAACCATGCAACAAGGTTACAACTAGGCAGCATCTTTTTATGTATCTTAGTTACAGCGGTTAATGGTTCTGTGTGTAAGAAGTGGACTGTAGTTCAGTGGTGGAGCACATACGTTTGCATGCAGAAGGTCCCAAGTTCGATCCCCAGCATCTCCAGATAGGACTAGGGTGGAATCCTGCCTGAAACCCTGTAGTGCCGTTGCTGCCAGTCAGTGTCGACAAAATGGGTTAGATGGACCAATGGCCGATCTAAGGCAGCTTATTGTATTAATTAACAATGCTTATATACTGCTTAATATAATACAATCTCTAAGCGGTTCACATATAAATATTAAAAATCACATTTAAATACATTATTAAAACAATTCCATCTACAATAACAATACAAGGAGAAGTAAGAAGGAACAGCATATAATTAAGAGCAATTAATTGCAAGCTACAGAAAGTCTGGGTAAACAAGTGCACCAAGTTCAAGCATTAGGGAACCCATGGCTCTTGGCTTACATGTGGCCACCGATGGCTGTTTTTTGCACCTGCGCGTACACCCACACCATGTTTCCCTGCCATCACTATATTTGCAGCTGCATTGGCAAAAACTGTGTCAACTTGGCAGGGAAACAAGCAGGGAAGAAGTGATAGGGAAAGGGCAGGGCTAGCCCACACTGTTTTGCTGCCTGAACTGAAGGATAATATTTATTTATTACATTTATATACCACCCCATAGCCAAAGCTCTCTGGGTGGTTTACAAAGATTAAAAACAATGAACACTGAAAACAAATATAAAAATTTGAAACCATCAAAAGCATAAAAACAACAATATCCATCTAAAACAACTATTCTAGGGTCAGTTAAAAACTCAGCATATGTTGTTAACTGCCTGAGAGAAGAGAAAAGTCTTGACCTGGTGCCAAAAAGATAACAATGTTGGCACCAGGCAAGCCTCATTGGGGAGATCATTCCATAATTGGGGGGCCACCACTGAAAAGGCCCTCTCCCTTGTTGCCATCCTCTGAGCTTCATGTTGGGTAGCTTCATGTTTGAAGAGGCGTTCTGTTAGGTATTGTGGTCCCAAGCCATGTAAGGCTTTATAGATTAAAACCAGCACCTTGAATTGGGCTCGGAAACATAGAGGCAGCCAATGCAAGCGGGCCAGAATCGGTGTTATATGCTCAAACCTTCTGGTTCCAGCTATCAATCTGTCTGAAACATTTTGCACAAGCTGCCGCTTCTGAACTGTCTTCAAAGGCAGCCCCATGTAGAGCACATTGCTATAATCTAATTTATAGCAGAATAAATTCCCCATGCACCACCTTCTGGAGCCGACCAGCCAAGTAGGAACGAAGCCACTGCAATGCAGTACCTCCCACTCCCAACTCAGCCAGTTGTTCCAGAAGGAAACCATGGTCAATGGTATCGAAAGCTGCTGAGAGATGAAGGGGAATCAACAGAGTCACAATCCCCCTGTCTTTCTCCCGACATAGGTCATCATACAGAGCAACTATGGCTGCTTCTGTGCCAATGCCACGCCTGAAACCCGACTAAAATGGATCCAGATAATCAGTCTCATCCAAGAGTGTCTGTATAAGATGTTACCACTATCCCATTCCACATATAGTAGCCAACTGGGCCAGCAGTTGAATCTTAGTTCAGCACTGGTGATAGGACAGTATTCTCCAGTGCACCTGAAGGCAACAGGCTGGCCTAAGCATGCAGGACAGGTATGTGGCACATGAAGCTTTGTCCTCCAACATATTGCTGCTATTCCGTTCCCAGCATCTGCTGCTTGAGGTAGTTGCCTCACGCCGACCTGGTCTGCATGTTCAACACAGCCCAATGTGGCTTTTTTAAACTATGATGGGCTGTTTTGAACCTAAAAACTGGGTCAAAGAAAGGCAGCCACCTCAGGATTATTTATTTCACAGTGGGCTGCGGCATGTGCCATTCTGTGCCAGGTAAGATCTGCATATTCAGTGCCCAGCTGTGGCTTGTTGTGTTGCCCAAATCCAGAAACCATGGTTTATATGAGGGTTGTTTAACCATCACATAGCCCACGTTCCCTGGGTTTGCATGATGCAACAAGTTAGCCAGGTGTTGAATATTCAAAATGGCTGCCCACAAGCCATGGTGGGTTGTTCAATCATGCAAATCATGCCTAATGGTAGGGCTGCCTCTGCAAAGGGCATGAGGTAGAAGATGTATTACAAGCCCAACATAGCTAAGAAGTGCAAACCCTTTAAAAGACTGGGGAAAAGCAGAGCTATTACCAAAATGAAAAGTCTCCATCTTCATTATGATGTAAGAGAAGACTACAAGTATTTTTAGTGCAAAGATGGTAACAAGGGAGGCAGAAAAAGGAGAATCTTAAGGGGGTGACACTGCATCCAGGGATGAATAAATGGTTGGTTGACATCCCTCAGTCCCAAAGCTAACTAGCTACAAGAGGCTGTGTCATGTTTAAAAGGAAATTATACTGAGTGATGGGTAGAGATGCAGAATCTCATTAAATGTTTTAGAGAATGCAAATAGAATATCTGAATATATAAACATATCACAGGATAGATTTTTCAACAGTCAAATAAACACATCTGAATACATTTAAAGGAAAGCAACAGCTGGATGTTTTAGCAACTCTTTTAACTGCATTAGCATGTTAGGCTTGAGCGCTACAGTAAACGTTACACTTCATTAATACAACATGCAGCACCCAGTCCAAGAAGAGGTGCATGTCAAGTAATTGCATTTTATGTCTAGATGTCTTGCACTTATATTGTCTTGGGTATGCAATGTGTGGCTTTAAATGACTCTCCGGGCTTCAATAACATGACCAATTTCTATCTAGGTTATATGTGCTTAAAAGTAACATTATGAAATGATGTATTTTATAATGTATGAGCACGGAAAGACGTAACATGAAAATTACTCATATGGATGATCCCTTCTGCACTTCCGAAATGGGTTTGAAATACTTTTCTTCACCTTTATTATTATTATTTATTTATATAGCACCATCAATGTACATGGTGCTGTACAGAGTAAAACAGTAAATAGCAAGACCCTGCCGCATAGGCTTACATTCTAATAAAATCATAATAAAACAATAAGGAGGGGAAGAGAATGCAAACAGGCACAGGGTAGGGTAAACAGGCACTGGGTAGGGTAAAACTAACAGTATAAAGTCAGAACAAAATCAGTTCTTCCGTTCTCTCCTGCATCTAGATGGTGGTTCAACTCCAATAATTAGTTAATTGATGAGCTGGGGGAATGGCTTTCTTTCCCTGCTGCTATTAGTGCTGCTTAGGAATACCCTGTGGTTTCTTTCATACTGTGCCTCCAGCACAGTGTTATTGTATCTGACCTAATAAATGGATTGGAGAGTCCAAATCTTTACATTCTCCTACCGTTCAAAACCAAATCTCTCGGAAATAAAAGCCATTAAAATGTTATTAGAAACAGCAGGCAAGAGGTCTAGAGATCTGTAAGATTGCTGTGTGGGGGATGGCTAAAAAGAGCACCATGATACTTTTATTTATTTGTTTTCTATTCGGACTGATTAACAAATCAAGTGTCTGCTAAATAATTAGGAGGGATTCCATTTTTAGAATATGAACATGCTGTTCTGCCTTTCGGGAAAAGCCTTGAATCAGAAGGGCATAGACAAAGATTTACACAGTTGCCAAATATTAGAGCTTTATGCTGAGGTCCCCTTTTTTATTTAACAACCTAGGTTGCTCTATAGCCTATTCTGAATAAAGGTTTATACTGTATTTATACACCAGTTCATTTACCCAGGATTAGCTATACTTAGTGATAGATTTTTGCCCCAACTGCTGTGGAAAGAAGACTGAACTCCTAACATATCTTTCTTGCTTTTCCAATGATACAATCTGGAGATTTCTGTCTCAAGATGCCTCTCGCAATAGATCTTTAAAGAATTATTCTATTGGGAGGAGTAAATTTTGCAGTGTAATAACAATAATAAATTTATTTATTACCTACAGTACCTCTTCCTCTGGATCGAGGTGGGGAACAACACTAAATACAATATAATACATAAAATTAGTTAAAAGAGCATATAAAACCAATACAATATTAAAATAACAATCACGGCATCTTAAAATTCTTAGGTTTAAAATTAAACAGGGTAGGCCTGCCGGAAGAGACTAGTCTTTATGGCTGTCTTATAGCTTCATCCCATGTACCTGCTTCCCTCAGATTATCCCTGTAGTGCTAAACTTTCATGGTTGTTGTTGTTTTTGCTACCAGGCGACAGCGATCCTTTGCATACCAGGAAGTGAGTTTAAGGGGGGAAATATAAAATAATAATAAAAAATCAAAAGATGACCCAATTCAATTCAAATTTGGTATGCTTAATACTCTCCCTAATATCTATTACTGTGCCAATTTTGATGTCTTTATCTTTAAAGCTTACGCAGATGTAAGCATTTGTTTAACATCCTGCTCCTGCGCCCCAGCGGCAGCTCGGAAGATACGCTCAAAAAGTAGGGGCTAAATACGGTGAATCTTTTGCCTTTGAAGTACAATTAAAGCAGGATGCATGGGAGTACTTCACAATCAAAGCAGATTATAAGGTGGAAAACTTCTGAGTCCTTTGCATGCAATTCGCAATGATTGCACAGTATAACGCTGGTGTGATAAAGCTCTTAAACTCAGAGAGAGCATTAAGCTGATGAATCTCCTCTAGCAAGCCATTCCACAGTCTGGGGGCAGCAGAAGAAAAGATCCTCTGGGTAACAGTTGTCAGCCTAGTTGTGGCTGACTGAAGTAAACGCTTCCCAGAGGACCTGAGTGTGTGGAGCGGATTGTATGGGAGAAGGCGATCCCACTGGTAACCTGGACCCAAACCATGAGGGCATCTACACGTCGTACTGAAGGCGCTTGCGTGCACCTCCAGTGCGCCCCCAAAACGATTGTGTAGATCCTGCAGAAGAGACGGAGGAAGAGGTGGAGGAGGAAGAGGAGGCGGCCCCGCATTGCCCCTCGCGAGGAGGAACGGCTCCGAGTGATTGACATCATTGGGGCCTAGAGTGTCCTTGCCACCACTGCCCACCTCCCCGCTGGCCTCCTGCTGCCGACGAAAGAGCCACCCGGGGCGGAAGAAAGCGGAGCTTCTTCTGCCGAGCTCTCCACCCTGGGTGGCTCTTTCGCCGGCAGCAGGAGGCTGGCGGGGAGGTGGGCGGTGGTGGCAAGGACGCTCTAGGCCCCAACAATGTCAATCACTCAGAGCAGTTCCTCCTCGCGAGGGGCAACGCGGGGCCTCCTCCTCCTCCTCCTCCTCCGCCTCTTCCTCCACCTCTTCTGCAGGATCTACACAATCTTTTGGGGGGCGCACGCAAGCGCCTTCAGTACGACATGTAGATCTGCTCAGTGTGTAATATATTAATTCTTTAAAGCTCAATTGCAAGGGGCATATTGAGGTAGGAATCTCCAGATTATATCACCTGGAGTGGTTGCATCATCTGAAGACCACATGGTTGGTTCAATGGGGAGAAGCTTTGAGAATGATCCACATCTGACCTATGATCATTGGGGGGATTCATAACTTGCATTTACAAACAAAAGTAATTTTGGTCTTTTCCATTGCCACCATCTCACTTTTCTGGAAAGTCAATGCCAAACCAGACTTAGGGTTGGATCCAGCAAAAGTCTCCCAAGAACAGAAAGCCTTCCACCAGCAGGAGTGTTCTGAGTGGGACTCCATTTGGGATTGCTCCCACTGGTGGAATAAAAGCTCTGGATCCAAACTACAGTATTTATTTACATGTTGGGGTTCAGTCTTCTTTGGTCCAACTACAGTCTCTCCTTGTTTCTAGGGCAAACAAGCACTAAACGTGGCTGAACTATACAAAAAAGAGCTAGCTCCAAATAAGAATGAAATTGTCAACACAATCCCCTAAGGTTGGATTGTTGTTTCATATGTTTAATTGTTTCAGTCTTTGTTTGCCTGGGAAATCTCTGTGGCTTCCCTCCAAGACATGTCCCACGCCATGTCTCATATTGCTGAAATTAATTTAGGAACCGTCTTAATGAATTAGCCTGAAATTACGGTTTATTTTGTTTTTATATGCAGTTTCTGATTTCTCTTGCTCGCTTATCTCAAATTCTTTAAGAAAAGGTTGGAATTCAGGAAAGAAGACTTTTGTTTGCACTTTCATCACAGGGACAAAATTAATTTAAGTATGTCCTCCTCATAGCTTCAGTGTTGAGCAAGATTCACAAGGTCCAAAGTTCTACACTTGAATATATCCAAGATATGGTTACAAAAAAGCAGTGCATTTTAGGCAAATGTGTTTTTAAAAATACCTCATAGGCAGAAATACAGGTGTTCCTGATGAATAAGCATATGTAACTTGAACTGCTGGAAGGCAACTGCCTTTCAACCCTCCGTACAGTAGTCTCAGAAAAAGTCAAGCAAGGATTACTTCCAAGGAAGGGTGATGAGAGAACTTCACGTGGAATCACACAATATTTCTGCAATGTTTTTGTAGTTTTCCACGTGCATCCTGGTTTTTCAAATAGAATAATAAACACTCAGAGTGCAGGTCAACAACAGTTTTGGATACTTCATTGGTCAAATCTGCTTAAATTCCTCCTGTTTCGGAGAACTGAGATTGCAAAAAAGGATGTAAAAAAGTCTTAATGCAGGGAACAGAATGGGCTGTTGCTTCAAGTTGCATTTCTACACTTGAAATGGGCTGTTGCATTTCTAGTTCAGAAGGGCAAGAGGAGACAGCAGCACTCACTATGAGCTGTAGTAATGCTCTTTCTTCATATTGTTATCTCATAGTAGGGAATGTGGGACCTGGTTTTGAGCTTCTGCTGTTTCATAATTGGACTAGAACAGCCTCTTTTCCCTTCTGCTAATCTACATTGCCTGAATGGTTTTAGGATCCACTATAATTGGAATGCAAGACATCGTTTTTTAAAAATAACAACTACAACAAATGTTTTATAAACTTATCTTTCAAGATGACCCACAGAAGACAAAATGGGACAATATTTGGCTTCATCATAAATTGGTCTTCCATTACATATTTTTTGTGGGGGGGTGGGATTCTACTGCTGATCAAATAGTGTGATATTATCTACCTTTTGCTTTTATTGCTTGTCACCCTACAGCTATTAAATGTTGTTGCCATGGAGTTCTACATATCTCTCAACTCCTGTAAAATGCTACTTTACAGACAACAGTACAATGTAGCGGAACACATACTAATGCAGGAGATGAAATATTTCACTTTCCTAGTTCAATTACTAAAAATTTCAGCAGGAGGAGTGGAAAGAAGACATGTAGCCTGTATCCTTTGCATCCTATACTTACTTGGAAATATGGCTTGTTGAACAGAGTGGACTTCCTTCTGAGAAGTCATGCATAGGACTGGGCTGTAAACTATGGCACAAGCCCAACAGTTTGATTAACATAATTAAAACAAATGTTAAGCCTTAATCATAAGATATAAGGGGTTTCTTTTGTTTTTATAATTTAGGAAATGTTCAATTGAAATAACAGTATTGGAATGTATGGCCTTTGCTTACAGAGCTTCTGAATGCAGCTGTACCGTTTTTCACAAATATGCAGAGAAAATGAGCTATGTTCCTGTAAAATAGCTCCTGGCTCCAGCTGCTTCAAATTGGTTCAATCTATCTATGTAGCATTTCTCATAAATGTGTGTCAACCTTTTCCCATCTTTCACACCAGAACAATAGAGCCTGTTTTCTTGGAATGCAATTTCTCCAAAAGTGCTATTATAAGCAAAGGTCAGTACCAATTGATTTGTATGGATATCTGGTAAAATGAAAAAGCTGATGAGCTGCAGATAAAAACATACTAAAATATCTAGGGTGACCATATGAAAAGGAGGACAGGGCTCCTGTATCTTTAACAGTTGCATAGAAAAGGGAATTTCAACAGGTGTCATTTGTATATATGGAGAACCTGGTGAAATCCCCTCTTCATCACAACAGTTAAAGCTGCAGGAGCTATACTAGAGTGACCAGATTTAAAAGAGGGCAGGGCACCTGCAGCTTTAACTGCTGTGATGGAGGAAATTTCACCAGGTTCCCCATATATACAAATGACACCTTTTTTTCTAAAGCTTTTAGAACTTGATTTTGATCTTACTTTTATACTGTTAGTTTTACTCTACCCTGTGCCTGTTTGGTGCATTCTCTTCCCCTTCTTATTGTTTTATTATGATGCTATTAGAATGTAAGCCTATGCGGCAGGGTTTTGCTATTTCACTGTTTTACTCTGTACAGCACCATGTACACTGATGGTGCTATATAAATAAATAAATAAGTAAAAATAATAATAAAAAAATCCCTTTTCAATACAACTGTTAAAGGTACAGGAGCCCTGTCCTCCTTTTCATATAGTCACCCTAAAATATCGGGATTCTTTACTTAAGACTTTTTACAATCCCCAGTTCCCATGGATTCTAGACAGGATGGATTGATGATACAAATCTAAGTGACTGAAATCAGCAAGAAAAAAGCTAATTTAAATCAGGTATCCCATTGATGCTTCTTCGTAAATTTCCTAAATAACAGTGCAACTCTGACCACTAGGGGCACAATAATATGTTTAGATTAGAAAAAAGTCCTACTGCAGGATTCCCCTGTTATATTGTGCCCTAAATCATGTTAATTTGGAACTAGGGTCACAATCTGTTGCATATTCAGACAGAAAAAAGTCCTCCAACTCCCAGAATCCCCCAGTCAGCATGCTGGGAGTTGTAGGACGTTTTTCTGTCTAAAACATGCATGGGATTGCATCTTAAACAGACTACTATTTACAATGTGGTTGCAACCAAGACTTCTGTCTATTTGTGGCACTGTATGTTTCACATTCTTTTCTTTTTTACCTATTGAAGGAACATCTTTAAAATATTCCTTGGAAGGGTCTTTTTTTTTTTATAAACAGCAGCCATGACAGTTTGTAAAGTTAGGTATGAGAATATAGCAACCTCTGCAGTGGATAATTTTGTTTTCTCTTTGTCTTTCCAGTGTTGCTCCTTTCTGTTTCTCTTTGCCTTGTCCCATCTCTACCCTCACAAAAACAAAGCCACAAATAACAGTGACCATACCCAGAGGGTCCTAGGAAGTTGTCAGGATCCTTCGAGCACAACTTCCTAGGATGTTCCAGGGACACTCTAGGACCATGGCTAGACGGGGCGATATCCCAGGGATCGTCCCTGTGTGTCCCAACTTCAATCTCCAGCATCTCCAGATAGGGCTGGATATAAACCTGCTTGACACTGCAGAGAGGGGCTGCCAGTCAGGGCGTCTTCACATGAGCGAAATAGGGCATGCTCATGACTGGCCACTCACAGAAGTTCACAGGTCCTTTTGATGACATAGGCATCAAATGGAAGTTTCCTGAGTCTTCCCCCAGTAATTCTGTTGAAAAAACAAAACTGTGATATCCCAATTCTGCTTAAATATCTCGGGATCTCCTACCATGTACAGGGGAAGTTGGGCTACAAGTCACCCACTAGGGGATGCTGTTCCATTCAGGGCTATGCACTGTGAGATGATGGGAAGTTTTCCATTGCAGACCATGTGGTCACCCCTCTCCGCCCATGTAATGAAGCCCCATTCTGATTGCGCAAGAGAAAAAAGAAGCAAACCCCTAGTAAGGAAACACAATTTCCCCTTCATCTAATGAAGCCCACAGTCTCGACAAAACTAGATTAGATGGACCCATAGTCTGACTCAGTATACTTTAGCTATTCCTAAAATAACCTACCTAGTATTTTGCAAAAAACTCAGTCTGTATTTAGTAAATCAGCAATGTTAAATGTGTATACGTTTAAATAAATTCATATTGATGAGCATTTGTCTAGAGGGCAAGGCAGCCCTTACTCAGGAAAGGTGATGACCCTAATCAAAATACTTTTGTTCCAGGCATGCTTGCATCACAAAAAACTTCATATCTTTATTAAACTAGGAGAAAATTATTTAGTGCCACATTCTTTAAGTTATTCTGAATCAGCTCTATTCCATGTGGCAGCCCCTAAACATACCAAAAATAACATGGCAGAATGAACAGCTATCTGTGTGCATGCTCAGTACTATTTTTTTTTAATCATCTGACACAAAATCAGTACCTAATCCTTGGAGGACAAAATATGTTATGTAGATGATGACAGTTGCAAGAGGTGGAAGGAGACAATTTCCGAGAAAACAAGAGCAAGTTAAATTGAATTTGACGTTTAAATTATCCAATAACCACATTTTGTTTCATCTTTTTTTCTCAGTACTGCTGTTGTATATTGGTTTTGCTTTACGCTTGTTTTATAGGCCAGTTTTAAAGCTTGTTAAATGGGAAGCTCAGCCTGAGGAATTCTGCGCATATATTCAAATTGTCATGTCAGGTACAATGCAAAATGTTGAGCCTGCTTCTATCAACTCTTATTGATCCAATTTGCACAATCATGGAGAGGAAGTAACCCATGCTGGCTTAACTTCCCCCATCCCGTGCATGTCGGGAGGGGGGAGGGATTCACATAAGTACCCTCAGCATCACGGCTTGTCCTGTCTTACAAACCCAGGCAGGGTGATTTGTTGCTGTGGGTAACAAGCCACTGATGGGCTATTGTAGGGTTCTAGGTGGTTTGTTACCCACAACAAGCCACCCTGGTCAAGTTTGCACAACACAACAAGCCATGTTAGTGAGGGTAATTATACTAACCCCCCTGCATGCAATCAGCAAGCCGAGGAGATAATAACCCACCATTTCTTTATTTTTTTATTTATTTATTACATTTCTATACCGCCCAATAGCCGAAGCTCTCTGGGCGGTTCACAAAAATTAAAACCATAATGAGACAACCAACAGGTTAAAAGCACAAATACAAAATACAATATAAAAAGCACAACCAGAATAAAAAACCACGCAGCAAAATTGATAAAATTTAAATTTAAGTTAAAATTAAGTGTTAAAATACTGAGAGAATAAAAAGGTCTTCAGTTGGCGACGAAAGGAGTACAGTGTAGGCGCCAGGTGGACCACCTTGGCTTATTTCTCCTCCACAATCATGTGAACCGTGCTATATATGATGCAAGAATGTGTGTGTGTGTGTGTGTAGACATGTACTATCCAGTGAGTTTTCATGACTCAGCAGGTGTCTGACCTCAGGCCTCCATCCACCATTAGATCCACTTGGCCTCAGTGTAAACCATCATTGATTTTAATGTTCTGTGGGAAAATAAAATTTAGCAACAAGATGATATACAGTATCCAGAAGGGGTGTCATTTCTTTCCACAGAGCTTGCAGTATTACTTCCAATATATTTTGGAGGAACAGAACAAGGTCTCCATCTTTACGGCGGCGCTTTGGCACCACGAGGCACCTTGCTGCCGCACTTGCATTCCTTCCCGGCAACTGCACGGGAAGGAACACAAGTGCGAACTTTCCCACTCTTTAGAAGCAAAAATAAAAAAAAAATAAAAAATAAAAAAAAAATGGGGGGTGGGTGGAGAAGAACGGGGTTGTTCCTCCCCCTTTTATTTATTTTTTATTATCTGTATCTCCACAGCTGCGCAGAAACAGATAACAAAAATTAAAAGGGGGGGGAGAAACGAGGTAGCCAGAGGAGGATGCAGGGAGAGGCGGCAGGGACTCAGGGTGAACCATCTCTACTCCCTCTGGCTGCCCGTTCCTCCCCCCCCCCATTTCTTTTTATTATCTGTAACTGCACAGCTGTGGAGATACATATTTTTTTTTTAGAAAAAGAGGGGGGAGGAACAGCCCTGTTCCTCGCCTCCCCCCGTTTGTTTGTTTTTACTTTTACAAGCACGGGACCACCCATGGTGACCAATCGGGGTGCCATGGGCTCCGCTACCAAAAAAAGTTGGGGTAAGTGCCCGACTTTTTTGGAGCAGAATTTGCCCCCAGATGGCTTTGCAAATAGATGACATGCCGCTACTGCGAAGCCACCCTGGGGCAAACCCTTTGTGTAGACATGCCCAAGATGAAGGGAGCATCAGATGTGTGGACTTCATCCAGGAACCTCATAGATCAGATCCCGGTTCCTTGTACTGCCAGAGTTGTGGGATTGAAGAAAGAGCTGCAAGTAGTTCAAGCTGAGGCCTTTATACAACAGCCCAGAATCCTCCTGGCCAAAGGGATCAAGTGTTAATCTTCTGCCAGACAGTGTCTGATGAAAAGGTTTTAGATCTGCTGTACTCTCTCAGTCTTGGCCAATGTCACTAAGGAGTTACTCTTCTACTCTCAGAGTTATGCACAAACATCCCAGCATTCAGCACAAAAGGGGCTGAGCTTTTTGAGTGCTTCATTTGAATACTGGCAAAGGATGTAAACATCCTCACAGAACACCCATCTTTGCCACCTCCACTGCCCCTGCTGCGACTTCCTTTGCCCTCAAGTTCCCAACAACGTACCTACAGTGGAGAAGGCAATAGAGGCAATGAAGACTGAACACTACCTCGCTGAATTCTTCAAGGCTCCAACACTGTGCCAATGCTTGAATTACACAAAGGAGGGGACAGGGGACCCAGTACCTTTTGTGATGCCACCCACTCTTAGAAGACTACACAAAACCCATGATTTGGCTAAAATTTGGGGAGTTGGGGTGGAGTTTACGGGCTTCATTAAGAGACCCCCTACCTTCCTCCAACCCATAATTTGAGAACTGCTTTGTACCACTGCAAAACTGTCAAAAGTAGTCACATGTTGGCATAATATATGGGAAGGAAGTCAGGCATCAGATGTGGCAGTTTCATGATTGCTTCAAGTCCATGTTGAAAAAAGCCAGACAGCAGCAGAAGCAAGAAGAAAACTGCTGACAAGGAGACACATGCAGCCATTTTGCTGCACCAAGCCAGAGAACAAGCCCATTTAGAAGGTTCAGCAAGGTAGCCTCACTCCATGAGAGCAAAGAAACATTCCTGCAACTGTGGCTGTTTCCAGGGTCAGAGGACTATTTAAAGAGGCCTGCCACTGGTGGCAGGTTGCCATCAAAGGAGGGGGGGCATCAAAGGGGCTTGTCTTTTTGTAGGCTGGAGTGTGAAGGTGGTCCTTTCTTTTACTTGGTGACATTTGGGGGGAATCCACACGTCGTACCGAGATCGCTTCTAAGCGACCCCAGTGCGGCGTGAAAGCGATCGTGTAACTTGCCTTTGGAAGAGCCGACGAAGAGACGTCTTTGCCGCCGCCACCACCACCCACAGACCTCCTCGCCGACTGGCGAGGAGAGCTCAGCTGAAGAAGGCGGGGTTGAGAGCGAAAGAAGCTCTCCACCCCGCCTTCTTCCACCGAGCTCTCTGTCCCAGCCGGCGAGGTGGTCTGTGGGTGGCGGCGGGAAGGACGTCTCTTCGTTGGCTCTTCCAAAGGCAAGTTACACGATTGCTTTCACGCCGCACTGGGGTCGCTTAGAAGCGATCTTGGTACGACATGTGGATTCCCCCTAGGTTTCAGCCAGGTGAGAAACATACCTGTGCAGTCACAGAATTGTGTTGGCATGGGTTGGGTTTCCCCCATCTTTATTTCTCTAAGCTCCTGTGTAAATATAGGGCTTTTCTATGTGAGACATTGTCAGGATCTATGCTGTACCGAGTGCTTGCAGGACCCAGGTCTATGCTGTACTGAGTGCTTGCAGGACCCAGGTCTATGCTGTACTGAGTGCTTGCAGGACCCAGGTCTTCGGTCATGACCTGTCCTGCTGGGGTGTTTGCAAGCCTCAGGCCCCTGACTAACTACACGCAGGGGGTGTGACTGGAGTCCAGCTGAGTGGGGCCAGGGTAAGAGCTATTTAAGCACTGCACTTCTCTCTCAACCCTTGCCACAGCAACATTGTTCCTGTGGTGCTTGGCTCCTGTTCCTGGTTTTCTGATGCCTTGTTTGTTCCTGACCTCAGACTACGCTTTGGACTATGCTCTTGCTATTGCCTTTGCCTGACTTCTGGACTGCCTTTGGACTTTGCTTTGCCTCTGCTACGCCTTGTTGGTTCCTGACTTCTGGACTGCTTTTGGACTTCGCCTTGCCCCTTGCCGCTGCCACGCCTTATTGGTTCCTGACCGTTGGACTGCCTCTGGCTCTGGCACACACTAGTAACAGCCAATAAAGCTGAACCCTTCTTGATCCCGCTTCAGTGTGGTGTTCTCTTCTACCTCACTCCCCCGGGTCCCGGCGGCCCAGCCTAGCTCCCTGCTGCCCACGCCCCGGACATAACAGACATTTATTGTGAATTTCTCATTCCCTAAGAAAAACACCAGCATGGACTTCCTCTGACCATACTCTCTTCTCAGCATGACAATTTGGTCATTTTAACTGACACCTGTTATCCCTTCTTGGTTTATACACATGAATGCAAGGTATGAAGAATTGCCAGTCACCTGAATAGTCTCTTTTCCAAATGCATGCTAATCAGACTTAGCCTCTGAAGTCAGAGGGATGTTAAGCAAGTCACATCTTAAAATAGAAAGGTATCATTTCAAAATAGAAAGATATCATTAATCGTTCTTCATGATGAACATGTCAAATGTAACTTTTCCTCCACGTCCGCTGTTCAAAATTATTAGTCCCGCAGGAATGCTGAAACACAGTCATTGGTTGAATCCACAGAGCTAGCACACATCAGTATTTGCTGCTACATCTTTAATGAAATGCCACCGCTAAAATAATGCCTGCAGATGGCAAGGTCATCAGTAGCCCTGTCAGTTTATTTTAGAAGAATTTTACTTCATTGGCTGACACTTAAGGCAAAATGTCAACTCTAATAAGGTAAAAAGTTTTAAACTCAGAAATATGTGATGTTTATTTGAACCTTGCATCAGTTCATTCTAATGCCTATGTATTTTAAGTGACAGTCACCATATTCAGTGTTTCCTTTATGGAACGTGAAGTTGGGAGTTAAATTCTCTTTTCAGAGACAAGCAGCGTTAGAAGCGTCTCTCAGCGTAGAACACAGCAAAGACACAAAAGAGGCTAAGGATTCTTTGCTTAGTTAAACAAAGCCTTTTACTGGAATGGAAGTTCAGTTACAGCATCACAAGTTATACTCGCAAACGATCATAACAAATTATACAGCAGCAGCATTACAGATGAAGTAAAGATGGAGTGGAGATAAATCATACAAAACACAGGCACTTATATAGAGCAAAACTGTACAGTCATGGTAATCACTAATTGACTAATTGAAAAACATCTCAGGCCAATAATTCAATAATCGTCCAGCTGAGGCCTTGACATTTAGAAAACACATTTCTTCTGATTTCTTCATATTGCTTCATGCCACCAGGCACTTCTAAAAACAGTGGAATAAAGTAAAACCAGATCCATTCCAGGATCCAACACGTGAATCGTGTAAGCTCCTTTCTCATCTTCCGTCAAAGGGAAATAGCCTTTTTGTTGAGTTTTCAACAAGGAAGACAATGGTCAATCATTCTTGTGGTGAGTTTGTAATAAAAGGAGAATTGGAATAGAGTGTCAATGCTCTTGGTTTCACCATTATGGAAACACTGGGCAGTATCCAACAACTCCTAACATAATTGACATTGCGCTAACCCAAGGGACTTGTAGCACAATGCTAATAGCATTAGCTTGTGCCATGGGTTCTTTGGGAAATACTGTAGTGCAAGCTAACAGTATTTGCATTAGCACAATGTTAGTGGAAAGGTTCTATAGCATAGTGTTCATTAGCTTATCACCATCATCATAGTAAATTATCATATATCATGGAACTCTATGCAAAGCAGAACTATAAATATTTTGTCCAGTAACTGAAGTTGCATGTACGTGTTAGGATGTCCTTTTAATGTCCTTTAGCTATCGTTTTAATGTGGTCATTTGCAAAAATCAAAAACAAACCCCCCAACAACTAGCTGTTGATTACTATTCTGAAGTAGCCCTGTTCAATCTTTTCTGTATATTGGTATAATGAGGTATGCTATTTCTATTAATAGTGAAACCTGTTTGGGGGAAAATTAATCATCTCTGTTCCATATGGATATCAAATTAATTGTCATGACACTGATTATATTGCATTGACACGAAATATTCCACGTGACTCAGCGCACTGCTCAGCAGTTCCACCCTTACAGTGCATTCCTATGCATATCTACTCAGAGGTAAGTCTCATTGGTTGTAATGGGAATTACTCCCAAATAAGTCTGTATATTGTGGCTTTACACTGCAATTCTGGGCTTTACACTGCAATCCTATGCACATTTCCTGAGAATAAGCTTTGTTGAGTGTAATAAAATTTGCTTCTTTATATACATGCATAGGACTGGGTGGCATAAGTATGGCTTATCAATTGTTTCCCCCAGAAATGTTCCATGACATACAGGGATCAGTTGATGCAATCTGTGTATGGTTTCCCTAATTGGGGGTTCTACTTCTAGGTTTTATCCTAGAGAAGTACCTCTGTAAAGAGGTACAATTTCCCCACAATGTGCCTTGCAAATTTGGTCACACATTGAGGAAAACATTAACCATCCTCAAAATTGCCACTTGATAAACTTATCTAACATGGAGTAAATTTACAATGATCATGTTCTTAAGCCTGCCATTTCAACCAGCAAGCTAGAAATTAAACATTGACTGTAAGGTTTAAGCCATTGTTTCTTCCTTGATAATGCCTATATCTACGTACATCCAGCTGTGCAAAGGCTGGTTGCGGTTATTCAACTGTGACAGAGAAACTCTTCATATGCTCAGGGGCGTTCACCGCCGTCATTCTTTATAAACCATGCTCAAAGGCTGAACCTTGGTATGCAAATCATTCTTCATGAGTCCTGCAAAATTTAAGTACTAGTAGTGCAGCCACATATATAAGCTCACAAAAGTTACTAGCCTGCAACATTTTTTATGAGCCTTCTCGAAGGTGGCAGAGGAGGGATGGAGAACTCAGTACCTCCTGAAGCAGCCCACTGCATTTCAATGCTGGCCATTAAGGAGGGGACTTCTGTTCTTTGGTAGCCTGCTTAGTTTCTATGCTAAGCACAAAGAAGGGAGGGAGCATTCTGTCTGTCATAAGAACATAAGAAGAGCCCTGCTGGATCAGACCAAGGGTCCATCTAGTCCAGCACTCTGTTCACACAGTGGCCAACCAGCTGTTGACTAGGAATCCACAAGCAGGACACGGGTGCAACAGCACCCTCCTGCCCAGGTTCCCCAGCAACTGGTGTATACGGGCTTACTCCCTTGGATACTAGAGGTAGCACATAGCCATCAGAACTAGGAGCCATTGATACCTTCTCCTCTAGGAATTCATCCAACCCTTTTTAAAGCCATCCAAACTGGCATCCACCATTTCCTCCACCAGTCGGTTCACTCACCTGCATGGAATTCCATGCACTCACCTAACTGCAATTCCTTGTTATCTATGATACCAATATAAAGGCTCTGATAGTTGCATTGCACTGATACAAGAATGACACAGGACAGCAGAGGCAGAGATGCTACTTCACATCTTTAAGGTCAGACTCAAAGATTCCATGAGTTCCAGTACCCCCAAAAGATTCAGTAAGCAACCTTTTCAAAAATCTTATTACTTACAGGATAGGTTTTTTAAAGTAGGGATGGAGTCCATTTGTAGCCTGCATTTCTTCAACCATGGAACTCAAGGTGGCATACAAAACATCTCCTATCATGCACTGACCAGACCCATATCACTGTAGCATCAATAAAGTTGTTGCATCTGGTGGCTTCAGTCCGTCCTGCACTACTGATAGAGAATATTTCTGTCATTTTCAGTAAGTTCAAAACCCTTAAATCAGCATTCAGACTTTATTGGTTTTCCTTTTCATTGCGAAACACCTTAGCAAATACTTTTCATGGACTGATAGAGGCAAATAATTCTCACCAAAGCATTAATTAAAACACTCACAAGAAGTACAATTGCATGCCACCATTATAAAATACTGAAAACATGCTTTAGTTGTGTTGTCCTTTTATTGTCAAAATTTGTAAAATATCCTTAAATGTAGCATCTCAATGTCATTGTGACATTTGGCAATTAAGAAAGTCTGTTTATCTTTCAAAGACTGTTGAGCAATCTTTAATTTTCTTAAATTATACAGGATAGTTAATAACACAGGAGTTTGTAAAGAGAGTTGCAGTCAAATTTATTTGTCATATGTGAAACAAAAGGTGAATGTAACAGATTGGTTAGACACAGTGCACCAGTGAGTAGGAATACTCAGTTTCAGGGACCAGAGTTAGGGTGCCACTGGGCTTTTTAATTGTTTAAAATCAGTTTTGGATCAACCAATGCAGGTTTGAAAACAGATTTTTGTGCATAAATCCACTGTAGCATGCATGAAAAGGACAGTGGAGGAGAGATTCATTTAGAAATTAGCTTGCACGCACGATCCTGAATTGTGGAGAATCAGGTGATATAGGATTGCTGGTGATGTAGTATTGATTTAAGGCCTTTGTACATGAGGCTGATAATCCACTGCATCTACTTTCAGTTTTGTCCCAGAATTGAGGTCCGAGCACTACACAAGTATCTTTTCCTGCATTCTGCTATGTAACCTCTAGGTTGCACTGTGGTACAGCAGAATAGCACAAATGCTGAAGCAGAAATTGTGTTTTGTTTTGCCATCAAAAATAATGCCCTATTTCCCCAGCTCTAAAAAACATGTGGAAAGTGCTAGTAACAAAAAACAAAACTAAAACAAAACAAAACTGGAGGGTCACAATGTCGTCTAAAGAACCCATAAACAACTGCGAGTAGGGAATGAGGTGCGCACAACAAATGCCTCATGTAGTAAACCTCTCAATGTACCTTAAATAGTTGTGGATAGAACAAAATTTGGGAGATGCAATTTCTCCAGAGCTATGTCATGAAAAACTGCACCTGCCACAGTTCCTTTCTATTATGATTTCCCCAAGAAATAAACGTTTGTTCAATGTCCAGCAAGTTAGATAACCTGTATGCTCCTTTAATCTCTATATCCATGCCTTTTTATTCTTAACTATATGAGGCCTGACAATCTGTGTACTTCTAATCAAGCAATTAACAAGCCTTGTGGTCAGGTCTGTGTTTGTAAAGAACAACTTACTGTGCACTGACATTTCAACATTAAAACAAAAGTTCGAGAGTTTTAAATTATGTAAGTTTGACATTTATGCTTATTATGTATTCATTATCCTGTCTGTTTCTTTCAAATCTCTTTTTTAATTTTGAAATGAGACACCAATGTAACACTTTTTGTGATTGCTGTTTCCTTAGCAACACTGGGCTACCTGTTGTCATCTCAACAGTAGGAGGGGTCTCTTGTACTCAAATCCTTCTATGTAGCAGTCATCTTCAAAGGTTTCATTTGAAGCTAATTATGTACTCTGTTGATTCCTATATCTTATATAACAGGAAACTGTAGTAATAGTTCCATTTAATTGTGTATAAGGAACAACTGCCATAAGCCATCTCCTTTATTAATTATTATTATGCAACATAGTAGCTTGAAATTAAAGAAAGCATCTATTAATATGTGATGGACGATGTTACCCATAGGCATTTTCATCTGACATGAGGATAACAATTTGCTGCATTATAACTATGGTTCTATTACTTTGTACCACATTGTGCCTTCCATAAGTAATGGCACACCAAATTTGTCTTCAGTAGAGCTGAAAATAAAATTTGCAACCTCTTATTTAGTGGCAGGAGTAGGCAACCTTTTTGGGCCTGTGGGCACATTTGACAATTTGAGAAACTGTCCTAGGCACCACAACAAAACAGAAGGGCTGTAGATGAAAGTGTCAGCCTGTGGCCACCTGCCATCTTCATTTCCAAAGAAGGTCTCTGAGCCTCACATGTCACCCAGAGGCATTCATGGCAAAAGAGAGTCAGTGTGGCGTAAAGGCTGAAGTGTTGGACTGGGAGTTGGGAGATTCAGGTTCTAGTCTCCACTCAGCCATGGAAACCCACTGGATGACTTTGGGCGAGTCACAGACTCTCAGCCCAACCCACCTGACAGGGTTGTTGTTGTGAGGATAAAACGAAGAGGAGGAGAATTATATATGCTGCCTTGGGTTCCTTGGAGGGGAAAAGGCGGGCTATAAATGCAATAATAAATAAATAAAAATAAAAAGAAGGATGTTAGAGGCCCTCACTTAGCTTTGAAGCGATCCCAACTGACATTTGTTATTTTAAAAAAATTGAAATAAAAAGTAGGAGGCATAGGGCACCTCACTGGCCAAGAGCACACTTGGAAAGGTGTCCAAGAGCACACAGGTACCAATAGGCACCACATTGCCTAACCTTGTCCTACTGAAAGAGTTTCCTGAATTTAGTTGGTCACCACTGCCAGGCAGTCAACAACACAGGGGTGATACAGTACAAGCCGTGAACAGAGCAGTCCTTCTTCTGTTTCCTTTGGCAGGGATTAGGACAGGGTAGAGACAGCTTCCACTACTGGATAGGAGCTCTGATGGCACTGGGGTAGGGTGGAGGGTGGGATAGGACAGGACAGGAGACAGAGAGTTCTGCCCTGCAAACCCTAGTTATAATCACAGAAAGCTCTGTAAGCATAAATCTACAGTATTTATTTATTTGTTACATTTATATACCGCCCCATAGTCGAAGCTCTCTGGGCAGTTTACAAAAGTTAAAAACAGTAAACATTTAAAAAGTATACAAAATTTAAAAACATAAAAACAACAGTATCCATTTAAAAACAACAGTTTTGGGGTTCGTTAAAAAACAAACTTAGTGTTGTTAAATGGTGTTAAATGCCTGGGAGAAGAGAAAAGTCTTGACCTGTCGCCTAAAAGATAACAGTGTTGGTGCCAGGTGAGCCTCATTGGGGAGATCATTCCACAGTCGGGGGGACACCACTGAAAAGGCCCTCTCCCTTGTTGCCATCCTCCAAGCTTCCCTCGAAGTAGGCACTCGGAGGAGGACCTTAGATGTTGAGCGCAGTGTACGGGTAGGTTCATGTCAGTAACCCCCAATAGGTCATTGTGGGGGCGGGGGGGCATTCCCTCCATTCCCCCAAGATGCTCCAGGATTGGGTCTGTCAGCTATGCTAGCCTGCAGGTAGAGGTATATAAAATTATGCATTTTTCTTCCTCTCTCATAATATTTATTTATTTATTTATTTTATTACATTTATATACCGCCCCCCAGCCGAAGCACTCTGGGCGGTTTACAACAATTAACAATAATACTAGAACCCAATGGGGTCACCCCATGAAGCTGACTGGTAGGAGATTCAGGACAGGTAAAAGAAGGTATTTCTTCACACAGCACATAGTTAATCAGGATTCAGTGACTGGAGGAAGGGAGCTCAGCCTGGCTCTGCCCACCTGCCAGAACTGATTCTGTGTCCACTGTCATCTGGCTAGCTGTCTACAGGATCCTCTCTAGAGACACCCAAACAGCAGCAAGTTAAGCTGGCAACAATATCACTGATCCACGTGATCCATGAGAAAAATGAGAATACGAGAGTATTAATTTACAGCAAAAACATTTTATTTGCATCATAATACATTATTTATGATAAGCTGCTTAGATGCTTCTTACAATAAATCATGTTGTTAATGTATTGTATTTAATTAATACCATATAATGGCCCTGGTTGGATGTAACGACGGTATCCGGCAGCAATTTGTGGGTTAATTAACTCAGGGATGCGCACTGTGTTGACGCCGCTTCCAGTTTCATGCAACAACCTACAAATGCAGCATCTGTAGGTTGTTTCTGTAATGTCCAAACTCAGAGAATTCACTTGGGGATGTTCGTGGATTAAACAACCCCACATTAACTCAAGAACAAGTCACGTAAATAAGCTAGGAATGCAATATTTGTAGGATGTTGCTGGAAACTGGAAGTGGCTCACACAGCATGTGTCCTCACAATTTGTGAGTTAATTAATGCCACCGTTATATCCGAACAGTGTCATGCTTCTCTCTGGTGATTCCCCTCTTTCCTGCTGCTCACTGGACAGTCGATAAAGGTAACCTGCTTTTTCTAACTTTTTGGCCTAATCTTCTCAGTTGCCATTACTTACATTTTGACAAAACAACAACCCTAAACACCACTGTACTATTCATTGACACTAGGAACATTTTATTTGCATTATAATGCATTATTTATTGGAAGGTGATTGAGTCAGAGTGAGAAAAGTGGGATAAAATGTTCTAAATAAAGAAACCATAATCTAGAGTAAAACAACAACAACACCCTTTAGTTTAAGAAAAGCACTAAGGCTCTTATAAATTTATTCATGCTCCAAAACACATGGAAATTGTAAGCTAAGGTTCCTGCCTTGTCTTACTGCTTATTTAGGAGGCAAGTTATTGTATAGTCTATGCCACATACAACAAAGGGCTTCTCTAAATGAGCAATTTAGAGAATGCTCATGACTACTCATGGAGTTTTGTGGGTCAATTATATGGCATCGACAACAGCAAGGACATCTCCTTCACTTCCTGCCCCCACCCCCACATCCCATTTTCAAAAAGATCAGAGATAAGCTGGAATAAACCTTTAATGGTGTAAAACCAGCAGTGTGTAAAGCTGCTGTTGCATATGAACTTGCTGAGGAAGGACTTTCCGTGTCTGTGATTGGGGAGGGTAAAATGCCTCCCTGCAATGAAAGGAGACAGATTTGATCCCCAAGAACACCCCATTAAGTTCAATGGGGCTTACTCCCAAGTAAGTGTGCCGAGGGTTGCAGACTTGCAGTGTGATCTTATGGCTACTCAGAAGTAAGTCCCATTGTGTTCAGTGTGCCTAGGTCATGACCAACACATGGAAGAAGGACGGTGGTTACCTATCAACAAATGGAAAAACCGTGGTAAGTCTGCGACTTTTCTAATGCATGGCTTTGTGGAAATGCCCCGTGATGGCTGCGAGTTGGTGGCTGTGTTGGTATAATCGACACAGCGGCACTGTGCAGCTATCACAGGGTAAATAGGACACATAGGCAAGCTTTGGGTGGGGGAAAAGTGATTAGAAGGAGATATAAAAGATCACAGGGAACATTGCTTGCCATTCCAAGAACTCCCCCAAACTACTTCAAAGTAGTCCAAATTGGGTTTGCATAATTAGAGTATGGGTTGTTCCCCCCTCCCCTGCCACTTCCACAGCCGGCATTTGCTTAATTACCCCCACTGTATCACAAATTGCCATGTCTTCTGAATCCAGTGCTCCGTGCAGCACGGCTGGCTTCTAACCCACCACACAAACCCTACTAGAAGCCATAATCACTAGTTTCTAATTTGTCTAATTTCAATCAAGAGTTGGTGAGAATTTTTAATTGCACTTTGTCCTAGCCTCCTAGACCTCTCCAGCCAGGCTTCGTAGACAAAATGGAACCTTTTAAGCCAAGGTGCTTGTGAGGGGATGCACAAAATGACAGTGGAATAGTGCTCTCTGGCAATACCACATAAATATTATTTTATATCCTAAAAGGGAGCGAGGAAAACAAGCATGTTCAGTCAAATTACATTTACAAAATAACAGAATGGAATGGTCCCTAAAAGGAGGGACCATGTGGCTCTTAGTTCTAGCGAGGTGAATGGAGAAGGCTTCACTGTTTCACTCCTTTCACTGATGGCTGCCAGGGAAAACGGCCACTGAGTGCTAGAGCTTGCAATCCTATGCATATAGATGAAAGCTCCACTGAATTTAGAAGGAAACAATTTAAATTGGGCTTCATAACTAAAAATGCTTATTATTTCATGTTCTACTGAAGTCTTCCCACACATGGTACCTTCCAGATGTTTTGGTCTATAACTCACAGCATTCCTGACAACTGATCATGCTGGCTGGGGATGATGAGAGTTGAAGTTTAAAACACCTGGAGGGCACCCAGTTGGGGAAGGTAATTCTATTGCTTGCTGATGAGCCTATTGAGTGACTGCTCAAGAGAACACTACTACTACTACTACTGTAAAAGCCACTCTGCTTTCTCTTGCTTTGGGTTCTACACTGGGTATATGGTGGCAGGAACTGAGAATCTGGCCCAGATCAATCTTATTATGAATAATCCTTTGAAGAGAAGAGTGTGCTGTGCTATTTTTGTGGTATTAATATGTTAATGACTTCAAGACTTTGCTTGTGCATTAAGAGGAAAATTCTGAATGCATATCTGTAGTGCAGTGCCTTAAGCTACTGGCAGAATAATAATGTACAGATATAGCATTACAGTTAAATACCAATGTCTTAACAATGTACAACTGCTGCCATTTCATTAATACTTCCATTTAATAAAAAAAGAAGCTAATTCAGCTTTTGTTTTGCATATCGAAAGTAACCTTTTCATAACATTTGTAGTTTCATAAAAGAGAAAATATAAAGGTAAAATATATAATTTTTCATTCTGCCCCATTCTAAAGAAAATAATTTACAAAGATTATAGGTTTTACTTTAAGATTATATTTAATGTAAACTTAGCTAAGGAGATCTGTTCATATCAGCTGGCCTTCCTGGCACATACAGCTCAGGAATTGCAGATATAATTCAGATGCACATCGAAGTGTGTGGATTCTCTCTGTCCACATTGTACCATATTTCAACAGGTTGCATATTCAACTATGGCTTTCCATTCACATTCTGGTGTAACTAGTCAAGCATCAATTCCTTTTTAAAAGGGCAGCTAGATCAGGCCATGCTCTTTACTCACAGCTATAGTCAGAATGGTGAACTCTTAATTTTGTATGTAATAATTGCTTGTTATCTCTACTGACCCACAAGTTTTAAGACTTTCTTATTTGTACTGACTTTCAGTACTCCTGTGCAGTTCTAACTTAAAACATTTTAGAGAGGTCATATTTTTTACTATATAAATTTGCCACCTAGTTTTGCCTAATGTTTTGAGCCCATTTTAAAATCAATAGAAGGACTCCTGTTTTGGGTTCTCTTGGTAATCATTACGATTGAACATCCGACACAATGGGATATGTATTTGGACCAATCTGAGTTGCACTGTTGTTTCTTTCTTCAACCGAATATTATACTCATCCTTGGGAAAACCAGGATTATAGCTTATGCATTAAGTATGACCTTTTGTGTCCACTCTCTTCATCTTAATGGCTAAAAAGCGCAATCTTTGGGAATATAATTTTCTACTTGTTTCAATTTATAATGAAGAAAAATTATCACATTTATGCATCTGTAGTTGCTGTTCTCTAGCCTTCAGGAGGATTAACTCTGATTAACTCTAGATATTTTCCCCAACTCTTTCTGGCTCACTGAGATGAGCATATCTCTCATGAGTCTGAATCCATTGGTCTGTGTGGCACATGATTTCTCTACGGGATTTCAAGTGGCTGAATGTGGTGGAACATCTGTACATTCCAGTTACTTTTCTTTCTACTGGTTGTACTGATAATCTTCTTTAGCAAATATTGCTCTAGATTGTTGTTAACAGTTGTAATGTCATATTGCCATTTTCAATTAGTTTCATTTCACAAAGAATAAAATATGCTCTTCTGTTCCACATTCCATGTATTCTACGACTATATTATACTGAAAAGAGGTTTATAGCATAATCCAGCCAAAGTTACTGATTTCATTGGGAAAGAGTTAAGGATGCGCCTAACTTTCACACTAAAATAAATGGGGATTAAGAGGGGAATACTACGCAAGTTCTCCATAGAAGTAATTACCATTGATTTTAATGAGGCTTACTCTCTGGTAAGGGTGCATAGGATCTTTACTTTTGGCTGAATTGTGCCCTTAATGTTAACAAAAACAGCTGACAGATACAATCTATAAAAGTTTTTAATTCTTTTTTTTAACATTCATTCTATATAACTTCACTCTATATAACTTCTATTTAAGAAAGTCATAAAGACAGATCTCTTCCGGCAGGTTTACCCAGTTGAATTACCCAGTGTTTAAAGAAATCTCTGTAACATAAGCAGGCCTAAAACCAGATTGAAATGAATTTAGGTAACTCACTTCATCTACAGATCCCTTGAGCTGAGAAGCCATCACACAATCCAGCATCTTGTCCAAGAATGGAATATTAGAGACCGAGTGAAAATTATCAAATACAGTGGGATTCAGAGAGTTTTTTTCCAAAGACCTCTTGAAAAGAGGTCTTTGAAAAGAGGTCTCATGGCCTCTTTTTGTCAAGATGGAATAAATAACACCTTGCCATAAGAGGTGTGCCTCACTACGCTTACCCACTCAATCAGCCTACCTCCACCCCAACCGCTTTTGTAAGCTAGGAAGAGCAAGGATCCAGCAAGTGCCAGGCCTCCGCAATCCAAGGATGCTATCCACATCCTCAACTATGCGATGATAGTTCTTATTAGCTATAATGGCAGTTTATATGTAAATCTGTGCAACAGTGAGAAGTAGATGAGGCCATCAATATGTAGTTAACTAGTTTTTTGTCATGGTATATTAAATATATGAGCACACTTCCTTAGTGTGGCATTTGTGCTTGATTCATCCAGTCAAACCTGATTAAAATAAATGTCTCTGCAAATTTCACATTTGGACTTAAGCATTTCAGATTAACAAATCAAAGATTAGTCACCACTTAAATCTTTGGGGTACCCACATGAGGATAAACCAAGCATGGATTAAACAGATCTGAGCTGACTTTTTATATACTGTTTGAGATTTTCAACAGAGTCTGGGAGTTTAGATAAGATGCCCTTAAAATACACCATTTTAAGTTGTTTTAATTATGGATACATTTTACAGTTCATGAGGCATTAGTCCAAGCACTATACAAATATTAAGGAGTTAAAGAAAATCTACATATGGTTTTATTTGAATGCCCGGCTAAACATTTAGGCCACAATCCTTCCTCACACATGTACACAGCATCAGTGTGGTGAAGGATCTTTTCAGGGCTCAGCATAGGAGTTCTTCTTCCCTCTAACACAGCATGAAGACACAGGAATATACAGAAGCAGCACACAGGAATACAAGAAACTGGAGGGCTGAATTGCTTCCCATATTTATTTATTTATTTATTTATTACATTTATATACCGCCCCACAGCCGAAGCTCTCTGGGCGGTTTACAACAATTAAAAATAGTAGACATTAAAAGTATACAAAAAATTTAAAAAACATAAAAACAGTATAAAAACAACAACAGTATTCATTTAAAACAACAATTCTGGGGTCCATTAAAACAAACATAACGTTATTAAATGCTGTTAAAATGCTGTTAAAATGCCTGGGAGAAGAGAAAGGTCTTGACCTGGCGCCGAAAAGATAACAACGTTGGCGCCAGGCGAGCCTTATCGGGAAGATCATTCCACAATGGGGGGGCAACCACTGAGAAGGCCCTCTCCCTTGTTGCCATCCTCCGAGCTTCCCTCGGAGTAGGCACTCGGAGGAGGGCCTTAGATGTTGAGCGCAGTGTACGGGTAGGTTCATGTCAGGAGAGGTGTGCCATCAGGTATTGTGGTCCCAAGCCATGTAGGGCTTTATAGGTTAAAACCAGCACCGTGAATTGGGCTCGGAAACATATAGGCAGCCAATGCAAGCGGGCCAGAATCGGTGTTATATGCTCAAATCTTCCTGTTCCAGCTATCAATCTGGCCGCCGCATTTTGCACAAGCTGCAGTTTCCGGACCGTCTTCAAAGGCTGCCCCATGTAGAGGGCATTGCAGTAATCTAATTTGGAAGTTACCAGAGTATGGACAACCGAAGCTAGGTTATCCCTGTCCAGATAGGGGCGTAGCTGGGCCACCAACCGAAGTTGGTAGAAGGCATTCCGTGCCACCGAGGCCACCTGAGCCTCAAGTGACAAAGATGGTTCTAGGAGAACCCCCCAAGCTACGAACCTGCTCCTTCAAGGGGAGTGCAACCCCATCCAGAACCGGTTGAACGCCCCCCATCCGATCAGAGGAACCACCCACCAGCAGCATCTCAGTCTTGTCTGGATTAAGCTTCAGTTTATTAGCCCTCATCCAGTCCATTGTCATGGCCAGGCACCGGTTCAGCACATCCACAGCCACACCTGATGAAGTTGAAAAGGAGCAGTAGAGCTGCGTGTCATCAGCGTACTGATGACAGCGCACTCCAAAACTCCGGATGACCGTACCCAACGGTTTCATGTACATGTTAAACAGCATGGGGGACAAGACCGACCCCTGTAGAACCCCATACCGAAGAGTCCACGGGGCCGAGCAATGTCCCCCAAGCACCACCTTCTGGAGCCGTCCTGCTAAGTAGGAGCGGAACCACTGCAATGCAGTGCCCCCTACTCCCAGCTCAGCCAGACGTTCCAGAAGGATACCATGGTCGATGGTATCGAAAGCCGCTGAGAGATCAAGGAGAATCAACAGAGTTACACTCCCCCTGTCTTTCTCCCGACATAGGTCATCATACAGGGCGACCAAGGCTGTTTCTGTGCCAAAACCAGGCCTGAAACCCGACTGAAATGGATCCAGATAATTAGTCTCATCCAAAAGTGTCTGGAGCTGTCCCGCCACCACCCGCTCAAGGACCTTGCCCATCCCTATCCAGCCTACCCTTTCTGTATACTGAATCTATTTTAGATATGGAGCGGTAAATAAATAAATACTGCATGTATCTTAAGATCTGCTCAATGGGGATTTGAGAGGTGTGAACATTTCCTGGTGATGTCCTGTGCTTTTTCTCCACTCACAGTTGTGTGTGTACATGCCAAGCAGAGGAAAAGGAAAATACAGGGCTCTATTGAAGAACCTTCCATACATGGTTATTTAGGGTGACCATATGAAAAAGAGGACAGGGCTCCTGTATCTTTAACAGTTGCATAGAAAAGGGAATTTCAGCAGGTGTCATCTGTATATATGGAGAACTGGTGAAATTCCCTCTTCATCACCACAGTTAAAACTGCAGGAGCTATACTAGAGTGACCAGATACAAAAGAGGGCAGGGCACCTGCAGCTTCAACTGTTGTGATGATGAGGAAATTTCACCAGGTTCTCCATATATACAAATGACACTTGCAGAAATTCTCTTTTTAATAACACTACAGGAGCCCTGTCCTCCTTTTCATATGGTCAGCCTAGGTTACTGCATCCTTGAGTGGGAAAGGGGTGTGCCTTTAAAAGTAATAAATGGCTTTCTTTTTCACACACATGCTTCAATGATATTTTTAACTTTTGTATATTTCTATTTAAGTTTTAATTGTACGTTTTAATTTTGGACTCATGGCTGTCCTTTCTCCTCTCTGACAACTCTCCTACTCTGATCTTGGGTGACTTCAATATCCATGTGGATGACCCTCACGATGCTGCAGCTCTACGATTTCGCTCCTTATCTTCCTCTTACGATCTCAAGCTCTGCTCTGAAGCACCCACACATTCCCTTGGACACTGTCTGGATCTTGTCCTCACTCGGAACTGCTCTGTCCTGGACTTTTCTATTGTTGACTTTCCTCTGTCAGATCATCATCTAGTCTCTTTCAATATTACTCACAATCCCCCTCCTTCACGTCCTGCTTCACGCCCTTGTCGTGACCTGCATTCTATCAACTATGAGGCTTTCTCTCAGTCTCTAGCCTCCTCTCTTCCTTCTGTCTTCACAGCCGTCTCCTTGGACTCAGCCGTCTCCTCCTTTAACTCCACATTGTCTTCAACTCTTGATAATCTTGCTCCATCTACAACTCGGATAATTCGCCCCTCTCAACCCCAACCGTGGCTCACCTCTTTCCTCCGCTACCTTCGCTCTTGCTCCCGGGCAGCCGAACGCCTGTGGCGTAAGACCAGGGACTTGGCGGACTTTGTCCACTACAAATTTGTTCTCTCCTCTTTCTCTTCTGCCATTTCACTGGCCAAACAGCAGCACTACTCAACGCTGATCCAGTCAAATGCTAGACACCCTCAGCGGCTCTTCAAGTCCTTCAATTCTCTCCTGAAACCTAATCCACCATCTCTCCCCGCCTCTCTGTCTGCCAATGACTTTGCCTCTTTCTTCAATGCTAAAATCCAAACTATTCGCTCCGATCTGGCCAGCTCTGCTCCGCTCCCAGCTCCTGTGCCTCACCTGTCAGTTCCTCCTGCAACTCTCTCGGCGTTCCCCTCAGTCTCAGCTGATGAACTGTCTAAAATACTGCGCTCGTCGAAGCCTTCCACTTGTTCCCGTGATCCAATTCCCTCTCGCGTCTTTATTAATCTTATCCCCGCTATCCTCCCGTCCTTGCTTCACATCATTAATTCTTCTCTGTCCTCTGGCTCATTTCCCTCTGCTTTTAAACATGCTACTGTCTCTCCCATTCTCAAAAAACCCACTCTTGATCGACTTTCTCTGTCTAACTACCGACCTGTCTCTCTGTTGCCCCTTGTCTCAAAGATTCTGGAACGTGTGGTCTACTCTCGCTGTCTTGACTTTCTCTCTAGTAACTCTGCTCTGGATCCCTTTCAATCTGGATTCCGTCCTTTGCATTCCACTGAAACAGCCCTTACCAAGATCACCAATGATCTTCTCACTGCCAAGTCTAAGGGCCATTATTCCGTCCTTATTCTCCTTGATCTAACTGCAGCCTTTGACACGGTTGATCACGATCTTCTCTTAGATTCCCTCCATGACCTTGGACTCTGTGGCTCTGTCTATAACTGGTTCGCCTCCTATCTAGAGGGTCGCTCTTTCAGCGTGTCGGCTAACAGCAGCTCGTCCTCCTCCTTTCTCCTTTCAGTAGGGGTTCCGCAAGGCTCGGTGCTTGGCCCACTGCTGTTTTCTCTATACATGCTGCCCTTGGGTAAACTTATTCAATCTCATGGCCTCCAATATCACCTGTATGCCGATGACACACAACTATACCTCTCATCTCCGGAACTTTCTCCTGATGTCCACGATCGTATCTCAGCATGTCTTTCAGATATCTCAGCCTGGCTGCTTCATCGCCGTTTGAAACTCAATATGGCAAAAACTGAACTGCTTGTTTTTCCTCCTAAACCTTCTCCTCATCTCTCATTCTCTCTTACTGTCAACGATGTCACGCTTACTCCGGTCAAGGAAACTCGTAGCCTTGGCTTTATATTTGATTCCTCGCTCTCCTTTATTCCTCATATCGAGGCAGTAGCTAAATCTTGTCGTTTCTTCCTGTATAATATTGCCAGGATTCGACCATTTTTGTCTGTCTCTTCTGCCAAGACTCTCGTTCACGCACTGGTTATCTCTCGGTTGGACTACTGCAACCTCCTCCTCTCTGGCCTCCCCTCATCTCACATCAGTCCGCTGGTCTCTGTCCACCACTCTGCTGCTAAGATCATCTTCCTGGCCCGCCGCTCTGACCATGTCACTCCGCTTCTGAAATCTCTTCATTGGCTCCCAATTCATTCCAGAATCCAATATAAACTTCTCCTGTTGACCTTCAAAGCTTTTCACGGTCTAGCTCCTGCCTATCTCTCCTCTCTCATCTCACACTATTGCCCCGCTCGTGCTCTTCGCTCCTCTGATGCCATGCTTCTTGCCTGCCCAAGGGTCTCTACTTCCCTTGCTCGGCTTCGTCCATTTTCCTCTGCTGCCCCTCATGCCTGGAATGCTCTTCCAGAACACCTGAGAACTACCAACTCAATCACAGCTTTTAAAACACAGCTAAAAACTTTTCTTTTCCCTATAGCTTTTAAACTTTGAGTTTGTTCTGACTCTATACTGTTAGCTTCACCCTTCCCGGTGCCTGTTTACACTTCCCTGTGCCTGTTTGCATTCTCCTTCCCTTCTTATTGTTTACTACAACTTTATTAGATTGTAAGCCTATGCGGCAGGGTCTTGCTATTTACTGTGTTATCTGTACAGCACCATGTACATCGATGGTGCTATATAAATAAATAATAATAATAATAATAATAATAAAGCTGCCTTGAGTCCCAGTAATGGGCAAAAGGCGGGATACAAATTACTAATAATAATAATAATACCCCATTCATAAAGCCCTAATAAAAGCAGATAAAAATTACACCCCATTCAACCTAGTACAACAAAACGAAGACCAAATACGACCACTCACATTCACAGAGAAAAAAGAAAAATGGGCACAAAAAGCACTACATGGGAAGCATTACAATAGAACACACAAATAAACAAACAACAATCATATAGAATGGCTCAGGAAAGGCGAGCTATTTCCTGAAACAGAAGAATTCCTAATAGCCATACCGGATCAAGTCATAGCAACCAAAAATACACCATAAAAGGTAACAGTGTAACAACAGATTCATGTAGGAAATTTCATCAATCCCAAGAAACAATAGACCAATAGAGGATGTAAAATTCTGGCAGCAGTGGGCTATACGGACAAACACAATACAGCTGCAAAAATAATTCACCAACTGGCGATAAAATTCAACCCCATCAAACAACCTGCACCATACTATACATACTCCCCCAAAACAATCTTGGAAAATGCAGACCATAAAATATACTGGGACAGAACAATTCATACGGACAAGACAATACCTTGCAATCGACCAAACATAACAGTTGTAGACAAAAACGAAAAAGAAAAACACACCTACTTCATTGACATAGTAGTACGCAATGACAAAAATGTTGGTAGAAAAGGAAGAGGAAAATATACACCAAGGGCTTGGGAAGTTAAAGAACTATAGCAACAAGAAAAAGTTACAATTATTCCGTTAGTCACATCAGTCACCGGCAAAAAATTCTTTTTTATAGAAACTGGGCCTATCAAAATACATCCATACCAACATCCAGAAAGTAGCCATGCTTAAAACATGTTCAATAATCAGGACATTTCTGAATCGGTAAAAGTCAGTGTGACTTGGCAAAGCTCATTATATTCAGCTAGAAAACCAGAAAAGAGAGATAATAATATTAACATGGGAATCTTGATTTTATTGTACTTCTTACTTCCTTGGGACCAACAAGTCTCTCTGAAATCAATGAGACTTAGCATCAAAATAAATACGAAAAGGACTGGATTATGTATGGCACCATAAATTGTATGCCTGACCTTTCACACTCTGTATCTGGTGAAGCTCATTTTTAGCTATTATATAATGACTGTTTTCCTAATGTATGTTACAAATAGAACAAAAATACCCTTTGCTTTTAAAAGTGCAAGACAGGCAGTTGTAGTGGTTTAAAAAAAAGGGGGGTTGCAGCAGAGACTGAAAAGCCTTTGGGAATGCGACAATGTTGTCCATGTCACAAAGCAACAATACCCGGTAAAGAATGTGGTGTAGGGCTGTTGCAGGAAGCACATTTAGAGCACAATTAAAGGTCAGCAAATTGTCAATTATGACTGGCATGAGCGCCAGGACTTTTGACAGAGGGTGGAATATAATTGTTTTTATTAAAAACAATCATCCTACATTTATTAAAAACAATCATCTCTCCGCACCAGTAATGAGGGGCAGGGAGCATAGTTTACTGGCCCTGAGGTTGGAGCCCTGCTCAGGGCCAATAAACCGAACAATCCTATGTGTGTTTCCCCCTCTCCCCACCCCAAGACAATGCCTAGAGGACAATGTCTAAGGCCATCGGATTGCTCTCTTAAGGGTGCAAGCCTATTTATTTATTTATTTATTTATATACCTCCTCCATAGCCAGAGCTCTCTGGGCGGTTTACAGAAATTCTAAAATTGAGATAAAAACGAGTATACAAAATTTAAAAATCTAAAACACAGAACACACACACATAAAGCATTAAAAACCGTTAAAAAACTAATCATGTGGGTGATTAAGATGTGCTGCCATATGCCTGGGTAAAGAGGAAAGTCTTAACCTGGCACCGGAAAGATAGCAGCATTGGTGCCAGGTGAGCCTCGTCAGGGAGATTGTTCCAGAGTCTGGAGGCCACCAACGAAAAGGTCGTGTCTATTCATGTTTAGACAGAAAAAAGTCCTACAACATCCTGCATTCCCCAACAAGGCTATGCATGTTTAGATAGGAAAACGTCCTCTGTCACTCACAGAAACATTTAAAGCTTGCAGTTTTTCTATTTGTATTTATTGCACAAATATTTGCTTTCATAACTTCTGCACCTTTTTAACATAATCTTTTCATTGCTATAGGTATGTAGGCCGTAGTTCAAAATTCCCTGCTCTTTAAAAGTATCCAAGAAAACGTCTTGTTCTAATATTTTTTCAAGAGTGCTTTAACTTTTTGCAAATGCTTTTTATTATGCACTGGTACATACTTCACTCTTAAGTAAGTTTTGTTAGATTCGTTTGCTTTCCCTTCTTTCCCTTTGCAAACCTTGGGAATCCTGCTGCAGACCTCATTGCTTGCTGTACAAAGGCTCTGAAACATTTCCTTTATAATACAAAAGCTCTGCATTTCCTTGCTCTAATGGTTCTCTGACATCACTTTCTAAAAGGACTTTGACTACTGTTATAACGTCCTTTTTGGCATCGCTTTCTTCTCCTACTCCCTATTTTGCTGACTCATTATTTTCAGTGGCAGTGGCCATTTTGTCTGCAGCTTCTTCTATCGCTGATCTAGGGTGGGCTTCTTTCCCAAAGTTTTTTCTTTCTTTACTTTGGGTTGCTTTCTTTTCCCACTGGGGCTCGCTGTCCACTCCCTCGTTTCCAATTACTGGAGTAATAATAAAGCTAGAGTTGTTAGCATAACCCCTGACTTACAACTCACTTACAGTCATATTGTTTGAAGTTGCCGTTTCCACTTTTCAGGTTTTGTTTGTTTTTTCAAAATATGTGAGGAATTCCACTGGAACATTACTTTCCTTCACAGAGGCAGTTGGCAGTGACAGTTAACAGTTGGTCAACCCGGTCATCGGGGAACATGGTAAGTTGTTCTAGACCTGCTCTGGGCAAAATGGAAAGACAGAAACAGACTTGACCACAGATCCTAGTGAAGCCCCAAAATAGCAGAGTCCTGTGGCACCTAATTTATTCTGGTACAAGCCTTCGTGGACTATAGCTCACTTTGTCAGATACATGGGGAATGCCAGAGCAAACTTGTTTACTCTTTAAGGTGCCACGGAATTATTTGGTGTGTGTGTTGTTTTCTGTTGCAATAAACTTTCCTCTCGAAATGGTTACATAGGGAGGAGCAGTAGCAGAGAAAACCTGCTTAAGGGGAAGGAAACACCCACACCCTCCCAACACAATTTGTAAGTCGGAGTTGCAAAGAAGGGGAAAGCGACAGAAACATGAGGGAGGCGAGGGGGGGGGGGGGAGAGAGAGAGATTTCCTCAAGTCATGTGGGATGATGGAAAGACAAAGCATTAAGGGGAAAATGTGACAATATAAGGAATAAGTAGAAATCAATGTGCTTTTAGGGCTCCTGCAACAGTTGTTTTGTTCCTTGTTTGCTCCTTCGAGGATTTTTGTGCCAAAGCTGCATGAGAGGCAGCTTTTTAGTACAACATGAAAATGAAGGCATTTGAAAACAACTTTTAGCTACTGAATTTCTGCCTGTTTTGCAACAGTTCAAAAGCAAGAAAAGAAAGGAAAAGGCCCATTAGGGAACAGCCCCCCTCCCAGCAGTTCTAATATGTTTTGATGAGACAGCCAAATGTTGATAAATTAGAGAAGGGGGTAGATGTAAGTATTTCTGAATAGATTCGTTAGCTGAATCCATCCCGAGACATGTTATATTTGCTTTGCCAAGAATTGGGTTGTGAAAATGATCACAGTCCAACAGAAATTTAGCACATCTGATTTTTCCATATTACATGACCAATTCACATGATGAAATTTGACAAATAGAACAAAAGTGGGTGGTGCAGTAGCCTCATAAAGGTAGGTTGAGTGAGTCACAAACTGAGCACATAGCAAAGCAATTGTGTTATTTCTACCATATGCCACAGTGTACATTTACAACTCTGGCCAATTCTCACAACAATCAGGGGGCATGGTGGTGCTATTGACAGTGCTACCCCACTTCTGCCTGGTAGTGTATCTGCTTTACAAGGAGATTTCTAGTAACTGCATCAGATAGGTTGAGTCAGCTGGGAGAGAGGAGATATCCATACAGGGATGATGGTTTCAGTGGCCCTATGTCCCATACATTATGTCCACTAACAATATCCCACTAATTTTCACTTCTCTGTCAGAACTTATTGGCCATCCTCCAAAGGCCATGAACGGGAGGCAGTGGACATAAACAAGATTTCTTCAGGAAATCTTGGCATTTATTTAATAGGGATTAATGCCAAGTTCTACATCTAGGAAAAAGAAACCAAATGCACAGTTACAAGATGGGGGATACTTGGCTCAGCAATACTACAAACGAGAAGGATCTTGGAATTGTTGTAGAACACAAGCTGAATATGGGCCAACAGTGTGATGTGGCTGCAAAAAAAGCAAATGCTATTTTGGGCTGCATTAATAGAAGTGTAGTTTCCAAATTGTGTGAGGTACTGGTTCTCCTCTATTCAGCAATGGTTAGGCCTCATCTTGAGTACTGGGCACCACGCTTCAAGAAGGATGCAGACAAGCTGGAGCGTGTTCAGAGGAGGGCAACGAGGATGATCAGGGGTCTGGAAACAAACCCCTATGAGGAGAGACTGAAATAACTGGGTATGTTTAGCCTGGAGAAGAGAAGATTAAGGGGAGACATGGTAGCACTCTTCAAATACTTGAAAGGTCGTCACACAGAGGAAGGCCAGGATCTCTTCTCGATCAACCCAGAGTGCAGGACACGGAATAATGGGCTCAAGTTACAGGAAGCCAGATTCCGTCTGGACATCAGGAAAAGCTTCCTGTCTGTAAGAGCAGTACGACAATGGAACCAGTTACCTAGGGAGGTCGTGGGCTCTCTCTCCCTAGAGGCATTCAAGAGGCAGCTAGACAACATCTGTCAGGTAATGGATTCCTGCATTGAGCAGGGGGTTGGACTCGATGGCCTTATAGGCCCCTCCCAACTCTGCAGCGGTCAACCAGATACCTTTTAGGAATCTCACAACAAAACTTGAAGGCAATAGCCCTTGCCCATTGTTGCTTTCAGCAATTGGAAGCTCCACATAGTCATCATAACTAGTTGTCCTCACCTATTGTATAATGCCACCTCCAGTGTTGCACAGCAGTGCCAGATGCCTTATTCTTTAAATGCAGGATTGCACATAAGGCACATAGTATTCTAAAAGGTAAGGTAAGTTTGATTACATAGCAATGCAGGGTAGTTCTATACTGGTTTGAACAAAAGCTGTCTTGACTTGGGAGTTGGAATGACTTTTGAACTAGAAATAGACACACAAAACACTAACTGGAGATTTTCAGCACCTGAAATGGATGGAAATCTAGTAGCAGATAGCACTTTCTAGGTCACTTTAGATGATACATTCCATTACATATATGTTACGCTCTGAAAGCAGGTCCAGATGTTCCATGATCATGGAAAAATAATATCCAAAGTGAATTTCTCAAAAGTTTTGTGTAATACTTTTTTTTAAGTCTTTGTAATAAGGAACCTCATGATTACACAGTTGTGTAAATTATTTTCGGTATAAATACATGACCGTTTCCTTGGAAAAATAACTTTAAAAGACATATAATACAATTGTCAATCTTGAATAGTATTTTTTTCACTATGAAGTCTGACAACTGAAAACCCAAGTTTCTTTAAATTGCCATTGTAAATGGGTTATGAATTCTGTTCTTATAACAAGCAACAACATGTTTGAAAACAAGTCACATTTAAGTTTATTTTCTGATAATTCTCTTGGCACTAGGACCAAAGATATCAGGCCAAGATGAACAGGAAGACAAGACTCAAGCACAAACCGCTGGTATCTCGTCTCCAGCTTGGACCAGAAGACACAAAATTACCACATATGGTGAAAGGAAAGTTTATTAAGCCCAAACAAGCTTCTAGTCCTGAGGAAAATGAGCATCCACTAGTAAGACAGCATTCCATTTTTTATTTTTACACTGAATAACAAATATAGGATGTCTATAAATTTAATTTTAACTTTGCTCTTTTAAATTTGTATTTTAAAATTGTATTTCTGCACCGCTGCTGATTTTAACCTGGTTGTGCTTCTATACAGGACTTTTTCTGGCTTTTAATTGAAAACTTCTATATTATTAGCTTTTGATGAATATTTTGAAATGGTACTTTATTGAAACTGGTTTCATTTAAAATTGTTCATATTTAATATGGGTTTATGCTGTAAGCCTCCTTGGGAAGACTATGATCCTGAAAGATATTTAAGAAACTGATTAAATAAAAAGTAAGAAAAAAGTGGTTGATTTAGAAGGAGAATAGTAAGTGTACTCTAATATGGGTGGCATAAGTGTAATGACAAGTCAATGGTAATGCCAAGATGCTTAGTATTGGCCAGATTGTTCCCTTAGTACTCCAGTTATGAAATATTGATCTTAATGTGTTCTATCTGGTTTTTCTTTTTATCCAGTTATTACCTGATGGGATTCCTTCTGACCTCCGCACAGCTGTTTACAGAGCAGATGCTTCAAGAAAACGCAAAGTAAAAACCGAAGAAAGAAAGATGGGTTTTGCATATGTGTATGTAAACTTTGCATTACTTCTGTACTATTTTGTATACCATAGAGTCTGGGGGCTAAGCTAGATGTGATGTTACATGACTGTATTTAATGTGTCTAGTTCTTCTAAACAACAGCTTCAACCTGTGGGGTGATCAGGATCAAGACTACAGCACACAGAGAGGAGGACCTTTTAGCTGCCTTGAGCGCTATTTATTTATTTATTTAAAACATTCGTATCCCGCCCTACATCATTAGGATCTCAGGGCGGCATACAGATAAAAGCATACAGTATAAAACAATAAATATACACAGCTAAAAACAAACTAAACCATGAACCAAGTTAAAACAATATTATATTATTTAAAAGCAGTAAAAACAATTAAAACTGTTAAAACAATCTGCCACTTTCCACTATTTGTAGTGGAAAGGTTGGCTATACATTTTATAAATAAATAAATACAAATTTAGGCCTGCTACGTGCCCTACATTGAGCCTCGTGTGGCGCAGAGCGGTAAAGCAGCAGTTTCTGCAGCTGAAACTCTCCCCACGGCCTGAGTTCGATCCCAGCGGAAGCTGGTTCTCAGGCAGCCGGCTCTGGTCGACTCAGCCTTCCATCCTTCCGAGGTTGGTAAAATGAGTACCCAGCTAGCTGGGGGAAAGGTAATCACGGCTGGGGAAGGCAACGGTAAACCACCCCGCTATAAGGCCTGCCAAGAAAACATCAGCGAAAGCTGGCGTCCCTCCAAGAGTCAGTAATGACTCAGTGCATGCACGAGAGGTTCCTTTCCTTTCCTTCCTGCCCTACCCTCTGGTCCCAATGAAAGACTGTGGTCCCAGAAGCTGTATAAGCCCTCGTTGTCAGCGCTATTTGCTGGGGCCATGGTTAATAGACAAGTCAGCTACCGTCCTGGCTCAGGAGGAGCTGAGATTCTAAGCTAGCGGGCCATAACTCAGCCTTGAGGAGTCTCTCTGGCCTACTGCTTCAAGGAGTGAGGATTCTTGGTGGCTCACAGTGAAATGTGGAGAGGGCAGTTGGTGTGTTTGGAGTTAATGTGCCTTGGTAATGAGTGTCATTTTTCTGGTGGCCTTAGGGTGGCAGATCCTACTCTTTGCTGCCCCTTTTTGTTGGGCAATTTTCTTTCTTTCTTTTTTACTTTTATTTTCCTTTTGTGCCCGGGGGTGGTGCTTCAAATATGAATGGGTTGGCCATATTTTCCCCTCTTTTTAATTGCTCTTCACATGTCATTTCCCCCCTACAAATACTCCCAAATGTAGCTATTTTTCCCCTTCGGCCACATTTACTTCTGGTCTGGAGCCTGGCAGGGAAGAAAAGCAATTAAAAGTGAACATGGGAAAGGCATTTGCAAAGGAGATTAGTTGATGGGGGAAGATGTGACAAATGTGTGGCTACACCATCAACTAGAACAGACTGTGAGACGCCAGCCTTGGGACAAACTCTCTTGTTGCGTGAGGTGGGAAAGTGCCGCCACCACTGCATTGCACCCCTTCTTCCCAAACCCACTACAGCCTCATGCCCCCTTCTCTTTCTCGTGTTGTGCTCGCCTTCCCTTTACTGTGCTGCACACCCTCTCCCCTTCCCCTTATTATTATCACTGCCACTGGAGAGCTTGCCCATCTGCTGTCCTCTTCACTGAAAGGATACTCAGCTCGAGTGTGTCTGCTGTTTCACTCTGAAGTTCCCCTCAAAGTGAAACAGGGGTTGGGCAGCTGCTTCAAAGAGTCCTGCTGCCACAATGTGTGGGTTTGACTGGCAGGACTTTATGGAGCACCCACTGAAAGAGGAGGCAGGTTCTCCTGGTGAGGGCAGTAGGCGGAGATGCAGAATTCCTCACTCTTCCTGCTTTGTCTCATGCGACGACCAGACCTGCAGAGTACCCTTTATTGTCTATTTAGGGGTATTGAGTGCCACATCCAGATGATTAATAACTCATTTCCGTGATCCATGGGAATCCAGGCTTACGGCTTGTACCTATGGAGAAGGATAGACCTCTTCTTGAAAATTTTCTTTAAACTCCTTAAACTATAATAGAATGTACCAAGTGTTCTTGATGAACTAAGTAAGGCCAGCTTCAGGATGTTGGGGCCAGAACTTTTCCTTGGGAATTCTGTTTGTGCTCAGAAACACAGCTCACAATGCAGGTCTTACTTAGCAGAGTAAGTTTATTAGCTTCAGACTTCTTAACAGTTCCATGTCATTGTGCCGAGTGACAAAAGCAATACACATATACATATATACACAGTTCTTATCTATATTACATACAGCTGTGATTAGGCTAACCCAGCCTCAAGGATCTTTGGTATATTCATATCATTAACACCATGATATCTTAGAGAATCCTGGCAAGGTTCCCAGTACAGCTTCTATCTCAAGGTAATTGCTCACAGATAGTCTTCCTCTGTTTAGCCTTGAGATAGCCACACACACAATTTTAATGACTACGCAAGCCTTTTACTTTCTTATACTTAACACAGGATAGGCAAAAGAGCTAATTCATCTCCAGTTTCAAATTGAGTATATTTATTCATGAACTACTCAGAGAGAAATTCACAAATGCTTTTAAAGTAAAATGAATAATAGAATTAGCTAGCTAAGACTTCACTATCAGAACCTACATCCTAAGAACAGCTCACCAAAGCGGCTTACAGGTAGCGGTGGCGAGCACCTGGGACTCCATTGTGTGGTTTAGGCTTGAACGTTTGCCTGCAGTTGAAATCAGAAAGCCAGCTTTCAAAACCAAGGGCATTCTATGGAGAGCAGGAACTCCCATAGAGAAATTGGAAATTCAAACTGACCAGTCAATAGCCTGATCGTGCATCCTCCAGGTTGATTGCTGGATATACCTTGTAAAGTCTTGGTGTGTAATAACACAGATTTTGGTGCCTGTAGATGCCTGATTATGTCTGGGTAAGTTTTCTTGTCTGGGACGTATTGAGAGGAGGAGGGAAAGACTGAGTTTGTCACAGAAGGATTAGGCACCATTTCTCCCAACCAGTTTTCCTCTAAATGCTCTTCTACTTGCCCCTCTGCCTACACATTAGCATTATGAGGAAACACAGAGTTGGAAATCATATTTTACTCATAATGCCTAGTTCAGCCTAGTTTTAATTAAAAATTCATATTGTTTAAAAACACCTCTTTAATTAATGTGATGTCTTTATATGCTGTGTTTCCACACCAGCTCTGCACATTTCTGGGGCAGCTGAAGGCGGTAAGTAAATGTTGCTTCTATGTGACAAAGCTATCATGTAGTCTTCAGATTATTTCTTTTCATTTTAGTTTCTCAAAAATACATAAGGAAAGAGCAAAACCAGTTGTTGATCAACGTACTGAAATGACAGAGTGGGATCGACGCAGGAGCTTGGAATACTCTACGCTGAAACATATGACCATAGAGAAACTTCCTATAATTCCTTTCCCTGGAGATGTTAGCTATACTGTTGGTGTGTCGACTGATGCTTCTGCTGAAAGAAAAGGAAAGTACAATAGATTTCATCTGGGAATATGTCAAGAAGGTCTTGAATGGCAGGTAGAGCAATCCGATGGTCCTTTGGAGAATGTCCCAGGAACCATTGGATATGGCAGATTTCCACTCCAGAGGCCATAGACACTGCTATGACTCTGAGAGGAGGAATCCATGATCAGGTTGTTCCCCTTCCTTTCCCCTCTCATAGCTGCTGTGGAAAGCTCTGTGATGACTGCTCTTCCAACATCACACCAGAGAACTCGGAAGAGCTTGGAGAGGGCAAATAGGGAGTGGGATGGTAAATGGGAGGGGTGTGGATCCGTAGGATCCTACAGCCTCTCTGTCCCCATCTTGGCCCACTGCTGGTAAGTCCGCTAGACAGGCTTAGAGGGTCATCAAGCTGAAATTCCTTTTTTAAAGGAAGAACAGGAGGTGAAATCGCCTCTGTTGTTTATCCTGGCATGCCTGGCTCTTGCTGGCCAACTTTAGGTAGACAGAGGGCTCCTATCTCAAAGTCCTCCATCTATTGGGTTCATACAAGGGTCCCCAATTTGATGCCTGCAAGCACTCAAAATTATTATTATTATTATTATTATTATTATTATTCCATTTTTTAAATATACATACATGGATTTCTATGAAATGCATACAACTTCCAAGCAATTATACACAGGCTGCAATAGAAGTGGACCAAATATACAAATAAGTATCCATTTGAAGGTGACAGCCATATTCCACCCTTTCATATATTGAGAGTGTTGCAAGGTCCTCAATCCATTGCATTATAGGAGGTGTGTCTATCTTTCCAATGTTGTAGTTGTAGTCTTTTACTTGTGAAAAGGGTGCAGAGAATCCATTTACACTGAACATTTTTTATTTCCATGATGCAGGTAAATAATTTAAAACATTGTGTACATCAGTGAATATTGAAGACTGTTTTGGTACAATTGTGTGTGTGTAATAACACACACACATACCACAAAAAGCCCAACTACTGGACTGCCTAAACATATGCTTAAAATAGGGTGACCATATGAAAAGGAGGACAGGGCTCCTGTATCTTTAACAGTTTCATAGAAAAGAGAATTTCTGCAGGTGTCATTTGTATGCATACAGCACCTGGTGAAATTCCCTCTTCATCACAGCAGTTAAAGCTGCAGGAGCCCTGCCCTCCTTTTCATATGGTCACCCTATTTTAAGCATATGTTTACGCAAAGTCCAGTAGTTGGACTTCAACTGTTCCGATGGAGGGAATTTAGAGACAATTAAGTGCAAAATTGGTAATGATTTTAGATAATAACTATATCCTGGACATATGCTTAAGAGTAGTTATGTAATTATATTGATTATCTGTTACAGATGAAGATGAAAAGACTGAAGATCAAACTGTTTCGACAGAATTAAGTTGCCATAAAAGGACATGCATGAAATTTCAGACTGGGGGTGATCACAAATTTGTCTGGGTAAAACAACCTCCTCCCCCTTATGATAAAACTGGTATGTACATTGAAAGCCAAATGCTGTTGCCACTTACGCTATTGAAGCCAGCACTGCTTCCTGTTTGCTTCACATTTATTTTATACACTGATGAATTTTGCCTGTGATCTATGCTGGGAGTTGTAGGCCATTTTTTTCTGTCTAAGCATGCATAGGATTGTACTTAAGTAAATTATTCCTGTTAAAATTTATTTATATATTGTGCAATTCCCTGAAAATGCTTCTAAAAAGTTGCAATGCTTTATGAACCAAATCTGTGTTCAGATATCCAAACTAATTCCGCTGAGGTAAATACAGAGCTGCCCACAAAATTCTCCGAAGCCAGCTGGAAATAGACTTTTATGAGCTCACAAAAGCCTGCCTGAAATGAGAGTTTCAATTAAAAGTCCCTGAATTCTTTTCTGGCTTGGATCAAAATCCAAGCCAGAGATGAATTCTCCACTTCTCTCCCCACATCCCTCTCAGGCCTCCCCATCTCTACAGTACCAATCCTTCCTTTGCCACACAAGCAATGGGGGGGATAGCAATGGAGAGAAGCTTGCCCCTCCCCTTCCCCTGGTGTAAAGGCTGCGGAGGGCGGCATGGGAGAACTGCATTTCCCATGAGATCCTGGGGTTTGTGACCTGGTATAGTTCTAATCAGTATGCCAGAGAGGTGTGGGAGATGAGGAGAGCTGGCAGGGATAAGGAAAGATTCCAGGCCTTGGATCATCTCAGAAAACTGAGCCAGGTTTTTCCATTCCCCACCCCAAAAAACACTAATCCATGGATAGCTCACCTGACCATAAATATAACTGAATCATGCTTGTTAACTGAACATTGATTCAAGTTAGCCCCCATACTAAAAAGAATTAGCTTCCTCAAAGTGGTATGTCTATTTTGTAGAAAAAACTTGCCTCAGTCAGAAATTACTATTTACTTCGCATAAGTGAAGGCATGCCCAAACCCCATGGCACCACTGTGGAGCTCCTGCTAATAGTAGTGGAGTAAGCTTTGCTTGTCCTTCAGCCTTCCCATTTGGACAGGCTGAAAGACAAGCCATGCCAGGTTGAGCATCTTGTCTGCTCCTTATCCTCTCTCCAATAGGAGAATGCATGCAGCAGGTAAAAGAGTTTCACCTTGCAGCTTCTCAAATAGGAGAAGTCCTGTGTGCACCAAAGCCAGGTCCCAGTGGACTTACAGGCCTGCCGGGAACAAATTATGTCAGGGACATGACTACATGGAGACATTCAGGGCATGATTGCACCCCTTACAAGTAATTCAGTTTGCAGAGACCTCGGGGGTAATCCAGCACCCCACTCAATCCTGCTTGCCAGCCATGGTTTAGTATGATGTCTGAATGTGTCCAATATGTTGTCATAGTGCATCACTGAATAGGATCATAATTTAATAATGATTTGTGGGGTTGTCACAGCCTTTTGCTTTATGTAGTACTTAAGCACAGTATTAAAAATATATTGTTTGCGAACCTTTGTAACGGGTAACAAAATACCAAAAACAATACTGACTGGTTTCTGTTCTTCTCTAGAGCCCGTTATTGATGATGTGATATCGCATATTTTGAGACTGAGAGATAAACTTGGGTGGCAGACCTCACTATCACCATGGGGACTTGTTGCTAAACCAGCAGATTTAGCTAATTTTCAGAAGTTCACATTACCGGTATTTTCCTTTTCAATCCAAGTCTCTTCATTTGATTTCTTTGTTTAGGATTCATGCTGAGACCTGTAGAAGTTAATGACAATTTTCCATTGGTTTTAATGTATTGTGGTAATGCCACAAAATCCCATCAGGAAAGTGATTTCTGGCTTCTGGGTTTGGCATTGGATTCACTGGAACTCAGCTACTGTGATTGGGATAGGGGAAAGGCTACTTCAGCTTGTATCTCAGCCTTCCTTAACTTGGTGCTCTCCAAATGTGTTACACTACAGCTCTTATCCAGAGCCAGCATGGCAACCTGGGGGCTGCCTTCATGGTGCCAGGTTGGCTCTACCTCACCCCGATACCCTGCGGTTTCCCTTTCCTGGGGTGGCATCAGGTAATCTCGACAGCAAGGAGGGAGCGTGGGGGTTCTGGGCAGCCATCTGGGTACCAAAGCTGCCCCCACCCTCTTCCTGGTTGAAGGTGACCAATTGGCAGTCACCTTCCACCAGGCCCCGGCCCGGGATTGGCTCTGGAGCGATGTCAGATGGCGGAAGAGCCATACTGACATCATTCCAATTGAAGAAGCCAGGGTAAATCCCTTATTTTTTCAATCCACAGCTTCATGGGAAGGCCCCGCAGTAACTGTGAAGCTGCTCTTGTGTCATTTAACTGATGCAGCACAGATTCACAGCCACCACGGGGCTTTCTCTGTATATAGACAGCCCGCTGGGTGGGGAAGGCTGTCTATAGTCAATGAAACACTTTTTCTTACACCTTCCTAATGGCATTAGCTGGTATATTAAAATACTCTAAATATTTATTTCCTGCTGTATTTGCCTCTTAAATGTTCTACAGGGTTTCTGACCCAAGGGCAATATCATGTTTTAATACTGTTTGTGTTATACTTTGAAAGGTTTTAATTTTTGTGAACCGCCCAGAGAGCTTCGGCTATTGGGCGGTATAGAAATGCAATAAATAAATAAACAAATACAGCAGTAATGGAAATGTAGCGATGGGATGTGGAGCTGAATATATCTTATTAAGGAAAGATATTCTATTGCAGGAGTTTAGAGCTACCATTGTTGTTTTGGAGACAACAGCAGCTCTGCTTCCTGTGCTGATGTTGATAGCCAGATTTGATCTAGCAGTAATCACAATGAGGACTGTTCACCTTAATGTTTGGGTTGCAACTGAGTGGTGTTCTAATGAGATGGCAAAATGCAATGTGTAGAAGCTCCCTTAGGCAATCATAATAGCTACAAGAAAACATTAATTAACAGCAGTGCTTTGCAGACAGTGCTTCTTAGATGCTGCTGAAATATCAGGAGATATCATTAATTGATTTTAAAAGAATATTTGTCAGCAGTGTCTCCTTTTAATTTTTCTGTAGTGTTATAATTATTGTAATGCGAGTTAAATATTTCTATTTCCTTGAGTTTTGTATTTTATTACAACTCAGAGGGAATGTAGTTGTCAAAGAGTAATGTATAAATGAACTTCTTTGGTTTGGGAGGTTTTAGGGAATACAGGAAAAGGACACTGAAGGACACTGCTGTATTATCTTCCATAATAATTCTTTGTAATGAATTATATGATGTAAAACTTGAATGGGCCTTAAGGAGACTAAACACTCGAGCTTCAGGAAATATGAAATGGATGTAGGTAAAGGAATCTTAAGTTATTAGATTGTAAGCCTATGCGGCAGGGTCTTGCTATTTACTGTTTTACTCTGTACAGCACCATGTACACTGATGGTGCTATATAAATAAATAATAATAATAATAATATGGGCGATATCCAATTAGCACCTCCCATCAAGGACACTTTGGAGTAGACTGGGGTGGGCATTGGGGGGCTGCTTGGCGGAAGACAGGAGGAGGAGGAAGTCCCAGTGTGCAAGCAAAAGTATGTGCACATGGATGTTGGATTTTACTCAGTATACTGTTTTAAAGATTATACTTGTGTGCTCAGATATTTCTCTTTGGCACTGGGAGCCTTCTCTGCTAAAGAATGGAGTAAAAATGCTTAAAATTAAACAAATAAATAAAAACTTCATTTATTCTTTATATGAAATATTTGTTTTTCTTTGGTTTAATTGGTTATATGCCTGCATCTTTATTAAAACTGGTTTATTTATTTTTATTTTGTTTATATACCACCTTTCCAAGAAACAATGGTGGTCAAGGCAGTTGTTTCTGATCTGATTCTGAAATAATGGGTACTATATATCATAGTATCTTGATGGTCTGAGGGTGCTATTTGGATCCATTAAAATCTACAATAGGTTTTCCATTAATTTCAAAAGTGCATATATTGTGACGCTCTCATATTGTTCAGTTACAATGATTTCAGTGGGACTTAGATGTGTTTATAATCTCACATTATGGTTTTAATAAATCAATGATTATAAATTCATAAAAGATATATTATGATGCCAACTAATTCTTCTATTTTGCATAGATGCATTTTAAATATGACACTGGATATAATTTTATGTCTGTATGTCAAAATGAATAACAGACTTGCATAATAATAATAATTCCAATCTTTCTTTTTTTTTACTGTTTTTATTTTCTGTTAACAGAAAATTTCATTAAGGAAAGATGACGGAGAGTATGTATATTGTCTCATAAGAAGCAGGAATGACCCTAAAGCAAACTATGACCCATATGACCTTCAAGTAGTCTCTACAAATCTGGCTAAACAAAGTAAAGAATATTGGACAATTACAGCTTCATATGTATCCAAGGTAACATAGCCTCTTTCCCAGCTCAGAATTTCAAATTACTGGTTCCCTGATTAAGTCCTCAACTGGCTCTTTCTGTGCTTGTAGCAAGCCACACATGCAGCAGTAGCAGCATGCTTTGACATGAACTCCTTATAGACTTCACTGAAAGAGGATGCATCACCAGGCTTTGGACAGTTGAAGAAGCTGAATCCACACATCAACCACTTGAGTCTGTTTGATCACTAGGATGTCCCTATCAGAGGATATAGGTTTAATTTGTTGCCATTCAAGAGCACTGCAGAATGCAGCTCCAGGCCAGAGCATTTCCCATTTAAATCCCTTTCTCCTTAACCTGTGAGGCAGGCTCCAATAAGTATCAGTTCAGCTCAACATCTACCTTTGTCAAAACACCTTTTCTGCTGCTTTGGTCCTGTAGCTCTTTTTGCTGATCTTGCCTTGTTAACCTCTTACCCTGCACCCTGTCCTCTGGTCTACCCATCACCTGCCCTGCTGACATTATCTGTGCCACTTGGTTGGCAACTGTATAACGCACAAGCTGGTTCCCAACTTCTTGGAACATAATAAGCAGTAGTTTTGTTTTAAATTACTGCCAGAGAGCCAAACCATAGTTTGTCCATATTCTAGAGTGTTTAAAAAGAGACAGTACAAGTATTCTGGAATAATGGCTGTTAGGTAAAAAGCCTCCGTCCTACTATACTTAATATGAAGAAGTATTTGATAGCAATTATTATCTTTTTAGCATGGGGACAAAACAAAGAGAAGTTTAATTCCTGGTGAACAACGTGTGTCAGAAACAAAATAGTTTGTGGTTTGTCTTAATATGTGTGTATATGCTTTTGGGAAACGTAGTTTTTAATATACCCCACAGAGAGATCTAAGTGTATCATTGTTGTTTAATTTTATTTATATAGCACTTTGGAATAATTACAGAAAACTCTACAATAAACTACATGCAAATTTGTTTTAAAGCCCCTTTAAAGGAGAGAAATGAGGTGGGAAAACTACACAGATCCTCTAGAAGCATTTGGAGAATTTGAAAGTCTGAGCTCTTTCTGAAGTTTAGGAGGGAGGGACAGAAAGAGGTGCCTGAAGGATATATTTTCCACTAAGGGGCTTCCCGCAGCAAAGGCCTAATTACTTGTTAACTGATGGCAGGTTCCACAAATTGAGTACAGAGAGATATTGGGGATATTTCAAGAGCAGGTGTTGAATATATGTTTCAAGAGATAAATGGGAAAATTGTGCCTTTCTTAAAAACAAAAACACCTTAATTACAAAAATAATGCTTAGGTTCACAGCTAAGATGAGAATTCTTCTTATTTCTTCTCGTTAAGCAAACATAAGATTTAAGCAGTCATAAGTGATGTTTATATGTTTAGAGTTTATAGTTTATAGTTCACCAGCACCATCTAGAGGTAAGAATAAAGAAATGACACAGTCCATAGATTCCTCAATTGCTGTGGTTCTTGTCTACTGTTGTGATGTAACTGTTGATATTTGGGCTTTGCTTCAGGGTATCTCTTAAAGCAGAATGTATGGCCCTCCAGATGTTGTTGGACTACGAACCCACCCAGCCACCCCAGGCCTAGCAGGCATAGCCAATAGTGAGGTATCATGGGAGTTGCAAGATCTGGAAGGCCACATGTTCCCTGTCTCTGCTTTCAAGGATGCAGAAATTAATGTGGCTGGATTCTTGAGAGAGCATGCTATAAGTTTGAACGTTGTCCATGCAATCCAAAAAAGAAAAAAAAATCAGGATGAAAAGTAATTCATAATAGTTGAAATTGAAAGCAGTTAATTTCCCCTTATGAGGGAAGGTTACATCAACTGGGATTGTTTAGCTTGAAAAAAGGAGGCTAAGGGGAAACATGATAGAGGTGTACAAAATTATGCATGGAGTCGAGAATGTGGAGAGGAAGACATTTTTCTCTCTCTCTCAAAATACTAGAACCCGGGGTCATCCCATGAAACTGATTGGTGGGACATCCAGGACAAATAAAAGGAAGTACTTCTTCACACAGGACATAGTTAGATTATAGAACTCACTACCACAAGATGTAGTGATGGCCACCAATTTGGATGGCTTTAAAAGGGGGTTGGATAAATTCCTGGAGGCAAAGGCTATCAATGACTACTAGCCCTGATGGTTTGTGTATCTCCAGTATTCGAGGCAGTAAGCCTGTGTGCACCAGTTGCTTGGGAACATGGGTGGGAGAGTGCATCCATGTCCTGCTTGTTCATCCCTGGCCGATGGCTGGTTGGCCACTGTGTGAACAGAGTGCTGGACTAGATGGACCCTTGGTCTGATCCAGCATTTGGGCTCTTCTTATGTTCTTAACTCCTGAAACTAGTTTTTGCTTCATTTTTCTTCATAGTTTACTTCAGTGTGTGGAAAACAAGAAATGGAAATAACACCAGTAATGGAGTGGTTAAATGAAAGGCAACTTTATTATGCATTACGTAGTATAGATATATGTATTAATTTCAGGTAAGGGATTCCTTCATATTCAAAATAATTATGGATTGGATAAAGATATGCTTTTCAACATGCAGAAGGGCTTTTTAAACACAAGATCCTTGCACATGAAAAGAATAGAAACTTGGAGATGCTCCTATTTGTGCACAAAGTCTTCTACTAGCTGTTGTGCACCTGTTCACAGAACTCCACTGCCAGGATTTCTCCTGTTAGCACATCTCTGGATCCTGCCCTATATCATTACAATTATTATTTTTAATGATATCACAGTCAGAATACAAAGTTGTTGTTCCAGTTTATATTTTAGGAGTCAAGAGGAAATAAAGACCTTCCTCTCCTGGTACTACTCTGAATTTATTTATTACATTTTTATACCGCCCAATAGCCAAAGCTCTCTGGGCGGTTCACAGTTATGAGTAATATTTGATCTAAAGCAATTGCACATCCCTACTACTCCTGATTCTTACTTAGAGAACCCAATGGGTGACCAAACCCTAGTAATGAGATGATATTAAACATTACATCATTAACTGCAGTTGGCTGCAGCTCTGAAGGGAAAATATGTATCTAGGAAAAGGGGTGTGTAATAGATTATTTGCATATGGGTGCTCAATTGTAACAGGCGTGGTTTGGATGTTGTGAATGGAGTAGATGACTTAGGGAAATGATTGCAGGTGCTCAATATGTGTGTGTGATATTGGGTGATGTTCTTGATGTGTTATGACTGATGTGCATTATGATTGTCAAGTTTGGTGAGCATCAAGAAAACTAGACAATTCTCTTCTTGGTATGTTTTGATTTCTCATTCATCATACATTTCTGTGAGAAATACAGAAGCTAATGCCGAGGTCAGGACACCACTCAAATGATGGAAGAATGAGATATAGAGGGGAATGAAGCAGAAATTACAGGGACCTTAGGAACATAGTTTCCTGTCTCATTTTGTGAGAGCCCTCCAGAATCTGACAGGCCTTGAGGGCCTTTGAATGTGATTGGTAGGAGAGTAGATTTCTGGAAAGGGGGCAAGGCTAGGGCTGATTACATGGCTGCTGTCATGACAATGTATGAGAGGTCACTTCTGCATAATTCTCTAGACAGTGGTTTCTCTCTTGGGTAACATTCTGGGCTCATCTGCACCAAGCAGGATATTCCACTATGAAAGCAGTATGAAAGTGTATATAAAAGGCAGGAGTCATGCTACTGCTTTATAGCCATATTGAAGTGCACTGCAGGATCTACACTACTGCTTTATAGTGGTACCGAAGTGCACTGACCACTGCTAGTGCCCATGACAAATCTACACCAAGCAGAATATAACACTATGAAAGTGGTATGAAAGCAGTTTATGGTATGTGTCAATGGGCCCCAACAATGGTCAGTGCACTTCAATACTGCTATAAAGCAGTAGTGTGGCTTCTGCCTTTTATATACCGCTTTCATAATGGAATATCCTGGTTGATGTGGATGAGCCCTCTATCATACCTTGAAACTCTTCCATAATGTCCCTGAGGGATAGAGTAGATAATCTATCCGTTTTCACAGTCCCTTCAGGAACGTGATTAACCAGATACAGTTAAACATTAGAACCCTACTCCCTTTTCTGTTTTATCACATCGCTGGTATCAGTTTAGTGCAGTCGGGAAAACTGCCCTGCTGTATTGAAAATTGGTATTTTTATGACTCAAGGCAATAAAAAAGGTTTATACGCTTAGTAAAATGAAGCATTTGCAACCTGTTTGTTTTCTTACCTCAAATTTTCAAGCTTTCTACCTTCTGTCTTCAAATTTCTCATCAAAACCCTTTTCTTGAGAAAAGCAATCCCTGAACCATAATTTTACCTTGTGTGTACACCTGTACTTTTACTTTCATCTGTCCTCCCAATCTCACATTTGCTGTTTTCTTACTTACTTTCTCCCCTCTAATATAAACATCATCAACCAAAATGAACCTAAGCACATGAAACTGCATTTGTTTACATTCCTTATACCTCTTGCCTCTCCTATTCCTTCGCACTCTTATCACGTTTATGTCTGGCCTTTCCTCCAAGAAGCTCAAAGTGGCATGCACGGCAATTCACTCCTCATTTTATCCTTACAGTTACAACTGGCTGGTGAAGTAAGTTTGGCTGAGGGATAGTGACTGGTCCAAGGTTGCCCAGTGAGCTTTATGGCTAAGTGGGGATGTGAACCCAGTCCTAGGGCTCAACTTGACAATGACACATTGGTGCCACGAGCCCCCAACCCCACCGGCATTTGTGCTCCTACACGTTATCACCACATGAAGGAGTGAGTGCGGGGGTTTGCATGCAAGGAGCAGTGCCCGTGCACCGCAGCACCTGCGCCTCCTCATCTCCCAGGTTTTTTTCTTTACCTTTTCTTTGGAGGAAGTGTGGCTCATCGTATCCCCATTTTTTAAAAGCTTTTTTAGCTTCTTCCCATGCCAGAGAGGCGTGGAGGCAGGCCAACGGCTATTCGGCTTACTGGCCTGCCTGTCGCATCCTGTCTGGGCAGATAGCGACCAATCCAAAGCAGCTCCTGAACAAGGCAAGAGACGACAGATGCCGTCATCGCCTCGCTTCAAGTGGAAAAAGTTGGGTAAGTCCCCAACTTTTTAAAATCGGAGCTTTGGGGGAAAGCCCTGGGATGATGATGATGATGATAATAATAATAATAATAATTTGTTACTCGCCTCTCCCTCCAGATCGAGGTGGGGTACAACATAAATGTAAATGCCATAAAATACATATAATTAAAACATTTAAAACTAATACATTATTAAAAGGCATCTTAAAATCCAACTAGGTAGGCCTGGATGGCTCCACGATGGTGGCTGCTTATAAATGACCTGCTGCCACTGCGGATGCACTCGGGGCAAACCCCTTGCCAAGACAGGCCCCTAGGCTGACACTGTAACCAAGATGAGGCGCTCCAGATGTTTTAGCCTACAACTCTCATGATCGCTCATTATTGGCTTGCTGGCTAGGGCTGGTGGAAGTTATAGGCCAAAACATCTAGAGCTGCCCATATAACTTCCATCAGCACTAGCTTGCTCTAACTGGTACAACACTAGTTGCTTATTGTCTCCCTCACTGTTGAAGTTTAGATCATAAGCTCCCTGGAATAGAGGCTTGGGTTTTGTTGTTATTGCTTTTGTTGTTCTGTACAGCTTATGCATACTGATGATCTTATATAAATAACAAAAGCACTACTGCATTTGAACCCTCTGAGATTGATTGGGTGTTAAATATTTAATATTGCTTGTTGGGTGATAGCTGTACAACATAGAATATACATTTGTGGCTCAATAATCTTTTGATTAGGTGATCTTCTGGGTCTCTTTCTACCTTTCTTCAAAGCTCCCCCCCCCACTTCCTTTCCAGAAAGAAGAAATATTTTATCAACTGGAAAAACATTGTTAAGAAATCAAAAATCAAAAAGAGCAAGTAAGTGTAAACAGCAGCTATTAGTGTAAATAATTTAAGAACTTATTACCTCTGAAAAGGCTAGTAAATATGCAGTTATGATAAACTTCGTTGTGACTGTACCTCTAACCTTGCAGGGCAGAACAGGGTAAGATACCCTTTTATCTATATTCCTCAGAGGTAGTGCTGCCACCACTCACATATCATTAATATCACTTAGGATGTAATCCTTTGCATACTTAGATATGAAAAAGTCCTACAACTCCTATTGCTTCCTTGCCAGCCATGCTGCTGGGGAATGTTGGGAGCTGTAGGACTTGGGGGGGATCTACACTACTGCTTTAAAGCGCTTTATAACAGTTTTGACAACTGTTGGGGCCCAGGACACACTGCATATACAGGTTTCAAAATGTTTTCAAAGCGCTTTAAAGCGCTTTGAAAGCAGTAGTGTAGATTCCCCCTTGTTCTGTCTAAACATGCATAAAATTGCGCTTTTAATCTGCTCACATAGGAAGACTTATGCCTTTATGTCAAGAAGGAAAGATCTCTGTTTTAGAGCCTCCTTTAAAATTGTTAAGAACCAAGTTAGCCAAACAATCCAGCACATGAGTAAGACTAACTCTAGGATAAACAGGAGAAATAAATCAACTGTAGTTTCCAATTCAATGTATTTATTAAAGGACCAAGTAGACAGAAGTTGAGAAGTATTCAACTTGTTTTAAAATAAAATGAAACATCAAAGTAACTCACTAAACAACATATAAGGAACCTAAGAGCAACTCATCAAAACAGCATTAAGTTCTGGGGAGGGATGAAGGCCATCTGGGCTCCAGATGAAAGTAGCATATAAAAGCCAGGAGCCACAGTACTGCTTTACAGTGGCACTGAAGTGAACTGACAACTGTTGGGGCCCACAACTCATCTACACCAAGCAAGATATAATACTATGAAAGCAGTATATAGTATGTGTCATGAGCCCCAACAATTGTCAGTGCACTTCAATACCACTATAAAGCAGTACTGTGGCTCCTGCCTTTTATATACCACTTTCATAGTGGAATATTCTGCTTGGTGTAGATGAGCCCTCAGAATGAAGGCGCTAACCAAAAAGCAACATAACAAAGGAGGCAAATGTCCAAGCACACAGGTTTTAATTCACTGGGTTTCAAGCTAAGGCAGGAGTGGTCAAAATAACAGGCAAAACACAGGCAAGCAATCAGATACACAGTCAAGTTGGAAGACAAAAGTCAAAACACATTTAGACAGTCAGATATGTCACACAATTCAGAAGCAGAGTCAAGAAGGAATCCAAGGATCAGGAGCATGGTGCTTCAATCATAGGCCAAGTCTGGGAGGAAAGGTACACAATACTGGAACTGCAAAAACAATCTTGCTTTCAGCACTGGCTAAGCAGACGCTGAAGGCTTTTACCACCAGAGCCTGCTGAGCCTTCACCCAAAGCACAGCTGAAGTACATTAGAGCTCTCTGGCCTGAGCCTTACTGATGAGTAGACATTTTCTCCTGAGGAGTCCTTTTTTGCAAACAAGCATTCCTTCACCCGACCATGGTCTGAGCCTGTAGTGATGGTCCAACTTCCCCCTCTGACTCAGAAGCAGAACAGTCCATCTTTTAAAGGGGAAGATCGGAAGTCCTCTCTCCTGACGGCCCAGGACCTTCTTGGTCATCCCCAGGAACCTCTGAAGTGTCTTGTTCCCCAAGGCGTTTGGCTCAGAAGGTTCCAGATTGTCATCTGAAAAGGATTCCTCTAGAGGGGGAATGACACCAATATGGACCTGGAGAATGCAGGTCAAGTATTTAAAATTCAGATGACAAGGTTAGGATCATGATTTTTAGAGTCAATGCTGAAGTCAATGCAATTTCATTCATTCTGCCACAAAATTACCTATGCTCCTCTACTATTACTATGAAGTTAAAACTTTGTGGTTTTTACTCTTAGAACTTATTCTCTTTTTTGCAGAATGGTGCTGTATAAGCAACTGTTTTTTGCTGATGAGATATTTCAAAGATGTTTGCTTTATATCCAAGGATTGTGTGTGGATGCAAGTAACCTTGAGAGTCACAGATCTTCAGAAGACAAAACTATCCATTTCATAAGGGTAAAAACAGTATTACAAATGGACAGGAAAAAACATGTATAAATTTAAATGTAACAATTACTAATATAGAAATACATATTGTGGAAGCCAGCAAAACTCAGGAAATCAGTAAAAAATCAATATAATTTAAATATATTAGTATTTCCATTCATTAGGGTTCCATTTGCTATGTTTGGTTTTGATGTTATATGTTTGTTGCACCTGTGGTTTGAGGTTTATTAGTGTGGGAAAGCAAGGGGAAAGCTCCCAGTATGATCAGAAGCCATTTTCCTGGCTTAAAAGAAGGAACTCTCTCCAAGTTGACTGCTATGTTTACATTGAGAATAATAGACATTCACAGGCAAAACAAGGTTTTATTTTCATTAGGGAGCAATCCTGTGCCCCCTATAAATAGGATCTGAGCTCAGAGCCGGGGCTTCGAGCTCAAGCCTAGAAACCACGCTCCCTGCCCCAGCCCCCTCACAGCCAGGGGAGCGAGACCTGGGACATGAGAATATGAGTTAACCTCAGCCATCCCCATCTAGCTAAAATGCAGAGCATTTTGCATCTATTTTACATTACATTCCAAGTTCGGAGGCTTACAAGTAGCCAGGGCACATACCATAGGAGTGCGCCCTTTCTTGATTTTTGTTCTTCCTCCCCACCCACCCAAAATCATTTTAGTGCAGATATCCTGTCATTTCTTGCTGTTTGCTAGTATCGATGAATGGAGTGGTTTAAAAAGGCACAGGAACTTGCATCGGTTTTAGGGGCGTTTTGGCTATTTATGGTAATTTTCTTCTGTTTTTGTTTTCTTAGATAGACACATCCTACACATACACTTTGGAAGAATTTTGTGAGAAACAGTATCAACAGAGTCAACAGGCACTTGCTCAGATACAAGCTTTTAAAGATAAAGTAATCAAAGTCATTCGGAATGCTTTCTTAATGGTAATTACTTAAGTTCCTTTTTTTTATTTTGTCACTTACATCATGAATATGTGTTAATTCTTGAATACACCAGATAAGTTTGAAAACTTTAATAGCAAGCGAAAGGGCATACTTTTTTGGTCCCTTTGTATTTTTCAAAGTATATTTCATTTACGTTTGTTTCAGTCAGGTGGAGAAATTGTTGTTGTTGTTATCAAATCAAATCAAATTTATTTGCACCAAGACAATGGCCAATGCAGTTTATAACAATCAAGCAAACATAAAACATAAAGTAAAATGTCCAGTATTCAAGGGAATCCTTAATGCAAATATACTCAGCACGACCAAGAAAATAAAAACATTGAATACATCATTATTATATTTATTTGTATCCCACCTTTTCCCCAGTACTAGGTGGCTTTACAAAATTAAAACATATAAATAGAAATATACAAAAGTTAAAAATATAATTAAACCAACTCTAGTATTAAAACATTTAGAAGATTAAAAGGCAAATGACAAATAAAAACTCCAGCACATTAACAGAGGTCTGGACTATTCCCAAAGGCCTGCTGAAACAAAAACAGTTTTTGCCTGCCTCCGGAAGTATAGTAAGGAAGGAGCCAGTCTAAAATCCCTGGGAAGGGAGTTCCAGAGCCTTGGAGCAGCCACTGAAAAGGCCCTCTCCTGCATTCCCAGCAGGTGTGCCCATGATGGTGGTAGGACTGAGAGAATGGCCTCCCCTGAAGATCTCAGGGCATGGGCAGGCCCATAAGGTGGAATAAGGTCTTTCAGATAAACTGGACCCAAACCATAAAGGGCTTTATAGGTCATAACCAGCAGTTTGAATTGTGTCCGGAAACAGACCAGAAGCCAGTGAAACTGTTGTAACAAGGGAGTTGTATGCTCTCTGTAACCAGCCCCAGTCAGCAGTCTGACTGCAGCTCTTCGAACCAGCTGAAGTTTCAGAGCACTCTTCAAAGGCAGCCCCACGTAGACCATGTTACAATAATCCAAACTGGGTGTAACTAATGCATGTGTCACGTTGGCCAGATCAGACAAGTAATGGCTGTAGTTCTGTTCTAGAACATATGCTTAACAGAGCAATCCTGTGTTTCCTGCGGGGGTGTCCCAGGGCCATAGAATGGTGAGTTTTCCCCTCCTGCTCCTGAGGCCATGATAGACACAGATATGAACTTGGGCAGGGGTAGGGGGTGGGGAAACTGAGCAAGGATTCTTCCCCTCCCAATCACTGTTGAATCTCTGTTGCAGCTTCTCTTCCAAGGTCCAAACAGCAACCTTAGAAGAAGGTTGGAGAGGGAGAAAAAGGAATGGGATGGTAGATAGAAAGGGAGAAGGAATGACATGGATTCACTGGATCAGTCGTAGCTCCCCTGCTCTGGTGCTAGTGCTAAAATTCAGTGGCATGCCAGCGAGAGGAGAAAGAAAGCTTGATTTAAAAGCAAATAGCCCGCATCACTAAAATTCAACAGCTTTCGCTTTTAAAATTAGCCCTTTTCCTCCCTGTTGCTGCTGCTATGCCACTGTGGGTTCCAGGGGGCAATGCCCCCCCTGACTCCCTGGAAGTTTCCCACCCCCAAACTATATCCATGAGCCTCTCGATTGCCTGTCCTGCCCACCAAGAAGTAAGAAAGCTAGATGGACCAAGAGGCCTGCGAACTTTATTTATTTATTTATTTTTTAAAGATGGAGTGGTAGGTGTTTTTGCTTCTGCAGTCGGATTGCACTCTTCTCAGTTCATGAGGGAATAAATGGAAATTCTCATATGGCGAATGTTTGCTCTTCTCTTGGATAGGGGAAGAATTCTGCCCATTGTATTAATTTCTTGTATCCTCACAATCTCTGGTTCCTTGGTCCTTAGTATTCAACTTCGACTTACTGAACTTCATTGGCCTTGCTTTTTCATGATCATTTTGTCATTTTATTGGGTTTCTAAAGTGGCTGTTGTGTTTAACCACTTACTTCCACCATTTTCCCTTTCTTGCTTCAGCTATGGGGCAGTATACAAATGCAATAAATAAATAAATAAATAAAAATAATACTTTCTGAGCTATTGCCCAGCTATTGTTTAGTTACTGAGTTGGTGGGTAGTTCTCACTTACAAGAAATGGCTTCTTCAGCCCTGCCTTCCTGCTCCCCAGGATGGGAACTAACCCACTCAGGAATATCTTCCTATCCATGAGAAGAATAGAAATTCATTAGGAAAGTACTTCTGTTAGTGTGAAAATGTATTCAAAATGTACTCCCATGACAGAATTCTTTTACAGGAAGCAATCCTAATACAGAAGGGCAGTTGTATTAATATTATTATTAATATTTATTTATAAAGGGCCATCAAGTTATAGCAAAATGTCAGAAAGTTTAATTTGAAGAAGGGATATTTAGCATATATTTATTTCTTTTCCAAATTTGTTCTTACAATTCTTTAGGTGGCAGAAATGATGGGAGCTGAACAGCTTTTTCAGCATTTACCAGATGATGCCAAAGAGAAACCAAAACACTTTGAGATAGCTGGCTGGCGTCACGTTATGGAATGGTTTTCTAGATTTCTTCAGCTTGTTGACAGGATCTTTCAAGAACTGCTTCGCAAATTGGTCCACAATGCTTTAAATCATCTTATGGAGATATTTAAAGGCTCCGCTAATATGACCATTTCAAAAGAGAAGACTAATGAAGACCTTATAAGGTTATTTTTGCATGTTTATGATGAAAGCACTCATACAAACCTCATTGAATTGCGTACGAAATGTTAATAACCATGTTAATAAGCTTAGGCTACTTATTTTGAAAAATTGTAGAAAGAATTCCTTGGAACAAATGCTTGGTATGAAATCTAAGTATAATCACTGTTCTACTGTCTGAAATATCAACACCAACAATACCATTAAGCAATATTTCCCATATATTTAATGGTTTAATTTAATATTCTTTGTGGTCTCAGTGCAGTTATATATGGGTTCTGCACCTAAGCAGAACTCCTTTTAAGAAACTTATATAACTTGGCTAGAGGTTTGGGAGGAGCCCTGCCCCCTCTCTCCAATCATACACTCAAGGGACATGGCTGCTACATTCTTTGTCAGTATCCTTTCAAGAACCACAGCAGTAGCTTTAGGATACTTTTGCACTATGCTAAAGAAAAACAAGGAATGAGTTTCTGCTTTTGTATTTGTTTATTCATTCTTTGCATCTTCTCAGTCTTTCTACATTGTCTGTTTGCATTTTTAGATATTATTGGCACTTCATTTGTTTGTGGCAGCCCTCTTGGGGCTAAGGATGACCATATGGAAAGGAGGATTGGGCTCCTGTATCTTTAACAGTTGCATAGAAAAAAGAATTTCAGCAGGTGTCATTTGTATGCATGTAGCACCTGGTGACATTCCCTCTTCATCACAACAATTCAAGCTACAGGAGCCCTGCCCTCATTTGTATCTGGTCACTCTGGTATAGTTCCTGCAACTTTAACTGTTGTGATGAAGAGGGCATTTCACCAGGTTCTGTATGCGTACAAATGACACCTGCTGAAATTTCCTTTTCTGTGCAACTGTTAAAGTTATAGGAGCCCTGTCCTCCTTTCCATATGGACACCCTAGCAATGGCTGAAAGGCCACCATTTTCCTGCATGTGCTCTTGTAGCAGGAAGTTATCACCTTCAAATGGTCACAATCTATTTCATCTTTGTTTGAGAGTTACCTGTAAACATTGTCTCACCTTTACCAGACAAATCAGACGGAACAGGGCCTCATGGCTTACTGGTCTCCTGTGGGAGAAGGCACTCCAAGCAGCAGACGCTAGTAAATGTTCTCAGTGTTACCCTTGCTCTGTTGAGCAGTACCATAATGGAGTGGGAGGTCATCACACGTTTGGGCTTTGGCAATTCTTCAATTTCTAGGGGAATGTGCAACAGCTCCTTTTGCGACAGGGCTGTCTGTGGTAGAATTGAGCTCAGTACTGCTTGACCTCACAGTCCTTCCAGCATCCTAATTGCACTTCTAACTCCTGGCTCCAAGCTGGTGGTAAAGTTTCTAGTCGGGGGATCTACACTACTGCTTTTAAAGCGCTTTGAAAACGTTTTGAAACCTGTATATGCAGTGTGTCCTGGGCCCCAACAGTTGTCAAAACTGTTATAAAGCGCTTTAAAGCAGTAGTGTAGATTCCCCCCCCCCCCCGGTGCTGGCTTTACTGGCCCTCGGTCAACAGGTTAGGCAGCCTGTGTGTGTGGCAAGATTGAAGGGAGTGTGTGTTACAGGTGAGGGACCCTGAATGGTTGCTGCCAGATGTTGCAGGCGGGGCTGTTTTCCCCTGCCAGCATTGTTTTCTTTTCCCTGTGCTGTCCCTGCCTTCAAGGCCAGAGGATGTCTAGGCACTTCCACACGTCGTTCTCAGGGCGCTTCCATCCGCCCCCAGTGCACCCCGAAAACGATCGTGTAACTTGCCTGGAAGAGACAAGGAAGAAGCGTCCTTGCCGCTGCCGCCGCCACCCAACTCCCTCCTCGCCGGCCGGCTCGGAGAGCTCGGCAGAAGAAGGTGGGGTGGAGACCGTCTTCCACTCTCCACCCCGCCTTCTTCCGCCGAGCTCTCCGTCCCAGCCGGCGAGGAGGGAGTTGGGTGGCGGCGGCAAGGACAGTTCTTCCTCGTCTCTTTTACAGGCAAGTTACACGATCGCTTTCGGGGTGCACTGGGGGCGGATGGAAGCGCCCTGAGAACGACGTGTGGAAGTGCCATAGTTGCAACTAAATTTGCGTTAGCTAACTCCAGATGTTATTGATAACAATAAGATTAGCCCAGGTATGCTGCCTTGAGCTCCTTCGAGAAAGCAGGATACAAGGATATTTTAAAAAAATATATATTGAAAATGTTTGCTTTTTTAAAAAATATAATATGATATTTTACATATGCAGATGTTATAAAAACACCATTGAAAGAGCTAATAGCATATTGACTACTGAAAATAGATGTCTATGGATACTTCAAAGCAATAATTTCCAGGACACTCAGGAATCATTGCACGGTTCAAAGGAACCTGAAACGCAACGTGAAATTGTTACTATCCATGATATAGACAAGGTAAATTGATTTCCAAAAGAAAGTCTCTTACAACGGATGATAATGCACAATTGTGTAAATTATGGCTGGGATTTAAAATAGTTCTATGTACTGTAATTATTTCTGGGCTTTTGATTTGAACAATTTCCACTCTATGTTATATAATTTAAATTAAATTTATTTAAAATAAGGAGCAATTCTATTGGATCCACCCTTGATACTTGTAAGCCTCCGAACCCAGAGGCTTATGAGTATCCACTGCAGAGTGGGAGGCATAGCGGAGGCAATCTTCACCTCCGTCATGGTTCTCACTCTGCAGTTTAGCTAGATGAGTTTTTCCACACGTTTAGCTTTTTCACTTGTCAGGAAGGGGGAGGGAAGGAGGCTGGGGAGGCCTGGGGATGCGGAATAAGCCTTCCCCCTCCCCTCCCTGCTCACTGGCACCCCACCCCCCTCCCTTCCCTCCCTCCAGTATCGCTAATGCAATTCTCACTGCACTGGTTGCAAGGGGCTGGGAGAGGGGCAGGGAGTGCAGTCTCCAACTTCTGATCCAGGAACCCAAACTATCCTATGGGCCTCCAGACTCTGTCTAGGGGACAGAGGATTGCTCTCTTAAATACTTGTGTTTGTTTGTTTATTTATTCATTTATTTCAATTAAGAACATAAGAAGTGCTCTGATGCTGGATCAGACCAAGGGTCCATCTAGTCCAGCACTCTGTTCACACAGTGGCCAACCAGCCATTGGCCAGGGACCAACAAGGCAGGACATGGTGCAACAGCACCCTCCCACCCATGTTCCTCAGCAATTGGTGCTCACAGGCTTACTGCCTCGAATACTGGAGATAGCACACAACCATCAGGGCTAGTAGCCATTTATTGCCTTTGCCTGCAGGAATTTATCCAACCCCCTTTTAAAGCCATCCAAATTGGTGGCCATCACTACATCTTGTGGTAATGAGTTCCATAATTTAACTATGCGCTGTGTAAAGAAGTATTTATTTAATTTCTATACAGCCCAATAGCTAAAGCTCTCTGGATGGTTCACAAAATATTTCCATGATGACTTACAATATAAATAAAACAACATTAAATAACTATTAACAATTAACAATAGTAATTAACTATTAATGTCGACTCAAAAGTAAGTCTTGTTGAGATAAACCAGACTTACTTGCAGGTAAATATGTGTAGAATTGCAGCTTAAAGGTGCATATGTTTTACAGACACATGTCCTTGTGTCTGCTGTTCAAAGAAAAAAAAGTCATTCTAAGCAATAACAAATATATTGTTTGGCATATTTATTTGATCTCAGACATTTTCTTTATTTTATCCTATGCCAATAGTATATTCTTCATTACATGTACAGAGCAAATATTAACATTTTGAAAGACCACTTACTTCCTATTTTGAATAGTTAACATACAGTAAAATTAAGATTTTCACATTGTACTTACTGAAACGCCCAGCACATAGGTCTCTTTTGAAAGGATATTATTATTATTATTATTTTAGAACATTCCTACAACATGGAATTGTTTTCTCAACACAGGAAAAATATTTTTGACTATATAACCAGGACATTCTACAAGGAGTATTGACTACGAAAATGAACATAGTTATGGAAGAAACTAACGCCATGATTTATTCTTTTATTTACCCTTCACTATGTTAATATTTTTTTTGCTAAATTATTGATTTTAGAATGAAACACTTCATTTTATTATAATTGTCTCCCACAATGTACAGTTGTTCTGCCGTTTGCATTTTAATGATGAAAAACTTCAAAAATGTCAATCATATTAGTTTTAATCATCCCTTCATACAAATTTAGATACTGGAAGAAGTGAAAATGCAACTGAAAGGAGAGGCAGAATATTCACCAATATTTGAAGTAAATGTATGTCTGAGAGTTCCTTACGAAAAGGACTATCGTAGAAAATATTACCAGGATGATGATGATTATATCCCTGGATCATCATTAGAATCTTTGAAAGAAACATTAGAACATGATGAAGATTTGAAACATTCATCACAACGTGACAGTGAAAAATATGAGGAACAATCAGAAAATACTGCTACACAAGAGTCAAATACATCCTGTAGTAAAAAAACAGGTATCATTTTGGATAAGATTAATAGACCTGTTTCGGAATGATCCTAGTAAGACTATACAAGTCCTGTTCCGTAGCTCAGGATCACATTTAATGCACTACGACTGTAGGATCTAACGAATGGGTCAGTGATGGGTTTGACCTCTGATGCTATCATGCTATTGGTGCCTGAATTTGTCTCATGAATAAATTGTTGAATGGGACATTATTCTGTTTTAAATTGGTTTGATCTTTAATTCCATGATTCATCCCATGGCGTGGCATTTCAGTGCGGCCCTATTACGAACAGTCCATGAGAAATACCACATACAGATAGATGTAAAGTGATGGAAGGAGACTTGTGGCTTTTACAACCTCTCCTCCGTAAGAATCCTCTTGAAAGAAGCAGGAAGCATATCCAAACCTATCTTTGTAAAAGTAGTATTTGCCTTTATCTCCATTGGTGGAGACATCCTGGGATATTATAGGACTGGAATTAATTTCAAAGGGTCCTTCAGTCAAATCCACATGCTTGAGAGCCTTAATCTACATAAAAGAATCCAATCAAATGGTTTCCAACCTTCATCTAACAGCTTCCAATGATAGAGACCCCACTCTTTCCCTCAACAATTTGCTGTTCAGAGGCAGAGTTTACTGTGAGAATACCACTTTTTAAAGTGACAAAATATTTAAAACTGAATAATATATTCTTGTGATCAGATATATAACTGCACAGTATAAGTTAAATAATAATCTATTGTAGTGCTGCACTACAGACTCTCTAATCTCTGAAGTACAATGGCAACTACTAGCCATTCTCTTTGGGGGGGAAATCATGGTCCTGAAGGAAGACCATGGGAAGGAAGACCAATCCCACCACATGGGATTGCTAGCCACCATCCTTAGTATTATTCATTCATTATGTATTTAGTGGCTTTGTTATTTAAAGCATTTTTACCTTGATCTTCAGCTGAAAAGGTTTCTGGTCAATAAAATAACAAGACACTCCCTGCCCTAAATGTGATGACACAAAAGGAAAATGGGATGAGAAAGGAGGAGGAAGGAAAGTAAATTCAGGCACCAATTTGTAAAGCAACCTTTGCCAACCTGGTTCCCCCACCCCAAATATCTACAACTCCCACCATTTCTCACCATTGACCATGCTAGCTGGGGCTGATTGGAGTTGAAGTCCAAAACATCTGGAGTGGTGCTTTTTAGTAGGGATGTGCTCCGTTTCTAATCGGACCGGCGAATTAGAAGCGGAGCGGTGTGCTTCGCCTCCCCTTAAGGCGGAGGCGAAGAGGATTGGGGGGCCGGCGGAGCGTGGCAAAGAGGATCGAGGTGAAGGCGGATCCTTCGCCTCGATCCGGAGCTCTGTTGGAAAGGTAAGTGGGGTTTACCGGGCCCTGCCGCTGTTGCTGTCGCCATGCGGCGACAGCGGCAGGGCCCGGTAACCCCCCCCTCCTCTCCCTTACCTGCCTCCGTCCGCCGTCCCTCGGCTTCTTCAATTGAGCCTGCGGTTCAACCAGGAAGTCTAGGCCGTACTTGCGGCCCAGACTTCGTGGCTGAACCGCGGGCTCAATTGAAGAAGCTGACGGACCGCGGATGGAGGCAGGTAAGGCCTCCCTCCCCCTTGGTCCCTTACTGGGCTCTGCCGCCGTCGCCGCACGGGCGGCGATGGCAGCAGGGCCCGGTAACCCCCCCACCCTCCTCTCCCGGCCTTACCTGGCACCACTCCCCTCCACTGCGGAGCTCCGATTCGGAGCCGGAGCTCCGTGGCGAAGAGGAGCGGAATATGGGCGGAGCGGCACAGAATGGAGCGGGCCGATGCGAAATTTTCGGATCGGCCCGCGGGGCGGAGCGGGGGGTCCGTGCACACCCCTTTTAGCAACCAGCTGAGATGGAAACAGTTGAGAGAGAAGGAGTCAAAAGGAGCTCATTTCCCAGCAGAGAGTGGCTCTGCTTCTCTTTCCTGATGCAATGGCTGCTGCTAGGTGACAGATCAGGAAGAGCTAAAAGCAGATGGTGCCTCAGCAGAGATGATGGAAGTAGCCCTGCTTCCCTTCTCTCTTTTTACTCTGAAGCCTTACCGCCACTTTCTATCATCATGGAATTCAACCACTACACCAAGACTCTAACCACTGTACCACACTGCCTCTCCAGTAAGAAGGGCTCAAGTGATAAGGTATCATTTATTGTGTTTTGAATTGTTTGTCTTTCAGGGCCTTCAGTAGATTTTCTTTAAATTTAAAAATAATGTTTGTTTATAGGAATCTGATAACCAACATTAGGAGAGAGAAATAAAATACAAAAGAAGATATGTTTTGTTAATTGCTTTTGCTTTTCTGTCTGTTCTAGAGAAAGAGTTGATGTCTGAATCCGATAATGTACCACTCATGTATAAGAGGTACATATAATCATAGAAACCTTGTTTTGCAGAATATATATTATATTATTAATTTTATTTCTACACCTCCCAATTGCCAAAGCTTTCTGTGGGGTTCACAAAAATTAAAACCACAAGGTACAACATAACGTATAAAATATGAAAGCTTGAAACCACAATATAAAATTACAACCAGAATAAAACCTAGCAGCAATGCAGGGATTTCAAATAGCAGTGCCACAACAGAAAAGACCTTCTGGTAGTCACCCACCTCACTTCCTTGGGCGAAGGATCACTGAAGGTGATCTTAGGGTCTGGGTAGGTACATATGGGAGGAGGCAATCCTTATAACAATGGGAAACGGCTAAATATTTATTTTAGTGGTTTCTAACATTTTATTTTTTGGAGATTAGATGTGTTAGTTGGCTGCAACAAAAATCACTGTGGCACTTTAAATGCTAACTGATTTAGGGAGCAATGCTAGGCAGAGTCCGGGGGGAGGGGGGAATAGGATTGCTCAGATTCCCAAGGCCGAGGTCGTCAACAGCGTTGCAACCATGGATTTGGGAATCAATTAATTATAGTTTGTTTAGAGGGGCCTCTGACCCTGTGTAACTTATGCTCACTGCTAGAGGCAGGAGCAGAATGGCTGTTGGATCTAGCAGATCCATGGCCTCTTCTCTCCCCACCCACAAACCACCTCCCATCCCTTCACCTCCTTCCTCTTCCCAGTGTCAGACCTCAGGAGAGGGAACAGCAGCTAGGAGGAGCTTAATGATATCCCCATTCAGATTTCCCCCTCTACGGTCATAGCTCTTTCTTTGGCCTTGGGAGGGGGGCATCTCCAGCATTCTGTGCCCCATTCAGATGCTGTCTCAGAGCCATAGGATTGCCCTCTAAGGGCACAATCTTATGCATGTTTAGACAGAAGAAGCCCTAAAACTCCCAGCATGCTGGTTGTCCTATGCTGTCTAAACATGCATAGGATTGTGCCCTTAGTTAACTTATTTTAATATTCAAGCTTTAGTCTTTAAGCTGCCACAGGCTCTTTGATTCTTTCCTGAAAATCTTCTTTCCTGAAAATCTTTGGTCAACAACAACAACAAAAATATTGTCTTTTGCAGTTCTCCAGAATTCTCAACAGATATTTATCTAACTCCTAATAGAAGAGAGTTTTCAATGCAGTTGCAAGGAATTGTGGATGGACTTGAAAACATTGTTGGTAAGCAACCTCTGTTCAGCCATGCACAATGCTAGATATTACCACATTTCTTCGATTCTAAGACACACTTTTTTCCCATATAAACATCTCTAAAAATGGGGTGCGTCTTAGAATCGCAGGTGCATTTATTATTTATTAGAATCAAAGCTTTTTTCTGTTGATGGTACTGAAATTAGTGTGCGTCTTACAAACGATGGCGTCTTAGAATCAAAGAAATACGGTACTTTTTAATTAATATGTGGTTAGCACTCGTGATGTACTAAATATAGCGATGCTGCTGCCACTGCTTACTAGGAGAACGAAGTCTGGTGCAAAAGACAATTAATTTGCTGTCTTTCTTAAGAGAGCAAATAAAGATATAATTCCTAGAAGTTATATCTATTGACATTTATAGTAAACATTAATTTCTGCATTAATGTAAAATATAAATCATAATATGAAATGTATCATGGTGTTAAAACATAATTTTTTACTTGAAATTAAGGACAAAACCAACAACCTGAATTCTGGAAAAGTAACCTTTCCCCACTGCAGTTAAATATACAGTAATTATACTGGTAAATTAGGACACAATTAGACATTGTGGGGACAGAACCCAAATTGTGTCTAGCTAAATATTGTAAATGGGAGTGGGTGGGATTTAAAGCACAGGATCTGTGGGAAGGAGGCAGCCTGGAACTGAGCCCTTTCCTGGCCCTTGCATATCCTCCCAAAACTAATGCTTTCCAAACTAGCTTTGTTATCAAGAAGTCAGTTAATGAACATTTATTTTCAAATGGTTCATAAAATCCCCATGTGCTCACTTGTGGAAATGCATGAGGCATCTGGCATGATTGAAGCCTGGTGGAAATTCTGTAGAGAGGCCAATTTTATGAAGTAATGGATGCACAAGGCTACCCCCATTTGCACAATCATGCCAAGCTTTTTTGAGGACATCTCAACAAAACCCACCTGGAGATGATGCTTCTCAGAATTGGTACCTTCACCTAATTCTTGAGGGCTCCAAGCCTACTAGTTGCCTCATATACTTTCCCTATCAGATGTGAATCAGGATTCAGTGAAATAAATGGAACTGATATCTCTGGCCTTAGCTAGACCTAAGGTTTATCCCGACATCGTCCCGGGGTCGTCCCCTGTGTGTCGTTTACATGAACAGGGATGACCCCTGGACGATCCTGGGATAAACCTTAGGTCTAGCTAAGGCTTTAGTTGTCACAAACTGCTTTGGATGCTTCCTGTTTCAAGAGTTGGGTGTTTTCCTGATTAAAAATATTTTAAAGATCCTACCTACTGGATGCCCAGTGTTAATTGTGCAGTTATATGAATTGTGGCCTTTATTTTACATTACTGCATAATGAGTTTCTGAGTTTGTAAATACTTCTGAATTATCTCTCATTAGATCAGGTTATTCCTTTTTCTCGAGATGCTCAGCTATCGATCTTCATCGATCAATCTTTACATAACATAATGCAGCCATGCATTGATCCTGAACCAGAACAGTATTTCGCAAAATGGCCAAACTGTGATCTCATCCTAGGAACAGATCCAGATTACCAAAGCAAAGTATGTTTTGAAAGTTACGCTACGTAAGATTAACATTTGGATGCCAAAAATATATATTTTTCAGAGAAAGGTTTTGCCAGCCATGATCTTGACACTGCAGAATATAAAGAATAAGTTTTAAATTGGTCCATTTTCATTGGCTGTATTCTATCATTTTAAAGGCAATAATGAAGTAAAATGGAAAAGGGGGTATATATTTGGCTATATATTAGCCAAAAGATATAGGAATGCAGAAGCCACAGACTTTTTATATATCCTCTAAAAATGTGCACATAGACACAACACCCCTACTTTTGTTCCCCCTTTTGCTATCAATGTGAGCCAGTGTGGTGTAGTGGCTGGAGTGATGGACTGGGTTCTAGTTCCCACTCGGCCATGGAAGCTCACTGGGTGACTTTGGGCCAGTCACAGACTCTTAGCCTAACCCACCTCACAGGGTTGTCGTATTGAGGATAAAATGGAGAGGAGGAGGAGGATTATGTATGCTGCCTTGGGTTCCTTGGAGGAAAAAAAGTGGAATATAAATGTAATAAAGAATAAATAAATAATTTCTATGTGGTTGGGGCAGGTGCATATTGAAATACATGGATTTGCCACCGTTGCATCTAGTTTGCCAATGGCCTGATGGGGATTCTACAGGACCAGGATTGAGTAGTCTCTGATAGTTCATTCTGGTGTTACCTACATGGTGTGTCTTGCATTTCTGAAGAGGTGACCAAGTGCAGAGAACTGGCTCCTGTGCCTTCAGTCATGACGAGGGAATTTTGCTTGACTGCAGGACTGAAAAAAAGCTGCACCTACTGAATATCCCATTTCCTCTAGTCTTCTCCTTAGCTTACTTTTCAAAGGAAGCAATCTGAGTTCTTTCCATAATTACATTTGAGGCTGAAACCATTATAGATAAGATTAATGTGCCCCTGACTTTTAAAATTTTAATTTATATGTTTAAGTTTATAATTTGTTGCCATTTTAACTCTGTAGATTCTGACCCTTCTGGCTCTTCAGAGTTGTTCACTGGGCCGAGTAGAGAGTTACAGCAGGAACTTTATGGAATATTGTAGCATGGTCGATAAAGCAAAGAATACAACTGACAAGATATCAGCACTAAAAAGAGAGATGTCGACGCATGAGTTCAGAAATATTCTGGAAAACTATACAGCTGATATAATGGAGATTGTATGTATGATTACTCAAAGGCGCATCTCCATGTTTAAAGTCAAAAGTTTCAACTATCAGACAGACTGCCTGCCCTATTTTGAGGCTTTGCTTAATATAATTCATGTATGTTTTTATTCAGCTATTGATGCAAAGAATCAACATCTTGTAGAAGTAAGTGCATCAGTTTATTTATTTATTTATGAAATTTATATCTTGTCTTTCCAATACAAATAGTGTTCAAGGCAGCAGTTTTTTTCATTACACAAAGGTTTAGGGTAAAGAGTATTATATGGAAAAATTTATTATTGGTAATACTGGGAAACAAAACTCTGCTTAATGGCTCTGTTTTAACAAAATACTGCTTAATGGCAGTATTATTTATTTATTTATTTATTTATTTATTTATTTATTGCATTTCTATATCGCCCAAAAGCCAAAGCTCTCTGCCTCAGTTTCTGGGGAATAATTGTATATGTGTGGATATGTAGTAGAAAATATTTTATTAATGTTTCATTGCATTCAGGTTACCAGGACAGCAGTCGCAAAGTTGAGCAAAGAACTAGTAACAGTGGATGGATTCATTGAGCATTTGCTATATCTCAGTAAAATTTCCTCACAGCTACCCAAAATAAAAAATCAGTTTGAAAGTCTCTCTCAGCTCTACTTCATTGCAAAAGACTATGACATCTTCCTTCCACTTCAGCAACTTGCTCTCTATCAGACTGTTGTGCGTACACTTCAGAATCTTCAATCGACTGTCCTTATTTGTGAAAAAACAAAGGATGACTATATTATCAAATTCAATGAAGGCTTGGGAGAATATGTTGACAACCTGCAGGCTGAAATGAGGGAATACAAAAACAAAGTAAGTTATCAGGAAGTTTCTATCTTTTAGCTTGCTTAGTGGTGGCAGAAAAGTGAGACCAAAGCTGAGGTACATTAAATTTCCCTATTAAGCTTTAACTGTAGATTTGCTTCAGTTTTCAGTGGTGGGTGTAGGTAAAGGAAGAGACCCCCCCTTTTTTGCAGACTAATTAATTTAGATTGCCAAAATTGTCTGGTACAAAATATTTTAAATTACACAGAGGCATAATGGGAAAGAAAGACCATGAAAATTTCCCCTTAGATATTAGAACCCGCCTCTAAACAAGAATAAGACGGAAACTTTCTGATGTACAACTGGTTAAGCAAAGTAGGGATTTGTACAGACTAGAAATGTTGATGAAGTTATCCTGAACCAGGCTTGGAAAGAAATTTCAGGGACTCATTAAACCTCATGTCAAGACCCTAACTTCTTTCTAGCTCAGGTTTTGATCCATGATAGAGGAGGATTCTTGGTTCCTCTTCCTCCCCACATATCTATGCTGCCTGTCCCTGTCTCTTAAAGCTGTCCCCACAACCCAAGCACACCCTATCTGCTTCCTGACCGTAACTCAGACCTTTGCTAGACCAGCGGTTATCCCAGGCTGATACCCGGGATCTCCCCTGTGTGTCCAGATGATGCACAGGGGATCCCGGGCTCAGGGAGGGATCATCCCTCCTTGGCCCCGGGATAAAGCCCTACACTTTCAGCCCACTTTTTCCCATGGTCTTGGGCTGAGCCCGAGACCGCGAGCGTGTGGCTGTTTCCACAGCTTTCCCCTGCTCCGTGCGATTACCTGCATGGACCCGGGAGCTACGCCCATCGGGGCTAGGGTGGGGGGAGTGGGGAAATGAAGTTAATTTTTTTAAAAAAACCCTTACCTTTGAGCATGAGCGTTCGTGCGCTCCATTCCTTTAAAAAAAATGGTGGGCGCGACGCCTCTCCTCTGGAGGTCACCGCACCTGACGTGTAAACGAGGGCGACATCCCGCAATACTCACATCGCGGGATCTCCCCTCCTCCGTTGCGGACTTACTGGTAGGTCTAGCTAAGGCCTATTACTCAGTTCAAGCCAGAACAAGGGCAAAGGTGTGTGAGGAAGAGAACTGAATGAGATTTTCATCCTGTCTTCTTACTCTCTGTTTCCCAATGACACTTGCTAACAATGTGGTGAGGCAAAGAGTCTATGGCAATTTTAGTTTTCCCAAAGTCCCCTGTGTCCTGTGCAACACTGTTTGGAAATGCAACAGCATGGCAGAGATCTTCAATCCTCTCCCTGTGTGCTTTTGCCACTGCTGCCACCACGAAGGGAAGGTAGGAGGAATGTGTTTGGGGGATAGTGAGGGATAGCACAGCGGTAGGAGGTTGGTTGGCAACATCTTTCCAAGCCCTTGGATTAATTTGGATTGCTTTCAGGTTTCCTCAATTTTGCTCTCCTGGGAAACCTACCAAAATTATGACCCAATCCAAGCAAATAGTGGAAAAAGAGGAAAAAAGCACCACGAAAAGGTTATGAGAAAAAGATGTCAAAAGAGGTTTCTTTATTTTTCTTATCCGAAATATAAAAAATGTTCAAAAGAAATTTAAAGCAAACTTGTACAACGCTTACTTTTTTAAAAAAATTGAACATTTTTTATATTTCAGATAAGAAAAATAAAGGAACCTCTTTTGACATTTCATAGCACCAGAGCTAGTCGCCTCTTTTTCTCATAGCCAATCCAAGAAAAGCCAGAGGCTGATCACTCACCTCTAGAACTTTTCTACACAAGGTATTTATTGTGCACACATCATTCCCTACTCATGGTTATTTACGAGTTCTTTAGATTACATAGTGACCCTTCAATTTCACTTTTGCGTGTAACCGGCACTTTAGATGAGGTTTTTTTTAGAGCAGGAAAGATGTATGAAAAACCGGGGGGGGGGGGAGGGGGGGAGAGAAACACATTTTCATTTATGTATTTGTGCCGTTATGCTATACCACAGTGCCCTCTAGAGGTCATGTAGTAGAAGAGCAGGAAAGGAAATGCTTTTCATGTTGTACTGAGATCTTTTTTCTGCAACAAAACCAAAAGTAGATTCAGTGCATTAACATCCTTGTAGCATGCAACAACCCTCTCACCAATTTAACCCATGCATATATAACACCATATGTCTATGCGGAGACAGTTGTGTTTGTGACAGAAATCAAGTCCTTTGGTGATTGTGATGATTATTTATTTTGGTTGTTTAGGTAAGAAACCCTGTCCTCCTCCTCAGTGAAACATTGCCTAAGACAGCTAAAGAGATGATCGAAAGCCTCATTGAAGAAGCGGCAGTTATTAATGAGAAAATAATGACATATGCAAATTACCAGGCTGTTTTTGATAATTCTATTAGTGACATGAAATCGCTGTCACTGGAAAAGTTGTCACATAGAGGTCAAGCAGGGGATTCTCAGCGAGTGAACGCTGAGCTCTCTGAAATTGAAAGTGAACTTGCTTTGCGTAAATTATTGTGGGATTCACAGGAAGAGTGGGGCAAGCTTTTCTTTAAGTGGAAACACACAATTTTTTGGAATCTTGATGTGGATTTAATTCAGAGAGATGTTAACAGATTCATGCAGATCGTACATATTCTAGAAAAAGGTAAAATGTACTTGATAATTGCAATAAGTATGAATGAATTGAAAGAAAAAACTTTTTCATTAGAGATTAAAAATTTTTGTTTTGGAAATGGAATAATAAATATTTGGTTTTAGTTCAGCTATGAAGATTTATCAAGAGAAAGTCCCATTTTTAAATGCAAGATTATTTTAACCTCAGTGGGCAGAATCCAACAGGATACTTATACTCCTGCTGTTTCCTTTTTGCCCTGGTGATTCCCTTCCACAAGCAGTGAGTCCTGCCAATTCTGTGGCTCAAGTGGAACCCAATGCAAGGGAAGAGTTAGCACTTCCTAGGGGAAACCGTGGAATGAGCAGAAAAAGCTCCACCAACCTACCTCCTTTCAGAAACGACTGTTTCCACTCATTTCAGGTTGCCCTGGAAGCGCTAAACTGCCATTGTGCAAGTGTTGAGGGGGGCGCTAGTGCAATGGAATTGGCGGGGTGGAAGAGAATCAGTGGAGAAGGAAATCCTCCATTGGATTCCACCCAGAAAGATAATAGCAAACCGGTATTGTGAAAAAAGAATGCAAGTATAAAATACTTAAGAATGTAAGTAAGGACAATAAAATAGCTTTCATACAAAACCAGTGATACCTTGGATCCAGACTTAATTAGGGTAAACCCATTGAAATGGGTGGAAGTAAACTTTGATTTCAATAGGTCTACCCTTATTATAACTAAATTTGGATCTAACCTTATGTAAAGGCAGACCAAAAAAAAAATCTCACAAAAGGAAGGAGTATTTTTATTTTAAGATGTGTTTGAAACAAATCAATTATGGGAAGTGTTTTGACTTGACCATAATGTTTTCATCTTTTGAAGGCTTGCCAGAAAACACAATTTTACCAGCTCTGAAGAACTCATTAATGGATTTTAAGGGATTCTTGCCTATTATTATATCTTTAAGGAATCCCTGTCTTCAGTCAAGGCACTGGGAAACAATACAGAATATTGTTGGAGAGTCTGTTTCTTGGGATAAAAGACTTACCCTGGATAAGATTCTGGAAATTGATGTAATTACTTAATTTATAATTAAGAAGCACTACTTTTAAAACTATTTTGCTGTAAAAATGTTTTGTTTTGTTTTTGCCATTTATGTTTTTTAGTCTGTGTTGGGCATTTCATCAAGTTTTACAGTTTAACATACTTCCGTTGTGTTTTATCAATTTTATTTTAATTAGACTTGCTACTGAACTCTAGTATATCTTGATTATTTGCCCATATTTGATGGAGTCCATTCATCTGGTACCATTTTGAACATATAGTTCGGATAACTGGATGTTCCAAATGAAGTCAGAAAGGTCTCTAAGAGTGCAATCCTATTCAGGCTTAATTCAGTAAATAGACATTTCTTCATACCTGAAGGGTGTGTGAATGCAAGGAGCTGTCCTCTAATCTTAATTAGCCTAATAAAGCAAGGCAGTTGCCTATCAACTAAACAGACAGTTTCCCACAGTGCCCAATAAGCTTTTACCGAATCCTTCCTTCAGGGAGGGTCTTCAAGTTATAATCTTTGTCGAGTAGCTAACCTAGAAGACCACCTCCTACCTCCTCTCAACTCCACCTGCTTGACCCTGCAGTGGACTCAGTGATCTGTCAATTCCAATGTTCCCTCCCCCTCCAAGAAAGACTGATTTATCCTGGTTTATCCCAGGATTGCCCTGGGGTCAAACCTGTTCATCTAAGTGCCACACAGGGCATCCAGCGCTCAGGCAGGGCTGAACCCAGGATGATCCTGGGATAAACCTTAGGTCTAGCTATGGCCTGACTTCCCAGAGGTGGAGAGGATGATCTCTGAGCCTGAGCCTCTTGTCCAATAAGCTCCTGGGAAGATTCCTCCTTGAGTCCAAGAGAATCTTGAAAAATTTCCTACCCCGCTTCCTGTCTTGGCTGGTCGTCTTCTCCTTCTCCTTCTTCTCCATCTCCTTCTCCTTCTCCTTCTCCTTCTCCTTCTTTTCCTCCTCCTCCTCCTCCTCCTCCTCCTCCTGACACCAGCATTTCCCAACCAGCGCCCTAAGACTTCTAAGGTCCTTCACATGGCCATTGTTACAAACAGATATGAATTGAAGCCCTGCTGATTTATTGTCCTTTGACCAGTGGACACTTGTTAGGCTTTTTATGTAAAACTCAGAACTTTATACTGCCTATGAGAATGTTTTAAATAATTGTCAGTAGCATTGTTTTCACTTAGTGCACATGCTTAGTGTGATTCCATCATTTATTTATTTATTTATTTATTTTATATCCCATCTTTTTTCCTCCAAGGAACCCAAGGTGGCATACATAATCCTCCTCCTCTCCATTTTATCCTCACCTGTGAGATAGGTTGGGCTGAGAGTCTGTGACTGGACCAAAGTCACCCAGTGGGTTTCCATGGCCGAGTGGGGACTAGAACTCATATCCCCCAGCTCCCAGTCCAACACCTTAGCCACTGCACCACACTGGCTCTCATTTGAACGTTAGTGGTGTGGCATGGGATACAACCATGGAAACGCAGCAACGAAACTACTTTTACATGTTAACTGGTGAAGAGTAGTTCCCTGTGCCTCTGTGGTTGCTTCCACGTTGTTCCTGATCATGTATATTCTGCTGCCTACTTTCATTATTGCATAATAACATACCAAATAGGTAGAAGAATACATATTATCATGAGCAACCATGGAGGTGGAAGCAACTGAACCACTAACGGTAACATGGAAAGGTGTTGGAGCTTATGGATAACATCCAGGGTATGTACAAAGCCCTGTCACAAGATATAAACACTCCCCAAGGCTTGTTGGAGATTATGTCTGCTGACTAGGCAATGTGTGTGATTTTTCCGTCATGTATTTGTACATTCTCTTTGAGGTGTGAATGTGCATTATGATTGGTTGAACCTTCAGTTCACATTACCTCTAACATATAACTTGGCCACTTATGAATAAAACAGATTGTATCTTTTTTTGTCTCATAGCATACATTATTAATGAGTCTTTTTTTTAACCTGTAGATTTTTCAATGCAAAAAACAAATAAATGAAGTATCTCTAACAGCTACCAATGAAACAACTCTTGAAGTAATGCTGAAAAAGACCATTGCCCTTTGGCGTAAAGCTAATTTTCGTTTATCTCCATATCACACTGAAACATCAGCTACTTTCATTATTTCATCTGCTGAAGACATAGTTGCTCTGTTAGAAGATTCTCAAGTGACAATTTCAACAATTAAAGGTTCTTGTTTTGTTGGACCAATTAAGGTAAACCATCCTTGGGATGTGTTTTTGTTATTGTTACTGGTACTACAACTGTTACTATATTTATAAACAGGCTTTTTTCTTGCAGAAGCCCAAGGTAGCTTACGTGGCCCTTCTCTTCCCCATTTTCTCCTCACATCAGCCCAGTGAAGTAGGTTAAGCTGATATTCAGAGACTGGCCTGAAGTCCCCCAGTGAGCTTCATGGCTAAACTGGGGACTAGGACTTGGATTTCCCAAGGCCTATTTTATCACTCTAACCACAACATCACACTGGCTGCCTTGCGGATAGTTTGAATATTCAGGTGCTCAATCATACATGGTTACTTCTCATTTTAGAAAGCCAAAAAAGCCTAGAAAAAACAGACTTTTTAAACAGCAGTGTTCAAACTTTTAACAGGACCTGTTTTTAACATATAACACATTTTACATTTTTCTTACCTACACCATATCTGCTTTTTACCTACACTATATCTGTGTATCTAGTGTTCTTTCTCTCTTGCTCGTTTTCTCTTTCTTTCCAAAAGATGGTTGTGTAGCTGCTGGTGTGTCCCACTTTATATATGAATGTGAATTAGTTTTGGTCAAAGCCCACCAGTTCAAGACCAGTGCTTTAAACTGTTCACATTTATTCCACAATCTACTCTGAATGCACAAAAATGAGATTTATTCACTAAGTCAAATGTATCAAAGAGGAGAATTAGCTAGCATTGCCTCAGTTTATGATTATTTTGTTTTGTGTGACAGAGTCTTGTGGATGCTTGGGATCATAAGTTAAACCTCTTTTTTTGTACTCTGGAGGAATGGTTGACTTGTCAAAGGAATTGGATTTACCTTGAGCCAATCTTTTGTGCACCAGAAATAAAAAGGTAGGCATAGGTGCAGCATTATGACTTCATTTATCACTTAGTAATTAAGCCAAAACATTGGCTATATCCTCTAGTGTATCTGGCTCTGGATTAGAAAGACGTAGGGCTCATCTACACCAAGCAGGATATTCCACTATGAAAATGGTATGAAAACGGTAAATAAAAGGCAGGAGCTACACTACTGCTTTATAGTGGTATTGAAGTGCACTGACAACTGTTGGGACCCCTGACACATACCATATACTGCTTTCATACCACTTTCATAGTGTTATATCCTGCTTTGTGTAGATGTGTCATGGGCTCCAACAGTTGTCAGTGCACTTCATTACCAGTATAAAGCAGTAGTGTAGATCCTGCAGAGCACTTCAATATCACCATAAAGCAGTAGTGTGGCTCCTGCCTATTATATAGTGGAATATCCTGCTTGGTGTAGATGAGCCCATACATGATGTGAATCTGCACTGTTTTTAAGTGAGGTTCTTTTAATATGTATTTTATTATATAGTCATCATATAATATCATCATTAACATACAAGAATAATATCTCAGTATTTAAACATTGCAGTTTACTGACTAGTTTTGTCATTTAGAGAGCATAAACTGCAGTTTTGACACTGCTAACAAAATTACAACCCCTGAATAAATAGTTTTCTAAACACCCAAAGCTTGGAGCATCAGGAGTAAAGGAGGACAGACAAAGAGAACAACAATTCCTATTTGTTAAAATTAATTTTCTGCTGTTGTACTAGATATTGTAAAAGATTGTGATCACCCTGTGATCTACCGTCTACCTACCCCTCAATAGAGATTTAACAAAAGCAGTGTTCAGTGAAATTTGACAGATATATGTCTTAGACTCAGCTGACCATTTCAACAATATGAAGAACTTCACATTTAAAATACAGGGATAAGCCAGCCAAAATTAAACAGTTGTAGGTCCCATAGATTTCAAGTAGGAAAAATGGTCAGAATTTACCTGTAGTAGTCAGAGAGTAAAAATTTAGATAGAACAGAGATAAGGGGAGTGGGGGTGGGTGGTGGTTAAGGCTAGGGAGAACCTTTAAAAAGACTCAGACCTGAAGACAGATATCTGTTTTGTGGTTGCTACGTAAAAGCATGTGGAAAAAATGCATTTCAGTAATTGTGGTTTTAGAAAGGAGGAACCACACCATGCTTTTATAACCTCTAAAATTTTCTGTAATGCACTTACGTGCTGCAACTAGTGCAAAATGCTGATGCAATGTTTGCTTCTTGGTGGATATCAGGAGATGGGAATACATTTGGCTGATTTTACACTATAAATCCACTGCCTTCCAGTTTGCTTTCAGGCTGAATTCACGTTACTGGCGCTGCTTATTTTTTAAAGCCCTTTGGGATAGTTTTTTCCTCTAAATCAGTGAGTCAGGCTCTGCAACTAGTGACTTCATCAAGGGAATCCAGAACATCAGTGGCAAGGAACTTTGCCACTGTTGATCATAGTCTCTGGAATATTCTCCCAGGCCTTCGCTAGACGGGGTGATCCCCGTGATCGTCCCTGTGCATCCACATGACGCACAGGGGATCCCGGGATCAGGGAGGGATCATCCCTCCCTTGCCCCGGGAACTCGCCCTACACTTTTGGCCCACTTTTTACACGGCCTCAGGCTGAGCCTGAGACTGCAAAATGTGTGTGCGGGCATTGCGGTTTGTTCTGGCTCCTTGCGAGGAGCCGGGACCTGCACATTGGGCACAGAGCTCCTCAGGAGCTCTGCGCCCATCGGGGTGGGGTGGGGGGAGTGGGGAATTTTTTTTAAAAAAAAAACCTTACCTTTTGCGCACGAGCGCTCACGCATCTTCTTTTTTTAAAAAAAAAGGTGGGCGCGATGCCTCTCCCTCTGAGGTCGTTGCGCACCATGTGTAAACAGAGGGGAGATCTCGCGGTAAAAATATTGCGAGATCTTCACCCCTCCGTCCCACTAGACCGGTAGGTATAGCTAAGGCCCTAGAGGAGGCTCGGAACTGCTTCTCTCTAATGATTATCCTGAAACTATGGGGTATTTTTGATTTTGTTTTTACTATTCTGGAGGGCACTTGGCTTTTTAGATCTGGTGGGTTGTTGTTTGATTTTATTTGTTTGTCTCAATCTTTTAGATTGTAAGCCTGTGGGCAGGGACTGTCAAGAAATAGTTTTGTAAGCCGCCGTGAGAGCCTTTTTTGGCTGAATGGCGGCATAAAAATCCTTAAATAAATAAAATAAATAAATAATTTTTATTATTGTTAATTGCTGTATTAGATGTGATAATTAAATGTTGTTATTTTAGTGGTGATTTTTCTTTGTGAACCACCTTGAGCTACAGAAGGGCAGCATATAATGAGTAAATAAAAGCTTTGTTATTTTGCCTAAGTTGTGTAGCCCTGCAAAAGTTATATTAATGCAGATGGGAAAGATTTAAAGAGAAGTTTGTTAAGCCTAAAATTGGCGAATAGGATACATTTTTTCCCTAAGAATATTTTATGGTTTAAAAACAGGCAGCTTCCTGAAGAAGCAAATAATTTCACTCACGTTGATAACAAATGGAAAGAGTTAATGAAACATACAGAAGAGAATCCAAATGCTCTTAAGGCCACTACAACTGCAGGGGTTTTTGAAATGCTTCAGAGCAACAATGCGTACCTGGAAAAGATACAGAAGGCTCTTGAGGTAAATCATACTATGTTCTTTGATTGCAGTGTGGAGCTCCCAAAAGTGATCAAGTTATTGGGCAAGTCCAGATGTCACTTTAATCCATGATGGATTAATAAAATATGGATAGTAATTTGTTTTTTTAAAATAGTCCATGATGCCCCGCCACATGAATGGGCTAATAAGCTGCTGTGCATAACTTATTAAGCTACTGTGTGTGATTTGAATCATGCCCCAACCCCTGTCCTGCTGCAGTACTCCTGACTGAGCGCATTGGTATCCCATCTTCCCTTGCAGTGTTTAAGCCCATTTAAGCTTCCTACTCTATAGACAATACCAGGTTTAAGACGTTCCCAATGACAGCACGGCAGTAGTGCAGATGCATTGGGTTCCTCACTACCAGGGGAAGCTGTGTCAAGTTTCGTCCTGATCTTGCAAAGTTCCAATGGTTTACAAACACCACCCTCTTTTGGGCGCACCTGGGATTTTCACCTTTAAACCCATAGACAATACTTCAGTAGCTGGTTTCAGCTATTCCCCATACTGCAGCAGCGCTCAATTGCTCTGTCGCTATATCATAGTTGCGCATTTAAACCCATAGGCCATATGCAGTAGCCGCTTTAAGCAGTTCCCCACACTGCAGTAGGGCTGTTTTGCTCTTACATAGAGAATGTCTCTGAGGAGCAGAGTGGTGGTAGTAATCTCTATTGTTCTTGCTGTGTGACTCTGTAGGTGACCCCAATAATCCATGGTGCGTGACAGATGATACAATAACCCAGAATGGGTTAAATTACCCGATTGCAAACTAAGGGTTATCAAAGTGGGTTATTTTGAACAAATAAACCATCGTGGATTAAAAAATTCCTGCCAGATGACATGATAACCCATGAAGGGTTAAATAAAATATTTAATTTGACATGGGTTGTTGTGTTGTCTGAACCCATTCATTGAGATGAAACTGAGTTAACAGCTTTCTTAACGTTTCTTGGGAATGTGTCTAAACGAATTCAAGTCCAGTCCAGTATCAAGATGTCTAATTTACACATCATCCAGGCTGTTTCTACTGAGTGCCTCCCTACTTTATATCTCAGCCTTTGCTCAGAATAGTTAGGAAGGGTTCTTCTGGTTGGCCAATCATACCTTAGCCGTAACTAAATCTAAAAGAAAAACCTAAGAAGGGGCAAGAGGGAGGAGTTAAAGAAAATGAAGCCAGTGAAGAACATGTTCCAAGAGGATGAAAAGTGCAGGATACTGTATTAGAGTTTCATTTTCATTTCATAATTTGTAATCAATTTTTCACTTTTTTTAAATTTTGGGAACAGGACTACCTTGAAGTTAAGCGTATGCTTTTCCCAAGATTTTATTTTCTCAGCAATGCTGAACTTCTGGACATACTAGCTGAAAGCAAAAATCCTGATGCTGTGCAGGTAATATTCAATATGTATATGGGAAATCTTAATTCTCACACTTAGCCTTAATATTTACAATTTTATTTTGCTTCACATTTATGCTGCAGCCACATCTTGTCAAATGTTTTGCAAATATAAAGAAGTTATATATACGCCCACAAGAACAGAGACCCCCGGTGATTTTAATGATCAGGTCGGCAGAAGGAGAGATTCTTCTAGTGCCAAAGTATGGTATACAATTATTTTAAATTTCTAAGATGTCAGTTAAAATGCAATAAGAAGCATAGATTTTCTGTAGATTTTCAAGCCAATTGCTATAGAACATGTTTATATCTATATGAATGGATCGATTCTCTGGATGATCCATTATAAATATCTTACTGCTCTTTAAGAACGTTGCAAATGCAAAAAGGTGAATCCATGTACAATTTCGTTTGACAATACTAGAATGCTTTCCATGAATACTGAGGATAAAGAGGTTCATCAGACGAGTGTTTTATCGCACCCCTCTGTACTGCCCACTTACAGATGTGCATGCATCCTTTAGACAACGTCATCTGCTTCTTGTGTGCCTCCTGCTCCTTGTTTTCCCATCGCAAAATAGACCCCTTTTAATCTGACTTTTTTATAAAACAGAATGTGCCGCAATCTCCTGCTGTGTGCAGGAAAAGCTGTGCAATAAAAACAGCCCCTGAATGGGCCACGTGGTCTTCATTTACTTCCTCTTTCCCCTCCGGGAAGAAATAGGAAGTAATAAGCTATTTCCTACTGGCATCAGTAATGGCTGGGGATGATGGGAATTGTAGTTCAACCCTTATGGAAGGCACCATATTGGAAAAGGCTGCCATAGAGCCAAGACACTACAGAACCCCAGATCTTTAAGCTGTAGGTCAGGGTATTTGGATTTTAAAAATATTCAAACCCTGAAGATTAGCACAGAGAGAGCACAAGAGTGTTTATATATGCATTTAGAAAAAAGAAATTGGTATGTCTTTTTATTCCTGTTAAGTGGTGAATTTTCAAATACTGTCTTGTAGGGGCATTCGTATTAGAGGTCCTGTGGAACAGTGGCTAGGAAATGTTGAGAGTACCATGTATGATATGGTGAAAAAGTAAGTACATATGTCATGTCACGATAGAAATCCTATAAAACAACTTTTTAAAAGTATTAGTTATAATCAAAGACCAGAATCTCCATCCTTTATCTTTTTATTGCCCTTGTAGTCTTAAATTAGGATTGGGAGTTAGTGCAATCTTGCTCTGCTTAGGTCTCACACAATTATTTTAATAGATAATTACAACTGGGTGTGACATGACACATTCCCTTTTAGTAAATGGCATGGGCCATTACTTGGTAAATTCATATGTGTAATACTATCCATAAAAATTGTTAATCTACAGCAGTAAAAGAACAAATTCTGTAGCACCTTAGAAGCTATTTGATTAGGTCTTCCAACTGAGGATAGCACTTCATGCATCTGATGAAATGTGCTCTAGTCCATGGAAATATGTCACAATCAGTAGTTCCGATTGAATTGAATGAGGTTACTTCTGATTAGAGTGAGGCACCTTTTAAACTTTTGGGTCTGCTTTCAGATAAAGCATCTTTATTTTTTTGTAAGACCTTGTTTTTAAAAAAGCCAACTTAAAAAGAAAAAAATGCATATTAGTTGAAGTTTAATAATAGGGCTGTCTGGAACAGAACACTATGACATCTCATCTGTATTTTTAACAAGCCTGCTTTAGTCACTGCCCTTTCTCTGGAGGGATATATTACACTGCAACTCTCAAATAAAATGAGCTGCTGGAGAACAATCCATCTACTCTGCAAAAGTGTACATACTAAACGGCTATCCACTATAATAACAGCCCCTAATGAGTGGTAGCCATTTCCCCCAAACTCAAAAAGTGCCTCAGAACAGGATTTTCTGGTACAAACAAAATGGAAGCCACTCCAATTCTCTTCCCTCCAAAATAATGTTGCCTTAACTCTGAAATACATCCGAAGCAAAATAGCTGATTTTGAGCTGGGTGAAACATTAAGTAATTTTCTATACAAGGCATTTATTGTGCTGTTATCATTTAGTACTCAAAGTTGTTTACGGCTTCTTTAGATGACATCATAACCCTCCATTTTTGCCTCTGTTAGCTTCTCCACATGAACGATTTATTGCACGCTTGTCACTCATGGAGGTTTGCGGGTCCTATTCATGACATCATCAACCTCCAATGCCTCTTGTGCTGTTTCTAAGCGGGAAAACGTCATTTTAGAAAACCCTGAAAATGCTGTAATAAAATGAAAATGCGCTATAAAACCTTGCCATATGCTGGCAGTAGAATTAAAACCTATGGGAACGAACTGGTAGAAACAAAGAAGGGGGAGTGTGTGTATATTGCTGATGGTTAAGGCCAAGGAGACTCCAGAAGACTTTGCCCTGGTAAGGCTGCAAGATTTTTGCTGAATGTGAAGAAGCCATGTGTCTAAAGAGCATTTCTGGCAGAATAGCACAAAAGCACAAAAGCACTTTTTTTGGTTTTACAATTAAATACCATACTTTCCCTGTTCTAAATAAAAAATCGCCAAAAGTGCTCTTTAGGTACAGAAGCAAAACTGGAAGGTCATGCCATTGTCTAAAGAACCTGTAAGAAACGTGAGTAGGGAATGATGAATGCATGATAAATGCTTCATGTAGAAAAGCTCTAGATGCTATATTATGAGGGAAAAGATACAGGGAGCAGTAGAAGCTCCACATCTCTTTCGTTCCCTCCTCAGAGACATTCCTTTATTTGTAGTATAGTAACCTGTAATGATAATTTTGTTATAGCTGCATCATGTTGTTCTAACTATATAATGTACTTTAAGATTTATAACAGTTGGAGTGGGAGAATGGCATCAAATGGAATTTAAAGAATGGTTTTTTACTCATCCAGGACAGGTGGTTCTACTTGTGGTAAGCAATAGTCATTTTAGATTCATTAAAAACTTTTAATAATACCACTTAAATGTATATACACTCATTTTATCTTGAACTTTGTTTAGATGTTGGATGGAAAGAATCAGGTTAAAGACAACCTCACAATGTTTACTAATTACTTGCCTCTAATGAGATGGTTTTTGTGTTAGTGCAGCCTTCTCCTACCTGATGCCCTCTAGATGTTTTGGATTTCAACTCCCATCAGCCCTAGCTAGCATAGCTAATGGTAAGGAATGCTGGGAACTGTAGTCCAAAACGTTTGCTTGCTCAACTGAGATGTTGGTGATATTCTCAGATGGGCAGATCTCCTTTTCCTCATGGCGAAACATCTGGTTGGAGTGAGAAACAGTCTCCCTGGGAGTGGACTCTGTACAGGAAAGTATTCCATCAAATCATTTGGTGCTTCAGAACACCCCATGTAGATCTGTTTGCAATGCTAGAGAACAGATAAGTGGAGTAGTTCATGTCCTTACTCCAGTGCACAGATGGGAAGGACAAATGCTCTGGTCAAGAAATGGTCAAAGGAATTTTTTTGTGCCTTTCCACCAATGAGCTTCATTCAAGAATCAGGGTATTTAGGCCAGATCTACACCACGCAGGATATAACACTATGAAAGCAGTTTGAAAATGGTATATGGAATGTGTCATGGGCCTCAACAGTTGTCAGTGCACTTCGATAAAGCAGTAGTGTAGATTGTGCCTTAGACCCAAAGTCATTCTGATGGCTCCCCACTAGTTAAGGTGGTCATGTTTTTGTATCTATTGCTCTCATCCGACTAGTGATGCATTGTTATGCCAAAAAAATCTTGTGCTGTTGGGCCTGGTGCTATACCACACCTGGAAATATTCCATCTGAAGATGAATGGGAATGGCTTAATCACTTTGGCTACTCAGATGAGATTTTGTCTGCTCTTTGACATTATGGGTCTATGTGGAAGAAATACTTGACCTGTGTGATCAGAAATGAACTACTCCAGACCAGAGTAATGTTTTGGATGTATTTCAGATTTTATAGGATGACTTTACAAAAGGGGCTCAGCACTTACACTGAAACGTCAGTGGCAGTCTTTAATAGCATCTTGGGCTGCCAGAAGAAGGGAATTTATCTTTTCCTATCTGCATGTCTGGCAGTTCCTAAAGGGGATGATTGATCCATTTCTGGTAGATTGGGTCCCATAGCGGGAACATGAACTGGATGCTGATGGCACTCATGGGTTATTGTTTTAGTTCATAGCCTAGTGCTGCTGAAAGACCTCACCCTCAAGATGGTTTTCCTGACAGCCAGTATTTTGGCTAGAAGGGTCTCGAAGTTGGAAGCACTGTCCTCCAATTTTGAGCTGTGTTTTCCATGCAGACAACAGGATTCTAAGGCCTGGTCTCGCCATCATTTCAAAGATAAATTCTGTATCCTATTTATCTCTGGAAGTGGTTCTTTCTTCTTTTTGCTCAAACCCATTTCATCTCCAGGAGAGAAAGTGATACAAGTTGGGTATGAGGAGAGCCTCTTCCTCAGCAGGATATAAGCACATGAGGGTAGCCCTCTTCCCCTGAGTTTCTTTCTTTCTTTCTTTCTTTCTTTCTTTCTTTCTTTCTTTCTTGGTGTTCTTGTTTGTTTATATTGCATCATATTTGTCATATTTTTCTGTACCTGTGTGTATGTGTGTTTTAACCTTGAATTGGGTTTCCTGCTTCTTTTTCCATTCTGGTCTGTGGGCCTGGGAGAACCTCTCCTGAGGAAGATTTAGCCTCAACTCGCCCTGCGTTCTTGTCTGACAGGAAAGGATATCCTGAAGAATATTTGAATTCTCTCTTGCCTTCCTCAAGAATTTGAATTTATGTTAAGTTCCAGTTTTTTCCTTGGAACTTTAGGACACTATTCTGTACTGCCACCGCACTCCTGCTGTTTCTGTTGCAAGAGTGGGACCCACTGCTAGCGTGTTGCTATGGGAAGCTAGAACTTCCTAAGGCAACCCCAGAAATAAGCCAAAGCACTCATTTCTGGAATGGGACAGGTCAGTGAAGCTGCCTTTTGTTTCCACTCATTTTCATTTGTTTAAGGATTTGCTAAATTCCAGTAGCACTAGTGGTAGGTACTGTGTGTACCTACCACTAGCATTGGATACTACCTGTGGGAAGTTCACAAGTAGGACATGAGTGCAATAGCAGCATCTTGCTCATCTTCCCCTGCAACTGGTATACACAGGCATGATCCCTATGATACTGGAACTAATATCAGGACTAGTAGCCATTCATAGCCTTATCCTCTATGAATTTGTCTAATCTCTTTTTAAAACCATGCAAGTTGGTGGGCTTCACTACATCTTGTGGTGGAGAATTTCATAGTTTAACTAAGAAATTGCAAGCAAACAATTCGTTATTGTGGCTAATACAGTGTTTTATTTCTAGAGTCAAATAATGTTCACAGAGGAATGTGAATCAAATTTGCGAAGTTATAATCCCCAAAAGGAGTTGATAGCAAGCCGTGATGACCTAATCAGCCTTCTAGAGCAACTTGCAGAGATAGCATCAAACGTTCTTCCCTACCATAAACAAAGTGCATTGGAGGCATTGGTTACTTTGTTCATCCACTGCAGGGATGTGCTAACTACATTGATAGATCACGAGATTTGTAACGTTGAAGATTTTGAATGGACAAGGTATATCTTAAAATTATGATCCCTGTGTTAACTTTTAAAATATGTTATTTAATTCCTTGCCTCTAAAACAAATATAAGTAAAATTGAGGGAAATGTTTTAAGCAAACCAAATCTACTAATACAGTATGCAAGAAGAAGCATAATTCATTTGGATTCAGTCCTGTTCTATTACTTCTATGTAGTGTCCAGTATTTTAATAAGATTTACCTGAACACACTGATACCCTAGTTTGCAATCTGGCTTTTAAGTTTTGGGGATACTACATTTGTAGCTGCTAGTGAGGTTCATTGCTGAAAGGAACTATGATTTAAATTTCTATAATGTTATCAATCCAACAGTCATGAAGCAATATTTAACATAATAGACACAGAAAATTTAAGCACGGAAATCAGAATGTGTTCTCTGTCCAGTTTTACTACATCTTCTCTTGTATTCCTTTCTTAAATATCTTGGAGATCTGTAATGTTTTTCTTTTGATTATCTCCCAGATTCATTTCTTTCTAGTGGTCTGTGCTCTTAGTTTGACTACTTCAATCTTCTGTTCACTCACATTCCTCTTTCTGACTTTAAACCTTTGCTGTTGAAATCTTATTACACAGTTACCTGGGAGAAAGCTCCATCAACCACAGTGGCTCTGCCATCTGAGCAAATCTACATAAGATTACTCTGCAATTATTTTGAATTCTCCCTCTTTTTAATTTCCTCATGTTAAATTTAAACATTTTTTTCATATCTGCTAGAGCACTAAGGCTTCTCCTTATTTGCTTTTTAAATCTTTCTTTTACTGTTTATACCTATGTTCACTGCTCTGAAATCTGTGTTAGATAATTGAGCGGTATATAAATATAATAAATAAATAAATGTCCTTTATTATTTACACTCACTTTTCTACCGTATTTCTTCGATTCTAAGACGCCATCAATTCTAAGACGCACCCCATTTTTAGAGATGTTTATTTGGGGAAAAAGGGCATCTTAGAATCGAAGAAATACTTCCTTTACCGCTCAGCCAACCTCCCCCCCCCCGCGCTTTCTTCTAATGGTTGTGTCCTTTTCTTTTTTCCCTCTGTGAGAGAAGAAACCGCCGTTTGCGAGGGAAGAAGGGGGGGCGTTGAAACAAAAAGTAAACAATATTTTCGGGCGGGGAGAGAGAGGAGAAGATGCGATTAAGGAGCTAAAACGCTTAACTCTCCAGTCCTGCTCTTTACTTGTCTGTGCACCAGGGGACGATGACACGAGAGTAAGTCCCATGGAAATCGATGGGACTTACGAATAAATTTGACTAACAAAAAAACAGGCGCTTACCCTCCCAGCTCCTCCTCGCTCGCATGGCTCGAGGCTGCTGCAGGAGCTTCCTCTTTTCCTCTTACCGTATTGCTTCGATTCTAAGACACCATTGATTCTAAGATGCACTGCATTTTTAGAGCTGTTTATTTAGGGAAAAAACTGCGTCTTAGAATCGAAGAAATACAGTATAAATCTGTCATTAAAATCTACAAGATTTTGTTTTCTATAGCTGATCTTTGCTCCTCTCACCTCCTATGCCTGAAATTAGACTACCAATGGATAACACATGGCCCTACAAGCTCTTAGAATTCAAAGATACCCTTATGTTTCAACTTCTGTTGGCTATAATGAGTTTCTCTCTGTCATTCTAGGTGCTACTCCATAATGGGTTAATACTGTACTCCACTGATAAGATGCAGATGTTTTCAAATATTCCTAGATTTCCCTAGATAAGGAAACATAGGCCTAATCTACATCAAGCAGGATATTGCACTATGAAAGCAGTATGAAAGTAGTATACAAAAGGCAGGAGCCACACCGAGCAGGATATAGCACTATGAAAGTGGTATGAAAGCAGTATATGGTATGTGACAATGGGCCTCAACAGTTGTCAGTGTACTTCAACACCACTATAAAGCAGTAGTATGCCTCCTGCCTTTTATATAATGCTTTCATACCGCTTTCATAGTGCTATATCCTGCTTGGTGTAGATTAGGCCACAGTCACTTTTGAGCTTCTCAACATATCCAGTCTAGACTCTATTCTAGGAAGGTTGAAGACATAGGAAATTTACACTGTAATACTTGTCATGGTTGATGTATTCTGTGTTATCTATTGTGATGTAGATCAGTGGTTCCCAATTGGTGGTCCGCGGACCTCAGGGGGTCCGTGTAACCCACCCAGGGGATCCATGGCACTATTCACATATTCACCATTCATTTCTGGAGTTCACTGACGATGAATTCCTACCAGAAGTAAAATATAACATCACTTTGCACCTACGTGATTTAGCAACTAGCTTCAGAGATTACTTCCCTGCATCAAATCCTGAAAACTCATGGATAAGGAATCCTTTTGAATGTGGTGATGTACAACTAACAATTCTATCTGTGGAAGAGCAAGATGCACTTATTGGTGTGACTTGTGATGGTTCATTGAAATCATTTTTCAAAGAATATAGACTGGACCAATTCTGGGTGAAGGTTTTTCCTGATTCTAAGAAGTTAGGTGAAAAAGCTTTGAAACATCTAGTTCCCTTTTGTTCCACATATCTTTGTGAGCAAACATTTTCGACATTTTGTTATATGAAGAACAAGCATAGAAATCGGCTCGATGTTGATCCAGATTTGAGATTAAAAGTAGGAAATATTGAACTGGATGTGAAAGGGATTGTTCAGGACAAAAAGAGGCATGATTTCTCCCATCACATTTAGGTTTAGTAGCTGCTAGACATGTCATAATTTGTTCAATTGTAAACGAGACGTTAGTAAAATTAAATTCGTTTTTATATTCCTAACTAAATCATTGTCATTTTTGCATGGTAATATCACAAATATCACAAATTTTATGGTCTGTTTTTTTAGTATACCTGAAATACTTTGCTTATTAGGAACTACCCCTTATTTTTTCCCCAAAATTGCTTTGCACAGGTAACTACCATAGAGATAACAAATTTTTCAAAAGTAGTGGGTCCATGGCTTGGCATTTGAAAAACAAGGGGTCCGCAGTGCTTAGCTAATTGGGAACCACTGATGTAGATAAATAAAAAGGAAAACCTCAAATCTGCGGCAAAAGGCCCTGCATAGATGTTCCACCCTGTCTTAAGGGGCTGAAATTGGCCTTAGTTAAGTGTATTTTCATTCCTGAACAGATTACAGTTCCATTTTCATATTCCTCAAATCAAATCAGATCTTTAAATTTAGGGTTTACGTCAGTTTCCTAACTTCATCATATAACTTAGCACTTAATGAAATTGTGACTATCAATTTTTATTAATATTGAAAAATCCCAGTACATATTAACTATGTTGTAGATTTCTATGCATATACTGTTTTGATAAAAGAAATCTGTTTATAAAACTGTTACACAAAAATATTTATTTATTTATTTATTTATATCAGGCAGTTGCGTTATGAATGGCATGAACTCACCCCCTGTAGGGTTATTCAAGGTTATGCCTCCTTTGAGTATGGTTATGAATACTTGGGTTGTTCTCCAAGATTGGTTATCACTCCACTCACAGATCGATGTTGGTTAACCATCACTGGAGCTCTACAGCTGAATCTAGGAGGCTGTCTTGCTGGTCCAGCTGGTACAGGAAAAACAGAGACAGTCAAAGATCTAGCAAAAGTGAGTGTTATGTTTATATCATAGAATCATAGAATAGTAGAGTTGGAAGGGGCCTATAAGGTCATCAAGTCCAACCCCCTGCTGAATGCAAGAATCCATCTTAAAGCATACCTGATAAATGGCTGTTCAGCTCCTCTTGAAGGCCTCTAGTGTGGAAGAGCCAACGACCTTCCTAGGTAATTGGTTCCATTGCCATACTGTTCTAACAGTCAGGAATTTTTTCCTGATGTCCAGCTGGAATCTGACTTCCTGTAACTTGAGCCCATTATTCTGCACTCTGGGTTGATCGAGAAGAGATCTTGGCCCTCCTCTGTGTAACAGCCTTTCAAATATTTGAAAAGTCCTGTAATGTCTCCCCTCCATCTTCTCTCTTCAAGGCTAAACATGCCCAGTTCTTTCAGTCTCTCCTCATAGGGCATTGTTTCTAGACCCGTGATCATCCTCGTTGCTCTCCTCTGAACCCCCTTCAGCTTGTCTGCATCCTTCTTGAAGTATGTTGCCCAGAACTGGACACAGTACTCAAAATGAGGCCTAACCAGTACCAAATAGAGGGGAACCAGTACCTTGCGCAATTTGGAATATACTTCTATTAATGAATCCCAAAACAGCATTTGCTTTTTTTGCAGCCACATCACACTGTTGACGCATATTCAGCTTGTGATCTACAGCAGTTCCAAGATCCTTCTTGCTTGTAGTATTGCTGAGCCAAGTATCCCCCATCTTGTAACTGTGTATTTGGTTTCTTTTTCCTAGGTGTAGAACTTCCTTTTGTAGTGTACTTCCAGTATGTTCTGCATATATCTAATAACAAGTATATGTTTCTACAGTTACAGCTGGAAAGACAGAATTATGGTTCATGATCTCTGGTGTCTGATACATGTAGAAATATATTATGATGAAGGAAGAGGAAAACAGAATGTTTAGTCACAAATTGAGGGCAGTGATTGCATTATTATTGAACTTTGGGAGTTCAATAATTTGGCAGTTCAATATTATTTATATTTAAAAGTTCATGCCAGGTCTTCAAGAAGACGAAGTTTTTGTTTTCCCCAAATTGCACTTGATTTTCAAGTTTGGAAACAGTTCTTTCTAGAGGGTTCTTAAAGTGTAAAATAAAAAAAAATGTAAATAGCAAATTTAAACGGAAGATATATGACCTTATTCCACATTTAACACATTAAATTAGTAATCTGTCTGATAAAATAAATGTAATTGCTTCTACTCTAAACCAAATATCTTTTTTCATTAGGTCATGGGAAAACTTTGTCTTTCCTTTAACTGTTCTGAAGGTTTGGATGATAAGGTATGGTGCACAATTTTTATTTTATATAGGATTTAGATGGTTGTTTTTTTGAAATGTTATTAAACTTGATTTTGAAATGTCACTTCACTAACAATACTCGTGCCTTTTGCAGTTTTTCAGAAACCCAGGCTGTTTGGTGTATTCTACTGCAGCAGTACAATCTGCGGCTTGTGCTGGTGCAACTATTAAGGCAATGATCTTTCTCTGGCAACTCTACCTTTGCCTAGGCAAACCATATCCCTGAGAACATGGTCCTGGAAAAGATCAATATAGAGGATTTGGCCACCCGAGTCATCTCCACATTTCACAGAGAGACTAGGGCCAACTGGGAACTCACCAGGGGCACTCTGGAATCCATAAAACCCTGATGGCATATTATAGCACCCTTACAGAGATGATAGCTACTCTAAACTTCACCAGAAAGTGGTCTATCCATGACAAGGATGTTAATGCAAACCCTACCATCATTGGAACATCAAGTTCCTACAGACCATGAGATCCAGTGTATGAAACACCACATATGTAGAGCCACTGGCACAGTGAAATAGCCATGGTTATCACAGTGAACATGAAGTCATGAGCTGTACTCAGCAGGGCAGCTTCAGCCTGTATATTGCCGTCCCCCAGGACAATAATCTTGGGAATGCTCAAGATCTATCCTGAGACCACATCAGCTATAGAGACTGTTAGAGAGCGAGATGGTTAGTACACCACTATCTTGGGAGCCAACTACCAAATACAACCCACTCAGGTTGAAACCAGGATTCGACGACTGCCCCTGTTGTCCACAGTGACACTGACTCCTGGCCCCATGAGCCACTGAGAACCCAGGTGAACATAATTGGGAAAGATCTACCCTTCCCAGCTCAACCATTGAAGCCTCAGTAATATATATCAGGTCAGTCCTTTTCTCCAGAACTAAATCATGGGTAATCATTGGCTTCTTATGGAATGGTCTTGCATTTAATAACAGTACTGCAAGGGCTGAGGAAAAGTTAGTACAACTACCTAAGTCACTATGGTCAAGGAGAAGACTGGAAGAGAGCGCTGGCTGTAAGTGTCTCACTCCTCATGCCTTCCTCTGGTTTGTCTAATCTCTAATACCACAACTCCATCTGCCCATTACTATTGTAATAGCCTCTCCCCACAACTATCAATCGTATCTCCAAGACACATAATGATCACAATAGATTGAGCAACCACACACTCAGATAGATAGATAAGACAGATAGACAGACAGACAGATAGATAGATAAGTACAGCCATTTCTAAGAGCTATATATTCAATAAAGTGCAGAGGTGCTACCAATCTAAAATTAAAATGCAGAGTGCAATAATAGTGCTGTTATTTAAAAATTATGAAATACCTATGTCACGAGGAGATGTAAGTGGCAAGGGTGTTATAAGAATTAGTTGTCTGGCTTTGGTTCTGTTCCTCCATCTCCAAACCTTGCATAGGAAGCTGCCTTGTACTGAGTCAGACCATTGGTCCAGCTATTCCAATATTGTAGCAATCACTCTCCAGGGTTTCAGGCAGGATTCTTTCCTAGCTTTACCTTGAGATGCTGGGATTGAACCAGGGACATTCTGCATGCAAAGCATGTGCTCTACTACTCTGCTACAGCCCCTTAAAATTACATTTGCTGATCTAGAAGATGCTACTTCATTACTAACCTGATTATGTTGAAAATTAAATGAATAACCGATTTAATTACAGTTTTGTAATATGCTTACTTTAGAGAAACTGCATGGTAATTGTATTTTTTTCGGGATAATCCTTTGTGATGGTGGAGGTGGTGTGTGTTTACTCATATTTGTTGTATTAAATCTGGAGAGTATTCACACACCCATGACTGACTTAACCCCAGATTACTCTGTGACCAGATGTGCACATCGTGAAAAACCATGGTTTAATGTGACATGCATAAGCAGGAATGGGCTGCAGTGAGCTTTGGGCTCATACACACATCCTCCCCTCCTCTCCTTCCACAGCTTTTGCTTTGATTTTTGGTTAACCATAGTTTGTCATGTTGTCTGAAACATTAGCATTGATTATTTTCAAACAAGTCAACTTTTGAAGCTGACATACTGAAAATAATCATAACGTTAATGTTAACCACAATTCCAGGTTTGGATGACATGGCAAACTGTGCTTGTTGTTGTTGTTAGTATTATTATTATTATTATTATTATTATTATTATTATTATTATCATCATCATCATCATCATCATCATTTATATACCGCCCCATAGCCAAAGCTCTCTGGGCAGTTTACAAAGATTAAAAACAGTGAACATTAAAAACATATATACAAAATTTAAACCATAAAAAGCATAAAAACAGACAAAAGTTACACAAAAGTAGAAGTGAAAGCTTCTAGACTTCTCCTCACAGCCACATGGGAGAAGGAAAGGTGCATGTGTGTCTGTGCCAGTGGGAGCACAAAAGCCCAAGGCTCACTGTGGCTTATGGATGTGATGGTAATGAGAGTATTTGTTATGAAAATTAGTGTGATTTACTTCTTTTTGTATTTTATTTTTTCTTCTTGGTTAACAAACAAAACATTCAGTCCAGCTACTCATATCCAGGCCCAATGGGAGTTACAGTACAATCCAATGCATATTTACTAGGAAGTTTCTCCCATTACTTGAGACTTGCAATCTGAAATATGTGTACATAGGAATGCAACTCAAGCATTAAAATATCCACAGTAGTTGTATTGATGATTTCAGGGTATCAGGGTACACCAACTTTGCCCTTATTCTCTTGATTGAGATGGATTTTGGTATATTAAAATTGTTTTACATAAACAATAAAATAATTTAAAAATCAGTGAGTTTCGTATTTGACTGGTTAGTTCATTTTCAAAATTATTAGTATCTTTTGTGAAGTAAGTTCTCAGTTTGGTAACTCAGTGCCTAGTGAATATCTGTATATCTTTATTTAAGGTGATCGGAAAATATTTCTGTGGACTAGTTCAGTCTGGAACATGGTGTTGTTTTGATGAATTCAACCGGATTGATATAGAAGTCCTTTCTGCAATTGCGTCACAGATTCAGGCAATCAAGGCAGCTAAAGATAGCAACACTGTCAGGTATTTATTTGAAACTATTCAGATCTTTTGCAAGCAGTGATATCTTATGGCCAAACTATTCATTACATGTGAGTGTATGTAACTTTGCCCCATTGTATAGCCATGAAAGCAGAAGGTGGCTTTAAAAGTCCTTTCTTACCTGGAACTCATGTTTGCACTGGCAAGCAAGAGGCATGGATGGAGGCAGGTGGCCAGTGTCTCCCTTTGCTTGCAGCTCAGCAGGTGAGCTCAAAGGGCCATGTGGCCACACTGGGGGCACCCCAGGGAACAATAAGTGACATTGATTTTTTCCTTAGGGTAGAACCCTGGGGAACAGATTTGGGATGACAGACCTGGGGGATGGAGCCTTCTGAACCACCCCTGGGACATAAATAAACTTACTATACATTTTACTCTCCAACTGTATCTTAAAGCTACAGTTTTAGTGTTTGAAATCTCTGTGGATTTTTAAGTATCTTTTGGGTACTTTTGTTGTTTTTGTGTATACACACACACACACACACACACACACACACACTAACTTGTATATAGCAAGCGTATAGCAAGTTAAGGCTCTTCTCATACCCCCCACCCAACCCCAATACCGTGGGGCCTTTCTGCACAGAGTATTTACTCCGGTCCTGCTGCGACCCCAAGATGATAGTAACACACAACACATCTGTGAAATGATTGTTAAATGCATCACAGCAAACAACCGAAGGCTCTTAAACCGGGTTCAGGGGAGAAGATGCTTGAGTTAGACCCCTCACCACCCTGAACAGTTCTGCTGGACGCGAATTCGCAGATGCAATGCATGCAGAAAAGAAAGCTTTCTTCGCTGCACATATTGCCACCCCATAGGAACTAAGATGTTCTTATGTCATGTCTTGTTGGATATAAGTCAAGTTTTCCGCCATCGGTGCTCCAGTCCTTGTCTTTCTTGCTTCAACTCCCTGAGCTCTTCTGTAATTAATTAGCTCAAGGTGTCTGATTGGAAGCAGCTCAGAGAGGATGTTTGGGGGCAATTGTGTCGATAGCCCTAGTTAGGTCAGCCTACGGCCATACTATCTTGAACACGCCCGATCTCGTCTGATCTCGGAAGCCTAGTTAGGTCTTGATTCCATCTATTGACCAGGGCTTCAACAGGATTGTCAACGATACCAGCCATAGAACCCTCTAAGGCTTTATGGAATCCAAAAGGATCAATCAGCCTTTGAGGGCAGACCATCTTAATAAGTCCACCTCCCCTGCAGGGGCAGATGGAGGCCATGATACTAACCCTGACCAGAGAATGGTCTGTCCATGACAACGCAGAGGTATTTATCACCTCCACCGACAGATCCAACTGTTTGGAACTGAAAACAGTTGGATCTGTGACCTGCTGAATGTGTGGGTCCAGAGACCAGTTGGGATACGCCCATATTTGTCATGGATGCCATGAATTCCTGAGCTGTACCTGACAAACTGGTCCCGAATGGGATGTTGAAGTCGCCCAGGACCAAAAGCCTGGGCGACTCCAACACCAACTCTGAGACCAATTCCATGAGCTCAGCAAGGGAGTCTGATATGCAGTGGGGTGGTCAGTACACTAACAGAATCCCCAGTCTATCCCTGGTCTTCAAACTCAGGTACACACACTCGATGTGATTCAGTTTTTGGACAGGAAGTCTGGTCAGGTTAAGATTGTCTTTGTAGACCACAGCTACTTCGCCCCCCCCGCCCACTTTTCCTCACCTGCTCACTAACACAGTACCCAGCTGGGAGGGCCTGGGCACATGTTGGGCCGCTGTCATCTCCCAGCCAGGTCTCTGTGAAACATGCCAGGTCGGCCTCCTCATCTAGAAGGAGATCATGGATGATATTTATTTTGTTTTTAACTGACCTGGCATTGCATAGGAGCAAGGAGAGTGTCTGTGGGTGGCCTGGTTCATTCTCCAAGATCCCCTGGGTGGCACGGTGACCGGAAGGTAAGACAGGTGTTAAATATCTATCTCTCCTCCTCCTGTAATGGCACTTCGCCCTGCTATCACCATATCTCCCTCTGCCCTGCACAACCCGTCCCCTCCTTTCCTTTATGCATTATGCTCTACAGTACCCCAACTATAATCACAATAGCAAATTAACAAAAATATAAGAATACACAATTAACAGTGAAATTTAACAATGATTTAGCTCAATTTGACAACTGGACTTGCAGAAATTATAAATTGGCTAATCCAACATAACCTTACTCACACTAAGGTGAAGTTGTAGAGCCACCTAGACAGTAGTTACATACATACTCCATTCAACCAACCAATCATGCACATCCAACTAGCACAATCACAAAACATAGTTTGTGGTAATAGCCAGCCACTGGTCATAAAAAGGGCATCAGGCTAGCTAATCCACTAGCAATATAAAAGCGGCTAGATTCATACACACTCCATCTCTCACATGGAAACTCACATACATTCCTCCGCTCTGTCTCTCACCCAGAGGGTAACCCACTTCAAACCACCACAGGCTCTCACCCTGAGCAGAAGAAGCAGTCCTAAAACACAAACAAACTGGGAGGAAAAGAGCAAATGAAGAAAACAAAAATGGGAGGTGCCCTCGTGGCATTCCAAAGGGGCAAACCAAGTTTTAGTAATAATATGATCCATTTTTTGACTACAGAAATAAATAACGAAATAATCTAATATCTGCCATAGATTTATACTGGAAGGAAAAGAAATCCGTCTGAAACAATCCTGTGCAATCTTTATTACCATGAATCCTGGGTAAGTGATAACAGGAGCTATCATTGTTCAACAATGCTGCAAGAGCTAGGAAAACCATTTTTGGTATGGACATATGAAGCTGCCTCATATGTTCGAACTATTGGTCCTCTAGTTCAGCATTGTCAAAGTGACTGTCAGCAACTCTCCAGGGTTTCAGGCAGAACTCTTTTGCAGACCTAACTGTTGATATCAGGGTAATTGAACCTGGGACCTTCTGCAAGCAAAATGTGTACTACCTCTGAACTACAACTTGGTCCCCAAAATAATGCTTCATTAAATGGACATTTTGTTTTACTTTTCTTCTGCGTCCATCTAAATAGTCATTTTTAGAAAGTCAGTTGAATTTTCACTGGCACATATCATTGTTTATTTTCCTTAACAATAGATTTCATACAATGGTAATGATTCAACACAATTATCTCCAAGAGCCATATTGTAGAGTAACTCTCCTTTCTTCATATGTAATATTGTGCATCTGATATAAGTTATTTTTATTTGTTGGAAATGTTAAAACAGATACTTTGAACTGTCCTTAATTTCTAATTTCAAAAACAGACCTGACAACTTTTCCTTTCCACTTAAGATACAAAGGTCGTGTAGAACTCCCAGACAACTTAAAATCATTATTTCGCCCTGTCTCAATGATGGTTCCAGACTATGAACTCATTGCTGAAATAATGTTGTTTTCAGAAGGTTTCAAATCTGCAAAATCACTGTCAGGGAAGATAGTAAATCTTTATCATCTTTCTAGCAAGCAACTGTCACAGCAGGTAAAATATAACCAATGTGTTTATTATATTTAAATATTGCCTATCTTCTGTGATGGAACTTAACGCACAATGCATAGTATTTCCAGTTGGCCTCCCATCATCACACTGATTTTGGGAAACAGGTGGAGGAAAGCAATACTTCCTTGAAGCCAGTTTTTGTTTTGATAGGGGAGCTCCCTACATAAAGTGCTCTGCTTTGGGTTTCATGTGTCCACGGATGGAGGATGGCCTTGTCCTGATAAGTTACCTCACAACTTCATGAGACATTTCCCCCCAGTAATCAAGCCCTCTTATCTCATACCATTTATTCTCCCGATCACAAGCTGCCAGATCTAGTCAGAGTTACACCAGTTTTGTACTTAAGGATTGTTGGAGTGTTCTTGGGCAGGAGTTACGCAGGCTGTAGCACTTGACTGGATGCTGTTTCTAGAGTTTGGGGAAATTAGGCATTTACATCTTCCTTCAACCAGCTCTCTGCATGGAATGTACGATTGTTTTGCTGAGTTCCCTATCTGTCAGATAACTAGTTCTTGTTCCATTTCCATTTCCCAGCAATTCCTGCAGAACCAACAGCCATTCATTCTTCACATTAATGACAGTGTTTTAATATAATTTACACACTGGGGAAGGGAAAGATAGGGAAAGTATCGTAAGGTTATTTTAAAAAGGCACTGTTCAAGGAAAAGGTATACCATGAAGGCTTGATCAAATGCTTTAAAGGCCTTTCATCTAAGTAGCATTGTATTTAAAATCTGCCTGGGCCTGTGAGAGCAGCGGATACACTCCTGTGTCTGGCCTTCACAGGCCCAGGCGGATCCGCCTGGTGCTAGGACAGACCCGCACCCGACTGCTCTTGGGCCTTCGAGTCAGGCACAGGTCCAATCTGACCCGTGCCCTTTGTCTCTTCCCACCATTTTGTTAATGCTGTCCCTCCCCGTATCAATTGGGGCCTTAAAGGTAGCCTTGTGTAAGAGGTCCTTTGAGGCTCCAATTGACGCAGGGCTGAGACAGCAAAACATGTTTTCCGGGGCCTCCAGAAAGTGCGCTTTGCTGAGGTCTTGGGAGGCTGGCACACCCTCCCAAGCACTCGGCAAAGGCTTGGCCAGCCTAGTTCATTGAAGCGGGACCTCCCGAGCAGGGCTTGGCAAGCTCACAGGGCGGGCCCTCTGTGAGTTCTCCAAAGCCTATAAGAATATACTTAAGAACATACATAAAAGCATAACCGTGATGGGGTTACATGGAGTTATGCAATGGAACAATAGAAAAAAAGGGGGTAGCCGAGTCCTGTTGTGTTAAAGAGAGTATGGAGAAAACAGGGGAGGTTAACAGCAGTTGTGCCTGAGTTTGTGGCAGTGCAGAGACAGGAGAGAGAGCATATGGTGAGGCACACTCACCATGTTAAGATTTTATCCTCAGAACATGTAGACATTATCTTGGGACAATAAATCTGTAATATTGCCTGTGGCTTTCATTTGTTTTATTGTGTATTGCAGAGGCTGGCTATTTGTTATTAATTTGTAGGATGTGTGGATGTGGATGGGTTTATACTTGCTACATATTAATTTAAAATATTAGGTCTGAAACTGATCAACTGGAGATCATAGGAAAATGGGGGGCCCTTCACAAACATGCCAGAATTTTGACAAATCCGTTGCCCACTGACAAGAGAGGGGACAATTGCAGGATGTTCCACACAAGCAGAAACAATTTTCTTATTTCATAACTTCTAGGATCATTATGATTTTGGCATGAGAGCCATCAAAACTGTGTTGTTAAGGGCCGGTCATAAGAGACAAGAGTTAAAAACACAGTAAGTAAGATTTTTAATCCCTTTATATAAATGCATAGCTTTGACATTATTGAACTATTTCTTTTTGATGACCTATGCAGAGTTTTAGAAAAGGAGGTAGCTATCATCAGCAGAGTCACGCCACAGAGTCGAGTGCATATTTATTTGGAAGTAAATGACACTGAGTTCAATAGGATTTACCCCATTAGGATGCCTTAGGCTACAATCGTAGGCACACTTATTTTGGAATATATTCCACAGGGATTTTCTATATATAGGACTGTCACCTTAGTCACCCACATTCTATGTATTTATACAGGAATATTTACATTCACTACCAGCAAGATTTTATTCTTGCCCATGGGATTGGGCTGCATAGTCTGCTGCTTCTGTTTGGAGAAGGCATTTTGCAAAACATAGAATCCAAATTTATAGTTCTGCCATGATACAGTATAGTGTTCTTTAATTTTTTAATGAGGCTAGTAGATACTTAGCAGCAGTAAAATAAAATAAACAGAACAAAGTACACATATAACCTCTACTTGTGTGGGTCCTAGGGGCTTGATCAGAATAAAACTTGCAAAAATGTTTTTAAATAAATAAAATAAAGAAGATACAACTGAACAAACATGACTTGTGAAGCATACAACACATGCAATAATTTCCCAATACAAATAAATACACAATTAGTCCCTCTGAGTCCAAACAAAATATGGATTTTTTGCTTGCATTGTTGCAGTAGGCCTGTTCCAAAGCGCCTTTAGTTTTCTCAAGATGCTGGATGCTTCAGAACCCCTTTTTGTAGATTCCTTAACTTTAGTCCACAGGACAGTCCTCAGTTAATAACTCAAACATTGAAGTTCAAGGTATTAGCCCTGCAATAATAATATAATTATAACAAATATCAAGGATACAAATATAGTTCCCCATCCCCTTGCAATTCTGCTGTACACTTATTATTATTATTATTATTTATTTATATAGCACCATCAATGTACACAGTTCAGTCTATCTTGTACAAGGTGATAAGAGCTCAAAAATCATTCAACTTCCCAACAGAATAAACAGACTTTTTTGTTTGTTTGTTTGTTTCTTCTCTTAGCCCTCCCTGTGAGTGAAGACTAAACCACCTAGTCTTATAGGGGTTATACAAACAGATGAGAACATTAGCTGTGGAAAGTTAGAACTAGTGTTGTACCAAATATTTCCGATCTTCAGTTAGAACTAGTGCTGCACCAAGCTGAGTTCCCCCTTAACGGGGAGCGATGAATTGTGGGGTTGAGCAGGCTGGCAGCGAAGGGAGAAAGGCTGGGAAAGAGCAGCTGCACAACCCCAGCAGCAGCATCTCCTCAGGAGGGGACTGCTCAGCCAATCAGCATGATGATGGGGTGGGGCCAAAGAGGCAGACCCAGCAGAGTGAGATCTCTCCTTTGTTCTGCCTCCAGTTCATCGTGAGGTCCCAAAAGTGCACCTCACCCACCCACTCCCAGTATTAAGATGTCTTGCAGTGGCAGAAGTAGTCGCCAGTTAATGGGGCTGAGAAGGAATTTTATCTGCACAACAATTGGCAAAGACTGTGCAGAGTTTTTGCCTTTCCCATTGCAAGATTAATTCCATTGTAAAAAAGTTGATCTGCACTATCAATAAATTCGTTGTAGATGCTTCGTTTTATAGCATTTGTCACAACTAATGTAGGCATGACAGGCATTGAGCTAGATCCATTGGTGAGGGGGCGTGAGATTGGAACCCTGCTCCCCCACAGTGAGGATTCTTGTAAGGGATCTCAGGGATGTGGCACCAAGACCAGATCAGCATGGGGGTTGTGAGCTGGCAACATCCATGGTGGTGAAAAGGGGTTATGCGCCATGGTGTCCACCTGGCCCTTCCATCCACCACCAGTGCTTCTGGCATGCAGGCCAGGAAGCACAATCAGTCAGTAGGCATGTGGGCTAATTACAGGATCCACACCCTATGCTGCCACCAAGCCTATTCAAGTGAATCAATGAAGTTGTGGCCAAGTTATTATCCCAGCTATGCCTGTGCATCTATTCATTCTCGTCCCTTCACCAACTGGACCCAATTAAGCACTGCCTACTCAAATGTTTGAGATCTTCACTTATTTAATGAAAAAAGTCTCCATTACACAGGGGTGAGGGTATAGGAGTTCCCCCAAAGTCCTATGTTTCATTCGTCTGTACATTTTTATGCCTCTTCAGAGCCATTGTTCTAAAGAACTTTTCCCCAGTGAAAGCACAGCCAACCCCCTGCTCCACAAAAATAAATAAATAAATAAATAAATAAATAAAAAGAATCTTCTACAGCACTGTCTCCTCAACAAAACTTTGGCTCTAGCAGTTGTAGTAGCCTCACTACTTAATTTCTAAAAATAAAGCAGGCTCTGGGGCATCAGTGTTGGTGAGCGTAGCGTAAATAACATTTGGGGTAAGAGGAGGGAACTGCTTCCCCACATCATGCTCCCAGTGCTAATTGGACTTGGGAATGGAACTGCTTCTCATTAGAAACCTGAACAGTGTTTGGAGCACCTGGGAAAACTGTGGTTCTGCATAGGACAACGAAATTATTTTTTCAGTGCTAAAAATTTACGCACACACTATTTTCCGTGTGTGTGTGAGTGTGGGGGGACAATATATGGGTAATATATGTTGCTTTGAACATAAGAAAACTTGCAGGAAATCCAATCATGGATCTTGCAAAATCTCATCTAGTGTGGCCCTTAGTTTGAGCATATTGAGTAAACAGTGTTACACCTTTGGAATTGGATAGCTAGAACTAAGCAAACGTGGATTAATTTCAGCGTTATATTTTATTTTATATAACATGTTTTCAGTTGTCTTGAATTCTAAGATAGAGAACAATATAAGCTCAACTAAATACCTTGGAAGAATATTTGCTTAAAATGTGTATCATGTTGCATGAACAAAAAGAGAACTATGGCCGTCTCTTTATATTAGAGAAATAAGCAATATGGAAATACTTAGAATAAATAATCTAATGATTACTGTTTTGGGACTTCTTTTGTAATTCATGTAGAAATAAAAATAAAAAGTTCTCTGCACTGGAAGAAACTCTCATCATAATCAGTGTGCTGAAAGAAGTTAATTTACCAAAGTTTCTTACTCAGGATGTTTCACTGTTTGAGGACATTATAACAGATCTGTTCCAAGAGATGAAAGTTCCAAAAGTAATCCCCAAGCGACTAGAGGTAATGCAATATGCATGTTTTTTCCCCCTCTGAAACAGATTTGAACAATAGAAAAATAAAGTTTTAATTAGAAATATTACTGTTGAGATAAGACCACCAAAATTTGTGTTTAAATAATTTTCATGGAAGGAGAGCATATGCACTAGGGCAGGGGTCTCTTCAGCTGTGGTTGTGAGTGGTTTTTCTTCTGCTGCTGCTGCTGCTTCGTCTTCAGCACTACCAAAGACAGTTATTGACATTTTTGTTCAATAGTAAAATATGAGTGATAATGTTTTTGCTTACATTCTTGAACTATTGTTGCAATTCTAACAATAGATGTTTTTAAATCTTAGAGTGCAATATCTCTTGCAATACAGCATTTATGTTTGCAGCCATGGACAAGTCAGACAGAAAAGGTTGTTCAGTTTTACAACCAAATTATGGTAAGTACAAAAAAACATTAACTCAGCTGAAAAGTGTCACAGAGTTTAAATATGATGCAAGAATGCATTGCAATAGTCCAGTTTTTCCAGAGTGTTTTTATATTAAAACCATTATATTTCAATAAATAGCAGGAAGAGTTGCAGCAATGGATATGTTCTTCTTCGTGGTCTCTGTGCATCACACGTATGGGCTCTGCGCCTGCGCGGGGCCAGCTTTGGAAACTTCGCTAGCTGAAAATCTTTTAGGCGGGAACCCCTCCCCCACCGTCCACTGAGCATGCTCAGGGGTTCCCGCCCTATCTCCTCAGTTCCACCTGTGGGTCAACAGCTTGTTGGAGACTTCTCTTGTGGTATAGTTTTACCTCAGCTGAAAAATCTACTATTTTTCCTTCTTCTCTTATTCTCCAGTTTTCTAACCTTTTCTATCTTAGATTAATTGTTGTTTGTTTGTTAGTTAGTGTTGGTGCCTATGGCACATCAAGGCCTTTTCAAAAAGTGCTCTGGTTGCGGGAAGAAGATTTCACAAACGGACGGTCATTTGCTGTGTTTGCTCTGGGGGAAACACACGTCGTCGAGTCTTGTGTTTTTTGTTTGAAATTCTCGAGGCAAGCGAGAAAGAACCATTCAGATCACCTTCGGGCGATACTCTGGGAAAAGGCGTTGGAGGCAGTGGAGAAACCGAGACCATCTCGACGTTCCAAATCTCCTATTACAATGGAGTCCATGCCCTACCCTCCTCCCGCGCGGAGTGAAGCCTTAACTGTTCCCCCCTCCTCCTCCTCTCAATCCGCGTCTTCAAAGGCGGCAAAGAAGATATCTAAGTGAGCGAGAGAGCATTCTGGGGTAGAAGACCCCCAGAGGAAGAAGAGCAAACTAAAGGCAAAGAATGGGAAGAAAAAGTCGTCGAAACAGACCTTGTCGGTACTGAGGAGCCCGGTACCGAGCACTTCGATACCGAGGCATCCAGCAGGGCATAGGAGCCCGATATTGAGCCTTTCATTGCAAAGGTCCCCTCCGCAACCGATAAGCCCGATACCGAGGCTTTTGCTACCGAGACCATTCTTGATACCGAGACGGGCGACACCATCCTCCCCACCGGTACTGAACCCTCCACCCCAGGCAGAGCAGGTTATCGATTCCCCGGCGCCATCTCCATTACAGATCATCACGATACCGGCAGATGATCCTAGCGTAAAGGCATCGATTTCGGAAGGCGAAATTAGAGGTTCGTCACTGGATAATACCTTGGCAGATCGAGGCCCCCTTTCCCCTCGATACCGAAAGGAGCCACAGCCCATCGATACCGACGGACATCGGTACCGACAAGTGCCACAACAACCGTCAGTCGATACCGAGAGCTATCGATACCGATGTACGTCTCCTTATGGGTACACCCGTGACCGTTCACCGGCTTCAACTCATTCAGGTCGCCAGTATGCTACCTAGGTCTCCACCGAGAATGCGGGACTATTACGCTGATTGGCAACCTCCCCAGTATCCTCCGTATTACTACGAGGATTGGAGACACAGAAGGCACCAAGATTATTATTATCATTAATATCCGCAGGAACGCCCATATGAACCGTACCCACGTTTCCGTCAGCCACCCTCCGAAACGGTCTCCCGTCCACCACCCCCGGAGGATGTCACGGCTATGTCACCGCCGCCTCAACCATCGGTACCGAGGCGCGCTTCGCAACTGATGCAAACCACAGTACCAACCACCTTGGTACCGGCCCAAGCATTGCAGACGTTGCCTGCATCGGAGATGAGATTGGATGAGATCGGACATCAGAGGAGGACTACCAATTGGATTCCTCACAAGAGACGTCGCCAGTACCGTCTATCCCTTCACCGGATGACCTAGTGGTTACTTCGGACGTGGTGTCCCCTTCAGAGGACTTGGCACACTTTGCCGATCAGGTACAAAGGATGGCAAGATCCCTAGGGATTGAAATGTCCCAGCTGATAGAAAAGTTAAATGACCCAGTATATGATGATGTATACTGTTATTATTATTATTATTATTTATTTATATAGCACCATCAATGTACATGGTGCTGTACAGATTACAGTGAGTCATCAACCCCAGCAGCCATTCCGTATTTGCCTGTGCTGTTACGAACAGCACAATCCTGGAAGCTACCATCTTCTATGCCACCAACGTCAAGGAGGCTAGATAACATATACAAGATTCAAGAGAAAACAGCCCCATTTCTCTTCACACATCCGAAGCCAAATTCAATTATTGTGGAGGCGTCCCAGGGATGCACTCAAAGGAGGCACAATGCGCCAATAGACAAGGAAGGCCGTAGACTAGACGGCCTGGGGAAAAGAATCTACTCTTCCACAGCATTGTCTCTTCGTGTGCACAACTACCAAGCAACAATGGCAAAATACCAGCTCTTTTTGTGGGAGAAGATGGCATCTCTCTCCGGGTACCTTCCCGATGACCAGAGGAAACTGGCGAATGTGTTTTGTACTGAGGCTATGAGACTTTCTCGGCAACAGCTCAACACGGCACGTCATGCCACTGACTGCGCCTCAAAGGCCATGATAGCATCCATTGCGCTGCGAAGACATGCGTGGTTAAGGTCCGCAGGTCTGTCTCAGGAGGCACACACTCGCATAGAGGACCTCCCTTTCGATGGAGAAGGCCTGTTACACTGCTCCACTGACGAGTCCATGGAAAATATCCAGAAGGCCAAGAATACAGCCAAGAAAATGGGAACTGGGCAACAACAGCAGCTGCAAAGATCATTCCGCCCAAGACGCTGGCCTAGAACGCAACAACAATTCCAGCCCAGGCAGCAACAACCCCAAGACCGTGCCCCTCTGTACCAACCCCAAGGTCAGTACAAGAGGCAACAATTCTCTGGTCGTTTTAAGCAAACCAGATGGGAATCAGAGATGGCGTCTTTGACTGCCCTATAACACTTTCTACTTCACCTAAGTTCAGAGACATCCTTGCCCCTTTCTATCACATATGGACCACCATTACCACTGACACATGGGTCCTGCACATCATTTCCCGGGGCTATAAAATAGAGTTTACCACCCTCCCTCTACTCCGCACTGCAAGGTTCTCACCACCTACAGATGCTCTGTTGCAGGGGACCAAGTCTCTGTTAGAGAAGGGCGCCATAGAGCGATTACCAACACACGCCCTAGGATGGGGGTTCTACTCCTGCTACTTTATGGTTTCGAAACGGGATGGGGGGCTACGGACCTTAGAGATCTAAACGAGTTCATCAACCCCCAAAAATTCCGGATGAACTCTTTAGCAAACATCCTACCTTTCCTCTCCCAAGCGGACTGGTTTACAGCGATCGACCTCAAGGACGCATACTTCCACGTCTCGATCCACACCGACCACCGTCACTTTCTCCGGTTCATTGTAGGGGAAGACATTTTCCAATTCAAAGTGCTTCCTTTCGGTCTTTCTACTGCCGCCCGAGTTTTCACAAAGTGCATGGCACTGGTGTGCGCCTTTCTGAGAACTCGCGGGGTAGAGATTTACCCCTACTTGGACGATTGGCTGATAGTGGCTAGTACGGAACAGGAAGCCACCCACAATACCCACCTCACCATCAACCTCCTCAACGAATTAGGCCTTTGCATCAACAAAGAAAAATAAAATTTCCAACCAACCCAAAGAATAAAATTCCTTGGAGCAATTCTGGACTCAACCCGCTCTAAGGCTTTCCTCCCAGAGGAGAGAGCTACCACATTAGTGACACTCGCACTCAAGCTTTTTCATTCAAAAACTATATCTGCTTTCCAGGTGCAAAGACTACTGGGTTTCATGGCGGCTACTGTGAGCATCGTCCCGTGGGTGCGCCTCCACATGAGACCTCTGCAATTGTGGCTCTTGCGGGAGTACAACAATACAATGGACGCTCATCAAGTGAAATTGTTGCTCCCTGCGAACGTGAAGGACACCCTCCTTTGGTGGATGGATTTGCCCAATATCATGCAGGGGTTGGACTTCAGACCTCCACTGCCATCCCAACATCTGATGAGAGATGCATCTCTATCCGGATGGGGAGCCCACTGCGGAGACCTTACCATACAGGAACGTTGGAGTCCTACCGACAGGAAGAGACATATAAACGTCCTTAAATTGATGGCCATTCAGAAGGCACTGCATGCCTTCCAGCAGACCTTGTCAGGACATGTAATCCAAATTCATACCGACGACATGGCTGCTGTTTGGCATATAAACAAGCAAGGAGGAACACGGTCTATGGACCTGATTTCCCTAACCTTAGACATTTGGCACTGGGCTATCGCCCACGACATGACCTTATTGGCCATTCATATCGCAGGCCAAGACAATATATTGGCAGATGAGCTCAGCCGCACTTTTGTGGATACGCACGAGTGGCAGATGAAAAAGTCTGTACTCATGATGATTTTTCAGGCATGGGGACAGCCTGTAATAGACCTATTCGCGTCACCGGACAATGCCATCTGCAGTCTTTTTTGCACGTGGGCGGGTCACGGGCTAGTATCCCTGGGAGACGCCTTCGAAAGGATGTGGACAGGACAGCTTCTGTACCTGTTTCCCCCCATACCGCTTCTATCCAGGGTCATTGTAAAGTTGCGCATAGACAACGCCAACGCCATATTAGTAGCACCTTGGTGGCCAAGGCAGCTGTGGTTCACACCGCTACTCAAACTGTCCTCAGCGGAGTTTATCAGACTGCCCCAATGCTACAACCTGATTTCCAAAGGGAGGGGACTCATTCTCCATCCAGATGTCGGGTCACTGAACCTAACGGAATGGAGGATAAGGCAGCGTTAGACAACCAATCCCTGCCTGCTGACGTGTGGGACATTATTCTAGCAGCTAGAAAACCAGCTACTAGAAAATCATACGCCAATAAGTGGGAAGTCTTCTCTTCTTTTGCCCTCGCAGAAATGAGAACCCTTTCTCAGCACCAATAGCCACTGTGCTTTCCTTTCTTTTCTCCTTGTTTAAGAAAGGACTCAAGTTCTTGTCACTTAGAGTTTACCTGGCAGCAATTTCTGCATCACATCAATGGGTTCAAGGTTGCTCGGTCTTCACCCACCCATTAATAAAGCGTTTTATGAAGGGTATGAAGGATACCATCCCACCACTCTGCTCCTTTGTTCCTGAATGGAGCCTTTCTGTCGTACTCAAGGCTTTATCTGCCAAACCCTTTGAGCCATTTGCAAAGACAGATTTACGATTGCTGACTTTTAAGGTGGCATTCCTTGTTGCAATTACATCTGCTAGGCGTGCATCCGAGCTAGCAGCACTCCGTATGGACTCACCTTATACCGTGTTTCATGCTGACAAGGTTGTCCTTAGACCGGACCCAGCGTTTCTTCCAAAGGTTGTTTCTTCTTTTCACTTTGGACAGGATATCACCCTGCCAAGTTTTTTCCCTTCGCCGATATCTCCTCTTGAGTCGACACTACATACCCTGAACGTTAGACGTGCCCTCGCCTTCTACCAGTCCAGAACTGCTACCCTCCGGAGATCCCAAAGACTTTTTGTTTGTTACGGGGGCAAACAAAAGGGATTTCAAGCATCTCCGCAGAGAATATCTGCTTGGGTTGTTCAGACTATTAAATTAGCCTATGAACTTGCTGGCCTCCCGTTGGAGGGCAGAGTGCGTTCTCACTCCACCAGAGGAGCGGCCACTTCTACGGCTTTTGAAAGAGGAGTCGCCTTACCAGACCTCTGCAAAGCGGCTACCTGGTCGACACCTTTGACTTTTGCCAGTCACTACCGTCTGGACATCAGAGCATGTAGAGACTGTGCTTTTGGGCGTGCTGTCTTATCGGCAATACTTTGAGTTTCATTCATCACCTGACACCACCCACCTCCAGTAAGTCAGCTTGTTATTCGCCCATATGTGTGATGCACAGAGACCACGAAGAAGAAAGACAGGTTGCTTACCTGTAACTGTAGTTCTTCGAGTGGTCATCTGTGCAGTCACACAACCCTCTCACCGTCCCCACTATGGTGTCATTTTTGATTACCTGGTGGTTCACCTCAGTGAGATTGTTTAGGCGGTTTCAGGAACTGAGGAGATAGGGCGGGAACCCCTGAGCATGCTCAGTGGACGGTGGGGGAGGGGTTCCTGCCTAAAAGATTTTCAGCTAGTGAAGTTTCCAAAGCTGGCCCCGCGCAGGCGCAGAGCCCATATGTGTGACTGCACAGATGACCACTCGAAGAACTACAGTTACAGGTAAGCAACCTGTCTTTGTACTGTGGAAAAACCAAATTGAAACTCCCACTGTGGAAATATACATATTGAGCATCTTCGGGTGGGGTGGGGGGGAATTGCATTTCCTTACTGTCACTTCTCCACACTTCCTCATTCTTCCTGGAGGGGAAAGAGGAAATAAACAAGAGGAAAAGACCACATGGCCCATTCAGAGACTGTTTTTATCGCTCCGCTTTTCCTGCACATAGCAGGAAATCGCAGCACATTCAATTTTTTAAAAAAACAGTTGGATTAAAAGGGATCTATTTTGCAATGGAAAAATGAGCAGAAGGAGCACATGGGAGGCGGATGTTGTCTAAAAGATGCGTGCCCATCCATACGTGGGCAGTAGCGAGCATGCGATAAAACGCTCGCCTGATGAACCTCATTGTAAGAGCTGGGTTTATATATCTTAACAATTTAAGGACCCAATCTTATGCATATTTAGATTTTAAAAGTCCTATAATTCCTAGCATTCCTCAGCCAGCCATGCTGGCTGAGGAATGCTGGGTGTTGTCGGACTTTTTTTTCTTTCTAAACATACATAAGATTGTGCCATAAGGGACTTTAATGTTATAAACCTGATCTTTTAAACTGTATTTTCAGGCTCGTGTTGGTGTGATGCTAGTAGGCCCTACAGGTGGAGGGAAGACTACCATTAGAACCATTTTAGAAAAAGCCTTGATGATCTTACCATTGATGGATATGGGGAGTAATATAAAACTTGATGTTTTTCTGGTAAGGAGTTTTATTTTATTTTGTTCATTAATTTGTGGGCCTGTTTCTTAAAGATTGTTCATGTACTAATAATATGTATTTTTAAAGTATGTATTAATGTCTGATAGGGTGGGTATGAGATAACATTTTTATGATGCCAGATTTAAAGCATCACCAAAAGTACTAAAATAATCCCAGTTTCTTTCCCATATCATTTTTCATTAATTATTCAGATTTATTATGCAGTGAAAAAAATGAATCTATTTTTAAAGTATATTAAGGGTGCAATCCTGGTAAACCAGGAGTGGACAATTTAGGATATAACAGAATCTTTTTGATCCTAATTATTTTGGATTCCTACATAAAAACCTTCTTAAGCAGTTGTAGATAGCTGCATGTAATCAAAAGTTTCCAAAGCAACCAACTAAAGGGCAGTGGGTTGATAAAATTTGGGAGACTATGTATAAATTTCTCAGCAAGTAAATCAAGCAAGAAATCCAAACGTTTAGAAAGATATTATGGCATTTACTTCCTATGCTGAAGCAGTTCAAACTTTTGATCAAATTCCAACAAGGTACAATTGCCTATATTTTTTTCTGACTAATACAGGCATACACACAAAATAACACACACACACACACACACACTCCTTTTATATGCTGTATAAATTGTATTTTTATTCTTTTATTAGGTATTGAACTCGTACTTAGTCTGTTTTACTGTAGATGTTCCATAATATCCGTTATAGGCAAGGAATTATAATTAGTGAATTCCTTTGTTTCTTTAGTGATCTTGATTTATTGTTATTTATGTTCTTTTCTGGTGTATTGGAATATTGCAAGATTGTTGTATTGTGAGATTAGGCATGTTGGAGAAATTTATCCAATCCACTAGCTATAGGCAAAGTCAAGCTTTTGAGTGTGATATTCTTGGGGATCTCTCAAAAAAGGGATGAGATAATTCAACAGATTAAACTTCACACCTGAAGAATACTCTACATTGGTGAGGGAGTGAGGTGATTGTGGAATTGGCTGGGGCTATGAGCCTTCTGCCAAAAGATTCCCCACCTAGAAATGTGACTGCCCCACTTAACAAAGAAGGCTGACTAAAGCCTCATCTACACAAAGCAGGATATTGTACTATGAAAGCGGTATATAAAAGGCAGGAGCTTTATAGTGGTTTTATAGTGGTTTTGAAGTGCACTGACAACTGTTGGGGCCCATTGACACATACCATATTCCTCTTTCATACCGCTGTATCCAGCTTGGTGTGGCTCCTGCCTTTTATATACCTCTTTCATACTGCTTTTATCGGGCAATATCCTGCCTGGTGTAGATGAGACCTAAAGTGCTGGGAGGAGCTCCAGCCTTCATTGTTCTCCCTTTTCAGAGTAACTCTGAGTAGGACAAAAAACAGCTTCTAGAGCTCCGCTGTTGTTGTTATTGTACCACTAACGTTGCCAACAGTTTTAAAAAGTGTCAAATTAAAAAGAAAGAAAACAAGGTGGGAGTATAAATTTCTCCCCATGGCAACTGTGGGCCCCTCCTCTAAAAATGGAATTGAAAAAGCTTCCCTCGGTTTGCCAGCAAATGAGATGATGGATTGGGGCAACTGTTTTAGCTCATCCCTAATAAAATTTTGTAAATGAATTTTGAAAAGTTGGTTAACATTCAAGCTTTACAAATCTACTAAATATTGTAATAAACAGTGTTTATGAAATCCATCCCAAATACCAATGGTCCAAATGGTCCAGAATTTCCAGAATCATATGTGAAAATATGAATTTTCACAATTCATTAGATTTATTAGAAATCTAATGAATTCTAATATTAAATTTATTTTATGAATTTATTAGAAAAAGGCGCAATCAATATGTTTTCTCCCATTTGTAACGGCACAGCAGAAATGGTTTCATCTTACTGGTTTGTTATTTTCTTGGATGTTTGTATTAATTTAAAATAATGTTAATAATTGTTCATTAAAAAAAGAATTATTCAGGGTGTGTGTTTCTCCTCAGAATTCCCCAAAGAGAGGTAAAGTAGACACGTTTGTTATAAACCCAAAGTGTGTTACCCTTGGTGAACTTTTTGGAGAGACAAATCCTAGCACAATGGAGTGGTCAGATGGCCTGTTATCTTCAGCAGTTCGAGCTTTTGCCAAACTTGCAGCCAAAAAAACTAAAAAGAAAGAACCAAGCATTGGTATAAATTCTGAAATGCAGGATTTATACACTGTGAGTTCAACATTTTTTAAAATTATGTTAATATTGATGTTTTGTATCACATGTTGGGAACTTACATTTAGTTTCACCTCTTTTTTTAGCTGAACACAGTGACTATAGCCGATGCAGTCCTAACTGATGAAACCCCACAATCAACAGAAAATACAAGTATAGTATATATTCTCTTCTCTTCTCTTCTCTTCTCTTCTCTTCTCTCTCTCTTTCTCTCTCTCTCTCTATCTCTCTCTCTCACACACACACACACACACTTTCTTTGATGGATCCAAATTCTGCAACGTTTTAACATTTGGGTATTTATTTATACTACTCCATAGTCGAAGCTTCCTGGGTGGTTCACAAAAGTTATTGTATTAGTTGAGTAGTCCCATAGAAATTAGAGGTGGACCTCTAATTTTTATAATTAGAGGTGGACCTCTAATTATAAAATATAATGTGGTACTCCATAGGCCTATTAATTTCAGAGATTTGTTGTTTCCTTGGATACATTTCAGGATGAATAAGGGTGGTAAAATGAAAAGTATAGCATGTAAGATTAGACAGCCAACAGGCTTTAGCTTCGGCTATTGGAAATAAAATAAATAAAATTAATGTTGCTGCTAATTATGTAATAGTATTTTGAGTTCTTCACAAAGCGGTTCATATTGTGCTATTTCAGGTATATTAAATAAGCCAATTAATCTACTTCTAAAACAAGTTTGGAACAATTCTAATTTAAATGGGAGTTGTTTTTAAAAAGGGAACCACCAGGAGAAAAACTAATGAAAAACTGTCTCCCACTTACTGCCCTGGCTGCTTGTTCTGGCAGTGGCTCTGTTAGAGGTCTTCTCGTTAGGCTCATTTAGAATTTCTCTCTCAAAATGATACTATAACAGTATAATTTCTTGTCCAGCTTAATTATCAGCAAACATAATTTGATAGAGGTTTTAGAATGTATTTTCCTAGAGTAACAAATAAATTTCACAAATCTTTACAAAATTTATAACTTTCTTTTTAATCGTTTTCTCTTCTTCTTTTACATATGTTACTAGGAAATTCTAAAGTTACTGGTTGTTGTTTTTTAATAGATGAAGCTATTACTGACTGGCAATGGATTATCTTGGATGGGCCGGTAGATCCATCTTGGATAGAAAATTTAAATTCTGTGCTTGATGACACCAGAATGTTGTGTCTTGCTAATGGTGAAAGGATCTACTTATCGCCAGGAATCAGAATGGTATTTGAAGTGGACAGCCTCTCTCAGGCCAGCCCTGCTACTGTTAGTAGATGTGCCATGGTTTATGTGGTAAGTGTCTTTATTTATTTATTTATTACATTTTTATACTGCCCAATAGCTGAAGCTCTCTGGGCGGTTCACAAACAAAAAGGAAGTAGGTTCCTATACTCTTTATTCACAAAATGTTTATGCTAGAAGTAGACAACCTTTTGGGACCCATGGAAATCTTTGGCAATTTGAGGAACTATCTTGTGCACCGCTACAAAATGGGTGCGCTGCAGATGAATAATAATAATAATAATAATAATAATAATTTCTTGCCTGCCTCTCCGATCGAGGCCTCCACTCCGATCGAGGCGGGGAACAACAATAAACGATAAAATACATAATACTCAATTAAAACATAATATACATTGTTAAAAACATCCTAAAAAACATCCTAAAAACATTTTCATTTCTTAAGAATGTCTCTGAGCCTCCAGTGTGGCCCAGCAGCATTTGTGGAGAAAGAAGATGGGAGCAGCTAAAGGCCCTCACTTTCTTTGAACCAATTCCTTCTGCTAGTAAGAAACTTATTTTTATTTTTTTTTAACTAGGAGGGGTAGGACACATCAGTGGCACCAAGAAGGATGTCAAAAGGCATATTGGTGCCTACACATTTTATACTTTCATTCAATGTCCTCAGCCAACATAAGAAGTGCCCTGTTGGATCAGACCAAGGGCCCATCTAGTCCAGCACTCTATTCACAACGTGGCCAACCAGCCATCGGCCAGGGATGAACAAGCAGGACATGGTGCAACAGCACCCTCCCACCCATGTTCCCCAGCAACTGATGCACACAGGCTTACTGCCTCAAATACTGGAGATAATACACAATCATCAGGGCTAGTAGCCATTGATAGCCTTTGCCTCCAGGAATTTATCCAACCCCCTTTTAATGCCATCCAAATTGGTGGCCATCACTACATCTTGTGTTAGTGAGTTTCATATTTAACTATGCGCTGTGTGAAGAAGTCCTTCCTTTTATTTGTTCTGGATCTCCCACCAATCAGCTAGTATTTTGAGAGAGGGAGAAAAATGTCTCCCTATCCACATTCTTCATACCATGCATAATTTTGTACACCTCTATCATGTCTTCTGCTAGACTCCTTTTTTCCAAGCTAAACAATCCCAGTTGATGTAACCTTCCCTCGTAGGGGAGATGCCCCAGCCCCTTATTCATTTTAGTTGCCCTTTCCTGCATTTTTCCAACTCTATAATATCCTTTTTTAGGTGTGGTGACCAGAACTGTACACAGTATTCTAAGTGTGGTTGCACCATAGATTTGTATAAGGGCAGTATGATACTGGCCGTTTTATTCTCAATTCCTTTTCTTATAATGTCTAACATGGAGTTTGTCTTCTTTACACACTGGATGGACATTTTCATCGAGCTGTCCACCACAACTCCAAGATCTCTTTCTTGTTTGGTCACCGCCAGCTCAGGTCCCATTAGTTTTTTTGCCCCAACGTGCATCACCTTACACTTGCTTACTTTGAACCGCTTCTGCCATTTGGATGCCCACTCTCCTAGCTTGGAGAGATCCCTTTGGAGCTCTTCACAATCCCTTTGTATTTTAACAACCTTAAATAATTTGGTGTCGTTGGCAAACTTGGCCACTTCACTGCTCAGTGAACATGCCAAGTAAATTGGGCTTGTTAATTATATGTGCTGTTATTTTAGTAAAGCTCAGTGCATCAATTTCATATTGTATATGTACACAACTAAATAACTAAATAAATATGTCCCATAATAAAGATTTTATGATCATAGTGTTAGAAGGGTTTATTGTCCTTTATACTGGAGAGTAACAAGATAATAAAACATGTTCTTATCTTGTATACATTGGGCTCTGCATAAAGATACGACAGCCTACTGGCACTCCTGACATTTCATGGTCTTTTGGCCCTGTCTCCCATTTTCTTTCAGTGTGTGTGTGTGTGTGTGTGTGTTTTAGTCATGGAGGATAACATTGATTCTGACAACATAGACTCAAGCATACAAATGTTTTATTTTACAATAAAATAATCTAAGGTTTAACACAATTCTGTGGAACAGTGAGCTCAATCCATTATAACACCTCTACTATTATTTGCATGATAATTTAACCTGGGATAAATTTGAGCCCTGTTTGTGGAACAGAAACAAACTTGGTTGCCCCACTTGACGACTATGCTAGGGAATGGATGAGGGGAGTGCAACCTGTTCCTCTGGACCTTTCAGTGGCTTTCGATACCATTGACTATGGTATCTTTCTGGATCGTTCATCTGGATTGGGCTTAGGAGGCGCAGTTTTTAAGTCCTCTTTCCTGGAGGAGTGGTCTCAGAAGGTGGTGTTGGGGGAATTTTGTTCTACCTCGTAGATGTTAGACTGTGGGGGTTCCACAAGGTTCCATCCTGTACCCCAGGCTTTCTAAGATCTACATGAAATCACTGGGGGAAGTCATCAGGAGGTTTGGATTGAAATGTCATCAATGTGTAGATGGTACTCAGCTCTGTCTCTATTTCCATCTACACATTACAGGAAGGCTGTTGAACTCATTAACCAATGTCTAGAGGCTCTTTTTGGGTGATGAACTTAATGCAGACAAGAAAAAGGTACTGTGGTTGGGAAATGAGCCACTCTGGATGGAGATTCCCAACTGATCTTAGATGGGGTTGGACCCCCCTAAAGCCAAGTGCATAGTCTGGGAGTCTTCCTGGACTCTGCACTAACTTGGGAAGCCAGTACATTTTTGCCAGCTTAGAGTCACAGCTGGTGTACTAGCCTATCTAGAGAGTTATCCATGCACTAGTGACTGGACTACTGCAATGTGCTGTACATTGGGCTGTCTTTCAAGACGGTTCAGAATCTCCTAGTACAGAAAGCAGCCTCCCAAGTGTTTGTTCACATAATACCTATACTGCGCTAGCTGCACTGGTTACCTATGTCTTTCTCAGCCCAATTTAAGGTGCTGGTTTTGACCTATAAGGCCTTACATGGTTTGGGACCAAATTACGTGAAGGATTTAGGGATTGCACGAATGCCTGACTGGTTCCAGGAGTCCGATGGAGTTCCCCGTGCTCAGCTTCCTGGATACTGCTTGGTGAGCCGCTGTGCAAGCCCCCAGGTCTTACCGGGTTCATCCGCAAACACCCAGAAGCCGTCCATCTCTTCCATCTCTTCAGTGAGCTGTCATTTGCATAAAAATGGCGAGTCATCTTTTTCCGTAAACTGATTCTTACACAAATGGCACCCATAAAGCAGCCATTTATATAATATTATAGATGTAAATGGACCATTTATGCCTGTAATGGCATGTAAATAGATGCCTAATGGCTGCCATTTGCATAAGGATCAATTTATGGAAAAACATGAGTCAATGTATGTGCTGTGATTCACATATTAGGAGCAGTATCAAAATACAAAGAACGTAAATGCATGATATGGCTATATTTCTGAACTTCTATTAATTCACTTTATTTATTTGCAGGACCCAGTTGATCTAGGATGGGAGCCATATGTCAAAACATGGTTAGAAGGCTTTTCCGAAATAATAGCACAGAATGATATGGAATACCTTGAAAGTTTATTTCACTCAAGTATAAACAGAGGGATGGACTTTTTGAATAAGCATAAGAGAATGCAAACATTTCCTGTACATGAGATGGGAATTGTAATGAATATTTGCAGAATTATTGGTTCATTTATGAACATAATGCAACAAAATGGTCAATTACAAATGAGTAAGTACACTCATTCCAAGATTAATGTTTAGGGTGCAATCCTATATAACAGTGGTGGGTAACTTTTAGTCCTCTGGATATTTTGGCCTACAACTCCCAGGATCAGCTTTCCTTATAAAAATATAAAAACAGCCATGCTGGATCAGACCAAGGGTCCATCTAGTCTTGCACTCTGTTCACACAGTGGCTGACCAGCTGTCAAACAGGAACCCACAAGCAAGATATGGGTGCACCCTCCTGCCCATGTTCCCCAGCAACTGGTATATATAGGCATACTGCCTCTGATATTAGAAGTAGCGCATTAATAGCCTTATCCTCCAGGAATTCGTCTAACCTGCTTTTAAAACCATTCTCAGTTGCTGTTGTTGGGTATTATTATTATTATTATTATTATTATTATTATTATTATTATTATTATTATGTAAATTAAGAAAGACACACATACAAAAAAAAATCAGGCTTAATATAATTTATTTATTTATTTATTTATTATTTATTTACATTTATATACCGCCACACAGCTGAAGCTCTCTGGGCGGTTCACAAAAGCTAAAAACAGTAAACATCAAAAATATACAAAATAATAGGAAAATAAGTAATAATTTAACAGACAACAACTGATTGTATATTAAACTTTATTAATTCAGCTAAAATAGCTAAATGGCCTATATTATCATTTGTCAAGATAGAAGACTTCTTTTTCCCTAGAGCCAACCTAACAAATTTGGCAATGTTGTATGTAACAAAATAATCTGTCCCAGCCAATAAAAATAAGTTTTTGTTTTAAGTGGAGTTATCTCTAATACCAAGAGTTAAGGGGATCAAAGTATTGAGTCCTCAGCTCTAGATACAATGGACATTCCAAAAGAAAGTGAACTAGATCCTCTACTGTCTCACATCCAACTAGACAATGTCCATTCACCATATGTTAATCACTATAGCATCTTTTAAACTCCATTTAAGCTTCATTTAGTTAAGAACCATCTAAATCTATATGGGTAGATAAAAGACAAATATGGAAGCAATTATGGAAGGTTATAAAATCTTTATACAGCATGATGGAACAACACATGGTCACTAGTGCAGAAGTAGTTTGGAAGTCAGTATCAATCAGATGTTTTGAGACTTCCAGATGGGCACTATCATTTATTTATTTATTTATTACATTTTTATACCGCCCAATAGCTGAATCTCTCTCATAGTCCCTTGCAATCAGATAGCCCACTGAGAAACCTAATTTAGAAATGATTTCATGCATTTTGGTGGCCCATGATTCTGCCCTCAGATCTTCAAATGCCAGTAAAATGAGAGGAGATGCCTGTTGAAAAATTATTAAAATAAACAATAAATAGCTTCTGAGTTAAGATTCCTAAGGTTCCCACTGAACAACACAGGCTGTCTCCCTTTGGACAATTGCCTTGGGGGTGGATCTAGGAACATGCAGGGATCAAGACAGAAATTAGTTTCAATTCCAGGGCTCCTCCAGTATCTGAGTTAACCCACATAGGTGCCCCATTCAGGAGCTAGGACCGTCAAGCAGGGGCATCACTAACTTTGTACCTGGTTCAGCTGAGAAATAAAAAATAGCATTATAAGTTACATTAGGCACCAGCACAGTAGCTTTCAAATGAGTGGACCAAGATCCAGATTTTTTAAAGGCACAATCCTATGCATGTTTATACAGAAAAAAGTCTGATAACTCCCAGCATTCCCCAGCCAGCACGATGGGACCTTTTTTTTGCCAAAATATGCATAGGATTGCACCCTAAGTGTCACACCCAAATATTTATATGAGTCAACCAGCTTCAGCAACTGGTTATCCAGTCTTCCTGATGAAAAGAAACAATATAATAATATTGAAATAGTTCATGTCTTGTTCATGTACTTATGTTCCATCACTTAATTTTTAAAGTAGCAACAACCAGCCTTGTCTTTCAGAACATCTTGTCCTTTGTAGTAGATTAGGATCAAAACAGAAAAGTTTAACTGAAATTAAAAGGTAAAATCAATTGTATAGGAAATTACAGTTGCTTCAAGTATTATATTATTTGTTTATTTCTTGATCTGGTCCATTACATTAAAGGTAGTAAAAGAAGACGAAGCACAGTGAGTTTCTCAACAGTGATCGAGAGCAGTGGTCCGCGGTTTTCAAGTGCACTCAGTGGAGTGGTCCCATCAATAATGAAGAAAAGGTGAGTGAGCCATGAAGGCACCTACTGAATTATCACAAAGTGCTGAAAAGTTTGATTTTTTCATGTGTGGTACATCATAATTTTTCTAAGTGGATGGAAGATCCGTACACTTTGTTGCTTTCTGTGATGGAAATTGTCCCAAGCAGCCTATCTGCTGGCAAATGAATGTGTCCTATGCAGCAAGTCCTGCCTCACACAAGGAGATCAGAATGTGGATTCTCTGTTACAGACAAGCAGAAATAATTTCAGTGAGTTTTTTTTTTTGGTTGTTTTTTTTAAAAAAACAATTCTTTTACTGTTGGTTAGTTTTTCAGTCATTTCCTTAATTGGCCAAGGTACCCTGTTTCAAAATTCTGACAGGGTATGCTTTCAAAACAAGAAAAGGGACCCAAATGATTTAAAGCCTTTCTACACAAGGCATTTATTGTGTTCTTGTGATTACTCACTCACAGTAATTCACAGTAATTTTATGACGTTATCATCCTCCAGGGTCTCTCCTGTTCTCTGCAACCATTATAGCAGTGTATGTGTGTTTCTAATGAAAAAAAGTCTGGTATTTCCCCGAATGATGACATGAATTTGCACCAGTCCACTATACTACAGTGCCACCTAGTGATTATGTGATAGAGCATACAGAAAGACAGAAAAAGAAGCCCACCGTCCCGGGGGTGGGGGGGACATGTGTAAAGGAGCCAGTCTTAATCCCACAAAGAATCCAGAAGTCTTTAGGGGAGTAAGGTTGTGAAAAGCAGTTCTTTCCTGCATAGACCCAATTCTTTTTCTGCATAGTTACCTGGAGATGGTTAAAAGCCCACATAATGTGGCAGACTTCATTTTAAAATGACTTGAAACAAAGGGATCTTGTAACAGACTGAATGGTGATAATATTGGGGTTCTTTTCATAATAGAATTTTCATATGGTGTTCTGGCAGCCAGGTGGTGGGAGTGTACCAAGGTTTTTATTGCTTCTTGAAGCTTTTGGATCAGAAAGACACACAAAACTCAAAGCACTATGTTAGGAGAAAACTCTTTGAGCTCCAGCCAATGACCCCATCCATAATCCCCTTCTACTCCTCTCTTCCTCTGCCCCCTTCATTTGAAATATGTACACATATTAGGGGTCATAGTGGTGCAAGTGATGTAAACAAGTGTTCCAAGCAGGTGTTTTAAAAGCACTAATACTATGAGCTATGCTGTTCACTGTGGTGTGTAGGATGCTTACTTATTTTTTTATTGCCCTTTTCAAGTTAGCATAGCTGTGGATAGTTTGCAATTTGTTTATTATCTATGTTGGTTGTAAAAATAAAAGAGAGTAATGGCTATGCCAACATTTTAGGCTTATAATTAGCCACTCACAGAAGTTTGCAGATCATTTACAACACGGTCAACCTCCAGGACATCTCTCATGCCTTCCCACAGTAATCTGGCAGGGATAAGGCCCTATTCTCCAGGTTGGTGTGAGGAAGGCATCCCACAATGGGTTAACTCCCCCTATCGCCCAGGAAAAGCAGGGACTCACATGACTGAGTTTTAAGCCCTCTATTGGTCTGAAGCTCCTCCTAGCCAGTTCGTCCCTGCTTTTCGCCCAGGACAGAGCTACTTCTCATCTCCTCCTATCTCAAGCCTATACTTATCTCTATTTCTAACACTTTTTAAACTTCTTACCTCTTTGACTTTCTTTCTCTTACCAAAAACAAACAAACAAACAAAAACCCTTTTCTGCTTCTTTTTCTCTGCCGCTTGCCTATCATTCTCTATGACCCCTCCGGCAAAGAAAACCATTTCGAAGCCTCAAAAGAAAAAGAAAACAACGACTCATGTGAGAGTCGTTAGGAAGCCATCAGCAGACAAAAGGATGACCTGCCAGAAAGGTCAAGGAGATAACCAGTTTGCCGGCTTAGGCTGCCTACTGAGTCTCCCAGCCGGAGGATCAAAGAGATCACCAGCCCGGAGGCCAAGGCCCCTCGCTGAGTCTCTTACACACCAGGAACGGTGCGATCCCGGCCTCAAAAGATGCGGCCGAGACTGAGGGAGTCGGGGGCTCAGCACGCCACCCTCTCCACTCAGAACAAGAGGAGGAAGCAACGGAGCAGCTGGATGCTCCAACAGCATCGAGGGTGAGATCAAATCCATTCTTTCTCCCCCACGTGGATGTTTCCCGCCAAACAAAGCGGGCGGCCATTTTGAGTTGCAGTTTTGATTCCAACTTGCAAAGGGAAGCCCCTCCTCCTTCCACCTCCTCCATTGCTCAGCCACAGAATAATGAGATAGCCCCAACGCCTATCCTAAGCATGGCTCAAATAGATAAATCTGTTTTAGCACAGATCACTAAGGCAGTACTGGATAATCTGTCTGACCATTTGTTAGACAAGCAAACCTTGAGATCAAGCCGTTCTGCAAAACGCACCAGAGGCTTGCACACTTCTGAGTCTTCCTCCTCTCCTCCTCCACAATTAGAAAACAAAAATAAAAACAATGATAAAACAAAAAACAAAAATAAGGCTTTCAGGTCAAAACAGCCCAATTCTTCCCATAGTCTGCACTCATCAGCAGGCTCTGGGGACGACTCTCCAGACCCACACTCCATAGCCAAAGGTCGCTCTAACAAATCCAAGACCCCCTTGGCTGAGCCCCACCATGACAGTGATTCCTCCATAATGTCACTGCAGGAGTTCTTTTCAGAAGGAGAGGAGGGTGGATGGTCAGACATAGAAATTACAGACCATATCTCGGCTGATCGATTCTTTAACAAAGAGGATTTTTTACCTTTATTGTCCAAAGCAATTGTCTCTCTAGCTAGTGAGCCAGTACAACCCGACAAACAGCAATCTTTATCTAGAGGGGCAGCGATGTTTCCAGAACCCAAGCCAACCACCAGAGAGGTACCTTTTCCCAGTTCCTTTAATAAATTAATGAAGGAGGAGTGGAAATCTCCCCTCCAGGGGAAAAAGGGAGTCAGTACAGCGCAGAGGTTTTATACTCTTCCTCACAATGTGATGGAAGAATTAAAAATTCCATTAGTAGATGCCCCTGTGGCGGCCTTGCTCTCAGGTGCTGTATTGCCAAAAGACGGTGACTTTCCCCTAAAAGACCACGGGGAACGAAGATCAGATACAGCTTTAAAAAAGGCGCATGAAGCTTCAGCATTAGCTTTAAGGGCCTCAGCAGTATCATCTTTTTTCGCTAGAGCTTCCATCTTATGGGTGGAAGACATAATAAACAATAAGGAATTAGATCAGCCTACTTTATACAGAGGACTGCTCAAACTCTCTAAATCTTTTGCCTTCCTGGCTGATGCTACACAAGATGCGCTTCAGTTTTCAGCCCGCTCCATAGCAGCTGCTAATGTGGCCAGACGTTCCATTTGGCTTAAGCACTGGAATGTTGATCTTCCCTCAAGGGGAAATCTTGCGACTGTACCTTTCACAGGTGCACACCTTTTTGGAGAAGAGGCCTTAAAAGATGTCCTCATAGAGACTAAGGATAAGAAAAAAGTTATGCCTTCATCCTTCCGGCGAGAAGATAAAAAACTCATCCGGTCTTATACATCCTTTCGCCCATTCCGGACCACTAACCAATCTTCCTTTCGATCCAAAAGCTACAGGTTTCCTAAACCAGCATGGTCCAGATCCCGCTTTCAGTCCAGAAGCGCCAACTCCTCTAGCGCTTCTGCCAAACCCCCTTCTACTTTCCAGGCCTCAAGGTCTGGACGACAGCAGTTCTGACGCCAGGGAACCCTTCATCGGGGGGAGACTTCAACATTTCCTCCCAGCATGGGAACAATCCACAGACGATCGCTGGGTCCTGGACACCATCTCCCATGGTTATCTCATAGAGTTTTGGAAACAACCTCCCCCTCGGTTCACCCCATCCCCCACATCACAATCCGCCACCAAGAATCACATCCTATCTACCGCCATACAGCGTCTACTTCAAATAGGAGCGATAGAACCAGTACCATCCATAGAAAAATACGAAGGTATTTATTCCATCTTATTTCTAGTAGCCAAAAAGGGCAAAGGCTGGAGACCAATTCTGGACCTCAAGCATCTGAACAGGTTTGTCAAATATCGAAAATTCCGTATGGAGACATTGCAAACCATCAAAGAAGCCCTTCACAAAGCAGAATATTTGACTTCCATAGACCTCACAGAGGCATATCTGCATATTCCCATCTCACTACCTCACAGAAAATTCCTACGCTTCACGTACCAGAACTATCATTACCAGTACAAAGCACTTCCATTTGGCCTATCCTCGGCACCCCGCAACTTCACCAAGATCATGGTGACAGTAATAGCTCATCTCCGGCTAAAGGGCGTGCATATTTATCCATATTTGGACGACCTTCTTATCCGTTCTGTTTCCAGTCAGAAAGCCTCGCAGGATCTACAGACAACTGTCGAGTGCCTAGAAAGACACGGCTTTGTCATAAACAGAAAAAGAGCCATCTCACACCCACCCAGGTCCTCCCTCATCTAGGAGCACTCATCGACACCTCCAAGGGTTTAATATTCCTCTCCCCAGAGAGAATAGTCAAGTTTCAGGACCGCTCAAGGGCAATTCATCGGCAAAGAATAACCAACTTAATGGATGCTGCACATCTTCTGGGTTTAATGATCTCATGCCTCGGCATTCTCCCATGGGCCAGGCTGCATTCTCGCCCCCTTCAGTGGTTCCTATTGCCCTTCCAAGCTCAAATAGCAAGGAGGGATCGCCTCCCAATACTTCTCCCTCTGCACGTCAGAGACTCCCTCATGTGGTGGCAAGACCTCCAAAATCTGCAGGTGGGCAGCCCCTTTCAGGAGCCTCAGAGGATCTTACTGACAACAGATGCCAGCCTCGAAGGGTGGGGAGCCCACTGCAACTCTCTCCTGGCCCAAGGAAAATGGAATGCAGAGGAAAAATGCCACAGCATCAACTGGCTGGAGCTCAGGGCAGTACACCTGGGTCTAAAAGCATTCTCACGCCATCTGCAACATTCTCATGTCCTAGTCAGAATGGACAACACAACAACACGAGCCCACATAACACGTCAAGGGGGTTCCAAATCCCTCTCCTTACACCTGGAGGCCCAGAGCATGCTATTATGGGCCGAACAGAACTTAGCCTCCATATCAGCCCAACACATCAAAGGGACCCTGAACCATACAGCAGACTATCTGAGTCGGCAACAAATAGACCCAGGGGAATGGAGCCTACATCCAGCAGTCTTCCAGAGAATCATACACCATTTCGGCCCACTAACGCTGGACCTGTTTGCATCCAGGCAAAACCACAAGCTGCCAAGATTTCTCTCCAGATTCCAGTCTTACGGAGCCGAAGGGATAGATGCACTATATATCAACTGGCCGAAAGAGAGGCTCTACGCATTCCCTCCAATCCCCCTCTTAGCCAGAGTTCTACAAAAAATCAGAAAGGAACAAGCCACTGTAGTCCTAGTAGCCCCCTTCTGGCCCCGACGCCCCTGGTTCTCCGAGATTCTAGCCCTAGCAGTGCAAGGTCCATGGTTCCTGCCCCAGATCTCAGATCTCTTGTCTCAGGGACCAGTACTGCACCCAGACCCAAATTGGCTCAAACTAGCCGCCTGGCTGCTGAGAGGTCCATCTACTTAACTCTGGGTTATTCTGAGGAGGTCATATCCACCCTGCTGGCATCCCGCAAGGACTCCACGACCAGAATTTACGAAACAACCTGGAAGTCCTTCTGCAGGTGGAGTGAAAGGGAGAAACTTATTCCACGGGCAACAGGTGTCAAGGACACCTTTCACCTAGCCTTTCTCCAACAAGGCCTTCAGATGGGTTTAAAACCGGGTACCCTGCGCAGGCAAACGTCAGCCCTGTCATCAGTCCTTTCCAGGCCTGGTAGGCAGCCACTAAGTTCACACCCTCACATCAAAAGATTCCTCCGTGGAGCCGCACTCAAGAGTCCTCCCATTGTCCATAGGTTTCCTTCCTGGAGCCTACATGTTGTACTTTCTGCATTGACTAAACCTCCCTTTGAACCAATTGCCTCTATCCCACTACGCATTTTGTCACAAAAAGTTCTTTTCCTTGTGGCCATAACATCTGCTCGCAGAATCTCAGAGTTATCTGCCATTTCAATCAGAAAAGGCCTCATCACCTTCCATAAGGATTCTGTCGTCCTTCGAACAGACCCGACCTTTATCCCTAAGGTCAACACGCTATTCCATAGGTCACAGGAGCTTATTCTGCCATCTTTCTGTCCTAACCCTTCTCATCCACAGGAGAAGGCCTGGCACAAGCTGGATGTCCGCAGAGCCATTAAAGTTTACTTAAAAAGGACAGAGTCCTTTCGAAAATCTGATTCACTGTTTGTTTCCTTTCACCCTGTGGCTATGGGCAAGAAGGTTACCAGATCTACCCTAGCTAGGTGGTTAAAAGCATGTATTTTTTCGGCCTATGAGGCCTCATGCCTCCCCAAGCCATTAGGAGTCACAGCTCACTCCACTAGAGCAGCAGCCACATCAGCCGCCTTAAGTACTAATGCCCCTCTGGCAGAAATCTGCAAGGCGGCCACCTGGACAAGTCCTAATTCCTTCATAAGATTGCAAAATAGACACATATGCCTCAGCGGATGCCTCCTTTGGCAGGAGAGTCCTCCAGCAGGTTGTAGGACTACAATAGACTCGGCTTAAGATTTTCCCACCCAGATAAGGGGTTTTTAGCTTTTGCATATCCCATTGTGGGATGCCTTCCTCACACCAACCTGGAGAATGGAACATTGGTACTTACCGAGAAGGTTCCTTCTGGGTTGGTGTGCGGAAGGCATCCCAACCACACCCTGAAACACCACCGAGTCTATCAGGCCACTTGTCTCTGCATTTAGCCGGCCAGACCTTTTCCTAAGGATCCTCAAAGTTTGTACTCTCAGATTGATTTCTAAGTACTTACTAATAAGTTATCTGTTCCTCTGTGGTTCTTCCTTACCTATGATACAAAGAGATGCTTCCTTTCTCAATTTCCGAGCTTTAGCCATGGACGGAACTGGCTAGGAGGAGCTTCAGACCAATAGAGGGCTTAAAACTCAGTCATGTGAGTCCCTGCTTTTCCTGGGCGATAGGGGGAGTTAACCCATTGTGGGATGCCTTCCGCACACCAACCCAGAAGGAACCTTCTCGGTAAGTACCAATGTTCCATTTAAAATTGTTGCTGGAGATCCCCAGTGTGTAAAGTCACTGTTGCACTATAATATTTATTTATTTATTTATTACATTTTTATACTGCCCAATAGCTGAAGCTCTCTGGGCGGTTCACAAAAACATATAATACAGCCACTAGACGGTTCCATTGAAATTTATGGAGAGGGGAAGTTTTCAATTACAAATCACGTGGTTGCAGTTGGTCGCCATCTAAATGAGCCATAATAAATGTGGGAAGACCCCAGAAGAAAAAAGCCTGGTAAGGGTGCAGGATTTTTCCTTAATGTAAAGATGCACGCACGCACATGCTCTGCTGACAGGGAATGCTTGCAGTTCCTGTCTGCTGTATCATGCAACAAGCTCCAGTGCTTCTCTGCACATTGATTCATTGGACAAAGCTGGGATGGGGGGAAAGGAATCTTTAGCCCTTCTTCATGAGTAGACTTCTTCTCCAACCAGCAGGTTAATTTCCAGGGAAGCTATCAACAGACTTTGAATATGTACCTCATCCTGAATTAACTGTGTGCATCAGTGCTAAGAAATCAAAGTAAATCTATATAAATAAAAATGTAAATGTTCGTTTGTTCCTAATCTAAAATCTCCGAAAGTTCTTCACCGATTGCTTTGAAATTTTGAAACAACGTTGCATTCGAATACGCATGTGTTTTTATGTAACTATATTATATATGGGGACAAAAGTGTGTCTTAGAATCGAAAAAATAGGGTATATAAAAGCCCAGAGGCCTCCTCCAAGCCACTTATGCAAATAGAAATCATTGTGACATCACCAACCAGTAGGCCAATCCACTGCCTCTGCCTTCTCTCCTATTTGCATAAGTGGCTTGGAGGAGGCCTCTGGGTTTTTATATACTGTATAATACTGTAACTCCGTTAAATCGATCAAATACATTTGTAAGTACGTGAATAAAGGTAGCGACATGGCAGTTTTTGGTGTGCAACCAGAAAGAAGTGATAGGAATGCGGCCATACATATTGATGAAATCACACAGTATCAGGCTGGAAGATACATAAGCAGCAATTAATCTGTATGGCGAATTCTTTCATTTCCCATACATGAACGAAGTCCAGCTGTTGTTCACTTAGCAGTACATCTAGAAAATGGACAACATGTTTATTTCACAGCTGCAAATGTGCAACAAATAGCCCTGAATCCACTGGCTACAACATTAACTGCTTTCTTCACCTTATGTCAAAATGATGCATTTGCAAAATCACTGCTGTATTCGCAAGTGCCTACGTATTATACATGGAATGCAAGTAGAAAAACATTTGAACGACGCAAACGAGGAGAACGAGTCGACGGACAACCTGGCATATTCAAAGAAACTACGATAGGCAGACTGCACACCGTGCATCCCAATCAAGATGAATGCTTCTTTCTTCGCATGCTGTTGGTAAATGTGGCCGGTCCAACGTCTTTCCAGCAATTGAGAATTGTCAACGGCATTACACATGCCACTTTCCGCAGTGCATGTCAAGCTCTGAATTTATTGGAGAACGACCGGCACTGGGATGTATGCATTAATGACGGGTGCAACACATCACATCCAAATCAAATTCGTGCATTGTTTGCAGTCATATTGACCGCCTGCTCTCCTTCATCTCCAACAGAGTTATGGGAGAAATATAAATTGGACATGGCTGAAGATATTTTCCATCGAATACGCAACGACAATTCAAATATGAACATGGATTTCACAGCAGAAATCTACAACGAAGCGTTGATAATGATTGAAGATTTGTGCTTAGAAATCGCGAACAAAGTTCTCAATCATTTGGGAATGCCATCACCGAATCGATCTGCTCCTGCTTTGTTCGATGTAGAATTGCGTTGTGAACAAAATTACAACACAGGTGATCTTTTGTCGTATGTGGAATCAAATATTCCTAAGCTAACGCTTGAGCAAAATCACATTTACGATCAAATAATGCAAACTGTAAATAATGGGGTTGGAAAAATCTTCTTCTTAGATGCGCCAGGAGGAACTGGTAAAACTGGCGTGCCAATTCTCATGTTGCAAAATATCAACCAGCCAAAGCTTTGCAACGGCACGCGGCTTGCAGTAAAAAAATTACTGAGCAACGTTGTAGAAGCAACAATCTTGACAGGACCTTTCAAAGGTGAAGATGTCCTCATTCCTCGCATTCCAATGATTCCAACGGATATGCCATTACAATTTAAGAGATTGCAATTCCCAATTCGATTGGCGTTTGCAATCACCATCAACAAAGCTCAGGGCCAATCTTTAGAATTGTGTGGTTTAGATCTAGACACAGATTGCTTCTCACATGGACAATTATATGTTGCGTGTTCTAGAGTCGGCAAACCAGACAATCTCTATATCTACACAGACAATGGAACAACTAAAAATATTGTATATCCACAAGCATTGTGAAATTAAACGTATTAGAAACGTCCGCTTTGTCTTTTCTTTCTTTTCCATTTAACCACACTGAACCACAGCAATGCGTGGCCAGGTACAGTTAGTAGATAAATAAATAAATACATAAGAGAAGGTAAATTATTCTACGATAAATAATAATTTACCTTATTTATTTATTTAGATCTCTTGGAGCTGATGCACCCATTATATTGGAACCATCTTACTTGTGCAAATATCTGCTCTTGCAAGTGGTTTATTCATATGTGTAGTGTATTGTTGAAGGAGGGGACTTGCGTACAATTTTGGCTAGTATTGCCGTTAGGGACTTGTATGAGACTAAAAAACAATTGCAGGATGTTTCCTTAAACGCAAAAGAGGAGCCACCAACAAGTCACCTTTTCTAATGTTATAGTGTTCTCACATACATAAGGTGGCTCTAGTAATGTAGTAGCTCTGTGTTAAAATGAATTTGGCTGGAAGTACTTGCAGCTAGTTTTTCAGATCATTGCACCAATTCATACATTTTAGTTCTCTTTGAATAGTCCAATACATTCCTATATTCTCTTGTCTACTTCATTGCATCCTGACCTTCCTTGCAGGAGCACATAATGTTGCTAGTTACTAAATTGAATTTGCCAATTACTGAATCCATTTTTCGTTGCATTAATTTCAGGGGGAAATCGCGATGGTTTTGGGAGAAGCAACCTAATAAACTAATGGTATTGCTAGGGAAACTGTTCATATTTGCATTTACGTGGGCTGTTGGAGGAATTTTAAGACGGGAGGAAGAGCATGAGGGCGAGACTCTAATTGGTATAAACACCAGCCATGATGATCTTGCAAATGTAACGCGTGACTTCAATTACCTTGTTCATGAAATGTTTGAAAGAAAGCCCCCTGCTAGTAAGTTTTAATCTTTTGCTCTTTTCTAAATATATTATATTCTAATTAATGCAGAATTAGCCTTAAAAGCTGAATGGACTAGTAGAATTGGAAAGGACCAAAGACCATGTAATCTTATCATTTTTATGAGATTGAACAAACTGCACAACTCATTTCCAAAATTCTCTGTACTAAAGGAATTAATCTTAAGAATCTATTCAGATGCAATGGCATATACCAGCCTTCCTGAATCTGAGACCCTCCAGATGTTTTTGACTACAATTCCCATCATTCCTGATAATATTTTCATGTTGTCTGGAGTAATGGGAGTCATAATCCATAACATCTCTTCTGGCAGGCCTACCCAGTTGAATTTTAAGATGCCTTTTTTAATGGTGTGCTGCTTTTAATGATGCACTGGTTTTAAAATGTTTGAATGAGCTGTATGTATTTTATGGTGGTTTTATTTGTGTTGTACCCCGCCTCGATCCAGAGGGAGAGGCGGGTAACTACTATTATTATTATTATTATTATTATTATTATTATTATTATTGTTATTATTATTATTATTATTATTATTGAAGGGACCCAGGTTGAGAAAGCTTGGCAAACGTATTAGTACATATTTGCATAACTAGAATGGGATCCTGAGTCATGCAGGTAGCTTAGGAGGGGTGTAATTCAGTGGCAGAGCACAGACTTCCCATGGTAAAAAGTCCCAGGTTCAATTCCCAACATCTCCAATTAAAAGGATCTCAGTCAGACGGTCTGGAGAAGACTCTTGCCTGAGACTCTGGAAGCTGCTGCCAGTCTGGGTAGATAGTAGTGGGCTAGAGAAACCAATAGTCTGATTCCGTATAAAAGTAACACTGTTTTTTCATAGAAAAGTACACCCCACCCCACTTTTTGTTCCTAATTGCAGTTACTGCTTCTAGTTTGACAGATGTCAAACTAGAAGTGGTTACTGGATTGGGAGTGAAAAGTGGAATGGCATGTCAAGCACCCCGAAAAACAGCTGCTGTGGACTCAGGCATTCGAAGCAGTACAACATCAAGATTTAGGGCAACTGTTTGAATTTTGGTGTTCCCCTTGCTAAACGGATGATCTACAACCCTTTCCCCACCTGTCCATTTGGGATACCAGGTGGAGCTGGCTGAAGGACAGAGGGGGAACATAAGGACATAGGAAGAGCCATGCTGGATCAGTCTAGTCCCACTTATTTATTTATTTATTTATTTATTTATTTAAGCATTTTAAAACATGCTTCTGTTTACACATTCTGAGAGCCAGTGTAGCTTAGTGGTTAGAGTGTTGGACTGGTAGTTGGGGGATCCAGGTTCTAGTCCCCACTCAGCCATGGAAGCTCATTGGGTGACTTGGGACCAGTCATAGACTCTTAGCCCAACCTACCTCAGAGGGTTGCTTTTGTGAGGATAAAATGGAGAGGAGGAGGATTATATATGCCGCCTTGGGTTCCTTGGAGGAAAAAAGGTGGGACATAAATGTAAATAACAAGAAGAAGAAGAAGAAGGAGGAGGAGGAGGACTCAGGTGCAACAGCAAATTCCATAGTTTAACTAGGCACTGAGTGAAGAAGAACTCCCTTTTATCTGTCCTGAATCTCCCACCAATCAGCTTCATGGGATAACCTTGGGTTTTAGCATTATGAAAGGGATAATAATGTCTCACTATTCACATTCTCCACACCATGCATAATTTTGTACACCTCTATCATGTCTTCCCTTATCCCTTTTTCCCCAAGCTAAACAATCCCAGCTGTTGCAACCTTCCCTCATAGGGGAGATGCTTCAACCCCTTAATCATTTTAGTTCCCCTTTTCTGCACTCTTCCAGCTCTACAATATCTTTTAGGTGTGGTGACCAGAACACAGTATTCTAAGTGTGGTCTCACCATAGATTTGTATAAGGGGAGTATGATTCTGGCAGTTTTAGTCTCAATTTCTTTTCTAATTATCCCTAACATGGAGTTTGCCTTCTTTACAGCAGCCACACACTGGGTTGATATTTTCAGCGAGCTGTCCACCACAACCCAAAGATCTCTTTCGTGATCATTCACACAATGTTGTGGCATCAATGCTAGAAGTACTGTAGCTTTGTCTAGATATACTAGATCTTAACTGCAAGACTACTTTAATAGCTCACCACATATCAGGTATAAAAGGTTCCCTGCCATATTAGTCAAAATGCCTTTAGGATGGTGTTATGCAAATGAGTCTTTTCCCCATGTATCCTATACCAAGTAATGATGATGCACAATAATGTAGTTTAGCAAAATGCATCAGGAGTTGGTTGTGGTAGCAGTTCAGAAGTGAATCTGCACATGGAAAAAAACATTTATTTTCAGAATTATTGTGTAGTATAAACATAATGGGATTACTCTTTTTTTGAAAAGTCAGAGGAACTTCTTGAAACTTGATTGCATATACACTGGTTGATGCTTACATCATAAAAATGTTTCTCCTGCTGAACATTTCATTTTGTGGTGATTATATGGCAGAAATGTATCAGCTATGTGCTTCATAGCAGATATAAACTCTTCACCATGATTATTTTAGATTTCATGTTATTAGTAATATATTTGTCTCTTTTCTGACCTACAGATATTCAGATTCCATCTGGAGACAAAACTGTTTTTGATTATTTTGTGGATTTACAAACAGGAGAATTTGAACCATGGGGACATTTAGTTCCTAGTACACAGCTTCTTATTCAAAAGGGTAAGAATAGTTAATGTGAATCCAAATTATTGTATTTTTACTTTAATGTTCCTGGAAATGTTTTATATAGAGCTCAGCAATCCATTAAATGTTGTATTTAGTATTTTATTTTCATTTAATTTTTTATTGTAAGCTATTTTACAATAGTATATAAATATTCTAAATACACGGATAGAATAAGAGTATTTGTGAATCAGTCATAGAATATTTATTTAAAAGACCAATTACCTCGATGCATTTCACGAGTGTTCTACCATGGTTCAGCTGAGCATCCACCAATAGCACATGGTTTGGAAATGGGGCCACAAATGCCCCTGGGAAGATAGAAGCTGTTCACACAACACACTAACCACACTAAGTGTTTGAGTGTGGATTGCTTTGAATTATGGGATGTTTGTTGAATCATGGATTATCGTGTTGTCTGAATGCAGCCAGAGTGGCTTGTTAAACCATGCTGAAACCCCAACAACAAACCATGGGTTCTCAAGGTGGCTTGTTTGAGAAAAAGAAGCCACCCTGCATGGTTAACAAGTCACTGAGTGTAAGTTAGCATGTTGTGTGAACAGCCCCACAGTCTGTGATGATGAAGAGTAATTTCCAGGGCATAGTATGGAAAGAAGATGGTTGCTAGCACAAGTTGATCAGATGGGAACAAAGAAAGTATGTAAGCAATGTAATTCTTCTACATGGCCTCTATGAAGCCTCACATACAGGAACGGCTCCTGTGCAGGGCTACTTGTAGAGCTCTCAGAAAGCTATTTCTGCTAGTCAGAAAAATCATAGCATAGATTTTGAGAAAGCTCCACCTTAGGTTGTTTCCTCTTTCTTCTGCCTCCATTTATATGAATAAAAAACTTCCAGCCCTAACCTAGGCAGAATTGATTTGCCATGAATTTTAGTGGCTACATGTAGCTTTTGTACCCATGAACCATATTTTCCAACAAGTGCTAAGCTATAGAAAATGCTAATAGCTATAAGAAACCCAACAGGAATATTTCTCAAAATCTGGAAAAACAATTACTATAAGATACTGTGGACTTCTCAGGACAGTGGTGAATATCAGATCTAATACGTTATGATGGATAAAATATTTAAAATTTAGGAAAATAGAAGTGACAGAACAATTTTAATATGGTGATGGCCCCTAAGCAGACTTCAGGCTTGCAGGATGTACTTTGTTTTTACTAGACCCTAAGGTCCATCAGCCACATATAGTAGCTTGAGGATAGTGAAACAGATTCAAAATGGTCACTTGGGAACAGTGCTAGTTACCTACTGCACTCCATGGACTATACACTGTGTTATTAGATCAGACATTTTAACAGCAAGATTTTGGGGGAAATATGTTATTGCTTTGTTAAATGATTCAGAATCTGAAAATGTTTGCCCAACTGCTTCAAATAATCCAGTGATCTAACACTAGATCCTGATCTCTGATTTAATCAGTAAGTAGTTCATAATTTCAAGATGACAAGAAAATATCCGAAATATCTGAAATAATGGAATTTTTATTTATTTTAATTCAGAGACTTCAGACCTTTCAGATTCTGAAAAAACAGTGGCAGAAAACCAAGAAAGGAAAATGGAGATCTCTACATTTGTTCCCAATATTGATACAATTCGGCACAGTTTCTTAACAAGCCTTCTTTTACTGAATAAGGAGCCAGTACTGATTATAGGTAAGGTAATTTTTAAGTACTGTAAAACGAAATAAGAATAGTCTGCTGAAAAAGAGTGTGCAATTAATTATTAAAATAACAGATAAACATTATTTTTGCAATATACTTAATATAAATATTTTTTTAAAAAAAGACCTGTTCATAAAGAGCATTATTTGTGTGGGCAGAACATATTAAACATCTCATATGGGTGTGAAATTCAGATATCAAGCATGTATAGGGCTGTTTAATGGGCCTAGATTTAATTTTTGCATGCTTGGTTTTCTTTACATTTGTTATGTATAACTGTTGCCTTGTGTCTATTTTGTTTTCTTTTTGAATGATTAAGGGTACAATCGTATCCAGGTAGTTGGCAGCTGCCAAGTATCCAATGTAGGGTGGAAGGAGAGCAATGGCTCTGCACTCCAACTTCCCTGCATTTCTGCTAGATGGGCAATTTCACCCATCTAGCAGTGGTGCCTTGGAAGTGGAGGGAAGGAGGTTGAGTGACCATAGAAAACAGTGTGGAGCAGCTGCCCTGGTCTCTTCCCTGCCCCATCCCCAGGAACACCACCATTTTCCCATCTCCACACTCCATTTTCTGAGCAGGGAGAGGTAGCTGGTGCAGTTCTCTCTATGCCAGTTACGAGGAGGAAGAAGGTGATGCTGTTAGTATGGTTTCCTGGCCCCAAACTTGGAACCCTGTGTCTGAGCTCAGAGCCAGGAAACTGAACTATCCCATGTCCCCCCGCCCCAGATACTGTCTGGTGGGGATAGTATTGCTGTCTGATCTTGAATGTTTCTTATTGCTAAGGAAATATTATAACCCTATTATATTTTACCAGTTGAGAGTTGTTGATAGTTTTATTTATAGTTCAAATGAAAAATAGTTCCAAAGATTACTAATTCTTGCTAGGACAGAATCAGAATTGAACCCTTCTAAAACATTTTGTGTACCCTTTGTTTGAAGGGTATTCATCCACTGTAGGTAGTTAACTGATTCCTAAATGCTTCCCTAAATACAGGAACTCAGAAAATCCAAAGTTCCTAACAGAAAAACTATTCCTTTGGCTCCATCACAACCACAAAGCACCTTATATATTACCTATTAATTTTAGGGGACTCTGGTAGTGGGAAGACTGCTATGATTGAGAACATGCTTGCGAGACTTCAGAAACAAGGAGGATTACTTATGAAAAAGGGAACAATTTTGGGAGAGGTATTTTATTACAGTGAAACTTCAAAAGCAAGGTAGTTAATCTAACATTTAAAAATTACAATCTAATTTTGTATTACCTGGCAATGTGATTAGGAATGATACAATCAAATTGAAATTTGATATACTCTGCTAGCATCTACTCTTGACATCTGCATCTCATTTAAATGTTCTCACCACATGTTCAGTATAGTCTAGGGGTGCACATGGACCTTTGTCCGGATAAAAGGAAGTACTTCTTCACACAGTGCGTAATTAAACTGTGGAATTCACTACCATAAGATGTGGTGATGGCCAGCAATTTCGATGACTTTAAAAGGGGGTTGGATAAATTCCTGGAGGAGAAGGCTATCAATGGCTGCTAGGCTTCATGGCTAAGCTCAACCTCCGGTATCAGAGGCAGTAAGCATGTATACATGAATTGTTGGAGAACATGGGTGGGAGGGTGCTGTTGCACCATGTCCTGCTTATGGTTCCCTGCTCGACAGCTGGTTGCCCACAATGTGAACAGAATGCTGGACTAGATGGATCCTTGGTTGGTTCCAGCATGGCTCTTCTTATATTCTTATGTTCTTTGTTTCTCATCAGACCCTCCAAAACTGACAGAATTGAGCTGAAAAGACTAGAGATTCTCCTTAGTTTTAGATGACACTGAGGAATAAAAATATTTTTAAAGAGGAATTCAAATTTGATGTAGTGTAGGGCTTCTCTTTGGAGTTCAGTTCAACAGCTTTAGAAAGAATGGTTGGGGGTAGTGCAACTACTGCTTCTGCTTATAGCTCCTGAAAGGCAAGATTCCCAGCTTTGGAAATATCAATTGCAGTTGCAATATAGCTATGGGAGGAGTTGGCTGCTTTTGTTTGCTTGCTTGTTTGATCAGAATATTTGGAGTAAATTTATTTTTAGGCAATTTTAAATCACTGTGGGGTAAAATGACCATACACATTTTCTTTCATTTTTAATTGTTTTAGTGTTTTGTAAATGTATATTCACATATCTAGCAGTTCATGTGCTATTTTCCTTGGTGGTAATTATCAGTATTGGTGAACTATCAACAGCAATATAATAACAAGCATAGATTTGTCCAAAGTATTAGAAACAATCTACCAATATCCGTGTTTATTAATTCTGTCACAATATTAATTCTTTTTTACATGTTGCATTCTTGTGTCCACATGTATATTTGTTCTTTTTCCTAGCTTTTTGAAGACTTTCAGTTACTTCAGAACTGATACATTTCGTAGTTCTTTGAAACCATCGCGGACTTCAGCTAAAGAATTGGGTATGATGTTATTGATTTTTATATAAGTTAAGGAAAAGTTTTGAGAACAGATTTTCTATTGTTAACTGGATTTTAAAGGTATGATGTTCTTTTATTTACCAAAGGGAGCAATCCTATGTCCTCTAGACAGCATCTGGGGGAAATAGGATTGTTTGGTTTCCTGGCTCTGAGCTCGTAGACAGGACTCTGAGCTCAGTGCCAGGAAACTGCACTCCCTCCCCCTCCATCTCCCCCTCATAGCTGGCACAGAGAGAACCATTCTAGCTATGTCTCTGCACTTGTAAAATGGAATGCAGAGATGGGAAAAGGGAGGCGGGAAGGGGACTGGGGACATGGGGCTGTGAGGTATTCCCAGCCATCCACAAGCTCCTTCCCTCCCCATTCCTGAAGCTTCTGCTAGAAGGGTGAAATTGCCCATCTAGCTAAAATGCAGAGCAGGAGGTGCAAGGCGCCTCCTGCTCTGCAGTGGATACAGGTAAGCCTCCGAGTTTGAAGGCTTACGAGTACACAAGGCGCATGGTACACAAGGATTATGCCCTAAGATATTTTTAGATAAAATATCAAAAATATATTAAAAATACACAAAGATTTAAAATGCAAATTAAACAAATCTAAATAATCATAAAAATACAAGATCCAAAAAGCAGCAAAAAAAGGCAGATAAATACTATTAGCAGGAGAACTAAAATTATGTCTTTAAAGCCTTTGGAAATAGAAAGGTGCTGGAAAGACAACAAAATAAATTCAGATTTGTTTATTTGAATCTAGTAATCTTCGTCGCAAAACACAGCATTTCCCTGTAAAAAAAAATCTCATTTTAACACAAATTAAAATGAATAACATTTATACAGCCCTGAATAACATTATATGAAAGCAATCATGAACTTAACATTCTGACTTTCCCTGGCAAATGATGGCATTCCCTCTTATTACTTCACCCTCATAACAATTACTGCAGATAGAAAACATGCAGTCTTTGCATTTTTGTATCTCTTCAGCCCTGACCTATTTTTCTCTTCTAAAAAAATCTTCTATTTCTGGAGTGGAGGGATGATTGATTCCTTTGGAATTGGAGGTTGCTGGCAGCATCTCTTTCTCAAGTTGAGATGCAGCTGAACTTCCTATGATGGTGTTGATTCTCCTTCAGAGAGACAGACTTTTGCCTCTGCCAAGGTGTTTACTTAGAGGTGAGGGGGGGGAAACAGCTTCAATGAGGTGAGCTCCAGGTGGAAAATAGGCACTCATCTTCAGAAAAGTCCATGCCTGCCATTGAAGTAGATGCCAAGAAGACCTCTCTAGGAAGTACATTCCATAACTAGGGAACCATGAGTAAGAAGGACTCGATGGCCTTGTAGGCCCCTTCCAACTCTGCTATTCTAAGGACTTCTTCCTGTTAGCCACTTACCTTGCTTCAGATGGACGAGCATCCAAGAAGGCCCTTTATTGAAGGCAGAAATATTGTGAACAGAAGAGATGGTCCTCGAAGAATTCTCGTCTAAGATCTGGAGGGTTTTAAAGGTCAAAACCCTCATGGTCATTTTGAACTGAGCCCAGAATTGGACTGAGAGCTAATGCAATTGGCATAATGTGATCATAACACCCAGCCCCAGCTAGTTATATTGCCACTAGATTTTCAACCAACTTAAGATTCCAAACCATCTTCAAAAACAGCCCTACCTAGAGCATGGCTATGTGCTACCTCCAGTATCAAAGACAGTAAGCCCATGTACACCAGTTGCTAGGGAACATGGGTGGGAGGGTGCTGTTGCACCATGTTTTACTCGAGTCCATTGACAGCTGGTTGGCTGTGGTGTGAACAGAATGCTGGACTTGATGGTCTGATCTAGCATGGCTCTTCTTATGTTCTTGTGTTCTTATTTTGTTATCCTGTATATATTGCACTTACTGTTAATTCCTTAAAATATTAAAATAGATAATGAATCTCTTCAATCAGATGTTTAATAACAGAAAGTTGTACGTTATTTTACTGTTAAATTTAAATAAGCTTGTTATTTAACAGATAAACATGTTGTTGTTGTTTTTAAAAAACAACCTATTGCTTTTGTATAAGTTTCAGCTCTGAGCTCGCCAAGAGAGGAGCTGGATCTAGAAGGGTCATCTTCAGAAAGTAGAAAAACTGCTGTTATTTCGACACTACAGTTGGGTGCCCATACCAGTGCTGCACAAGCAAAGGCTTGGATTCTTCAGAAATTAATACTGAAAAGTAAAGACATCCTGGGTGCCCCACATTCTAAACAGGTAAGAGATAGCTGAAGACCTATTGGGTGAAATATACTGTGTACCACTGTTTAAGGCATTGGAATTTTGGGAGTGGAGAAAGGAAAATTTCCTAAATTCCTGAAACCTGTTGGAGAAGAACCTGGAACTAATCCAACTAAATATGAGTAAAAGACCATTTAAAGACCTATATCTTGGCAGTGAAGGCAGTAAGGAGAGCACATATTTATGGCAAGGGAACAACCATGCAGTCCAGATAAGGTATTAAGCAGGGCTTTGCCAAAGCCAAACACCATCTCTTGGATGAATGTGTACATACATACTGGATCATGGCCATTGTATGTAGATAATAAAAATATTACAGGCAGTAGATGTGCATCCAACATATTGTTTATATATTTTGATAATAAACTTCATGTGTGGTTTGTAATATTCTTTTTGTAAGGTGTTACTCTTTATTGATGATCTGAATTTGCCAGTACCAGAAGAGTATGGGTCTCAGCCACCACTCGAGCTAATCCGGCAGTTTCTAGATTTGGGAGGATTTTATGATACTCGGCAGCGTGAATGGAAGGTACTTCATAATACAGACCTGATTTCCTTCACTATTTCTAATACTTTGTTGAATAGTTAAACTAAAATATTAATATTACTAAATGTGTCATATGAATGCTGTATTCTGGTGCAATTATTATCAATTCTCATATTACATACACTGGATTCATTTATTGCAGAATTTAAATGGTAAAATGTGTTTACCACTTATTTATATAAACTATTTTTAAAGAAAATGTTTTAAAAACGCTTTATTTTAATAATTGCGGGTACCTCCCCTTTTTTAACAAAACAAACCTCACCCTATCAATAATTTTGCAAAACCATCTCCCACCTGCACCTGAAAAAGATCTTGTTGGTATTTTTATACAATGGCCTTAAGACTTTCTTTTATTCACCGTCATCTTTTGCTGGGTTCACAACTTGGTTTCCCAGATGTTGTGCATTGTGCTTCCTAGTTTCTGCTTTCTCTCACACTCTCTTGAGGATGTGTCAGATCCCCAAAACATAGGTGCCACTAGTAATTGCAATTCCCTGTTGCTGGGTGAAACTAGCTTCATCCTTGCCCAAGAAATTCCATGTGCAACTGTGCAAATAAGAACATGCATGTTCAAAAGCTAGGCTAATATGTATTGTTTCACTCTTCAGAGGACTAGAATGTGTAAAAGCCAGGGATTATACTGATGCAACAAGCTTAGCAGCTGACATTTACTGATTGAAAGAACAAAGGGACCCAAGAGAATAACTGCAGAAGACTTCCTTAAAAACATTTATTATTTATTTATTGCATTTATATCCCGCCTTTTTCCTCCAAGGAACCCAAAGTGGTGTACATAATCCTCCTCCTCTCCATTTTAGCCTCCCAACAACAACCCTGTGAGGTAGGTTGGACTGAGAGTCTGTGACTGGCTTCCATGGCCGAATGGGGACTAGAACCCGGATCTCCCAACTCCCAGTCCAACACTTTGGCCACTACACCACACTGGCTCTAGTTTTATCAAAGCTGAACTTTCATGATTGCTCCCATCCATTGCTTCAAATGACAGCTCAGATAGCTGCGATGGCAAGGAGTGGGTGCACATAGCCCCTATCGCTAGCGGCTGTAATGTAGCACTTCTGGGGGTAAGGGAGCACGACCCGTCCCTTCCAGAAACTAGCATTTCCACTCATTTCAGGGCTTGCCCCTCGAAAGGCTACATCGCAGTTGCTAGTGGTAAGGGGCATGCGTACATGCAGGCCTGGCTGCCCGGACAAGTGCATGATTAGATCCTGCCCATTCCTTGGGATCCTTTTGTTCTTTCAATAAGTAAATGTCAGCTCCTTGATGCCAGCTTCTTTGTAAACCACCCAGAGAGCTTCGGCTATGGGGCGGTATATAAATGAAATAAACAAACAAACAAACAAACAAACCCCCAGTAATGGAAGAGAGCTAAGCCGAGAGAAAATTTTCTGCGGGGAGAAGCTATGGGGAAAGAATTGGTGGGTTTGCAGAGGGTCCAATTTTCCTCACCTGCATAGTCTGTTGGCTCTAAAAATGAGACATGATTGGGGCAGACCCCAATTGTTTAAAAATGAGTTTGCTGCTGTTGAATCTGGCTTAGTTCTCAGAATTCCAGAATTTCAACTTGCATCCTGATTTTGAGTATGAAGAGAATTGTTCAGTTATCTCTATCCGTATATCTCCATAAATCTCTTTTCCACATTAAAGCTGTTTTTGTTTGTAGATCTTCATGAATCTAAAGGAATTTTTAGACTGAAGGGTTTCTTTCTTTCTTTTATTACAGTGCTTTAATGGAGACATTTTCTATATATAATTTTGAGTTCAGAGTATTCTTTCATTTGATTATTCCAAATAAATTTATCAGGTAACTTCCATATTATGTGTATTCATACACTACGGAAGTTTAGAGTTTCTTTGCATCAAATGTTGTTGTTCTAGAATTTATTACCACTCACCATGAACTAGTAAAGCAATATTTGAATTCAATCTTTTAAATCGACTCTCTTGCCTTTCCTTCACAGAATATCCAGGACATTGCTTTGGTTGCAACTTGTACACCTCCTAGTGAAGGAAGTAATGAAATTAGTGCTCGTCTTCTGACACATTTTTGCACTTTAGTTTTGCCTGCAACGTCTTTACAATCTTTGCAACGTATTTTCCAGGTAATAGATAAAATAATCCAGGAATTGTTGGATGACTTTTAAAAATTCAAGCAGTAACCAGGGAAACAAATAGTTAACCTTCCCTTCCTCACCCCCTATAATCCTGAGACTGCTTAGGTTTCCCCAGAGCTGTTTACATGAGAGACAATTTATACAATTATTCACACAATGTTATGTGTATTTTAGCCCTGGGGAACTTGCAAAAATCGTAATTGATATTACTTGGGTCTTCCAATAAAAAAAAAAGGAAAAATTTTCTGCTGGGTATGCCCAAGCCTTGGGCATTGTTTTTAAATCAAAGACAGTAAGTCTACATACACCAGTTGCAGGGAATCATGGGTAGAAGGGTGCTGTTGCATCCATGTCCTTCTTGTGGGCCCTGGTTCATAGAATCATAGAATAGATTTGGAAGGGGCCTATAAGACCATCAAGTCCAACCCCCTGCTGAATGCAGGAATCCATGTTAAAGCACACCTGACAGATGGCTGTCCAGATGCCTCTTGAATGCCTCTAGTGTGGGAGAGCACACTACCTCCCTAGGTAATCGGTTCCATTGTTGTACTGCTCAATCAGTCCGGAAGTTATTCCTGATGTCCAGCCAGAATTTGGCTTCCTGTAACTTGAGCCCATTATTCCATGTCCTGCATTCCGGGATGATCAAGAAGAGATCCTGGTCCTCCTCTGTGTGAACAACCTTTCAAGTATTTGAAGAGTGCTATCATGCCTCCCCTCCGTCTTCTCTTCTCAAGGCTAAAGTTCTTTCAGTCTCTCCTCATAGGGGTTTGTTTCCAGACCCCTGATCATCCTTGTTGCCCTCCTCTGAACGTGCTCCCGCTTGTCTGCATCCTTCTTGAAGTGTGGTGCCCAGAACTGGACACAATACTCAAGATGAGGCCTAACCAATGCAGAATAGAGAGGAACCAGTACCTCACACAATTTAGAAGCTCTAATTCTATTAACACATCCCAAACTAGCATTTGCTTTTTTTGCAGCCACATCACACTGTTTGCTCATATTCAGCTTGCGATCTACAACAATTCCAAGATCCTTCTCATTTATAGTATTGCTGAGCCAAGTATCCCCCATCTTGTAACTGTGCATTTGGTTTTTTCCCCTTAGATGTAGAACTTGGCATTTATCCCTATTAAATTTCATTCTGTTGTTTTCAGCCCCGCACTCCAACCTATCAAGATAACTTTGAAGTTTGTTTCTGTCTTCCAGGGTATTAGCAATCCCACCCAATTTTGTGTCATCTGCAGATTTGATAAGATTAGTCTGGCAGGATTTGTTCTTGACAAATCCATGCTGGTTTATAGTAATCACTGCATTGTTTTCAAGGTGCTTACAATTTGACTTCTTTATAATCTGCTCCCAAATTTTCCCAGGGATTGATGTCAGACTAACTGGTCTGTAGTTCCCAGGTTCCTCCTTTTTGCCCTTTTTGGAGATAGGGACCACATTAGCTCTCCTCTAGTCATCTGGCACTTCACCTGTCTTCCATGATTTTGCAAAGATAATGGACAGTGGTTCTGAGAGTTCTTCTGCCAGTTCCTTTATTACTCTGGGATGCAGTTCGTCAGGCCCTGGAGATTTGAACTCATTCAAAGAAATTAGGTGTTCCTTGACCATTTGTTCATCAATCTCAAACTGCAATCCTTTGGCTTGTACTTAACTTTTAACAGCTAGTTATTCACTGTGTGAACAGAGTACTGGATTGGATGAACACTTGTTCTGATTCAGCATGGCTCTTCTTATGTTTTTATAGGCATGCCAAAACCCAGCCATTTGAAACCCAGCCATTTTGCTGCGTGTAGCAGGCTCCACACTACATTTGTTGTATATAATACACTCCACATTGAAGTCGTGATTAGCCATGTCAAAGTGCTGACCTTCATATCATCCTGCTAGAGAGACTGGTACTGCATGTGCACTCCTGGATGTTGGATGTGGTTATTTGAGAACACTTTTGAGCATGTATACCACATCTACCAAGGCAATCTGTATAGTGCTTCCCTAGACAATCTGCTTTGTAGAAGTGGTGCAAATGTATTTCTAAGTACTAATGTACAAATGTTCAAAAACAGAGTTGTAAAACAAAGTCTTAACATCAACGTCAAGGACATAGCAACAAAATATAAATGAACATAATTTAGCCTATATTTATTATTTATTGAAATAAACATTTGGTGGGAAATGGTAAAAAACGATGTATTTTGTTTCCCATAGGTGCGTCTGGGAATATACTTTCACATCAACAGATTCTTGGTTGAAGTTCAGAAATGCAAGGACTACTTAACATGTGCTTCTATCGCTTTGTACTATAGAATGTTTCATAAAATGCGACCAACTCCAGCTAAATGCCATTACACATTTAACCTGCGAGATCTTTTTAAGGTTTGTTAAGCTGACAAAATGACTAAGTTTATCATAAGCATACTTTATAATTTGTTGCTGCGTTGATGACACGTTCAAAATTGGCTCAAGGATCATCTTTAAAGCATGCCACACAGTGGGGAGGGTTAGCAAAGTTGTAAAAAAAGAAGAAGCAGGGAATGTAATATTGGTTAATATTGGGCAAAATATGACAAGGGGGAGGTGATGTTTAAAAAGTATTGTTTACCTCTGCTTCCATTTCCTTCCGTTGTTTGTCGTGTGTCAAAGTTTAGACACAAGTACGTAGTTGCAACAGTCCCATCAACACCTAGCTGACATAGATGGTGCTAAAGTCATGGGCAAGGCAATGTCATGGCTCCACTAACTCAGCAGCTCATGTGCTACAGCAACACTGGTGTTACATAAGCTTTTGTAGCTGTGATACTATGTAACTCCTGCAGCAAAACAGAAAGAACATTACCAGTAGCACACAGAGCTAAAGCAGCAAACTGGCAGTTATTCTCACAGTGCCCACGACAACTCACCCACCACCTACCAGTCACGGTGTCGCATATTGACAATGCCTCTATTTTTATCCATGCACTGTACAGCAGTGCCTCCCTGATACTCAGTGCACAGCAGTGCACATAATCATTGCACAGCAAAGTAACTGGGAAGAGACTACTCACTGCTATCCACTAGTCATGGTGTTGCGTATCGACAGTGCCAATATTTTTAACCACGTATGAAAGGTTCAAATCACTGTAGAGCAGTGGCAGAATGCCTCCATGATGTCATCACACACTGGCCCTGTTCAGACGACACTTTGATTTTTGTGGTTAACATAACCATGGCCAGCTGTGGTTACACTAACCACATGCAAAACGGGTGCAGACAATTTTCCTTAACCACAAAAGGGTTGATGCAGCACCTGAGTTCTCCATTGGGCAGAAATCATAGAGCCCAAAGTATAGAGCAGCCAAAATTGCTGCAGCCACTCTATACTGCGGGCTTGTGAACCGCCCAGAGAGCTTTGGCTATTGGGCTGTATAAAAATGTAATAAATAAATAAATAAATAAACCCTTTTGTGGTTAAATTTTCCTTAACCACAAAAGGGTTGATGCAGCACCTGAGGCCTCCATTGGGCAGAAATCATAGAGCCCAAAGTATAGAGCAGCCAAAATTGCTGCGGCCACTCTATACTGCGGGCTTGTGAACCGCCCAGAGAGCTTCGGCTATTGGGCGGTATAAAAATGTAATAAATAAATAAATAAATAACCCCTTTTGTGGTTAAATTTTCCTTAACCACAAAAGGGTTGATGCAGCACCTGAGGCCTCCATTGGGCAGAAATCATAGAGCCCAAAGTATAGAGCAGCCAAAATTGCTGCGGCCCGCTCTATACTGCGGGCTTCGTGCCCATCAGAGGTGTGCTGGGGGGGAGGTCAAGGTTGGGTTTTTTTTAAAAAAAATTGCCCATCAGGGGGGTGGCTTGGCTTGGGGGAGGGCAGTTTTGTTTTTTAAGTACTCACTGTTGCACTGGAGCACTCCTGCACTCTGTTTTTGCCAGAAATTTATTCAAAATGGTGGCCTCGACACACAGCATGTAGAATGAGGGGCGCTCCAGCGCAACAGTGAGTACTTTTTTAAAAAACAAAGCAAAATCCGCCCTCCCCCTGCCCAGCCACCCCCCTGATGGGCATTTTTTTTAAAAAAAAAAAAACCTTCAAAACCTCGACCTCCCCCCAGCAGACCTCCGATGGGCACGGAGCCCGCAGTATAGAGCAGCTGCAGCAATTTGGGCTGCTCTGTACTTCGGGCTCTATGATTTCTGCCTGTTAACCACATACAAGTGTCAGACCATACTTTTAGCCATGGTTAGTGCTGCTAACCACATTGCAGAATGTGGTTAGTGAGCCTAACCACAATGTGGTTAATGGACCAAAATTCTAGCCAAAATGTGTGTCAGACGACATGCTAAATCATGGCTAAGGATTCTCTTAACCACTTTGTGGTTAAGCAGCATGGTTTAGCGTGTCATCTGAACCAAGCCACTCAGTGCAAAACAAAACAGTTAGGGAAAGCCTTTCTCTCCACAAGCAACTTATGGCTGCAGGTTTCTTTTGCTACCCTCCTTTCTATTGTACCAGAGAATATATCAGCAGTCCTAGCCTCCTTGATGCAACTTGAGAATAGGGTTGTAATTCTCTAGAATCCCCTGGAGGACTTTTGTTCACCTGGGGATGATGCCTCCCTCTAATAGGCATGGCCAAAAAGTTGCTCTTTATGAGGAGGGGGGCATCTATGTCTCCCACACTGTCCTGCTTAGCAAGCCAGTAGGGTGGGGGTGGGGGTGGGAGTGGGAGTGGGGAATTGCTGCTCTTAAAGTGCAGCTCAGTTGCTCTCCTTCTTTAGGCTTTTTATTCTTTCTTTCTTTTTTCTTCCTTCCGTCCTCCTACCATCACCCCTACACATCCCAGATAGGAGCAGGGAGGCTGTTTTCATTTAGCTGGGGAGAGGCAAGGACTTGTTCAACTCTTGAGTCCAAAGCCTAGTGTGGCTTGGGTGTTAATTATATTCATTCTGGGTCCATCCATTTTAGGTGTATGTTTGAACTGATTCAGGATTTTATTTAGGAGCTGGATTGTTGTTTTTTGGTGGGAGGGTGGCTAATTCATTTCTTTTGTTTCAGCATTTTCTAAACCACTCAAAGCTTGATCCAGATTAGTGATGCAGACATCATTTGTATCAGGAGTATTTTATCATTAAGGACCAAGCATTACCAGACCCAAACCTCAGTTATTTATGAATATTTAGCATTTAGATTTAGCATTTAGACTCAGGTCAGCTATTACAGCTACCACCTTTGTGAGCTGTACAAGCAACACATATCTCCAAATATGCAGTGACATACAAAGGGCATTTCCCACTGAGCTGCAATCAGCAAACCTTCCCAGGCAATTAGAGGTCTTTATTAGGTTATTAGTGGACAAACAGCACAATTATATGCAATGTAAAATGTGAATTGCCCTCAATTTGTTAGTTTGGCTGAGGTTTATGCTGCCACTACTCAGAGCCTGGAATTTCCTTCTGTATTCTGAAAATGGAAAAATGATTTATTTTATTTATTCCCAAATTGTGTACTCCACCATTCAGTGGAAATCAAGATAGTCAGACTGACTTGCTAAACTGTAAAAAATACAACTATTACAAAGGGTATAAAGCAACACTGAAACAGTATATTGTAATATAAAACAAAATCAATTAAAACTGACAGCAACTCAGAATAATTAAAAATATTAGCAGTTAGCAATGTGAAAAAGTCCAAAAAGTTAATCTCTCTTGAAATTCTTAATAGCTACTTCAAGGATTGCTCCAAGCCCACAAATCTGTCATTGTGTCAAAAGAAACAACAGCATTGTTCTTTGTGCATGAATCTACCAGAGTTTTTCATGATCGTCTGATTGATTCTGCAGAAAGAGAGATTTTCCATCAATTTCTTTCAAATGAGCTCAGTAACTATTTTAAGGTAAGTAGTGTGGTTGGTGGGTGAGAGAGGGAGGCAGGCAAGGGAACACTGGGAGAGAATCACTGTGCTCACTGGGTGTTTTAAAATGAATACTTTTATGGATTTTCAATTCATTTCCTGGTTTATTATGTTTAATGCCCCACCTTTCTATCATAATAAATATTGAAGATGGCTAAGCATATCTCCAATAAAACAATAATAAAAATGCAAAACCAATTAAAATACACAATGGCGCCACAGATAAATATAACAGCTGAAAATATTTCAGCACCATTGACATTTCTTTTAGCTTTAAAAAATAATATGTATTAAGTAGATATAATTTTAATTGAAATAATCAGCCATTTATTCTGCGTAATTTAGCCAAGTTATGCCATCACGTACACTGCACATACCTCTTGTCTGTATGGCATGTATCTACTACAATAAGGAATAATACATAAATCTACAAATAATGTTGTAGAGGGTATGATTGCTCCATATTACTATATAAAATAATGAGGTTATTTTTTATAGATTTATTGGTCAAAGGAGAAATTGATGGAGGACTCGCCCATATTTGTGGATTTTATGGATTCAAACACACCTGTGGAAAAGAGAATTTATAGAAACATCACTAATCAGAAGCGTCTTCTTTTGGTACTAGAAGGATACTACATGAGAATGCAGACAATGCAGCCAGAGGTAAAATTAAGAAGTCTGGGTTATGTTTTATGTATTAGAATTTTTTTGTTCTTCCATTAAAACATGCATGTATGCAGCCTACATATAGGCAAAGTGAACAATTAGTGGTGTGACAGTTTGAGTATCATACTAGGACTGGATGGACACAGGTACAAATCCCCACTTAGTCATGAAGTTCACTGGATGTTCTTTGACAGCCAGTTACCTCTCAGCCTAACTTATCTCACAGGGTTGATGAGGATAAAATGGGTTGTGGTAGGGGAGAACCATATGCACTGCCTTGAGCTTCTTGGTGGCTGTCTAAATGCTTGGAAAGCCATGGGGTGGGTGTGCAGTTGTGTGGCGTTGATTATACGATGCAGCTGCAATCGCGCATCCACCCCAGGGCTTTCTGCAGAAGCTGCAGGGGGGAAAAGGCAAGGACACACAAGACAACAACAAGACAGCCCCAGAGCCTCACTCTGGAGTCACAGTGGAGGCATGGCTGTGCGGTGCCTGGTGGAAGAGGGCGGGGCAGCTTCGGTCGCCAGACGGCTGCCCAGAAACCCCGCATTCCCTCCTGCATTTCCAAGGGATGCAGCGGCATCTCAGCGCCGTGAACACCCCCCCTTCCTGGAATAATTTCCTGTGCAATTTTGGATGTCATTTAATATTTCTCATGCCATTCTCATGCCTAAGGGAGCTTGCAGACATGGCAATCACCTTTTTGGCATTGGCTGTTAAAGAAAGAACAAAGAAGCTGTGATCTCACTCTGCTAGCTCCCTTCTGCCTCCTCCTGAGAGCATCATGGCTTTTCAACGTCCTTCAGCTCCATCTGAGATCTAGGTGACTTTCATATGCCATCACCCCACTTTCCAAATGGCATATGGAAACCAAGAAGTGGGCTTGGTTTCCATATGCCACTTCTGATCATGGTTTTGTCTCGTTTTTGTATGAGATCCTCCCAGTGCTGGTCTTGCTGCCTGCCCATTTGTCCGGTTGTCTGCTGCAGGAGCCCCTTCCATAAGAACACAAGAGCATGCTGGATCAGAGCAAAGGTCCATCTGATCCAGGACTCTGTTCACAGATTAGCCATCCAGCTGTTGACCAGAGGCCCACAAGAAGGACACAGTGCAACAGCACCCTCCCACCCATGTTCCCCAGCAACTGGTGTATGTAGGCTTTCTGCCTCTGATACTGGAGGTAACACATAGCCATCAGGCCTAGTAGCCATTGATAGCCTTCTCTTTAATTGAGTTTCTTAATTATCTATCTATCAGCTGTCTCTTACTTACTAAATTTACGTATTTCATTCATGGCCCACTCATTAGCCCTTTAGTATTATTACAAACTATTTGAAATGTATGCTCCTTATTTCCTTAGAGTACTCCCATAGTATTTTTCAAAGAAGCTATACAGCATATCACAAGAACTGCAAGAATTTTTCGACAAGAAGGAGGCCACATGATGCTTGTAAGAACATTTGCTTATATTTTTATTTTTATATTATGTTAGAGCTCAGTGGCAGTAATTTAAGTTCAAAACTAGCACATCTTAAATCAAAATAAAGTTTTCCTTTAAACTCGTTAGTATATTTTTATACCTTCTGCTTCACCCAAATCTTTGGATCATGAAGCAGAAGGGACAAGAAGATATGGTAGGATATGAGGATTCTTTGCATTGTTAAGTAACTCATTTCATAACGTGAGGCTGTAATACTATACACAAACATGGGAGTAAAATTCCTTTGAATTTAGTAAGATGTATTTTGAATAAAGATGTGTAGGACTGCCTTGCATGTCAGAATACTTGCCTTTTTATGCTACTTTTCAGTTCTCTATAGAAGTTTAACTTCTAGATATATCCTAGATTGGCCAGTCCTACTCAAAAAGGATACTATTAATCAGAGCCAGTACAACTAAGATAACTGCCACGTGCGACAGCATCTGCCAGAAGGCTTAATGTCATTGTCCTGTAATCTCCAAAACCTGTCACTAGCCTTAGATGGATTCTACACATCTGTATACTTTTGTTTCAATTCAACATTTGCTAAAAGGTTACTCAAATCCTATATTTTATAAAGGTTTGTTTTAGGGGGCCATACTTTTCTGGTCTCAAATTTGATGTCCCCCCCCCCCCCTTTCAGGTTGGTTTGGATGGAAATGGGAAAGTAACCTCGGCATCCTTAGCCAGTTATTTATCTGAATGCAGCATCTACAAGTTATCTATTTCCCGCAGTTACAGCTATGTAAATTTTAGAGAAGACCTTAAAAACGTCTATAAGCAGGCAGGCCTGGAAGGCAAGAGGACTGTTTTTCTCATCACAGACTCAGACATAATTCAAGTAAGACTTTCTGCTATATGTATTAGATTTGCATTGGAATAATCTTATATGAATCATATTAATGACACACTAGTTAAGATTTTCCATCCCCTAGGCCTAATTCAGTAAACAAAAAACAATTTGCTTTGGCATTTTTTGTTAAGGGCTCTCCATGTCCACCCAGGCTCCAAAATGCTGGAAAATTACAGCTTGCTGGCCTGCCTCTGCCCCTGTCCAGCCAATGGTGACCAATCAGGGGTCGCCATTGGCTGAGACACACTTCCACCGCAACTCTGAAGCAAGGCGACAGATGGCAGATGCCATCTTTGCCTCACTCCAAATGGGAAGTTACCAATTTTTTTAATGCAGAACTTCATGGGAATGCCCTGGGATGGTTCCGTGATGGCGGCTGCATCATATAAATGACCTGCTGCCCCTTCGGGTTCACCTGGGGGCTTTCCCCACATCAAGAATTACTTCAGGTAAGGGCTAATTATTTCCAGGAACTTTTGTATGAAAAAGCATTCTGCATTACAATTGAGAAAATCCTTGATTGCCCTGGTACAAAGAGAAAGACTTCTGATTATTATTCTGGATCTTTCAGTGGCTTTTGAAACTACCAGTCATGGTACCCTTCTGGATTAGGAATAGGAGAGTTGCTTTGCAGTGGTTCCATGCCTTCCTTTAAGAAATGTTCCAGAAGGTGGACCTGGGAGACTACTACTCTGCCCAAAGGAAATTGTTGTATAGCATGGTGTGGGGAATGCGTAACCTTCCAGTTCCAGATGTTACTGGATTGCAACTCTCATCAGCCCTAGCCAGCATAGTAAATGGTGAAGGGTGATGGGAATTGCTGTTCAAACACATCTGGACGGTCATACATTCCATATTAATTTTCTATAGTGTACTGCAAGACTCAGTCTTATCTCACATACTTTTTAACTTTGCATAAAATAGCTGGTTCATCCAGGAATGTGGAACATGTAACCATCAGTTTGGATGGCTTTAAAAGGGGGTTGGATAAATTCCTGGAGGTGAAAGCTATCAATGGCTACTAGCTCTGATAGTTGTGTGCTATCGCCAGTATTTGAGGCAGTAAGCCTGTTTGCACCAGTTGCTGGGGTACATGGGTGTGAGGGTGCTGTTGCATCATGTCCTGCTTGTTCATCCCTGGCCGTTGGCTGGTTGGCCACTGCGTGAACAGAGTACTGGACTAGATGGATCCTCAGTCTGATCCAGCATGTCACTTCTTATGTTCTTATCAGTATTGCAATGACATCCATTGATTATACTTCTCCTTTCCTTCTATATGAGGTGTGTCTGTTCCCAGTAATGGACTGGATCCGGATGCAATAAAGCTTTATTTGGTCAAAAGGGAGATGCTCAGAGTGGGTAGACTAGACCTGAACTTTAATTAAAGGAAGATGTTTGAGCTAATATGCACCCATTTTGGAGACTAGGATTTGGCCACTGTTTTGTATAATCTGATAATCTCTTGACTTGAACACAGTAATGTGCTCCACATTGGGCTGCACTCTGAAAGCTTCAGCTGGTTCAGAAAGTAGCAGTACATTTTTTTTTTGTCTTAGGCTAGAGATCTATGCTCTCCTCCTCTACACTAGACATGACTTAAGAGCAGCTTGAGAGTCATTGCTTTGGGTATGACAACCATAAGAGGTGTGACTGTCCACCTCCTAGAAATAAGAGTAGTGGTGGTTTCTAGTAGAGCCACCAGCTTGATCTTGCAATCCTGCAAAGTACACCCATTAATTTTCCTTTGTTCAGTTCTCCAGTAAGTTCCCCTTAGTCCATGAAATGGTCTCTTCTTTTATTGGTGAAATTCTTTCCTTCCCCTCTATTTCCCATCTATGTTCAGGAGAGATAATGTGTTATGGTACATAGACCCTTAACATTAATGTGCAACACTGAAAAAGGGAAAAGACCGATGAGTTGGCAGGGTCATTGCTGCAATGTATCTTTGTTGGGATTTGTACTTCCTTTTTAAAGAAGTAGACAATCACTCTCAGCCATGTAGTGGGGGAGTATTCAACTTTTGCCACACATCACAAAAGCACTGTTGAATAGGTTTCCATGACTTTAGCATAACCTTGCCTCATATAGTATTAATAATCACAATGGAAACACTAACAAGTGTGTAAGGTAGGACTAGCATCACCCTAGCAACAAAATATTGCAATTTGAGAGTGGGCAAAATGTGCATGTTTTTCCCTACAAAAGAAGCACTACTTTGCGGAAAGTAGATAGATAATATAGATAATTTATCAGCTGTAATATACAATTGCATTACTTTGGAAAAAAAACATATTTTATTGCCCTCCCCACAACAAGCGTGTAATAGCAGTGCAATTTTTTGCACAAGAGAGCCCAGTGAGATTTTTATAGAGCAAGGCATTTGCACAGGTCTTCTTTTAAACTCTCATCATGTGATTATTTTAGCTCAGATCAAGTTGGGCTTGAATATACAGTTGCTTCAGTCCAGCACAAAGTAAAACAAAACCAAGCCCATAATTTTCAGTGGGCATAACCATGCTTAATGCTTTGTTGGATTGTGGCCATACGATGTTAGTTATTTGAAAAACTAATTAGCCATGTGGAGATAAATAATGATTTTTTTATTTTTTATTTTTTGCAGGAGTCATTTTTAGAAGATCTGAGTTGTATTCTGAAATCAGGACAACTACCCAACTTATTTGAGAAGGACGAATTGGATAAAATTATTGTACCACTTACATCTGTTGCTGAAAGGGCTAAGCATCCCAACCAAATAGAAGATATCTACTCATTCTTCTTAGAGGTAGAATTTTTAGATAAGTTAGCCTGCTGTGATCATATCTTGCGTCTGCTCTGACTTGGGCTCCACATTTAGAGCAGGTTCCAGGGATATACCCACAAAATCCGCTTGTCTTTTTTGATGCATACTTTCTAGATTATTCAGTCTGAGAATGTGGATGTGTTGCTTGGAGATTTGAATTATCCATGTATTCATTTGACCTTTGCCCATCCTGGGGCAGATGGACACCAAGCAGGATATAACACTTTGAAAACAGTATATATAATGTGTCCTGGGCCTAAACAGTTGTCAAACCATGATAAACCGTTATAAAGCAGTAGTGTAGATCCTGCCCTGGTTTGTAAAGGCAGCTAGACCGAGGCTTTGCCAGATGGGAGGTGGCAGTTGCGAATGTCTCCCTTGATATGGCATTGCACCATCTATTTTGAAAGAAGCAGATTAGACCTATGCTGAAAAAAACCTATAATCAGCTACCATCCTTATGGATAACTATTGGGTCTGTTTCTAATTTGCCATTCTTTGTATTGTGTTGTTTTTATTGTTATATTTATTGTTGTCTTGATGCCTTTATATTTGATGTTCACTGCTTTGATACCTCTATGGAAAGTGGTATATAAATTTGAATAATACATAAATAAGTAAAATAAAACCTTGTAGTCTCTGGCAGGTATCTACCTCATGCTGTTTAATATCTACATGAAACTGCTAGTGGGGAGGGATTTAAATTTGGAAGTGTCTAGCAGGCTCATTGACTATAAATAATAAATAGGAAATGAGTATACTGTTAATGTAAATTGAGAGGAACTGTGTATGTGCACATATGAAAGGTATATGCTTTTCTTATTTTATTTTTAAAAAAAGGCATTTCTTTTGGAGAAAAATGGAGGAAAAGGAAGTTAGGATATATTTCAAATTTTATTTTGAAAAATCAAAAATTGCATCTCAAAATTGGTATCATGACTGGAAGAAATAATGTTATCTGCTATAAAGGTGGGAGACATAATCATCAGGTTTAGTGCAAACTAATTAGCTCTCCAATACCTGCTGCCACTGAATAACTTGCAGTTCAAACCTAAGCATATTGTTTACTTGGAATTACATCTCACTAATTTCAGTGGAGCTTACTCCAAGTAAATGTGCATATGATTATAGTCGAGGGCAATCAGTATGACAATCTAAAAAGTATTATATATCAGTGCAGTTTTCACACATGATTAAATCTTTATTTATTTCAGAGAGTACGTAGCAATCTTCATGTAGTCTTGACAGTAAGCGCTGCAGGACAGGTCTTCCGTCAGCGTTGTCGGACATATCCCGCCATTGTGAACTGCTGTACAGTTGACTGGTATGAAATCTGGCCTGAAGAAGCCCTTTGTCATGTTGCAAAAAGTTTCTTTAGCCAAGATGACATATTTGGAAATGAGGTAGGGTACTAGCATATTGTATCACATTGTAAACTATAACATTTTATTATTGAGGTCCAGTTGATAAATTCAAACTTTGGATGAGCTATTGCAGCCCAGTTTGCTTGGAATGTACTCCTTTCTGCTGTACCCTCAGAGCCTCACCCTCACAGGAACATTGAGGTATCTAGGCCTTATGACATAGCATCTTAGGTATATCGCCCACATTCCACATCATCAGCTGTGTGTGCCATGCTTCCCCACTCACTTACCCCACATTAGCATTCACAACTTTTCTAGATGGTTGCAGAACTAAACACTGTTCAGACATCAAATAGGACTGAGACAGATATTCTTACAGTAAATATGTTGTTGCTGTCTAAACATAATGCCCTTTGGAAGGATACTACAAAAATAGTAATGGAGATCATCTCCCATTGCTTCTAACCAAGGAATGCCTTGAGAAGATGTCAACGCATCAATGTTCATGGCTTAAGAACAGTCAGAGGAGCATGAGAATCCTTTCCATCATACAACCAGCCCACCTTCACCTCTTTAGGGTCTCAACAAAGCCTAGGAACTAAACAAGAAGCTACTGGCCCCATCTTTGCTAGGATCAACTGGGGGAAGAGCAGGGATGTCTCCAGTGAGAGCACTGATTCGGGGTGCTTCGAAATGGATGGCTGCTGGTACAATCCAAAGACATTGTGCAGCTATTCCATCTTTTTCTCCTGAACTGATTTTTTGTTGGGGGGAAAAGGGACAGAAGAAGCAGTGGGGAAATAAGAGAAGGTTACAAGTAGAAGAAGACATCTGGACTGCCATTAAAATTCTGTGAATGAGGCAGATGATTGCACAATTAAAACTTCATCTGGAAGCACCCTCACAGTCGTAGTCTGTATGTGATATGTGCTCAAACCGATAAGTACAGCCACCTAGGAAGCCACTGACAGAACAGCAGTTACAGGAAGTAAGGGCAACCATGTTTATCATTTCCAAATCTATAGGGAACTACTGACAACATTACAAACAAGGTGTTCTTAAAAAGAAACTATTTATAAATAAATAAAAGGCATACCATATATAAATGTAGTCTTTCCATTGTCATATTTCTTTTACAGAATTTCAGAAACGTGCTTGTCCACATCTGTGTTAACATTCACAAGAATGTATCTGTCATAATTGAGAAGTACTTGAAGGAAACTAAAAGGCACTACTATGTCACGCCCAACAGCTACTTGGAGTTCATAAATGCTTTTTCAACCATATTGCAGTCAACAAAAGAGAAAACTCTGAACAAGAGGTAAGAAAACACATGTAACACCTGAGCTACTGCAGTCTACCATAGCTTCATAAAGGTATCAAAATTTCAAATGCAATTGTCCAGAAGGATAGATCTCTGTGGAAGCATGTTTTTTATTTCCAGAGTTAGGCACATTAAAATTCCTGGGACCAGGAGCACTTTTTGCCAACCAGCAACATCTCTGTCTTTTCTGGATTTAATCTCAGTTTGTTCATCTACATTCAGCCAATTATTGAATTTAGGCAATGTTCAAGGGTGTCAACTGCTTCTTTGGATTTGGATGATGAAGAGCAGTAGAAATGGGTGTCATCAGCATATTGATGGCATCTCACCCCAAATCTCCAGAAAACCTCTCCCAGCAGTGTCTGAGTTCAGTGTTTACCATTGCTCTATCCTAAGGGTCTTTTAAGTTTGTATGTTTAGTCTTTCCATGAGAGTTTTAGGCTTAACTGACTGTCAGTGGAAGGCAGCTTGCCTAGGAGGCCCAGACTAACTAATATAATATTTGTCTACCTATTAATAACAATTTATGTAACAGAAAAGTCTATGCTATAATTGCATTTCAACGTTTTTTTTAAATTTTAGAGCTAGCTATCATTCTGGTTTGACAAAAATCCTGGAAGCAACTTCACAGATTATAGACATGCAAGAAGAGTTACTTGTTCTTGGTCCTCAAATAGAGAAAAAATCTAAGGTACCTTTTAATTCAGAAATGCTTTTGTTGTTGTTGTGGCTTACTGCCCCCCCCCCCCCAAATATGAAGTATCTCCTATTAGGACTCAGGCCAGAATTTAAGTTACATTTTATATAAATAAAATGCTAACACATGAGTACAATAATCATTGCAAATAATCATTTGTATGGGCATTGAAACGAGAAAAAAAAAATTATGTATAACTGAAGGAGCCAAAATTGGGTTAACAGGAAAGATATTTTAGAGTCGTAGTAGTAACCTCATTAAAGAAGTTCAGCTCAATGCATTATTGCTATGAGAAGCATGCTTTCGATTTTAGGAATTATTACAAAAAAGAGGTGAACATACCAAGTAGCATAATGTATGTATGTATTGTTTATTTGTTGTTTCAACCATCATGGTCATATCAACTTTAAAAATGCATACCCCAGCAATACAGGTAAGCACACAAAAACTACAATACAAAGAATTAAAATACAAAAGGATACTACACTAAAAAGGGTTTTATTAAAAGGTGCCCACAAATATGTAAAAGTTAGTTTTAATACAATGAATTAAAATAAGAGACACTAAGAATTTACATTAAAAGGTCCATAAATGTATAAAAGTTAATACTACTGATATATTAGAACTTCATGTTAAATTTCATCATTACAGTTCACCATATTGACCTCTATGAATCTTCTTCCCAACTTTTGGGCAGCTCTGAATCTCGCAGCTCTGTTTGTCGCAAATTTGTCAGCATCAGAGAACAAATATATAACTTTAACTTGATCATCACTGTTAGATATATCCCGTAACACATTCAAAATAAATTTTGTTCTGGGTTCAGAATACAGAGAGCAATATAATAAATAGTGGTAGAAGTCCTCTACTACTTGAGCACCACTTATACAGTACAAGTAGCATAATGACATTTTATGAATGCCCACATTTCAAATACTACAAGCTGTTCTGGTTATTCCATCTCAGAAAAAAAAATCAAAGGGTGGGGGGAGATGTCATAAGGATGGAGAAGGCAAGACAAAGACAACTAAAATGGTTGGATTGTTGGAGCATCTTTCCTACAAAGAGCAGCTAATGGCTGGGGTTAAGACTCCTCAAACAAGGAACCAGAATCCATAGCTGCATCACATCTCTAGTCACCGAAGACCCTTTCCTCCCTTATAAGCTCTTGGCGGAGAAGACAGATGGTGCTGCTGGAAGGAAGCCTTGCCAGAGCAGTGCAGGAGTGACAACCCAAGGTGCTGCCCTTTTACAAAGTTACTAACTTGCAGATACAGGTGAAGCTTTTGCACTTAGTAGGGCTGCCTCACTGTTTAGATGCTCAAATTCAGCTCAGGCCCTTAGCAAAACAACTTCCACTGCTCTTGGATGTTTGGGGAGCTGTCCCTGGTGCTGCTCAGCCACTTCATCCTTGGCTAGTTGTAACCTGTTGCAGGACTTGCATTGAGGTTGAGGCAATGATGGACTTGGCTCATCACCTCATAGGTTCATCATTGTGCTTAAACAGGACACTGATTAGCAATATGTTTAGGAGAGAGAATAGGAAGTGTTTCTGCTCACAATGTAAAATTAATTCATAGAATTAACTGCCGCAAAATGTGATGACAGACAACTTGTTAGATGGCATTTTAAAAGGATTAAATTCACTGATTTATTTATTAATTGCATTTATAGCCCATCCTTTTTCCTTCAAGGAACCCAAGATGGTAAATCTATTAACCTCAATTAAAAACAGTATACCTTTGTTTAGCAGATGCTGGGACAGACTATAGGAGATGGCTGTCTCCATCATACCCTGCTGTAAATGCTGTAAATAAATCCTGGAAATATATAAACGCTTATACATTTTCCAGGGACACAGGGCTATTCACTGTTGGAGATAAAGTGCTGGAATAGATGGAGATCTTGGTCTGATCCAGCAAGGCAGTCCCTAAGTTCTTATTGTGTATGTCATCTTTCCTATCCCATAGTGGACTTACTATTTAATTTATAATTTAATCCAGGATCTGCCTTCTGTGGATGGAAGGGTTCCACCCACAGAAGGTCCCTACACACATTTGTAGGGATCCCCCTCCACACCACAGCTCATACAATTCAGCAGGGTCCCCTGACCATCTGTGTAGGATTTTCAGGATGAAGGTGGGAGTGCCATGGCTATTAGGGGCTGAGACTCTGCATGTGTTTAATTCTGGATCCAACCCTAGATAAATTATTGCTTCAGAAATTCTGCAATAACAATATTTGACTAAGAAAACTATTTTCCCACCAGGAAATAGAAGAACTTGTGGAAAAGCTTCACAAAGATGCATTAGTAGTAGAACAAGTCCGAACTATTGTTAAACAGGATGAAGAAATCATGGTTTCAGAAACACACATTGTGGAAGAATATGCCCAGGTATAGCATATTTCTATTGTTCTTCCATTTTGCATTTGCAACTTTTTTGCACATTAAAAGCATGCTGAGAACTCTAATCAAAAGTCAGTGCTCCTACAGCACATAAAATAGCTGCTGTGGACTCTGGGAGCTAATATGATTTCTGGTCCCACCCCAAATCTGCATTGGAGATGTGTGCGTCAGCTGCAAATTACTTTGAACAATTTTTTAAAAAAATATTATATGCTTTTCAGAGCACTACCAGCAAAGCAAAATTTTTTGCACCCCATAGAAAACAAGAAGGAGCATATGAATGATCCCACAGTACAGGAAACACTGTTTGTTCAAATATGCCTTGTTTAGGTATGTTGTTAAGGAAAGAATAAAATTTTAGCTTTTCTTTTCTTATTTTTAATTTCTCCAGCAAGTAACAGAAGAACTTAATGTCGTGCTGCCATCTTTAGAGAAAGCCCTTGCTGCTCTTGATTCACTTGACAAAAGCCATATTGCAGAAATTAGGTAAGTCTATTGGTGTTAATTGGAGTTTAGTCATGGTTTCAATTCAAAACAGATTACATTTCTCAGATAATGCTCTACAAATAATGCAACAAATCAAATAGCCCCATCTTTCAGCTTTATGCATGCCAAGAATATATGAATTGCTGCATTTCGAAGCTCTTTCCTATTCATTTTCATTCATGACGATTGAGCATCATGTCAATTACAGTAAGTTAAAGTTGGTAGCTTTGAATTTTTACTTTAAAGAGCCTTTGAAGAAAGTGAGGTGAAGTGTGCTTTCACCAAACCTTAAGCTGGTTTGATTCTGTAAACGGATTTGCATTTTTCTTCACAACATGTTTCTGTCATGAACTGGCAGCAGTCATTTCAGCTATTCTCAATTCTAAATGCATTAGGCACAATCAAAAGCTCTGTGTATGTGGGGCTGTCTGTTTTCCCTGCTTGTTGCCAGGCAATGTTCCAGAATACTCTCCATCAACTCTGCTCAGTAGGAGAAAGAATTTAGAAAGACTGGTCTTGCAGCCAAGCACTGTTCCTGGGCTGACTAACGCACTAGAACTCTCTCTTGATCATCAGGACCATATTTTCCCCCTCTGGTGCCTCCAATACAGAATGAAACAGAGTAAGGGTTCTATCCAATGCCATACTGGCTGGGGGATGCTGAGAATTATAGGACTTTTTCCTGTCTAATCATGCCTAGAATTGTGTCCTTAATGTCTGGTCAGCAGTCTTTGCATAAGCAGGGCCATTCCAGCAGGTCTGGCTTCAGTTTTTGGAAGAAAAAAAGGGAGGAAGAGTTGGGCCTAGGGCTTGAACACCTCTCAAGCCCAGGCACTGACTGAGGAGGTGTGTTAACTTGCTCGGCTGCTTCATCTCACCACTCTTCTTCAACCACTTTGGGGAGAATTAGATGAGTTGCTTTTTTTCTGACTAGCATCTCAAGAGGACAGATAATTACTTCCCATGGGTTTGGCTCACTGTCACGTATGTGAGGAGCTATGTATTCTCTTCTATATTTCTGTGAATTAGAGCTGCTTGATTAAGGAGAAGAGAAATAAGAAAATAAGTCTCATTGTTTAAGATACTCAAAGAATGTCTTTGACTAGTTGGGTACCTATATAGAGAGGATTTATTGTAAGTCAAGCACATTAATTCAGTGCACACAACATTCACAAGTCATAACAAGACTGTGTCAGTCCAATGCTTATTCCTGCTAACCTAAAGGAAAGAACATATTGTTAGGAAATGGACACAATTCAAGTGATAGTTTCCCTCATGACTGTTGCACCAATTTCTCATTATAAGCTTACTTATAACTTTCTTATATATATTTCACCTGTTTTACACTAAACTGATTCAACAGGGTGTAAATGTGCATTTCATCCATCAAGCTAGTGTGCCCTAGCATATCTGATATCTATGATGTACATCACTAAAACCAATGCACTTCAAATCACACTAGAATAATAAACCATGTAGCCCTCGTAGTCTGGCTCTCACAAAAAATGTTAGGGGCAAATCTTGCAAAAGTGTATTGTTTTAACGATTTTCTTATGGTTCATTTTGTTCTGTATCATACAGAGTATATGCTCACCCTCCTCCGCTTGTATTAACTGTCATGAATGCAGTTTGCATTCTTCTTCAAAGAAAACCTAATTGGACAACAGCAAAGTTATTACTGGCAGACCCTGGTTTCCTAAAGAGGTTGATTACCCTTGACAAAGATAATCTACCAGAAAAGGTAAAGGAAAGAGGTGTGCCCAGTAGACTGAGTTTGTGCCTTCTTTTGAATATTTAGGATAGGGGGTCTTATCTCAAGGACATACCATAATTTTTATCCAGATGTCAAACTAATATTGTGAGCTCTTATTTTCCTCTTGAAATATAAAGCATATGTGAAAAAAATGATTTGGCTGTCCAAGGTGTTTGAAATGTTACTGGTGGAAACATAATATTTCTTAGACAATGTCGGTTTTCTTTTTTAAAATTTGGTTTGGAGAAAAGCATTTAGATTTTTTTTAAAAAATCTCTAGATTTCTATGCTTCAAATTATAGGATGCTACCTCTTTGTGTCCTGCATTTATAAGGGCTCAAAGAGGCAAATTCCAAATGGCCACCTAATGGCATGTAATGAGAAGCCACTGTGGGTGAATTTCCCCACTGAGTTTCTTTCTGTGGTGGTAGCCATCGTTTTGAGTATTCAAGCCACGGCGAGGGGGGCACCATAGCTTGTTGTTACATTTGAACCCAGTGGGGGTGGGTAGTTGGGGTGTTTGATAAGCCTCCTATATACTATGGGTTGTTTTAGTGTTAACCGCTCCAACAACCCACCCACACTGGGTTCACATTTAACAACAAGCTATGGCATGCCTCCACTATGGCTTGAATATTCAAAATGGCTGTCCTGTGATGAATTTCACCCATGGTGGCTTCTCATTACATGCAAACTAGGCCATTATGTTGAATGATGTGGAGTAATGCAATACATTATGTATCCAGTTCTGAATTTATCCAGTTTTTTCAATATGTGCACATGGTATTGGAAAACATAGGTAGTCTAGAGATTTTGTTGATATAGCAGCTGCACAGCAGACCAGCTTGAAAACAGATGCACAAACTAGAGTATTCTTATAGTCAGGCTGGTTCCCTGCTTTAGTTATAGAGTTCTACCCATTCCTTCCCAGTCATAAATGTCTATCTGAAAGACTCCCTTATCCCATATGTTAGGGTGACCATATGAAAAGGAGGACAGGGCTCTTGTATCTTTAACAGTTGTATTGAAAAGGAAATTTCAGCAGGTGTCATTTGTATATATGGGGAACCTGGGGAAATTTCCTCTTCATCACAACAGTTAAAGTTGCAGGAGCTATACTGCAGCTATACTGTGACCAGATTTAAAAGAGGGCAGGGCACCTGCAGCTTTAATTGTCATGATGAAGAGGAAATTTCACCAGGTTCCCCATATATACAAATGACACCTGCTGTAATTCTCTTTCCAATACAACTGTTAAAGATACAGGAGCCCTGTCCTCCTTTTCATATGGTCACCCTACATATGTACCTGCCTGTAGATTATGATCATTATGGGAGGCCCTTGTTTTGTTCCCCCAGCTAATAAGATTGAGTTGGTGAAAATTTGAGATAAGGTCATCTTTGTGGCAGCACCCCAGTTGTGGAATTTCTTCTAATAAAAAAGTTAGACTAACCCTAACCCTGATGGTATTTAGAGAGGCAATAAAATGTCTTTATTTCATCTGGATTTCAATGGTGTTTAATTAGTTTTGTAATTTTTATTTCTCTACTCTTTGCTTTTAATATTTGCTCTTAATAATTGCTTAAATGTTTGAATATTGTTTTAAATTGTTCAATGATTTTATGGTTTTAGTGTATTGTTTTACTGCTTGGGGAGTGTTTAGAGCTGAAAACCATTCTAGAAATGCTTTTTAAATAAATAAAAAGTTGTCTCCCCATTCACACCAGTGGTCCCAACTCTTCAAAATAACATGCAGGATTTCTTCCCTTTGTTATCAAGGGTTCATTCTTCCCCAAACACACTCAGGGGTCTTCCCAAAAACCTAAAGCCATATTCCTACAACAACCTCTCATAAATTAGTTTCCTCTCATATAGTCAGGAAAGGAAAAGATTTCTATCCCCCATCCCCCAAATCATCTCCAAATGATCCTTTAGTACAGCTTAGGGATGCATCCTTTCCCATATGAGGTATAATTCAGGAAATAGTAAGACTTCTGAAACCAAGCTGGTCTTGATGATGGTAATGTGGTCTTCCATGCAGGGGGCTGATCAGGTCCACAATTGATTAGCTTACTAGGGAGTAAGTTCTGTTGTACCTAGAAAGAATTGCATTTGAGTAAACATGCTTAGAACTGCACTGAATTAACCAAATAAAAGCTATCAAATTGTTAAAAGCCACCTCAAAACAACACTGTTACAAATAGAGCTTTATTTTCCATTAAAGAGCTCAAAAATCCCCCTACACTGGCCTATAAGACTTATGATTGTTTAAAGTCATTGTTTTTAATAACTGATCTGTGTTTTTTTAGGTGTTTCTGCAGTTGAAAAAATATATAAGGTCACCTGACTTCAGCCCAATGAAAGTGGGTCTTGTCTCTATTGCCTGTTGCTCCATGTGTCAATGGATTTTAGCTTTAGATCACTATCATATTGTTAAAAAGGTATATTTACACCTGCTGTTTCTGATTACTTTTAAAACATTTCCCTCAAAATAAAAGGTATTACAGGATTGTATTTCATGATGTGACATATTCTAAATAATTCTGGAATCTGCTCAGTTTTGCAAATGTATTTCCCTCAACATTATTAGAGAGATTTAAATGTATTACTTTGGGCATTCTCTTTCTAATCATATAGGGCACAATGCCTTCCTTCTGCATGTGGAAATGTACACATTCAGCTCTACAAAAGCATGCAGAAGTTATGTATGAAGTAGAAAAGCAGGGAAGGAAATGTTCCTTGTGTTAGGGATGGGCGAGTTTGTCTGGGTCCTGCACCACGAGCACTCACACCCCACTTCAATGAGCTGCGCCGTTTGAGCCCCTGCTGAGCACTTGGGAGGCTCGTGAGCCTGCCGAGCCCTCGACAACTGCCCCCCCTTTCCTCCCCTCTGCGCTCATGTTGGCAACCTCCCACTATTAGCATGGAGGGGGGAAATGTGCAATTTTGGACACTCCGGAAATCGCACGTTTCCCCTCCCTGCACCAGTGGGAGCCTTAAAGGCCCAATTAATGTAAAAGTGCCCTTATGTTAAGAAGGACTTTAAGGCCCCCATTGGCTTGGCTGGGGACACACACACACTTTCCAGAGGCTCCAGAAAGTGCACAATTTCCCCAGACACTAATGCCATTAGTGTGCCTGGGGAGATTGCACACTTTCCGAGGTCCTGGAGAGAGTGCTTTCCTGCCCCCTTTAAGGCCCCAATTGGAACATAAGGCTGCCATTAGCATGTCCAGGGGAATTGCACACTTTCTGGAGCCTCCAGAGAGCACGCTTTCTCAGGATGGACCCACACCTGATCACTTGAGGACCCTCATGAGCGCTTAGAGGTGGGTCCATGCTCACACCAAGAACACCCAACTGGGTCCTTGGGGCCAGAGGCAGAGGTGCCTGCCAGCCTCCTGGACCCAGTCGGGCACTTGCGACAACCTCACGTGTAGTGCTCGGATTTCAGTTCTGCGACAAAACCAAATGTAGATGCAGCTAATTAACAGCCAATTAACAGCCTTGTGTAGAAAAGCGCTTAGGCTGGAGTCCTACTTTACTGCATCCTTAGACTCAGGATTAATCAAGCCCTTAGCAAGAAAAAGTGTGTCTTGGCATATTATATCACAACGTTTTAGAAAAGCACTTTATGCTTACCATAAGACTGCTGCAGAAAATGGCTTCCCCGCATTTGAGCTTCCCCTCCTCCCTTGCCCCGTATTGCAACTTTTAGGTGTGTTTATTCAGATTGTGATGTCATCACATCTGGCATTTCCCCAGTTATGTGGTGGTGGGGATAGGAGAACATACAATGTAATAATGTCACAATATGGGTATGCCAAAAGAAGAACAGGAAACAGATTCCCCTTTCAACAAAATCCCCATATTAGATGTTATGTGTAGTACTGACATGATGTTTATTATGGTGTTTGTGTATATGCATATTGTATGTGTTTCTAACTTTATGGCACCTGTACCCCCTCTTATTCCAAGGATCTCAGTATAACCATTCTCCCTTATTGCTACTGAACTACAAATATTTCTCATTTCTAGTTTGTAGATCCGAAACAAGCAAAGGTAGCAGAAGCAGAGGAGCTACTAAAACTTGCACATGAAAAATTAGCTGAAAAACAAAGAAGTTTAGTCCTGGTAAAATAATTCTGTTTGTCATATGCCATAGTATTTATATTATTTGTTAAATAATATAAAATTTACATCCATCTAAATTTGGGATATATTGTTATACTATAAAGATCTCAGTTGGTGAAGAGACAAAGTCTGCTTTATCAGCTGTGTTGAAATGTCATTGTCTCTCCTGTCAATATTTTCCTTCATTCATCTCTCCTTTCACATGCCTGTGTGTGTGTGATATGTAGAGAAGGGCTTTCCTAGGATCCATTCATTCCATGGAATATTCACATCTCTCTGTATTAAACAAATCATTCACTCTTGATGTACCTTTTCAATTTTAATTGTTTTTTTCAGCATTGACACTGAATTTTAAAGAAAACATGAATACAAAGGGGTCAAGTAATAGAAAACAGAAGATAGTAAGAACGAACAATCTTCCTGAATTAACAGCTTAGAATGATAATAAGCACAGAAAATTGCAGGAAAATATGTTCTGTTCTCCTTTATGGTCTCTCTGCTCTCCCAAATGTATATATGGGTTCTACTTCTGCACAGAGCAATGACGTATCCAATGTTAGTCCTTCATAGAGCAGACCCATTGAAATAGATGTGACTTATGTTACACTAACATTGGATACAAGCCAATATTTGGATCTTACTAGAGCCAAGGGAAATAGTTTTGGCCGGAAGCCTGCCCCCAAGCTGTAGTAGTTACACTCAAAGGGACATGGCTTCTGCCTTCCTACTCATTTCCTTTTTGACCAACACAGTAGAAAGATTACACTTTTTTCTTCAAGCACCCAACCCTGAATTTCATTACTGTGGAAGCCACTCAGGGGAAGCTCCACAAATTCCCACTTTGTCCCGACAGACCATGAGGCAAAACCTTATAGGAGGAAATTTGGTTCCACCATAGCTCTCTTCCTCCAGATTCCCAAGCTTAAGAACATATGAAGACCCTGGTGAATCAGGCCAAGGTTCCATTTAGTCCAGCATCCTGTTTCCCACAGTGGTCAACCAGATGCCTGTGGGAAGCCCACAAGCAAGACATGAACGCGATAGCCATCTCCCACTGTTGTTCCCCTGCAACTGGTATTCAAGGCTTGGTGTTCCTGATCCTAAGGAAGCATGTAACAATCATGACTAGTAGCCATTAATAGACTTATCCTGCATGAATTTGTCTAACCTCCTTTTAAAGCATCTAAATTGATGGCCATGACTCCATCTTATCATTCTTGTCTGCAAAGTTCCATGTGTCTAACTCTTGCAAGTCAGTGGATGCCCTCGAGTGTCAGCTTTAACTCACAACCTGTGGTCTTTCAGGAGCTTGCCATTGTTTTAGACCATGCCTTCACCATGGACCACCGGGTACTTTCCATCATTTGCATGGTGAAACGTGGTTGAGTTTTTCTCACTTCCCCCAGACGGGTTTTTTCTCTCTCCATACTACATCTCCTCCTTTAGGAGAGGATATCAATACCCTTTTCCGAAAGAATCTCATATCCCGGTGTCCTGAGACATTGAGATTTCTATTCAAAGTATTTCACTGTCCCTAAGAGAGACAGGTGCCTTCACCCCACTTCGGGACCTTTGGGATATTAAATCCTTCATAAGATGAAAAGGTTCAGGAATGGATGCTAACATGTGACAACATCCTTATGCTCATTTACATCAGAGCTTGGTTTGCATCCATAGACTTGAAGGATTCTTAATCTCACATACCTGTTTGGCCCAAACATCACCACTGTCTCTGGAGGACCACTGCTTCCAATTCAGAGTCCTTGCATTGGCTCCCCAGGGTATTCGCAAAGTACATGGCCATCATTGCTGGACACATCCACCAGTTTGGGCTTTTTGTCTTCACTTACATAGACATCTGGCTACTCACTGCATACATGTAACATGACTGGTAGACCAAGCCACATTTCAGTTTTGCCTCAATGTTTTGGGCCTCTGTGTCAATGAGATGAAGTCTTCATTGGCACTCCCCATATCTCTGTGGATGGCTATGCATATCTGTCCTCCAATAGAGCTTGAACCGTTATTACACAACTCACACTCCTTCTCCATTATATGTGCCATTTTTGTTCTGTTCTCACTTTAGTGCTTTCTTATGAAGCCTTGGGGGCAGGCATTCCACCAAAAGCCTTTCACCTAGGCACCTCATATAAGCTACTCTAAAGTTTCTAAAGAAAGAGCTACGTACAAATATTATAAAGATTAATGTCTTTTGCTACTGTATACATTTTTCATTAGAAACCTGTTTTCCTTCCTGAAATTTCTAATTCTTCAGATTGAACAACATCAACAAAATTTAGAAGCAATGTATGGGGAAAGCATTGCTGAGCAAGAAAAGCTAGCAGCTCGAAAAGATCAGACAACTCACCGTTTACAGAGTGCATCTGTACTAAGCACAGCTCTGAAGGATGAGACGGTACTGCCTTTTCCATTCTGTTATAATACTTGGGTCTAATTAGAGTTTGGCTTCATTTTGAAAACCTGTTAAACTGCCTTTTCTGTTGAGTCTTTCCCATATTATTATTATTATTATTATTATTATTATTATTATTATTATTATTTATATAGCACCATCAATGTACATGGTGCTGTACAGAGTAAAACAGTAAATAGCAAGACCCTGCCGCATAGGCTTACATTCTAATAAAATCATAATAAAACAATAAGGAGGGGAAGAGAATGCAAACAGGCACAGGGTAGGGTAAACAGGCACTGGGTAAGGTAAAACTAATAGTATAAAGTCAGAACAAAATCAAGTTTTAAAAGCTTTAGGAAAAAGAAAAGTTTTTAGCTGAGCTTTAAAAGCTGCGGTTGAACTTGTAGTTCTCAAATGTTCTGGAAGAGCGTTCCAGGCATAAGGGGCAGCAGAAGAAAATGGACGAAGCCGAGCAAGGGAAGTAGAGACCCTTGGGCAGGCGAGAAACATGGCATCAGAGGAGCGAAGAGCACGAGCGGGGCAATAGTGTGAGAGGAGAGAGGAGAGATAGGAAGGAGCTAGACAGTGAAAAGCTTTGTAGGTCAACAGGAGAAGTTTATATTGGATTCTGAAGTGAATTGGAAGCCAATGAAGAGATTTCAGAAGTGGAGTTACATGGTCAGAGCGGCGAGCCAAGAAGATGATCTTAGCAGCAGAGTGGTGAACAGAAACCAATGGACTGATGTGAGAAGAAGGAAGGCCAGTGAGAAGAAGGCTGCAGTAGTCCAACCGAGAAATAACCAATGCATGAACAAGAGTCTTGGTAGAAGAGACAGACAAAAATGATCGAATCCTGGCAATATTATACAGGAAAAAACGACAGGATTTAGCTACTGCCTCAATATGAGGAATAAAGGAGAGCGAGGAATCAAATATAAAGCCAAGACTACGAGCTTCCTTGACTGGAGTAAACGTGTCTCACGCTTGTGTTATGCTATTTTTCATGGGTAAATGCAACTTTCCACACTATCCTTGGATAGTTACCTAACGTTTTGTGCACTTACCCCATATGACCAATACAATGCCTATTCAAGGTACATACTGATAAAGTTTACCAAGCAGCAAGTTGCTGTGAGGTGTAAATAACCACTTGATGCAGTTATCTGCAATGTTCTGCCAAGTGGTTAGAGATGAGTATACCACTCTCTTGCTTCTCCAGATTTGGCCCTCCTGTGTGGTTAACTTCTACTCACTAGTAAATAGATTGTTACAGGTGACTAGTTTACCAAGTGGTTACATGCACATCATGGCAATATACCACTTAGTAAACAGAATCCATATTCACTTTTAGCTGAGCTCCAAATAGTTCCATTGTAGATTCTGACATTTTTGTTGGGAAAGTATTTGTTGGAAAAGTTTGTGCTGGGAATCTCAGGCTTGTCTTTTGAAGCAAATGTTGGTAGATCTGCTACTGAAACATTTTTCAGCATTTCACAGGGGTGAGGTGAAAACACCTTTTGCGGGCATGGGATGGGAGTCTTACCTTTCCAGTATGTGGTAGGGTTTTTTATTTCTTTCATCTGCTTCAAGATGGGGGAAGCCATGGTTCCCCCCCCCCCAAATGCCCCTCGGAACAGCAGCATGTCATAATGTAGAGTGTCTTCAGATGAGTATTTTATCGCCTGCTGGTGACTGGCCACTCAAGGATCTTCGCAGGTCATTTTGATGACACAGCAATCTTCCTGCCCACCGCCTGCTTCTTCTGTCATTTTTTCCACCACAAAATGCTACCTGGAAAATCCATTTCTACTTAGCCTTGACAATAATTGGCATCATTTCCTGCTGTGTGCCACGTGGTCACTACTTTCTTCTTCTTTCTTCCCTGTGTGAAGAAAGAGCAAGCTGCTTGTCCCTATTGTGGGATAGAAGCAGGAGGCAACGTGACGGAAGTAAAATGTGACCTCCCCCCTCTGAAAATGCTCATAGTTTAATTCCCAGGGTCATTCTGTCTGCAGCAACACTGCCAGATGGCTGCAGCCACCATCCTGTGGCTCAAAGTAGCAGCAAGTCTTTTTTTTTAAAAAAAAAAGTAAAACAAAGTGGAAGGAAAGGAAACCACCCTCGGCTACCTTGCATTTTAAAGGTAAGACCAGCTGAAATGTCTTAGAATTCTGCCTGCTTTGTTGCTACTTCAACATGGAGGGAGAGCCATCATCCCCCCCCCCCCCATGACAGTACATTATAACTTAGCATCATCCCCAGGGACATTTTCTCCCAAGAAATGCTGCTGGACCCAGCAAGCCTTTTTTTAAAAAAAGGAAAAGGGGGTGGGGACAAAACCACCCTTATCTACCTTATATTTAAAAGGTAAGACCACCCCTTTCCACAAAAGGTCTTAGAATTTTGCCTGTTCCCCCAAAAGTCCCCAAATATGCCCCTTTTCCCAGGGGAGGAATTATCACAGGAAATTGGGGTGGGGATATTCAGTACACCTCTAATTTGATATGCCAAATCCTAAGTGACAGCCCATGACTCCTGATACAGGATGGCCTGGCCTTCACTGACAGGGATTTCACAAAGGATCAAGATGTGACTCAGGGCTCAGTCCCCAGATGTCCTTGAAGTACGCAGGCCATTTTCCAACAAATCCTGCTCTTCAAAATAATGGTTATTTATCGCCTTTCTGCCAAGGCACCCAAGGTGGTTTACAAGTTGAAAACACTTAAACAAGTTTTAGAATTTTCTCAGGCTGAATGAAAGTCCATTCAGGAGCCAATGGCAAGAGCTCCGTGATCTGAGTTTCCTCACTTTTGCGTTCCCTCACGGTATGCAAGCATTAAACAGCCACACTGAAGTTCATGGAAGGGCTGCCCCAATTGTCCTCTAAGGCCATTGAGGAACTAGGGCCAGCCCAGGACAATTTGCTGCCTGAAGCAGTACTACATGTTTTAAGCAAGCTAGCTTTTATAAAGTTCAAGTCTAACGTTTTGGCTGAAAACATATTTATTATTTTGACATCCTAGGAACGCTGGAAGGAATCTGTTAATAATCTTGATCAGAGACTGCAGGGAATTGTGGGTGATGCCCTTGTTTCAGCAGCGTGTATTGTCTACAGTGGAGTGTTATCAGCAGGGTTTCGTCAACAGATAGTGAACAAGTGTCTGGAACTCTGCAATGAAAGCAATATTTCAGTATCTCCAAATTATTCACTAGTAAACTGCATGACAGAAAAAACTGAGGTAGTATGCATAAGGATAAAAATAAGCAAAGACTTCTTAGCAAGCTCATTATTTGTCCTTCAGACTATATTTTCTACATTAGCACATTATCTGGGTAAAGGGTCCATTTCTTTTATTTATTATAATGAGGGATTATACTTTGTATTCTATGTGGTATTTTATAGGTCCGTAAATGGCAAAATGCAGGTCTGCCACTTGATGAATACTCTACAGAAAATGCTATACATGTTAAGTACGGACAACGGTGGCCTTTGCTAATTGATCCAGAAAGCCAAGCTTATGCATGGATATGTCAAATGGCAGGTAGCAAACTACGACAAATCCAAGTTACGGATGCCAATTATTTGAGAACGCTTGAAACTGCTATACGTGTTGGTGAACCAGTCCTGCTGCAGGTAGCTTTAGTTCCACTGAGGCTTGTTACTCAACTGTTAAGTGAAAAGTTATAAAGCAGTAAATGTAAATGTTGAGGCACCATGGTAAGGAGATAAAAGCATGGTAGTTTTGAAGGAGTTTATCTCTATTTAATCTTATTAATAGGCATAATTTTAAAGTTCTACTGTTGCTTTTCTGCCTCTTGCATTGGATTTCAGTTGAGAACAAATCCCGTGTAACAACTATCAAATCCCAGACTTCAAAATAAGAGGCAGTCACCCAAGGAAAGCAGCAGAATAGTTAACTGCTAAGGAAATATACAATCACCTTTGGAGCTGCCTCTGTTTGACTGAGGGGAGAGTATAGTCCAGTCCAGTGTGATTTATTTATTTAAGAAATGTCTTAGCTGCCTTTCATTACAAAATAATCCCAAAATGGGGTGCAGGCAATAAAACACAATAAAATACTACAGCATTGACACACACAAAAGAAAAAAAGCCATAACCAAATAGGGGAGAATGGTAACAGGTAAATAACCGTTTACATGATGCAGGAAGAAGAATGAGAAAGATTCAATCAAAAGTCTGGGTAAACAAATAAGTCTTTAGGTAGTGTGGAAAGCCTCATATACATGGGGTACCACTTGCATATGAGGGATCTATGTAATTCTAATGTTGACAGTGGTTTTATGCTTTTTAGGACGTTACTGAAAAATTGGATTCAAACATGAAACCAATCTTAAAAAAGAAAGTCTACAGCAAAGGAGGGCAAGAATTCATTAGAATAGGAGATTCTGAAATTGAGTACAACCAGAACTTCAGGTAACTGCTCATCAATGATATTCTTTTAATCCTGTACTTTTTAAAAATTTAACCTAACAATGACCCTGTTCAGAAGACACACTAAGCCATAATGGTTTAAGCGTTTTGAGCTAAACATTATGGCTTAACGTGTCAGGTGAACAATGATGTAACAAGTTGTATGTACCATTCCTAACCATAGTGGCTACATAACCATGGTTTAAACATGCTCACTAACCATTTGGTTCAAAAGGGTTAGTGGCCTTACCATGCTTTAGTGTGTTTGTTTGAACAGGCCCTCTGAAAAGCATTAGACGGAAGGGTCCTAGCGCTAACAATCAACAGGCATTGATTCTACAGTTATTCCATCTTCCTTAAGGTGTTTTTTCTAGTTAGAAAGAAGGCTGAAGAAGTGGTGGGGAACCATGGGAAGGCAAAACATTGAAGCTTATATCATTTGGACCCATAATAAAATTCCATGGAAGAGGCAGGGTGATTGCATAATAAAAGTCTCATCTGGAAACACAGTATTTCTTTTATGTTGTATGTTTTTTGAGGATGGCACAGTATTTTCTACTGGAAAAACAAAGTTTTTCCGGATCTGAGGATCAGGAAATTCATAAATGTGTTGCCACACGGAAAGGAGTGTAAAGTTGTAATGTGAGGGATAGGGACTTTGTGTTCTTTTATATATGATGGCAAATCCTGGCAAATGGATAGAAGCTTTAACTTCTAAATTAGTGGTTCCCAAACTTTTTCAGGTAACTGCCCCCTTAGTTCCACAAACTCATGCTCAATGCCCTCCTACCCTACACTATAAAAATCATTATTCAGAATAGCGGTTTTCAATGACCCACAAAGGAAGATAATAACAATAAAATTCAAAACAGTAATTGAATATTTATTCAAAATGCATTTTTTAGTTTATTCAATTAAACATAATTGATGAACTTGATCCAGTGATATCATCTTTTCAAAGTCTGATAATCATTTAGCAAGAATATTAGATATCACATTTAGTAACTAAAGAGTACCTCACTATTCTGTAAATTCTTAATGTGATGGATGGGCTTGATGAAGGGTTACCAGTTTCCCAATGTCTAGTTTAAAGTCACTTAACATGAGTTCTAAATCACCACGTTTAGTAATCTGGAGTCGATTTCTTTGCTTGGAGAGAAGTAGGCAGACCACACTAAAACCACATTCCACCAAATATGATGTTGGAAATGCAACCAGGAGCTTCTGAACCACTCTCCATAGTGCAGGATAGCGATCAGAAATTTCCTTCTGTAACCAAAACTCCTGGTATGGAAAATACCACCTTGAGCGCCCCCGCCGCCACCCCTTTGCCTCTTAGCACCCCCCTATGCAATCCCACCGCCCCAAAGGGGGTGGTAACACCCACTTTCTAAATGAAGTTGCAGTCTGAAGCAAAGTTAAAAAGAATGAATGGTGAAGTTAAAATAAATTCCTTACTGTCCTGCATTAAACAGACATCTGATGGATTTTAAATGAACTAGTGATTATTTTAATGATGTTGGGAGTTTGCTAGGGAATGCTGCTCTTGTAGAAAAGATTGTTAATGGTCCAGAATGACTGGTTAATGTTCCTTAATGTTGCCAAGACATAATATATATTTAGGACGCAACCCTATGCATGTTGAGATAGGAAAAAGTCCTACAACTCATAGAATTCTGTGAGTTGTAGGACTTTTTTTCTGTCTAAACATGTTCCCTGGTAATATATGCTTAATGCCTGCTGCTGAGGCTAATTTTCTCAGTTTGGTGTGAGAAAGTATTCACAAATGAATTAACTCTCCCTGCTGTCCAGGAAAGGCAGGGATCATGTGACAACAGCTCTATTTAGCCTTTGTATTTTCCCAGATATATATCTACTCCTTTGTATGCTGTGATTCTTATTTCTACTTCTTTTGGGTCCTTATTGTTCTCCCCATTTTTTTTTAAAGAACACAAATTTAACTTCTTTTAAACCAAGGCTGCCCTTGAAGATGGTTCAGAAGCTGCACCTTATACAAAATACTGCAGCCAGATTAATAACTGGAACCAGGAGGTCTGAGCATATGACATTAATTCTGTCACGCTTGCATTGGCTGCCTGTATGTTTCCAAGCCCAATTCGAGGTGCTGGTTTTGACCTATAAAATCTTACATTGCTCAGGACTGCAATACCTGACAGAGTGCTTTTTCCGACCTGAACTTATCTGGACTCTACGATTCATTACTCTGAATGCCTCCTTCAGGAAGAGGCTCGGAAGGTGGCAACAAGGGAGAGCGCCTACTCACTGGTAGCCCCCTGATTATGGAATGAGCTCCCCATTGGGGCCTGCCTGGCCCCAACACTGCCATCTTTTCGTGGGCAGTTTAAGTTTCTCCATTACTCCCAGACATTTCATGGCATAGATGGTGCATTTATGTGAGCTGTTTTGATTGAATCTAGTATTTTATTGAAATTGCTTAGCTGTTTAAATTGTTTTAAATTTTGTATGTTAAATTTTTTATACTATGTTTTATTTTTGCGAATCGCCCTGAGAGCTTTGGCGATTGGGCAGTATTGAACTAACAACAACAACAACACAGAAGAAATTTTCATGGGAAATGGCCAGTGTTCCATTCTCACCCATTAGTGTTCCACATTTTTACCTCAAAGGTGTAGCTATAATTAGAGATTTGTTTCCTTCTGAGTAATGTATGCTGCATCAGGAACCTCCTTCTGTCATTTATAGATGGTTACTGTTGTTTCAGATTATACTTAACAACACGGAAAGCCAACCCACATTTTCTTCCAGCTGTGTGCAATATTGTGACGATGATAAATTTCACTGTAACATTCCAAGGTTTGCAAGATCAGCTTTTGTCTGCTGTTGTAATTAAGGAACAACCTGAGCTTGAACAAAAGCGTTGTGAGTTGCTGGAAAGCATATCTACTGACCTAGTAACGCTTCATGAACTTGAACAAATATCACTTAGACTTTTGCAGAAATCAGAAGGTAAATACAAAGTTTACATTTAAAATCCTTAAATGTCATCCATTTGTTTCGAACAAAGCATAGACCCCTGTCACTAAATAGGATACTAATTAGTAAAAATGCAGCTGTTTGGATGCTGCTGGGGACCAGGAAGATGGAAAACATAACTCTGATTTTGTGCCAACTGTGCTGGTTGACAGCAAGCTTTCAGTCCCAATTCAAAGTGCTGGTCTTGAGCTTTAAAGTAGACGTACAAAACTAAAAGTGAATGGGGGGCGGGCGGGCAGATGACTCCACATCCAGCCCTCGCTGGGCTGTATGACATCAGGTGATGTCAGTGTTTTCTTTTCAATGTTTCTGATGTTTCTTCTTCCTTTTCCCCATCCCATCCCTTTTTCCTCTTATGTCTTGCCTGATTAGATTGTAAGCATGAGTGCAGGCACTGGTGACTAGGTTAGCTGGTGCCTGAAGAGAGGCTTCTCTCTCTCACTCTCGCTCTCACGCTCTCTCCCCCTCTCTTTTACACCCACCCCCACCCACCCCCACGCACCCCTCACATTAAATAAATTAATCCACACACAGAGACATACTGCCTTTCTCTCTGAATAACAAAAGAAACAGAAACTCCACTTCTTTGCTGCAGAAAAAGTTCTCTACTCTTATTGTTGAAGAGAAGGTGAGAACAGTGCAAACTAATTTCCCTGATTGGCTGGGCCATGCTTAGACACCCATTTCTCTGCTCAGTCTTTGGTACGCCTGTTTGTTGGGGGCAGGTGTGTGCAGCTCTTTTAAGCTTTTTTTTGGATGTTTATTTGTTTTGTCTTTGAGGATGGGATGAAATATGCCCCAAATATGCCCATCCAGGCATTGTGGTTTTCTCCAACAACCTCCCTGTCTGCCACTATGCCAAAAGCCTTTGAAGTCAGATTCTGTCCAATACTTAAGAATTCTGCCTTCCATGCTACTGACATAATATCGGTGGACATTTCCCCTGTGGCTCTAAGAGCACATGGCTGCTGCTGACTTAGGTCATACCACTTCCTGGAAATGTATAGTAAAGCAGGTGCATGATAAGATGTTATCGTTTGGGGTGTTTCTGTGCCCTCTGCCAGTAGCAATTAAAGAATCAGAGCTATTTGTAGGGAAATGCAGAGCACAATAATGCCATGTCACTTGTTTCTTTTACCAGATTCACGCACAGCTGCACTGACTAGACCACACTGTTAAGCAATTTTCAGTAAATGTAGAGTGGTTATTTGATTTATTGTATACCACAAATGAAGTGAACTTTCTTTAATTTCTAGGGCATCTTTTGGATGACCAAGACCTCATTGACAATTTGCAGAGAACAAAAATCACTTCAACGGAGATTTTTGAGCGTGTAGAAGCATCGGCAGCAACGGAAGCTGCAACAACAGCATTGTGTGAAATCTATCTGCCTATTGCAACTCGTGGTGCTGTGCTCTACTTCGTAGTATCAGATCTTGTCTACATCAACTATATGTATCAGTTTTCACTGGAATGGTTTCAAAAGGTTTTTACAGACTCCATAGATAATATCAGCAAACAAAAAAGTGAGACTTCTCTGAGTGCTTCAAGTTCTTCTAGGCCTGGATCATTTCGAGTCCATAGGAGGCAAAGGAAACTTTCCACCATAGAAGACAGGGAAGAAAGTGATAGTGAGACAGACCAGTTCAAACGTCATATCAATGAGATAATTGAGAGGCTAACACATAAAGTTTATAAGGTACTTATACCTGGATAAATTTCACAAATGATTTTCGGCCAGTGACTTGTATAATGTATTTGCAAAGTATAGTGAATTTTCATTTCTTATTCCCACAGTCGGTTTCTTCAGCCCTGTTCAGTGAACATCAACTATGTTTTGCTTTTCTGCTATGCACAGCAATCATGAAAAATAATTGTGATATATCCAAGGTTACTTACAACCTTGGATTTATATCAGAGGATCAATGGAACTTCTTCCTGCACTCTAGCATTGTGGCAAACCTTATGGACATACAAGACTCAGGAAATATTGGTAAAAATTAACATTCAATAAATAAATATATAGGTCAAAATGTGCTTTCATAAAGATATATGTACATTATCACTGAGTGAATACATGGTATGCATATAAATCAGAGCAGACTGTGCCTTGAAACTGGACTTGTAAGGCTAAACACGCAGGCCTGGTTGAGGATTGTGAAATATTGGATTGGCATCCTCTATAAAGCGGATAGTGGTAGCCTGATTTTTCAACTCCTCTCCGATTCAGTTATGTGTTCAGGGATGTTAGACTTCTATGCCAAATTAAACTCGCTCGGTCTAGACCTTTTAAATCTCGGTATGTTAAACCAAACTGAAGCTTTCAGGGTCATTAGAGAAAGAACTTTAGATGTCGAGTATCAGGAACTCAACAGTGTAGCAAATACCTCATGCTCCCCACTATATTTCCATCTGCCTGTTAAGCCTGGTAAAATGGCACCATACTTACAGCTGCTGTACAATCCACAATTGAGGAGAGCGTTTATGTTAGCTAGGTGCAATGCCCTTCCCTCTGCATTACTAACGGGGAGGTTTAGAGGTATACCATCTTCAGCCAGGTTATGTTTATGTAGTGGGGGTTGCGTTGAGACTCATGAACATATATTTTTACACTGCCCTCTCTACGTATCCCAACGGCAGAGATATCTGAAAAAGATCTTATTAAATTGTCAAGGATCTGCGGGGGCTGACACTCTGTGGACCCTATTATCTGCGGAGGGGTGTGTGTGGAAATGCTTGAAAATGTTGCATTATTTGCCCATTATGTAATGACCTATCAAAGACTAGGAGCTACACCCAGAGGCATGGTGGAATAGTCAGCAGGGAGATTAGTACTGTCTACTATACTAGCAGGCTGAATTGCACAATGTAAGAGTACTAGTCTGTCTGGAGGATGTCATGATGTTTTTGTATGGTTTGTGGTTGTTTTATGCCAATAAAAGTATATTGAATTGAATTGAACAGAGCAGAATTCTCAAAATAAATAAATAAATAAATAACCATACGCCCACATGATTCCTTAAATATTTTTATGTTCCTACTGGTTAATTTTTCCTACAGAATGAAATTTGACAATGATACAAAACTGAAACAATGTGAGGAAATGTAATCAGTTGTTCAGTTAATTTATTTTAACTTTTGTATTTTGTACAAATTAGATCTATGTTTGTTACTCGAGTCATTTTCTAATCTTTTATAATAGAATAAATTTGTTCTGTATTGGAAGAAAAGCTCTACAAAAAATACATATACCATTGTAAATGGTTGTTAAAAATTACAAATAGTTTTATTAAGACAGTTAAAATATTTCTAAACATGATGTTTGTTAACCCCTTTTTATTTTTCAAAAAAGTGTTAGGCCAATACAACAAATTACCAAAAAAAGATAACAATACAATCCTATGTATGTCTACTCAGATGTAAGCCTCACTGAGTTCAATGGGGTCTACTTGCAGGAAAATGGATATAGGATTGCAACATAAGGGCACAATCCTATGGCCCCTAGACATTATCTAATGGGCCATAGGATACTGGAGATTTTCATGTCAGCAGCCATAGACAGAGCTACGATTTCGGAGGTGGAAATCCCTGTGTCTCCCCTCTCCCTCTCCTCCTTATCTGCAACAACAATGTATCCCCCTAGGGGGATGAGCATTGGGGATGATGAGTGTTGAAATGGGGGGATTTGCTGCTGGTCAATTGCAGTATGTACCTGTAGTTTTAGAGTTTCTATTTCTATTCTGCTAATGACTCATCACTCAATCTGAAGCAAAGGCTTAGTCCATCACTCTCCAAATGACATAGCATCATTCACAGGCTTAGTCCATTATTGCCAAGGAGAAGAAAATGCTGCTGTCTCTGTGACTGGCTGCAATGCATGCTGGGAGCTATTTGACTTCTTTGCCTCTTCCTACTTGCGCTGTGCAGAAAATGGCAGATTGTACACAATATGGCTGCCATGCTTTGGAATTCCGAATCCAAAGCTTGCACAGCCGTAGTGCAATCCTATGCATATTTCGCCAGAAGTAAATTCCATTCTGTCCAATGGAACTTCTTCCCTGGTAAATGTTTAGAGTTGCAGGTCATGAATAGTTGTTGTCAGGGATTATTTCGGCCCTGTCTAAAGGGAATGGTGAACTAGATGGCCTACTAAGTTCAGCTTAAATTCTGAATTTAACATGTGCTTGATTCCTCTGCATGATAATGTGTTGTTGTTTTTACAAAAATTAAAATGAAGTGGAAATAGAATTGCTGGATATGCTCATGTGATGTATGTAACAGATAAAATAGCTTGAGTTTAAAAAATAATTTCTCCAAGTCCTTTTCAGCTATTGATCAAGCTAAAAGAATAGGGCTATATTTATCCACTGGGGTGAAAATCTAAAAAACAGATGTGTGTCCCAATTAAATGCTGCTGCTGCTGCTGCTGCTGCTTCTCCTTCTTCTTCTTCTTCTTCTTCTTCTTCTTCTTCTTCTTATTATTATTATTATTATTATTATTATTATTATTATTATTATTATTATATTAGGTTCATGTGCATTTATGAAAACTCCTCCACTCCACTGGATTACTGAAATTATGTGGAAAGAATGTCAGTACATGAGCAAACACATGCCAGCATTCAGTCTATTGTGTGATTCGCTCTCATCAAATTGTCAGCAATGGAGAGCTTTTCTAAACACTCAGGATGTATATTATCTGATTAGTACATCTTATAGACCTGTGCCACGACATCAAGGTAAGTGCTAAAATGTAAAGAAAATAATTTATTTAGTTTTAGCATGCCATTCTAACCTGTGGTTAGAAACTCCACCCCTTATTGTATATTTGCATTTGTTGTGCAAGTTTATGTTCCTTTTTGTTTTGGTTATTTGGGGAAGACTTCCATTTTCTGAAGAAAGCCTTCTTTTCTCTGATAGCTTCCTAGACACTGCTTTAGTCTTGGACTTGATGCTACATTCTAGATGAGCTTCTATTATTCTGATTTTGAGTAGCCTCCAAGCATTGTGGAAATATTTAACTCTCTTGATTCCTCCTTTCAGCTTCCTTTTACCAGTCTCCTCATTTTAGAGAAGTTTCTTCTTTTGAAGTCAAATGTGCCTGTTGGACGTCCTTGGCAATTTTACATTTAAATGTAGTTTAAATTTGATAGCACTGTGGTCACTGTTTGCAACTGGGTTGATAACACTCACATCTTGCACTGGATCCTGAACAGTACCACTTAGTATCACTTAGGACTAAATCCAGCAGGCTGTCTTCATGGGGTTTTTCCTGTGACTTGGATGTGTTGCGAGGTTCCTTGTGGCACGTGACATCGTGGCCGGTGTGCTGCCAACCAGCTGCTTCTGCCTGGAAAAGCCGCAGTATCAGAGAGACTTTTTACTCCATTCTTTTTAGTTAAAGTGGCTCCCAGGCACTTGATCTGCAATGTACTCCTGTGCCTTCGTATTAAATCCTGGATGTGCCTGTGCCCTGGCTGTGACATGGGCTTGGCCTTCCCCATTCATTCCTTTAGCATTTCCATTGAAAGATATCTACGATTTCCTGTGTTAATTAACTCTAGGACTTTGGTAATTTGCATCTCTGATGTGTTCTAAGCTGCCCAGCTCCAGAGTTGCAAAGGGACTTTGTTAAGTCTCCTCTGTGATGTGGTGTTAACTCCGGAGCTGTGCTGCTCCAGATTTGCAAAGGAACTGTGTTAATTCGCTGGTGCAATACTTTTTGGAGAGGGGTTTATTTGTGCCCGTTGGGTGCTCTCATGGGGAGCCAGTACTGTGGGTTAATTACTCCCCATTCCCATTCATTAAACTGTAGTGACAGGGGAAACTTGGAGGGGGGGTATCAAGCCTCTCTGAATGATGTTTCTACTCTGCCGCTCCCCCCACAAAAGTATGTCTTTAATGGCACTGAAAAGCTGGGTTTTAAGGACAATTGGATCCACTGTGATGGAGCGGAGCTGATTTCAGCATACTGAAATAACAATGTGTGCTCCTTCCATGCTCGCAAATATGAGGCCCAGGATTGCCTCCCCCTTTGATCAGTTCCATAACCATTTTAGGGCCAATGTAAGATTCCTGGGGCTACTTGTGTGAAAAAAAAAGTCCCCTTGTTCAGCCCATCATACTACAGTCTTGTGAACAGGTCTTTTGAAACGGATACTACGCATATGAACAGACCACTCATGTGAGCCGTCATTTGCTCAGGTACATCTGCAGCAGGACTATGTCCATCCCTGCTTCATGCCTGATAGAAGGGGAAGGGCAGAGGAATCCTACAAGAATAGGGTAGAAAGGATCCATAGCAGAAGAACCACTAAATACAAAGTCTTGCTGGGCTCACATTGACAGGACAGAAGCTAAGGTCTGGTGACTGGAGGAAACTGCCAGGGCTGGCATACTGCCCTCTCCCCCATTACAGTGGTATGTTGGGTAATAGGAGGTCTTTGGATCTGGTGGGTCCAAAACTTCCCCTGATCTGGCCCTAACACATCTGGAATGCCCCCTTTTTGCTCTCCCCTCTGTTGGAAGCAGAGGAACAACAGACACTGGCTTTTCTGCAGGAGACCTTTGAGGGTGGACTTCCTTCTGCTTGTACATGGAGAGATCTGAAAAATCCTCCAAAGGACCATAGGCTTGCACCCTCAATTAACTATTATTTGTGTCCTATACAATGTTTCCCTGATACCTGTAATTAAAATATTCTATCATGTAGCTTATGAGTGCTGTAGGAAGTTACAGATTAGTTGCAACTTTTGTATAGTATAAGGCTTTCAGTAATGTAAATCATTATTTAAATCATTTCTAGACTCACAATTTGAAGTACTGAGAAAGAGTGATGATCAGGCCAGTACAACTTTGCATTTTCCTTGGGAGAAACTTTCTTCATTTGAAAGACTTATATTGGCAAGTAAAATAGAAAGGATCTTTAATATCATGACTACGTTAAGTCCAATTTATTTAAACGGCTCTATTTTAAGAATGATTAAATCTGGAATCAACCCAATCTAAGGGTGACCTCCCACAAGTAGATAGTCCTGCCAATTCTGTTGTGCAAAGAGCACCCACCCATGCACGATGGAGATTTCGTGCTTCCAGAAGCAATCTAAAACAAGTTAAGATGAGCCACAGTGATTGTGTGAACCCAGTCAACATGCTATTACTCTTTCCTGCTAGCTTTATCTTGGTTTCATTATGCACAGTTTTTATTCATTGTTCTATTGTTTGTATATTATGTTTTCAATGTATTCTACACCACCCAGAGTACCTGGGTTATTGGGTTGTTTAAAATTATAAATAAATTACAACCAGGGAGCTTTCAACTAGACATTAAGAAGATATTCCTGACAGTGCACATTGGTGGAGGCTGGTTGCTCCAATGTTAGAATTGGGCAAAAGGCAGGATACAAATACATAAATAAATAAATAAATAAATAAATAATAATAATATAGGGTCGTGAATTAGCTCCAGGTTTCAGTCAGAATTCTAAAGGAGGTATCCAAGGTGTAAAGCATCTTGGATGCCTCCTTTTAGAGTTCTGACTGAAACCCGGAGTGGATTCACTGCCCCACTGTCATTGGACCCACCATCCTCCACTGGTAGACATTGCTCAACTGTGTACAATGATGGTGGACTCTCCTTTGTTAGTGACCTTTAAGCAGAGGCTGGATGGTCACTTATCAGGGATGTTGTAGTAATGGATTTCCTGCATTGGCAGGAAGTTGGACTTGATGACCTTAGAGAACTTTTCAACTCTGATTCTGACCTTCATGTAGTCAGCCAGCTATATTATCATTTATATCCTTGGTAGATTAAAGTTCTCCGGTTAGAAAATTTAAACAGTGCAGTGCGAGCATTTGTAATTGAGAAATTAGGAACCAGCTATCTTCAAACTGGAGAAATGAATCTGAAAGCAGTATATGAAGAATCTGATTGCACAACTCCACTAATTCTCATCCACACTCATGGTGAGCATTGTATAGATAAATAGTGATGATAAGAAAATTGGTTTCTGAATTATTCTTTATACTTATATGCAGTGGCATGGTAGAGCCAGGGCTCGCCAGGTCGAAGCACCGGGAGTTTCTGATTAGCAGGGACAATCAAGTCATCTGCCACCCAGCTCAGGCTTCCTTCTTCCCTCTGAGCTTAGCCATAGCTGGATTAGTGTAGCTGTGATTGGGCAATAGCATCTCCAGCCTCAAGCGTGAATGACAGGAGTTCACGTTCCGTGGCTGACTGTGGATTATGTTACCACTGCATAGTAGTCCATGATGGTTATACGCATATTGCTGCGAGGGAGCGCAGTTATGACATCACTGCAGTGTAGTCCAGAGTTTTTGGTTTTAAGGAAAATGCTGTGAAGTATTTAATGAAAATAAGGATACTTTACTCCATTAAATATTTTCTACATTTAGGCCGGATCTACACTATGGCTTTAAAGCGCTTTATAACAGTTTTATAGCGCTTTAAAGCAGTTAAAGCTCTTTATAACTGCTATAAAGTGCTTTAAAGCAGTAGTGTAGATCCGGCCTTAGCTTACCTTTGGACCTCACTATTTACAATCCACCCACCACCCACATATGTACTGTATATAAACCTGAAAATCCCCATAATACTCAATGCATCTGATGAAGTGGGCTAAAGTTACAGTCCACAGAAGCTTACGCCAGAATAAGTTTGTAACCTTCAAGGTGCTACAAAACTCTTTACTGTTTTTCCTCATAATGAAGTTTCTTTGAGTTGATGCTCATGCTTGCCTTAGGATTGATCTCTCCATCATTCAGTTTTTTATGCCATTGTATTAATAATGCCATAGTTAGGCTGACCAGGTACAAAACAAGACAGGGCTCTCATACCTTTAATAATTGTGCATATGGAATTTCATATGAGCAAGAATGTAATACAAGCTAAATCTGCTGAAATTCATATGAGCAAAATTGTCATACAAGCTAAACCTGTTAAAGATTCAGGAACCCTGTCTTCTTTTTCACCTGAGCATCCTAAATATACTGTGCTCTGCTAAGTCTCTGTTCATAATGTGTGTGTGCTGTAGTGGCTAAAGTTTTGGACTGGGAGTCAGGAGATCCATGGAAACCCACTGGGTGACTTTGGGCCAGTCACAGACTCTCAGCCCAACCTATCTCACAGGGTTGTTGTTGTGAGGATAAAATGGAGAGGAGGGTTATGTACACCGCCTTGGGTTTCTTGGAGGAAAAAAGGCGGGATATAAATGCAATAATAAATAAATTACATAATCCCAATAATTTCATTGGCCCAATATATGGAGGTGTCATAATTATAAATAAATTTAAAGAGAGAACGTTTTTGGATGTGGAAATAAAGCAGTATTGTTACACTTATTATACAGGCGTGGACATTGCTTCTATCCTGCTACGTTTTGCCCAAGAAATAAAAGGACGTACAGAACATTTGAGAATGATGTCTCTGGGACGAGGTCAAGGAAACAAAGCTGAAGAATTGATATATAAAGCACAGCTACTGAGTGGACAGTGGGCATTCCTCCAAAATTGTCATCTTGCAGCTTCATTTATGCCTAGACTCTGCAAAATTGTTGATTCGTAAGTGCTGTTTCCATTTCTTTATATATACAATTTATTTTCAGATGGATACAGGACCAGAATAGTCTTAATATATCATGTGCCTTGTGACTAGAATCGAGGGTGTATGTGAACCTCCCCCAAAAGCCCCATAGACATTCCCTTACCTGACAGAACTGCAGATATTTCTTGGCTATGGCATCTATTATAAAGAGGCATCTATTTTCACAGCTGTCCACCAGTTCTTCTGAGCTATCCTGCAGCTGTATTAAATCGCTTCTAGAGGCTATTCTGATCACCACTCAGTTAACAGGAAGCAGATCTTGCGGAGCAATTTTCTCCACTTAGATCCCCAAAGAGGCGTATGATAGGGAGAAACAGCACCAGTAGTCAAAAGCAGTGGTTGACATTGAGAGATCCCATAATTGGATCTTGGTTCCTTATAGAGTAGTCAGCTGTTTCCTTTCCAAGTGTAGTATGTTCTGCCAGTGTTTGCCTAATTCCGTTGTCCTTTAATTCTCACTACTACTCATTTTGACAGTTTACACTGGCAAAGATAGGCATCATTTCCATGGTTGGGGCAGCTTGCAAAAGGGAATTGACAGGCACAAATATTATTGCTGCTGTCACCATGAAAGTTTCTCCAGACGCTGTTTGGATTTGCGAATTGGTCATTGACTTGGTGGTGAGATGCAGCTGCACTAAATAGGAGATGAGTAACTTTTTATATGTGAGGGGTGATGAGATATAGATGCCTTGGTAACAGATGTGGGGTGGGGGACAATTGTTGTTATACTGTTTCTTGTAAACTCTTAAACAGGTGAATTCTTGGTTAAATAGTAGTGAACTTTCTGCAGTGCAATGTCACATCCTGCTTTCCAATAGTAATGTTGTTACAAAACTGATTCTATCCACAGGTTTACCCATGCAGAGATAAATATGAACCCAGAGTTTAGACTATGGTTAAGTTCAACACCAGATACTTCTTTTCCTGTGCCTATCTTGCGCAAGGGGCTAAAGGTAAGACTTCCAAGAATCCCTACAGTCAGAGGGATGATTCAAATCATCCCTACAAACTTAGGGTGAATAATTCAGAAATCCAGCTGGTCCCCGAGTAGAAAAAAAGTACTTACTATGAGCTGAGTGGTTGTGTACATAAATTCATTTGTATTTAGAAAGGTATTGTAAAAACAAATTGGATAAACAACAAAGTTCACAGTTAAAATATTAAATCCTGTTGTTTCCAATGGGACTTGAGCATGCTTAACTGTCTCCGCATTGCATCCAGGTAAAAAGTAGCCTCATTGTTTCAGTGAACTTCCATATAATGAAATGCATTTATGATCAGTTTGTGATTCAGTTAGAGATACAGATATATCTGCTGAAGTTGACTTGTTTTATTCAGAAACTGCTTGCTTACTTTCTACAGATAATAATAGAACCTCCCCAAGGACTAAAGGGAACATTACTTCAAACATTTGGGTTAAGTGGTACAGGATTGGTAACAGAAGCTGTATTCAACAAGACTACATGTGGGCCGTCATGGAAAAGGTTACTATTTAGTCTGTGCTTCTTCAATGCTGTAGTCCATGAAAGAAAGAAATATGGAGCTTTGGGCTGGAATATTCCATATGAATTTAACTCTTCAGATCTAGAGGTAAGAGGAAGGATCAAAGGGAAGTATGATTATAAATTAAAATATGTTGTAACTATAGAGTTGAATCTGGATTTATTATCCTGGATTGGGAGCAATTTTCGGGAGAGAGATGGGACCACAGTCAGAGGGGGGATTTGGCAAAGATCAGCAACTCCCTCATTTAGCCAGTGGGAAAGCTCTGCTGGATCAAAAGCCTTCCGCTGATGGAAATTTAGGATATTTGGCTTCTTTTTCTCAAACAAGTCAGCTCGGGGAACCCATGGTTGGTTGTTGGGTTGTTTGGGGTGCTAAACAAGCCATGCTGCATGGTTAACAAGCCACCCTGCAGAAGATGTCCTGGGTTTGGATAACACGCCCACCCACAGTTCAGCAAACAACCTATGTTTCAAAACAACCCATATTCAGCCACTGAGTATGATTTAGCGTGCTGTGTGAACCCAGCCATAAAGTCGAGCATCTGGGTAGAGAAGAGGCACAAAACCAAAGCCCTGTTGGGCATGTTAAGCTAGCTGCATGGGTTGAGTGGTTTTTTGGGGGTGGGTGGGTGGATCTCAGCCCTTCCCCTCATGTTAAAAGGGGAAAAAAGGACTCTGATGACTAGAAAGAACTACAGGAGTAATATTAAGTCAGTACTAAATATTTTTTCCTAATTTTAACCTTTTCTGCACAAGATTTCCATCAAGATGCTGGCGATGCTTCTTGAGAAGCAAAAGAAGATTCCTTGGGCGGCACTGTATTATTTGACTGGTGAAGTAGTATATGGAGGCCGTGTCACTGATCATTGGGATCGTCGGTGCTTGCTTAGCATTTTAGACCATTTTTATAACCCTTCTGTATTGCAAGAAGATTTTGCTTACTCTAGTGACTGGGTAGGAGAAACATTTATTAGTTGAATATTTACAACACTTTAATAACCAGTATCTACAATTGTTGAGAGAACTGGTTATGTTTAGCCTGGAGAAAATTAAATGGGAACATGGTATCGGTCTTCCAAGTACCTGAAGGAGATGATGGAGCAGATTTTTCTTTGCCGCTTCAGAGGGCAGGCTGAGGACCTATGGACAGAAATTGCAGGGGTGCAGATTTTAGCTAAAAGTTTGGAGAATGTTCCTGACATTATGAGCAGTTTGACAGTGGCACAGGCTGCTTTGGGAGATGGTGGGCTCCCCTTTCTTTTCCTGGAAGAGCTTAAGAAGAGTTTGCATGGCCATCTTTCAGGGGTACTGTTGTTACTTCCTACATTGCAAATTCTACATTGAGTATGGGATTGGACTAGATGATGTTCAATGTATTTTTCAACTTTATGGTATAGGTTGATTTGGTCCGAATAGAAAAACATGGTTTTCAGCTATGCACTTGTGCTTTGCCCCTCCTCTCTCATATTTTGCGCATAAGCTGAAAGCATCCTCTTTTGTTGTCTGTAAGTAAGGGCCCAGAAGCCATTACACACACTTTAGCAATTTGGGACATTTTGGTCCCAATGACTTTCCCTACTATTTGTTTTGCATTGTTGGCTTCAAATTGCACAAACATGGTTATCTGTGATCATCCAGTGTCTTTGTCTCCAGGCTAGAGAGTGGGAGGCAGGGCTAAAAGGAGGAAAAGACAGAACCAAATGAGAGAAAATTCTTGTCTCTGAACTCCGGTGTATTTTAAAATGGGTTACTATTAAAATTGAATGTGGGAGCTCTCAACCACCTATTGTATATAAGAGAGGAGAGTGCAGGAGTCCAAGACTTCATCCAGCTTGTGCATGTAGCAGAGACCATAGTTTTATATTATGGTCCATAGTGTTGTTTTGGCCTCTCCCTGTCTGATAGTATTGCTTCATGCCAAACAATGAGAGAGATAGAAGGGTATTTCCTTCCCCATGACTGGCTGTGCTTCCTCCCCTTCTGCCCATGATCCACTTGGGCAGGCATGCGTCACTTGCTGGCTTCTGTTTCTTGAGACTCAGCCCTACTTCTCCTTCATACAGTAGCTGTGATGGTTTATGGAGCCAACTAGAGCTTTTGCCAGCCGAAAAGCTACCAGGAAGAGAAGTTAGCTATAGAAGCCACTGCTCACTCCAGAACACCCCCCTGCCCCGAACACTCCTTCCAATGTACAGACATCCTGCTTATGAAATTTCACAGATCTATAACTAGAAAATGCTGTAAATAAATAGCATTCAGGAAAATATGCCTGACCTTCAAACCCATGGATATGTTTGCTAGTTTGGGGAGTGCACTTGTATTCTGGAAAGTGATTTCTTTTTAATATTGACTACAATGAGTTTCAAATGTCTTCCAGTGAGGTGGTTGAAAGAGGGTGGAGCTATTAAAATAATCTAAGCAGCCTCTAGAGAAAAAGATGATAAATTGACCATCACTTTGCACTTGAGTAAGCAGAAGAAAAAAAGCATTAATAAATAATAATTTGCAGGTATATCGACCCATATCTCAGAAAGATACTTTAAAAGACTGCAGAGCCTATCTACGGTCTCTTCCAGAGGTTGACTCTCCAGAACTCTTCGGGATGCATCACTATGCTGAAATAGCATACTTAAAAGCTCAAGCACAAATATTTGTCGATTCAGTTGTCAGTACCCAGCCAGCGATCACCACGGACACCCTTATCAGGTTGGCATTTTCTTCCTCTGTTTCTGTCATGATTCTAAGCCCTCCCATTGAGATGCAAGACATTAAAGCGGTCTACAAAGGCCTACAAAGCTTTATTCCGCAAATAATCATCTCTTCGCACCTGAAGGAAGTGAGAGTGCTAGGAGCTTTCCTCTAAGCTTAATTAGGCTAACTAAGCTAGGCAGTTGTCCTTTCAACTAAAAGGGAGCATTTCCCCATGCAGTCCAAGAGCCACTTTAGCTCAGGGAGGGTCTTTCTTGAAAAGTCTTTGATGAGTGGCTAGCTTGGTAGACCACTTCTCACTGACTTTCAACTCTACCTGCTTGACCCTGAGCGGACTTCGGGATCTGTCCACTCTGAAGTCCCCTCTCCCTCTGACAGAGGGCGAGTTCCCAGGGACCAGGGAATGATGGGTTCGAGTTGTTGGCATTCTCTTTGATAAGTTACCTAGGGAGGTTGTGGGCTCTCCCACACTAGAGGCATTCAAGAGGCAGCTGGACAAGCATCTGTCAGGGATGCTTTAGGGTGGATTCCTGCATTGAGCAGGGGGTTGGACTCGATGGCCTTGTAGGCCCCTTCCAACTCTGCTATTCTATGATTCTAAGCTCCTGGGGAGATTCCTCTTTCACTCCTAAGAGTCTTAAGGATCTCCTCCCTGCTTCCTATTATAGCTATTTCTAGTCAGAAACTAACTTATCCAGACAATTAGATGGTTCTGTCTACATTTTTATATCTATGTGTCCCTTCCTCCAGCCTTCATTTCTCACTCTCTCCCACCTGGTTGTCAGTTTTCCCCATTCATTCTGTTAGCATTCCATGCCATTAACACTGAACTTTTTCTTCGGATTCCCCCCTCCCTGCCCCTCTTAGGGTTTTTCCCTCTGTTTTTTTTTTTTTTTTTTTTTTTTGTACCCTGTATTCGCTGAGGTTACCCCAACTCTGCTCATATCCCCCTCTTGGGGACTGCAACCCCCATCATCCTTCAGCATTGACACATGCTAGGGCTGATGGGAGTCCAACAATATCTGGAGGGCCACAAGTTGTCCAATTCTGCTCTTGGACATGGGTGGTATGGTGTAGTTTTGGCTACATTCATTTGAGCATGGAAATTCTGAATGCATCTCAAGGAAGAATGGACTATCAAGGTTAATTTTGTTCCAGATTGCTAGAAACCTCATATGGAGAAAAAAAACCTGTCCTACAAATTCACACATGGTATGTGTGTATGATTATGAATAAATATGATTGTCGGTATTCACTTTTGTACATCTAAACAGTAGGAAAATATATATTTTCTGGTGTTTCATCTGGGATAATCAGCATTCACATGAAAATGTCAATATTAAGTCGCATTTTGTACTGTAACATATATACAAAGTCAGATGAACAAATAGTGTAGTAGGCAACATTTCTGTGACAACAAACAATGAGCAACAAGCTATGAAACAATGGAGTATAAACCTGATCAAATTGTATTGATAATTTTATTTCATTTGCTCCCCCCTCCCCGCAGTGGTGGAAGACGTCAGGATGAAATAGTACTGGAAATAGCATCTGACATTCTAATAAGGCTGCCATTGACTGTAGAAGATATAGGATGCGCATCTGAAACTAAGGATGACACCACAGAAAAAATTACATTTGGAGTCTTCAAGTCAGGCCCAGTTTGGGCTGCCCTTGTGAAAGCTGCAGAAGGTTAGAGCTGTGGTTCACATATTTAAAATTGGAATTAACTTTATCTAGCAAGAAGGAAAATCAAAATATATTAGCTTGACTCATGCAGACCATCTGCGCACTAGTACTTTATTGCTCAGTATCATAAATTTCTTTATACATACAGGTGTGGGGGGGGGGCTGCAGTTTTCCTGCTGGCTTGCAGGACTTACCCAAGGCATCTGTGCTACAAGCTGCCTGCCTCCTCTCTGTTTGATGACTTCCCCCCTCCCCCCCACTCACTCCCCCCCAGCTCAGTCCTCGCTGCCCCCCCCACTCGCCTTTCCACCAACCTGCAGGACTTACCTGAGGTCTCCGTGCTGGTTCTGCCATGATATGTTTCTATGCCAGCTGTATCAGCTGTGTTTATATACCCTGTTGCTGAGCAACACAAATTTCTTCTCACATCTGTTGCTTAGAAACAAAAAGTTTTTCTGCAGAATGGTGCCAAGCATTGCCATGCATCGCCTTGGCATTTTGTATATAGAGATGTCAGGTTCTGGTCTATTAACTGCCATTATGATAATACAATGAGGAATAAAATAAATAATAAAGGGACTAGATCCAGATTTATTCTGGATCAACGATGCTGACAGATTCTGACATGGGCATAAGAATGGAATAACTCAGTCTCAAAAGCCTGAAACCCAGTCCAGAGATATGGGTCCCTCCAGGTAAGCACCACAGTAGTGTTCAGGAATGCTGTGTTCATGGCCATATTTGCATAAAAGTGCCATTGGTGTGAACTGCTTCCCTCTATAATTTCCTCTGTATAAATTAAACCCCAACCCCACTCTTTTGATACAAAATGGATTTTGCTCTAAGAGGTGGTTCATATGAGAAGTTAAAGAAATATCAGAATTGGATGGCTCTGCTGTAAGTGGGACTGACCCCATATTCCTAGGGCTTGATACAAATAATGTCTCCTATCCAAGGAAAAAATGCAGTAATAGTTCAAAACATTGACAGTTTTCTGTCCTGTAGTAGTGCCCGAAAGCTTGATGCTGCCGCCTCCTTGCTAGTAGGATCAAAACCTGCTGTAAAGGTTAAAAGCTCTAGAGATTTATTTATTTATTTATTTATTTATTTATTTATTTATTTATTACATTTTATACCACCTAATAGCCGAAGCTCTCTGGATTTTTCCCCCACTGTAGGTCCTGGTTCTTTTACCAAATCAACTTTGCTAACTGTCTTGCATCAGGAAATAGAACAGTATAATAATTTATTGGCCATAATAATTCCGTCATTACATGCACTTCAGCAAGGTATCAAAGGTGAGATTATCTTCACCACAGGACTAGAAGAGATTTATAACTCAATATTGAAAGCCAAAGTGCCTGAACTGTGGCAGGTAGGTGAACAGTCTTTGACTTTACTTCTGCAGAATATGAGATCATTGTTTATGTTTTCTCTTTTGAAACTGGTGGTTTTTGAGTTTGTTGCTGTGTCTCAAAGCATATACTTTACGTATTGCATGGTTCCCTATTAGAAAAGCACATTGAAGAAAACCTTTGTGAAGGATCAAAGAGGAACACAACTGATGTTACACAAAAAGCAAAGGTAGCCATGTTGGCCATAAGGAAAATCCATATTAGCTTAACACCTTTATTAGGGCAACAACAACAAAATCACCAAAAAAATGTGCAAGCTTTTGGGATCTCCAGATCTCTTCATCAGGCAAGATGTTACAAAAGTAGTGGCTGGGGGTCATGGGGGGTGAGAAAAACAACTGACTTGATGTTGAACTTATGGTATCTGCATAATCACAATCTTGAGATGGAATTGGGGAGGAAGAGTGTACAATCATTCAAATAAGGTTCTGGCAGATGACCTGACGGTTCCAGGTTAGAAGGAAGGAAGGCAGATACGTTTGATTTTCAGAAATATAAACTCTAGCCTTACTCAGAAATGTCTCCACTTTGGGTGAAGCACACAAGCTCCTTTAGCAGTGGAAACAGAGGAAAACTAGGCAGTTTTTATATTTATGTTCTGGTTCTTTTCTTCCTGTTTTATGTGTAATAGTTACTCTAGAACATCATGACATTTACAGTACATAATTAACAATATTTTATTGTGAGAAGAGCACATCACCCAAAGAACGCATAGAGTCTGATAAATTATAAATCTCAAAAGAAATAAATTTATCTGCAGAATCACTGGTAGAAATTCCTTGATTTCCAGGGCTACACTACTGCTTTAAAGTGCTTTATAACAGTTATAAAGTGCTATAAAACTGTTATAAAGTGCTTTAAAGCAGTAGTGTAGATCCGGCCCAGATCGCCAACATCTATCATAAGTCAATTTATCTATCATTTTAATCTTATATGCTGTAAGATAAAATTGGTGTAAAAAAAATCTTGTTTTAAATTCTTTACAAGCATTATTTCCTACATTTGCACCTATCCATTGCCAGACCTCATATGGTAATACCATTTTCCTATTTATAATGAAAATATGGTGTATGTCCATTCTGTAAGTCACATTTCTTTATTGATGGCAATTCCCTAAGATGTTACCAAGTTCTAATAATCAATATATTATGTATTTGACCTATTATATTTAACCTGTTGAGATTTAACTAGTTTTGTCTTTTTGCCCAAGGAAAACAAATAAGATATTGATATACCATAAGTACAAAATTTGTTTTCCAGAAAATTCTTCCAGTCTCTCCTATAAGAATCTTCCCAGACTAAATATAACAAATTAGAAGTATTGGCTGAGATGTTTATTCTTGCAGATTAGGTTCCATCCAAAAGCCAAGCCCTGCTTTCTGCGGAAATAAACCAGCTTCTAGCTTACAAGCTGCTGATGGCACACACAGAAAAATTTGGCCCTGTAATTCATGCCTGTACCCCAAACAATACTTGTGCCAAGGATTTAGCATAGAAGACCTGAAAGGCAGAAGTACAAAATTGCTCCGTTTTTGTAAAACAAAACCTGACAGTAGCCTTGGCACTGTTGGATATAATATGTAGAGCAAAACACTTATGAATCAATCAAGCTAAGGAAGACTGAAATATGATGTGACGGTGATCTGGCTGTTAAATCTGCAATTCTCATTCATTACTAGAGTAGATTCAGCTGATGTGGCTATTTAGGCAGGTGTCGCCTTCCTCTCTCACCACTCTATGAAACCTCTCAGAGGCTACATAGCTACTTTTCCTGGGTAGGAGGAATGGATGATAAGCTATTTTATGTTTGCATGTTTTAAAAAATTATGTGTTTATGCTTTGTCTGCCATTACACAACAGCAACATTCCTATAAGTCATGTAAACCTCTGGGATCCTGGATTGAAGACCTCATTATACGAGTGAATTTCTTTGCCATGTGGGCTAAGCAAGTTATCAACTTTATGAAGTCAAGGTATAATGCAAAATATTGAAAAAGTGGAAATTCTAGTGACATAACTATTAGGAAGCTAGTTTAGAAAGAGTAGACTTAAAATGTCAGTAGTTCTGAATGGCAATCTTTAGAGGCAGGAGGGCATTCTTGGTCCTTTGGCAATTGCCTCTTGTCTTCTCAACTTAGGAGGGACTTATGAGTTTCTAGAGCAGGGATGGGGAAACATCCCCCGGACTAAGCTGGTGGCCCAATGATGTCAAGGGGGCGGGGCTCTGCCCCAACCCCCAACCCTAGGGTGACCATATGAAAAGGAAGACAGGGCTCCTGTATCTTTAACAGTTGTATTGAAAAGGGAATTTCAGCAGGTGTTGTTCGTATGCATGCAGCACCTGGTAAAATTCCCTCTTCATCACAACAGTTAAAGCTGCAGGTGCCCTGCCCTCTTTTAAAATGGTCACTCTAGTATAGCTCCTGCAGCTTTAACTATTGTGATGAAGAAGGAATTTCACCAGGTTCTCCATATAGACAAGTGATACCTGCTGAAATTCCCTTTTCTATGCAACTGTTAAAGATACAGGAGCCTTGTCCTCCTTTTCATATGGTCACCCTACCCAACCCTTCTGGCCCCGCTCCACCCATTTTTTCCCCCTTCATGCTTCACTCTGCACCAAAAAAGGTGACTTGCCTGTGCTTGCAGGAGCTGGCTCTTCTGAGTGCTGGCCAACTTTGGCTCCTCCTTTCTGGTGCCACTTGCATCCCAGTTGGAAGGGACTCTACTTTTATTGTGCAAACTGTTATATAAGGTGTTGTGCAACACATTGCATAAGCTGTTGTGCCAGCTGTGCCACAAATCGTTGCATAAGGTGTTGCCCAAGGTGTTGAGCAACTTTTTAAGTTTTCAGCTGTTTCTTATGCTAGTTGTAATTTATTTATTTATTTCTATACTGCCCAATATCAAAGCTCTGATAGTGGTTGTGCAACCGCTAGTGGCACAACACTAACTGTTCTAATTTTTCTAATTTGACTCCTCTCTCCACTAACCCTGCCCAGTATATTCTTGATAGGGGCAGGACCTTCTCAGTCAAGAGAGGTTGGTTTTAGGGTTTTTTTCCTCTAGCGGCCAGGGCATTTGACATGTAGGGACATTTTTTTCACCCACGTCTCCATACTGCCTCCTCCAGGTTGGGCAGGTGATGGAAGCAGCAAAGCTGACTCAACTGCAATAGCTTAATTCTTTGCCAGAACAGCAGTGCCTGCACCTGCATGGCACTACCCTCACTCATAGTTGTGCTGCAAGTTCTGCTCCTTCCCCATAACTTTTCCTGCAGTAATCAGCTCATCTTTCTGGACAATAGCGAGACAGGGCCACCTGCAATTCTCCCTTTCTGTTGTTCTGTATGTTTGTTATCCCTGGGGCTGTCTACATGTCTTCTAAGCCCTGCAGTGGCTGCGCAGTGGCACTGGATCAATTATACGAGGCAGTTGCCAACTCGCAGCCACCGCGGGGCTTTTTGTTGAAACTACACAGTAAAAAAAAGTCAGGAACTTACCCCAATTTTTTCTTCATAGCGAGGTCACCATGGCCCTTTCACCGTGTGACCTTGCTCCAGAGTTGAGCCGGGGTGGATGGCAACCCCTGACTGGTTGCCAGGAGCCCTGCAGAGGGCAGGGTTATGTTAATTAATTTCTCTGATGCTGCATTAATTCAGCCCAATTTATATCAGAAACTGCGCATTTGTGGAGGGAGTTTTTATCCTTTACTTTGTTGATGCACAACTGTGCAGTTTATAAAAATAGAGATCTGCTGCGTTCCCTGACCGTTTGCTCTAATGGGGCAAAATTGGGGCTCTCATAGGGGCTGTTTTTCCCGGCACTGAAAATCCAGGTTTTAAGGACAGCCAGTTCTGCTGTATAACATTGACAGAGCGGAGCCGATTTCATCATACCGCAGAGAATAAGAGCAATGTTCTTTCCTCCCATGTTTGTCAAGATGAAGCCTTTGTTTCCTCCTTTTGTGTGTTTTGTAGGTTTATATAGTTTAACCATGTTAGCATTTTTTTCTTCTGTTTGTTCCAGTATATTCTGATGGATTGTTAATCTTTCCAATCTGTTCTCTGAGGTTAGAAGCTCTCCCTGGTGTAAGAGTCCATTAGCAAGATGGCCCTGTCTCCAGTCTAGTTGGGAGGGGCAGTCTCTGGAGGATTGAAAATGTCCTCTTGCTTTGCTAGAAAATAAGAACTTTCTGTAAGAAATTCCATTTTTTTCTACTTAAATTTATTTGGCTAGTATTAAAATTCCACTGGATTATATTTTTCATGTACTGAATTTCTTTCAATATATTCGTATTTCTGTAGTGGTTATGACTTTAGCCAATGAAGATTATAATTATTCATGGTACTGGTTAGTTGTCCTTTTAAAATAATAAATAAAAATCCGTGTATTCAAGTTGGCTTCTTAGGAACGTAATAAAGATTTCACTGTGTTTTAAATAGGTTTAATTATTTAGTGATGCTTCAGAGGCAAACCAGAACATCGCTTCAGACTTCTGAGGATCCTGACTTCATCAGTGGCACCTATCAGGGACACCCCAGTAGCTTTTGGCTGCCAGGATTCTTTTTTCCAAACGGTACATAATTTCACAGGCAAATATTTATCCATGACACATTTATTTTTTAATATTTATTTCTTTATTTATTACATTTCAATACCGCCCAATAGCAGTTCACAGAAATGTTCCTTAATCTGAGCTTTATCCTGTTTGAAACAGCTGATGATGATTTTACTTGGGTATTTATACTACTCTTATACTAAATTTTAGAGGGGAACAAGCATGTTTGGAGAGTTGCCATTGTTTGAATATATAATAGGAAATACATTATGCTGAAGTAAACTGGTTTAAGCAGTCAGTTGGTGAAACCCTATTGTATCCAATGTTGGCTGTCCTGTTGACAGAAGAATGTGGTGGGAATGGTTTTCAGTTATTCTTCCTCCTCTCTGCTGCCCCCACTGCAACCTGCTTCTGTGGTGTGTGTGTGAAGCTCCGGGGAAAATTTGAGGAGTGTGTGGTGGGTTGCAAGGGGCCCTCCCATTCCATCACCAGGGAAATTACCTGAGCCAATCATCCAACAGTCAAGAGAGTTTCAAAATTGGGGGTATGATGTGGAAAAGAGCACTGCTTGGAGAGGCTGAAATTTGGAGCACAGAAGCAGTGACCGGGGGTGTGGGTGGGGACTGCTTGATCTTTTCCTGCATCTTCTCTGTTCTAATTACACACACACACACACACCCACACACACCCACACACACCTTTTCCTTCTGTGGAGTTCAAACCATGTATGTGTATGTGAGACGTCTGTAGTCAGCTCTTTAGTCAAAGGTCTTGCTACCTCAGATCCTTTGACCAGAAAGCCCAGGAACTGAACCTGTGACCATGTGCTCTGCTGGTTTGCTCATGGCTCTCTATGAAACAGCAGCTTCTCATGTTTTTTTTTTTTTAAAATGCAAGGTGTTGGGGGCTGTCTGACATGCATTTATACATCATTTGTAGTAAGCCCATGTTTTCTGAGCAACTGTCAGTCTGAGTAGAAAATCTGGGCTAGGTGAACCAATGTTCTGACTCACTGTCAGGCAAATACATATGTTTGTTTGGGGGGCTGTCTGTACACCAGGAAAGCCCCGCAGTGGCTGCAAATCTGTACTCTGTCAGTTATATGATGCAGCCACAGGTTCACAGCTACCGTGGGGCTTTCCCGTGAAGCTACACAGATATCGGGCGCCTACCCCAACTTTTTCAGTGGGAACAAGGTCAGTATGGCTCTTCTGCCATATGACTTCACTCCAGGATGTGGTCCTGGTGGAAAGCAACTGGAAACTGGTCGCCTTCCACCAGGAAGAGGGGGGGCAGTTTCCAGTACCCATATGACTGCTGGAAACACCACACTTCCTCCTTGGTGTCAGGAATACCTGATGCCATCTTGGGTAAGGGTTTGGGGGGAAGGCAGTGCCAACTTGGTGCTGTGAAGACAGGGCCTAGGTTTGTACACGTGCTTAAAATGTGCTTCAAGAAGAACTTTATCTGAGAAGAATCTTTAGCTGCAGGGGCTGACGGAGGCCTTATAACATTTTATAATTCACTATTTTAATAATTGGATAACACCCCGATAGCATATGACACCAAATATGGAATTCTCACATCATTTCTTGATTGCAGAGATTAAACTGATCCCTGTATAATTAAAAACCAAGTCTAACTTAAGTTCTCAAAAGTGCTAGCTAGGACCCAGCGTACCCCATACAAAGGAGTATTTTCCACAGCTTTTGTTCCAACACATGGTACCTCACTGACATGCGCATTTTATTCCTGCAGGATTTCTTACTGCTGTTCTTCAGAATTATGCACGGCAGAATCAAATACCAGTGGATTCTCTTATTTTTGAACACAGAGTTCTTCCATTCATTCAGGGTGAAGAACAAGATTTTAGAGGTTTCGACAAAAAAGGAAGCCTACTAAACAAAGCTTTTAAAGTAAGAGCACAAGAAGAGGTGTAGCATAATGGTTAAAAAGCTTCAGCTTTGAGCTGTAAGACTCTGGTTCAAGTAAATGTTCAACCATGTACTCACTAGGTGGCCTTACGCAATACACTTTTACTTAGTTTCATTTTCCTCCCTCCCCTCTGCCATGGGTATAGCAATACTGGCCTTCCAGCCATGAATGCATATGAGGTGCTTTGGCCTCTAGGGAAGGTGCTCTGTAAACATTACAATTGAAATGTGTTTGAGACACATTTCTGAAACCCTATGGGGAACAAAAACATCTCGGAGAACATTGCCAGGAGAAAGTTACAGGCAGGAAAATGTATTAAGCATCCCTTACCAGTGTTCACAACATCCTTCTGATGCACATTTGCTTATAAGAGAGGTCAGTTTTTTTTAAAAAAAATGAAGTGTTAGGGCAGAAATATATTTTCTCAAGCTCTCCAGGAAGTGAGTTTCCAATTTTCACTTTCTAAGGAGCCAGGGCCTCTCCCTTCAACTCTCAGAGGACTTTCTGTCTTTGTCATGGGCAGGCAGACCCCTGAAGATCTCTAGTGTTTTACACAGGTCCCTTCCCCCACAAAGGAGGAAAAAAGTCAAGTGTTGGGGTAGCAGAGCAGAGAGAGAACCTGAAGTGTTCTGACAGACCCTGGAGCTGTCAAACTGCCCCAACCTCTACCCCATCACACACCCTTCACTAACTGCTGAATGTCTAACTATTTGTTATGTCACAGTGCCTTTTCCATTGGGCTGACAGTGATTTTGCCAATGTAGTAGTATTGAACCATTTCCTTACACTAACTGAATGCCAGGGGCCTCTCAAGGTGCCATCATGACAGACAGGTCAGAGTGCCCCATCTTAAACAGCTGCTCATAGGTTCCCAAGGACTTGGAGAATACATTGAACTAAACATGTGTATGTAGAAAAGCTCATGGAAGGCAACATCACATAGCATTTATGTCATTTTGGGTGGGTGGTGTGCTTTCAGGAACCTTCTCAGCATGAATCTGGAGTTATAATTTTCGGCTTACACATAGATGGTGCATGGTGGAGTCCTATTACCAAAACATTGGAAGAACCTGAACTTCACAGAAGATTTTATGCACTACCAGACATCCTTTTTTTACCACGAAAGGTGATTTTAAAGTTATTTCTATCCCACATTATAACAATGATGCCAATGATGTAAATTTTGCAAGCTAGCAGTATAATTTTGAGTATAAACCTGAAATGAGAAATTAAGATTTTCTTTATATTATTTTGCTACTGTGTGCACTACATTTTTCTCGCCTCTTGTTCTGATCCATGTAATGGTTGCAAATCATATTGACACCTCATGCATTGGCTGAGGTTATAGCAATAGCATATATTTGGATATAACTAATAATTATAGATAGGTATGTTAAATGAAAATTGCAAAATATATAATTCTGAAATGGAGAAGCTATTTGGAGAAACTTTACAATGCATTCTATACACATCTACTCAGAAGCAATCACAGTTGAGTTCAATGGGACATACTCCCAATGCTTGGCAGAATTTGGATGGAATTTGGAGGAATAATTGCCCTGTATGAGAGGATCAAGTCTACCCAGTTTCAGATAAATAGGTGCAGTGAGCTTTGGGCAAATGTACCCATTACAGTCTGGGCATCCGCCCCCCAAAAGGCTGCACTTATCCTGCTGTGTGGGCAGTTATCAATTACATACAGCATAGAGGTGGCTCTAGTTAAGAAACCTGCGAAGTATGATGGCCACCAATTTGGATGGCTTTAAAAGGGGGTTAGATCAATTCCTGGAGAAGGCTTTCAATGGCTACTAGTCCTGATAGCTATGTGCTACCCCCAAGAGCAGAGACAGTAATTCTATGTACACCAGTTGCTGGGGAACATGGGTGGGAGGGTGCTTGCACTCGTGTCCTGCTTGTGGGTCCCTGGTTGACAGCTGGTTGGCCACTGTGTGAACAGAATGCTGGACTAGAGAGACCCTTGGTCTGATCCAGCAGGGCACTTCTTACGTTCCAAAGTATCAGAAGGATAAGTGCAGCATTTTTGTGGAAGGGGAGTATTCAGTTTGGCCGGGGGGGGGGGGAGTAAGTGATTCACTTCCCCTTAGCTCCTTCCATGGTTTTTTGGGGGGCAATTTGTATAAAAATAGTATGTGTCATAGAGATGGCCCTAGCCAAGAAACTTGCAAAATTTCAGAAGGATAGGTGCAGGGGCTAGAGAGTTTTCTGTTCAGTTGGCACCAAAGTTACAGAAAGTGCAACAGAAAACTTGGAGAGAAATGTATTAGTTTTTAGGGACACACTGACCTGGTTTGCACAGTCACCATAGGCACCAGATTGCCAATCCAAGCAGCCTCTGCCATGGCTTCTTATTCCATACGAAACCCAGGGAAAGGTGAGTTGTTGGGGTTGTTGACAAGCCCCCAGAACCCATGGCTTGTTTTAGGATTGCAAGTAGCTTGTCAAACACCCCAATAACCCACCCTCACTGGGTTCACATAAAATGAGAAGCTACAGGGCACCCCAATTGCACCCCGATTATTCAAAATGTGGTCACTGCGGCAGCAAGAAGCCCCACAGGGTCATTCTTGTTGGGGTTCATCAGATGAGCATTTTATCACACGGTTGCTACTGCCCACTCATGGTTTTTCACACGTCCTTTAGACAACGACGTTCCTCTCCCGTACACCTCCCACTCCTTCTTGACTTTTTTCCATCACAAAATGGAAACCTTTTAATCCAACTTGTTTTTTGGAAATGGAATGTGCCGCCGTTTCCTGCTGTTTGCAGGAATAGCGATGTGATAAAAACAGCCCCTGAATGGGCCACGTGGTCTTTGTTTACTTCCTTTTTCTTCTCTGGGAAGAAAGAGGAAGTAATGTTGGACAGGAGCAGGGGCGGGAATTGATGGTAGGGAACTGCAATTCCCCCGTCTGATGACGCTCGTTAAGTGCAAACCAGACTTTTCTACGTCTCTGGCCTGGTTTGCACAATCACAAGGTGGTTAACAAGCCATTGTGGCTTGTTAATCACTCTATGTGTGCCAGTCCCATGCTGGCTGATTTGCAAAATTACCCTTGCCGGGTGCAGCTTCTTGTGTCATCTGAACCCAGGGTGGGTGGCTTGTTGGGGTGGCAACAAACCACCCAGAACCTAGGGCCTGTTGTAGGGTTGTGGGATGGTTTGTTAACCACCCCAACAAATCACCCTTGCTGGATTCAGATGACACAAGAAGCCATGCAAACAGGTACTTGGATTAGAAACGGTGCAACCCATCATGGCTAATAAGCCACAGCAGGCTGTGATGATTGGGGGAAACAGGTTTCACAAGTGTTCAGTTACAGATTTGGTCCATTTTGGAGGAGCCCTGCTTAGATTCAGAGATCTCCTGGATCTGTCCTTGTCAGCCCAATTCAGTTTGGGATTTATCCGAACCTGAAGCACACACCTAGTAACTGAATACTGGAATTAGCAGGCAGTAAAGATTTAACTCATCTTCTAGCTAAGACATAGAACCATTAAAACCTTCCCAACCCCCAGGAGAGGAGTGCTTCTCCCAGTTTCAACTCTGCCTTTCAGTGAAGAACAGGGTTTCTTCCCTTCCCCCCAAAAAGCTATTGTCTCTTCTGAAGCCTAGGACCGTGTTGCTACAAAAATTCTCCAGTGTTTGTTCTTCCTGATTAGATTACCACAGGAAGGGGAGAGCTCAGGGAACCAGCCTGTGAATTGTTTTCTCTGTGCTGTTCATGCCTAGGGTTTATGGCAAATGTGATTCTACTTGTCTGTTCTGTGTCTCTAATGTACAATGTATATGGGTTGGATGTAGGATCTGCCTTCTGTGAGAGGAAGAGTTCGACTAAATCCCACCCCCACCGCACCCCCACCATCGCAGCACACCATATTCAGCAGGGTCTCCTGACTCTCTTTCACCGGGCTGCGGGGGCTGCCATGGCAAGGAGCGGGTGGAGGAAGGCCATTTCCATCAGCTTAAATCTGGATCCAACCCTGTTAATAAAGAATGAACTGTATGCTGTGCCTAATAGGTTTCATGAGTCTTGCTCTTTTTTATGTGCTGGTAGCAAAACCAGGCTTTTACTGCAACTGCCGTGCAGGCACCCTGCCCCCACCACCATGCAGATGCCTGACCTGGGGATTCCAAGTCAGCACTCATAGTGGTAATGGCCTGATGGCTGCATCCACTCCCCAGAAGGTGGAAGATGATTGAACTGTTCTTAAGCTTTTCTATAACTTGCCTGTTGTGTGTTGGTTGCAGATGAATACTCTGTATTGTATGTTGTGCTTTTTATTGCTCTTCTAAGAGGAGGGCAACTTGTGGTCGTCCAGGTATTTTGGCCTAGTTCTCATGAACCCTCATTGGCAATGCTGGCACAGGCTGATGAGTTGTAGGCCAAAACATCTTGAAGGCCCCAAGTTGCCCACCCCTGCTGTCACACATGGCATGGTAGTCTGTTTAACTACACAACACCCTCTTTTTTGTTTTTAAAGATGGGCCTCTTCTCAAGACCATCTTATTCAGAGGAGGAGGGAGAGTTGCTACATTATGAGTGTCCACTGTATAGAACACCTGAAAGATCTGGAATCTTGTCCTCTACAGGTATATCAACTAACTTTATAACAGCAGTCAATCTACCAACTCTGATAGTTCCTAGCCATTGGATAACAAGAGGAGTTGCACTGTTATGCCAACTAGATGACTGAGAAATTCAAAATAATTTTCACACACCCCCCCCCCCCGGGAGGGAGGGCGGCTGGGGGGAAACCCCTCAGAAATATTTTGCTGTTCTTCCAACTAATGTTAGAAACAACCAAGTTTTTAATAGCTTGATGTTTAAGAATAAAATTTATCTTCATAAGAAGTGTGTGTAAACTCAAGTCTTGTCCTGTGGTTTTCTTTCTGTTTGATCTTATCTCATTTTTCTTTCCACAAACGTGACTTTAGGTTAATTAAAATGACTATGTGCATGGAGATGGGTGTCAAAACTGCCTGAACAATAAATGTCAAGCTTTGTCAGATCCAGGAAGGCTCTTTTAATGTTCGCTAGTCTTAGTTTCCAAAGTGCCTGACCGCCTCTGAATGCTCACATGCAGGCCATGGCCGCTATCTGGGGAGTGGTGTGTGTGCCCTGCATCTGGTATTCAGACCACAGGAGTTCCACACTGATATCCATCAGGAAATTTGTTGAATCCGTTATTGCTGAAACATCTTTAGTGTTGTTTTATTCTTGAAGTTACTACAGTGCACTATTATAACTTCCCCATTCCAACCCTCTTGTTGAATCTTTTTAAGAGCATCAGAACTTGTGGTAGTAAATAGATGGTGTTACATAAAGAACCACTTGACTTTGATGAAGCCGATACCTAAACCAGGGGTGGGGAACTGTTTTAGGGTATGGGGGCCCAGATGAACCCTCGTCCCATCCCTCTGTGAGCCAGAACCCCACTAGCCCGCTATGGGCTATGATATCAGGGGGCAAGTCAACCCCTCCTGATGTCATTTGATCCCCAGCTGAAGTGCCAGCTGGAGCTCCTCCAACTAGCACCTTGGTGTTTTCCCAATTTGGATGTTGACCAGAGTACTCCTGGAAGGATTAATCTTCCCTTATCCGTTTGTTCCCCAAAATTCTACCCCCTCCCCACCAGGGTTGAAAAGAAAGTAAGTCTCCATTTGGTTCAATGGAGGCTTTTTTTTTTAACTTTTGACCAGATGAAGATGGCATCCACCTGGTGGGGAAAGTGGACAGCCTGTGTACTCAAATGTGCCTCTAGAATTATTAATGCTCTTGGACTGAAATCAGTTGAAAGGATTCGGCTGTGTAATGATACTGGTTATCCCTTTGGGGTAAGAGAATCCTAGCTACTGGAGCAAAAAGCTCAAAACCTAGGGTTTACTCATTAGAATGAAAACAATGGCAAACATTCTATTTCCAATGGCTCATCAGAACAATGGGGCTGCTAACAGGTTTAAAATGTGTTATGCTGACTAATAATTTTCCTGACTGAAGCAGGACGGTACAAATTAACATGGTACTTAAAGCATTGAATGATGACCCCTTCTGTGATTGGCTGTAAAGAGCTGTCTCTTACCCATCATCCACATGTCAAATGGTCCCAAAAAGGAGCTGTGCTGCTTAATATTCCTATCCTGATTCATAAATCCCCACCTTGCAACTTTAACTGGGTCTTCACTGACCCTTGGGATCACTCAAGCCCATGACCAAATACTCACTGAAAATACTTAATACTTCAGATTGTTCCTATGGACCACCACCTCACCTTGACATATCTGATCTGGGTGCCTTGTTGGACAATCTCACCTGTTTCATACAGACATAATTCTTAGACTCCCATATTTATCCTGATCAATTCACTGGTTGCAAGATATTTTCTTAATCCCCATCTGCCCTGGGCTAGTTCACCACAAAGAACAGACTAGGCACAAATAAGCATTTATAGGATGCTACTGTTCTACCGGGATAGGACATCAGTGGTCATTAAATTCTCAGATGTTTGGGCACCAGTTTCTGAAGTCAGTTGTCTTCAAGTGGATTGACCGGCATTATCAGCCTTTTGGCAAGCAACCACCAGGAGATATTATAGCCCATGCACTTAGCTTAGGAACTGCTGATGCAGCTGCACCCATCAGTTTTGCCATCTCAATAATGTGATGTCAAGGGCCCTGGTTCACACTTTCACTGAAAAACTTTTCTCTGAGACTACTAGAGGTCATTTTACCCACCTCTTCTTCCAGGTCTAGCCAGTAACAGAACAGCTTATGCCTACCTCCTTCACATTTAGCAAAGAAAGGGCCACGTGGTCCTTCTGCCCTCCTACTCTACCTATTCCTGTCAAAGGGCTTACTAAGGTTTATGCTTTAATGCCCATTGGCATAGTTTGTATTTTATATTCCAGTTAGGAACACTAGGGGGCTCACTTTGCTCCTCTAGTGCCAATCTGGGAGGACAGGGTGGCCCCTCCTCCCGGAGAAGCAATAAAAGTAGACTATGCCTATCTACTCCAGGGTGAAAACAGAAATTCACAATAAGTAAAATTCAATTTTCTTTACAAGTCCCGTGAATTGATTCGATCCTATAGGGTCAGGGAGACTGCATTCAAAGTAATGGGAGAGAATATAATAGGGAATGGAAGTAGAAGCCTATGAATTCTTCCCATTATTGTTCTGGGTAGAATACGAAGAGTTCATCAACACCTAAGCAGGGCTACACCTCTAAAGTCCTTAACCTATTCTTGGACACAGATGCATCCTCCGCCAGAGCCATTTACATAAGATAGTAGCAAACATTTATTCAAAGCAAACTGAAATTTTCTCTTTTAGAAAGGGATACAGACACCACTTCAATAAGTAAATTGGGTTGCACTAAATCATTTTTGGATGTTTTAAGTATACAAATTTATTTTTATGAAATTCAATCTAAAGAGTACATTCTAAATATAAAAATAGTAACAAACATGACAAACTGCAGTTTATATTAGTCAGGAACTACACACCTGGGGGAACATGCTTATGTAAAAAAGTTTTTAGAAAACCTTCAGAAGTTTTTTTAAAAACGAAGTGGTAAAATGGTTATGTAGCAGAACATTCTCTTTGCATAACTAGTTACAGATACTTTGAAGCACTGTTCAGAACTTTTAACACCTGGTGTTTGCCAGTTGTTTTGGGCTACAGCTCCCATCACCTAGCATTGCCAATGGTTAGGCATTTTGGGAGTTGTAGTCCAACATATCTGGAGGGCACCAGGTTGGGGAAAGTATACAAGTCTGATGAAATTTGTCATGATCATTTCTGGAAGTTATGCTACACACCCACATTCAACTATTCAATCTTATACAAAATTATTTTTGTACAGCAGTAACTAAAATGGCTCATATAAAAATATAGGATACAATAAGGATTACCACAGGGCATAAGAACCTTGCTTCCCACTCACCCCCACTGAAATGTGCAAGGTATTCCAACAATGGAACAGGTTAGACAGTGGTTATGGACTTTCTCCCCATAATAGTGTCTACACGTCCAGGGTGGTGGAGGAGGGTAACAGGGCTTTGTATTCTCTATGGCGATCCCTCCTCACAATTGTGCTCCATAGTATTTTAGAAACATTTTAAACTACATTAAAACTGGAAACAAAGGCTATCAAGAACAATGCTACAAATCTGTAAATGCAAAATATAGAAATTCAAATTAAAAATGGATACTTTCACATTGTTATTAAATGGGCACTTTCCCATCAGCTATAAAAATTGGGTGAATTCAACCTTTGAAACAATTATTTCAACACATCTGCTTTATAATTTCATATAGTAAAGTGGCAATTGTTCCACTTTAAATTATAGCCAATTAGGTAAAAACCAATACAATAAAATCCATAGATGTTAAAGCTATGAATAGCTAAAACTCCATAGCTATAGTGAATAGCTATGAAAAACTCAAACGTACAAAAATACATTAGTTCAGAAGTGGTTGACTTTAATCACAAATTCATGTTAAAAAGCTGCTTTAAATATTTGAAATATTAGCATTTTTTCCTATTTGCAAAAGGCAAAATAACCTACATTGAGGTAGCAATGCCAATTCACAAAACTCTGAATAAATTTTCTATTTTCATAATGCATCTGTCATTACAATATTTAAATGAGCATTTTAATTGTTGAAATTCATTTCATAGCAATACATTACTTTACAAAACTTTTCAAAAAATACTGGAAATGGTTTTAGTTTTAAAAAAAAAAATCCAGTCCTAAAAATACTATTGCATCTTACACTCAAAACACTGTACAACAAAGTCTTTCAACGTTATAAAGGAAAGCTATGGTACAAAGCAATGGTTTATAATAGCTGAAGAAAGCTAACTGTGCCTATTTTTTTCATAGTTTGTACAGATATTTTGTTCAATAAGCTACACCTCACACTACTCTCTATCACAGGATGCTCTATTGTTTTTTTGCCACTTGCATTTTTTGAGGCCTGAGACACTCAGAGTGAGCTGTATCAGCTCTTTTTAAATCCCCTTATATCAACAATTTATTGATTAATTATAATTAATTACAGTGCATAATGATAGATACGCTTAGCTAAAAACTCCAATAAGTTCTGTGACAACCATCATGCTAACTTAAAATGGGAGTCTACTGTACCCAAGAGGGGAAGGGGTAAAGAGAGGACACCTGTGTACTGGCTCCCCTGGAAGCTCAACCTTCTTCTGCCAATGTCATTAGTGGAATCAGTCTAAGGAAACGTTTCGGGAGACAGACCTGAGTGAGAACAACACTGTGGCATGGTGGGAATCACTCTCTACTGGAGCTGGTTACATGACTATTTAAGCAGATTACAAAAAGTTAAAATACAAAATAAAATTATGACACAAGCAAATCTTGGGAGATTAAAACCCACAACTGGCCCTTCTTTCCTACTTTCCAGAACAGATAGGAAAATTATCCATTGGACAACCAGTTCACAAAGCATACAAATTACTTGACGAACTTTTCATGCACTACATAACTAGTTCATTGCTTTATTGAATTCTGTAATTTAAAATCCACGGATGGTTAAAAATACACTGAAAAGACTGCATTGAGCAGATTAAAGGTATCTAATAGTTCACTATCTGAACACGTATCTAAGAAAATCCAGCGGAATTAACATATATACCAAGTGCAACGGTATGAGGTATGTTGTTTATGGCAAAGAAAATTTAACTGCGGAAGCTGTGTATAATTCACCAATCTGAAGAGGCTCAATAGATGTATGGAAATATGCGATATGGCACACGATGACAGTATTTTTCCCATGCTAAGCCATATTTTTTCTTACACAGATGTTCATCACGGGCTTCTCGATGAATAAGCAAAACAGTAAAATATATGACATAGAAATATGGTAAAATGTGATTGAACCCTGTAAGAAGATATACAAAACATTATTGTAAAAAAAGTTACAACTACCTACACAAACAAGTGTTTGATAAAAGACTTTTAAAAATAATAATGTTAAGTTAAGATATGGATTGGGAATTTTAGAAGATTTAAGTGTCTTGGTATTGTGAATTTGTTCAACAGTGAATTTTTTCTTTTTCTGTATTTTCTATGTTTATGTAACAAAAAATAAATAAAGGAACTTGTTTCCCCACTCTCCAAAGAAACCAGAGTTATATACTTATAACTTTAACCTCTGCAATTTTCTCTTGGATCCAAGTTCTGTGAAAATGAATTTCTTCTTTTCCATGTTTTACTACACAATAACCCTAATCTCAATTTTAATTATGAAAAGCCTAATACCTCAGTGAGTAACTATTATTGCACAGATTAGTAGGAGCAGGAAAATACAAGACATCAATAGACAATATTTTATGATCTTACCACAAGGTAGGGACCAAGCCAGAGCCATGATGAGATCTCCTAAATAGTTAGGATGACGCACTAAGCCCCACCAGCCAGAGACCAGAAGGTTTTTTCCTGTTGCAGTAGGAATAACTTTCAAATCTGCATCATGGTACATACAAACATATATTATAGTACCCAGCAGAACAAGCATATGAATACTAATGCACTTAAAGCAATGAAATAAAAACTAGTTTGCCTAAAGGGTACTTACGAGCAACTTTTGAATCCTTTGGATTTCTTCGGAATAGGTTTTTTTGTGAATTGGAACTGCGGAAAATGAAATGTCCAAGTACTTGATAAAAAGAAAAAAGAAAAAGCAGCTATTATGATGCAGGAAATACCAAGTATATATTCTATTATCTTCTCCATGTCATGTTAACAGTGACAAGGACACTATTTTCATGGGTGCATTTATTTTTCATTTCTATAATCACTAGTTTTGTGGAATCACGTAATGTGATATTTGGTTTATCAATATGTCAGTGTTCCATGCTGGGAGTTAAAGTAAATAATATATTCACAATTCCCGACTGTTATATACATTTGCAATGGTAGGTTGTTCATGGGTTGTTTCATCAGGCTGCAGAGATGGCAAGCAAAACTGTAAAAGTAATTAGCTGTTCCACAGGCAGTTGCATTCATACCTGCCCTTTGCCCGAACGAACACAAATGGTGATGTCTACGGGCAGATCTACTCTCTTCCCTGACAGAGAGTGCTGGATGAGTTTTCAAGGACTAGTTATTGAGTGGGGCACCTCACTGCCAAACTGCATGTACCAAACTATCTCCACCTCACACAGCAATCAAGAAGTTTAGACATTTGGAGGTTACTAACAAAAACATATCTGCTTTCTGCAAAGAGCTCACATCAACTATGCAATCTCCAGAGGTCAAGGAGTCTGCTGTGGTGAGAAAGGGTTGATGTTCTTTGAAAGTAAGGTTTCCAGCACTTTTGCTGAGGATGGGAGAAGGGAGCTTTTCTTTAGTGAGCTATAAATGGTACTGGGAACAAGTGATGCATCTTCCACACTGCATGTATAGAAAAGACTAATGAAAAGCACGCAGCTGATACAGTGAAGTCCTGCCAACCCTATAGAACCATGAAGGCATTGACGATACAAGGAGGGACTGTGCAAAGGAGGTAGGGAAAAAACAACCCAAGGTGCCCTACCAAGGGTTTGTCTGGCAGACTAACAACGGTTTAAATACCAGTTTGAATTAATGTGTATAATGGCAATTTGCTAAGATACAATAAACCTTTCTTGCTTCTTTCTGGTTTAAATTATGGAATGATCTCCCCAATGAGGCTTGCCTGGCGCCAACACGGTTATCTTTCAGGTGCCAGGTCAAGACTTTTCTCCCAGGCATTTAACAGCATTTAACATTGCTAAGTTTGTTTGTTTTTAATGGACCCCAGAACTGTTGTTTTTAAATGGATACAGTTGTTTTTATACTGTTGTTTTTATGTTTTTGATGATTTAAAATTCTGTATACTTTTTAATGTTCAATGTTTTTAACTTTTGTTAACCACCCAGAGAGCTTCGGCTATGGGGCGGTATATAAATGTAATAAATAAATAAACCATGCATTAGCATAATGTGCAAATACATTGTATAGCAATATAATATATTTAATTTTAATAATCACTAATTCAGCACTTACTATTCAAAGCCACAATTGCAGAAGCTATAGGCCAAGAAATCTCATTAGGATGATTCACTAAATAGAAAGCTTGTAAGCTGTAAAGAAAGGGAACCCACACCAAGTCTCCAAATACTAGCATAAAGCCAAACCCTTCATGGATGATGTCCATAGTTGTCAAAATGGCTTCCTAAAAAGTTAAAGAATAGAGGTTAAATTAGTGGAGATTCCCCCCCCCCCAATATAATTTATCAGAGCTACAGATGTTGCATGCTGAACACATACCAGGTCATAAGAAGATCTAATCTCTTAAATGGAGTTTATACCTGCTTTAAATCTACATCAGAATGTTCTGCATCATTTACAAGGATACACTTTATTAACAAATAGTGTAAAGCCTGTATGTACACAAATTTAAGCTTTACTAAATCAAGAAATAGGATTAACATTTTTCAGAAAAGGAACTCTCAATGGCTTTTATGATTCCGCTGCTTAGTACAATAATTGAAAAGAATTAGAATGATTTCATTAAACGTTCACATGATTAATGATGGTAATGTTCACATGAACTAGATGTTCACATCATTTCATGTGAACAAGGCTGAAGTATCTGCTTATTGTGTATGAAAAGTTGCTTAATGATTCCATAGTTTGTGGCTTGGTTCAGACATTAATAGGAAAGCATGGCTTCCTTTTATAATAAAGAGCTGTAGCGAGCTTTGGCTTACATGCTGTCCCCTTCTCTTTTGCACTTACAAGGGGCGAATTTTCATGTTAAATTAGCCACAATTCAAGGGATTTGTGGTTTGTTTAAACAGTACTTAGCAAAAACAAATTAGGACCAGATTTCAGATGGCGTTATAAACTGGTCACCTTAAAACTGAAAGATTTTAAGTGATACACCAAAAAAAAAAAAAAAACAAGTCTTCACATAGAAGGGACAAGATTACATTCTTAGGAATGCCTGTTGAAAATATGTTTTCAGTAAATGCTGAAAACACAGAAGAGTTGGTACATGCATAATTTGTAATGGTTGGGAGTTCCAGAGAGTGAGTGCTATGATACTAAAGGCTCTAGTCCAAGCCATGATGTACCAGATCTCCAAAATCTTGTGCACCACCAGTGTGCTCACCCTGGTGAGCAACCAAGCAGACCAGTAAGGGATCTTAAACTTTGGAACTGCTTGTTCTGGATGTGAAAAGGGAGAGGGAGGGCACATGATCATTCATTCTTATAGTGGGAAACAATGGTTCCATTACTTCTGAACCAAGCCACATCCCTAAGGGGCAATGTTCTAAATACTGAAATAAAAATGTTTGGTATTTTTTGCTGGTGCGCTCACTTTAGTAACAGTACCTCAAAATGTAAATTTTGAAATCATCACTCTTAAATAGAAACTCGGGTGGTACATGGGAGCTAAAATTGGGCCACTGAGAAAATGGAAAGTATCAGCACAGAATCCTCTCTTTAAATAAAAAACAAGGGGCAGACCCCTCAAAAACAGACCAATAGCTACTAAGCATCTTCAGCCACAGAAGGCAGAGCAGCAGTTGGGAAAGAAAACACAGGTGGGCGGCAGTTCTGCTTGGAGGGTGTGCATAGTTAGAATTCTGAACTGTAGTATTCCTTTTAAGAGGTAATATATATTGCGCCTTTTTTTTTTTTGCGCAGCCCACTTTTTCTCTCTAAAAGTTTGCTAAGTGCTAACAGAATCTACTCCAAAACTGCGCCACAGAGAAACAAGGAGGAGGTACCAGAACGTTCAAGTGTGCCCTCAGTTATGCAGAAGCACAAAAAATTGTAAACCCCTTGCAAAGGAGGCAACCCCCTCACCAAAAAGCCCAATGAAGACTGAGCATCCTCAGAGGAGACTAAAGAGCCATGGAATTATTACATTTTTATACCGCCCAATAGCTGAAGCTCTCTGGGCGGTTCACAAAAATTAAAACCACAATAAAACAACCTACAGGTTAAAAGCACATTTACAAAATACAGTACAAAAATTGCTCAGTTGCACATTTTTTAAATGGGCTGCATGGGGCTTCTGCTAAGTAAAAGACTCAAGGCTCATAACACACTTACTTCATAACACCATCTTCCACTTAGGTAATATAAAAAGGGATCTTGAGGCTTAAGCGCAATTGCTTTGTCTACATGTTCCTTAAAGAGATAGCCATTCCTGATTTTGTTCTGTATACTTTCAACCTGAGACATGTAGCCACACATCACTGCAAACCACTGGTGACTTTCAGCGCTTGATGAATCCAGAAAACAGAAATTTTCTGTTTTCTTAAACAGAAAATTGGAAGGGGGGGAATGAATTGGCTTCCTTGAGCCATAGAGTTTATAGTTAGCACTCTGAATGTTCCTGTTAGGATGTGAAGTTACACTGCAATAGGGCTAGTGCGAGCTGTTGTAGCAACCCTGCCAACCACCTGCAATGTCTGAGGACCTCAGAATGAGGCATTTGGGCCTAGCGTACTCTCTGAAGAACCACAATAGTCAGTTTCCTGCTGTATTTGCCACAGCAGGAAAGTAGCCAGTGGGGCTCCCCAGAGAGCCCACACATCTGATGCCTCCATCAAGGACCTTGCATAGGTTGTGCAACTAGGTGGCCATTCCAAAGAGCCATGCCAGCCAGTTTCCTATTGTAGCAGCGGAGCATCTGCCCTGTGCCTCGCTATGAGATATCTGCAGAATGAGGCATTTGCCACAGCAGGTGACCAGTGGGGCTCTCCAGAGTACCCACCCTTCCTGACGCCTCACTCTGAGGAGTTCTTGGAGCATGGCATCAGCCCAATCCAAGCCTGAAAGGAGAGGGAAGTGGGCAGACCTCCAGGAGGTGGATAGAGTGTGCAATCTGCTTTCTCAGGTGGGAGATTCTTCCTGCCATGTGGGAGGGAAAGCCCTGCACTGTAACTTTTTGTTGGAGGTCCCACTTGCATTTAATAATTTTCCAATTTTACAGATTTCGCACCATCTCGTGTAAGTAGTTTGTTATGTCATGAGAACCTTCACCCACCAACCCAGACTAATCTCAATTTCTCAAGTGAATTATCAAAACTTCTCCAGACTTTGAATTCTTACGTTTATAATTTACTCATTAGTGCTTCCTGTTTTATAGACTAGGGGCTGCATTCCCATCACTTTTCTCCAAGACCTCTCTCCCCTCTTTGGTTAAATGAACAGGAAATCAATAGGGGGTTGGATATATAACAAATGGCATATATGAGATATATAAATCATATGCTAATCTTTCACCCACTTAACTAGAATGCAGTAAGTAACTGAATATCTTGAAGCACAAGTTACCTCATTCCAAAGACCATCCACGACATAGAGGAGCTGGAAACTATTAACTAAAATCATCGACAGAGAGGGCAAATTCAGATGTTGTACTTTCATCTCAGTCAAGAGCATTGCCAAGTTAATAACAACCTTTGGAAAAATCAAGTTGTATAGTAATGTATATTTGTATTATTTACAACTCTACAGAGATCTAATATAACTTATAAATACTGTAGTATCACAATTTTAAATAGCAATTTTGTTTTAAAGGACTTCTCTCTGCTCACAGAAAGCATTTCAGATTTTAGGAGGTATTGTTTGCACTTTAAATTCGTACTTATCTATATATCTTTCCATGCGTATTATTTTAATTTTTATAAATTAAAAAAGTATAATCAGAGACCTTTGAAGCTGTGAATATTGTACAGCTAGTGTTCCATGATACTACTGCTTTGAGTACACAACTATTTAGCAACCATTGCCTACAGCATATTATTCACCAGCGCTTTATCTGTAAAATTAGAGGTGAAAGAGTAGATTTATACACTTACTTACCCAGCCAATTAATCCCGGCCGCAATTCACAGAAATATTTCAGGTCGAAATTTCCAATGCGAGGATTTAATTCACGTCCCATTAAAAAATCATAAATTATGTTCCCTACAAATACAAATAAAACTGATCTGCAATAGTATTTTTGGCTGCGCTTTCTGTGTTAAAAATTCATTATTTCACTTTTAAACAAATTTTCCCTGTCAAGGCTACTGAAATACACTACATATGTTGACTCCGATGGAAGCTTCAGCCAGTGCAAAAAGTGACAACCGGCACAGTGACAGAGAATCATCACCGTAAAATGTTTTCACTGGAACATCAGGGTTTAAAGAGATACCGTATATTATTCAAAATGCTATCTAGTGTGATCTTTTTGACCTACGAAGACCTAATTGGTTGTACAACTGCTAACACAGATTGGGTATGTCCACATATGTTTGCCATCCTTTCACCAAGTTCAAGCAGTAGACATTTCAGAAATAGCTTCACAACTTCCCTTATTCTTGAGTTTTGCTAAAGTCTAAGCATCATCAGAAGTGATGCAAGATTGGACAGTGGGGAATAATTGCCTAAGAAAAGACCAAAAGTTTGTTTAGACTTTTATATTTCTCTGATACAGAGGTGTTTGGTGTGTGTTTTTACCTAGGCTACCATGCCCTGTACCTTCCAGATGTTTTAGAACACTACTCATTCCTGAGTATTGGCCATGCTGACCGGGCCTGATGGGAATTGTAGTCCAAAAAATCTGGCAGGCATAAGGTTGGGCAAAGCTGACCTAGACCACTCCTTCACATAGCATAATTATTATAATTCTAAATAAAAAATAAGTGAGATTACATTAGGCAAGTCATATTCCAAAAAGCTGTATTCCCAGAACTCAGCAACAAAAAAAGTGATTTTGGAGTAGGATACAGCTGCCAGCATGGCAGAAGCCAGAAAAGAGTAAGCGTCTACTCCTCAATCAAAAGAACCCACCATCGCTTCCCGCACAAATCTCCCTGACTAGACGGGCAAAACTGCCCATCTAGCCAAAATTGCAGGATGCTCAGTACATGGAGGCTGCCCTGCATTGATTGTGATCAGCCTCTGAGTTCGGGGTCTGACAACTAACTCCAAAATATTGCACCCTAAGACTCTTAAAGTACACTGAAAATAGGAGCAGATTATAAATGCTTCTAAATTATAATTATCACTACCTTACACGTTATTTATCTTCAAACAAACGAGTAAACGTTTTATCTAGGTTTCATCAAATTGAAATACCATGGGTTGAATACAATTGCATCATTCTGTTGACAGAAGCATTTCCGTCAGCGTAACTGAGAGAAGTGTGATACCCCTCCTCTATCAAAATCTGCTCCAGAGGGCTAGGAAACCCTCCAGAGCAGATTTTCCAGAGGCACAGAGTGCTTTAAGAGAGAGGGGGAAAGTCCCATGATATTGGATATCTTCTGTTACGAAAATGGCTTAAGAAATAGTTTATTTATTTATTTATTACATTTTTATACCGCCCAATAGCCGAAGCTCTCTGGGCGGTTCACAAAAAAATAATTAAGGCAAAAAACACATTTTGCGCAAATATGCACTTAAGACGTACATAAGTCTAGTTAATGCTTCACTGAAAGCTCCAAGATATTGACTATGGAGCAGCAGAGAAAGAAAATAATGGAGATTATTGTAGTTTGGAATATTTTCCACATACAAAAATGATTCAAATAAGGATGACAAAAATCAAGTTTCCACAATTGTGGAATTGCTTACCAGAATTTCCCCCAGCTGATAATTCTTGCTCAGATGCTTTCAGGGAACGTGCATAGAGATAAATGCTGAAGACTACAGAAAAAACTGTAGCACTGACAGCAAACTGTAGGAAATGGTCATAGAGATAGTAAAGCTCCACTTCAAAATACAGAGATATTCCTACAGCTGCAGCTGTTAGTATAAAAGCATAGAATCCTTAAAGAAGAAGAAAAAACATAAAATTAACAAGAGGCACTGGTCAAGAAAAGCATTCTTATTGTAGCTTATCATAAGAAGCAAATATTTTTCAATGTTTTGAACTGCTGACGGGACTTCATGCATGGGCTGAAACTTAGAATGAAATAAAAACCTAAGAATAGCACTTTTAAATATGTGAATCAAAAGGAACGCTGAAAACCAAGTTTTGTTAAATGAGCACCTTACTATGCAAGCAGGGAAAGTAAAGATTATATGACAGGTCTTTGTATTCAAAGTTTCCTCTTAAACAATGACTAGGTTCGCAAGGCTTTTCATGGGTTATTTGCACAGTATAACCCGTGTGTGTGTGTGTGTTATATTGCGTGAACCCAGGAAGTGTGGCTTACGAGAGGGTTAACAAGCTTTGAATAATCCTAAAGCAGGCCATGGTTTATGCGAGAGTTGTTTAACCTTTATATAACCCATGCTCGCTGGGTTTGCATGACACGACAATCTGAGTGGTGGTTGCATATTTTAAATGGTGGCCACATGTGCTGCGTCACCATGGGTTAAATAACCCAGTGGGCTATAGTGTCACACAAACAGTCCCAATATAAATGCAGAAATTGGTTGTGTTCCAACTCCAGCTTATTGGGGGAGAGACAAACAGAGTCGCAAGTTTGGACATCACACTAAACAATCCAGTGACGGAAAGCCTCTGGGTTGTTTAGCTATTTCCGCTTGCAGGAAGAACCAAACAGGTGTCAAGGTGTGATCTCGCATGCTCAGTTGTTTATAGTAACCTAGGGCTTAAACAAAACATGGGTTACCGTCACGTGCAAAGTGGGCTAGTATTTCTGTACCATTTGCTTATATAAACACATTAGTATTTGAGTGCAACTTTGACAGGGACCTGTAATGTAAACAGTAAAGCATACTTCAAAATGAAAAGGATGTGCATACCAATAGTGTGGTGCTTCACACTGAGTAGTCTCCCATATCGATTTCTCATGATGTGTCTATTGCTCTATTCTCTTATAGAATGTGTGTGCAAGAAAGACAGGGAATAAATGTCAACCAAGTAAGCCCCACTGAGTTCAATAACTCATTCCCAGGTGAATATATGATTGCAGCCTAAAGTAGGTTTTTGCTTGAAAGGGTGAAGAATGTGTTGCCTAAGTGGACATGGGAAGGCTAAGCAATTAATAAATTATAAAAATCAATGCTAGCTATATATTTTTGTAAGTAAACATGTATGCAAATCTTCAACCTTGTATATGTGCCTTCATATGCATGTTTTATTTGGAATTTACTGTTCTTTTTCTACAACTTGACTTTTTAAAACCCTTCCCCCCCCACCCCCCAGAACATTTTTTCAGTGGGTGGAAGGGACATCACCTATTTTGTATCTGCAGGTCAAAAAACCAATACTCCCCACCCCCTCAGGCAAAAGTAAACTAGGCATGCTGAGTGGCCTCCAGGAGAGCCAGACTGTTAAGTGTCAATGAAAGGAAAGAACTGGAGATCTGGGATGGGCTGATGGTAACAAAGCTAGATGTGTAAAATTATAATACTCTCCATCTGCATATTTTGCCCATAAGCAGGCTAATAACATTTATGGGCTTATTTCCAAGCTTATTTGGTATGATGTTTGAGTTGACAAACCAGTTATGGTCACTGCCAACAGTACCTGGAAGCAAATTATGAGCACAGAAAATGAAACAGAAAGCAGCTCTAAACCATAGTTTGCACATATATTTGGAAGCTCAGACATATATATATTTGAAAGACCGTATTCTCCCTTATGAGCCTGCTTGTGCTTTAAGATCTTCTGGAGAAGCCCTTCTTTCAGTCCCACCATCTTCACAGGTGCGCTTGGTGAGAACATGGGAGAAGGCCTTCTTGGTGGCTGCTCCAGTGCTCTAGAACTCTCTTCCCGGGGAAGCTAGGCTGGCTCCCTCCTTGATGGGCTTTTGGAAGCAGGCTAAAACTTTTTTGTTCCAACAGGCCTTTGGAGAATAATCTGGCCCTCCATCTATGTTAATGTCTTATACTTTTGTTTTGTATTTTAAACATTTATGTTCCTCACCCACCCCCAATGTATGTTTTAAACTTTGTAAGGCCGCCTTGAGGCCCAGCATTGGGCAAAAGGCGGGATACAAATAATAATAATGATGATGATGATATTTGGATTCAAAATATGATTCACATGAATAATGGTTTTGCATGGTGACACAACTGAGCTACAGTATTCTCCTGCTTACTACCACAATAATTAAAATTGCAGTATGTTGCTGAAGCATGCAAACTGATCATCAAAACAGGTTACAAAATTAAAAAGAAAAGCTGGAATTAAAACACATTTACCATTTAGCCTGTACCCTAGTTTAATTCCATTCAAAAGGGGTGTGCCTTCTACAACCTTAAAAAAAAAGAAGAGAAAAAGAATTATTTACACCTACAATTTTACTAAACTAAATTCATACATTGATTCAGGAGGTATGAAGCAGATCATTATAAGTAAACAACCAATTAAGACCATGCTGTTCTTCTACATTTTACAGAACCCCAAAGATATGTTTAGATTGAGGAAAGTGGAATTCTAAACCCTGAAATTTGCATGGTTCCCTCAATGTAACAGAGAGGAAAAAAGTTACTAACATTGGATTAACTATGGGTCTTTCCACACAATCACAGATCCCACCTGTAAATAGACTGGGACAGGTAGGGGAAATGAATGCAACCACATTCTATCAATCACAACAGGAAAGGATGAGTTATCAAGAGGAAGCACTATATTCTCCTAGCTACAAAATATTGCATTTTCTGAGCATACTAAGCACAATGGGTTGGATAAAGTTTTTATTTCATTGGCAGGAGCATCCCTAAGCACAATTCCATCTGGAATGCTCCTGCTAGCAGAAAGGAACGCATCACAAAAGAGGATCTCAAAGCAACAGTGCCTAACTGGAGAGATTTGAACTCTTGGGGAGGGGAATTGCAACAATAAAGACTGCAATGGAAGTTTTCACTCCTTTTCAATATGTTAGCCATCTCAGACAACCAGTTTATACTGGAGTTCACTATATACAATATTTTTAAAAGTTGTGATCAAATATAAAAGTTAGAATGTAGTTTTGTAAACTCAGCATACAAAGCGAAACTCTTGCTTACTAAAAGTTTTACCTTTCCTATGGGCAGTAAGTAAAACAGGGCTTGGAGAAAGAACCAAAGAAGAAAGACGCCAAAAACTCTTGTCTCCCATAAACTTTCAAAAGTTGGGAAAGGAGGAGGAAAATTCATAACACTAGGGTCTTTCTGTGTGCACATTAACAGCAAGTAAAATACAGTTCCAGGAAGGAGAAATATCATGAAGAAGGCACCTGCAAACAAAGACACAGAATTAGAAAACAAAATGAAGTTTTATTTAAACAGGAAAAGAGTTGAGTTACTTCTCTGTTATAATGTCAAGAGTCACTGAGCAAATTTCTACAAAAACACGTCTGTGACTATTATAATATATACAATGATTAGAACCTTGCATTTAACTTTGTTTTCTATAGATAACAATCTGAAATAGCTAACACAATTAACTGCATTTATATTCATAGCAACTGCATGCAAACTCTAGAGATGTAGCCACATTAATCTGTTGCAGCAACAATGAAGAGCCTTATGGCACCTTAAAAGACTAACAAATTTCTTCTGACCTAAGCTTTCATTGGCACTGTCCACCTAAGAGTTCATTAATGCTTTGTGAATGGCAACTGTTAAAGGTAATGAAAAGTATGTAATTCTTTGCATTTCAATTTCCTCTGAAAACACAGTTTACATCTCCCTACCCCCAGCAGGTGTACATAATTCTGCCAACTTCAGGTTAACACTTCATGCACCTGAGTGGACAGTGTCCATGAAAGCTTATGCCAGAATCAATGTGTCAGTCTTTAGGTTCCACAAGGCTCTTTGTTACTTTTTGCAGCATAGAAACAGTAGTTTGGCCAGCATCAGTTAGCCACATAGATGCAGGAGAAAAGTAGTCCAAAACGCTAGACACATGACCAGATGTTCATGACATGCATACATAATAGCTGACCTAATACAGATAACGTTACTGGTAGAAATGATAATCTGGGGGAGATATTGTTTTAAAAAATGGAAAGCAGTATACAAATCTTTTTAAAAATCTGATATGAAAATCATTGCTCTGATACAAGAAGTTGTTGCAAGCATAAGGAACCCCTCTATCAGAGGAGCTTCTAATTGATTTAAATGGAGATGGAAATTCTGTACATACAAACTATATGTTTAGTATTGTACCCTCTGTAGAAATCAATTGGGAGTTTGCAATTGCAGTAGTGCCATATGTGTGCTGTACTGCACATGTGCAATTACAACTAATGACATCCAACACTATCATACCAATTTTTCCTCCAAACTCTAGTTCCTTTGTCTTCAGGCATACTTTTCCAACAGTTTTTGGTGTCTCAAAAATTCTCTCTTCTGAATACTTCTCTTCGGTTCTCTTCTCCTCCTTTCTTGGATGCAAGCTGTAACGTTCCAGAATGCGCTCTCTCGCTCGCTCTGACTCAATTCTTTGGCGCTAAACACAAATAGCGAAAGGGGGACAGGTGAAGCAATTTGTAACAGTACAACCTGTTGAAGATCTATCCTCAGTTTGAGTATTACTGTCTGAAATCCTTCATTCATTTGTTTCTGGCAGTGTATACGCAATTTCATACCTATCCAAACTACCTATGGCTTTTGCAATTCCCCCTCCTCTCAATAAAATGTTACTAAAAGAGCATTAAGCTAAAATATGCTGGTATTTTTGTCCCTGCCCACTTTGCCTTTGGCCCTGCCCACCACTGGAATATGGCCTCTGAGAGCTTCTCCAGAATTGAATTTGGCCCTTTGGCTGAAAGAGCTTTGACACCCCTGCTTTATAACATATCAAAGGCATTTTTTCATTTATATTCTATTCCATCGGACAATACATTTAATGCAGCAATACTTCTTTCTTAAAAAATTGAAGATCAATTAACTTTAGGCATCTAACCAGAAGATGTCTAGCAATGCTGGAAATATGTATGTCAAAATCTTAGGATTTCATACCTCTAAAATGCTTTGAGAAGAAGAATTCACTTCTGTGATATCTGGTTCCCCATTATATCGGTTGGTATTGTTTTCATGTAGTTTCTGGATTGAGAGGCAAAGATAACAATAATATTATTACAGTTTTTTGTTTGCAAGATGTTCCCCTGAAGAAAGGCTGTAAAGTTAAATTCATTTTAGAATATGATTAAGGGGGTTCATTTGCAATTTTCTTTTTATTTGTTGTATAAACCAGGTTAGTAACATAGTATTATTGAACTACAGCAAATCTGTTTTAGGGCATTTTATTCTTCAACCAAAAGAATTTGGAACATATAATTAGAATAGCCATTCTCTATTTCATGTAGTGTACACTATTCAAAACTGACTAACCGGATTCTTTGTAGCCACAGTTCCAACAAGCACATCTGGGCAATCTAGATCAGGTCATTATGTAACATAATTTACAGATATATGCTGGGTTTTCACATGACAACCCATACTCAAGATTAAGTATGGATTGAACCACGGGTTCTTGTATTATGTGAACCCAGCTACGTTAGTAAACCATGGTTAGTTAACCAAAAACAACCCATGAAGAGAACTCATGTTTTGTTGCTAGGTTGTGAACTGTGGGTTGTTCGTGGTTAACAAACCAAAGTTTGTTAGCATGGTGGGGTTAACAACAACAAAACAACCCACAATTCAACCTATACTCAGCCTTGTGTGGGTTCTCGTGTTGGGTGAGAGTTCTTCAAGCATTCCTCACAATAACATGGTGGGCTTCATGGCCAGGAATGCTCATTGTTCTACACTGCGTAAGTGGAAATTACTTCATCCCCACTATTCCATCATTTCAATCTGATTTGGGAAGAAAGGAGCCTAGGAAAAACAGGTACTTTGTACTAATAATCCTTTATGGTGGTACATAAATACCTAGAGAACTAATTAGTAATATTACTATAACACTAAGCTTCATAATGCACATGGCTGAAAAAACCCCATTAAATGACACAAAGTTGTTTTGGAATTGTTCATCCATAAAACCATACATCTAATTAGTCTATATACTAATGCCCAGAGCATGGGAAACAAACAGAATGAACTTGAAGTCTTGTTACATGAAGGCAAATACGACTTGATAGGTATAACTGAAACTTGGTGGGATGACTCCCGTGACTGGAATATAGCAATTGAAGGATATAACTTGTTCAAAAAGAACCAAAGAAATAGAAAGGGAGATGGAGTTGCACTATGTGTTAAAAATACCTATCCCTGCACAGAAATACAGGTGGATCAGACTGGGAGCCCCATCGAGAGCATTTGGATTAAAATAAATGGGGCAAGGAATAAAAAGAACATGATAATCGGAGTCTACTACCGACCACCCAATCAAGGAGAAGATGAGGACGAAACTTTTGAGAAACAAATTGCCAGTGTTTCAAGGAAGTGTGATGTAGTAGTGATGGGGGACTTCAATTACCCTGATATCTGTTGGGAGACAAATACTGCCAAAAGCGGCCCTTCCAAGAAATTCCTGACATGTGTGGGTGATAACTTTCTCCTACAGAACTAGAGGATTGGCAATCCTTGACTTGATATTGACCAATAGGGATGACTTAGTGGATAAAGTGGCAGTTACGGGAACTCTGGGGGAAAGTGACCATGTCATACTTGAATTCTTGATTACGAAAGAGACAAAAGTTGAGTGTAGCCATACAAGTACTCTGGATTTTAGGAAAGCTGATTTTAATAAACTCAGAACTATGATAAGCCTGATGAGAAAAGGAGTGCAGGATGGGTGGGAGTATTTAAAAAAGGAAATTTTAAAGGCACAGTTACAAACAATTCCAACAAGGAGAAAAGATAGAAGACAACAGAGGAGACCAATGTGGCTCCACAAAAAGCGTGGAGATGACCTGAAAACAAAAAAGGATACATATAGGAAGTGGAAGGAAGGCCAGGCTACAAAAGAAGAGTACAGACAAGTGGCGCAGAAGTGCCGAAATGGCATCAGGAAGGCTAAAGCTGTGAATGAGCTGAGATTAGCGAGGGATGCTAAAAGCAATAAAAAGGCTTTCTTCATGTTTAGCTTGGAGAAGAGAAGATTGAGGGGAGACATGATAGCACTCTTCAAATACTTAAAAGGTTGTCACACAGAGGAGGGCCAGGATCTCTTCTCGATCCTCCCAGATTGCAGAACATGGAATAACAGGCTCAAGTTAAAGGAAGCCAGATTCCAGCTGGACATCAGGAAAAACTTCCTGACTGTTAGAGCAGTACGACAATGGAATCAGTTACCTAGGGAGGTTGTGGGCTCTCCCACACTAGAGGCATTCAAGAGGCAGCTGGGCAACCATCTGTCAGGGATGCTTTAGGGTGGGTTCCTGCACTGAGCAGAGGGGGTTGGACTCGATGGCCTTGTAGGCCCCTTCCAACTCTGCTATTCTATGATTCTAAAACTACATCAACATTTTCAACTGAATAAATGTTCAATATTTTAGATGTAGGTCTTAAAACAGTAAATAAAATATTAAATACAGGAACATAAAATATGAATAAAGGAACATAAGAAAATAGCAAAGGGATTAACCAGAAAATTTAAAAGAAATATAAATTAAATACCAAAGGAATCAAATTAGGTTCCCCAATCATATTTTTTTCATTTTTTGGCTCTCTGCTTTGAGAGGAAGAACGACGTCTGTGTTTTGCTGGCCGACCAGGTGAACGAGATCTAGAGCCTGATCTAGATCTGCTACCGCTGCGTCTCGATGGAGAACCTGAGGAAGAGCTGTTTTTTCTAAATCGAAAAGATGACACCGACTGGAAATAAATAAATAAATAAAATGAGCTTCACTACTAGAGCTTGGTAAACGAGCAACTACTTACTAATTTCTTTATCTTCTGTTAAAAGTTGCACACAGTTTTAAATAATTCAGCTTTTGGCAATGTAACTTGAAGTTGGATCAAAACAGTGAAAAGGTGGAGAAATAAGGATCAAACAGCATCTGCCTTCAATTCAAGCTTAAGAGACTCAGGATATGTGTAAGTAGGACTTCTGCCTACCCAGGCTAGGAACCAGGCCAGGACAAAACAAAATCCATGTCACCCTTCAAGTGGCCACATTGGAAGGTTAGTATGATCATATGTGAATTGGAGATTACGTTTTGAATATGATTTAAAGAATGAACGGTGCATACTCGGGATCTTTTGTGGTTTTTCGTGTTCCTTATGGAACTGTCGCTCTCTTGCTTCTAAGGCCCCTGTCATCCAGAACTTGTTTATCTCTAGGTCTCTCCACCTCCTTGCTCTTACTGAGACCTGGCTTCCTGCCCATGATACTGCCATCTCTGCTGCCCTCTCTCTTGGAGGACTCTCTTTCTCTCACACTAGTCGCCCAGAGGGTCGGGGTGGTGGTGTGGGTCTTTTATTATCTAGTTTGTGCCAGTTCCAGCCTCTTTCCATTCCATCTTCACATTGCTTCTCCTCCTTTGAGGTACATGTGGTGAGGCTCTTCGCTCCATTGCGACTGCGGGTTGCAGTTCTGTACCACCCCCCAGGCTCGTCCTCAAAAATTATCTCTGATTTTGATTCGTGGCTGTCCTTTTTCCTCTCCGATAACTGTCCTACTCTTATTTTGGGTGATTTCAATATTCATGTGGATGACCCTCAAGATGCTGCAGCTCTACGATTTCGCTCATTATCTTCCTCTTATGATCTTAAGCTTTGGTCTGATGCACACACACATTCCCTTGGACACTGTCTGGATCTTGTTCTCACTCGGAATTGCTCTGTGTTGGACTTTTCTACTGCTCACTTTCCGTTGTCAGATCATCACCTAGTTTCTTTCAATATTACTCATAATCCTCCTCCTTCACGTCCCGCTTCTCGCTCTTGTCGCAACTTGCAATCTATCAATTATGAGGCTTTTTCCCAGTCTCTAGCCTCCTCCCTTCCTTCTGCCTTTTCGGCTGTCTCCTTGGACTCAGCTGTCTCCTCCTTTAATTCCTCCTTATCTTCAACTCTTGATAATCTTGCTCCATCTACAACTCGGATAGTTCGCCCTTCTCAACCCCAACCGTGGCTCACCTCTTTCCTCCGCTACCTTCGCTCTTGTTCCCGGGCAGCTGAACGCCTTTGGCGTAAGACCAGGGACAGGGCGGACTTTGTCCATTACAAATTTGTACTCTCCTCTTTCTCTTCTGCCATTTCACTGGCCAAACAGCAGTACTACTCAACGCTGATCCAGTCAAATGCTAGGCATCCTCAGCGGCTCTTTGCGTCCTTCAATTCTCTTCTGAGGCCTAATCCGCCATCTCTCCCCGCCTCTCTGTCTGCTAATAACTTTGCCTCTTTTTTCAATGCTAAAATCCAAACTATCCGCTCTGATCTGGCCAGCTCTGCTCCTCTTCCAGTTCCTGTTCCTCATCTGTCGGTTCCTCCTGCAAATTTCTCTGCGTTTCCTTCGGTCTCAGCGGATGAATACTGCGCTCTTCGAAGCCTTCCACTTGTTCTCGTGATCCGATTCCTTCTCGTGTCTTTATTAATCTTATTCCTGCTATCCTCCCTTCCTTGCTTCATATTATTAATCTTTCTCTGTCCTCTGGTTCATTTCCTTCTGCTTTTAAACATGCTACAGTCTCTCCCATTCTCAAGAAACCTACTCTTGATAGGCTATCTCTGTCTAACTACCGACCTGTCTCTCTGTTGCCGTTTGTTTCAAAGATCCTGGAGCGGGCGGTCTACTCTCGCTGTCTTGACTTTCTTTCTAGTAACTCTGCTTTGGATCCACTTCAATCTGGATTCCGTCCTCTGCATTCCACCGAAACAGCCCTTACTAAGATCACCAATGATCTCCTTACTGCCAAGTCTAAAGGCCATTATTCCGTTCTTATTCTCCTTGATCTAACTGCAGCCTTTGACACGGTTGATCATGATCTTCTCTTAGATTCCCTTCATGACCTTGGATTTTGTGGCTCTGTCTATAACTGGTTTGCCTCCTATCTAGCGGGTCGCGCTTTCAGCGTGTTGGCTAATGGCAGCTCGTCTTCCTCCTTTCCCCTTTCAGTAGGGGTTCCGCAAGGCTCGGTGCTTGGCCCGTTGTTGTTTTCCTTATATATGTTGCCCTTGGGCAAGCTTATTCAATCTCATGGCCTCCAATATCATCTGTACGCCGATGATACACAACTATATCTGTCATCTCCGGAACTTTCTCCTGATGTTCACGATCGTATCTCGGCATGGCTTTCAGATATCTCAGCTTGGCTGCTTCATCGTCGTTTGAAACTCAATATGGCAAAGACTGAATTGCTCGTTTTTCCTCCTAAACCTTCTCATCTCTCATTCTCTCTTACTGTCAATGATGTTACGCTTACTCCGGTCAAGGAAGCTCGTAGCCTTGGCTTTATATTTGACTCCTCGCTCTCCTTTATTCCTCATATTGAGGCAGTAGCTAAATCTTGTCGATTTTTCCTGTATAATATTGCCAGGATTCGATCATTTTTGTCTGTCTCTTCCGCCAAGACGCTTGTTCATGCACTGGTTATTTCACGGTTGGACTACTGCAACCTTCTTCTCTCTGGCCTTCCTTCTTCTCACATCAGTCCGTTGGTTTCTGTTCACCACTCTGCCGCAAAGATCATCTTCTTGGCTCGCCGCTCTGACCATGTTACTCCGCTTCTGAAATCTCTTCATTGGCTTCCAATTCACTTCAGAATCCAATATAAACTTCTCCTGTTAACCTTCAAAGCTTTTCACGGTCTAGCTCCTTCCTCTCTCTCCTCTCTCATCTCACACTATTGCCCCGCTCGTGCTCTTCGCTCCTCTGATGCCATGTTTCTCACCTGCCCAAGGGCCTCTACTTCCCTTGCTCGGCTCCGTCCATTTTCTTCTGCTGCCCCTTACGCCTGGAACGCTCTTCCAGAACATTTGAGAACTACAACTTCAATCGCAGCTTTTAAAGCTCAACTAAAAACTTTTCTTTTTCCTAAAGCTTTTAAAACTTGATGTTGTGCAGACTTTATACTGTTATACCCTGTGCCTGCTTACCCTACCCTGTGCCTGTTTGCATTCTCTTCCCCTCATTGTTTTACTATGATTTTATTAGATTGTAAGCCTATGCGGCAGAGTCTTGCTATTTACTGTTTTACTCTGTACAGCACCATGTACATTGATGGTGCTATATAAATAAATAATAATAATAATAAATAATAATAATAATAATAATAATAATTTGATTTTTTTAAAAAAAATCTCTCAGTTTGCAGCTTACATTGTCTCCAAAGCAATCGTTTTAGAATTTTTAAACATGTCCTAGGATTCAGATATCCATATCCAGAGGGTTAGACTGGATATGGGCTTATGCACATCACCAGACACCAACACCAAATCTTGACAAGACAGAAGTAATTGTCAACAGTCTCCAAGATTAGGAAGAGATAAGGATGCTCATAACTAATGGGGTGTTACTTATTTCAAGAGATTAGTAACCAACCACGCAGTTCCTAATGGACTGCTAAGTTCCAACAGTGGCCATCACTATCTGATACGATATGCAGATCAATATATTTTCTAGAGAACAATGACATGTCAACAATACTCATACCATGATAATCTCTGGCACCAAGTAACATGCTATGCACAGCACTACTCTTGAAGAAAATTCAGAGGCCAGAGATAGTACAGAATTTAGTAAATAACAACTTGCTGGGAAGGCAAGTGGACAAGAACATATCCAACTAATTTTGAAATAACCACACTGGCATGAACAACTGATAATTCATGGTGCTGGTTAGAACCTATAAAGCTTCAATGGAAGAATGACGCTGCTTGATCCAAAGCTTTGTTTGATTTGATGTTAGTTTTATTGCTGTGATCTAGACAGAAATCATATAGATAAGTGCAGAATAAAAGTATTATTACAGATAGAAGACTATGCCTGATTACTTAGGAGCAAGACTCCGACAGCTCAGTGGGATGTGCTCTCCAGTATGCACAGGACTGCATTCTTAAGAAACCTAATTTGAAAGGTTTCTTTAGAATCATCAATCCCACCACATTTCTGTTGCATTTTACATCATTCATGTTAGGACCAGGAATAAGAAATATCTTGCTATTGCCATTCCTATTAGTATCATATCTTAAAACAAGAACCTTACTAGGCTTAGAGTAATGTTTTGTCATGATTTACATGACACAACAGCCCACCTGTGGCTTAATTTACCTGCAGGGACTGTAATGTGAACCCAGCAACAGGAATTAAGGGTTAGACAACCTTCAGATAACCCAAAGTTTGTTTTGAGGTTATTTGAGGGTTGTCTAACCCTCAAAACAACCCCTGCCACCTGGGTTCACCCAACACAGCAAGCTGAGCGCCCACAGATTCCATGCAAAACGGGTGACCATGGGTGCCTAGCCTGATGCAGCAGCCTCTGCAGGTAAATTAAGCCTGGGCTGTTGTATCACATTAATCAGGCTGCTGCCTTCTTCCTAATATCCCGCTTTCCATATTTTCTGTTTTTAACTGGGTTAATAATTTCAATTCATCATAGCACACAGCTGCCCTAGGTAGAATCCCACTATTTTACATTGTCAAAAAACTTGAGCTCTAGTTAATACACAACTCTTGTAATAGACTGCATGAGTAAAACATCAAACATCTCTGAATTCCAATATGAAATGGAAAAGTAGCCTCAGAATTCCAACATAAAAAGTAAAACTAGTCTGATATCAAAGCTCTTCAGTTTCAGGAATTCTCAGTTTAAAAGAGACAAACTACTGAGTATTTTAAATTCGAAATTGGTGATTCTTGTGCCAATACAAGTCTACAATGGGGCAGACAGAATATATTAAAATGCCAACTGAAAACCTCAGTAGTAAGGGAAAGAAAGCTTCAAGATATGATTATTCACTCTAGAGACTGCTTACCCTCATATCACTTTCTTTCAGCTGAAGTTCAGTTCCATCTTTGTATTTCACGGTATAAAGATGAGTGCGGTCATCATAGCTAGTTACTTGTACTTCATAATACAGGACACTTCCAGGCCACCGGCCCATTACAACTTCTTCGTCGGCAAACTTTCTCCTGGGCATTTTTCAAACAACCCTGAAAAGAAATGGGGGAGGGGGATTAAATTGCTATTGTAGAAGCTGCAGAAACTCAAGCCACACCTTTACTGTTTTCCCAGTTTAATGAACAGAAGTCAAACAGAAAGAACATGGGAACACTGCATCTGTTTGTAAACAGCTTTGAGACTTGTTTCAAATGTGAAGTGATATATAAATACTGATGTTGATAGTAATAATAAAAAAAGAGATTACCACTATTCTGCTGTTTCAGTTCCAAGCTATACAAGTTTTAAAAGGTGGGATTTTCCCTTCTGTGCAAACGTATTAGTTCCAACAGGCACACATATGGAATATCAAGAGATTAAGCACCATGGGAAGCAGGTTCATCCTATGGACTACCAACCTTCCCAAACTGGTGCCTTCAGATGTTTTAAAACACAACTCCCAGCATTTCTTAAGTACTGGCAATGCCGGCTTAGGCTGGAGGCCACCAGATTGGGGAATCTGGACTATAAATCGCCCAGAGAGGCTTGGCTATGGGGCGGTATATAAGTGTAATAAATAAGTAAAATAAAAATAAATCAATGGGCACAAGTATGATTAGCTCTGTGTAAAATTGTTGCTGGAATAGGGGTAGGCAACTCGTGGCTCTCAAGATGTTTGACTGCAACTCCCACTATTCCTCACCATTAATTGTTGCTGCAATCCAACAGTATCTGGAGGACCACAAGTTGCTCCCACCCCTGATCCTGAGCATATGACAATGTATTCCTGGCCCCAGACTGGTTATGTTAGGTAAGAACCCCTACCACTCTTACGCAGCAGGGTGCGATAACCACTCATGAGTGCATCCAAGCTGTTCCCCATGTCACGTTCATGGCTCCAATTGCATTTGGGTGCCTTTTTTTTTTTTAATTGCAATCCTGGTGTTGGGTAAAAACGGGACCATGAACATTAAAAAGGGACCCAAGCCAACTGACAGTGCAATTCTGTGCATGCCTGCTCAAGAAGTAAGTCACACTCAGTTCAATGAAATTCATTTCCAGATAAGTGGAAATAGGATTGCAGCATAATTGACTATAATTTGTGCAAAACCAGAATCTTGCCTGTAATTTCTCCCATGTGCGAACATGGGGAAATGCTATTTTTTCATTTTACTGGTCCTAAGCAGGTGCAAAGCAGCAGGAAACCAATAGCTACTGGCTTCCTCCACCCCTGCATGTTGCCCAAATATGCCAGGGTGCAAGGCAGAGAAAGCCAATATTCTTCGGTGCCCTGTTGCTGTGCTTCAGCACAGCATTGGAACAAGAAAGGAAAAACCACAACAGAGCAGCCCTTTAAATCCCCAATACAAGCCAGTGGAGATCACCTCCACTTACTTGTACTGGGGATTTAAAGGTGTCCATTGAGGAAAATAGGGCAAGAGAATCCCCCACCCCCAGGAGTGTATGGACAACACAGTCCTTGTTGAGGGTTCTGAAACAGAGATTGCAACGGGGCTTGGATCCTGGCTTGCTCCGCAGGCCCTCCTGCACGTTTGGGGTACATACCATGGTGCAAGGGGGCGATAAGCTGGTATCCTTCGTTTTCCTCGTGTTTTCTCATAGCATTGAGAAAACAAAAGGAAAAAAGTGGCCCTTTAAATCCCCAATGAAAGTGAGTGGAGACCACCTGGCATCATAGATTTAAAGATGACCTGTGAGGAAAATCAGGTGGGAGGTCGAAATACAACCCCTCACCGTGTTGCCCCCACAGTCTCTCGTGTGTGTGTTGGATTTTGTCCCCCTACCTTCCATTTTTGGATTTTTCCTCTTGTGAACAAAAATGGTCTGGAGGAATAAAAGAAAATTTGACTCTGATCAGAGCCGGGAAGGGGAACTTGATGGTAGACAATACAGGTCTGCTGCCAAATCCCTTAGGTTGAGGGCTGGAGGACTGAGGAGGAGGGAAACAAGAGGGGGGTAAAAATAAGCTATCCAAAGTCATCTGTTTGCCCAATTGTGTGTTGAGGCAGAATGGGCTATTTCCAAAATAAGCTACTGTGCATAACTTATTAAACGACCATGGATTAAAGTGACATCCAAATCCAGCAAGTGTGTAGTTTGACTCCTCCCCCCGCCCTCTGTCCTGTTGCACTCCTCCCATCTGAGCTTGCTGGTATCCCATCTTCCCTTGTGGTTAAGCCCATTTAAGCTTCGCGCCCAAGCACACAGTAGCCTATTTAAGCCAGTAGTGCTCTTTCAGCTATTCGCTATATCACAGTTTCACAATTGACTCATAGACACTACTGCAGCACCCAGGTGAAGCTTTTCCCAATAGCACAGTACTTCTGTTTCCATTACATAGAGAATGCCCATGAGGAGCAGAGAGGTGGCAATGTTCTCAACTGCTCTTGCTGCGCAACTCTACAGGCAAACAAATTAACCCATGATGTCAACAGCAAGGGGTTATCAGAGTTGGTTATTTTGGGTTAATAATTGACAGTCATGCCTCAGTGATAGTCAGAAATACCACATATTACTGCATCAGTTCAGAAGGTATTTTTAATCTACGTACTACGGTAAAACAAATTACTATCAAAATACCATATTCCTTACAAAGTCATTATGAGCATGCTGCCTAGTGAAAGTCAAGTGAAGAGTGGAATAAAATGCTAATAACTTATATTTGAAATTTGTAACATTGTGCATCAGAATCAATTCCACAACAGGACAGTCTTGTGGCACTTAGCAAAAAACATACACAAGTCTATTGTGGCATGAGCTTTTGCAGATAAAAATTCACATTAGATGCATCGGATGAAATATATTCCTGCCTGAAAAACCTCAAGCCACCACTTATTGTAGTCTTTGCGGTACTTCCAAAAATACTATTGGTTATGCTAACTTTAGCAGAAGAAAATCTTAAGGCTACTGTTTTGAAACTATTTTGAATATACCCACACATAAAAGCACTTAAATGCCTTGAAACTGATATTATCTATTCCCTTTTCATCACTTCCACACTAAAGCTATAAGAGAATTCTTATTTCTGTAGGGACGAAGTAAAATATTTCTGTACTGAACTAAGTAATCGAATAATTTGTAAACTTCTAAACAAAGAAGTTTATTATTTTGCATGGTAATTTAGTTCTTTAACTCTGGTTTCCTTTTGAAGTTTGAAGCAATGGGTACATATTTCTCACTTTAGCTGCTTGTCCCTGCATAAACTATATACATCAATTATTTGGGGGTGAGCAACTTGTGGCGCTCCAGATGTTTTGGTCTACAATTTCCAACAGCCCTAGCCAGCATAGCCAATGGTGAAGAATGATAGGTGTAGACCAAAACATCTGTAATAAATGTAATTAATCTGGAGAGTCAAATGCTGCCCACCCCTAATCTGTATAAACTGTAAGTACATTATGTACACTGTTATTATGCACCACTACTTCTTGTTAACTATGTCTAAAACTACACTACTGCTTTATAGCAGTACTGAAGTGCATTAGTAACTGTTGGAGCACATTCCATATACCGCTTTTATAGTGTTATTTCTTTTTTATTCCACATCTTTAATGATTTGACACAAGGTGTAGATCTGGCCTCTGTCAGTTGCACTTATCCTGCATCTCCTATTAACTATGTCTGTGTACTACCAGTAACAATTACAGGAAACTGCAATAACCCCAACAAAAATTCTGTTGATGCTTGCAGGCTAGTTGCTCTCAAACTTTGGGCTGAGCCCGCAAGCCTTCTTAGAAGATTCAGGGCACCTTGAGGGACACAGGACCATGGAAGGGTAGAATCCTGAGGTAAGTGAAGCCATCTTTCCCACCAATCTAGTCTCAATATCCCTTGGCTATGGACCCTGACTGACCCACACTGGATTTCTGGGGATCAATGCACCTTTCAATCACTTTAATCCAATTTGTTAATAAGCAAGTTCAGAAAGAGCTATTACTGTGGGGGGCAAGGAGACATGCCAGTGTGGGATAATATAGTGCACAGATCCTCATGCAGTACAAGTTGTGCCAGTTTGTAGTCCCCTAGAGGACAAAAGTGTAGAAGTGGGCTCAGAGATTTTTTTTAAAAAAAGGTTTAAGGAACAGTGCAGTGTTTTTACTGTTTGAAGTTTCGATTTACTGTATTTATTTTTTAAAAACTGCATGTTTTGGTTCTTTGCTCTATAAACCACCCAAAGAATATCTGTCGATGGGCAGTAATTTAAATCTAATAAAGCAAACAATAAGCAAGGCTCAACAGCGAGGTAATTAGCGATTTTAGTACTACGATTTTGGGATTAATAAACGTCTTGGGAGTTTTGTTTTCATTCTTCAGGAGCTCTATCGAACGCGCAACTTTTAATGTTGCAATCAAAGGACGCTTTATAAGCCAGTAAAAAGTACCTTTTATTTGCTTCTCAGAAACAAGAAAAGCTATTCGTAGCAACTACAATGCGAGAAGGATTGAGAGTGCATGCGACAGAGCCGGATAAACACCAACTTAAAAGACACGTGCAATACTATTCTAAGCGTGTTTATTCCCAAACTAGCCCCGCCGAGTTCAAACGGGATTGACTCCCCTAAGTAAGGAGGTTCGCAGCGGTCCCACACGTCTCTACGGCGACACCATTATGAAGCCCTCATTACACGCACGTAACCCTCCTCTCTCCCCGATATCGCGCTTCGCTCCGACGACGGGCGGGCGCCGCTTCCCGCAAAGAGGAGAGGGCAACTCATTTTCGCAGGTTCAGCGGCGCCCTCGCACGGCCCGTGAGGGGAACGAGTCCAAGGTTTCGTAAAGACGTCGATTGCAGCGCCTTGGGGTGAAACTCAGCCGAGAAGTACAGTCGAGGAGAAAGGGGTGCCACGGCCCCTCAAAACAGGGGCTGGCAGAAGACCGAGAAAGAGGGGAAAGGAAGAGTGACAACGACCGGGAAAAGCAACAGGCTGAAGTCCAGCTGCACCGAGACTACCAAGGCCTCAGAAAATGGAGGAGGGAGGGAAGGAAGGAAGGAGGGAGCAAGAGGAGGAGGCGACCGCCCGGTGCTCTCCCTCCCAGGAAAGGCGCCGAAGGGGTGTGTCTCGGTCCGCAAACAACGCGCCCTCACCTGGCCGCAGCCGCCTCCCCGTGTAGTTGAGCCCGAAGGTCTCCGCCGAGCAGCGAGACGTCTCGCCTGGGACGGACGAAGGAAGCTACAACGGCCACGAGAACCAACCGCCTCCAGTGACGGTTACAGGAGGGAGAACAAGCGACGTTCCAAACCCCTCCCCCCCCCCCACTCCCGCGGGGAGGTGCGAAAGGCCAGGCGCCAACTGCCGCCATTGGACAAGTCGCGGCGTTTGAATCGCTCCCGGAGCTCGTTGATTGGCTGCGAGTCGGTGGCGCGTTCCTCCCTCTCGCGCCGGGCTCTCAGCCTGCTGAGTTTCGCTCCAAGTTCTGCCTGGGCTTCAGCCAATGACATAGCTGACTCCGGGGAAATAAAACGAAACGTAGAGAAAAAGGCTCCAGCGCCAAAGCACTCCGCCTCCTCACGGCCTGGCTCTCGCTGAGCGTGGAGAGGGAAGCAGTTTCCCTTGCTTTAAAGTCGACAGGCATAAATATCAATAAATAGGTCTTCCTCCCAAATGAGGGGCGCGGGCGGCATCGCTTTGAAGTTCCTGCTTCACTTATTACTAGCATCAAATAGTTCCATACGCTGGGTGTGCAAAGCAAAACAACCTTCTGTCACCTCACCACTGGCCAGAGAACACGCGCACACCCACTCCCAGGGCGTTAAACTGTCTTCTCTGCCAATAAAAAGTGAAGCAGGAACTTCAAGGGCGACACCACCGCCCGGTGCCCAATCCAGGTTTTGCTGAGGGTCTTGGGCAAGATGCCCCCTCCCTACATGTGCCTATGCTTCCCTCCCTGCTGCTGCTGCCCTTCCCTGTCTAGTTGTGGTTCCATTTAGGGCTTTTTCTTCTTTTTTTACTGCGTGTGTGTGTATCCCCTCCCAATAGCACAAACCAAACCATTTCTTCCCCTTCAGCTGTAAGAACGTATTCTTTCAGGCACGAGCAGAGTTTGATTTTTGAGATAAAACGTGTTCCAGGGTAGGAACAGGTTTCTACTACCTCATTACCAACTTTTGATGTTTCTCGATGGAGGGCTCCTAGCCCTAGCTATTAGAATGCATTGTGTATTAGTGCACATTAGGGTAAAAAATTATATATCCAACTTCAGATATACAATAAGCTGATGGGATCTGAGCTATTGGTAATTGACAAAGAAAGAGATCTTGGGGTTGTGCTGGAAAGCTCAATGAAAATGTCTATCCAGTATGAGGTTGCTGTGGAAAAGGCAAATTCCATGTTAGGTATAATTAGGGAAAGAAATTGAAAACAAAACTCCCAATATCTTACTACCTTTATAGAAATTTATGGTGTGACCACACTTGGAATACTGTGTACAGTTCTGGTCATTGTACCTAAAACAGGATTTTTTAGGGTGACCATATGAAAAGGAGGACAGGGCTCCTGTATCTTTAACAGTTGCATAGAAAAGGGAATTTCAGCAGGTGTCATTTGTATATATGGAGAACCTGATGAAATTCCCTCTTCATCACAAGTTAAAGGTGCAGGAGCTAGACTAGAGTGACCAGATTTAAAAGAGGGCAGGGCACCTGCAGCTTTAACTATTGTGATAAAAAGGAAATTTCACCAGGTTCCCCATATATACAAATGACACGGGCTGAAATTTCCTTTTCAGTACAACTGTTAAAGATACAGGAGCCCTGTCCTCATTTTCATATGGTCACCCTACCTTCTCCCACTTCTTCTTACCTCTATGGGCATGCATGCAGGTGAGTGAATTCAGCTGTACACACACCTTTTTTTTAAAAAAAAGGAAGAGAAATTGTGTGAGACTGTTAAGATGGATATTTGCAAATGTGTATTTTCAAAAGGAGGTAACTCCAGAGCTGCGCAAGTACTGCGCCATCCCCCCCAAAAGAGCCTTCTATTCCTAGTATGATAAGATGCCTTTCTATAGTATCTTATCTAAGAAGTGTTTAGTATTGCTTTTACAATTCATTGCTCAAGTGATTGGTTCTGTGAAAAATTCTATGACTTTCAATATTGAGAATTTGTGTGAGAGGGGAAGCCCAATTGTTGGGGCGCACACTTTTTAAAACAACAAAATAAAATAAAGATCACTTCTGGGCATCTGAATATAAGAAACTGAATTAGACAATTTGAGTATGCTTGCACAAAAGTTGTTTATGTCTAGGGTGGCCACTTATGTATTGTAAAAAAAAGAGAAATTGCATCACTAAAAAAGGGGAGAACAGAGAACACCAATTTGCATATGCAAACTTATAGATATGTAGAATTTTCCAGTTTAAAATGCGCACTTTTCTCTTTCGGATGTAAGGAAAAACAGGAAACAAACAAAACAAGGAACAAGGTGAGCCGTGCTTTAAAGTGAACCGTGCTTTAAAGTGAACTGTGTTTTAACCATGGTTTAAAATGGAGCTTAGGGAATATTGGTGAGTTTGAGCATCCCTGGTTCTCCCATCCCTACCAATTGCCACTGAGTTGCTTGTTAAGAACTGGAAATGAATTTTGTTCCTCCGCTACTTATTGTGTTTTTTAATCCTCTTTTTTTTGTGTGCTGTGTGTTTTTAATCTTCAGTGTGGATGTGATTGTTTTATTGTAGTGTACAACCCTTTGAGCTCCCATTTCAGGCTGGATGGAGTGACTCAGAAATTTAATAAATAAATAAACAGAACTTTAAGAGCCTTTGAAGATGTTTATGCAAGCATATCTAGTGTTGAAAGGTATTGGAAAATCCCAGTAACCTAACACCTGGAGCACACAATACAACACAAAGGTACACAAATTCTTGAAAGAAATCTTCATCCCCTCTTAGCTTCTTACAAGATAGAATTACCAAGCCAATAATGAAAGACTAATTTTCAATGTAGTGTAACCATTTTCACGAGCAAAATGGTGGAGGAGAAGGAGGGAGACAACAACGACAACATGATTGTTTTAATCCTTCAGTCCTAAACATTTCCCCAGCATTTGTCACTGGAGCGACACTCAGGTTTTTGACATGGTTTGCACCATCCTAAGCAGTTATTGACTTGCCTGTTAAATTCAAGAAAGTGAACGGCCTTGAAATCAATGGTCATACTGATGCAGTTCATGTCTTTAAAAGTACAAGTAAATTATTGGTAAAATTCTGCCTTCCCCAACATGGCACCCTTCAGATGTTTGGAAGAGAGCACTCATCATCCCTGCTCACTGGCTATTTTGGCTGGGGTCAATGGGAGTTTTAGTCCTAAGCATCTGGAGGGCAACAGGTTGGGAAGGCTGGTATTACATGTCTCTTTGAAGTACATGTAAAAGGCAGCATGACTTACTACTGCCTTTCTTATACTACTGTCTTCAGTCGTGACCCGAAAGGACATGCGTAATGCTTATCTTCTAAGAGCTGGACTAAAGCCATTTACTCTTGTATACACTGTAAGCAAATATGCTGTTACTTGACAATCAGCTCCTGACTTAGCCTACATTCTCACTGGTAGCCTAGAAAGTGAAGGTTCTGCGCCCATCTTCTTATCTCATGAGCCATCTGGTTCCATATCATTAATATGCAGTACAACATGTTTACAACAGCTGGGGCAGTCATATCAAGGCAAACTCCATGTTAGGCATTATAAGAAAAGGAATTGAGAATAAAACGGCTAGTGTCATACTGCCCTTAAACAAATCTATGGTGCGACCACACTTAGAATACTGTGTACAGTTGTGGTCACCACACCTAAAACAGGATAAAAATTTGGATAGCTATAAAAGGGGGTTGGATAAATTCCTGTAGGCGAAGGCTATCAATGGCTACTAACCCTGATGGTTGTGTGCTATCTCCAGTATTCGAGGCAGTAAGCCTATGTGCACCAGTTGCTTGGGAACATGGGTGGGAGGGTGCTGTTGCACCATGTCCTGCTTTGTTGGTCCCTGGTCGACAGCTGGTTGGCCACTGTGAACAGAGTGTTGGACTAGATGGACCCTTGGTCTGATCCAGCAGGGCTCTTCTTATGTTCTTATCTAAGCAACAAACAATAAATGGGCCTATTAAAATGAAGGAACTATAAAAACAACAACACAATCCTGTCAGCAATTTAATATGAATATGAATCCTGTCTCCAAAAATACTACTTGAGTCATTCAGCTGAAGAACTCTTTCACATTTACCAGTTGTTTGAATGCTCTCCAGGTGGCCATGGGGAACAGGGGTAGGGAGGAGGAAGATGATGTAAAAAAGTTTCTTTCAGACAAGCGTGGGGAACCTGTGGCCCTCCAGATGCTATTGGACTCCAGATCTCAGCAGCCCCAGCCAGCCTGGCAAATGATCAGGAAAGATGGGAATTTTAGTCCAACATCATCTGGAGGGCTGAAGGTTTACTAGCCCTGTTTTAGAATTCATAAAATCAGGTTAGGCCAGACACATCATTGATAAGTGCAGTGTCCCCCAGAGCTTCCTCCTGGTTGAACTCTGGATGCTGGGAGTTGTAGTCCAACATATCTGGAGGGTATCAGGTTGGGGTAGGTTGGAGTGCTCTTCTTAAAAAGTGAATGTATGGTAAAGAAGTAAGGCACACAGCAGAGAATAAACTGATTCTCCCATATGCTGTTAGCTTATATTAATTCACATGGATACTACTTGGCCCTAATTAAGATCAAGGTGGCTATCTACATAGGAAAGCACATGGCTCAGTTAAAAGAGAAATATGGCAAAGAGAATACAACTGCAGGTGCTTTTGGACTGAGAGCTCCTAGTGCTACCAATCAGAAGGCCTATTCTGTCTCCCCCTCCCCCTTTAACATATTTTTAAGATGAAAGAAGTGGTGGGAAAACGTGGGAGGGTTACAAGTGGAAGACAACAGTTTTTGTACCCCTGTGAATGAGGCAGGATGATGGTGTCATAAAACTCTTGGTTAGAAGGGATGTACGGATTTTGTTAAATTCGATCCATCTGTGGTTCACAGATTGTCATCCATCTTTCATTCTGTTGTCCGCTTATTAATGGAACCAAGTTGGGTTTCTTTTAGCAATGTACGAAAATTTCATTCCACTTGCACAAATTCACAGTTGTTCTAATGCTCATTTGCGCATGTGGAAATTTGCACAAATCTCTACCCCACCCCTGAAGTAAAAAACAACAAACCTTGTTCCTCAAGTCTGTAGAATCTGCATGACTCCAAAGAATCTGTTGAGGATTTCTTCGACATCCCTAGCACAGGCTATCATTTTTGATAGATTTATGCCTATGGTACATTCATTTTTGTGTCCCACAATGGTCTCTAGCCAAACTACTAGTGTCATTTTCTGAAGCACTGAAAAAAGCTTGCACAACACTCCCACCCACCCACCTTGAAGATCTTAGCTGTTGGGTATAAAATCGCTGTGTGTACCAGGGACAACAATAGCTCTATCATACCACCTTCTAGTCTCAGAAAAATGATCTTCTGTATCTGTACACAACCTAAATCTGAGCAACCTATGAAAGAGGCATAATGAAAGAGTACAATGCAGCAGTCCCTTTTTCATGCACATTCACACTGAATGTAATGAATGCCACTCAAATGTGGAGGATGGGGGGAAAAAGCTCTGGGGTTTTATTTGAAGAAATACAGGACTTTGTGTCCTGTTTGGTTACTTGTATTTTAAAAATCATATCCTTTATCAATTATGCAGGTGACATTTAATCTCTACCAAACATAACTATTTAGACAATTATGTATTTTTTTAAAAGGACGTACATAGCAGTTTTTCCGTGTGTTTGAGGATTTTCAGAGGGAAAAGGTAGCAGGGAGGAAGAGTTGAGCCTCCTCTCTGTAACATGGTCCCCATCTGGATTGAAACTCTTCCGCCCCACCATGACTATTTTTTTGTATAGAAACTGACATGGACAGCCTTAGGCATGGGATTCAAAGAGCTCCATCAGACGAGCATTACTGGGCACTCATGGATTTTTGGGACTCCCTCTCATGACATCGTCTGCGTCTGCCTCCTGAGCGCCTCCTGCCCCTTCTAGCCTTCTTCATGCCACAACCCACCCACCCCAGTAATTCCTAGTTATTTTTAAAGATGGAAGTTGCCACTATCTTTTGCTGTGTGCAGGAGAAGCAGTGTGATCAAAATGGCCCACTGAACGGGCCACATGCACATTATTTACTTCCTCTTTCAAAAGAGAAAGTAATGAGGGACAAACACACTGGCAGAGAAGCAACGGTAAGCAAACATGGTTTTCCTTCATGTGATGATGCTCAAAATCACAATTAAAGTCACATCTAGGTTGGTCTTTTCCCTGTAATACTCATTTTGATTCTTGATATAAAGCCATGAAGGTTTGGGTGCTAATTTAAGATATATCATATCTAAATACTGCAGTCACAGAACGTTTCCGGGAACTTTGGTAATCATTATAATTTCCCATTGAACACCATGGAACAATGCCAACCCATCCCTCCCTCCCCTGTTATTGTACACAAAACAAGAATGATGCAATACTGGTATTGCAAAGGTAATCTTTGCTTTAAAAAAGCTACGAAAGTTAACTTGATCTGACAGTGGTATCACAGCTAAGCAGCCTTGCATGAAAACAAAGATGTTTCCTGCTTATGGTTGAATAATTATCCCAATGTACCCATGCTGATTAAAGCAAGTGCTGTTACTTTGAAAGATGCCAGCAATATTGCACTAAAGGCAAAAACACAGATGAAGATACTTTTTTTAAAAAAAAAATCTATTAAATGGGCATTTGCTTGTGTAACAAAAACTGTCTTTACTAATTAAGAAAAGCAGGTAGATTTGCTGTAGAGATACTTGAATCCTTTGCAGTAGCCATTGATCGATCATCATTTTTATCCACCTCACCCTTCAAACTGAAAAGCTCCCAGACTGGTTTAGGGTGCAATCTTATGCATGTTTAGACAGAAAAAAACTCCCAGCATGCCCCAGCCAGCCATGTTTAGACAGAAAAAAAAAATCCTACGACACCCAGCATTCTGTCCAGTGGTCCCAACAATACAAGTGCCTGATTCTGGAGTTGGGCCCCCTGGCCTTTGCCATGCCTCTCTTTCCATGTTATAATATAGAGCATCAATATATCTAAATACTTAGCTCTACATAGAGGAATGCACAATATCTAATACACAAATCCCACTCTTGCAAGTCACACTTTCCATTCAAGGAAAATGACAAGAGAGGAGGTAAAGATGGTCTAAATCAGCCAACCCAAACCACTACAATGGGTGATTGCGGATTTAACTTTAGGGATGGGTGGAAATTTCAGTGGGTTCATTTTTGGGGTAAGAACTGGGATGCTTTTCAGTACATTAATAAAAAGAACAGTTTGGCAGTAAAGGATTTTGTTTTCATTTTGTTTTTTAAGTAGCATGGCAGGATATTTTGGCTTCTACTAGGATATTCTGAACAACATCTACTGTAGATAGGTGGACCAGAGGATTCGGTTTTGGTATTTCAAGTAAATCAGTCCATCATGTTGTCCAGCTATGGATTTTTCATGGTAAAACACTTATATATTTTGCTATGAAATACAACTAAAGACTAAAAGAAACCCGGTGCCGCTGGGGATAGCTCCAGGATGACTGTAAAAACAAAAATTCAACCTTCCCCTTAACCTATCGGGATCATATTCAGCCAAGGAAGTTTCAGATCTTTTTATTTGAAAATGGGTGTTGCTTTGAAGTAGACCATTTCTTGTTTGCCTTCCTGTGCATAGCTGCCAGAACCCCTTTGTTTGAATGTCCTCAAGCTCCAAATGTCTTTTGTTTCAACATCTGCATTTCCTCCTCCTCTTTCTTCTTCTTCTTTTTTTATTAAAAGAAGTGCCTTTGCCTTATTGTTCCACTCTTCCTCCACACACTTAAGTGTGTGTGTGTGTGTGTGTGTGTGGTTTCCCCGTCCTATACTTTCCTATTCATTGCTAGACCAGGCCTATATCCCAGGATTGTCCCGGGATCATCCCTGTACATCCAAATGACACACAGGCGATACCAGGACGACCCCTCCATTTGCCTGGGATAATCCTTAGGTCTAGCTAAGACCTGAATCTACTCAACTCCTTTATGCTTTGGAGAATTGTTAGCATTCAACATTTCCCCTTTACTTCACAAACAGGAAGCTGGGGGAAGAAAACAGCTGTTTTGCATTGATCTTTTCAGGGTGCAATCCTCGGGGAGGGTGTTCCTGGGATCACTGGATACTGTGGAACTCCCCCTCCATGAGTGGAAAGGAAGATCCACTGCAAAGATACTCCCTTGATCATTGGAAGAAAGCTCCATTACTGTGTGCCATGCAGTAAGGGCATAAAGGGGGCATGCCTCCCCGATCGTTCCCTGGAAAGGGGGGGCATTCCAGGTTAGGATCAGGGGAGGCATACCACTGGTATGGTGTTGGGAGGGATCTATAGTAGCCCTAGAGCTGACATATTTACCGTATTTCTTTGATTGTAAGACACCATCGATTGTAAGACGCACACTAATTTCAGTACCACCAACAGAAAAAAAACCCTAAGACACACCCGCGATTCTAAGACGCACCCCGTTTTTAGAGATGTTTATATGGGGGGGAAAGTGTGTCTTAGAATTGAAGAAATATGTTATTTTCCCTCTCACTGGAACTAATGGAAAGGAAAAAATGTTTCCAAAGAATAACTAGTGAGAAAAAAAGGAGAACAAGGACCACCTACTACCGCTCCACACACTTTTTGTCCTGGCCAGTTCAAACCCAGTAGGGCTTGTGAAGTAGCAAATTGTCCGCCATGGACTCTCCTCACAACATTCATAAGATTGTTCTTGCCTAGGATTCTGAAACTGCAATGATGTGCCTTACTACCCAGAGAAGTACAAGCACTCTTCAATTGGCACTGTAGAAAGTTTCATGCAATGCTTTGGAATTCTGTGTGTGAAATTCAGTTTTTTTTCAAGTATATAAATAATTATGAAATGAGAGTGACAACTTTAAAGAAATAGGTTGCGATGAAGGCCTACATTGTTTTCCTGTTAGCCTTTCAGAGATGTTTTTCCTAGTAGTAAGCAAGGCTATTGTAAGGCCCTATAGCATAGCAAAATTAGAATTTTTACAAACAAGGGAAATAACTTTCTGCTACAAAAAGGCCTCTGTAAGACTCATTCTGGAGCACAAGCCGAAGGAAAGAACAGACAGGCATCACACTAGAAGTCTAATATGAGAGATTTTCTTTGTTTCTTCATCTGGCCTAGCTTGTAAAATTAGGGGGAGTCACACACTCACTCATTCCCTAAGGCAACTCAACAACTAAGCACCCTTTAATCCAGGGGTGGGGATCTGGTGGCCTTCTAGTACTCCCTAGACTATAACTCCAATCATCTCTGATAATTGGTCATGCTGGCTGGGGCTGATGGGACTTCAAGTCCAACAACATCTGGTGGGTCCCATGTTCCTCACCCCTACTTGAATCCTAATAAGTTGTTGCGATGTTTTTTTATTTCTTTTTTGATTAAAAGAGAGAGAGAGAGAGAGAGAGAGAGAGAGAGAGAGAGAGAGAGAGAGAATATCAAGACCAATAATACTCTGCTGTTTCTGCCAAAATCCAAAGGGTCACACCCGCCGCAAACTGATTTTCCTGATCTAAAAAACTGCAACTTGGCTCTAGGCCAGCAGCTGCTGAGCAAATCAACTTTTGCACCGCAAATGCATGATGTGTTTTAAACACAGTATTTTCAGCTGAGAATGAGCAAGGACTTGGTCATGACACGTGACAAAATAACACCCTCCTTCATTTCTCATGAAGTGTTGTAGAGTCAGCCCATGCAGAGTAGGTTCTATTTTAAACCCTAACCCTGCGTTCTCTCAGACAAAGTATACCAGGCAAAAGGATTATGAGGAGTAATCAATACAGCTTCCGACTCTAGAGCTAGGCAACGTGCAGGGCACTCGGGTTCATGTAGCAGACTTGACAGTGGGAAGAAAGCAAGGTCACATCTAGCTCTTCCTCTGCTTGTATCAGATTTCTCTCTTCAAATGTCCTTGCTCAATTTCCTTCTCTTCACAGGTCCTATCTCACATCCCTTTATTCTTGAAATACATAGCCAGAGTGAGCTGGCCCAAGGAAGCTGTTTATTTTTCATTTTAGAGCTACGTTAGGCAATGAGGTGCCCTGGGAACCAATGCAACCTCGGACGCCTCTCTTGACATCTGCCAAGATGCCCAACCTCTTCAACTTTTTAAAAATGAACATATTTTCTTACCATTGGCTGGGATGGCTATGAAATATTGTAGGTATCTGTTGGTGCTGAAAACTGTGTGTTCAAATGTGTTATTTTGTATGTTGGGGCTTAGACCCCACCTCTGCCTTGTACTCAGTCTTTCAGCCAAGTTACTTTTCCTTTGGAATGCCTCCGATGGCAACCATTTTGTGGAAGTGCCCAGGACAATTTCTCAAATTACCAAATGAACCCATGTTCCAAAAAGATTGATTTAGAGAATATAATGAGTGCAACCAAAGCTAACACACAGAGAGAACACACTCAATTTCTTCCTCACGTCTCTTATTTTTCCTTCACTAAGAACATAAGAAGAGCTCTGCTGGATCAGACCAAGGGTCCATCTAGTCCAGCATTCTGTTCACACAGTGGCCAACCAGCCATTAGCCAGGGATGAACAAGCAGGACATGGTGCAACAGCACCCTCCCACCCATGTTCCCCAGCAACTGGTGTACACAGGCTTACTGCCTCAAATACTGGAGATAGCATATAACCATCAGGGCTAGTAGTCATTGATAGCCTTCGCCTCCAGGAATTTATCCAACCCCCTTTTAAAACCATCCAAATTGGTGGCTATCACTACATCTTGTGGTAGTGAGTTCCATAATTTAACTATGTGCTGTGTGAAGAAGTATTTCCTTTTATTTGTCCTGGATCTCCCACCAATCATCTTTATGGGATGACCCCGGGTTCTAGTATTTTGAGAGAGGGAGAAAAATGTCTCCCTATCCACATTCTCCATACCATGCATAATTTTGTACACCTCTATCATGTCTCCCGTTAGCCTCCTTTTTCCAAGCTAAACAATCCCAGTTGATGTAACCTTCCCTCATAGGGGAGATGCTCCAGCCCCTTAATAATTTTAGTTGCCCTTTTCTGCATTTTTTCCAACTCTATAATATCCTTTTTTAGGTGTGGTGACCAGAACTGTACACAGTATTCTAAGTGTGGTTACACCATAGATTTGTATAAGGGCAGTATGATACTGGCCGTTTTATTCTCAATTCCTTTTCTTATCATGACTAACATGGAGTTTGCCTTCTTTACACACTGAGTGGACATTTTCATTGAGCTGTTCACCACAATCCCAAGATCTCTTTCTTGTTTGGTCACCATCAGCTCAGATCCCATTAGGTTATTCTTGAAGCTGGATGTTTTTGCCCCAACGTGAATCACCTTACGCATGCTTACATTGAACTGCATCTGCCATTTGGACACCCACTCTCCCAGCCTGGAGTGATCCCTTTGGAGCTCTTCACAATCCCTTTGTATTTTAACAGGCTTAAATAATTTGGTGTTGTCGGCAAACTTGGCCACTTCACTGCTCACTCCTAATTCCAGATTATTTATGAACAAGTTGAAAAGAATTGGACCCAAAACCGATCCCTGTGGGACCCCACTATTTACTTTCCTCCACCGGGAGAATTGACCATTTATTCCTACTCTCTGCTTTCTGTTCTTCAACCAGTTACTGATCCATAAGAGGAGCTCTCCTCTTATTCCATGACTACTAAGTTTATTCAGGAGTCTTTGGTGGGGGACTTTATCAGAAGCCTTTTGGAAGTCCAAGTAAACAATGTCCACCGGATCACCCCTGTCTACATGTTTGTTGACACTCTCAAAGAATTCTAGTAGATTAGTGAGACAGGACTTGCCTTTGCGGAAGCCATGTTGATTCTTCTTCAGTAGGACCTACCCTTCTATATGCTTACTAATTTTGTCTTTAATAATGCTTTCAACCAATTTACCTGGAACAGATGTCAAGCTAACCAGCCTCTAATACAATACACTGCATATATGAAGTGTATTATCTGGTCATCTCTGATCCTCACAGAAGGGAAGGAAATGCTAGCAGAGTCAGGCCCAGTCAACAACTGAAAGCCAAGGATGTGTGTGGAGATAAAAGGAGTGGAATGGTGCAGATACCAGCCCAGCTAATGGAGTCTTTGTTCATTTGTCCTAGGGCAGAAAATGATTTTTCTCACCACAGAGCTGAACTCTATGGTTGCTCTTTGCCTTGGATAAGGCAACTTTCCCCAGCTTCTAGATGTGTTGAACTACAACTCCAGTCATTTCAGCCAGCACATGGCCATGCTGACTAGGGATGATGGGGATCATGAAAACTGTAATCCAACACACCAGGCTTGGGAAGTCTGGGATAAGGAATGTGACATCGGTTCTCATGACCGGAAGCCAACAGAGACTGGGAGTGCTTCCATATGAGGTTTCTATCATGCCATTGATCTGCCTCATTCATGGAATTTGACCTGTGTGTGTGTCCAGACAACGTCATCTTCCACTTATAACCCTCCTGTGTTTTCCCACCACTTCTCCCATCTTTTTTCTTACCATTTGTCAAGGAGGAAAAGACAAAAGTTGCACAATGCCCTCTGTTTGGTAGCTCTAGTAGTCCTCTGTCTGGATGTACCCACAGTATCCTTTCTGTGCTCCTCCAAATTAGTGATTTATTGCACGCTCATGATTGGCCACTCACAGAAGTTTGCGGGCCTATTACACGACATTGTCAATGGCCAGGACATCTCCCAGGCTATCCCCTTTTAAAAGAACCACAGATAATGTGGTAATATCTGGAAAAAGCAGGATCTCCCAGTGTGTAAACTCAGCATTGCACAATAATTCCACCACTAGATGGTGCTGTCTGAATGGAAGTGAATGAAGCACACACAGAGAGGAAGTATTCAATTCAAACCACATGGCTGTCTGTGTAATTGAGCCAATTGCAATCTCAGAAAGAAAGCGGAGGCAAAAAGCCCTGGTAAGGCAGTGGATTTTTAAAAAAGAGTTTAGAGAGTTTAGAGAAACCCTCTGCTTCCACTCAGGCATAAACCAGCCATTAGCTTCTAAAGTAGATCACAAATGACACTGGCTGTCCAAGCTGTTGACACTAGGCTTCTATAAGAACTGTGGCTATACTTGAAAACAGACCAAATAGGATTAACCTTTGGCTGAATTAATTTTTAACTGTGGGGCTTTTCCAGTCTCATCTTCCATACTCCTGTAGACAAAAGAGCTATTCAGATGACCAAGGAATACATAGAGGAGAAGGAATGAGTTTTAGAAAATGCCCGTGGTCCTCAATACACGTTCATTGAATTTTCTGGACAGTACCTGTACATATAGGCAATACACAGAATGCTACAGCCTTCCTCAACCTTGTGCCCTTCGGATATGTTGGATTACATCTCCTTGAGGATGATAGGAATTGTAGTATAACACACCTGGAGGACACCAGGTTGGGGAAGGCAGGAAGAACATATGTTTTGGCAATATCTGGTAGTTCCATTTTGTGTGTGGGGGGGGGGAAGGTTATTTATAGATATTTTTTGTACTGGAACAGTCTTTAATATTCAGTGATATACATGCTCTTTTAAATTATTTTCCTGCTTCATGGAAATTAATAAATGATAATTGTAAATGGATTCTCCGCACTCATTTGATAGGTAGAAGACTAATAATACAACACTGGAAGGATAAACACTCACCCATAATGCAATGGATTGAGGATCTTACAACATTTTCAATTTTAAGGGGTAGCATATGAAGGTATCCACTTTCAAATGGATACTTTGGCCTGCTTTTCTTGAAGTCTATTTATACTTGCTGGAAAGCTGTATGCATTTCATAAGTATTAATTGCTATGGATATATACAAATCCATGTATGTGTATTTAAAAAAATGGGAAAAAATTAAAAATTGGGTATCCCTTCACAGGCACCATTGGGAACTCTAGAATAGGGTTTACTGAAGTCCCAGGAACGTAAATAAAACAGTAGAGGCAAGTATTGGGTGGATGTAAGTAACTCTAGTGTAAGTATCTCCTATCTGCTAGGTAATGAACAAACTTACTGAGGAAGTAAATGTCCAACAAAAACATAGGTATATTTAAACAATATAAGCATCCATTTTAATGAGCATAGATTTACGTGGGGATTTCAGACATTCAGAAATGGCATTGCTTTAATCTAGATGCTACTTACATGACCTGGCTGTACATGTTTTGGACTGCAAGTCCCATAATTCTCAGCCATGGTCATAGTTGTTCCTCCCATTGGGAATCCAAGTCCTTCTCTTCCTCCTCAGCAAAGAATGCTGACTACTGTTCATTATTTATTTCACACAGTTCGGTATCATTCTAAGATTCATTCATTCATTCCTTTAATTCCAGACTGATGACTCCTCTCAACACTGTTCACTATACTCTTGTGTGGGAAAACCTATTTAGAAGCTTGACAAAAGTGATGCAGGAAGGTAGTGGCTACAGGGATATGGAGGCCTTAGCTAGACTTAAGGTTTATCCCGGGATCGTCCCGGGGTCATCTCTGTTCATGTAAATGACACACAGGGGATCCCGGGAGCAGGCAGGGATAAACCTTAGGTCTAGCTAAGGCCAAAGTGATGCAGGAAGGAAGGTAGAACAATTGGCTGGCAGGAGCCAAGATGCTGGTTCTGTTCAAGACTCTTAACAGAGAACTGGAAGAAAATTGAACCTCCTAAATGTAGAGCAAAAGTGTGTTTCCAAATCTCTGTCTGCCGAATTAAATGAGAACATAGAAGCACATGTCAATTGTAATAGAGAATCAGGAGGCAATGAGATGGTTAACCCTTCCTACTTCATCAATTCTTCTCTGCAAATAACTGTCTCTGTGATCTGGCCTCCACATTAGCATTACATGTTTATCTCACAGTTTCCAATGGCAGTCTCTTGGCCTTCCCAATTATAATATATTGCAGGTATAATCTGGGTTGTCATAGCCAGAATAGATGCTTCAGGGATGATTCCCAGGTGTTCAGGAATGTCAGAAACCAACAATTATGAGCCAATACTGATTACTAGTATAATGTCTCATTGGGAGAATGTAGACAACAAAAATGAACAAGTCTTCTTCCGTCTCCGTTCATTTTGCACACATTTTAATACTTGAATTTTACTTTATTTCTGATTTTCTTCTTCCTACGATGATCTCCTGAGCCTATTTTGAGGTGTTGGTTTACGATCCACTTTACAAAACTTCCATAAAAGCCTCAAGTAAGATGATGGTGATGACGAATGTTTCCAGTACAGACAGGTTATACTAATTACACCATCTCTGTCTCAATTTAATTAAAAGGCAGCTATGGAAAGTAGCTTCTCCTTTAATTAAAATTTTGTTACAAGTTACAGATGTTACTACTTTCTCCACTGAAACTTCAGTTCACTTTTGCCTGTAGTGAAATATTGTGGCAATTATGTAGAGTTGTCCAATCAAACTGTCAAAGATGAGAGGCTCTCTGGAAATGGAGTGTCTAGCAAAGGTGAGATACTTTTATAAAACTGAGATGTTTTTCCAGTCAGCCACATGCAATCATCCTTATTATATAGTCAGAGCATGTATGGTCTTTCTCTCTGTGTATATATGGTGTACAACATGCAATCCACACCACCTCTAATGCAACTTCCCCCATCCACTGCTGTTGAGCCACCAAAATTTGCAGTGACAAAAACACTGCCAGTTTGCTGCTAAGACAGTCTAAAGCTGACAAATCTTGCTTGTCTTGGCCATTTAGGCTTCTGAGTATATTGGCTGCCTATATATTTTGGCTGCCTGTATATTTCTGAGCCCAATTCAAGGTGCTGGTTTTAACATAAAGCCTAACACGGCTTGGGACCACAATACCTGATGGAACGCCTCTCCCGACATGAACCTACCCGTACACTACACTCAACATCTAAGGTCCTCTTCTGGGTGCCTACCCTGAGGGAAGCTCAGAAAATGGTAACAAGGGAGAGGGCCTTTTCAGTGGTGGCCCCTCAATTATGGAATGATCTCCCCAACGAGGCTAGCCTGGCACCAACATTGTTATCTTTTTGGCGCCAGGTCAAGTCTTTTCTCTTCTCCCAGGCATTTAACAGCATAAGCTGAGTTTTTAAACTGACCCCAGAATAGTTGTTTTTAAATGGATGTTGTCTGTTTTTGTATGTATTTTATGGTTTTAAATTTGTGTATATTTCTTTTTTATGTTCACTGTTTCTAACTTTTGTAAACTGCGCAGAGAGCTTCAGCTATGGGGCAGTACATAAATGATAATAATAATAATAATAATAATAATAATAATAATAATAATAATAATAATGCAGATCTCCTGCAAAAGCAAGTGTAATTTGGCCACTTTAGACTTCCTTAGTAGTTTGTTGTGTGTTTTTTTCTCCCAATACTCCACAAGTGCAGCCTGTGTGGGCCATGGGGGAGGGGGGGAACAGTCCCTGCAGTTCCCCACCTCTAATCTATATATCTACAAACAGACATGCACCCACCCCAACATAAATCCACAGTTAACAAGCCAGTGGTTTTGCATGGGATCATTAGGGAGGGACACGTCAACTGCCACCCACTGATAAATGGGTTCCATTCAGAACCTAAGCCAAGTGAGTGCTTGTCACAGCCCTGGTCTTGTACTTTTAATAATATGGGATCCCAAACCATATCAGAACCAAACCAAACATCTTTAAAAACCTTTTGCAGCGTTATTCTGATTTTGCAATGCTGCCAAGTCAAATAGATTAATTTCCACTTTATCTTTTGTAAATTAGAGGAACTAGGTTAATAAAGCCACACTATATTCAGGAAGTAAGCTTCAGCTTGTTACATCACTACTGTATTCCGAGCAAGTATGTGAGGAAATGTTCCTTTTCAATAGAAAGAGTTCAGAAATTTCTAATCCATAGAATGTTGCAACTCATACAAAATGAGTATGAGCACAGTTGTAACTCAATTTTGTGTTTTTAAAACATTGACAAACACCCACCCACCCAGCTTTTCACCTTGCAAAGTCTTCTAGGTAGTATGAAACCGGAATAAAACAATTTACAATAAAAATCCACATAAATTAAAGAGTGGCAGACTAAAAATACAACAGAATAGAATAGAATAAACAAATAGCAGCCTTGAAAGAGATACAGCAATTATGTTATTTCGCATGAAAAGCACAAAGAAATAAACAGTTTTGGCAAGGTACCTGTGTACAGTTCTGGTTGCTGCAGCTCAAAATGGATGCCGTAGAAATGGAAAAAGTGCAGAAAAGGGCAACCAAAAATAACATGTGGCTGGAGCCATTTGCATTTCTCCCTCCAGATAGCTGCTATGATGATGATGATGATGATGATGATGATGATGATGATTATTATATTGCTATTGGCATCACTGACCCAAGTGGATTGTGCTTATGAATAGTGTTTGCTCCTATTTTGTAAAGGATTTCAACCATTCGTTGTGCACTTAGGGCTCATCTACACCAAGCAGGATATTCCACTATGAAAGCAGTATGAAAGTGGTATATAAAAGGCAGGAGCCACACCATTGCTTTATAGCGGTATTGAAGTGCACTACAGGATCTACACTACTGCTTTATAGTGGTACTTCAATCAATCATTCTTTATTGTTTGTAGCCAATGGCCGTCACAACATCATAAAACATTAAAACATTTAAACATGAAAACATTAAAACATTAATCTGATTAAAACTGTTGAAACGGTAGGACAAGTTAACACATTAAGCAAAATAGATCAGCAATAAAACACGTTATCTTAAATCAATGCCATACTCTTTGTTTTATTGTCTACCTTACCCAAGGTCAGAATCCAGACCTGCCACAAAAGCTCTCCTTAACTTTAATGTATAGTGGTACTTAAGTGCACTGACAACTATTGGGGCCCATGGCACATCTACACCAAGCAGGATATAGCACAATGAATGCTGTATAAAGCAGTATATGGTATGTGCCAATGGGCCCCAACAATGGTCAGTGCACTTCAATACTGCTATAAAGCAGTAGTGTGGCTCCTGCCTTTTATATACCGCTTTCATAGTGGAATATCCTGCTTGGTGTAGAGGATATAGTGTAGTCCCCTTGTGCATTGTCAAACGACGAAAAGTGTTTTAATTCATCTCAGTGCTCTCAACCAGATTAATCTAGCATTTAAAAGGAAGGCATATTCCACATCTATCACTAATGAAAGCCCATGACTTCATCTCCCTTCTATCATGTGAGAGTTATTGTAAACATAAGAGCATGCAGGAGTACCTGGGGGCACCCTCCATTCAATTATGTGGAAAGGTGCCTAGAATGCCTGAGGCTTGACAAAGCAAGATTGATACTTTAAGGCTCCAATTGGATTAGTTATCATTAAACTGAGGCAGGACCTACACTACTGCTTTATAACAGTATTGTACTGCACTGACAACTGTTGGGGTCCATTACACATTCCATACCGTTTTCAAGCTGCTTTCAAAGTATTACATTCTGCTTCGTGTAGATCTGGCCTGATAGAGAGAGAACTGATGTGATTACACTTTCTAAGAAGAAGCCAAGAGATTTATTTGACCTACTTTGCTCTTGCTGTCCCCCAGTGTACCTTCTGTTAAATACAGTACAATTAAGGCCAACTCCAGCAGGGTGATACATTTTAAGCGAAGACACCATCAATGGAGGTTTCATTAACAATCACAGTTGTTAATGGAGAAATTATGCAAGTTAATAAAGTGACAATTATCGAGCTGGCTTTGAAGAGTGTGTACAGTGTTCACAAAAGTCAGATAAAACATTAATTTGCTTTCTTTTAGCTCTACGATGAATGTGTATGTCTTACAATGAATGTCTAACATTCGGTAAATGTTAACAAATCCCAAATGAAATTAATTAGTATCCAAAAAAAGAACAAAAGAAATGTCAAAGACTTTTTTGCACCTCAAAGACGAACCAATTTATTATGGCATAAACCTTCCTGGTCTGCAGTCCACTGCATCCAATAAAGTAGTTAACAAAAGCTTATCCCATAATAAAACATGCTAGTCTTTAAGGTGTCACAATAGGCGAACACAGCTACCCCACCCCACTGGCAATAGTTCAAAAACAGAGAGCTGTTCCTGACTTTTTGAATATACAATGGTAAATGCTGACAAGAACATTAAGATGATTCAATATTCACTGATCTTAGTTTTCAGATATTGACAACATCTTGTTTGTGATTGTCAGCATTCATGAATGTGAACAACATGGACTAATTCTGTGAGACAAGCAGTACTGTTGGATAGTTTGCAGCTCCAGAGAAGGTCAGATAATTACACTAACCCCTGAGAGTCAGGATTTACAGTAGGCCATTTCCCACGTCTAGATTCGCTTGTGTCAAAGCTCTGTAATGGCATCTTCTACCCTGTTCTGTTCTTGTTGCCATTTTACTGCCTGACAAATCAGAGAGATCTTCACTTTTTTTCCTTTCTTTTTAGCTGTACCAACTGAGTGCTTTTCTCTGGCAAGCACACACACATCTGTCAGAGGGCTGTGGTTTAGATCATTTCCTGTCAGTATGGTTGGCCTGCTGATCTCTTGGCAGCATTGCTAAAAAAACAGCAGCAAGACTATGAAGGGTTTCTGTCAAATGAAATGAGCTGAATGGATTACAGCCCCGGTAAATCTCCATTCTAGAACAAAACAACTGACACTGCTTTTGGAACCACCTAAAACAAGGCAGCAAAATGAACTTTCTCCACATTATTGTTTCTTCTTTGCCAAGGTCAGTTACCTAGGGAGGTTGTGGGCTCTCCCACACTAGAGGCCTTCAAGAGGCAGCTGGACAAGCATCTGTTGGGGATGCTTTAGAGTGGATTCCTGCATTGAGCAGTGGGTTGGACTCGATGGCCTTGTAGGCCCCTTCCAACTCTGCTATTCTATGATTCTATGTACACTGTACTGCCACCATTATCCGAAGAGTTCAAAACCTATTGAGAAAAACAGCCTCAGTGCCATAAGATCATCCAGCAATGGCTCTTGTTTAATATAGTTGAAAATCCAGGATGGTGCCTCTGTCAATAGCAAAACATTGATCCATGGAGGCATCTATACGGTGCCACTTTACCTACCTATTCTCCCCCAAACCTACAGCATTTATAGGGTTACATGGGAGGAAGGAGAGTAGGCTATCCAGCTAGGAAAATTCACAGCGCTATTGTCAGACGGCAGTAATGGGCAGCAAATATTGAGTGACGGAAAACTGCTAAAACCCTTTTTTGTTTTCTGTTAGCTCCATGCAACATTGTAGCTTGCAAAGCCTGTAACTGCGTAGCTGCACTTTTACAGTTCATTGAATTTATGCATTGTACATAATAACTGTCCTTACTTTTATTCCACAATGAGACTTTAATGTCACCATGGCAGCCATTACTAAACATTCACCTGGAGCCTGCCTCCTGCCCTGTATTCTCATGCCTACCGTGCACTGGGATCCGCCCCTTAATTACACCCACTCTCTTAATCCGAACTGAAGTCACCACTAACACAAACACACCCACACACCCAACCACGGTGACATCAGAACAAAGTAAAAACTTGTGGTAAAGCAACACATTGAAAATGCACAGCTTCTTGCGGAAGAGCACAATGTGGCTGTGGGTTGGCAGCTGCATCATATAAACAATGGGGCGCATCTCCGTAGCTACAATGGAGTGTATAGAGAATATAGACAAGCACCATGTTGGAGACAACCTTCTCCCCTACATCTGCTCACAATTCCTTATGGCTGCCCTCTCCTTCTTAGCACCCTCTGGAAGCCAGATGTGAGAGGCAAAAGGAAAACTGCTAGCTCTGGGCATATCAGAATAGATAAAACCCCTCCCACAATTTTGGCTGTGAGAGAGGTGTGGTGTATACTATCATGTCAATTACAGTTTTTGATCCATTCTCTCATGCTAAACTGACTTTATGGGGAAATCCAGATTTAAGCATTGGAATGAAAATGTTTTTGTGGAGGACATGTACAGACAAGATGATTTATTTATTTTTACTTTGGATCCATTAGTGGGTCCGGATGATTAGTTTTTGACATTTTCTGATTTATGTGCTAAATATAATTTACTCACTATGACTGAATGGCAATACTTACAATTACAACAAGCTGGGTTTGATCATAGAATCATAGAACAGTAGAGTTGGAAGGGGCCTACAAGGCTATGGAATCCAACCCCCTGCTCAATGCAGGAATCCACCTTAAAGCATACCTGACAGGGAGGGAACAGGGAGGGTTATAGAATAAGTATTGATGTGTATAGTTTTATGTTTTATTTTTATTTTTGAGTTCAGTGTATTTAATAATAACAACAACAACAACAACAACCTGACAGATGGTTGTCCAGTTGCCTCTTGAATGTCTCTAGTGTGGGAGAGCCCACAGCCTCCCTAGGTAACTGGTTCCATTGTCATACTCCTCTAACCGTCAGGATGTTTTTGTTCCCTGTCTGTGCACATTGACTGTATTCAGATGTAATGGCAAACCATGCTTTGCTGTGATGAGCATGATCAGACTTGAGCTCACATGCTCCTCTCTTCCTCAATACACAGGAAGGGGAGGAGATTAGAAGTTTCTAATACTGGTTTATGGCAAATCACAATTCCCATTTTGTCTGAACGTGGAAAACTGTAATTTACACAATCCAGTTTGTCTGAAAATTGGAATTGGAAACCCCAATTTCATCATAGTTTGGGATCTTGATTTGGGAGCAAATCCAGGGTTTGCTGCAAACCAGCTCCAGATGTTTCCAATCTCCTCTTGTGCAGGGGTGGAAGGAAAGAGGGAGCAAGCAAGCCTGACCCCCATGCTTGCAAAGAGCAAATGGTGGCACATCTTGAATGCACTCAGTGACATTACCTACCATGGCTTTCCCCAACCCAGTTCCCTCCAGATGTATTGGACTGCAACCAGTAGCGGCTAGTGGTTCCGATGTCAGTGTGGTGTGTGTGAATCCACTCCAGGTTTCAGTCAGAACTCTAAAGGAGATTTCAAAGATGTGAAGCACCTTGATAGATTCACTGCCTCACTGACATCAGAGCCAGCAGCCTCCACTGACTAAAACTCCCATCATCCCCAACCAGCATGGCGGGTGATGGGAGTTGCAGTCCCAGGGTCAGGGAAGGCTGCCCTATCCCAATGTGCCAGTTTCCCCCACCCCCAATTTTTACAAACACAGTTTTTTCTAGTAAGACCAATTCCCTCTTTTTAAAAAATGGGGGAAAGTCACCTCATGGTTATGTTTCTGGAAAGAAAGAAAAACCCACTTCAGAGTCCAGCGAGTGCTAAGGAAATGCGAGTTTGCATTTGCATAGAGGCTGGCATGCAACACCTGTATTATATACATGTCACTTCATGTTCAGGACAAGCTAAACACAAACCACATTGTTGAGAAAAAGGAAATGTTGGTCTCTAAGGCAACCTCAGAATAACAGCCAGCCGTGCCTATCTCATTTGGGGTTTACAGTGACACAAGGAAGTGCCTTATTTAGCTGCTGTTCAACCTGATTTTTATTGCAACTGTTACTCTGAGATACTATCAAAAATGCCATGTTCCCATAAAATGACAATAGGGACCATAGGTCATGGTGCATGGCAGTTACCAGGCTTGCATACTAAAATGTAGCAAGGGTAGCAGAAGGAGGGCAAGTCTCCTTCCTAAACCAAAATGGGGAAAGTTGCTTTTGCCCCCATTTGCCCAAAACAATTTGATTCACATCCTAATCCAATATATCAATTTTCCGGAAGACTCCTTCACATATGATGAAATTATCCCATGCATTTGTGTACTCATGGAGTATGCTATAATATGACAGAATACTGGATGACTTTTCTTTTTTAACGCTATGTCTAAATGTATATGGTAGGAATCCAGGAGTAATCACTCTTGCTGCAGCATGTACACAAAGAGCACGCACGGTGATCTAAATCAGATGCTCACATTGTGCACTTTCAGAGTAACAATTCGTTTTGCAACAGCATGGAACCCCCTCCCTAAAGAGGTTCCAATGGCTCTCTCTACAGCAAAGGCTATTTAATTTGCTCTTGCTTTTAAATTTCCCTGAATTATCTTCCTGTTATGGTTTGTTTATTGCTTTAAAAGTTAAATTTACCTGTTTTTACTTTACCTGTTTTAATTCATTTTGTTCTTTCTTTCTTGTGATCATGCTGATTGTATGTTGTTCCTTAAATGTATTTTTGTGTCTTGGGATCCATGGGAGAGAAACTTTTAAATAAAGAAATTAAACCCTTGAGAGTGCTCAGCTGCCCAATTCCAAAGCAGAGTTCTGGGGGGCTTCTTGGGTGCCAGCAGATGACCCCACCAGTTTTCTGTTTAAACAAGGTCTGAAGCAAGCTATGTGGCCCAGTTCAGCCCCCAAGGAAGGTAAGAGACTCTCAGAATTGTGGATAAAAAGAGAAATGTTCAGCCAACCCAGCAGTCTCAGCCTCATCTTCAGTTTCACAGACATAATGAAGTTTTACATGCATCATGGCTGCAGCATCAAATCACAGAAATCAGTCATTTCTGTATATGTAGTGATGGGATAAACAGGGACTGACAATGGTGCAGCCGGAGGTTTGAGGGAGACTGCACGAATGAATGGATGTCACCATCACAAGGCTTGCGAATTGCTTTGTGTTTCTGCCTGTCCACCTTCAGAAGGCCAGCAAAAATATCCCATTCCTTTGTTGTTCCCATGTTGGATTTTAGATTGTAAGCTTCTTGGGAAAGGGAGATGACCCATTCTGCTTTGGAAAATGCCAGATAGCCTGATGGTGCTGTATTTATTTATTTATTTATTTATTTATTATTTCATTTTTATACCGCCCAATAGCTGAAGCTCTCTGGGCGGTTCACAAAAATTAAAATCAGGAAGAGCATAAAACAACCAACAATCTAAAAACACAAATACAAAATACAATATAAAAAGCACAACCAGGATAAAAGCACACAGCAAAAATTGATATATGTTAAAATATGCTGTATGAACAACAACAACAACAGAATCTGACCTAGGGATATATGAGAAATTTGTTTCTGTTTGTTTTTGATCAGTAGAGGCAGGTAGCACCGATGCCAGTGGGGCCATAAATGCTGGACCCATAGCTCTTTTAGAGTTCTGGCTGGTTCTAACTGAAACTTGGAGCAGATGCACTGCCCCGCTGACACCAGAGCCACTAGCCTCCACTGGCTTTCATCAGAATTTACCCAGTTCACCCCTCCCAGAAGTGCAGTAGTAGGGCCTTGCTAGACCTGCCGGGATAAGCCGGCAGGGAGGCGAGGCGACGGCGTGCTAACATTAGCGCGTGCTGCCCCGCCTCCTAGACGGCTGACGTGCAGGGACTGCGGAAGCCCTGCAGCGTCGGCCATTTTTTGTTGTTAAAGGGGCCACGTGCGCCCCGAAGACTCCAGAGAAGGTAAGCCGTGTTTTTTTTACTTAAACCCCCCCATCCGGTCCTGATCCCTTCCCATGCCTCCTGCCCACTCTTTCCCCGCCCTCCCTCCCCGTTGTGAGGAACTGTGAGTTCTCTGAGGATGAGGACTCTGGGGATGAGCAGCCACAGGCGGGACCCAGTATCAGCTTGGCTGATCAACAGCCAGCAGAGGCTTCATCCAGTGCAAACTTAGAAGAGGAGCAAACAGACTTGTTACACGTGCCCTCGTTCAAACAGCAAAGGGCAGAGAAGGAGGCTTTACGCCGATCCAAGCGGATTGCTAATAAACGCCAGCTGAACAGGGAACAGCTGTGAGGCTGAGCTGGTGTATTTAGGTAGCAGTGCGCAGACCAGCAATTTGTCAGAGCTTATCTGGTTTGCCTGGGAGAAGCTCTGGACCGTGTACCCTTGACCGTGCCGTGTTCCTGTTGGATCGTTTTGGACTCTGGACTTCTTGGACCCCGTGACTCTCTCCTGCCCTTTGAAACTTGGACTGGCTTATCGACTCTGGTGACTTGCTCTCTTGTGCCTTTTGAACCCTGGACTGTTATATGGAATTGGCTTGGAACTTTACGTGAGAACTAAAAGACTGTTCTATTTTGTGTTTAACTTGTGTGCTGAATGCACATTATTATTTATCGTTGTCTGATTCTTGGCGGGCTTCCCAGTCTCGGCACACTGCCCAAAGAGATAAGCGAAAGTGGCTGGTTACAGACTAGCTTCTTCAGGACACCTGTCCCCATCCCCCGTGTCGCCCTCCGTGTCCCGTGTCACCCGTGCTTCATCTCCCTCCATGTCGCCCGTGCTCCATCTCCCCCCCGGGATCCCCCCGGCCCGATGGGCACAGCGCTGAGCGCTGTGCCCAGTCCGTGGCTTTTTGCGGCTATTCGTAAGGCCGGGGCTGCGGAAAAGGCGCACCATAAGCGACTACACTTATGGTGCGTTAAGGCAGGCTTCAGTGCAGCCTGGGCCCAGATTCCCCTGTGCGTCATGTGGACGCACAGCAGGGAAACCGGGTCTCAAAGCGCACTAAGGCCTTGTCTAGCAAGGCCCGTAGTAGTGGTGGTGTGGGAATTGAAAGCCAAAGTAAACCATCCAATGGGGCAGGGCCCAGCTATCACCAACAATCCCCTCACCATTCATGGAAAGAAAATGCATATAAAATACAGGAGGAAGCCATGAAAGCGAAAGCTCTGCAAACCATGTGAGCCAAAACATTGCACAGATACAGCTCAAGGCGAAAAACGATATCTGGATCCTGTCCAGAAACCAGCTTTTCCAACTGATGACCAAGCTACAATATGGAAAGCAGCTGGTGTAGTGATGTGAATGTCTAGCCACCTGGAATGCATCAGACATATATTGCAAAGGGAATACTTGGTTGGGAAATTAGACATGGACTATGGTCGATTTTGCTTCAAGTAATCCTGCCATATCTCACAGTATCTCATTTAAAGCACCCACACTTCTGTACGAGGCCACAGTGTAAAACAATTTTCAAAAACGATATTAATGGAATGACTTGTTTAGCTTAATAAAAATAGTTTATGTTTTAGTGGGAAATAGCATAATGGTGAAGTGTTAAACATCACTGCAAATCCCACCACCACCACCACATAATCCCCCACTGAAAATCACCACGTTCCCTAAGGTTGCTTTGGAATGGAGAAGAAGCCCCTGGGCTAAGATTGCCTGCAGTAAGAGAGACTGTTCAGACAACATGCTAGCCTACGCTCAGTAATTGAATGTGTGTAGTTGTTGAAGTGTGGGTTATTTGTGGAACGGTGGGTTAGCGTATTGTCTGAAGCCAGGATGTTTTTCAGAGGGCGGCTTTGTAACCATGTGATGTGGCTTGTTAACAACCCTGAACAACCCAACAACAAACCATGGGTTATCAAGGCAGCTTGCTTGATAAAAATAATAATAAGTCACATTGCATGGTTAACAAGCCACCCAGCTTGGGTTCAGACAACCCCCCTGTATCCCCCTCCCCATGTCCCCCAACCATCCAGGTGCAAGGGGGAAGGGTAATCCCTCCCCTTCTGGTTCCACTGACAGAAACAGTTCTGTCAACAGAAAAAGAAGTAATTGGTTTTCCCCAAAACCTATTCTTTTTAAAAAGCTATACAAAAAGCTTTCATAACAAAAGGCAGTGTCTATAGTGTCACATTAACAATCCTGGAAAGTAGCTGAAATAATTGGGTAATGTTGATTTTAAAAATGTTATGCCCCATCTTTCAGTTCTCTCAAGTTGGGAGACTTCAGAAGAAAGATACAATCCTATATTCAAAACAATGTCTTTATCTATTGCTGGAACGTCCCAGAAATTCCCTTGAAGCTTTGTCTAATGGGTTATCAGCCCTGCAGAATCTCTGTATTGTAATAAAGTCACTGAAGTGGAAAAAATACCCTTATTATATGTGTCATTTCAGTTCCCACAGACGCTTTGTCTCCACTCACATATTGCACATGACACAGTATCTGGCATTGTTTTACTAATGGGCTGGGATTTTCATGCAATTTTGCAAAGTTTTGCTGGACTGTCACTGTGGTTTCACTGAACTTCTATTTTGATGGACAGGGAAGAGTCATTCAATGAAGATTTGAATGGCCATGTGACCTACTTTACAGAGGACAGTCCTCTGTTTGAAGTTGCTCTCTATTTGAAAGACTGCCTGGTTCAAATCTGGTTTAAAGAGAAAAAACCCTAAGCAGGGGCCTTGATGTTGCCCATCAAAAATTTGCAGTACTTGGACAGCAGAGAGAGTGAGCACACAGGTCATGTAGGGGGTGTCTTGATGGCGTCGCTCTGCCACTCCTTCCTTCAAAGCATTGCAGCTGTGGGGTGGGAGTGGCAAATCCCCACGCCAGGAGGAGCGCATACTTTCTGGGCAGCACTGGTGGCCATTCAGCTCATTGAGTCCACCCCCTGCCCTCTGCTCAACTTTCCCATGAGTACCCCCCCCCCCCCGACCCACTGTGGGCCTTGATCAGCCCCCAGAATGACCCCAGCCTTTATGCGAAGCGAGGTCACTATCAACAGGTGAGCAAAGAAGATGGGGATCTCAGAGTAAATGAAAAAGTTGCGGTAAGTTTTAAGTGCTCAGTTTTGGGGAGAAAGCCTGTGGGGGATGTGAGTTAGCAGCTGCTTCATATAAATGATGCAACACCACTGCACAGCCATCACAGGGTATATAGACAGACCCCCTGGTCACAGACAGATCTCCCCACTATTATAAATGACTTGTACTTCTATTCAAAATATAGTTATTATTTTTAAATTCGCAACCAGACACATGTAAATAAGCACATACAAATTTCATACAAATCTGTCCTCTTTTGTCCTCTTCTTTGGTAACACATAAGCAGTTACCCTAATAAAGCTTATCAAGTTTGAACTGATCTTCAGATGCCTCCAATTTAAAACTGAAGCTTTATCAAAGATGCTGGAACAGATAATATACATTTTGCCTTCTGCCTAGGGGCCTGTTACGTTGTTCTTCCTTGTCAAACAACTAAAACACGGTTTCTCAACATAATAATTAGACCTCCTGCCATTTCTGAAGAATTACAATTTTGTTTTTTTGTTTTTTTTAAAGGTAGTTATCCTGCTGGTGGATTATTACAGTTTTATAGTAATTTAAAATACTGGCTGGGATCCAAGTGCTACTTTGGGTGTAGCCAAGGGCTTGGTCATGGCAGACAGGATTAGTTTCTTTTCTTTAAACATCAGACTCCCATTCCATATCGCAAACTGCTTTTAAACTCTCCTTTGATTTTAAAGGGGTTTGCTGTAATGTTTCAGGGAGGACTGCTGTTCAATAAATACAAGCCCAGATTCCTAGTGTGGGCATGCAGAACTAGTTGCACAGTTCTTTAGATCCTTGTCATTAAGCAGAAGTTTGGATGCTAAAAGCCAGTGATGGGGAAGCTCAGGCCGGAGGGCCAAAGCTGGCTGTCCTGGGTTCCCCAGATGGTCACGTGACTCCTCCCCCTGGCCCTGGCCACACCCCTTTCCCTTGACTGATAATTATTTGGTGGTTTCCCGGCTTTTGTACCACCCCCCCCATTCTGAGAAGGTTGTGATGCCTCTCCTAAGGCTTAATTAGTGGTGGTAAGAGCTTTAAGCTACAATAGGCTGCCCTTGTTTATATTTTGACCCCACCCCCTTTGACTTTGGCCCCACCCCTTTGACTTCAGCCTCACCCACCACTGGAATGCGGCTCGCAAGAGCCTCTCTCAATTTGCCCCTTGGACTGAAAGGAGTTCCCCACCCTTGTAATAAGACAAACCAATTAAAGAAGCAATAAAGATTTTTTTAAAATGCTTGTAATAGTGACTGCTGAAATTTCTAGTGATGAATTGCCATTGATATTCAGAACTATAGTGGATAAAATGAAAATGAGTTAAAAATAAAAATAAAATGTAATGCTGGAAAACAAAAATGTCAGTGGTGGAATAGGCATGATCTACCTGAACAGAGGAAGTGCTGATTGATTGATTGATTGATTGCATTTCTATACCGCCCAATAGCCAAAGCTCTCTGGGCGGCATTGAAGACTTAGGGCATAATGCTACTGCAAACTTGGAGGCCAACAGGAATCCTATGCACTGAGGGAGCAACATGGAGGTGATTTTCCCCTCGGCACTCCAACCTGCCCTGCATTTCTGCTAGACAGGTGATTTCGCCCATCTATCATTGGCGGCGCAGAGAGGGAGGGAAGGAGGCTAGGGCGGCCATAAGAAACAGCATAACGCAGCTGCTCCAGTCTCCCCCCTCCCTGCCCCCAGGACTGTGTCCTTCCCCCCCCCCCCCGTCTAGGTGCTACCTCAGCAGAGGGGTAGCCGGCACAGTTGTCGCTGTGCCACCTACAAGGGGGATGGGGAGGAGGGGAGGAGTGCTATTTCCTGTCCATGAGCTTGGAGTGAGGAAGCCAAAAAGAATCCTATGCCCTCCCACCTCCCTCCAGCTGTCTAGAGGACATAACTTAAGTTAGACTATGCTGTCTGCAAAAAGATATTAGGTTGTAAGTAAGGCATGGTGGGGAGAAGAATGAATGGATATTCTCCTTTTGAAAATATTAAAAACCACCATTACTTGGATCTGTGTAAAGGCAAAACGTTAGGATTTTGGGACCATTTCACAGAAACAGGGGCCTGACAGGTATTTTCATACCTAGAGAATAAGTTATCCAGGGAAGACCTTCCCAAACATTTGAGAGAAACATATTAGAAGGAAAATTCAAAATGCCTTCCAACAGTAACTTTCCTTTATAGTAGACTGAGAAATGGATTTTTTGATATCTAAGTATCAAATATTGATGTCAAATGGCTTTATTTATTTTCTATTGATTGTGTCATTGCAAAATAACCATTCAGACTTTAGGACCACTTTTCATTAGTACAGTGAATATACAAAGTGACACTGAACAAATTGCAAAATATTTTTTTCTAATACAATCTTATAATAAAAAAAATGTGTTTTATAACATGTAAAGTTGAGGAATGTAACTTGAAGTGAAACAGATTTTCAAACAGTGTCAATGCACATAATAAATTAGTGGACTTTCATCATGCTAGGTGTTAACCTTCCTGCTATGATAAAAATCCGTTATTAATAAATATGCAACAGAATTTTATCAAAATGGGACGGGCAATGTAGCTCTAATTTTACTGAATTTTTGCATTAAAGGGAAAATCTTTAATGCAATATCTCAGCCAATTTTATCCATTTTTTTTAAAGCTGGTCAACTTATAGTTCTGACCAAGTAGACATTGCAAAGTTTCAGAAAGCTGGGACAAATTCAAATTGTCTTGATTTGATCATGTCTGGGATATTCAAGCGTTATTTCTTTACGGCACAATTCTGTGCATGTTTACACAGAAACATCCTGGCTGGGCAACGTTGGGAGCTGTAGGACTTTTTTCTGTCTAAATATGCATAGGATTGTGCCCTAAAGAACTTTAAAATGTTCAATCATCTCCTTTTTAAATGATTAAAATATAGTGCTTTTTAAGATGAAGAGCACTATATTTTAATCATTTAAAAAGGAGATGATTGAAGATCAAACCAGTCCATACTCCAGGAAATAAAGCCAGACTGCTCACTTGAGGGAATGGTATTAAAGGCAAAACTGAAGTACTTTGGCCACATAATGAGAAGACAGGAGACCCTGGAGAAGAGGCTGATGCTAGGGAAAGTGGAAGGCAAAAGGAAGAGGGCAAGATGGATGGATGATATTCTGGAGGTGACAGACTTGACCTTGGGGGAGCTAGGGGTGGCAACGGCCGACAGAAAGCTCTGGCGTGGGCTGGTCCATGAAGTCACGAAGAGCTGGAAGCGACTGAATGAATAAACAACAACAACAAAGATGAAGAGAGTGTGGGAACTTTATGTCTGTAAGCTACAGTAAAGAATCCAAAATGGAATCTGATTGGAATGGCCACAAGGTGTCGCCATTGTGCTATGACTGAGGTGTTGGAACATTTCTTAAAAGGGCATGTTTTTAACTGGGCCATTTCTAGAATATAGCTGCCAACATAACATTTTATTTTAATTTAATAATAATAATACATTTATTTGTTACCCGTCTCTCCCTCTGGATCGAAGTGGGGTACAACATGAATGCAAACATCATATAACTAATTAAAACATTTAAAACTAATACATTATTAAAAGCAGCACATTACTGTATTTCTTCGATTCTAAGACGCACTTTTCCCCCATATAAACATCTCTAAAAACGGGGTTTTAGAATCGCAGGTGCGTTTATTATTTCTTAGAATCAAAGCATTTTCTGTTGGTGGTACTGAAATTAGAGTGCGTCTTACAATCGATGGTATCTTAGAATCGAAGAAATGCGGTATTAAAAGGCAAATTTAAAATTCAACTGGGAGGCCTGCCAGAAGAGATCAGTCTTTATGGCTTTCTTAAATCCCGGAAGACTGTTAAGTTGACGAATCTCTCCCCGCACGCTAGTCCACAAACTGGGAATGGCAGAAGAAAAGGTCCTCTGGGTAATAGTTGTTAGCTTTGTTTTTGTTGGCTGAAGTAAATTCTTCCAAGAGGACCTGAGTTTGTGGGGCAGATGGTAAGGGAGAAGGCGATCCCGCAGGTAGCCTGGACCCAAACCATGTAGGGCTTTAAAGGTAATAACCAACACTTTATACGTCACCCGGAAACTAATTGGCAGCCAGTGACGAGATTTTAAAACTATATTTTATTATTATTATTTGCAGTTATGACAGAAGCAAAAAAGGAAAAGCGGGGGACGACGACAACTACGACGACAAAAACAGCAACAGAAATGGGTAACAAAAAAAGAAAAGAAAGATCATACAAAAGAGTACATCCATTCACAAAAACGTTTGCAACACTATCAATAAGAAGAATACAAAAAGAAGGGAGAAAGGTTCAACACTTCTGTTTCAAATATTGTACATTAATATAATCTCTCTCTCTCTCGCTCTCTAAGCATACTGACGAAACTGACTGTAAGATATATGTTCAAATGCAGCAAGAGGAGTAAGATCTTCAGACCATGGAATGATAGGTGGTGAGTGGTCATCCTTCAATGCTTGAAGTATGAGTTTCTTTTGCAACTGAAAGGGCTCTCAAACTCCACTTTTGCTGTCCATTTGTTAACCCCACATGACCAGGATATAATTTAAAAGCTCATGAACATCTGCAATTCCCATAGATTTTTCAAAAACAAAATTTATGCAAGCTACTACTTCCTCCCAGAATGAAGCCACCAGAGCAAGCCCACATCATATGCCTCAATGAGGCATTGTCCACATCACAACACCAATATCTAGCAGAGCTGGACAGTTTCCTCTTAACAAGCTGCTCTGGTGCCAACATAACATGCAGCCATCAAGAAGGTCCATTATTCAGATATGGACATGAGGAATCTTTCTACAAGAAGCTCTTATGTTCTTAAGCTTTTTTTGTTTGCTCATGATTGCTCACTCAAGATAATTTGTGGATCCTTTACATGACCTTATCATCCCCAGTGCCTCTCTTATGCTTTGTGACCATTGTTTGCAATTTTTTCCTTAACGGGAAAAGTGTGGTATTTTTTCCCCCTGTAATGCCATAGAAATCTCATGTAATTTCGCAATCCTGCTATACCAGAGTGCCACCTAGTGGTTGTATAATGGAACATATAGAAAGGCAGAGAAAGAAAAATGTGTAAAGGAACCAATCTTAATCCTGCAAAGAATCCAGTAGCTGAAGCCGCAGTAAAGATATGGGTTAAAAACTTCATGTAGAAAAGCTCATGGTCACTGCAAGCAAAACCATCAAATAATTCAAAATGCACATCATTAATTTCAACTCCCAAAAGCAATGTTTTCCTTGGCTGGACTGATCTTTGCTTATAATCCTATTAAATAAAGCTGACTGGATCCCAGAACAATGATTATTTTTCAATGACAAAGGATTGTAGGATTTAGTTTAACACATCCCCAGCCCCTCCCCTGAGGTGCTCGTATTCCTAAAAGAATGTTCAGCTTGTTTTGTTTCCCTCTGTATATTAGGCCAGCTATCTTATGTACATGTACCTAAGAGTAAGTCAAACTGAACAAAGAGCATCTTACTTCTGAGTACATATGCATGACATACTTTTCTCCCTTACTTCAAAAGCCATGCCTCAAAGCACTTATTCTACAGAACAAATTCATCAAACATTTGGGTAGTGTTTGTGAGAGGAAAGAAACGGATAGCACATTGATCCTTAGAAAAATCTCATTTGAAATGGATGAAGTCAGACACAAAGACACATTCCCTTGACCATTTTGATGCATTCCCTTGACCATTTTGTGATTAAGCAGCAGGGTTTAGCGTGTTGTCTGAACCAGGCCATTGTAGGGAGGATGTAGAGAATCTAAAGCATTTCGCTGGCTTGCTGATTCTCCTAGCTAAAACAGACACCCTCCCCTTTATATATATAGCTTCAGTAGGGTTGGAGCTGCTTCTCCATGGCATAAACCCATACTGGGAATTATGCATGAATTTGGTTTTCCATGATGTGAGGGATATGATGTCCTGGGGAAGGAGTGAATGAAACAACCATGAAATGGATATGGGTGATTCCCAGCTGATCAAAATTGTGCATTGTGGGAACTGTGCCAGGTTCAGGTCAATGGGTTTCCTCCATCAGCGAGTCAACCTTTTCACCAGCCTTGTCACCAGATGCTCTTGCTTTTCATCCACTTCCTCATCATTGCAACCTCTTGCAATGCTTCACAGGCAAAGAGCCAGTGAACAAGGAGACAGTGGCATCTACTGCTCCTTCTTCTCACCACCACCATGATCTGGGCCAGAGCAGGAGGCTGGTGAACAAGCAGGTTGCAATTATGAAGAAGAGGAGAACATCTAGAGGCTCTTGTAAGTGGGACCTTGCTGAGGTTTGGGCCCTTACAGTTGCCCATCCATACCTACTCTTGACAACAGCTCTGTGTCTGAAGGTGCTGGTTGGTTGATTGGGAACAACCTACACGAGAGAGGGCCTTTTCTTTGGTGGCCCCTCCAATTGTGGAATAATCTCCCAGACGAGGCCTACCTGGCGCCGACATTGTTATCTTTTTGGCACTGGGTCAAGACTTTTTCTCTTCTCCCAGGCATTTAGCAATATGTAATTAGCCTGGGTTTCGTTTTGTATGTTTTTGTGGTTTTAAATTGTATGTTTTTGTGATTTTAAATTTTTGTATATTGTTTTTAAGTGTTTTTATCCTATGTAAACCGCCCAGAGAGCCTCGGCTATGGGGCGGTATACAAATGTAATAATAATAATAATAATAATAATAATAATAATAATAATAATAATAATAGTCATGTGGTTCTTTCATCCCACCTCACTGTAAGTGCATGCAAAGGGCCCAACAGTGGAGAAAAACACTTTAAAAGCCCAAGTGGAAAACGAGTGGATGACTTCAGGCTTGTTCCGTTGGGAGTTAAGCTGTGGTTATAGGACACCTTTCCTAGAGAGATTCATAAGTCTACTTTGCTCTTAAGCAAGCAGCCAAAACTTGCTTTCCTTTGGCCTAGAGGAATTGCCACCTGTGCTGTGAGGCTCTGGCTGCTTTACCACTAATTTTTGTTTAATTTTTACCATTCAATTTTTAACCATTGTTTTTAACATTTGTTATTGCAAGCTGCCTTGAGGGTCAGCATCAAGAAAAAAGGAGAATACTCTGTCTAAATTGCTTAAGAGGAAGGTAGAAGATTTTAGTGCAGTGGTTCTTAATCTTTAATCTGATAGCGCTCACCAAATATGCATCATCACTGAGTGTCCCCCAAGCAAAAAACACCCAGAACTTGAAAACAGCACTTTGTTCAAATATATAGGTATATTTATGATATCTGCATAGAAAATACAGATCTCAGGCATACGTTGAATGAGTCCCTTGTGCCTGATGGCCATCAGCCAATCAACTCTGTAATACTAGGTATATTTAGACCCCTATTTGCACTTTTTAAAGAATTGGTTTCCCCCCTTGTTTTTGTTGCTATTACCGTGCCCACTGTGTTTTCTTTCTCGAAGCTCATCACACATACTTTGGCTCATTTAAATGGATGGAGAAGCATAGTTTTTATTGTTGATTTTCGCCCCAAGAAGGAATAGGTCATTCTTATTTTACTCTTCTTTGGTCTGTACCAAGCTTTTAAGGGCCCACAGGAGAAGTCTAGAATCCAGGATTTTATCCTCAGGGCAGGATGAGCAGAATAGAACTCACTTCCAGTAGTTTTCAAAAGCCATTGCAAGATCGGAGAAAGGGGTGCCTAAAAACCAAAAATCCATTTACTCACAAATGTTCTCATTCTGAATGTCCCACAATATTTGTAGATAGCCCACCCATTATTTTAGTTGTGTTGGAGGTGTGGAACTGATTCAACAAGATCTAAGATTTGGGATTCATCAAGTTTAAATATTTTTTAAATCTATTTAGTGTGTCAGGAGCTTTCCTACAACATACTGGAGCATCCACAATGGGTTATTTAATCCATGGTGAGGCTGCAGCACGTGCAGCTGCCATTTTGAATATGCAACTCCCGCTTGGCGGTTGTCATGTCGTGTGAACCCAGTAAGCGTGGGTTAGGCAAAGCATAAATAACCTACACTCACTGAATTTGTATGACACAACCTCCGAGTGGGAGCTGCATGTGCAACTTGCCGCCCACGCAGCCCTATAGTGAGTGTGGGGCAAATGGGGGCACTGACCCCTCTAAAGCTGTGCTTCTAAGGCAGGCGACAACACAACAAAAAGCCTCCAAAAGTCCTGATCGCTCAGGACTTTACCTGACTGAGGGTGGATTTTTCATGATTGCAATTACCCTATAATTACTTAAGCGATCTTTAAAAAGACAGTCTGTATAGAAATATGTTCCTTGAAGAGTAAAATATTAGAACTGTGTATTATGGGCTAGAATTAGACTCAACCCTTTGGACTTTCCTTCTCTCTGCTTTTCAGTTTTATTTGTTTTCTCTACCCAGCCAGCAACTAAGAAACACGTTTGTATGCCTCCAATAAGAAGTAAGAGTTTGTGTATACTGCAGTTATAATGAGCAGTATAGGATTGGTGCTTATTGCTAAAGGGTCAAATAAAGAGATAACTTAAAGTGATCTGAAAATATATCTGTCCTAAGTTACCCTTTATTCTCTCCTTTATTCCGCTCGCCTTTATTCCTCATATTGAGACAGTAGCTAAATCCTGTCGTTTTTTCCTGTATAATATTGCCAGGATTCGATCATTTTTGTCTGTCTCTTCTGCCAAGACTCTTGTTCATGCATTGGTTATTTCTCGGTTGGACTACTGCAACCTTCTTCTCACTGGCCTTCCTTCTTCTCACATCAGTTCGTTGGTTTCTGTCCACCACTCTGCTGCTAAGATCATCTTCTTGGCTTGCCGCTCTGACCATGTTACTCCACTTCTGAAATCTCTTCATTGGCTTCCAATTCACTTCAGAATCCAATATAAACTTCTCCTGTTGACCTACAAAGCTTTTCACTGTCTAGCTCCTTCCTATCTTTCCTCTCTCTTCTCACACTATTGCCCCGCTCATGCTCTTCGCTCCTCTGATGCCATGTTTCTCATCTGCCCAAGGGTCTCTACTTCCCTTGCTCGGCTTCGTTCATTTTCTTCGGCTGCCCCTTACGCCTGGAACGCTCTTCCAGAACATTTGAGAACTACAAGTTCAATCGCAGCTTTTAAAGCTCAGCTAAAAACTTATCTTTTTCCTAAAGCTTTTAAAACTTGATTTTGTTCTGACTTTTATACTGTTAGTTTTACTCTACCCTGTGCCTATTTGGTGCATTCTCTTCCCCTCCTTATTGTTTTATTATGATTTTATTAGAATGTAAGCCTATGCGGCAGGGTCTTGCTATTTTATTGTTTTACTCTGTACAGCACCATGTACATTGATGGCGCTATATAAATAAATAATAATAATAATAATAATAATAATAATAATAATAATACTCTTTTAAAGCACTCACTATACTCACATAGTGGCTATTTTTCTTCTTCTTTTTCTTGAGTACCTGATGGCAAAGGATGAAAACATCCCTAAACAAATAGAAATGCTGCTGGCTGGCAGCCCATCTAGGGCTTTCATACATGAGGCTTTTAAACCACCATTTCACCAATGCTTCTGCTTTCAGATTCTTTATGGAATTCACATTGGCTCCTTTACACATTTTTTTCCTGGGGGGGGGTTTCTTTCTCTACACTCCATTACATAACCACTAGATGGCGATAAGCTATAGTGGAATTGGGCAAATACACCAGGGTCTCCTGCTGCCATTCAGGGAAACACCAGACTTTCCTAATTAGAACCCCGCCCCCTTATGTTTGGAAAGCACAGGAAAGGCCCTGGAGGAGGATGACATCATGTAAAGCACCCGCAAACTACTGTGAGGGAGGAATCATGAGTGCACAATAAATGCCTCATGTTGAAAGGCCCCCAGGCTGTAACTCAGGGTGAATTTATGATTTTCCCAATGTGTGCAGCTCAGCATGAGGTCTTTTCAGGCTTCTGGTTTAGGGAATTAACCCAGCAACCAGTAATTTATTTATTTTTTTAAAAAATCCAATTTTGAGTCTGATATTCCTAAAGATCTCTCAAAAAAGGATGAGACAATTCACGAGATTAAATTTCATTTATATCCAAAGAAAACTACCCACTGGGGTGGGAGGGGGGAATTAGCTGTTGCTATGTTCTTCTCCCACCAATATGCCCCTCCTAGAAATGTGGCTGCCCCACCTAATAAGGAAGGGCTGCTAAAGGGCTGCACCTGCAAGCATATTATCTGAACATGGTCAGTGAGAACATGCCCGTTTAAAGGCCCATTTGCATCATAGCAACCAGGTTTGGACAACACACCACAGCTCATTGTAGGTTATATAACCTTGAGGATCTGCAGCACCTGCAGGCACCAAGCTACATATTCAACACCTGCTCAGGGGCCGTCCTGTAATGTGAACCTGGTGAGCGTGGGTTATGCAATGGTTAAACAACCCTTGCATAACCCTAAAACAGACCGTGGGTTATGCAAGGGCTGTTTAATCCTTGCACAGCCTATGCTTGATGGCTTTGCATGACATGACAACCCTTGAATGGGGGGTTGCATATTCAAAATGGCAGCCATATGCACTCCACAGCCTCACCATGGGTTACATAACCCACAATGGGCTGTTATGTCATTGAACATCCCCAGTGTATAGAATTACTGAGCTGTCCAGAAATATGGGTGATCTGGAGAGATTCTGACAAAGAATATACCGTATATAATATAGAAAAGGGAGAGGTGTCATGTCCTTATGACTCTTGGAGCTAGAACCTCACTTGCAAAGATACACATTTATAATAGGAAGGAGTGGAAGGTGGAGGCAGAATAATACAGCTTTCGCTTTTTACATAAGGTTAACTTTTATTTCATAAGGAAACTTGATACCAAGAGGCATAGTAAGAAACCATCTAGAAAACCAGCAAAGCAAAAGCATGGACATGATAGAAGAAACAAAGACCAAAGAAAGCATTCTGATTTCAGTGATAAATTAACTTATGTAGACTTACATATTTATGCCATGCACATTAGGTTTAGAAGCAATTACAGAAAATTGGCATGCATTTCATACAGTTTGAAATGAGATTAAGGCACTTTTGTTTTATAAAGAACATTCTTTTCATTCCCCCTTTCTATGTTGTGTTTTTTGTCATTGTAACTTTGGCAAAAGACTTGTCCCAGTTTATGTTATAACTGGAATTTAATTTATACCAGAGCAGAACTCAAGTAATTCATGGATATTTTACAGATTAGTGAAATAGCCTATATACTATACATACACGCACTAGAATTCAGCAATGTGAGCTGCAACTGTTTGTTTTTTCGCTTTTACAAAATTAAGCTACGTATTTGCACATACCACAGTTTATCAAATCTAAGTCTTAAATTAGGTATTTACGAATATAATTTTTTTTGAAGAATTTACTAAACATTTTCCCCATTGCTAGATTATGTTAGCATCCTATTTTAGTGGTGATTTTAAGATAGATGTGATAGCCCATAGTTGCTACCAAGGAAAAATACATGCAGGTCTAGAGTTCATGTTATTAAGCAATATAAAGAGACATCATGAGCCATTGTATTATTAGCTATAGCTTAGATTGGCTTTTATTACAAATGCAAGGCTCAGCAGCAAGTCAAAGACCTCTTCCTGAAACTTACAACAAATTATTGCTGATAAATGAATGTATACATAAAATTAAGTGGGGGTTGACTGGTTAATACAGGAATATTAAGTACTAGTGATGGACCTGAGTCCAATAACTGGTAAATAATTTCAGAACAGAAAGCTATTTTCAGATTTGTCCAACTACCCTGCACTGCTGCACAAGGGAGCTATAAACCATAGTGAAATTGTGAACATTAGTGAAGTTCACATCTCCATGTTTTCTACTAAACTTTACTCACGTCAATCGGTAATATTCATTAAGCAACCTGTTAGGGGCTCCATCAGCTGCAAGTTCAGCATCCAAGTATTGATGTTTGCTGATTTACAGGTAGAATTGAAGTCCCATACAATGTATTGTTTGCTTCTGCCTTATGTGGGAATTTATGAAAAAGATGCCTTTTCCTTCTGATTTTTGCCTTCCAGGGTGAAATGGATTCCCCCCCCCCCCGACAATAAGAATCATGATCAACTGAAAGACACAGCTGTCATTTTAATGTCATTTAAACCTAGATTACCAAAATGCCAGGAAGTTGTTTATTTATTAAACCAGTGTTTTAGTATGTCCATGCAAGGAAACATATGTCTCATTACCCAACTTTGCTGGGGTGGGGAGAAGCAAGTATTAAAAATGGTCCCTTTTAAAAAGGAGGGGGTGCTTTTGTTTAAACTGGTCAACGCCATTAAAATTTTGCATCCAGATCTACAAAAATGTCACTTCATTGAAGTCTTGCAGTATAGATATAATTTCTGTTTAAGCATGTTTCTTAGATAACGGCTTCCTTTCTCATGCTTGGATAAAACTTACTTGCTAAAGCTGCTTTCCTTATTACAGCCTGCTTAACAGGGCTCTGTCGTTTTCTATCAAGCTAAATTTGTTTTCTGAAATTACATGAAATTCTCTGGAAAATTAAGGACAGCATGAATCTCTCAAACGGGAACTCCCAACTTGTATATGTGTTATGGCTATTGCAAGAGGTCAGCCCAGTTAGGCCAGCACCAAGATCCAGAGGCAGGGGTGGGCAGAAGATAGACTGGGATCTACAGGTAGATCTCTGGGTAAATTGCAGTAAATCGGCAGCAAGGGTTTCTGTTTCCCAATTGTTTAACAACTATTAAAATTGCAACGATTGCAATGCTTTCTCCCCCTAAAATACATTGCTGGAAAACATTTGTGGAAAACCAGGAATGGACTTTGTGGCTGAGAAATGATTACAAATTCCTGGACTGAGCATGTGCTCTTCCTTAATTCTTAGCATATGTTCGCCTGCTTGAGCCACTGTTTTGTACCTGGTTCCAGTTGGTGGATCTCAGGGTTCTAGTAAAAAACAAAGTAGATCCTGCAAGCCTGAAAGCTGCCAGCTATAAAGAGCCCAAACAGATCACACACACTTTGAGTAATATGCCCTGGAAACTTGGAGACATCACAAGTCTCTTATACTGTTTTCCCTGACTACAGAGAATCAAGATGGCATGTCTTTCTCCGAGTTGTCTGTCTAACCTATTAATAGGATGGGTCATATTATTTGACATTCAATATAAAGAGGAACAAAAAAGGTGTGTCATTGCCCCTAAAGAGTTCATAGTCCAATCAGTTCCCGACCTTCAACACCTGCATTCAGCCCCAATTCATGGAATCTCTCCATCAACCAGCCCAATTCATAATTTTCTCTATTAGTGTTCCTGTTCACATTAAATTCCTTTATATGGAAAAAATATTCATTTTGGCTGCCCTTCTCCCAGTTTAATGCAGAGTTAACTTATGGAACACTTTAACATAAAACCACTGTTGTGAAAAATACAATAAAAAAGCAGCAGGTTTGCTTCTGCCTTGAGAGATGAAAGAACACCAAGCGATTGGAATATAAACAATGGCATCTACTTAGTTCACCAGCTGTTAATAACTATGCCATCACCTTTGGAAATGCCATGCCCTAAGAGGCTACAGCACCCCCCCCAAAAAAAAAGGTACCAGGCACAAAGAGCAGCTATAGAACAAGCAACAGAAGTGGTCTTGTGTTTGCCCAGGGTATCACACCTGCATAGCTATGTGCATCAGCATATTTTTTCTAGCAACTGCAAACACCAACACCTGCATCATGACACCATGTGGCACAACCTTACAGAGAAGGGGTGTGGTAGCAGCAAAGGTGGGACAACCCACCTATTAAGGAAGTACCATCTGGTAGTGAGCAGTATGAGGGGAACAGTGAAGATGAGCAGATGAAAAAATCAGAGCAGTGGAAGGATTCCTAGTGAATGAATGAATTGTGGAAGCCATATGCAGGACTGTTAATGTAGAAGGTGCAGAAGGGTTGTATTTCTTGTTGATCTCACATACATGAACGCTTTCATATGTGAATCATTTTGTCACTGTCACACACACACACTGACAAACTGAAAGAAATGAGCTGTGATTTATATGTAGACAGTCTTTGACTTCCTCCCCTTTAAGTAACAAAGAGCTTTCTCTCACAGGAGGTCTATGGCTACTGTTTGGCAAACTTTGAGTGTTATAGTATAATTTTTAAAAGAAAATGCCCTTTTACAGTTAATAGCATAGCTATTTTAAATCTACCAGGCACACAACAGTAGCAAGCAAAACAAGGTGTGGGAAAAACCAATGCTCAAACGGGAAATTGCAAATATAGTCAGTAGGGGGATCTTACACAACCCAATGTCATCAAAGTTATATTTTAAGGGATACAAGCTAGAATCACATGCCTGGTATTTAATATTGTCCATCATACTCCCCATTATCCTTAAGTCTTAAGTCTGCAACTTTACTGTATTCTTCTTTCTCTTATATTTTCCACATAAATCTGTAATTTGCCGCCTTCCTGATGTTATTCTGTCAAGATTCCCTCATGTCCCTCTCTATACTTGGGTGTGAACGTAATCACAGGTTCCATTTCATTAATGGAATCTGTAACTCTATTTATTGTAATTTATGTATTTCCAATTTAAACCCAGAGCTTTTTATGATCAAGCATTTATGCTTCCAAATAATGTAAATGGCATTGGGTTGGATCCAATGCTGGTCATTCACTGGCAGAACAGAAACTGCTAGTGAAATAGAGTTCTCTTCTCCAATGCAGCTCCCCAAATCTGCTCCAGGGACTGGGGGACCTTCTGGAGCAGATCTGGGATATGCACAGGGGATTCCAGGTGTGACACGAGGGCAAGGGAAATCCTGTTGCGCCAGTAGAGGTCCACTTGTGCAACATTGGACCCAATCCATAAGAAGCTTGTTTCCAGAGCTGTTTTGATAGCAGTGAAACTTGACAAAGCAGCATGGTAAACTACCTTTGCATTATATCCAACAAGTCAGCAAAGAAAGAGGATGGAAGCTAATGGATTAAAAGTAGGAAATGAATTCTGAAGATTTGAATGAAGCAAAAAGCACACACTAGTGTTTGGGCAAAATCTATGGTTTGGGGTGTTGTGTAGTTTGTATATCCATTCTATGGTATAGGGAAGCTGAATGGATAGAATCAAAACTGAAAAGCAAATTCAAGACGAAAAAGTAGTATTCATTTCTACTCTGAGCACATTTTGTTACATTCTTAGTGGAGGTAGCACTTTTAAAATGCTATGAATTTAGAAGGGTAAGAGATTACAGTAAAGAGTCTGTTCTCCCTCCCCCCAAATATGACATCAAGTTTCACAAGCAATAGCAGCAGCATGTATATATTGCAATTTTATTTCATCTGCTCAAACAAAACAAAGTTAGCATTTTAAGAAATTTTAAAATGACACAATATGGTAAAAATAGCAGAGAATTAACTGAAAAACTCAAAAGGAGGTAAAACTAAATGCATGAAAATTCAACATTCATTAGTGTTTCATCTTCAGTTTTGATTGACACATGATGCTTGCAAACTTTTTGAACAATGAACTTTGTTTCATGACAACTCTGAAGAGATTTCAGCACCAGCACTAAGATTTGTACATTCAGTTTGTATGCAATTGACTTGTTAGCCACTTGTGTATGGATAGGACAGATTATCACAGATCAGATCACAGTGTTGAGGAAAGCAATACCTTCCTGGAATTAAAAGTGATCCCCTAAACCATATTCAGCTTAAGGCATCCGCTGTACAAAAGCACAGGAACCATCATAACATTTTTTTTAAAGAACAGTAATTAAAATAACCTGTAGCTAATTTTAATTACAGGAATATCTGGCAATGGCATAGCTGTCAATACAACAGCCTGAATTTACAGTTTAACTAAAACTGGATTTCCTGGAGTGGTCCAAGTCAGGATCACATACCTATGCATGTAGAAAGAGTACGAAGACCTCTGTTTCTTTTTCCTTTTACACAGAAATCATGTTAACTTTAGACCAAGGCACAAAACGTTTAGTGCATTAACCAATTTCGTTCAAAATCTACTAACTCAATTTTCTTACCTTTGGACCACTTACACCTATAACATTCTGCTAGACTATCTCTGAATTTTCTTTACAAACAAAATCAAACATGATTTCTGACAAGAGTAAGCATTTAAGGTTATACCGTTTAAACGAGTTATTTTTGAAAAGATGAAAATGCCTCCTCTTAATTTGGGAGCAACATTTCTTTGCCTTGAGATTTAAATGCCTTCAACTAATGCATGCAGAGAGATTTTTTTTAAAGTAACAACTGATTTGGGGTTATAGTTTATATGCCATATATCTGTTTTACAGAAATAGGGGGAATAGAGGATTCCTTCACTCAAACCTGTAAGCAGCAATAAGAGTTGTTCATTTGCTTTGGTGTCCAACAATTGGGAGTATATGCTAACTAAAGCCTGCCTGTGAACTAAACTGCATGGAACTAGAGAATCTAAGGGAAAAAAAGTAATTATGTCCAAAACCACAAGTTATTTTCAAATCAGCAGAGCTCACAAAATAAATATGGCACTATTTTAGCATGGGGAATTTAAGATACATTGGGATGTATAGATTTTGTTGCACATTATTTGCCAAATCACAACATGTAAATTGAAGGATTATACACACTAACTTTGTAAAAGTCTGCATTGGCTATTTTAATAAAAAATTAGAAAATGGGTTAAGAGTTGAAACTTCCATCTTCCTAAAAACATACTGATGCCACCACTAGTCTTAAGACTTTTTCCATCTTGTGGCTTTGTGCGTCAGTGTTTGTTTGTTAACTACTTAGGTTCAATGCATGATTATAGGAGCAGGAGCAAGCGGTAGGATCATGTGCTCTCTTTACCCACCTCGTTCTCTGGTGTGAATTCTTCCCATTGGTCTTAAGCATGGTTACAGACTACATTGATATCAATGGTTTTTCAAATCCACCTCATTAAGGTTAAGGTTAATGACGATGTAAACCTTTACCACTGTTTTGGGAGGGAGCAGGAAGAATCTATGCTGGGAATGGGATAGGGGTGGGGGAAGAGCATGTGATCTCATGGCCTGCTCTCAATCAGTTATACTTAACCTGGGATTAAAGGTTTGGGATCATAAAATTTGCACTGATTAACGTTTTAAACCCCTAATTAAACAAGAACTTGCTTCAATACACAGTGCAAGTATTTGTTTTGGAAAGAACACTATTACTTTTTTTTTATAATGCCTCTTTTAAAAATCACCTCTAAGAATAAACATGATGCTTAATGCTTAACATTATGTTAAGAAAAGAAGCAAAACCAATTGGGGTTTCCAGAACTGTTACTGAAGCATAATTAAGTTTGAAATACAAATGAAATGATACAAAAAGTATTAAGTACCTGGTTCTATTTAACATGGTTACTGATAAGTCACAACATTTTCCTTATTATTACACATGCATGCAATATAAGGAAAAATAGTGCAGCATTAATACAAATCTTTAAATAAAAAAGTCACCCCTATTCCCAACCCTACACCTCCCAAGTTTTGCCTGGGCATTAACTAGGCCTTACTGTAAAAAGGCTACTTAATATTTGTGGCATGCAAGGATGTTTTAAATTAAAAAGCCAACTCTGTGGTTGTGTTATATTACAAAAATGTCTACATGCATAAATCTTAAAAGCTCAAAAACTATGGTAAATCTATAACAATCTAACAATTTACATTTGACCATTGATTTGTATTTCTGGAGAAGTCTTAGATTTGGTAAAGCATAACATTTTAGGAAGGCATCTACATCTTTATTCTCTGGATAGCGTTTGCATTTTTCTCTATAAAACTGCATGAAGGCTAACGAGAGAGGCTTCCGATTGTAAGATTCCAAAACTCGATATACCATCACATTCTAGATCTCTCATTTCAACAGTATTGTGTTTTACAGCACTCTCCTATCTGTTCTTTATTTTGTGAACCAAAGTCATGTTTGATCTTTAATTCATTGAAATACCCAATATGATAGGAAGACTAACCTGAGATACATTTGTACAACAGTATAACTCGCTAAATCCTTCCTTCATAAGAAAAACCTCTCTGAAAAGCCTTCCAAGCTTTTCCTCTTTTTTTTGTCTCTTAATGAACTGTGAATGTGCAGCTTCATCTTGGTATGAAAAAACATTTCAATGCACTGTGATCTTGTCTGACAGGTATAGGATTTTCTGCATAACTTGTTACCACAACTTAAGACTATTTTCCACCCTGCTGAAAAGTCAGAAAACAGTAGCAAAGGGAAAGGGTATCAGCATAGTGAGGTCTGAGAGTTTTCAGAATCTTGCTTTCCCCTTCTTCCAAGTGTATTTTCCATTGTCTTCTAACAGCTCACAAAATGTGGTTGATTTTGTGCCAAGACCAGTGGTCACAACGGCTTAGTCCTTGTCTTTCTACGCTGTATTCGACTTGCCCAGTTCTTGCCGGATTGCTAATTTAAAGAGAAAAACAAGCTGTTTAACTGCTGCAATGCCAGAAAAGAGAAACCATGATTTCATATTTTGAGGAAACTTGTCTATTGAGACAGCACCCATTATACTACTACATTTTAATGTGGGATTTATAATTACCTGCTCAAAAATTTACAGACCAAATTAGAGCTGGAAGTGGTCAGGCTGTAGAATATTTCTTCACAAATATTTGTCCCATGGAATATATATATTTATTTATTACATTTCTATACTACAAATTCATACTTAAAATGTTGAAATAAGTTACAGGTTCAAATACTCACCATCGATTAATTCTTCTTTTAGTTTTGTTAATTCCTTTCTCATTTCCTCTAAAATATCCTATGGTACCAGAACAGACTTAAGTTAAAACTTTTGCCCAACAGAATTCAAAAGATGTCAAATATGAATAAAAGTTAACATGATTACTCTTTAACTCAGGGGTGGGGAAGCTGTTTTAGCACAACAGCCGATTTGGTTCTGGGCAACCATATCGGGGGCTACATGCCAGCAGTAGGTGGGGGCCACCCCTCGACTGATATGCAACCCAAGACCCCATTCACATACACACCCACACCCTGCTTAACCTGCTGCAATTAGGCTTTTAAAAACTTCCAATGAATACCTTTTTTAAAAAAATTGAGGCTTCTTAAAAGCCTGATTGCAGTGAGGAAGGTTAGCACTTCCTTCCCCAGATGCACCTCCCCCTGAAAATGCACCCATGCTGTAATTAGACTTTTAAAAGCCTCATGTGTCAACAATGGAGGGTTTTAAAAAGCCTCACTTGTCCTACAGAGGGACTGGCTTGTTTTCCTCCAGTTCCACTTTTTGAATTTGAGCTAAATCAAGCAAGCAAGCAAAAGAAAAGCTTTAAAGCCTTGTTATCACTTTATTCGCTTGCTAGAGCCAGGTCTAGTTGTCATAATGACCATAGCAATGCTTGCTCTTCGCAGTATTGGTATTTTTGGGAGCCCCCTTTTCATATGTGTTTTCCCAGTAATGCAGGTTTACAGGGGAGGAAGAACTCTGTGTCATGGGTTTTCATGCAGTCATGGAGTGAAAAGACATGAGGACACAGCGCCATAGCTTCTCTCTGATGCTGTCCACTCTTTGGAATATGCTCTCATTGCACTTGTGTCAGCATTTTGATGTCTGGTAAAGTATTTAGAATCATAGGAACTGGAAGGAACCTTCTGAGGACATCTAATCCAACCAATGAAGGGTGCAACTGTAGCATCCCTGATAGATGGCTTTCCAGCTTCTGCTTAAACACCTGCAGAAGGTGAGTCCGTCACCTCCCAAGGTGGCCTGCTCTATTTTCAAACAGCTCATACTATTAGGAAGTTTTTCCCAAAGTTTAACCAAAATCTGTTTCCCTGTAATTTTCACCTATTAGGTCTAGTCCTACCTTAAGGAACATTAGCTTTTGTTAATGCCTCATTTTGACTACTTCAATGCACTCTATTTCGGCCTGCCCTTGAAGAGTGATTGAAAACTACAGTGAGTGTAAAATGCAGCAGTTATATTGCTTTGCTAACCATAGGACTAGTGTAATATGATTAAGCAAGTGTTTTTTTCATTAAAAATATGTTGGCTGATGGCCAACTTGGATTGGGTTGTTTTAACCGTTGGTGCTTTCTATAGAATGCTTTAAGACTGCATAATTAATGGACCTGTGAGTTTAATAATTTTTTCAAACTTTTTTTTGTAATTTACATTGTTTTTTATCATGTTGTACACTGCTAATTAAGGTGCTGCTTAGGTGACAAAGAATTAAGTATAGAAATAAATGAAATTATCCATAGAAGTATTCAAAGTGTGTAGCATAAGCAATATTAGTATTAGAGCCTGAAGTTCTAAAAGAAAATATTTACCTGTTTCAATCTGTCATAGTCTAGCCCTTCAGACTGAACTCCATTGGTATTGGGTTGCCCAGCGGATGCAGATTTTGGTCTATGAAGGAAAAATGGACATGGTTCAAGATACCTGTTCTACCACATGTTTTTCACCAACAATTCAACTTTTTAGAACAGCTATTGCCTACCAGAATTGTACAAACAAAACCACAAAGTGATGGTAGTGGGGAAACCCAATTATTCTGATTCTTTCTTTAGTAATGATCAGACTGCTTCTATTGCAACTAGAAGCTTGCTTGCTCATACTGCAGAATATCGGGGGGTGGGGGTGCGGCTAGCAGTATTGATCATGAAACATAGAAGCTGCTTTTTAAAAATTTGGAGCAGTTTCTCTCTCACCTTACCACAGTATTAGGGCATCTACAGTATATGTTACCACCACTGATATCAAACAGTTTATCAGAAACTTTAGCAGGCCACAACTTACATCCAGAGAAATTGTTTATATATAGCGTTTTCCAGTGGTGAAATCAATTTTAGCTCCTGTCTTACTGATCTTTGCATTAAATAGCAACTGTTTACTACTTTGTTGCCACAATTTTCGATTTATAATGACCCCATCTGGCTGTAACAGTGGCTTTCAGCAGCAATTCGTGGGTTAATTAATTAACCCACAAATGATGGGGATGCACTCTGGACACAAAGTACTTCCAGTTTCCAACAGCAACCTACGAATGTGGCATTTGTAGGTTGCTTCCGTGACATCCAAACTCTAGCACTTGGGGTTGCATGTGGGTTAAACAAACCCAAGATATCCCAAGAACAAACCATGGGTTAACTTGGAGTTTGTTGTTGGGGTAACTGCTGGGTTGTTTCGCCCCAAAACAACCCAGCGGCCTGGGTTCGGACATCACACTCCACAACTATGAAGGAGCCAATCATGAATTATGGAGTAAAAGTGTAAGAGGTGGGCACACTGCACACTCTCTCCTGCTTGAGCATGACAACTGGTTGTTTAACTGATGGGTTGTTGCTATGTGCAAACAGTCCCCATAAGATGTTTCCTGATAAATTTCCAAATTTTCAATATCAGGACTCGAAGAAAAGGAAAAGCCATTTCTCCCTTTTATTTCCAGACCTTCACATATCCCACTGGATATAATGTATGACCCAAAAACAAAACCTTAGAAGGATAAATCATCAACGGGCTAAAAAAGTATTTTAATCCTTCCCTTCTCCAAGAATAGTGTAATACATTCCTCTATTTAAATCCATAAAATACTAAACAGATTTGACTTAAAGTCTAAAAACCTTTATGTTATCCTATTCTAGTTATTTGTGGGAATTTAGTATATCCTTTGTAAGCAAGAGACAAATACCTTGAGATAATGGGTGACTTGCTTCCATTCATTGTATTTGTTCTTTCCCAAGGCTTTCTGGTTAGTTCTGAAAGCAATGAAATCACTGGATGTTAGAATTACATACACTGAGTGATGCTTTTGAATAAATGAACAAGCATATGAAGAGGATTATGTTTTATATGACCATGATGATTTTAGATGCCACAATAAAATCTTGTTTTATTCACCATGGTTAAAGCCATGGTTTAATGTGTCTTCTGAACACAGCCCAGCTTTCTGGCTTAACCACCATGGTTAAAGCAATGGTTTAAGGTGTCTTCTGAATGGGGCCTCTGTTGTCTACTGAGTGTTCATGCCTTATCCCAAATAATGTATTGCCATTTAAAGAGATGGCACTGAACTGAAGGACTGGAAGAAAGGAAGAGTTAAAAAGGGGGCCTATGCGTGTATAAGGCAAGGGATGACACCCACCGGGGTGGATGATTAGATGCAAATGGAAGCTTTAGTCCAGCTTCATGGACATGCAAAGCAGTGTGAAAGCCTACTAATGTTTTATAATTAAGATTTCAAATATTAAATTAATATTTTCAAACTAAGGACTTTGATTGATACACATTTACAGTAAGTAAAAGCATCCAGGTAAAATTTATATTTTGCTTTCTCTAACCAGAAGTGGGGTCTGCATATAGACTCAAAATTGTTACTATCATACAGATTCTTAGAGAAGTTAAGTGAAGCTTAAAAAAACATATTGAGTGAAAAAAAATGAAATTTCAGTGTAATTAGTTACCACAAATATGCTTCACATTAGGACACTGAGCACACATAATTTGGGTCAATTATGAGAACTTCACAATATACACAACTTACCAGGTGTGCTTGTTGAAGGAGGCTTAGAAGCTGAAGGCTCTGGTTCTTCCTATTTAAATGTTATTAAAACATACAGTAACTATACAATTCTGATCAAATTCACTCAAGACAGTCACAGGCACAAAATTTTCAGAAGCAACATGGAATTAACTGACCCAATATTTCAAGCTACTCTGATCAGATTTGGAACTAAAGTTGTATTTTCCATTATGGCATATCATAAACCTTATAAACTGGTCACATGTTTATATTATGCCAATTAATTTATCAACTTACATTTTTTTCTTCTTTTGGTTCTGCTTCCGACGATCCCTTCTCAGCAATCCTTCTCCTTCAAGTAGGGACAAAAATGCACTCATTTACTTCTTGGCTAACACTCTTTGCTAATCACTCCTTCCTAATTTGAAAACTTTCTTCCATTGAAGAATTGAAGAGCCATGAATAAACAAATGGCACTCAACATTCAACTGTAAGCATTTAGTAATCAAGAATATCAAGCAAATCTATTAATTACAAACAACGCAAAGTGCTGTTGCAAATGTAGAGGCTCTGGGGAACTTTTATGGTTTTTTTTACATACGTAGAAAACATTGTGTACATTGAAAATGTGCTTACATCATGCGAGTGTCATACAGATACACATGCCAGGGAACTAACAAACAGCACCATTTCTTATTCACTATGTGAACCGCCCAGAGAGCTTCGGCTTTTGAGCGGTATAAAAATGCAATAAATAATAATAATAACAACAGCAACAACAACGGTGGGAAATGCACACTTGTTAAACACATAAGTAGTTTAAGATCTGAATCTCCTACAAAGCCTATGTAAAAATAAAATTATTGTCTTACCTTCTTGCCAGCAGTGCACTCATTTCTTCCATTAACCCACTTCCTCCAAGGGGAAGTGGCCCATTTCCACGACCAGTATCTGTTTTAGGTGAAGCAGAGCTGGTTCCTCCACTTGGACTAGAAGACTCTTCATTCTATAATTAGAAATGTACAAAGGTAATGAAATGTGGAAATTGACTGAGGGAACCATATTCATGCAGGGCAGCAAATCATGTATTGTGTCTGAATAGCCTAGGAACAATTCAAAGTACTTGAATAATCATCCTAAATTTGCCCCAGAAAAAGCGTAACCATAGACTGATATTGGGCTGCATCTGAATATTAGATTACAGTTAATTCTTATGTATAGGCATTTTGAAGATACTTTGATCACTATTCCAGGCATTCCTTACAACAACAAACCTGAGCAGATGAAGGCTAATTAAAAAGTTAAATGAAGATTAAAAAACTGACATTGTACTTACCCGTGATACTTTTCTGAGTTTGGCTCCAGCAAGAGCAGCTGCGAGTCCTGTTAGGGGACGGTGGTCTTCAAACATCAATCCCATGGAAAAACCAGTGGTGGGGAGAGGAGGGGGAGGGGGAGGAGGAGGAACCTGATTAGGAAGGGGGGGAGGAGGCGGAGGTGGGGGAGGCCCTGATGGTGGAAGAGGAGGTGGTGGAGGTGGCCCAGGAGGAGGAGGGACTGCTGGTGGGGACTGGACCGGGCCAGGTGGAAGAGGTGGTGGGGGTGGAGGTGCAGGTGGTCCTTGAATAACACCTAATTAAAAAACAAACAAACATGCACACAAAAACCAAATGCAAAAATTATGATATGAAATGAACACTGTCAGGAAATCAATTCTATACTACTTTAAAGAAAAACTACATGGATTTCTATTTCAAGAGAAAATTTGCCTCAATATGATTTCAGAAAAATAATCTCCAGTTTTAATACACTTTCTTCAAGGAGTAATGAACGAACAAGACAGCTTGAAGAAAAGTAAGTCTGAAAAGTTCTAAAAAGAAAACAGCATTGCTGAAAACAAAATTCATTCCAACTGTTAGAAAAGTTTGGTACTGGCAAGCCGGTACACTGCATACCAAGAAAATGCCAAAACCCAACTGTATCCCACTTACAGTTGTATCCCAACTGTAAGCCTAAAATTCACATCCATTTTTATCAGGTCCTCAATTCCACCAATTTAGGAAAGTTTTAAGTAGAAAAGAACAAGAACATACAGTTGCATCTCATGCCTGTGCATTTTTCAGATGTATTAATAAAGCAAACATTAGTGAGTTAGAAATTTTAAAATGCTGATGGAACAAGTAGTTTTCCCCACAGCCTGGATAATGCAAAAAGTGCTATGTGTGTTATGTTTTTGTTTTTAAAGCACGTATAATGGTTGCTCATGACCACAGACATGGTTGTGCCTATAAATGTAGGCTCAATTCCAACTATAGTGGTGGAACACCACAAGTCAAGAAGGAGTTGCCTACTCTGGAACCATGACTTATCTGAAACTTATCAAGAAACTCCCTTATACATTTATCTCTAACTTAGAGAAAGATGATAAGGATCAGCTGAATTTCTTACAAACCTTATTTACAACACATTAGATAAGTCGGACCCCTAGAAGTTTCAGCTAAACATATTAAACAAGTGGAACAGCAGAAACTTATATTTGGATACAAATACACATTGAATTAAAATATTTTACCATGGAAATATAGCATCGTAACAAAAAAATATCAGCAAGGCATTCTGAATATTTTATAGAGGAATATTAAACTGATAAAAGCCTGATTCATAATCAAAATTTTCCATTTAACTTAGAGTTTACAACCATACTTATTTCCAATGAGCGCCCCCGCACATGAAAACAACAACATCAACAACCCTCTAGCAAAACTCATTCAGCAAATAGGCAAACTGTTCTTGCTAAATAAATAAATCTGAGTATACACTGTTAAATTTGACTGGAAAACACCTCTAACAGCATCTTGTCAAACGTTTGTTGGGGATATTATGATCACTGCAGCTTTCAAACTGTTAATTCTTCAGGATAAATCAAGTTTCAGATGCAAATTAGTTTTGAGTGCATTCCTGATTAGTTAATTAGTAGCAATAACAGAAACCTTACCCTGCTGGGACGGAGATTCAACCGGCTGAGAGGCTGTCTGCAAGACTGGCTCAGAAGCAGAGGAGTCTCCCAGCACAGAGTTTAGAGAGTTCTCAACAGAGGCAGGGGGAGCTGCAGAGGGAGAAGGGAGAACACTAGGCTTGGATGAGGGAGCCGAGGCATTAGGGGAGCTTGGAGAAGAAGCTTGAGGTCCAGAGAACGAGAGAGGCTGAAAGGAAGCTGGTGGCGGCGGCGTTGGACCCGAGGTAGGCGGCGAAGGAACTGGATAATTTGCCAATTCCGGAAGACCATTAGGCGCAGTAGGAGATGGTGTCATTTGGGATAATTGAGCAGTAACAGGAATTGGGAGAACAGGCTTTGGGCCAGTGGCTTTGCCTGGGGGGCTGCTAATCATTACAGGAGGAGAAGGAGGAAGAGGTGCAAAACTAGAAGCAGACCAAGTAGTGGACTTGGTACTTGGGGGCAAAGATGCAGGGGGGTTCACAGGGGAAGGTGGTCGAGAATTTTTGTTTACTGGACGAGGAACTGTGGCATAATGGGGAAGAACAGGGTGAAAGGCTGAGCCCAAAGATGTAGCAAAACGTGATGCAGAGTGTCTAAGTGGTGGTGTAGGGGGAGAGGAAACTGACTGTGCAGAAGTCACTATAGCATAATCCGGAGTAGAGTCTAACATTGCTTTAGCATATGAAGGAGGTGGTGCTGAAGGAGGCTGGCAACTGGAGTATTCAGGAAGTGAAGTACTATACTGGGAGTTGTCGTAAGATGGAGCTGGACAGAAGATGGAAAGCAGCAGCAAAGGCAGGATAAAAGAGGAGAGAGAGAGAGAGAGAAAAAGGGAGCTAATGAAGCAACAAAACCAGCATTCAAACAAAATTTATAAACGTAGACTATAGTTAGTACCAGAGGATTAGGCACAAGTAAATTACTGTTAGAATTTATACACTATCAACAGAAGCTTCCAACTTTGCCATATATATTTGTGCCAATATTTCAATTTACAAGCACATTCTGGAAATGAAAAAACTCCACTACAGAATAAGCTCTCAAAAGGTAATCAGCAAAATCAATTGGCTAGAATCATGTGTAGTGATTTCAACTGCTTTTTTTTCTTTAAAGAGACTAAAAAAGCACTTCAGTATATGAACAGTGCTATCCTATGCATGGCTACTCAGAAGTAAGCCCACTGACTTCAATGGGACTTACTCTCATTTAGGTAAGCATAAGATTGCAACCTAAATCTCAAACTTCCTCTGTACTATGGTGTAAAGAAAGAAGATACTTTGTTCTAAACAGGAATTACAATGATGAGAACTTCAAAAAATCTTCCTCAAGCAATTGACTTATACAGGAGTTTCTACTTTACAGGTTGTTTTGCCTGCTTGCTTGTATCAATGTAAGAACTGTCTTTAGGTTACAAGGCAGGACCTAGGTTATTGAACAGTGAAAGGTAATTTGCTCTTTTAGGCAACTGATTTACTACATATGACTTATGTGTGTGGATAGACAGGCCAGGAAAAAATTGTAGGCTAACAACTTGTGTGGATTTACTTGAACAAATTAAGTTAATTTTTTTACTACAATGTGATACAAGAGCTTTTATACAGCTACAGGATAATGGCAACATATTTTGATTGTGTTTGGATTATGAAAATGAGCCCAGCTTCCTCCTTTGTGTGCTCTGTCCACTCCATTTCTCTTCTAGCACAGCTACAAGGAGATCAGAAGCTTCCCCTTCCCCTTTAGATTAACTAGAGTTTTTGAACGTCGGCCACACCTTAAACTGTGGTTAATCTGAACTATGTTTAATGAAAACAAGACAGCTTCATAAACAATGGTTTGAAGTTGGTTTGTTTTCACTAACCATAGTTAAGATTAAGTATATCCAGGTTTGGATGACATACAAGCCATGGGTAATCAGAAAATGCAAATGTAAACCAGGGGTGTGCAAGTTGTGACCCTCCAGCTGTTCTGGCCTATAACTCTCACCATCCCTCACTACTAGCTATGCTGTCTAGGTTGATTGGAGTTGAAACCCAAAACATCTAGAAGGCCACAGATTGCCCACCCTGCTCTAAACTATGGTTGAGTGTTAAATTCAAATCAGTCCTTTAAGTTATAACCAACTTGCAATGATTTTGAAAATTCTAGCTTTCACTCAGAAGGATGTCTGTTCCTGAGCCATTGAACTTCACGGAAAAACACCCTTACACCTGCTCAACATCAAAGCGGATAGCTCTGAATGAATACAAAATGGATGATACCACATATCTAAGACAAAATGGCTCAACTTTCTCTCTATATAAAACAAGCAAGTATAAACAACCATGCATCTCGTGGATTTGGTACTATTTTGCCATAGCAAGAACTATTGGTTGGGCCTTTTCTCACTAGGCTTGCTAGAATGGTCTCAGCCTGTATGGTACGTATATTTTAGATATAAATATCTACTCCCTGGAAATAAATAAAAATGTAAAAGTTTTTCAAATTTACAATGCATTATTTTCTCAACAAAAAGTCACAACTCTGCTTTCAAAGAAATACTAAAATACTGACTGAGAACACTGTACAATCTTCGATTCATAGTTTTCTACAGTGACTCATCTAAAATACTATGGACACAACTTGCTAAAAGGTTTAGGTAGGACTTTTCATGCAAAATCTACGTAGTGACATTATTACACTCTCATGCCAGACATGCCATTACACAGACAATTGGCTGTGAATATCAGCACTTCCTCCCAGTTACCAAGTTAGTTGGTAAAGCTGCCAGAGACCTGACTATCAAATTTCTAGTGCTTTTGATTTTAGCTGAAACCATAAAGAACTTATACTGCCTGACCTAAGCAACATTTCTCAGATACATCCAGTTTATTTGAGAATAGCTTCAAATGCCACACAACTCTTCTCCAAGCCCTTGAAAGGAAAAGGACACACATCACCCAAATAACAGATTGAAAGTTGCTACCTAGGTTGCAGGACAGGATGGAGGCGGCTAAGGCCAAGAGAAAAGGGATACACAAGCATAAAAGAGGGCAAGAATAGGAAGCCGGGTGTGGGAAATAAAGCACTTAAACAGAAACACAGGCTAGGGTAAGAGGATGATTTTAGTTCTGGCACTGGGATTAGCGCAAGGAACAGGAGTGTTGACTAGCAGAAATAGAGGTTTACAGACTCATGGGTAGAGTGAACTACCAGGTATTTTGGCATATAGTGAACATTTTACATCTTTTTCCCAAGGGAACTGTATATCTACAGCAGCTCTCAGGTTGCATAACTTGGTATGGAATGCCTAGTGTCATGTTTTCTTCTTTGCATATTTGGCTATTTGCACAACTAGAATTATTTAATGTAGACTGGCTAGTAGAATATTCTTCCAGTGAATCCAGGAAGTCTCCACTTACATTAGTGAGCATTAATTCTAGCTGATCAGAAAAAACTTGTGGAAAATAAAGCTTCAGTTAAAGGCTTAGAATGCAATACACTCAAATTGGGTTTCAGTACTTACAAGGAGCAACTTTCGCAATTACTGAAAGTAGTTACAAGGTGCAACTTTCGCAATTAGCTTCCCCAAGTCCTTCATTTCCATATACTTTGTATCCCATGGTGTTCCATATTACAATCTACGCTATCTAATCCCTGCTAAAAATCTTCAGAGAAAATGTAGATTTGTAATGAACACAGTATGGGAGTTGCATTATTTCTCACTCACACACATGTATGTTCACTGGCATATCTCAGTCAAGCTGGGGAATCCTGTGTAGTGTACATATAAGTATACACAGAAATTTAATTGCTTCTTCTCCAGAACATACATACAAGCTGAAACTACAACATGAAAGGGAGTCCAGGATGCTAGTGTCCCCAGTTCAACTGCCCTCTTCAGAGAAGTCAATGGCTACTACTGACTTCATGGAGCTGCAATTGGGAATAATCTTTACCTTTTCCTTTAGAGGAAAAAGAAGTGTTAATTTACTCTCATCACAAAATCTGTTTTTCTTGAGTAAAAAACACCAGACTACTTAATAAACAAAGTGCCTGTTTTCTAATGAATGTTAAGTAACCACTTCTTCAGTTGGACAAAAAATCCAAATGCATTTTCAATGAAAGCTCAAAGACATAACTATCACCCCGCCCCACACACACTTTGTATTCGGAAATATATTAAGTTTAGTTGCTGGGAATAACTCCAACACTCCTGCATTCTTGGAAATAATTTGTAGGCAAACAGGAAATAAACAATTTTAACCTTTGATTACTATTGATCAATTCCATCATACTTCACACCTAGTACTTTAAATGAGTGTATGAAAATTCTTACCAGCACTTGACAGTGTTCTTTCTCTTTCCCATTCCAGCTGCTCTCTTCCTAGTTGGTCTTGCCGTTCTCTTTCTTGCCTTTCCCATTCCAATCTCTCCCGCTCTTGTCTTTCTCTTTCTAGGCGTTCTTGCCGCTCCCTCTCCTGCCGCTCCCTCTCCAGTTGCTCCTGTTCTAACCGCTCTCGTTCCAGTCTTTCCTTTTCTAGCCTTTCTCGCTCCAACCTCTCTCGGTCTAGCCGTTCCCGCTCCAGCCTTTCACGTTCCATTCTGTCACGTTCCAGCCTCTCCTTTTCCAACTCCTTTTGTCGTTGTTGCTCCTGCAGCTGTCTACAATGAAGAAAATGGGTAGTGTTAAAATTAAGAATTGAAACCAGAGTAACGGCAACTTGGTCATTAATGTTTAAATAGTGACTCAATAAGCGATATTTAAAAAATTATATCCCACTTTCAGACAATGAATTCAATATTATTTCTTAATTTCATTTCTAGCTTGCCTTTTGGCTCAAAAGCATCCTCAGGGCAGTTTACATAAACAAATACTACTGCAACTTTGTTGAGTTGCTTTTACCCCCTCTGCCACCTGGCATTGCTCTAGAATATTATATCTTTCTTTCCCCAAGAAAGTACAGGTATTTTCATTGTCCAAAGGCAGAGAGGGAGGAGATAGGGTCACCCAATGTGTCTTGGGTGAGTTGCTGAGTGATGGCAGCTGACCGTGAAAATTCTGCAATGCTAGTTTCTTATCTGCATAACAGTCATACAATGATACTCTTTAATAATGATACTCTTGAAAAAGTTTAACAATAACATATTTGCAATTCTAGCTTCATATATAAATTTTGTTCATATTGAATACATTTTGATTTGGGTCTAGTTGGGACACAGTCAATCCATCTTATCTGCACAGCAAGTCACCCTAACATGGCTGACTGCATTCTGTTTCAGAATGCAGCCAGAATGCACCCTCCCACCATAGCTAAGATTGTATCAAGCATATTAGACCATCTTTACACTGTCTATCCATTATTTCTGGGCACAATCAAGTAATTTGTTTTAATTTACAACGAACCATTAGGCATTTGTATAACTTAGAGAATGCCTCCTCCCTTTGGTGCCATAGCACCCTCCTTTGAATTATTCCTCCACATCAAGCTTGTATATATTTTATTATTTATTTATTATTCAAATATATATACCGCTTTCCACCAAGGTATCAATGCGGTGAACATAAAATACAATGACATAAAACAATAAATATAACAATAAAAACAATACAATACAAATTGATCAGCAAGAAAACTGCACTCTACTGTGTGCTACAAACCATGGCTGGCACGATCACCCTTCAGGGAAAGCCTGTGTAAAGAGATGAGCTTTAAAAAGATGCCTGAATGTCAGAATTGGGGGGGGGGGCTTGTCTAATGTCAATTGATAAAACATTCCATAGGGTGGGGTGATGCAACACTAAATGCTCTGTTGAAAATGCTCCTGAGGCAAACCTCAGGTGCATGTGGCACCCGCAGAAGTGCTTCTTCTGATGATGGCAGAGATTGGGCAGGGGCATAAGGAGTGAGGTAGTCCCTACATATAACCTGGTCCCAAGTTTTTTAGGGTTTTATAACTTAACATTAACGTCTTGAACTTGGCCCAGTTGCTTATTGGTAGCCAGTGCAGTTTTTAGCAAGAATGTAGCTTGCTGTCAGAAGGAAGCCCCAGTTTCTCCACCAACTAGAGTGTCCAAACCAAGCCCAGAGGTTGCACCACATAGAATGTATTACAATAATCCAATCCTGAGGTTACCAGTGCCTGTACCATTTTGGCTAAGCAGTTCGCGTATCAGCTGAAACTGGTAAAAGGCACTCCTAGCCACTGAAGCTACCTGAGCCTCAAGTAACAAAGATGAATACAGGACTACCACCAAACTATGCATCAGTTCCTTCAGGTGAGTGTGTAAGCCCATCCAAAACAGGCAATTTACCTTTTTTGTGGACCTGGGACCCACCCACAGTACGTCTGTCTTGCCAGGATTCAAGCTCAGTTTATTGGCTCTCATCCAGCCCACCATGGCATCCAAGCACTGGTCCAAAACCAGCATGATCATACCTGATTCAGATGTTATGGAAAAATAGAGCTAGGCATCATCTGCATATGGATGACATCTCACTCCAAATCCCTAGGTGACGCTCCAAACAGTTTCATATAGATGATGAATAGTACTGGGGATAAAAATGGTGCTCCTCACAAATGCCAGAGGCCTAAGGTTCACTCCCCCAACACCATTCTCTGAGATCTACACCATAGCTATACAATGGGCACACAGAGAGCTGGTCTCAGTAGCTGCTTCACAACAGCTACTGGAAGACAAATTTTTTGTAGTGGATAGAATGTTGGGCTTTAATGTGCAAAAATCAGGCTCAAAACCCTGCAAACTGCATGGATTCACCTCATAGAACTACAGAGTGAAAAAATAGAACTCCCAACAAGTCTGCAAGAGCTAAACTCATAAACTATGCAATAGCACAATATACAAATATAAGTGTCATATTGTCATTGCTTATGTGACACACTTTCAATCTTCAGAAAGGAAGATTTGACTAAGGCAATTATAAATTTCATCAGTGTATATGTGGAATTCTCAAAGAAAACCAAGTCAGGTGAGGATGGGAAAACACTACAATATTAGTTAACCTACATCTCCTATTCACTTGTTTTACACTGGCAACCACAACTTGTTTGCAGATTGCCTTGGTCAGATGTTCAGATTCTTTGCTTTGAGTCAGCCAAACTATGTGAAATGGCTTGTCTGACTATAAGACAACATGCAGAAAATGGAGGAGACCACCCTGGTATTACAAATGACTTCAAACAAGGGCTCTGTCCATACATCAAATAACAGTTCCCCACAAATTGCTATTGACATGACATTGAAACAGTCAATGGTAATTCTGTTAGTCCTTTAATAGGAACTTTAGCATTCACCACTTCAATATGTGTCAGACAAAGATGGGGATGGAGTCATTTAATGTAAAGAAGCATTTTGAGCAATGTGTATGAAAAAAATTGGGCTCTACAAACAGGAAAACATTACTGCTGAATTGTGACCTGCCAACATGAGAAAATATCACTCAGAGCTGAACAGCATCATTGCTCCAACATCAAACCCTCAGTGTTGTTCATCTGCATCAGCCACTACACCTGATTTCTTGTTGAACAGATTCCACAAAGGAAATTAAGCTTGTGACAACCAACCAATTACAAGGTGTCACATAAGTACATTTGATTTTGAAGGAGCAACATTCAGAAGAAGAAAAAGGGTGGTAGAAAGGTAGCTGGAAGCCAAAATGGAAACATATCTAAAGGTGGCTCATGTACCCAATACTACCAAAGAGAAAGGGGTGGGTGGGCAAAGAGGATTGCCTTTGTCATATCCTTTTGTTCCAGGGCCTCTTGCTCTGTATCACACAGATGCAACTTGTGTTTTCAGTTTATGTCAGTTCTCATGATAACATGTAAAAGAACAATTGACTATCAGGAACCATCTTCCATAGACTGCACATTGGTTGACTGAATGTTCCTTCTTCATGCCCTAGGGAGGTTTTCCCAACATCTGAAGGCATTTCAACATATATTCTTGTAAAACTGTGCAACACTAAAGGTAGTGATGTGCACACTGTTTTCAACAGAACAGTAAATCCATCAATAAAAGTCCCCCAATGAGACAGAAAAGCTGAGGTTAGCTAATGTGACTAGCAATTTCTGGAGTAGAAATTAGACTACCATCTGATTTCATTGGAACACTAAGGAATGGAAACTCCAAAGAGGCTCTGGTGTGATTTCTAGTGATAGTATGGAAGTCTAATTATAGAAGAAGAGATGTGCTGGTTCAAGACTGAGGTCCCTCTAGTCCAACATTATGTTCACACAGTGGCCAACCAGCTGCCCACAGGAAACCCAGAGAAAGACATGAGTGCATCAGCACCCTCCCACCCATGTACCAAAGCAACTGGTGTACATAGGCGTACTGTGAACATAATTCTTGATCCCAAAGTATTCCATGGAATCCTAAAAGAAAGTGGTATGCAATGCAGTGAAGAGAGCTCATTCAAATGCACCTACTAACAGGCAGATTCTCAACTTTTTTACAACCTTGAAATATACCTCCCCAACATTGTCATACACCATAGTCATATAGATGGATTGGTCATTCTTTTGGGAAACATTTCACACTTAAACAATGATATAAATGTTTGGATGGAAATAAGCCTGCAATCAAAGAACAAATTGAGGTACGCAGGTGTGAGAAAGCTAGCAGACTCATTTGAATCATCAGTGTGCAAATCCCTATCTGGATTTCATTGCTTCACTAGATACAACTACACAGCAACTTTTCAAGAAAGGAAAAGATTCTGGAAAGAAATGAGAATGCACAAGCAGCTTGTGCATTCTCATTTCTTTCCAGAATCTTTTCCTTTCTTGAAAGGAAAATGCTTTCCACAGCTGTTCAAAGATACGCACACACATCAGACTCCTAAAAAACTAACGGTTCGTAATCCATATTAGGATGTAATGCACACCTCTCCTTTACTCAGGCTTTCCCCTATTATCTCTTCACACCTAGGATAACAAGCCCAAGGAATGGAACATTGCTGCCAAGCCAGCTGTTCACACTGGCCTAGCCAACCTTCCACCAAGCCATAATCATCAATGCCAAGTGTGTCAAATTTATCACTGCTACTATACTTTCCGGTTTGTGGAATTAAGTGTTAAGGTATGTAGTAGCATAAACAAAGACCAAGTTGTCACACAGATTTAATTCAATAACACCAAATAAAAAATTGTTATATACAAGATGTTGTTCAGTGTTATAGATGTTATTATTATTTACACGGATGATTAACAATTAGCCTAAACCTACCTCACTACCCCTCTAAATCCTCAAAGAAGACCATTAATCATGTCATAAGGCACACGATTGACCGAAATAGATAAATGAGCTAGATTGATACAACTTTGGAACAAGAAAGGGAATTGTAATTGTTGCAGAGGTAGGTCCATTTTATTATTGACTGTAATAATGGCTATACATACTTTTGATGAGAAGAACCTATCTTTTCTTAGACTGATGTTGTATATTCTTTGATTTAATATTTTAGTTAAAAAACTGATGTTGCATATTCTTTGATTTAATATTTTAGTTAAAAAACTGAGGTATGTTTTGCAACAGGGGTGCATGCCTGTGATAAGAAATCCACTGTTGTAACCTTTCTCACATTACAATACTGATCATCTTATGTAAGCATGAAGTGATACATATGAAGGTAATACTAGGTTAGTGAATTCAATATCCCAAATGCTGGTTTAACATCACTGCAACAGTAATGTAATATTTTGTGCTACTATAGAAGTGTAGCAGGGGTATGTACAAATTTGCTGACACAGCAAGACTTTGCACCAGGCCACTGAAAATCAAACCTTTCGTAACAAACCCTTTGGCTGTATTCAGATGTCACTTTAAGCCATACTGGGTTAATAAGCTACTTATTTAACCCATCATGGCTTGTCTGAACTCAATCTTTGAGTCATTGGCTACCTTATGGAAGTGGTTCATATATTTGGCCATTAGTGAAGCCCAGTTTTGAAAAGCAAGTTCTGATTTCTTTGCATCAGAATGATCATCCAACAGAGGGCAGCAAAGGCTTACAGCTTCCACTCATTTGCAACACGATTCTTCTCTAGTTCACCTCAGTTCACCTACTCACCCAAACTAGCTAGTTTTAACTTGTACCCTTTTAATCTGTACATTTTAAAAACCTTTCTATTGTATTTCTTCTTCTCAGTAGTCTTTATATCTTTCTTATTGATGTGTATACCAGGCTTGCTTGGAATTGTAACATTTTTGTTTGAACTATCTGGTTTCCCTTCCTTATAGCAGATAAAAACACTTCTAAACGAAGGTTGTTTGGTGGGTTGCAATCCAGATTTAGAACTAACAGTAATTATAGTACAGGAATCTTTAAATCCATTTCTTTCTTTTATTGATACAAATATAAATGCCCAATTAAAAGTATTTAAAAGCAACTAAAGTTGTATATCAGAAGCATTTCTTGCTTTTACAAAACACAGCATTGCTGAGCCCATTTTCCTTAACAAGACTTCTCTATAGATTTGTCTGACAGGATCACAGGCTAGGAGTTTCAATATCAAAGAAAATGCAGGTTGCTTACCTGTAACTGTAGTTCTTCGAGTGGTCATCTATGCATTCACACATATGGGCTTTGCGCCTGCGCAGAGACCGAACCGGAACCTACTATAGCTGAGTGGAATGTTTTTGGCGGGAACCCCTCTCCCACGCTACCGCGCATGTCCATGGGGTTCCCGCCCTTACCTCAGTTTACAGGAGTCCGACATTGTGCCCCCATAAACATGAGTGTAAATTAAATAAAGTACATTCCACATATAACTGTGTCATTTGTAAGTTTCACACCACCAAGTGGGGATGGTGGGTGGGTTGTGTGAATGCATAGATGACCACTCGAAGAACTACAGTTACAGGTAAGCAACCTGCATTTCTTCTTCGTGGTCTCTATGCATCACACATATGGGCGAGTAGCAAGCTGACATACCTTGGAGGTGGGTTGGTGCATCATCTCAGGATCTCTGACAGAACTGTCCTCCCAAATGAGCAGTCTTGTCTCGCACGGGTGTCCAAACTGTAGTGTTTAACAAACGTGGATGGAGTGGACCACGTTGCGGCTCTACAGACATCTGTCAAGGGAACACCTCTGTTGAAAGCAACAGATGTTGCGACGGCTCTAGTAGAATGAGCTGTCACAGGCTTTAAGAGGTCTAGTTTAGAGATAGAGTAGGCAAGTTCAATTGTCTCTACAATCCAGCGTGATAATCGCTGGCATGAAACAGGAAGTCCCTTAGAAAGCTCCCCATAACAAACGAACAATTGATTTGTTTTCCTAAAATTCTCTGTCCTAGCCTTGTAAAAGGCAAGAGCTCTCCTTACATCAAGTGTATGTAATGAAGACTCAACAGGTGTTGTAGGATTCGAGAAGAAGGCTGGTAGAGTGATATGCTGGGACAGATGAACGGTTGACATTACCTTAGGCAGGAAGGCAGGGTCTGTGCGTAACACAACCTTGTCCTTGTGAAAGATAGTGTAAGGAGCATCTATCCTGAGAGCTCTAAGCTCACTTGCACGTCTAGCCGATGTGATGGCCACTAAGAAGATAGTCTTGAATGTCAGAAGCCTAAGGTCTGTTGAGGCCATGGGCTCGAAGGGTTTCCTTGTCAGCGATTGCAACAGAACTGACAGGCTCCATGGTGGAACGATACCCTTTACTGTCGGTATCGTATTCTTAAGTCCTTTTAGGAATTTTCTGGATGTTGGATGTGTAAAAGGTAAAAAACCATCCATGCCCCGATGATAGGCTGTAATAGCAGCTAAGTGGACTCTAATTGAGGTGAGTTTGAGTCCCTGCTGGTAAAATGTCAATAGGTATTTGAGAATCAATGACAAAGGGCAAGATTCTGGTGCTTGATCGTTTTCTAAAGCAAACTTCTGGAATCTTTGCCACTTTGCAGCGTAGGACTTCCTTGTTGAAGGCTTTAAAGATGCCAGCAATATATGGTCTACAGTTAAGTTTTCCATATGAGAGGAGTGGTTGTTATCCTCCACGCCGTCATCTTGAGGGTTGACAGATTTGCATGTCGAACCCTGCCATGGTGTCGAGATAGCAGTGTCGGTATCGACGGGAGCCGGATGTAATTCCCGCTCGATAGTCGAAAGGCGTGAGAGAACCACGTCTGTCGAGGCCACCATGGTGTGATAAGGATGCAGTCCGACCTGTCCGTCTGGATCTTGGGCAGTACCTTCGTCAACAGTGGAAACGGTGGAAAGATGTAAAGAAGATTTCCTTTCCAAGCCCTGGTGAAAGCCTCTCCTAAAGAGTGCTTTCCTCTTCCTGCTCTGCTGCAGAACCTGGAACAAGCTGCGTTTTCTTCGGTAGCGAAGACATCGACAGCAGGGCCGCCCCAGTACCGAAAGAGATCGTCCTTGACTTCGGTATCGAGCTCCCATTCGTGGTCGACGTGGAAGGGCCTGCTGAGGGAGTCCGCAATGATGTTCTCCTTCCCTGCTACATGGATCGCTGTCAGGTAAGTATTTCTCTTTATGCACCAGTTCCAAATTCTGAGTGCCGATCGGTTCAAGGGGTGTGATCTTGTTCCACCCTGTCTGTTGATGTATGCCACTACGGTGGTGTTGTCCGTCGCGATCAGGACGTTCCGGCCTTCGATAATTTGTGCGAAGGTCTTTATTGCATTCTCCACCGCTAAGAGTTCTAGGTGGTTGATGTGCTGTTCCCTCTGCGAGGGAGGCCAGCGACCTTGAGCGGTGAGGGAGTTGCAGTGTGCTCCCCATCCGGTCAATGAAGCATCCGTCGTAATTGTTACCGAAGGGGTAACTTGTTGAAACGGAATCCCTTCTAAAAGATTCTTTGCCAGTAGCCACCACTTCAGAGATGCTCTTACTTGCCCCGGAATAGGCAGGTAAGTTCGGCAGGCATCGCGTCGAAGAGCGAACGTTCTTAAGAACCAGCCCTGCAAGACCCTCATTCGGAGTCTTGCAAATCTGATGACTGCCATTAACCCTAATAGTCGTTGGATCGTCCATGCCGAGACCTTTAGGTAACTCTCGGTAGCGATGACTAAATCCCGAAGGGTGTCTGCTCTGGTAGAGGGCAGGTATGCTCTCCCGTCTCAAGACGATAGGGTTATCCCTATAAAGTCCAACCTTTGATGTGGGGTCAAGATGGATTTCTCCTCGTTGACCCATAGACCTAACGAGCACAACAGGTTGAGAGTAGTTAGTATGTCCTTCTGGAGCGTGTAACTGATGTCCGCTACCAGAAGCCAATCGTCTATGTACGGGTATATGTAAATTCCTTCTTGCCTTAGGTGGGCGCATACCACCGCCATCACCTTCGTGAAGACCCTCGGTGCCGTGGCAAGCCCAAGGGAAGAACGGTGAACTGGAACTGGGACGCGCCGATTGAGAATCGCAGGTAAGCTTGATGCGACTTCCTGATGGAGATATGGAAGTATGCATCCTTCAGATCCACCACAGCGAACCAAACCCCTTTGTGTAGCAGTTGTAGAATGGAAGTAACCGTTATCATACGGAACTTTTTCGGGGTGATGTACTTGTTTAATTGTCTTAAGTTCATGATCGGTCGAAGACCTCCATCTTTCTTCGGGACTGTGAAGTAGCGCAAAAAAAACCCCAGGTTGAGTTCCTCTGCAGGTACGGGAGAGATGGCTCCCTTCGCTAATAGGGTTTGTACCTCGAGAAGCAGAGGAGGGGACGTCGCTGTTACTTTCACCCCCGAAGAAGGAGGGAGGACATCGAGCTCGATGGCATACCCCGACTTGATGATAGTGAGCACCCAGGAGTCTGATGTTATTGACTCCCATTGATGGTAAAACGGTGCTAGGCGGTTCGCAAAGGGTGGTGGGTCTGGGATGAAGGAGTCAAACCCGCTGTTTTTTATTGAAGTCGGGCTGTCGCTTGTCATGCTGGAAGCGACTTTGATAGGGTCTCTTCCTTTGGAGCTGTTATTGCTGCTGTCTTGGTTGCCCTTGGTACTGAGGCCGCTGTTGCTGCTGCTGCTGCATAGGTGGCCTTGTCCATCTTCTCGGTTTGTACTGTACCGGAGGAGCAGAAAACCCCATCTTTTTTGCAGTTGTGCGTGCCTTATAGATCGAATCCAGCGTCTCGTCAGTTTTGCTGTTGAATAAGCCCTCGCCATCGAAAGGCATGTTTTCTATTCTGGACTTGGTCTCATAAGTCAGATTGGCCGACCTCAACCAGGCATGTCTCCTTATCGATATGGCACCCATCATACTTTTTGAGTGGCAATCGACCTGGTGTCGTGCAGTGGATAACTGCTGTTTGGCTATGGCTGACGCTTCCGTCTGAAAGACTCGAGCCAGCTCTCTCTTGTCCTCTGGGAGGTAATCACACAGTGATCCCACTTTATCCCAGAGGAAGAGTTGATACCGAGCCATGGTTGCTTGGTATGTTGAAGCTCTGATGCTGAAAGAGGCAGAGGAGTAAATTCTTCTGCCTGTTAGGTCTAACTTCCTGCCCTCTTTATCCACGGAGGCGGAATGGGCTCTTTGTGACTGGCCTTGAGCCGACTCTACAACAATAGAGTTAGGCTTTGAGTGTTGGACTAAGAATCCTGCATCCCCCTCTTGTACACGGTTAAGGGTTTCTAATCTTCTTGATGTTGGTTGCATAACAGCTGGCGTCTTCCATGAAAGCTGCGCTGTTTGCTTCAAGGCAGGGGGAAGAGGAATAGCAATCGCTGAATTGGTCTTGCTGTGGAATACATCGTAGATGGGGTCATCCGCAGGTTCATCTGCTTGTTGAATATCCAATCCCAATGCCTGGGCCATCCTTAACATATGGTCAGAAAATCTAACCATATCGTCAGATGGTGACGAAGGGTCCTGTGCATGGATGGCATCGTCCGGTGACGGTACCGAAGGTGTAGCTGACAGTCCGGATTCGGAGTCCGAAGGGTAATTATCCTCAGGTGAGGATAGAGTGATTAATTGCAGCTGATGTTGTGCAGGATCCAGTTCTTCTTGTTGCGTCGGTACCGTGGTTGTGGCTGCAGCCGGTATCGAAGAAAGGCTTTGGCATCGATGGGTTGGCATGGGAGGGATTTGGTGAGCCGAAGGTGAGGAAAGCGGCAACTGGCATACTCTAGATGTCAGTGGAGGCTGGGCAAAATACTCTTCAGGTGGGTATTGGTATCCATGGTCACTTTGGAAATACCTCTGTGGTCGGTAGCGATCCCAATCATAATAGTCATGTCTAATTTGGGGCTCAGAGTATTGGGAAGCCCTGTCCCATTCACGTCTCGGTGTATGTTGCCTTGGCGAGGGTTGCGACAAAGGAATAATTTCCTGAGTCTCTTGAGGCCTTGCAGGCTCTCTGAATGAGGCTGCTGAAGCCGAATCCCGTATTTCACCTTCTGATAGGCTAGGAGGGCGCGTCGGTAACGTGTTTGTCGGTACCGACTGAGATTTTGGCGTTGAGCGAGGCCTCGGTACCAAAACAGCCGTCAGTACAGAAGGAGGGCTTGAATGGCTCCGAGGCAGCTTAGACGGACGGGAAGACCCTGGGGAAGATTTTCCCGCGTCTTTTCTCTTTTTCTTCTTCTTTTTCTCCATTTCGGAGGAGGACTTTGGGGTCCGAGCCTTCTTTGCGATATTTCTGGCAGCGGAACTGGCCAGTGACCGTCCAGGCGTGAGGGGTATCAGTGCCCTATTAGCCGCTCTGGAATCATCGCACACCTCGGTGCTACGGTCAGTAACGGACTTATTTGATGCCGTTTTATCCATCTTCGGTGTCTCTGTAGCCTTGAGGGCTTTCTCCCACAATATCGCTTGAAGGCGGTCAGCTCTGTTTTTCCTGGTTTGTTTGGTAAACGCCATACAATAGTGGCAAGCCTCTACTTTATGGCCTTCCCCCAAACAAAGAACACACAGGGAGTGTCCGTCCGTAGGGGGAAGCTTAGCTCCACACTTTACACACTTACGGAACGGGGCCTTCACTGCCATGCGGCTCAGGCACCCGCGACCAAAGTCGCTGAAGAGAAAAACTATCTAACAAGATTTTTTTTTTAATAGAAAGAAGAGAAGAGAAGAATATGAAGGAGAGATCGAAGAACGAAGAAGATTGAAAAAGGTTAAAGAAGAATTATAAGAGAAACGCTAGAGGTTCGGTTTACAGGTCTAGGCACAATGGCGGACGACGAAGAACTGAGGTAAGGGCGGGAACCCCATGGACATGCGCAGTAGCGTGGGGGAGGGGTTCCCGCCAAAAACGTTCCACTCAGCTATAGTAGGTTCCGATTCGGTCTCTGCGCAGGCGCAAAGCCCATATGTGTGATGCATAGAGACCACGAAGAACTATCTTACACCTCTGAATCACCATATTTATACAGTTTCTAAAATATTACCTCACTACCAATATGTCGTTACTAACTGCTCTTTCATAAGTGAACATTCACAATCTTGACTTCTAAAAGAATCCTTCATGATCAAAACACACATACAAAAATTACTACAATGGATGTGTTATACATAGGGCTGCCTTTGAAAACAGCCTGGAAACCTCAACTAGTACAAAACAGGGCAGCACATTTACTAACAGGGACTGGCCAACGAGACCACATCATGCCAGTCCTTTTTCCAACTTCACTGGCTTCCAGTCCAGGTCTGGACCCAATTAAAAGTGCTGGTATTAAACGGCTTGGGGCCAAGCTATCTGAAGGAACGCCTCCTCCCATATGTATCTGCAAGGACCCTAAGGTCATCCTCAGGGGTCCTTCTCCGTGAGCCCCTGCCAAAGGAAGTAAGGTAGGTGGCTACCAGGAGGAGGGCCTTCTCTGCTGTGGCACCCTGGCTGTGGCATGAGCTCCCTAAGGAGGTTCGCCTGGCACCACTATATTTTTCAGTCGCCAGGTGAAGACCTTTTTATTCTCTCAGCATTTTAACAGTCGTTAAATTTAATTTTAACTTTGCTGTTTTAAATTTGTATTTCTGCACTGCTGCTGATTTTATCCTGATTGTATTGTATTTTATATCACTGTATTTTATATCATGTTTTTATACTGTTTGTTTTATACTTTGAATGGTTTTAATTTCTGTGAACCGCCCAGGGAGATTCAGCTATTGGGCAGTATAAAAATGCAATAAATAAATAAAAATGTAACCATACACTTTTCAAGTTAGATACAATAAATTTTGATGTATGTCTTTGACAAAGAGATTTCTTACTCAAAAGTTTACTAATTAAACCTAAGTACATAAATTTGTGTAGACATCTATGTATCAGATGTATTGTTTATACCTTACACAATATTTTTTGCTCATTAATTGATAATTGGTCATTACCTTTAAAGCCCTAAATGGTTTGGGTCCAGGTTACTTGCGGGATCGCCTTCTCCCATATAGTCCGCCCCGCACACTCAGGTCCTCTGGGGTGAACTTACTTCAGTCAGCTAAAACTAGGCTGACATCAGTTTCCCAGAGGACCTTTTCTTCTGTCGCCCCCAGATTGTGGAATGGCCTGCCGGAGGAGATTCGTAAAATTAACTCTATGTGTGATTTTAAGGCAGCTTTAAAGACTAGCCTTTTCCGGCAGGCCTATCCAGATCAATGTTAAATCATGAATTTTTAAGATGTATTGATTCCTGTTCTAATGTTGTTCCCCGCCTCGATCTAAAAGGAGAGGCGGGTAAGAAATACATTTATTATTATTATTATTATTATTATTATTATTATTATTATTATTATAAGCAAAAACTAAGGTTATTCTGACCCTGAGTAATACCATTTGATGTCTCTCCATTTCTTACATAATCCTTTTCATCTTTAGTGATGAGTTATAATTCACAGCATTTTCTCTTTGGATATTATCCAAACTGCTTTGCCAATTACATTTTCATAACGATTACCTAAAGTTCATTGAGATCTCATTTAAAATCTTCTCTATTTGTACCAGTTACCTTATTATTTATTTATTTCTCTGGATTCCTAATTACCTTTATGCAACATGCTTAATTGCCTGAGACTTGCAGCTTTAAGACAAGAGAGCTTTTGCTTTCGTTTATGCGTATGTGTGTGTAGGAAATAGTCACTTTCTTCAGTTATCATTTTGAGCACATGCAGAACTGTACCACCAACCTTTTGTGGCAGATCCATGACAGAATCATTTTCCACATATAAAGAATGCTTACTTCAGCACAGCTTTAAAGTCATGTACGGTTGTCTCTCAGGAAGTTTAATAGATTGAAGAAAGAATACAATTTAAAAATAGCATCCAAGGGTAAGGAGCTTCCTTGTCATCACCCCCATCATCACTTACGTGTGCCTACGCTGCTGGGTTAATAAAACTCACAAAATGGGAGAACACTGCAACAGGCTGGCCATCAGGAAAAACGTCCTCACTGTTAGAGCAGTATGACAATGGAATCAGTTACCTAGGGAGGTTGTGGGCTCTCCCACACTAGTAACCTGGACAACTACCTGTCAGGTATGCTTTAGGGTGGATTCCTGCACTGAGCGGGGGGTTGGACTTGATGGCCTTATAGGCCCCTTCCAACTCTACTATTTTATGATTCTAAGAACAGAGAAGTTGAAAGAGACTACCTGAAGCAGTTTAGAAGCTGCACAACACAAGTGGCTTTCTCAGAGGGTCACTGATGATAGGAGAGATAAATGTGGGAGCTGGCAGGCATGAGGGCAGAGCACCTCCCTCTGCACTTCAAAAGAAATCACCCATATTTACTTGGCTTGTACACTAGCCATCTTGATAGTTCAGCACATAAATTTCCACTGAATATGAAGTTATTACTGCCAGCTTCTCAAATGTACGTTACAAAGCATTATTTTTAGTTTCAGTTTATTGGGAACCAATCTCTTTGCTAACTAATTAGCATGGAGAGATTATGCCAGCTGAGGCTCTATTAATCTACCCCACTCACTTCTCCCTTTGGGAAATTACTTAGTTTGATTAATATATGTCGCTCTCCATAGAGAGAGTGCTTAACCTAGACCAGGGCTTGACTGCTCTCATAATCATGAGCTAAGCAAGTCAGCTTGGGCTAGTCATAATGTTTCAGCTGAAACTTCCCACAAAGGTTGTTAAAGTAAGATGGGTTAACCCTCAGATGCAACTCCATAGATCCTTGGAAGTAGGAGAGGGGGCATATTCGACAAAAAACATAGACTTGAATCCAAGAGAACAAAAGCATTAATGGAAAAGTACTTCAATCCACACAATAGGGAGGTCTCTAGTATATGCCCATGTCATATAGCACCATGTCCAATTATGCCATTCTAGAAGGAATTCCAACTCCCAGGAGGTTCTGCAGGAGTTGGGAAAGGTCCTTTCTTTGAGCGTAAAAAATTAAATTCAGTTTCTTTTTAAGACTTCAAACCAAAGGGGCAGCAAGAAAAAAGTAGAACTGTGAAATTCCATTTACAACAGGACTCAAGAGCCTGCTTTCCCACCCATAAATTAAAATGCCACAATTACAGTTCTTTAGAGAAGACCCTCTTCCTTGTTGCTGTCTTCTGAGCCTCCCTTGTAGTAGGCACCCGGGGGAGGACTTTAGATGTTGAGCATAGTATATGGGCAGTTTCATGTTGGGAAAGGTGTTCCATCAGGTATTGTGGCCCTGAGCTGTGTAAGGCTTTATAGGTTAGAATTAGTACCTTGAATTAGGCCTGGAAACATACTGGCAACCAATGCAAACTGTCTTCAAAGGCAGCCCCACACAGAGTGCATTGCAGTAATCTAACTTGGAGGTTACTAGAGCATAGTCAATTGAAGCCAGGTTATCCCTGTCCTGATAGGGACGTAACTGGGACACCAACCGAAGTAGGTAGAAGGCATTCCATGCCGCTGAGGCCACATGAGCCTCAAGTAACAGAGATGGTTCTAGGAGAACTCCCAAGCTATAAACTTGTTCCTTCAAGGGGAGTGTAACCCCATCCAGAACAAGTTGAACTCCCTCCATCCGGGCAGAAGAACCACCCACTAACAGCATCTCAGTCTTGCCTGGATTGAGCTTCAGTTTATTAGCCTTCATTTTTAGGCTATTGTCGCAGCCAGGCACCGGTTCATCACATCCACAGCCTCACCTGATGAACATGAGAAGGAGAAATAGAGCTACGTGTCATCAGATTACTGATGACAACACACTACAAAACCCTGGATGACCACACTCAACAGTTTCATGTAGATTTTGAACTCCATGGGTGACAAAATTGACCCTTGTGGAACCCTGTTCTGGAGAATCCATGGTGCTGAGCAGTGTTCCCTAAGCACCACCTTCTGGAGCCGATCTGCCAAGTAGGAGCGGAAACACTGCAATGCAGTACATCCCACTCACAATTTTCAGAAGGGTACCATGGTCGATGGTATCGAAAGCTGCTGAGATCAAGGAGACTCAACAGAGTCACACCTTGTTTTTCTTCCGACAAAGGTCATCATACAGGGCAACCAAGGCTGTTTCTGTACCAAAGCCAGGCCTGAAACCCTGAAAGACTTTGTGGATTGTACAGCGAGTCTCTGTTACATCACATTTCATTGCGAGAGCTTGGAATCCTAACGGACAGCACAGTTGATCCTGTCAGCCTACCTTCTTGATTAGAGAGCCCTATCCAAGGTGGCCAAGTATCTGTGTCCTCCACTTAAAAACAGGACAACCAAAGGAGCTATATGAATTCACAGCAAAACACAGTAGCTGGACAACCACAGTAATAACCATAATATTATTAAATCTTTATCCTGCCCTATCTAAGAAAGTGGTGAGAATATGAACTTTTCAAAGAAGTGTATTTTTTATTCTCTTTTAGCAAGCAACATCAGATTATTTAAAATTTCCAAAACAAGATCAAAATTAGCACTTGTGAAATTATTGAAAGGAAACAAATATTCATATAAAAATTGAGCAATTCATTACAAACAATATAAAAGTTCTGTATCTCCCTTGCAGAAAACGATAGTTGAGAACTTCTTTGCACTTTTTTCTTTATTTAAAGCATTTTTCTCCACAGTAGCTTACAAAAATTAAAGGGCAATCCCTACCCTCACAGTTACAATCTAAAACACAACACCAAAGCATAAGTGATTGGGAGGGAGAAGGAAAAAGCAAACTCAGATACTAGTTCTTATAGGTATTCTTTTAGGCAGGGAATGGCAAAGCAAGCTCCCTGCAATTGTTCCTTGAATTTCAATGTTAAGACCTTTGTAGGATAGGTTTATTCAGTTTTGGGTGAATACCAGCACTTTTAATTTTAAACTATGATGATTATTTGACTTTGGATGCCGTGCAATACATCAGCATTATACACACTTTGCAAATATCACTGCTTCTCTACTCATCCCAAAAGGGATGTGGATATTGATTTTGCAGGGTTTAGTTGTATTACTTATTCTCAATTTTATTACTACTACTACTTCGATTCAAAACAAAACCCAAGGGCAGCTAACATAAGTCTTACAAATAAAATTACATGAAGTTACAGTACTTCACATGCAAGATATTAGTGTTTCATAAGCATAAACATTACACCCCATCATTTCAGATTTGTACATATATTGATTACAATCCCTGGACACTAGATAGCAGGGCTGGCAAAGGCTACTGCCTCAAATCCTGGATAACTGCTGCCAGGCTGGACAGTTTGGGACTCAATGGACCAATTGTTTGCCTCAATGGCTTGTTGACATACTGAGTGCTAAAGCTAATCAGACTGAACATTCGTTATAATTAATGTTTAATCTTTATGATAGTAGGCAATCTTGACAAGGAATTAAAGAAATTCTATAAAGCTACATTTCCTTCTTAACATCTCTTTCTTAAAGCCACTTAAGCTATTTCTGGGGTCTTAGTTTTCACTTTTTCAAGCACAAAATGAATACCTTCATCCAGATTTCTAACAAATGAAAAATACAATAACTTTTTAAAAATGAAAAACATATTTAAAATCTAACAGATCACTCATTTTCTTGATTAAATTATCCATTCAAGTTATTTAAATACCTATTCTCTAGATTCATACTACTTAAAGGCTAGCATACATACATTTAAAGATGCCCAATATCACTGTAATGTCATGAGGCTTATATTTTTGGGGTCACACTAAATATTGAAGTGATAATTTATGATAGGATTCACAGGACCATGCCTGGTACACAATGAAAGATTGTTAAAATATAGATGGCTATATTTTATCAAGCATAAACAAATGAGTCAATGAGCAGTCCAAATAAGAGCTCCATGAATCTAGATCAGTGAGTTTTGAACTGTTTTTTAAGGAATCTTGTTAGAGGTTCTTAATGAGCTGATAAGTAATAGCAGTCCAATTACCCTATGCAAATTTAGGCTTTGGTTGCAAGGGCCAAGCTCAACAGCTTGGCTGGAATCCTACATAAACAGGAAAAAGTACAAAATATTCAATTATCAGAAGATTAAATTATTACAATAATATCTACCACACTATAATTCACTGTTTTACTAAGTTTCCCGAAAACCTAATTCAAAAGCATCCACTTCCTTGGTGCAGTTTATCGCTACATGTTATGAACAGCTCAAAGTGTTTCACATACTGGGCAAAATAGAAATTTAATAAATAAATCTGAATAGTTTGATTAAACCAGGGGTAGCTAGGGCTGATGGGAGTTGTAGGCCAAAACATGTGGAGGGCTACAATTTGCTCACCCTTGCACTAAAGTAACCAGAACGACTGTAGCAATTGCTAGCATAATTTTACTGAATTCGGGATGTCTAAGAATGTTAAAAAGGCAACTTCAAGCAAATTTGCAAACAGGTTCACAGATGTTGCTATCCTATGCGTTGTCATTATTATTAGCTTGCCTGCCTCAGTGCCTCACCCTCCCAAACACACTTCAGCTAGTTTTGACAGATCAACAGCCTGAAAGTACCAACACTGCTTCAACTGCCAAATATTCCTTGCCTGGTCATTTCTTACAGATAGCCTGGTTTCAAATCTATAGTGTCTTCAGCTACAAACTGAGTTTGCACTGATGCTTCAGGGTAAAAGTTTTATTCAACCTCTTCAAAATGATTAAGGGCACAATCCTATGCATTGTTAGACAGAAAAAAGTCCTATAACACCCAGCATGGTAAATAGTTGGAAAACTTCAGTAATCATAATTACTAATCCATTTAGTAATTACTAATTTCTTTAATAATCATAATTTCATGGACTAATGGCATCTGCTTAACTGTATATTCTTTATATTATCTTGTATGTCATGTAGGTATCAGGCTAGCTTACAATGAAAAAGCAGTATGGCAGAATGCTGCTGTAAACATAGCCACACACTTTGATTTGGTTACATATACACCTTATTAAAATGCTCCAGACATACAGAAATGCCAACATTCACAGAGCCAAACCACTCAGAATTTTCTTTCAAAAGTGGTTAACTTCTCAGTATTTTAGCTGCTCTCATTAAAGTAGGCTGCTTGTGTGGAAATAGCTTAATATTATTTCCAATTTCCTGAAAATAAAATTTATTACTTACAGCAGAAGCCTGTCAACCTTTGGTCCATTGTACCTCTGAAGGATAAGGGGAGGCCTGTACACTTTCATTGTTTCTGTAGTTTGCAGACTTATTCTTACAGTTCTCCTCTTTATACGCATAGGCATATAGTAGTTACTTTATTTATAGACATTAACTCAATGAGCTACCAACTGATATAAGATATAGCAATGGATTTACATTCATGACATTTGTACTACTTCTAGCTGTGATGATGCTATATTAACACCATGAATCATTTCAAGTTACAATATGAACTAATGTTCTATTTAAACACAGGAGTTATGCTATTTTATTCTGAGAACTTTAAATAAGTTCTGGATATTATACAAAGTATAGAAAACAGTAGAACAAACTATTCCAAGGCATAGTCTGAGGGCATGTGATACCGCTTATCTTGCTGATGCTAAGCATGATGGAGTTTGGTTAATGCCTGGATAGGAGATCACTTGAGAACATATGGAAGCCATGACAGAAGAAAGGTGAGATATAAATGTAAAGAAATAGATAACCTGTAGACAAGTTCAGTAATTTATCTACCTTTATTTCATGAAATTCTTGATCATCACTACATTCCTGAAAGGCAGTACCCCATGAGAAATAGCAAGCAATCCACATTTGAAAGAAATTTGCTTCATATTGAAGAGTGTCTTGTATGCATATACAATACTTAACTCACCATTTGAGAATAAAACAGACACCAATCTGATTGATCAGATTTCCCAATTTCAAAACCACCATCACACTTTTACACTTTGATTCTGTAACTAAGAAATAATAGCAACAGGAATCATTTAATCCAAGTCTCCCTGCTCTAAGACATGTTCTTATGCCCAAATACCCCTGACAGGTACATTAGGCAGTTAGTGTCAGTGCTCTTGTAAGAAAAGTTCCCCCCTTAGTGTTTCATGTCAATCTCTTAAAGTCATTGGTTCTTGGACCATCCTTAGTGGATAGGGCAAATTATACCAAACTAACAGTACTAGCCCATATATGTCTACTCAGAAGTAAATCTCATTGAGTTCAACAGGAATTTATGCCCAGGTAAGTGGGCAAAGAATTAAGCGCCTTGAAGGAAAACAGGAAACAATACAATAAAAGCAGCATTTCCTCTTGGGAATCTCCTTCCTGGGAACCTCATAAATATTGAATACCCCTTCCCTCAATCTTTTTCATTTTAGGCTTGCTGTACCACTTCTTATGGGATTACCACACAAGGCCTGCTTTCTAGATGCTTCAACGTAATCTCTGAAGATCTCTTATGAATTCTTGCCAATTGGTCAAATTAAACTCTAATTCAAGGAATAATTTCAAAACCTTATGAGGGGAAAAAAAAACTAGCTTAAAGTAAATTTGGAAAGCTAAATAACATACTGCGACATTCACAATGTTGATCTGACCATATGATATCCCTCAATGATCTTACAAAATAGCTTTGTAGGATATTCGATACAAGAAAGCAAGATCAATAATTTAAGTACATTAAATTATTGAACTTGCTTTCTTTAACTTCCTACATTTAGCAATTTTATCTTCAACACTGTAGAAATGTATACAACTGTTAATATCTAATAATATCAAATACCTTACAAAAGTTACTAAGATCAGGCAAATCAAAAAGAAAATGGATTATTATTTTTTAGAAAATAAACACATCTGAATATTGCAAAGTGACTCCCGATCACACAACTTTTTGTCTAGTATATGTACAAATATTCAATTTTTCTTAGAGTACTTTATTTTTATTTTATTATTGCATTTATAGCCCACCTTTTTTCCTCCAAGGAACCCAAGGCGGCATACGTAATCCTCCTCCTCTCCATTTTATACTCACAACAACCACCATGTGAGGTAGGTTGGGCTGAGATTCTGTGACTGGCCCAAAGTCACCCAGTGGGTTTCCATGGCCAAGTGGGGACTAGAACCCAGATCTCCTGACTCCCAGTCCAACACTTTAGCCACTACACCACACTAGCTCTCGTTTTGTAGCACATTCCACTATGTAGTATTTATTTAAGGTATTTTATTCTGAACTTCAATAAAAAAAATCCCCAGGACAGTTTACATTCAAATAATCAAGATACAAATAAAATATCCAAACAGTTATAATAAAGAATTAAAAGGCAGCAAGATTGTAAAATTCAAATTAATCTTGCTTCAAAAATCAAAAGTTCTTCACCTAGCATGAAAAGAACAATCCAGTTACTCTCTGGTGTGAGTATTATACAACTGGAGCAGCTCCACTGTGAAGGCCCTCTCCCTGGTAGTCACTCACATTTCCTTAAATAGCCAGGGTACATGCAGAAAGCCCTCTACTGAAGATTTTAATGTAGAGGTAAGCAACTACAGAAGTCAACACATGGCCAGCACAAATGGATTTTTAGAGCCCTTATTACAGCTAAAAGATTTATACTATAACATTGGAAGGATAAATGCTCACCTCCCATAATGCAATGGACTGAGGACTTAACAACGCTATCAACATTTGAACGGGTGTTATATAAACATCACTTGTGAGTGGCTAAGTACATTGATATTTGGTTTGCTTTTCTATGTTGTTCCCTGCCTCGATCCAGAGGGAGAGGCAGGTAATAAATTAAGATGATGATGATGATGATGATTTTCTTAAAACGTATGCATAACACCCCCCTTTTTTATGAATGGTATATCTGATGGGAAAAAATGATGACATTTCTATGTGTGTAATTTTTTTCCTTTTTCACAAATTATTTTCTGTTCTGTTTTGTTAAATTCACAATTATTATTTTTTTAAATGTAGTGTTCCTTCAAGTATTCTAGTCCTAAACCAGGAAGGGCTTTAAAAGGACAAGACTAGCACTTTGAATTGGGCTCAGACATTGATTGTGAGACAGTGCAACTGTATCCAGAGTAGAGATGCGAAGGCCCGGAAAAACCCCTGAAAAATTAGGGGGAAATTTTTTTTTTCCTCATTTCCCCCGGAAGCCTATTTTGGTTCTCCCCCCACCCCCCAAAAATTGAAAAAAATTGAAAAAACTGAAAAAATGGATTATGGAATGTTTTATTTCAGCATGAATAAAATGTTTAAGACAAGGTGTTCATACATTTATTTCTCCAATTGATTTCTAAAAACTATGTACAGTATCAGATTATTACAATTTCTGTGCACCAAAGACAAGCAAGTTCTACCTAGGTTGTGAACTGAGACTACGGGCTAGATAGGGCGATATCCCGGGAATCGCCCAGGGATCATCCCTGTGCGTCCATATGACACACAGGGGATCATGGGGGCAGGGAGGCATGATCCCTCCCGTGCCCCGGGATATGGCCCTACAGTCCTGGGCTTGTCCTGAGACCGCGGGACATGTGGCCGGGCGTCGTGGTTTCTCCTGGCTCCTTGTGAGGAAGTGCGAAGAACAGGGAATGGGGCGCAGAGCTCCTCAGGAGCTCCATGCCCATTGGGGTTGGGGAGTGGGTTTCCCCCTATTTTTGTAGGAGCGCTCACACTTTTGTAGGAGCACTCATACATTCTGCCTCTAGGGGGCACCGCCATTGAAGCAGAGATTGAAACTGATAGTGATAGTTATTGTCATGGGCTGGGCCCATGGTTCCTTTAAAAGAATATTTTTTGCTTCATCCTAGGGAGAGGGAGAGGGGTTTCTTTGTGTCCGAAAAGGGAGTAGCAAGTAAAATGCCAAGGCTGCACTGGGTGAGAAAAGCCTGACATCTGATAATGCCTCCCCGGGCTGGTACCGGGGGAGAGTAACAAGTTGCAGCTGTGCAATGTCTGGGAGCATTTCCCCCTCCCTTCAGGAGAGGTGTGGGTTTCTATGGGGTTTCGATTGGTCAGGGTGGGTCTGGAGACAAGGGGGTCCCAGAAAGGGATAAAAAGCTTGGGCACCCAAGGGTCCGGTCTCTTTCCTGTGGGTGTCAGGAGTCCAGTGTGTGTGTGGTGAGCCAGAGCATCCAGGCCGGGCTGGCTGGATGGCGGAAGCTCCATGTGGCCGCTGAGGGAAGGAGTCTAGTTCGAGTGGCGTGAAGCCGAGTGGAAGTGAGCAACGAAGAGGTTGAGTTGCAGAGTTAAGTGTTTGTTATGTTTTAGATTAGGTTTGGGTACAAGTGGGCAAAGGACCTTGCCAGAGTTACGGCTGGTGGGTGGTTAAGTGGGGAGTGAGTGTGGATTCAATTGGCTTGAGCGTCTAAAGGGTGAGGGGGAAGTATTAGTCCCTGCTGTCCTGAGTGTGTTATTCCTTTGTCCATGTTTTTTCCCCAAACCTCTCACGTGTTTACCTTAATGTGTGGACTCTTATGGAAGTGTGTAGTGTGAAGAATAAAAGTGTTTGGTCCCTATCTCGGGAGTGTGGTGTCGTTTCCTTGAGAACCTAGACTTTAAAGGGATAAAAAGCAGCATTGAAGGGGTGTGTGTCTGGGCTGGCTGAGTCAGACGCCCCCTTCTCCAGCCAGGGAATTGCGGAGTCAAGTGGTTCCACCACAGCTATAGCTTAGAAAATGAGTCTGATTAAATTTCATATATATTCTTTGAAACTTGGTCCCCATCCCCCATTTTTCTCATTTCTTTTTATGGGAATAGGTGTTTTATGTCTGTTTGACACTGTGGAGGATTAGCAGAGACATAAAGAATTTTCTTTGTTACTAATGTTGATTTGTTTCTTCTGTTTTGTTTTTATTGTTTTTTGCCTGCTCCTCATAAACTGGCAAAACCAAAGATGTTCCTTACAGTTCAAGAGGTTGTAGCTCCATTTGTTACAAAAAGAAGTCAAAACTTAAAAAAAGGAAATTCAATTTGTAATAATTGTTTGAGTACACTGTACTTTTAATATATCAAATGTGATAATTTTATGCCAAACCAACTTGTACATAATTACAATTACTTTCAATCTGTAAAAAGTGCTAATATTGCATTTTTCAAAATTTCCCCCAAAATTTCCATTTCCCCCCAAAAAACCCTGGAAAAAATGTTTTTTCTCCATGGCCATAAAAATATTAAAAACATGTATTTTCAGTGTTATGTACAGATTGCACCACAGATTAATCACCACCTGTCTATTTAACTTGAAACTTTTGTTACATACACTTTCAATGCATACATATCAGTTCATACATTTACGTTATACCCAAAGGCAGTTTTATAATGTTGGGTAGCAAATAATGCCTGAATAAAACTTTGGTTGTGGTTTAACAATCTGATTTGAAAGTGAGTTCTCTTCCCAGGGAGTGTTTTCTAGGATAAAGTCAATCTAGGTTTATCTGAACAATATGAGCAATACTGTGTTGAGGTGATCCGGATAGAGATGCTACTAAGTCCACGACCAATATACTAAATTTAAATGAATCTGAGCAGCAGGTGCTATTACTCTGTGCACCTCTTTCATGACCTTCAGTCCTAGTACAGCCCTCCACTCCATATTTTTGAGCCAACCCTCTCATTGAAGTCTCTCTCTTGAGTTTGGAGATCATTTACATTCAGAGGAGCAAAAACCTGGGTGCACCAAAAAGGGGATGGTGCAAATAAATACTGGAAGTTTGGAGGATCAGGATGAAACGTTATACACAGCTTCCCCTAGTAGGGAGGCACCCGATGCACTGTCAAAACGCTGCTAATTCACAATAGTGCAAAGTTGCAGTTTGGTTTTTTGGGCAATTGGCGCCTTCTATTGCTCTTTATTTTTGCTTTCCATCATTGTGCTGTAGTGCTATTTCCCAGTAGCGCTACTCTGAAGTAGTGTTAGCAGTGCTGCACTTTTAGTTATTGGTCAATTGTCACTATATGATGCTGCTCTTTTTATTTTTGCCTTGCAATACTTCGGTGTTTCTGGGCTGTTTAGAGCTTTCCTCATTGGCTACCTGAAACTGGCAGCTAAGCAGATTTCTGAACAGAGATCTGCCAGCTGGAGCAGAGCCACAGCAGCAGTTTTGACCAACTGGGATTCTGTAGGCATTCTTAAAATCACTCTTTAAGCCACTGTGGAGTGCCAGATGACATGATCAGTCAACATGGTTTAAATAATTATATGCATTTTATATGTTTTATTTATATGTATTTTAAGTCGTTTGCATTTGTGTTGTACCCTGCCTCGATCCGGAGGGAGAGGCGAGTAACAAATATATTATTTTATTATTATCATCATCATGGCTTATTTTTGCTCCCAGATGACATGATAAGCCATGGTGGTGTCGTGATTCCAAGTCCTCCTGCAGCGATGCGAGACAATAAAGAGGTCTGCCAAGTAATGCACAAAACTTTATTCAGCAAATAAACATCACTTTGCCCCTGAAGGGAGTGTAAACACTATGAGTTTTCCTTTAAGCTAAAACTTGGCTGACTAAACTAGGCAGTTGTCCTTTGAATAAAAGGTAAAGTTTTCCCTGAGCCACTTTTGCTTCAGTGAGGATTCTTCTGAAGGAGTCTTTGGCAAGAAGCTAGCTGAGCTGACCGCTTCTCCCCTGCTTTCAGCTCCACCCACTTGACCCTGCAGGAGACTCTGGGATTGGTCAACCCTGAAGTCCCTTCAATCTCTGAGAAAAGAGGAGTTCCCACAGACTCTGAGTTGTTAGCATTCTCTCAGATAAAGTCCAGTGAAGATTCATTCCTGGCTCCTGAAAAGCCTTGGAGAATCTCATCCAAAGCTTCCTTTATTGGCTGGTAAATTTCTAGTCCTGTTTCTTCTGGTTCAGAATCTGAATCTGACTGATAGCCTGAAACCCCTTCTCCCACATCGGGGAGAACAGGCCTGATCCTGACAGGTGGTTTATAAACTACTGTGAGTAGCTTATACACCACCATGGTTATCATGATGTGAGAACCCAGTCAGAAAGAGAATACACACAAAAAAATAAGCCAAACACCGGGGTTAAAAGTAGATGCATCCTTCAAGCTTGGTTTTAAAAGTATCGGTTTGTTCAGAATTTTGTGGTAGATACCTGTATCTGTCTTACTAACTTCAACCCTAATCCCTGCCATCTCCACAGAAATATCAAACTCAGAATGGCTGTCCCCGAGTTGGACCTCGGGCCACAATTATCATAGAATCATAGAATCATAGAATAGCAGAGTTGGAAGGGGTTGGAAGGGGCCTACAAGGCCATCGAGTCCAACCCATCGAGTCCAAGGCCATCGAGTATATCTAAAGTATTTTTAGATATACCCAATAGGGTCTTTTGCCTTAAACAGCATAACAGTCTCTCACACACAAATAGCCTCATTACATATTAACAAACACTTTTTGAAAACTCCTTTGAGTTTTGAAAACCAGTTCCTGGGGAAGTGGGATGGAACAGTGTGGGCAGGCTGGCCAGTGGTAAAGAATCAAACTCACATAACAAAGCAGAACAGCACAACTTAACAAGTATGTAGTAGCTTACTTGTTTTGTTTTTCACAAGTGTGGTACATTCAAGGTGAAGATCGACACTAGTATTTTTTTTAAAAAATGAGCACTCAGACTTCTACAGTTCCATTTGCCACCCTCACCATGTGTTCTATCGCTTTCTTGCAAGGGCAAAGAGAGGAAACCTATTTTTCCAGTACACAGTTGGAGATGGGGAGAAAATGTCCCCACACCTGTTGTGCTTCAGTGGGCAATGCAACTATGGGGAAGATCATGCCTTGCCCTCCAGCTCCAATCTAAAGAAGAAGGTGCAAGTTGGTCATTTGGGTAGGAGAGGTATTCTGAGTTGCCTAGTGCCACACGTTCAAGCTTAGAACTGGGGAGGGGAGGGGTAGAAGTAACATATGCAAATCTATTCAAAAGTCAGTCAGTTTTATATGGCAAATGTGTACAAGACTGCACTAAAGGAAAGAGACAGGGTCTTTGCATTACAGATCCTGATTTGTCTACCAAGGTCAGCCAAACTTTGTGTGTAAACCATACAAAGAACATCTTTTTCATGAATGATCCAATATATGTCAAATCAAAGATCACCATGCTGCAGTTTCTAGTGAACAATGAAAAGCTTTGCATCTTAATAAAACTAAATACACTTTCCTAATCACCATTATAATGGTCTTGCTTCTTCTAAAACCATACTAACCTTCTCTGGATTTCTAAATCTTCTTGGGATGGCCCATTTTGCACTTGTGGGGGAAGCTGGGCATTTTGTCGAGGCAACGTTGGACCTAGGAAAAGAGAAGTTACACTTCAGCTTTTATGCAAAGGTCACTTGTAAAGTCCAAGGTAATTCTATTTACTGCCAACCATTTACTTATATCTTATTTCCAGTAATCCCAAAAGCCTATACAACACATAAAACCAACTGAACACTACCATCAGGAGTGCTTTACATATTTTAAAATGTAAAATAATGAAGTATTCAACATGAATACAAAGAACAAAGTTTTTCCTATGGCTTCCCATCACTACTGAACATACTGCTGAAATATTCATAAACTGTACATGCTTCCAAATGTTAAAAACATTTTTTTGGGGGGGGGGAAGCAAGAGTTGAGTGGAGTTTAGAACTCACCTAAACGGAATACTAAAATAGAGAACAGGACACACACACACACACACACACACACACACACTCACATCAATGCAACCCCAAATATGAAGGTAGTCCTGAGGTGTCAATATATTTATTTCTCAGTGTTATCTAGGTTAAGAATAACTCTTTCAATGATTAGGGATATCCAGATTTTGTGAAATCCATCCTGTGTGTTTTGTGGATTGTGCAGTGCTGTTTGTTCCAGCATCCATTCACAGATGGATTCAATTTTTTTCCTGTTATGCAGAAAAATATGCAAATAAGTACGTACGAGAGTTCGCAACAATTTACATTACTATGTAACACTTATATTTACCCCCATTCCATTCAACTCCCCCCCCCCCCCAATATATTTTCCAGGACAGCATATGTCTCAGCAGAAACTTGTGTATTTTCCCATAAATAAATGGTGTAAATTTCGGGAAAGTTAAAAAAAGTTCCAAAAATCCACAGACTCTGTGCGGCTTGAGGAGCCAGTGCACAGCAGATTCCACAGGACAGATTCTTAGAAATCTGAACTCATTTTAGTCCATCTCAAGTTTCTCCAGCATCCCTAATTATCATATTATCTAATGTGCATACTGTTTAACTTTGTAGTATGTAGTATTTAAAAACTAACTTATAATTTTATCAGTAATTAAACATTCATCTTAAAATTTGGACTTATACCAACTTAAGAAATATTTTAGATATTTGAGAGAGCTTTACCATTGTTTGTTACTTTTGTAAAATACCAGATGCAGCTTCCACAGCTGAGAATTCAAAACTTTCTCACTATTTTGGGATATCTGCTGACAGTATATTTTTGAATTTTTCTAAACGAACAAGCACAATTTCCTCTTGCTTTAAATACTCATAGAAGAGAAAGGGCTTTTGCATTTCACACAACTTGAACCCATACACAAACTGGAATGCAGTTAAACCTCAATATTCACATTTTTCTGAAGTTTGCAATCAAGAATTGCACATCAAAATAAGGTGTATAGTGCAGAAATGGTGTGTACTACACAGAAGTACACACAAGAATGCTTTATCTAAGGTGAAACTGCCTGCAAAAGTGCAAAAAAAAAATTGAAAAATGCATACAACATGAATAGTCTTTGAGAAATGCACACAGAAATACGTACAAATTTCATAGGGACTTTAAAAAGAAAATTTGCAAACTGGGATGGAATGAATTTGAGAAATGAATGAAATCAAACCACAGATTAACCCATCCCTAATTTATTGCCCCTTTATTCTCATACCCAGGATTACTACATGAGGACCATCCCATTATACCTTGGTAAAAGCTTTTTTGCCTACTGCATGGGTTTATTCTGAAATATCCTTTCTCACACTGATCTAAGTGCCTGGAAGGATGAATGATCTTTGGTTAAAGATAGGCTAGAAAAACAGCTGCTCTATAATATGTTAGATAGAATTCAAAATGAATCACCAACTGCAGTGTACCAAATGGCAGGTAATGTGCTGTGTGGGGACTTACAGCTCAAGCCAATACGTGTTCTTAGAAACAAATGCCACTAAGTTCAATGGTGTTTACTACCAAGTAAGCACAAGCAGCTGTTTGGGTTTTCCTTCTTGTAAGTTGAGCTCTGCTTCCCCTACCCTTCACTCCTATAAATGGCATTTCTCTCTGGTTCTCAGGAAGGCTTTCAGCGTTTTAAAAACATTTTTCTTAGGTGCTTGGCATGCATATCCAGTTAAATGTTTATTCAGCATTTTCTTTTTTTAAAAAAACTGTATTTTCTATTTAGAATATATTTACAGGAAGAGGTGAGGGTAGTATGACTGTGCAAAGGATCAGTAGCCACTTGCAGCTAGCTGGGAAAGGAAGTGCCTTCATGACTCACACAAGTCATGAACCGCCCAGAGAGCTTCGGCTATTGGGCGGTATAAAAATGTAATAAATAAATAAATAAATAAATAAATAAATAAGAGCCAAACAGAACTCTGCATGGCTAGCTTCTGCTGAGAGGAAGAACTGGTTGCTCCTCAGCTTGAATCTCTGAAGATTGTAAGGCTTGCCAAAAATAGGTGAATGCAGATACAAAGTGGACTTACACCTCAAAACATATATACACCCTCTGAACAAACTAATTTTGAAGACAGGGATCTAAGGACCATACTATATGATATGCAAAATGCAATCACGTATTTCCAGCGATGAGGGTTTTCCAGACAATTTTGAATTGTAAAATTCTGCAAAAATTTCCCAGCTGATTTGCATAGGGTCATTTACAACCCACAGTTCACAAACCAAGAACAAATCATAGGTGTTCTTCAACCTTGAGTGTGGGTTATTGTGTTGTGTAAACCCAGACAATAGCATGTACTTAAAGAACAAAGGTATTGAAAACTGTGGACACTATGCCATATTTGTATTTTCTGACATACTTGCTAGGGATCATTACCTGAAAAACATTACAACTTTGAAACTGCCAAATTTACTTAATATTGTCTTTGAAATTGGCATACATTCATTGCTACTACTGAATTTATGAAACAGAAAAAAATCTGCAGCAAAGGAAACACTAGAAAAAATATTTATTTAAAACATTTCTTGGCCGCCTTTCAGGGCAGAGGTCCTCACAAGGCAGCTTACAACAATAACAAAATATTATGCTATATAAATAATAATAATAATAATAATAATAATAATAATAGCAATTAAAACAATAAAACAGCAGGAACAACAAAAGCAGCAATAACAGTATACATCATGGAAAGGCCATGGTATATTTACTTTCTGCTCCACATAATTCCACATTTAATGTATTCATTTTAAAAAATAAATAGCAATGTGGATCAGGACCATGGGATGTTGGAGAGGCAACTTCCCCCTTTCTGTGGTCTAATGGAAATTGACTTCCATAGCAGCTATTCCTCCAGGAGAGAAGTGCTTGGGGTGAATAGTAGAGGAAAGGGTTAAAAAAAAATCCTCCCCACATTCCAAATCAAATCATCTAGTTTGGCCCTGAGAGGTTAGTTGAATGTAGAACACTGATGAATGTATCAATCACAGAATGCAATGTTTCTACTTTGTAGCAGAGATCCCCTAAAAGAGGAGGGGGAGAGAAAAGCTGGCTCTTTCTCAAGAAAAACAATTTTACACAGACTGTAGTTGAAAGGCAAAGGAATGCAAGCAATTACACTACATGGTATGATTAGAGTTCCATTGTTATTCAAGCTTGAGAGGTCAGTTGAATTCAAATTACTGATGAATAAATCGCAGTTAAGCTGGTCCCATATCCACATTTTTCAAAAGACACTGAGAGAACATCCATGTTCTCTAATTTTGTTGTTAATTCTCCTTTGGAAGACAAATAAAAGCACTTCGTATTTTAAGCCACTGCCTCCATTAGTTAAAGCTGTGCCTTTCCAGGAGAAGACCATAATAACTGGCCAAATAATTTTTAACAAATCTTCTGATTAAAATAAATGACTCTGTTTTGAGTAACTGCACTGATGTTAAAAATTCTGAAGCCTTAGAATACTGAATGAATAATCAGCTGGATCTATTGTCTAGAAGTTTTTCATATATATTTTTTTTTTTGCTCAGCAGCACTTCTAGAAAACTCTCTTCACTATCAGAGAGGCAAGCTCTTGGTGACTGTCTAAAATTAATTACATCATAGACTGCCACATGTGCACTTCAGCTGTCAGAGTGGGTTCAATAAATTGTTTTTTGCATTTTTATCTGAATTGCTCAAAAACATGTATTTCACCCAGTACTGCTAGAAAGTAGTGACAGTTGGAATATATGTGACTACACAAACTTAAGGACAACAAAAAATAACCAAAAGTTGTATAAACTCTTAGCTCCATTTGAATTTAGACTGTTCTGGAAATGTTCGCCCACAAGCCTGGTTGATAAAAAACTATTTCACAACTAATGTCAGCGGACTGGTTTGCATGCATCATTGATCTATGGTAAGGGTTGTTGAGTTCTAGGTTGTTCTGATGTGTAAATACAGTTGCACTAACAAACCATGGTTGGTTGTTGGGTTGTAAACTTTTATTTGTTTGTAAACTCTTGTTCATTTAAAACATGTGTTGTCATTACATGCAAGTCCAGAACCATGGGTTGCTTTGCCAAGCTATAAGAGGGGACAGGGAAGAGTGGTAAAAAACAACAAAACCAACCCAGAGATTCAGAAAACAAGCCATGGTTTGTTCAATAATCATCTGCCAAACAAAAAGCCAGTTCACATGACATGGCTGTCTCATTGTGGGTTATTTAACAGAGCTGCAGTGTGTGCTGGCTGTCTGCAGTCACCATTTTAAATGCACAGCCCCTGATGTGTCATGCGAATTCATCATTGTGGGTTATTTGAGGGTTAAACAACTCTCACTTAACCATACTACTAATAAAGGGTTATGTGAAGGTTGTTTAATCGTTGAATAACCGATGATGGCCGGGTTTGTCTTGATCAGAGGTTGCATATTGAAAACGGTGAATGCATGCACCCAGTCATGTTTTGTCATGTGAATCAGGTCAAACCTTGGGTGGGCAACAAACCATGAGTTAAATAAACTAGCGAGGCGGGTGTACACTTGCAAGCATCAAAACAAAGAACACATGATGGAAAACGATCCCAGAAATATCTTTCTTAACCCCTAATAGCTCTACTAATTTTTGTAATCAAGTACAGGAAAAAGGAAAAAGACTCCACTTTGCTATAGTTTCTTACCTGTGGAACCAAACAATGAGTCTGAGCATTTTTATATAATTTTATTTGCTCTCTCCCCCCCACTCACCCCACATTTCATATTTTGGAAAGGGAAAAACTTAAGAATGGCCCTGCTGGGTCAAACCTAGGATTCATCTTGTTATCTTGCTTATACTAGGCAAGACTGGTGTATATAACTGGCAAGGCAGGTGTTACTTACAATAGGCAAGGAAGGTGTATAAAATCATACATAGTACCAGAAAGCCCCTCTAGAATGTTTTCCACAATTGAGGCACCACAACAGAGAAAGTCCTTTCCCTGGTTGCCACAATCTCAGAAGTTCAGATCTGGAAAGTGGGTAATCTGAAAAATGACCTCAGAAGATTATTGAAAGGCTTGGACTTGACATGTGTTTATGGGGTGATCCATACCCTGCTCCATATGGACTGTGCCACAAAGAGAACAATTAGTACAAAGCTTGAAACACTCAGATCTTATATCAAAACTGAAAGCTACATTATTTAGGAAGTATTCAGAAATCAAGGGCTTTTTATCAAATTTCTGTCTCATGAATTTGTTTTAGGTCTGGCCTTTCTTCCCTTCTCCAATATCCACTACCAATGACACTTAATCCAACTATAGGATAGATAGTAACTTTTAGATTTTGGACCACAACCTTTTGTATTACACATCAATTGTTTTTCCATTATAATATCCACACCAATCTATTATTAATGGATCATTGGCTATTATACACATTTCAGAAATCTTCTAACATTAAATGGAGTTAGAATTTAGAAACTGTTTATATAACAGCAGTGGCTGTTCTCTGTAAAACAAAGTTTTTCAATCATCTTGTCATTATTTGATTTGTAGAGATTCCAGAAAGATGGATACAAACTAAACAGTTGTCAGTGTAACTGAACAATGATGATTAGAGCAGTATTCAGATGTGTAGGGCCAGTTTTTCTTGCAGTCTTCTGGCACAGGTGCTTGGGTTTATATTTTCATCACTTCTCCTATTATCAAAGTGAATCTCCAATATGTGGACACACTAGGCAACCAAAAGGCATGAGGGAAAGTATGTAAGCGTACATAAAAGGCAAGGGTAAAAATCCTACATAGGGGGACACCCCACCCATCCCATACACATCGTAAATACAACTCTGGGAAGATGCTTGCACACCTGCATCTACCACTGAGGATAAAGGAAAGCATGCAGGCACTAGATGTGTGTGTGTGTGTGTGTGAGAGAGAGAGAGAGAGAGAGAGAGAGAGAGAATATTATATTGGCCAAGGTCCCTTTGGTACACTAAGCCCAACATTTTTTCTCTCCACCAACTATCAGCCCAAGGAGAGAAAAGAGGCTAAGTCCACACACCTACATCCAAAGCAACCATGAGGGAAGGGCAAAACTGGGCTCTAACCCAGGTACAAATCCCTCAACAACTGCTTTAGTAGCAAAGAAAAGCTAAGTCATCACTGCCTCTCCAAAGCAATAGCCATGGGGAGGGATCTCCCCCATTGATTTCATGAAGGGCCTTCAATATGTTACTGTCATTAGAGCTAAAACGTCTGCTTCTCATTTCTAAAACAAATATGGATTCAAGATCAGATAAAACTGTACTGTTTAGGTAAGATTCCTTAACAAACCTTAAAACTAAGCCAAAAGACCCACAGCACATTCTAACATAGTTCTGGAATATTATTCCAATTTATTCAACAAGAAATTCACAATGTGATTGGCAAATACAAATAAAACAAAATTACATATCAATTCAGTCAAAGTGCCTTAAGGTGCTTCCATACTAGTCTTTTATGGTGCCATCACCCTGCTTCATAAACAGAAGTTTACAGGGGTGTCCAGAGAACGATGGCTTCTACTTGTGGTCAATTTAATTTATACTCTAGACAAAGAAAATACCTTAATTCTATGTAAACGTTCATCCAAATAAGCAAAGAATCCAGAAATAATCAGGAAATGTTGTTCATTTATTCCACTTCCTGTTAACTTTGACTCCAATGGGGGGGGGACACTCAATAGGAACGGAAAACAGCAATAGTGATAGTGGGTAGTCTTACGTTTTACTTCTAAATTGAATAAGAACCCTACCCCATTTATACATCTTGTTATTGTTGGATTTCAGTTTACAAAAGATACTAAAATTTAAATTGAGTTATCAAAAAGTTTGTCAAATTCCTTTTCTGAATTAAAAAGCTGGTTTTTGGCACAATCCTATACACGTCCCTCAAAAGTAAGTTCCATTGAATTCAATGTGGCTTACTCCCAGATAACAGAGTACAGGATTGCAACCTTAGTTTGTTAATCTCATTTACAATTCAAGTATCTGTCACTGTACCTTCATAAAACAAGATTGACCATGGTGTAGAGCAGGGGCAGGCCTCCTGTGGGCTCCCAGATGTTTTGGCCTACAACTCCCATCACTCCTAGATTGTTAACTATAAGAACTATATTCAATTAGGTAACATATATGGTGCATCACATATGTATTACTCCTGATCCTTTAATCATGGCTGATCAACACCACCAACCAGAATACTCTAGAATCAGAATTTAACAACAGGATAAATATGCTGATACAACCTGCAAGTATGGTTAAAGCTGAAGGGAGAAGAAATTCATGCATGTGGGGGATGAACTGAAGGGAAGGAGTACACATTTGTAATCCCTTAAACACGACTAAGGGATTGAAAGTGTGATATTTTCAATGGTGTCAAAACTATTGCTCAATTTTAAAAAATTAAATAAAATTCCCTGAGATACACAATACTTTGTATACATTTTTAAAATACAATTCAACACTCTACTCATTGTCATATCATTCTATTAGTCTTTAAATTACTACATTCATTAAAAATTCCAGCTGATCCTATGTTGATCTGTTAATCATAGGCATATTTTAGTTGTTAGGAAGCCATTTATTATCCTTCTTAATGGTAGTTATGATCTATCAGCATGTTACTATATTCAACAAGAATCTGAATAACTCGCTTGAATAATATAGAAAGAGGTAAAACACAAACTGCTCTTCTGAAGACTAACAAAAAAGTATGAATAATTTTTTTGCTTAAGCAGTAAAATGTTGGTGTAACATTTTTGAGGTTACACAGAAAATTATGCAGGCAATAATCAAACACATTCAAGAACATTTCCAGACTATATTTTCTCTAGAGGGGGAAAAACAACACTAGTAGAGCAAAAAAATTCAACAGAACACTCTTTATCCACCAATGAAAGCTGCTTTCACAACTGACATCAACTAGACAGAAAATTCTACCTTCTTCCTGATCCTGCTATTTAACACTAAGCCTTGGCATATCATGATTTTAAAAATATCTATCTAAAACTGTTTAGAGTAAAAGCACATCTTGACTGTGTTAATAAGCACTAAAGCAAACAAATCTGAAATCTTTCCACAAATCAAACCTCTCCAAGTTGTTATTTATAATGTAGAAAGGAGAAATACTTTTTCAGGCAGAAATCAACTTCTTGTGAATAAAATCTTGTTTTCAAACAAGGAGAAGTTCCACAGAGGTAGCTGCATTGCAGCAACAAAATCTTGTGGTTCCTTAAAAGGCTAAACAACTGTGCTTTTGTGAACTATACAAAGTTTTAAGAACTTTTGGAAAAACTGATTTAACCCAGAATTACTATTGTTATTTTGACTTTTGTTTTCATGTTTAATCTTTCAAAGACAAAACAAGGAAAAACACTTACTAGCTGAACTGGAGATATTGCTCTGTGTTTGACAACCCAAACAGCACCACATCCAAGTGTTCTGGAAATAGGAGCTTAAAGTTCCCTTCAGAGACCTATTGAAATGCTGGTAAACTACCATTATTTTAATGAATAAGGATTACATTTCTCTTGAAATATTTGTAGATCCATACTGCAGTTTGACCTATGTATTCTTTAAGATGATTTCTCTTCAGAAGGTTCTTATTTCATTCCACCTGATAAGCTTACCAGCCACAAATTCTCGAAATGCTGCTTTGGTTCTTGCTGCAGTCTTTTCCCAAATATAATCAATTATTCATTCTATAATATGCATGAAGCTAACTGACTATACATAAACAGATTTGTTAACTCTTCGCTGTACAGAACAGAAATATCTTGTTTTGAATCACATACATCCTTAGGATTTATATAAGGCATATACTCCTTACTAATTCACTGTCACAACTTAAATAGTAACTTAAAATACAGATGTGATACTTCTGCTCTAACTACTGATAAATTAAAATAAAGTCAAACCATAAACCATTTACAAATTTGGAAACGGTTAGCAGCCTTACCAGAGTCTTGTGAATTTAACACTTCTAAGGCATGCATCATGGCACTTGCAAAGACATTGGCATCTTCTTTGCTGCCAAAGTTGAGTCCATATACTTGTCTAGCATCCCGCCACTGGTGAAAAGTCTGTGTTGCTTGATTGTACTTCAATCCTTTCGGAATGGCACAATTTATTACCACCTAAACAAATGAAAATGTATAGTTATGGCTCAAGTGCACTTTATGTTTCAATTTGTGGAGAGAAACACATTTTTTTCTTATTCCAAACGGATTAAGTAGATTTGCTCGCAATCCTGCTTAGAGGACCTGATACTTTGGAATGCATATCCTAATATCAACATAAATGTCATAATTTGATATTTGTGACATACACTATGGTTAGTTTTTCTGCTACTGCACACTGATACTTTTAATATTTTTATACAAAATTCTGAGCAGAAGAAATGGACAGCTGCAGACTACAATGGAATCTAAATAGCTACTTTAGAGCTGAGTAGAGATTTTTGACTGTTTTCTTTGAACTGAATGGGCAGTATCCAATACTGCCAGTATCCTTCCTCTCATTTTGTTGCATCAGTGGGGCCCATCAGTACCACAACAAGGAGTTAGCACTTCCTAAAGCAACTCCAGAAATGAGAAGAAATACTTGTTTCCAGTGTGGGACAGGGCAGAGGAGCTCCTTTTTGTGAACTCTGCTGAACTGCTCCATTCCACAGGCATACTGCTTAATATAAGACCACCAACCACTTTTGAAACAAAACACCCAACCTAAGAGCAGTGACATTAAGTGGAATTTTTTTCAGGTTTTTATTTTTTGGGAGAAAACTTTCTATTTTGTGAGTTCATTAGTAAAAATGAAAGTATGCCAATTGCAAATATAATAAGCAAGCTTGGCAGTTTCAAAATTGTAATTCATATTTTTCAGGTGATTATCCCTAGCAAGTATGTGACAGAAAACATACATGGCACTAAAAATGTATATGTCTCACTGTGAAATGGAACTAATAAGTAGTGAGAGCAAAATTGAAAGTGCCGTAACAACCTTAGCAGCAGAGAGTTGAACTCTGTTGAAATAGACAATGGTTGTCAAAATATCATGCACAGTTCTTTAGTTGCTAAAATTAGTGGGCCCACAGTTTAATACCTTTAGATTTTTCTCTTAAAATACAAACAAAGTAAGAAAGTATGTGCTACTGACTGGGGTCACACAATACAATAACCCACACTCAAGATTGTAATGTAAGGAAGTACATGGTATTGACTTTAAATTTTTACAAGTATTCCAACAAAAAATTCTACATATCTTAACATTAGGTCCCCAAGCTAGCTGGTGAATGGTGGGAGTAATAGCACTTTTTCTGTCTAAACATGCATAGGATTGCACCCGAAGTGTGCTTCAATGTTTTGCCTCAAACATTTCAGGACAAATACTTGTGGTATACTGGGCCAAAATTAATATGGGGTCATTTTCCAGCATTGTTGGTTAAACATGCTAAATTAGATCTCTTTAAGGCATCAGAAAATTTTCCAATGCAAACTAAAAATGTTCCAATGTAAATGACACTATGCAAATTAACTTAATTTTCATTTGAAAATGTTCCTATGCAAACTGTTTTTTTCCTATGCAAATGAACCTACTTTGCATTGGAAAATTTTCCAGAAAACCCACATTACTGCCAAGGATGTAGCCTGGTAGAATTCCAAGTACAGAAGTTTGTGCAGGAACTGGCTCTATTTTTAGCCCGGTTGAAAATATGTATACGAAAGTCTTCTTCTCCCCTTCCACAACAGTAATTAATTAAAATTTCAATAATTTAAGTACATCAGGTTAGTCTTACAACATTTTTTGTAAACTTTTTGCCTATACTGTAAAGAAACCAAACTCACTGTTCCAAAACTGAAGTTTATCCTTCCAAATTATTATCTCTTTACTTATATGCCACCTTTAAGAACAAAGCCCTCCTGAAACAGCTTTAAAAAGTAATAAAATCATAAAAGTATATGGTATAAGAGGCCAGTTCACATGGTCCTCAATTTAGCAGTACCAAACATAGAGAAGGACAAGATAATTTGCCTACATGACACAATAGTACATACATAGTTACTCATTTGCATACTCTTGGTTCCTATAATCATTTCACCACTTGTAAGTGAAAGATAAGTATTGTATACACATACTGCCTAATTTTTTGTTGTTTATTCATTCAGTCGTTTCCGACTCTTCGTGACTTCATGGACCAGCACACGCCACGCAGGAGTCACATGACAGCCTATAACTCATAACTATAGCAAGAACCACATGAACTGGCTCTTACTTTCACAAAGATGTGAAAACTAATGACCAAGCCTACAAAAAATACAAAGACAACTTACTAAATGCTTCAGATCGAACTGTTTACCAGACAATTTTATATCCTGTTATGTTCCTGACATTTTACTGCTTTTAATGTAATGAATATCAATATCATCTTTATTTATTTTTATCAAAGAAGATGAAGTTACATTTTCAGCTAGAACTCAGAATTTGATACTTTACTTTTTTTAGATGTATACAAGAGATCTTCTAAGTCTGACCACAAACATATGAATCACACAGATATACTAAGAGACATATTTGGCTGAGGGTACACTTGATGGCAAACCAGTTTAGCTCTGTGTAATTGGTAAAGTGACCCTCAGTCATGAATCTGACATACCGAATCTAATTACATTTCAGCCTATATAATACTTTACTTCAATTATCTGGGTTCCACAAATCCTGCTTCTTCAAGAGATAAATACATAGACATAGCCTGATACTAGTTCAAGGTTATGACCACTAGTGGAACACTTGTAGACAGATCATGAAGAAATCCCCACATTGTGATGACAGTTCCTAGTTATTTTATTAGTGCAGTTTGTAAAAATGTTTCAAACAGAATCCTTTTTCTTCTACAACTAAACCTGTAACAAGAAGCCTACAGCCAAGGAACTGCTAGCTTGTTCCAGTCAATAACTGAAATTCAGGTCCCACACTCACGCACCACTCATCAGACCCTATAGTAAAGGAGACTGATATGACAGTGCTCTTGGCGTTACGGTGAAAATAGTTAGCAAGCACCAAACAGGAAAAATGTAATGTAGACACCATGATTCCTTCCTCCACCAGAGGAAGAGACCCTTTGGATATAAGGGGTATTTTGTGAACCGCCCAGAGAGCTTCGGCTATTGGGCGGTATAAAAATGTAATAAATAAAAATAAAATAAATAAATAAAAAATAACTAGGGATGTTGGAGAAATCCGTTTGGATGAGTTTTGCTAGGCTGGCCACCCTGCCCACCAGAATTTGTTTGGGTTGCAACAAGTTCATGGATTTTCCAGGAATTTTGCACATTTATTTGGCGGTGGTGGTGAGTTTCTGCAATTTGCACAAATTTCTGAGTAATGTGCGCAAATTACAGCCAAATTTGAACAAGTTAGGGACAGTTTTGTGCAAATTTGGCCATAATTTACACAATTGCCCAGAAATTTTCATAAATTGTAAAACTTTCAAATAATGCGCAAAAAAAATCCTGGTGTTTGAGAAACAGCCCACACTTGGCTCATGTGTTGTACACATCGCAAAACTCCACTGAGACAAAAAAGAACCGTTTTTCCCAGCAACAGACATCCCTAGATATAACCCTTTAAAAAGACCATTTTAATTGCTTTAGTTAGAGAACTCTCTCACCTGATGATCCTGAATCTTCCTCCCAACTACTCTAAATGTATTGTTGCCTGTATGATGATATATATGAACTCTGCTAAATCCAGTAGATCCACCAGCTGGTACCCACTTCTTATTGGCATCATCATAGACCATTACGGCAGCTCGTGCTTGGCAGATGCTCTGCTCACTGTTAAAACAAGGAAAAACAAATGGTTAGAATGGGGGAACACACTGATTTAAATGTTTTACATTAAAATAAACATCATTCCAAGACAAAGGCAACATTGTAGTACTCATCCCCACTTCATAAGTTCACATTTGATTTCATTAGAAGAGTCAAACACTGTTCTCAGATCCACAATTATGGAACGATCACTGGATCAATTGGATCTTAGTTCATAATGGGCCTGAGAATAAGGCCTCAGATGCCAATCTCAAGGCTTGAGCAGATTCTTGTGAACATAGGTAGGTCCCGATAAAACATGGTCCGAAACCATTTACGACTGTAAAGGTTATGCTCGGCACTTTTGACTGAGCCAGGAATCTTACTGGCAACCAGGGGGAAATTATATAAAATAGGTGCAATGTGTCAATTCCACAATGCCCCAGTAAAGCCTGGAAGCCACATTCTGAGCCAACTGCAGTTTCCAAACTGTCTTAAAAAGCAGCCCCTATACATTACAGTAAGCTATAGGGCTGTGCAAGATTTGGCCTCAGTTTTGGAATTCTGAGGCTTCGGTGGCCCTTTTACAGACAAGACGCCATGTTGTGCACCGCCCTTGCATCCAGTGAAGAAAAGTCCTACAACTCCCAGCATATGATGCCAGGGAGGGAGGGATTTCCTTGGGTCTGGGAGCAACAGGTGCTTCTAGCTTCACCACTGCTGATCCCAGTGGTTTGCCCACCCAGCTGTGTGAACAGGGCTATGGGAGACCTGCATAGCTCACCACAGGGTGGCAAGGCCACAAGCCTCCTGTTAGATATCACAAAAGGCCTTTTCACACAAAAATTCTGCATATGTGGGTTGTGGGTGGGAGTGCACATGCACACACACGTGGGAGGATCACACCTGATCGATGTACCCCTGATCTTCATCCATTTAGTTGAACCTCTGATCACAATCTGCAAAGTTATCGCAGAATTTATGACTGGGTTTAGACAACATGATAACCAACGGTGGGTTAAATAGTCAACGGTTATCTGTCGTGACTTTTTCACACCACGGTTGGTTATTCGGCTGAAATAACAAACACTAACAACCAATGGTGTGCAGAGTTGATTGTTTGAACAACGGTTGGTTATCATGTCTTGTGTCGGGCACCGTTGACTATTTCGTCGTACACAGTTCGTTATTTTCCGCGACCAGAGTCCCTGGCAAGAGTGACCAAAGTGGTGGCTGTTCTTGGCCAGAACTTGCAATGGCTGATGGGATACCAGCAGGAGGACTGAGCAGAAAGAGAGGGCGAGGGATGTGTAAATCAAACACACTGTGGACCAATAGTCAATTCAACACTGGCTTTAATCCACACCACAGTTGATTATAACCATGTCGTGTGGGGAGTGCCCCTTGATAATCAGCTTTGGAATTGGCTATTAACCCAACACTGACTATTGTGTGGTTCAAACACAGCGTAAATGTCCATACTGTTTGGTTGACAGAACCAAAAGTTTATAATCTGCCAGAATACAACAATGATATATCATGTGTATAATGTTTGACATTGAAAATATTTCCCCTACATTTATATAGATACATACTACCCACAACAGCTTACAGAAACCATACCAAAAAAAAACCCCACGTCAGTATGTTTTGGCAGAAGGTCAGGATTTTTTTTTAGAGATGTGTAGACTTTAGCATGTTAGTATTAAATTCTAATTTTATTTTAAACTGAAATTGTATTTTTAGAGCCATTTAGTACAAGTGAATTGTTAAAAGTATAAAGTCCCACCCAGGGATAAAAATAACAAAATTAATACAAATATCAAATATGCACAGATCAAATGAGAGGTCATAAAGTTCAGTTTTCTTTACATCTATTTACATTTATTTTCCCCATTATTCTCTTCCCCTCCTATACTTTTGTTCAGATGGCCCCTCCCCACATCTTCAGACCACACAAAGGAGCAAACACAACATCAGCTAGATAAAAGCAGCCAAATCCAATTTCTCATTCATCAGGTTGAAGATTACTACTGCAAGACTGAGGGAGATGGAATCTGTTAGTAAAAGGATCAAGAGGCTCTCCTGCCCTCCGCACAAGGGGAATTGATTAATAAAGTGTTCATGTTGAAGCTTATTAGTACGAAACGAGTTATTACTTGAAAAACCTGTGGCTTCAAGTGCTGGACTTGGATGGGGGAAACGAATTCAAATCCCTGTTCAATTATGTTGATCATAGAGCTGTTAGATTTGTCATAGGCTCAACCCAACCCCCACTGCCTGCTTTAATAGTCAAGTACATTGCCACAAACCACTCACTCCACAGAGAAAGTTGCTGAGGTGAGGGAAATTAAGCTCCTCTTTGTTGTTTGCAGTGCATTTTCTTATCCATGAATGCTTTCTCCACAGCCAATATGGTGCTGATTGGGCCAGCAAAGCAGAACACTCTTTCTCTACTTCATCAGTCCGATTGGCTTCCTCTGCAGCTAGTACAGAAGCTGATTGGGCTGACAGAGTGCTCTGCTTCACCAACCTGTTCAGCTTTCATTCTAGCCACAAAGAAGAAAATTTACATTTTTGTGGCCAGTATGGAAACCAATTAAGCAGTGGAGCAGAAAATTCTATCCCTTCTTTGCCAACCCAGTCACTTACCTGAAGGAAATTCCTAGTCATCAATGACAATTAGGCCAGTGATTAAATACAAGATTTGCTTAGAAATGAATTGTTTCATAAAATTAATATAATGCATATATACGCACCACCATTTTTATTTGTTGAATTTGTCTCTTGCCTTTCTACTAAAATGATGCTCATGCTGGCTAACAGTAAAATACCAAATATAGAACTAGATAAAACATCAATAAAACCAATAAAAACAGCCAGTTGAACAAACTGCAACTTTTCAGTGGCCATAAGTCAGTTTATGAGGCCAAGGGCCTATCTGAATAAGGCCTAGGCAGACATCCATAGGCAAGCAGTTCCCAAGCTGCTGGGATCAACCACTGATACGGCCCTCTGCCTAGTTCCTGCTGAACGCATTTCAGATGTTGGTGAGACAAAAATAATTTTCTCAAATACCTTAAAACCCAGGCAGGATCAAAAGGAGAATACAGTATTTCAGGTAACCTAGTCCCAAGTCAGGTAGGGCAAGAGTGGGCAAACTGTGGCCCTAGAAGCTCGTGCACCAGCTCTGGCCCTGCTCACTGTTGACCTAAGTCCCACTTACTGCCAACATGATGTCCCTACACATTATCCATGAGAGAATGCAATCTTGACAGAAAAAAGGTTGCCTATACCTGATGTAGGGCTTTATATGGCATAACCAGCACTTTGAACAGTGCTCTGCAACAAAATGGTATTCTATGTTATTGTTTATATGTTAGGATGACCATTTGAAAAGGAGGACAAGGCTCCTGTATCTTTAACAGTTGCATAGAAAAGGGAATTTCAGCAGGTGTCATTTGTATATACGGGGAACCTGGTGAAATTCCCTCTTCATCACAATAGTTGAAGCTGCAGGTGCCCTGCCCTCTTTTAAATCTGGTCACAGTATAGCTTCTGCATCTTTAACTGTTGTGATGAAGAGGATATTTCACCAGGTGCGACATGCAAAATGACACCTGCTGAAATTCCTTTTTCTAAGCAACTGTTAAAGATACAGGAGCCCTGTCCTCCTTTTCATATGGTCACCCTATATGTTTAAGTGTTTGGTTCAGGGTTGGGTTTGCTGTGGACAATTCTTTTCTTTTTCAGGCAATGGTAAGTAAGTGGGAGGGGGAAGCTAGAATGGTGAACTGTGTGAATGGTGTTGTCTGTTTGGTTGATTTGAAATAGGGAGAATAAGGGAGGGTGTGAAGAAACAGTTAGGCAGTTAGTTAGAGGGAGTTAGGGAGGGTTAAAGTGAGTGGGGTTTAGGGTTAGGGTTAGGGATACCATGGTCGATGGTATTGAAAGCTGCTGAGAGGTCCAGGAGAACCAACAGGGTTGCACTCCCCCGTCTCTCTCCCGATAGAGGTCATCCCACAGGGCAACCAAGGCAGTTTCCGTTCCAAAACCAGGCCTGAAACCCGATTGAAATGGATCTAGATAATCTGTTTCATTCAAGAGTGCCTGGAGTTGTCCTGCAACGACCCGCTCAAGCACCTTGCCCAGGAAGGGGATATTAGCCACCGGCCTGTAGTTGTTAACATCCTCCGGGTCCAGGTTAGGCTTCTTCAGGAGTGGTCTAATTACCGCCTCTTTTAAAGAGGCCGGCACCACTCCCTCTCTCAAGGAGGCATTTACAACCTCCTGGACCCAGCCGGCGATCCCCTCCTTATTTGATGTAATGAGCCATGAGGGGCAAGGGGAAAGCACACAGCTGGTCAACTGGACATGGCCAACACCTTGTCCACATCCTTGGGCCTTAACTTAAAAACAAACTTAAAGTGTCTTTAAAATCTTTTACTTTATGAATAAACTACATACTTATTTTATTATATCAACCACGTCTGTTCAGTCATTTGCGTTACTTTAGTTGACAATACACACTCACACATAAATAAATAATTAAAAGAAGGTTTATAGTTCCCTCATTCTTTTTGAGTATAAAGAATAGGGTGGTGGGCTGCATTATTCTGAATCACTGATGTTTCCAAACACTCTTCGAAATCCACCTCACATATAGAGCGTCACAACTGCCCAAGCAAGATGTAACTAAGGCATGTATCGTAGCCAGGGCATCTCCATAAATAGGTGCACTAGCTCTAGTTGTGCAAAAGGACTCCTAGCCACTGCCAAAACCTGGGAATTCCGGTTCAGGGCTGAATCGAAGAATACACCTGAACTGTGAACTGAGTCTACAAGAGGAGTGCAATTCCATTCCAGACAGGTTGAACCCCTATTTTACAATCTGCCTTTCAACACTTCTGCCTAGTTTGAATTAAACTTCCATTTGTTCAACTCCATCCAGTACTTTACTGACAACACACACAGGTTCAGAACTTGAAAAGCTTACATGCAATTAGATGGAAAATATAGCATCGGACATGATTAGCATATTGGTGACACTGAATCCCAAAACCACAGATGATCTACCACCTAGTGGTTTCTTTTAGATGTTAAACAGTATGAGGGTCAATAGAGTGCTAAAAGGCAGCAAATACCAATGGCCAAGACACTAAACCAGAGTTCCCAGTATTACCTTATGGAATTGCCTCTCTAAGAAGGACCTGAACCACCTTAAGATGGTGGTTGCAAGTCCCATCCCAGGAAGATGATTTAGAAGGATACCATGGATGATGCTGTTGAAAGCTAGAGGTTCAGCAAAACTCCCCATATTCAGTTCCCAACATAGATCATCAACTAAGATGACCAAAGTTGTCTGCTCCATAACCAGGCCTGAAGCTGGACTGAAATGGATAGATAATTCACCTCGTCCAGGAATACCTAGAGTTGAGATGCTCAAGAATGGAACTATTAGAGACTAGCTGGAAGTCATACTGTGGGGATCAAATCAAACTGGCCCTGTTCAGACACTCTGGGCTTTGTGGTTAGCTTAACCATGTTAACACTAACCACATGCAGAATGCTAGCAGACGACAGTTAACCCTTTTGTGGTTAAGTTTTCCTTAACCACACGCTAACCACATACTGATTAGTTATCCTCTGAATGATCCATCTTGTATCCCAGCAGCTCTAGCACTAAGAGCCCTGGCAGTTGCACCTGCCATTTTAGTGCAGGCAGCAATCTCACCAGCCACTACTTACTTGGCCCATTTGGTGAGTGATTCCTGTGCTTTCTGCCTCGCCATCTGAGTGCACTGCAGTAAATATGATCCACTGCTGTTTTAAATCGCAGGAGTTGTGTGGAGTCTATTTTTCGCCCAACTTTACAACAGCGGCATTCTGCGCCCAAGGGCATTTTGAGAGGGTCAGCTAGCTCCAGCTAATAGTGTTGGCCATTTTGAGAGGGTCAGCAGTGGGAAAGTCCAGAGGAACGATAGAACCTGCAGCCTAGAGCAGCCTGAGCAAGTTAGGCTGCTCTATACTAATACCTCTATCATTTTGGCCCATTAACCACAGGTGCGTGTCAGACAACACCTCTAACCAAATTTTCTGCCACTAGCCATGCTGCATAATGTAATTAGTGAGGATAACCACAATGTGCTTAACAGGTGTGCATGGTTAGGGAAACTGTGTGTCAGACGACACCGTTAACTACAGCTAATCATTCTTTTAACCGTTTTATGGTTAATCAGCATGGTTAACGGTGTCGTCTGAACAAGGCCATTGAGTAGTATTATATCCGTTCTAGTCACCCAACCTAAAATCAAAACTTATATTTAATGCCAGGAAAGTATCTTGAAGAACCACAAATTTATGAGAGTTTACTAGCCATGCTAGTATAGTAACAACTTTTAGCATCTCCTTTAAAAAAAACTAGCAGCATACATTTCCAATACACCGAGTTTGTCATCTTATAATATTTACAAGTATTCCAAGCTAAGCTTTAAATTTGTCTGAATAACACAATGAAGCCACACTAAGTTCACTTTGTTGAATTTCCCCCCTAATCAAATATTTCAGTGCAACTATTTATTGTGATTGGAAAAATGTTCATGTATTTTATACATTGTGTAAAATTAACATGGCATGCTATTACAGTTTTGTCTACTCAGTACAAATCATATAAAAATGCTAAATTGGGTCTCTATCAATTTAGAGCAGCAAAAGAATTCTAACTAATTTTATAGAAAACACACATTATGAATTGTACTGAAATCAGTACAAATACATCGCATCCAACTACTATATTTCTGAAATATAAAAATCCATCACTAGAAAACACCTAGTACCTCTTGAAAAAAATAGCATCAATAAATATAATAAAATATTAAAAAGAATGAAACATCAGAAATATTGTCTACATAGTTCAGCCTCAAAGAAACCGCAAGGACATATGTCATGAGAGACAAATTAGCTTGTGGTAGTTGACGCATAGTTTCCCAGCTGTTATTTATCTAGCTCTTTTTTTAGATTCAACAATCCTACTTCTTGATCAACAGAAATGTCCAATGTAGAATGCCCCCTTTTAAGCAAGAGAAGAGTTAGGTCATGCCACCCTTAAAGGACATTGAAACCCAAGCCATTTGCACACACTTGATTTAGCCACAATCAGGAAGGTTATCTTTTCTAACCAAGAAAGCTCAGGATTTTAAGTAGGTTAACTTTCCTAGCATTTAGGATTGGTGAGTCTACAACCCACGGTAATGGGTTTAGAATGGCTACTTACATCAAAATTCTATTGCTAGTCTTGAATCCAGAACATAGATAACTATAACTGTTTTCCCACACTTCATAACCTGAGTATACTTTGTATGAAGTAGAGGATATTTTAGTTAAGGCTAATTTTAGAGAACACCAATGTATGTCAGCTATGCAAACACACTTAAGTCTGTTTGGAAGATTCATGCTATAAATGGAAACAACTTCAAATCAATAACTCCAGAGTATTTGCACAGCCAACAGTGGAACAGACTGCCTCAAGAGGTGATGGGCTCTTCTTAACTGGAGATATTTAAGTAGATGTGATGCTGGCCACCTGTCAATAATTTATTTTCTCTCTTCCCTCACCTTTGGTGAAATGTTTTTAAAATTGTTCATTTAAAGGAAAGGTCTGACTTGGTTTTACTGATTGTACATAAGCCACTCTGGGAGCCTTCTTTGTTGAAAAGTGGTGTAAAAATGCTTTACAAACAAACAAACAGGTGTGTATGTGTGGGGAAGTTATTTAAAGTACTGAATGGGCCAGCAGAGTGAGATTTAAGTGATTTCCCAATCCCTTTCTATGAATCTGATGCCGACACAACGCTTAAGTACACATCTGCCAAATTTCACCCTAAACTGCCAAATCTTAAAAAGGCAAGTTTAATTTCACACTATGAGCTGTCCTGTTTCTATTAACACAAGAGGATATATATATATATATATATATATATATATATATATATATGTGCACAACTAGTGCAAGAATTGTTAACAAAATGTAAACAGTTGATAAGGGTAGGATTAAAATATTTTCCATTACTTTCTATCATGAGATGAACAAACCTGAATACTAAGAATCCAGTGGAGTCTGATTTTCTATTCTATGCAATAAAAACAAGACTAATTGTTTGGGGCAGTTAATTTCTGTAATTTATGCAACTAGTTATTTGATATCACAAACTGATTATGCTACTACTATGGGGGCTATTTGCATGTAACACCTGCAAATCATGGGTTAATTAATTCACAATTTGCCATGGCACATGCTGGGCAAATTCCACATCCTTTTTGAATATTCAACCCCCAATCGACATCCAAACCCGGGTACTATAGGTTAACACAGACACCGTAGGCTTTAATCTCTCATTGTAACAGGAAGTCTTATTTTCAAATGACTACAGAACTAGGGGAAGAACATATAAGCTTGAAGACCATTTTTATTTTGTCCCTGGGAGAAAGCACTGTACAGACAGGCCTACTACAGTCTTATGCTTGATAAATGAATTAAAACTGTTTAAAATTTACTTAAGAGAAATGTAACTTTTTTCCAAGTTATAACCCCAAACCTTTTTCAGATCTTTTTCTGCTTAGTTTAAAGTGTTACTACATTTGACATTTCAGAAGAGCAAGATGCCTAGGAAGCCCTCTATTTGAGCTGGCTTCCAAATCTTGCTCTTGTAAAGACCCCATTCAGAGACAAAGCTCTGCATTATTTCAAATTCATACACTACTCTCTCTCCTTCTTTATTTTAGCAGCAATTATTTCTACAGCAACAGGTGATTACAGAAAGTTGCAGACCTGCAGTGAACTGACGATGGGAATATGACAGCTATTTAGGCAAACTATCTTAATGTAAGAGACTTCTGAAGGATAGCCCTGCAAGAGGAAGCTTGAAACCCTCCAACACAGATTTCTCCAGTGGTATTTCTGAAAGAAATAATCTGACTGATCTGGAAGCTGGTAAGAGATCTGAATTGTGATTTACAACAAACACACACTTTTCTTCAGTTAAAATGCATTTCAATGGCACTAGAACTTTAGGTAGTAGTTTTTGTTTTGTTTTTAAAACTAGAGACATTTCTTTGCCTGTTCTGCTAGAGTTTTCCTTTACTGAAATGAAGTTCAGTTAACGTTGCTGTTATCTAAACCACAGAATTGTGATCCTGCCTGTATTATTTATTCTGCTAGTTAAAATCAAACCAATTTGGATTTAGACACAAATGACAATACAGCAGTTAAATATTGTATGTTAACTTTGTTGGGAAAGCTAGTTCCTTTCCTTCAAAATGTAAGAAAGCAACATGTTTCAACTATCTGAGATGAAAGTATGTTTTGCTACAAAAAAGCTTTACGTTTCTTTCTTAATACACCCAGGTTCTCCTTTTAGTAGAGGCAAAAATTGTGTGATGAAAATAGAAACCCAGACATTTTTCTAGCACACAAGAATATCTGGAATAACAAAATAGAACCTTATAGACACATTTTTAGTGATTCAAATATTCTTCTTTACTGGTCAGCACTAAAACTGCCCAGCTAGTACTACTTTAGGATAACAAAATGGACTTACAAGCACACAGAACAAAGGCTCCATCTGGGATAAGAAGAGACAATCAGTTACTACTAACATTCTCTTACGTTTTACAGAACTTAAAGACAGTCATCCATACAATTAATGTATCTTTCAACCCTATTTTAAAAACTTATTTTGTTAAATGTTGTGTACTGTTCAAGCTATAGTACTAAAAAAGATTTATTATAAAAACTATGCATGACTTAACAATGAATTTCTTTCAGCCTGCTGTCAAAACAAAATTTAAATGATCTTTTAAGAGCACAATTTCCATCCACTTTATCACAAACAATAACTATGACATGCACTTACATTCCTATTACATGCACTTTCAGTCCCAGAATATAATCATTTGCTGTTTACTGTCAAAACATTCTTAAAATTCTCATGTTAAATCCATAACCCCTGCAACAGGTATTTCACAGTCCTTTCTCATAAACCTAACTAAACTAGAAGCTTGAAAACAATGCCCCAATTTCTAATTAAGTTAGAGAGTAGTCTTGAAAGAATGTATCTGTTCCTTAAAATAAACACACTACTGAAAGTTTAGCCTTATGCAATAATGCTTCTGTTTCCTGAACTCATTCTATAAACGTAGTAAATAATGTAAAATGTATGCAAGATTCAACAGAGAAACATTTTCTAAACAGTAATGAAGTGACTATCATAAACAAGGGCCATTTCAATATAATCTTTCCTCCATGAAAGTGCCATTAAAGAGTACAAGTGGAAAATACTAGTCTAGAAACTAAAGGCTTCACAGATCATGCATGATCAGTGAACAGAACACAGTAGTCACCCCAGGAATTTTCTCAATGGCAGGGTATAAATCCCTTGAATAAATAAAATACAGCCACAACTCCTACTCCTAGAAAATCATTCCTCACAAATTTCCCATCATGGTGTACTATCTTCCTATTGGTATTCAAAGGAATAATTCCATGTCAATCCTCTAGATAGAAAACATTACAATGAAGCAGTCTCATAGTATGAAGTTCACGCTGCAAGAAATGCAAATACATTAAAGCCAAATCGATGCAATGATGCACTTTTTCAGCAATTCTGACACACTAATTCTACAACCTCTGGACTGATTCAAACATGCTTAACCACCATAGCTTAGTGTGTCATCTGAACAGGGTCTTTGTAACACTATTGTCAGGATCACCAGCTGAGTATGCACGTGTCTTGAATTAGGAACTTTCTGGGAGTGTCTCCCAAGCCATATAAACTCCCTTGAAAACCAAAATACTTGGGCCTTAAATAAGCTTCAATCAATCCTCTGTCTTGCTCCACTCATTGCCCTTCCTTGATCCTTCATTTCCTGCCATCACACATAGAAGCCTGGTACCTTACCTTGGGCATGGCTAGACGAGGGGGGTTGAGGGGGATGATCTCGCGATTTTATGATTGTGAGATCGTCCCCCTCATCTACACACGGTGTGCAACACTGCGGCCGCGACTGGATTATTATTTTTTTAAGGAAAAGGAGAGCACGAGTGCTCAAATGACAGGTAAGTTGTTTTTTTAAAAAAAACTCCCCCTCCCCCCACCTCCGATGGGCACAGAGCTCCTGAGGAGCTCCTTGCCCGATTCCCGTTTACTTGCGAAAAGCCAGGACATGCCAGCGATAGCGGGCCACACGTTCCAGAGTCTCAGGTTCATCCTGAGACTGTGGAAAAATCGGAATAAATCTGTAGGGCGATATCCCGGGTCAAGGGAGGGATCTTCCCTCTCTGCTCCCAGTATGCCCTGTGCATCGTGTGGACGCACAGGGATGATCCCAGGGCGATCAACTGGATATCTCCCCGTCTAGCCATGCCCCTTGTTCTTCCTTTGTACCCAGCGTTGCTAGTTGTCTACTTGTCCTGTCAGCCCAGCCCTGCCTGTTTGCAATTGATCCTGGCTTCTCGATCATATATCTGCCTAGTAGACCCTTAGTCAAATGCCTCAATTTAGCTCCCTTGTGGGGAAATCTACCTCAGGAAGAACGAACTGCCCTGTTGACCACTAGAGTTCATATTTTGCAGGGAAGCACTGGGCTATGTCAAATGACACCTACTCCAGGCAGATACTCATTGTTATAACATCAAGGCTTGCATGGTTATTTCAACTCGTACATCAACTCGTGATTGCACATCACCTCATCACAACCTCTAAGCAGTTGTACAGAAAAACTTCCAAGGTGTCTACCATGTTAGAATAGCATTACTGTATGTTACATATATACTGTATGTATGCCTTTGTTCACATGTGTATGCAAACTCTCATATGTTACCGTTGAACTTGGAACTACAGGTATCTTTACACAGGCATTGTGGGTGCAATCTCACCATGGGAAATTAGCTCAAGAATTCATATAATTGAAACATAGAAGTCTTATTTTTACCATAAACTTTTACAGAAAGTATTCTCGATTAGTACATCAACCTCCTAGCATTTAGACTGACAAACAATTCCTATAAATAAAGATAATGAAAGAAAAGACAGAGGCACGGAGTTATGGTTTGCCATATAAGGAGCAAAGAGAGAGTCCTAAGGAAATACTGAAGCAGGGCTTGGGAGGCCAAGCACAACAGGGCTGAATGTTAATGGCTAAATGGGTCCTGTGATCAAGAGGGTGCCCTGAACTCAAGAACAGTTGCAGACTTCAAACAAGGGGCAGTGACTTTGGGTCCAAGATGGAGTAAAACTGAGGCTACCAAGCTTTTTGAAACTGTGGGCACTTTTAGGAATTTGAGAAACTGCCATAGTACAGTGGCTTAGCATCAAAATCGTGTACATTGTGATACAAGTGTGGAATTTGATATGGTGGTATTTATTACCATGTAGATTAAAATTAGATTTAGGGCCTCTCATGAAATCATCGTAAAGGCTGCCATCTTGGAAAATGGCGCCCAAAATTCAGTTTTCGCACAATAACACTGTTATTTGTAATCTCACAGAAAAGATGTCTCAGTACAAAATTAAAGAACATAAAATTTGCTACAAAATTCATTATCGATATTTTCATAGGAGCAACCCTTGCTGAGATATTAAGGTTTTATTCATACCCATTTGTCTGAAAAGTCAACGAGATACACTATCTTACTTTCAGAAGCCATATTTTACACCTTTTCCAACAAGAAATTGTTAAGCTGCTCTACTACCAGCGGGAGTACCACAAAACGCCAAAACAGTGGATCAGATGCTACATCTTATTCATCAAAAACTTTTGTTTCATGGCTATTGGGCATCAAAGTTTCTTTTCAATAAGCGATTCTCTAATTTGGCTAATTGCTGGCAGTGCATTATCGCTAATGCTTCTTTTGAACATACGTCTAGTGGTTGGTTCTTTTTGAGAGGAGGTTATTACACAGATAAATTTTTGTACTGGAACACTCTTTTATATTAACTGATGTACATAATCTTTTAAATCATTTGCCTGCTTCATGAAAATTAACAATAGGTCAGCGTAAATGGATTCTCCACGCCCTTTTGACGGCCAAAGGACTGATACTACAACAGTGGAAGAATAATCACTCACCTCCTTATTATTATTATTATTATTTATTTATATAGCACCATCAATGTATAATGTAATGGATAGAGGACCTTACAAAACTTTTGATATTTGAATGGGTGGCATACAGACGCCACCTTCAAATGGATACTCATTTGGATATTTGGTCCACTTTTATTGAAGCCTATGTATAATTTCAAGAAAGTTGTATGCATTTCATATGTATTCATTGCTATGGATATATACAATTCCATGTACGTATATTAAATAGGGGCAGAATTTTAAGAAGTTTTGCTGTGTTCTCTGGTGCCACATTGGGGACCCCTTGAAAGTCACTATGATGACCCCTGGAGTAGAACAAAAGGATCAATAGCTTGACTCTGGGGAATAAAAGAAAACCTCAGAGGTTCTGGCTACTTGACTGAATTAGCACAAACAGAGTAAGCAGTACATAAGCCATGCTTCCAGAATACAGCCAGGAGGAGGTTTATGGAACAAAATGGCATTGAAAAGAGTGCCGAAGCGGTGATTTAGCCTGCTGATCTATTTTGAGGAGAAGACTTTTCAGGATTGAACAATGTTTCCTTCCAATTTAAAAGATCCCCTCATGGGTTGCTTGGTTAGGGTGGCAGGAAGGCAACTGCAAGCTTTGCACACTGATCAGAGCAACTCCTTTTAAAGTAAAGGACACCCAAACAATGAACTTCAATTTTAACAGAGGCATGAGGCCTAGCATCTTTGTGTCATGGTCCTATTGTTTTAGCTGTTATGAAACCCTTGCTCATGCAGGCTTTCTCAGCACAATTTATATTGGGTAACGTGCTAGCGTGATGCCAACAAAATACAAAAATATAGACTAAACATGTACAAAGTCATTGTGGCTTAACTTCTCATAGCACAGTTATATGTTAAGTCTATGCAATTTGATCTCCCTGTCAGAATTGTGCTGTAACTAATTTTAAAGCATTTTTAGAGAAAATTACTTAATTCCTCTCATAGTCACAAACATTCAAACATAGAAGGAGACAATTATTTTCTCTCAAACACCATATATTCTGGTTCTTGCTACAGTTCTCTATTATGAAATTGAAAAATGGAAGGTGTTGAAGCAAGCACTTTGGTCCCACATGCGAACAGGGGACGAGGCTCTGTGCACTACTGGCATGCAGCCTGACCTGCTTGTCCCAAGCCAATTTGGCCCTTGGCCGAAAAAGGCTCCCCACCCCTCTGGTAGTGTATACTACCTTTCCCAACCAAATGTATTGGGCTACAACTCCCAGCATCCCCCAGCCAGCCATACTGGAGGACATCAGGTTGAGAAAGGATGGTCTACTACATAATTCAACTCAAGACAGTTAAAGTTGCTTGCCTGTAGCTCTCTTCCCTCCTGCCAGCTACAGGGTGACTGGTACAAGAGACTCAAGAGAATTTTGCTTAACTACTAACTAGTGTGAAGCCATATAATCATTTTATTTCAAAAAATTATAGGCCACACTTCAACAATACTGCTTCCAAGGCAGCTATAAAAAATACAATTGAATTTGAGAAATTCTAAGTAACACACTTACAATACTGGCAATAAAGTTAAGGTGCGTTTAATACTGAGCATGAACTTGTGATGTTATTTTCATCTGTATTGTGTTTAATGCTTTTTATACAGTTTTAATACTTTCTCAAGACTGTATCAAAACATTTTCAGCTAAGTTGTAAACAAAGTTAAAATCAGCACTGTTCTGAGAGAGGCGGAGTATCTGTCCCAAAGGATTAATGGAAGGGGCCTTCATGATGGCGCCTTTCATTTCTATTTGTGGCAGGAAAGCTGGCCTCTCCTCTGTGTAGAGCCAAGTATTAACAGAAGACACTATTTTTTATAAAAGCTAAATGGCCCTGTGCTCAAAAACAGGAACCCTCTGCTCTAATCATTGTTTTATAAAAAAATCCAAACAGGACCAAAAACTCATGTACAAGCAAAGCAGTATTTTTCTACCATAACAGACACTAGCCCTGTATAGAGAGTATGAAAGACAACCAGCTAATGTCTTCCAGACGTGTTGCTGGAAAGGATGGTTCCAGGTCAAGATCTAAAGGCATATGACTCAGCAAGCTTGCTGAAGCTATGCAGGTGAGTGACTGAGACTGCTACAGAACTCCATGTATGTCACTTTTGAGTTCCATCATAAAAGAAGGGTGGATTATAAATATAATAAACTTTTAAAAACGACTAAGAGTGTTCTAGAATGCATATCAACCAGTTTTCTTCTTTAAAAAAAGTACAGTTCAAGATGAAGTGGCTTGATCCTGCATACTTCAGCAAACATATGAAACCACCCATTGCTTGAGATCTGTCCGAGGGGAAAAAACTTTCCCCCATGTGGTAGAGTGGCAGATACCCAAAAGTATTGCCCTTTCTATAGTTTTTAATGAATTTTTCCATTTTTGTATTTTGTTTTTGTTGTAAGCGGTCTTAGATTTGGGAGGGATTCAATAAAGTGGAGTGAACATTTTAAAATTAAATAAAAGATCACTACTTCTTAAGGATAATGCAATCAGGTCTTCTGGTCACACAGATTTTTCACAATTATTATTCCCATTTCTATCATTCCATAACAAGAAAAGAAAATGGTAGTTATCCAATGTATGCATAAAAGATGAGCACACTTTAAATCAGCTCTTGAAATGTCAAACCTCATAATGGCACCGTCTGTGCCTTTTCTGTTTTGCTGTTTTATTTAACTGATACGAAAGATTACCTCCATGTTCCAGCTAGCACAATACCCCAGTAGTGTTCTTCTATGTTAGAAATTTATTTGCATTCAACTACATGTTTAGACAAGGAGAAGAATCCAAGGAGTCACTTAAGCCTCCAACAATTCTCCTCCCTGCCAGCATCCCCCACCCCGACGATTGTCTTCCACATGCAGTGGGTCCCGATAATTGTATTGCAAAAGCGGGACTCACTGCTTACATAAAGTTGGTTTAGATTTTCGTAGGGCAACCCTGAAACAGATGGAAATGCTCATTTCTAGGAGGCAGGGTGGTAGAGCTTCCTTATGTGAGTTCCACTGATCTGCCTCCTTCCAGAAATGAACATGTGTGTTTCTTATAAAATTAAGTACGAATTTTATTGAATGATGGTCAGAGCTTACATAGACACTTGATCTGAAGCAGCAATGAACTCCTGCTCTTTGTTATGGCATAACTAATAAGTGTTAAATGATCCAGAATATGCATTCATGAGGACCATAGGAATTCTAATTTACTACCATTCAAAGTTGTTTTTGTTTCATTCTTAGGAGTTGTCCATGGGAAATAAGAGACATTGGCAGAATCAAGTTATTTTGTGAACTGCATCCGGATTTTTAAAATATGAAAAGTGCTATATAGGATTTCTGAGGTAAAAAACAAACCTTTAAATCTCTAAATGGCTTGGAACTTGGGTATCTTCACCTGGTTACCTTAAAGCCTACCTTCTTCCATACACCTTACATGCTTCATCCATCACCTGAAGCCCTGCTCCAGATTTCTTGGGTGTCTGAGATCTGGTGGCCAGCAGCAAGAGGTAGGGCCTTTACAGAGGTGGCACCCACCCTGTGGAAAGCTCTCTCAATTGAGATTTCACAACCTCTAATGCTTCACTATTATTAGTATTTGGCCAAAATCTGGTTGTTTAGGAAGGCTAGGAAGTTGAAAAAAGTTATCTTCATTATGAATAGGTGTGTGTGTGTGTGTGTGTGTGTGTGTATTTCCCTTGCTCTGCACATTTACTTTAGTATTTGAGGCATGTTGTGAGTTGCAGTTTTTGTTTATGTAGTTTTTTAAATTTTTATAGTTGATTTTTTTATGACTGTTTATATAATTATTATAAACCACTAAGGGTTTTTTTTGGGGGGGGGGAGTTTATATTTAAATAAATATAAATTAAATACTCCCCAAATGGCCAGTGCTAGAGGCATTTTAAGATGGAATCCTACTAGGTAGTTAGGTAGCTGGGTAGAAGACAGTAACACAAGCCTCCGGCAGAGGGAGAGGCAGGCTGTTCGCTTCTCCAGTCACCAGGCTCTTTGGCATCTTGTAATAAATTACTAACTAATGGACAGAGCTAGAATTGCCACTCTATCCCCCACTACCACCACATACACACATTCATTCCCCACAGCATCATGCTTAGAAAAGCTACAGTGGGAGATTCCAATAATATAACTTCTGCTCCAAGTCTTCCTAACATCTGTCACATCTATTCTATACTGTGAATGGGATAAATGTGAAACATGGGAACTACTTCAGGCAGCAAAGAGCTGTATGTACAGAAAAAGCTCAGGATATGCTAATGGAATATGATTCCACGTCCCGAGAACTTCCACTTTCTTTCCTTCTTTCTTTTTGGAGACAAGCAAGTCTACAAGATATGCTTGAACATATGGACATAATGAAATAAGCCAAAAGGGTGGCTGAATGACAAAGTGGTCAGGACATCCATGCCCTCTATGGTTCCTTACCTCTCCCAAAGACAGACAGAAACAGAATCAGGCAAAATAGAGCAAGTGAGCTTAGTGCACACAAACTGTGGAAGTACAGAAATCAGCAATTCTGGGAACAGAACATGGGCTACCCTGATGCTGAATTTTGCTTGCCTTTTTTGTTTAGCACTGAACTATACCAAGACTGTGAGTTGAGGGCCAATCTGTCTTTGTGAAACGCGTTAGGTCACCAGCATTAAATCTACTTTATATTCACAGTTATACGGAAGATACAAATGCTGTGTAGGCTGACAATGGAAACTGTGACCAGAAGTCTGAAAAGGTGAAATATTAATCACAAAGAAATGGAGGCCAAGATTCCATGTTGAAAGTGACAGTGCAGATATTTTAGAGTTTTAGGTGTTTGATCAATTTCTGTAGCACTGTGGAGAGAATTGCTTGTTAGTATCACGGTATGAAATATAACATATTATAGCAACATCAGAGTTAAAGGTTGCCTTTCATCCTTAGAGAGATATTCTTGGAAGAAGGAATCATATGATTTAGCCCAAAGCAAGAAATAGTTTCATTTAGTTGCTTATGCTTTCCATGTCTCTATTTTTGTGATGAGGTGCTTTATTTCTTCTGAGCTGTAGGGCATATCCTCCAAACCATGAGAGTGAATAACTGCAGATTCAGTTGCTGAGGCAGCAATACTATGAAGAAAAATAGGATGATTGCTATAAAGAAATTATGCTCTTCCAAACATGCTCATTTGCCATCACGGAGTATTCTACAAGCTGTAGATATTCTTATTTCCACATGACACATTGGTCTGGTTCAGATAACCATATCTCATGCATACAGTCCCTTTGATCCTCCCTTCACACAAGCCATGACTGAACCAAGAAGAATCTAACTGCAGTTTCCAATTTTGTCTGAACCAGGAAACAACTGTCACCAGCTTTGGAACAAGCTAGGATATTAAACCAAGTTCCATGCTTTTCAGATGAAATGGGAAACTGGTTAATTAGAGACTTCCTCGCTTAATTCCATAAGGAGCATAGGGGCTGCATGCATGGGCAAAAGACTTAAAATGCATCTCCAGGATTTTGAAGGAAACCTAGCTGCAACCAAGTGTAGTCTGTATTATTCCCCAGTCTGTCTCAAATGGTGTTTGGGGAGTGGATAATAAATACCAGGCTTCCAAACTCTAGTGAAGCCAAGATTTCAAGACTAAGACTCTAGTTCCAATGTTCTCTCCAACAATTCTGTTCATGAACATATCTTTATAGATTAGAAGTTCTAATCATCAGCTTGACATATGCACATCTTAATATGAAAGATTAAAAGTAAAAGGATGATCAACATTACTTGTTCAGTGGCTAGACTAGGATCACAGAATCATAAAATAGTACACAGTAAGATGGTTGTTCAGCTGCATCTTGAATGCCTCAAGGTGGGAAGTGGTTCCATTGTCATACTGCTCTAACAGTCAGGAAGTTTTTCCTGATGTCCAGCCAATATCTGGCTTCCTGTAACTTGAGCCCATTACTCTGTGTGATAGATAACTATCACTCACAAATTTAGTTTTCAAGCTACAGACTTACTGCCAAAAATTGAACTGAACTTTAAAATAAACTAGGAACAACAGTTCCAAGATATATTTTAGTTCTCTGTGAACAGGTGGAAAGATCAGCTGCACCTGCCTTGTCAGCCGTTTGGTCCAGCTGCAAGATTTAAGACACAAGCACGGCTAATTACGTCTCGGTGAAATGAGTTATAATATATTCAGAGTTATTCCTTAAACAAAAGACACTTTAATTCTAAAATACTTCTCAGCTGAGAGATTTTGCACTAACATGGGTTTAATGGTATATATACTGCATTAGAAGAATATATAAACATCTACATGCAATTACAGACTATTATCTATTTTGAGAAAAACAAAATTGTAAATCAGTGCTGCTTCTAAACTTGCATGTGTTATCAAATACAAATTCAGAATTGTGGTATAATAGTTGGTAGGAACTGAATTTTAGTACCACACTGATAAAAAAAATAATTAAAAAATTGCACAATCATCACATGATTAAAATGGAAAAATCCCTAAACCTGTCAATGAATTTTCTTTGGCATGCAACCAAGATAAAGTAAAAAAATCACCATACTTCCAAGCTTATTTATTTATTTAAAACATTTGTATCCTGTCCTATATCACTAGGATTTCAGGGTGGCATACAGATAAAATCATGCAATATAAAACAATAAATATACCCAGCTAAAAACAAATTAAACCATTAATTTAAACCAGTGTATGCAGTTCTGGATCTGCTACAGTTCCTAGACTACCTTACTGCATGCAATGCATTTGTGCTAACTAAAGGTTAGTGAAACAAAGGAATATTTTATTGAAAGTTTTAATTACATACATAAACCCATCCCAATTTCCCTTCTCCCTCTACCCCCCTCCCCCAGTAAATTCATACAATTGATATCCTTCTCTGGAATGGTCCAAGTGGCATCTAGTCTATATACAGTTACAAGAAACACTATGTGTTTTTTCCCCATCTTCCTTGCCTCGTATTCACCAACTGCTCAAGACTGCTTGTGTGAGCATTTCTTTGATCCATCTGTCATGGCTAGGTGTGCATAGAATCCTAGTGCCTAAGAACCACACGTTTAGCACCTAAAACTGTTTATCATTCATTTATTTATTTATTTATGGCAATTATATACTGCTGAATATAATAAAATCTCTCAGTGGTTCACAATACTAAAAACACAGCATTAAAAGCACTTCCAAGTACAGTAAAAAATCAAGGACAAGTAAAATGGAGCAACCTGGGTGAACAAGTGTGTTTTCAGGAGGTGTTTAAAATATGTCACGTTTTCTGCCTCCCAAACTAACTGAAGAAGGTTGGCAGAGTCAATTTGGCTAGGGGTCAGGCATGGATACCCTGAAATTTGTAAGAGGAGTTGGGTATCATGGTAACCTCAGCCCAAAGGAGATCACTACTGGGCAGGTTCACATCAGGTGTTGTGCTCCCAAAGATCCACACCTCCAGCAAAGATTAGTGGTGCCCCAAATTTATCATGGCACAAATAAAAGGTGTAATTCACAGGACCGGAACAACAAGAACTTTATTTTAGATTGTTTTTAAGTATTACATGTATAACCCACCCTTCCTCCAAGGAGCTCAGAGCCACAAATGTTGTGACCCAGATCCAACACTGTAGTGGACTCTATAGTTTATAGTCAGAATCTGATCAGACCTGGTCCAGAAGGGCTTAGAGCTCAGATCAATAGTGAGAAGCCTGGGGGGCATGAATTTAGTTATGCCTAGTTACTTAAGTAATGGCAGGAGAAAGGTGAGGGGGATTATTTGGACCTATTCTCTCTATGGAATATCAGAATCAGTGTGAGCTTATATCTGTCATTTTTTTCAGATGAAAGAAGGTGGGAGTTAAGTTACTCCTGCCCAGCTATTCAACTTTGATAGTGCAGAAAGCTAACATCCTCTCCATGAGAACTTAACAAAGGAAGCAGGAGGGGTTTCGGAGGTATCACACCAGTTAAGTGTCAATTAAGGAGGGCAGAATGGAGATACCTGATTAGGACAAGGCTTCACTGATGGGCTAAAATCCCTTGTCAGTTAGTTGTTCAGGAGGAGAACTATTGCAACCACAGCTTCGCTTTTAAGCAGATGAACAGGTTGGGAGCCTTTGCCAGGAACATTAATCTCTTTATTTCCCCAAATCCTCTCTGCTAAGGACTTACTACCATCTGAAGCAGTCTTACATGGAGTCTTCATCTAATTTGGACCCATGTCTCTATGAACATTGTATTATTAAGAACTTGCCATGGAAGATATTGTTATACTTTTCATAGACCTTGAATTCTTGTTTGCTATGGATTATGTATGTTCAGCATCAATTATCTCAGAGCACATGATGACCTGAACTGATCCTGACTCTTAGACTTTTCTATGCCTGGACCCATGTAGCATAGAAAACAACAACGGGAAGGCTATTGTTGTCGAAATCTGTGCATGTGGGATTACTCAGGGCTTATTCTTGAACTTACATCTTGACTTTTGGATTTGATAGGCCTTGGCCCCCGTAGTACGAGGGTTCCAACAAAGATTTCAAGGGTGGACTAAATCTCTGCATGTGTAGATTTATTTAGGTCTTCTTCCAGAACTCTTGCCTTTTATTGCCTGGGATGGCTTAGGTCAGAAATCATTTGAGCCCTTGCCCTATATTCTGAAGTTATAATTATTAGCTTTTGAATTACATATAGAGCCTATAGTTAATTGCCATCAGTTATATGATTTCTGAAGAGTGTAACCATTAAATTTTTACTGTCAGATTTGCTACAATAAAAAGTCTCACTAATTTGGGATGGTCTGTGTCAGTATGCCAGAGAGCGTGCCTGAAGAATCAAGCCCATGACAATATACATGATGCCTCACTTCCTCCCACCCACCACCCACCCCACTACATTTTACAACCTCACAACCCTGTGAAGATAGGTTATTAGTTAATGACTAACACAAGGTCACACAGTAAAAAATTTTGCTGAGGCTATTTAAACCAGGATCTTCCCAGTCCTAGTTTATTCTACCTGGGTTAAGTTATACACTGAATAGATGCTCTTATCTGCTTTTTCAGTGAAGTACAAACATGTTTAGATTTAGGCATCTGAACAAGCAGCCTATAATGCACTTTTTTGCTTGATGAGAGAATCCAACGAGTTCCACTAAAAAGAGGGAGGGGGAACTGCACTAAGACCAAATTGCATTTCACTTATTTTTTTAGGGATAATAGAGCCATATGGAGGAAGATCAGGATCTTGACCATGGTGTGTCAGAACGGAAGGATTAACACTTTCTCTTTGTGCCACAATCCAGATGAAAATCACCCTCTGAACACTGCTATTTTATGAAGGAGGGAAGCTGCTAATGCATTCCTCCCCACTCGCTGCTATTTAGCCTTCCCAAAAATCCAGATAAGTGAAATGCAATCACGCCTTACAAATCATCCAGTTTCACTGTAAGAAGCAATGAAAACACAAATATTTAAATTCAGACACTGAATGAATTCTTAAAACCATGTAATATGAGAACTGAGGTAGACAAAGATTTCTTATGGAAGAAACTGTTATTTCATGTACCGATAAAAACCTGTGCTGGAAGTGCACACAGCCCAGTCATAGGATGTGTGCACAGCAGATTGTAAGGGCAGTATGTAATTCTAGAGTCAGCTGAAAGATTCTTTAACATGCCAACAAAGACCCAAAGGTACAACCTTCTATGTTGCTAGTATTGTGATTACAATAGTGCACCTCAGGTTAAGGACTATTCTTCCACCTCCAGAGAACTGAAACAAAACATGCCTTCTTGGATTACTACTGATAGACATGGTACAATTCAAGAGGAATCTTTGTTCCAAGGTAAGCAAAAACGTAGTTTTAGGGCACATGCACCTCTCTGAAAGACACTGACATACAAGTTTTAAATTACTCCACAGTATCCCTAACACATATTTTTAACCCAGTTTATATTTCATGTATGTGTAGAAAGCAGCATAGCACACAAAGTGTAGCTTCCAAAAGTACTGGGAAGACTGCAAGATCCTTTGCTCAGTACCATTAAAAAGCCTCCACCTAGCAAATGGGAAAGAACTACTGACTAAAATAAAGCTGGCATTAAAGATCAAAGCAAGTTTGTTAAAGGCAGACTAGTATTGCTCAGTGATCTTCCAGACAAATGTAGACATAATTAAAAGGCAGTACAGTTGCTTTATCCCCTCCCCAAGTTTCTTTTACAACTTTTATCATGTATTAACATGTAAGTATTTCAAAGACAGTAGTAAAGATAATGGGAGGGTAGGAAAAATGGGCAAGTGAGATATTGCCTTATGTACCTTGCCCCTTCATCTTTCTCTAATCCATTTACCTTAACCATAAAACTAAAAAAGAGAACAAAAGAACTGTAAAGGTTGCAGTATTGATTTTTTTGCTCAAATTCACTTTATCAGACCATCCTAGACAGATACTTATTCAAGCAACTAACATCCTCTTAGCATGTGGTTTTCCTATGCAATGTGTTCCATCATCCAACTATACATACTTCAGAAGCTTTTAAAATATTTAGATTAAAAGTTTTACCTTTAAGCTAATCCTGTCAAAGTCTTGGTGCTTTCACAATAAGTAGTCTGCCAGTCATGGATTGCAGCCTAAGGGCTTGCTAACCATTTGGGGAAACAGACTTCGCAAATTCTCAATATAAAGGAATTTAGGGTAGATTTAGTCTGGCATGAAATCGGAAACTTAGAAGAAGAAGAAGAAGAAGAAGAAGAAGAAGAAGAAGAAGAAGAAGAAAAGCAACTAACAGTTTTGTAGTTCTGAAGTTGTGACCAAACAATAAAGGAGCTTTGACTTAAAAGCGGTTATATTTTTAACTTTGCATTCACTAAGTTTGAGTATCCTTGTTGTTGTTATTGTACAGTAAAGGGGACTGTCATGTGGGAAGAGAACATACTTAAGGTAACATTATCATGTAAGGAGACAACATATAGGCTCAGTTTGCACATCACAATCCAGGGTTTTTTCTCTGACAAGCCAAAGTTTCTGATTTGAATGTCAAGACAAACATCCAGGGACAAAGGATTTAACCATTAAAGAACAAGGGCTTGCAGTGACATACAAAATGGGTAATAACCTCCCTCCTACCATTGAAGAACTTCTTATGAACCACACCTATCACCCGGCTCTGAACAGTCACTTGAGTTCTTGCAAGAGTTATGGCCCCGGTTCTTCTGGATATATGCTTCCAGAAGTTTTAACTGGGCTTATTTGAATCCTGTGCACAAGGTGGGGTGCACGTTAAATGATTTCAGTTGACATCATGGGGTGCCCTTCTAGATGGAGGTGACTTGGCAGTAGTGGTATTTGATCCTTTCACAAAAACATGTTCTACTAGAAAGTCAAAGTCTGCCACATTAATCAACATGCCTCTATTTCCCAGAACTCACCATGCAATCTACTCTCTAGTCATGCTAAGGGAGAATCAGAATGTATGCCATGATTCCCCGAGATCACAGAAAGAATGCACTACTGGTTATAACCAATATTTGGAAAGCTTTTTTGATAAAAGTCTTAGGAGGAAGGCCTTTTGGTTGCAGCCTCCTGCATGTTACCAGAACTCAGGCTACAGGTCACTGAACCTGGAGTTTAAGAGTTAATGTGTACCTGAACAAGGTGGGAGGGGATTGCTGGGATGTTTGTTTTTCCCTTTCCTGTCTCCTCCCTCTACTTCCTTCTTCTTGTTGTTCCCTGCCTCATGGGTTGCTGACCACATGGCTGAACTGAGTCATCCTACCCTAGGATGGAAAGTTACTTATTCTTAAAGTAAAGTTTCTTTCAAACCACCACTGGAGTGGTTCTTTTGTCGACATGCGTGGCTACTCACAGGGAGCTGATTTGGACTACAATACTGCACACCCCCATAATGCTTCTTAAGGATGTTCCTGAAGGCTAGACAACTTTCATAAAGAACTGCCAAGGAGGGGGCAGGAAAACTCTATTCAATGAGCAGAACTCCACTCATGGTTAAGATCCAACTCATACTCTAGGATACAAGCAGCATTATTTTTATTTATTTATTTATTACATTTCTATACCACCCAATAGCCGGAGTCTGGCTGGAAACCGGATTATATTTTTATGGCTTGGAGAACAAAGATTAGCTATGGGAGTGTTTATATGTAGCCAGAATTGTAGCATCTAACTTAAAAGAACTAAGATACTAACAGTTATCTGGAAAGAACAAATTATGTGGAACAAACAATAAGTTGTGCATAAAGAGAACTTCGGGTAATGGGCGGTATAAAAATGTAATCTATATAAATAAAAATGAAAAAGACCGTTCGTTACTGTCATTATATCTCCGAAAGTTCTTCACCGATTGCTTTGAAATTTTGACACAGCGTTGCGTTCGAATACGCGAGCGTTGTTATGTAACTATGTTCTCTATGGGGTCAAAGGTTTGTCTTAAAATCGAAGAAATAGGCCTCCTCAAAACCAGTCCTGCTGATCATTGTGACATCACCAACCAGTAGGCCAATCCGCTGCCTCTGCCTCCTCTCCTATTTGCATGTACTCTCGCAATTGGCTGAGTGAATATAGATGTCACACCTGTGACAGTTACACGTTCTGAAGAAAGGTAACTGCCAGGAGTTTCCAGTAACCTCCTCACCGTAAAAACATGCTTTTATATCTCCGAAAGTTCTTCACCGATTGCTTTGAAATTTTGACACAGCGTTGCATTCGAATACACGAGCGTTGTTATGTAACTATGTTCTCTATGGGGTCAAAAGTTTGTCTTAAAATCAAAGAAATAGGCCTCCTCAAAACAGTCCTGCTGATCATTGTGACACCGCCAACCAGTAGGCCAATCCACTGCCTCTGCCTCCTCTCCTATTTGCATATTCTCTCGCAATTGGTTGAATGAATATAGATGTCACACCTGTGACAGTTACACGTTCAGAAGAAAGGTAACTGCCAGGAGTTTCCAGTAACCTCCTCACCGTAAAAACATGCTTTTATATCTCCGAAAGTTCTTCACCGATTGCTTTGAAATTTTGACACAGCGTTGCGTTCGAATACGCGAGCGTTGTTATGTAACTATGTTCTCTATGGGGTCAAAGGTTTGTCTTAAAATCAAAGAAATAGGCCTCCTCAAAACCAGTCCTGCTGATCATTGTGACATCACCAACCAGTAAGCCAATCCACTGCCTCTGCCTCCTCTCCTATTTGCATGTTCTCTCCTATTTGCTCTTATAGGTCATTGTGACATCGCCAACCAGTAGACCAATCCACTGCCTCTGCCTTCTCTCCTATTTGCATGTTCTCTCCTATTTGCTCTTATAAGTCATTGTGACATCGCCAACCAGTAGGCCAATCCACTGCCTCTGCCTTCTCTCCTATTTGCTCTTATAAGTCATTGTGATATCGCCAACCAGTAGGCCAATCCACTGCCTCTGCCTCCTCTCCTATTTGCATATTCTCTCACAATTGGCTGAGTGAATATAGATGTCACACCTGTGACAGTTGCACGTTCTGAAGAAAGGTAACTGCCAGGAGTTTCCACTAACCTCCTCACCGTAAAAACATCCTTTTTTAAAAACCAAACAGTAGGCCAATCCACTGCCTCTGCCTCCTCTCCTATTTGCATGTTCTCTCCTATTTGCTCTTATAGGTCATAGAAGCAACAATCTTGACAGGACCTTTCAAAGGTGAAGATGTCCTCATTCCTCGCATTCCTATGATTCCAACAGATATGCCATTTCAATTTAAGAGATTGCAATTCCCAATTCGATTGGCGTTTGCAATCACCATCAACAAAGCTCAGGGCCAATTTTTAGAATTGTGCGGTTTAGATCTAGACACAGATTGCTTCTCACATGGACAATTATATGTTGCGTGTTCTAGAGTCGGCAAACCAGACAATCTCTATATCTACACAGACAATGGAACAACTAAAAATATTGTATATCCACAAGCATTGTGAAATTTAACATATTAGAAACATCCGCTTTGTCTTTTCTTTCTTTTCAATTTAACCAGACTGAGCCACAGCAACGCGTGGCAGGGTACAGCTAGTAAATAAATAAATATAAATAAATAAATAACATTGTTGCATGGCAACAGGAATCTACTGTAGGGAAGTACACAACCTTTTACAATTTGCGAAATTAGTTATTTCTGAAAAACGCAAACTCAAGCAGTAAAAGACACCACTTTTCATAGGCAGCACTTAAAAACCTAAGTCTTGATAAAGGCAGCAACAAATCTGAACAGCTGCTTACACACTGCCAGAACTCCCTACTCAGGACTCTTTGACCCTGCCCCATGTGCCCCAAACTGTCAACTTTTCAGTACGTTCAGAAACTCTGCCCTACCTACCTGAACATTGTCCCAACTGGAAATAATTCTAAAAAATAACTAATACGCCCGACATAGAACATGCTGGGTAGGGGAATAAAATTTTCAGAAGTTTTCAAGCCATAGGGGAAAAAATGTTTAAAAATAAATAGAAATTTGGGTAAATTGTAATTTATGCAATACTTTTCTTTTCAAATCAAAACTTCCTTTACTACTTTAAGATAAACTGCATTGTATACAGTCTAATCCTATGGATGCCTACTCAGAAATAATTCCCATTGAGTTTAATGGAGTTTACTCAAAGGGAGTTTGTTCTTGGAGAAGAGTCTGCTTATAAGCAAGGAAAAGTGCAAGCTAGCTTCAATTTGGGCTCAGGTTAGGCTCAGTCTCTAGGCCTTAGAGCAGTTCATTAATTAAAAGAAGTTTAAGAGTTCAGCTTATCATTTAGTTTTAAAGTAACTCAGAAAAAAGTTCTGGCTCTTGCAAGCCACATCCCTCCCAATCGCCTACCCTTTGTCTGTTGTCCCCGCCAACAATCTGTTGAATAGAGGATAGGTCTCCCATTCAGTATTTATAATAGTTTTCCTTCCAAAATAGAAATCACCATTCCCTGGGGGATGGGGGGCAACTGACCTACATTACCAGCCACTGAAATCTAGTGCAGATCAGGCATTCACACAGAGCCTCCCTTGCTTTTCAAAGGAGGCCCTCCAATTAGATTCAATTCAGCAGCACTTGGGCCTATCTATATAGGGAGGGCATGCTTGTGAGGAAGCCGGCTCTCTGAGCACGAGGAACCCCAGTGACAAAACATCTCAGCCCCAGTGACAAAGTGTCATCAAACAATTGAGTTAAGCAACTGTGCAAGTTTAGCAACAAAATGAGGAAGCCAAGGCCATCAACTCTTCCCACACTACTCACAATAAGTAATTGTATATAAAGAACTATAAAAATTACCACGTTCTCCTAGTAACAACTAAGTTTTCCAGGTAAAACACCCCCCCACAAAAAGCCAGTTATGAAAGTAGAAAGCCAGCAGGGGTGCGGGGGGCTATCTAGTGTATTGCACTGAATGCCACATGTATGCTTATCAGCCTGCTAGACAGAAGTCATGGGGGTGTGTCAGTGTAATGAGCACCTGACTCTCAGGGAACATGGTTGTTCTCTTGAGGCCAAGGTTGCTGACTTGGAGAAGCTAAGGGAGGCAGAGATGTTGGTGGATGAGACCATCAGGGACCTATTAACCATGTCCCACTCCAGGATGAGAGCTCCTCTGCTGTCATGGGGAATGCAGGTCTCAGGGAAGAAGGGCATTATTCTGAGGAAGAGGGAAATGATCCCTTAGAACAGTGGTTCCCAATTAGCGAAGTACTGCAGACCCCTTGTTTTTCAAATGCCAAGCCATGGATCCCCTACTTTTGAAAAAATTGTTATCTCTATGGTAGTTACCTGTGCGAAGCAATTTTTTGGAGAAAATAAGGGGTAGCCCCTAATAAGCAAAGGATTTTAGGTATACTAAAAAAAAACAGACCATAAAATTTGTGATATTTGTGATATTACCACGCAAAATGACAATGATTTAGTTAGGAATATAAAGACGAATTTAATTTTACTAACGTCTAGTTTACAATAGAACAAATTATGACATGTCTAGCAGCTACTAAACCTAACTGTGATGGAGAAATCATGCCTCTTTTTGTCCCGAACAATCCCTTCCACATCCAGTTCAGTATTTCCTACTTTTAATCTCAAATTAAGAGCCGATTTCTATGCTTGTTCTTCATATAACAAAATGTTGAAAATGTTTGTTCACAAAGATATGTGGAACAAAAGGGAACTAGATGTTTCAAAGCTTTTTCACCTAACTTCTTATAATCAGGAAAAACCATCACCCAGAATTGGTCCAGTCTATATTCCTTGAAAAATGACTTCAGTGAACCATCACAAGTCACGTCAACAAGTGCATCTTGCTCTTCCGCAGATAGAATTATTAGTTGTACATCACCACATTCAAAAGGATTCCTTATCCATGAGTTTTCAGGATTAGGTGCAGGTAAGTAATCTCTGAAGCTAGTTGCTAAATCACGCAGGTGCTCAGTGATGTTATATTTTATTCTGGTAGGATTTCGTCATCAGTGGACTCCAGAAATGAATGGTGAATATGTGAATGGTGCCGCGGACCCCCTGGGGTCCACGGACCACCAATTGGGAACCACTGCCTTAAAAGAGACCCATTCCTCAGAAGACAAGCAAATATTATCTTGTGCCGAGGATATCCCTCCAGGTGGGGTGGGGTTCTGGTAGTGGAAGATTCAATTATTAGACAGATAGACAACTGGTTTTATGATGGGTGTGGAGACCGCATAGTGTATTTCCTGCCTGGTGCTAAGGTTGTGGATATCATGCACCGTCTAGATAGCATAGTAGGTAGTGCTGGGGTGGACTGAGTGGTCATAACCCACACTGTTACCAATGATGTAGGGAAATGTAGTTGTGAGGTCCTGCAAGCCAAATTTAGTTTGCTAGATAGGAGGTTGAAATTCAGAACCACCAAGGTGGCTTTCTCTGAAATGCTACTTGTTTCATGCGCAGTTCTAGCTCAACAGGCGAAGCTGAGGAGTCTTAATGTGTGGATGAGACTTTGGTGCAAGGAATATGGTTTAGATTTGTTAGGCACTGGGGAACATTTTGAGACAAGCCAGGCCTGTGCAAGAGGGACAGCTTCTCCTTAAACCAAAATGAAACCAGACTGCTGCTGCTAAACATAAAAAGGGTGGCAGAGCAGCTTTTAAACTAAACCCTGTGGGAAAGTTGACAGGAGCTTAGAAGCATCCAGTTTGGGTTAAATCATTACAAGGGGAAGAAAAATGATGGTATTTTTGATTGCCCAAAAATAGAAGGGGAAGAAATAGGCCATGAGTACATGGTAGAATGTGAGGCCTAAGTGCCATTGCAAAAGATGCACAGGCATCTGGGGAGGGACACCGTATAGATGTTTCTTTGCAAATGTTAGAAGCCTCCAAACTAAAATGGGGAATGCTTGATTTGAAATGAGAATCGAGATATTGTGGGAATTACAAAAACCTGGTGGAATGAAACAAAACAGTGGGATACAGTCAACTCTGGATATAAAATCTACAGGAAGAACAGGAAGGGACGTATTGGGGGAGGTGTTGCTCTGTACCTCAAAGAGGGCAGTGTCGAGCAGACCAGAACACCTAAAAGGGTTAGGTTCTTCCACAGCAGCTCTGTGGGTGACAATACCTGGCTTCAAAACTAATTTAGTGTATGAACATGCTACTGTCCCCTAGATCAGAATGCTCAGGGTGATCTTGAGATGGAAAACTTAATCAGGGAAGCCTTCGAACGAGGAAGTGCTGTAATAATGGGTGACTTAAATTACTCCCACATTGACTGGGAGTAATTGAAATACATTTTCTAGTCATGAAAAAGAGGTTAAATTTCTTGATGCCCTAAACAACTTGTCCTAGAACAATTGGTAATGGAACCAACTGGAGAGGAGGCGACCCTGGATTTAATCCTAAATGGTGTTGCCCAGGACCTAGTATGAGATGTAAATGCTGTTGAGCTAATTTGAAACAGTGACCACAGTGCTAACAGATTTAATTCACATTTAAGTGGAAAATTGCTCAGGAAGTCCAACACAGTCACATTTGACTTCAAAAGAGGAAACTTCTCTAAAATGAAGGAACTGGTGAAAAGGAATTTGACAGGGGGAGTCAAGAGGATTAAATCCCTTCAAAATGTTTGGAGATTACTCAAATCCACAATAACAGAAGTTCAGCTAAAATGTATCTCACAGAATAGGAAAAGTAGCACCAAATCCTAGTAGCTGTCAACTGTCGCTGGAGAGGCCACCAGTGAGGGAGGAAGCAGCAGCCAGGCACCTCTTCACCATGCCTGGGTCCAGCTCCAGCTGAGAGCCCCCTCCTCCTGCTACCAACTGTCTCTGGAGAGGCCACCAGTGAGGGAGGAAGCAGCAGCCAGGCACCTCTCCACCGTGCCTGGGTCCAGCTCCAGCTGAGAGCCCCCTCCCTCCTGCTACCAACTGTCTCTGGAGAGGCCACCAGTGAGGGAGGAAGCAGCAGCCAGGCACCTCTTCACCATGCCTGGGTCCAGCTCCAGCTGAGAGCCCCCTCCCTCCTGCTACCAACTGTCTCTGGAGAGGCCACCAGTGAGGGAGGAAGCAGCAGCCAGGCACCTCTCCACCGTGCCTGGGTCCAGCTCCAGCTGAGAGCCCCCTCCCTCCTGCTGTCAACTGCAACTGCTGAACTTTACAACTAAGATTATAGTGCCTGAATTTGCTTTCCTTTCCCCCCTCCTCCTCCTCCCTCCCAATCCCCTTTCCTTTTGTGTCATGTCTTTTAGATTGTAAGCCTGTGGGCAGGGACTGTCAAGAAATACTTTTGTAAGCCGCCGTGAGAGCCTTTTTTGGCTGAATGGCGGCATAAAAATCCTTAAATAAATAAATAAATAAATAAATAAATAAATAAATCCAAGAGGTCACCAACATCAAAAACTCCTGAGCAAGCTTAGCAATCATGGAATAAGAGGAGAGGTCCTCTCATAGATCTGTAACTGATTAAAAAACAGAAAGCAAGGAGTAGGAATAGTCAATTCTCCCAATGGAGGGAAGTAAATAGTGAGTTCCCACAGGGGTCTATATTGGGACCAATGCATTTCAACTTGTTCATAAATGATCTGGTATTAGGAGTGAGCAAAGAAGTGGCCAGGTTTGCCGATGACAAAACAAAAAGTAATTGTGAAGAGCTCCAGAAGGATCTCTCCAAACTGGGAGAATGGCAAATGCAGTTCAATGTAAGCAAGCGCAAAGTGATACACGTTGGGGCAAAAAATCCCAACTTAAGTATTTATTTATTTTTTTAGATTTGTCTTAATTGTGAATGTCAACAAAACAGAACAGAAAATACATCACGAAAATGAAAGAAAAAACAACAAGCATACATTACATACATAGGATAACCTAATGGGATCTGAGCTAGCGGTGACCAACCAAGAAAGAGATCTTGTAGTTGTGGTGAACAGTTCGATGAAAGTGTCAATCCCGTGTATGACTGCTGTTAAAAAGGCAAACTTCATATTAGGCATAATTAGAAGAGGAATTAAGAATAAAACTGCCAGCATCATACTGCCTTTATATAAATCTATGGAGCTACCACACTTATACAGTTCTGGTCACCATACTTATGAAAAGATATTGTAGAACTGGAAAAGGTGCAGAAAAGAGCAACTAAAATGATCAACGGGGTGGAGCATCAAGGGGCTGGAGGGAAGGTTGTAACAGCTGGGACTGTTTAGCTTGGAAAAAAGAAGGCTAAGAGGAGACATGATAGAAGTGTACATAATGATGCACGGTGTGGAGAATGTAGATAGGGAGACATTTTATCCCTCTTTCATAATACTAGAACCTAGAGTCATCTCATGAAGCTTACTGGTGAGAGATTCAGGGCAGATAAAAGGAAGTACTTCTTCACAAAGCAAATAAGTTAAACTATGGAAATTGCTACCACAAAATGTAGTGATGGCCACCAAGTTGGATGACTTTAAAAGGGGGTTAGATAAATTCCTAAAGAAGATCATCAATGGCTACTAGTCCTTATTGCTATGTGCTACCTCCAGTAGCACTGTACACCAGTTGCTGGGGAACATGGGTGGGAAGGTGCTACTGCACTCGAGTACAAATTGTAGGTTCGGTCAACAGCTGATTGGCCACTGTATGAACAGAATACTTGACTAGGTGGGCCCTTGGTCTGATCCAGCAGGATTAGAATATAAATTTACATTGCTTTAAATTAACACTGGAGAGAATGAATTTGGTATAGTGGTTAGAGTGTTGTACTGGGAGCCGGAAGATACAGGTTCTAGTCCCCACTTGGCCATGACTCTCAGCCTAACCTACCTCACAGGGTTTTTGTAGTGAAGATAAAATGGATAGGAGGACCAGGTAAGCTGCCTTGGGTTCCTTGAAATAGGATAAAAGGCAGGTATAAATATAGTAATAATTTTAGAAATTGCTAAAGTATAACTATCTTAGCTTTATTCAAACTGTTGCAAAAACTTCCAATATTAGAGAAAGAGAGAGAGAAGAAAAGAGAAAACAACAAGCTAGCTATTGCAAACACCCTAATTTTTTGCAAATTAAGGAAATGGGGAAAGTTAAGTTGAAAATAGAAACCATAAGTATTATAATAAAAGTTACATTTTTATTATCTGAACTTAGAAACAGCCCCTTTTCCTTACTGCCAGCATTATGCAGAGATAGAACAATACAAGAACTTGTAACATCAGACATGGAGGAAAACATTAGAGAAAAATCATGGAGAAAAACACTGATCCACATGCATTACAAAAAGATAGCAAACAAAGCTTCTTTTGACAGTTAGCCATCTCCAGAAAAGTTGTTTATATTTCTATTTGGTGCAGATTAGGTTTAGCATGTGTAAATATTAAAGGTTCAGTAAACAATGCACTAAAAGCATCATTCTAGACAAAACTTTTAGAAAACTACACATCTTCTTGACCAGTTCTATAAAAGTTTATTTCAGTAGTTTAAAATACTATAAGAAAAAGGAGTTTAAAATACGATATAAGTGGAAGGATAGATTTTAATCTCTGAAACTGGATGCATAACCATTTAGCTAGACCCACCTTCTCTTTGAATGCCCTTAAAGACAACTTGGAAGTTGCAGCTAGTGCAAAATGTAACAGCTAGACTGCTCACCAGAACATCTTATAAAGACCACATAACACCAGTCTTAAAAGAATTGCATTGGCTGCCAATACACTTCTGGTCGGAATTCAAAGTCTTGGCAATGACATTCAAAACCCTAAATGGCTTGGGGGAGTGCCTCTCCCTATATATGCCTGCTCAAGATTTGAGATCTGTTGGAGAAGCCCTCCTCTACATCACACCAACTCAAGGCATACATTATGGTGGGACATGGGAGAGGGCTTTCTCTGTTGTGGTGCCCTGTTCGTGGAATATCCTCCCCTTGGAGGCCCGACTTGCACCAACACTGGCTTCATTTCAGCGCCAAGTTAAAACATGGCTTTTTACCAAAGGTTTCAAGGGCTAATTCCCCATGGTTACACATAGTTTTAATTGATTTTAATTGTTTTATTGCTTTTAAAAATCTACTGGTTTTAATTTGTTAACAATTTAATACATTTTTAGCTGTGTAAGTTATTTATATTTATATTGTTCTGATTTTATCTGTATGCCGCCCTGAGATCCCAATGATAATAGGTTGGGATACAAATGTTTTAATAAATAAAATAAATAAATCCTGGCTTTGTCAGAAATACCTTTAAGTCAATAATGGTGACATATCTATCATATTAGAAATTTGATTTCACCTTCAGAAATTAAATTAACCTCAAAATTATTTCCAAAGGGGTAGCCATGTTAGTCTGTTGCAGGAAAAATTAAGAGTCTATTGACACCTTAAAGATAAACGAATTTATTATGGCATATGTTTTCCTGGCCCGGAGTCCATTTTCTCAGATCTCCTGCAGGTTGAATTGGAATATAGATATTTTTATCACACTACATGTGTTAATAACGTACCAATGCCAAGATGTTTGTGTTATCAGCAACTGTTGTGTGAAAAGCCACTGTTAATAACATAATTGTCAGTCTGTATTTTTTGCATTACATTTCCCTCTAACTTCAGTTTTCTCCTTCCAGCTTACCCACGACAACCAAGGCCACATCTAGACCTAAGGTTTATCCTGGGATCATCCAGGGTTCGCCCCTGCCTGAGCACTGGATCCCCTGTGTGTCACCTAGATGAACAGGTTTGACCCCTGGATGATCCAGGGATAAACCTTAGGTCTAGCTGTGGCCCAAGTGTATGTGTATGTATAGTGCTCAGGATACCACTTTATACATCTGATGAAGTGGACTCTTGGCTACTAAACATTATGCCAGGGGTGGGGAACTCAACTGGGGAAGCCAGATGACCCCCACCCAGCCCTTTGTAGACCAAATGAACTTAGGGGGCATGGCCCCACCTTATTTGGTTTTCTACACCAAACCAGGTGGATCATCCACTCTACAACTGCACGCTGGCCACCCCCTCAGTGCTCAGAGGCGCCCCCAGCTGGGGAGACTTCATTTCATTTATTACATTTTTATACTGCGTGTCACCCATGCAGTGTCCTTCAAAATGGTGAACCGCCCAGAGAGCTTCGGCTATTGGGCGGTATAAAAATGTAATAAATAAATAAATAAATAAATAAAATGGGTGGAAGGTGTCACATGAACAGACTTGGGCAGCGCTGGGAGGAGCAGCTCCTCCCAGCACTAGCCAGGTTCTCCACCTGCATTCTCCACTGTTATCTACCATCTGTGATCAGTGGAGATTCCTTCAGGAGATGAGGCTTGGAAGGCAAGTCCCTCCCACTGGAGGAATTCATGAAGTCTCCACAGGTCAGAGGTTTCCTCCCATGAGTTACATCGTAATATATTTGTTAGTCTTTAAGGTGCCTTAAGACTTATTATTCTAACCTTAAAACAGGCAGTCAAATCTTAAGTTTAGGGGAAGGGTATCATATAGGATAATGAATTCCTCAATATATATTGGACTGAAGAAATTTAAGACCAGGGTGGCTAGATTTAAATCAAGGCAATTTAAATAAGCAAAAAAAAAAAGTTTGGTTTAAATCAAATTTCCCACTGAAACATTTTTATATATTTCCTAAACAATGGTGTAAATTAACAAGGTCAGTGGTCAGATTTGCAACTAAATAGAGTATTATTTATACTGTTTCATTTTTACAAGCAGCCTTTGTATCTCTTTAACTGGATTCTGATATCACAATAACCCACAATGGGTTAAATAAGCCATGATAGCTTTTTTAACCCATTGGTTATTGTGTCATCTGTTGGGAGGTGGGTTTTTTTTAACCCACAATGGTTTATTTGAACAAAATAACCCACTCTGATAACCCGCGGTCTGTGGAGTGGGTTATTTAACCTAAGTTATTGTGTTGTGTGGCTGTCACAGTGGGTTATTTTTGCCTTGTGTGTATTCGTGCCAGGGTGTGCTGTGTATGAAATTTTGTCCCGCTCCTGCAAACTTCCATAGAATTATAGCCACCACCCTGTTTTTTGGTGAAAAGGTGCTTTCGCTCTCAAGGCTTTGTCAGGGTGCAGCGTTTTCAATGGGCTCCACGTGCATCCTTGCTAGGGTAGGCTGTGTATGAAGTTTGGTCCTAATCCTGCATAGTTCCAGCACTTTAAAGCCACCACTCCCTTGTCACGGCGATGCTGGAAGCCCAGAATTAACCTCTCCCCTCTCATTGGGATACTGTAGATGGTTAAAACAGGCTGTATGTTATCAATGGGTGAAACAACGCCACTGTTAGGGCAAGAGGACTGCAGCAGGACAAGGGGCGGGAGGGATGACTCAGATCATGCACAATAGCTTATTTATCTGATTGTGAGTTTCAAAATAAGCTACAGTGAGAAGCTTATTAACCTATCATGGCTCAGTGATGCTCCAACGCAGCCTCTGTCTCATTGTATATATTTTGTATGCTTTCCTCACTAGCTATAAAGGGAACCCAGCACCCATGACAGATGGAATTTAACAGCAGAATCCTATACATATCTCCTCAGAAACAAGTTCCAATGAATTCAATAGGGCTTACTCCCAAGTAAGTAGATTTGGGATTGCAGCGTTAGCACGAGAATACATGGAAGATACACACTGGACAATTTTGTCTTCTCTTTTTGTTTCCAGTGTTGCTCCTTTTGGCTTCACTTTGCCTAGCCTTGCCCTCACAAAAAACATAGCAGTAAACAAAAAACAAAAGGCCCATGACTGAATTTGATAGTTATTTTCTGGAAAAATCCAAAAAAATTTTTTTAAAGACCCAGTGTTTTGGATTTTTTAAAGGATCAATTTTTATCCACACTGTCATATTGTCTTTCAGTCTTAACCAAGCCCTCTGCCTTTCTTTCCCCAACTCCACCACCCCACAAGCACAGAACAATCGTATCTAAGCTCTATCTCTTAGTATGTGACTTTAGTCAGAGAAACTGAAAGCTGGTAAATTTCAATGAGCAAGAACCAATAGTTAGGCGGATCTGAGTCCTTTTCATGAGAAAAAAACTGAAATTAATGTTCAGACGTGACTGAGAAGTAACTTCATTTTTATGTGACTATTTTTATGTCTGTTGAGCTGAATGCGGTTTTTATTCTGTTATCGTTGTGTTTAATTGTTTTAATGTATATGCTTATTGTTGTTTTTTATTAGTGATTTTTAGCCGCTTTGAGAGTGCCATTTTTGGTAGACAGGTGGGGTTCAAATCAAATAAACTGATAAATAACCTGCCCCACTTTTGTTCAACAGTACAGCAACAGCCTAAGCCCAGGGCAGAGAGTTGCAGTAATCTATTGTGAATCTATGTGTCCTGTCTAGTAATCTCCAAATTTTGAGTGGTATCTGATGGTGTGCTTCCAGGACAAGATTAGGATTCTGTTGGTGCATGACCCATGCCTCTGCCCAACAAGCAAATTCCACACTTTAACTATGCATTGTATTTCTTTGAGTATGTCCTGATTTTCCCACTATTTAATATCACTGGATGATTCCGTGATCTAGTACAAGTGAGGGAGAAGAACCTCTCCCTATCTACTCTCTCCACACCATGCATAACGTATATACCTCTAACGTGCTTAACCCTCACTTACCATTTTTCTAGCCTAAATAGCTGCGAACATGATAAACCTTCCTCATAAGGAAGTTGCTCTAGCCCCATGATAATTTTGGTTGCACTTTTTTGCACCCTCTGCAGTTCTACAATATCCTTTTAGAAGTGACCAGAACTGTATACTGTATTACAGTATTCCAAGTAAGGCCACACCATTTTATTTTTTATTCCTTTTCTAATGATGCCAAACATGTAACTTGCCTTTTACAACAGACACTAATTCCATCAAGTTATCCACTACAACCCCAAGATACTTTTCCTGATCAGTCACTTTAGGAGTTCTTCCCTGACCCTTTTTGTTTTAACCACCCTAAATAATTGGGTGTCATTAGCAAACCCGACCAGCTTACTGCTCACCTCTAACTCTAGATAATTTATGAAAAAGCACTGATCCCAATGCAGATGTTTGGAGGAAACCATTCATTATATCCTCCCAGTCCAATAAGTGTCCATCTATTTCTACTCTCTGCTTCCTGTTCTTTAACCATTTAAAGATCCTTAAAAGGACCGTCCTCTTATCCCATGACTGCTAGGTTTGCTTAGAAGCCTTTGATGAAGAATTCTGGTGAGGAATTCTGTAAAACACCTTTTGAAAGTCTAAGTACCAATTTCTACTAGATCATCCTTATTCACATGCTTACTGACCTATTCAAAGAACTCTAAAATGTTAGCAAGCCAGAACTTACCTTTGCAGAAGTCATATTGATTCTTCCCCAGCGAGTCTTGTCCTTCTATATCAGTGGTGGGCAACAAAAGGTGAAAATCAAACAAAGCCCGTTTGTCCAGTACTTCCAAGAACTCCTGCAAGCATATCTGAACATGATACCCAGCTTCACTCATCCTTTACCTTTCCCATGCAGGGAAGGAAAAGGACAAGCAAAGCCCACTTGTCTGATGCTTTCATGAGTTTCTATAAGTGCTGGAAGGTTGGGCAGCTGACACTTTCCCAATCCCCTTATCTCCAATTTGCGATTGGAGGAGTTTGAGAAAAGGAAAACCCAACAGAGGGAGCCCAAGCCTCTGTTAGCTGGCTGGCTAATTATACCTGAGATTGCTCACATATGTTCTATATGAATAATAATCTTCAATGATGCTTCCCATCAATTTACATGGAACATTAAGCTAACTGATCTGTAATTTCCTGGATCTCCTTTGGATCCCCTAAAAAATAGATTGGTCTCTGAACCAAAGGAGTACATATTTTTGTTAGAATATCAGCAATTTCACATTTGAGTTCTTACAATGTCACTCATAAAATGTCACTCTTCAAACAACAGGTTGAGATTGCTTACAGATTCTTACATTAAATATGCTTGGTAACAGGTATGCCTTCAGACTAGATCTTCCTAAATACCACTCCAACAAATTCCTCATAAACAGGAATAGATACTGTACATCAGTTTTTCTCTGCCTCCAGCTCTTCCTGCATCAAGCTACTAGGATGATTTAGATGTTATAAGGACTACTTGCAGATGTTCTGTCAGACAGAAAATAGGAACCTAAAATTTATCAGGTACAACTTAGTCTACTCATAAAATTATTGTGTTTGGTATATTAGAATCAAATAATAGTTTATTCAGACAATAATTATAAATTTACTGAGTTCACTTTTAAATGGTTTTTATTGTAATGATACCTTTATGAGCAAAATATATTATCCATAATACATGTTATGGGCCCAAAGTGACATTCAATCTCTTAAAGTCACTAAAAAAAATACTGCATATTCTTCCTTTTTACCCCAAAAAATCCTTTTTCTGGCTTAAAAACTTCCAGAAATTGTACATCTACTGCACACTGATTTTCCTTCCTTTGAAACAGAATTACTAATTTCTCTTCAATTCCATTTCAAGGTGCTTTTGGAAATATTGGAAGATGCTTAGAGACCAGAATCCTAAAATAGGAACTGGATTGTGGTTTGTGAAATCTTGTCTGTATTACAAGACAGCTTGACAACATATGCTTTACTCTCTTCCAAAATATATTGCATTCAAAGAAATAAGCAGATTTTTAAAGATTTTTTTTTAAAAATCAGTCAGATTAAGGCTAATGTAGATTACAGTAGATATCAAAACTTCAGATAGTTATGAGAATATATATCCTCAAGAGCCTTTGCCTATTTGCCAGTTAACAGAACATTAATATTTCCCAGTTAATGGAATATTAATATTTTGCTTACTAGAGCTAGTTGCCCACAGGTGGGCTGATTAAAAGTGCACTGATTTTAAATCACTCGGTTTAAACCATGGTTTATAATCACCCCACCTTCCAAACAGAGAGGAATTTAAATCAAGTTTCCCATCCTATAATTCATATATTTTCTGAATAAGAGTGTAGACTAACTAGATGCTTGCTATAATATTAAGTATTCTGGTTTACAACTAAATAAAGTATTTATACTGAGAATAATCTCCCCAAAATCAACCCATGTGCTTTTTGCACTATACAGTTATATCTTTCAAGGGACAGAAGGTGGAGCAATTGTGAATTTATCAGTTTTTTGTTTGGCTACTCAAATGTATATTTATTTGAGGGGGTTATACTCTGCTCCATGATTCTGGATACTGTTTTAAGCACTTTTTCCCCACTGCCCCTTAACATATGTTCATGCCCATGCAGACACTTTTAAAAACATTCATTTTTGCATAAGTTCAGAACAGCAAGACTACGTTTAATTATTCAGTCTGTGTTATTACCCATATACTGCTATAAAACACATGCTATGTTTCAACTCATATTTCACACAAAACCATGGTTTGTGTTAACTACAGTTAGAAACCAAAGCCTCATTTGAGTGAGCTAAAAAATAATTAGACTAAACCTGTTTTAAAGCTGCTTCCCTGGTTTTTCTGTCTTCTCATTTCCTTGATACAGCAGTATTTGGAAATAGCAGAACGACCCTAACTATAATTTATAAGTTCAAACATTATGCCAAGCCACCACTGGCATGTCCTCTTCAAACCATGTTTTCAGGTTCGAGCTTGCTGGTCCACTGCATATCTATTTTAGATATGAAGTGGTATATAAGTATTGTAAATAAATCAATCATACTAAATATTAAATTAAACTTCATTAATCATGGTTTGGCCTTATGTCTGACCAGAGTCATAGGTTTGGCCTCAAGGTCTACGAGTTTTAGCTGGCCTTGGTTACCAGCCAAAATTGAAGTCACCAGGTTTACCCCTATCCCTCCCACAGCAACAGCAGCAAAGAAAGCTCCTTTGCACCCCACCCCGCTTCCTGCATGAAGGGTGACACAGAGCAAGACAGCTTTAACCACTGCTGTGTGGAAGTGCCCAATGCCTCCATGCAGCAGTAAAGGAAGCCTTCCTCCTGCCTCCCTTTCCTGCTCCAGAGTTGGGGGTTTGCAAGTTTGATTCTACATAGTGGAGATACTCCAGGTGCCTCAGCCATGCAATTGCCAAAACAACCTCCTATCCTGCCTCCTAAGCTTGGAGCTGAGGAAGATGAAGGTGTCATCAAGCAATTGCTGGATAATCCCTGCCAACCTCTGAAGCTTCAAGGTTATTCTTAATACGCACTAAAGAATGGTAGCCCAATCATCAGAGCAATGAAAATTGTCAGAGCCTGCTTGGTTCAGACATCACACCATTACATCTGAACTAACAAATTATAAAATTTGAATTTGCCTGGTAACCAGGACTGCAAACCAGGATTTGATCCTGGGGTGGTCACTCATGTAGTGACAAAACCATGGCTTGGTTTTATGTCTGACAGAAGGTCAACTTCACAAAAGCTTGGATTTGCAGTTTCACAGTCTCTTAACAAAGTAACATCCTCTCCTAAAGAGGGTCAATAGTTCATTGGTAAATTGTTTGTCATGTAGAAAGTCTCAATTCAATCTACATCATCTTGACTTAGAAGGATCTCAGAGAGCTTGGCTGAAAAAGACATCGGCCTCAGGCCTTATAGAACCACTGTCAGACAAAGTAGGCAGTACTAATATGGGTGGACTAAACTGTTTCCTAGACAAGTATTCTCATCCTACACATATATCTGGCTACCAAATGACAGACCTTCTATTTTCAAAAGGCATGCAGGTACTCTTTCCCTAGAAGCTAAAAAAGAATACTTAACTGGAAAGTATCACTGAAAATGGCATAGACACTTTCAGTACCAAGCCATTTCATGGTTCAAACATTTTTTGTAAAATTGTGTCCAAGAGTTGTGAGTTTGCACTGGCTTCACACATGTCTAACCATTCACCCCACCCCCATCATTAGTATGGGAAAAGAGAAAGAATATTCTTGCCTTTAACATAACATCCTTGTTCTTTAACAACAACTTGAGCTATTAGGTGGACAGAATGACAATCCCCCAAAATTGTCTCAACAGTTAGCATTATTAACTGTCATTTCCATAATCTGTGTACTACTTGATTTATTCCATATGAGGTAACTACAGGCCACAACAACCATATTCCCAATGAATTACATGTTTTATTGTTTTGTTTAGTTGCCACTCTCTAACAGGGACTTCGTTTATTTTACTTTTTCATATCCTAGGATGTATAAATTCTTGGTGAAAATGCATGAACATGGATACAAACTGTATATGACATTTCCAAACTACCATGGAACTTTTAACAAGTTGATAACTTAAGCAGAATATCAGTTTGTTCCAAAGTAACTGAAGAGACAAGTTTAAAATAACAATCCAAGGAAACTGAGATTTTTACATTCAGAATATCTATAGTCAAAAGGTTTAATATTCAAAAGTTGGTTTAATTTATAATGTTCAACTCAAACAAATCATTCTCTATTTCTGAAACATGTACTAAGATGTATTGTTTTTTATTCTATCTGATTTCATATTTACATATTAGCAAAAAACAAAACAAAACCCCAATAACTTCCATTTCCATTTAGCATACAGATAAAATTTCATATTGGCTGTACACATATGCAGGGAACAGAATATTTAATAATTGATGTCAGAAATGCTATGAAAGTGGTAAAGAGTTTCTTTTGGGGTAATAAAGAGAGCAACTCTTTACCAACATAGGTAGATTTAAAGTTTTCAGGCCATCAAGATTTCAAAATACTGCTGTGCAATATTACACAGGAAAATCCTACCCTTATTTTATGGAAGTAGCAATATACAGTATCTAGTTAGGAAAAAGGTAACTGGTCTTGCTAGTGGTAACTTGCCTTGCTAGTTTCAGATTGCAATTGTGACTCAATGGGCCTGTTCAGACAACATGCTAAGCCATGGCTAGGCTGCTAATTCTTTTGCAGCAAGTGGTTTGTGAGCATAGTTAAACCGTGGTTATGTAGCCACCATGGTTAGGAATGGTGTTCTCTCTCTCTCTCTCTCTCTCTCTCTCTCTCTCACACACACACACACACACACACACAAAGTCATGGTTCACACAACACTCTAAGCCATAATATTTAGCTCAAAATGCTTAACCATCATGGTTTAGCATGTTGTCTGAACAGGGCCAAACACAAAAAGGTTAGCAGCTTTAGTTTTAATATGTTTCAATTGGCAAAGCTAGGAAAACCCGTGGCTGTGTATTCCTATTTCCGGATGCCCCCATTATAAAGTACATTTAAGCACCACCACTTAATGAAGCCAAGTGCAAAACAAGTTCAGTGATGAAATGCTTTTTGTATGATGGAAATGTTTAGCTTCTGTTCAGTCTCAGAACTGCCTAAATTCAAAGCTTAATAAAATGTATAAAATATAGGTTATTACAAAAAGACACTACAAGATTGAATTAGTACTACTAATCTTCTAGCACAGTGGTTCCCAAAGTGGGCGGTACCTCCCCGGTGGGATTGCATAAGGGGGCTTTAAGAGGCAAAGGGGCGGCAGGGGGGCGCTCAAGGTGGTCTTTTCCGAGAAGCTCCTCTCTAGAAGGTCTTAAAACCCAGAGACATTTTTAAAGGAGAAGGTAGTTTGGTCCCAAGCCATATAGGGGAAGAATCCACACATGTATTAATACCATTTAAGAAGCGTCCTTTTAATAGTGAATTGAAATGTTTCAAAAGCACCAAAACGCTAATGAAGAGACATACCTTGCTTGGTGTGCCCCACCCCACCGGCTCAGGGGCGGTAGCTCTTTTCCCTCCCACCCTCCCTCAGCAAGCTTCCCATTTAAAGAGGCCAATTGAGCTACAAAATGACATTGAGCTGAAGCCAAAGTTTAAGAAATCGTACCAGGAATTTTGGTTACAGAAGGAAATTTCTGATAGCTATCTTGCACTATGGAGAGTGGTTAAGTTCCTGGTTATCATATTTGGTGGAATGTGGTTTTAGTGTGATCTGCCTACTTCTCCCCAAGCAAAGAATTCGACTCCAGATTACTAAATGTGGTGATTGAAGACTCATGTTAAGTGACTTTAAACCAGACATTGGGAAACTGGTATCCCTTCATCAAGCCCATCCATCACATTAAGAATTTACAGAATTGTGAGGCACTGTACCCTAGTTACTAAATGTGATATCTAATATTCTTGCTAAATGACTATAAGACTTTGAAAAGATGATATCACTGGATCAAGTTCATCAATTATGTTTAATTTAATAAACTAAAAAAATGTAACTGGATTTTGAATAAATATTCAATTAATTGTTACTGTTTTGAATTTTATTGTTATTATCTTCCTTAGTGGGTCGTTGAAAACCGCTATTCTGAATAATGTTTTTTATAGTGTAGGGTAGAGGGCACTCAAACTAAAGAGAATAGGGAAGACCCACAGATCAGTTAGATATGAGCTCACTAATATTCCTAATGAATATGCACTGGAAGTGAAGAACAGATTTAAGGGACTAGATTTAGTAGATAGGGTCCTGGAAGAACTATGGACAGAAGTTCGCAACATTGTCCAAGAGGTGGCAACATAAAACATCCCAAAGAAAAAGAAAACCAAGAAGGCAAGATGGCTGTCTGCTGAGACACTGGAAGTAGCCCAAGAAAGAAGGAAAGCAAAAGGCAACAGTGATAGGGGGAGATATGCCCAATTAAATGCAAAATTCCAGAGGTTAGCCAGAAGAGATAAGGAATTATTTTTAAACAAGCAATGTGCGGAAGTGGAAGAAGACAATAGAATAGGAAGGACAAGAGACCTCTTCCAGAAAATTAGAAACATCGGAGGTAAATTCCAGGCAAAAATGGGTATGATCAAAAACAAAGATGGCAAGGACCTAACAGAAACAGAAGAGATCAAGAAAAGGTGGCAAGAATATACGGAAGATCTGTATAGGAAGGATAATAATATCGGGGATAGCTCAGACGGTGTGGTCAGTGAGTTAGAGCCAGACATCCTGAAGAATGAGGTCGAATGGGCCTTAAGAAGCATTGCTAATAACAAGGCAGCAGGAGACGACGGCATCCCAGCTGAACTGTTTAAAATATTGCAAGATGATGCTGTCAAGGTGATGCATGCCATATGCCAGCAAATCTGGAAAACACAAGAATGGCCATCAGACTGGAAAAAAACAACTTATATCCCCATACCAAAAAAGGGAAAAACTAAAGAATGTTCCAACTATCGTACAGTGGCACTTATTTCACATGCCAGCAAGGTAATGCTCAAGATCCTGCAAGGTAGACTCCAGCAATTCATGGAGCGAGAATTGCCAGATGTACAAGCTGGGTTTAGAAAAGGCAGAGGAACTAGAGACCAAATTGCCAATATCCGCTGGATAATGGAGAAAGCCAGGGAGTTCCAGAAAAACATCTATTTCTGTTTTATCGACTATTCTAAAGCCTTTGACTGTGTGGATCATAACAAACTGTGGCAAGTTCTTGGTGGTATGGGGATACCAAGTCATCTTGTCTGCCTCCTGAGGAATCTGTATAACGAACAAGTAGCAACGGTAAGAACAGACCACGGAACAACGGACTGGTTTAAGATTGGGAAAGGAGTACGGCAGGGTTGTATACTCTCACCTTATCTATTTAACTTGTATGCAGAACACATCATGCGACGTGCTGGGCTTGACGGATCCAAGGCTGGAGTTAAAATTGCAGGAAGAAACATTAACAACCTCAGATATGCAGATGATACCACTTTGATGGCTGAAAGCGAGGAGGAGCTGAGGAGCCTTATGACAAAGGTGAAAGAAGAAAGTGCAAAAGCCGGGTTGCAGTTAAACCTCAAAAAAACCAAGATTATGGCAACTAGCTTGATTGATAACTGGCAAATAGAGGGAGAAAACATGGAGGCAGTGACAGACTTTGTATTTCTGGGCGCAAAGATTACTGCAGACGCTGACTGCAGCCAGGAAATCAGAAGACGTTTACTTCTTGGGAGGAGAGCAATGACAAATCTTGATAAAATAGTTAAGAGCAGAGACAGCGCACTGACAACAAAGGTCCGCATAGTTAAAGCAATGGTATTCCCCGTAGTAACCTATGGCTGCGAGAGCTGGACCATAAGGAAGGCTGAGCGAAGGAAGATAGATGCTTTTGAACGGTGGTGTTGGAGGAAAATTCTGAGAGTGCCGTGGACTGCAAGATCAAACCAGTCCATACTCCAGGAAATAAAGCCAGACTGCTCACTTGAGGGAATGGTATTAAAGGCAAAACTGAAGTACTTTGGCCACATAATGAGAAGACAGGATACCCTGGAGAAGAGGCTGATGCTAGGGAAAGTGGAAGGCAAAAGGAAGAGGGGCCAACCAAGGGCAAGATGGATGGATGATATTCTGGAGGTGACAGACTTGACCTTGGGGAAGCTGGGGGTGGCGACAGCCGACAGAAAGCTCTGGCGTGGGCTGGTCCATGAAGTCACGAAGAGTCGGAAACAACTGAACAAATAAACAACAAAAACAGAGGGCACTGGGCATGAGTTTGTGGAACCAAGGGGGTGGTTACCTGAAAAAGTTTGGGAACCACTGTTCTAGCATGTGCAAAAGTTCACAAATAGCTACAGCACTTGTTCACTAAGATCACTAAAATTAAGAAAGGAGTCATTCATACAGACTGGTCTACAAATACTTCAGATTTGACATAAATGCTATCTCAGTTCTTTGTGGCACCTGTTCCTGTTCAGACCCCTCAATTATTGAGAGGTATTGAATATCACCAATGTTAGACATAATCATTAGGAGAGGCAGCAACAATAAGTGTTCCTGAGGAACAGAATTTAAAACAGCAATGACATATCATCTGCATATCTAACCCCTTGTTTGTGTATATTCACACGTGTGGTCAACACCACTCAGAAGATTCATGGTGTACCACACAGAAAGATAGAGCCCATCTAATACATCACACAATTTAGCATTCACTAAGGAAGTGGCGGGGGGATATCACATTAACACACTCCCTAGCCCACACAACTGGCCCACTTGCATGTGTGTCTAGAGCAATCTAATGGGAGGGAGCTGGGAAGTACATAGCATCTCCCTGACTTCCTTTCACTTGTTCAGGATTCTAAACAAGAAATAGGGGAGTAAGGGAAGGTTAGGTGTGTTTTTCTTGCACTTGTCTGCTGTCTTCATAACTTACCATAGCAAACCAATGAAAAGAGACTGAGAAATAGGAATACTCTTGTCCTGGTTTTCATGGTGCTTTGCAGTCCTAATAGAACAACCAAACTTGCTACACAACACATTTGGATTGAATTAGAAGACAGAAGTGGAGATTCCAGAGCAGGCTGTGTGCTTCTGTGAACTCACAATACCACTTTAATATGATCATATAATCACAGACTGCATGTTGTCATAAAAAACAGTGTTTTTGTGGATATTCTTAATATTGTGAAAAAATAAATTTAATTTGCATTTCAAGACAGGATTTTTATCCTGTCAAGTAGTAAAAGTAACATGTGATTACAAGTCTATTATATCACAAATCCATTATGGATGAGCAATGCTACTTAAAGCTACAACTTGGACGTAAGCCATAGGGTAGCAGTTTTGTTTGGACTAGGATAAACTCTTAAGAATAACTTCGCTAATAGACTGAATACCTGCGGTTTTAAAAGATATATATTTTAAATAGCAACAAACTTGCCTCTTTCTCCATGTAACTGTTTAGCTGCACTTTTTACACCAATTAACAACCTTGGATTTTGTAAACACACACACGCACAACAAAAATCCAAAGAACCTAGATCCTATTAACAGATCAAAGTTCAACAAAACAAATTGCATATTTTAAACAAGTCAGTACAGTAAAGTAACTGACTGATAAATCAAGGGGTGACAATTTAGTACAGAAGACTATACTAGTGTAATAACTTCTGAAGTTTTGTTTGCCAGGAATACAGCTTACTTCAGTGAGCTGACATATGCTTAAATATATGGGAGCCTGTCAACACCAGCACTGGAACATATGTTAATACATCTTTTTGCCATGTGTTCAACTCATTATATAGCCATACCCTACAATTAATGGGAGGCCCTTTTAAAGTGGATTCAGTGTCCGCACTATGAAACCAACACAAGCAATTCAAGCTCTTAAAATACTTTTTGTAGCATCTGGTCATTGTTACATACAGTACTAGAAAGGAAATGGAAGATTTCAGGCACACTTCTAAGTACTTTGACAAACTATATAATCCAAATAGACTAACTGAAATATGTTTAATGATCTCAAACACATAAAGTCATCAGTTCAAATTCAGTTAGATCATACTAGTTGGACAATACCAGATATTTGTATCAAGGTAGCTGGTTTCCTCAAGATACAAACAAAGGACTTGCAAAAATATTTACATACATACACACACACACAACAGCCAATGGATGACTATGAACAGAATCAGAGATGTATAAACGGACAAGATAAGAATCATGTTAAGCAACTAAACACCTTGTGGATGTAAGCTTCAAAGATTGCAGTTTGCCACTGAAAAACATATTTGTATGAAAAAAGTTTAGTAAAGAAAGTACTTAAATTCCTGGTTAAGTTACTTGACATTTTGTTTTGCTAAAAGAAGTGAAGGGCCATATCATATGAATCTTACTGAATTACATTTTAACGAGCTTGGCAACTGTTGGTCATTAATCTTTAACACAAAGGAAATTCAAATACAATGCAAGTATTTGGGGGAAGGGGTAATTTAGTCCCAACCCCCATAGCTTAATTTAAAAGAATAGGCTTCCCGGAGCCTGATGAAGAGCCTACCAAGTGCCATTTCTAAATATTGCGTCAAAGCAGAGAGGTGGTAACTGAATACAAAATACAGAAATAAAAAAAAAGGTTCCAAATGAAAGGAAGCCCTCCTCAAGGGTTAGCTATGAGAGAAGGGAGGATACCTATTTCAGTGCTGACATTAAAACACAAATCCCCTTTTAAAATCCTAAATATAAATACATATTCCTTGTTGCTGGGGTGTTATGAGCTTGTGTGTGATTTTCTCCTATTTATCGATTACACAAAGAAAAACCCAGCAGGGGCTGCTGCAATGCAACACACACCGATCTGAGAGAAAGGGAGACGCTTTCCCACTTCTCCGCTTTGAATTGTATAGCGGTGGCTAACACCTAGGTGATTCCATGTCTTGTTTTCAAACGCGAATAAAGGACACTGGAAATAGCCTGGCCTTCCCCGTCCTCTAGATCCGATCGCGCTCCCCCCGCCCTCCGCGCCAAATTATGCTGACTTTTACCCCCCCCCCATAAATGAAGTGGTCTCACCTCTCCCCCCTCCCCCTCTGCGCAACCCCAAAACCTCTTCCCCAACCCTTGTATGCAACAAAAGCTTTACACGCCAGATGAGCCATTAGTATCCCTATGGACACACCACCAGCGCAATCCCTTCTCTTCTCCCCTACCGGCAAACACACACACACACACACACACACACACACACACACACGTAACTTCCCCCACTTTTTAGAGAAAGGAACAATGGGGGGAGAAGCACAAGAATTCAGAGCAATGCGAGGACGGTTGTGAGAAAAGGAGAGCAAAATGCGTTTCGGGGCGCAGGGAGACACACACACACACGAACCCACCCCGCTCGCGCTTTTCGCCGCAGCTCTTTCCCTCCAAACCGATCGATGCTTCCCAGATCCCGCCCGCGGTTTCCCTATTAGGACCCCCCTTCCCCCACCCTGCCGGGGTTTCCCCTCAAAGCGCTCGCTTCATGCTGCAGGGGACCCTTTCCACCACCACCCGCAGGTTTTCCCCATTCCCTATTTCTAAAACCTTTTACTCCCTCTCCCCACCGCCGCAACCTTCCTCCCCCAAACACTACCATCACCACTACTATGGACAGACATACAGATGCCCTCAGCAAGGCCCCGTTCCCCTCCTCCATATGGGGGGGGGGAGAGAAGTAAGTGTAAGAGCCTCCCGTCTTCACCTCATGTTGCTGCCCAAGGTCTGGGGGGGCCGTTCTCCCCCCCCCCGCTCCCCGCTCTTCTCTCCTCAGGAGCCGGCCGGGTTGTCCTCAACAGGCGACGAGTGGGAAAGAAAGAAAGCGGAGGGGGTGTCCCCTTCGGGCGCCAGCCAGCCCCTGCCTTGGCAACCCCTCAGACGGACTCGCCTGCCTTGCCTGCGCCCTCCGATTTGGCTGCTTGGCCCAACCCGACCACAGCGGGGAGTCAAAGGAGGGAGGGAGGGAGGGAAGGAAAGAAGGAATAGCACAGGGGACGGGGAGGGGGAAGGGAGGAACAAACCGACACTGGAGGCGCCGCGAGGGAGGGAGGGAAAGAGAGAGAGAGAGAGAGAACAAGAGAAGGTGGGAGAGTCGGGAACGCGGTGAAGAACAACGCGCAAGCGGCTCGCTCGAGACCGGCTCGCATAGGGGGGAAGGAGGGGGGCGCGGCGGCAAGCGAGCAAGCACGCAGGGGGACGCCAAGGGGGTGGAGCGGAGGAAGCCACGCCCACTTCGCTAGTCTGCATTCCCTGTGCATTCCATGCGGGTTGTAACGCGGGTGGGGGGACGTAGAGACGTGGGCTCGACCAACTGGGGAGCACGACGGACGCCACCGCCGCGGTGAGCGCATGCTCCCTGGCGACCCCTGCTGACCGCTTGGGTGGCTCCCTCCTTGCACACCTAGGCGTGGGCCGCGCCGCTCACCCTCCCCACCCAGACTTCCTTTGTGCGCGGTGGTTGCGGTCCACAATACGCCTAAGGGCGCAGAAAAGAAGTCCTACAACTCCCAGCATCCCCGGGATGCTGCGAGTTGCAGGACTTTTTTTTCTGTCTGAACATGCGTAGGATTGCGCCCTAAGAGACTGAAATCCGTATGCAGAGGGGTACTCTGGGGTAAGCCGATTTTGTGCGTCGTTATGGCACAGCTATGGACATGGATTACAAAGCTCTCTTTGGAAAGCATATCTCGGGGCCCTTGCCTGGACCTCTGCACAACATACCGCATTTGTTAACAGCTGCATGCCGTGGGGGTTACTAAGGACACGTGGAGTGCATATATTACTGCTCAAGCCTCTGGTTACTATTCAGTCCTTTTCTACAACTGACCTGCCTTGAATTCTTTATTATTTCAAAAGTTCTGATTGTTTCTCTGCTTACCTATTTATCATGCACCTTGTATTTCAGTCGGCATTAACGCTAAATTTCTGGACGAATTCTTACCATGCCCTCCAATATCAAGATACAGATTACTTCCTGCTCTTTCCACTACCCAGTTTACACCTCACATTGGCAAACAGGATTTATGGCTCCTTGAGAACAGAATATTAAAATGTGTGGAAGATATGCTTAGGTTGATATGTGATGCTTAAACAAGTACTGAACACATTTGCTTGGAAGTCATTCTCATTTATTCAATGGAAATTACTCCAAGTAAGTACATGCAAGGCACAATGCTATGCATGTTTAGACAGAAAAGGGCCCACAACTCTCAGCATGGCTGGCTGGGGCATGTTTGGAGTTGTATGTCTTTGTTCTGTCTAAACATACATGCCCTTACAGGGCAATGCTATACATATCTACTCAGAAGCAAGTCCCATTGACTTCAGTAGGGCTTACTCCCAGGGAGGTGGGTATAGGATTGCAGCCTTCGAGTTGTAATCTGCACATAAGAACATAAGAGCCATGCTGGATCAGACCAAGGGCCCATCTAGTCCAGCATTCTATTCACACAGTGGCTGACCAGCACCCTCCTGCCCCAGCAACTAGTGTACACATGCCCATTTATTTGAGTGTCATCTCCATTGAGATCTTAGTTCCAAGTAAACATCCTAGGATTGGGCTGTATATCCAGTTATATCCAAGTACTCTGACTTGCTGCCCAATCTTATATCTGCCTGTTTGGAAATAACTCCAATTGAATTCAATAGAGCTTAGTCCCATGTAAGCATACATCATTCATGACAGCTGTATAAAATTAGGAAAACCAGGGACCAGAAAGGCGTCTTCCTTGAAGACTGGAATAAGTATTCTAAAAGCATCGCCCTATTGTGGCTGGCCAAAGACTAATTTTAGGCCATGAATAAATTATAGTGTCTTTCTCTTCCTTCAACTTCTCACATGAAAAATGGTTGCTGAAGCCTGCCCTGGTGACATTTGCTTTGATTGCTTTATTTCCTAATTTACATTGCATTTTCATTTAAAATAATAATAATAATAATAATAATAATGACATGTTTATTCTTCAAGTACAAGACCCTGCTGACTTCTTCTGTATTCTTTCCTGCAGAGTTATTTCTCCAGTTTAAACATCTAGCTATCTATAGAAATGGTGACTTATTTATTTTTAGCCTTTGTAAGAGCAAGGCTAACGAGTACTAATCATTTAACAGTAACTACACTGGAAATAAAATACTTTTATTCTTCTCTGTAAACACTCCTTTATAGCATATATGTCCCAAGTGCTCAAACACTGTGTAAGAAAATGACAACAAAACTCAGGTAAAATAACTAACTAAAAAAAAAAAAAGACTCATGCATTTTTATAGTTCTACCTAAGGTTAGATCTGTGCTTGATGGAAATCCACAAAGCTCCCTTGATTTCAAAAGAGCTATATAAGCTTGCTGTAGACAATATCTTGGTCTTGATTTAAAAATATAGTTAATACAGAATTGTTGTTGTTGTTTATTCGTTCAGTCGTTTCCGACTCTTCGTGACTTCATGGACCAGCCCACGCCAGAGCTTTCTGTCGGCTGTCGCCACCCCTAGCTCCCCCAAGGTCAAGTCTGTCACCTCCAGAATATCATCCATCCATCTTGCCCTTGGGCGGCCCCTCTTCCTTTTGCCTTCCACTTTCCCTAGCATCAGCCTCTTCTCCAGGGTATCCTGTCTTCTCATTATGTGGCCAAAGTACTTCAGTTTTGCCTTTAATACCATTCCCTCAAGTGAGCAGTCTGGCTTTATTTCCTGGAGTATGGACTGGTTTGATCTTCTTGCAGTCCACGGCACTCTCAGAATTTTCCTCCAACACCTATTGTGCTATTCTAATACAGAATAGCACAATCTAAAGTGGGAGGGGAGGGGGAGGAAATGATGAATACTCCCTTTCAAAGCCCTGCTAGTCAGAGAAAGGGATGGGGCAGGGTGAAGTGGGGGGGTCATGTTTTTACTTTTTCATTGTTTCCTTCTTTTATGTTTTATTTCCCCTGCCATCTAACCAGATCCTGCCTGGCTTAGGTGAGGGGACCCTCAGGGAAACAAAGGGACCTTGAATCCAGCAGCCTCAAGGCCAACTCTGCTCCCTGGAATCTTTCCCTTTCTTCCAAGAGATTCCTATTCAAACAGGTTTTTTTTTCCATGCATTTTTCACCTTGGTATCCATAACAATGCTCTTATTTACTTGAGTTGATTAATGTGCCCCCTATCCACCTAAGGCAGCTTAAAATATAAAATATAATAAATAAGATTTTATCCTGGTTGTGCTTTTATATTGTATTTTATATCATGTTTTCATACTGTTTGTTTTATACTTTGAATGGTTTTAATTTTTGTGAACTGCCCAGAGAGCTTCAGCTATCGGGCGGTATAAAAATGCAATAAATAAATATTGATCCATAACATTCCAGTTAAAACAACCATTAAACACACACACACACACACACACACACACACACACGTAAGTGCAGACAGAGTGGCAGATAAAGTACTGTTGATAATCAGCCAGACAAATCCAACAATGCCTGCTGAAATAGATGTGTCTTTAAGAGGCAACAGGGATGCCAAATCTCCCGCAGCAGAATTCTACCACCTAGGCACAGCCATAGGGAATGTGCTCTCCCATGTTCCCAACAAATGTGCCTCCAGAGCCAATGTCAAGAGTAGTCATGGTCGGGCACATGACAAGGGCCTTCAACCTACCAAGGGCCCACTGACAAGAACCCCCTGGAGTTGTTCCTCTTCATCAGTGCAACCTGCTTATTCACCTGCCACTCACTCCAGCCCAGACAATGATGGTGGTGAGAAAGAGGAGCAGTAGATGTCACTGCCTACTTGTTTTCTGGCTGTCCATCTGTCAAGCAAGCAAGTAGTAGCAATTATGAGAAGGACGATAAGGAGCAGTAGCAATTGGTGACAATGGCAGTGGAAAAAGTAGACTCATTGAGGGAGGGGTCCATTGAGGAGGTCTTGCCCAAGGACCCTCAAAAACTGGGAGCCAGCACTGTGTGCCTCTGATACCAGTGGAACATGCAGGGAAAAGTCTGCAGCTGATCTTAAAGGATGGGTAGGCTCCTTGGGGAGGATATAATCCTTCAGGTATTCTGGGCCCTAAGCTGTTTAGGTCTTTAAAGTTAATCATCAGCATCTCAAACTGAGCCTGGAAACAGATCAGCTGTCAGTGGGATATAGCGGACAACTCATGATCCAGTGAAGCGATGCTGGCCAAAACTGTAGTTGCTGCATTTTGAACCAGCTGATTTTCCAAACGTTTTCAAGGGCAAGCCTGTTTACAGAGGTAACTAAGATATGATCAGCCCTGCTCTCTCTAAGAATGTGTGCAGCTGGAACACCAGCTTACCCTAGGCAAAGGCACTCCTAGCCATGGTCACCAGCCCTGGTATATCCATTCCAACTGCAAGGCTGGGTCAAGGAGCATCTCTGTCCCAACTGCAAACCTGGCTTTTGATGGGGCATGCAAAATAAGCCACAACCTTAGCCCTATTTCATGATTACCATTTGTACTGACCAGGACTCACGTCTGCTTTGTCTGGACTAAGCTTCAATTTATTGGCCAACATCTTATTCTTTGTTTCTCCCAAGCAGGATCTACACGACTGCTTTATAACGGTATTGAAGTGCACTTACAACTGTTGGGGCCCATGACACTCTACTGTTTACAAACTGCTTTCAAAATGTTATATCCTGCTTGGTGTAAACACTGGTTCAGCATTTCCAGGGGACACTTTGTAAATATTGCCTCTTTCTTCTTGCTAGGAAAAAAAATCTAAATAGATAACAAATACTCTTTTCTTTCTGTTCTCCAAAACAATCCTTTGTGAATATCATTGCAGATTGTATTATGGTTGATTCGTGTGATGCTTGATGGATGACCAGATGTTGGTTGAATCAGTCCTTAGCAAGCTGGCTACCCGGCAAAGCTGCAGTTCGATTGTGTCATCATCACTCATGATCTTGCTCTTTAGCATGCAATGGAGATTGTACTCTTTTTCTTTCTTTTTACCCACTTTGTCACACAGAATTGTTTGCTGTTGAATGAATGATGAACAGTCATTGGAGTGGGCAACCTGAGGCCTTCCAGATGTTTTGGACTACAAATACCACAATTCCTGACCACTGGCCATACTGGCTGGGGCTGATGGAGTTGTAGTCCAAAATAAACATGATTGTTTCACTAGAATTATTTTTGGACCACTGAAAAGGTCTGTGAAAGCCACTAAGGAGGAATGGTTAGTGAAATTATAGGACATTGTAATTATGGCTAACCTAATAGCAAACCTGTCAGAGAAGGGTCCACAGGAAACAAATACTTTTAAGAGGAAATGTCTTTCCTTGTAAATTCAAGGAAGATATTCTAACATTTCTGTAAGGAAAATGAGAACTTTTGAAATCTATTTTAAAACAATACAACTTCATATCATACCTATGCATATTATTTCCTTATTTATTTTTGTTTTGTGATTGATGAGATGGGTTGGTTTCAAACAGGGATTGCAATCCTATACAAAATTTCCTGGGAGTATTCCCCATTGAACTCACTGGGGCTTGCTTTGAGTAGACATGTATAGGATTGCACTGTTCGTTAGTCATGCTTTCATCCCATTGAAATCAGTGGGAGAAGTGAATCACAAACTGTGACTTAGTCTGAATCCAGTGTTCTATGTTTTAAAGTTTGAGATAGACTGATTGCAAAGCTAGCCATGCAAGGAAAAGCATATGAATAATTCTGAGGTGGGCATACTTCTGCAATCTTCTTGGAGCCTTCTCCTACCTGGTGTCCTCCAAATGTTTGGACTTCAATTCTCATCATCCCTAGTCTGCCTGGCCAATGGTTAGGAATGCTGAAAGTTGTGGTCTGTTGGGGGAAGCTGAACTATTCTCTCATCCAGTATATCATAAGCAAAGTTGTACTAGAAAAGGGGAGGAAGAGCAAGTGTCAGTTCACAATATGGGCCAAGATTGTATGGGACTTCCTTTAGGGCTGTTTGGGTTTCTGAAAAAAGGCAGGGTTTCCCTTGAACCAAGTTTCAGAAAAGCTGGTGTCGTGGTCTCTGGTGTCATGCCACCACTGGAGTCATCTTCAGAGGAGGAGACAGAACCACCAAAGCCAGTTGGCCCCTTGGAAGAACCTGGGCCCTTAGGAGTGAGGCCTTTGAACCTACTTCCTAGAGAGGCAGAGAATTCAGCTTCGGACGCAGAGGAAGATGCTGGGCCACCACCTAGCCCCCAAGAATGCCAGCATCTTAAGGTCCATGAGAGGATGGTTGCCAGGCAAAGGAGTGCTCTCCTATTGAAGGGGAATTTATTATTTATTTATTTATTTATTTATTACATTTTTATACCGCCCAATAGCCAAAGCTCTCTGGGCGGTTCACAAAAATGTTCATGAATGAACATTTTTGTTCATTCAAAATGAATGAACAAAATGTTCATGAGTTGGACCCTCCTCATGACGAGGACATCTGACAAGCCTCAAACAGGAAGCAGCTGAGAACTGGGTGGGGTTGTGTAGCTTTAGTTATATCAGTTCTCACTGGTAACTTGAGAGTTGCTGGAAACCACACTTCTGCCAGTTCCAGTATCTGCTATCTTGCTTCCTGTACCTTGCCCTGTGATGGATGCTCTGTGCTATTGACCCTTGGATTGCTTCTTGACCCTCCTTCTGTACCAAACAATATACCTGACTGATTTACTGTGTTTGACCTTCCACTTGTTACTTTGACCACTCCTGGGGCTCATCTGCACCTAGAGCCCTTTCGAGAGGGGGGAGGGATGGTCGTGAAGTTTTCTACTTCAGCAATTATTCCTCATAGGGCACGTGCCGGTAAGTTTGCCCACAATTAAGGAAAGCCGTTCCATTCTTTTTCTTTTACGACTCCTGACTCTTGCACAAGAGCAGAGTTGCAATCCTGTGTGAAGATGAGTTTAAAAAAAAAAACCACACACACATTCAGCACTGAAAGACCCCAAAACCCAACCAGAAAGACCCCCTCACCCCTGATACCCATGGGGTTGCTCCACACAGTTAGTTGCCTGTTTGCTGAGCCCCACTACTTGAGAGGAACAGCAACAGCTTCATGTTGTGTTGTGTGGGCTCTCCTTCCTCCCCTTTGTGGTATTGTGCTCAAAAACAATGCTTATGAGCGGAATAAAGAGATTCGAAGCCCAAACTGTAGGGACGCCTGGCTACTGGATGTACTGGGACTGTTGCTGCCTAGTTGGATGGAGCACCTCACAGTGCCTGTGCCACTGGGGAGTCGATGGTCTGGCGGCTCATGGCCTTGTCTTGCATATTGTGTGCTTGGTACGGTGATGCAGTTAGTGTGCCAGGGGCCTGCCCCCATTCTTGTGAGTTCATTGGTTCCCTCCATGCCACCCACACCATGTTAAGGGTGTGTGTGTGTGTGTCTGCCATTTTTATTCTGCTTTCATATTTTCTGGTTGAGTGCTTTGCTTTCGCCTTTCCTCCCAGGCTGAGCAAGCTTCCCTCGCCGCTTCAACCCCAGTGTAAACAGAGTATAGGATTGCTCTGCCTAGATTTCGGCTTTAGGGCATCTTTGTGCATGCACTTTCATGGCACAAGGCCACTTTTTTTCTTTTGTATGTGTGATGATCCCCGCACCACACACAAAAATACATGTTCAAAGCATCTATATCTGGTAACATACCACTAAAAGCAGCCTTGTGCAAAGCTGTCCCGAATCAGATTCAAATTCCTTAATGTTGTGTTTATCCGAGGCTTATGGCCACAGTTATCTTTCAGGAAAGGCATTTAGACTATGCATCCACAAATCACTTACTTCAGAGTATTTTGTTGACTTCAAAGTCTCCATTCTGGAGAAGATAGCCTTGGATCTTTATTTTTCTTATGGTTAGGTGCATATCATTTTCACTTACAGAATCCATACATCCCTGAAAAGGCTTAGTCATGTTATGAATGTGATCAACTAACATTACAGAACCTTATTCCTCTTTTTTTTTCTTCGTATGCCACACATATTCGCTTCAACTTCTGCCTTTTTACTAGAGTGCCAGACACTTTTTTTTCTTTTTTTTTTACTACAGATGAAACCTGTCTCAGACACTGGGCCTTTCTTTGAAGTTACAGTTTGCAAAATGGAATGGGGCAGGGGGAATAGTTCAAACGACTGAAGTACAAATGGAATCGAAACATTCTGATCTCTAACTAAGGGAAATGTTGCAAAATGTTATATTTTGTTTTAACTAGATTAAATATTAAATAGGTATCTGAGCATTAATAGGCTTGCAGATTAGTGGAGGCAAGAAGCATCTGTTTATCACCATCATTATTTATGACTGAAGAGTTGCCAGAAACCAGATGCATGCATCAAAAATGGAATGCCGCTCTTCATCCCACTGGCTGGATTCACTAGTGAAGCACATTATTACTATTGTAAACATCTGCAACTGTGAGCCCTGATCTAGGTAGTTTTAGGACTCAAAGAATGGTACTAATATCTTTAATTGGCCTGGAGAAAATATAGCATCACAAGTGTTTACCTCATCAACCTCCCATTCAGCATTCCCACAGGCAAATACGCACAACCATTTTAGCGTTTCATCTGCTAGATTACTATATTCATGTTGCTAGCCCTGCAGGAGAGAGGTCTAATCAAGTGAACTTATACACTTGAGTGCCCCCTCAAGTGTATAAGTTCTCCATGCGTACATCTGTAAGCAAGGAGAACTCATTTCATGAACGGCCACTTTAATCAGGGCAGGTGTGATCTGGTACATAGCCCCAGCAGTGGCTGGCGCAAGTCTGAATGGCTTCGAGAACTCCTCTGCATATACATGCATGTGAACCCCTACCCCAGAGACATTTGTGCCCTGAGTTTCATAGCTGAGCAAGAACAAAAGAAGAGCCCTGCTGGATCAGACCAAAGGCACATCTACTCCAGCATTCTGTTCCCACAGTGGCCAACCAGTTGCCTATGAGAAGCTCATAAGCAGGACTTGAGGGTCATAGCACTCTCCCACTCATGTTCCCCACCAATTGGTATACAGAGACAGAGGGCCTTGCTAGACCTACCTAGTAATCTGGTGGGGAGTAGGGGCGAGGCCGCACTGCAGCTAGCGCAGGCCGTCGCCCCTAGCTAGACGTAACACGCGACGGGGTAAGGGAAAGCCCCATCGCGTCGGCCATTTTTTTTTTACTTTAAAGTGGCCATGTGCGCAGGAGCGCCCTGATGAAAAGGTAAGTCTTTTTAAAAATAAATAAATAAAGGGTTCCCCGCTCCCCCTGCCCCCGATTTCCCCCCCACAATGTCTGATGCCCCCCACCCGCTCGCTCGCCCGTCTGCCCCCCGCTCACCATGTCCGGCCCCCGCTCGCTCGCCTGTCCGCCCTCCGCTTGCCATGTCCGCCCCCCGCTCGCCCGCCCGTCCCCCACTCGCCATGTCCGATGCCCCCTCCGCCACCCCCTGGCCATGATCTCCCCACCCTTGCTCCACTCTTCCCCCCCATCTCTCCTGCCGGGTTCGCTCTTCCCCCCTGGCCCCCATCTCTTCCCCCCCCCCCGCAATTCCCCCCCCCCCGGCCCGATGGGCACAGCTTTTCCTGGCTACTCGTGAGTAAGCTGCCTAGCCAGGAAAAGCCACAGAACCAGCTAGACCTTCTGCAGCCCCGGGCTGCAGAAAAACCGGGCCACAAGTGGATCCGGTTATCCCGGGTCAAGGGAGGGTTTAGCCTGGGCTGAACCTGGGATCCCCTGTGCATCATCTGCACGCACAGGGGTGAGCCTGGGTATCAACCTGGGCTAAACCCTTGTCTAGCAACGGCCATACTGCCTTTGATACTGCATTAGAACCCAAGTCACTCCAGGCCTTACAACACCAGTAGCCCTTTACAGGTGTCACATGTAAATCCACACATTTGGAAATGGATAACATTCAGTTTTTTTAATAATATATACTCACCTTTCTCCTTCTATTTCTTTGTCTCTGTGTACCTCTCTTTTTACAAGTACTGCCCAGGCACCCCTTCTCCTTCTCCTGCTGGTTATGATCCCGATGGAACTCACTTTAGACCAGAACATGACTCGGACTACCATCCTATACTCACTTACCTGGGAGTACGTCCCATTTCACCCATTGGGGCTTCCTTATGAATAGGCATGTCTAGGAATGCACCATCAGTTGTTAAAGAACCACACACTGCACTGCAGTGGCTTTAGCCCCGTAGTCCAGTTTCTAACATACCCCAATGGTCCTTTTCTCAGACTTTGTTATTCTCTTTGAACTCACATCCAGCTGACTAGCGTCTCTGACCCTGATCCCATGTTATTTTCTTTTAATATGCAGACCTGCTCCAAGCAAGGGAGCTTCAATCAGATGCCACAGCTGTGCCATTCCTGCTTCTAAAGGTTGGGATGGGCTCCAAGAAAGACAGCCTGGCAGGAGACACTGGGAGTAACTTGCTGACTGTACAGCAATACTTGATGTGCTCTTATTATAATTTGGAGTTACTTCTGACGGCAGGTGTGGTGGCATGAACTCCATGCCCACCCCCAAAGTTTCCTATGAGTCTCTGGCACTAGCTACCTGCTAGATCCTGGAGGAAGTTGCCTGGATAACCTAGGGGTTGACACCAGCCCTGGATCTCTATAGTTTCTCTGCTCTGTACAGAAAGATGTAACATTTCCCCACATCATGTCTGCAATAGAAAAGAAAAAGAAGTCCTCTTCCTGGTGCCTACTCCGAGGGAAGCTTGGAGAGGGCCTTTTCAGTGGTGGCCCCCCAATAAAGGAGTGATCTCCCCGATGAGGCTTGCCTGGTGCCAACATTGTTATCTTTTTGGCGCCAGGTCAAGACTTTTCTCTTCTCCCAGACTTTTAACAGCATATGTTGTGTTTTAACTGACCCAGAACAGTTGTTTTAAATGGATATTATCTAATCTGTTTTTATGCCTTTAAATTTTGTATACCGGTTTTAATGTTCAGTGTTTTAATCTTTGTAAATCACCCAGAGAGCTTTGGCTATGGGGCAGTATATAAATGTAATAAATAATAATAATTTATAGGGTGTGGGGAAAGGTGCAAGCAGAAGCCATGTGCAGAAACTGTCCTACAGAAGGGAATGTTCCCAGGTGGACCTTATTTTATTCCAGAACATCAATAATGGAGGGGGACAAATTAAGGAAAATAAACTTGTTCGTTTGCATGGCCTATACGTGTTCTGATCTGTTTCTAGCAAGGAGTTCATTTCACACACACACACACACACACACACACACACACACACTAAAATAAGGTATCTTACAGTACTACAAATTATCCTTTGTAATTTATCAGTTCTTATTAATGATCATGCAAGGCCTCTTTCTATAACAAACGATCATACATAGCATAGCAATTACGTGCAAAGTGGAAAATACACTAATGTGTTGACCTTCTTGTTTTTCATTAGCTGCATCCCTCCAGATTGTGCATTACCGACTTCTTACATTGTTATTTTGTTATTTCCTACGGTTTACATCAACATCTTAATTTAGGTCTATTATATCACTGACTTCATCCTTTCACAGTGCAGATCTGAGTCCTTGTTTCTTTTCCTGTCTTTTAATGGCACTATTTACCACCAGTCTGTTTATACATGCATTAAGGGATGCAATTTCATCCCTGAAGTTGCTGCTCTGTTGGCTTTTCTCAACTTCTTCGGAAATACAGTATCTTATTCTTCATTTATACCGGAGATGTGGTTTGATATCCAATTGGACAAGGATGAGGAGAAAGCCATTTTTGCAGCGCCACATATTTAATTAGATTGTCTGCTCATAAGTCACAATCACCGATATAGAGTTTTATTTTTAAGTGCCAACTGTGAACTTGGATATATATGCCTTGTCTCTAGCCTCCCCCCCCCCCAAGATTCCTTTCTGATGATATTATGCAGCTTAATAAGATCTGTGGTAATAAAAAGCTTTACTATTTTATATATAAAATTGGACCTCAGATTTTTACAGATACTCTTCTAACAAAATCCTCTCTGTCTCTCTCTCTCTCTCTCTCTCTCTCTCCACACACACATTAGCGAATGGTCCCAGCTTTGCACAGATTGGAATATCCCTTAGCATGATACAGCGATGCCTTCAAGCAAAGTTACATGCTGTCAGGGTTGGACACATTGTGCCCACCGCGCCTGAGCAAAGCAACAACCACTGGCACCCCCTGGCATGGCTCCTGCTACAACACATTTCTAGAGCCCCTGTGGGTGGAGTCCCCCCATTCCATTCCCCTGTGGTGGGTGGGCTTCCCTACAGCAGAGGGCAAGGTGCAGCCTTATAACTCTGACCCTCAAAGTACTTCCCTGTGGCTGCAAACTGACCTGGCTACACAGCTATATGTCGGTTAGAAAAGTCTAACCCAATATAGGAGGCAGCAGTTGAAAATATCAAACAAAAATGATGCACATAGCACACAATTGTTAAGCATACAACAAACTGAAGAACTGGGGTGAAAGTATGGTTTTTATCTTATATTTATAGATGTACTTGAAGAACAGGGGTGAAAGTATGGTTTTATCATATATCTATATATATAGTTGTATACTCTATGTTAGTCAACTGGTGTACATTTAATGTTACTTCACGCCTAAACTGGTGATTATGATAAAAAAAAATCCTTTCACCCCAGTTCTTCAATTTGTTATATGCCTTGCAGTAGGGATGTGCTCCGCTTCTCTTCGGTTCAGAGAAGCAGGAGCGAGGCGGCCTAATTCGCCTCCAGAAAAGGCGGAGGCGAAGAGAGTCAGGGGGGCTGCGGATCGAGGCGAAGAGGATTGCCTCAATCCGGAGCTTCGCCTGCAGGTAAGTGGGGGGGAGGGGGACTAATCTGGCACAGCGCCAGGTAAGGGAGCAGGGAGGAGGGACACTTACCTTCCTCTGTCGTGGGCTTCAATTGAGGCCCTGGTTGAAGCCGGAAGTGAAGGCCGAGGCCTCTTCCGGCTTCAACCGGGGCCTCAATTGAAGCCCGTGACGGAGGAAGGTAAGGGGGCGGGGGCCTGGCCTACCTGGCGCTGCCGGCACCGCCATCCATGCGGCGGCAGCGCCAGGTAAGGGAGCAGGGAGGAGGGACGCTTACCTTCCTCCATTGCGGGCTTCAATTGAGGCCCCGGTTGAAGCTGGAAGTGACGGCCGAGGCCTCTTCCGGCTTCAACCGGGGCCTCAATTGAAGCCCGCGACGGAGGAAGGTAAGGGGGCGGGGTGGGTGGGTGGCTTATCTTGCGCCGCTGCCACCGCCGCTGTCCATATAGTGACGGCAGCAAAGCCGAATCTCGCTCCACGGAGCGGAGCAGGAGACAGGCGGAACGGTGCGAAGAGGATCGAGCCCGATCCGGATTTTCCGGATCGGGCCACGAAGCAGATTGGGGGGTCCGTGCACACCCCTACCTAGCAGTTGTGTGCCATGTGCATCATTTTTGTTTGATTAGAAAAGTCTGCCAGCTGGTGGCTGAAGTTGTTACTGCAGGCTTCAAACACATGGGCACATTTATATTAATTTAAATTAATTGAGTGTTTTTTTTAAACCAAACAATCCAATATTGTACATCCCTATAGTCCCCTTAGTATGCATGCCAGGTTTCAGGTGTCTAGGTTTCATGATCTTGGCGATATGGTGCTGGCAGGCAGGCAGGCAGGCAGGCAGGCAGGCAGGCATCATCTTTTATTATCATAGATATGGGGAGGGACATTGGGTAAGACCAACTTGTTGAACACATGATCATTGTGCTATTTAAGTGGCTGCAAGTGAATTGCTCCATTCACTTGCACGGGGGGGGGGAATAGCTTGGCCTTGCTGGTACAATGATGCCCAAGGCACTGCACTGAGGACCCCTGCACTGGGTTTATTTCACTGCGTATACAGTATATACTGCAGGAGCCCATTGATAATCTGCTATGTACACACGATGACACAGACACTTGTATGTTCATCATGACATTTCCTACACTGACGTGATCGCCATCATACAGGAAATCATATAGGCTTGTGTGGGAATGTTCCTCAAATTGGAAAGTCAAAGGGATGATAATTGCTTCTTAAGCTCTTGTATTACTGCAACATTTGCTTCCTGGCAGAAGCAGTAGCCAAATTCACAATTTGGATTTCAAATTTAGTAAGTGATAAATCATCTATGAGACACAAAATACACAGAGTCGCAATTGCAAAAATATCCTTTCAATGCTTTTAGAAGGAACATCACAAACATGTTGCCAGATGAATTAACGTTTCTATAAAAAGGCAGAAAAAGTTCTATAATATTCTATAACACTAGGTCATGCTGTTATAATTACTATATTATTATTATTATTATTATTTATTTATTTATATAGCACCATCAATGTACATGGTGCTGTACAGAGTAAAACAGTAAATAGTAAGACCCTGCCGCATAGGCTTACATTCTAATAAAATCATAATAAAACAATAAGGAGGGGAAGCGAATGCAAACAGGCACAGGGTAGGGTAAACAGGCACTGGGTAGGGTAAAACTAACAGTATAAAGTCAGAACAAAATCAAGTTTTGTTTATCTAGCACTGAGCTCCAAGGAAAGGTACAATCACTAAAAGAAATTATAAAGAAGAATTCACAATAGACTACCCCTTCACACTTTTGAGAATATGACACTACATTTTGACCACCTTAGAGATAAAACATGAATTCACCATTCCAGAAGTACTTATTCTGCACTGCCTTTAACAGCCCAGTTCTATAGCCTATGGTAAAATGGATGCCACTTCACCCTTTTGCTTTCACCAGTGTAACTAGGCTCAGCAAGCAGTAATACTTCCTCAATGCAGAGTCACAGTAGAGAAGTTAGACTTTTTTTTTTTAATTCTTAGGTGTTCTTTCCTAAATTGCCTGTTTTGACTCTGCCTTTGCCTCTCTGGGCACAATCCTATGCATGCTTAGGGCCTAGGAAAGTATCCATAGGGTGCAATCCTATGCATGTTTAAGACAGAAAAAAGTCATTACGAGAAAATACCCTTAGGAAGCAATCCTATTCATGTTTAGATAAATACCTTTAGGGCTCAATCCTATACATGTTTAGACAGAAAAAAATCCTACAACTCCCAACATTCCCCAGCTTGGCTGGGGGATGGTGGGAGTCGTAAGCCTTTTTTCTGTCTAAGCTTGCATAGGATTGAGCCTTTAAATATATTAAACTGGAGAAATATTCCATATCCATACGCTTATACTAGTAACCGCCCAGAGAGCTCCGGCTATTGGGCGGTATAGAAATGTAATAAATAAATAAATAAATAAATAAATAAATAAATAAATAAAATACTAGGGTCCTCCCAAACATATTTCCCCTGCCCCATTCACAGAAGACTCTCCTTGGTAGAATGGCCAGATGCCCTACTTTACAGATGACAGTCCTATATTTTGGAAAGGTGGCTGAGCACATTCCTCTGTTTGAAGGTGTCCTCTGTTTGATGGGCTGTCCAATCCAAATCAAAGAACCATAATGAGGGAGAGCAGCCGGGACCCATCCACACCTGGACATCAGACTGCTCAGGGCACCTGGTCATAGCCTTTTCCACTATAGTGAGAAGTCTTATATTTCTATTTAAATTACGGTTATTATTTCTAAATGTGCACCCACACATCTCAGTTTGCATGTGCAAATAATAGAAAAGGACAGGACTCCACAACTTGTGAACAGCCAAGCTAAAGGTGTATTCTTTCGCCACGTTTTGCAGCACACCTGTAGTTTATTTCAATGTATCTCTTGTTTTTGATGCCTGTTGGGTGTGGGTGTGTGTGCAAAAATAGTGGGATGGGGGGAAGTGTCAGGAATCTGGAAGGCCACAACCCTCCACTGGTGAGCTGCTTTCAGCATGGTGGACCATACGTTTTACAGGTCTCCTCCAGGATATTCTTCTTAGCACCAGCAGTGGGCATGAAGAGCTACATAAACTAAAACAGGCCTCTGCCCCCCTCCCCAATACCTTACAATCAAAGTTAGAACACTTGCAGGGGGGAGTGAATACTTTTGTAATGTGATCTTCCCAGAGTAATACAGGTAAGGAAAACTGACCTTTTGTTCTATGATGTAACGATCAAACCCTTCATGTGCTGCTCCTCGTTGGGAGAGACATGTCATGTTTTGTTTTCACTTTTAAAGGCATTTCTGCCATCCCTCCGTGGCTCTGGAAAGTCACCCTTGCTCAAACACTCCGCCTCTTCAGCCTCCCTCTCAAGCCGTTGAGAGGTAGAGGGACTTTGCCAAATGTGGGATGTGTCTCTACATGAGACACATTTCAGACCTTTGAACAGATTGGGTGGCTGGAATCCAAAGAGTAACTTTAGGTATAGCCAAGGGCTTGGGCATGCCTGGTGGGATTTATTCTTTACTCCCTCTCCCCTTAAAACAGCAGAGCTTCAATAGCCACACTGCTATTGAAATCCCCTTCAGTTTCCAAAGGAGGATGTTGTGGGTCAAGGACAGCTTTTTTTTGAGACATTCAATCTGAAATGCAAAACGAGTTGGACGGCTCACTGAATCCCAGCCAAGGGTTCTCTGTGTGAATAGCCCAGCACTACTTTCCGTCACAATCATTACAGAGAGGGTGTTGTCAGGCTAGGAAGATACAGTAGACATACATTAAAGGGAAGTGATGCTAGCAATGTGAACTAATTTATTATACCAATGCCCTCAAGGGTGTTCTAGTAATCAGTTTACTTAATTGTGGTGACTGCCTGAACATCCCTAACTCTGTAATTGTCAAGAGAAGTTGCCTTGAGCAAAGGATCTTGGAACAACAAGCCATTCATTCTCCAGCAACTGTTCCAGTGGGTGGAGAGAGAAACAGTCTTGCCAGCTTTGTAAGGTCTAAAAGTGCGTTTTGAACGACAAAACTGCAACTGAAGGGCTATCGCTTTGATCGTCTTTTGCACCTCACCACCTACTGGTAGTTCATAATTAGCCTGTAGCGGCAAACCTTTGAAGGACGGGCATCCAATGCAATACAGTTTGCAGGCAAAGCCAGACCTATCTGGTTGCACATCATCCTGTTCTGTGCAATAGGTACCAAAAAAGCCACACCAGGTGCCATATGTTGCTTTGAGATCAATAATAGGCCTTTTAATGAGAGGCACTGGAATGCTTGCTCTGTTTACATGATTCTCAAAGAGTCAGTTGTGCCTCGCTATGGAGGAGGGAACTTTTGCCAGCAGAGTCACAAGGCCTCCCACTCACCTGCTGTGGGGCAAAACGGTAAAACCAAGCAGGGGAGGGAATGAATGGCTGTTGCACAGCAGTAGAAAACGTGGCTCCAGAACGCTGTCTCTCTGCCTTAGACCACCTGGTAAAGCTATTGCTGGAATAGATGGAGTCAGGAACTAACAGCCCAAAGGCTAGATGAGGATGGACAGTTATTATTATTATTATTATTATTTATTTATTTATATAGCACCATCAATGTACATGGTGCTGTACAGATAACACAGTAAATAGCAAGACCCTGCCGCATAGGCTTACAATCTAATAAGTTGTAGTAAACAATAAAGAGGGAAGGAGAATGCAAACAGGCACAGGGAAGTGTAAACAGGCACCGGGTAGGGAGAAGCTAACAGTATAGAGTCAGAACAAACTCAATATTTGAAGGCTATAGGGAAAAGAAAAGTTTTTAGCTGAGTTTTAAAAGCAGTGATTGAGTTTGTAGTTCTCAAGTGTTCTGGAAGAGCGTTCCAGGCGTAAGGGGCAGCAGAAGAAAAAGGACGAAGCCGAGTAAGGGAAGTGGAGGTCCTAGGGCAGGCGAGAAGCATAGCATCAGAGGAGCGGAGAGCACAAGCGGGGCGATAGTGTGAGATGAGAGAGGAGACATAGGCAGGAGCTAGACCGTGAAGAGCTTTGAAGGTCAGCAGGAGAAGTTTATATTGGATTCTGGAGTGAACTGGAAGCCAATGAAGAGATTTCAGAAGTGGAGTGACATGGTCAGAGCGGAGGGCCAAGAAGATGATCTTAGCGGCAGAGTGGTGGACAGAGACCAGCGGACTGATGTGAGACGAAGGAAGGCCAGAGAGAAGAAGGTTGCAGTAGTCCAACCGAGAGATAACCAGTGCGTGAACGAGAGTCTTGGCAGAAGAGACAGACAAAAATGGTCGAATACTGGCAATATTATACAGGAAGAAACGACAGGATTTAGCTACTGCCTCGATGTGAGGAGTAAAGGAGAGCGAGGAGTCAAATATAAAGCCAAGACTACGAGCTTCCTTGACTGGAGTAAGCGTGACATCGTTGACAGTAAGAGAGAATGAGAGGTGAGGAGAGGGTTTAGGAGGAAAAACAAGCAATTCAGTCTTTGCCATGTTAAGTTTCAAACGACGATGAAGCAGCCAGGCTGAGATATCTGAAAGACATGCCGAGATACGATCGTGAACATCAGGAGAAAGTTCCGGAGATGAGAGATATAATTCTGTATCGTCGGCATACAGGTGATATTGGAGGCCGTGAGATTGAATAAGCTTACCCAAGGGCAGCATGTATAGAGAGAACAACAACGGGCCAAGCACCGAGCCTTGCGGAACCCCAACTGAAAGGGGAAAAGAGGAGGACGAGCTGCCGTTAGCCGACACGCTGAAAGAGCGACCCTCTAGATAGGAGGCGAACCAGTTATAGACAGAGCCACAGAGTCCAAGGTCATGGAGGGAATCTAAGAGAAGATCGTGATCAACCGTGTCAAAGGCTGCGGTTAGATCGAGGAGAATAAGAATGGAATAATGGCCTTTAGACTTGGCAGTAAGAAGATCATTGGTGATCTTGGTAAGGGCTGTTTCAGTGGAGAGACCTCTGTGGAAGACCTCTCCAAACTTGCAGCCTCGTTTCTTCCCACTCACTCTCCTAACTGGAACCAAATTAAAATCTATACGCCTCAGAGTGTGCAAAAGGATATTTACCGAACGACACAACAGAAGTATGGGAATCATGGTCAAACGTAAGATGCAAGTTTTGTGGCTTCCAGTGAGCTAGATCAACTGCATACATATTCTTAGCATATGGCAGGTCTAGCATGGACAACTCCTAATCTGATGGTAGACCTGCACTTGCTAAGAAAAGGCAAATAGGTTTATATTCAGTATTGGTTTAAGATAGGGCCTTTATTGATCATAGTTGTTGTCTTGGGTCTTTACTTGCTTACAGAGTGTCACCAATCTAAAAAGGATACTCACCAGCAACAACACCTCACAACAGATACAAACACAGGAACTAGACTCTGCAGGAGGCACAGGGGCCAACTCTGGCCTTAGCTAGACCTAAGGATTATCCCAGGCAAATGGAGGGGTCGTCCCTGCCTGCTCCTGGGATCCCCTGTGTGTCATTTGGATGCACAGGGATGATTCCGGGATGATCCCAGGATATAGGCCTGGTCTAGCTATGGCCTCTGTCTCCATATCTACTGTGGCACTGGCAACACTATTGCAGGTTCTAATAATGCCATCAAAAATATCAAGGGTTCATACACTTGCTCATCTTCCAATGTGATACATGCCATCACTTGCCAGTAATTCTACATAGGACAAACAGCCCAGTCTAATGGACACAAAATTCACATCAGGAATGGCAACATTAAGAAACCAGGGGTGGGGATATTTCAATCTCCCAGGATACTCTTGTCAGTGACCTAAAGGGGTCCATTCTTTTCAAAAAGAATTTCAAAGATAATTTCAAAGAATACAAAATTGCTGAAGTACAATTCATCAAGAGATTTAACTCTATTTCCTGAGGTTTGAATAAGGACAAAGTTTTTCTTTTCTTTTATCACACTACATATGTTAATTGGCTCACCATTGCAATGATGTCTGTGTTATATCTCCCAACAAGATTTTGTGAATGGGAACTCTTAACATACTCATCACTGCTTGTACTTTCTGCATTTCAATTCCCTCTAACAACACAGTTTACATACCCTGCCCCCAGCATGTGTATATACAATTTTAGGCTAACATTCCATATATCTGATAAAATGGACAGCATCCAGGAAAGCTCATGCCAAAATAAATGTGTTAGTCTTTAATTAACTAAAGATATTTTTTATTGCTGTTTTAACTGCTAATTTACTTTTTATGTCCTGTAAGGGCTTGTTGAGCTCTATCAGACAAGCTTTTTATTGCATGCTTGTTACAGGGAACTCACGAATTTTCACAGGTCCCTCTCACAATGTCGTCTGCCTCCCATGTGCCTCCTGCCCCATCTGGCCTTCTTCACGCAACAAAAAAACACCCCAGTAAGTCCAACTTATTTTTAAAGATGGAAGTTGCCGCTATCTCCTGCTGTGTGCAGGAGAAGCAGCGGGCCATGTGCATGTTGTTTATTTCCTCTTTCAAAAGAGGAAGCTATGTGGAACAAACATGCGGGTGGAGAAGCGAAGGTAAGTAAACGTGATTTTCCTCCGTGTGATGACGCTTGTTGCCTCAAAGCGACTAGAGAAGACATCACAACACTTCCATCTCAGTTCTGCCAGATTGGCCTTTGTGGCCATGTCCACTTGGCAGGCTATTAAGAACAAGGTCCCAGGATCAGGCCTGGGGGAGGGGTGGGGAATAGATGGCAACCCTTCTGAATTAATAGCTCAAGCAATTTTATTTCACTTAATAGTGATTGAGCATTGAGCAGGGGGTTGGACTTGATGGCCTTGTAGGCCCCTTCCAACTCTGCTATTCTATGATTCTATGAGAGAGATAATAATAATATCAGTGTATACAAATCCAGAAAGGACACGTTTCATCTGAGTTTGGGAAATAGAATCACTTGGCTTTCACAAGAATAAGCTTAGATTCCTTAGGAGTGGAAGCAATATACATAACTTCTCATTTCTTTTTATTTTCTTTGATGCTCCTGCTTCCGCATCACTTCTATAAAGATTCTCACAAGGCCTTCTTCAAGTAAGCCATTCCAGCTCCTGAGCTCAGATGAGTCTTGCTCAAGCTCTGTGCAGCATTGGAGCAAGTTTTTGGCCTGCTGCTTGGTCACTGGTGGTTACAAAAAATAGTAATAATCAGGCGTCTTTCCCTATTCTCCTCTTTCCTTAGCCCCAAGCCTCCTTAGTAAAGCCAAAGCATGGAGGGTGGGGCAGGCACACTTTACTGGGACCCAGGCCATGTCACCCTTACCATGAGGGAGGGGGGAAATGAGCCTAAATTGTAGATCATGCTCAAAAGTATTTGTGGAAACTTATTTCTCTCTATCTATGTACTACTATTGTCCAGATTTTGTGATTGTAAGGTTATCTGGAACCAATCAGAAGCAACATTAGAGCAGAATAAGTCTCTGAACAGTAAGTTCATGGCCCAGGCCCTTCTCTACGAGGGAGACAGTGTGCTTGTGGAGTTTGAGAGACAAAGAGGTCTGTCCTTCTGTGTGTGATATGGACCTGGTCCACATGTAAGGGCATCCCAGGGTATGCATTGAGTATATGGGTTGCGTATGGGTTGTTGTCACCCCATCATGCACCACCCCCTCCCCTCCCCACCACTCCCATTCCATTCTCCGTGTGTCTCCCACCTCCCATGCTGCCTCTTGCTCCCTCCTCCTCCCTTGTCTTTGATCTGCTGCCATGTTGTTGTTGTCATTTCCAACCAGCTGGTGTGTTGCTCCTTCTGCTTCCCTTATCCTCCATCCATCTATCGCCACTGTCTGTCCACTGGCTCGCTCTCAGGGGGATACAAATGGTGGATGGCTCTCTGAAGAACTGTGTCAGCTGGAAAAAGTGACCACTGTGGCTCTTCAGATCGCTGGCTAGGTTCTTGTGCCTGGCTCTGAGGGAGGCCCATCCTCAGAGCTAGGCACTGAGGGAAGGCTGTCCTAGGAGATTGCCTGTACAGAGGAAATGGCCACAGTAGGAGAGTGGCTGGTGATCAATTTCCTCACTTGCATGCAATTTGCCTCTCCTCTTGCTCTGCTGTCTGAGGTGTGGGATTCACCCAACCTCATGGGAGGGCTGACCATGATAGATAGGCAGGAACATGGCTGACCCTACCATGAGACATGGTGAGGTGGTCACCTCAGGTGGCAGATGCTAGGAAGTAACAGCAAGGTCTGAAGAGAGAGCTGTGGATCACGTGGCCTGCTCGGTGCTCCCTGCTGTCTTCAACAAGTGTGATGGAGGATGCTGTTCCATACACGATATGATGGAACCATGACATATATTTGGGAGGGTGACCCATGTTGCAAGTTTGTACAAAGCCCCTAAAATGATGTTTTCGCCCTGTTCTGTAGGCAGTTAGTCCCTCCCAGCCTCTCTCTCTCTCTGTGTGTGTGTGTGTGAGAGAGAGAGAGAGAGAGAGAGAGAGAGAGAGTGAGAGAGAGCAGTAGGCATTGAACCAGATGTATGCCAAATCAGTGAACCAGAAACATACTCATTTCACTTATAGACAGAACATGTGGGAAAAGGATTCACCAGGTGTTGTCATTGTCCCCGTCCCCCCGTTTCCACTGCAGTGATTTTAACTGGTAATTTGTTTATCTTATTTTCCTTTTTAATTTCATTGGCTGCTGAATCAACTGCTGCCTGACCAACCCCTATCACAGGCAATTCAACCTGAGAGGCTCAGAGGCCTGTCTCTGAAGCCTAATAAGAGGAAATGTCCTGTGCTTCTCTTGCACCGCCACCTACTTAGCACTTTCGCCTTGAAGCTGGCGTGGACAAAAGAGCTGAATAGCGGCACCTTTTGCTCTTGAGCATTTCAACACTATTCTGCCCTACCACACATTCCTTTCACTGTCGTACAGCAGTTCTTCTTTTCCTCTCAGCCACAGCTACATGATAGGGGATATCTGAAAGCAAGTGCTAGGTGAAAATAATCTGTCAAAACAGATTTAAAATAGACAGTTTAGCTCATATTAAAAGCAGCTGTGAAATAAAATCTGCAGCCCAAATGGCTCCCAAAGCCTGTGCAAAGAGCAGGTTCCGTGCTTCCACTCCATCAGATATAATGAATGCACAAGTGTCTGTTCTCACCACAGGTGTAACCAAAAGGACCTGCTACCCCTTGTTCTCCCAACAGGTGTCCCAACACTGCCAGACAGACGCGTGTGCATTCATCACACCCGATGCTGAGCAAGTCATTTGTTACACTGAAGTGATATCCAAGTAGGAAATTTGTCGGGTGTGCGAAGAGGCTCTCCATTTTCTCTGAAGAAAACGTTACTCCAGACCACTTTTAGCACTCTTAGTAAATTCTATTTAGTTGTGACAGAAAGAGGAAAGGACCCAACATCTTAAAAGGGAGAGCACCCACTCTTGATGGAAATGGCCCACCAGAATTAGAAATATTATCCTTCATACATGCATCTAGCTCTGACTTGGACCCACATGATCCTTAGATTCCAAAACTTTTTCAGGGAATCTGTGTTGGAATTTTAGACCTCTAATAGTCAGAAACAGTGTGCTTTTGAGTAAGCTCCATGCATTTTCCAAGGATTTAACCCTTTTGATTCCCCCTTTCAACTTTATTTTCACTAGTTCCCTCATTTTGAGCCTCTTGTGGTGCAAAGCAGTAAAGCAGCAGTTTCTGCAGCTGAAACTCTCCCCACGGCCTGAGTTCGATCCCAGTGGAAGCTGGTTTCAGGCAGCCGGCTCGGGTCAACTCAGCCTTCCATCCTCCCGAGGTCGGTAAAATGAGTACTCAGTTAGCTGGGGGAAAGGTAATAACAGCCGGGGAAGGCAACGGTAAACCACCCCACTATAAGGCCTGCCAAGAAAACGTCAGCGAAAGCTGGCGTCCCTCCAAGAGACGATAATGACTCAGTGCTTGCACGAGAGGTTCCTTTCCTTTCCTTCCCTCATTTTAGAGAAGTATCCTCTTTTGAAGTTAAGTGTGAATGTTTTGGATTTCCTGGGCAATTTCCCACTTAAGTATATATTGAATCTGATAGCACTGTGGTCACTGTTACCAATTGGTAAAACAATATTTACATCTTGTATTAGGTCCTGGGCAGCACCATTAAGTCCAGGGTTGCCTCCCCTCTGGTCGGTTCCATGACCAACTGTTCCAGGGCACAGTCATTTAGGACATCAAGAAATTTAACCTCTTTGTCATGACTGGAATATGAATTTACCCAGTCAATGTGAGGGTAATTGAAGTCACCCATTATTACAATACTTCCTTCTTTGGAGTCCTCCCTGATTTCATTCTCCATCTCAAAGTCACTCTGAGCATTTTGGTCTGGGGGACGATAGCACGTTCCTAGCACTACATTAGTTTTGGGGGCCTGCACTGTCACCCACAGCACTTCTGTGGAAGAGGAGTCTTCCCCATATAGGTGCTCTAGTCTAGTGCTGTGCTTTTTCTGGGCACAGAATTGCACACAGCCCTGATTATGTTTCCTTACACATAAACAGCCAGCACCTATTTTAACATCTGCTCATGAGAGAGGTTCTCCATTCCAGCAATCTTTCTTGTTGCTGGTTCAATTTAGTTGCTTCTCTTTGCCCTTTCTCCAGTCTAAATCAATCCTTCTCCAATATGAGTGGCTTATATTAATCCAGTTATTGATTATAGTCTTCATATCTCTTTCCCCTAATATTCTTCCTAGCCAGTGAATACTCCACTTATTAAAAAAGTTTGCTAATAGTCCTGAAAAACATGCTCAGTGCTAGTGAACTTAATTCAGTTTCTCTTGCTTCAGTTCATCTAGTTCAACCACCTAGAACTGCCTAATCTTCTCTTTACTAACAATGGAAGCATACAAAGTACTTTAAAACAGTCAAACATTGGTCAAACATACAGTCTTCTCTCTCCAGGATCAAGCTTAAGGGTAACTGGTTCTGCCACTGAAGATGGCAGTGCATTGTGCTGATGGATTGGGGGTTGGGGGGTTGATGTCACAAGCCCAAATCCCCCCCGCTTCCTAGCAGAGTTTTTCAGCTTTAAAATAATGGCAACATTTTAAATAAAAATCCTAAGGTGCCAAAAAACAACAACCTTGAATGTGTTTAAATGCACAAGGAGTTCTCCAAACAGTAAAACTTGGTGTCCTCCAGATGTATTGGACTGAAACTCCCATAATTCCCAGCCAGCTTGGTGAAGTCTTCTGGAATTTTCAGCTGAAGTCTCATTAGTATGCTGACGATATTCAACTCTTATGTCTTCTTTCTATCAGATCCTAGAGGAGCCTTCCCCACCCTGGTGCTCTCCAGGAGTGTTGGGCTTTGGATTACAATATCCACCATCTCCAGCTAGTGGATTTGATGGAAGTTGTAGTCCAACACATCTGGAGATTATCAGTTTGGGGAAGGCTGTGGACCATTGTCAGAACAGAAGTAAGAAGAACACTGTTGGATCAGTGTCCAGCATTTGGTTTCCCACACTGGCCAACCTGATGTTTCAGGGAAGTCCACCAACTGAGCATGAGGGCAATGGCCCTCTGCCACTGTTATTCTCCACTGACTATGTCTCCCCACCTTGCTCAACTTTCAACAGTCTTGTCCTTTTGGTAATCCACTGTAAGCTCTCACTGCTTGTGGCCCGACATCACTCATCCGCCTGCACTACTGTTTAGTACTATTGTTGTTCTGATGATCAGAGAGAGGTTCGCTTTTGTCGGTTTTACTACTGTATTACTGTTATTTATATATTAGTATTCTTTAATGGTAAATTACTTGGAGTTTATACAAAGAGAAGCAGGATACTCCCCCCCCCTTTGAGGTGGGGTGGTAGTTAAATAAATAAACAAACAAACCTGTATATCCTTTTTTCCCCTGGATTATTCTGAACAAAAATAGTTATGGGCACAAATCCTGAGTCCAGGATGCTTGGAGACACAAGAGGGATCAAAGTCAAATGGTCTCTCTCTCTCTCTCTTGCCTTAGCTAGACATACCTGATAGCCCGCGATAGAGGAGGAAAGATCTTGCATTGTGTTTAACGCGTGATCCTTCCTTTGTTTACATGCGAGGCGCGACGACTTCAGAAGGAGAGGCATCGTGCCCACCATTTTTTAATTTATTAAAGGGGCAGCAGCGCATGAACGCTCTTGCGCTAAAGGTAAGTGGTTTTTTAAAATTTAAATTATTTTCCCCACTCTCCCCACCCTACCCCCGATGGGAGCAGCTCCTCGCGAGGAATTGTGCGGAGTTGGGTCAAATTGCAGCACCCGGCCACATGTTCCTCAGTCTCAGCCCGGGACTGCGAAAAAACTGGGGCCAAAGGGGAGGGCAAGATCCTGGGGCAAGAGAGGGATCATCCCTCCCTGATCCCAGGATCCCCTGTGCATCATGTGGATGCACAGGGACGATCCTAGGTATCACCCCAGGATTTCGCCCAGTCTAGCTATGGCCTCTCTCTCTCTCTCTCTCTCTCTCACACACACACACACACACACACACGCACAATGTGCAGGGAGAAGCGATAACAAACAGCTGTGTAGGAAAAGGCAATGTGCTTTATTCCTGACACATATTGAGCCATACTCTGTTCTTGATGATGAAAACAATGCAGCTCCATTTGCTTGCCCTCTCAGTACTTATGGTCAGAAAGCTTCCTCTGTTAGCGGTTTGAAGTCAAGGCAGTAGACCTCCTCAAACCCACTTCAAAATGATGAGTGACTGAAACAGATTTTTGTTTCTGTACACTTTTTTTTGCAGCTGTTTGATCCCTCTTGTTGCTTTGAGCAAGAGAGAGAGAAAGAGAGAGAGAGAGTTGTGTATACAGAGAATATGAGAAGATCCAGCTGCTTTATTTTACTTGTAAAACAACGTCCCTTGAGAAAGATTGTGCCCTGCTTCACAAGTCACGCTACACTATAGTTTAATGCCAAGGGTACAAGGCTTCTAGTATGGTGGCAAGGAGGTGATCAGACTTTTTACTTTGGTTTTTTTAACTAACTACAGTTAGGTGTTATGTCTGAAACCGAACAAACTCTGATTGGTGCTAGCTTTGATTCAGGGAGACAAGCCCAATTCAGATTGATGTTAATGATCCTGACTTGTTTCCCTAAACAAGGGTTGGGCCAGCTCAGAGGGTTGGTGGGCTGCATAGGATTCCCAGCAGAATTGAGTTTACTCAACCTGCCAAACAGATCCTTGATGGGCTGGGGGAGGATGATTCTGCTGGGAGTGTGCTCCCCACTACTTGGTTTCCCAGGCAAATCATTGGGAATTTGGGGGCATGACTGTGGTGGGAGTTGTACCACAGAGGTTGGGTTCTCAATGTGGGCCACAGGAGTCCCCCTGGGGCCTTGCATGTGGTCCATGGGCTGCGTGTTGCCCTAAATCATACTTAATACAAACTACAGCTCTCACTTTGGATGAAACAAATAACCAGAGTTCATTGAAAGCATAAGCTATGGCTATGCTGGAGACAGAGATGGGACCCCAGGAGCCCAAAGCTTGTCCAGGCTAATTTCCAAAGAGCTAAACAGTCCAGGTCTGGGCCCAATTCAAAGTGCTGGTATTGACATTCAAAGCCCTAAACAGTTTGGGGCCAGGTTATTTGAAGGAACGCCTCCTCCCGTATGTACCTGCCCGGACCTTAAGATCATCTACAGGGGCCCTTCTCCGTAAGCCCCTGCCAAAGGAAGTGAGGCAAGTGGCTACTAGGAGGAGGGCTTTCTCCACTGTGGCACCCTGGCTGTGGAATGAACTCCCCAGAGAGGTCTGGGGACTCCTCTGGGGACTACACTGTACTCCTTTCGTCGCCAGCTGAAGACCTTTTTATTCTCTCAGTATTTTAACACTTAATTTTAACTTAAATTTAAATTTTACTGTTCTAACTCTGTATTTTAATCTTATATCAATTTTGCTGCGTGGGTTTATCCTGGTTGTGCTTTTGATACTGTATTTTGTATTTGTGTTTTTAACCTGTTGGTTGTTTTATTATGGTTTTAATTTTTGTGAACCACCCAGAGAGCTTCGGCTATTGGGCGGTATAAAAATGTAATAAATAAATAAATAAATAAACAAACAAACAAACAAACCATGACCATGTTCAGATAACACGCTAAGTCACAGTGGTTAAGCATTTTGAGCTAAATATCATGGCTTAGCATGTCATGTGAACCATTCCTAACCATGGTGGCTACATAATCCTGGTTTAAACACACTCACTAACCATTTGCTGCAAAAGCGTTAGCAGCCTAACCATGGCTTAGGGCTCTATGTTTTAACATGATGTCCGAGCACAGTCATTTTCCCCCATACAGATATGTAGTATCCCGTATCTGTGGAAATGTCCTCCACCTGCTTTCTTCCTCTCATTGTTACCCCACTCGTGCACATTGGGATAGGAAAGAATGTCATCTGAGCTTGTTCTTGAGCAGAATTTACCAACAATCACCATTTTTTAAATATTTGGGATGGAAAGAACTTTAGATTTTTTAAACTTACAGATGCATCCATGCAGGCCCAGAGCCTTCAAGTGGTTAGCTCTTAAAAGTCTAGCTTTGAATCCTTGTGTATTCAACTAAGAGTATCATCACACAGGGGGAAATCGCGTTTCCTTACCATCGCTTCTCTGCCTGCACATTCGTCCCTTATTACTTCCTCTTTCAAAAGAGGAATTAAACAACATGCACGTGGCCCATTCGGTGGGCTGTTTTGATCATGCTGCTTCTCCTGCACACAGCAGGGACAGCGGCAAGTTCCGTTTCAAAAAGTAAGTTGGACTTACTGGGGTTTTTTTTGTCATGTGAAGAAGGCTAGAAGGAGCAGGAGGTACACAGGAGGCAGACATCGTCGTGAGAGGGACCCGTGAAAATCCATGAGTGCCCAGTAATGCACATGCAATAAAATGCTCGTCTGATGGAGCTATATAATTATGGTACTGAAATAAGGTTGCCTGCCCTTTCTCCTGACAGGCTCCCCATCTTTAATGGCAGGCAAAGGCAGGTCAATGTGGTCTTCTCCATGCTGGGAATCGCTGTACCTATTGAACATGGGGGCTGCAGATGGGTGAGAATTTCAGTTCAGTTCAGTATTTGATAAGAATTTAGCAACTTGTACAAATGTCTTCATATTCGGCATGGAAAGAACACAAAGTTTTAAAACATCTGAATGTGGAAGAAAGCAAAACTGACAAATTTGTCCATTCACACATACAGATATTCGGGTGAGGGAATGGGGAAAGACGTCTTGCAAAATGTCTTGTGCTTCAAGGCAAAGATGGCAGGCTTCATTGTACATGTGGACCACTGGATTTGGGGGCTTTGTGCTACAGTGCAGGATACTCATGTCTGGATCCAACCCATGCAGGTTTGTTTTAATTAATGGAAGAAGAAAAATAATAACAATCCATTTCAAATTCAAGGCTGATGGCATGAACGCAAAGCCATCTGGAGAGATGGGTGAGATTTTGTCATCCTCCCTCATGCTGTCTAATAACACATTCTTCCACAATTAACTCCTATTGAAAGCAATTCCCTTTAAAAGAAAGCAGCCGTCCTAGAGCATCTTAGAAGGATGTCAGATCTGAAATGTTTATGTAGCAACAAACCTCCAAATAAACTGTGGCTTGGCAGTATGCTTCTAAAATATGAACCACTTCATTAACACAATTATAAGTAAACTCTTGTCACCGGGAATTTTACTACAGGGGAAGGGGAGGCCTCATGAATCGTTTCCATATGGGCTTATTTAAGACTTCATTGTGTGGATGTGGGACAGGCAACAGGACAAAAATGTTTGATCAGCATCAGCTTGTTCAAAAAAACTTGGAACTGTATCACAGTACTGCTTTTGTTGTTGTATTTTGAACAGTCTGGATGTTGTGTAGAAATTTATTGTCATAAACAGGATTTATTGTCATAATCGTATAGCATGCAGCTGTGGGTTCCCTTTTGTTTTACTCTAGCACATGGTCCCAATTCAGGTTGAGGCCAGTGCACTCTAGGAGGCGAGGATTAAATTCTCCCTTAAATTCCAAACCCTGAATGGGGAGCAGGTTTTTAAAAAGAAAAAAAGCCTCCACTGAATCCAATGCAGTTACAGATATGGAATTCAGTGTATACGTGGGGAATCAATTAGGGCTGTGTAAGCCTTGGGCCTCAGATTCGGAAATCTGAATCATGGAGGCCATTTTATGGCAGATCCGCCATTTTATGATGGATCTGCCATTTTATGACAGATCCGCCATTTTCTTGCACACCCCTCTGTAAACAAGTTACAGCCTACAACTCCCAGCATGCAGTGCCTGGGAGGGCTGCACTTATGGGGCCCAGGAACGGTGTGCACACGTGTCCTCAACAGCACCAGTGCCGCAATCACCTTCTCCTTGGCGCGATCACCCTCTCCTCAGAGCAATTGCTGCCTCCTCGGTGCGATCTGCCACTGCCGCTGCACTCCGGGATACTCCAGTGACCCTGGAGGGCCCCTGTACGTTCCGCAGGTGTCCTGCAGCCACCTGCTTCTCCTAATAGCTGCCCACTCTGGTAAAAGAACATGAGAACATCAGAACATAAGAAGCGCTATTCTGGATCAGACCGAGGGACAATCTAGCCCAGCATTCTATTCACACAGTAGCCAACCAGCTGTCAACAAGGAATCCACAAGCAGGACATGGTGCAATAGCAACCTCCCACCCATGTTCCCCTGCAACTGGTACACACAGGCTTACTGCCTCAGATACTGGAGGTAGCATATAACTACCAGGACTAGTAGCCATTGATTGCCTTCGCCTCCAGGAATTTATCCAACCCCCTTTTAAAGCCATCCAAATAGGTGGCCATCACTACATCTTGTGTTAGTGATTTCCATCATTTAACTATGCACTGTGTGAAGAAGTACTTCCTTTTATCTGTCCTGAATCTCCCACCAATCAGCTTCATGAGATGACCCTGGGTTCTAGTATTTTGGGAGAGGGAGAAAAATGTCTCCCTATCCACATTCTCCACACCATGCATAATTTTGTACACCTCTATTGTGTCTGCCCTTAGTCTCCTTTTTCCCAAGCTAAACAATCCCTGTTTGGGGACTCCTCCAGGGTCACTGGAGTATCCCAGATTGTGGCAGTACCAGGCAATTGTGCCGAGGAGGGGGTGATTGTGCTGAGGAGGTGTCTTCATGACATTGCTTTGGCTGCTCATTCCCTCAAAGCCTTACAGCATCGCAGCTGCAGGTGGAAACTGTAAATACCGATGGAAGGAGGGAGTGCGGGCTATCCATCTGAAAAAGCCACAGTGCTGGTGGCCATTTGGCTTGTTGAGCTCCCCCCCCGCCCTCTGCCCTGCCTTCCCATGACCTACCCTGGGCCTTGATCCACTCCCGGGAACGCCCCCAGCCTCAAGCCAAAGCGAGCTCACCACCGACAGACGGAGGAAAGAAGGTGGTGACCTTGGAACAAAGGAAACAATCAAGGTATGTCAGCACTTTTAAAATGTGCAGTTTTGGGGGGAAAGCTTGTAGTGGCTGTGAGTGGGCTGCTGTGTCATATAAACAACGCATTGCCACTTCTCACAGCCAGAACATGCTAAACAGGGTGTATAGACAAGCTCCAACACTTCTGGAGGGTTCTGGTTTGGGGAATGCTGGCATAGGCCAAGAGGTTCAAAACTGGCATATATCTGCACCAAATTAGCTAATATAAATGTGCCCTTAGAATGTTTTCAGACATCACAGGAAGGACAGATTTAATGTGAATAAATGTGGTTTAGTAAATATGGTTCATACAGCATTCCACTTGGAACACAAGGAAATACTTGTAAAAGGGACCAATGCCTCTGATCAATTTGAAGTGGAAATACCTATATTTAAAAATGGAAATATGAAAATAAAGGTAGTGTATTTAAGAGATCCAAAATCAATATGATTAATATTTTATGCTGGGGAAAATCAAAAAGAAATTGTACTGAGTCATGTGGGAATCTTAAATATGAAGTCTGATTAAGGAATTATTTATGGGTCTGGCTATAAAGGTCTTTCTTTCCTTTAGCTCACATTACAGCAATGAGGTAAGGCTACTGGGCTGACTACCAAGGGCAGAGATGTTTCACTTTTATATTTCCTACCTTTTATGGCATGTGTTAATCTAATTTATCTTTAATATAAACATATGTTGTTCGGGATATTAAAAATAAATATCCCAAACAGTTTACAAAGAAGTCATCCAATTGAAACAATAAAACACACCAATAAATAATTGAGGTTGTAGCAGGCGGAGTCAGCAGAGTTTTAAACACCTAATAAAAATAAATTAAAAACAGCAGAACCACAGATCACTCTTAAAAGCTTTGGAGAATAAAAACAACAACAACTGTCTCCTCACAGATAACAATGTCGATGCCTCTTGGATCTAATTGGGGAGGGCATTCCACAGATGTAATGACACCACTGAAAGTCCCTCTCCCCATTTCCTACCTGCCTAACACCCAAAGGTGGGAGCACCCAGAGAAGGGCCTCTGAGGAGGATTTAATGAACTGGCAAAGCTCATTAAGAAGAAGTGGGCCTTCAGGTATTTTGGTCCGAAGTCATTCAGGTTTTTAAATGGTCAAAATCAGCACCTTGAGCTGTGGACAGAAACCCACAGGAAGCCAGTGAAGAACATTTGAAACGGGGTGGGGTTGGGCAAAGCAATATGTTTAGACCAACCCTATTCTAATTAATAATAATGTAGTTGCGATGTTCTGAACCAGTGGACATTTTCAAACAATCTTCAAGGGCAGCCCCAACAATTAATGCATTGTAGTAATCTAACCAGATGTTATGAGAATGGGGGTAACTGTAACAAGGGACCTCAGCTTGTGTTGCAGCCTAAAATGGTGAAAGGCTCTTCATGCCAGACTAAACAGTTCCTTCAAGCTGTGAATCTGCTTTTAAGAGGGAGAACAATTCCACCCAGAGTAGGCTGAGCACCATCTCCGATACACATTGAACTAACAACTAAAAGTCTTGTCTGGGATGAGCTTCAGTTTGTCAGCCTTCATCCATCCCATTACCAATACCAGGCACCTGTTCAGCACTTTTGCTGCCCCTCCAGAACAAACTGAGGACAAACCGCACACTATAATCTCCAGACAACCTTGCTTAGCAGCTTTATGCTGATGTTTAATGGCATGGGGGACAAAATAGCCCTCTGGAACATCATAGCAACAGTGCCATACCACCAAATTCAGCACAGGAGAGTTTAAAAAGTCCCCCAGTTTGAAATACAGCATGCAATTACTCAATGGGCCCAAACCCTCGTGAATTTCAAGCAAAGGTCATAACTGCTCACTGTGGTTCAACCATCCTCTCAGCTTACCCCACTTCGCAAAATTTACTTGTCAGGGTCACTGGTAGGGAAGGTTGATACGGAGGGCTTCCACCTGCATCCAGGGCTGCATGGTGAACGCATAGATACTGGTATTTGCTTTCTGGCATACTCAAGATTATTGCTGGGGAGCCCAGTAGCATGCCCAAAGTTGCTGCCAGGGAGTCTGAAATGAGCCAGAAGACACTGGGAAACTCCATTTTCCCAGGCTTCCTGGCAGCAATGGAATCCCAGCAAAATCTGACTTTGAGGGATACGTGTGTGTGTGTGTGTGTGTGTGTGTGTGTGAAGCATGAACACTCATTCTTGTTGATAAATCTGCCAAATTCATTACCTTTGCCTAAAAAGTCCAAGAGCCAGTGTAAGTGGACTTCAGCTATGCTTTAACAAGAACATATTAGGTAGGAGCATTTGCTAGAAGTGGTATCCTTTGCACAGGGAAATAAATCAAACTGATTTATATTGCACAGTTATTTAGGAATAAATCAAACTGAGATTAGTGAGACCAAGTAACCATGTTTAGGATCAGGCCATATAATTCCCTCACCCAAATTTCAGCTGTAATTCAGTGCCTTTGCCTTTTCCCTTTTCCTTTTTAAGTAAGGCAATTGCAGAAAGGCGCCATCCTTCACACTTTAAGCTGAACTCATAAGAATAGTCTCAGTAAAGACTCTCTTATGCAGAAAGAAAGCTGTAACCCAAAGGCCCTTTTGTACATGGAAAACATATGGGACAGAGGAAGGCCTGTGTCACGCTTTACTACAGTATCTTCACTGTTATCAAGAGTACCTTGGAAGCAGTGCTCTCCCCCCGCCACAGCCGAGAGATAAATGGCTTGGGCTTGAATTGAATATTGTCAGTGGAACATGCATTATTCTCGACAGTTTTCGAAGCGTCATCCATGAGCAGAAATTGGAGCCTCAATCGTCTTCATTACACAGATTTCACAGCTGTACAGGAAAGTAAATAGAATCACAGAAGTACAACTGGAGCAAAAGCCATACCCTAAGAATGGCATTTTATGACTTTTCAACAGTACGGAACTATTGAACTGAAACACTACTTGATAGTGGTGCTGGCAGGCAACATAAGTGCCCCCCCTCACCCCACCCCACTCCACCTCACCTGACAAGCTCATGAGTAGTAAAAATATTGCTTAGGGTCACATTCTGTACATCCCTACACAGACTTAATGAATGGAATGCATGATGTGCTTCCTAAGCTAGGCTGGCTAAACATGGAAAAAATTTAGCAGAGCTGTGTCATGGACCACAATGGTTACATCGGCTATGTAACTCAGTGGAGAGATTCCTTTGCTATGTATCACTTACTTTTTATACCTCGCTGTTGATGATTATTTCATAGCCATTAATTTCTCACTGCTGTCCACATGCAGGATATATATATATATATATATATATATATATATATATATATATATATGGTTACGAATTAGATGACATCGGCACATTCTTATGCAGTGTTACAAAATGTTCCAAAAGCAGCTTTGCTGCTATTTTTTTAAACCATATTTGACAACCCTGGGATGGTTTTGACTTACGTTATAGCCAAACCTATTGTTCCTTTATCATTTAGGAACATGATAAAGGAGCTCCTCTACAATATGTATGTTGTCAGTGCCAAAGCAAGGGGGGGTGTTTGACAAGTTTTGTGACTTATTACTGCCAAGGCGGATCTGTTAGGCAGAATTTAAAACGCGCACACAAATTATTATTAGCTGAGCTCCTGTTTCTGATTACGTTTGCTTTTCTGATTTCCGCCCCCCCCCTACTCTGCATGCTTCACTTTGCTTTTCTCCTCCCCATTCTCCCTGAGCATCTTGGGAAACCTAGTTCTGATGGCTGGATTAGAGAAAGTCTACACTTTAGACTTGGAATGCTTCCAGATGAGGCTTTTACTGTACAATCGCCCTGTTTCATTTATGGAATTTCACAAGGGGTCCGAAAAATATCATGTTCAGTTGGCACCGTATTGGAGACTTCAGAAATACAATAGCAATCAACTGTTTGGAGGATCTATATTACAGAAAAAGTTACAGCAAGACAAGATGCCTTACAAGGCAAATCCTTTTCATTATTCATAGAATCATAGAATAGTAGAGTTGGAAGGGGCCCATAAGGCCATCGAGTCCAACCCCCTGCTCAGTGCAGGAATCCATCATGTACATCTTAAGCAAGGCTTAATGAATCGCTGATCTTGCAGATAGGCTAGCAAATCTGGAACCTTGTTAAGTTAAACACGATTCTTTCTAGGAACTTTGGGGGGCACCTTTACTATTACCAAGGAAACATGAGCTTTTAGTAGCTAACTGCACCCCTGATCAGTCCTTTTTCTATCCTTTTATTTCCCTGTCAAAATGGGCCTCTATCTAGAGATGGGAATGGAGGTGGAAGAACACATGAGAGGTCAGTGGAGACTCCTCCATAGGGCCAGATGGGACTTACCTGGGGACACAAAAAGAAAAGGAGAAAAAGAAAAATGCATTTAAAGATTTAATCGCATAAAATTGATCAATTAATTCTTTCTGTGTGATTAAATAATAAGGTAAGGAATATTTTGTTAGAAAGTTTTACATATAATTGTTACTTTAGTACACTTACCCTGGCTTGAGGATATCGATTGGGGAAATAAATATAATAAGCATTCCAGTCCTGAATTGTTGTAGTAAAGGTTTTGATGCATGGTATTTTCTGAAATGGCCTCTTAAATTGTATCTTGTGCTCTGTCCCGACCCCAAAAACTTTCTACTGTCTTTGAATGTGTATTTCTTCTATTCTCTCAATTTCAACTTTTTGTTCCCATTTCTATATAATGCTGTTCTCCCTGCTAACTCCACTGTGACTGGATTCGGATGACATGATAACCCATGATGGGTTAAATAAGCCATGATGGTTTATTTAACCCATCATGGGTTATCATGTTGTCTATCTGGAATTTTTAATCCATGATGGCTTATTTGCCCAAAATAACTCACTCTGATAACCCACAGTCTGCAGTGTGGGTTATTTAACCCATCATGGGTTATCGTGTCATCTGTCGGGCACTGTGGGTTAATTTGATCACCTACAGAGCCGTGCAGCAAGAGTGGTTCAGATCGGTGCCACTGCTGTATTCTTTGTGGGTGTTCTCTGTGTAAAGGAAAAGGTGATACTGCGTCATTGGGAAGAGCTGAAACCAGCTACTGCGGTAGCGACAATGGGTGAAATGTGCTACTGCGCTTTAGCAAATGAGTGAAGTAGCAGTACTATGGCATTAGGTGATGCACACTTGAACAGGAGGCTTCAATGGGCTTAAACACTGCATGGAAAGATGGGATACCAGCATGCTCAAGCAGGAGGATTGCAGTGGGACAGGAGCGGGATAAGAGGAGGGCCAGGATCTCTTCTAGATTATCCCAGAGTGCAAGACACGGAATAATGGGCTCAAGTTACAAGAAGCCCGATTCCGGCTGGACATCAGGAAAAATTTCCTGACTGTTAGAGTGGGACTACAACGGAACCAGTTACCTAGGGAGGTTGTGGGATCTCCCACACTAGAGGCATTCAAGAGGCAGCTGGACAACCATCTGTCAGGGATGCTTTAGGGTGGATTCCTGCATTGAGCAGGTGGTGGTGGTGGGTTTGGACTCAATAGCCCTTCCAACTCTACTATTCTATGATTCTATAAGTCAAATCACACATAGTAGCTTAATAAGCTATACATAGTAGCTTATTATCCTGTTCATGTGGAGGGGCATGGTGGACTATTTAAAAAATAAGTTACTATGTGTAGCTTATTTAGCCATCATGGGTTAAAGAAAGGTCCAAACCCACCCTATATGCCTCTGGTCTACAGAGAGCTTTGCCATCAGTCTTAATGTCAGCAACACTGGACCCCTTTGCAATCTTAGGGCAAGCTATGACTAGTGCTGCTCACCATGTGTGTGCTGAACAAGCAGTTCAAAATCAGAAAGGGGTATGGTTTACTGCTGGTAACATTAATATCCTCAAGGAGCAATAATACTGCCATTGGATTCTGGCAAATGATGGAGCAACATGATGAAATGTGCAGAGCCCACACAATTACCCTGCCCACAGCCTTCCATTGGCCCTAATAACAGCTTTGTTGCGAAACCTATATAATTTGATTTTTAACAGCATACTAAAAAGCAAATGCTCAGCATTTTATAGAGCAATTTTGCATAGTTTGTGGGACAAATAGAATCTGGCTGTACTGTGTTATAATAATTAGTAGGAAAGGATTTGGGTACTGAGAAAAGAAAAGTGCTGCAGCTACATAGTAATAAGTAAGACCAGGATGAAGACAGGGAAGAACCCATCAGAATGACGCTTAAAAGATCCACTGAAGTCAATGGAAGCTAAAGACTGTTATGAACAGCTCAGCCTGTAACATGGCAGGTGCAAGTGGCACCGTCACTTTTAGAGCACTCTGTTGTACAAGGAGGGGCCCACTGACTGATGCAAATAATTAAAGTAAATTAAGTCACATTGCAATAAATCTTGAGGCTCTCCTTATCTATTTGGCGAACTAACCCTGGGGGATATATGTGGCTTACAAAACTCCAGCAGGGACAATTCAGTCCAAGCGCCCTTGGGCAAGCCACTATGACCTGCCTACACCATGTAGGTTTTTATACCATGTTCACTTTCCATGAAGAATCCTGGCAACTTGATTAGGTGCTGAGAATTTCGTGTGAGCTTTCCTATGGCAGAACTAGAGGTCCTAGATTTCCCCGGGGAGAATGAATGGCAGCAGCTTCCATCATTCACTCTCTCATGCATGATGGGAGGGAGCAGCTTGTCTTGATGAAAGGTTTGCCCCAGGGTAGATTCAGAGTGGCGGCAGGTCATCTACATGATGCAGCTGCCATTGGGAAGCCATCCGGGGGCAAACCCCAGAAACTCCATTTTAAAAAAGTTGGGCATTTACCCGGACACTTTTGGTTGTGGAGCCAATCGCGCCCCCTGATTGGTCGCCATCAGCTGGGCTGGACAGTGAAGGGGGCGGACCGGGAGTTCTAACTCAGGCTCCACACTGTAAATAAATAAATATTTTTTTAAAAGGGGGGGTGAGAGGAGAGGAACGGGGCAGCCAGAACAAGGTCAGAGGGAGGAGAGCCAGCCCCCTCCCTGGTGCAGTAATAATTGAGAACCCCCAGTGTGTAGCAAAGGAGGCAGCCATCTTTAATAGCGGCAGCCATTTTGAATTTTCAAATGTTGGGAAGAAGCGCCAATTTGGGAGCCCGGGGCCTTGTAGCGCAGACCCACCACCGTCAAGACGGGGGCCAGGACTACACCTGCTGGCCCCACCTGTTATCATCCACATGTTGGGTAGGTATGTCTGTAAAGGTGAACTTGCTCTGTGTGCACAGGATCCCCCCATGACGTGGTACCCTAATCTTCACCTCACAGGAGGAACCTAAACACATAGAGCATAGATTTATTTATGTTTATAAAAGTTACATATCTATACTACCCAATAGCCAAAGGTATAGAGATCACAATTGCCTGGTAGAAAAGGAGCACAGGGAGCTAGTAAGTTTGCACTGTGGCTATATGTCCTACCTGTAAGATGGGGAGAAGAAGAGCCAAACTGGATATCACATGATAGATTGATGGTAGTTACATTGTACAGTAGCTGGGGAGTGTTGCTTTTTTAGTTGTTTAAAATGTTTTATGTTAAAGTTTTTCATATTACGTTTTTGCTATGTAGTTTTGTGAACTGCCCAGAGAGCTCTGTCTGGTACAGAAATTAAATAAATGAAAATGAATGAGAAGCCTGTAACTATCTCCTGGAGGGGGAAAATAGTGAAAAGCTGAGAGCTGTACCTTTGAACAGAAGAATGGTAAGAGCTCCTGTCCCTTCCAGTCATTTTCCTTTGATTGCTTTTCAATTTGGAGCAAGGGGAGAAGCTGGGTGGGGATTTTGATTGGGAACATGGATGGAGAAAAAAGAGGTAAGCAGTCCCTCCTCCACCTGCCATTCTTCCACTCCTGATGGCACCTTTCTGCCACTGTTTTTCACTTTAAAAATATAATACATTTGGGAAACTATAATAAGCATTTACCAGGTAGGATCTAAATTGGTCCACTCTCCTACTTTTCAAGGCTGTTGTTAAGCTTAACAGTGCATGGTAGGTACTTTGTACGCTCTAAAATGCTATGCAAGTATTAAGTACTAGTAATATCTGTGAAGATATCTGTGTAGTAACAAGCTACAAAACCATATCTAAATGCAATCAAAACTAGCTGTAAACTTGTTGTCTTTTATTTCACACAGAGAAAGCACAATAAGGCAGTAATCCTGTACACACTTTCCTGGAAGTAAGCCCAATTTAACCCAATGGGAGTTACTTCTGAGTAGGCCTGCATAGGATTGCACATTAAGAGGCTTGGCATGATGTGTCACAGAGTATGAATGTACTCTCTTGTATTATAACATAATTACATGTAAATGGTAGTTTTAAAAAGAGGATAATATAGAGCTTTGGAGGTTTTTTTATTTCAAAAAATCCCAGTTTAACTAACTGAAACTGGAAGGTCAGGTTTACTTGAACTTTTGTTTACCTAGTGCATTGCGTTCCCACTGCACAATAAAAGACATTGTGCTCGCTGTCTCCAAGGATCTGTCTCAGGAAGCCTTTTCTTCCCCAACATGTTTCACACAGATTGAGCTTAATTGGATTCAAGTTTTCTTGCAATAATCACCGCTAGAGTATTTGGGCTGTAAACACTGAAGATGGACTAATATGTAAAGCCAAATCAACTCTTGCTTAGGGTTTGAAAACAAAAAGATAGCCATGGAGAGATTTCTTCTCTCTGTGTGCATTTTTTTTTTAAAAAAGCTGGTTTTATGCAATCTATTTTAAAAGAGTATGTTAATAATTTAAGAGTGCAAAGTGATAGACCATCCAGCTATTAAGCAACAAACTGCGTAGGGTGACCATATGGAAAGGAGGACAGGGCTCCTGTATCTTTAACAGTTGTAAAGAAAAGGGAATTTCAGCAGGTGCCATTTGTATGCACCTGGTGAAATTTCCTCTTCATCACAACAGTTAAAGCTGCAAGAGCCCTGCCCTCTTTTGTATCTGGTCACTCTAGCTGTACTCTGCAATATCCTTTTTGAGCTGCAGTGACCAGAACTGTACACTACTTTAGAAGTGTGTGGTATCTATTCATTGGAATGGTTGTGTCTAGGGATGTACAGATTTGGTTTAATCCAGTGGTTCCCAAACTTTTTCAGGTCACCGCCCCCTTGGTTCCACAAACTCATGCCCAGTGCCCCCTACCCTACATTATAAAAATCATTATTCAGAATAGCGGTTTTTAACGACCCACTAAGGAAGATAATAACAATAAAATTCAAAACAGTAACAATTAATTGAATATTTATTCAAAATCCAATTACATTTTTTTAGTTTATTCAATTAAACATAATTGATGAACTTGGTCCAGTGATATCATCTTTTCAAAGTGTGATAGTCATTTAGCTATCAGATATTAGATATCACATTTAGTAACTAGGGTAGAGTGCCTCACTATTCTGTAAATTCTTAATGTAATGGATGGGCTTGTTGAAGGGATACCAGTTTCCCAATGTCTGGGTTAAAGTCACTTAACATGAGTCTTAAATCACCACGTTTAGTAATCTGGAGTCAATTTCTTTGCTTGGAGAAAAGTAAGCAGACTACACTAAAACCACATTCCACTAAATATGATGTTGGAAATGCAACCAGGAGCTTCTGAACCACTCTCCACAGTGCAGGATAGCAATTCACCGTTAAAAGGACTCTTCTTAAACGGTATTAGTACATGTGTGTATTCTTCCCCTATATGGCTTGGGACCAAACTACCTTCTCCCATAAAAATGTCCCTGGGTTTTAAGACCTTCTGGAGAGGCGCTTCTCGGAAAAGACCACCTCGAGCGCCCCTCTGCCACCCCTTTGCCTCTTAGCACCCCCCTATGCAGTTCCACCACCCACTTTGGGAACCACTGGTGTAATCCCTTCCATCTTGTGTTTTGCAGATTGTTAGGCATCTTTCATTCCATCATCTGGTCATTGACAGATCTGATTTCCACACAGCCCTTTGGAAAAGTATGCAAAAAAGACCACTATAATTTACAGAACTGTTGCTAGCTCATAAGATTTTGTGTATTTTTCTTACCACAGCATACAATGAATGAGCAGAACGTGTGCCCCCACCCACGCATTCACAAGATTGCTACGCAGCAGAAGCCAAAAAGAGACTAGAGATGTATAAAACATTGTGCTGTTGTTTTTTTAAAAAAATTGTGTCTATATTAGCATATCTTCCAGTGACTTTCATATTTTTGTACAACTAAATTTGCATACAATTCCTGAAAGCAAAACAACAACAACAACAAAACAACAACAACAACGGGCTGCATGTTTTTCCCTGGGAAAATTCTGGAGCAGATTATAAAGAAGTCAATCTGTAAACACCTTGAAACCAATGCAGTGATTACTAGAAGCCAACATGGATTTGTCAGGAACAAATCCTGTCAGACTAATTTGATCTCATTTTTTGATAGGATAACCTCCCTTGTGGACTGTGGGAATGCTGTGGACGTCATATATCTTGACTTCAGCAAAGCTTTTGACAAAGTACCACATGACATTCTGATTAACAAACTAGCTAAAAGTGGGCTAGATGGAACAACTATTAGGTGGATCCACAGTTGGCTACAGAATCGGACTCAAAGAGTACTTATCAATGGAACCTTCTCAAACTGGGGAGAGGCAACGAGTGGGGTGCCGCAGGGCTCAGTCCTGGGCCCAGTGCTCTTCAACATTTTTATTAATGATTTGGACGAGGAGGTGCAGGGAACGCTGATCAAATTTGCAGATGACACAGAATTGGGTGGAATAGCTAATACCCTGGAAAACAGAAACAAACTTCAAAGTGATCTTGATAGGCTGGAGTGCTGGGCTGAAAACAACAGAATGAAATTTAATAGGGATAAATGCCAAGTTCTACATTTAGGGAATAGAAACCAAATGCACAGTTACAAGATGGGGGACACTTGGCTCAGCAATACTACAAACGAGAAAGATCTTGGAATTGTTGTAGATCACAAGCTGAATATGAGCCAACAGTGCGATATGGCTGCAAGAAAGGCAAATGCTATTTTGGGCTGCATTAATAGAAGTATAGCTTCCAAATCACGTGAGGTACTGGTTCCTCTCTATTCGGCCCTGGTTAGGCCTCATCTAGAGTATTGCGTCCAGTTCTGGGCTCCACAATTCAAGAAGGATGCAGACAAGCTGGAGCGTGTTCAGAAGAGGGCAACCAGGATGATCAGAGGTCTAGAAACAAAGCCCTATGAAGAGAGACTGAAAGAACTGGGCATGTTTAGCCTGGAGAAGAGAAGATTGAGGGGAGACATGAGAGCACTCTTCAAATACTTAAAAGGTTGTCACACAGAGGAGGGCCAGGATCTCTTCTTGATCCTCCCAGAGTGCAGGACACGGAATAACGGGCTCAAGTTAAAGGAAGCCAGATTCCGGCTGGACATCAGGAAAAACTTCCTGACTGTTAGAGCAGTGCGACAATGGAATCAGCTACCTAGGGAGGTTGTGGGCTCTCCTACACTAGAGGCCTTCAAGAGGCAGCTGGACAACCATCTGTCAGGGATGCTTTAGGGTGGATTCCTGCATTGAGCAGGGGGTTGGACTCGATGGCCTTGTAGGCCCCTTCCAACTCTGCTATTCTATGATTCTATGATTCTATGTCTGTGGAATCCACACGATTCCAGTTCGCTGCAGAATCCATGGGCTGGATTCATAGAAATCTGAAATCATTTGAACCCATTCAGATTTGTCCATTCCTAGTTGTGTGTCACGCCTAGTGAGAAACCCCATCTGCTTCCTCACTCTGATATCCCCACCTCCTTTAGTACCCCTTTACACCAAAGTTAGTGAGGTGTATTTACTTTACACATGCATTGTTAATGGAGTTTCCGTGCTCAATGTAATTATTTCTAATATCCATCTGACCCCCTGGCTAATTAACTTTTGATAAAGTAAAGCTTTGGTAGAATATTCCTCTATATCCTGGGAAAGTCTTGTCACACACATTGGAAGTGTAATCCCACAAAGGAAAATTGTGTTTGCTTACTGTCACTTCTCCGCCTGCGCGTTTGGCCCTCATTACTTCCTCTTTTGAAAGAGGAAGTAAACAATGTGCATGTGGCCCATTCAGTGGGCTGTTTTGATCCCGCTGCTTCTCCTGCACACATCGGGACAAAGCGGCAACTTCCGTCTTTAAAAATAAGTTGGACTTACTGGGGGGGTGTTTTTGTTGTGTGAAGAAGGCTAGAAGGGGCGGGAGGCACGCAGGAGACAGACAACGTGAGAGGGACCCATGAAAACCCAGCAGTAATGAGCATGCAATAAAATGCTTGGTAGAAGGAGCTCTGGGCCTGCCCTTTGCTCGGTCTTTTCGGGCAGCAGCAGAAAACTTTTGCTACCTGATCTAGGTGAACATAAGCTGCCTTGTATGGTAGGCACACTATTGGTCCACCTAGCCCTGTGCTGCCTGCTCTGGCTGACAACAGTTCTCTGGCAGTCTCAGAGGCTTTCCCATCATTGGCTTCCTGATCCTTTTAATGCAGGGGTTGGGGAACTTCTTTCGGTCTGAGGGACAAATTCAATTTTGAAGAAGCTGTGGGAAGAGGCTGCGTTCTAGTGATGGACAGGTCCAAAGGCAAAAGAGGTGGGGCTAAACTCTGAAAAATATCAGCATATTCTAGGTTCAAGCTCTTATATCCAGTAATTAAGATTTCAGAGAGGCATCTCAAGGGAAGGGACTGCACAAAAGCTAGAAAGTCATCAAATGATTGGTGGTTGGTCGGGGAAAGGGGGTTGGACCCTAGGAGGGCTAGATTTGGCTCCTGGGCCTGGTTTAACTGGAGATGCCAGGGACTGAACCTGGGGCTTTCTGCTTGCAAAAGATGTGTTGTTCCTCTGAGCCTTGGCCCTTCCCTACCTGTGGCATCTTATTTACTCCTCTCTAATTTCACTAGAACTAAAGTGAAGGGCCTGTCTTTAGTTTTCATCTTCATACAATGCCTAGATTTCCAAGGTGGTGTGCTATTAATGTGATTAAGCATAATTAATCTCATTGGTTTCCTCTTCTTCGCTGCTGCTGCTTTCCTCACTTGCCCTTCCTCGTTCCCTGAGGTCAGTGCTTCTTTCTTGTCGTGCCCAATGGGGATGTTTTGCTCCACGTAATTCATTATGCATCCTCCTCCAAGCATTTCTAATGTTTTATCTAAGATGCTTCTTCGATGTGAAGCCTACAAATGCCTGGATCGACCGAAGGCTGCAGAAGGTATTTAATGAGCTGGCTTTGCTGATGCTTGTTGGAAATGGAGCCTCGGGCTGCCGTCCTGTGCACAGTCGAGCTGCCTAAATCCCACTGAAGTCAATGGAATTTAAGCAGCCTAGCTTCAGGATTGCAGCCTTGGTTTCGAAAGTAAGCCATCGTCGTGCAGAGCGCATGTGGTGTTTGGATGTGGACGAGCCAGGATGAATGCCACACCGCAAGCAGAGAAGTTCCCTTGGGAAAGTCATTATCGCTCAAACTAATCTACCTCATAGGGTTGTTGTGGTAGATTACAATGATAGAAGGATTACAATGCACTTTGAACAGGGGCTCCATTTGGGATTTTAGTAAGATGTTAGAGATTTCAGGAGTGGGAGGAGAGCAATTCTTAGCAAGATTCAAAAATCCAGGGTGCTCCCAGACAGAGGGCTTCTAGCACTAACAGTAAAAAGGCATTCTGCAGTGCATGGGAGTTATAGGTCTTCTTTCTGGCCAAACATGCATAGGATTGCTTCTTAATCAAGGATAGATGCTTACTAGATTACGGCCTTGGTCTCAAATGTCTGGGAGCTGACTGCAGATGTTCAGCGGTGAGGGAATGGTACTCTGCAAATGCTTAGGATACACATCCTCCACCTTGTAGCTATATAATGAGGTCTAGAGTCATAACTAGCAATCTTGCTAAGGTCATATTTCTGCATAGTATTTGCTACCAAATATCCATTGGTTTCACATTCTTTATCCACTGCCTTCCACCATTCCATTTGTCATACATGGTAAGGATTCTCACAAAAAAGTCGGTGAGGTTCTTCCGTTTCTTTGCAAACTGCTGTGCTTTTCACTCTTTCCTTCAAAAACCCTTCATTCATCCAACACTGAAATGTATATCCTCCTCTGGGACGGGTTAGGGGAGGGAGAGTATCCTATCATTTATGGACACCCCGCGACCGCTGAGGATAGAAACTGAAGATCTGCTTCTCTAGATGAAACAACAGGAGGAATTTTTAGACCAGCCAGGATATAATTACCTACATTGGAACAGAGCCAAGATCACAGTAAGCTTAGCAACAGCGAAGTCCTAACGGCGCAAAGGGGATTGAGAGAAGCTAAAAAGAAAAAGACAATAACCCAAGTGGGATGTCTGATTTCACCATCTGGGAAGCAGGTTCTGTCGGTTACCGAATATATACCTTCCAGGACTACGACGTGAAATACAAGGGAAATGATTAAAAGCAAGGGGAGGGGGAACTTCTGTACAGAATCAGTAGTGATGGGCAACCTATGGAAATGATTTAAACTGCTGCAGAAAGAATCACAAGGATTCCCCCACCGAATCTGCAAAGTCAATGTGGAAAAGGGCGGATATGATCATGTTCGGTCCCTTACCTGGGTGGGATTCTATGAATGGGGGTTCGAGATTAACAAGTGCTCTTTATCATAATTGCATGAATTCAATACAATACTTTATTTGATTTTCATTTCTTTCAGGAGATAATAGAATACTTAATGGTGTAAAACAACAGCAGCAACAGCTCTGGTCATCAAGAACATTACTAACGTTAATAATTTACATGGCATTTTTCAGGTGCCATTTAGGAAGGGCAGGGATCGCACGTACAGAGCATGTGTTTTTCAGACATGTGATTGTTTTTTAATTAGGAATAGCTCAGTGGAGGCTGGTGGTTCCCATGTCAGTGGGGCAGTGAATCCGCTCCACGTTTCAGCTGATATGACTTGGAAACAAGCACTGTGGCACCACTGAGTGGCTTGGGTGGCATCTCCAATAGGAAACCAATAAGACAGCACACAGCTTAGAGTAGGAGTGGGCAACTTGTGGGCATCCAGATGTTTTGGACTATAATTCCTAGCAGCTCCAGCCAGCGTAGCCAATGGTGAGAGGCCATTGGAATTGTGGCCCTCCAGATGTTTTAGCCTTCCATAATGTCTACTCACAGGTTAGTTAGCTCCATTCAGCAAACATCCCTGGCAATTTCAAATAAAAGATTAGCACTTGCACTTTCAAGCCAGGTTTATTTTTTCCTACTGATCCCAGCTGGGGAACAGTGAGCAATTTCCTTTGGGGTGGATGGGTGGGACAATATAATTACTAATTTTCTCTCATTTATTTCCTTGTCTTTGTTAGAATGTAAGCCTATGCGGCAGGGTCTTACTATTTTATTGCTTTACTGTGTACAGCACCATGTACACTGATGATGCTATATAAATTATTATTATTATTATTATTATTATTATTATTATTATTATTATTATTATTTTAATAGCAAATTTTCTTTATTAAGGCCACAATCCTATGCATGTTTAGACAAAAAAAAGTGCTAGAACTCCCAGCATGGCTGGCTGGGAAATGTTGGAAGCTGTAGGGTTCCCCCCACTCTCTAAACATTTATTTATTTTATTTATTTATTACATTTTGTATTTATTACATAAACATGGATAGGATTGTGCCTCAAAGAAATAAAGATGAAACTCCATAGCAAACTGTATGGAGTCTGGAATATGGTCAAACGACGAAAAATGGGTAAGAATCACAGAATATAAGAGAACACAGCCAAATGCACCATGTTTTCCACAGGAGATCAAAGAAAAGCATCCCATGCTAACAGCGATCACTTCTACAAATATCAGACTATGCCATAAAAAGGCTGTTGATTCTATGATCATACAGTGCCAGGCGAAAACCCAAGAAACGCCTTTGAGCTGTGCATGGGGGGAAAAGAAAAAGAATCTTGCACTGAAAACCTTGAGCATGGTTGAGAGTCCCTCTTCATCAAAATAGTTCAAGCTGCAGAGCTATACTAGAGTGACCAGATACAAAAGAGGGCAGGGCTCCTGCAGCTTTAGCTGCATGTGTACAAATGACACCTGCTGAAATTCCCTTTTCTACACAACTGTGAAAGATACAGGAATCCTGCCCTCCTTTTCATAGGGTCACCCTAGAATGGAGAGCCCATTCAAGAGAGGACACAGTCAAATAGACAACTGCTCTCTGAAAAACAGGACAGCTGGCCACCTATCACATTCCCACAAACACTCTCTTACTTTGTTGGAGAACGTTGATAATCCCAGATGAATATTTTAATTGTCAGCACTCATGGGTGTATATCTCCAATTGTTGTACATACTTGGTAAATGCTGAAAATCTCATTTTAGGTGATTCTTAACATTTACCTGAGTATGACCCTGTTCAAATGACACACTAAACCATGGTGGTTAAGCATTTTGAGCAAAACATTATGGCTTAGCATGTCATGTGAACCATTCCTAACCATGGTAGCTACATAACCACATTTTAAACACGCTCACTAATCGTTTGCTGCAAAAGGGTTAGTGGCCTAACCATGGTTTAGCATGTTGCCTGAACAGGCCCTAAGTGGTTATATCATTTGGACATTCACCAAATTATTTCTGTTGGCATTTGGCTTCAAAAAGTTCATTATCTATCTATCTATCCTGTGACCTCTCTCTTTCACAATCCAGTATAAGGGACCCATCATCAAATTTACGGAATATATAATCGTATATCATACAAACAGCACATACAGCCTTCTTATCTGGCTTTGTATAGAGTTGCACTTTTAAGTATCTAACAGCAGCTGCCGTTGAATAATACAGATACAGTTTTTCAGATGAGTTTTACAGCTGCCAGACACTTCTAGCCATGGGAGCTTAGATACATACAGGAGGAAATACAGCCAAGAAGAACTCATTATCTGTTTACAGTACTGACAAAAGCCTCATTGTGATGGGAGTGGGAAAACAAAGGGTTCACCACACTCTGGCTATGCAGGAAGGAATCTCGCTACAGTCCTTTTTAGGCACATACAGGCAGTTCCAATTCTGGAGGCTAGGAATGCTGTTCTACCAGATCTTACTTTCATAGCCAAAAAACATAGAAAGATGACTTATACCAAGCAAGTCTATTTCTCCATCTAAACTAGTATTGTCTACTCTTTTCCTAATAATAATAATAATAATAATAATAATAATAATAATAATAATAATAAATTTAAATTGTAACATTTCAACAAAACAAAACATTGTTCACTGTGACTGGCAAATTTAAACCAGGGATGTCTGGATTTGGTTGATTCCATTCAGTCTGTGTCTTACGGATTGCCATGCATTTTTCACCCCATTATCGCTCATTCACGGAATCCGATTTTTAAGCAGCATTTCATTCTCCTTGCACTCATTCGCCAATTACCACTAATGTATGCTTGCGCATATGTACTGATACGCGTGATCGCTAATGTTAATTAACACAAATACCCACCCACCCCAAAAGTGAAAAACTGGTCTAAAGTCGGTGGAATCCGCGTGACTCAGAAAACATGAGCGAGAGGGTGCTGTTGCACCCAAGCTTTGCTTATGGGTTTCCCGTGGGCAGCCGGGCAGCCACTGTGTGAACAGAATGCTGAGTAGATGGACCTTAGTCTGATCCAGCAAGGTTCTTCTTGTGTTCTTATGTAAGAAACATTCTTAGTACATGCAGTTAGACTCATATAAATCATAACAGCATTGTGACTATGAGAATTAAATGGAGTTTGCTTCTAGTGCCTTGTTACTAAACACGTTTACCTGGGAAGAAGCACCATTTTGTTGTAGAAAAGGCTAATGCATATTTAAAGTAAAACAAAATGGTTGGATCCAGGGCTAGATCTACACTACTGCTTTATAGTGGTATTGAAGTGCGCTGATCATTGTTGGGGCACAATCCACATTCCATATATTGCTTCCATAATGTTATTTCCTGCTCTTTATTCCATATTTATAATGATTTGACACAAGGTGTAGATCTAGGTTGAAGCTGGATCAACTGTGCTAGCTAAAGTGGACCTCCCTGCTCCCTCCTTCCCACAGCAGCCCTTCCAGCCTCCTGAAAATGCTATACAGAGTCAGGAGGCTGTAATGAATGGGGTGAGCTGTGGTGTCAGGAAGAGGGGGGGAATTCCCCAAAATTGGGCAGAGGCACCTTCAGGTAGCGGAGCTCTTACTCTCAAAGAAGGTAGCTCCTGGGTCAGCTGGCCACCCCCTAACTACCAGAGATGTTTTCTATGGAAGGCGATGCAGGTAGCCACCTGGGGGGGTGGGGGGGCAAGAGGGAAAAGGTGACAAGAGAGAGGTGCCCCTCACTGCCCAGCACAGCATTGCAATGACACACACAGCAGCTGCTTGCTCTGGCAGCTCAGAGGCGGCAGCACAGGCACACATGCATGAGGGGTATTCTGGCTGCCTTATGCTCCGCCCCAGGCCTCCTCCTTTTGCCACAGCCAAAAAGAAAGGATGCTGTGTCAACCAGCTTCAGTTGTGGTGGGACCCAGGATGCTCATATCAGCTCAGATGCTGACACGAGGGCTGTTTGTCACAGCGCCATCAGCTGCTGCTCCTAGGGTTGACATTTGCAGGAGAGCTGGGCTGCAAGACCCTGAATTTCAGGCCCAAGGTCCAGGCCCAGGCCCAGCTGCACCACTGGGAACAAAGTACTTTTCTATCTGCACTGGCTGCCAGTCTATGTCCAGGCACAATTCAAAGTTCTCGTATTAACATTCAAGCCCTAAACGGCTTGGGACCAGGTTATCTGAAGGATTGTCTCTTCCGATATGTACCCGTCTGGATACTAAGTTCATCTTCAGGGGTCTTTCTTTGGGAGCCCCTGCCAAAGGAAGTGAGGCAGGTGACTGCTAGGAAGAGGGCCTTTTCTGCTGTGGCATCCTGGTTGTGGAATGAACTTCCCAGAGAGATTTGCACAGCGCCTATATTGTATTTTTTCTGGCGCCAGGTGAAACCTTTTTATTTTCCCAGGCATTTTAGTCTTTCAGCTCTGTTGCTTTAAAATCTCTTCATTACTGTTAGGTTTATTTTGGTTTGTACTTCTATACTGTACTTTTAAACTTTTACATTTCATGTTGTATTTTAGGGTGTATTTTGTGGTTTTAATTGTTGCGAACCGCTGAAGAGCTTCAGCTATTGGTCAGTATAGAAATGTAACAGATAAATAAATAAAGCTGATTAAGAACATTCTAGATGAGCTTTACTTTGCTGGTCTTGTGACTGTAATAAACTACTACTACTAGATGAGCTAGCCCTGGCCAGAAAACCTCACAGGGTATGGCAGTAAAAGCCGACCCATTTGTTTCCAGCATCTGGTATTCAGACATATACCACTTCTAGATTTGACCTAAAGTTCAGCCTAGAGAGGGCTCCTGATGGAACAAACAGCTCCCAGCACTAGCCTCAATAATGCATGCTTTCCCTTTTACCAAAACAGCTCAGCCTCATGGGGGGAATTGTGTTGTCTGACGTTTGTTACTAAAAAGCTCTTTGCAGTGAGAATTTATTAAGGGCAGCTCAACAGTCATAAGGTTTCCAGGCCCTCGCCTCTCTTTTCATCTCAGAGCCAAAGCTCTTAGCTTCTGCAGTGGGGTCCATTAGTGCTTCTCCATGAGTATTGCTAACAATGGTTTCCTTACTGGGGGTATCACCAGGATTATTCTCACTGCCAGAATCCTCTGGCACAAAAATCACTGTGAGTCAGAGCAGGAAAATAATTAACCCTCATGATACTTCTCTGAGTAGTGAACAGAATACAGAGCGAGCATTATGGGGTATTGAATTAACCCTGCTCCTGGGGAGATGAAATTCCACACTCCCTGTTACACCTAAGAGTTAAGATGTGGCTGTTCTCATGCAGAGCGACTCGCCTAACTCCAAAATGGTTTTCACCAGTTTCCATCAGGCCGATGTTTGCTCCTGTTCATTCATCACTTCATTGTACCATGGACTTTTAGGAGGGCAAAGGATGCGAGAGCCATTTTATTTCCATCACAAAGTCACCTTATCATGCTCACAGAGTCCAGCTCTCCCAGGTTGTGATGTAACAGGTAACTTGCTTGAGTGCAGTGACAGTGCAAACTCAATTTGTCTAATAAAAGTGGTGGAGGGTCAAGGTAGAATTCTTTTAAATATCAGCATCTTTTGAAAATGGTCACCTACTTTTGTCTGTAAAAGCGTCTTCTGTGATGTACACATATGTGGTGGCTAGTTTTCATCTTTATCAGCACATACGTTTGATAAAATGAAGTTGTCAAACCTGTCTGGGAATGGTGAAAGATACAGAATATGATACCTTTAATTGCTGCTCCAGCTACTATTGCACCAACTTCATCCTAGTACAATTTCTAGATACACACATTTCACCTGTCATTCCTACAGATCCCTGTGTTTTGTCAATGCAGATGAAAATGAACTTTATAGTTATCACAAGACTGTTCTGCACCCCTCACTAATGTCAGGATAGCTACTGGTGCAGTTTTGTGCTAGAAGACATTGCAACCTGTGCTGAGCATACAACTCCTGTCCCTTTAAGATTCTTATACAATGCCTGTCCCTTTAAGAATCTTATCTCTCCATGCTTTCCATCATGTCAATAATCACACCAAATACAAAGAATGGAGTTTCCCTGTAGTGAATCCCATCCCCCAGGAACTGAGAAGAGATCTCGCCAGTGGTGGCTGGTGGCTCCTATGTCTGTGGAGCAGTGAATCCGATTCAATCTAAAGTGGATTCATTGTCCCACTGAAAACAGAGTCACCAGCCACCACTGGATACCTCCAATTTTTATCCTAGCTATCTAAGTCAGTCTTCCCCAACCTGATACTCTACAGATGTTTCAGACTACAGCCATTGGCCATGCTGACTGGAGTTGATGGGAGCTGAAGTCTGAAACATCTGGAGGGCACCAGGTTGGGGAAAGCTGATCTAGGCTGTTGGCAGTTATAAATCAACCATGCCATTCTGCTGCCATGCAGGATGAACTTGTTACTTTGAGTAATACAAAGTAACAATAATCTTGCCTGTCTGGTTGATTCTCTTCTTCTATTACTCCATTGTATGTACTTTTGGTTTGGTCAGAGAATTGAGATCCAAGCATTACATGAGAAGTGTTTCTTCTTTCCTGCTTTACCACTATGTAGTCTCTAGATAGCACTGTGGTATAGCAGAATAGTGCAAATACACAAGAGGAAATGGGGCTTTCTTTCACTTTCACAATTAAATACAGCATTTTCTCTGCTTTAAAAAAAAGTGGGTAAAGTTCTGGTTAGAAACAAAAGTGAAACTGGAGGGTCATGATGTCAACTAAAGAACCCATAAACAACTGTGAGTAGGGAATGATGAGCACATGATGAATGCCTTGTGCAGAAAAGCTCTATAATTTTGTCTTCCATGTCATTCATTTTCCTGCTATTAAACAAGGGATCATAGACTCATAGAACAGTAGAGTTGGAAGGGACGTACAAGGCCATCGAGTCCAACCCCCTGCTCAATGCAGGAATCCACCCTAAAGCATACCTGACAGATGGTTGTCCAGCTGGCTCTTGAATGCCTCTAGTGTAGGAGAGCCCACAACCTCCCTAGGTAACTGGTTCCATGTCATACTTGATCCTTGGAATAAGGATCCTTGGAATAAGTTACTGGATCTCTCTTTAGGAAATAATAATGTAATTATTTATGTAATTTATGTGCTCTTTATGTAAATAATTAACTGTTTTATTCACTTTTTGTGCTACAAGGCCCATCCAGTATGAATTTGCCCAATGCCTGTGTTCATAATCTAGGGCGGCCACTGATGCATTGGCAAAAAAGAGGCATTTCATCACCAAAAAGATGGACTGAAGAGGGTGCCAATTTGCATAATATTTGCCTATGCATGTTTATCTGTATGTGTGCAAATTTAGAAATAATAACTATAATTTAAACCGTACATCTCACCATAATGAAGAAGACTGACCAGGCACCCTGTGTGCCCCCTCACTCCGCTGTCCCTCATTGTTGATGGGCTCCTGCTGTTCTCCTTCCTTATGGTACTTTGACTTTAAACCAGTCTTGGACTGGACAGCCCATGAAATGGAGGACACCTTCAAATAGAGGACTGTCCACTGCCAGTTCTCCAAACTAGAGCACTTTCCTTTGGGAAGTAGAACATCTGGTCACCCTATAATCTGAGGCCTATAATATGTCCCACCTCCTAGATAGATGAGTTTGGTGGGGACTCGAGACAGGGCCTTCCATGTAGCAGCACCCCAACTGAGGAACACACTCCCCAGGCTTATTATTTGTCTTTAAACAGTTAATAAAAATTATCCTGTTCCAACAGGTTTTCAGTAATCCATGCTATTCCTTGATTCTAGAAGGTTCTCTGCTTTTATTGTAATATAGCTTCGTATAAATCTGTTTTATTTTTGGTATTTTGAAGTTGTTTTATTCCATTTTCTTTTGTGGTTTTATAATAAATCATTTCAAATGCTCATTGCACAGAGGGGCAATTGAGAGAGGCATTAAATGAATAACTACAGGAAATAAACCTACAAGTGTCTTGGGCCAGCTCTGCTAGTGTTCGATGCAGTTTCTTTGAAGGAAAGGGCATTGCAATTTTATGCACACGTTGGCATTTTTAGTAGTTGTTTCCAAGTTTTACGAAGGAGCGGTGGTGGAAATGCAGCAGCAAATTAACATTCCTCTACCAGGAGGAGCTTCTCCTCCCAGAAACCAAAGATTTGTCTCAATAGAAATGGAGGGAGGGGAGTAGCACACTCCAGAAAACATGAGTTCATAGGGAGCTGATGATGAGAAGTAGCCATCTTTCGAGATATGGAAACCCCAGGATGCTTCACACCTCTGCGGGGGGTTTAGTTCACAGAAACTGTGTATTCCTGGCAAGCGTTCCATGCTGGCTAGCTTTCTCTCTGTAAGCCTTTTTTTAAGACGCTCCAGTAAAAACAAATGATGCTGAACGAGGGGTGGGGTACGTGAGCATTCTAAATTTGTTTTTCTTCCATTGTTAAGTGGGGAAATGGAGTAAATATATATATATCAAAGGTTTTGTGTAGGAAGGCCAGATGTCCTTTATTTTACAGAAGACAGTCCTCTGTTTGGGAGAGCTGGCAGTCTTCTTTATGAAAGTGTCCCCTATTTGATGAGCTGTGCAGTCCAAGTCTGGGCACATCTGCCAGTTGGGTGGTCTAGAAATACAACAAATAAATAAAGTCAAAGCACCGTAAGGAGGGAGAGCAGGGACCCATCAACAGTGAGAAACTGGACAGTAGGCTGAGCAGGCACACAGGTCAACCTGGGGGGTGTCTCGGTGATGGCGTTTTGCCACTCGTTTCCTCAAACCTCCACGGCATTGAAGCTGTAGGGTGGGAACAGTAAATCTCTAGGGCAGGAGGGAGCGTAGGCTCTCCAGCTGAAAAAGCCACAGCGCTGGAGGCCATTCACCTCATTGAGACCATCCCTGCCCTCTGCCTGACCTACTCGCAACCTACTGGGGGGCCTTGCTCCGCCCTCGGAGTGCCCCCAGCCAATCCGAAGAGAGATCACCACCAACAGATGGAGGAAAGAAGATGGTGACGCCGGAGCAAAGGGAAAAATCACAGTAAGCTAGCGACTTTTAAAAAGTGCCTTTCCAGAGGAAAGCTCGTAGTGGCTGTGAGTTGTCATATAAACAATGCAGTGCCAACTCACAGCCACCACAGGCTAACAGGATGTATAGAAAAGCCCCTGGTTGGTGTTCTCTGCTATAGTGAAATGCATAGTATTTCTATTTAAATTATAGTGATTGTTTCTAAATTTGCCCCTATGGACATATATTTGCATATGCAAATGTTATGCAAATAAGTGTTCTTTTTGAGATGTGTGTGTGGTGCAATTCTTCTTTTCTGGGCAATGCATAAGTGGCCACTCTAGTTCTTCACTTGAAGTCACTTATCTAGGAATAACAGCTTCTCTGCTATGGAGAGATGGATAAAACTAGAACAGGTGATCAAAGCAAAAGTGCAATTTTACAGAACCTTTACCTCAGGAAATGTAGTGAGGAGTAGCTGAAGACTGGGTTCACAAGCCTAATATTTATTGTTTTACATTCCCAGCCAGAGAAGGCTCTGGACAAGAAGAACTGTGGTAAAGCATCTATGAACAATCCTTTACCATTTTAACTATGATCAAATGGAAGTAGTATAAGATATTGTATTCTTGGGATCTCATGGGAGGTTGGTTTATAGAAATATCAGTGCATTTGGGTAAGTAGGAATTTTGATAAAAGGCAAATGGATCAACCTTTGGTATTTGGTCAGGAATGCAAGTGGGAGGACAGAAACTAAAAGGTTCTATAATTTGTTATTTCATCTGAAGAAGACAAGTAATGTGAATGTTACCTGCCAATTAGTGATTGTATGTTCCATAACCACAAAATAGAGCCACATTGTCAAGTCAGGAATGAATGCATTCACCTCCCTTGAATTGTTGTGGTGAGTCCTCTTTCCTTACCTTGGGTCTCTAGATGTTACAGGACTTCAACTGTCTGGGCCGGATGAAAATTTTAGTCCAGGGGTGGGGAACTTTTTCAGCCCCTGGGCTGAACTCCATTTTGAAAAAGCTCTTGGAGGGCAGAATTCCATTGGTAGGCGGGGCTAAGGACACAGTGGGTGGCCCCAAAAATTCAACTGTTACCAATTTATAGTAGAAAGCAGTTTCTGCTGGCTGTGGTCTCCCACTCCACTCCCAGCCACTCCTACCCTCCAGGTGTCCCATGCCCTCTACTGTGACAGTTGTGGTCTCTATTCTTTGGTCAGTTTCATAATATTTGGTTGTATTGTGAGGATACCACCACTCACAATTATCCTTACAAGCCTTTATCTGTTAATCTTGCATGAAGGTTGACTCTCTTGGCAAAGTATTAACTTTGAGAAGAACTGTTCACAGTAGTAGTTGTTAACAGAGATGCTATTCTCCAGAGTTCTGAAAATCCTCCATTGTGTACAAGTAGCTTGCAGAATGTAGCAATGTTGCTGTATATTGCTTTCAGTTCATCGTTGTTTTGCAGCTCTAGGAAACCATCTGGGGAACCCAGACTGGGAAAGGCTGTCTTCAGAGATAGACTTTCTCCACTCCCCTTTGCATTCCTATAGGGTTCATACTGCAAGCTTTCCTAAAACCCAGAAGCCCAGGAGTGAAGCACAGTTAAGATGGCACTGTACTGGGACCATAGCTACCTGTAGGCGAGTCTTTCACACTGCCCAATAGTCAGCCTTCTTTCCAGTACTCAGGAGTGAAAATAGGCAGAAATTTTCAGTTTCTAAATTTGCAGGTTTCTGCAAACATCCAGGATGACAGAAGACCAAGGCCTATTTCTATAAAAGCTTTCCCATTAGCATCTCGGGGGAGTTGATTTTTTTTATTATTATTATTCAAAGAGAAGTTAAAAATATTCACCCACATGGGGTGGAGCGGAGAGGGGAGGGAAGCAGTTTTACTTAGCCGATTGCCAGGATCTGAAATACATATTAAGAAAGAGGGAATCCCCTCCCTTCTACATAATGCATGAGTTTTGTGAAGGCTTCTTTCTCTTCACGCACGCTTGCCACCCCAGGCTTTGAATATTTAATTTCACTGCAATAACAAGTTCGGAAAGAGGTTTTTTTTTAAAAGCACGAAACCTCACAAGTGTTAAAACATCCGCTGGCTTTCAGCAGGACTTAGCTGTTCTGTTTATGCAATTATAACTTTCCTATAAAGGGAGCAATCCTATATCCTGTCAAGGAAAGCTCAAAATAAATGTTATGCATAGATTCTCCTGTGTTGGCAAAGATTTAAGGTTTCTAAATTGTCCCTGTGCAAGAAACTTGAGTTGTGCTGATGTGCTCAAGCAAAAACCTTGCATGGTTTTACAAGGAGATTCAATCTTAGACACATTTACTTGGGAATCAGCCCCACTGAATACAACAGAACTTCCTTGCGAGTAAACATGCATAGGATTTCAATGCATGAAGTTGAAGGGCAGAGGTAGGATGGTGGGAAAATGGTTGTCATCCTATTTTTCTTCCAAGGACCAGAATTCCATAACATAAACACCCTGCGCACTCCACACACACTCACTGACCTTGTGGCAATACAACACTGTACAACTGAAACATGAGTCTTAACTCAGAATCAAGCAGTGCAGACAACTCCACAAGAAACAATGGCCACACACACACTGCCATCATGGGCTTTACTACATGAGGCTTTTAAACCGTTACATTACTGAGGCTTCTTTTGGATTCTTTGAGGGATTAAGATTGGCTCCTTGACACATGTTTTTTTCCCTCAGGAGGAGGGCTTTTTTCTTTCTCTGCCTTTCTATATGTTCCATTACACAACCACTAGCTGGTGATATAGTATAGCGAGGATTGTGCAAATACACAGGGTTTCATGCCACCGTTCACAAAAATGCCAGACTTCCCTTGTTAGAAACAAGAATAAATTGAGTTTTTAATAAATAAATACATGAATAAATGAGTGAATGAATGAATAAATAACTCTCCCACATCCTGTCTAGTTGCCCCAAAAGAGTATAATGTTAATTATGCTATTTGTAGTCCAAAACATCTGGAGGGAACCAGGTTGCTTAACCTTGTGGTAGAGTGTCAGACTAGGGCTGTGGGGGACTGGAGTTCAAATCTCAACTCAGCCATGAAGCTCACTGGGTGACTTTGGGTCAGTCATAATCTCTCAGCCTGATCTACTGCACAGGATTGTTGTGAGCAGCCATATAATGCCACCTTAAACTCCTTGGAGGAACAGTGGAGATATTAATAAATATTTAACCATGTGCCTTGGACTAGCTTTGCTGGTAGTTTACTCAGCTAGTGAGCAGGCAGCTGTATGGTGTGGCCCACAGGACTTCGTGATCCACTGAAGTGCCGAAGGTTGGCCAGTGTTGACCACCCATGTGCTGTTGGATGTGAAAAGTTCCTTCTGGGAACTCTGATGTAAACCTAACAGATGGCCAAGTCTGCAATCCTATATTCAATTTCCTGGGAATAAGCCCCACACTGGACTCAGTGATACTTAGAGCTATTCAACGTGAGACATTTATTGTGTGCTTGTGATTCCTTACTCATGGATGCTTATGGGCTCTTTAGAAGATGACATGGCCTTCTGGTTTCAGTTCTTTTTTTAAAGAGCACTTTCCTGAGCACACTCAGGGCTCATCTACATCAAGATATTCCACTATGAAAATGGTATATAAAAACAGGAGCCACACTTATAGCAGTATTGAAGTACATTGACAACTGTTGGAGCTTATTACGCATGACATATACAGCTTTCATAATGCTATATCCTGCTAGGTGTAGATGTGTCATGGGCCCCAACAGTTGTCAGTGCACTTCGGTACCACTATAAAGCAGTAGTGTGGCTCCTGTCTTTTATATACCACTTTCATACCGGTTTCATAGTGGGATATACTGCTTGGTGTAGATAAGCCCTCAGTCCTCACTGGACTGTTGTTTGGGGAAGAGGCAGGGTTGCCCGCTTAGATTTTTTTTGAATAATTCTTGTTTTAATATATACTTCTGCAAACCTGATGCCTCCCTCATTTGTGGGTGGTGCCAGTTTGGCTACACGAGAATAGGCACTTGGGGAATTTTGCTATTAGTAGATACAGGGCCTGGTTGCAGTTCTGAGCTCTAATTTTTGGCACGGGCAGTATATGCTTCAGCAGCATTGCCACTTCTCAGAGGAAAGAAGAGATCATTGCTCATTTGCATGTCTTAAAATATTATTTTATGGAGTGGAGGCTTGGACATGTATGAAAAACAATTTGAACAAAATCAATTCGTTTGAAATGTGGATATGCTGACGTACGTTGAAGATACCATGGACTGACTGAATAACAAATGAGGACATACTCCGTAGGGTAAATAAACCAATAGAATTAATAAATATAACATCAAAAGAAGATAATTGCAATATCTTGGTCATATTATTCGAGTAGAAAAATACACAATTCTCCAACTTATTGTACGTCTATACAATTATTTAGAGAACAGGCGTCAAAAACAAAAATAGCTGTAACGATAGCTCACCTCCGAAAGGAGAAGGCATTCTAAGGCCCTTTCTACACCTAAGGGTTATCCCAGGAAAATGGAGGGATTGTCCCTGCCTGCTCCTGTGATCCCATGTGGCATTTGGATGCACAGGGATGATCCCGGGATATAGGCATGGTGTAGACATGCCCTAAAAAGAAGTCTTAAAATCTGCATGTCTTAAAATTGCATGCAAGTGAAGGAAGTTGACGTTAACCTGTGGGTGGAACATGAAACAGTAAATGTTGTCCGCGTGAAGATGGAAGAGGGGTTGTTTAAGTTTGTTACAACCTTCCAAGCCAGTGTGGTGTAGTGGTGATAGTGTTAGACCAGGACTGGGGAGACACAGGTTCAAATCCCCACTCAGCCATGAAGCCCACTGGGTTACGTTGGGCCAGTCACTGTCTCTTGGCCTGGCCTACCTCATAGGGTTATTGTTAGAATAAAACAGGGATGAACAACCTTGTATGCCTGAGCTCCTTTGAAGAAAGGTGGGATGTAATTAGTAGTAATATTAGTAATTAGTAATAAAAATAAAAAATAATTTTGCAGGAAGTATAAATGAGAAGAAGGACCAATGGATATTGGAGGCTCCCATGTGCAAGAAAGAGGCATGGGAATGGACTGGATGTTTATGATGAGGGTTAGTCTTTTCATATAATACTTTCCATTTTTGGTTTTGTGCGTGGATATTTGATTTAGATTCTTTATACATTGTTGTAGCAGTTACCTCTTGTTTTCACATTATTCTCCTTGAGCATTTGGGGATATTACCATTTTGGGAGCACCGTCAGTACCCATCCCTGTATGGTTTTACCAGATCCATAGCTCAGTTTTCTGTTTCTGCCTTCATCTTTTCTCAAGTGCCCTGGAGTTATTTATTACTGCATTGCACCCCCAAATAATTCTCTCCATGTTCAGCTTTTCCACCATGAGACTCTGTAAGTTAGTGTTGTAAGCCCTGCTCCAGTAGAGCTGGTTTCATGTGGTTTTCCCCTAGGCCTCCTTCCACTATCCTACCAGTGTAAGCATGATTAATGATCTCCCTTTTGACTAGTTTTTACATGCATTGCCATTGCAGCTCCTGCTCTGTAATGATCACATTTTTACATCTGGAATCCACATGGAGATTTCTTCATCTTGTGCACAGAGCATTCAGTGTTTGAAGAAAAAGGTGCTGGTGAAATAAGAACAGGAAAACACCTTTGAGTCTCTTCTTAAGATCATCTCCTGAGAACTGCAATTCTGGGGAATGGGTGTGACAGCTGTAGATAGTCTTCTGAGCACATTCATGATGATCAGTCTAAATGCATTTGTATTCATGTAAAGTCAAAATTAATAGCTTTTCTACATGAGGCTGTTAATCACTGTATCTACTGTTGGTTTTGTCACAGAACTGAGATCTGAGCTCTACATAAAGAGCTTTTCCTTCCCTGCTTTTCTGCTACATAAGCTCTAGGTGACACTGTACTATAGCAGAATAGCACAAATACACAGGTAGGAAAATGCCTCTCTTTTTTTAAAAAAAGCTTTCAGGAATAATACCCCTATTTTCCCTGCTCTTAAAAAAGAGGAGATTGGGGAGACTGAAAATGAGAGGGAGAGGGAAAGGAATGGGGTATCCTGGAAGAAGGTGTGGCTGATTGGCTGAACAGCAGCACTCCACATTGCAATACTTTGTTAAACCTGTGCCTTCTATTCCAATTTTCAGGTGTGAGTGCTATTCCTTATGTAGCCAAGACAAACAATAAGCTTGGGGGAACACTGAGGTTAGGAGGGAAGAGAGAGGTTTCTTCTCCAAGAGAGAAACCTCCAAAATAGATTAATAAAGACTGTGTGCTCATTGGCCATAAAATGTTAACTGAGAATTAGATGGGGTATGGAAAGTCAAGTGAAAGGAAAAACGGAATGGAGTATTCTAAGTGGGCATAGCTGACCAGCTCTAACAATGAAAAGGAGACTCCATACCCCAGCCTTTTGTTGCAGGATACCCTTCTATCATTTATTTCCACTCCTCCTTTAATATAGTGGAGAATCAATCCTTCTGTGTTTGTTCATAAATTCTCTTTTTGTCATTCTCACATCATGTACATTTGGAATAATTCTATAAAACATTTAAGGGGGGGAAAGTGGGGAACTAATGTTCAAATGCTTTCCTCCCTCCTATACTTGCTCTTTCCAGAAAGCATTATTCCTGGCTTTTGAGTCTTGGATGTACTGATACCAAAAGTATAAATGGATTAAACTATGCAAAGACAGCTCAGATTAGAAGCTCCACTATTGTTTTGGAAGATAATCCCTTGTGAAGATCGTAATAAAGGACTCTTTACTGCTGTCTGTATAGGTTTAACGGTGCTATAAAATTCACTGTATAATGGTGCAATGCTATGGATGTTTAGGAGAAAAAAAAGTCCTACAACTCCCAGCATACCCCAGCCTAAGTGAAATTAATGAATTGGCATTACTGCTTAGTAGCAACTTTGCACAACTACATACAATGATTAAACTCAACCTTTACATCATATGCAAAATCATTAATAATACAGTCATAGAAACGTGAAGTAATATTCTCTGACTATGTGCTGAGTATCTCTTGTCACTGAATCAATCCAAGCAGCCTCTTTGTGCTGGGATTAGAGACAACTTCTTTCAGAATGTGTTTTTCATCCAGGCCCCCATCTATACAATAACGGGATTGCTCCTCATTAAATATAAACCCAAATTTTCGATGATTCGAATGTAGGTAAAGAGCGTCACACTGCACCAGCAACACCAATTTATTTTCTGAATTTATTTATTTTTATAGTGAGTTATAAATGCGCACATGCGCCTTATTGCATGTACAATGATATGACGCTATGGAGGAGAGAGGAGCGAAGCTATAAATTTTATATGCGGAGCTCCACAGATTCATATAACACACAAACTGGGAGTGTGGGGGGGAGGAACGAGGAAGCAGAGGGAAAGGAATGAGGCTACAGAGGGAAAGGAACAAGGCAGCAGAACACATATCTTTCGTCTGGCTGCTTGTTTCCCCCTCCCCTTTTTTTTGTGAACCGCCCAGACAGCTTCGCATATTGGGCGGTACAGAAATGCAATAAGTATATAAATACAGAAACAAATTTATTTTAAGAAGCTTTCTCTGTGGAGCTCCGCAGAGAGACTACAAACTAAAATCGGCGTGAACAAACGAGGCAGCCGATTGGTGCGAAATTGGGAAATCAGCCAATCACGTTGTCCTACCCTCAAAGCTCCACCCACATGTCAAAATCTGATTTAACTCCCCCAAAGACACATAGCCATAATGCAGTGAAAACTCGGACATGATCTAAAAGTTGCGGTAAATTGCGAATGCGAAGATGCGCATTATTGGGTTAAAAACTCAGCACTGCAGCAAATGGACGGCTGCGTCATGTAACCTAAAATGCAAATATGTGCTAAACAGGCTATATAGACAAGCCCTAGGTGTGAGTGATGAGCCGGCTGTTCAGATTAGGGGAGCCAGACCCAAATGTTCAGCCAGAATGTGCCAAGGCCTCAGTGAAGGCTGCTGGCTCTGATATCAGTGAGGCGGTGAATCCGCTCTGAGTTTCAATCAGAACTCTAAGGCCCTGTTCAGATGCGCATGGAGAGTGGGAGGGTAGAGGGAAGGGGTAACATAGCCATGACAAGCAGGCCAATCACATGATCGCAGAACCACGCAGCTCCACATGGTTCCGCTACCTCCTTCCATAGTTACCCGTAACTCCTCAGCACAATTTAACTATGCATCCCACCATTTTCCATGCCCAAATGAGTGCCTGGCAATACCTCCGTTATGAGAAAAATGGCTGCCAACCAGAGGGAAAGTCCACAGTGACAAGAGCATCACTGGACATTGCCTTCGCTCTTGCTGGCAGATTCTATGGTCGCTGCCATTTTTTGTTTCCTCTGAAACAAGCCCCCAAACCATGGAGTTCCCACCAGACAACATGGGAACTACGTAGGCAGCTTGCTAACCCTCCTGCAGAAGGCGGGTAGAGGGTGTGGGTACTCTGCCCATCGTGGGGAGAGACATCTCCCAGCACATGAAAACTTTAAGCCACAGTGGATAGCGTTTTTGAGTTATCCACGGTGGGTTAGCCTGTCATCTGAACACGCCGTAAATGAGCTCTCCAAGATGCACTTTGGATAGCTCCTTTTGAGTTGTGACTGAAACCCGGACTGGATTCACAACCCCACTGACATCGAAGCCACCAGCCTCCACTGCAAGACCTAATATACAGCTTAAGCAGAGGTTTGAGCCTTGAGTGAGCTACATCTATCTATATATCTAAAATTATTTCCAGCTACATGATTACTTCTAGCTAGATGGTTATTTGTGGACCCTCCTCTTTCTTTGAATAGCAGCCAGCCAAGGAGTCTCTCCCACACTGTCAGCCCTAATGAATAGGCATTGGTTGGCTGCAATTTTTATGTCCCATAATGCCCTGGGCAGCTCACCTAAACTCAGCTGTGTGATCATCACAGCAAAGCACTTGTTGCTGCTACTACCTCTGCCCTTCGAGAGGGCCTGCCAGCAGACGGCACTTTGCCCAGGCCTTCCTCAAAACTGGAACCAGCCCAGATGTAGCTCCACTTTCTAAGATTTCCCCACAGATGTTGTGATTTTTAAGCCACTTTCATTCAGTACTGTTAAAGTGTATCACAGCTTTCCCCAACCTAGTGCCCTGCAGATTTGCTAAATTACAACTCCCAGCATTCCCCAACCAGCATAAAAGGGAGTTGTACTCTAACACATCTGGAGGGTGCCAGGTTGGGCAAGGCTAGTCTGTTGTAGAACTTTACTTGTACTTTTAATGCTGATATCAATGTCAGCAACTATATGTGACATGTTTTCAAACTCATATTTACCAAAGAAATAGTTATTACATATATAAGCAAGAATCAGGAAGTGAAAGGTAGTATATGTAATTCCCACAGCTATTGATATTCCCCTGTAATGTCCCCTGCCTCAGAGCTCCATCAGACAGGGGAAATCACGCTTGCCTACTGACGCTTCTCTGCCCTCGCTTTTGTTGCTCGATACATTTAGGGGCCATCTTTATTGTGCCGCTTCTCCTGCACACAGCAGGAGATGGCGGCAACTTCAATCTTTAAAAATAATACGGACTCACCGGGGCTCTTTTTGTTGCACAAAGAAGGCTAGAAGGGGGCAGAAGGCGCACGGGAGGCAGACAATGTTGTGAGAGGGACCCGCGAAAATCCTTGAGTGCCCAGTAATGAGCATGCAATAAAACCCTAGTCTGATAATGACCTCAGCTGTTCCCCGTTAGATTTACTTCTAGTCTAACTTTAGAGCAGGGGCAGGGAACTTCCTGCCCGTGAGTCCAATAGAGGCTGCATTGTTCTGTAATCCAGCCTACAAAGCTGCTGGACATGCCGCTTTTTAAAACACCATCCCCTCTTACCTTTTATTCTCCCCTCTCCCACCAACATTCTCCCTGGGATGGCAGGGATTCTTTTGACTGGTCACTGAAAAAGGCTCCCTTGCTCAGCAGGGAACTGCTATGATCTCTGATCAGCTCGTGCTCAGAGATAAGAGCTTTTTCCTACAGAGAAAAGGGATGACTGGTGGGGGGGGGGGGCTTGGAGAAGAAATCACTGAATGATTTATTTCTGTTTGCCTGTGTGGCAACATCTGAAAAAGAAGTGGGATCTTCTGCCACTAGATGATGCTGTCCCAATGGAACCAAATGGAACTGAATGGAGGGGAAGTATTTAATTCAAACCATGTCGTAGCTCCTCTCCATCTGTGTAATGAAGCCCATAACAATCACGCCAAAAAGCAGGAAGCACAAACGCCCCAGGTAAGCAACGTGATTTCCCCTTAATGTGATTTCCACAGTTTGAGGCAGCTCCCTTGTTCCTAAAAAGTGACAAACTAAGCTTGAGGGGGAAGGGAGGATCCAGAGGATTTGAAACAGGGAAAGGCTTCAGGGTCTACCTACTTTGTTTGTTTGTTTGTTTGTTTAAAACATTTCTTAGCCGCCTTTCAGGGCAGAAGCCCTCACAAGGTGGCTTACAACAATAAAACACATAAAATATTAAAAGCAACAAAACAGCAATTAAAACAATACAACCAACATTAAAACCACCCTCACAACCTCTTCCCTTCCTGCTGGGCATTTCTGCAAAAAAAAAGGCCACCAGGCTATTGCATACCTTTCTGTGTAAGATGTAGTCTGACTTGGCCACTAAAGCAAGCTAGCATTGATACTCAGGGTGTCAGTTGTGGGGGTGGGGAAGTATTTCACTGAAATATGCTGCTTATGTGTCAGGTATAAGTACAAGGCTGGCCTTGTACCTAGTGGTTAGATTTATTAGGAATTAGTTTGAGAATGTCAGATGTTCTCTGCAAGCTATGTAAGAAGTTTCCCATGGGAGTAGCTTGTTCACTCCCTGTCTCTCGGCCTTGAAGCTGTTGGTTCTCTGGGAACTTAAGAGTGGTTTGGAAAAGGTGGGGGGGGGGCGCTCTTCGAAGTAGGTTGTAACATCCCGCCCTCTTGGCACGTGGGCATGGTTTACAGGTCAGGGGACCTGTCTGTCAAGTGGCTTTGAATAGGCCTTAAATGCTGGTGAAAGCTACTCCCATGGGAACTTCTTACATAGATAAGCTTGCAGAGAACAACTGACATTCTCAAACTAATTCCTAACAATAAATCTAACCTTGTACCTACACCTGACATTGTGTTTAAAAACAGATTGTCAGTGTAGGTCACTTTTGTGTGGTGGTGCATAGGGGTAGACAACCTAGTGCCCTCCACAGGAGGTAAGCTGGTTATCCCCTCCCCCAATGTTTTGGGCTACAACTCCCATAATCCCATACCATTGGCTATGGGGGCTGAGGTTTATGGGAGTTGCAGTCCAAATCATCTGAAGAGTGCTAGGTTGCCTACCCCTGTGCTGGTACAATACCCAGCACCACACAGAAGCGACCAGCACTGAAAATTTGTTATTAAACATAAGCAGCATAGTTCACTGAAACATTCTTCCATCCCAAGGCTGACACCTTAAGTAACAATACTAGCTTGCTTTAGTGGCTGAAAAAGAACAACACATCTGTCCCACAATACCCCCTTTTGATCCACAGCCCATCCTTCTGTGGCCAGTAATCCCATCATGCTTTGCACTTTCTTATTTGCTTCTAGCCAGAGCCCAGAGCTGCTGTTCTGCATAATCCAACTCCTTATTTGCTGAGCTATTCTGTGGGTTGCTTTGCTACTTGTTTACTTGGCCATACACCACTGAGGCCTGCTCATTTCTACTAATCTAAAACAGCAGCTTCCATTGCCATTCAGATCAGGAACTTCTGGGTTTTAAGTGCATCCCCTTAAGGCAGATAATAGAAGGCTGCTATTTTTGCTTGTTATGTGAGGGCACTTATATAAGTTTTTCTTAAAGCATGGGCAGAAACAAAGGAGAATCCTTGCTGTTTTTGTAAGGATTGGACAACATCTATGACACATCTCTAAATCTACAGAAAAACTAACATATTTCCCCTGCAGTTTTTCCAAATGAATTTTAACCAGCATTAACTGAATTTAGGAAATGTGGGATCTCTTATCATTGTTTGACCTCCAGCCTTTTGCTGAAGCATGCAGCTTTCATTTCAGCTTCAGACTAAGCCACAGTGTCTCCTCAGAGTCAAGCCTTTGAAATAGCTGTGGCTGGGTATGAAGCATCTCTCGGCAGAAGAGAAAACCTGCTTTTTAAAAGAAGAAGAAAAAGATGTTTTTCCTCTGGAGAAGGCCATGTTCTTGCTTAATAAGGGGTCTTCTTGCTTGGGAAATGTTGAAGCAAGTTTAAAATAAGACCATTCCATGCCCCCCAAAAACCAACATAATAATTTTGTCTGTTTGCTAGTTTTAATAAGCTGAGCAACAGAAAAGTATCTTGCCTTCAGAATGTGTGCCAGTCTTCCCAAAATGTCCACCCTTTCTCAGCCTCCTTTCTCTCCCACATCCCTGCCCCATCCCCAGCAGGGCTGGCGTCCAAGGTAGGCATGATTGGGCACCCTTACTCACCTGTCTCTCATTCTGATCCCAAAAAAACCCAGTGGTGGTGAGGAGAAGGAGCAGATGCCACTGCCTACTTGCTTGCCATCTCTCCACCTGCCAAACAAGCAAGTGGTAGCAATCATGAGAATGAAGATGAGCTACAACGGCAACTGGTGACAATGACGTGAGAAGGTCATCTCACTGCCCATCGAAGGGGTCTTGGCCAAGGTCCCACATAACCTGGAGCTGGCACTGATCCTTGAGGGTTGTCTATACAAGGGGAAAGCCCCAGGGTGGCTCCACAGTGGTGCTTGGTCATTGATACAACGCAGCAACCGTTGAAGAGCCATCCCAGGGCTTTCCCCTGAAGCTCCAAATTTAGAAAGTTGGGGACTTTTTCCAGTTGAACAAAGCAATGATGGTGCATCACCACCTGTTGCCATGCTCCAGACATGTCCCAGCCAATGGCGATCCCTGATTGGTCGCCATTAGCCAGACAGGGAGGAGGGGGTGGGCCAGCGAGCCAAATGGCTGCTGGAACGCCTCTGCGCGCTTCCTCCGGCAGCAAAGGGAGGTATGTGGGCTGAGGAAACTGCTTTTGAAATGTCTCTCCTCTTTTTTTAAAAAAAGGGGGGGGAGGAAGGAAGGAAGGAAGGAAGGAAGGAAGGAAGGAAGGAAGAAAGAAAGAAAGAAAGAAAGAAAGAAAGAAAGAAAGAAAGAAAAGGAAAAGAGAAGAAAGAATTTTCCACATGTCTGGAAGGGATACTGAAATCTAAAACTACCACTGGCACGTGGAACTAGGCATACAATTCTTTGGAATTGTGTGCTCTAATGTTTAGCAGCTGCAGGTGCTTATGAGCACAGTGGAGAGGGCAGGAACACTTGGCGGGGAAAGCCCCAGGTTGGAAAAAGATGGGAGGGGGGAATGTGTGGATGTGCAGTGGCACTCACGTGGCAGCGCACGGAGCTGCAATGGCTCCTCCTCCTCCTCCTCCTCCTCTGATTGAAGCAAACCTCACACTAGCTTCTTGCCATGGGGACAAGCCCACAGGAGCGCAAGTGGAAGGGTTTGGGGGCTCGTGGTGCCAATGTGTCATCATATAGACACCCCATCCCCAGCCTTGCCCTCTCTTGGATGTACACAAAGGCAGCTAACAGCTTCTCCAAATTTTCCTCAAACCATGTTTATCAAGAGAGCTGCTAAGAGTTTGAACAGCTTATTTGAAACACAAATCAACTAGGCTTTGTGAACACCTCAACAGGCATTTGTGTTCACTCATATCTATGGTGTGCAGCAATGGCAATGTTTATATAGTACCAACCAGTGGTGTCCCAGTGATATAGATGGGTAAACATAACCTTACTTACCATGGACCAACACTGAGTGGCTGGCTTCCATCACATGGAATGGCTTCCATGGTAACCATGGCCCCAGTCCCTTTTTGTATGTAGGGCAGGGTGGGGAACCTCTTTCAGCTGTGGGCCAAATTCAGTTTCAGAGAGGCTGTCAGGGGAGGGTGTGTGTGCATACCAGGGGTAGGCAGGCCTGAAAACAAAATGAATGCCAGTGCATTGTAGCTTAAAGGTTTTACTGCCAGTAATTAAGTCTTAGGACAGGTACTTTGACCTTTTAGCATGGGGGAGGTGGGGGAGAGAACTGTGCAAAAGCTGGGAAACCACCAAATGATAAGTGGTTGGGAGAAAGGGGGTGGGGTCCTCTGGGGACCCCAAATGGGACAGATCTGGCTCCCAGACCCAAGGTTTCCCACCCCTGAGGTAAGGCCACACATTATGTGACAGCTTGTGCTGTAAGATGCCCAATGCTAGTACCTTAACCCACTAAACTGGTTTTCCACACCCACCTGGCACTCCTTATTTCACCCACCCCCCATCATCCCCCCATCCTGCTTTAACCATGTTTCCCTTATATCATGGCTGTCCAATATCAGCATCAGTCATGCAGACAGCAGTATCATTGGGTGGAAAAAGGTTAGGTGTCTCTAACAGTTGAGGCGCTGTCAACCTTCTGAAGGTAGGGGCAGATCCTTGCAGGCAGTCAGATACTTTTTGGGAATGTGTCTCACTGTAACTATTGCTGATGTGTCAGACATATGTCCTATGGATGGAGCAGGGGGACTCTCTGCCATGGCCACCTCCAGAGATTTTGCTGTCTGAGAAAAGCAAATGGCAAAGTCATGTTGCATAATACTCAAAGTTGATCAGGTTGCATAAGAGTGTAAGAAGAGCCATGCTGAATCAGATCAAAGGTCCAGCTAGTCCTGCATTCTGTCCATGCAGTGGTTAACCAGACACCCACTGGAAAACCACAAACAGGACATGTGTGCAACTGCCTCTGATACTGGAGGTAGCATATAACATCAGGACTAGTAGCCAGCGATGACCTTCTCCAGGAATTTGTCCAACCCCTTTTAAAGCCATCCAGATTGGTGGCCATCACTACATCTTGTGGAAATGAAATCCATTGTTTAACTACGCGCTCTGTGAAGAAGGACTTCCTTTTCTCAGCCCTGAATCCCCCACCAATCAGCTTCATGGGATGACCCCAAATTCTAGTATTATGAGAAAGGGAAAAAAATGGCTCCCTATCCACTTTCTCCACACCATGCATAATTTTGGACACCTCTGTCATGTCTCCCTTTACTTGCCTTTGTTCTAAGCAAAACAATCCCCAATGCTGTAAACTTTTTTCATGTTATTTTGGCACCTAAGGCTGAAAATTTCACAAGGAACTCTTCGTGGGAGTAAAAACACAATAATAACAATATATTACATAATTAAGAATTTGCTGCCTTTTCATGACACCCCAAATCAGCTGCCTCAAGCAACCACGCCCTCGTCTATACGACTTCCATACTGCTGCGCCTGGTAGCATGAGCCCGGGTGCAGATGCACTGACGCTCCTTCCCAACATCTATATGGGGAGAAGCACAGTTGATGGTTTCCAGAGGCGCCAGGGAGCAACCGCCCACCTCTTCTCTGGTAAGTGTGGGGTTTTTAATGGGAAAAGTGTGGGGTTTTGTTTGTTTAGCTGTAAATGCGAAGGATCGCATTTACAGCTAACTGTGGGGAGGGGAGAGAGGAACGAGGCAGCCGGCTCTCCTCCCTTTGAGCTCGCTCTGGCTGCCCCGTCCCCCTCCCCTCAACTGTTTTTGTTTTTATTTTTAATCTTTAGATGCGCACCTTCACATCTAAAGATTAAAAAAAGAACTGGGGGAGGGGGAGAGTAATGGGGCAGCCAGAGCGAGCTCAGAGGGAGGAGAGCCAGCTGCCCTGTTCCTCCCTGCTCCCCTGTTCTCCCGGCAGTGGCGGCTGACTCCATACTGCCCCTTCCCTCTCTCCCCTCCCTCCCATTCTTTTTTTTAAAAAAACTTTTATTATTATTATTTCGTGAACATACATTGCCTAAAAGCATTAGATACAGACATCATATCTAATAAGAAGAAAAAGAAAAGGAAAAAGAAAAAGAGGGGGAAACAACAAAAGAACAAAAGAATACACACAACAAGCTTCATCCCATGTACCTGCTTCCCTCGGATTATCCCCGTGGCACTAAGCTTTCGCTGTTGCTGTTGTTTTTTGCTACTGGGCGACAGCGATCCTTTGCATACCAGGAAGTGAGTTTAAAGGGGGGGAAATGTAAAAAATAAAAAATAAAAAACAGATGACCCAATTCAATTCAAATTTGGTATGCTTAAAGCTCTCCCTAATATCTATTACTGTGCCAATTTTGGTGTCTTTATCTTTAAAGCTTACACAGATGTAGGCATTTTTTTAACATCCTGCTCCTGCGCCCCAGCGGTGGCTCGGAAGATACGCTCAAAAAGTAGGGGCTAAATACGGCGAATCTTTTTTGCTTTATTGCACAATTAAGGCAGGATGCATGGGAGTACTTCACAATCAAAGCAGATTATAAGGTTAAAAACTTATGAGTCATAGAATCATAGAGTCATAGAATAGCTCAATGCAGGAATCCACCCTAAAGCATCCCTGACAGATGGTTGTCCAGCTGCCTCTTGAATGTCTCTAGTGTGGGAGAGCCCACAACCTCCCTAGGTAACTGATTCCATTGTCGTACTGCTCTAACAGTCAGGATGTTTTTCCTGATGTCCAGCTGGAGTCTGGCTTCCTGTAATTTGAGCCCATTATTTCGTGTCCTGCACTCTGGGATGATCAAGAAGAGATCCTGGCCCTCCTCTGTGTGACAACCTTTTAAGTATTTGAAGAGTGCTATCATGTCTCCCCTCAATCTTCTCTTCTCCAGGCTAAACATGCCCAATTCTTTCAGTCTCTCTTCATAGGGCTTTGTTTCCAAACCCCTGATCATCCTGGTTGCCCTCCTTTGCATGCAGTTCGCAGTCCTTTGCATGCAATTAGCAGTGATTGCACAGTATAATGCTGGTGTGATAAAGCTCAACAAGGTTAAGGTGTATTTTCGGCTCTCTACACATCAAAACTGTGAATTAGATTCTCTCTTTGTTTAATTACATTTAAGACGATACTAAAATTCTTTTCTTTCTTCTAAGTTAACTATATCTCATACATTGAATTCACAGACAAACACATTGTTTTTCTCTGTCTCTTGCAAAAATTCTATCAATGGTTTCCATTCCGATATAAATGTGTCTGTTGATTTATTTGTAATTATTGCTGTAAGTTTTGCCATTTCTGCCAACTCTAATATCTTCAATATGTATTCTTGCATTGTTGGCATTGTTTCATTTTTCCACTTCTGTGCATATAATAATCTCGCTGCCGTTGTCATTTACAAAAACAAAGTTCCCCCTTCTCTTTCAACTGATTGTCCATTAGCCCCAATAGAAAGGCTTCCAGTTTCATTTGAGTGTAGGATTAGAGAAGGTTAGGCTAACATCAAGCTTGTGGAATCTACTAATCCTTAAAAAACAAACAAACAACTATAATCCTGAGATCCACCAACTGGAGCTACTGCAAAATAACAACTCAGGCAGGCAGGCAGACTAAAGAACATGGTGCATATTCTGGGCGTGTGCTCAGCACAGGAAGTTAAGATCACTGACAGAATCAAGTTCAAAAGTTATTTGTTGTTAGACCACTGGGAGTCAAGAGACTCCTGGTGATCTACTGCAAATCACCCAGAGATCTCAATCTACCTTAACATCTGCGTACCTCTGCTGTAGTGCACCAAGATCAGCCAGTATCATACTGCCCTTATACAAATCTATGGTGCGACCACACTTAGAATACTGTGTACAGTTCTGGTTACCACACCTAAAAAAGGATATTATAGAGCTGGAAAAAGTGCAGAAAAGGGCAACTAAAATGATTAAGAGGCTGGAGCATCTCCCCTAGGAGGGAAGGTTACATCATCTGGGATTGTTTAGCTTGGAAAAAAGGAGGCTAAGGGGAGACATGACAGAGGTGTACAAAAAGTATGCGTGGTATGGAGAATGCAGATAGGGAGACATTTTTCTCCCTCTATAAAAATACTAGAACCTGGGGTCATCCCATGAAACTGATTGGTAGGAGATCCAGGACAAATAAAAGGAAGTACTTCTTCACACAGTACAGACAGTTAAATTATGGCACTCACTACCACAAGATGTAGTGATAGCCACCAATCTGGATAGCTTTAAAAGGGGGTTGGATATATTCCTGGATGCAAAGGCTATCAATGGCTACTAGCACTGATGGTTGTGTGCTATCTCCAGATTCGAGGCAATAAGCCTGTGTGCACCAGTTGCTGGGGAATATGGGCGGGAGGGTGCTGTTGCACCACGTCCCGCTTATTCATCCCTGGCCGATGGCTGGTTGGCCACTGTGCGAACAGAGTGCTGGACTAGATGGGCCCTTGGGCTGATCCAGCAGGGCACTTCTTAAGTTCTTATGTTCAAGATGCCAATTTTAGCCTCGCTTCCCAATTCAGACGCGCTCTCACCCGAAGATTCTAAATGCGTGTTAGAATCCCAAACGGTACAGAAAGCGAACGAACCCTCACAACGCAGCTCTGATGTTCATGGTAATCAATGAATCATTTAAGAAACTCCGATGTGTTTTCTTTTCCCTCCCCTCTTTTAACATATAAATACGGGCGTGGAGGGAAGACACGTAACATAGGACTCCGATGTAGAAAAATGGCTGAGCGTGTCGGTAGGGCGACGAAACGAAATCCTTCTGATTGGGCAGAGCGCTGGGCAATGATCCCCTCTGCGTCTTTGTCAAAAAAATGACAGGGCCTTCGCCGCTTTTTAATGGCAAGGGCTTGCGGCCGCGCTGGAGGTTTCGCCCCCCTAGACCATCAGGGGGCGCTGCGAGCACAGCTCATGCCCGCGTGCACCTGGACTCCGGAAACCGGTTATGTTCTCTCTATGGCAGCATTTCTTTCTCTCTCTCCCTCTTCCTGCCCCTTGGAGCCGGAAGTGGGGGGAACGGGAGAAAGAGACCTTTGAACAACACGCCCCGCTATTGGTGAGAATCTCCGATTCACCCAACGGCATGACTCGTTGTTCAGGTCCGGCCCGTCTCGCCATCTTGCTTGCTTGTTCTGGGGAGCGCTGAGCTGTACATTCCCGGTCTGGGTGGAAGTGAGTCCGCCATGCCGCATTATCAGACTTGGGAGGAGTTTACCCGCGCTGCTGAGAAGCTCTACTTGTCCGACCCTATGAAGGTACTTGGCAGAGCCTGCTCGGGATATGGGAAACAGGGTCTCGCTGGGAAAGGCCGAACAGGCTTTGCTCCAAGAGCTGTAGGGGCAAATGGGATGGAACGGATGGATGCGTCGTGCCTGGCTCCTATTACATAATTTTTGGTTGGCGTGAATAAAACGCCCAAGTCCTAGTGACCTCGAAATTGTGACTCAATATAGCTGTTTTAAAAGTAACGATGCCTGGCTTTTTTGCATTTGAATTGGCTTGTGAAATTGTTTTTCCAGCTTCTGACCGAGGGAATACTTAAAATACTTGCAGAAAGAAACCTACCCAAAGTTGTGGGGTTTTGTAACTCATTGCACCTCTGGACACATGACTATATTGCATCAAAGTAACAGACGATGTTGTAAGTAAAATGGCCATGGTGTGAGTCTTGATATTTAATCCTCTTAAGGTCCAAACTGAGCTGTTTGCATTTTGTTTTAGCTGAAGAGCAATACTGGAGGCTGTCCCACTTCCTTACAAATAGACACGCAGGAACATATTTGAGATTAAATCTTTATGGTCAGAACAAGCTCTTTTGGGGATGAATGATTATATGTTCTCTTACTGGTTTATCATTATAGGTGATCAAAGGCTCATCCCTAAGAAGCAATAGTTGTAGGTGTATCTTGAGTTCTATTAAATGTAGCCACATGGAACACATTGGCTCTCCATGTGTTTTGGTCTACAGCTCCCATCATTTCTCACCATTGACTGTGCTAGGTAGGGTTGATGGGAGTTGCAGGTCAGCACCATCTGGAGATCACAAGTCCCATACCACTTCCATAAGATGTGCTGTCTTATTTAATTAAGAGTTCAAACTCTAATCTGCACATGCCACATTTTCTAGGGCTTATCTACGTAATTGGTTCTAGTGGTTTGTTTTTTCCAATTGGTAGTGGTTAGATGAGAGTTCCTTTACTGAACTAAATAAAGGGAACTGTTGAAATATTTTGTGTAATTCTGTTAGATTATAAATAGCCACTTGTCCAGATCCTGTATTAAGTAGAAATTTTGAGCAGGCAGGGAACTTGTTTAACCTTGTGTGTATTCCTTTCCAGCGCCAAATGACTAAGATGGACTAGTAAAAAAGAATGAAACAGCTACTAATTCTTGCAGACATATTTTTCTAGACTGGATTAAAGAATTATACTTTTATCAGTTTTTGAAACTGTTGTATGAACACAATAGCCATATAGATACTATCTATTTATCTGTAAAATGTGTCATTTCAGGTGCGTGTTGTACTCAAATATCGGCACTGTGATGGAAATCTGTGCATCAAAGTAACAGACGATGTTGTTGTAAGTAAAATGGCCATGGCGTGAGTCTTGATATTTAATCCTCTTAAGGACCAAACTGAGCTGTTTGCATTTTGTTTTAGCTGAAGAGCAATACTGGAGGCTGTTCCACTTTCTGAAGAAGAGATAAGGTTCTCCATAGTGGCAATGCTCCGCCAAAGCAGGAAGCTGCTTTCTACTGCTTTTCAGTTTATATAAAAACGAACAAAATTATAGGGAGACTATTGGGGCATCTTCCATGTATGGTTGTGGTACAGTAGTGTGAGAGAATTTTTTTTTTTTTTTGTAGAAAAACTTTTGCACTTTGATACAGTATTAAGAGTGTGAAGCACTTTGTCTCAGAGTTAACATGTTCACTTTTGGAATACTAATGCTTCTGCTGCCTATTCTGTTCATCATGTGAAATAAAACTATTAGGCAGATGGAATTCCTATATATTGCACATATAAAGGTGTTTGTGTAAAACTGTTTAAATGTTTAGGCATTCTGGATGATAGGATTGCTAGTTCTGGTTACACAGGTAACAATCTGTTTATTTGCAAACATGCGACTCTTTCGTATGTCCCATCTAGTGCAGCTTTACTTTCCAACAATGGCCCGCCAGACATTTTTCTCTCTCTCTCAAAATACTAGAACCTGGGGTCAACCCATAAAGCTGATTGGTGGGAGATTCAGGACAAAAACTTCTTCACACAGCGCATAGTCAAATTATGAAATTCACTACCACAAGATGTAGTGATGGCCACCAAATGGGATGGCTTTAAAGGGGAGTTGGATAAATTCCTGGAGGAGGCTGTCAGTGGCTACTAGCCCTGATCGTTATGTGCTACCTCCAGTATCTGAGGTAGTAAGCCCGTGTGTACCAGTTGCTGGGGTACATGGGTGGGAGGGTGCTGTTGTACCATGTACTGCTTTGTTGGTCCCTGGTCAACAGCTGGTTGACCACTGTGTGAACAGTGCTGGACTAGATGGACCCTCAGTCTGATCCAGCATGGCACTTCTTACATTATTTTTTCTGGATGCTCAGAAATGACCCATGAAGGTGATGGCTGTTACTGTTGTTCAAGTCCAATGATGCTTGGAAGTAATGGCCTCTGAACATGGTAGTTCTAGTGAACTGTTTTATTGAACTGCTTTGGATAATAGCTGCTGTTAGACCCATCTGTAAAAAAAGCCTTATCAATTTCCAAGTGACAGTTACATAGCACCAGAGAAGCTATTCTGAGAGAGAAAAATGAACAGAGATAGGAAGAAAATACTTCATCTTAGCAAAATGGAATAATGAAGCTGACTGGTCCTGAATTGGTCCTTTCTTCTTGGACCTGTGCAAAATCAAGATCTATAATACATTTGTAGAAAGAACAAGAATCTCTTCTCTCCCAAAAACCTTGCTATATTGACAAGGTCAAAATGAAATTCCTTGTTCTACATGTCTTTCATTTTTTAAACGATCCTTGTTCTATTCCAGATTTTATGCTGTTGGGCTTTTAAAGTGTATTAGCTTTTGACATCCTAAATGCACTTACTAGGGACTGAACCCTATTGAATACAGTAGGACTGTAATAAAAATACATGGGATTGCACAGTTAGCTTAGTTCTAAAGCACACCAACTTTCATACCCACCTTCCCCCAAATGAAAATCTCTCCACAGTTTAAAGTTCTCTTTGGAGGCCCTTCTGTGCTTCCCACCACCAGGAAAGGTTAGGGTGGTGGGAGCATGGGGTAGTGCCTTTTCTGTGGCAGCATCCTGCTGTAGAACTCTCTTCCATAGGCAATTAGGCTGGCCCCTTCTCTGTTCAATTTTACTTGGGCTCTAGAAAGTATTCTGTATGGCTTTTTACTATTTTAAATGTATTAGCTCCACACTCTGTTTTTAAAAAATCCTCTCCTGCTCTTTATTCTGTTGGTGATGTTTTAAAGTTTTAAAATTTGCTTTTAATTGTAAGCTGCCTTGAGGGCCATATACCGGGCCCTAAAATAATTGAAACAAATCTTTAGAGCTTGGCCTTTTGCTGGAATGAGTATCCTGTTAGAGAGAGAAACTGTGAGATTTTCTTCTGCCAACAGTCTGAATCTTGCCTCTCTTAAATACTGCATGCTCATAAGTGCATGGCTTTAGTCTGAACACCATCAATTATGTCTTAAGACTATTGGTGAATATAAAAATACACTTTGGTGGCAATCCTTTACATCCTTATCTGGGAGTAAGGTCTGTTGAACTTGGTGGGGCGTACTTCCAATTAGACATGTATAGGACTGCACTGTTGAAGAGGGTTTTCTTTAAATGGGGGAAGAATCTACAGAATTTATATCTCCTTTTTACTTCCACTAAGTAAAAAAGAGAACTTTGCTTCAAACGTTATAGTAATGGCTAATCTAAGGTAGCTTTCTTAACTTCCCTGAAAGCACTGAGATGAGGGGTGGGGGAGTGGAAATAGGCTACTAATGGCCTCTTGAAGGTGAGCAACCTGAGTTCATGACAAAAGTGATATGTTTAAATTTTCATCCTTAATGCCTGGTTTAGCTACAATAGTATTTTACATTATTTTCATACTTAGGCTACAATTTCTATGCACACTAGTGAGGAAGTCCTATTTATTATTATTATTACATTTATATACAGCCTCATAGCCAAAGCTCTCTGGGCGGTTATTCAACTTGGTAGGATTACAGTAAATGTGCACTTGATGGGGTGACATATGTGCTGGTTGAAAGTTGTTTGTAACACTGAACTCAAGTTACTGCATTTGGCTCTGTTGCTTATATAAATAGTTTTGTCCTCGCAATCATCAGTGCCCTGATCTAAGCCTGTTGTTATACAAAAGATTTAAATTCCATTGCAAATCCAAAAATATTATGCAGATACAGTTCTGTATTCAAAAATATGGGGATAAAATCCAGTTTGACTCTGTGTAGCACAATCTCTTATTACTTGTGCAATGCAATATTCTCTAATGTATTTTCTTGGTGTCTGTATTGTAAGCTAATATTAAAATGAGGTTCAGATAAATTGAAAGAAACCCTGTTAAGTCCCCCTTCACCCATCTTTCTTTCAGTGTCTGCTCTATAGGACAGACCAGGCTCAAGATGTAAAGAAGATTGAGAAATTCCACAGTCAACTAATGCGACTCATGGTAGCCAAAGAATCCCGCAGTGTTGCCATGGAAACAGACTGAATATCTGGAAATAAAATGAATGCTCTAGTTATATTTCACAGGAGGAAAGTATCGCTTGGATTTGGGAAAACGTTGGAACAGAAGTGTGGTGGCATCAAGTGGATTATTAAAATCTAAAGTGGGTTTTGTAAAGATTTTCAGTCTCCACTTCGAAGTGGCTAGGAGACTTATATGCTTTCATTTGAAAGCCTCTATTTATTTATTTTTAATTTGAGCAAGAGAATGTATGTCCTTTTCTGGAAATACTAAAGGTTAAAAGTGGGTTTCGCCAGATTTGTACACTTTCTTTTGTAATTCTTCAGCATGCTCCGTAAAAAAGAGAAAACAAGTTTGTTCCTTTGAGGGATTTCTTTTTATTCTTTTTGAATTGTATGTCTCTGTGTTTTCTAAAGTGAAAGACAATTAATGTAGAAACTGGATGTAATACACATTAATATGTGGATATATTATTGGCAAAACACAGAATTGGCAATACGACTAAGCCTATGGATAATCATTCCATGTAACTGGCTTGCTCTGTTTAAACCTGATAGTGGCCTGACATTCATCAACATCTATTGGCTGTTCAGTATTCATATAAAATCTGCAGAGGAATAAATCCCCTTTTGGGGCCAGACAATTGTTCATGGCAACAGATCCAGTACTCTGCTTGAGATTGGTGACTGAGAAGCTGCTGAATCAACCAGACTTTGGACAAAAGGAAAGAGCTAAGAGTGCAAATAGGGTCTAATCCAGAATGTCTTATTCTCTCCCCCCACCCCACCCCAGGTATTATCTGAAGCAGCTAAAACACCTGAACAACTTGGAAATAGCTGTCATCAAGGTTACTGTCTGACTATCCTATACCATAGACTATATAGCCACCACCTTTTGAGCTTTCAATATTTCTTGTTATGAAGATATTGTCACCAAACTCTAAATTTCTGTGGAAAGTGCTATATACTGTTAAATACAGCCGTCGAGAGAGAGAATGAAAGCTGTGCAGCTACATTACATATCACTTATGAACGGATGTGTGTTTACTGCATCAAATGAAAACAAGAGTTCTGTTTAATACTGGTTTTTTAAATTTAGTTAGCCATACTGTTCACCAACACAGCAGTCTTTGGATATTGTCCCAGTATGTTAGAAAGCAATTTCTTACAAGGTGTGTTGATGCACTCTAGTATATTTACTACAGCATGATATATAGCCTCCTATCAGTTCTGGTGCTATTATGACATCAGCAAATAAAAGACTTGCCAGTACTGTCCCCTTGCCCATTGTTTTCTGTTCCAGTATTTTTATTAATATAAACATTTATTTGTGCCTCATTGTGAACTGAACTCCAATATAGTTGAAGTCAAGCCATTTTCACTCTTTATGGTTAGTATACTGTAGAAAAGCTCAGTCTTGATGGTTTAATTTTTCACTATTATGCTGTTGTGGCCATTTTAAAGGCCAGGCTGTCCTCACCTACCAAAGTATTTGTGACTGGGTTCAGATGACACAATAGTCAACGGTAGACTAAATAGTCTGCCATTGACTATTGTGTTGTCTGTGGGGCAAAAATGAAATAACCGACTCTGATAATCAACACTGTGCAGAGTTGATTATCTGCACAACCGTTGATTATTGTGTTGTCTGTCGTGCTCCATGGATTATTTCCCTGTCTACAGTGTCGTGAGGCAAGAGCAGCAGAAACCATTGCTGCTTTTGCCCATCGGAGCTCCATAGACAGGGGAAATAATCCTGGCCTGGGAAGCGCTTGGGGAGCTGTCAATCGTGCTATCCCTTGGTGGGATGCTGCGATCCGTGGCTCCCCATGCACTTCCTGGGAGAGGCCCATTAGTTTTGAAGCCAAGGCTGGAGAGAGCTGTCACTTCTCTCCAGCTTCAGCATCAAAGCAAATGGATCTGCGTGCGTTGCGCAGAGATACCATCCCAGACCATGCATGTCATCTCTTCCCTTCCCTGCCCCCCCCCCCCCGCCCATGGCATGTGCATCACAGTGTCACCTCTCTCCGCCCTTAGCCCCGAAACTAATGAGCAAGGATGCACTGCACATGGATACCATGCCTGGTGATGATATTCCTCTGCAGCACATGTATCCCCATTTGTTTTGGGGCTGAGTGTGGGGAGAGCTGACAGTGTCACCTCTCGACACTAAAACTAATGGGGATGCACGTGCTGCAGAGGAATATCCCGGGGGGATGGTTTCTATGCCCAATGTGTCCTTGCCCATTTGTTTTGATGCCAGTGGTGGAGAGAGCTGCTGCTGACAGCTCCCTTCGGTGTCAAAATAAATGGGGGGTGCACATGTTGCGGAGGCATGCCAGCCCTGGTTCAGGCTGGTATCCCTCTGCAGCACATACATCCCCAGCAGAGGAGACCCAAGGACGTGCTGCGTCCTTCCCCAGTGGAGGAGACCTAATGATGCATATACTAAAACTATTTTCAGAATTTGGGAAAAGTGGCAGTCTGAGCTGTCTCCAGTGTGGTCCCCCACTTACCCCAATGCAATCATACTTGGGTAAATTAGACACGAGTACTGTTAGTAAAGTTACTGAATGGGAAAAGAAGGGATATTTTTGCTTGAGAGATTTCTATGTCCAGGATAAACCAAAAACAATAGAACAACTTAGAGTTGATATAGGAGAACTAGGCCTGGGATGGCTACAAGAAGCTCTATTATCTCACTTCCTTAGGGATACTAATACAAAAATACATGCACTCAGAACTTTAACAGCATTAGGACGAGCAATGTTAATGGTAGGAGAAGGACGGAAGGGAATCATATCTCTAATTTATGCTACCTTAATAGATGCCCATATGGGCACAACGGTGGGCTTGAGGAAAGTATGGGAAAGAGATTTTGAAAGTGAATTAGATGAAGATAAATGGAATAAACTATGGAACAATAGACCATTTAGATCAGTATCAGCCTCTATTCGAGAAACTACTCTGAAAATACTGAGTAGGTGGTACCGAACACCAGTGCAACTAGCGCATATTACTAAAACTTGCAGTTCCCTCTGTTGGAGAGGCTGCAAGATAAAGGCACATATTTTCATTTCTGGTGGTCTTGCTCATTTATACAGGGATTCTGGAAGTCAGTACATAGAGAATGAATTATTATTACCAGTGAAACAATTGTATATGATCCAGAACTATTTTTATTATCAATATACTGTTGGGAATCTCAATGTAGCAGAGTTTAGAAAGTCTTTGTTCAAAGAAATACACCAGAGCTTTCACTTCAGTACAGAGCTTTACTGAGATATAAAATGGCGTTCTCCAGTACATTCAGTTTTCTCCATACACAACACAGCATATCATGAAACGTACATCTCTGAGTTCAGACATGATTAAAATTACAACTCTATATACACTTTCATTACATCACTCATGCAATTGTCCAATTATTCAATTAGCTGAATCTTCATTTCTTATCTGACCTTTCCAGATTCTTCATGAGTCAGTAGCACCTGTCATAGTTTTATGCCCAAGTCCAAGTCCACCAGGGCTGTAACTAATCTGTGGATAAATTTTGTGTCTCAACATATACAAAGGACTCAATACTGGATTGAAATGTAAAGATCTATTAATATTCCTGATGATGGCAGGTTGCCAGACAATTACACAGCAGTGGAAAAACTGGATAATTTGAATTTATCGGCATGGTATTGAAATATATGGTCTGTGGCAATATCAGAAAAAATATCTCATGACTTGCTTCAAATCCAAGGAATATCAGAACCAACGTTGTTTGTTGCTATATGGGGGAGATGCGTTCAATATGCGTACAACAAAGTATGCCTGCCTCAGCTTTGAGTATATGGACATTCTAACAAATGAAGGGAATATAGCACATTTATAATTTAGTTTAATTGTAGTTACTATTACAGATAATTTTTTCTTTGTCTTTTTTCTTTTTGTTTTGATTAGCTACCTTCCCCTAGAAGTTGTATTAATCAACTTTTCTTATTTTTTTATACTATACATATTTACATAACTAATGGTTTGATAGTAATTGTTAGGGGATTGTTTGTATTCATTTTTTGTTTATTTTCTTTTTTGTAACACTTTAAATAAAATTAAAAATATATTCTAATGAACCTATTAGACGTCTGCATATAAAGTTCTTTTAGTTTTGCAAGTAGCTAATGCAAGACTGAGCTGCTTGTCATTGGCCCAAATCCAACCTCCCTTGTCTCAACAAAGAGCATTACCAAAGTTATATCAACAGTAAAATCTGTCAAGGTGTGTACAAAAAGAGTAGCACCATGAATACATGCAAGAAACATCTGAAGGATACAAATAGTGTCCTCCCAGGCCCTTGATTCGTCAGTTTCAATGTCTCTTTATGGGAGTTGCCCAGCCTACATAGGAAAACCTTTGCTGCTGAAATTTCCCTTCATCTTTGAGTAATTGACAAGACTGGAACACCAGGTACCCTCCACCTGCCACTTGTTTGGTGAGTTATTCCTAGGATCTTGATAAGTATTTTAACAGCATTTAACAATGTTAAGTTTGTTTTTAATGGACCCCTGAATTGTTTTTAAACAGATACTGTTGTTTTTATGTTTCTGGTGGTTTTTTAAATTTTGTATATTTTTTAATGTTTACCATTTTTAACTGTTGTAAACCGTCCAGAGAGCTTCGGCTATGGGGCGGTATATAAATGTAATAAATAAATAAATAAAACAAGTAAGTATCTTAGTTAAAAAGCAACTAACTGTGATTCTATCATGTCTCCCCTCAATCTTCTCTTCTCCAGGCTAAACATGCCAGTTTAAGCTCTGGAAGTATATTTGAGTAGCAATAAATAGTTGTGCTTTTTATACTGTATTTTGTATTTGTGCTTTTAACCTGTTGGTTGTTTTATTATGGTTTTAATTTTTGTGAACCGCCCAGAGAGCTTCGGCTACTTGGCGGTACAGAAATGTAATAAATAAATAAATAAATAGTTGACTTCATTTTAAATTGTGTTTCTGCACTGCTGCTGATTTTATCCTGGTTGTGTTTTTATATTGTATTTTATATCATGTTTTTATACTGTTGTTTCATACTTTGAATGGTTTTAATTTTTGTGAACCACCCAGAGAGCTTCGGCTATTTGGTGGTATAGAAATGCAATAAATAAATAATTAATAAATTCATTTATTTATTTCTTAGAAAATACCCACTACCAACTAGCTCTGTTTTTCATTGTTGTGGTTTTCTCCAAATGTTCATTGGAGCATGAACCCAAACCACTGCCCTGTGGGACTGAACTGTACCCTATGAAATACATTTTAAAATATTTGTAAGAAATTCCTTTAATTTACTAAAGTTGAAAATAGGACTTCTTACTGGAAATGGTTTGAGGAGATTTCATAGAATATATATATATATATACATCCAGGTTGGTGCAAGAAGTTACTTGGAATAGATAAATAAGTAACACGTGTTAGTCTTTAACGTACCGCAAGACAGTTTTGCTGCAACAGACTAATACAACTACCCCTCTGGAAATTGTCTGAACAGATTAGCATTGATAAGAGAAACTACTGAAGAATTGACATAAATAATACTGATACCAGTGAATGCCATATTTATATACCAAAATGACATTTTGCCCTGAAACACCTAAGAACAAATTCCATATTAGCCCATCTTAGGTACAGACACATAGTACTAAACCAGCACACAAAGGTAGGAATTTTAAAAATAAAATTAATATTCATTCTTTAATATGAAGAACTTAGAGAGGTGCCTTTGATAGGGTTGATTTTGTCATTTTTTAAATTTTAATATATACATTTTAGGTTATTTTAGGGAAATTAAGGGGGACGGGGGCTGTGAAATTGATGGATCCAGCAGTGCAGTTTAAGATCTAGAGAGGTTTTGCTGGTATGTAAGTATGTGTGGATATAGCTTTAAGAGAATGTGCAGGTTTTATTCTTGCAGGAGACCTGGATGGGGTCTCCCTCTCTCTTTTAGTGCAGGCCTTGCTGGAGCTGAGACAATGTGCCTTGCAGCTCCTCAGAAGTTATTGTTTTCTCATATATTGTAGAAATAAAGAACTTTGCTGTGAAGATAGCTGAATCTATTGTGGACTGACTGCATAGCAGAGCCCAGGAGTGGACTGCAAGCTGTGCAGGACACCCCGCCCCCATATTAACCATGTCATTCATGCTTGTAATGGCCCTTGGTCCAGGGACCATTACAGGGGTGAAGGGAGCCGGGAAAAGAATTGAGGTTTTCTGCTGTAGGTGGAAAGACATTGTCTGGACACCAGGTCTACCTACTGAGAAACAACAGATGTAGGCCTGGTATGCAAATTTCTCAAAGTACACCTAGAGCGTCATCAGATGGGTAAATTTTCGTGTTTCCTTACCGTCGCTATGGCCTCCTGCTGCTGTACCACAGTGGCGACAATCTCTTTACACGGGGAGAAAAAGAAGCAGCAGCAATAACCACGTGGCCCATTCAGGGGCCGTTTCTATCATGTCGCTTTTCCTGCACGCAGCAGGAAATGGTGGCACATTCCGTGTGTTGTTGTTGTTTTAAAAAAAGACTGATTAAAAGGGGGTCTATTTTGTGACAGAAAAATGAGTGGGAGGAGTGGGAGGCAGACGTCATCGTCTAAAGAACATGTGAACATCCATAAGTGGGCAGTAGCGAGCGTGTGATAAAATGCTCGTCTGATGTTTTGCCACCATAGATCAAACAAACACCACAGGCAGACTGAACTTTCATATCAATCAGAAGTCACAAACTGAGTTCAGGAACCCAGTATGATTAATTTGTGCTAGTAGGTCCACTGACATTACCCAGACACGAAATTTGGAATTATACTTTTCCCTCCACAAGGCAGAGGGAAAAGATAATTAAATGTGTGTGGGTTTTCTCTCATTCTTTTCTGTTTGGAGGGTTAAAGAAAAGGTAATCCAAGCTAAATCCATTTCCTCTAGAACTTTCTGGGAATTGCTGGGCTACAGTCAGAAAGAGGGGGCGGGGAGCATGCAAAGAGTATGCTAGTTTTGTTGAGATTAATCCTATTCCTTTCTCTGTTGTGTGTAGATTAAGTTACAAAGCTGCATAGTTAATGGTTGTTGGAAGTCTGCCATGTGCATCATAGATCGCTGGGTAACCTTGGCTGTCGTGAGAGAAGTTCAGAAAAAGAGTGCCTTGTGGATTTTTTAAATCATTGCGTAGTAGTGGGCAAGTGATCTTCTATGTCTGAAAAGGAAGCCCATTGTCCCAAAGAGAAGTGGATAAACTGAAGAGGGGGAGGAAAAGTGTTGGTAACAGCTTATATGAATATCCCTCCCCTTGTATTAGTAGAACTTTGCATGTTCAAAATATCCTGTTAGTTTCCTTTAGGATTTCTACAGTGTGGACCTTTAGCTTCATCCCACCAGCCTTATATTGTGCTGTTGCAGCGAAATCTAAGCAAAAGACTCAAACAATGCCAACATTATAGTCTGCTTTAGCTGCAAAGGACTCGGATGATGTCAACTATGTCCTACTGTGATTGTGGTTCTTTCTCCCCCACCCCTTCTTATAGTGAAATATTTTGGTGTGGGCAAAGTCTGGTTCTTCTGGGCATGCGAAAACACATCGCTCAAATTTCAACATGTGTTTTCATCATCATTTTCAATGTGCTGTACTGTGGGCATGTTTTCAAGGGCAGTATTGATGAAGGAGAGGGGTGTGCAAATTCAAATCCTTTCCTCCTCCTGCTCATCACAGAAGCATGATTCAAAGCAACAGGAGGGAAACATGATTTCCTCCTGTCTGAAGAAGCTCTAAATGTCCTCTAGAGGCTGACCTTAGATTTGGAGATGTCTGTTCTGAAGCTGTCCTTTGAGACTTGTTAAATAGGGGGATAGATTTTGTTGGTTTATTGGAATCTACCATAGCAACCAAGATTCCACTGTATTTGTACTGCCTTGCCATTCAAAAGAAATGTGAGCTGGTGAAGGTAGTGCATTTGAAGTCAGGATGGAATATGGCAGGGTGTTGCTGTTGTTGTTTTAAAGACTCTAGGAGCATCTCTACTTTAAGGGAAACCACATTGTTTACCCAGGGCTGTTGTGCTTCCTGGTTTCTTGGCAGGATTGATATGGACTGCCTTACATGGGAGGAGAGGGGTGACAAGATCCTGCTGCTTCCCAGGGCTGGCAGATGCGTTTGAATTGAGGGAGCGCCTCCCTCCCTGGCAAGTGTGTAGGGATGTGTGTCTTGATTTCATCTGCTGTAAGTCTGCAACCCTCGGTACACTTACTTGGGAGAAAGCCCCTTTGAACACAATGGGACTGACTTCTGAGTAGACACATGGGGAACTACCAGCACAAACCAACACCACCAAGGAGAAGGAGCGAGTAGCCGCAAAAAGCCACAGACCTTGCTAGACGTTCCGCAACCCCGGCCTCAGGCCGGGGCTGCGGAAAAGGCGCGCCATAAGCGAATTCGCTTATGGCGTGTTAAGGCAGGCTTCAGTGCGGCCTGGGCCCGGATTCCCCTGTGCGTCATCTGGACACACAGCAGGGAAACCGGGTCTCAAAGCGCACTAAGGCCTCGTCTAGCAAGGCCCCAAGTGTTTAGGTAATGCTCTTTAGGTTAACACTAACCAAGCCAAACTGAATCAGGAAATTATTTCAGCACGCAGGATGGAGGAACACAAATAATGCAATCCTACTATTGTCACAGTGGCTCCATGTAGCTCATTTCCAGGCCTGTCCAGTCTCCTTCCTTCCTGGTCTACCAAAAAGACCTCTTCCCCCCTCTCCGAGGTCAGAAATGGTTCTTTCCATGCCAGCTGCGAGGGTTCAGGGGGTGGCTATTTGATCTCCGACTCCCCCTTCCAAGGTTGGAATGCTGTCTCCAGCCTTGGAGCGAGAGTCCCCAGTATCCTATGTTCCCTCAGTCAATGTCTAGGGACCATAGGATTGTTCTCTAAATTATCTCTTTACAAGTCAATAAATACAGTTGTTTCTTTAAAGATTCAGAAGGCCTGCTTCTCCATTGAGAAAATAGCATGCATGTATCAATTTCTCTTTGAGCATTAAGATGGCCCCTGCTAGACTGAATTTACTATAGCCAGATTTCTGTAGCCATCTTGTGCTCATTAAGCACTGTGGAGCTATGATTATTATTTTTAAGTGTATGTAATTTACCTTTCTTGGAAATGAAATATTGATGGAATAGTGGGTAAATTAAAGTCTATGGTGAGAAGATGTTGTTCAACTTCTCCCTGTTTGGTCACCAACTTCCCAGACAGGGGGTGGGTCAGCAAACCGAAGGGCCGCTGGGAAGCCTCTGCTCTTCTCCAGTGGGGAGAAGCCAAAAAAATGGTTTTAAAATAGGATGACCATATTTTGGAAACCAAAAAGGAGGACAACATGGCTGCCCCCAAGCGGGCGTGGCCACCAACATGTCCAGCACCCAAAGGGGCATGCTCACCGATATGTCCATCCCCCAAGGGGGCGTGCCCACCAACGTTACAGCCCACAAGGGGGCGTGCCCACACAAACATGGCCTTGGTCACATGTCTGATTTCACAGCACACAAGACAAACCTGTTCTATATAACATCTTAATGTTAAAATCACTGGAATAAAGAACAAGTGAGACATTCAATGTATCTGAAATAAACTTCACTCATTCCTACTTTTTTAGCTTTTGCTGTACTTTGAAGCTTTTGCTATACTCTGTGTGATACAGTTTCCACTTCCCTCAAATATCTTTTCTGACTGCAAGTTGACTATAGTCTCACCTTTCCTAACATTTAACACTCTTTCCCCACCATCTTTCTCATATCCATACTCAGACATTCAGCATACTACTACCACTGAACAAATGAAGTAGTTGACAAGTACAGAAAAATCTAGTACAACAAACCAGCAACCAAGCATTCAGAAAGGGTATAAACTATTTCCCTGCAAACATTAGTCATGGAACAAAATGGCTAGCACTTCTTAGCTTGTTTCAACTTCAACCAGACATAACAGTCAAAAACAATCAAGAAAAATACACCTACCTCATTGACATAGCAACATAATACCTAATGACAAAAATGTTGCAGAAAAGGACAAGAGAGAAAAATATACACCACTGGCTATGGAAGTTAAAGAACTACGGCAACAGGAAAAAGTTACAATTATTCCATTAGTCACATCAGTCAACGGCATCACATAATCCCCACCCCCAGAAACCCTTCAGAAATTAGGTCTACCAACATCCAGAAAGCAGTCATACTTAAAACATGTTCAGTAATTAAGAAATTTCTGAATCAGTAAAAGACAGCATGACTTGGCAAAGCCCATCATATTCATTGAGAAAAACCACCACAAGCAAGAAAAGAGAGATAGATGATGATGATGACGACGATGATGATGATAACCCTCTTAATTTTTTAAAATGTTTTTAGGAAGGATGAATAATTATCAGCCATTGTTATAAAATATACGTCATGCCAATTACATCAAACAAATTGGAAAGGAAGGTCTATGGGTCTAAAATGCATCATTTAATAGGAATATCACCTCCAAATCATCCCCCCAACTCACAAAAAAACTACACACACACACACACTGCAAACATGCATCCATTCATAGTAAAACAACCAGGCATCCCATTCAGACATCAATACACTCACACTGCCAGCACACGTATGCGCACACACACACACACATTCAGGATCACCTACTCCAAAAAATACACACGCACATCTCCAATCACTCAAACACCACATGCACCCACACACTATTTCACGCATACACCTCAGTCTTACCTCCTATTTGCTGCTGCTGCTTCTCCTCCTCCTTGCTTTTTCTTCTTCTCCTGCTGCTTGCTTCGTGTTGTTTCTTGCTGCCTTCTCTTTCTTTTCCTCCTCCTCTTTCTTCTTCTCTTCTGCTGGCGATCGCACCAGCCCAGGAGAATCATAGAATCATAGAATAGCAGAGTTGGAAGGGGCCTACAAGGCCATCGAGTCCAACCCCATGCTCAATGCAGGAATCCACCCTAAAGCATCCCGACAGATGCTTGTCCAGCTGCCTCTTGAAGGCCTCTAGTGTGGGAGAGCCCACAACCTCCCTAGGTAACTGATTCCATTGTCGCACTGCTCTAACAGTCAGGAAGTTTTTTCTGATGTTCAGCCGGAATCTGGCTTCCTTTAACTTGAGCCCGTTATTCCGTGTCCTGCACTCTGGGAGGATCGAGAAGAGATCCTGGCCCTCCTCTGTGTGACAACCTAGGACCAGGCTAGATCGGAGCTGGGGGCGGGGCTGGAGGATGCGTTTCTGGATGCGCTGGAAACGCGTCCTCCAAGCCTTTCCCCCACGCCAATCCAGGCATTTTCTTGGCCTGCGCAATGGCGTCGGGCAAGACAAAACGCCTGGACTGGCATGGGAGTGGCTAGTCTGGAAATTTTAATAAATTATTAAATTTCCCCCCGGATGTATGGTCATGCTATTTAAAAAAACTGGGATGCAAGAAAGCATGGGCGCCCCAGTGCACTGGTTCTCCTCCTTGCATGCAACCCCTTCCCTGAGCTTGCTTCTTCACGTGGGGACAACTGCACAGGAGTGCAAATGCAGGGGTTAGAGGGCTTGCGGCGCCCCTAGTCATCTTGGGCCATCTTACTAATTCACATGGAGATGCATCTCTAAAATATTATGGTCTCTTTGGTCAAGTGTTAGACACTGCCCAAGTCTTACCTACAGGCAACCCACACTGATAGCCCTACTCATAGAAATCTGATAGAAACCCCCCAAATTGTAGCATGTTTGCCTTTTTAAAAAATGCATATGATTTATTTTTGCACAGCTAACCAGCACATCCTTTTTTATTAGATTCTGAATTAGAAATCCTAACACAGAAAGTAATAAATGATATAAATCACAATAAAATACCAGGCACATTTTATTGCATTACCTCCTTCAAGGGGTTTGAGGTTAATTTAAATTCAGTGTATCCCAACTTTTGAGGACTGGTGTCCACTTAAAGTGCAGTTTTAAAAAAATGCAACATTGAGGGTTATCAAAAGAGCTTGCCGCCATAGAGGAACTTGGCATTGTGTAGAAAGCTTAAATGTGGATGTTGCTATCTTGCATGCAAAGGGAAATGTTTGCTTGGTTGGTTTAAGACTGGGATGTGGAAACTCCACAGCCCATGGAGCAGCTTGGGAAGGAATCTAAGATGGAAGATCTGAACAGGGATTTGCCTGTGCAGCCGTTCCCCTTCCCAGTGAGGGCTCCCATATGAACTGCTATGCCAGAATGGGGAGAACAGGGGGAATGCAGGTGTTGAGCCAGTGCTGGGAAGAGTAGCCAAGTGGCTTCATGTGCTCACACCACGCAAAGCCAGAACTGAGCTAGCAGTGTGAAGAGCAGCTGAACTTTGGTAATGAGTGGCTTTGCGTAACTTGTGTTACCCGAAGCAAGGGACTCTGCCAGCACTGGGAGAAACCCTGGGTGAGTCTCTTTCTCTGTACATCTCCAAGTGTGCCGAGAGGTGAAATCAGTGAGGTGATGACCATACCCTTCATCTGGCTCACAAAGAGCATGGGATGACAGTTCACACACACCCAGCCAAATCTGATTGTACCTTCTCAAATTAAGAGATGTATAGATTGCCTTTCGTGCATGGCTCCCAGGGCTGTCTACAAGCTCTGGTGATAGTGAACAGCCCTAAGATGATTGAGGTAGGACAGGGCTCCTGTATTTTTAACAGTTGTATCGAAAAGGGAATTTCAGCAGGTGTCATTTGTATATATGGAGAACCTGGGGAAATTCCCTCTTCATCACAACAGTTAAAGCTGCAGGAGCTATACTAGAGTGACCAGATTTAAAAGAGGGCAGGGCACCTGCAGCTTTTACTGTTGTGATGAAGAGGAAATTTCACCAGGTTGTCCGTATATGCAAATGACACCTTCTGAAATTCCTTTTTCAATACAACTGTTAAAGATACAGGAGCCCTGTCCTCCTTTCCATATGGTCACCCTAACCTATGGCTTATGCAGCTTTCGGGGTTGTCCCTCCTGACTTTGCTTGCACAAAAGTTCCCTAGGATATGGCAATTGCGTTAAGAACTGCCAGAGAGAAACCACTCAGAAAATAAAAATAGAACCCATTTACCCATGCTCTCTCTCCAAAGAGGATTTGTCTGCTCTTAATTAATATTGAAGATAATTCCCACACTTATTTTCTTTGAACTCTTCTGCTGAGTAGTGCCTGATCATTTCCCTCTGGCAGATGATTCTAATTAAAGCTCCATAATTCGTATGGAACAGGTAATCTGGCAAATTCTACTTTCTACTTAGAAAAATTGCCTAACCTGAAAAAGTTATTTCTACATTCTCAGGTTCCCTTTGTTTGAAGTCTTTTCTAGCTACAGAAAGGGGATACCCATATGAAGGGCTGAATTAACAGGGAGCTTCTGTGTTTGAGCATTTGGATCTGGTCTCTGACCATGATTTCTAAACATGTGAATATGTCAGAAAACTTTGAATAAATGGTTGGCTTTATCTCTACCTATGAAGCGGAAAGTACGTGTGTGTCACATATGTCCAGAAATGTTTACCCACTTCCACATATGGTACTGCCTTGATACTGTTCACCCAGTCAGGTCTTCATGTATATGAATCAGAAAAAAATCTAAAACCATGAACTTTGGGGTTATAAGTATTTTTTAAAGAATTTAATAAAAACCTAGATTTATGCTTACAACTCCCAGCATGCCTCATGTCGGAGGCCAGACTTACTGGCCTTTGGCAGCTATTGTGATTTCTAAGGTCAGTCTCGAGCTGTCAACCCAATTCTACATAAAAGGAAACAACCCACATAAATGGGCTGCATCCATTTGCAATGCCTCTTCCCGCCTGCCATGTGTGGTTTTAAAATCATAACTAGAAACAACAGTGTGTCTTTGAGAGGTCAAACTCTGGACATGCTCAAAGGCACCCCATCCTGATATTGCTGTTTTCTCAGAAACTGAGGGACGCACACGTGCAGCGTTCATCCTTAAGAGGGAGTGAGTGAGTAAAGGGAAGCGCTGTACGCATGCCCCCAAATAGGCTCAATGTATGGGAGGCAAGTAAGGGGGCCGGCCGTTACCCTTCAGTGCAGGCTCCTGATGGAGCACTTGGTGGGCAAGAAGTGCAGACCGGGGCAGTCCTGGCAGGGTGTGTCCACTGACAGCTGCTTACTTCCCCTCCTTCGCAATACTCCTCCTCAATCTTCTATCGAAGAGCAGCATTGTCAATGAGAGGAGGGAAGCGCCTCTCAGAGGACGTGGGCTCTTGCGGGCTGCCAAAGGCATGCTGGGAGGTATAGTACTGATTTTAAATAAAGCATGGGTTAGCAAACCAGGTCAGTATGTGCAAACCACGTCGCTAACTCAGCCCCCACTTTCCTGACCTCTCACTAACTGTCTTTGTTCTCCTTCTACCTGACTTTCTCCAACTGCCACTCACCCTGCCCACCATTCCATTCTAGCCTCAGCTATCAGTCATTCCTCCATTCACTCTTCTGTTTCAATAGGCTTTTACATAAAAGTCATAAACTTTATTCAGTTATTCTTGCATCTGTCTTGGAATGTTGTGGTTTAGTTGCAATAGAAAAAAAGCAGTATAAAAAAATCTTATCAAGTTAAAAGGCCTTGGAAAATAAATTTTAAAAAACCCACTTGGCACTACTTAAAAGCCATTAATGCAGTCACTAGGCAAACCTGCCTAGGAAAAAGAAATCCATAAGCAGGATCAACAACGAAGATGGCTTGCTCTCCAAGTGTCTTCCACTACACCTCAGACGGTGTTCAAAGATTAATATGTTATTCAGGGACCTAGGCTTATGCCTACAACTCCCAGCATGCTTTCGTTGGGAGGGAAGATTTATCAGGCTGTGGCAGCCATCATCTGGAAGTGGCTCACCATCCTAGGCCAGAATGGAGAGTGCCGGGAGAGGGAAAATAAAATAATTTAATTTGTTTTAAAGTTACCTCACAGGCCTAGGACTGTCCTACCTTGCAGGGTTGTTGTGAGGGTAAGAGAGGAAAAAAAAATGAATTTAATTTGTTTAAAGGTTAACTCATAGGCCTAGCAACGGCCTGCTACTTTAAGATGATTACCTCGCAGACCTATATCTTAAGGGGCCTGAGCAACACTGGGTGGAAACTTGAAATTTGGCATGCTGATAGGTCTGGCTGTACAATGTACCAGAAAAATCTAAAAACATGACATTTTGGACCGCTGAGGTTCTTCATGCTGACATTCTGTTCATTTTGGAATGACCAGCAAGGCCTCTTCTGATTATCTTAAGTATCACTTGGGTGTATGTAAAGGAAGGTGGTCTGCTAGGTATCCTGGGGGCTGACTTCATGGCACTGGGTTGGCGCCACCTCCCTCCTCAACCCTGTGCTTTCCCTCTCCCGGAACAGCGCCGTGTAATCCCAGCACCAAGGAGGGAGCGCAGGGTTTCTGGGCAGCCATCCAGGTCCCGGAGATTCCCCCGCCCTCTTCCTAGTGGAAGGTGACCAATTGCTGGGTGCCTTCCCCAAGGCTCCACCCCTCCGGGTGGAGCCCCAAAGCGACATTACATGGCGGAACCACTGTGTTGTTGTTGCTCCCTTTGAAAATGTCAGGGTAAATCTCTGACTTTTTCAATCCACAACATCGCGAACTTGCACCTGCATCATCTAACCAATGGGGTGCAGATCCACAGCCACTGCAGGGCTTTCCCCGCATGTAGACAGCCTTCTGGTCCCAAGTTGTTTAGAGCTTTATAGGATAACAACATAACCTTGTATGTGGCTCGGTAGCCAATAGGCAGTCAGTGCAGTTCTTTTAACACAGGTTCTATATGAGTAGAGCTAGGTGACCCCGTGAGCATCTTAGCTGCTGCATTCTGCACTAGCTGCTGCATTCTGAACTACACACACGGGTAGCCCCACATAGAGCAGATTGCAGCAGTATAATTGTGAGATTACCAGTGGATGGATATGCATGGCTAGGCTATCCCTATCCAGAAACAGGCGTAGTTGGCATACCAACTGAAGTTGGTACATCAAGACCACCTGAGCCTCCAGTCATAGAATCATAGAATAGCAGAGTTGGAAGGGGCCTACAAGGCCATCGAGTCCAACCCCCTGCTCAATGCAGGAATCCACCCTAAAGCATCCCCGACAGATGCTTGTCCAGCTGCCTCTTGAAGGCCTCTAGTGTGGGAGAGCCCACAACCTCCCTAGGTAACTGACAAAACTGAATCCAGGAACACTACTACTTCAGAGGAAGTGCAACTTCATCCCAAACAGGCAAACACCCCAGATTCATGGACCTGGGAACTGCCAACACATAGGGTCTCTGTCTTATCGGGATTCAGCTTCAGTTTATTGGCCCTCATCCAAACCATAACTACATCCATTCACCAGTTCAGAACGTGCATGGCCCCTCCTGATTCAGACTGCACAGAGAAATAGAGCTAAGTGTCATCAGCATACTGGTGACACCTTGCCCAAGTCTCCTGATGATGGTTTCCAACAGCTTCATATAGATGTTAAATAGCAATGGGGCAGGATGGTGCCTCTGGTACCTCACAATTCAGATGCCGTCACCCAGTGCTATTCTCTGGAACCAAACCCACAAGTATGAGCTGAACCACTCTAGAATAGTGCCTTCAACTCCCAACTGGAGGAGGCAGTCCAGGAGGATACCGTGGTCAACGGTATCAAAAGCCACTGAGAGATCAAGAAGAAGTAAGAGGGTCGCACTCCCCCTTTCCTTCCCCCAAAGAAGGTCATCCATCAGGGTGACCAAGGCCAATTCCCTCCTCAAACCGGTCCTGAATCCAGACTGGGATGGATCCAGATAATCAGTTTCATTCAAGAGCACCTGCAACTGAGATGCCACTACTCTCTCAGGGACCTTACTCCAAAATGGGGTGTTTGTGACTGGACAATAGTTAGCGTAGATCTCTGGTTCAAGGGAAGTTTTTTTCAGGAGTGGTCATACCACTGCCTCCTTCAAGACAGTAATAACTACACTATTGCGCAATGATGGGTTCACCACTCCCCTGATCCATCCAGTGAGTCCCCCATGGGTAGTTTGAAGAAGACATGATGGGCAACTGTCAAGAGAGCATGTGATGGGTCAAACAAATGCAACTGTCTTGTCCACATCCTCAGGCTCTAAAACCTGAAATTGATTCCACAAAACAGGATAAGGCGATGCACTGGACACTTCAACAGACACTGTATCAATAGCAGTGTTCAAGCCAGCAAGAAGGTAAGTGGTTTTCTCCTCGAAGTGTCTGGCAAACTCATCACAGTGGGCCTCCATGGGTTCCACTATTGGATTCACTAGGTTTGCTCTAAGCAACCCCAGATCCACTCAGCAAAGCTCAGCTGAACAGCTTCTCGAGGTTACGATGCAGATGGCAAAGTAAGCCTTCTTTGCTGCCTTCAAGGCCACACAATAGGTACAACTATACAGTCTTAAGTGTATTCGATCACCTTCATGTTGGCTCTTATGCCACATACACCCCAGCCATCTTTTGCCAGTTTCATTGTCCAGAGCTCTCCAGTAAACCAGGGACCATTCCAAGCTCCAAGATGCCATTGTTAGAGTTGGTCAGACTCCCCTTCACCGTCATCAACAGAGAGACTGAAAGATTCCAGCTATTACAGCTTTATTATGCAAAAAGCAAGCCTTTCTACAATGCAGATTCAAGGAAGCTCTCAAACTGCCCCAGGATATGAAGGACTAATCTAAGATAATTATTAGGGAAGATAATGAACATCCAGTCAAACCTGCCACACAGTGACGTCCCTCCCATAGAACAGTTCCCTTCTTTATTAGCTTTTAAGAGTGGCTGTCTTGGCAGAACACCTTAGCCCTGTCCTAACTCTGCCTGCTTCAACTTGCAATATTCTCTAGAGCCTCTCAAGTCGCTCCCCTCTTCCTCCTCCTCTTCAGAAACTTCAGTTCTCATAGTGGAAGGGGGAGGCTGCTACTCTGCCCAGGCCACCTGTTTTTCAAGGCCTTGGGAAGAATCTCTCCCAGCACCTTGGGGCTCTGGGAGATTTTTCTCCGTGCTCTGATTCAGAACTTCCAAGGAACTTGGCCTTTTCCCTAACAGCCATTCCATATTACGGCAAGAACATGGCCTTGACAGAATTGCTGGCTCTGGCTACTAGAGAATCCCCCAGAGCATTCAGCCATCGCTCGGATTCCTTAAGCCTCTGGGGGCAGACCAGCTTAAAGGCTCCCCCACCCTTGCAAGGAAGGACTGGCACCAGGAGGCCAAATTTCACCAGAAAGTGGCCTGACAGTGACAAGGGGTAATTTCTAACCCCCGATATACAGACCACCCCCTCACACCAAAGTCAAAGACCAAGCCAAGGGTTTGCCCTTCCCTAAGGTGACAAACTGACACAGTCCCATGTTTGTCATGGAGGACATGGTCCTATTAAGGCAGCCTCAGCATGAATGTTGAAATCACCCAGGACCAAAGTCCTAGGGTTTTCCCACACCACATCCAGGACCGCCTCAGACAGCTCGGTCAAGGAATAAATTTAGTTGGGTGATGCACCACTAGTATCCCCAATATCTGTCTTTGGTCCAACATAAGGTACAGGCTCTCACAGCCTATCCCCAGGTTTTGTTGAACTGTGGATTAGAGTGTTGTCTGAACCCAGGACATTTTCCACAGAGTGGCTCGTTAACCATGCAGTGTGGCTTATTTTTCTCCAACAAACCATCTTGATAACCCATGGTTTGTTGTTGGGTTCTTCAGGATGGTCAACAAGTCACACTATATGGTTAACAAGCCACCCTGTAAACTATGCCCTGGGTTCAGACCACACACTAACCCATGTTTCAACAAATAACCCATGGTTCAACAACAACCTGCACTCAACCACTGAGTCTGAGTTAGCATGTTGTGTGAATAGTCCCAATGTGGGTCAGCATGTTGTGTGATCTCAGTCATTGTCTTTTGCTGCTGTCCTCAGCTGGGTCACTAGACTCCTCCACCCCAGAAATGGCTTGCGGGCCATACTGTATACTAGACATTATTGTGACCCATCAAAAGCTCCTATGTGTGCAACCCCTTTTCCTAGGAACAATGTATGCTGCTCCACCACCTGTATTATATCTTAGATTCCAACATGGCACTGTTTGGCTGAAAGTAAATATTTGACTCCACATCTTTTCTGTCATTGTCTTACCAACCATTTTCTCCAGTTTCTTCTTCAAGTTGTTTCCATGTGGACTTTTATTAAGATGAAATATATTTTAGACAAGCTTTCCTTTTTGTTGATGTATAATTCATAATCGTTGCTTCAATTTGGGTCAGAGAAGCTCAAAGGCTATGAGTGAAAACTCCCTTAGTTACCCTTTCCTGCCGTGAACAGCCATGCAAGCTCAGCCTCCTTGAAGTTCTAGTTTAATTATCCCCTCAGTTTGAGCTCTCGGGCTAGGAGGTGACCTTTTCTAATGTGTCAAAAATTAGACGACCACATTTTGTGTACTGTACCATTAATGCATAAAAATGGGATTCAGTAAGACTCTTGGGCCCTTAAACATAGTAGGAAATGTAGCAAATGCTCTCTTTTTTTAGTGAATATTTTATTTACTCCCAGAGTGGTATCAAAGCATTGAATTCACTTAAGGAAAAATACCAACAAGGCTCTACTTTGGCCCACCAGAGACTGTGTACCAGTTATAAACAATGACTTCCTTAAAGATTTTTTTTTTTTTTTGCATTGAAGTAATTAATAATTCCCAAGATGTTCAGGGTCTTTGAAATGTGATGTTCATTAAAATATAACAGTTCCCCCATTTTTTCATATTAAAGTTTCTCAAAATAATTAAATGTTAAGGAAACATATTCTATATATGCATATTAAGGGTGAGATATGGAGTATTTTGAAGATAAACCCCACAGAATCATTCAATATTTTAAAATGTTTTCCCCATTGAAGTACAAGTGAATGTAGCTGGAAGGGTTATGTCAAAATTAGTTTCTGTGGGCGTTCAAAATTATAGGATGGTTTAGGTTGTTCTTCCAGTTTAGACATGCAGTTGATTTAAATCTTCAGAGTTGTCTTTGTGCTGGAAGCCTGTGGTGCTAGGAGTGTCTGCTGAACATAATGAGATATAAGCCCTTGGTGGACTACAGATGATGTGATGGCAACAAGAGAGAGGGCTGTTTCGGTGGTGGCCCCCTGACTGTGGAATGATCTCCCCGATGAGGCTCGCCTGGCGCCAACACTGTTATCTTTTAGGTGCCAGGTCAAGACTTTCCTCATCTCCCAGACATTTAACACCATTTAACAACGCTAAGTTTGTTTTTTAAGGACCCCCAGAACTGTTGTTTTTAAATGGATACTGTTGTTTTTATACTGTTGTTCTTATGTTTTAAATTTTGTATACTTTTAATGTTTACTGTTTTTAACTTTTGTAAACCGCCCAGAGAGCTTCAGCTATGGGGCAGTATATAGTAAATTTAATAAATAAATAAATAAATATTCCCTCTGTTGTAGCTTAGGAGTGTTGGAAGGTATGCTGCAATCTACTCCTACATCTCCAAGAGATTTTCCTTAGCTCAGCAACGGTTTCCCACTACCAGTGATTTAACAGCAATAACAACAAAGCCAGTTTTCCTCCTAAATTAGGCTGCTAAAATTAAGAAAGCTTGGGGGAAATCAGTAATAGATTTATGTGTGAAAGGATTTGTGTGTGAGTTCCAGTTCTGGCACAGAAAACAAATTTGTGGCTGAGTATGTGATAACCCATGACGGGTTAAATCAACCCTGGTGGTTTATTTAATCCATCATGGGTTATATCGTCTGTCTGTTTTTTTTTAATCCATGATGGCTTATTTGGTCAAAATGACCCACTCTGATAACACAAATTCTGCAGAGTGGATTGTTTAACCCATGTTGGGTTATCATGTTGTCTGTCGGGCATCCTGAGTAATTTGCTCACCTGCAGAGTCACTCAGCCACAATGGTTGAGAGCGCTTCTGCCACTCTATTCTTCATGGGCATTCTCTGTGTGGCAAAATGCACAATTGAGAGCACCTACAGACATCTATCTCAGCAATGTCTATGGAGGGAAATGCGCAACTGAGAGTTTTGAGGGTGTGGGGCTTTCGCCCCTTTGTGTATAATTGCACAGGGTTTTGCTGGGTCATCAGGTGCCTCCCAACTAGGGGAGATTATGTAGGATGTTTGGTCTCAATCCTGTAAATTCTAAGGGTTTATTTGCACCACCCCCTTTTTGGTGGACCCAGAGTTTTCACCCCGTTGTGTGTAATTGCACAGGGGTTTGATGTTTCATTGAGAGCCTCCCAACTAGGGATGTTGTGTATGAAGTTTGGTCCCAATCCTGCATCCATCCAGCATTTTAGAGCCACCCCCTTCTTGGATAGATGCTAGAAGTGCTGAATTAACCTCTCCCCTTTTGTTGGAATATTGTAGGCTGCTGTGATATTGCCCAATGGATGAAACTGCACTATTGCTCAGGCGGGAGGACTACAGCAGGATAGAGGGTGGAGGGATGACTCAAATTATACACAGTATCTTAAAACGCTTATACATCTGATCATGTAGGGGATCACAGTAGTTTATTATTCAAAATAAGCTACTTTGAGTAGCTTATTAACCCATCATGGCATAAAGTGATGTCCAAATCTGATCCATGACTGCTTTCCTAGGCCTTTATTTTATAACTGGCTCGAGGTGGAATTCAGGATTCTAGGTGGTAAACAAAGTAGGCCCTGAAAAAACTGTCCATCCCTGTTGTGAATCGTGGAGTGACCAACCTGTGGCAGGGGAGGCACAGGTAGTCAGAGGGTAAAGAGGCATAACGTAGCCAGTGATATATGTTTCTTGTACAACAGTCTGTGTGTTGTCCTAATTTGATTGGATTCTGATTTAGCATTTTGGAATTAAGAATACTTTTGGTTTTATCACCTCAACGTCTCCCATTTACAAATAAATAGACATGTGTATATGCACATGCACACACAGTCACTCCTCAGGGTTGGTCATTAGAAAAATGAATTGGAATTGCCCAAATTGACTGGTATTGTACGCATTAATTATGTTACCAATTAATTTTATGGAATAATGTTTTGGAACAGAACGTTTTCTGTGGAACATATTAAGCCATGCAAAACGTTTCCATTACAGAAACTGTTCGACCCCACATAACTGGTTGTGGCACACCTATCCTGGTGTGCACCTTGGATAGCTCCTTTAGAGTTCTGACTGACAAATGGTAAGGAGTGCCCCTAGTCACACAACCGCATAACAGTTGAATCAAACCACATTTATATCAAATTTCAAAACAGTGACTTATTTTATATAATAACAATGATAAGGCAGGTCAAACAAAACAAGTAACATCAATTATAACTTCAATTATAAAGTGGTTCAATCAAACAACAGAATAATTATCAATGTAATGTTTGGGAAGTCACTATTGACTCCCTATTCTATGTTGTTTGATTGAATCACTTTATAATTGATGTTATAATTGACGTTACTTGTTTTGTTTGAACTGCCTTATAATTGTTGTTATTATATAAAATAAGTCACTGTTTTGAAATTTGATATAAATGTGGTTTGATTCAACTGTTATTCGGTTGTGTGACTAGGGGCACTCCTTACCATTTGTGATTACCAACTGCAGCCTTCGTGTTTATTAGTTCTGACTGACACCTGGAGTGGATTCACTGCCCCACTGACATTGGAGTCACTAGCCTCAACTGGCATTCCTGGTTTGTATAGCCAGTTGTACTAGTGAGAGAAGCCAAGCAAGAGTGCAGTGCTGTGTGGACTAGTGCATAATTCATTCATGATAAGTCAGGATTTTCCAGAATCCTGTTTTATCATTCCGTGCCAAAGAGACAGCTCTCAATTCCATTCTCACATATTTTTACATGCCTCAGCAATGTGGTTGATATTGTCAATAGGGTGACCAAACGTCCGGATCTGCCAGGACATGTCAGGAAAAAGGGGGCAAATCCGTGTCCGGATGGAAATGTCCATTCCCCCACCCCCTTTTGTCCGGTAAAATGCGCCAAAAAGGCCCTCCAGACTTCCATCGGGGCCTCTCCTAGGTCGTCATCACTACGGCGACCAAGGAGAGGCCCCAATGGAAGCCTGGAGGGGCTTAAATCGTGCGTTCCCGAAACACGGAAATGCCCGGTTTAAGCCACACCCACCTCGTCCATTCGGGCCTCTCCTATTGACGTACCAACTGTCTCTGCAGAGGCCACCAGTGGGGGAGGGCCAGGCACCTCTCCATCGTGCCTGGGTCCAGCTCCAGCTGAGAGCCCCCTCCCTCCTGCTGCGAACTGCCAACTTTAACTGCTGAACTTTACAACTAAGATTGTAGTGCCTGAATTTGCTTTCCTTTTCCCCCTCCTCCTCCTCCCTCCCAATCCCCTTTCCTTTTGTGTCATGTCTTTTAGATTGTAAGCCTGTGGGCAGGGGCTGTCAAGAAATACTTTTGTAAGCTGCCGTGAGAGCCTTTTTTGGATGAATGGTGGCATAAAAATCCTTAAATAATAAAATAAATAAATAGTGTGGCTCCTGCCTTTTATACACCACTTCCATACCACTTTCATAGTGTTATATCCTGCTTGGTGTAGATGAGCCCTATGTCTTTGAGATTATGGTTATTTTACAGTATGGCTTTCTTTTTATTGTACTAGATTTTTCTGCTTCATTTGTTAATATGAATTTTCTGCTTCATTTGTTAATAATGCTCCTTCTCTTGCTGGTGATGGTGATAATGGATGCTGATTCTAATATTAATAATGCTCCTTCAGTTGCTGGTGATGATTGCTGGTTGTGGTTGTTTATTATGTTATAAAAATAAAGAAATGGTTTTATATAAGTGTTAATTCTTTTTTTAGTATTTAGTATATTATTATAGTAGTTATGTGCCTTTGGCACTCATTGGTTGCTATCATTTACTTTTTGTGAACCACCCAGAGAGCTTCGGCTATTGGGCAGTATAAAAATGTAATAAATAAATAAATGTGACCGAGGCCACGCCCCCTTGGGAGCCGGGCATGTTGGGGTGGCCACGCCTCCTGAGGGTGGCCATTTTGTCCTCCTTTTTGGTTTCCAAAATATGGTCACCCTAGTCAAGGATAAAAATCCACTTTGGCTGTAAGGCAACTCTGTTTTATTGAGCGTAATACAGCTGCATGAAGAGAGTCCTACAGACAAAGAACTTCTCTTCTGGCAGTGTAACAAGCAGGTATATTATATACAGTAGCATTTTAACCAATTAGCAGTTGGCAAAGTAGCATCTTATCCAATTAGCAGTTGGCAAAATTCTGAAGCAAAGCAAAGATAAAAGAAAACTAACTTCATTATACCTTATCTACAGGTGGCTCATAACTCTCCTAGCAATGTCAGATTGACCTGGATGCTCAGTCCTCCTTATCAAGCTAGTCTATTTGTCTTATACTATATCAAAAGGTATTGACAGTTAGAAATTCCAATTAAGCATTTTCTTCCAATTAAGCAGTTTCAGCATTCAGGCACATATATCATTGCAATCGCATCATGCAGTTCACTTGCAAGAACCAAACTACATACAAAGGCCTACATTTGTATGTAGAACAGGCATATCAAGGCTTGTGGCCATGCTTTCTCAATATCTATGTTCCGTGAATGTTTAGTGTTACCTAAGCCTTGTTCCTAAGGTTTTTTAGAGTGACCAACATCCCCAGAAATGCTGGGAGTCCTCCGGCAAAACAAGGCTTGACCGGGGCAACCAGGCCCAGGGGCCAAGCAGTGACGGTCAAGCCTTGTTTTTCAGCTGCTTGCTTTTCTCAGGAAGTAGTACCAAATCTCGCAGACCTCCAGCATCCCAGAAGTATTGCGAGACTTTAGACTGCTGGGAAAACACGGCAAAAAGACCCCGGCTGTTGTGCAGAAGCAGCAGTAGCAGATCCAGGCAACACCAGCAACATTGGCTCCAGGCCAGCTCAGCAGCATAGGCGAAGGCACCAGGCCATGGTGGCAGCACTCAACCAGCAGAGGTATGCGGTGTAGTCCTCCTTCTCCAGCCACGGAGTGTACGCAGCTGCCCAGGCCTGTTTCCACTCAGCCCAGGACTCCAGCCAGCCATCCTCAGCTGCGTGCCGTACATAGCATGCCTGGTGGTCCTGGTGGACGAGGGGAGGTGATGTTCTTTCTGGGGGCATCCGGAAAAACTTGCTGCCTCCCTTCCGCCAGGCACCATGGGAGCCTTAAAAAAAGCCTCTCCTGCCCAGGAGTAGGCTTGTTTTTTATCTTGATGGCCCCAAGGGAAAGAACATCACTTCTCCCCTCCACCAGATGGATTACAAAAAAGGAGAATCCGTGCAATCCACAACCTTTTGCTTCATTTTGTTATGCAAATATGCTTGGACCAAGTGCAACAGAATGTCCAGATATGTATACACTTGGTAGAAAGACAGACAGAGGCTTCTTGGGGTTTTCTTATTTTACTAAACTGCAGTTAGGGTGAACACTGTCGCTCATGCAGAAGCAATGTCACGCCCCTCAAACATAGAAGGGTTGTTTTTATACATTTATGTTATCAACACCATCAGCTTACATTTATTGGTCCATGTGATTTACCATGTGGTTAGTAATGTTGATATGTGCTTGTTAGTGCAATAAAACATTTATTGAGATAGTAAACACGCATGTGCAAAGGCAGCTTATGGGTTAAGTTGGTGAGGTTAGTATTCAAACTTTATTGGTCCATTTGATCACTTACGTATGCTTCTTTGTCTTCAGCCCATGGGAACTCCCCCTAAACATCACACCATGTACTGATTTGTATTTCTCCTTCGTGCATGCGTGCATGTAACTCTTACATCCCCGTATGTGGAACCTCCCTCCGGGTGGACTTTCTGGGTGGTGTTATTGGTTAGTAGCTTTGATTTCCTGTAACAGTGGAAATCTGTATAACAATTTCTTCACATTTTTATTTTAGAATATGTTCTTGGAGGTGGTAGCACTGAACTTCACATTCATGTGTCCGTGTGAGGGATTTCCCATTTTATCTTTTTTTCATTTTCTTTAGTATTGTATCATTTTGCTGCAGCAGTTGCTTTAATCTGTGTAGCAGGGCATATTGATCATTTCCCTTCACCACTATTCTTATGGCATTGTATTTTATCTCTTCATGTTATGTTTTATCACCTTAATTTCTCTTGAAGCTTTTCGTTTTGCTTTAATAGCAACAATTTATCTGCCTCTTTCACTTGCACTTTTATGGGTCTTTGCAATACCCTTAATATTATATCTATTAGATGATAAAATTACCAAGTTCCAGAGGGGTAGCCATGTTATTCTGTTGCAGCAAAAATAACGAAGAGCCTTGTGGCATCTTAAAGACTAACAAATATATTCTGGCATGCACTTTCATGGACACAGTCCTCTTCTGAATCACAAGATTCTTTGTTAAAGTTACCAAGGATCCATGCAGGAGTATGCATGTTCCTGATTTTAATTCTTAATTTATTTAGGATCAGCAATGCCCTTGAGTTCATTAGCAAATACACTTTGCATCTCTATGAGTAGAGAAAAAGCTTTGGTTATGTCAGGGGAGAGGAAATGGAATGCAACATGCTTTCTAGCTGGAAATTAATTTCTATCCCTCTAAAATCTTGCCTAACTGTGGCTGGAGGGAGTTAAGATGGCAGAGCACTCCCCACACCCTGCTAGCAGAAAGTGCCCTCCTCTAGGCTGTGCCAGGCTCCCCAGTGGATCTTCTATTAGAAGATCGTACCTCCAAAATTGGTGGTACAAGTCTCACTGTTTTCATTCAGATATGTAAAAGGTGCATTCAGCCTGACAGCCTAATATTTCCCATTGGGGGAATCGGAAAGCTGAATGAGACATTCAAGTCATCATTTATGGAACTGGACAGAAAAATTTGAATCATCATCATCATCATCATCATCATCATCATCATCATCATCATCATCACAGCTTCTCAAAATAAAGGTTGCCATTATCAAGCCTTTGCAATAGGGTGGACTGCGTACTTAAGGAGCTCCTATTTTCATAGACAGAAATGTGGGGGCTGTTCTATGTTTTTAATGCAGCTTATTCCAAATTGGGCAAACTCAGGATTTGCTACTGAGCTTAGGATCAAGAAACCCAAATCTGCATAAAGCTCTGGAAAGGAGGCTTGTTCAATTTGGTGGTTTTGCAGCCTCATCTTGTAAATGTTGGCTTAGAAGTAACCCCGAGAAGCATTTCTCCTGGAAAAGTGTGCAGAGGACTCAGGCGTGCATTAGGTGTGGGCAGGCAGGCAGGGTCAGGTGACAAGACAACCCATGGCACCTGCCTCAAGTAGCTGGCTGCAGGCTGCACCTTTGTACGCATGCATGAAGGAGGATCCTGTTTCCGGAAGCCCTGGATTGGAAATGAGCCTCCTGCTTCCCAGGTCTTAAAGAGAAAGTGAAGTGGCGATGGGGTCGCACGTGTCCCAGCCGCCCGCTAAGGAAAGTAAGTCAGCAGGCTGTCAGGGATGGGAGCTGGAGGCACTGCCACTGCGCTTGCTTTATTTCCGGAAAGTGTCATATGCCACCGATGATAGAAGCAGGGGGGGAGAAGTGGAGCCCAACAAAGATATTAGGGTGTGCCTGGGTACACTGGGCACATCCTGTGTGCATGCCTATGGAGAAATGATAGGGAGGTCAGAAGCCACCAATATTTATTTCTGATACATTGAATGTCTCACTTCTTTATTTCAGTGATTTTTAACATTAACATATTATGTAGAACAGGTTTGTCTTAATTGTGAGGTGTAGAATTAGACATGCGACCAAGGCCACACTCCCTTGGGGAATGGTCATGTCAAGATGGGCCTGTCTTGGGGGCTGGGCATTTTGGGGTGGGCACGCCTCCTTGAGGGCAGCCATATTGTCTTCCTTTTTGGTTTCCAAAATAATGGTCAGCCTAGGTTTGCGTTCCTTTCTGGAAAGGTTGGTATTCCCTGGCCAAAATATTTTTAATGCTGTAATTGTGACTATTCTTTTGCAGTCAATATGTTGCTTGAAGTACTGTTGGCTGCTGTCTTGGGGGCCATCATTTATCTGTTCCTTACTAAGAAAAAGGAGGAAACGTTACCCATGGGTGATGGATGGTGGGGCAAAGGACCAAAGCCTGAATCTGAAGAAGATGCAACTATTCATCCTTTTAAGGTGGAAACTTCAGAGGCCGAAATCAATGTAAGGAATTCCCTTTCTTGCAGATGTACAGACCACAGGGAATACTAAGCTTAGCAGCACAATTCTAACTATGCTTCCTTAGAAATATTTCTTAGTAGAATATCTGTCCAAGTAAAGGTGTTTAGATTTACATTTCTAACCAGCCTCACCCCTAACGTCAAGCTGGATAATTTGAACTTGTAAAATATGCTTAAAACAGGCTACCAAGTTGCATAAGTTGGTTTTTAAATCAAGCCAAGAACTATAGAAGCATAGAAATGTGATACGTAGTGAAATTCAGGCCTGTCACACAAATGCTAACAGCAGTTATTTCCTCTCAAGCAGTAATTGTTACTAGCATTTTTGTTCAGAGGTCACGGCTGTATCATATTAATCTGGATGTGACCCTACTGCCATTCATGCTATGAACAGAGAACAATATAATAATGTGTTGTACTCACCCAAGTGTGTTAATCAACACAGCTTGGGCTATTTTCTGAATCATACATGGCTGATAATAGCTTTAAAACAAAGAAATAAAGAGGGGTACATGCAGCACCAAGTGGAATCTAATTTTAGCCATCTTTAATGTCTGCTGCTGTGTTGATCCTATGCTTGGTTCCCAGGGGAGAGCCTTTAAACTCAAAGCCCACAGCTGTGACTGTTATCTGTTTCAGCAAATAGAACTGGCTAGATCTAAGTGTTGTGTGATCGGTCAAACCATGCCCCCAATTTCTCTTTCTCTCTCTCTCTCTCTTTGTGCAGCAGCCACAGAAGCACACATAAAGCTACTGTATAACCTATAGCAGGGGTAGACAACCAGAGGTTTTGGACTACAATTCACATGGTCTCTAAAAAAATTAAAGTAGAAGACAAGCTTGTCTATACTCCTTCTTTACCCTGACATAAATGCACAGATGCACGTTTTAGGACACACGACGCAGCCATCCATTCGCCGCAGTGCCAGGCTTTTAACGCATAATGCACATATTCACGTTTGCGATTTACCGTGACTTTTGGATCAACGTCCGAGTTTGTACCGCATTAGAGTTATGTGTCCTTGGGAGAGTTAAATCGCATTTTGACATGTGGACATAATTTTGAGGGCAGGACAAAGTGATTGGCTGATTTCCTGCCTTTCCACCTATCACGTCCTCTGCCTGCCTCGTTCCTTCCCACCATTTTCACGTTCACAGATGGAGCTTTTAAAATTAAAACAAAGAGGGGGGAACGGGCAGCGAGAGGGAGGAGACGTGTTCAGTCCCCCTCTCACATCCTCTGCTGCCTCGATCCTTTAAGCCCTCGGTTTCCCTCTTCTATGAATCTGTGGAGCTCCACAGATAAAATTTATAGCTTCGCTCGTCTATACTCCATAGCATCGTATATGCAATAATGCGCATGTGCACATTAATAACTACACTACAAAAAAAATTCAGGAGATAAATTGCTGTTGCTGCTGCAGTGTGATGCTCTTTACCTAGATTTGAATAAATGAAAATTCAAGTTTATATTCAATGAGGAGCAATCCCATTGTCGTATAGATGGGGGCCAGGTTGTCTATCCCTGACCTATAGGAAGAGTGGGGAGTGGGCATCCTCCAATGAATGTGGGGGTGGGGGAGAAATGTTTACTAAAAGGGTTGACAAAATAGGGAGGCACTAGTATAGGGCAAGATAATATTTAGAACTTCCCCCTCCTCCCAGAAAAGTGTTACAGCATAGTGTGGCACAGAAAGAGTGCACGGCCTCTTCTTGGAAGAACTGTCCAAGGAGCTGCAGTTGCAGGGGCTGTCTACACATGGGGAAAGCCCTGCGGTGGCTGTGGATCTGTGCCCCCTCTGTTAGATGATGTAGGCACAGGTTTGCAGCCACTGCAGGGCTTCCTCACAATGCTTCATTTTTACCCTGGGATTTACCCTGAATTTTTCAAATGAAGTGACATCAACACGGTGCTTCTGCCATGTAATGTTGCACCGCCGCCAATCTGGGGCCAACCCGGGGGCGAAGCCTGGTGGAACGTGACCAGCGATTGGTCGCTTTTCACCAGGAAGAGGGTGGGGGTGGCTTTGGGACCTGGATGGCCGCCCAGAAGCCCTGCACTCTCTCCTTGGCATTGGAACTACTTGACACCTACTAGGGAGAAAGAAAGTGCGGGGTTAAGGAGGTTGGCGGCATCAACCTGGTGTCATGAAGACAGCCTCACAGTTGAAGTAGTGGTGAGTTACAGTATTCTGCAACAGAAACAGAGCCTGAAGGGCATCCAGAGAGAGGACATGAGGAGAGGGGCCAGGGACTTGGGTTAACCACCTCTCCTCTTCTCCCTCTGGCTGCCCATTCCTCCCCCCACCCCCAATTTCTTTTTCTTTTTATTATCTGTATCTGTGCAGCTGTGGAGATAGAGAATAACATTTAAAAGTGGGGAGGAACGACCCTGTTCCTCCCCTCCCTCTGTTTTACTTTTTCTTTTCTTTTTTCTTTTTACAGGCGCGGGGCTGCCCATGGCAACCAATTGGGGTGCCATGTGCTCCGCTGCCAAAAAAGTTGGGGTAAATGCTTTACTTTTTTGGAGCAGAGTTTCCAGCGTTTGCCCTTGGATGGCTTCGCAATGGCAGCTGTGTCATGTAGATGATGTGCTGGCCAAACCCTTCATGTACACATGCCCTCAGTTTCAAGGCCCTGGCAACAACTTCAGGTACAGGCCAAGCAGTCCTCAATATAACATCTTTTAGTGTGGGATGGCAGTGCCAGCAGGAACTTGAACAAGATTAACAAGATTGTGGCCAGTAACTAAGGAAAGAAGTGTCTTTACATATGATTCTACTTCTTTTCATTTCATTTCATCTCATCTTATCTTTCAATCACTTTTGTTGTGTTCTAGTACTTACACAGAAGACTTGATGAAGCTAGATTCACTGAGCCATTAGAGGGCAGCTACTTTCATTATGGATTTAATTCAACTTATCTTAAGAAGGTTATTTTTTATTGGAGAAATCAGTTCGACTGGAAGAAGCAAATTGAAGTTCTCAACCAATTTCCACATTTCAAAACAAAGATTGAAGGTTTGTGGTCAATAATATTGTGTTTGATATTTTTTCTTTAAACCTTGGGTCTTGCTTTGTGTTCTTAGCAGAAATGTTGTATGATCTTCAAGGGTGAATTGGTTTGTTTATCCATTAGTTTGTTGGAGTAATGTTTGACTTCCTGATTTGACTTTTGAGATTTTGGGATACTAGGATCCAGGGAAGAACAACATTTCAGTTTTAAATTATAGCAATGTTCAGGTTTTTAATTTGAAATCTGGATTGGGTTTTCCTAGGGAGAAGAAAGTCAGTGATCCCAACACCAGATGTACAGAATGCTGAGATGGAAGTTCTGTGGGTGCAGCAGTGGGCATTCGGTTTGGTGGTGTGCTTACAGATCTAAATTGAGGACAGGAGCATGCATGTTGCTCGGAGGCACCCTGTTTTTTTTAATTCTAGGTGTATATCTGCCTCCCTGAGCCAGTATTTTTATGCCACAGTATAAGCCTTGTCTGGAAGCACCCTTAGAGACAGTGACAGTCAGTTGGGCAAGGCCACAGAGAGCTTGGTTGCTGTCAGGATGGGGTCTTGTAGTTTTAGCTACAATCTAATTAGAAATAATCTGGAAAGCTTTGGGCCTGTTCGGCCTCTGGAATGTTACAATCTGTGTGAATCGATCTCTGTCAGTGTCCACAGAGAAGGGATGGAAGAGTGGTTCTTCTCCCTGCCAGCCTCGGCCTTGGAAGAGAAAGTACTGAGAAGCTGTTAGAAAAAGGGAGAGGGTTTACAGAAGGGTTGACCAGATTGAAGCATCATCGTGGTGGGCTGAGCAGTGCCACCCTGCTTGGACAGGGACATTGCTGAAAGGCCAAAGCCCCTGTCTGTGGTCTGGAAGAGGCCAAACAGGCCCAAAGACTTCTAATTATTTTATTTTATTTATTACATTTATATCCCACCCTTTTTCCTCCACAGAACCCAAGGTGGCATATATAATCCTCCTCTTCTCCATTTTATCCTCACAACAACCATCCTGTGAGGTAGGTTGGGCTGAGAGTCTGTGACTGGCCCAAAGTCACCCAGTGGGTTTCCATGGCTGAGTGGAGACTAGAACCCGAACCTCCCAACTCCCAGTCCAATACTTTAGCCACTATGCTACACTGGCTCTAATTAAATCTTAGCTAAAACTACGAGACCCCACGACCATGTCTTAACTAGCCTGACAGTAGCAGACCAGAGATTTTAACATGGAATCCACCATCCAGCCCAATATTCTCTCCGTTGTACCACACTGGTGCTACAAGAATGTACATGTTATGCCTGCCTAATTAGTTCTGGTTGTTTTTAAATGTATTTTTCTTTGCCAGGAATTGATGTCCATTTTCTTCATGTAAAACCTTCACACATGCCCGAAGGCCAAACTACCAAACCATTATTAATGATTCATGGCTGGCCTAGCTCCATCTACGAATTTTACAAAATTATCCCTCTCTTGACGGACCCTTTGAGCCACAACCTGAGCGGTGATCATATTTTTGAAATCATTTGCCCATCTATCCCTGGCTTTGGTTTTTCAGAGGCACCTCACAAGAGAGGTACGTTGTTCTAAAGGAAGTGGAAGTGATATAAATACAGCAGGGATTGAAAGAGGTTGGATGTCTTTTAGCCCAACGGCCAAATTCCATTCCAGAGCTCAGGAAGGGCCGGCCCTATCGTGACCCAGCCTGATGTGGGTGTATCAGGTGGTGGAATGTGAAGAGAGGCAAATTGCACTGCTCGCCTCACCCATAGGGCCCGCAGCTTCTTGTTGCTGCTGTCAGCCACCTGCTTAGCTGGCCGCCTGGCCACTCCTGCCTTGTCCCCCAGCCACGGGGCTCCTGGGGGAGGGCAGCCAAACTATTGTGAGAGGTCCCAAATCTCTAAATTGTTCAGGACCCTTTGTGGGAGCGGCTGGGACCTTTCAGGATAGTTTGACCAAGCTTTTGCAGGGGCACAATCCAGGAGCAGTGGACAGGCAGGCCGGAGAACCTTCTTCTCTCTGGCCTTCCTTCTTCTCACATCAGTCCGTTGGTTTCTGTTCACCACTCTGCCGCAAAGATCATCTTCTTGGCTCGCCGCTCTGACCATGTTACTCCGCTTCTGAAATCTCTTCATTGGCTTCCAATTCACTTCAGAATCCAATATAAACTTCTCCTGTTAACCTTCAAAGCTTTTCACGGTCTAGCTCCTTCCTATCTCTCCTCTCTCATCTCACACTATTGCCCTGCTCGTGCTCTTTGCTCCTCTGATGCCATGTTTCTCGCCTGCCCAAGGGCCTCTACTTCCCTTGCTCGGCTCCGTCCATTTTCTTCTGCTGCCCCTTACGCCTGGAACGCTCTTCCAGAACATTTGAGAACTACAACTTCAATCGCAGCTTTTAAAGCTCAACTAAAAACTTTTCTTTTTCCTAAAGCTTTTAAAACTTGATGTTGTGCAGACTTTATACTGTTAGTTTTACCCTACCCTGTGCCTGCTTACCCTACCCTGTGTCTGTTTGCATTCTCTTCCCCTCCTTATTGTTTTACTATGATTTTATTAGATTGTAAGCCTATGCGGCAGAGTCTTGCTATTTACTGTTTTACTCTGTACAGCACCATGTACATTGATGGTGCTATATAAATAAATAATAATAATAATAGTAGGGAAGGTGGGTAGGCATGTGGTGGGAGGCAGCAGCCGCCAAAAGAAGTGGGAAATGTCCATCTAGCTAAAATGCTCCTCCTGCTCTGCATTGTTTGGCTGTCCCTGTAGGACTGCACCCTAAAAAAAATAAAACAGCCTGGGAAAATAAGGAAGTCTTCACCTGGCTCCAGAAAGTCCACAAAGTAGGTGCCAAGTGATCCTCTCTGGGAAGCTCATCCCACAACCAGGGTGCCACCAGTCCCTCTCCTTAGTAGCCATCTGCCTCACGTCATTTGGTGGGAGCACCCAGAGGAAGGCCTCTGAGGATGATGTTAGGGTCCGGGCAGGCGTATGTGGGAGGAGGTGATCCTTCAGGTGACATGGCCCCAAGCCATTTAGGGCTTTAAATGAATTGAGCTTGGAAAGGGACTGGCATAATATGACCACGTTGGCTAGTTCCCCGTTAACAGTCTTGCTGCCCTGTTTTGGACTAGCTGAAATTTCCAGACCATCTTCAAAGGCAGCTCTACATATAACCTATTGTAGTAATCCAGACAAGAAGGTTCCAGAGCATGGATAACTGCTGATGGGCTATCTCTGTCCAAAAAGGGTCATAGTTGGTATATCACCATAAGGTGATAAAATGTGCTCTGTTTCACCAAGGCCACCTATGCCTGCAGTGACAATGCTGGATCCAAGAACACCCTGGGCTCATCTACACAAAGCAGGATATTCCACTATGAAAGCAGTATGAAAGCGGTACATAAAAGGCAGGAGCCACACTACTGCATTGTAGTGGTATTGAAGTGCACTGACAACTGCTGGAGCCCCTGAGACATACCATATACCACTTTCATGGTGTTATATCCTGTTTGGTGTAGATGTGTCATGGGCCCCAACAGTTGTCAGTGCACTTCAGTACCACTACGAAGAAGGCGTGCGCAGCACATTTCGTTAGGTGGCTCGGCCAGGGATTTTTTTTTTTAAGGTAAACATTGATTGAACATACAGTAATAAAGGACTTTTTTTTCATTCATCAAACAAACGAAATAAATGAAAACTGAAGTAAACTGTATTTTTTTAATTAACAAGTAATCTGTACTTTAAAAATACACATTTTAAAACGGAGACTCTGAATACTATTTTTTTGCTATAAAATTTCTCCACCACCACCCCTGCACTGTAAAGCACAAAAAGGCACCTATCCTAAACACATTTACTGGGGATCTGGTTGAAAGCCCCTTGGAGAGCTCCTTAGAGCTCTGACCAGTTCTGACTGAAACCTAGAGCAGATTCGCCACCCCACTGCCCTCGGAGCCACCAGCCTCCACTGTTGCACCTGTATGTTCTTTCATGATATCTCATGACTTGAAAATCTTGTGGGTGTCATCTAAATTTTGCAAGAAGTTGTGCTGGAAGGATGTGATCTAGCTTGGGAAAAGAAGCATCATGAGCCATCCAACTCCATGAAAAGATGGGACTATGATGGGAATGGATTTTGCTGAAACAAAAGTGAACAGAGGAGATCAGCAACCATGAACAAACAAACAAACAAAAATAGCAATAAGAACATACCAGGCTCCTGTTGCTGCTGATATTTTTGAAACTGTCTCTGGAGCCCTCCGACCAAACACATTGCGCCTCGAGGAGACAGGACACGCTGCTGCTCCCGCCATGGACGCAAACTGCACCTGCTCAGAAGGAGCTGGCCAGGCAAGCAAGGGTTAAGTGAGCTATGCATTAACCCTTTCCTTGCACAGAAGGACTCCTATCTCCTCCGTTTTAGAGAGACCAAGTTCATACATGAAATTAAATAGTTTTTCTTGTGTGTGTGTGTGTGTGTGAGAGAGAGAGAGAGAGAGAGAGAGAGAGAGAGAGAACGCAGCAGAAAACAGCCAAGAGAGATACTGATCTCTGGGAGGGAAGGGGGTAAATTTAATGATAGCAAAGCCCTGCAGCTCCGAACGCCAGAGTGTTCAACCTCAACCTCAAGTTGCTCACAGCGCGGGCGGGGCAAACATGGCAGCGGCAGATTAGAGTGTTCAACTGTACCCCTTGAACCTGTTGTCTGCACGCCAATGAGAAGTAGTGCAGATCCTGCAGTGCACTTCAATACAGCTATAAAACAGTAGTGTGGCTTCTACCTTTTATATATCACTTTCTTACTGCTTTCATAATGGAATATCCTGCTTGATGTAGATGAGCCCCCTGAGTAACCATTATCAAGGAGTAATTTATGGTCTCCTGGACCCAGCTGGACATCCCCATCCCTATTAATTAAATGTAACAAGCTATGAAGGGCAAGGGTCAAGTACACGCATGGTGGACCGGAGTTGGCCAAGCACTATTGCCAACATCCTTGGGCCTCAACAAGTGAAAATCATCCAATAGAACTAAACAAGTTGTTGTGTTCTGGACACGTCTACTAATGGAACTACTTTAACTATGGTATCCAAAACTATTGTCCTTACTGGCAGAGTGTGAGTAAGAGATGTTGATGGTGATGGTGATGATGATGACAGACACACCTGCAGAATGTTGCAAGTACCTGTCAACATTTCTTTGCTCAGTGTTCTTTGAGGGAGGGGAAATTACTATCTGACAATCTTAGCTAGAAATAAGTGTTGGATGGAATGTGTTTGTACTTGAAAAAAGGTAGTCACCCTTACTAATTTCTTTCTCTTTGCAGGGTTTAATTCTGTATGCTGTGCTCGGGTCTTTTATAAACTGATGCTCAGACTGGGCTTCCGTGAATTCTACACTCAAGGAGGGGATTGGGGCGCGATAACCGCTGTCAATCTGGCTCAGATAGCTCCAAGGTGAGAGGATTCATCTTCTTGATCAGCAAAATGCAAACAGGTTTATTATTTAAGCACCTCGTAAAAATGTGGTGTCTTCACCCTATTTAGATTGAGCATTGCAGTATTCTGCTATAAACTAGATTATTTTGCTGATCTAAACTGGAACGAGCGAGAGATAAATTGTTCATAGAGGCTTTTTAATTCTAATTTTTCTTACTAGAAGTGAGTGCAGTAATCAGACTCATTTCTGTCGTCTTACTCTATCAAATCCTAGATCCTGAAATGTAGATGTTATATGTCTTCTTTGACTGAATATTATCAGGGAGACAAAGGGTTTTTCCACATGAGGCTTTCACCAGCACATTTACTGAGGGCGTCATCAGATGAGCGTTTTATTGCACACTTGCTATTGGCTGCTTACTGATGTTCACACATCCTTGAGATGATGACATCTGCCTCCTGCGTGCCTCCCGCTCCTTCCACTCGTTTTTCTGTTGCAAAATAGATCCGTGGTTTTTTTTTTAAAAAAAGACAAGTTAAAATGGAATGAGCCGCCATTTCCTGCTGTGTGCAGGAAAAGCAACATAATAAAAACAGCCCCTGAATGAGCCACGTGGTCATTACTGCTTCTCCCCCATGTAAAGAGATTGTTGCTATTGTGGGACAGCAGTAGGAGGCCATAGCGATGTTATAGAAATGCGAAAATCCACCCAGCTTATGCCATTCTGAGTCTTCTTCTGGATTCTTCGCAGGATTTAAGATTGGCTCCTTTACATGTGTTTTTTTTCTATGGGTTTTTTTCCCCTGCCTTTCGATATGTTCCAATACACAGTCAATAAGTAGTGCTGTGGTACAGTAGAATTGTGCAAATACACAAGGATTCTATAACACCATTCTGAAAAATAACAGCCTCTCCTGGTTAGGAAAAAAACACCACCCTTGATAATGGTTGCAAAGCATGGGACAGGTTCTGGAGGATGACAACAATCTGTTAAGAACCCACAGACTACCATATGTGAGGGATCACAAGCTCACAATAAAACCTCAAAGGTTGGTGGTGGCTATGCATCCCTCATAAGTTATTTGGGCCTCAGTGAACATTTTTCTGAAACATTCTCTTTTACCATATTTTTTGTGTATCCATTTGGGTCATGAACATGTTCCCTGTCATCGTTTATGAAGCATCTAAAACGTATTGAGTGTTGAAATATGTACTATTGCTGAGTTGAAGCATTTATGTTCAGAGGCTATATTCTCACAAACAATCATTTTTGTTTGCTGAAAGTGTACTTAAAGTGAGAGCAGGTGTTTACCTTCTGCTGTATTTGATCACTGGATCTAACTTCTTCTTTTAAAATTATTTCAGACATGTGAAAGGCCTGCACATAAACATGACAACAGTGACTACTGTAGGATTTAAGCAGCTTCTATCCCTTCTATTGGGACAGTATTTTCCACGACTATTCGGTTTCCAGGCTGAGGATGTCGAACGGATGTTTCCTTTGAAAAAAAAAGTCTTCTACAAGTTCTTGAGGGAGACCGCCTATTTTCACATACAAGCTACAAAGCCCGACACCATTGGTAATACTCTTTCACTCTTAGTGGTTCACTTCATGGTCTTGGCAAATAAACAGCATTGCTAGGGGTAGCCAATAAATGGTTGCTTTTGCAACGGTAATGTTCCACGCTCCCCACACATCCATGTGACAAGGTTTTCCAGGGGCAGCACTACCAGAGTTTGGTTTCCTTCTGGAGAAGAGATCACAGGGAACCTATCCCCATAAGTATCCAGTGTTGTCCATCCACTAGTGTTAATGATGATAAGATAACAGAAACTAATGCTTGCTCAACTGTAACTAGCAATTGCTAGTGCAACAGATGGACACTGTTGAATACTGTAATATTTGATTTATTTATAAATGCACAAGCAGAACCCAGGTGGAGGCAAGCACCATCAGCACTCGGAGCAGCCCAGAGACCCACTGACCCACATCAGAGCCTGAAATAGAGAAGGACATGTAGCCAGTGAAGGCTGGTGTCTCTGAGGTCAGTGGGGTGGTAAATTCGCTCCAGGCTTTAGTCAGAATCAATCCAAAGCCCCTTGGAGAGCTCCTTTAGAGCTCTGACCAGTTCTGACTGAAACCTAGAGCAGATTCACCACCCCACTGACCTCGGAGCCACCAGCCTCCACTGTTGCACCTGTATGTTCTTTCTTGATATCTCATGACTTGTAAATCTTGTGGGTGTCATCTAAATTTTGCAAGAAGTTGTGCTGGAAGGATGTGATCTAGCTTGGGAAAAGAAGCATCATGAGCCATCTAGCTCACATGTTCTTTGAGATTATTTATTTATCAGGGGAAAGAGCTATCAAACTGCTGCCCCACGACACCATGTCTGTCCACATAGTGCCCTCTAGTGGGTGTTTTGTAGCTTCAGCTGCACATGGTAGGAAATCCCAAGATATTTCAGAAGAATCAGGCTATCCAAGGTTTTTTTAAAAACAGAATAACTGGGGGAAGGAGCGAGAGACAAGCAGGAGATTGATGAAGTCGTCAAAATGACCTGCAAACTTCCGTGAGCGGCCAGTCAAGAGCGTGCTATAAGCCGCTTGTTTAGAGAGGCCCTCTGTCTTGCAGTGGCTGTCCAGGAGCTCCATCAGAGATCTTTGCCATCAACTGCTCCCTTGGTACAATCTGCACTCAGAGTCCCTTTCATTTCTGAGGCATGGCTGTGCACGTCAAAGACTGTCTTACTGCATCCCACATTTTTATTGCATGCTTCCATGCGATACAGCCATGTGAAGAATGGGAGGTGTGCAAGAAGCGGGCAGTTGTTTTGAGGTCAAGTGGATAGGTTTGATGAACAGCGCTTTTTTTTTTCCTTTTTGGGTAAATGCATACAGTTGGCAGGCAGCTCTCAGCTGTGGGTTATGTGGTCCCTACTTTAACATATCTACATACATTAGGAAGCAAAGTTGCAAACTGGCACACCTCTGTGCTATATTCTGCTAAAGATTAATCCTATTATGTCATTGTGGATATAACAGGCAAAAGCAGGGGAGATACCCCGGCAGCTTTCGAGGAAGTGCCTCTCAGAGGATGGGGGGCACCTGCAGTCCACCGAAGGCATGCTGAGAGGTGTAGGCATTTCAGAGTTCTCAGGTGATCGTGTGTGACCACATGGGTGATCACCCAAGATTTCTGAAATGGCTATACATCCCAGCATGCCTTGCCCAGAGCTGTCCCATTCACTGAGAGCTGCTTCCCTCCACTTCTCAGTGGTGCTACTCCTCAAGAGAGCAGTGAGGAGCAACATCAGCAACGAGTGGAGGGAAGTGGATTAACATTATTCGGGGACCCAAGTAATGCCAGGAATATCTGCTAGTGCATCTATCTATCTATCTATCTATCTATCTATCTATCTATCTATCTATCTATCTATCTATCTATCTGCCTTCCTAGCTATATCCTCTTACAAAGCAACTTGCCAAGCAACTCTTTATTTAGGGTTTTATCAAGTGCTTGCTGTTTCAGAGAGCTGGAGTCTGTGATCCAGTTTGCACAACATGGCAGGTTATCTTAAGTTAAATAATCCACGATGAGCCATGGCGTGTGTCGGGCATGTGTGGCTGCTGTTTTGAATATGCAACCCTCAATTGGGGATTAGTAGTAGGATTATGGAGGGATTGCTTAACCCTGGAATAACCCACAGTGGCTGGGTTCACATGACATGGCACAACCCCTAATCACCCCAGTCAGGGGTTGCATATTCAGAATGGCAGCCACCACAGCTCATCATGGGTTAAATAATCCATGATGGTCTGGCTGTGTCGTGTGAACCGGCCCAGTGTTTAGTGTATATGTGTGTACGTGTGTGTAATGGAGGGGGGCATAGCTGAAAGTATGCTGGATGAAAATGAACCTCTTGGTGTGTGTTTTCTGTTTTAGGCTATGCCTTCAATGACTCTCCTGTGGGATTGGCTGCATACATCTTGGAGAAGTTTTGTGTCGGCACTGATCCCAACTACTGCTATCTAGAAGATGGAGGACTAGAAAAGTGGGTACCATTTTCCCCACCCCAGATTATTTAACATTTTCTGGTTGGGTTCAATCACCCCAAGTGTTAATATATCCATTTATTTTAAGCTTTTATGTTCTGTCTTTCCTGTGCTTATTCAGAGCAGCTTTTTAACAACAAGTAAACAGCATTCCTAGAGTCAGCTAATACATGGCTGCCTTTTCAACGGTACTGTTCCACGCTCTCCCCTCCCCCAAGCAGTGAGATGTTCTAGGGTTATCACTTCCAGGGTTTGGCTTCCTTCTGGAGAAGAGATCACACCAAACTTATCCCCATAAGTACACAAGCCTTAGTTACATCCCGTTTGGGTTACTGTAACATGCTCTCTATACAGCTTGGGTCCAGGTTATCTGAAAGACCATATTCTCCCTTATGAGCCTGCCCGTGCTTTGAGTTCTTCAGGGGAGGCCCTTCTCTTGGTCCCACCACCATCACAGGCATGCCTGGAAGGAACGTGGTAGAGGGCCTGCTTGGTGGCTTCTCCAGGACTCTGGAACTCCCTTCCCAGGGAAGCTAGACTGGCTCGCTCCTTGGTGTGGTTCTGGAGCCAGGCAAAAACTTTTTTGTTCCGGCAGGCCTTTGGTGAATAGTGTAGACCTCTGTTTATGCATTGGACTTTTTAAAAATTGTTATTTGTATTTTAAATGTTTTAACAGAGAAGCACATTTAATTATATTTTTAACTTTTGTATATTTCTATTTATAGGTTTTAATTGTATATATTTTAATTTTGTAAAGCCACCTTGAGGCTGGGCCAAACCTAGATTCCAGCAGATATTGCAATTGCAAGTATTGCCATTGAGGTAAATTATATTTAGCTCACAAGACTGAAAAGAACAAAATAGTTAACACATGGTCAGCACAGATGGATCTTAAAGGCCCTCATGACATACTAGCACGTTAGAAGGACAAATGCTCACAATCTATAATGCAATAGATTGAGGACCTAATAACACTATCAACTTTTGAATGGGTGTTATATAGGCACAACTTGCACCTGGATAAATACATGGATTTCTGGTCTGCTTTTCTTGCAACCTATGTATAATCTCTCCCTTTTTTTAATGAATGTTACACATGATGATATGATGATATTCCTATATATGTAATGTGGGTTTTTTCCTCTTTTCTTTTTCACGATCGATTTTCTGTTCTGTTTTGTGGATATTCACAATAAAAAGGAAATAAGCAGGATACTACTACTACTACTACTACTACTACTAATAAATCCTACAGTGTCTGTCCATTAGTGTTAGAGCTTCTTTACACACCGGAAAAATCCTGCACCTTACCGGCGCTTTCTAACAACAATGCTACTCTGTTTGCAGTTCAGACGAACTGGGTAGAGAGGTTTGTCCCTGCTGTGCCATTTTTATTTATTAAAACAAAGAAAAGAATTTTATTTACTAGGTTATCATTTCGTTGCCTCCTTTTTTTTTAAGCAAAAAAACTGAAAAGCAAAACTAGGGAAAATCATGATAAGTGGTAGAGGATTCTATATGTTGCAGTAAGCCATCCAGAGGACCTGATAGAGGAAGTGCTCTTAAAACACACACCTTGCTTAAGAGTGCAATTCTATGCATGTTTAGACAGGGGGAAAATGCCCTACAATTTCCAGCTTTCCTCAGCCAGCCATGTAGGAATTATTTTTTTACCTGTCTGTGATGACAGCACCCTAAATGGCATTTGCACATTCCCCTCCCCAGTATGAAATTCTTCCATCTACAGATCTTGGAAAACCAAATCAGAAATGGCATCCTTGTCCCTGACCACAAGGTCCCTGGCTCCTGCACTTGCGTTCCTTCCCGGCATCTGCATGGGAAGGCATGCAAGTGCAAACTTTCCCCACAGCACTGAGCACCGGGAGGGATGTGGAAGGAATGGGGCAGCCAGAGGAGGATGAAGAGAGGGCCACAGGGTGCCTGAACCACCTCTCCTCCCTCTGTCCTCCCTCTGGCTGCCAATTCTTCCCCCTCCCATTTTTATTTTTATTTTATCTGTATCTGCGCAGCTGCACAGATAATAAAATTAAAAAGGGGGCAGAATGGGCCCTGTTCCTCTCCCCCCCCCCCGTTTTTTATTTTTAAATAGGTGCAGGGCCCATTTCTCTCCTCCCCCTCCCCCCATTTTTAAAAATTTATTTACCACACAGGGCTCTCCTGGTCTCCTGGAGGTCTGCCCTTTCCCTGTCCAGACCATGGCAACCAATCAGGGGGCACCATGGGCTGTGACAAGCCTCTGCTGCCAAAAATGTTGGGGTAAGTTCCCAACTTTTTTTCAGCAGCGTTTCCGGGGTTTGCCCCCGGATGGCTTCGCAATGGCGGCTGTGCCATGTAGATGACCTGCCGCTACGGCAAATCCACCCCGGGGCAAACCCTTCGTGTAGACATGCGCTTTGTGAGTGGCGTCTTCCCATAGTACTTTCCTTGCTTCCTTCCATTCCTTTTGCATGACTTAGGGAAACTGTGTATTTGCTTAAAATGTCCTGCTTTCTTGTGAGTAGAGCTAGTGGTCATGCTTGCTTCTGAGTAGGAATGTGGCTTCCAAGACCTTTCCTGGATTGAAATCTGCTCTTTGGACTGGGAAAAAGGTCCCTACCCCTTGCTTAAACGTTAGCAGTCATTTTAGGGCATATTCTTATACATGCCTACTCAGAAGCAAGTCCCATTTAATTCAATGCAGCTAAAACAAATCCAATGAATTGACTTCAACAAATTGAATTAAATTGGACTGACTAGCAGGTAAGTGTGAATAGGATTTATAGCCTTGTGAAGGAAATGGGAATGTGAAGGTGTTATGGGGAACACTGAAACCCTTCAACTAAAAGCAAGTGAGAGGAGGTGCTGCTGTGGACATAAGAACATAAGAAGAGCCCTGCTGGATCAAACCATGGGTCCATCTAGTCCAGCACTCTGTTCACAGAGTAGCCAACCAGCTGTTGACCAGTTCTGCCTGACAATATGTCCATGCTATTTTTTTTCAGGGTTCTTATTTATTAAATTTTTATCCCTACACATTACAGCCAAGGTGTCTAACAACAATAAAATAGAAGATAAAATGCAAAAACAATAAATTAAAAACACATCAATAAAATTAAGACATCAAGAGCTTGTTGTTGTTTATTCGTTCAGTCGCTTCCAGCTCTTCGTGACTTCATGGACCAGCCCACGCCAGAGCTTTCTGTTGGCCATCGCCACCCCTAGCTCCCCCAAGGTCAAGTCTGTCACCTCCAGAATATCATCCATCCATCTTGCCCTTGGTCGGCACCTCTTCCTTTTGCCTTCCACTTTCCCTAGCATCAGCCTCTTCTCCAGGGTATCCTGTCTTCTCATTATGTGGCCAAAGAACTTCAGTTTTGCCTTTAATACCATTCCCTCATGTGAGCAGTCTGGCTTTATTTCCTGGAGTATGGACTGGTTTGATCTTCTTGCAGTCCAAGGCACTCTCAGAATTTTCCTCCAACACCACAGTTCAAAAGCATCTATCTTCCTTCGCTCAGCTTTCCTTATGGTCCAGCTCTCGCAGCCATAGGTTACTACGAGGAATACCATTGCTTTAACTATGCGGACCTTTGTTGTCAGTGTGGTGTCTCTGCTCTTAACTATTTTATCAAGATTTGTCATTGCTCTCCTCCCAAGAAGTTAACGTCTTCTGATTTCCTGGCTGCAGTCAGCGTCTGCAGTAATCTTTGAGCCCAGAAATACAAAGTCTGTCACTGCCTCCACGTTTTCTCCCTCTATTTGCCCGTTATCAATCAAGCTGGTTGCCATAATCTTGGTGTTTTTTTAGGTTTAACTGCAACCCAGCTTTTGCACTTTCTTCTTTCACCTTTGTCATAAGGCTCCTCAGCTCCTCCTCGCTTTCAGCCATCAAAGTGGTGTCATCTGCATATCTGAGATTGTTAATGTTTCTTCCTGCGATTTTAACTTCAGCCTTGGATTCTTCAAGCCCAGCACGTTGCATGATGTGTTCTGCATACAAGTTGAATAGGTAAGGTGAGAGTATACAACCCTGCCGTACTCCTTTCCCAATCTTAAACCAGTCCATTGTTCCGTGGTCTGTTCTTACCGTTGCTACTTGTTCGTTATACAGATTCCTCAGGAGGCAGACAAGATGACTTGGTATCCCCATACCACCAAGAACTTGCCACAGTTTGTTATGATCCACACAGTCAAAGGCTTTAGAATAGTCAATAAAACAGAAATAGATGTTTTTCTGGAACTCCCTGGCTTTCTCCATTATCCAGCGGATATTGGCAATTTGGTCTCTAGTTCCTCTGCCTTTTCTAAACCCAGCTTGTACATCTGGCAATTCTCCCTTCATAAATTGCTGGAGTCTACCTTGCAGGATCTTGAGCATTACCTTGCTGGCATGTGAAATAAGTGCCACTGTCCGATAGTTTGAACATTCTTTAGTGTTTCCCTTTTTTGGTATGGGGATATAAGTTGATTTTTTCCAGTCTGATGGCCATTCTTGTGTTTTCCAAATTTGCTGGCATATGGCATGCATCACCTTGACAGCATCATCTTGCAATATTTTAAACAGTTCAGCTGGGATACCATCATCTCCTGCTGCCTTGTTATTAGCAATGCTTCTTAAGGCCCCTTCAACCTCACTCTTCAGGATGTCTGGCTCTAACTCACGGACCACACCGTCTGAGCTATCCCCGATATTATTATCCTTCCTATACAGATCTTCTGTATATTCTTGCCACCTTTTCTTGATCTCTCCTGTTTCTGTTAGGTCCTTGCCATCTTTGTTTTTGATCATACCCATTTTTGCCTGGAATTTACCTCCGATGTTTCTAATTTTCTGGAAGAGGTCTCTTGTCCTTCCTATTCTATTGTCTTCTTCCACTTCCGTGCATTCCTTGTTTAAAAATAATTCCTTATCTCTTCTGGCTAACTTCTGGAATTTTGCATTTAATTGGGCATATCTCCCCCTATCACTGTTGCCTTTTGCTTTCCTTCTTTCTTGGGCTACTTCCAGTGTCTCAGCAGACAGCTATCTTGCCTTCTTGGTTTTCTTTTCCTTTGGGACGTTTTTTGTTGCCACCTCTTGGACAATGTTGCAAACTTCTGTCCATAGTTCTTCCGGGACCCTATCTACTAACTCTAGACCCTTAAAGCTATTCTTCACTTCCACTGCATATTCATTAGGAATGTTAGTGAGCTCATATCTAACTGATCTGTGGGTCTTCCCTATTCTCTTTAGTTTGATTCTAAATTGTGCAATAAGAAGTTCGTGATCTGAACTACAGTCAGCTCCAGGTCTTGTTTTTACCATCTGTATAGATGTCCGCCACCTTTGGCTGCAAAGGATGTAGTCAATCTGATTTCGGTGTCGGCCATCTGGTGAAGTCCATGTATAAAGCTGTCTTTTAGGTTGTTGGAAGAGAGTGTTTGTTATGCACAGTGAGTTGTCCTGGCAAAATTCTATCAGCCTATGTCCCGCTTCATTTTGTTCTCCTAGACCATGCTTACCTGTAATTCCAGATGTCATTTGACTACCCACCTTAGCGTTCCAGTCTCCTGTAACGAAAATAACATCTCTTTTTGGTGTATTATCCAGTAGGTGCTGCAGATCCTCATAGAACTGATCTACTTCTGCTTCTTCAGCATCTGTGGATGGGGCATATATTTGGATCACTGTGATGTTAAATGGCTTACCCTGAATTCGAATTGAGATCATTCTATCATTTTTTGGATTGTATCCAAGCAGTGCTTTAGTCACTTTATTATTTATTATTATTATTATTATTATTATTATTATTTATTTATTTATTTATATAGCACCATCAATGTACATGGTGCTGTACAGAGTAAAACAGTAAATAGCAAGACCCTGCCGCATAGGCTTACATTCTAATAATATCAATTATATATATTAATATATATTATTTTTATTATATATATATATATATATATATATATATTATAATATATAATTAATATATAATTATATATATTATATATAATTATATATTAATATCATAATATTAACATCAAGAGCACCCAGCAGTTAAAGCCTGCCTCAGCAGCAAATCAGCTTCAAAAGCCTGTCTGGACAAAAATATCACGGCCAGCTGACGGGCTGGGGCATCAAAGAAGAGGCTGAGTTGTATTGGCCCTCAGGATCCCATTTCTTCAATCTAGAATACTCTTGGAATCATCTAAGTACTGAATTTCCTAACTGTCTATCAGGGCCAAGGTACTGCAAATATAGAAGGTTAGCCTGATTTGCCACACTGGTTCACAGCAAAAAGGCCATTCCTAAAGCAAATGCCCCAAGTTTTCAACTTGTCCCTTCCAGAAATGGTGGCCCTTCAGTTATTTTGGCCTACAACTCCCATAACCTCTCACCATTGGCTATTCTGGCTAGGGATCATTGGAGTTGTAAACCAAAACATCTGGTGGGCCACAAATAGCTAAAGGGGCTCTGGAAAGAAGCAGCAACTGTGCTGCCTAAAAAGTTGTTGTCAAAGCCCCTTGGGATTGTGTCACATGTGACAACCATGATGACCTATTTGTGTGGATCAGGCTGGACCTGGAGGGGTTAAGAATGAAGGGTAGTGGGGGAAGGGAATTGCCCTCTATTTCCTGCCAGCCACTAATGGCAACATCAACAACAAAAATCAATGATTTGCTTTATATAGAAATTAACTGAGATGTACCTATTTGTGAAACGCATGTTTCAGGAAGTTCACTTTGGATGACCTTCTCACCATCGTCATGATCTACTGGGTTTCGGGTTGCATTACTACTTCAATGCGCTTTTACAAAGAGAACGCAAGGATTGGCAGAGGCGTAAACAAACATGAGAAGTAAGAAATTCCTCTTTGCGCGTTTGAATGGGATTTCTTCGTAGACCCTGTGTCCTGGTACAATTTTTGAGGCCTGTTCTGGTATACTATACCTGTGCCAAGTTCAGACAAGAAATATACCTCAGAGGTACACAACCTGCAGGCTGAGCCCCTCCCACCTTGCTCTTTTTGACAGCTTCCTAAAACCCCACATGAAAACTGCTGCCCCTGCTGAAGAAAACGGGACAGGAACAGTGATCAGATCAGGGTCTCCAGAGTAGGAAGGAGGCTGCAGCCTCCTCCCTTAGCAAACGTGATTAGCTCAAATCACTGTTCTGCGCTGCTAGTGGCAACACAAAAGCAGCTATGCATATGGGGTCGCTAGGAGTATGGAAGGACTAAAGCCTCCTCACCCCAGTAGCTCAGCACAGGTGACATCACTGCATCTGCACTGCACAGCTATTCTGTGTGTTGTGCCTCTGTCCCACCCATGTGTGTGTGTACACATCTGGTGTGCAGCCACTGACAACACCAGGACGTCCCACTACTCCCATGTGTGCCTCAGTGGAGGCTGGCGGTTTCATATCTTGGATAGCTCCTTTAGAGTTCTGACTGAAACCCAGAATGGATTCACCACCCCACTGCTGTGTCTGCGTGTGTGTATGCATGCGCACATACGTCTCCCCCCACATGTGTGTACATATGTGTGTGTGCGCGTGTGGCCCTTTCAGCACTCTGTCCCCTAGCACCAAAAAGATATATAGTCCTTTTGGTGACGAGGCGTCTGAAGCATACAATATTAAAGGTCAATAAAAATACAATATACAATAAACACATTGGTTTGCATGCAGGCCGCAACTCTAATGTCTGTTTATAGCAGTACCAAGAAAGTCCAAGAAGCCAAGTTGCAGCAAAGACTTCTCTTAGGCACATTTACATTTCTTGGACAAATACATTTAATTATTTCAGTTGTGCTCATTATTTTTTACATAGTCAACAGCATATTCTTAGCAGAGTCTTGCAGTAGAAAAGTCTCACTACTGAGAACTGCTCTAGGAATTTTATAATAATAAAAAAACCAGTTGAAAACAAAATGAGTTAATGACCAAATCCAGTTTGAGCTAAATAATATATTTAGTAAAATGATTTATTATATTACTATATTAATCATCTGTGCAGTGCCATTCTGGACTAAGTATTTTAGACTCTTTCATGGCACTGTAGTTTGGTTAAAACTGTACTTTGGGTAAAGTGGGAATGGCAAACTTTTATACTCAGAGGCAACTCAGTTCTCTGGAGGCTGAAAATGTGCTTGCTACACAACTGAGCTTCTTGAGGATTTCCAGTTTCTGTAATAATCTAAAGTTATTGGCTAGGTAGGTAGAAACCCAAAGAGATGCAATTGAAGTGTGAAATATTTCTCTCTCTCCCATCTTTTGAAACACACTTTCATTGTATTAGAAGCAAAACTATGGGCAAGCTGGTGGCTCCGATGTCAGTGAAGCGGTGAATCTGCTCTGGGTTCAGCCAGAACTCTAAGAGTTTTACACAGAACCAGTCAGGGTTTTGCGCCTTGAATAGCTGTGCGAAGACCGGATCGGGTTCACTGCCCCACTAACATCAGAGCCACCAGCTTCCATCAGTAGCACATCTATACATGACAAGACATGTCTGTCCAACCGTGGGCACTATTAATCGAGAACCTGTCTATCCATGGCTCTTAGCTTTATTTACATATTTATGCTGCCCAACAGCCAAGGCTCTCTGGGCAGTTCACAATTAAAAACGTAATGTAGAAATCAAGATTTAAAAATGTAAAAAATGTCCTATAAAACCAGAATAAGTTATAGTCCAGGGAAAGCTTGTCTAAAAAGATACATTTTCAGGAGGCGTTTGAAGGATTTCCGCTTCCTGAACCTTATGAGGGAGGGTTTTCCGGAGGCTGGGTGCCACTACAGAGAAGACCGTTCTTGGAATGATAAGCAGGACCTTCTCTGACAATCGTAAATGTCATCCAGCAGATAAGGGAAGGTGGTCTGCTAGGTATGCTGGTCTCAAGTTGTTTAGGGCTTTGTAGAATAACAACATAGCTTTATATGTGGCTCAATAGCTAACAGGCAGCCAGTGCAGTCCTTTTAACACAAGTTTTATATGAGCAGAGCTAGGTGTCCTCATGAGCACCCTGGCTGCTGCGTTCTGCACAAGCTGCAGCTTCCGAACCACACACATGTGTAGCACCACATAGAGCACATTACACTAGTCTAATCATGAGGTTACCAGTGCATGAATGACTGGGGCAAGGCTATCCTTAAACGGGCGTAGCTGGCATACCAACCAAAATTGATAATTGGTGCTTCAGGCCACCGAGGCCACCTGGATCTCCAGTGATGAAGATGGATCCAGGAGCACCCCCAAACTATGGACCTGCTCCTTCAGAGGTAGCGCAACCCCATCCAGAACAGGCAAACACCTCAGTTCCTGGACCTGGCAATCACCAACCCACGGGGTCTCTGTCTTATCAGGATTTAGTCTTATTGGGATTTAGTCTTAATGATGATATCATGGCACCTCCCAGAATCAGGACATCATGCCTACAAATATCACTCATTGGGGAGCAACAGCCCTCATATACTGTATGGCCATCTAGGAAACTTCTGACTGGGATGCCAGGAGAGCTGGATTTGACCGTCCCGCCCCCCCCCGCCCCCAGGCTTGAGGTTCCCCACCCCGGTGTTAGAAGAAGGCTTTCGCATTGGGGAAACAGGATGTGATTTTTCTGTTTCTCGGTTGCCTTGCAGGGTCATTGTGAAGGTTCCTACAGGGGTTGCTTCATTTCCCAATGACCCCTTAAACATTCCTCGGTCATGGCTTCAGCAGAAGTGTGTCAACATCATTTCATTCAACTACATGCCCAGAGGTGGTCATCAGGCGGCTTTGGAGGAACCAGAGCTTTTCACAGCAGACTTTCTACAGTTTGTGGAGAAGGTAGAAAAGGGCAACATTGCCAAATAAAGAAGAAATGACTTGTTTTGCTTGTGGGCTGCTGTAACCAACACCGCAGGAAAATTCCTACAGGGCTGTATTCCTCCCTTCCCAATACAGAAATTATTGAAATTATAAACAAGGAAAAGGCTTTGCATTTAGAGCAGTTTCCACTTGCGTGTGCATGCTCTGTCCCTCATCCAAGTTGACTTCATGAAGAGCTAGTAGTTTCTGAGAGAACTGTGAATGAGGACGTTTCAGGTTCCAGCTTTTATTATTTATATAGCAGCACCCTCACAGACCAGCATGACTACATTTTTAAAAAAACATCTACAGAATATGCAACCACATACAAAATGTGCAGTTCCAGCTTTTCTAGAACAACAAATGCTTAACTCCCCCCTTGCTTATCCTGAACTTTTAAAATCCTAGTAAGCGTCTTGTGGTAAATATATCAATGCATGACTTTGCATAAAAGGAAATGACTGATCTGGGAGAAAAATGCTTATATTGATTTAATGTCCTATCTGGTCACTCTAGTATAGCTCCTGCAGCTTTAACTATGGTGATGAAGAGGAAATTTCACTAGTCATGACTAGGCCTGTTCCCCTTTGGCTGAGGGAAGGAGTTTCAGGTGATCAATCAGAATCAGATTCTGAAGCAGAAGAGATGATGCCAGAAACATACCAGCCTACATGGGGAGTGGAGGAAGTGACTCTCACAGGCTCTTCACCAGCTGCAAATGAACTTTTGCCAGACCTTATCTCTGAAAACGGTAACAACACACACAGTCTGTGGGAAATCAGTATTTTTCTGAGGAGGAGGGCACTTCTAGGCTAGCTGATCCTAGAGTATGCTGCAGACAAAACAGGCAGAGCTAAACGAAGGTGAGAGAAGGTCGGCTTGGCTAGCTTCTTGCCAACGGCTGCTCCAGAACCAGTCTCCCTTAAGTTAAAGTGTTCTGGGAAAAGGGCTTTCCATTCTTTTTGAAAGGACAATTGTCTTGCTTGGTTTGCATAGTTTTGCCTAGAGAAAAGTTCCTAGAGGTTAGACTCTCTTCAGGTGGGAAGAGATGTTTATTGCCTGAATAAAGCATTGTGGATTATGTAGTGGACCTCTTCATTGTCTCTCAATAAGGCAGGAGGTTTTGGAGAAACACGACATCACCAGGTGCCACATGCATACAAATGACACCTGCTAAAATTCCCTTTTCTATACAACTGTTAAAGATACAGAAGCTGTGTCCTCCTTTCTATACGGTCACCCTAAGCAATTGTCACCTCCATGCTCCCCTCCCCACACTCTTCATTTTAGCTAGACAGGCATTTTCACCCATTTAGCTGAGGCCTCAGGAAATGGGAGGGAAGGAGGCTGGGGTAGCCAGAGGATTGTTCATAAGCTGGCTGCCCCTGTCTCTTCTATTCTGTCAGGGATGCTTTAGGGTGGATTCCTGCATTGAGCAGGGGGTTGCACTCGATGGCCCCTTCCAACTCTGCTATTCTATGATTCATAGACCACTTGATGTTCTTTCGCCACACAGGGTTTGAGCATTGCTAAAGCAACAGATTCTGGTGTCTATAATAAGCCCCTCTGCCTATATAATTTATCCATAAGTCTATGTTCCTTTCCTTGGCTCTTCTAGTGACATTAATTTGTCCTCCTTTGGCTCCAGCTCCCACATGTGGGTCTCCTATTTCAGACATGAGGTCACCCTACAATGTGTGCACACCAACATCTGCTTCAGCCAGGGAGCACAGCTATACAGCAATTTAAATTAATGTTCCCCGGTAGACTGATCTGTCACGATACAGACAAAATAAGTGGGAAGGAAGTTCACTAAGTGATGTTTGCCAGACCTGCTTTCCAATATAAGTGCAGAATTATATTTTTTTCTCTTGCTCCTGCATCAGCAGCTCCGTTTCAGGGGCCTGTCCCGGGAAAGGGGAGAGCGGGAACGCTACCGCACACTGCTACATTCTTGCACTATCTTTTCTAGAGAGAAAGAGAATGACAGCTTTGGGAAATAAAGCTAAATACTATAGCTAGCTTGGGAGAAAGCCCCCTTTTCATTCAAAGCCTTTTCATAGCTTGACAGCTGTTATGCTATGTAACTGGAGGCAGGAAAATTTATATATATATATATATATATATATATATACACACACACACACACACACACACACACACACACACACACACACCTCACCACCACCACCACCACCACAAAGGAAATAAATGTTACAGTTGTATTCTTGATGTTCTGACCTTCAGGCAAGCAAAGAAGTTGTATACTGAGAATTTATCCTGTTCAAACATCATTTAAAAGTTCTGTATGTTTATCATGCAAGCTCAGGGGAGAATTGCCCTAACAAAATAAGAAAATTTAGGAAGTATATAAAAGTCTGAACAGTATGGTATCTTGCGAATGGGTTGGATGCAGATTTGGGCATGCTTAAGAGCAGGCCTATTGAAATCCATGGGTCTTAAATTAGTCATGATTAACTTAAGTCCCATTGATTTCAATAGGTCTATATATTCCAGTAAGTATGACTAAGTCTGGACACAATGAAATGGGTAAATTAATTCAATTAATACCCACCCACAATTACCCTTAACATCAACCCCTTACAATGATGATTGCAAATATTGGCCTGGTTCTGTCCACCATGGCTTAATTTATCAGTACGTACCTGCTTTGCCATATGTGGTATTATGCAGGGTTAGACAACCTTCAATTAATCCTAAAACAAGCCATGGGGTATTTGTGGTTTGTCTTCTCTTCAAACAACCCGTTGCCTGGATTCGCACAACATGACAAACCATGGCAAGTTGGCTGTCCATGGGCACCACACAAAAGTGGGGCTTGCATATACTTGGGATGACGCCATAGCTTCCATGGGTAAATTAAGCCACGGCAGGCTGCCGTGTCGTGCAAACCAGGTGATGTATGTTGCATAGATACTGTGTGTTTCCATTTGAAATCCAAAGTGTTTGAGTCAAGGCCAGTGTTAAGGGTAGGTATAATTCGCCACCAGCAAAGGGCCTTCATGCCAACAGGGCCCCACTGACAATAAGAGCTCCCTGGGCCTGCTCCTCCTCTTTACCATTGTAACCTGCTTGTTTACCAGGCTCTCACTCTGGTCCAGACAATGGTGGCCAATGGTGGGGGAGGGGCAGCTGATGCCACTGTCTACGTGCTCTCTGCCTGTCAAGCAAGCAAGTGGCGGCAATGATGGGAAAGGGGGAGGAGCAAGAGTAGCTAGTGGGAGGGGCCTCACTGAGGAGGCCTTGTCCAAGGGCCCTCAAAAACCAGAAGCCACTACTGTTTGCTGTGGTGATCAACATTAGACCATTTCTGAAACCTGGAAAGCAGCATTTGATCATTGATACATACCTTGAAATAAAACTTTGGCTGTAATCCTAAACCTATTTATAAGGGAGTAAGCCCATTGAACAAAGAGGGACTTACATCTGAGTAAACATGTTGCACTGTTAATTAATGTAACCAAACAGGCATATGTTGATTCAGAAATGCTAGGGCTGAACTTGAACATTGAAATGGCAAAATTTCAATTCTGAACAAATTTTGGGGGGAAATATGTTTCAGCTCTAGAAGACTAGATAAGGGTGGGGGGAGACTGTAAGCCACAAAATTGTTAATTAGTAAGTAAACAAGCAAACAAAAGGATGAAGAAAAACACATTTTTTGCAGAAATATCTAATATTTAACAATCACAATGCTAAATACCTTAAATCCTGTAACTCAAACTCCACAAAGTGGCCACCATAAGATAGCCACTCTTCATCACTTCCTGTGGCAATTGTCTCCACAGGACAAGATATCTGTGAACCCTCCCTCTCTAAAAAATTTTTTTGGGAAAAGCAGGTTTGTGATGGCATGGACAAACTCTGCATCAGATGAAGAGTCATCTTGTGGAGACAAATGTCGGATTTAATGTGGCCTTTCTCTTGCTCTTTCTATGCATGTTGGCCACAAATAATATTTACTTATGGTCCCAGCTTATGAGCTGCTGTACTGAGCTAACAGCTCACAGGACCTGCAAGGCGGCTAAGAGCTGGTCGAAGTCGGCCATTTTCCCTTCACACTTCCATTTTAACCATAGCACAATCTGCCGCAACTGTCATCAGACTGCACTTTCTGATGCATGCACCAAGGGAAGAGGAAGAGGGTCAGGGCATTTTCTGTGGAATAATTTTGTGCTCCTGAACCCTGCAAGACTCTCTGCCCCTTTGTAGCTATCCATATAGCAGGCTAGAGAAACTGGCTGGAGGTTTAATGCCTTTATAGTTGTATTGCTTTATGCACAGCTGGTTTAACGCTTAACCACCAAATTGGCAGCCTAGGAGAACCCCCTTGTGGCCGTGCCCCGAGACTTTTTGCTTTTACAAAACTTACACAGAGAGAGAGAGAGAGAGAGAGAGAGGTTGGGGCATGTGAGACGGAAAGCTTTGTTCTTTTCAAGGCTATTCAACCATCCCTCCTCGAGGCTGTTTATATTTTCTGCAAATAGGGATTTGGTTATAAGCAAAGTCCCACAACTGCACAGGAATCGAACAGCAGGCAGAGCCCAGTTTCAATAACTTGAAGCCAAGCTTTTCAAAAGATGCTGGTGTTCAGGGAACACAACTTGAAAAGCTACGTTTAAGTGAGCCACTCCCCCCCCCAAAAAGCTCTGAACTACCACCTTTGGAAGGCAACACCCTTTTAAAGAAAGTGTCTCAGGGTATCCAAAATTGAGAGATTGGGGTGGGGGGAAGAAGAGAGAAGAAGAGCCCTCTCATGAGATTTTCTCCTGCTCTTTTTTTATTCAACACAGAGGGTTTTTCCTCCTAACCTTTTTCATACCAAATTAGCTCCAACTACATCTAGCCATTTGAGAACTACACTAATTAGTCTATATGCTGAGACTTAGCTGACAGCTTCTCATTAACATTCTATCCCCGTTCAGAGGTCTACTCTCTCTAAAAGAGGTCAACCAGAGACCCCCATTTTAGAATATTGACCTTCCATTTAAATGCTGCTTGCGCTACAAGGACACGGTCTACCTTTCCCGTTCACAAAGCCGTGTTGTCACTGTCTCAGAGGTCAAACTTGCTACCAACAAGCAGCACAGCTATAAAGGAAATGGCTGTCATGTTTCTTGCTACTTCTGCTCTCTGCCTACCCAGGAACCTGTGTGTTTTGCTCAAGCAAGAGACAGATCTGGCTAACAGGCTGCAAGCCTTTGTGTTTTCAGAAATTGGGTCAGCCATTGCTCTAGAGTCCTTTCTCCTGGTACCTGCAGCACCTGGCAGTGACTCACCCAATCTTTAAGGAGTGGGTCTAAATGCAGACATCAAAGCCATGACATCTAGCCTGATTTTTGTACTTTCCCTTGCTCGTACACACACACACACACACACACACACACACACACACACACACATCATGACCTGCTTTTTATACCACCTAGCCTGATGAGTTCTGGAGAACTTGAACATTTTCACAGTATTTTGTGACAAAAGGTACGACCAACTGTGGGCCAAGGAGCACAACATGGCTTTACAGTAAGTAATTACACTCAGGTGCTTCCTTTGATTCAAATTCATTGCAGTCCAAAGTGAGAAGCATCAACCTGGTCCAGATCCCCAGAGCCCTCTGCCTCCACAAATGATTCCCAGAGAGCAAACAGGCTCAGTATCAGCACGTGGGATGACATGCCAGAGCCCACTGGGGCTGATGCTGTTCAGCATCCTTTCTTATCATTGAAAACATTTTACAGTCCAGGAGCAGGCATGCACATGGCTACAGATGTTCATTTTATTATTTTTACTTTTGAAATATATCATTCTTTTCTACGCCATTTTCTCAAAACGGTACTTATTCCCAAATAAATGTGTTTAGCATCAGGGCAGCAGAAGCAAACTCCATTTAATTCCTGTAGTCAAGATGGTGCTTTAATTAAGAGAATTGAAAATATCAAACCTGTCATGTTCACAGTATCTTTTTATTAATCCGGGTTAGCAAAAAGGTTTGTTTTCTCTAAAATATCAGGAATGTAGAAACAGTTGTAAACTGGAATGGCAGATGGGGTGGCTGAAGAGAAATGTTAGTTGGGTGCTTTACAACTGAGGTAATACACATGGCCAATGAAAGCCCCCACCCCAATAAGGCCATAAAACCCAAGGTCTAAAATTACCTAGCTGCACCACCCTGTATAGTATGAACTCTACACAATCTGTATTTATTGATAGTTTATCGTGGCTTCCCTTTTAGTATTGGAGAAATTGTAGTTTGATGTCAGTCTGGAGAGTTGTTAGAAATCCCTAGCCTTACAGAAACGCAGTTCCCCATAGAGAAAAAATCATTTTTAAAAATAATTCCAATGGTATTTCCAAAAAAGGCTGCATTGCTTCATTCATGGAATTTTACAGGGGGTCCAGATGCCATTGTCTTCTATTTATAAAACTCCTGTGTTTTCCCACTGGTTCCTAACTTATGAGGGGGGAGAAGCAGTTGAGGAAAAAAGAGAACGGACATCTTTTGACTGATAGTGCTAGGGCCCCTCTGTCTGGAAATGCCCCCAAATCTTTGCTGGATATAATGTCAAATATATATAACAGGAAGAGAGAGCAATTGAAATGCTCTGGATTAGGGATAGCCAAGGTAATTCTAATTTGGGACAGATGGAGATGTAACAAGTACTTTTGACACATTTTTGACAATTCATTCATAGAACATCACTACCACATTCCTTCGTAAGGATTCCAAATTAAACTGCAGGCAGTAGAAAGACAGCTGGCCCAACCTCACGTGCTTCCCCAGGGACAACTGCTTGCAGGCTGGAAGGGGAAAGATGTCCAAATATGACAGAATGCCTGCTCTGGGAGAAAAAGGGGAACGTTGCATTTGCTCCAGCTGGTCTCCGAGAGCGTTTCATTCTATGCAAACTGGTGTGATAGTGTATGATGCAATAGTTCGAAGACATATTTGAAATCAGTAGGAATAACATAGATGGGTGAATACTTTATTGATCTCACAAGGCAGTTTTTCAGGACAGTTGCGTTAGATTTTGCCACTTTCTCAGTTTTATTGAACAGCTGCGTTTAGAGTCGAAACCTTGCTCCTGTCTAGCTAGCCACAGACTATCCAAAGCAGCCCCTTGCAGCTGCTACAGACACACTACAAATGTAGGCTGATGGGAAATAATGTCTGAGTCTAACCTATGAAACTGTATAGGTCATAGATTGGTTTTAAAGAGATAGGATCAAAACTTGCAAAACCGTTTGAACTACTTTTTAAATGTATGAAATTGATCATGACACAGGGGAAAAGAGAAAGAATTTATATAAATATACACACTATATAATTAAAGGTTAGAGAAGTTATTTACATCCTCCTGAAATCAAAAAGCGTGGCTGTATAACTAAAGAATATTGAATATGAAGTTCAAGACAAGGTCCAAGATGCACCTTTTTAAAAGGTGAGTATCAATATACGAAAATTGTGTTTGTGCTTTTAACAAACCAATGCCACTTTCATGAATTAAGTGAACCATAGAGAGGGCTCCTAGTGGCACCAATTATAAGACATTGTGCAGCAATTGCATCTTTTTCTCCCCCTTAACTGATTTTGTGTGGCAGAAAAAAAGGTTGCAGCAGCAGAAGCAACAGGAAAATACAAGATTATTTCGAATGGAAGACTACTACATCTGCCCCCCTGGTAAAATTCAGTGAATGGTGTCGTGTCATCTGGAAGCAGCCAGTAAATGTCAGTTTATTTTGCATAAGGTGACATTGTTCTGCCCAAATTCCGTTATGGATAGAATTTTTACTAGAAATTGGCAAAAAACAACAACCCACCCCTACAAACATGTTTTAAACAATAAAGGGTTTTTGTTAAATGAATAAGGCTACAGTATTAATACTGGGATACAAATAATGGTTTAAGCTCATGCAATTGACTTGTACTAGCCCAGTTGATCACACTACTTTCTTTGAATAACTATACTGGCCAACAAGAAAGTTTGTGGAAAGCCCAAGCAGGGCATGAGGGCACTAGCCCTCCACTTTTGCTCCCCAATAACTTATATTCAAAGGCATGGTGCCTCTAACCCTGAGGGTAGTATATTGCCATGAGGTCAACTAGCCACTGATAATTCTTATACTCTATGAATGTGTCCAACCCTCTGTTAAAGTCATCTAAGCCAGTGGCAATCATACCTTACTAAAGCAAATTCCATAGGTTAACTATCCTTTGTCTGTTCTCAATTTCCTACCAGTCAGTTTCCTCCATATGTTTTTATTAAAAAATGCCTGATGGAAAAGTATTTATTGAACAACCTAACTAGCTGCTGCTGCCATATTATTAGGTCAGCTTTAGTGGATTAAAAGACCTACTGAATCTTTTACATGAGCTTTGGAAAGTTATATAAATGTTACTTTGTACCAAAGTGTTCTGTTCTACACCAGATAAACTGGACAAAAGAAGACAGCCAATGGCTACTTGTCTTTTACATCACTCTATGCTAAAATATGTGACTTGCATATGTTCCAGGATTAAGAGAGGCAGGTTGAAGTGAATGGTCTAGGAGCATCTAATGCAGCATTTGGAAGCCCTGCAAGATGCTGAGTGCTTTTTTATGAAGCCCATTTCAGTATGTTTCACTGAACTTAATAGGCCAGGGGTGTACATAATTTGCAGCCATGTGACAGAAGTTTTTGAGTACAGAATTCATCACACTGAGAATCTGCTTTCTATGTTACAGATTGATTTGACCAGGTGTTGCCCACATGCTTTCAAATCGAAAAGCTGAAACAGGAAGAGTTATCAGGCTGAAGGCAAGGGAGATTTAGCAGCTAAGGAGTGGATCCTCAGTGCCTTGCATAGTTCCTTGCCTCTCCCCACAGCTGGTGAAAGACCATTTATTGTATAATGCATGGCTAATTTGCAGTTTATACATTCAACGTAATTGTATTGGGCAAAGTAAAATAATTATATTGGGCCTGGGAAAACAGTAGTGCCTGGAGACTTGAATTTGATGCCTCAGCTCATCCTTCAACAAATCTCTACATTAAGGCCTTGATATGACAATATTACCAGATCTGAGTTTCATAAAGGGTGCAAATGTTGCATAAATCAATACACTAAGCCACAAAAATGTATCTGAATAGTGTTTTATTGAATGTGATTGCTTAATTATGCATGGATCCAACACAGCTTCTTGTAGAAATTTATACTTGCTTCATAATTTAAAACAGCCTAACATTATATTTGTGATATCTTTGGCACTTAAATCAGACCTTTTTTGTATAAACCAGAGAGCTTAAAAGTAATAAAATATTCACATCCTTTATTGCTTGGCAAGTAAACTTCCCTTGTGTGAGACCCTTAAAACAGTGACCCGAAAATTAACAACTGGAGCCCATATTTAAATGTTATTGGATAAATAGAATTTGTGATCCCATGTCCCCTAGATCTGGCACATATTTTCCTCTACATTAGCAGGAAAATCCTCTTCTAAAAAAGAGAAATGCTCTTGCCAACTCTGGAAGGTATGAGGTATTAGCAGAATATCAGAACACTCCTCAGATTACACTTGCTTGGCTTTTCCTATATTTGTTTTTGTATAGAATCAGCTAATGCCTTTAGAAATAACCCCAAAATGTTTAACAAATGCTGGCAATCTAGTACTTGCCCAAATTTTTGTCAATTTTTTCTATAAAGGCAAACAATTAAGTAAACCCAAAGTAGTTTCTCCAAGCATTTTTGTTCAGTATGCCTACGCCACAATTTATGTAATGACCTATAGGAGTGAGTAATCCCACAGTAGCAACTTTGGAAAATTCACACAAATGAAACCCTCCTGAATGGCCAGATCAGTGCTTCTTTTGAAAGAGAAGACTGTGAAACACAGGAATATGGTTGGTAAAATCTGCTCTTTTGAAGCAGGGCCAAGGGTGCCACCTTGTGTTAGTCCATGATAGCAAGACACAAACTTTTATGTCTCTCCAGTGATAGTAAATTCATTCTTTTAAGAGACGTAGATGGCATCGTGTTGCACTTCACTGGGCCCTGCCATGGTGCCGTAGCCCTGCAGGCCCGTATGATCCAGAACTGTTCTTTCAGTAAGATTATGTCGCAAAACACGAGGGACATATACCTGGAATGGCAGAGAATTAGCATCTTGAATAATTAAGAATACTCAGACAATGTATGAATTCAAATTATCTCCAACCTTTTATTCCCGTGTCCCACTACTTCTATCACCAATCCTTCTGCATGGACAAGACCCCTCTCCCTCCTTATCAACTGTGTCACTAAATACCTTGCAGGCTGAATTACATTTTGCTTCCTATGCATCTCTTAAACCAGAAGCAAATATTTAACTGCTCTTGGGTGAAACATCATAATCGTCATGATCTTACAGGTGTCAGTAATGTCTGGAATGTCAGTGTACAAGCTAAGTGAGATCTTGCCTAATCTGAACGCCTCATGTACTGTTACTGTTTAGAAAACATATATTCTAAATAGGTCTGTTGGTTCTAAAATCTTTTACATGGGGAAAATATTTTGCCAACAGATAAATATTTTAAGTCAGCTAGTCTGATGTCAGCTAATGCAAGTGTTTTGTCACTTCACGACTTACTGAATAGAAAATTTGGATAGGAAACATTGGCTGAGTTCAGATGACATGCTAATCAACGGTTGTTTTCCATTTTGTTCTTATTATCCTGCATCCCCACCCGTTGATTAGCGTGTCATCCGAACTCAGCCATTTTCTCCCTCTCTCATAATGCTAGAATCCAGAGTCATCCTATGAAGCTGACTGGTGGGAAATTCAGGCCAGATAAAAGGAAGGACTTCTTTACACAGTACATAGTCAAACTGTCAAGAAATACTTTTGTAAGCCGCCGTGAGAGCCTTTTTTGGCTGAATGGTGGCATAAAAATCCTTAAATAAATAAAAATTAAAAAATTAAAAAAACTATGGAATTCACCACAAATTGGCCACCAATTTGAATAGCTTTATAAAGGAGTTAGACAAATTCCTGGAGAAGGTTTTAAATAGGGGTGTGCAAGGTTTGGCCTCATCTTTGAAAGTCCGAGGCTTTGGAGGCCATTTTACAGAATTGCTGCCACATCCTGCACAGCCCTTGCAACCAGTGAAAAAAGCCTACAACTCCCAGCATGCCTTGGCAGGGAGGGATGGACTTACTGGGTCGGGGAGCAATGGGTACTTGTGGCCTTTTTTGCTGCTGATCCCAGTGGACTGCCTACCTGCAGAAAGGGCCCTGCATCAGCGAGGAGTGGAGGGAAGCTGATGGCTCTTGGGGGATGTGGGAGGCTGCGAGATGTTCACAGACCCTGCAGTGAGCCATGAAGCGTCTCGCGCAGCCAGGTGGATGATCCACCAGGATCACCACTGGCAAGGTCATGAGGCCCAGTTCTTCCCTACCAAGGTATGCTAGGAGTTGTAGGCTCCCCCACCCCCACTGGACACAAGGGCTGTGGAGGACATGAAATGGCCACCAAAGCCTTGGATGTCCAAAGCTGAGGCCAAATCTTGCACAGCCCTAGTTATAAAATGGCTACTAGTCCTGATGGATATGTGCTACCTCCAGTACCAGTATGCCTATGTACAGCAGTTACCGGGGAACATCGGCAGGAGGGTGTTTTTGCACTTGTGTCCTGTTTGTGGACAGGTGGCTGGCCACTGAATGAACAGAATGCTGGACTAGATGGACCCTTCATCTGATCTAGCATGGCTCTTATATTCTTTTGCAAACACCTTCCTCACAAAAAAATGTTTTCCCATGAAGAGCAAGTAATATTTTTTTGTTAAATACTTACAGGTGATTTTGGAGCAATGTGATGTCTTCTTTCACTGATCTCTTGTTTTCCTATCTGCAAGTATCAATGAAGGAAAGCCAAATCAAGAAAACAAATTTCAAAACTAACATGTCACTTTAATAATACATACATATGTATACAGAAAACTCCTTCCTCTTTAAGGCATCATTTAAGTATTTAAAACTAGATTAATAGGCAGAACTTGACTTACTGAAATAAAATACAGACTGATTAGCTTTGATACGTGTGTGCAGGGCCAAATCCACCTCTAATGAAGTGGAGATGATTCACGGACTCTCAGATCCAACTACTGTGATTTACCTGATAGTTCTGGGGGCTCAGGTACTTGAGACAGCCAAAGCAGGTATATCCTAAGCCAAAGGCAATTGCTATAACTAGAACTAGGAACGTAAATAAAGTTGTAGGTGCTTTAAAGCCTAAAACAGAGAGAAAGAAAAATATATCAGCATGTTAAAAGATATGGACTAGAGGGCTGGTAAACACACATGGGAAGGAAGTGGGTTCCAACACACACACAGATCCTGAAGCGTATGAATGTACTATTTCATTTAGAAAAGAGTACTACTGCCATTTACACTAAAAGGTCTGTGTCCTTAGTCTCAACATCTGGATTGCCCATTAGACTGCTCCCAATATCAGAAGCCGTATTCTTCAGCCGTATCTTTGTCCTATACTCCCACCCACAGTATAATTTAGAAATTTGACAAAGGTCACTCTTCATCTGCTACACAAAATGGCTACCTTAAGTGTATTCATTCATAAGACGACTCATATTTACCTAACCTCAAAAAAGAGAAAAAAAACAGCCAAAACAGGCAGAGAATTGGAGCTGCAAGAGCCTGATTCACGGCAGCTAAATGGATCTGCTTTTCTAGCTTTGCAGGAAGGAATGCATAGTAGAGATTGTAGCGGTCAACCGAATGCCTCAGCAGTAAATAAATTAACCCTGAAAAATAGGAAATGAATGCCAGTTACTAAAAAGTATGACAATAAAATCTTCGTCACTATTTTCCACCTCAAAAGCAAAACGATAAAGATTTCCAATGTTTTCCAAAAGGTTGTATTCAGGCTCTTTATGCTTGACAAGGATTACAGTATGTACAGTATATAAAATATTCTCATTCAAGATTCTTGTGATTGATTTTTAAGAAAGATTGCACTGTGTAAACTTCGACCAGATACTTCTTTTCTCACTCTAGATTGGTATGGTATGGTATGATGAAAGGCTCATGTGTGTGATCTTTTCCTTGGTTTAACTCAAGGGTGGGCAACTTTGGTGGGCTGCCTGGGCCCACTCCCATGGGCACCAACAAACTAACAAAAAAACTTTTTTTAAAAATGGCATCTCTAGTAGCTATGGAGTGCCAAAAGGGTAAAAATTAGTTTGCAAATTTTGGCTGTTTTAGTGCTCCATATGAATGCCATTTCTTCCCATCCCTTTTTAAAATGAATTTGGGGGCAGTGGGGACCAGATAGAGCCTGTTGGCCATGTATTGCCACTCCCCTGGTTTAACTAGAATGAAGCAGCAGTTTTGTTTTCCATGCCCAAAGCAGTGTGCTTGTTTTCATGTTTATTTTGTGATACATTTTAATTATGTTTTAATGTTGTGTTTATTCAGCTGTGAATAAATACCATTCTTATCAGCATTCTACTAGTATATGCTTGAGGAGTTCATTAAGGTTTTGATTGTTTCATATTTTTAAAAAGAACTCCACCTTTGGTGGTACAGAGAAAAGTGCATTTGAGTTTGGCTACAGAACGACGATGACAACAAAAGCACTTCACTGGGATCAGTTTTTCTGCTGATGAATACCATGTTGGATAATAAATAATAATGAATAATAATGCTTGACCATTTGTTGCATGCAAAATTTCACACAAAAAAGAAAGCATACTAGTCCTAACCAAAATTCAATATGGTCAGGAATAAAAGAATAGAACTGAAACATATGAATGTAGGGACATAGGAAGTTCTGTTATACCATTAGACCAATGGTCCATATAGCTGAGTATTGTCAACACTGATTGACGACAGCTCTCCAGGGTTTTAGGCAGGTGTTTTTCCTGCCCTACCTGGGGACTGAACCTGGCACCTTCTGCCAGGTTCAATCCCCACTTCCTTTTCATGACACACTGGTCATAAGATCTGCCCATTACTGCTATATGGAAAGAGGACACTATGGGTTGCATTATCTAGTCTACCACACAGTGTTGTTCCCTTGGTGTTACAGGCAGAAATAGTTCCTTCTCTCATGCTGCTTGAACTGTAATAGCCTCTGGCCCTCCTTCATCATACTTTACACAAGCTTGCAAAAATTCACTGTCTAGACTCCCTGTTATTAATATATGTGAAACTTTAAAAATGTTGAGCGTCTTTTAGAACACTGGAAGTACATATGGAGACAAAGTTTGAGAAACTGAATCTCCTGCTCTAAGTTTAAAAAGCATTTAGAGTAAGTACACCTTGACAGTAACAAAATGATGTGTTATTTCCCAATTTTCCTTACGCTAATGTGAACAAAGTCAGCGAGCATCAAAACTGGTGTAATTCATAAGTTCCTATATCTCAATACTATTCTCAAGCCAATCTTTCACCACAGCTTGTCCTATTACAACTCCTATCACTGGACGACTTACCAAATGGGACAATAATGGGGCAAGTGATGCTGTAGGTCATGATGACAGTGAATACACAGAGTGTCCAGGCATACATTGCTCCAAACTCAAATTGAAATGCTTGGTGCTACAAAAAAATTAAACATTTATATTACACATTGCAAGGTCAAAGATTTGCTCATTTTTTCTACTACAACTATACAAACTGTTATTTTCAAAAGTGATCCCTACACAAGAAACTGATTTATTGCAGATCTGCACCAGCACAAAAAACATTCAACTGTGTAACTAGAAATATGTTGAGATCCAAGATAACAAGTAAGGAAAGTCTAGTTATTGGCTTGATCAAAACAGAGTACAGAATCATACTATTAAATACCTTCAAGTGTTGGGTCCTTAGCAGCAGCATAATACTGCCCCATAGCTGAAGCTCTCTGGGCTGTTTAAAAATATTTAAATACAGTCTAAGTCCCAGCTGATGCAAGAGATTTTATCCTGGAAGTGCCTAGCAAATCTGTTACAGTGGGCCTCAGACTGATCTATGGTGTTCTTAGGGCTGGCATGTCATAGACCCCAGACAACTCTGAAAAGCTCTGATGGATGGCAGATAGAGGATTCAACAGAGGCAGCAAGATGTTGTTCCTTTGCCACCCTCTCTGCCCCTGGATATATTTTACCTTAGGCACATGTCAGTATTCAACTGCATCAACTAGGAGTTCTCCATTTGCACTCAAGCCGTCTCCTATTTTGTTTATCACTCTTAACTCCGGGGTATACCCTGGAGCAGTAGGAACTCTACTCTGGAGAGGACGCTCAGGGGCAATTGTGTCAACAGCCTGAGTCATTTCTGCATTCCACAGATCAACCAGGAACTTGCGTTCTTTGGATGTGATGCATTTTAAAGTTTATATTAATTAAAAAAGTGAACTGTACTCTATTAAAAGGCCCCCAGAAAGCTGGGGATTCACTAACAAGATGCCAAAATGGGCAAAGGAATACATATTGTTGTGCAAATTTGACCAAGATATAAGAAGTCCTTGTGTGACAGAAAAGTTTTATACCTGCTTAACATTTTTTCTCTCGGCAGAAGATTTGGCCAGAATCATGCGAATGGTGTATAACACGAGGCCTGGCAAACGCAGGAGCTCCATCCCATTCCCAATAAAAGAAGATGCAATCACGTAGTTCACAAAGAAGGCTCCCTGATCAGGCAGAAAGACACACCTGCAGTGGGTTTCAAAAAAGCATGTACAAGTGAATAAGGCAGCAGGCAAATAACCTCAGACCGCCCCACTCATCTGGTCACCAATGGTGGAACATTCCTCCTGCACTCTTGAGAGCACCCTCCTTCTGTCCTGCACGCTGCACACATCTTTCAGATTACTTCTCTCAGTAACAAGCATGCCAGAATCCTCCTGATTTGCTCTGCCAATTACATCCCTTTTATGCCTAAGAAAGACCTAAGGAATTACAATATCTCAAAGGTGTCTCAGGTGTTTCTCTCCACAAGTTAAGTTTGAGAGATTCCTAGAGAATTATTACACCTAAAAAAGCAATTGCATCTGCCTAGAATTACTTTTATACCTAGTCTATTGGTGAGGTTTCTACTGCAAATTGTTCAACTTAACTGCACATGTTCAGATGCTCTTTGTATTCTTCAACCTAGCTCTTGCAGATGGGATTAGACATAGGGTTAGGTAACAAACAGATAAAAAGGATCTTTTAGATACTTACTCTAATCTAACTTTAGATTCAGATGCATTGTCAAACACCCAACGAAAGAAGAAATCCAGACTAGAAGAAATATTTGGTATTAGTCTCTCTAATTCACTACAGCATAAAACATGGGAACAAAATGGCCATTCTTAAGTGCACCATTATTTAATAACTTCTTACTCTTTAGTTTTGAACATTTTGCAGAGAAGGTTATGCTGGCCTAAGGGTCAAAACAGACATGACACAGGAGATCTGAGAGGAAGTCTCCCATCTGTATTAAGAACAAAAAACACAGCCTAACTTAAATGCAGCTGTTCTGGGAAATGTTGGAGAAGGCAGTATTTAACCCTTTGTCTCCCTGGAGCCATTTTCCTGATCATAATTTTTAAAGCTGCCCCACTGGGTAAAAATATGTTGTGCTTGTCGTCTTCTTCCCTACAAGCCTCCCAGTATAGCTAATAATGTTGGGGTCAATTTTAACTGTGTAAACAGGACAGAGGGAAAAGTCTGCCTTGATCAAAATTGGACCAGATCTCACAGCTAATTTTAAACTTATAAAAGAAAATAAGCAAACAAATGCTGTGCAATCTCTGCTTTGTTCTCAATTCCCATTGAAATTAATGAATTATACTTGCTGCCCACTTATTTCAATGTAATCCAGAGAAAGCTCTCGACAGGATCCAGGGCGCAGATATGCACACTACACCAGAAGTGATGCAAAATGAAGTTTAAGCAAACAATTCAAGTGAAAGGGAAGGGAGGGGGAGCTCTGCAGCTTAACTACACAGATGTGGGAAGGATTCAAGTCTGCCCTTGCTTACACAAAAATCACTACATTTGCCAGTACAAATGCTGAAATAATTGCTGGGGTGACTCATTGGTGACCCCCTAACCCACCATAGATGATCATGTTGTCTGAGCGCAGCGCTTTTCCTTCAAGGTAGGTTAATATTATTTTTATTTATTTACAATATTTATATAACGCTCCCCATTCAAGAATTTCAGGGAAATGTATAAATAAAATAAAAGAATAAAAACAGAATAAAAACACATTAAAATACGTTTTTAAAAGAAACAAAGTGCAAATAAAACCATGGCTGCCCATTAAGGGAAGGCTTCCTGGTATAATAACATTTTCAGGAGGTGCCGAAAGGAATATTTATTTATTTATTACATTTATATACTGCCCCATAGCCAAAGCTCTCTGGGCGGTTTACAGAAGTTAAAAACAGTGAACATGAAAAACAAATATACAAAACAAACAAAAATATAAAGTTGGCACCTGCCTGACCTCCAGAGGCAGGAAATTTCATAGGAAGTGGACAACCACACTAAAGGCTCTTCTCCTGGTGGACTCCAATTAGACTAATAGGTCTATATGGAACCATCAGGAGCATGACCTCAATGACCGGGCAGGTTGAGAAGGCACTCTCTCGGGTAATGTGTTGTCTGAATGCAGTGAGTTTACTGCAGGGTGAATTATTGTGTTGTTTGTACACAGAGTGCTTTCCGCAGGGTGGCTTGTTAACTATATAGAGTGGTTTATATTACCCAAACAAGCCAACTTGAGAATCCATGGCTTGTTGTTGGATTGATCAGGGTGGTTAACAAGCCACACTGCATGGTTAATGAGCAACCCTGCTGAAAACACACTGCGTTCAGATAACACAATAACCCACCCTGCAGAAAACATGCTGCAGAAAACGTGCTGTTGTGTGAAGGACTAAATAAGATGTTTCAACACTGCATATTCTAAAAGAAACCTCTGCAGCCATAGCTTGAAAACTGGGATTCTAATGTGGTCTTTACCTGGTTAAACCAAGTGAAGGTAGAATTAGCACCATGAAGATCAAAAATATGTAAACTTTATGCATCATTATTCTGTGTTCACCAGACCTATTAAAAAAAGAAGCAAATGCCTGATCATGTGTTAAGACAAACATGGCCCTTTTTGTCTACTTTCTACTCTGGTAGTTCTGACAGAAAAATGGGAATTCTAACATCTGGAAATAAATTGCTTCTGTTTGTGCTAAATTTGTTTCTTTAATTACGCTGTTCTCAAAATATGAAAAAACGAACAAAGCTGAGATCCATGCTGATCAGCCAGTCTACACAGACATGCCAGTCAGCTGTCAAGACAAATAATAAGTGCCACAAGCAATCCAAGGCATAGTTACAGCAGATCTACTTTAAAAGCATGCAGTCCTTCAATTCATGCTTTCACTGAACCTGATTAGAATCTTTACCAAAGAAAAGCCACATCCCGGATCTTATTCATTGGTCACCTAGGAAACAGAGCATCTGCCTTATAATTTAGTAGGAAGATTTATTCAATTAAAAGGCAATGCCTTAGAACAAATAATATACTCACTGACTTTCAGCATATTCAAAGTTAAGTAATTACTACATAAAAATGGAGGAATGGGGGTTGCTATGACTTGCAGTCCTACTTTCTACAAAATATTATCTTTTCTTCTCATGCTTCAACAGAATTTTGAGACCTTTAACCAGCTAAAAAAGAAATAAAGTGTACTCTTACTTTGTCCAGTGCAATTCAAGCAGTGTTGAGTAATAGACGATTGATGGTAGCAAAGATGAAAAGGACCACAGAAGGACTGTCGGAAAGAACTGGCTAACAATTGGGTTCTGGGGGAGGAAAAAGAAAGAAATGTAGCCCAGTTCTGTACTGCTACCTTGAATGAAACTGAGCTGAAAGTACGTTTCACATTAGTTTTTTTTTCAAAAAAAAGGTATACAGCCCACTGAAATAAGGTTTGGCTTCTGGAAGAATGCTGAGATAGTAGCTAGCATTTGGCAAGAAATCAGTCAGGATAGCAGGTTAACACAAGAAATAAGGGCTTTTGAATAATGACAATTTCTGGACAAGATCCTCCAAGTAATGTGTGCAGCATTTGCAATATGCAACTGTGCCATTTTCAGGCAATCTGTACTTCCCTAGTTTTGCATGAAACTAAAATGAAAGTTAAAGGCAAAAATATGTCAGACTATGTATACAGGTATAATTCTTTAGTCAGGGCATCTATTAGTAACATTTGCACTCTGCTTGAGATAACAAAGTATTGGAGGGAACAATCCTATGTCCCCTAGATAGCATTTGCGGGACATAGGATCTGAGGAGCCAGGAAACTTCCCTCTCTGCTTTTTCCCCTCGTACTGGCAGAGAGAGAACTGCACTGGCTACCTCTTAGCCTACATAAAACAGAGTGTGGAGACAAGGAGAAGGGGGTATTCCTGGGGAAGGGGAGGAGAGGAGAGTGGGGCGGCAGCCATACAGTATCTTACGGCTGCCCCAGCCTCCTTCCCCCTCACCCCAAAGCTTCTCCCAGATGGGTGAAATTGTCTGCCTGGCTTAAATGCAGAGCTTGATTGTGCCCTGAGTGGTTTACATGTAACAGTATTCAAAATCATGCAATAATAGAAAATTATCAAATGGAGCATCACAATGATAATCAATTACAAGCCAAGGAAAACATGTATGAATGGGTGTGTTTTCTGAAGGCATTTAAAACTCAAATTTTCTACTCCCAAACCACACAGGGGAGGGAGTTCCACATAGGGTGGGCACCACTAATGCGAGAGATTCAGCTACTGGGCATTACTGAAATGTAATAAAGAAATAAAGCCCACTTTCCAGATGTCACATGATGACATTCTGTTGGTCGCAGAATAGCCAGCAAGGATATTAAAGACCAGCTGGGTGTATAGAAGGAGGTGTTGTTGTTAGGTACCCTGATCCTGAGCTGTTTAGGGCTTTATATTTTAACAGCATTTTGAACATAGCCTGATAGCTAATAGGCAACTACTGAAGTTCTTTTAACACAGGTGTAATGTGTATATGGCTGGCTGTCCCACTGAGCATCCTAGCTGTTGTATTGTGTTCTAGCTGCATTTTCCAAATCACATATAGCACAGTGCAGAAGTCTAATTGTGAGGTTACCAATGCATGAACCACAGTGGCTAAGCTATCCCTACCTAGGAATGGACATAGTTGTTGCACCAGCCAAAGTTGGTAGTGGGTGCATTGAGCCACTGCTGTCACCTGGGGCTCCAGGAACAAGATGTATCCAGGAGTATCCCCCAACTATGGACCTTTTCCTACAGAGGGAGTTCTACCTCATCCAGAAGGAGCCAGTCAACTCAATTCCTGGGAACCACTCACCCATAGGGTCTCTATCTTATCAGGATTCAGTTTATTAGCCCTCATCCAGCCCATGACTGCATCCAGACACCAGTTCAGAACGTGCAGGGCTCCTCCTGACTCAGATGTTACAGAGAAATAGAGTGGGAAGTCATCAGCATACTGATGACACCCTCCCCCATAGAAGAACAGATGATGAAATGAAGATAGAGCGGGCTACTCACATTAAGATAATGAATAGGCTTGGTTACATTGAACTTGTCCATTGTGGAGATGATGATGGAAGGGGTTGTCAGGAAAAAAAGCCCACAAAAAAGAAGCAAATTGATACAAAACCACCGAAACCACCATTTTGCCCCTTGAACTGAGAGATTATTCCTGTCAAGTAAGAACACACAGCAGAGGAGTTAAATATTTAGATTTTGCAATATTAATATTAATAGATAACCTGTTTTGTTTAAAACAAGTAGATGAAAAACAGTGGGAATGGAGAGGAAGTAACAGGGGGGTGCTTAGCCCTTTCCCTGGCCTGCCGCTTTTCAACCAGAACCCCACCTTGAGCACCGAAGCCAACATGCATTCAGAATCCTGGCCGATACAAGATGGCAACATAACTTTTTATTTTTTAAAAAAAATGTTTTGTGCATTAGGTTCTTCAGGACAGCAACTCCTTATGAAAGGACATGAGTGCCCTCATTAAAACTGACATGCCTAAAAAGTAGGGCATTTTTCTACGTAAAAGTTAGTTCCTTACCCTAAGCCCTGAAATCAATCTGGATTCTCTAATAAAATAGATTTGTACCATTCTGGATCTTTCCTCTTTGGTTGGGATGGATTAATCCCCATATGCTTAGCCCTGAACACATAATCAATTCAACAACTGCTTTGTAAACAACGCCCTCCATGCACAGCCTTAGCTACTGGGCATATGCACTGTTGGATTTCCCTTGAAAATGCCACGACAGTTTACAAACTGGATCCAAACCAGTTTATATTTTTAGTGCAGACTTGAGAATTGCTTTAAGATAGTACTCCCAGAGCTGCCCACAGATTTCAGACTTCATAACTAAATAATGTGTCATTTGGATGAATCCAACATTGCACTAGTGGCCATCTGGTAGTGCAACAGGACTTTCTTCCTCTCTCCTCTGCAGCCTTTTGCGCTGCCTAAAAATCTGTTCAGGAGGGTTTCCATGGCCATGCAAGGGGCTGTGGGGGAGAGTGGAAATCACCCCCTTCTCAGTTCTGCTGATGAAGCTGCTTCAGTCAGTGAAATACCACCATTGGACACAACCTATATGTATGAAATGTCCAGTAGAAAGTTAATTGATGTTCTGGAAACAAACTCAGTCTCCTATTTCCATTTCTTTCAAATATGAATCGAGGGGAAAATTCAGAACCTTACCAACAAATATCCTCTGGATAGGGAGCATACACAACATTCCACTTTGAAATGCAGAGTTCTTTGCTCCAGGGTGACGGCTGAGGTTCTCCGTTACACTTATAGCCTTGACATTTACAGGCATTGAAATCTTTAAGAATACTGTAGTAAAACAAATTTGTTTCGCTTTTATGCGTGCTTCCTTCAGTGTCACTCAGGCAGAATATAATAGTCAGTATTGCTTTTTTTAGAATAAAGACACAATATAAAAATAATGTGACCATCTGCTGATCATACTGGGGGGGGGGAATACCTTTTAATAATTAGGTATTTTAGATAAATGTAGTTGAGAAAGAAGAAATTCATTGTCAGCGTAAGTCAAATCAGTCAACTGTCAGCTAAATCAGTTAATGGAAATTGCATCAGTCTGGAAATCTAGAAGTCAACGGAAAGCTGCGAAAGGAGACTTTGGGATATTGCCTCATTAGAAAAATTAACCAAAGAACTACGGACCATGCGTAATAACCCACCTGATAATGACTGTTACACATGCTGGCAACCTTGGCTTTCTTTAGGCAACCAGAGCAATGGGAGGCTGACATGTCCATGATCACATGTAACCATCTGGAAATACCTAATTATTGCTCCCTAACTAAATCTAGATGGGTAGACTTTCAAAAGGAAGTTTAGTCCTACAGTTTTATATATCTGTATCATTATATGCATATCATTTTCAATAGATTATTCATGCTTGCTGACCGTTGTTTTCATGTTGTATTGCTTGTTGATGAAATAAAAAATTCCACCCACCCAGTCTACTCCAAAGATGTACAAATATTAATGAAAAAACTTCATATGAGTTGAGAAAGCAATGAATATGCCCTCTAGCTTCCTATAGGATTTACTAATCCATGAACTGCTGTGGAGTGTAAATGGGAATAGGTTTGTGTTTCATTCTACTTAAAAGAATTCAGCTTTGGTTGTGATACTGAATTAAAGAACTTACTGTGTTGCCATGTATTTCTCCTGGAATGTTACAAAAGCCATTCCCAATGGCTTATCATGAATCTTCTTTTCCTCTTTCAAACCTTCTTCCAAATATTTATTGGCAACCTTGGTGTAGTAATCTATAGCATCCTCCTATTGGAGAGCAAAGTTCTACTATAAATCAGTATTGAAACTGTTCAGTTATTTAACTTTCTCCACCATTTTCAAAACATTTTTCTTGCTACTGGGATCCAAGAGACCTAGACCTAGCTAGAATTTTTTAAAAAAGCTTTCTAAATGACTCCAGGTTTAACACCAATAACACCAATTTTCTGTAATACATTCCAAGAATGTAGTCTAACACAAAAAAACTATTGTGGTACATGGGACCTCATATTTGTTAGCAGAAAAGAAAGCAAAACAGAAAAACAAACCTTGAATACATAGCATAGAATGGAAAGGATCCAATGTACTCCAATAGCCCAATAGAAGTCTCCCCTCCGCCAAAAGAATATTACAAATAAGTTGGAGCAGGATAAATCTTCTAAGTAAAACAAAATAATTTTGTTTTGTATACACAGGAATGCACAGAAAGTTTTCTATATAAACAGAAAAATCTATTCCAGTGTCCTTGAAAACATTTAAAGAATGTATTTAAGGTAAGAGGCAAAGAGCTAACATTTTCCTCAGACCAGAATTAACAGTTTCACTTTCTCATTCTCATAAACCAGCCCTGATAGCTTAGTAATTTGTTTAAAGTTGAAAGGGGAGAGATGAAACACCACAGGACAACTAGCTCATTAATTGTTGATTACATAGAATATGAAATGGTTCAGGTTTGCTAAAAAGCTTTTGCAAATATTTCAAAACAGTTGCTGGAGTCCACAGCAACCCACTAGCACAGGAGGGTTAAACACAAACAAGTACTGGAAATAGTACTGTTTCCACTTCTTGTTCTATTTTAAACAGTTACTTAGACAAACGTTTTATACTGAAATTGTCCAATGTTTTAGCCAAACAAAGCAACAGCTGCTTACCCTTTCACAACCTCTGATGTCACAACAGCAGAAATGCCCACATGGTTTTGTGTGTACGCGATATTGTTTGCCACATTTCTCCAACATGTTTGTATAATAAGCCACATTTTTCATCACCTTTTTTCTGGACACAAACATATATGTTTTGGTGATGTCACAATAGATTCATTGCCAAAACTGAGTGTATATTATAAATTCTTTTTTAAAAACCCGCAATAGTCACAGAACAGCCAAAATACATAGATGAATGACACTTAATATATATGCTAAATATGTATCATGTATCAAATTAGGCATATTGAATAATACAGACAAAATCTACATAAGCTTTACTTTTAAGCCTTGTAGTTGATTTGTACAAAAAGTAATTAGGAGAAATTCCTCAGATGCATACCTTTGATGGATTTTTTTTTGATGGATAGGTGCTTTTATTGTATTAAAAAGATTAAGAAAGGACTATTTGATGTTACAGAAATAGCAGATATACCTATACTATGTAAGGGCCATGGTGTTCCTTATAATGTGTGTGTGTGTGCAGTGCTCTATTAGGTTATTACCCTACCCTTCCCCAAAAAGCTCAGGGAGGCTACATGAGGTTCTCTCATTTTACCCTCACATTTCTCTAAAGATGGCAAGAATGGCAGCTGGAATATGTGAGGGTTGGTAGTATTGGGAACCTGTATACACCTTTAACCCTACCCAGTAACTTGTCTAGTTTGTTATATTTTAAGATTTATTGTAAGTTGCCACAAGAACTTTGGCTAGCAGGCAGGGTTAGGCTAAAAGACAGCAACCGGCCCAAGATCATGCAGTAAGCTTCTTAGATGATCAAAGATTTGAAACAGAGTGACATGCATCTAAATTCATCAGCTAAACCAGATGTGGGTTCTGCATTGCAACTTATCTCAATGACCAAGAGTCAAATTGTAGTCAGATATGTGGTTCTCGTACATTATGGAGACATATACAGATATGTAACAAATGAAGTCAGTCTACTGTGAAAAATTACTGCAGGTATTTCCCTTCCCGCTAATTTTCACTAAAGCTCTCTTTCTTTGCTTCAGACATATTTTAGAGCTGAGCTAATATGGTTCATCAGGCCATTTTTCATACAAGTACCTCTCTTGGAACAGATAAGTGAGTTTGGCTACATCATAACATATCTGGACCTCTTCCACAGTGCAGGTTGGATAGGCTTCACTGCAAAAGAACAAAATAGCTACATTACAACAGACCATCATAAGACAGTGGGCTGGTTCACACATAAAGGCAAACTGCAGGATTTGCTGGATATGAGCAGGAGCAAGCGGGCACCCTCCAGGGAGCTCTTCACTTCTGCTTTCATTTTACAACCTACAATTGTCAGAATCATAGGTTGTTCTCATGACATCCAAACCCAGGCACTCCGGGTTATTTTGGGGTTAAACAAACCTGAGTGCCGGGGTTTAGATGTCATGACAGCAAGCTATGATCATTATTATTCTGTTTTTATTTTATTTTACCTTGTACACCTCTCCAAAATTTTGAATGAGGAGCAGTATATAAACATTGTAAATAAATAAATAAATAATGGGTTAATTAATTAACCCATGATCTGCCATTACATGCAAACTGCATTAGTGACATTTACACAGCTTTAAAATACACCTTTAATACGTTAGATATTTCAGCCCAAAATCCTCTAAAGTAAGGATGCAGTTCAGAATGGACTTGCTGTTACCAGGCTTCTCTGTTACCATTGCCATCATTTTAATACCTTACCTGGTAGCAGTTGCAACAAGAACAGCTGCCAAGGGGTCTCTTATTATGCCCTATAATACTGCTGCTGCTGCAGCCAGGTGCCAGGAACATTTAGAAATGTAGTTTTCAAGGCTATTCACATCCCTAGTAAGGGTTCTAAGCACGAAAAACTACACTTTCCAGGGTGCCTGGGCTCCTGTTGTGGCTCTATGGCATAATGAAGGCAACCTATATTTTGATGAAAAGAGAAGGGAGCAATGGGGGAGAGAATGTCTCCAGATTATGTCAGCTGGAATGAAACGGGGTCAGACTTCAGATTGAACTCAGAATTGATTTTATAGGACATCTTTTTAATCACCTAACCTGGGCTCATACCAAAATTGAACTGGGAAAGCTAACCTCATCATTAACGTCAAAATATTAATGAATAAAATCAAATCTTAATGTATTTAATTTGAAATACTTCCTATGAACCAATTCAGTGACCATACCTAAACCAAATTGCTACTAGGCACAAGAAAATTGGGCATATCACTGTTGCAAAGGTCAAAGCACCATCACAGGTAGCACAAATCTATCCTCCACTTGCATTACAAAGCAACACCGGCATTCTACACAGAGCAGTCAGCCAAGTACTTGAAAGCTCTCCCCTGCTTGCTCTATTAGATTGCCCCTCTTACTAATTTTTCAACACATTTAACCAATTTTAAACTGCAAGGACGTTTCATTAACTGCCTAGAGAGTTTTGGCCATTCGGCGGTATAGAAATGTAAGGAATTAATCAAAATAAAAAATCCGTTTTAAAAACTTGTTTGCCACACCACCACCATCATCAAAGCAAAACAGTCTTTTGTGGTTTTTCTCCAGTGGGTGGATAGACAAGCCTCATGTTCCAGCAGATGCAGAGGGGGTTTCTCCTTATGTAGGGAGCCCAATGACTTATCCATGCTGTGCTGCCACTACACAGTGTAGGTAGAGGAGTACCTTGACATAAGATGACATATATACTTAGCTTTGCAGATCTTGTTTTAAAGTTAGTCTACAAGTAAAATTCATTTTTAAATACGCTTAGCCAAGTTTAAATTGCAAGGGCTTTTTATTCTATTCTATTTATTTTATGTTACTTTATTTTTAGAAAGCCATTTTTTAAAAAACAAAATAAAACTTACACTATGTGATTCTTTATGGTTGGTGGCTTGGAATTTTTGGGAAGGCCAGTTATAAACAATGTGCGTCGTACCTGCAAAACAAAAACACCAGTTTCTCAGAATCAATGTACTAGAGAAGCCAGAGAGGACAATTTATATTATTTAGTCCTTTTCTCTTCAAACATGCAAAATTCTCTCTCTCTCTCTCTCTCACACACACACACACACACAAACAGCCGAAGGACTACATTGAACTTAGCTTGCTTTATTTTTACCCTATTTTTCTGCCCATGAACACAAAATGCAGCTACGAGATTAAAAATAAACAGTAAAGCATAAACAATCATTTAAGACTGCAGCAGTTGAAAGCCACAGCTACTTTTTGTAATGGTCAAGCTCAGCCTTAGTTCACTGAAATCTGATTATTTAGTTAGCCTCTTAATTGTGTATCACTAATTTTTAAAAAGAGGTTTGCCTTTTTTCCCCTTACAAAAGGCTTAGGATTCAGGATGCACTAAATTTTCATCCACTAAAAAACTTCAAGATTGAAGGTGAAGGCTCTCTTTTTCTGTCCCTCACTTGCAAAGTCAGCACTCTTTGCTTTTTAAAGAAGGCCTTTTTCTTGAGGCAACTGCAGCCATTCAGGAACCATGTAGGCACTTTGATGACATTGCATCACATAGCCAAATTTGAGTCAAGGCAGGAAGCATTGCCCTCACTTTGAATAGGTTTCCTGATGGCACCAGAGATGGACATCACTAAACTAAATCACCATAAGAGCAATGTTTCCTGCCTTCACTCTGAATCGGCAACTATTTGTGTCCCATTTCACAGGATTTCTCCCACCCCTCCCCCTCTGCCAAATTAGCAAAATTGGTATGTGGATGCACAATTTGCCATGGAGTCGTTTTTCACAACCCTTCCCCTCCTAGTTTTGGGCTCAGCCCTACATACAATAGGCAGCAATACCTGCGTTCTAAAATACAGAAACTTACTAGGCTTTCTTCTTTGTGTTTGACCGATTTACTGTGATGTCTCATAAAGTTAACTGTCAGAATCAGATAAATTACAGCAAAAACTGTGTGCAGCCAGAGAAAATTATTGCTGTGGAATATAATCAGAATATTAGAAGTAAAATGACTGGAGTATAACAATTGCCTAGATTACCATTCAATTTATGAATATTCAGTGAACAGCAAGATAGGAACACAAATATAAGCCTGCACATTTTACACTTTAGAGCTTCTAAGTTTAAGCATACAGGACCCAGGTTTTATAAAAGAGTACAAGCAACTACCAATCTTAAACGTAGCTACAAAACAAATTTAGGAGAGCCTCCCATATTTGTCTGTGCCTCTGCTCAATTTTCCAAGATTCTATTCACCTCTAAGAACATGCCCAGTTCTGAAAGAACTGGGCATGTTTAGCCTGGAGAAGAGAAGATTGAGGGGAGACATGATAGCACTCTTTAAATACTTAAAAGGTTGTCACACAGAGGAGGGCCAGGATCTCTTCTCGATCCTCCCAGAGTGCAGGGCACGGAATAACGGGCTCAAGTTAAAGGAAGCCAGATTCCAGCTGGACATCAGGAAAAACTTCCTGACTGTTAGAGCAGTGCGACAATAGAATCAGTTACCTAGGGAGGTTGTGGGCTCTTCCACACTAGAGGCCTTCAAGAGGCAGCTGTACAAGCATCTGTCAGGGATGCTTTAGGGTGGATTCCTGCATTGAGCAGGGGGTTGGACTCGATGGCCTTGTAGGCCCCTTCCAACTCTGCTATTCTATGATTCTAAGTCCCCTGCACCATTGAGCAGGGTGCTCTGGCCCTTGCAGGAGCCTTTTGGGAGTTGAATGGGGCAGTGACCTTGCCTGCATGTCAATCATGAGTCAAACCATTGCCTTTGTTTTCAACCAAATTATCAATTGATATGCTAAGTTACTGAGAAGGTCAAGATTTTCAAGAACTTTGAAAATAATCCAAAGTGCCCTTGGGCTCATGGAACTTGTTTTTCCTTTGAACAACAGCCTCATAACACTTTTAACATGACCTAAACGTTCAAAAGCCTGAGACAAAGTTTTCTGGCTTATGAGAACATAGAACTCTGGAAAACAAATTAATTGTATGCAGGGCAGGATCTACACTACTGCTTTTAACGGTTTATAATAGTTATGACAACTGTTCAGGCCCAGGACACAGTACATATACAGTTTTCATACCGTTTTAAAAGTGTTATATCCTGCTTGGTGTAGATTCGCACCAGGTCTATTCCAATTCAAGACAAGGGAAAATATAGTGCTGTGTTGCCACCACAGCTTGCTCTACCACACATGCCTAACACAACATGTTTCCTTCTACTACAGGAAAACAAACTCCCCAAATAGAAAAATTATGGAATATCTATGTGAGAAATACTATACACGTAATATAAGATTAAACATTTTGATGATTACTTACCCTGTTTGCAAGTTTGCTATAGTAGTTCTCCCAAAGCTAAAGGGGTCTTTATCTGACAAATAGAACAGCACAGTATATGTAGTTTTAATTCATTCATTACAAAAAACAAAATGCTTCTGCACAAAGGAAGTGGTTTCTATTCTTATAATATTATTATTACTTTTTACTATAACAATTCTATACTTATTTGTGAACACAGCTGTCAATGTACACTACAGACAGTGCTATTCAGGGCAAGGACAAGCTCTCTACCACAGGTAAAGATCATCCAGCTGTGCAGAAAAATATTGGGATTAGGTAGAAAGGACCTACTCCCCCATCCTTGCCAAAATCCTCAAACAACCCAGCTGTAAACACAAGGGCATTTGCCTTAGGTCATTAGGAACACCCTGACAAGTATGCATGCACTACTAGATCAGTGGTCGTTGACTGGTCCAGATCCGAGACCCAATTTGGACTCCCAACCTGCAACATGGGCCCCACTTTCACAATTTTCTCCATGTCCAACATGGCAGCAACAGCTTTACCGTGACCTGTCTGGCCTAATCTTGTGACCCACTTTTGGGTCATAACCCAATAGTTGAAGACCACTGCACTAGATGCAGGCCAAGTTGAAGAGCTCATTGAATTAGGCTGAGGAACGGAGGGAGGAAAGAAGGAAGAAAAAAATGGAACAGGCAATCTTCTATCCAATATCCTCTACTTTACAATTTGCAAACATCATCATCTTTGCACATGAAATGTTGTTGCTGCCAGCTCCTCCAGCTCAAGATAAGCACCCTTTTCCCAGATATCTCCAGTTGGAAGGGAACACATCAGGTGTTCCCAAGTCCAACAGGCTAACACATCTTTTGGAACCTGGAGATGACATGGGGAGAGGGAGAGGAGAGAAGACCTCCTTCCTTTCCTCTACTGCCACTCCCCACCAGAAGATTGAAGAAAGGAGACCAAGAGATCAAGTCTCATTCACTATAGCTGCTGCTGTTTGGGGATGGGAAGGGGATTCTCCTTTCTTCCTCTGCCCACTGAATTATTATGGGTCCTCTACCTGGCGCATGTCTAGACGACTGTTTATTCTGGGATCGCCCCAGGATCATCTCTGTGCGTTCACAGGACGCACAAGGTTTCCTGGGGGCAGGGAGAGATGATCCCTCCCTTGCCCCGGGAAAACGGGCACCATTTTTGTCCCGGTTTTTCCCGTGGTCTCGGAATGATCCCGAGACCGCAGGATATATGGGCACCCATCCCAGTTTTGTTCCGGCTTCTCACGAGTAACTGCGAGGAGCCAGGCATCGGGGGGGGGGGGGGGGCCGGGGAGCGGGAGGGGGGGGGGGTTATATAAAAAAAGGAACATATGTTTTTCGTAGTCGTGCTCCTGCACTCAGTTCTGATATTTTAAAAAATGGCGGGCACAACATCCTCATCCTCTTCCTCTTCCTCCCGGGACGTCGCGCGCGCATGTAGACTGAAGGGGAGGATCTCGCAATCATCATATTGCGAGATCATCCCCCTCTACCCCCCCTTGTCTAGCCATGGCCTTGGACATTACATTACAGTAATATTCTGTAAACATTCCAATTTCGGTGATGCTGTCATCTCATTAACAGCAAATAGAAATGCTGAGAACAACAGACTTTAGGTTCCTTTTAAAAAAAGAAACACCTTTGGATATGAAATGCTGATAAAAAGACAGCCTTCTTAGTTTTACTGATTTCTTACCTATGACCTTCAGCATCTCAAGCATTGCATGAAAAGAGAGACATAAGTTTTGAGTATACCACATTCAGTTCCATTGAATGTATTGTGAATTAAAAGAAGGCTTGTATTTGTAATTTTAATAACCCCTTAACTTTCCACTGATCAACAGGTTGCTGTGAATTCAAAGGTACGAAAGAAGCCTTAGATTATTAGACTCACGTTGTATCATCCCTGGATAAAGGAGTATTTAGCTCAGTTCTTAGCTATTATCTTTGGTATGCAGAGACTGATGGAATTTATATACTTTTAATATCCAACATAGTGCGCACAAAGCCTAAGATCATTCTTCTAAGCCAGGGTTGCTGGGTCTAGAAAACTACCCTAAATTAAGTACCTCAGCTAATAGTAATTTAGATATGTTAACCACTTAGAGATATTTTTAAAATATGGTAAGCTATGTATAAATCTATTCAATAAATAATAAATCATGTGATTCTAACATACATAGCAGAGAAGCTCATTCTAGTTATTGAATACCAATACACATGTGTGCCTGGCCCCACGCGACATGGTACAGTAATAAATCATCATCAATACAGGTGTGCTACTTGAGAAGAATTAACCTATTATCTAAGCCACTATTTTCAACAGAAGCTTTACAACATGCCCAAACTCTTTCAGGAGAACAGAACAAAGAGACTGAAATTTCTCTCACCTGCCAAAATAAACTACAGAATAGAGTATTTTGATCAGTAGAGCCATAATTCTTGTTTGAGAAGCTCTCCTGAGTCCAATAGGAGTCAGGGATCCTTGAGCCTCAAGGGGTTCAGGGTGACACACAGGTCACTCTCTATCAAGAGTAGACAATCTTTTTTTTAGCGTTTCCTCAGAGGTAATTTGTCAGGGGCTGCAAGTCCACGATGGGCAGGCTGGAACTAAAGACAGGCTAGAGCCAAAAGAGGGTGTGCCATCCTTTTCCTCTTTCTGCCACCCTCTTTTTCTCTCTTCCTCTTCTTTTCCATGTAACAGGCTTCCAGGGTAGAGGCAGGTCTCTGCTGTTAGAGGTCTGAACCAATTCCAGAGAGTTTTGATATTAATAATAATAATAATAATAATAATAATAATAAATTTATTTCTTACCCGCCTCTCCCTTTAGATCGAGGCAGAGAACAACATTATTAGGTTAAGGACCCCATAAAATTAGGCTGAGAGTTGCAGGTGGCCCCATAGCCATAGGTTATCCACTCCTGCTCCAAGTCATAAAGTTTCTTACCAAGTAGGTTGCCTGATAAATTTAAAGGAAGTATGACGCACAAAGACAACATGCTGATAATAATCAAGAGGCAGATGAGATGGCGCTGAAAGGCGAGATAGATAATGGCATCATTTCCACATCTTTCATGAATCTCTTCATCACTGCACCACAAATAAACAAAAAAGTCAGTCACCAAACTTTATAAGACAGAAACTGCTTAAGGGGTAGGCAAACGAAATGTTCTGTTTCACATTTGCAGACTGAAAATATTTGGTGCTCTTCGTTATGGTGGTATCATAAAAGCTCATATAGACATACTGTAGAATAACAGCCAATCCTGCAACAGCTGCATTGGATACCAAACCGCTTCTGGGCACAATTCAAAGTGTTGATGATTACCTTTAAAACTGTTAATGTCTCAGGCCTAGGTTACCTTAGGGAATCCCTCTTTCCAGATCATCCTTCCTGGTCCCTAAGATCTGAAGGAGGGGGGCCCTTCTCTGCATCTCATCTAGGGTGGAAGCACATTTGAACGGAGCAAGAAAGAAGGTCTTCTCAGTGGTGGCACTCAGATTACATAACACTGCAACATGAAGTGCACCTCCCTCTGTTGTTTGCACATTATTAAAGACTGTTATATTTCAGCAGGCGTTTGTTGCATGCAATAGATAATGCTTTTATGTTTTGGTTTTAATTGGTGACCCTGACTCCTTGACTGATTTTCTATATTGTAGCTTTTGATGACATCTTAAAAATGTATGGTGCTTCTGAATCAGAAGGACAGAATAAATATTTGAAAATTAAACAACAACAACAAGAGGCACAGTTGTCAAGTCACTAAACAGCATAGAATAATTTCAATATACTGATCAGAATTATAATTCCTCTTGTTCTGGAAGAGGTATACAAGTAAGTCTCTAGAAACGTGGCATTTCTGTGAGAGAACATTAAACCTAATTCTCAACCATTGTACAGCAGCTTCTGCTGCAGAATACGGAGCGTACAAAACCTTTTTATTCTTACCCAAACCTGTATGGTTTCTAACATTAACAAGAATGCTCCTAATTATTATAATTAGAAAAAATAGTAAGATAAATGCAGAGGTGGGGAACAGAAAAAGCTGAATCCTAATACCTCTTTTGAAAACATCTTAAGAACCCCCATTTAGAACCATGCTTTTCTCGGCAAGTTCTTATAATGAGCCATGGCCAAGATCTAAACAAGCAGATAATAATCCTTCCCTAGTGAGTTTTTATTTGGGGGCTAGTCTCATCACAGCAACTCTATTCAGCTATTAGATGGCAAGAGTTCAAAAGACTCTGCAGGCTGCCCTTGCATAATAGTGGATTAGATTTAAAGCACATAAATAATAGAATAAGACTCTAAACCAGTCTTGCCCAACCAGATGCCCTCCAACTGTGTTGGACTACAGCTCCCATCATCCCCAGGCTTGGGTGGAGGTGGTGAATAGTCCAACCCATCTGCAGGGCACCATGTTGAGGAAGACTGCTCTAAATACTCATTCAGAACTTTTTACAAAGCTGTGTGGTTTGAGCCAATGAACTGTCAACTTCTCCTCTAATCATATTTCTATATCCCTAATTATATTTTATTCATTAATTTTATAAGATTTATATCCTGCCTTATAATTAACAAGCTTCAAGGCAGGTTACAAAAATCCAATTAGCACAATAAAACATAGAACATCAAAATGTACAAGATTCCATTTTCATAATTCCTAACAAAACCATACTAAGCGAAGCATAGGTTAGACATTAAATCATTGCTTCTCTGCATACTTACTGCATTCGAAAGATAGATGCCATCCAAGAACAAAAACCCTAAAAATAAACAGAAATATTTTGTAAATGTTCAGTGGGATCCAGAGAATCATTAGCAGAATTCTCATCTCCTTCTTCCTGCTGCAGCTCATATGCCCCCTGAAGAGCTTCTCCTGAGGGTTGGGGGATGGTCCTGAATGGCCTGGGATGCCAGATAGAGGGCTGGAAGGATGGTCAGAAATCAGAGACCACCCTTTCCAAGAACAGAGATACCTTCTGTTCCTGAAAGAGTTCACCTATTCACCTCTCCCCCTTAATCTAATACTTTTAAATATATTGGTAATTTGTTCTCCCATAAATGACCACTTTGGGCTGGACCTAAAAACTTCTAATAATGTCATGACACCATGTTTAAGACAGCTACAGAGAGTACCTAAAATGCAAAGTTCTACAGCTAGGAAAAAGAAACCAAATAAACAGTTACAAGATGGGGGATACTTGGCTCAGCAAAACTACAAGCGAGAAGGATCTTGGAATTGTTGTAGATCACAAGCTGAATATGAGCCAACAGTGTGATGTGGCTGCAAAAAAAGCAAATGCTATTTTGGGCTGCATTAATAGAAGTATAGCTTCCAAACTGCACAAGGTACTGGCTCCCCTCTATTCAGCACTGGTTAGGCCTCATCTTGAATATTGCATCCAGTTCTGGGCACCACACTTCAAGAAGGACGCAGACAAGCTGGAGCGTGTTCAGAGGAGGGCAACCAGGATGATCAGGGGTCTGGAAACAAAGCCCTGTGAGGAGAGACTGAAAGAACTGGGCATGTTTAGCCTGGAGAAGAGAAGATTGTGGAGAGACATGATAGCACTCTTCAAATACTTAAAAGGTTGTCACACAGAGGAGGGCCAGGATCTCTTCTTGATCCTCCCGGAGTTCAGGACACGGAATAATGGGCTCAAGTTACAGGAAACCCGATTCTGGCTGGACATTAGGAAAAACTTCCTGACTGTTAGAGCAGTACTACAATGGAACCAGTTACCTAGGGAGGTGGTGGGCTCTCCCCCACTAGAAGCATTCAAGAGGCAGCTGGACAACCATCTGTCAGGTATGCTTTAAGGTGGATTAAGCAGGGGGTTGGAGTCGATGGCCTTATAGGCCCCTTCCAGCTCTACTATTCTATGATTCTATGAATTTGAACTGTCTAAAAAGAGAGATCAGGTAAACATGAAAGCTTTAGAAATATTAGATGAGATTATTTGAGATTTCTGTTTATTTTTGGCAGGGAGATGCCAAGAGGGGGTTGGCAGTTCATTTCAAATCTTGCAGTCTTTAGGTGAGCTGGCTGAACTTGACCCAGGCAGTGAGTAAGCTTTGTGATCTGGTGGGGACAAGGATTTCTAAAGCTTTCATGTTTACCTGATCATTCCAGTGAACAGCCATGGGATTTTCATAGACTCATCAATCTACCCAGGACACATAGGTTACTCCCCTTAGAAAATGCCAAACTGGGAGCCCCGTGGATTGTCAAATTTCCTGAATTAAGGATCTTCAGTGAAGTGGTAGGAGAAAGGTCATGGAGAGATAGGGACTGCCCTACTAGTGACATCACTTTAGTCAAAACAAGTGGATAAATAGGCCACAGTGCTATCCCTCAATTGCAAATATATTATTCTGATCAATCTCACATTTCAGTAAACTGAGAAGAGGGAAATGCACTTCCTTAAGGAAAACAACGGGTAGGCAAGACTACCATTCTCCAAACAACACAGTTCAGCACAACTACATGTGCAATTAAAGCAAGACAACATGGAACCATCATTAGAAAGTGACTCTTGATATAAATAATCAGTAGTTATTTAATAGGTCGTTGAAGAGGTCTACTTTTCTGCATAATTCCTTATGCCTCATTGATGTTATTTTAGAGTAGAGAATCCTTTACTTAATACTTAAGTTTTTGTATATGCAGGAAATATTATGCAAGTGCATACTATGCATAATACATTTCTTTAGAATACTATTTCTCTCGTTTTGTATCAAGGTTCAAAGAAAAAGCACTCAAATATGCCCAATCAATCTTAAAAGTACTAGAAGACAGAACCCATAAAAGCAAGGGATTATGTATGAGGACACGTCTGAGAATAGGCTTCAGACACTGGTACTATTTTACATACAGAGACTAAAATGTGATACATTTAACCCAAAATGCTACTGACCTCATGAGCAGCCAAGTCTTCAGGATCACATCTGGCTTCACTAGAAGATAGAAAGGAAAGCCTCAGGATTAAAATCATATAATGGCAATAATTACTAAAAGCTTTCAAAGGCTCATTTAGGATGCCTTTAGAAAGTGAAGGTAGCTTTTACAAAACCTGGGGGGTGGGGAATGATTTTCCATAAAGCAGAACAAGTAGGTGACTAATTAAAGCTTATTTTAGGAAAGAAAAGGAAGCAGCTAGTTAGGAAACACACACACTATAGTATTAGCAAAGCATTAATGAAACTGTGGCTCAGTTCAGACATGTTTCTCAATGGTGGTTTTAGAACTCCATGGTGGAGTTTTTACACCACCGTTAAGAAATCTGTTGTCTGCCGGGAAAATGCCACACATCGGTAGAGTTTTTTTTTTTTTTAGAAAACACTCCAAGCAGAATATCTACGTTGTGCAGAGGACAGTTCCTGCACAACCAATGTGTTGTATGTTGTGTGGTGGACTCCATGGAGTTTTCCATTGAGTTGACTTTCTGACTGGCTGCAGAGTTTCCTGGCAAGAGTGGCAAAAGGAGCACGTGCTGCTCTAGGAGAGCCACCAGGATTGTTTTTTTGCCACAATGGCTGGTGGGATACGACTGGGAGGACCAGGGGAGAAGAGATGGCAGAGGAACTGTCAATCAAATGTTGTGATGGATTTTATTCAACTCCACGGTAGCCCACAGTTGCACAACGGTGGAGTTAGAACATGTTGTGTGAGGAGTACCCCCTAGGAACTCAAGCTTTGAGTTGAGTTTTTTCACACTGCGTCGACTAATGTGTTGTCTGAACTGAGCCTGTAAATAAGATAGGAGTGAGGTTCTGAAAGGAAATTATTCACTCTCATATTAATACCCAAGCTCCTCTTCAACTTGGCTTCTAAGAGATCAAAGCAGGTTTTTCTTCTAGATCCTATAATTTTATAGCCCATTCCATGATTACAAGGATTCAAGTCCTCACTTCAAAACATTACTGGGGCTCTCAGTCACCATTAAATGATGGTATAAGCATTGTCCTTCCAAATACCATCATAACTATATTTAAAAGACATTTACCATCTAGAAAAAGAAGTGACCTTTATTACCTAGAAAGGTGTCCTGCCAAGTTTTTCCAAACTTACTTAGAGGATTTCTATCTATCCCAATTTAGCAAAACCAGATATATAGAGCAGTTTAATAGACATAAAATAGATTTTATTTATTTACTGAATAAACTTCAGTTATTTAATGATATGAAGCATGACATGCCCACCCACTATAACAGGAGTGGGCAACTGTGAGAGGTCCAGGAGCCATTTTCACCCCAAATGGGCCATGGGGCACCCCCTCCCAAAGTTCTTCAAAGGAGGAGAAGTGCTGATTTGCTGCTGAAATCTGGTGGCAAAACACTTCGTAGCAAACCACATTCTGCCCACACCTGCTTTAGAGAAAGCCAGCACGCAGCAAGCAATTGATGCCTAAAACTCCAGACCTCTAATGGCTAGCATTTCCTGTGTGCTTTTTTCTTTGCCTGTTGCATTTCAACTCCTCGACATCTTTCAGGCCAAAACTAGTTGTGATGCTAAATGCAAAATTAGGAATCAGTTTTCTTCTAAAAATTATTATCAGGCATCGCCCCCCCCCCCCCATTTTTATATGGCTCACAATGTGTAGGAAGATTTAACCTTTTCCTCTCTTGCTGCAGTCCCTATTAAAATGCCCCCCTTGCACATGAAATTGATTTTATTTGTATAATTGCTGATGTGATTCCCAGTGACACAATTCCTAATGAAACATTTAGAGATACATCTAGTTTGACTTCCAGTTTCTTCCATTTGTGTTCCACTTATAGGTGATTTTTGTCTGTGCCAGCGTCCAATCATATCAATGTGTTGCACAGTGAGACAGCATGATACTGTCACCTCTGCAACCACCTATGTTCTGTGGGGCTCATTAGAATTTTGGATATCAACATTTGACATTCATGTTTACCTCTCCTTTTCTGATACTAGTGCAATGCGACCATAATCCCAGAATCTTCTTCTAATAATGGAAAATATCACCATTAAGATCTAGGAAATAATAAAAATAACATTATGTTTCATTGTAATATCATATTGTTAAGTTTTACCATTTCATGTTAAACTGGTTTCAGATTTGGCAGTTCCAAATGAGAGATTAAGGACAAGATATATACTTGGAATAAAGTAGTCTAGACTTTTGGTGTTGGATATAAGTTTTCATTGGTAAAAGGGTGAAAATCCTTAATGGTACTATTATTATCCCCAAGAAAAACTTCAGACAAACAGATGTAGATTCTGCCAAGGTGCTCTGAAATTTAATTTGACATACACCATAGCTGATGCTCCCTACTGCAAGAGAATTAAAAAGGAACATTTGGTATCAGTTTTGCAGATCCTTTTATCCAAAGATTACTACACACATACTTTGTATTCCCTCACATATATCATTCCTTGGTCAGGTCATACTAGACTGTAGGGAAGAAGTGGATTGTTGTTGGATCCCTTATCCACAAAAGCTGTATATATTTCAGCAGAATGAATTCACCCTTCTTCAGATCCCCATCTGAAAACTAGGGGATTCTGGAAGAGAGAGAAATCTGATAACAATTAGAATGTTCATGAAATGAACATACCAAAAAGCAACATACATCGAGCAGCAAGACAACAGGGATTCCACCAAACGTTAAGCCTTGAAGCACAGTACTTTTTCGAGCACTGTAGCAGTAGGTCCCATTTGGACGGTCAATATCTGTAGTTCTATTCAAGAAATAAACCAGACGCGAATGTCCAATATCCAGGGATAGGAGTGAAATCATGTTGTCTCACTTAGAAAAGGAAATATAATAGAGCAGTTAAAGCAGGAAGGAAAACTTTTTATGCAGCTGGAATAACCCAAGAAAAAAAATTAAAAATATTATTTACTTTATTTACAACATTTACTCTATATGTAAACAGATAAACAGATTCTGGAGCAGAGAACAAAAACTTTACAATAATCATTTCCCATTATTTAACAGTTTTTGCAACAGTTCAATGAAGCAGACTATAAAAGTGTGTTGCTAAAATTATACTTTGATGCAAGAGACCTACTATTTGTTATAAACCATCCAGGTCCAAATCCTGGATTAATCGAGATTAATCTGAAGTTAAATCTGGAAGACGTCTACAGTAGGAAAGACACAGAGTTGGAAAGGGCCATTGAGTCCAACCTCCTGCTCAATGCAGAATTCCAGTTTAAGGCATTCCTGACAGATGGCTGCCCAGTCTTTGCTTGAATACCTCCATTGACAGAGAGCCCACCACCTCCTTATGCAATTGATCCATTGTCTGACTGCTCTGACCATTAGGAAGTTTTTCTTGATGTTCAACTGAAATCTGTTTTCTTGTAACTTAAGTCTATTATTTCATATCCTACAATCTTGGTTGAAAGAAAACAGGATGTAGCCCTCTTTCGTGTGACAAACTTTTAGGAACTTTAAAAGTACTATCATATCCCCCCTCAGACTTCTCTTCTCAAGGTTAAATACCTAGTTCCTTCAATCTTCCCTTGTAGGACTTAGTTTCTAGTTCCCAGACTATCTTTGTTGCCCTTCTCTGAATTTGTTTCAATTTATCAGAACCTTTCTTAAAGTATGATGTCCAGAACTGGACACAGCAGTCGAGGTGAGATCTGACCAGTGTAGAGTGGAACTATTACTTCTGGTGATTTTGAAACGTAACTTCTACTGATGCAACCTAAAAGTGCATTTGCCTTTTTTTTTGCAACCACATCACACTGCTGACTCATATTCATCTTGCAATCAACAACTCCCAAGATACTTTTCACAAATACGATTGCAAAGCCAGATATTTCTCATTTTATATCTGAGCTTTTGATTTCTTCTTCCTAAATGAACACTTGTCTTTGGAAACTTTGTACTCGTCTGTTAATTGCATTCTGTTATTTTGTTACAGAAGCCTTCTAACCTATCAAGATTATTTTGAATGTTGTTTCTGTCTTCTAAAGAATTAGCTATGGCATCCAATTTTGTGTCATTTGCAAATTTGAGAAGGATTTCCTACACCTCTTCCTCCAATTACTAACAAAAATGTTGAAGACTGCAGGGTCCAGGACCAAGCCTTGAGGCAGCCCACTCAATATCTCCCTCCAGTTTGATGAAGAACTGTTGATGAGCACTCTTTTGAGTATGGTTCTGTGGATCCACCAAGTAGTAATGTCATCCAATCCCCACTTAACTAGCATGGTAATCATGTTACCATGAGGTACTTTGTCAAATGCCTTGCTGAAATCAACATATATTATGTCCACAGAATTTCCATGATCTACTAATCAAAACATGAAATAAGTTTAGTCAGGCAGGACTTGTTCTTGACAAATCCATGTTGGTTTCTAGTGATCACTGCATTAGTGTCAAGATGCCTACAGATCAAGTGCTTTATCATCAGCTGTACAAACTTCCCAGGTATTGACGTCAGACTGACTTGTCTATAATTCCCCAAAACTTCCTTTTTGCCCTTTTTGAAGATTAGTACAGACCTTTTTAAAGTTAAGGGTTTGATATTTTAAAGACACCTAGCACTTAGCATGCAACAAGGTTAGTTAAACATGCCAATGATTTTGCATCATAACTCAACCCTTTGAGTAATATTAAACCTTTTGGGCAAGTACAGCCACTACAGTGCTATGCCCTGTAACCTGACTGCCAGAAGTGGGTGGGTCTTGTCTCTAGTTTACTGAACTGAAAAGCAGAGAGCAGTATAGTGCTGAAGATGTAGGAAAGAGCATAGGCCAGACTCACTGACCTATTCGCACATAAAGACAACCCATGGGTTGTTCAATCCACAAATTGTTAAGTATGAGTGGAAGCAAGAGAGCGTGCCATCTTTGGCAAGCTCCTCACTTCCACTTTGGGGATGAACTTAAAACAGTAGGGGGCATCTGCAGAGCAGAGCCAACACAGGCTTCACTCCCATTCAAAAGTGTTTCTGCCCCCCAGGAAACATTGGGGAGTAATAGAGGAGGAGGTGGTGGTGGTGGCAGGAGTGGGAGGAAGAGTGAGTGGTGGAGGCAGTGGTGAGCAGGCAAGCAGGCAAAATAGTGAAGGTGGAGCCTTGCAGTGGTGGTGGGCGGACAGAACACAGAAAGAGGCGGCTGTAACCTGCAGGTGAGAAGGAGGCAGTGGGGATGGCCAGTGGGTCAGGATGGAGCAGGTGGCAAGGGGGTCTATTGGCAGTCCCATGCCTGAGAGGGCCCTGGCATGCAGCCAGCCAGCCTTGCACCCTTGTACAGATGAATCACTTAAAGATGAATGCAAACAGCAGCTTATTATTAAGTTCTGATAGAAAGTGACTGGTTCACTTAAAAATCTGAAAATTATATTTCTTAAAATGAAACTTTAAGTGTTGTTACTTGAAGTAGTTTTAACAGTTATAATCTGGACTCAGCACGTACCTCCAGTTGTTCCTCTGTCTATAGTAGTGACTTCAAATGGTACGTACTCATGAAAATATGTCACCAAAATAAGACATTCATGCACTGTGCTCTTACAGGATTCAATGCGGTTAGGCTGGATTCCTGGACAGTAGCAATTTCATGGTAATATCTGCAGGCAAATTAATGGGCAATCTGTTTAGATGAAACTTTATCATGCCATGGAACCATGCCAAGATGCAAAACGTTTCACTATAGTCACCCTTTTAATCAAAAAAAAATTTCAAGGAATTGAACCAGAAGGCCACAATACATTAAGCAGGGCTTTTTTTAGTCATCACATTATAGTTCCACAAGTGAGTAAATACAGAACATCCATCCATTTCTGAAATTCTGATTTGCCTTGAAAACCAAGTTCAGGGAATTCTAAGTCCTGCAGAGGGCAGAGGGGAGCCAGATGCATCACTAGTTGCAGATAATTGCTGAGATGATGTGTAAAATTATAGATCTTACCCAATCTTTCCTCAAAGAAAGGCAGAATAAGGAACTTAATAAGCTTACAGCTGACTCCTCACAGGACTACAACTTTCTTAATGTTTGTACCCGTCCTAAGAGAGGCTCAGAAGTTAAAGATCCTAGCACAAAATATGTCCCAATATATATACTATGTAGAACTGCAAATGTGGGGTACTATTACTTTATTTATTTATTTATTTATTTATTTATTACATTTTTATACCACCCAAAAGCCAAAGCTCTCTGGGCGGTTCACAAAAATTAAAACCATAATAAAACAACCAATAATTACCCTAAATTATAGTAGAAAATATTAAGTAGAACAGCAAGGGGGGGCTTCCCAACCATAAATATTAGTAGAAATTAAGGGCCTAAAAATGCCTCTCAATCCCTCCCTCCAAATTTTAAGGTTGGCACCTCGTCCCTGCAGCCAGGAAAGTTACTGAATTTCTACCACTTCGTACAGCTGTTCATACAGCTGTTAAACAACTAGAGCCTCTCGTCGCGGCCAGAGGGGTTGGAGAGGGGCCGCCCTAAAACGAGCTGTGACACAAACGTTGGTTTTAAGTAAAAATGGACACGGCAACAGGAAGTAAAAGAGATTTTTTAAAAAAAAATCAAATGCTTCAGAGATTCAAATCCACCTTGCTGCGTCCTGACCAGAAAACGCACCTCAACTTCAGTACAAAAAGAGAGAGAAAATGGAAGTCGCACAGAGAGGAGGAAGAGGACTTGCCTGAAGTCACAGAGCTTGTGGGTTGCAGAAAGAGGCTTCAGGGGGGGCTTCAAGGCCCCAGCGCAGCCCAGGCTCTCCTGCCTCCGTCCCCTTCCACTCACTACAAGACAGCAGGAAGCCGCGGGGAACAGTCAGGGCGAGAGGCAGCGCGGAGGAGGAGGAGTTGCTCTGCTTATCAGCTCTGAAGCAGGCTTGGAAGGAGACTCCAGCCTCCCAGATCCTAGTCGTGTGGCTGGTTTCTCTCACTTTTACTTCCCACTTTCCGAGGGGGGGGGAAACTCCGCGCGGCTTCTCTGGGGCAGAGTGAGTGAGTGACAGCGCAGGACGAGGACTTTTCTCGCGCTCCCACCCAGCCAAAACAGGCCCAGCCTCGGTTACCTGAGCCGGCGGCTACTAGCTCTGTGCTGACCTTACTCCAGGTAACGGAAAGGGACCGAGAAGCGTCCTGTGACCGCCCCACCCGCCCTAGAAAGTGGAAGCAACACCAGGTGGTTCCTAAAGCTGCGCATGCGCCGGTGTTATATGGGCCCGGTCGACAGTAAAATCACCTCCTCAGGGTACTTTTATTAGTTCTTCCCGGCGGCTGGAGTTTGTGCGCCTGAGGCAGGCCTGTGCCTCAGTACCCCTGAGGTCTACATGTCTCTCTACACACGTTTGTAAGACGAGAACAATTTTGTTACGTTTTTTAAATTCCTTATCAAAGCATGGAAGGAAACAGGCCACTGCTTCGATGACACTTGGTGGACTGAGCATGCTCTATAACAGGTCAGAAGGAAGAGAAACAGGTTCTCAGGATGCAAAATGTTTGTTTTCAGGAAGCCCGACGCGTTTCAGCCGGTCCTTTATTCTAACGCCTAGCAAAAAGGTTGACTCGTAATCTATGGCGACTATTACTACAGGAGACAGTCTATCTGCTAGATGAAATTCTGCAGACACTTCCTTCTAATAACCCCCTGAGGAAGGCCTTAGAATAAAGGACAGGCTGAAATGTGTTGGGCTTGCTGAAAATAAACATTTTCATAGAACAGTAGAATTGGAAAGGGCCTGTGTAAGGCCATCGAGTCAAGCCCCCTGATCAATGCAGAAATTCGCATTAAAGCATACCTGACAGATGACTGTCCAGCTGCATCTTGCCTCCTGAGAATGTGTTTCTCTTCCTTCAGACCTGCTTTGGATGCTCCCCATTTTATTTATTTATTTATTTATTTGCATGCTTTATAACAGCCTTCCCCAGCCTGGTGTCCTCCAGACATGTTGAATTATAACTCCACAGCTACCTATGTTGTTTGGGGGGCTATAGGGGGTGCAGTCCAACATATCTGGAGGGCACCAGATTAGGGAAGGCTGCTCTGTAAGCCTAACTTTCAAATATAAATGCCTCTCCTGTACAAAGATGCCAATTTCAAAGTCTGGCTTCAGTTCTAAAGTGAGAAGCTTGGGAATATGGCTGGTTCGGTCACATTCCTTTTTATAAACCCCAAGTGCAATACACTCTGGTTGTGCTACATAGTGTTGAGGGAAAGTCAATCTGCACATGCTCAAAGGCACTCTTGCTACTTTACATGTTCTAGGGGTCTGAGCATGAGCTTGGGTTCAAACTAAGCTTAGTCAGTGGGGCCTAGTGTGATAGGTATATGGCGTGAGAGTCTTCCGATTCAAATTAAAAGTTAGAATTCATATGAGATGAGTAGATTGCAGATAGAGTTTATTTAAATATTTAAAGGGTCTTACTGAGCCTTAAAGTCTAACAGATTTATTGGGGCATAGCTTTCATGAACAAGAGTCTCCTTCATCAGATGCATGATTTAGTGCTATCCTCAATTGGCAGGTTAGATTTTTCTGTAATATATTACTTGAGAGAAATGTTAACATGCAAGAGTGCTCTGTCTTTGCTTTTCAGGCTGTGCTTCCACACCTTCCCAGTACCCCACTACCCATGAAGGTACCCACCTGTTTTTCTGACATGGTAGGCAGAGATTTAGCATGTGATGCTTTCTTCTTCATTGCACTTCCATATTGGTGTTTGAACATTTATGGTCTGCAGTCTGGTTTTGTGGCTTGGTTCAGGTGATGGCTAGAAAGTTCCTCAAATTCCTTTTATTTCCCTCTCCCTATTGGCATTTGACATATCACCTTGTCCAGTTTATGCAGAAGATGAACTTTGTCTTTTGTCCGTTTTATGAGTCTAAAATGGTACTATTCTTAATCCCCAGTGTAATGAAATATTTTTCTTCCTTAGTATTCCATATGAATGCCAGGTCTTTTGATTAGAATTATCCCATTTGCAGATATATCTCTTGGGCAAATTTCAATTCCTTATAGTTAAGAGTCCTAGACTGCTGGGCACAGGAAGAAAAGGCAGTTTTTAGCTCTCATTGTAACATATAGTAGAAAGGGGAATTGCACTGAAAGTTAAGAGAATGTGTTGTGGACGAGAAAGATCTTGGTTCAAAACATGCTTTAGCCATGAACAGTGCAATCCTATGCATGTCTACTCAGCAGTTTAGTGGAGTTTATTTCCAAGTAAGTGGAAAGAGGATTGCAGGGAAAAAATTCTAGGTTGCCTCAGGAAAACCACTATCTCAGCTTCAGTCTCCTCATTTATAATATGGGAATAATAATACTGCCTTAATTATTAATACTGCCTGATACTGCGTTATAGAGTTGTTGTAAGGATTGTAATATATGTGAATCACTTTGAACCTGTGTAAATGCTACTTATAGTTAAAAAATAAAAAGTGTTGTTTCATCTTATTACTTGAAGGAGTGCTTCTTCACATACCAGCCTGCCCATACATTAATGCAGGGGTGCACATTTTTGGAGGGATGGTGGTCCTCATTGACTAAGGCCACACACCTCTGGACTGCTGTCAGCAGAAAGTGACCATATGTACCCACAGGTACATTAAGCAGGAGATGTAATACCTGTACTTTTTTCACCCGGAGATCCAGTCCTGGATTTTGCAGGTAATTTGTTCACTGGAATTTAATAACTTGTTATCCAGGATCAAGTGTTGCTGTTTCCTGAAACAGAAAGAATTACAATTCTGATTATTGTAATCATAGCTTTTGAGCATTGTTTTCATAAGGTCAATAGTATTACATATCCTTTCACGCTTTGATTATTTGTGCAGGTTGATTACATGTGACACTTCAAGGTCAGTTTCTGAAGTCTGGTGTTAAGCCTATACTTAGGTTACATGGCTCACAAGTAAAAAGGCTTGTAAGGGCACAATCCTATTGTGTCGATCCTTGTGGTCATCCTATGCAGAGCGGCATCTTCCCGCCCTGCATTTCGCACTAGATGGGCTTTTTGCCTATCTAGTTGGAGCACTTTGGAGGAGGGGGGAGGAGGAGGTTGGAGAGTCCTCAGGATCGCTTATATCCTGGCTTCTAGTCTCTTTACCTCCCCACCCACCAGAACTCCCCCTTCTCCAAGGTTGAGTCACTGACCTTAGAGTGCAGCCAGCATAGTTCTTTTCATGCTGGCTGTGAGGGGGCGGGGCTACGATTCCCCACTCTGAGGTCAGAGCGCTATCTCTGACCTTGGAGCCCTCAATCACTGCCTAGGGGGCATAGGATTGCTCTGCTTTTTTTCTCTTCTATCACTTTTGGTTGCTGTTTTTTTTTTTTTTTTTGCAGTGATGCATAAGTGGTAGAACTTCTGAAGAATTGTCTGTTTTATTTCTGCCTTTTGGTCTTCTCTTGTGTATTTCAGCTGAATTTAAGCACACACACAAAAAAGGGAGTTGTGTGCTTGAGCACAGAAGCTGCAGGATGTTCACATTACACCATAATCCCGAATGCCAGTTTAGTGTTACCCTGGACGTCCCCACAACACAACGTTATTGATAATTTCAAGTAGTGATGGGAGGAAGCATGTCAGGAAAAGTTTCATAAGGGCTCCCCAAACTTCACTACAGGAATTCTGTCTTGAGCCAAGCTGGCAAAAGCCCTGAACGGAAGCACTCCTAGCGGCTAGGGATACACTGCAATGTTTTGTTGTGAAACTCCACTTGTACAATTCTGATTTTAATAGCCCAGAAACTAGTTTTGTTAAGAGGTAATGTATTGTACACCTCCTTTGTGCTTTAGAATAGGCAGCATCAAGCCCCATTAATTAGTTTGATAAGATATAGATAAGTTCCTATTTTTTCAAAAGAAAAGGTTTTTAATAGGCCAGAATTAACTTGAACCAAAATGAACCCCAATGTAACTCCACAGTACACCCTGCATAAAATACCTATTGGATTCAGCTCACATCTCAGGTATATTCTTAATGAAACTGTCTGTATTTCAGTTTAATATGATAAATAATCCCAGAATTATAAGCACTGAAAGCACAAAATGAAAGAGTGCCCAAAAATCTTACTCATAAATGCCTTCTCTCCACCCACCCTCCACTATTCTTATCACTCTCTGTAAACTTTTGTTTTATCTTCTTTCAATGGCTCATTCCCATGTTCTTGTTTATCTCCCCCTTCTCTTTCAAATTGCTTTCTTCTTTTTATTTTATAGATGGTTGCTGCTGATTCTTTCACTTCAACCAATTCTGCATTTTTAGAACTGTTCTTTTTCTATGGTGTTCACACACCTTGACTTTCCCCCTCCCCTAGTTTCATCACAAGTGTGCATTCTCCTAGCTCATGGGTAACATATTAGTTGAGTCATATCTGTTTTTAAGCATCAGTTAGGTCTTTTCAGAAGTAAACAGAAGAAGAAATCTTATATCTTGCAACTAAGCAGAACTGCATGACTGGCAATTTGTAACTTAATAAAGGAATTAGACTTTTGTCTAAATAACAAAAAATCTGTACATGGTCCACTCTGATGCATTCACAGTGCTAAGCCAATTGTTTATTAAAAACTGGAAAGGGAAATTGTCATTACTCACCAAAAAAAAGTTGCAGCCAGGTTTTGTTTTAAAAAATCCTGGCATCTTGGGATGAGTTTCTCTGTATGTGTACAGAGTTTCTGTCCCACAATGGATTTTTTTAAAAGATAAGACCCAGAGGAAAAGCCCCCTTGAACATGTGCAGTCTACTGAGATGAGGGTGCTGCAGTGTCTAATATTCCATGCTTTGTCTTTATTCTGCCTTCATAAGGTAATAGGAAAGGTTCATGCTTTTGACTAGCTGGATTACACACACACACACACACACACACACACACTTTCACCAAATGCATTATAAATTTGCATTTATACATATAAATTAACAAATGCAAATGTCACGCAAACCTGTATCCTCATTTGTCCCCTTTTACCGGTGTTGCATTTCCCGTGTTTTTTGTTAACCTGTAAATGGCCACCCTAAGCCTCAAACGATTAGAAACATCTATCTAGTGAAACTTCCTGTCAGTATCAGTGTGCTCTCTGGGGTGTACATTTATTTCTGTTTCATTGCATAGATTAATTTACAATACTTTGAGCAACTCAGGTTGAGTCACTTTTGTCACACAATGATTTTAAAATCTAAAAAGATATTGCTAATAATACATGAAGGTTAACTTATGTACTAATTCTACCACATCTTTGTTGGAAATGTTACTGCAACGTCTGCTGCTGATTTTGACCAAGGTTTAGCCAATATCACTACAGTAAGTGCTACTATCTCTTTCCTAATTTACACTCTTTCAGGGAATTAAAGAGTGTTTGGGCACTAACAACCTCACAGGTCTTTAATAGGAAACTTTCTCTGCAATTCTTATTTGGCTTGGTCTTTAATATGTATTTTTGGCCAAGGTGACTGAGAAACCTTCTAGGAAATTTAGAAATGCAAATCATTTGTCTTCTATTGGCATGTGGTTTGTGACAACTTTGCCTTTGAAGGCCTTTATTAATGCATCCAAATAACACCTAGTAGAGTTGCTGTTTATTTGCAGAAGAGACTTTAAACTGGGGGTGGGGGGAGATGAATGCAGCAGCCCTTACTTTCCCTTTGTTGGAGCAAGAGATACTCAAAAGAAATTAAAAGTCAATAGAATTCTAATTATAGGAAGAACTTTTTTTTTACACAATGCATAATTAAGCTGTGCAAACTGAAGCCACAAGATGTAAGAGGAAATCAAGAGCTTAGTCAAATTAGTAGCATTCTAAAAATCTACTTGAAGATTCATCCACCATCCACTCAAATCCATAGCCAAACCTCATTGGCTGAACTCCACTTACTGTACGTTCTTTTCTTAGTGTGTATTTCTTGGGCTGTGTTAATTGTCATTTTAAAAATGCTACTTTATGAGGTCTATAACTTTCTGGTCTAGAAATCGTACCTATTGTGTCTGGGGGGTTATATGCAGACTAAATACATAAATGGCCCTTTTAAATTAAAAATGGTGCACATACAGTAGAGAAAAGAAGATCGATTTTGAAGATCTTGATAACAGCAGTTAGTCTCTGAGACCTGATCTACATATGCAGCAGAATATGGTGAGAATTAAATAATAGAAAGGATCATTTTTCTTTAAGGGGAACATGAATGTGCCCTTACCTGAAAATCAGCCTACAAGTGGAAAACTGGTACACCAGAGAGAGGGCTGGGATATAATCTTTCTCTGTGACATGGTAATTGTTTAACTTGCAGGGTGTATTTTTATGAGGAACCTTTTAAAAAAAAATACACAACCTGCAGTCTGCCTATTCTACCACCTTATTCTGCTGCTTGAATAAACCAGGCCTGCTTCATAATATGGGCCATAAAGAGACAGGACACCTTACATTGTACGCAGAAAGAAATGGGAAGCCTGTGCAAATGTAACATGTTATCTCTTGTGACCTGCTGAGCCATTACTTGGTTACATATTAAAGGAATTGGAACACAGCAAGCTACCCTATTCTGAGCCAGACCATTGGTCCATCTAGCCCAGTACCGTTGACACTGACTCGTAGAAGTTGTCCAGGGTTTCAGGCAGAGAATTTCCCAGCTCTTTCTGGAGATGCTGGGGATTGAACTTGGGACCTTCTGTATGCAACACAGGTGCTCCACCACTGACCCATCGGCCCTCCCCAATGCAATGTTTAGAAGAATACATCAGCCACAGATCAGTAATTGATTTTTATTTTGTAATCCTAAAATATACATAAAAATTAATCTGCTATCTTACATATGTTCAGTCAGACAGTGCTCACCAGCTGTTGTTGTTTTGAACTTGTCTCAAACAGTAAAAAGAAATGCAACTTCTATCCAACATTGCAAGGAATAAGGAAGTGAGTAGTAGAAAGCTAAAAGAAAGTAATTAAATGCTCATGTTCCTTATTTTGTTTTAAGTGGCATAAGGAAGTATTTTGCACAGATAGCACTGTCGCATTGCAAAACTTGTTAAATTTTTGTGAACCGCCCAGAGAGCTTCGGCTATTGGGCGGTATAAAAATGTAATAAATAAATAAAATAAAAATAAATAAATAAATGCAAATATTTTAAAACATCTCAGTATCCTCTGCTGCACAGTATGGTAGCCTGCTAATTGTGTACATTCATACAATAAGAGGGAAATCAAAAGCCAATTGACAGTAGCAGTGAGCTGAATGTGCCATCATATTAACATTGTGTGCTCATCTCATGAAGTTCAGTGTTGGAGGAATGTGAATTCTTCGTTGTTAACTAAATATTTAGGGGCTTGTAGGGAAGAAAGTCCTCCCTTGAGTCTATATGAAAATATGTTTGTTTATGTGAAATATTTTTTGTTTTTCTGTTTAAAAACCCCCTCAAAGAGCCTGAGTGCTGTAGTGGTCAGAAATTCCCACACAGGCATGAAGCTCACTAGATGACCACGACAAGCCATGGCACATCGCTGGAACCCAGGATTATTGTGAGGATAAAATGGCTGAGAAGACCATGCATACTACCTTGAGTTCTTGAAAGGAAGGATGGGATATAAATAAAATACATAAATAAATATAAAAGCCATTAATTAAAACTATGAAACACACTGATAAAATTGTCAAAGCAGCAGCTGCCAGAGGCAACAATTTAAAAAAAGTCTAGTAAAAATCGGATAAAAGCAACAGAACCACAGTTGACCCATTAAAGACTTTAGAGAATAAAAAGACCTCCATCTGTTGTCTAAAAGATAACAATCTTGGTGTTTCATGGTTCTGCCTGGGAGAGGTATTCCACAAACAGGGTGCCACCACTGTAAAGGTCCCCTCTCTAATCACAATCTATCTCACTTGTGAAGTAAATCTGAAAGATCAAGCAGATTTATATGGGAGAAGGCAGCCCTTCTGGTAAGGGCAAATTGGATCCATTGACAAGTTAGCTTTGATCCAGGAGCCACGGAAAGGTGTCATGAAAGTTACCATCTAAACTGCATCTCTTATTAATATTTACCAAAGCAAGGATTAGACAAGCCATAAAGATGGATGACTTTTCACTTTGACCCATGGAGGTGCTCTTCATAGAATCATAGAATTCTATGGTTCCCAGGCAATCTCATCCAGCTTTAGCTTTGGCAGCTTAATTCAGTAGTTGAATGTGTGCTTTTAGACCAGTTTCAAGGGCCTAATTCAGATATAATTTAGGGCATGAGAACAAAAGACCATGTTAATCTGAAAGGCAAGTCACTAGCAGCTCTCTAGTGTACCTGATGAGAACCCTGAAGGTCCTAGTGTGGGTAGAGGATCCTGAGCCAAACAGCACTGCACACTATATGTGGGGTGTCTTTTTCATTGGATCATCATATTTGGTAGCAGAAGTATGTATTTAACCTCTCTAGGGCATGCAAAACTGTAGCAATTGCTGGCTTAGTTTGAATACACCTGTGGTATTACCGTATTTCTTCGATTCTAAGACACCATTGATTGTAAGATGCACACTAATTTCAGTACCACCAACAGAAAAAAAGCTTTGATTCTAAGAAATAATAAACACACCCACGATTCTAAGACGCACCCCATTTTTAGAGATGTTTATATGGGGAAAAACTGTGTCTTCGAATCAAAGAAATATGGTATTTAAGAACCATAAAATACAAGGGCCATGGAAAGAGGCAATGCCATTCTACCAGCAGTACACCCCCATATCAAGAGATATTAACAAATACAAGAAATATAAACTTCAATAAATAGAAGCACCATTGGCTCTAGCGATTATTCTGTCCTGCTTTCTCCTGGAAATGTGTAGGTTTGGGCCTATCACACTTCCCTATTAACACACATGATCAATTGATGAAAGAGCATGCTGTTACAATGCGAATACACCCTCTGCAACAAAGCAGAGATTCCTGATAGCTATGGTTACACAATAAAAACTAGTCTTACATTTACGGACACAGCCATCATAAACTTTGCATGTAGCTTTGGACTGAAACTGAGAATTCTCATATTTCATTCTTTACAGACACTTTAAATCCCTTGTCTGACATTTTAAATCTGCCATGTCGATTCCAATACACATCACCAAGAAAGAGCTCCTATAAAATGCCTGCCTTTTCTTGTTTGCATGACAAAAAGGGAATAGTAAATCCTGCAATTGGAGCAGATAATCACCATTGTGTGAAGAAGACTTCAATCCACATTTTTCTTTCTTTCTAACTGACTTCAACTGTCTGTTTGCTTAATAATTTTATTTTACCTGTGAAGCTCATAAACCTGCTTCCAATACACATTTGACATAAAAGAGCTTTCAGTCTATTAGACTGGACATCAGACATGAGAAGAAGGCACCTTTCTAACAGTGAGGCCCTCACTGAAAATATATTTCCAGAAAGTTTTACTTATTATGAGTACCTAACAGATCTTAACTCTTATCACTCAAGTCAGTGAAAGGAATGAGCTGGCAATTAAGAACTTTATTTGCACTCCTAGGTAGAGTCCTGCTACTATGTGGTGATAACAGTAGTTAAAGCACACACTTACTTTGTTTAGGAATAAATCCTAAATCAGTCTACTAGACAGTGAAATTTACATGTTATCAAACGTGGGGTACCGTATGTGGTAATACTCTGTGTTTGTTATATTTTCAGAATGCACAAAAGTGCCTTGTGATCAACAAGCTATTGAGGCTCCATTTGTATATATGGCCAAAGGTTGCTGGGTTTGGGTTTATTTGTCTTTTGCATTAGACTTGGTTAAAAGATCACTATTATCATGGGCCTCATTTCAAACGTTAATTTGAGTTATCCTGTAAAGATCTGCAAAATCAATGTAAATTACTACATAAAAATAATAGCTTTCTTTTCAGTCTCACAGTGAGGGTTCCTCTTTTTTCCCCTCTCTTTATTTGCTTTTGGAAATTATTTGTTGGAATTTGCATTGTGATGTTTTTGAGTGCTGTAAAAATGAGACTTGAGTCACAATTTAAAGAAAATGTAATACAGAGAAAAATAATCGGCAGATTTGGGAGAAAGAAATAAGGAGAAATAATAGATTTGGGAGAGGGGGAAATGATTGAAAGCAGAGAGGTTCCAGAGACTAAAAAGTGTTATCAGCTCTCTGCAGAAGCCAAGCTACATCCACAGAAAAGAATACCTTCTTCAAGTCAAAACTCTTAATTCATTCCTAAAAATCCCAGAATAGATGAGTACTTATATCTTAAAAATAAATTTTCATTTATGAACTCTCTGAGGCACTGGTTGATGTTATTTCTCTACTCTTGATGCTTGCTTCCTACTAGCAAATATCAAAAACCCAAAGATCAGTTCAAAATATCAGCTGTGCATTTCAGTCATGCTGTTGTTACAAACTACCTAAGGAAAACCCTTTTATTTCCACACATTACAAAATTCCTTCATGGAAGACGTGTCTCTGTAGAAATTAATACATTACACGTATATGTAGATCATACAGTGTACTAGTGTTAGATGAGTGCTGGTCATGATAAGAGCAACAACATTTGGCTGCATTAACACCCATTGCAACATTACAGCTTCATTACAGATGGTCGTTATAAGAACTGTGCAACATTAAGAATTGATACCCGCATGTAGCCTGACAGCTTTTATCCTGGAATCACCCTGCCTCACACCCTGAATTGTATGGGGGTCCCAACATTGTCATCTACCATTTGTAATCCTTCCATGTTTTCCCATCATTTCTTCCATATTCTTTCTTACTGGGGGATAAACCATTAAGGAAGAAAAGGTAGAATAGTTGCATGTTGCCTTTTGATTGGTAGCACTCAGGGGCTTCTGTTTAGAAGCATCCACCGTGTATCAGAATGCATGTTTCCTGGCTCTGCTGAATTGAGACTATGGCCACAGCTAGACTTAAGGTTTATCTTGGTATCATCCAGGGTTCGCCCCTGCCTGAGCACTGGATCCCCTGTGTGTCACCTAGATGAACTGGTTTGACTCCTGGACAATCCAGGGATAAACCTTAGGTCTAGCTGTGGCCTATGACTGGGCACTCCAGTGCTATCAAGGGATTTATTTCTAGATAATGTTGAGATCTAAAGCCCTGCATGCACAGAGACTTCTGTTCTCTTCTTTGAAGGCAGTGGCTATGAAGGGAAATATTTTGCTTTCCAGAGTTACTACCATTATTTTAAGATCCTGAGGGAAGCATAGCAACCAGGCATCCTCCAGATATTTTGAACTACAAGTCCCATAATTCCAGACCACTCACCATACTGGCTGGGGCTTATACAAGCTGTAGTCCAAAATGTCTAAAGGGCACCAGGTTGCCTACCCCAGCCCTAATGAATATGATAGTAAAAAGAACAAAGACCTAGGCATTTAAAAAATATATCAGGAAGGTCAGAAAGCACCCAGGTGTAGAATGCCAGATCCCCATTGCCCAGGGATTCTTCCTTGTGCTGTGAAGTGAAGCATCACAGAGCTGTTGAAGTACAGCTAGTATGTGCTTAGGGTGAGGAACACAGATTTAAAGAGACTGTTACGTTAGTTTCAAATATTTATTTATGATGCTGTCCATAACATTACATAACCAACCATTTCTGTATACTGATTGCCTTTCTAGATCCATCTCTTATCCTTGCACAGAACTGACCTGGGATGTAAGTGTGTAAACATCTCTGTGTCTATCACCAGGGTGTGCAGTGGTTCTGTACTGCTCACACACTTTTGACCATATGTTCAATGTCATCCTGTCTTTCCAATGGTAGTTAGCACATACTGATGCCAGTGTGTGTGTGTATGAAACAACAGACCTCCCTGTTTCTTCCCTGCCACCTAACAAGTGGTCCATGTGGTCAGGGGTTGGGAGAGACATGTGAACAACTCCAGCGGGAACCCCATTATCATATAAGAGGATCTCTCTGGGTCATCATAGCCAATTGTGTTTAAGATTGTGATATGCAATTTAAAATATTTGTATTGTACATTCCTTTGGAAAGAATAAACTATTAAAACTTCAATAATGGAAAGCATTGTTAAAGATAAACTTACTAAGTATGTAGAAGAACAAATCTTTCTGTAGAAGAATTAACTTGGCTTCTGCAAAAGTAAGTCTTGTTTCACTAAAGTCATGTTGACAAGCAATAGTAAGCCAGAATTCTCCAGAAGCTGTGATGGTTCACTCCCATTTCTCTCCACCCATCAGTGCAAGTGGCTAAACTTACCAGAAATGAAAGCTTAGCATGTAGGCCAAGTCAGGATTGCAAACCAGGGTTTGTTCTTTGTTTATAAATCCTGGTTTGATGGGAGCAATATGTCAGGAATCCCAGTTCAGACAACACACTAGTTTTCATTTTCTGTGTCCTGTTCTGTGGTCTCTTGAGGTTTGCAAGGGAAGCTAGTAGCATCTGATTGCAGTCAGGACAAAGCAAGAAAAAAATACAACCTTGGAACCTCCAAATGGATCCTGCTGGCTGGAACTCTTTCCTACTACAACAATAGGATAATGTCTCAGCAGGGAGCTAAAGCCAATTGAAGCCTTATGTAGGCTATCAAGACAAATATATTTGTTAAAGAGCTTCATCAGGCAAGCGTTTTATTGCACGCTCGTTACTGGGTGCTCATGGATTTTTGACTTCATCTGCCTCCCGCGCACCTCCTGCCCCTTCTAGCCTTCTTCACATGACAAAAAACCACACCAGTAAGTCTGACTTATTTTTAAAGATGGAAGTTGCTGCTGTGTGTAGGAGAAGCAGTACAATCAAAACAGCTCACTAAACGGGCCATGTGCACATTGTTTACTTCCTCTTTCAAAAGAGGAAGTAATGAGGGACAAATATGCAGCGGAGAAACCGGTAAGCAAATGCGATTTCCCCCTGTGTGATGATGCTCATAGTCTCAAAACAGCAGCACCATGAAGCATGAAGAGATTATGATATGCACATGTGTTCTGATGCGGGGTGGCTGCTTCTAGATAGAGCCCCTTCCCTGCCCACCCCCCAGCTCCAGCCCTCCCAGAGAAACTATTGGGCCATCGCTGGATTTTGTGGCCTGAAACTCATGTGCAGTTGGGGAGATGGAGGTTCTGCTGTAGACTCATCGTCTGAGCCAAAGAATGATGACAGGGCTGTGTCCTCTGGCTGGAAGGATCCAGAATAAGGCATTGACTGTCATGCCACTGAGGAAATAGCCAAGGCCTCATCCTCATCAAAATCCTCTGCTGCACACTAGAAGGTCCAAGGTCTGAAGGGAAAGACGTTCCAGTTTGTTTAGCTATTTCCATTGGTAGAAGGAACCAAGCAGGAGCAAAAGGGATGCATGTTCCAGCACACCGCTCATTTGTGGCAAGCCACGATTCTGGAATTCTGACTTACCAGGGCACACAAATGCAGCCAATGAGTTCTTCCAGAATGTCAGCAAGCATGTGGATAGGAGTGATGCAATAGATACTGGATAGACAGTGTACGGCTGGACTTTAAAAAAGCTTTTGAAAGGCTCTCACCAACTACTGAAAAAATTTAGCAATCATGTGATAAGAGGATGATTCTCTTATGGATCAATAACTGGTTAAAGAAAAAGAAACAGAGTAGGAATAAATGGACAGTTCTTACAATGGAAAGATTTTTTTTAAGTGTGCGGGGGGGGGGGTGTCCCCCAAGTGTCTGCATTAAGTCTGGTGCTTTTTCACTTGTTCATAAATTATCTGGAATTAGGGGTGAACATTGATGTGGGCAAGTTTGCAGATGACATTAAATTATTCAGGATGGTAAAAGCAAGCTCCAAAAGGATTTCTCCAGACTGGGTGATTAGGCATGAACATGGCAAATGCAGTTCAATGTAAGTAAGTGTAAAATGATGCACACTGGGGAAGAAATAAAAATCTAACTACAAATATACATTGATAGGATCTGAACTGGCAGTGACTAATCTTGGGGTTGTAGTGGACAGCTCAATGAGAGCATTGACCCATTGTGCAACAGCGTGAAAAAGGCAAATTCTATGCAAGGAAAGGATCAAAAACAAAACTGCCAGTATTATAATGCTTTTCTATAAACCTATGATGTGACCACTGATGGAATATTGTGTCCAGCTTTGGTGGGTGCATCCCTAAAAGGATATTATAGAGGGGACTTGATAGGGATTTACAAAATAGTGCATAGTATAGGGAAAACAGACAGAGAAATATTTTTCTCCCTCCAATGAAGCTGAATGGAGATTCAATACATAAACTATAGATTTCTCTACTTAGAAGGCTTTAAAAGGGGATTAGACAAATTCATGGGGGATAAAGCTAACAATAGCCATCACAATTGCTATATGCTACCATGCCCCTAAGAGAGCAGTTGCTGGGGCACAACAGTAGGAAAAGGCCATTGCCCCCCATGTCCTGCTTGTGGGTGTCCCAGAGGCATCTGGTTGGTCACTGTGGCAAACAGGATGATGGACTAAATGGGCCTTTGGTCTGATGCCGCAGGGCTCTTTTTATGTTCTTATTATTCAATAATCTTGCACTTGGAGAAACTTGCATGGAGACAGTTTTCTGATTTTCATGAATGGAAATACCACAGAGACAAGCAAGGCAAACCTTCTGAAACAATAACTCCAGGGGAAAGAAATCCAGTCATCTTAGGTTTGCTCTTCCTCAAAGACAGTCATAATCTTTTATCATTGGTGCATTACTACAGCAATGGGATTTTTCTGGCTTTATTCCTGGGGGTGGGAAATACCCTGCAAATCACATTTCAGATAACATCAAGGCATACATGATGCAGTTTAAAATAAACCACACACACTATATGTAAAGATACAGAAGGCCATAATAAAAATCATGCAAATAACCTTTTAAAATGCTCCATCTGTATATTTTTAGATATCTAAAATTCAAAAATAGCCTGCCTGGGTTCAAGGAGATAAGCCACCAAAGTGTTGTGATTAATGCCTATTTAACAGCCACAATGTATAATGCACAAACTTCATTAAAGAAAATATTTGGACTAGAAAGATTATTCTGGAGAATATTATATTAATATTTCTACTGTTAGGAGACTCATTTTTAAAAAATTTTGTCTGATACATTATAACCTGTTCCATCTTTATTGTAAAAGCTCTGCAAGATTAGCTGGCCTTCTGTGTAAGTCACGTAGACTTGAGCATGTCGGTGATATATGTGTACACCATAAGATTTGAACACCTGGCAGAAATGCAATTTAAGCTACAGTCCTATACCCACTTACCTGAGTGTAAGCCTCATTGGTTTACATCTGAGAAGAGATGCTTAGAATTGCACTGTTTGTGGCTTTGAAAATTGTCACTTCTTCATTGGAATCCATGAGACTTCGCTGGTTTATGAAGCAGGATCTAATAATAGTAGAAATCAATATGACTTAACACCCACACACCAAATCCACGTATTTACTGAAGGAAAAACTGTCGCAGCAACACATTTCAAACATCATCCTGTTCACATGTTTTCCTTGTGTAGGGGAGATTGTGTTAAGGGGGTGGGTGGGGAAATATAATGAACGAAGCAGGCCTGAGATATTTATATTTTAACTCAGTGAGAAGTTTCGGAACACACCATCTTCTAAATATTCCTGAATTATGTTTACGGCACTGGGAGGTGTTACTAGAGCTTGGTTATATCAAAGGGGATGTAACACTTCCAATCCTCAGCCTCGCTCCGGCTTGTGGAATTTGTTATGCCTGTGGTATCAGACTCACTATATAAAGCCATCCAAGTAGTTCTCCTTCCCATTCAGACAGCTGGCAGCCTCACAGAACTCTCTCTTCTCTGCCAAGAGCAGCTTGTGCCGAGGAGGGAGATTGAAGGGACTTCTCTCCACGTTTGATTTATTGGCAAAGGATGGCTGTGAGCCTTAGGTGGGCCTGGGTGATAACCTGTGCCCTCTTCTTAGCTGCCACTGCCAAAGTATTTTCCCAGAAAGGGCTTGAGCAGATGTTGCTGGAGAAACTTGGGCTTCCCGAAGTCCCTACCTTTCAGAGGACCGACCTGCAGAATTTAGTAATTCCACAGAATATAAGGAATAAATACATGTCCATGCTGAAGCGTCACCGAGTGAAGCGGAGGGCACTGCCAAGTCTAGCTGGGATCCTGAGAGGAATTCCCGGCAATGCAGGTAAATGTTGTGGCAATTCTCGCTGGGAATGGAAAGCAAAATCTCAGTCTTAACTGGAAATCAATGTCTGCTCTGAGTCATTACAGGTTTCAACTGTTTCATAAACTTAATGCAAATCACTGAGACGAAATCTCAGAGACATCAAGAGCCAAATTTATAACAAAAGATTATATTTGTGGCTCAGGAGATGGATGGATGGATAGATAGATAGATAGATAGATAGATAGATAGATAGATAGATAGATAGATCCTATTTGTTGTCAAATGGATGTTAAGGCAGTAGTGTGTGCAAAGTATTGTTTTAGAATTAAAGCATGACAAGATTGATTTCAGGAAATATGATGCCTCTTGAGTAACTTTCTAATGCATTGTATCATCATATTGCCATGTTTATAAAGCAGCTGATGGTAGTCAGGAAGTTTATCTGTTAGAAATCCACTTTTCCTTTCACAGGATAAATTGGCATCATGTTCCTTACATGCAGCACAATCCAAAAAGGAGTTTACTCAGAAGTAAAGTTTGGTGTGTTCATCAAGGGTCTTGCTTCCAAGTAAAGTGTGTTGGGTTGGAGTTTGACAGCTCAATCCTATGCATGTCTATTCAGAAGTAAGCCCCACTGAGTTCAGTGGGACTTACTCTCAGGTAAGTATGTACAAGATTGTAGCCTGTGTCTGCTAATTACAGTTGTACTTTTAAATCAATTTGAATGTTTAAAATAGGCATACGGTGAGTTGCTAGTAGATGCATGCAGGAGACTGTCTTTTTGCTGGAAGAAACCCAATCGACATTACTTTCTATCCCTGAAGAAGAAACAAGCTGAATCACATGGGGCTTCCTGTGAATAAACTATTTTACATGCTGAGAAAATGTTTCTCTCCTTCGTGACCTGTTTTGGAAGCTCACCTCCTTCTGTTTTTTGGGTTGGAGTCTGACAGGGCAATCCTAAGCATGTTTACTCAAAAGTAAGTCCCATTGAATTCAGTGGGCCTTACTCTCATGTAAACGTGTACAGGATTACAACTTGTGCCTGCCAATCCCATTTCTACTTTTTAATATGATTAATGTTTAAAATAGGAATAAGGTGAAGAGAGAGAGAGAGAGAGAAATATGACCATGTACAGCATAGCTCTTTTTTTATTTCTAAATCCTACTTTATGGCTCTAACTACATAGGGAACCAGCTGCTTATGGTTTCCACTTTGTAGTGAACTGAACTAACCCATTTCCCAACACCCAAGGAAGAGTGAGGATGTGATAACATTCAGCTAGCATGCAATGTTTTTCAGCAGCACCTATGGAGCATATAGTCTTCCATTGGAAAGGACTAGTGGATCGTCAGGAGTAGCATTCCCCAACCAGCACCCTCCCGAATGTGTTGGATTACCCCTCCCATCATCCCCAGCCAGCATGCCCATTGACCATGATGGCTGGGGATGAGCAGAGTTGTAGTCCAATACATCTGTACAATTCTTTTCTCTAGGGGTAGAAAGCAACATTACATGATCCCCATTCGGTGTTTGGGTACCAAGCTAGTAATGCAGGAAGCACTTGTAATGTGGTTACCTTGCGAAGAAAAGGGCAGAGAGGGGGGAGGGGAAAACAGGTGCCCTTTTCATTGAACCAAAATAGGATTCCTGCTGTGCAATTGACCCAGGCCACACTGCCCCATATATTTTTTTAATACCCGTAGTGTGTGTGACAGAGAAAGAGAAGGAGAGGGAGAGAAAGAGAGAGAAGTGGGATGGAGTTACAAAGGGATAGCAGGGGCTCCATGTGCACTGGATGTACTGAAACAAGTTTCCAACAAATTAAGTAAGCACAGATCTTTTCTACTTTTTCCTCCTCCTCCGAAGTGACTCCACAACTTTCTTAGGCAGCTTCTCACATCACTCATCTATTCTTACAAGTAGGGTTGTTTTCTAAATGTTTTTCCATATGATGTAAAGGTTGGGTTTAATCATTTTTATTCAGTTGTGCAAAGTTGCTTCTAAGCAATAATAATTCATTCATATATTCATTTAGGCTGGGAGTTATAGGACTTTTTTGGGGTCTAAACTTGCATAGGCGTGCACCCGTAATTCCTGTCCTCTGTTGTTTGTTTCCTGCTATTAGGCAGAACCCAAATATCAGTGTCCTGAACTGAAAAATAACATCTTCAGGCTTAAACGTATGCTCTCGTTCCTTTCTCTGCTGGATGGCCTCTGAAGGAGGACCAGGCCAATCTGATGGCGCATTAGAAAAGAGAACACCTGTCCTGAGCATCAAGGGCTGTATGTTCCAAAAATGCAGCTTTTCCCAACCAGACACCCTTCAGATGTGCTGGATTACAATCCTTGTCATCACCAGCCAGCACAGCCCATGTTATGCTGGCTGGGAATAGTGGGAGTTGTAGTCCAACACATCTAGAGGACACCAGGTTGGGGAAGGCTGTATCTAATGCAGTATAGAGTGGTGGTGGTTTTTTCTTCAGTGGGAGATGGAAACTATGATGAACTTTCTGCTGTTCCCCAATGCACACAGATATTTCAGGAGACGTTCTCTATTCAGACGCCACCCGACAGAATCTGATCTTCGACATGGAGGGCAGGATACCAGAAAACAGCGAAGTCACCATGGCTGAGCTGAAGCTTTTCAAAAAGCCCCTGGAGAGGAAACACTTGCCAAGCAGGCCGTCTCAGAGGCCGGTCATGAATGCCAGGGTGAGCGTGTACTGGGTGCAGCTTCAGGAGAACGGCACCAACCGGACCTCTTTGATTGATTCCAGGTACGAATGAAGCGTCCCGTCTGGAAAGGTGCACTTGAATCCTACTACAGTCAATGATGCAGTTTCAGGGGATGAGGGCAAAATTCCCAGCAAAATTTAAGAGACTTCTCTCCAATATATTCCAGTTGAAATTGCAAACAACAAAATCAGAATGTATTTTAGGAATATTTGTTGGGGTTGGGTGTTTTGTTTGAGTTTTCATAATTCATGATGTATTGTTTCTTTTGAGGAATTATCATATGGGGTCTCAGACATAAGCTGGATGGTTAAGGACTCTCCCCGTGCCAGCCTTCCCTAAATGGCATCTCTGGAAGTGTTCTAACTCAGTGACCCTATTCAGACAACACGCCAAGCCACGGCAGTTAAGCATTTTGAGCTAAACATTATGGCTTAGCATGCTGCGTGAATCATGACTTAGCGTGTCATCTGAACTATTCCTAGCCATGGTGGCTACATTACCATGGTTTAAACACGCTCACTAACCATTTGCTGCAAAGGCGTTAGCAGCCAAACCATGTCTTAGTGTGTTGTCTGAACAGGCCTAATGTTGCCAACTTGCATGTGATAGACAACTCACAGTACCCTTGCTTGTATTGTGTCTTGAAATATCAATCCCTCTTAAATAAGAAAAGTCAACATTTGGGCAACATTAAGGTTGCGATCCTATACCCACTGACTTGGGAGTAAGTCCCAGTGAAGTCAATGAGCCAGTTTGCACTAAGCTTATTTAGGTGTCCTAAAACAGACCATGGCTGTGCATGATAAGCAACAGTGATTGTCAGCCACATCTTGAATATTCAAAATGAAACTGGCACATGCAGCAACCCAACATGGCTTAAATAAGTCATGGTGGGTTGCAGCGATCATGTGAACCAGCTCACCGAGTACCAATACAGGCAGAGGCATACTGTTTGCTACAATGACTTGGTTACCTTGCCAGGGACAAATCTCAGTGCACCTTGAAGATATACACAGAGCTGTCCTTGGTTCTTCACTGCAGACCTGACATCGAGGGTAGGCATATTTGGGCACCTGCTGAGGTCTCACACCCCATCCAGGGCCCACTGACAAGAGCTCCCTGGCGTTGTTCCTCCTCTTCACTCCTGCAAACTGCTTGTCGCCTGACTCTCACTCTGGCTCGGAAGATGGCGGGGCATAGAAGGAGGAGCAGGAGATGCTTGCTCATTGGCTCTCTGCCTGTCAATCAAGCAAGTGGTAGCAATGTTGAGAAAAAAGAGGAGGAGCCTTAGCATCAGCTGACAATGCAGGTGAGAAGGCAGACTCACTGAAGGAGGGGGCCCATTGTAGGTATCTTGCCCTAGAGCCCTCAAAATAAAACCCTTGCATGTACTATACAGGAGGTGTGCTCCAAATCAGAGCCTCTGGCTAACGTTGTGGCTAATGTTGTAATACTTTTAATGCTATCCCTAGAAAAAAAAAGTTCATACAACTAATTGGGTGTGTTGCAAGTAAAGGGTCAGCAAATCCATGCACACAAGATGTATCTATTTTATTTACCATATTTCTAGGTCGCCTTTCTGTGCAAAAGCCCTCTCAAGATGGCTCATACAATAAAATCCCATATTTAAAAAAAACACCAAACATCCAATGATCAAACAGCAAAGGTGAATAAAAGCAATATACACTAGCAATAAAACATCCAATCACTAAAATCTAAAACATGATTGCAGCTAAGCAAAACAAAACAACTAGGAACAGTTTGGCATACAGTAAAGCAACGATTGCTCCAACTTGCCCCTAGATAGCAGCTGATGCTTCATCTTCAACACTTCTGCAAATCTGGCTAGGACTATGGCACAGTCAATTGCACAACAAATGAGGAACAAACCACATGCTATGTTAAATGCATTGGGTTGGGTCCAGGGTGTTTGCCTTCCATTGGCGGAGAGCTCTGCTCAAGGAAGGTACCTCTGCCTGATTTTCAGTGATAACCTAGAGAGCAACAGGTGATGAAGGGGTCAGGGCAGCAGAAGCAAACTATTTTCTTCCTGTAGTAATGATGATTCTATGATTGAAGTGAGCTTAAAATGCAAAGCTGTGCATGCTCAGAGTATTATGTTTGTTTGGTTTTAGCAGGGTTGGCAAACTTTCTACACCAGCCTTCCCCAACCAGGTGTCCTCCAGATGTGTTAGAATACTGTATACAGTTCTGATCACCACACATTAAAAAAAGATATTGTAGAGCTGGAAAAAGTGCAGAAAAGGGCAACTAAAATGATCAAGGGACTGGAGAATTTCCTCTATGAGGGAAGGTTACAACAGCTGGGATTGTTTAGCTTGGAAAAAAGGAGGCTAAGGAGAGACCTGATAGAGGCATATAGAATTATGCAGGGTGTGGAGAATGTGGATAGGGAGAAATTTTTCTCCCTCATAATACTAGAACCCAGGTTCATCCCATGAAGCTGATTGGTGGGAGATTCAAGACAAATAAAAGGAAGTACTTCTTCACACAGCGCATAGCTAACCTATGGAATTCACTACCACAAAATGTGGTGATGGCCACCAATGTGGATTTGCTTTAAAAGGGGATTGGATAAATTTCTGGAGGAGAAGGCTATCAATGGCTACTAGTCCTGACAGCTATGTGCTATCTCCAGTATCAGGGCCAGTAAGCCCATATACACCAGTTGCTGGGGAACATGTGTGGGAGGGCGCTGTTGCGCCATGTCCTGCTTGTATGTCCCTAGTTGACAGCTGGTTGGCCACTGTGTGCAGAGAGTGCTGGACTAGATGGACCCTTGGTGTGATCCAGCATGCCGCTTCTTATGTTCTTCTTTTGGACTACAACTCCTAGGATGCCTAAGCCGGCATAGCTGGAGCATGCTGAGAGTTGTAGTCCAACAGATCTGGAGGGCATCAGTTTGGGGAAAGCTGTTCTACACAATAAGGAAAGTAGTTGTAAAATATGGAAAGACAATTGGGGGTGACGAGAAATGTTAGCTGTGTGCTTCACAGCTAAAGTAATGCAGAGTCAGTGAAGGCTGGTGGCTCTGATGCCAATGTGGCAGTGAATCTGCTCTGGGTTTTAGTGAGAACCAGTCAGAATTCCAAAGGAGCTATCCAAGATGCTGAACCTATTTTAGAGATATTGTTCAGCACCCTGGATAGCTCCTTTGGAGTTCTGACTGGCTCCAGCTGAAATCCAGAGCAGATTCATCACCAGCCTCCATTGCACAAAGCTAACTAACGCACACACACACCACCACCACCAATAAGGCCAGGGTTTAAAATTACCTAGCTACACCACTGCATAGATGTATTTTAATATCTCAACTGTTCTAGGCGGTAGCTCCATGATCCATTTTCTTCTTTAGGTTAGTTCCAATTATGGAGTCTGGCTGGAGGAATTTTGATGTCACCCAGGCTGTGCAGTTTTGGCTAAAAGCGAAGAAGCCGGGCCCAATGCTTCTGGAGATCTGGATTGAAGGAGAAAGGTTAGGCAGCTATGCCTCTGAAATGGCCAAAGTTGTGCGCTTTACGTCTCAGGACCCTTCAGATAAGGCACTGGGGAAACCCGAGCTGGTGCTCTACACTCTTAACCTGGAAATATATGGGTAAGTCTCTCAAACTATAACCCTATCATGACCCATGTAGTTGGACTACCCTTTCATACTGAAGAAAATATCAGGCAAAGGTTAGGTAGTTAAACCCAACTTGAACCATGATTACGCAGAAGAATTTTGGCTATTGGGTGGTATTGAAATTGATAATAATGAATTAAAAGTAACACCGACTGATTTCAAGTGAGAATACATAGGATCGCAACTGTACAGCATGATGCTATGCATGTTCACTTGGAACTGGAAGTAAGTCCCACCGTGTTCAATACAAATATTTGCATGCTCCAGGCTTCTTTAGCTCAGATCTGCCCAATGTCTCCCAATTCCCCATCTTCGTCATAAAACTATTTGTTCTGATTTTTGACAGAGGACCTGGAGACTGTAAAGAAGGAACCTTGACAGAGAAGGCCATCTGCTGCCGACAGGAATATTACATCAATTTCCGAGAGCTTACCTGGACTCAATACTGGATTATTGAGCCGGCTGGCTACCAGGCTTACCACTGTATAGGTGGCTGCCGGCAGCCCAAGAAGTTGCCGCACTATTTTGGCTATGGAGAGAGAACTTGTGCTGTGGTGGAGAGTTCCCCACTTCCCATGATGTATCTGGTCAAGAAGGGAAACTACACAGAAATTGAGGTGGCCGAGTTCCCCAACATGATCGTTGAAAAGTGTGGCTGTGTCATGGACCATATGGCGGTGGTCTAGCTACCCACAGACACAACCACACAGAGACTGGTCCTCTAGCAGAAGTGCCAACGGTGGCTCAGCTGCAGGGCCTTCTTTTCTGACTTGTGGGTGCAGCCAAGAAACTTAGTGCTCTTCATTCCTGACCACACGTCACCTGTGGCATATTGAGTTTGGCTGTTTGTCTTACGAACACATTCAAAGCATTGTTGTGTTCCTCTTTCACCAAAGGAATAAAATTGTGCTGCCACAAATGGAGGTTGTTTCAATTGGGACTTTTCCCCGCGAGAGGCCAAAATAATAGCATTCAGCACCACAGAAGAACTTGTGTGTGTTTTACTTAAAGCTCCATCTGATAAGCGTTTTATTGCTCGCTCGTTACTGGGCACTCATGGATTCCCCTGAGGTAGCTCACATGACATCGTCTGCCTCTCTCACGCCTTCCGCCCCTTCTGGCCGGAAGAAAAACCAGAAAAACTACAAAATATTTTTTAAACCGAAGTTGCTGTTCTCGCCTTCTGTGTGGGGGAGAAGCAGCATGTCAACAACGAGGGACTGAATGGCCCTCGTGCACCTTGTTTACTTACCTATTTGAAAACAGGAAGTAACTGAGTGTCCACAGAGAAGCAACGGTAGCCAGCGTTTCTTCCAAGGTGTGATGGAGCTGTGAGTTTTTACAGGGCTTCCGTTTTCTATGGCACAGCAACAGCGTGGAATGTGATCCCAAATTCCACAGCAGCTTGCTAGTTGAGAGCTGCCCGGATGCCCTTCATGCTAGTTCTTAGGTTCTTCTTACTAACAAAATGTGTATCATTAGTATGGGTGGGAGCAGAGCTGGCATCGAGGTTAAGCATGACTGGGCATTTGCCAAGGCCCCACATCCCAGCAGCAGGGCCAGTGCCAGACTATTTTGCGCCCTAGGCAAGGTGAGCTACTTTCACCCCACACCCCACCCACCCCCAAAAATGCCAACTTTGATTTTTAAGAACATATGTTTCCTGGAAAAAATAAGAAGCACAAAACTTGAAACTGCTAAATTTATTTTAAAGTGCAAGAAATACGTCATGCCAATTACAGCAAACAAATTGGAAAGAACGTCTAGGGGTCTAAAATGCATTATTTAATAGGAATATCACCTCCAAATCATCCCCCCCAACTCACACACACGCGCGCGCACACACACACACTCAGCATCACTCACTCCAAACAAACACACGCATGAACACATGCATTCATTCAAAGACCCCATGCACCTCATTCACCCATACATTCTCTCTCTCTCTCTCTCTCTCTTCCGGGCGCATTCCAGAAGTCCGAGTGTGGAGCCGCCCCACCCCACCCTAGCGTCCCTGGCTTTGCTTCGGCTGGGCGGGCATGGGGCGTCATCTCACCCGCCCAGGCCCAGCTGAATCCTCAGGCCGGCCTGGCTCACAGCCAACGCGCGTGAGTGCTGCGCCTGGCGCCCCTCTTAGTTTGGCGCTCTAGGTGGCCGCCTGAGTGGTCGCTATGGTAGCACCGCCCCTGCCCAGCAGGGGCCCCCTGACAAGAGCCCCCTGGAGTTGCTTCTCCTTGAAGATGGCAACCTGCTTGTTTACCTGCCTCTCATTCTGGCCCAGTCAGAATTGGTGGTGGTGAGAAGGAGGAGCAGGAGATACCACTGCCTGCTTGCTCACTGGCTTTTTGCCAGTCAAGGAGGAAAACATAAAAAATGATGAGCAAGAGGACTAGGAGGAATAGCAGCTGGTGACAATGGTACTGCGAAAGTAGACTCACGGAGAGAGGCAGGTGTCTTGCCCAAGGGTCCTCAAAAATTTTTTGGAGCCGGCACTGGTTGGGAGTCTGTGTGGAGAGCGGCCCTCTTTATGGCAAGGATCATTACGGGAGGAATTTCACATGCACACTCTCCAAGCAGACTCATACTGTACCTTCCATGAGGCCCTCAGTGTCAGGGGGGGAAGACAGGTTTACCCTCACTGCAACAGCATCCCCAAGTGTAGTGTCACTTTCTCCCATAGAGTTGAATGGTTGCAATTCACCCCTATGGGGAACAGCACAGAGGTGTACTCAAGTTCACCACTTGGTGTGGGCATTGGAACCTCTCTGTCCTCAACCACTGAGAAGCAAGACTGGTCTCATCCGCATATAGCGAGTAATTCAGGTCCCAGTGTTGGAATATGGACCTGATCCCAGCTGTAGTGCAGATGAGGTGGCTGCTGTTGGTACCCACCATTATTTAAATAACCCACAGTGGGCTATTTGATCCTGCAAACAGCCCTGTTACTGGACTGTCTGGGAAAGTATAATATTCATTTGTGGAGTTCCCCCCCCCCCCCCAATAATAAACACTACCCAGCACTATTAAACTTCAAGAGAACCCTTAAGACATTTTTAAAATGTCAGTCGGCTTTGAATTAAATGCTACATTTTGATTAATTGTTGCTTCTTTTTAAAAAGGGGATGCAGTGTGGTTTTAATCTGTGGTTTTATATAATATTATATTTTGTTATGAGTTTCTTGTATGCCACCTTGTGGGGGCAATGCGCCCTGAAAGGTAGTTTTTAAATCCTTTAATTAATATGATGATGACGATGACACAATGCACAGACAAGAGGTAAAGATATTTTTTCTAAATGATTATAGAAATAGGTAAATATGAATATAGCAATAAATGTATCTCAGTGTTTCTTTCATCTGCTGTTCCTTTGTTATCCAATTGCTCCTTTATGTGAAGGATTGGCAAATCTCTCAAGACAAGACACCAGTAAAAGCTACCTAATGTCTTCTTATATTAAGAAGGCTTGAAAACACTCTTTACCTTCTTTTAATGCAAGTTTGCAATATAAGGTTTCTTTTTGAGAGACAACACTCTACCTTTTCACTTACTATACAAGTTCCTGAAACCATATGTGGTCATTGCTCCCAATTTGGGATTTCTGTTAATGCCACACCCTATAGTTTAATGAATTGTAATTTCATAAACATACACAAAGTTATTTTATTTTATTTATTTATTCCATTTATATCCATTTATATCCATTTATTTTCCTCCAAGGAATCCAAAGCAGCATACATAATCCTCCTCCTCTTCTCCATTTTATCTTCACAACAACCCTGTGAGGTAGTTTGGGCTGAGAGTCTGTGACTGGCCCAAAGTCACCCGATGGGTTTCCATGGCCGAGTGGGGACTAGAACCCGGATCTCCCAACTCCCAGTCCATCACTCTAGCCACTACACCACACTGGCTCTACAACAACTCTTGCTTGTAATTTAATCCATGTCAGTGTTATGGATAACACACGTACACATTTGGTTTGAATCTTTAAATATATGCCACACAAAGAATCGGTGTTTTAATCTTGATTGGTAAGGTCATTTGGTTTTATGGCAGTGTGTCACTTTGAAGACTTTTAGCAGAAAAGGCAAGGGACAAAAAGGGCATTATCTTTTGAATAGGACTCTGCCTTTACTAGCACTAGCAACTTCTGTTCCACCTATGCTCTGAAAGCTGTGGCGAGACAAAGGAAAGCACAAGAAAGGGCGCCCACTTTTGACAAGGTAACCAGTAACCCACCAGTCATACAATCTGAATACCACACAAAAAGCTGCTCTCTACATTAAAAAACAAAACAAAACAAAATCATCCACTGCTTTCTGCTTCCATTTTCATCCTGAGATTGCAATCAGCACATTACATAGGTGGCCATGTGGTTTGAATGGAATACTTCCTACTTCTGCCTTGAGTTTGGACTTATTTTATTTTATTTTATTTATTTATTTATTTATTTATTCCATTTATATCCTGCCTTTTTTCCTGCAAGGAAACCAAGGCGGCGTACATAATCCTCCTCCTCCTCCTCTCCACTTTATCCTCAAAACAACAACCCTGTGAGGTGTGTTGGGCTGAAAGTCTTTGACTGGGCCAAAGTCACCCAGTGGGTTTCCATGGCCAAGTGGGGACTAGAACCCGGATCTCCCGACTCCCAGTTCGATACTCTAGCCACTACACCACACTGGCTCTATTCAAATGGCAGAATTACAGCCCAACGCCTCCAATACATGGGGCTATTTGGCGGATTTGTTTTCTAAAGCTGATTATCTCTGTTTTCTGACAGGGGAACGGGGGGGGGGGGGGAGGGCAGAACATGTCCTGCTTGATGATATCATGAAATCGAACCACAGACTTCTGTGAGTGGCCAGTCATGAGCATGCTATAAATTGCTTGTTTAGAGACAGCTGAAGATGGGAAGTCTGTTCTGCCTGGTTTCCACATTTATAATATTATTACTAATTGTTGTTGTTGTTGTTGTTGTTGTTATTATTTCTTACCCACCTCTCCCTCTGGATCGAGGCGGGGAGCAACATTATTCAGTTTATATCCCGCCTATATACAAAATCCCCTATGCAGCATACAAAGTTAAAAACAATTTACAAGGCTGAAACTCTCCTGATTAAATGTCAAGGCTAAAAATGTAGAGTTTATACTCTACATTCTTGTGATATTTTTCTGTTACCTCACACGAGGAAGCTTTCTGTCTAACTCAGTGCTGCATTTTTAACTCTGCTCAGTCTTAATAAAAGGCATTATTTCACTAATTCTGCAATTTACCCTCCACCTTCCCAGTTAAACTAGTGTACAGAAATACGTATTCAGGGCACATCTATACCTGTGCCAAATCATTACAATCCCATCATGATAACACTATCAGCAGTGCATTTCAATACCACTATAAAGCAGTAGTGTAGCTCTTGCCTTAATCAAAGTGGGCATAGAGAAGAAGATTGTATTCCTAGGTTCTCCAAGGACCCTAACCACAAACAGAGGCTAAGTCTTCTCTCTTCTGTTGAACAGTTCTGTAGAGAATAGAAGGAAAAGGTGAATCAATATACAGACAACTATTTTTCAAGTAGCAGCTTATAGGTAAGCTGCTTTGTTCTACTTCAAAATATTGGAAGTAACATACAGCCATCATGACTAGTGGCCACTGAGAGCCTTATTGTTCATAAATTTGTCTAATCCCCTTTTAAAGACATCCAAGTTGGCAGCCTTCACTATGTCTTGTGGTAGCGAATTCCATAATTTAACTATGCGCTGTGTGAAGAAGTACTTCTTTTTGTCTGTCCTGAACCTTCCACCAATCATCATCATGGGATGACTCCAGGTTTTAGCACTATAAGAGTGGGGAGAGAATTCTCGCTATCCACTTTCTCCACACTATGCATAACCTTAAACACCTCTATCATGTCCCCCCTTACTCACCTTTTTCCTAAGCTAAGGAGCCCCGAACACTGTACCTTTCCTCATAAGGGTGTTGCTTCAACCCTCTGATAATTTTGGTTGCCCTTTTCTACATCTTTTCCAGCTCTACGATATCCTTTCTGAGAGTGCCAGCTCCAGATGTTGGAGGCCCCTTGTTCAAGACACTCTCAGTGGCCTCCCTCTTCATTGAGTCTACCTTCTCATGGCCATTGTCACCAGATGCTGTTGCTTCTCTTTCTAATCACTTGACAGTGAACAAGTAGGCAGTGGCATCTACTGCTTCACCTTCTCACCACTTCCGTTGTTTGGGCCAGAGAGGGAGGCAGGTGAACAAGCAGCTTGCAATGGTGAAGAGGAGGAGTGACTCCAAGGGACTCTTGTCAGGTGCCTAACCATGCCTACCCTTGTATATCTGCAATGCTAGGTCTTCCCCTGAGTCTGCTGATACCTCTCTCTTCTGTGTAGATGGTCTCATCGGGCTACGTTAGGATTGGCACTTAGAGAACTGAGATCGATGTTAGTAGTACATATGATTGGAGCCTCTGTACTGGGGTGGGCAATTTGTGGCCTTCCAAGTGTTTTGGCCTACTACTCCCAGTGGCTAGTGGTGAGAGTTGATGGGAGTTAGAAAATAAGAAAAACAATGCTGGATGAGCCTGTTTCACTTCCCATCCTGATCTGCAAAAGTTCTTTCTAGGAAAATAAGAAAAGCAAAAGGAAGAGCTTAAGAAGAGCCCTGCTGGATCAGATCAAGGGTCCATCTAGTCCAGCACTCTGTTCACACAGTGGCCATCCAGCTGTCAGCCAGGAACCCACAAGCAGGACCCATGTTCCCCAGCAACTGATGTATACAAGCTTACTGCCTTGGATACTGGAGGTAGCACATAGCCATCAGGACTAATAGCCATTGATAGACTTCTCCTCCAACATATCTGTTCTGGGACCAGTGCTCTTCAACATTTTTATTAATGATTTGGACGAGGAGGTGCAGGGAACGCTGATCAAATTTGCAGATGTCACCAAATTGGGTGGGATACCTAATACCCTGGAAGACAGAAACAAACTTCAAAGTGATCTTGATAGGCTGGAGCACTGGGCTGAAAACAACAGAATGAAATTTAATAGGGATAAATGCCAAGTTCTACATTTAGGAAATAGAAACCAAATGCACAGTTACAAGATGGGGGACACTTGGCTCAGCAATACTACAAACGAGAAAGATCTTGGAATTGTTGTAGATCGCAAGCTGAATATGAGCCAACAGTGCGATATGGCTGCAAGAAAGGCAAATGCTATTTTGGACTGCATTAATAGAAATATAGCTTCCAAATCACGTGAGGTACTGGTTCCTCTCTATTCGGCCCTGGTTAGGCCTCATCTAGAGTATTGCGTCCAGTTCTGGGCTCCACAATTCAAGAAGGACGCAGACAAGCTGGAGCGTGTTCAGAGGAGGGCAACCAGGATGATCAGGGGTCTGGAAATAAAGCCCTATGAAGAGAGACTGAAAGAACTGGGCATGTTTAACCTGGAGAAGAGAAGATTGAGGGGAGACATGATAGCACTCTTCAAATACTTAAAAGGTTGTCACACAGAGGAGGGCCAGGATCTCTTCTCGATCCTCCCAGAGTGCAGGACACGGAATAACGGGCTCAAGTTAAAGGAAGCCAGATTCCGGCTGGACATCAGGAAAAACTTCCTGTTAGAGCAGTGCGACGGTGGAATCAGTTACCTAGGGAGGTTGTGGGCTCTCCCACACTAGAGGCCTTCAAGAGGCAGCTGGACAACCATCTGTCAGGGATGCTTTAGGGTGGATTCCTGCATTGAGCAGGGGGTTGGACTCGATGGCCTTGTAGGCCCCTTCCAACTCTGCTATTCTATGATTCTATGATCTGGAGGGCCCCAGGTTGCCCACACCTGCTCTATATATTTCAGTGAACTTGCAATATAAAGAGCTGGCATTCTTTGTGGCCACCAATATGGCAAATTACGAACAAATTGTTTCTTGATTTGCACTTCAAAAAAAAGTGTCTTGTTTTTGTACATTCACTGGCCAGATCTACACCTTGTGTCAAATCGTTATGATCCCAACATGGTAACACTATATCCCTCTTGTGCATTTATATCTTTTAGGACACAATGACATTTCTTGCAGTATTTTGGATAATGTGGAATAAAAAGCAGGAAATAACACTATGAACGTGGTATATGGAATATGTAATGTGCCCCAACAGTTATCAGTGCACTTCAACACTGCTATAAAGCAGTAGTGTAGATCTAGCCACCCTTTCACTGGGCTGTGAACCATTTTAGGAGACCGTGCTGGGCTGAAGCTATTTTGGGAGTGGTGGATGCATTTGTTTTCACAATACCGGTACATTCCCAATAATGATTATTAGCACAACAGCATGGCAATTGTTTTCTAATAGATACATCGCGCTACCAGGACTGATATAGTTACTTGATTTCAGTCTTTGCACCATCTTGTTTTTATTACTTTTCCCCCTTTGATTCAGTGAATGAATGAAGCACATTGTTGTCTCTGAGCAAAATCCCCCAGGTTTTGGACTGCTTGCTATTTGGCTTTCTTGGCTTTCCCATTCCAATGCAAAGCCATAACCTTCCTGCTGCAGCAAGCAGGACTTGACACTCCTCTTTCTCTCATGGCTGCGTCCTCCTCCTCCTCCTCCTCCTCTTCATTTGACAAGACCCTGCAATGCTGTCTGGCACCTTGCTTTCCAGGGCTGCCCCTAATTGGTAGCTTAAGCCGAAAGACAAATGACCAATCCACATCCTAGCCAAGGTGGAAATTAGCGTGGCTCCATTCAGCTGATGCTCAAACCAGCTGGAGCTTTGGAAGAAGGGACTGCAGGACAAAAGAACTCAATGCCCAAAGCACAGCAGCAACATCCCCCCTCCACCTTTAAATAAATTTGATGCTGTTCTCTCAAATGAAATGAATAATCCTTTAGGAGTAATTTCTTAATACTGTGATGGCAGCAAAACTTCATATTACAAAATTCCTATAGGTTTTTATTTTAATTTGAAACTATATTGAGCTTCTTTAAAAAAAAATCAAAGGAAAAAATGATATTGGAGAATATCATGACCCCATCAAAAATGTGGAGGACTTTACGTAAATCTAAAAATCCAGTAACAAAAGACTAGGGGTAGGAGAAACCTAAAACAAAATAAAACACATCATCCTAAAGTCAGTCTTCCCTGTTCTGCTGCCCTCCAGATGTTTTGGACTAGAGATGCCATCATCCCTGAACATTAATAATGTTGGGTGGGGTTGATGGAAGTTGTAGCCAAAAACACCTGAAGATCACCAGGTTGGGGAGGTCTGCTCTCTAAGACTTCATACACACCACCCTGGTGGTTTGACATTAGCTCACAGGTCCTTAAGGGTAGGCAATCTGGTGCCTTCCAGGTGTTTTGGACTACAACTCTCATAAGCTCTAGCCAGCATGGCCAATATTCAGGAATTTTGGGAGCTGCAGTTCAAGGTATCTGGGAAGCATAATACAAAACCAAACAAAAACCAAACAAAAAAAGCTACAGTTATCCATGCTCTGATAACCTCTCGCTTGGATTACTGCAATGCGTTATACGTGGGGCTGCCTTTGAAAACGGTCCGGAAGCTTCAGCTGGTACAAAATAGGGCAGCCCGTTTACTAACAGGGACTGGCCGGCGAGATCACATTACGTCAGTCCTTTTCCAGCTTCATTGGCTGCCAGTCCAGGTCCGGGCCCAATTCAAAGTGCTGGTATTGACATTTAAAGCCCTAAACGGTTTGGGGCCAGGTTATCTGAAGGAACGCCTCCTCCCATATGTACCTACCCGGACCTTAAGATCATCTACAGGGGCCCTTCTCCGTGAGCCCCTGCCAAAGGAAGTGAGGCAGGTGGCTACTAGGAGGAGGGCTTTCTCCGCTGTGGCACCCCAGTTGTGGAATGAGCTCCCCAGAGAGGTCCGCCTGGCGCCTACGCTGTATTCCTTCCGTCGCCAGCTGAAGACCTTTTTATTCACTCAGTATTTTAACACTTAATTTTAACTTAAATTTAAATTTTACTGTTTTAACTCTGTATTTTAATCTTATATCAACTTTGCTGTGTGGTTTTATCCTGGTTGCGCTTTTTATACTGTATTTCGTAATTGTGTTTTTAACCTGTTGGGTGTTTTATTGTGGTTTTAATTTTTGTGAACCGCCCAGAGAGCTTCGGCTATTGGGCGGTATAAAAATGTAATAAATAAATAAATAAATAAATAAATAAAACACCCCCAAACCAAAAATCAGAGCCGCACAGGAGTGACCATAATATCTTAATAAAGGTAAATGCAGGAATATTTACTAGGCTTGGGATAATCATGTTGGAACAAAACTAAGCAAAATGTTTGGGACTATGAATCCTGTCTTTTTTCCTAAGTGTAAGCCGCTCTGAGAGCCTTTTTTGGCTGAGGAGCGGGGTATAAGTATGATAAATAAATAAATAAATAAATATCATCACTGACCAATTCACATCTCACGATAAACCATCAGAGATGTGCGCCAGCTGCCATTTTGAATATGGATGTCACAGGTTGTCACTTCATGTGAGCCCTTTTGTTGTTCAAGAGTTATCTGAGGGGTGCTTATCCTCAAATAACTCATAATGTATGAATTCACATGACACATCAAGACATGGTGTGTCTCTACAGGGCTTACATATTCAAAATGGTGGCTGATGTGCATCTTGGAGCCCCACAGCTGAATTAACTCATGGTAGCTTATTGTACAAACTAGCCCACTGTCTGGTGCTGGTGGAAGCTGTGGTCTAAAACCTTTGGAGAGCACTGGGTTAAAAGAAAGCAAATGATTTAGTGCATTTCAACAATGTGTTGTTTTCCAGACAGATGGAACAGACAAGTAGGTAAGACCTTTCCTTCAAAAGCATTCCACTTTTACTTCCCAACATGGCTCTCTGTAAAATGTTAGAAGCTTTACAAAACTTTCAAAATAACAATTTGGACCAGGATCCCTGTGCCTACTCCAGAATAAACATGGGGTAGGAGGGAGAGAAGATACAGCTGCTAGACCCACATATAAAGTAATGTTTGTTTTGGCCCTTATATTTCTAATTATAGGTGACTTTCAACTGAACATCCCTTCCATCCACCCATCCATAAAAACTCTTATATGTCCACCAGTTAATTTATCTTTGTTCTCATTACTCCCTCTGCCAAAAAACTATTCCTTTGTATGGTAAAGGATTTCAACAGATGGTCATGTTTTAAAATCAGGGATGGGGAACATGTGACCCTCCAGTTGGACCACAACTGACCATTGACCATACTGGCTGGGGCTGCATTTCAAGGGCTTCAGGTTCCTCATCTTTAGTTTAAATAGATCAGATGATTATAACATGCTCTCCTTTAATTTTAGGCCACATACATAGGAAAAAGGCGCCCTTTAAAACTTTTTCTTCAAAGTTTTAAAAACATTGAAAAGTTTTAATTGAATGTCACTTTGGGGGCCAATTTAAGATTCATAAATTTATAAAGAAAAGAACCTTTAAAAAAAGAAGACACACAATCATGAACAAAAACAAGGCCTACAGTTTCAGGACCTTGAAACCTCTCTACCTGGAAACTGTAATGGTTCCAATCATGCATAATGCCACAGTAAGTAAACAAACAAAGCAATTAGTGAAAGATAATTAGGGTTAGTGAAAATGGCCGCATATCCCTTTCCTACTTCGTGAATTGCAAGGGGGATGTTTGCAAAAAGGCATTGCGTCTCCCAGATGAAAGCTCACCCACTTAGGGTTCTATATTAACACTTGCCACTTTCTACTTTCACAGGCTCACTAAGGCTAAAATCCTATGCGCACTTACTTGCAAGGAAGCGCTATTGAATACAGAAGGACTTAAAGGAAACATGCATGAGGTTGCACTGTGGGTTACAAGGGAGATCAAGGATCATCCCAGCTTGGAAAGTGTGAAGTGAGGTTCCTCAAAGGGGGGGGGGGCACAATTTCTGCATACAGGAGATGCCACATTTCCCCCCCTTTCAGGTTTCTGGGGCATGAATGACCTACCACACTGTTTGTGCTGACAGAGTGCCTTCAGACAAGCAGGTTTTCTTCATTTTCTTTCAGATATTGACTTTAGGGTGGTCACTTACTCATCACCCCCAAAAATAAGACAAAGAAGGACAAAGATTTGCATAAGATTTACAAATGTTAATATAGGGAAAATTTTATACATGGAAACTCCGTGTGTGCATGTACACATTTTAAAATAATTACTCTAATTTAAATAAAATACATTTATTTGATTTGTACCACACCTTTTTTCCAAGAAAAAAATGGCACTTAAGAGGGCTTGCAATCATAAATAAAACTGGATTAAAGCAATAATAAAACAAATGCATTGAAACACAACTAAAAACAGAATAAAAACCAGGATCCAGCCCAACTGACCCGCTTATATGCCAAAGACCTGATTGAATAAAGTGGTCTTTGCCTGCCGGCAGAAGGAAAACAGAAAGGGAGCCAAACTAGCCTGCCTCAGCAGGGAGGTCCATAGCCTGGGAGCAGTCATCAAGAAGGTTCTTCCTTGTGTTGCCACCAAATGCCCCTCTGAAGGCAGCGGTATTGAAAGAAGGGCCTCTCCCAAAGATCTTAAGACCCAGGCAGGCTCACATGGGAGGAGATGGTCTTTCAGGTAGCCTGGTCTCAAGCTATATAGGGCTTTATAGGTCATAACCGGCACTTTGAAATCTGCCCAGAAACAGACCGGTAGCTAGTGAAGCTGTTATAACAGATGAGTCAAGTGCTTCCTGTAACCGGGGCTCAGTCAACAATCTAGCTGCAGTTTTCTGGACCAGGGGGGGAATCTACACTACTGCTTTTAAAGCGCTTTAAAGCGCTTTGAAAATGTTTTGAAACCTGTATATGCAGTGTGTCCTGGGCCCCAACGGTTGTCAAAACTGTTATAAAGCACTTTAAAGCAGTAGTGTAGATCCCCCACCCCCCAGCTGAAGTTTCTGTAGTTTTTGAAAGCAGCCCTACGTAGATCCTGTTACGATAGTCCAATTGGGATATAACTAAGGCATGCGTGACCGTGGCCAAATCAGACATATCTAGGAATGAGAGCAGTTGGCTGTGCAAATGCACTCTTGGCCATCGCTGAAACCTGGCCATCCAAGTTCAGAGCTGAGACCAAGAGTACACCCTGAGTCTTCAGGGGGAACATAACCCCATCCAGCACAGGTTAAATCCCTATTCCCTGATATGCTCACAGTATGACCAGGTGACGTGTGCCTATCAGCCTGCTGTCCAGGTGCTAAGGATTTGATAAGCAACTTCAAGTCCCCTTTGTCTTTTAACTGAACTTGGACTGGACAGCACTTCAAAGAGAGGTTGCCTTCAAACGGAGGACTGACCTCTATAAAGTAGGACACCTGGACACCCTACAACAGAGTAAGAATCATGAGGGTATAAGCTGTTAAGAGGTTAAACAAACAGGGCTTAATTTGTGCCGTGGGTCATCAGGCATCAGCCCCAGAACCTATTTTAAAAGCCAAGCAGTAGCCCTGGAACAAGTTTAGGACAAGAACCCTGCATAGTATATATTTCCTTCATTATAGTGGCAGGATAGCTAGCACACAGAGACACACTTACACACACATCTGCAATGAGTCTCTAGGACAGGTGTTCCAGTTCAGAGGTTGGACTGCCCTCCCAAGACTGAATCCCGACACAAGGAGCAATGCTCTCTGTTGCCCCCTGCAGGTGAACTACCTGTGATATGATACAATGGACTTACTCTAGTCCATAAAATGTCTTTAAGGTGCTGCAAAACTCTCTCTGTTGTTTTTGCTGCAAGAGATTTCCAAACTTTTCTGGGAGTTATTAAGTGTGAAAATCGACTTCGTGCAAAAAGTAGTTTTACTTATGGAGCAGGAAGACAAGCACAAGTTAAGAGATGTAGTAATTTGTGTTAGTAGTAATGATACATCTTAGAATTTTTTTAGGGTTGCCAAGTGATGAAACTTTTTATTGCTATGTTTTATATCTAGCCCACCCATCTTCAAAAGGCACTCAGTGCAGATTATAATTAAGAAATGCAAAATTAAAAAAACACACCAAATTAAACAGATAATAGAAACATAATACACAATATTAATAGTAGTAAAATATACCCATTCCCAAACAAACCGTTTTCTAAAACTTTAAAACAGAAAAGTGCTGCTCTAATGGTTTCTGGCAGGGCTCCTGTGCCTTTAAAACAGGCAGAAATCCAACCGATGTGGTATTTCCCAGCTCAGCAATGCAATGCTATAAATGTTTGCATGTTGGAACTGCTGCTTTTTCTGCAGCTGTTAAAAGCACAGAAACTCTTCTGGGGAGTGGGTACTTAGTTGAGATTTAAGTTTATCTACAATGTAAGATATACTCATATTGTTTTCCTCCATATGTTTTACTCTGATCTTAATTATAAAACTAAGGCTGATAAGCCTTTGAGAGCCATAAATGTGTTTGATTTAACATAAACTATTTTTAATCTGCTAGGAGCTGCAAGTTAATATTGGTTTTAGTAATACTCTTTCTTTTTTTTATTTAACTGCTTAAATAAATTTGTACTTTTTCTTGTCATTAAAGTGTCATTTTAATTTTACGGTTGTTTTGGCCCATTGGGCTCTGCTGAGGAAAGGTGGGATATAAATGATTTAAATAAATAAAATAAATAATAAAATAGTAACACCACAGTAGTCTGACCTAGAAAAGAAAGAAAGGAATGGAGTAAAGTCTATGGCAGGTAGATGTTGAGGCTTAAATATCCTGATCAGATAACTTTTTTTTTTAAAAAAAGACATCTTCCTTTGAAAAACAAAGGTTCTATTCATAGCAGACATAATCAAACCCTTGTAAAGGCTCTTCAGCAGTTAATTGCATCAAGGCAAGAGCCTTTTGTGGCTTAGTGGGTGTCTGGTGACCCCTCGTGGCAGAACGTTGCCATCCTACATGAGAGTCAGCTGTAATCAGGGGTGCTTGCAGGCAGAGGGCTCCTAGCACTGAAAGGAAGGCCCTGCACAGCTGTCCATCTTTTTTACCCTTAACACACTTTTTCTGCTAAGAAAACAGGAGGAAGAAGTGATGGGGAAACACCCAAGGGCTACAAATTGAAAATGATGAGATCTGGATCCCCACCTCCGCCCCGTAAAATTCTGTGAATGAGGCAACACTATTGCAGCATAAGGGAGCAATCCTATGGTCCCTGGCAGAGCATCGCGGGGACCATACAGTATTTCAGAGTTCCCCCTCCAAGGCCATAGGCACTGCTACAACCTTCTGTCTCTGATACTGGAAGTAGCATAGAGCCATCAGGACTATGTGAAGTTAGGATTTATTGCCCCAACATGGATCACTTGACATTCTTTATGTTGAATCACAGTTGCCACTTTCATGCCCATTCCTTCAGGTCAGAGAACTTTCAGGAGCTCTCCACAATCCTTTTGTTTTAACCACCCTAAATCATTTAGTGTCATCATCAGTACATTTGGCCACCTCACTGCTCACACCTAAGCCTAGATCATTTATGAACACATTAAAAAGCATTGGTCCCAAACCAATCCTTGGGGACACCCAGGGCCGGTGCTACCATTAGGCCCACTAGGCAGCTGCCTAGGGCACAGACCTCAGAGGGGCGCAGTACTGCCCTTTAAGGGTCACCGTTTTATACAAATTAGCTGTTTTAAGAAAAAACAGAATAAGTTCAAGTTTTGTGCTTTTAATTTTTTCTACAAAACATCTGTTCTTAAAAATCAAAGTTGGCCATTTGGGGGAGGGGGAGTGCAAGTAGCTCACCTTGCCTAGGGTGCAAAGTAGTCTGGCACCAGCCCTGGGGACACCACCATTTATATCTATCCATCCATTGCAAGAACTGACCATTTATTTCTAATCTAACAATACTTGTTTGCCCATGCAATACTTCATTTAGCAAGGCATAGAAAGGCTTATCTCTGGACACGTATCACCTTGCTGGTTCAGGGCGAAAAATATTTAGAATTCCATAGACAGCACATATGCTAAATGTACACCTTACCAAGTGGCACTTGTGTATTTCGGTTTTATTTTTATTATGTTTTCAATCCCCCTCCATGCAATGAATGCTTGGGCAATGTAGAGTACAAAGAATTCAGATATGTAAAATTCCCAAAATCCTGAAACATTTTTAAAAGCAGAGAATAATAAAAACAGAGCAGCATTATTAAAAGCTTGGTAGAAGAGTATTATTTGCACCAGCTGCCTAAAGGACACGAAAGAGCTGGCAGGCCTAAGCTCTCCACAACTGGGATGCTGGTACACCAGGATATTTCTGTAGGTTTTGCCTTGAAGGTCCTAGCACCAAGGTATAAAGTGCAGGTACATGACACAGCAACCGTGCTAAAGCCAGGCAGTTTGGGGGGCCATGGAAGCGGGAGTATAGCACTGCTGGCCCCAAACTAGTGTGGACACTAGGATGAGAGGCCGCTCGGAAGCAAGTATGAAAAACAAGTTGGATGGTGGCCTTTCTCTGGTTGCAAGATTACCTTGAAACACCATCTACGTACCTTGGCTTTGGTGTACTCAATTAATACATTGAGCACACATGCTCATTAGTGTAGATTTGGGGTTGGTAACATGGTGTCTGTGGGCACCAACGCACCCTCGGACACCTTTCTTGGCACCCACCCAGGTGCCCTACTCCTCCCCGCTTTCCCTTCCTTCAATGAACACATTTTCTTACCAAAAACTGGGATTGTAATTGTGGGTTAAAAGGAGTTCAGTGTGTTGGGTCTCAGACCCCACCTCTACATTGTACTCAGTCTTTTGGCCAACTTACCTGTCTTTTGCCATGCCTCCCATGGCAGCCGTTTTGTGGTGGGGCTGAGGAACTTTCTCAAGTTACAAAATGTGCCCATGGCCTAAAAAGATTGCCTACTCCAGTCTAGATATATCATTTTGCGTTTAATGGTGGTGAGAGGAAGAGTAGGACAGAGATGAGATAGTTCATGGTTTGGTTCCTACTATGTGATCAAATCATTCAGCCCATAGATGATGTGAACAGGAAGGGATGAAGATAGCTTACCCATTTCTAGTCACACATAAAGATTTTCATTACGGAATTAGGAATAGGAGTTCTTGAGTACATATGTGATTCGTCAGCAGTCCATCGACCTCCGTTTTGGCTTGCTACAAAGGTCCAGAAAATGTCGACTCCCAAAGTGTAAATGCCACTACAACAGAAACTGCCTGAAGGGCACTTTGCCCCAAGTTGATGCTTAACAGCTCTCCCTTGTCCATCTCTATTCTTGCAGCAACAAATGCGGAGTCAAATCTCAAACCTGAAATCTGGTCTGAGAAGATTCAAGGCCATGTCCATACCTTTAGCTTTTATTACCTATTCATGTTAGGATATACCATTTCTCTTCTATCGCAATGGTCTATGTTTGGGTTTGGACGATCAGCGGAGGAAACAACACAGCATCAGTTGTTTTCCCTACTCCTGCACATGCTAGTCCTGTGACCAGGATTACCCTACTTACCCACATCATGGGTTGCCGTGTCATCCGAACCTGATGCATGGCATGGTGCATTTTCACCCACCCTACAACCCATGGCTTGCGGTAGGGTTTGTAGGGTGGGTGAAAATGCACTACGCCTGCTCCAGCTTTAGGCAACGGGGCACAGGTAATTAGGGCAATCCCAAACATGCCACTGGCACATGTGGGTGAAACAACCGACACTGAATTGTTTCCCCCGCTGATCGTCTGAACTACCCCATTTTCTTTTTCAACCCACTCCCCTCTCCAAGAATGTCACTCAGAGCATTTCTGCTTTCCCTGCAACTGTACAGTATTTCACGTTTGCCACTTACTACTCTTAGCAAATGAGCTTGAATGTAAAACATCTTCCCAGTCAGCAGTAACCTACTAGTCTTCCAGAAGAACCTTCACAACTATCAGAAGGGATGACAAGACAGCTGACGAGTACATTTAAACCTTACTTTCACCACACACGAAAGTTATTCTTATAAGAACTTTATTTAAAGAATACACACATTCATATTAGCTTTTTTGGAAACATGATATGAAGAATCTTGCAAAACTTTTAGGCGTACAAATCAAACCAAACGATGGTGTTTATTTCTTTTTCCCTTTTGAATGCTTAGCAAACAAGACTGGATCAATCTGCTCTCTAGATAGGCCTCTCACTGAGAAAAGTCGTGCTGCTCTTTCCTGCAATGTGCCCCCACATTTCAGTCCCAAAGCCATCAGTTCGAACTTTAGCTTGTCTAGCCCTAGGGCTTCCAGTTCAGAAACGGAGTGGAATTCCAGCAGATCTACTCTTGAAATCTCCTAAAAAAAACCAGAAACATGCAGTGTTTAAAATGCTCATCACAGATAACCAAGGAGATAAAAGAAGTGTTGATTTTTCAGCAAACACTGAATTAAATGCTTACAGTCATATCGCAAAATCCCATTATGTAATATAGTGGCTGTTTAGCTTTAAGTGATATGAGTGTTTTGTCTTTTACTGAAAAACTCTATGGTTAGAACTACATCCTAACTAGTAGAACTCCTACTTTCACAGCCACACCTACAGGTTGCAAAAGTAGGATGACATTCTTTGATGAAATTATCAGGACTGAGGTAAAATTTCAGAGGGGGGTGGGTACCAGGATTTTTTGAAAAAACTTCTCTTTCCTCTCTCTCTTTTTAAAAACCGCCATCCTTTTTCTAACAACGCATCTAGAAAGATACTGCTTATATCATGACATAGTATCATTTCAACTGGCACATTGTGAGAGAAAATGGTGGCCTGGCTGACCACTGCTTGTAGCTACTCCTGGCTATTTCAGACAGCTGAGAAAATTTATGTTTTCAACAACAACAACTCTCTCCAGCAAAGGCTGTCTGCCTTTACTGGAGAGTCCTCACTTCAAATGTATGTTTCATTTAGGCTCTGGCAAAAAATCGACAAAGACAGCAAGTACAAAAGCTTCCACCTATTTATTTGTTTATTGCATTTTTATACCACCCAATAGCTGAAGTTCCCTGGGCGATTCACAAAAGCTTCCACCTAGAACTAGTTAGGACGCTATGACTGCATATAGCCAGCTAAACAGCACCATCCCGGTTGCAATAGGGGCTGCAGTCACACTGGCAAAAGAGTCAGCTGTTCCACCATGCAGAAGGACACCTCTCCAAACACATGTCCATCCGCATTACTTTAAAGCCATCGCAGCAACCGCTCGTATTATGGCAGAAAACCTCACCTTGCATGAAGTATTAACCAGCATTTTTATTCTCCAATACATTTTATATGAAAGTGAGAAAGAATTTGGACCCAACGCCACAAACCTGGCTAGGGAAGGAGTCAGCAAAGGAGGCTTTGGAGAAAGGCATTTAGCTGTCCCAAAAAGGCTCCCCCCACTTTAACAAAATGTACAATGGGTTCAAGAAGTAAAATGAGCCTATCTCCAGTCAGAAAGAATCTGTCATACTTACGGTGCCCTGTGACTGGCTCACAGCTTCCAGATTACTTGAGGCATTGGCTTGCTTTTCTTCCTTCAGAGTCTTGTCTGCTTCAGGTTTCTCATTAGCTGCTGTTTCACTGGTAGGTGGATCCTCTGCCAGTTCTTTTTTAGCCTCCTCCATTTGTGCTTGTGATTTCCCAGCTGTATCAGAGACCGAACTGCAGCTTACGGAATCCTCTGAACTGCTGGGCCCCTCTTCTGTACTGTCAGCCATTTCAATATGGTTGCCAATCGACGCTGCACAACTTCCCGTTGTACTGGATGATTTGTCATCTTCGCTGTCACTGCTGTCTTGGGAACTATCAGGATCCTCCAAGCCTTCCACACCCAGCCTGTCACAATCAACAGAAATCCATTTAGAAAGTGCATAATTTACACAAATGGTCTCTATGAAGCCGGAAGTGAAGCAGATTTCCAAGGGCCATGAGCTTGCTTGCCCCATAACCATGAAATGAGCTACCGAACACACGTTGGCCTGGTTCAGACAACACGCTAAACCATGCTGCTTAACCACAAAATAGTTAATGGAATGCATTAAGGTTAATGCATTCTGTTAACCATTTTGTGGTTAAGCAGCATGGTTTAGCGTGTTGTCTGAATGGGGCCGTTCTGTCTCTACCAAAACCTATGCAAGACCAGTATCAATGAAGCTTTTGCACTGCTGAAATTCCATACAAGTAACCACAGTTTTATGCTAATGGTTAATAATAATAATATATTTATTTATTTGTTACCCGCCTCTCCCTCTGGATTGAGGCAGGGTACAACACAAATAAAAACACCATAAAATACATACAACTAATTATTATTATTATTATTTATTTATATAGCACCATCAATGTACATGGTGCTGTACAGAGTAAAACAGTAAATAGCAAGGCCCTGCCGCACAGGCTTACAATCTAATATTTCAAACGTTTAATACCAGTGCATCATTAAAAGGAGCACAACACTTTCAAAAATACGTCATGATAGGAAGTCTGAGGTCATAGGAAGGTGCTTTATGTTGAGTGAAACGCTTGGTCCTTCTTAGCCAGAATTGTCAACACTGACAGGCATTGAATCTCCAGGGGTTCAGGCAGCAATTGTTCCAGCCCTACCTGGAGATGCTGGGGACTGAACATGGGACCTTGTGCATACAAAGCATGTGCTCTACCACCGAGGTACGGCCCTTCATGTGCACCCGAACAGGCACCCGACTACCAAGAGTGTTCCCACCCAGTTCCAAGGGGCTCACTCACATGTTATTGATCCAGGGGGAGAGGCAGGTAATATATTGTTATAATATTATTATTATTATTATTATTCTGTAAACACTGCAGTCCACCACTTGGAAAACTTACACAGATGTCTACAAGAAGCCGCTTTCTAGTTTTCCTACTGTACAGTGCAATAAATAAAAGAGATGAACGTGCTGAACTGTTGTGGCAGATTGCTATGAAATGGTTATTGGCTTGTGTCCAACGAAACACTTGTACAAGCAGAGAAGGGAGAAATCCCCATTCCATTAGCAGAGCACTGTTTGCAGTTCTCAGGATCCAACCTATTGTATTTAAGGCCTCTCTCTCCCACACCACCTCCTTTAAAGAATGCAATTTGGATCTTTTTTCTTACAATTTGTATATTTTGTTCCTTTCTATTGCGCAGAGGTCTAACAATAATGCTTACCAAAAACACCTTTTCTTCTCTGGTGATGCTCCCTTTTCAGACTCATTTGGCCGCTTCCGACTCTCACTGCTTTCTGGAGATACCACTGTGCTGGAGGACGCTTGCATGCCTGAAAAGTATAAAAAATATTCAGCTCTCCTTACTCTTTTAAATTTTGGGAGAGTAAATCAATTTAGACATTAAAATAATAAAACATTCAGGTGTGAAAGAATTTAAGTGGGAGTTGCATTTCTTTTTCTTATCCCTACTCCTCAATATTTAGCTTCCTACCACCACCCAGGTCTGGCCATTTCGTTCAGGTTATCATCAGTCTTCCATATAGCTGATAGAATACTACAAAATTTCCTCTGTTCTGCCCTTTATTGTACATCAATCAAGGGAGTGATCCTAAGCCCCCAGACAGCACCTATGGGGGGGCGGGAGGGAGCATAGAGTAGTTCAGTTTCCTGGGTCTGAGGTCATAAACAGGGTCCAACTCTGAAGCCAGGAAACTGGGCTTCTAACCCCTGCTGGCATGGAAAGGGCTGTACTGGCTACCTCTCTGAGCTCGGATAATGGAACATGGAGAGAAGGAAAAGGGGCCGTTCCCAGAGGCAGATGGGAAGCAGTCCAAGGTGGCTGTGATACGACATATCCTATGGCCGCCCTAGCATCCTTCCCTTCCCCTCCAAAGTGCCATCACTAGACAGGCAAAATAGCCTGTCTAGCAGAGTGACTGGAGTTGAAGATCATCACTCCTGTCCCGCACTGGGTACTTGGCAGCCTCCTAGTTCAGAGGATGCCAGCAATCCACATAGGATTGCGCCCTAAGTTTAAAAAAGGGGTAGGTGTTCTCCACTAATTTCTCCCAGGAAGCCTATTAGAACTTAATCAAATGTAACTATCAAAATGGACACCAAGGAATTCAGTTTTCAATATTCACTTTCCAAAATAAAGGTTAGCACGCCTTTACATAGCTGTGCAAGTTTTCATCAGAAGGCTATGATACTTCTGAACCAATCTGTGTGCCAAGATGCTATTCAAGTTTAGAAAAAAGGATTCAATGTCACTTTGGTTGCTCATGGAGCTCAGAATTAGGGTTCTAAGGTCCTACTATGGAGCTACTCTAAGCGCCTCCACAACAAGGCTAGTAAGCCGTTCTAATATCAAAGCAGGTGAACCAATGGCAGCCAGGAGACCTGCATGGATACAGCTAACGTGACAGAGCCACTTAGCCACTGAGAGGAAAAAAGAGGTCAGAGACAGAGGTTGAAAACAAGACAAGAACAAAGGGAGGTTCAACACCATTCCAGAACTATGTCGCTGACAAAATATGTAGTTATAACCAATCAGCTATTCAGAAATGCATTCCAATGTATAGACAAACGGTGTTTCTAGCACTACCTTTGAGAACAGAATCCTCTAGCCTCTCCGCCATCTCATGACATTGCTGCTGGTAGTCTGGATTGGTGAAAAAGTGTTTTGGCTCGGTCAGTTTACGCTTCAGCCTGTCCAAACGCCTTTGCTCCTTGTCCGCTTCACGTTCCGCTTGCTGCTTCACCCATTCAGCCATTCTGTAAGGAAGAAGAAACCACATGAAATAGGATGCATTTCAGTGTGTAAACTCTGTTATGGATTCAGTCACTCACCTCTCCCATCTACCTGGGAGAAAAGCCCTGGGACAGGAATAGGCAGCCAGGTTCAGCTAGTATGGCCAATGGTAAGGAATTATGGGTGTTGTAGTCGAAAACATCTAGAAGGCACCAGATTGCCTGCCACTGCCTTAGACATGACTGAAAAACTTTATATGCCTATGCTTCCAACATAAACACAATTACTAATAATGTGTGTTATGGGAGGTGAGAAGGGCAAAGAATAATCCTTTGAATGATTATCATATGATTGACACAAGTCTTGCCCACTATAATTACTTGCATCATGTCCTTGCCAGTTTTACTCTCTTTGCATTTAAACAGGTGTCACTCGCTGTCTGCACATGTTACAAAGGCATCTCAAAGGGCTGGCTGCTTTAACAATGTAACCAAACAGCTACAGTCTCCCAGAACTTAGTTGCTTTCAGCATTGTACAGAAGCAGACACAAGGCAGTGCAGAGCAACAGCTACATGACTGATCAGAGGCAGCTGTATCAAAACTAGTGGAACACAAACCATCATGTAAATTTAGCCTGTCTTTTGAGACTGATGCTAATTTCTGGAGCTTACACAAATGCGACACAGTGGAGGAATATTTTGCACTAGTCACACTGTTCTCCTTTGGAATTTTTGCAACTCAAAATTTCAGAAACCCACTTCTAAGGCCACGCAATAGTGACAGTGGAATGTATGGTTATTTTATGTTTGTGAGAGAAAGAAATGCCTTACGCTTTTTCATGGTTAACATCTCGAAGTCTCCTTCCACTGAGATCTCTGCAAGCTTCTCGGTTTGTTGTCTTCTCAATTTGAGCACCAAGCGCTCGGAGCATAGATCCAAAACCTGGAAGGAAATTGAAGAAAATGTCAGTGCAGAAGTACAAGAATAAGAACACTCCAGGGACACTTACACAGGACTTATCACAACCTATTTTATTCATTACATTTGTTTCTTCCTACTGCCACATCCAGTAATTTGAGACAGACTTGCATTTGTTAAGAATTTGGCACCAAGCATTCTTAGTTTATATATACATTTAAGAAAATGTTTTATCTGTGTACAAAATGACCTTTATGTCTTAGCTCAGTTACACACAGGAAGGCCCAATAAATTTTACCCTCAAGAGAAAGCAGTACATTCTGGTGATGTTTGCACTAATGAAATGACTTTTGAAATTGTAAACATGCAATACAGTAGTCAGAAGAGTGTGTGGCCTAGAGTGCATTAGTAGTTAAATGGAAACACAACAGCCCTATTCAGACAACACACTAAGCCATGGTGGTTAAGCATTTCGAGCTAAACTTTATAGCTTAGTGTGTATTGTGAACCATGACTTAGCATGTCGTCTGAATTCATTCCTAAGCATGGTGGCTACATAACTAAGGTTTAAACATGCTCACTACCCATTTGCTGCAAAAGGGTTGGCAGCCCAACCACTGCTTGGCATGTTGTCTGAACAAGCGCAACAAAACTGCTCACATTCTCCAAAGTTATTTAAATTGTGTCTTGCCATTGCTGTGTGTGCAAAGTAAATCAAAGAGGCCTATAATAAATAATACACTGCTTTGAGATAGGCAGTTCATTCTTTTTAATAGCAACAATTTGTACTGGAATTCTTGGAAGATATTTCAAACCACTCAGCAGAACCTATGAAACTATATATGGCCAAACACCTGAACAGCAAAAGAGTTCTATGGGTGGGTAAATTTTTGCAAGGTTCCTTGCAGAACTATGCATTTCATTTCACGTTGTAATCAAAAAGACAAAGAACTACAGCTAAACCCCAACACTACTAGCTCAGTAAGGCCACTTAAATAAATACACTAACATGCCTCTTTAGATGTCAGCCCACTGAATTCAATGGGGATTAGTCCTAGGTAATGGGGTATAGGATTGCAGCCTTGATGAAAAGGCCCAATTTAGAGATACATAAACCACACTGAAGAAGCTTTTGTAGCTGACATCCCAGCCCAGGACTAAATACATATTTCATTTTTATAGGAGCCACAATCAAATTCCTAGACAATTGGGCATCTGGATTTTTTCCAACCCTATTGGTTATTGAAATTTTTTTAGGATGAAATGCATAGGCATCCTAAAAAATTTTAGGATGAAATGATCATATTTTCACCAATTATATTTCAGTAATCATATGAAATTCTAACAAGGGAACCACTGAAAAAAGTTCCACAGGGGAGCTGATTTTAGCAGCAACTGTGATAATCATCAGACAAAATAACCTGTTGGGTTAACAGCAAATGGGCCTGTTCAAATAATATTGCCAAGCTATGGTTAGGCCGCTAACCCAGTTGCAGCAAATGGTTAATGAGTGTGTTTAAACTGTGCTTATGTAGCCACCATAGCTAGGAATGTTCACACCACACGCTAAGTCATGATTCATACAACACTCTAAGCCATAATGTTTAGCTGAAAGGGCTTAACCACCGTGGCTTAGTGTGTCGTCTGAACAAGATCAATGAAGGAAGCTGAAGAGGAAGAAACACCACATAAACAATCAGGTAAGCTCCAGGGGGTTCTAGAAAGCTCTTATTGTTGGACTATGACTATTTAACTGTTCTTAACATTATAATCACTTATCAAGATATACCATGAAAAGCCAGCCTAGGGCTTCTATAGGAAGTTAGCATTACAAGTTAGGACATGCATGTGAGTGTTTTTAAAAAGGGGGTGTTGAACTTCTTTCAGCCTGAAGGACAAATTTCATTTTGGAGAGGTTCTCAGGGGCCACATTCCAGTGATGGGCATGGCCAAAGGCAAGAGAAGTGGGGCCAAAATAGTTGGAAACCAAATACTTGGTGGTTAGGGGAAAGGGAATGGGGCCAGGGGAAGGGACACAGCCTTCTGGTGAACCCCAGAGAACTGGATATGGCCCCCAGTTCTGAGGTTTTTCAATACAATATAGGTAACCTACTTTTTGTTACAAGAACTGGATGAGTATCCTTTTCCAATATTTCTTTTCATCCTGACTGCTGAATTATTTGTATTGAGAATAATATCTTAAGCTGGTCATTAGTCAAAAGTTAGGTTTCATTGCTACAGTTATGGGCAACATGAAAGATAGGAGACCACATTGTCATTTACAGTTTAAGAGTCAAATCCTACTATAATGCTTTATTTAACATAATATAGCAGCAGTGTACCAACCTCCCTTTCCACCACATAGTCTTGGCTCCAGACTGTAAACAGCTCCATCTTGTAGCACATCTTCAGAATTAACACATCGACCATTACATTTTACATAGAAGTGATCTTCAGGAAGACCCTAGAAACAAGATATTTATTTTTCATATTTTAGTCTTTAGCAAATGGCAATTAAATTACTTCCAATCAAGTTAGTTACAACAGTATGCTGCCAGCTGTCTCAAGAGTAAGAGGAAGATGGGTAAAAGGATTTGGTTCTTCCCCTGAATAGGTCACAGCTCCTGACTAAGTGCATGTATGCAGAGATGTGCAGAACAGACTACAAGAAGTTCAGCACAAATCAGTGCTGCCACCACTAATATTTGAGAACTAATGTTTCTCTCTCTCCACTAAATGGCAATACAGATAAGTTTTGTTTTTTTAATGGAAATGCTTATGCAAAAGCAAGTTCCAGTTAAATCAGGGGTGAGCAACTTGTGACCCTCCAGATGTTTTGGCCTTCAACCCCCATCACCCTTAGCCAAAAGTGAGAGATTATGGAGTTGTAGGCCAAAACATACAGAGAGCCACAAGGTCAGTGCCAGATGATCACCCATAGCAGTGACCAACTGCACTGAAGAGTTATTAAGCTTCCAAGTCACACTATTCTGAAATTCCCTCTCCCTAGAATTCCAACAAAGGCGGACCCTATATATTTTCTGACAGAGATGTAAATGATTCCTGTCTGGTCTGGCACCCAATAGTCAGATCCTTAGGGATATTCAACTTAACAGAGGATCTTGTTTTTATAATATATTTTAACTTTGAACTGATGTTACCTGCCTAAGCCCTGGGAAGGGGCAAGATAGAAAACTGCAATCCTAAAGATATTTGGGAGTAAATCCCACTGAAATCTATAGAACTTACTTCTGAGTAGACATGCATAAGACTACATTGTAAATGTTGTATTGCCCCTGAGCCAAATGATGCACCCTTCCCCCCCCCTTTGGATAACTTCAGTTCTCATCTTAAAAGCCCACTCCAGCTGTGAGTGGAAACAATAATTATTGAACAAGTTTGTAAGCCATCTTTTTGAGAACTTTCACTGAAAAGCAGTATATAACTATTCTGCATAAAATAAATCAAATCGTCATTCTTTTAACAATTTCTAACCACAAGAGTAATTGTCAGCGATCACAAAAAGGATTCCCCACCCCCACTTTCCCAATACACACTTACGGCTTCTAACTGACATTGGTTACTGCAAGTACAGAACTAGATAAACAATCTTTCTGAGGACGCATTCCTACGCATTTTTGAAGTCCTACAATTCCCAGCATACCCCACCCAATTGTAGGACTTTTTTCTGCCTAAAACATCTATAGGATTCGCCTTGAACGAGCAAGCGAAGTAAAAGATTCGGATTTTTGTACATGACCCGATTCGGTTTTCTGTAAGTTACACCGTCCACACACTTCCTTTCACTACTAAAGTACCCCCCACCAGGCCACTTCCTGGCCCCCACTCTACCTACCGCATTTCTTCGATTGTAAGACGCCATCGATTGTAAGACACACCATAATTTCAGTACCACCAACAGAAAAAAAAAAACCTAAGACACACCCGCGATTCTAAGACGCACCCCATTTTTAGAGATGTTTATATGGGGGGGGAAGTGTGTCTTAGAATCGAAGAAATAGGGTAGCTTGTGTTAAAAGAGACTGATGAAAAGGAACCAAAAACTATCTCCTCATATCTCCTGCTGCCCAGAGAAATATCTCCTGCTGCCTAGACACCCACGTTTTTCAAACAAGCCTATTTACCTGTGCCTGGCAACGGGCCCGGAGCAAATCCCAAACCGACCGACCTTCGCCCGGTAACGACACCAGCTCCACTCCAGAACCCAACGGGCCTCGCACCAACAGCGCCATTTTCTGCCTTTCCCGAACGACGGTCAGCAGCCAGTCTGGCCCCTTCTCTTCCGGTACAACGCAAGGAGAGCAGACCGTCGCGTGCTAGTGACGTAGGAGACAAACAGGAAATAGGGCATGAGAAGTTACGTTGCCAGCAGAGGGAAAGTTTCCTTGTAGGTCTCCTCGGCCCACGTGACTTTGATTAGGGTGGGCGAAGGAAAAGGGAGTGGTGTGTGTGTGTACGTATATATATATATATATATATATATGTATGCGCGCGCAAAGGGTGGATCCGCGAGGGATGTCTGAAGGAGGCAGATAAACGGGGGTGCGATGGGGGATGGGCAGCTGGGTTGGAATTGGCAGGCTGACAGGGCGAGGGAAGCCAAGAAGCGGGAGGATGGCGCTGCTGAGTGGCTGGAGCTGCAATGTCTCTCCTGGTTCATGGCGCCTCAAGTTTATTGCCCCTTTTGAACCAGAGCAGGCTTGTTATCCGCTTGGCTTCCTCCCCCCTCCCGCTCTCTTGGCAACCCCACAGCCTTCTGTCCGTGTAATTGGTGGCTCCAACATAGCCCCCGAAGCTTCCATTGCTCTGCAGTGCGAGGACATTTTCTCCGCGCTGCTTTCTCGTCTTGAAGAAGGGGAGGAGGGCGGGAAAGTCCCCGTGTTGTTAACGAACAATTAGCATGGTATGGCTCATTTTAAAAAAATAAAAAATGACAGCAAGGCTGGAGACCCGAGTGGAAAAGGCCACCCTGGTGCTCACAGCAACAGCGTACACGGCTTGCCTTCCACTTCTAGTTCCAGGCGCGGGAGAATACAGCAGTTGGTACATTTATACACCCGCAAAGGAGCGTTCACCCCACCCCCGCCATTTCCCTCTGCCCACACAGTTCATTGTGCTTGTTCGCAAACGCCATGTTCCCTGCCAATGCCAGCTTGGGAGCAACGATCTGGAGGCTCCGGGGCAACGATCTGGGGAGCTTCTCTCTCAGCCTCTCTCCAGGTGGTAGCACAGCAAATGCGACTGCCCATGCCACCGGCAACGAGAGGAATGATGGCTGTGCTCGTTTCGGCGGCGATGCGAGGCACACACTGCCTGTCCTTTCCGGAGAAGACTGTGTAAACACTGAGGAAGGAGAGGAGGGGGAACCGCGTCAGGGGAAACTGGGACTCGAATTACACAATGCTCCAGCAACAACGCCAGTCTCCTTCACTCCGTCGATTTTCTCCAAGGAGGCAGCAAATATGTGTCAGTGAGCACGCTCACACATGAACACACACACACAAATACACTGCGACATTCAGCTTGTAAAACAAGCATGGCACAAGTCTGAATAGTTGCCCAGGACATTTGAAGGGGGAGCGGGAACAGCCTGTAGCTAAGGCAGCAACCCCACATGGACCTCCCATAATGAGTGCTTATGTCGAGGTGTGGCTGGATGCCTCATGTATGCCTCACTCTGAAGCCGAGAGCCAACCTCAAAACAATGAAGATCGGGGGTGTTGATTCAGTATGCGGAAAAGGCATTGCACATACTTAAACACACCTCTCCAGCCTGTCTAAAGGTGCACACAAAAGTCACAGAGTATGATATGAGAGATTCAGGTTCTAATGTCCAAAAGAACATAAGAACAGCCATGCTGGATCAGACCGAGGGTCCATCTAGGCAGCATTCTGTTCACACTGTGGCCAGCCTGTGACCAGGAACCCACAAGCAAGACATGAGTGCAATAGCACCCCACCCGTGTTCCCCAGTAACCAACTCCACCTGGACATAACACATATCTATCAAAACAGCTTCTAGAACTGATCCAAACAAGTTATGTTCAAATGGGAACCATGAAAAATAATAATAAAAGGACTGGAAATGCAGCTTCATTAAAGGACTACAGCTTGATCTGCTACTAAAGTTGATGTTGCCACTAGGGGTGTACTCTGCTCCATTATGGATCCCTGGATCCAAAGCAGAACGGGCTGATCTGGACCTCCGAAGCCCGGTTCCGGATTGGCCTGAAGTGGTTCAGACCGGTCTGAAGCTTTGGAGCCAGGTAAGTGGGGTGGGGGGTTTACATGGGTCCTTTACAGTCCGAGCAGCAGCTTCAACTGACGCCGAGGCCTATTGACGGAAACAGGCTGTAGCCTGCTTCTGGCCTTAGGCCTGGGCGTCAGTTGAAGCTGCCGCCCGGACAGCAACGGAGCCAGGCAAGTGGGGGAGGGGGGCTTACCTGGCTTCACTGCCGCAGTCCATGTGGCGGTGGATGACAGAGCCAGGTAAGGGAGGAGGGGGCTTATTTGCCCCCCATTTTGTCTGCCTTTCCCCACTTACCTGCCTCTGCTGCCCACCACGGAGGCAAGTAAGTGGGGAAGGGGGGGCAAAGGGGCACCAAATATCGATCCTGACCTCCAGATCTCGCTCCGGTTCCGGAGCGGATCAGGGGAGGTCCGGATCGACTCAAACCAGTTTGGGCCTGATCCAAAAGGTCCGGATCGGGATCCGAAGTGGTTCGGGGGCCCTGTGCACAGCCCTAGTTGCCACCACTTAGCATAGTATGAAGTACAGTTTTGATACAGAGATGTTCTAACTAAGCAACCTAGTGAGAATGGTGGTAAAGCTGTTATGGGTTGAGTCTGGAACCTTGGAAAAAATGGTTGATTCATTTCTAAAAAGAGAGGTAGCAAGGCTCAAGAGTGTGTGGGATGCAGACCCTGTGAACTGGCTCCTAACCTCAGATGTGTGAGAACTATATATGGCTTCCCAACAAGACAACATCCATGTTGCAAATAGCAACACTCTTTATTATTCCCACGTTTTAGGGACGAGTTTAGGGTTTCTGGAGGTGAGCTTCGGAATCAGATATTATGGAGATCTGCATTCGTGTCTACGTATTGCCACAGACATCTGATGCAAGTGTAGAAATTAATATTGACCACTGTGGATTCTTTAGCATTGGGCATCAAATAACGGTGCATGAATAAATCCTTCCCCCAAATCCTCAGGTGTATAAAAAAGTAAACAAAAATATCCAGTTGAAATGAAAATCTAGTTAAGACAATTAAAAACTAATTAAACGTGCAAATTTTAAAAATAAAACATCCAACCAATAAACGTTTAACCTCTTGACCTATCTGATTGCATTATTAGGTTATGGCCTCATAAATAATGTTTATTATACCTTTATTTATTTAAGAAATCTTTACCCTGCTTTTCCCTTCCAAAAAAAAGAATTGCTCAAAGCATCTTATAAAAAATAAAAATATATAAACATCACCAAAATATATTAATGAGCTGAAAGCGGCAACACACACACAAATTAATTACATCTCCAGCAGCAATGCCTTCCTCAGCCATTGTTGGTAGTTACGCTCCCGCCTGGGGTTGCTCACAGCCTCCCTTGCATCCCACAATGTCCCCCCCCCCCAAATCTACTCCAGAGGGTTGGAGGGCTTTCCAGAGCAAATTTGGGGCATGTGTGGGGGACTGCGGGGGGAGGGGATGAGGGGACAGGGACATCCACTCATGTGAGGGTAGGATCCAATCCATTATCTTGTCTGGATTTGTTCAATTTGTTCACCATAATCCCGTCCATTACCAATTCTAAACACCAATTCAGAACCTCCCCAGAATGTGACAAAAAGGAGATACAGAACTGAGTATCATCAGCATATTGATGAAAACCACTCATCCCCGAATGATCTCTCTAAGCAGTTTCATGTAGGTGTTGAAAAGCTTTTGGGGGCATAGAATGGGTTTAAATGGTTGTACAATAGGGTAGTGCTTTAATATTAGATGGGCAAGTAGGCATGCACACATAGAACACCGTATTAAGGGTTAGATGATTTAATTTGGATAAGGCCTGATAGAAAATGATTTGGAAATATGATCTGAGGTTCCTCAAAGACATTATTCATGAGGACATGCAACTTGGTATTGTTCAAAATAATAATAATAATTAGTCATAAGAACTTGTGACATGTACTAACTGTAACTAGGTGAAGGGTCCAGGGTGAAGGACAGGTGAAGTTGTGGTTGGAAAAATCCCAGTGTATGTAAGTAAAGAGAGGTTAACCACAACAGGGAACTTGACCTTTCATTGTCATAAACAACTACCGTAATCAAGAAAGGGGAGGAGGTTTTCAGGAAAGGACAGTCAAAATTATGAGGTGGTCCAATGGGTTTAGGAGTTTAGAAGACATCAATAGGAGTTGATGTCAAATTGGGCATTTAAGTCTCAGCACAGAAGGGAAATATGTCTTCCCTTTCTCTCAGGCATGACTTGGTCTTGCCTGGAAGAGATGGGAGTCCCTCTGCGGAGAAGAACTCCTTCGCAGAGTCGGTGTTTGTCTACATTTGTCTTGTTCTCCAGAAATCTGCCAGACTTGTGAGTATATTCTTTTAATTTGCTTTGCTGAATGGAGGTTCGCATGTCTGTTTGACTTTAATTTTCTTAAATTGTTTTAATAAATGTTTTAAAGTTTCATTGAGTTTGTGAGTCTGAGTGAAGTCAATCATTCTGGATGTCTATCTCTGGATCTACCTTACACCTACTATAGTGGGGAATTTAAAGAGTACTGTTGCAAGTTATTGCAGGAACTTACGCCTCCAAGCAGCCTATGTTCAGTGCCTCTTAAAACTAAAAAGACCACCAGAAAAACCCCTTACACTATCAATCGAGAAAAGCCCAGATTTGCAATAATAGCCATGAAATCCTGAGCTGCACCTACCCTGTGGGCTTCAACATGCATGCAGCAATAGTCCAGGGTGGGTGGGTGTGTCTCTAAAGCCATGCCACAGATCACACCAGCCAACACAAGTAGCACAGTGGATGGTGCCTCAACAGAATCTATGTCATATCTTGCACATCCAACATCAACAACACACACTCAAAATTTGGTGACTACTGAATAAAGCATCTGGATCGGGGGATGGACTCATGATAGATCACCCTTTGAGACTTGGTTACTGCTGGACTTTGAGACTTGGTGGACAATGCTGGGAGAGACTCGCTCCACCTGCTTCATCAAGCCAGGTCTCTGTAATACATGTCAGATCACCTTGCTCATCTAGGATGAAGGTTTGGATGACCATGTTCTTATTCTTCATGGATCTGGCATGAACTAGCACCACCTTCAAGCTTACTGGTATATGACAACAGTTTCTGAACTCAATTTGATGTGCTAATTCTTAGCTTTAATGGCCCAAATAGGTGTATGAGGTCCTGCTCTATATGTCTTGGTAACTGAGGTTCAGCAGATATCCATTAAGAGCAAGGACTTTTCAGTGGTTGCACCAACTTTATGGAATGCTCTCCCCAGTAACACCAGTCCAGCCCCAATACTTTCAGCCTTCACACCGCAGGGGAAAAAACTGGCTCGTTGGTAAATTAGTTGGGGTTTGTTGACTGTGTCACCTTGCTTTTCCTTGTATATGTTCTTCTTTATTCTGCTGTTCCTCCTTATTTCCACTGAAAGGAGTATATCGCCTATTTTTTATTTCTGCTGCTTTGCACATTGATGTTTTCTTTTTTTATTGATCACATTGTTAGCTGCTTTGAGTTATAAAGTAGGACTTTTCTTTTCTTCTAAAAACATGGATTTTGTGGGTTTTAGTATTTTTAAAGAATTTAATAAAACCATAGGTTTACATCTACAACTCCTAGCATGCCTTGGGTGGAACTCCCAGCATGCCTTGAGTGGGAGACCAGACTTACTGGCCTTTGGCAGCCATTGTGATTCCTAAAGTCAGTCAACCCAATTCCACATAAAAGGAAACAACCAACATAAATGGGCTGTATCTATTTGCGGTGCCTCCTCCCACCTGCCATGTGTGGTTTTAAAATCATAACTAGATACAACAGTGTGTCTTTGAGAGGCTGAAAGGCACCCTATCTTGATATCAGAAACTGAGAGAAGCACACACACACAGCCTTCACCCTTAAAAGGGAGGGAGGGAGGGAGGGGAGGCACTCTACACATTCCCAGAAACAGACCTGACAAAGGGGGGGGGGGAAGTGCCTGGCCCAGCCCCAAACCTTCAGTACAGGCTCCTGATGAAGCACTTGATGGGTGAGAAGTGCAGGCCGAGGCAGTCATGGCAGGATTAGCCAGAGCTGAGTGCATCCACTGACAGTCGCTTACCTCCCCTCCTTGTCAATGCTCTGTCAAGGAACAGCATCAGCAAAGAGAGAAGGAAAGTGCCTCTCAGAGAACATGGGCACCTGAGGGCTGCCAAAGGCATGCTGGGAGGTGTAGTACTGGCATCATCTCTCAGTCCTAACTCAGTCCCCTTTCCTGACCTCTCGCTAACTGTCTTTGCTCTCCTTCTAACTGACTTTCACCAACTGCCACTTACACCGCCCACCATTCCATTCTAGCCTCAACTGTTAGTCCTTCCTGCATTCACTCTTCTGTCAGGCTTTTACATAAAATCATAAACTTTATTCAGTAATTCTTACATCTGTCTTGGAATGTTGTGGCTTATTTATAACAGAAACCCCCCCGCAGCATTAAAAAATCTCAACAAGTTAAAAGGCCTTGGAAAATAAACTTTTTTAAAAAATAAACCACTTGGCACTTAAAAGCCATTAATGCAGTCACTAGGCAAGCCTGCCTGGGAAAAAGAAATCCATAAGCCGGGTACCACAACTAAGATGGCCTGCTCTGCAGTTGTCTTCCACCACACCTCAGATGGTGTTCAGAAATTGTTATTCAGGAACTTAGGCTTATGCCTACAACTACCAGCATGCCTTGGTTGGGAGGGAAGATTTATCAGGCTGTGGCAGCCATCATTTGGAAGTGGCTCGCCATCCTGGGCCTGAAGAGAGAAAAGAATCTAATTTAATTTGTTTTAAAGTTACCTCACAGGCCTAGGACTGGCCTACCTTGCAGAGCTGTCATGAGGTAAGGGAGGAAAAAAAGAAACGAATTTAATTTGTTTAAGTTAACTCACAGGCCTAGCACTGGCCTGCTACTTTAAGATGATTACCTCACAGACATATATCTTAGATGGCCTGAACAAGAGAAATTTATTATTTATCAAATAAATTTTATAAACATTTTTCACGGACCTGAGCAACACCGGGCATATCAGCTAGTTAAATTATAAAATAGATAAACTACAAAGGCCTACACAGCTTGGAACCAAGTTATCTGAAATATTGTATTATTCCATATGAACTTACCCAAGTTTTAGGACCGTTGGAAGAGGCTGATCCTTCTGCCCTGCCAACATCTGAAGAGGCGACCCATTGAAAACCCTTAATGGGGATGCACACAAGGCCCATTGAAAACCTTACACACTGACAAAGCCACATGAGCGAAAGCACCTTTTTGCCAAGTTATAGCTGGTGGCTATAACTCCATGAAAGTTTGCAGGAGCGGGACAAAACTTCGTAGACAGCATCCCCTGACAAGGATGCAAACAAGGCAAAATGACATCTTTGCACAACTGCTGCGACCCGACCGAGTGTTTGACACTTGGGGAGGTTGAAGAGCACACTTCTGGGGGAAGGGTTCGTGTGGGGTTGGGCTGCAAGCACAATCAGTTGCTAGGCAGATCATGGAAACAGATCTGCTGGCTGGAGGAGTGCGGTGACAGTGGTTTTAACCACTCCTGCCAAGCGACTCTATAGGCAACTAAAATAACCCACTGTGACTGCTACACAGCACGATAACTCATGTTAAGTTAAATAACCCACTCCACAGGCTGTGGGTTATCAGGTTGGGTTATTTTGCTCAAATAAGCTATCATGTGTTAAAAAACTCCTGACAGACAACACAATTAGCCATGATGGATTAAATAAGCCATCATGGTTTATTCAACCCATCATGGGTTATCGTGACATCCAAACCCAGTGAGAGACTTTTTAGTGGTTGCTCCCAGGGTCTGAAATTCCATGCCAACAGATGGCCAGCTAGCTCCATCTCCAATGACCTTCAATTGACAGGCAAAGGCATTTTTATTTAGGCAAGTTGTTGGTCAATAAGCTGAGTTGTAAACATCCTATAATTGGTTATAACTAATTTTGACTGATGTTTTCTGTTTTATTGCATTATTATAATTGTTGTTGTATTTGTATTATTGTTTTTAGCCACCCTGAGTGTCATTTATAATAGATAATAAAATTTGGTGGAAAGGCAGGATACAAATTTTACAAATAAATAAACTTTCTAAACCCTTCCAAGATAGCCTGGTTTTGCTTTTTCAGGCAGGCTGTCTGCTTCATTTTTGTTTTTCAAGTAGTTTGCATGTTTATTTGAGCAAATGTTTTTCCAGATTCTATTTTTATTTTTTTAATGAACACACAAATTATTTTTCTAGTTGAAAAACTGTTTATGTATGTGTGAATGCATGTGCCTTTGTGACTGATACAAGAGCCAGCCAATCAATGCTATGCACAGTCCATTCAATTGCAAACCAGAAGAACAGGTTTCCCCTAAGCTTGATGTGAGGAGGGTGATTGTATGTCTGCCCAAAATGTGGTGAGTGCATTTCTACAACAGGCCCATGGCTAAAATTATGCATGGCTGCACACACACCCTTAGTTACAACAAACTTTTGCCAGGTTGTGCCCATTGATTCCCAAATGATGTGCTTACAAGGACACTCACTACACTTGTGGGTTTTTTTCAGATGAGACTTTTATGTTGCCATCGTCCTGTCTCATTCACAGAAGTTGAAAGGGGGTCCACTTGTAACCCTCCCATGTTTTCACACCTTTTCTCCCTTAATGCTGAAAACCTGTTAAGGAATAAAAATACAGAACAGTTGCATAATGCCTTCTGATTAGGGGCCTTCTGTCTGGAAGCACCCATAGACATGTTCTTAATGTTTCTCTGCGGCTAATATTTTGGTTATAGAAGATCTATGCAATACAATAGATAAGACAAGTGGGGCATTGTAAAAAAATATAAATTGTGATATGTATTGCATCTTGGACGGGGATGTGTCTCCCTATAGGATGCAACACACTCAAACCAATCTTCCCATTTTTTAAAGCTGCAAGGAGCTTTTTGAGACTGTAATCCTATACCCACTTACCTGGGAGTAAGCCCCATTGAACATAGGGTGACTTACTTCTGAGTAAACACATATAGGATTGTGCTGTCCAGGACCAGAAATTTATACTGGATTAATATAGGGAATGATACTGAGGCCAGTATCACTCCCTATATTGGTAAAGCGGTTGTGCTGCGTGCAGCTGTACTGGGTGACAAAACAGAATGCTTTTTGCTGTGAACTAGCCAGAACGAATATTACCTTCCTAGAAGCGCAAAATGTTTGGTAATGTCCCTGTCTGTCATGCCTTTGTGCATGAGGTTGATAGTCTTATTCTAGATTCAGCAATCAGCATTACTTTCCTTTATGACCCACTGCGCTCCCAATGTGGTTTTCAGTGCATCTGCATAGTTTTCATTTGATCTCCTTGGGCACTATATACAAATGACAACCACAAACAATTAGGTTCTACTCTGATTTGGAGGAAAGGAAGGAGTGTTAACAGCCAAATCCTATGTGTTACACCTAAGACCACTGTGCGATTTAGGCACAGTTAACTCAGCATAGGTTGTAAGGCTTTAATCCTATGTATGCTTACTTGTCAGTAAGCCTCATTGAATTAAGCATGCATAGGATCAAGACTGCATGATTCCTGTGTATAATTTTGCATTCAGACACGACGTTTTCCATGTTTATTCAACCATCACGTGAGGTTGTTTATTTTCCCCTGCAGTACTAAATATGTTACATTGCAATCAGCCCTGTACATCTGGAGCTGGCAGCTGTCACCATTTTTGGTGAGAGATTTTAGTAAGAGATTGTGCCTGAAGCTGAGCTAGACGGCAGATTTCTGTAGGCCAGGGCAGAAGTGGAAAGCTCTTTTCTCAATAATTAATAACTCAAAAGAAAAAGGCAGCATCCCTGCCACAGAAGAAAGAATTTCTACCCCAAAACGATGGTGAATTATTTGGGCAATAATTGTTCTCTAGAAAAGAGACCGTGACCTTCCTGTTCCATCCAGTAGAACTTCAGAGAAGGAATTTGAGGAGAGGTTTGTTGTTTCCCCTCTAGTCATACTTGGATACAAATTGCTACTAAAATGGAGTTCCTCTCCAGCTCCTGCAAAACGAGCTCGTTTGTCGCCCTTTAACAGGAAACCTAGTAACTGTGTTCAGGGCAAACTGTGGGCCACACAGCCTTTTGGAGCAGAAGCTTCAAGGACAAAACTCAGGCAGCGTTTGCTTCAGCGCCCGCGCGCCTGTCAGCCATTGCCTCTCTGTGGTGGGAGGCTTAGCAGCTCGCCGCAGGGGCCGCAAAGCGCCTGCGCCGGAGCCGCGGCCCAGCGCCGGAGTAACTATGAAACGGGAAGCTCCGCCCAGTCTTGAATGCCATATATGGGAACAAGGCCCTAGGGGGTGACGTCATGGGCTCGCTGCGCTTTAATGTGGGGCAGGTTTTCTGCTGAATGACTGCCTTGCCAGGCAGTCGGGAAAGACGCCTCTAGGAGCTTTTGACAGCTTCGTTACAGAGGTCAGCCAAGGGGAGGAAACGAAGGCCTTGCAGCGATGGGGTGTGGGGGATCTTCGAACAGAGACACCCCTCCTCTCCACAGTGATGGCTGAGAAGGAAAATCACATTGCCTGACAATAGGAGGAAAGGAGTTCCACTCGCAGGCAGCTTGAGCTGTAGTGGGATGTCCTCCCACAGGAATTATTCTATTTTTATATCTCACTCCTTACTACAGCTTTACTATGAACATAAGAAGCCAGAGCAGGGGATGCAGCAAGCGAGGAAGCCTTCAGACCGCAGGCCAAGCGAGGCATAATCAAATTTCACTGAAATCTATGGGATTTCTAAGTAAATCAGGATGTAAGGCACACTGTTTTGCAAACTGGATTTCCAACTACCATCGCCAAGAAAAATCTGCTGAGGAATGTGGAATGTAGATAGGCTCACAGAAACTCTGCATGTCTGTCTGAGACCACTGCATTTAGGTGTGCATCAAAAGAGGGTGTTCAAAAACTGCCCTCTCTTTTATTCTCTGGGACGTTTAAATCAATATCAGCCTGGTGCACAGAAATTTTACAAGTAATGAGTTTCGAACACCTCTTCCCTCCCCTAAGCATTTATGATAAATGTCCAAAGAACAAATGACCAGTACATTTAACCAAGAGATAAAACTCTTCCTAATGGGATATACTTTCACGGGCTAAAGTTCACCATCACCTGCAGGAAGCTTATGCCATAATACATGTATTATGGTGCAATCCATGCATGCTTCCTTAGAAGTAAGTTCTGCTGCATGTGGTTTTTAGGATTGCTGCTCACTTACCTGGGAGTAAGATTCATTGGTCTCAGTGGTTAGACTTGTAGATAAATTTGCACTGTAATTCTTTAAGATGCTACAAGACTCTTAGTTTTGCTGCAACAGAATAACATGACTACCCAGTTGGACATTAGTCATGGGATGTTACCATCTACCTTATTTTTTTTTAAAAAAAAAATCGAGATGCCGTATTACTTTTAATTAGCTTTTAAAATCTCACTACTGGAATTTTTGTGAACCGCCCAGAGAGCTTTGGCTATTGGGCAGTATAAAAATGTAATAAATAAATAAAATAAATAAACACTCCTAAAAAAAAAACAGAGTACTTCAAAGCACAGCACAGTGTTAGGTACAGTGATCTGGCTCTCTCCCTTGCTGAAAGTGTTGGAGGAGGGCTGGGCCTCATCCTTGTCATGCTGCACCTCCAAAGCACAGTACAGGACAGACTATATCAGGTCTCCTTTGAAGCTGGGAGCCCTGCCATCACAACACCACACTTCTAAAGTGCCTGAGGTACCTCCAAAGTGCAGCATGATGAATGATCCCTCAGCCTGAGTTTGTCTGTAGATTCTAGATTCCTATAAAAGTTCAGCAGCACATTTTAACAGAGAAACACAGTAGGACACATTATTTGTGTGTGTTCTTAGGTCTGAGATGCTGTGACATGCTATGTAGCAAAAATAATTCATTCATTTACCCCATTTTTACCACACTCTTCAGCCAAAAAGGGCTCCCAGAGAGGCTTACAAAGATTAATAACAAGTCAGTTATTAAAAGACATAACACACAAGGAAAAGGAATTGGGAGGGAGGAGGAAAAGAAGAAACAAAACTCAGAATATTAAATGTAATTAAACTGAGTGTTGTTAGGTTCCTACTCAGCTGCTAGTCTCATCAGGAAAATGAGTAAAAGCCATATGTTGTGATACTTGATATTACTGCAGGAGTATTGTGCTACAATGTACTGCAGGAACACAAAAGGTATATTGCTTTTGCATTGATACTATTGCTAATATCAAGACTGTTGAATACTTTACAATCAGGGATCAGTTTCACAGCTCTTTCCCACTATTTCTACAGCACTCTTCAACTACTTGATAATTCTCACCTCATTTATCTTCCCAACAACCCTGTGAGGTAGGATGAGCATTAAAAAACTGTAATTTGTACAAGGCCATACTCACAACTGAGTGAAGATTAGAACCTGGGTCTCCCGCATCCATGCCAGGCTATGCACCACAACTGGCTACTATGTTAATGGGAAACAGGACGCTGCCTTATACCAGGTCAAACTATTTTTCCATCCAGTGCAGTACTGTCTACTCTAACTGCCAGTGGCTATCTAGGGCCTCAGGCAGAGTCCTCTGACATCTCTTGCTATCTCATCTTTATTTATTTATTTTTAAACAGGAATGCCAGGGATTTAAGTTGGGACCATCTGTATGTAAGGTATGTGCTTTACCACTAAGTTGAAAATCCCCTCTCAGTGGGCACAGGGCCTGAGATCAATGAATTCTTTTGTGAAATTAGTATATACCTAGCAGCAGCAGCACTTGTTCCAGGGCCAAATGGCACAAGGGTATCTAGACCAGAGACATAGTTAAAGAGGGACGGGGACACAATCTTGTGGCACCTTAAAGTCTAACAGATTTATTATGGCTCTATATGCACCTAATGGACTGCAGGCCACTTTGGATGCATGGTTAAATTTATTTATTTATTTATCATATTTATACCCCGCTCCTCAGCCAAAAAAGGCTCTCGGAGCGGCTTACACTTAGCAAAAAAGACACTCCCTGCCCTCAGGCTTACAGTCTAATAAAGACATGACACACAAGGAAAAGGAGTCCAGGAGGGAAGAGAGAAAGAGAGAGAGAAGAGAGAGATTAAGCGGACTGGGAACAGTGCTGATGGGATTGTCCTGCTCCTGGAGGGTGGGGAGTCCAAATGGAGCAGGCCGTGATGTTTCTTCTGCCTGCTCCTGTCCCCTTGCACTTTCTTCTTCCCCACAGGGCCAAGATGACAGTTTGCCCTGTGGGAGTGGGGAAAGAGTCCGACAGGATCAGGCCTTGATGTTTTTTCTGCCTGCTCTTGTACCCCCCCCCCTTGCACTTTTTTCTTCCCCACAGGGCCAAGATGACAGTTTGCCCTGTGGGAGTGGGGGAAGAGTCCAACAGGAGCAGGCTGTGATGTTTCTTCCACCTGCTCTTGTTCCCCCCCCCTGCACTTTTTCTTCCCCACAGGGTCAAGATGACAGTTTGCCCTGTGGGGGTAGGGAAAGAGTCCAACAGGAGCAGGCCATGATGTTTCTTCCACCTCCTCCTATCCCCTTGCAATTTTTTCTTCCTCACAGGACTAAGATGACAGTTTCCCCTGTGGGAGTGGGGGAATAGTCAACAGGAGCAGGCCATGATGTTTCTTCCACCTCCTCCTATCCCCTTGCACTTTCTTCTTCCCCACAGGGCCAAAATGACAGTTTGCCCTGTGGGAGTGGGGAAATAGTCCAACAGGATAGGGCCGTAATGTTTCTTCCACCTGCTCCTGAACCCCCCCCCTTGCACTTTTTTCTTCCCCACAGGGCCAAGATGACAGTTTGCCCTGTGGGGGTGGGGAAAGAGTCCAAAAGGATCAGGCCGTGATGTTTCTTCCGCCTGCTCCTATCCTTTGCACTTTCTTCTTCCCCACAGGGCCAAGATGACAGTTTGCCCTGTGGGAGTGGAGAAAGAATCCAACAGGATCAGGCCGTGATGTTTCTTCCACCTCCTCCTATCCCCTTGCAATTTTTTCTTCCTCACAGGACCAAGATGACAGTTTCCCCTGTGGGAGTGGGGGAAGAGTCGAACAGGAGCAGGCCGTGATGTTTCTTCCACCTGCTCCTATCCCCTTGCACTTTCTTCTTCCCCACAGGGCCAAGATGACAGTTTGCCCTGTGGGAGTGGGGAAAGAATCCAACAGGATCAGGCCGTAATGTTTCTTCCACCTGCTCCTGAACCCCCCCTCTTGCACTTTTTTCTTCCCCACAGAGCCAAGATGACAGTTTGCCCTGTGGGAGTGGAGAAAGAATCCAACAGGATCAGGCCGTGATGTTTCTTCCGCCTGCTCCTGTACCCCCCCCTTGCACTTTCTTCTTCCCCACAGGGTCAAGATGACAGTTTGCCCTGTGGGGGTGGGGAAACAGTCCAACAGGAGCAGGCCGTGATGTTTCTTCCGCCTGCTCCTATCCCCTTGCACTTTCTTCTTCCCCACAGGGCCAAGATGACAGTTTGCCCTGTGGGGGTGGGGAAACAGTCCAACAGGAGCAGGCCGTGATGTTTCTTCCGCCTCCTCCTATCCCCTTGCACTTTTTCTTCCCCACAGGGTCAAGATGACAGTTTGCCCTGTGGGGGTGGGGGAAGAGTCCAACAGGAGCAGGCCGTGATGTTTCTTCCACATCCTCTTATCCCCTTGCAATTTTTTCTTCCTCACAGGACCAAGATGACAGTTTCCCCTGTGGGAGTGGGGGAAGAGTCAAACAGGAGCAGGCCGTGATGTTTCTTCCGCCTGCTCTTGGCACCCCCCCTGCACTTTCTTCTTCCCCACAGAGTCAAGATGACAGTTTGCCCTGTGGGAGTGGGGAAAGAGTCAACAGGAGCAGGCCATGATGTTTCTTCCACCTCCTCCTATCCCCTTGCACTTTCTTCTTCCCCACAGGGCCAAGATGACAGTTTGCCCTGTGGGAGTGGGGAAAGAATCCAACAGGATCAGGCCGTAATGTTTCTTCCACCTGCTCCTGAACCCCCCCTCTTGCACTTTTTTCTTCCCCACAGGGCCAAGATGACAGTTTGCCCTGTGGTAGTGGAGAAAGAATCCAACAGGATCAGGCCGTGATGTTTCTTCCGCCTGCTCCTGTACCCCCCCCTTGCACTTTCTTCTTCCCCACAGGGTCAAGATGACAGTTTGCCCTGTGGGGGTGGGGAAACAGTCCAACAGGAGCAGGCCGTGATGTTTCTTCCGCCTGCTCCTATCCCCTTGCACTTTCTTCTTCCCCACAGGGCCAAGATGACAGTTTGCCCTGTGGGGGTGGGGAAACAGTCCAACAGGAGCAGGCCGTGATGTTTCTTCCGCCTCCTCCTATCCCCTTGCACTTTTTCTTCCCCACAGGGTCAAGATGACAGTTTGCCCTGTGGGGGTGGGGAAAGAGTCCAACAGGAGCAGGCCGTGATGTTTCTTCCACCTCCTCTTATCCCCTTGCAATTTTTTCTTCCTCACAGGGCCAAGATGACAGTTTGCCCTGTGGGAGTGGGGAAAGAGTCCAACAGGATCAGGCCATGATGTTCCTTCCGCCTGCTCTTGTCCCCCCCCCCCTGCACTTTCTTCTTCCCCACAGAGTCAAGATGACAGTTTGCCCTGTGGGAGTGGGAAAGAGTCAACAGGAGCAGGCCATGATGTTTCTTCCACCTCCTCCTATCCCCTTGCACTTTCTTCTTCCCCACAGGGCCAAGATGACAGTTTGCCCTGTGGGAGTGGGGAAAGAATCCAACAGGATCAGGCCGTGATGTTTCTTCCGCCTGCTCCTGTACCACCCCTTGCACTTTCTTCTTCCCCAGAGGGTCAAGATGACAGTTTGCCCTATGGGAGTGGGGGAAGAGTCCAACAGGAGCAGGCCTTGATGTTTCTTCTGCCTGCCCCTATCCCCTTGCACTTTCTTCTTTCCCAAAGGGCCAAGATGACAGTTTGCCCTGTGGGAGTGGGGAAAGAGTCCAACAGGATCAGGCTGTGATGTTTCTTCCGCCTGCTTCTGTACCCCCCCCTTGCATTTTTTTCTTCACCACAGGGCCAAGATGACAGTTTGCCCTGTGGGAGTGGGGGAAGAATCCAACAGGATCAGGCCGTAATGTTTCTTCCACCTGCTCCTGAACCCCCCCTCTTGCACTTTTTTCTTCCCCACAGGGCCAAGATGACAGTTTGCCCTGTGGGAGTGGAGAAAGAATCCAACAGGATCAGGCCGTGATGTTTCTTCCGCCTGCTCCTGTACCCCCCCCCTTGCACTTTCTTCTTCCCCACAGGGTCAAGATGACAGTTTGCCCTGTGGGGGTGGGGAAACAGTCCAACAGGAGCAGGCCGTGATGTTTCTTCCGCCTGCTCCTATCCCCTTGCACTTTCTTCTTCCCCACAGGGCCAAGATGACAGTTTGCCCTGTGGGGGTGGGGAAACAGTCCAACAGGAGCAGGCCGTGATGTTTCTTCCGCCTCCTCCTATCCCCTTGCACTTTTTCTTCCCCACAGGGTCAAGATGACAGTTTGCCCTGTGGGGGTGGGGAAAGAGTCCAACAGGAGCAGGCCGTGATGTTTCTTCCACCTCCTCTTATCCCCTTGCAATTTTTTCTTCCTCACAGGGCCAAGATGACAGTTTGCCCTGTGGGAGTGGGGAAAGAGTCCAACAGGATCAGGCCATGATGTTTCTTCCGCCTGCTCTTGTCCCCCCCCTTGCACTTTCTTCTTCCCCACAGAGTCAAGATGACAGTTTGCCCTGTGGGAGTGGGAAAGAGTCAACAGGAGCAGGCCATGATGTTTCTTCCACCTCCTCCTATCCCCTTGCACTTTCTTCTTCCCCACAGGGCCAAGATGACAGTTTGCCCTGTGGGAGTGGGGAAAGAATCCAACAGGATCAGGCCGTGATGTTTCTTCCGCCTGCTCCTGTACCACCCCTTGCACTTTCTTCTTCCCCAGAGGGTCAAGATGACAGTTTGCCCTATGGGAGTGGGGGAAGAGTCCAACAGGAGCAGGCCTTGATGTTTCTTCTGCCTGCCCCTATCCCCTTGCACTTTCTTCTTTCCCAAAGGGCCAAGATGACAGTTTGCCCTGTGGGAGTGGGAAAAGAGTCCAACAGGATCAGGCTGTGATGTTTCTTCCGCCTGCTTCTGTACCCCCCCTTGCATTTTTTTCTTCACCACAGGGCCAAGATGACAGTTTGCCCTGTGGGAGTGGGGGAAGAGTCCCACAGGATCCGGCTTTGATGTTTCTTCCGCCTGCTCCTATCCCCTTGCACTTTTTTCTTCCCCACAGAGCCAATATGACAGTTTGCCCTCTGGGGGTGGGGAAAGAGTCCAAAAGAATCAGGCCGTGATGTTTATTCCGCCTGCTCCTGTTCCCCCCCCCTGCACTTTTTTCTTCCCCACAGGGCCAAGATGACAGTTCGCCCTGTGGGAGTTGGGGAAGAATCCAACAGGAGCAGGTCGTGATGTTTCTTCCGCCTGCTCTTGTCCACCCCCCCCCGCCACTTTCTTCTTCCCCACATGGTCAAGATGACAGTTTGCCCTGTGGGGGTGGGGAAAGAGTCCAACAGGAGCAGGCCATGATGTTTCTTCCGCCTGCTCTTGTCCACCCCCCCCGCCACTTTCTTCTTCCCCACAGGGTCAAGGTGACAGTTTGCCCTGTGGGAGTGGGGAAAGAGTCAACAGGAGCAGGCCATGATGTTTCTTCCACCTCCTCCTATCCCCTTGCACTTTCTTCTTCCCCACAGGGCCAAGATGACAGTTTGCCCTGTGGGAGTGGGGAAAAAGTCCAACAGGATCAGGCCGTGATGTTTCTTCCACCTGCTCCTGAACCCCCACTTGCACTTTTTTCTTCCCCACAGGGCCAAGATGCCTGTGAGGGTGGGGAAAGAGTCCAAAAGGATCGGGCCGTGATGTTTCTCCCACCTGCTCCTATCCCCTTGCACTTTTTTCTTCCCCTCAGGTCCAAGATGACAGTTTGCCCTATGGGAGTGGGGGAAGAGTCCAACAGGATCAGGCCATGATGTTTCTTCCACCTGCTCCCTTGCAATTTCTTCTTCCCCACAGAGTCAAGATGATAGTTTGCCCCGTGGGAGTGGGGGAAGAGTCCAACAGGATCAGGCTGTGATGTTTCTTCTGCCTGCTCTTGTCCCCCCCACACACACACTTTCTTCTTCCCCACAGGGCCAAGATGACAGTTTGCCCTGTGGGAGTGGGGGAAGAATCCAACAGGAGCAGGCCGTGATGTTTCTTCCGCCTGCTCCCTTGCAATTTCTTCTTCCCCACAGAGTGAAGATGACAGTTTGCCCTGTGGGGGTGGGGGAAGAGTCCAACAGGAGCAGGCTGTGATGTTTCTTCCACCTGCTCCTATCCCCTTGCACTTTCTTCTTCCCCACAGGGTCAAGATGACAGTTTGCCCTGTGGGGGTGGGGAAACAGTCCAACAGGAGCAGGCCTTGATGTTTCTTCCCCCTGCACTTTCTTCTTCCCCACAGGGTCAAGATGACAGTTTGCCCTGTGGGGGTGGGGAAACAGTCCAACAGGAGCAGGCCGTGATGTTTCTTCCACCTGCTCCTATCCCCTTGCAATTTTTTCTTCCTCACAGGACCAAGATGACAGTTTCCCCTGTGGGAGTGGGGGAAGAGTCCAACAGGAGCAGGCTGTGATGTTTCTTCCGCATGCACTTGTCCACCCCCCTGCACTTTCTTCTTCCCCACAGGGCCAAGATGACAGTTCGCCCTGTGGGAGTGGGGGAAGAATCCAACAGGAGCAGGTCGTGATGTTTCGTCCGCCTGCTCCCTTGCAATTTCTTCTTCCCCACAGAGTCAAGATGACAGTTTGCCCTGTGGGGGTGGGGAAAGAGTCCAACAGGAGCAGGCCATGATGTTTCTTCCGCCTGCTCTTGCCCCCCGCTGCACTTTCTTCTTCCCCACAGGGTCAAGATGACAGTTTGCCCTGTGGGGGTGCGGAAAGAGTCCAACAGGAGCAGGCCGTGATGTTTCTTCCACCTGCTCCTATCCCCTTGCAATTTTTTCTTCCTCACAGGACCAAGATGACAGTTTCCCCTGTGGAAGTGGGGGAAGAGTCCAACAGGAGCAGGCTGTGATGTTTCTTCCGCCTGCTCTTGTCCCCCCCCCCCTGCACTTTCTTCTTCCCCACAGGGCCAAGATGACAGTTTGCCCTGTGGGAGTGGGTAAAGAGTCCAACAGGATCAGGCCGTGATGTTTCTTCCGCCTGCTCTTGTCCCCCCCCCTGCACTTTCTTCTTCCCCACAGGGTCAAGATGACAGTTTGCCCTGTGGGAGTGGGGAAAGAGTCAACAGGAGCAGGCCGTGATGTTTCTTCCACCTCCTCCTATCCCGTTGCAATTTTTTCTTCCTCACAGGACCAAGATGACAGTTTCCCCTGTGGGAGTGGGGGAAGAGTCCAACAGGAGCAGGCTGTGATGTTTCTTCCGCATGCACTTGTCCACCCCCCTGCACTTTCTTCTTCCCCACAGGGTCAAGATGACATTTTGCCCTGTGGGGGTGGGGGAAGAGTCCAACAGGAGCAGGCCGTGATGTTTCTTCCACCTCCTCCTATCCCCTTGCACTTTCTTCTTCCCCACAGGGCCAAGATGACAGTTTGCCCTGTGGGGGTGGGGAAACAGTCCAACAGGAGCAGGCCATGATGTTTCTTCCGCCTCCTCCTATCCCCTTGCACTTTTTCTTCCCCACAGGGTCAAGATGACAGTTTGCCCTGTGGGGGTGGGGAAAGAGTCCAAAAGGATCAGGCCGTAATGTTTCTTCCGCCTGCTCCTATCCTTTGCACTTTCTTCTTCCCCACAGGGCCAAGATGACAGTTTGCCCTATGGGAGTGGAGAAAGAATCCAACAGGATCAGGCCGTGATGTTTCTTCCGCCTGCTCCTGTACCCCCCCTTGCACTTTCTTCTTCCCCACAGGGTCAAGATGACAGTTTGCCCTATGGGAGTGGGGGAAGAGTCCAACAGGAGCAGGCCTTGATGTTTCTTCTGCCTGCCCCTATCCCCTTGCACTTTCTTCTTTCCCAAAGGGCCAAGATGACAGTTTGCCCTGTGGGAGTGGGGAAAGAGTCAAACAGGATCATGCTGTGATGTTTCTTCTGCCTGTTTCTGTACCCCCCCCTTGCACTTTTTTCTTCACCACAGGGCCAAGATGACAGTTTGCCCTATGGGTGTGGGGGAAGAGTCCCACAGGAGCAGGCCATGATGTTTCTTCTGCCTGCTCCTATCCCCTTGCACTTTCTTCTTTCCCAAAGGGCCAAGATGACAGTTTGCCCTATGGGTGTGGGGGAAGAGTCCCACAGGAGCAGGCCATGATGTTTCTTCCACCTGCTCCCTTGCAATTTCTTCTTCCCCACACAGTCAAGATGACAGTTTGCCCTGTGGGGGTGGGGGAAGAGTCCAACAGGAGCAGGCCATGATGTTTCTTCCACCTGCTCCTATCCCCTTGCACTTTCTTCTTCCCCACAGGGCCAAGATGACATTTCGCCGTGTGGGAGTGGGGGAAGAGTCCAACAGTCTCAGGCCATGATGTTTCTTCCGCCTGCTCTTGTCCCCTCCCCTGCACTTTCTTCTTCCCCACATGGTCAAGATGCCCTGTGGGAGTGGTGGCCCCCCAATTATGGAATTCTCTCTCTGACAAGGCTCGCCTGGCGCCAACATTGTTATCTTTTCGGCGCCAGGTTAAGACCTTTCTCTTCTCCCAGGCATTTAATAGCATATGCTGAATTTGTTTGTTTTTAACGGACCCCAGAATAGCTGTTTTTCTAAGGATACTCTGTTTTTATGCTTTTTATTTTTTTAAACTTTGTATATTTGTTTTAATGTTTACTGTTTTTAACTTTTGTAAACTGCCCAGAGAGCTTCAGCTATGGGGAGGTATATAAATGCAATAAATACATAAATATACACTCATTATATATATTTACAAGCACGTTGCTCTCTGTGTGTGTATGGACTGTAAACAGTGAGGTCAAAGGGAAATAAAATGAAGAAAGTACAAACCGTGACAATCAGGTTATTAGTGGTGGCCATTCACAAAACAGTTGTTGTTGATAACATAAAGTGGTGTCTGTCTATAGAGCTAGTTCAGTTTAATGGACAAAGTGATTGGGTTCATATCCCATCTCAGCTACAGAAATCACTACCTGTCAACCTAATTCTTTCCATAAAATGGGAACAATAGTAACTTCAAATGAGAACTTACTTTGAACATGAAAGACAGGCATGTTATTCTACTGGACAGAGTGCTTGGACCTAGATCTTCAAATTTTAGATTCTTTCACACATGGTTTATTTTGCTACATGGAAGTAATTGTCCTCCAGCCCTCAGATTGATACTGAATGTCTGGGTGTTCTTAGGCAAGTAATATTATGTAAACCCCAGTTTCTCATCTACAAAATAACAATGCTAATAATATTTCACATGATTTTTGAGAAGTCTGATAAGGTAATGACTGGAAACTATTTTGTACAACAGCCTTACCTAACTTGGGTGTTCTCCAGATGTATTGGACTACAACTCCTATCATCCTCTGCCAAGAAGCCATTGAAATAAAATGCCATAGTAATGATCAATAATAGGGGCCATATGGATGATGATTAACAATGAGTCAGGTCCAGCCAGCGCCCCCCCCCCCCAAAAAAAGATACGGAAGGTGCATTTTCCAGGTTAGGGTTCCTGAGAAGTAAGATGGTGCTCCATTCAGAAAGCAGACTCTGCTGACTAGGCAAAAGAAGGAAGTTAGGTTGCTGGTATTTATAGCAAGCCTGGCCAATCCAGAGGGTTCATACTGCCTGCCAGTCACAAGGATTGATGTTGCACAGATGTTCCCACCTGCACCTTGATGTGGACTCCAGCATCAAGGTGCAGGTGGGAACATCTGCAAAATAACTTACTAGACTGGATCCCAAACTCTGACATTCATAGTGCAATCCTATGCATGTTTAAACAGAAAGAAGTTCCTACAATGTCCAGCATACCCTAGCCAGCATGCTGGGACTCGTAGGACTTTTTCAGTCTAAATATGCATAGGATTGCACCCTTAACTTTGTAGTCCCATACATAATGTCTTCAAACTTGGACAATAGAAATTCAATAATTTATCAGAAAATCAATTATTTTCTAAAACTCATGCTGCTCCATCAAGAAGGCCTCACTCAGACTGTTTCTCTCCTGAAGTGCTTAGCTTGCTTTATAGTACTAGATCAGTTATGATTGACACTTTGTGCCAGAGAAGAGTTGGCAAACATATACTAGATTTAAGAGAAGAAAACAATTGACAAAATAAGTCTCCACCCCTCTTTATTTTTGCTCCCACCCCCAGAGGTTCCTTGAATTTAATTATAGTTTACAGACAGACACAGTGCTGAACTACTAAATCTATAAGTAAGGACGGGATTCTAGTCTGCCTAATTAGCATCTGAGCATTTGGCAACCTTGCCAACATCTCCAGTCTAAGAATGAACATACAGGCTGCAGTGTATCTTGAGGGCATTTCTAGGAGCTGCCAGCCAGGACTGTGAGTATTAAAACATGTAGGAAATGGGAGGGCAAGCATCACATGACCTTGCAATATGCCTCCTGGAACAGAGCTTGACACCATTTGTAATCACTGGAAGTTTGCAAAACAGAGTTAATGATGTGGTGACTGAGATGATCAGCTGAAGAGCCTGAAGTAAAATAAACCACACACAAGCCAGAGATGTTTCCTTGTTGCAAACTCCTCCTTTCTAATACACAAGTTGAATTTCCAGTAGCTGGAAATAATTCCCAAGTTACTGAAAACCGCACCCACATCCGCTTGGTAGTGGCTCACCTAGAACACTTGTTCATAGCAAATGGGAACTATCTAACCAAGAGTACATGGGACAGGCCTAAGTAGAGAATAATTTAAGGCCCCAAACCTGTAAGACCGGTAGCTTGATTCTGACTTAAGTGCACTCCCTGTCAATCAGGATCTGAAAGAGGCCTTTAAGCTCAACGTTAAAGGATTTGAAAACACCCTGTTATATGGAGCTGGTACAGTGTTGGGCCAGGACAACTTAGGTTCAAAAATCCCAATTTATTCATGAAGGTTCACTGAGTGACTCTGAACCAGTTGCGTCCTCTCCCAGCCTAACATACCTCACAGGGTATGTTATCCTCAAATGGGATAGTTGCCATGTATTGTCAGGATACAAATGTGATCTGTAAATAATGAGGCATTTGCAATACTATATATGCAGCAGGAAGGATCTGAAGAATTACAAAGAGCAGATGGAACCATCCTCTGTGTCTCCATATTGCACCATCAAAGGAAGCACAGGGAAAGGGTGTGACGACAAAACCTGTCTTTTGCACTCCATTATTTTCTGTTGTTGGCCAGCTGAACAGGGATCAGAATAGTTTCACTAAAAGATAAAGGAGTGCAACCAGTTTTGTGTGAGCTACCTTAAAATGAATAGGTCTTGTACAAGACCATGGATGAGCTCTAGAGTACCTTTAGAGTTGCAACATTTTTTTTAATAAAGAGCAGCAACACTGTCCTCCTTTTTGTTAACATTTGGGGCATGATCCAGCAAAAGTTAAGCACTATGGTGCCCCACTGATTCCAATGGGAAAGCTATATGTATGCTTCAAAGTGCTTAACTTTGGCTACAATGTGCCCTTGGTTTGCTTTAGGGATACAGTAATATTGTTAAAATGCTTATTGGGCACCTTTATACTGATAGGCACTGAAAGGCCCTGAGTATTCTTTAATTAGTGCATTACTGTCTCAGCTGGGTAAGAGGAAGTCAAAGACCTAGGAAGATCTCCAAATATAAGTGACCATTGGATTTCCTATATCCATAAGGGACATCAGAGCTTGTCCTGACATAACCAGACTAATGTGGCACAATATGGATATCTAATATCCTCACAAACCAATTTTCAAGAGCTTTTACTGTCATGGGTTCTCCCTTGCTCGAGGAACCATGAGAATTTTCATTCTGTGGGATGAAATGTCCACCAGAAAGTGCTCTGAATCTTGACAAAATCCCAGCTCCTAGTTTCCCTTTGGAGAAGCAATGCCAATTAAACAGGTAAAGCCAGTTCTTGTAGCAATGATTTCATTACTGAAAAAACATCTCTTTCAATTATTCTAACAGTGGTACTCCAGCACTTATTTGAAAGACCATACCCCTAACTTTTATTGGCATAATGTCAAGAGAAAGGCATATTAGGGAAGAAATATGTCTCATAAATGATTACATCCTGATTCTCTTTGCTGCCCAGTTGTCGCAATACAGCAGTGGCTTGTGGCAGCAGAGCAATAACCACAACCTGTCCGAAGCAAGTGGTATGTCCGTTCTACTATGTCGCCTATCAGCTGCAACCTGATAGGCAACACTATGAATCAGGCGCAGGTTGCAGACTTGGCATAGCTGGCTGTGAAAATATAGCTACATTTACTAGCTGATAATCAGCTAAACTAATACCATTACTGATCTGTCACCTACAGCATAAGAATTTGTTAAAGTTTGTTGTGTTGGTGCTACAAGAGAAAAATGTAAGCTACCATTGGGCTTCCCCTTCAAGCTGATTGCTTCTTTTAAGGTTCAGACATTTTATATTCATATACCAAAAGGGGGCTCCTTATTTATAGATTACTTTAAAAAAACAGGGAATGATAAAGTTAATATTGTACATTTTTTAGATTTTAATCATGAATATTCTGCTTCATGGTCCTTTAATATTTATTTATATGTCATATGTTAATGTTCACATACTGCTGAATCAGCAGTTTATCAGTTTCTCCTTATAATGGAAATTATAAGGGATTAACAGATTTTAATAAAAAAATGGTAATTAAATGTAAACCGGAGTTGTACAGATTCTGTTTGAGAACTAATTTGACTTTGACTTGTTTCTCCATAGCATTTTTAACAGCTTCTATAAACACAAAAGAAAAAGAAATCCACATACATCCTCTACAGAATCTAATAAACAGAAGCCAGGGTTATCCCAGTTCCTTCCACAGAAAGTGTTTCCTAGTATTTACTATTATCCAGTGTGATCAGTGGATAGAATTGAATCTCAATCTGGAAAATCTAGATTCAAGCTCTATCACTGATACAGATTCATTGAACTGGTTCACATGTCATGCTGGGCTATTGTGGGAGGAACGGAGCATATGAACCATTTCCAGTTTCAATGAACACTCTGTTCCTGGGTTGCTTCATGGCTCCCAGACTTGGAAACTCTGGAATGTTTATGGTTGAACAACACTCAATTAAGCCAACAATTATCCCTGATTTGTTATTGGCTTAACTCTGGATTGTTTAACCCAATTCTTGGGTTATTAATTGAAATAGGAACAGGCATGCACATGGCTCACATGCTCTACTCCCCCAGTAATTCCTGGGTTAAACTACCCAGTAATACCCCAGTGTGAAGTGCAAATTAGGTCACTGTATGTAGACTTAGGCCTCAATCCCACACAGACCGACAGCACAATTCTAAGCATGTTTACTCAGAAGTAAAACAAAATGTATCCAAGGAACTTACTCCCAAGTAAGTTCTAACCCTATTTAGAACTGCGGCCTTCATTCTGCATTGGATTATGGCCTATATTTCACAATGTTTTGCAATCTATTCAAAACTGTTTTTCTCTCACAACAACCCTGCGGCCCAGTGAACAGATAATGGAATCTCAAACTGAGAGACTTTGGTTCAAGTCATACGTCTGCCCCACTCATTGTAAATACATTCATTGTAAAACATGCTGTAACATGTTTTTCAGTGTTGAATAGAAACAAAAACAATCTTATCAGATTGCAGCAGGAGAATATCACATGAGACTTCTAAAGGATCCTACCATAGAAGACAATTCTCAATTAGTAATGATGCTGATATAAGGAATTCCAACAATTTTGTGGGGAGGGAAATCTACCTCAAAATGGATATTATGAAAGTCAAATGGCTTCAAAAGATAAGCTTTAACTTGCTTGATGAAGAGAACCAGGTTGCAGTTCTAGTAAAACACACCAAGAGGTTTCTTTTTATATTCATAGAATCATAGAATAGCAGAGTTGGAAGGGTCCTACAAGGCCATCGAGTCCAACCCCCTGCTCAATGCAGGAATCCACCCTAAAGCATCCCTGACAGATGGTTGTCCAGCTGTCTCTTGAAGGCCTCTAGTGTGGGAGAGCCCACAACCTCCCTAGGTAACTGATTCCACCGTCGCACTGCTCTAACAGTCAGGAAGTTTTTCCTGATGTCCAGCCGGAATCTGGCTTCCTTTAACTTGAGCCCGTTATTCCGTGTCCTGCACTCTGGGAGGATTGAGAAGAGATCCTGGCCCTCCTCTGTGTGACAACCTTTTAAGTATTTGAAGAGTGCTATCATGTCTCCCCTCAATCTTCTCTTCTCCAGGCTAAACATGCCCAGTTCTTTCAGTCTCTCTTCATATGGCTTTGTTTCTAGACCCCTGATCATCCTGGTTGCCCTCTTCTGAACACGTTCCATCTTGTCTGCATCCTTCTTGAATTGTGGAGCCCAGAACTGGACACAATACTCTAGATGAGGCCTAACCAGGGCCGAATAGAGAGGAACCAGTACCTCACGTGATTTGGAAGCTATATTTCTAGTAATGCAGTCCAAAATAGCATTTGCCTTTCTTGCAGCCATATCGCACTGTTGGCTCATATTCAGCTTGCGATCTACAACAATTCCAAGATCTTTCTCGTTTGTAGTATTGCTGAGCCAAGTGTCCCCCATCTTGTAACTGTGCATTTGGTTTCTATTCCCTAAATGTAGAACTTGGCATTTATCCCTATTAAATTTCATTCTGTTGTTTTCAGCCCAGCACTCCAGCCTATCAAGATCACTTTGAAGTTTGTTTCTGTCTTCCAGGGTATTAGATATCTCACCCAATTTTGTGTCATCTGCAAATTTGATCAGCGTTCCCTGCACCTCCTCGTCCAAATTATTAATTATTATTATTATTATTTATTTATATAGCACCATCAATGTACATGGTGCTGTACAGATAACACAGTAAATAGCAGGACCCTGCCGCGTAGCACCCCACTCGTTGCCTCTCCCCAGTTTGAGAAGGTTCTATTGATAAGTACTCTTTGAGTCCGATTCTGTAGCCAACTGTGAATCCACCTAATAGTTGTTCCATCTAGCCCACTTTTAGCTAGTTTGTTAATCAGAAAGCTTTGCTGAAGTCAAGATATATGACGTCCACAGCATTCCCACGGTCCACAAGGGAGGTTATCCTATCAAAAAACGAGATCAAATTAGTCTGACAGAATTTGTTCCTGACAAATCCATGTTGGCTTCTAGTAATCACTGCATTGATTTCAAGGTGTTTACAGATTGACTTCTTTATAATTTGCTCCAAAATTTTCCCAGGGATGGATGTCAGACTGACTGGTCTGTAGTTCCCAGGTTCCTTTTTGCCCTTTTTGAAGATAGGGACAACGTTAGCCCTCCTCCAGTCGTCCGGCACCTCACCCGTCTTCCATGATTTTGCAAAGATAATAGACAAAGGTTCTGAGAGTTCTTCTGCTAGCTCCTTGATTGGCCTTTATCAGAGCATGATATATAAAAAACAGTATAATCATGGAACATCCATGTTGGAACATCCAATTAGTTTAGAAGAGTCGACAAAGCTGAATTCTGTTCTGCAGCCTCCACAAAACAGCTGATTGGAGCAATTCAGGTCTTTCTAACAGGGATTGAAACCTCTATTTGAAGGGCACTCCTGGCCAATTCAAGTTTAATGATAAAGAACCATAAGAAATGTTGCCTACCTGTACAGCAGATTGAGCAGGTTCATCATAGTGCAGGTCACTATGGTTGTCTGCACTATGATGAGATGTACTGTATTTCTAATTCTATTATAATTCTTTCTAATTTGCATACACACACATGCATATGCAAACGAGTACCCTCTTTTGTCCTCTATTTTGGTGATACATGTTCTCTATTTTGGCAATTCATGCAGCTACCCTATGCTACTGAAATACACAGATAGCTCAGCAGAGCTGATGGAATAGCCCCACTTCTCTTCTCTTCCTGCCATAGCTACCTGTACATAAATTAGCCATATAAGAGTATTACAATCCTATTGGTATAGAATTTGAATGTAGTGAATAACCAGACATACTCCTCTCTTTATAGCTTCCTCTCCCCCACCCTATTTATAATCCAGAGTACAAAATGCAGAACAAATATGTTGTAAAAACCTGGGGAGTGTAGGAGAGGTTATAATGAATGTACCCTGCTTCTGCAGAGCTATTAATTTCTCACCCAGAAGATCCTTGCGACCACTGGGCCATGTAAATATTAGGGATTAGGTAATGCTGCTTCAAGCAGAATTAGTTGCCCTTCCACATTTGAAACTCACAAGGCGTGAGAGGGTCACTGAAATGGGCCAAAAAGTATAAAGTCACAAAGTACAGAGATACACAGGAGCAAATTATACATGTGAAAGGAGAGGGGAAATGTGTTAATGAAAGGGAATCATAAAGTTATGTTTTAATTCAGTAGGATAAATTGCATATGTAACATTTGTTTATTTTTATAAGTATTTATATGCCCATATGCCCTCCCAATGTAGCTCACATAATAATAAAATAAGAACAATACAATCATTCTAAAGACAAACAACATTAAAAATTACAGCAACATAAACAATAAAAAGTTTATCAAAACTTATCCTTTCTGAAGGCTGGGAGGAAAGGGGCTAAACAAGCCCCCCAAGAGAGTGAGTTCCTGAGCCTATGTGCCATCACCAAGGAGGTCCTGTCCTAAATACTCATGAAGCGCACTCACATGGTGGTGGGAGGTGGAGCAGAACCACCAGGAAAAAAAATCTTAGCAGGCTGGCAGCCACTTAGTGCTTCCTTTTGGAAAGAAAAGCAGGGTACAGATAAATGACGATCCTTCAAATATCCTTTGCTCAAACTGCAGAGGGCAGGTGTGGGGAACCTTTAGTCTTCAGGCTAGACATGGCCTGCAGGGCCTCTTTAACCAGCTCATAGCCTACCTACCTCCATACACAGCAATTAGGCTTGAAAAAAGTCTTCCACTGGAGTCAAGGCTTTTTCCAAGCCTAATTGCGGCACAGGGGAGAGAGGGCATGTAAATATATGTGTGTATGAGAATATGAAGGCACATGCTATGTGTGAGGATGGGTGTGTTTTCTGTGTATGTATGTGCATGTATGATTAGGTGTGCATGAATGGGTGTGCTTCTGTGTGAGAATGGGTATATGTATTATGTGTGTGTCGACAGCTGGTTGGCCACTGTGTGAACAAAGTGCTGGACTAGATGGACCCTTGGTCTGATCCAGCATGGCTCTTCTTATGTGTATGTGAATGAATGGGTGTTATAAAAGCCCTGCTGGATCAGACCAAAGGCCTATCTAGTCCAACGTTCTGTTCACAGATGCCCCAATGGGAAACCCACAAGAAGCACATGAATGCAATAGTACTCTCTCACTCATATTCTCACTTGCATACTGCCTCCTGTACTGAAGGTAGTATATAACTATCATGACTAGTAGCTTTTGATAGCCTCATCTGTCATAAATATGTGTTACATGGGAGAATGGGTGTGTTTGTGTGAATGAACAGGTGTGTTAAAGTGCGAAAACGGATATGTATGTGTGGATGGTGTGCGTGTGTGGATGAGAGAGTTGTTTTGGTCACTTCCACTTTGGTTTTGTTTTTTGTGGGGGACCATTCCACCTTTGCCGTGTGGCCCCCAGCTAGTTACAAGGGAAAGCAGTCTTTGGGCCCCAAAAGTTACTTGCCCCTGGCATAGGGTTTTAAAGTTAACTACCAGCACTTTGAATTGGGCTTCAAAACATACTATGCAGATTCATTAGCAAAAGAGTTACATGCTCTGAATAAAGATCCTCAGTCAACAGCCTGGCAGCAGCAGCATTCTGGGGGGGAGTGGGGGAGTGGTTCTGAACAGTCTCTATATGATTATGACTTTTAACTTATAAAAGTACTTGTCTTGTTAAGTTAGCACCTACATTACATTTTTAAATCTCTAATTATTTGCTTAGACTGTTTTAATTATTTGACCTAGAATTATTCTATTCTTTAATAAAGAGTGACTCATTAATATTTACTCTAAGGCTCAGGATTGTTTCCAATGCTAGATATGCTCAGTCTACATGTGAAAATATTTGTGTTTTAGGTTTCTGGGTTCATAATAATTTCCCATACAGTTTGAGCTTTGATTATAAATCTGATGAATGAATTTAACTGAAAAACAATGCAGGAGAAATATGCAAAAATTTACTCTTGAAGCTCTTTTAACTTCAGAATTCATACAAGTATTTGCAGGATTGGGGCCTGCTCTGTTGTATGCTTTGATGAATGAGCTGTATTTAGACAAACAATCTCTAGTTTATTTTGAACACGACTTATACTACTTATCTACCACAGCTCTAAATTTGAAATCTGTTCTTACCCTTTTTTTAAAAATCATTTTGATTTGCTTTCCAATGACTTTGGTTTCTCAGGTAAAACAATATCAGCTACAATTTCTTTCACAGGGAAAGAAGAAAATATTTTCCCATTCTTGATTCACTTTAATATTGTTCAAAGGTTTCACATATTTGCCCCAAAAGATTTTCAGCTCAATTTACAAATGTCAATCCAGAATATTAGATTTAAGATGGTTAGTTCTTATTGGTTTCACTGGACCATAATTCCAAATTAACTCTTAAGATCACAATTCATATTTGCTTGAATTGAAATATACGAACTGTGTTCAGTAGGAAGATCTATCTGAAGAATAACTCCAAATAACTTATCAGATTGATAAACAGTATCAATAAACACACATTTTCTTCAACCCTTCCCAGCACAGCTTAAGAGGGCAAACAGAGTGAAAGAAAAGCACACATATTTGGTGAAACTTCTGGGTAAGAACATTCTCAATGTCAAGAAAGTCTGTTATATAGAAGACTTCATCTTGTCCTCAACGGCTTTTCTGAAACAAGTCTTTCACCAGCTCATATATATTGTCTCCGCTTGCTCATCTCATGCTGGGAAGAGATTGTACATTCGTCTTTATAGCTAACCAAACCAAACTGCTAAATCCCAGGGTCTGTAGAGTTTGTCCATCTAGTGAATGCAATGAGAAGGGATGGGCAAGATCTAGCTAGCTGGATCCCAGACATCACTATTCTGAAAGAAGAGATCCCACACTGTTTGCCTTCAGCAAACAACAGGATCTGTTAAGTTTCCAGGGAAAATAATTTCTATAGTTGTGGAACTAGAACATCACTTTCTATCCCCTTTTAATACAAATGTGATGCATTGATTCAGCCAGATATTCTTAGCTGATCTTAGAAACTGCTACCTAAACAAAGGGAAGGAGATCGTGGGTGCTTCTTGATGAGGCCTTTTATGATCCCATTGCCCTGCTTCATGCACAGAATCTTACATGGGGTCTAGTCGACATCATTTTCCATTCATAACCCTCCTGTGTTTTCCCACTAATTCTTCTGTTTCCTTGCCACAGCAAATCCATTTAAGGAAAAAGATTGCTGGACAATGCCTTTTTATTGGTAGCACTAGCAGCCCTTCATCTGGGAGTATCCTATCTCAGGTATATTGGGACCATTTAGGAGATTTACAGAACAAGCACCTTGAAAAGTTTAGAAGGCTGCTGGAACCTAAAACAAGCCGCTTCTGTTAGTGTACAGTGCTCTTGATGATCCTACTCTACTGTGCAATGCAAAACAAGTAGGCGACACTTACTATGAGGATGGCTACGAAACAAGCCAGAGTGGTATTCCAGTCGCTTGGCTAGTAAGTACATAGAAGGACAAGCTCTGCTGAAAAAGAACCAATGTGGCTTACACAAAGGTAAGTCCAGTCTCACTAACCTTTTAGAGAGTGTCAACAAACATGTGGAAAGTGGTGATCTGGTAGACATTGCTTACTTGGTCATAGTCCGTCACCAAAGACTCCTGACCAAACTTAGCACACAAAGCAGAGAGAAGGAATAAATGGTAAAGTCTCCCAACGGAGGGATGTAAACAGTGACGAATTTGTACTGGGACCAGTGCTTTTCAATTTGTTCATAAACAATCTGGAATTAGGAGTGAGCAGTGAGGTGCCAAATTTTCTGATGACACCAAATAGGGTGGTTAAAACAAAAAGAACTCCCAAAAGATCTCTAAAATGGAAGAACAGGGATCAAAAAGGCAAATGCAATCAATGTAAGCAAGTATAAAGTAATGCACATTGGGGCATAAAATCGCAATTTCACATATGAAGTACAATCTGATGGGATTTGAGCTATTGGTGACTGACCAAGAAAGAGATCTTGGGGTTGTGGTGGACAGCTCAATGAAAATGTCAACTAAATGTGTGGCTGATATGAAAAAGGTAAATTCCATGTTATGCATAATTAGGAAAGGAATAAAAAATAAATGGTTAATATCTTACTGCCCTTATACAAACAAATCTATGGTCTGATGACACTTGGAATACTGTGTACAGTTCTGGGCATCGCACCTAAAAAGGATATTGTAGAATTGGGAAAAGTGCAGAAAAGGGCAAGTAAAACTATTAAGTATTTGGACCAACTCCCCTTTGAGGAAAGCTTACAATATTTTTACTTAAGACAAAAGGCAAGTGAGGAGAGACATTATGCATGTTGTGGAGAAAGTGGACAGAGAGACATTTTTCTCCCTCTGTCATGAACTCAGGGTCATCCCATGAAGCACATTGGTGGGAGATTCGGGGTAGATAAAAGTACTACTTCACACAGCACATAGTTAAGTATAGAATTCACTAACGTAAGATGTAATGATGGCCAAAATCATGCAGGGTAAGTACCAATGGCTCCTGTCCTGATGATTATATGCTACCCCCAGTATCAGTTGCTGGGGAAAATAAGTGGTAGGGTGCTATTGCACTCATTTCTTACTTGCGGGTTTACCACAGGCAGCTGGTTTGCCACTGTTTGAACAGAATACTTGACTAGATGGACTAAAATGAACGAGAATGGCTCTTCATATGTTCTTATTCATAAAACCCCATCTCGTGCAGAGCACATGTCAGTATTCTAATCTTAGTTATGAAGGCAAGAAAATGATGCTGACAGGACCAAAACCAAGAGAGAAAAGATCACAATTTTTTTAATGTGATGGAGTTGGTGAAAAGTGTTTCTGACCATCAGCCTCATCCATCTGGAGTTTTAATTTTTTTAGTAGCTTGATTTGCTCAGAGAGCATCTGCACATTGCTATTTTATTGCTCAGTATCATAAATTTATTTATTCACACAGGGGCAACTGTTGCGGTTTTCTGGGTGCCCGGGAAAGCCAGGTACGAGGCCGATGGGGAGTTCATTGGACTACCCCTCCCAGCCCCTCCCCCCTCTGCTTGCCTGCCTGGCGACATGTGGGACTTACCTGAGGCCTATTCACACACCAGTGAGCCTCCTGTCCCTCCTCTACACTAAATCTCATTTACTATACCAAAACTACAGCAGCCCAGAGAGGAGGCTGGGTGGCTCATTGGTGCACAAGGAGGCCTCAGGTAAGTCCCGCTGGTTGGTGGGCAGGGCAGTGGCTGGGAGTGAGTGGGGGGGGCAAAGAGGAGGAGGCTGGGTGGTGCAGAGGCTTCAGGTAAGTCCGGCAGGCGAGCAGGTGAGCTGGGGGGCAGTGGCTGGCCACTGGGCAGAAACTGTTTGGCTGCTTCAGCAATAATGTTTCAATGCCAGCTGAGTTTATATATCCTGTTGCTTAGAAATGCAACACAAAGTTCTTCTCAAAGCTTGGAACCTCAGCGTGCCACACATTACTATGTGCCAGGCATGCCCTTATATCTTTTATCCCATTCCCTTACATCTGCTGCCTTGAAATCCCTACACTACAGTGGCCTGGTTCAGACAAAATGCTAAACCATGCTGCTTAACCACAAAATGGTTAAGGGAATCTTAACCATAGAAGGAATCCCTTAACCATTTTGTGGTTAAGCAGCATGGTTTAGCGTGTTGTCTGAACCAGGCCACTGTCTTCCCCAACCTTGTGTCCTGCAGATGACTTGGCCTTTAACTCCCATAATTCCTAGCCAGCATAGACATTTGCAGGACACCAGGTTGGAGAAGGCTAGGTACAGCTTCTCAACTGAGAGGCACCTGTTGCATGGCAGTATGTGTGTGCATGATTGAAAGAGACACACAGAGCAGTTACCAGAATGTGCAGCCAGCCTTGGCTCAATTGTAGATTTTACAAATCTCAAAAGCAACATGGTGTCAGTTCATTTGTTAGAAAACAGACATCTTGTAGCGTTTTTTGTCTTCACTATCTTACATCCTTTCAGATTTGGACCCAGCGTTATTATGGCCTCACAATCTTTATCATAGTAGGAAGGTCAAGAAGTCTCAGTATTAGTTTTACAGATGGACAACTGAATACAAAGAGAGTAAGCTGCCAATCTTTGAAACCAGAGCCACCTGAGCTGGACAAATGAAAACCCTGCAGCTAGCTAAAGCAAAGTTTTAGTGTGATTGTCCCACCAGATTCAATCTGAAGAATTACCAGAGGAGCAAAAAACTGAATCTGAACTTTATGAAGGCCAGTTCCTCACATCCACAAACCTCACCTTTTCTCATTCACTTGTTGACTTGCAGCCCAATCGGTGGACTAAAAAAAAAAGAGCATCCTTTCATAAGTAATGAGATAAAGTAATATGAAGTCATAAACTATGTCACATTTTTAAAGGACTCTTGAAAAAAAACCCTTTCTCCTTTTCACACTCTGCCTCACTATAAGCAGTCCCCAACCTCTCCTCTTCTTTTGCCACGTTGTGAAGCCCCGCACAACGCTGAGTGACCAACTTCATGGCTACGTCCCTTTGGCGCTCGATCTAGCCATCACCTTTTGAGGCCTCAGTCGTCAAGTGACACCTGTGAAGCGGGTCTCTCAGGTGGCCATCTTAAACTGAGACCCCTACTTGGGACTGAACTGGACTCTGAGCGAGGGGTAAGGAGCACCCCTCTCTCCCCACTCCCAAATAATTTACTAACTGCAGTAATAACGCGACCGTTGCCCTGACCTCGCGCCGGTTCTTGACCGTTGGGGCTGCTCCCGCCGGACCGTTGGCCGTTGAATGGGACCTCGTGCTGCTGCTCCCATCCCGCGGCTACTAGACTGGAGGAGGGGTGGAAGAGAGAGAAAGAGGAAGGAGGGCCGAGGGGAATCCCACTCAGTCACTCACTCTCTGCCTCTGTGGCGCGCGCGGCGTGTCTTTTGTGTTTGTACACACAGAGGCGGCCGCGGGAAGCCGAGAGTAGGCAAGGAGGACGGAGTGTGGGCGTGGCCTCCCCTTCCCTCCATTGTGCGCCATTGGCGGGCGGGCGAGGAGGAGGCGCGGCCTGGGCGGGAGAGGGGCGTGGCCGAGCGGCCGAGACGGCCCTCACGAGTCAGCCATCTTTCAATTGTGCTCTCAGCCGCCGTCGCCCGCAGCAGCTTCAGCGCCTCCTCTCTCTTCCTTGCCTGCTCGGCAGCCGCGCTCAGTCTCAGCGGACGGGGGTAAGTCGCCCGCTAGCCTCTCAGGACCCCCCGAGACCCCCCAGCTTGGCTCGGGAACCCTCCGGGCTGCCCCCCCAGCTCCCTGGCAAACTTCTGGGGGGCCGGGAAGAGCGGTTGGGGGGCAGGAAGAGTCCCTTTTCTCTCTCCGCCTTCCCGAGCACAGCCGAGGAGCTCGGAGTGCTCCTTCCCTCAGCCCCCCCAGCCCCGCTTTACTCGGTCGTGGCCCCCCTCTACTGCCCTCCCCCGCACCCCAGACCCTCACTATCCTGCTCCCCAGCCCCTCGCCCACCACCTCAGCCCCTCATCGCCCCGGATCGGCGCTCGGAAGCGGCTGCAAACTGGAGCCAGTTGCCAGCCCAGGGAAACTCTCCTCGCCTGCCTTCCCTTGCTCCCCACAGTTGTTGCTCAGCTTCACCATCTTGTCTCTTTTCTCTGGTCACCGACCATATTTTTTCCCCTGATTGCATAAAAACAATAAAAAGGCAAGAAAGGTGCTTAGCAAAGCCTCGGAACCCGATGAGATTTGGGGCGATTCGGAGTCCAAACTTTTCCTCTCTCCCGCAGCCTGTCGGACCCCACATAGTTCGGAGCTTCTAGGGGAGAAATATATTTTTTGGTGTGATTGTGTTGCTATTTTATTTTCCTCCCCCCCTCCGTCTCTCTCTCTCTCTCTCTTTCTCTCTCCCTGCAAAGGGACTAGGGCTGCATTTCGTGATTGTTTCCATTTTGTTGGGGATGAGTTTGCCAGCGAGAGGCGCTTGGGAGCGAGGCAGCCTTAGGACTGCCAATGGTACAGGCGGGAGGCAGCACCGAAAAACCGGCCCCCCAAAAAGTTCGTTGCTTTCTTGCTCTTAAAAATCTGACTTTCTCCCCCACCTTTGGCAGCGTAAAATCCGACTTGTGTGCGGCTTCCATTTGTTTGCCTTTGCCCGCACGGCTAAGGGGGGGAACGGTGCTTTCTTTGCGAGAGAACACTTACAAGGCTTTTAGTCCGCTCTCCCCCCCTCCCCGATTCCCCCCCCCCTGTTTTCCAACGGATTTTTTTGTTTTTCTTTCTGCAAGCCATAAATCAGTGGCAAGTCCCCCCGGCGTTTTCAGCAATTATTGGCACTTTTTTTTTTAGCCCACGGGAGGGATGGGGGGTACGAGCCGTTTCTTCTGTGTTGTGTCGGAATCACCCTCTGTAATCTTTGCGGCATCGTTTCAATTTTAAGCCCTGGGCTGTATTTGAGTAATCTACTGAAATCTTTGGCATTTATTTTACTCTTAAATAAATTAGGTCGGCGGCTCCTCCGACCATTTTGCCATCCAGTTCAGTCTTAGGAAGGGAAGGATTTCTTTCTGTGGCAAGCTGCCTGCTCTTGGGCTTGGTACCGGAGGTGTGGATCTGCAAGCTTTTAAGGTTTTTGGTGGCTCTTAATATCTTTGGTGGTGCCTTTTTTTTCTTTCTTGAAAGGCAGTTAAAAACCAATAATTCTGCATTTTCGGGGGGAAATTTCCCTTTCCTCTACTGGCTGCTTTATTACGGTATAGTGATCGCGTGGGTGATATCTTGCCGATAGGTGTAAGGAAGAGAACTTCGCGGGAACATGGCTCGTACCAAGCAAACTGCCCGTAAATCCACCGGTGGGAAGGCGCCCAGGAAGCAACTCGCGACAAAAGCCGCTCGTAAGAGCGCGCCCTCTACTGGTGGGGTCAAGAAACCTCATCGCTACAGGTACAGAAATAACCGGGAAGGAAAGCGTTGTGATGTAATAGTAGTCCCTTAACGCCGCGGAAATGTAGATCTGAGCGCAACTTTTTTGCTTCGGGGAAATGGCGAGGATTTCTTTTACGTTGAATGGAGATTATTTTAGCCACCTCCCGCCTTTCCTCGTCTGATCTCCCAACAATTTATCTCCGATGTACAATATATTTTAAATCGAACATTTCCAAAACAGAAATGTAGAAATATCTATAATTGTAATATATCAATTTATTGACTAAATCAAGTTTAAAATAGAATATAAAAATACCAACCTTATTTTTTAAAATAAATAAATATTGTTTTGATCAAGTATAGGATGTAATATTAAAGTCTGCTGATTAATTAGTGTATTTTAGCAAACCTGGTGTATTTATTTAAAACTTGCCGGGCCTGATCGTTTTTCATTTATTTAAATTAGTTTAGCTCCTTTGCTGTTACTGTAAAACTGATAATTTGTACAGTGTACCACTAGAGGGCAGCAACTGCCTCCAGATAACCAGGTAAATAGCAGGTTTTACACTTCTAAAATATTCTTTTCTTAAGATCTGTATATAAAAAAGGATAAACTGTTATTGACACAGCCATTTTCCTCTCATCAACTTTCACAGTACACACTCCTCTTAAAAAGGAGAGAACAAAATGGATCTAAATAACTATAATTGGGCTCTCCCACTATTTCCTAGCATTCTGTTTTAGATTGTCTTTTTTTAAAAAAATTGAAATTTATTTTTACTCTTACAGTGGGCTTGCTTCATTTGTAGAAGTTATCTTGCACAGTGTACTTATATGTTCCATTATCAAGCATTCCATTTCTCTTTGGGATTTTGTGCGCTGTGTTCTTCAGAGGGGAAAATAAAAAGCTTATTGATCTTGTTTGTTTGGTGTGTTTTTTCCTTTTTTCATTCAAAGGCCAGGTACTGTGGCTCTTCGTGAAATCAGGCGTTATCAGAAGTCAACTGAACTTCTGATCCGCAAACTTCCTTTTCAGCGTTTGGTGCGTGAAATTGCTCAGGACTTCAAAACAGATCTGCGTTTCCAGAGCGCAGCTATTGGTGCTTTGCAGGTAAATGTTACATTGCTATTTTAAGCTGCCCTTGAAAAACATGGAATCCTCCCTCCTTGATGATGCATGTCACAGTTAGTTTGAAAAGATCAAGCATGTCCTCTTCTAAATATATATATCAATGTTTTCCACCTATAAGCCTATATATAAGCAATGTTTTTGTAAGTAACCATTTTGTGTTCTCTAATTTGTATCTAATAGTTGTACTTGCTTCTAAATATCTTTTCCTATGGCTCTTTTAAAGACTAGATAAAAATCAAAATAAAGTCTTAATGCAGGATGTGGGTGTAGTTTTAGCAACACAAATTACACCCTGGGCCCTTTCTAGAGTGCAGCTATTGACTAGTACTGTGCTGTTGGTACGTGAGGGAATGTGTGATTGGTTGCTTCCATATGCTCTCATGTTATTGGTTGAGCTGTTTCTATGGTCAGTCAAAACTTCACATGATTGGTGGGTTTCAGAAGTAAGCATCCATGTGTTGTAGGTGAGCTGATAACTGCCAGTGTTTAATCTTCCCAAAGTAATTTGCTTTCTTGAATGAAATCTTGAATGTCGAAATTGGAATGTTGGGATTTTAGTACAAATCTCCTGACACAATAGCAAATAAATCTATTTTCCCCCTGTATTCTCTTAATATGCATTCTTTGGTTGTGACTTCAACATTAAGCTCCACAAAATAATTTTTAAACCACAAAGTAGGGAGTATTCCACTATGTTATGTAATTTCAGAATGCTTAGTAGTTTTGTTATTGACAAAATTCCAGTAGTGACCATTTATGATGTATCCCTTCCTCTTTCCATACATCTGCAGGAAGAGTGTGGAAAATTTGGCATATGTCCTTTAACCTTGTGGGGTTGCTGGGGAGGGGATGCACCTGTCTGCTTTGTGATAAATGATCTTTGAACCCTCTATTAAGACAGAATGCTGGATCTGATGGATCCAGCAAGGCAATTTGTATGTTCTCAAGTGGAATGCGAGACCTCGTTTGCTTGGAAGGGTGTTGTGAAGTGGTGATATCTAACTATAAAGAGGAATTTGTGCTTTATAAATGCCATTTACAGATCTCTTTCTTGGCTGTTCCCACAAGTTGCTATTGTGAAAAGAGCTATATGTGGGCAATTCCAGTATATTTTCCAAAAGTAGTAAGGTTAAATATTGGAAAGCAGCACCTAGTTTGTACTTGTTATACGCGGGGAGAAGCGTTCCTTACATTGTAGGCCAATTAGACAGTCTCCGCAGCAGTTCCCAAACACAGTGGACATATCTGTCCTGGGATTTGTAAAAAACCCTGTGTTTATCAGCATCTTCTGCCTATTGTGTATGTTGTAGCACTGCTACACACTTCTTGTTGTCCCTTTAGGATAGGAAGTATCAGTCCACAACAACAATAATAATTAATAATAATTTGGCCATCATAACAAGAATGTAGGCATAACACAGTGAAGGTGTACATGTTGAAAATACCATATATGTGTCTAATTACCCACATGTTTAGTTTTTAATCGGTTTTTAATGCTTTATGTGTGTATGTTCTGTGTTTTAGAGTTTTAAATTTTGTATACTTGTTTTTACCTCAATTTTAGAATTTCTGTAAACCGCCCAGAGAGCCCTGGCTATGGGAGCGGTATATAAATGAAATAAATAAATAAATAAATGCAGAGTTTCAACCAGAACAGTTGATGGAAAACATTTAGCACAGTCTGGAGCAGGCCTGCACAATTCGTGACCTGCCAAGGCTAATGCAGCCCACCAATTATTCATTGTAGGCTGCCGGGTGCCTGTATGATCCACAGCTCTGCCCCCCACCCCTGTTTTTGAAGTCCCAGGCAGATGGCCGAAGAATAGAAATTGATTTGAGCCCATGGTGAGCTGCCATATATGGCTAATGGGCTGCACTTGTCTTGATGGGTCAGACCTTCAGTAACCACAATGCTGTGAGGTCTTTGGCTACCCATCACCAGATGATTTTTCTCAGCAGGCAGGACTGCTGAAATCAGAGTGCAACATTATGGCCAGCCGCCAAAGGAACTGTTCCATTGTTTGGCATAATGTGGCATTGCTGTTTCATAAAGTCCATAATATGCCTACCATGAGCAGATACTGCCATCTCTGTCTTGTATCTGTTCTACATGCATGGCTGGCTGGGGGATGCTTTGAGTTGTAGGACTTTTTTCTGTCTTAAACATGCATAGGATTGAGCCCTTAGCTGCCCCGGGCGGTGAATTAGGATCCAGTATGGGTGAGAGCCTGTGAATGAGTAGACAGGCTGCAAGTAGAATATTGTGGGGTTGTGGAAAATATGGTATAAATGGCTAAAAATGGTCAAAGTCTTATCCAGGTTTGGAATCAATAAGTGGGTCTTAGAAGAGAGGCAGACTGCATGGTTGGATAGTTCGTAAAGAGCACAGGAAGCCAAGGTCTAACCTAACTCACAGGCTTGTTGTGAAGGTAAAATGAAGAGGAGGAGGATCATTTATGCCCCCTTTGGGCTCCTCGGAGGAAAGGTGGGATATAAACTCATATTGATAAATATCGTACAAGAACATCCACTACATCATAAGAGAGTATAGAGCAGAGACATATAATAGATCTAAGTTTGTAAATGCTTGAGGATTCTGTTTAAAACATTCAAATTGTTTTCTTCTCTCAATAGGAGGCAAGTGAGGCCTACCTGGTTGGCCTGTTTGAAGACACCAACCTGTGTGCTATCCACGCCAAACGTGTCACAATCATGCCAAAAGATATCCAGCTAGCACGTCGCATACGTGGAGAGCGTGCTTAAATTCTACTAAGATGGATCTGTCATTCTCAAAACAAATAAAATCTCTTCTTCCTGTTATTGGTAGTAATGAACGTTAGATATTTTTTTTCCATGGGGTTAAAAGGTACCTAAGTATATGGTTGCAAATGGAAAAATAGAGGACAGAATCGGGTATTGGCAAGTTCTTTTTCATTTTCATTTGTGTGTGGATTTTTAATATAAACGTGGGGACATATAAAGCATTATTGCTATCAAAAACCATTTCAGTGAACAAATTTCAGCAGTTCAACTTTATAACAATTATAAATATGCCAGTCAAACTTTTCTGGACAATGCCAGCATTTGGATTTTTTTAAAAAATAGGTAAATTTCTTATTGATGGCAACTATATGGTGTCTGTAACATTTTTATCATACAGTAGATTCCATCCATTCACTATACTTTTCTAACTAAGTTGTCCTACATGCAAGTACATGTTTTTAATGTTGTCTGTCTTCTGTGCTGTTCCTGTAAGTTTGCTATTAAAATACATTAAATAACATTTGCTTATTTTGGTCTTAATTTTTAACCCTGTGACTTTGACTCCTAGTTACCATAAATCAGCATCAGTGGAAGTTTAATAAACTTCTGTTACATTTAATATGCTGCATTATACTGAGAACATCTAAGAATAGGCATTATCATGGCTCAAATTGAGAATACCGAGCAGATTAAAATTTGTGAGTACATCCTGGAGATACACAGGTAGTCAAAAATAGTTACTGAGGCCTGGTTCAGACAACACGCTAAACCATGCTGCTTAACCACAAAATGGTTAAGGGAATCCCTTAACCATTTTGTGGTTAAGCAGCATGGTTTAGCGTGTTGTCTGAACCAGGCCTGAGTCTGCCTTGTGAAACATAAGAGGCCTCCAATGTACTTGAAGCAGGACCACACACATGTGGAAACATTGTTGCACAGCCAGTGGCATTTAAGTAAGGGTGGTTGCATTCTTACTGCTTTTTCAATTTGCAAGTGTAAAACTGGCAGATAAGTTAGATGAACTGGTCAACACAAGCATGAATAACTAGCTTACATATCATGAACAGTCTGTATCTGCTATTCCTAGATTTCTCTTGCAGTTTGTGCTGTGAAAGTGATCTGTAGTCATGGCCTATGACTTGAAATTATCACTTCCCTATCTTTGCTTCAATCCCATACTGGTGGCGTCTGCTGGGAACCCCTGACCATATGGACTGAGAAAGTCCCATAAATATGGCTGTGTGGTTGTGTCTGCGCACTCCATTTAAATATCTGCATCCCTTTTCTGCTTTCAGCCATTATTCACAGCATACAACTGTAGCCAGGTGAGTTTCTTTGATTCAGAGGATGTTTTGTCTATTTCATTTCTTGGTTCCTACTTGCGCAAATCAAATTGTAATGAATAAAAGATGTAAAACATTTTTTTAAGGCGTAGACCTGGCTGTTGGATAATGCTGAGGAACTGCATGTTTACGATTTGTCCATGCAATTACCCATCAAGCTAAGGTTACTTGTATCTTCATTCCTATGGCCCAAACTTTGATTGGGACAAATAAGCTTTATAATCTGTTTTTAAAAAAATAAGTATCTGAATCTAATAGCCTCCATAGTTAGGAATGTTGAAAGAATTAAAACTAGAGTTCAAATTCAAGCTAGGATTTGCTTGAAAATGTTTATCCAAATTCATTATGGGGCTATCCTCAACATTCAAGTCAAAAGGTCACCATGGGTGGAAAGATAAACCAACTGGCAGGTTCAGGGAGTTAATTGTGAAGCAACTACAGAGAATTGTAAGTTCTCTCCTACAGACACCAGTAGTAAAACTTAAAATCAGGCAGTTGCTAATTCTTCATGGGGTGGGGTAAGTTGGATAGAATTTACCGGGACTGTTATGAGCTTGAGTCCCCCACCCCCCACAGATGGCTTCTATTAGAAATGTTGCTTTTGTAGTCTCAGAGGATTTTGTTGTCCCTCTTAATGATTTGGCTTTTAAACTTCCCATTACATTGAAAAGCAACATGCTCCATTTTCCTCAAGCAGTATGGCTAATGATCCGAGAGCTGCAATCCAATGACATCTGGATGGTATAGGCTTCCCCACACCTAGTTTAGGGTTACGGAAACGAGACAGTTGAAAATAATGGGCAAGGGAGAAATTGATCCAAGTGTGATTGTGATGTTTTGCGATGCTGCTGAATGTTGTAATTAGTCAACCTGGTGGTCAAAACTTGACTGCTTATAATACTTTCATAGTGAGCTTGGATCTGTGTTCTATCAATTCACGATTGAATTCAGAATTGATTACAAGCTTCATAGCATGCATCTAAGCAATGCCTTTTCTGCACATGAGATGAGTTTGATTAACCCTGACAACAACCAATCAGGAAGGAGGGGTAGATAACGTGGTGATGCATCTGAACTACAGCTCCCAAGATGCACTTTATTATTATTTTTATTTATTTATTTATTTATATAGCACCATCAATGTACATGGTGCTGTACAGAGTAAAACAGTAAATAGCAAGACCCTGCCGCATAGGCTTACATTCTAATAAAACCATAATAAAACAATAAGGAGGGGAAGAGAATGCAAACAGGCACAGGGTAGGGTAAATAGGCACTGGGTAGGGTAAAACTAACAGTATAAAGTCAGAACAAAATCAAGTTTTAAAAGCTTTAGGAAAAAGAAAAGTTTGTAGCTGAGCTTTAAAAGCTGCGGTTGAACTTGTAGTTCTCAAATGTTCTGGAAGAGCGTTCCAGGCATAAGGGGCAGCAGAAGAAAATGGACGAAGTCGGGCAAGGGAAGTAGAGACTTTGATAACTTGATTTTACAACAACTTTTCAAACTGGAACAAGGGTTTGTATTCAAGGAGAACTCTTGTCTGAGTTAACATGGGTGAACTTGTTACTTTCTGATAAAATGATGAATTCACCCAGGGTAAATTTGCCCTTTACCAGTGATGTTAGGGGTCTCCTGATAATTTTGCCAGTTAGCAGCTGCCTTGTTGAGATGAGTATGAAATGGAGAGTATGCTATCAGAATGGCTTAAATTCTCTCCAAAAAACACACTGGTATCTGGGTGAATCCCAGATTGTATCTGAGCATCTGCAGGAGTTAGCGGTGATTGTCCTACCTAGCAAGAAGAAAATAGGGAGGATAAAGGACAAGAGGGGATTCAGAAGGCTTCTGCCACCACCAAGGGAAGATTATTTTACTTTAGGAATTTCCAAAGCCATATAGGGATTTAAAGATGAGCATCAGCACTTTGAATTGTGCTTGGGAAGAGACCGCAACCTAGTTACATTCTCCTGGTGAAAGAGACTGGTGGCCCAGTACTGGTGCAAGATATTCCCAGCACCCAGTTCCAGTTATCCAAGATACAGCAGCTAGGTTACCATCTGCGATTTCCAAATAGTCGTCAAAGGCAACTCCATGTACAGTAGTCAACCTTGGATATTCCCAGAATGTGAGTAACTATGACCCAGGGGATTACAAAACCAAACAATGAAATCAAAATCAAATTCCTGTTTCTGCTTTGATGTGTTCCCACTTATTAGTAAGGTCAGTGATCTCCATGTGGCCATATCCAGCTCCCAAATAGGGGAAGGGACAAGCTGGGAGGGGAATCATTGCAGATTAGAGCGTATCCAGAGAATTTAGGAAGATATCGTGTACTGCCTTGCGATTCAAGCTGCCAGCTAAGGTTGGCAACAAAGAGCACAGTGATGGTGCAAGCGTTTCCAGGGCAAGCCGCCTCCTGCTTAGCCTCTGGCTTTCCTTGCTTGGATCAAGCAAGAAAATGAGGGTATTGGGTGGCGTTTGAAGATCAAAGGAGGAAAAGAGGGATACTCCTGAGTATGCTTAACACCCCTATTCTGCTTATTAATTGTTAGCTGCAAAATCATTAAAAGTTATGATGGTAATCCTGATATCAGAGGGCATGCTCCTGGTGGTTCCACATGGACCTATGGTCCATGGAGTCCACCAGAAGAACCTTCAGCATGGTGGACCCCTTTCTGTGGAACTCCCTGCCCCTGGTGGTCAGGCAGGCACCAACTCTGTGTTGTTTCTGGCACCTCCTGGAAACAGTCTTATTCCAGGAAGCATTCCTTGATTGGTTTTTATTGGCATTCTGTGTATTTTAGTATAAAATGGTGGTTTTTTATTATTTTATTTTACAGTTTTAATCCTCATGTTCACCACTCCATAATTTGTTTCCGATATGGAGTGGTATACAAATTTTGTAAATAAATAAATGCAACATGCTACCTAAATACTTCCACATGTAGAATTCCTTTCATTTCCAATGTTCAGGCAACGGGTGCCATTGTTTCTGTTACCAAAACAACAGCACAGGTGTCAGCCGGCTTGGGGGAATCCCAAGGTTGACAGAAGTACAAAATCATCTCAGGGACACACACACACACACACACACACACACACACACACACACACACACACACACACCAGATAGCTCTTATAGAATTTTGATTGGTTCTGACTGAAACCTGAAGTGAATTCACTGTCCCAGTGACATCGGAGCCACCAGCCCCTACTAAAAAAAAAAAAGAAAACACTGATGGGGAGGGGACCACAAAAACAACACGTTAAGGGCTAAGTGTGCACTTAATGTGCAAGGAATGCTTCATGGTTGCAATAATAATTATTATTTATTTATTACCCGCCTCTCCCTCTGGATTGAGGCAGAGAACATTACCATAAAATACATAAAACTGCATTAAAACATATAAAACTAATACAATATTAAAATAACAGTCAAATATCTTAAAATTTGTCTGGGTAGGCCTGCCGGAAGAAATGGAATGGGGGAAATGGAATAGAGTGGAGTGGCTGGAATTCTGAACAGCAGCACTCCAGACTGCAATATTTTGTTGCAGTTCCAACTTTTATATTACTGAAAGTTCTTCTCTGCTGCAATATACTATATTGATTTGCTCCACAGCAGCAAAGGTGCATTCGTAAACTGGCCGAAATGATGTATTTGTTTTATTTTATTTGAAACATGCAAAAGTATTTTTAATATGTTTAATCTCTGAATGTATCTGGTTGTAGACAGTATAGAAAACCAGGAACTCAAACACATTCCGCAATGTTTACTGTCAAGTTAGGCAGTTATAGGGAAACAATGATGGAAGAGAATCCACTTCACATGTGCACACAATTTTTTTTAAAAAGGTATCTCCAGCGTGTTCCCCAAAGGTAAAATAGGACTGGCTATTTACCAGGGACAGGAGCAAAAAAATAGGGACGGTCTGTGCCTTGTACATTTTTTCTTTATTTAAAACATTTTTATTGTGTCCTTCATCTAAAATCTGGTACATAGGAATTGTTGGAGTGTATGGGGGATGTGCAGATGCATCACAGCATAAGTTGCTATAAGAATAATATAACAGTAAGAAGTAGTGCCTGGGTTTTCTTTTCTCCCCCTCCCCCCTCCCTTCCCCCCCCTTCCCCCCCTTCCACATCCCTTTTTTCTTTTGTGTTGTTTCAGTTTCAGATTGTAAAACCTGAATGCAGGGGCTGTCTTGTTTTTATTTATCTGTAAACTGCTCTGCAGACCTCTCCAGTTGAAGGAGCAGGATATAACTGCTTCAAATAAATAAATGCAGCAAAATTGAGCTTTATTCTGTATTCTGAATTCAGTCGGTGATCTCAACTGGCTCTAACATCACTACTCGTTTCTACAAACATGAGGACATCTTGATCTCTAGTGCCCTTTTTCAGTAGACTGAGGGACAGCATAGGAAGCCAGAGATCCAATTAGTGACGAGACATGGATGGTTCCCTTTTGGCAGAGCAAATCAGCCCAGCAAAATGGATGCCGTCTGCAGGCCTCCTCTGGTACACCTCTCTAAACGCATCGGCGCCTGGCAGCTGTGACCTTGTCAAACAGCCTGTGATGGGGGCCTTCCCAGACAGAGACATGGGCCTGGATGTGAGCAAGGAAGAGGCTGCACCACGTGAGTTATGCCAGCGTTCTTGCTGGAGTGAGGCAAGGAGTCCCATCTGGAAGCAAACTCGGAACAGATTATACAGAAAAGCTGCGTGTCAATCCATAGAGCGGCTGGAGTGACTTCAAACAATTTCTGGGTGCTTGTTCATTTGAGACTTTACCAGCAGGCCCAGACTGAGGCTACTGAAACCCCAGGGACACACACGTACACACACACAAGGCCTCTATCTGGCTGGCAGCAGGTATAAAACTGGCAGCAGTGAGTGTCCAACATTGCCAATGAGCCTGATTCCAAGGAATGGTTCACCTCAAAGGGATATATGTCTTTCACGCGTGCTTCATTACAACTCCTCCCTCAAAAGCTGCCCTGGGAGTATGAAGGAGAAGGATGAATTTAACAAGATTTTTCTTCTCATTCACCGCTTCTCAACTACCCAGGATTGGCCTAGATCTAACAAACAAGGATGCTGGAAGCACATCAAAGGAGAAGCAGTGCTACAAAATCCATAAAACCTCACAGGAAGATTGTAGGGTGACCATATGAAACTGAGGACAGGGGTCCTATATTGTTAACAGTTGTCTAGAAAAGGGAATTTCAGTAGGTGTCATTTGTATGCATGCAGCACCTGGTGAAATTCCCTCTTCATCACAACAGTTAAACCTGCAGGAGCCCTGCCATCTTTTGTATCTGGTCACTCTAACTAAAGAGGGCACGGCTCCTACAGCTTCAAGTGTTGTGATGAAGAGGGCATTTCACCAGGCGCTGCATGCATACCAATAGCACCTGATGAAATTCCCTTTTCTAAACAATTGTTAAATATACAGGAGCCCTGTCCCCCTTTTCATATGGTCGCCCTAACTTTGAGATGATATTAAATCCTTCCAAAAAGTGGAGGCTGCTGGCTCTGATGTCAGTGAATCTGCTCCAGGTTTCAGCCAAAACCAATCAGAACTCTAAAGGATCTACCACCTTGGATAGCTCCTTTAGAATTCTGGTGGAAACCCAGAGCCAATTCACTGCCCCACTAATATTGGAGCCACGAGCCTCCTGCTTCCACATATATGGTATATTAACTGCAACCACTCCCTCTACCTGATCCCCTCCAGAGGTGCATCCTCCGCCATTGGCTATGCTGCCTGAGAATTATGGGAGATGCAGTCCAATGCATCTGAAAATGCCAGGTTACGGGAGGCTGCACTAGAACCATTCTTTATTGCCAGCTATTCCAGAAGCCTGGGTAGACAAAACATTCCCCAATGTCCAGTGCTCCATTTCTGAAGTGGGAGGTTGTAAAGCACAGAATAGGAGCTCAGTTTGGGCGCTCTGGTGTCTTATCCCCTGTATCATTAGCACTGTGGCCTTCATACAGAATTGTTGGAGTTTGATGTGACATCCTCCCCCACCTCTGCAATCCAAGGTATGTGAGGTCTGGCCATGGCCACTCAGTGACAAAGGAAAGGAATTGTGCACAGCCTTCAAGGTGCTCTCTTGTGTTATTTCTTCATTTATTCCCCTACTTGCTGTGGAATACATGGTCAAGAATTCTGGGAATTGTAGTCCAAAACATCTGGAGAACTCCAGGCTGGAGATTGGGGGGATGGGGAGGTAACATTAGAGAATATTTCATCCATCCAAACTGGTTCATTTTGGGTGTTGGTTTTTACTTTTCTTATTTTTAAAACAGCAACAACAATGCAATCCTATGCAGATCTATTCAGAAGTACATCCTGTTGAATTCAATGAGGTTTGTTCCAAGGTGAGTGGGACTGCAGTCTAAAGCAGTGATCTAGTAGTTGGAAAGATGCTACGTGGACATATCCATTCTGTGCTCTTAATCAACAAGTCATGAAGAACTTCACCAATATAATTATTCTTTAAAAGTGCTGAAATGCATAAGGCTTTTAAGGGGGGCGAATTAATTGGGAGGCATCCAGGAAAGGTTAGTCACAGTGAAGGCCCACTGAAAGCAATGGAGTGGGATGTGATTGTGACTAATTTAAGTTCCACTGATTTCAGTGCACATTTATTCATTACTACATTTATATCCTTTTTTTTTCTTTGAGCAAGGAGCCCGGGCAGCTTACATTGTCCTCTTTCTCTCCATTTTATCCTCACGACCCATTATAAAAGCTTACGCATAACAACCCTATGAGGTAGGTTAGGCTGAGAGTCTGTGATTACCCCAAAGTCACTCAGTGAGTTTCATGGCTGAGTGGGGACTAGAATCCAGATCTCCCAAGTCCCAGTCCAACACGCTAACCACTACATGCTAGCTCTCCAATGCATGCCATAAAAGACTTTTGCTGTGTTACCTATTGAGTCTGGCAGCCTGTTTGTCCAGTTGCTCTTGTCAAAACATTCCAAGGAGACAAGAAATATTTGCGGGGAAAGAAGGACTTGTATTATCCCTTTTCCAAAAGAACTCTGCGGCCAATTGGATGACTTGCACAAGGTCAAGAAGAAAATCTGTGGCAGAGTCAAATCTTTACTGTATATTTCTAAAGTTTTGGCCAATTGCTGTTTTATCTGCAAGATCTATTTCCATGAGAATAATTTCAGGCTCAGTTCTGTTGTGAAAACAGATGTCGAGATGAGGTGAGGAAGCATAACTCTCTGAAAAAATGTTTTAAGTGGACCCACAACATTTAGGATATCTGATCCAGGAGTGCTGTTTATTAAAACTGAATGGCAAGGCATCCATGCATGTTGATGTAAGGCATGTTAGACACAAGGAGTGGTACTGTTACATCTGGAATACAACTTGGCGGGGGGGGGATGTAGAGATGGAGATGCATGTTTCCCAATCTGTTACTTGCAGAATAAATCCGCCACTCACAAGAAAAGCTTTAATCCCAAGGTCTGATCATGGCTTCCCCTCCCCTCCTCTCTTTCATGAACAGCACAATAGTGAACACAATGGGATGCCCATAGCAAAATAATGATTTCACAGCTGCACTGAGCTAAAGGTCCACAGTTCACAGCATGTCACAGAAGTGACACTGGCAGGGGTGATTTCCGCACGCAACAGAAAAAGAAAAAAATTGGAAGTGCAGAGGACAGTGACAATCATGCTAAGCTTACAGCAGGACCAATGTGGGCTCCACTCCCCTTAGGGGCAGAATGTGAAACTTCTAGATATCACTCTCCTTCCACAGTGGTTCACAGTCAGATGACTTCTGCTAGGCGCAAATGCAATGATAGAGAAATCTATGAGTGATGATAAACGTGAAGGCCTCTTTAACAGGATGTCATATCAAGCCTGTTTCTCTTCCCACCCTGATCTGCAAAAGAACTTTCCAGCGAAATAAGAAAAGTAAAAGGAAGAACATAAGAAGAGCCCTGCTGGATCAGACCAAGGGTCCATCTAGTCCAGCACTCTGTTCACAACCAGGTCTTGACCAGGAACCCACAAGCAGGAGATGAGTGCAACCATACCCTCCCACCCATGTTCCCCACCAACTGGTGCACACAGGCTTACTTCTTCGGATACTGGAAGTAGTAACATAGCCATCAGGACTAATAGCCATTGATAGCCTTCTCATTCAGGAATTTATCTAACCCCCTTTTAAAAGTTGGTGGTTGTCAATCACTTCATCTTGTGCTCTCTCCTTGTGCCACATTGTGAAAAAATGCTTTCTTTTATCTGTGTGAAGAAGTACTTTCTTTTGACAGTCTTCAATCTCCCACCAATCAGCTTCATGTGATGACCCCAGGGGTTCTAGAATCCTTTGTGCACCATGACACAGCCATGTAGCCATTTACATATTATTTTTATTTATTCCCATTTTGGTATCCCACCTTCTTCTAGTTCTGGAACATAGGGCGGCTAACAACACAAAATACCCAAACAACCATAACAATAGAAACATAAACATCCTTAAAGTTGCAATACAGGAAAACAGCATTGGTAAATCTCTAGTGAACTACCTCTGAACATACTTTACAGTGAAGTCTTACTTTGCTAAAATTTACGTGCTAATCCAGAGATGGCGCAAGACAATTTGGTGGCTGAAGCAAAAAAATAAAATAAAATGACATCCCTGTTGGAAAGTCTGGTGGGACTTACAGCAGAGTTGCTTTATACTAATAAAGTGTGGTAACACACAGCGTTAACATTAAAGGGAATAAACGTAGACTAGAGCCAGTTTAGAAAAAGTTCAACTCAACTTACTTTTACACACATTGTTGAAGAAGGCTATCTAACACTGTTCAACTACAAGCCCCACCCCTAAAGCTGGGTGGGTGGGTGTCAGTAAGCCAAGGCATGGGATATGATTACTTGCTTCCCTCAGGGAGAGAGCACATGTTGCTATTTTAGAGAGGAAGAGGAGGGAGTAGGAGAAAGGAAACGACCAACTTACAGGACAACAAGGGGGATAAGACAAGTGGCTGTTGATACAAAATTTATAGTTCCCGCTAGTGTCTGGAAGCATGTGTTGTTCTTATTATTCAACAACCCCAACCCCTCAATTGTTATATAAACAACTTACTGCCTTTGAATGATATGCTCAAATCATTGCCTCTCCTTGTCTAATGATAGGTGCTTGTATTTAAAAACCAGCAAGGAAAAGCCTCTGCATTGAGTAAAATCTAGGAGGTAGGTAGTAAAACCTTCTAGTCACAAGGCCTTTTCCTTTTTTTACCCAGGTGGTGGGTGGATGGGGAGAGGTTGGAGCTCAGTGATAGAGCTTTGCATCCAGGTTCGATCCCTGGCATCTCCAGGTAGGGCCGGGAAAGAATTCTGCCTGAAACCCTGGAGAGCTATTGCCATTGAGTGTTGACAATACTGGTCTAGATGGACCAATGGTTGGTGTGGGCTCCTGGACTGAAAGAGGTTCTGCACCCCTGCTGTAAGGGAAAACATGAAGGTATCCATATCACACCTATGTTTTTCTAGCTCTGCAGCTAATAGCAGGTTTGGAGGGATGGGTTTTCATTGGAGAAACAATGCAAAGATTTAAGACCCCTCCCATCATAGAACTATAGAATAATAGAGTTGGAAGGGGCCTATAAGGCCATCCAGTCCAACCCTCTGCCCAATGCAGGAAACCACATTAAAGCATACAAACCACATTTAGGCATACAAGGCCCTGATCCAAATCACTCCTTGCCACAGCTGCTTTTAAGCAAAGAAAAGTATGCTGGAAGAGCTGATCATAGATCTCCTATAGCCTTGTTCAGGCATTCTGAACCCAAATAAGGCAAATGTGTAAGGAGAAGGCATGTTCTAGTCCCACCATTCTTCCTTTTCTCATTCATTATCTACTACTCATAGAGGGTGACGGTCTGAAGAGAAGAGCCTTCTGTATCTATGGAGGCTCTTCATCTGAGCCAGAATGCTGGAAAAATTATGTTCTAGCTCACGCGGTGAGCCTATACAGATTCAGGAAGCCCACTTCTTCAGATTGTCATCCTCCATGAGTAGAAGGCAACAAACGTGACATTGGAGAGGGGCAGGGCTGGAATACTCCTACTCATGCATTTGCCCCATTCAGGTTCAGAATGCCTGAACAGGGTTTATGCTACATCTAGTTTGGTCCTTCATCTAGTTTGGTTTGGTACTGGAATCCTCAGTGTCTTGAAGAATACATGCAATCTGGGAATAGCTAAGGGTGTCATGTACAATGATGTAGATACTACGTCGCAAATAAGGGGAGTCACTTGCACATTACAAAGAAAGATATGAAAAAAAAGAGGTTAGAAAGGGAAGAGATTTGCATAAAATTTGCCTTAATGAATTTATATGGATAAATGCAAATTTGTAAATAATGTGATTTAAATAGAAATACAATACATATCACTACAGTGGGAAAGGCTGCAACCTGCTGATTTGTGTGGTTGCTCAGGCTGCTGTCCAGGTGCTAATGGCTGATGGGCAAATTCAACCCCCCTGCTTATTCTTCTTGCAGTTCTTTATCTTTAAAATGTGCTTGGATGGACAGCCCTTCAGTCAGAGGACGCCTTCAAACAGAGGCCTAGCACCTGCCAGTCCTTCAAATAGAGTACCGTTCACTCTAAAATAGGACACATGGCCACCCTAATCACTCCCTTCCATAGCTCCTTTTAACTAAAGAAAAAGACGTTGGTAGATCTTTCCAATATCTTATGGTCTCCCTTGTCACATAGACTCATTTTGCAGTCATGCCTCTCTTCAGAGAATCCTGGATCTACTAGTAAAATCTTGATGGTTTTATTGTCAGCTTTTATTGTTTTAACTGCTATTTTACTGTGTATGTTTTTATTGCTTTTAATGTTTTAAACTGTTTTATGTGTTTTATTGTTGTAAGCTGCCTTGTGCCAAGAAATGTTTTAAATAAAATAAATAAATAAATAGTAAACTGGCAAGTGTTTTAATTTCCAATTGTTTAATAATAACAACAACAAAATGCCCCCCTAAATTATACTGTTAGAATCTCTGATCTGTACTAAATCCATGATTGGAACTTGTACATGCAAATCATCCAAGTGTAAGTCTCGTGGGATATAGTGGGTAGCTAGCTCCGCCCTCTGAACAGCCATTTTGTATTTGGCTTCACCTCCAACCGCTATTTTGCTTGTGGCTCTGGTTGGTGGACCTCAGAGTTCTAGCAAATGACAGTAGGTCCTGCAAAAAGTAGACGCCACCAGCTTAAAAATGGCCAATGTTTTAATGTAGATACCCATGGTCCCTATCTATACTCTGCCACCAGTGGGACTATGGACAAAGTCCTTACTGCTCTACCCAAGAGAGTAGAACGAAAGGAGCTATGCTCAGCTGGCTGTTATAAGTCATGTCATGCCACAAGTGCGTGCACATGTCTTGCCAAAGTATGATTGAGCTGCACTTGTGGAGATATCGCTGTTTGTACATGCACCCATTCACTTTGATCTGGATTTCATTGAGAAGGTAGTAGGAAAAAAACAAGATCATAAAAAGGAGAGCGAATGGGGGAAAGAAAAGGAATAGGAAAACACTTTTCATATCCACCACTCAGATCTTCATGGAGTCACTTTGAAATACTAGATGTGTTAAAGGCTTGTTCAAAGTGAGTTCAATGTAGCCTTCAGATCAATAAATTATAAGTTGTCTCTTTTTAACTTTTTTTTTTTTTTTTGCTGGCAGAAACACCATATCTTTAATATCTTCGTGACAGGCAGAGCTTCAATAGATGCAGCTTTCCAAATCACTCCATTTCCATGGTGGAAACATCTGTTGAATTTCTGTCTGCATTGCAGCTGTTAAAGGTACAGAGCACCAGCAGCTCAAAATAATAATAATAATAATAATAATAATAATAATAATAATAATAATAATAATAGTAGTAGTAGTAGTAGTAGTAGTTTATAGGGATCCTTGTGAATATAGACTTAAATTGCAATCTAAAACACGACTAGGGAGTGAGACCCATTGAACTCAGTGGGGGTTCCTGGGTAGGCAGAGAGCAGAAGCGTAATGTTTAGGATTGCGCTGTTAAGCCTCCTACTTCAGTGGAGGCTGGTGGCTCACATGTCAGTTGGGCAGTGAATCTGCTCCTAGTTTCAGTCAGAACTAGTCAGAACGTTGAAGGAGCTATCCAAAGTACGAAGCTGACTGATTTGGTATAAAACCCAGATTGGATTTACTGCCTCATGGACAATGGAGCCAACAGCCACCACTGTGCAACTTTTACCTTCTCATAAAGCCTACAAGGAAAACTACAAACAGAGCCAAGTATAAATTACAAGAAATGACTGTATTAGCAAAATACATTATTGAATGAATGAATGAATTTCGAAAATACAAATTCTGAGTTTATGTATATACACACCTGTATTTCATATTTGAAATTCTTTTCAATGAAAGTATTTGTATTTGAATTAGTTGAGCATATGTTTATGTGTGCCTGTGTGTGCCCGTGTGTGTGTGTGTACACATTATTTCACTCCACTCTATGGCTTGCATGGGTTGGATCCAGACTTAGTATATAGTATCAATGGGATTTAAGCTAATCAGGACCAATTGAAGCCCCAATGATTTTAGCAAGTCTACTCTGTATGACTAGATCTGGATCCCGCCCTATATATCTCTGTATATTAATATTAAGGTTTTAGTATAGCAATAATCTTGATAGCATAAACATGGGAGACAGCTTCTCAGTGGCATTGACAAATTCCAATAGCTTATTTGTAGATAATTTGTATGTCCACTTTGCAAATTCCGCAACCTTCCTTCACACTAATGAGCTGCTTCTTTCTTTCTTTTTTACTTCACAGAAGTTATTTATTGTGTCTTAGCAAATTGCCATTATACACAAACACAGAATAAAACACTATGCAATTTAAAACTCCACCAACAAACCATTAAGAGTTGAATAGTTTTCCACACAGCTTTTTGACTTCGTGGCATGTATTTGTAGAGCATTGACAAGGAATTTGGCAGTTCTAAAGGATACTTACTTCTCAGCATCAGACAATAGGAAACAAGTCTTAACAAGGGATGGCCTTCCCTTGAACGGTCTTTTTTTACTTCAGGAATTCTCCCATTGACTTCAATGACTTTTACACTGGAGCTCATTTGAAGGTAAAGAACCATTCACTGAAAGCTAAGATTTTATGATATGTTGTAGAGCCTGCCACCATCACCACTGGCACCCAAAACTACAGATCTGCAAAGGTTAAGGGCTGCTTTACTTTTGCTTGGTCTTCTAGTATATTTTATATACCGGCAGCTTCTCATCTATGCTCACTTTTACAAAGCAGAATTTTATTTGATCGTTTCCAGTATAGCCTCAGAGGTTTTTTTAGTGGAGAGGGAGGTTGTACAAGTGATAAAAATAATAGCATTGCTTTTGGTGAAAATATATGCATTAAAGCAGAGTGCAAATATTTCATCACAAATCTACCAAAATGTTCTGTCATTAAAAAAAAGCCTTTAAAATATAGCCATCAGGAACCATCTTCCTTATCATATTTTCATGGTTAGAAATTGCTCTTAAAACTCAGCTATTATCATCTATTTATTTACAAATATATTATTAATATATATCCTGCCCTTCCAGAGTTTGAGAAGGCTAATAGCATAAAAGCACTGCAGTGAGAATTAAAGATAAATATTTTAAAAAGGAATAACATTTTCCATCCCAGTTGTACCTTCTCCATCCCCACTTGCATCTGTTCTCGTAATCCTGAGGAAAGAGTGAGAAAATTACTCCTCTAATTCAGAAAGCAGTAGAGCCTTAAATGCTGCAGAAATTCTGTGCAAGCTCATTTGTCCTAAACAATTTGTCCTAAACAATTTGTCCCAAAGGGTGGTTGTTGTGAGGGTAAAATGAAGAGGAGGAGGACTATGTAAGCCGATCTGAGTTCCTTGCAAGAAGAAAAAAGGTGGGATATAAATGTAATAATAAATAAATAAAGGGAAACGGGAGAGGAAGCAGAAAATTCATCCAGATGGTAGTTAGTTCTTTTTATTGGAACTAATACGCTAAATCAGAAATATGCAAAGAGAACAAGTTTAATGCACAAACACTCAAAGACAAATATCTTCCCACACCCTTCACTTATTAATACAATTCCTGCAACAAGAGATTATGCAATTACAACCCACTGGTTCCACAATTACCACCATCTATGTTATAAGCTGATGGCAACAGGTGGGTGGGAGAGAGAGAGAGAGAGCACATTGCAAGGTGTCGTCATGAGTATGGGCGGGTTCTGGACCTTTGAGTGTGATGTGAATAAGTATCTCTCCTCCTTCAGAACAACTGTGGCAACTTGTAGATCTCCAGTTATTTTGGCCTACAACCCTCATCTTCCCACAACATTGGCTATGCTGGCTAGCTAGGGATGATGGAAGTTGTAGGCAAAATATCTGGAGGGCCACAAGTTGCGCACCCCTGCTGTACATGCACACAGAGGGAGGGACCCCATCCAATTCTTGCTAAGGGATACTAGACATGTGCAACAACTGCTGCCCCCCTGATGGAGATGAGCATTCTCATGCTCAACAAAAAACACATCCAAGCAGTTCAACGGGGATTGGATGAGCATTGGCTGTATGTGCAGAAGTCTAATTCTATGCCCAAATCTCCCTGACTGGATTGGAGCAATGAGGCAGTGAAAATACTTTGTATGCATACAGCCCCTGGTGAAATTCCTTCTTCATCACAACAGTTAAAGCTGCAGGAGCCCTGCCCTCTTTTGTATCTGGTCATGCTAGGCAGGGCTCCTGCAGCTTTAACTGTTGTGATGAAGAAGGAATTTCACCAGGGGCTGCATGTATACAAATACACCTGCTGAACTTCCCATTTCATTTCTATACCGTCCAGTGACCGAAGCTGTCTTGGTGATTCACAACAATTCACACAAAGTAAAAAAAATATACAAATACAAATTACATTAAACATTATGCAGTATTATAACATTATAATAAAAAACATAGTCTAAAAATTATTGAACATCCAGATTTTTTAAAAAAACAATTTAAATAACTAAGAACAATTTCAGTAACAGACCTGTTCAAGCCAGCTGACATAAGTGCCCCATCATATGCCATTAAATGCCTGGGAGTAGAGGGTAGTCTTAACCTTTTGCCAAAAAGAAGACAGTGTTGGCGTTAGGTGGTCCTCAATGGGAAGCTTGTTCCACAGTTGGGGGACCATCACTGAGAAGGCCCTATCCTTTGTTCCCACCTTCCCAGCCTCTCTTGGGGGTGATACTTGGAGGAAGGCCCCAGATGTTGATCATAGTGAATGGCAGTAGGCAGCCTTTAGATTCACCTGAGTGCCTATTTTATGGGGAGGAAAGGTGGGGTGTACATCATCTCTCTCTCACCCACATACACGTATTTATTCTAGCAGTGAGCTCAGCTGTAAAATCTATAGAACTGCTACCTGAGGATCAATACTGGATCCATGGACATGCTCCTTAGGAAAGATTGTGATCACATCCAGAATAGGATTTCCTATCACTAGCCAGTCCACACATTATCATCAACACTGATTTGTTTGGTTTGAGTAAGTTTATTCATTCTCAGGCTGGCAAGCTATTATTGATTCCAGACACTTGTTCAAGAGACCACCACACCTGAATCTGATGAAAAGGCGAAATGGAGCTGGGTATGAATAGCACATTGAGGACTTCCCGTAGCTCTCCCAGTGGGTTTGTGTAAATGATTAAAAGCACGGGAGACAAATATTAAGCTAGTTCAGCGGGGCAGTGAATCTGTTCAGTCAGAACTCTAAAAGAGCTATCCAAAGTGCTGAGCCATGTCCCCAAAATGGGATCAGCACCTTGGTTTGCTCCTTTCAAATTCTGTTTCTCATTGAAACCCAGAGCGGATGCTCTGCCCCACTGAAAGAAGAGACACCAGCTTCCTCTGTCTTCCTCCTAGAGTATCCTGAGCAACAACAGCTTAGAAATCTGCACTTGACTGGGCCTCTGTTGGCTTGATTCTCTTAAAGGCTGTGTCAAATTAAAAGTGAATCAACACTTACTGCCTGCACTTCTCCCTAAGATGCGATCTTGAATGGTATATTTGATAAATACACAGAAGTGCCGAGGAAGCAGCAGCATAATGGCCTCTCACTTGGGCTTTTTCATTATACCTTTAAATCCAGTACAGATAGCAGAAAGATGTATAAACATTCATTTAACTCCCTTTTACTATTTTCCCTTCTACCTGTGGTTCCAGTGAATTGGTCCCATAACATTATGTGTGTGCGGAGACTACACTGTTGATTCTGGTGAATTATATGGCAACTTTCAACATAACTACCTTAAAGCTTTGCACCAGCAGTACAGCATTCTTTCAGACTAACCATCCAATGTTTGACGGCTGCTAACAGGGAAAGTGGGGAGTGCTGGATTCCATTTCCTCTGCAGGACAAGTGGAGGTAGTTGTTGATCATTTCCGTCTAAGATCTTCTAAACCAGGGGTGGGGAACCTCAGTCCTGGGAGCTAAATCTGGCCTTCCTGGGCCCGATCTACACCAAGCAGGATATAACACTTTAAAAATGTTATGAAAATGGTATATGTAATGTGTCCTGGGCCCGAACAGTTGTCATAACCATTATAAACCGTTATAAGCAGTAGTGTAGATCCTGCCCTGGTGTCTCACTTTGGCCCTCTGAGGTTCCCCAGAAGGCCAGACACCCCTTTCCTCTGCCCCACCCTCTTTCCCCCTCCACCACTAATCATTCAGTGGCTCCCCCCCCCAAGTCTAACAGGTTGAAATGCCTTTCCTAAAGCTTAGGTCCTATTATTATTATTATTTATTTATTTATTTATTTATTTAGCACACCATCAATGTACATGGTGCTGTACAGAGTAAAACAGTAAATAGCAGGACCCTGCCGCATAGGCTTACATTCTAATAAAATCATAGTAAAGCAATAAGGAGGGGAAGAGAATGCAAACAGGCACTGGGTAGGGTAAACAGGCACAGGGTAGGGTAAAACTAACAGTATAGAGTCCAAACAACATCAGGTTTTAAAAGCTTTAGGAAAAAGAAAAGTTTTTAGCTGAGCTTTAAAAGCTGCGATTGAACTTGTGGATCTCAGATGTTCTGGAAGAGCGTTCCAGGCGTAAGGGGCAGCAGAAGAAAATGGACGAAGCCGAGCAAGGGAAGTAGAGACCCTTGGGCAGGTGAGAAACATGGCATCAGAGGAACGAAGAGCACGAGCGGGGCAATAGTGTGAGATGAGAGAGGAGAGATAGGAAGGAGCTAGACAGTGAAAAGCTTTGAAGGTCAACAGAAGAAGTTTATATTGGATTCTGAAGTGAATTGGAAGCCAATGAAGAGATTTCAGAAGTGGAGTAACATGATCAGAGCGGCGAGCCAAGAAGATGATCTTAGCGGCAGAGTGGTGGACCGAGACCAATGGACTGATGTGAGAAGAAGGAAGGCCAGTGAGAAGAAGGTTGCAGTAGTCCAACCGAAAAATAACCAGTGCATGAACAAGCGTCTTGGCAGAAGAGACAGATAGAAATGATCGAATCCTGGCAATATTATACAGGAAAAAACGACAGGATTTAGCTACTGCCTCAATATGAGGAATAAAGGAGAGCGAGGAATCAAATATAAAGCCAAGACTACGAGCTTCCTTGACCGGAGTAAGCGTAACATCATTGACAGTAAGAGAGAATGAGAGATGAGGGGAAAGCTTTAAAAACTACAACATGCTAGTATGTTCTGCAATTTTGCCCCCACCCCTTTGACCATTAGTTCCTCCCCCTGCCTTCAGGCCACACCCACCAATGGAATGCAGCTCCTGAGAGCTTCTCTGAAATTTAATTTGGCCTTAGAGCTGGAAGATGTCCCCCACATCTGCCCACAAGGTACATAATTTTATTTATTTCATTTTTATACCACCCCATATCCCAAGGCTCTCTAAGTGGTTCACAAAAATTGAAACCACAAGGTACAGCACAAAATATAAAATGTGAAAGCTTAAAACCACGATATAAGAGTACGACCTGAAGAAAACCTAGCAACAATGGGGAGATTTCAATACAGATTTCAAATACAGATTTAAAACAGCAGAACAAAAAGACTAGGATGCTAAAATACTGGGAAAATAAACAGGCCTTTGCCTAGCACCAAAAGGAGTATAACATAAATGCCAGGAGAACCTCTCTAGGGAACTACCAAAGGGTGGTTCCAAAGAGGCCGAAAATCCCACAGGCACTTCTTCTCTTCAATGGCAATAAAAATCCAACAATAATGAATTAAATAAAGAACAACGTGTTTCCCTTTTATGACATCCAGAATCAGCCACCTCAACTCAGCTGCCTCACTCAGTCTGCCTCAAGATAGGGCCGGCCCTATCTCAGAACGGAGGGGCAAAAGGCAGGGTGATTAAGCGATAGAAGTATCTGTTCTGGCAGTAAGAACTGCTGCTTCACACAGAAATTATGCCAGCTGTCCAGCAGATGTCAGTAGTTAAACAGATTTTACCCTCTGGAAAGGAAGAGATGCAGGGAAAGAAGAGAGTTTTAAAATGATAGGGTGACCATATGAAAAGGAGGACTGAGCTCCTGTATCTTTAACAGTTGTATAGAAAAGGGAATTTCAGCAGGTGACATTTGTATGCATTGTGAACCGCCCAGAAAGCTCTGGCTATTGGGCGGTATAGAAATGCAATAAATAAATAAATAAATAAATAAATAAATAAATGCAGCACCTGGTGAAATTCCCTCTTCATCACAACAGTTAATGCTGCAGGTGCCCTACCCTCTTTTATATCTGGTCATGCTAGGCAGGGCTCTCACAGCTTTTACTGTTGTGATGAAGAGGGAATTTCACCAGGAGCTGCATGCATACAAATGACACCTGCTGAAATGCCCCTTTCTATGCAACTGTTAAAGATACAGGAGCCCTGTCCTCCTTTCCATATGGTCACCCTAAAAATCACAAATTATGAGCATCAAAGTTGCTTATAATTCTTGCCCCTGCAAATGGATCTACCATGTTATGCTGCAAAGCTGGAAAAAACAAAGCCAATCATCAACCAGATGTTTGAGAACTGTTCCAGCTTTTGCATCAGGGAGGCTGTTGATATGCCTTATTTGCCCCACAGTCACTGTGCAATGGTGCTTTGTTGGTTATATGACACAGCTGCAAACTCACAGCCACCGTGGGGCTTTCTCCTAAGCTGCACATTTTAAATGTCGGGGACTTACCCTTACTTTTTGCTTTGAAGTGAGGTCACTATGGCTCTTCCACCATGTGACCTCACTTTGATGTTGAGCTGGGGCCATTCCGGGGCAGATGGTGACCACTGATACATTGCTGGAAGAGCAGGACGGCTGGGCAGGGGCTGGACCCAACGAGCCAAATGGCTGCTGGAAAGCTCACACTCCCTCCTGCTGTGGGGATTTTCTGCCTCCACCCCACAGCAGTGATATCGTGGGGTTTCAAGAGCAAGGAGCGGCCAAGCAGTGCTGAGAAGACACCCTCCTCACTATAGTAGAGTGAGCAGATACAAAAGAGGGCAGGGCTCCTGCAGCTTAACTGTTGTGATGAGGGAATTTCACCAGGTGCTGCATGCCTACAAATGACACCTGCTGAAATTCCCTTTTCTATACAACTGTTAAAGATACAGGAGCCCTGTCCTCCTTTCCATATGGTTACCCTATTCTGGGCCTACTTGGGACTACTAACATGTAGCCTAGCTACAGTTATCCATGCTCTGATAACCTCTCGTTTGGATTACTGCAATGCGTTATACATGGGGCTGCCTTTGAAAACGGTCCGGAAGCTTCAGCTGGTACAAAACAGGGCAGCCCGTTTACTAACAGGGACTGGCTGGCGAGATCACATTACGCCAGTCCTTTTACAACTTCATTGGCTGCCAGTCCAGGTCCGGGCCCGATTCAAAGTGCTGGTATTGACATTTAAAGCCCTAAACGGTTTGGGGCCAGGTTATTTGAAGGAACGCCTCCTCCCATATGTACCTACCCGGACCTTAAGATCATCTACAGGGGCCCTTCTCCATGAGCCCCTGCCAAAGGAAGTGAGGCAGGTGGCTACTAGGAGGAGGGCTTTCTCCGCTGTGGCACCCCGGTTGTGGAATGAGCTCCCCAGAGAGGTCCGCCTGGCGCCTACACTGTACTCCTTTCGTCGCCAGCTGAAGACCTTTTTATTCACTCAGTATTTTAACACTTAATTTTAACTTAAATTTAAATTTTACTGTTCTAACTCTGTATTTTACTCTTATATCAATTTTGCTGCATGGTTTTATCCTCGTTGTGCTTTTTATACTGTATTTTGTATTTGTGCTTTTAACCTGTTGGTTGTTTTATCATGGTTTTAATTTTTGTGAACCGCCCAGAGAGCTTCGGCTATTGGGCGGTATAAAATGTAATAAATAAATAAACAAACAAACATTGTTTGGGGCCTACTCACATTGTTTTTCTAATAGGCTTTAGCAACAGTTAAACTGTAGTGTATTTTGCATAGTGTACACGTGTATTTTCTTTTTAGTCATTGCATGTTTCACATTTCACCTATATCTGACTTTCATTTTCATTTACCTTTCTTTATAAACCATTCATATCATAAGACTTCTTATGTGGCATGTTTTCATTGATTTAATAAGTTAAATCGTGTTCACTGTTTTCCTGCTTATGTTTTAAAACATACTTTCAACAGGCCTAGTAACATCAAGAGTTACAGAGCTGGGGGAAATCCTCAATCTCTTTTTGATCACAGGCACTGAGTAAGGGACCACTGGAGATAATTTAGACTGACCCCAACCACATAATACAATTCCCCCTTCTGAAAAGGTCTGGACCCCAGACTACTAATGTCAAACAAACTGGCAGACCACAATAACAGTTTTGATGTGCCCATTTGCTTTATGAGGAAAGCGCTCCTGCAGGCTACCAAACGGAAGACTAACAGGCCATAGTGTTGCTTGGTTGGGTCTGCCAGAAGCCCGGCCTCACCACTCCTTGCAGGTCCACATTCTACAGCAACTGCTCTCAGCTGAACTTGGTGGAATCTCACCTTCCACCCCTGGGTTTAATTTACTGACCTCCCCTAGCTGGGCCTTACAGGGAACTATAGGAACAGAAGGAGAAGGGATACATAACAATAATAGAATGCTGAGAATGGCAAATCTAAAAGCAAATACATCGTTTTTCAAAAACCAAGGAAATTCAATCATCACAAAACCTGCTGGTTTAAATAGGGTGACCATATTTTGGAAACCAAAAAGGAGGACAACATGGTCGCCCCCAAGGGGGCGTGTCCAGTACCAAGGGGGCGTGCCCACCTGAACATAGCCTTGGTCACATGTCTGATTTTACAGCACACATTTAAGACAAATCTGTTCTACATAACATCTTAATGTTAAAATCACTGAAATAAAGAACAAATGAAAGATTCAATGTATCTGAAATTAACTTCACTCACTCCTACTTTTGTAGGTTTTGCTGTACTTTGAAGCTTTTGCTATACTCTGTGTGTTACATTCTCCCCTTCCCTCAAATATCTTTTCTGACTGTATCTCCACATTGCAAGCTGCTGTTGTTGTTAACAGGGTTTGCTACTGGCCCCAGATCTGTTTCAAATTTGGTATGGCTAAAGCTCTACCTAAAAGCTATCATGGTACCAACTTTCAGCTCTTTATCTTTAAAAATGACAGTTTAAAAATAATAATTTTAAAACCTCATTTTTAAAAAAATTCCTTAAAAATCAATGGATGAACGGATCTGTTTCAAATTTAGTGTGGCTAAAGCTCTACCTAAATCCTATCATGGTACAAAGTTTCATCTCTTTAACTTTAAAATTGACAATTTTAAAAATAATAATTTTAAAACCTCAATTTTTAAAAAATTCCTAAAAAATCAATGGATGAACGGATCTGTTTCAAATTTGGTGTGGCTAAAGCTCTGACTAAATCCTTTCATGGTGCAAAGTTTCATCTCTTTATCTTTAAAAATTACAATTTAAAAAATAATAATTTTAAAACCTCAATTTTTAAAAAATTCCTAAAAAAATCAATGGATGAACGGATCTGTTTCAAATTTGGCATGACTAAAGCCCTTCCTAAGAGCTACCATTGTGCCAAGTTTCATGTCTTTATCTTTAAAAATGACGGAGTTATAAGCAGTTTTGTTAATTACCATTAGAGCTGCTCTTTGAAAAAAATCTGGATTTCCCCTCCCCCTCCCGGATTTGCCATCAAAAACCCGGACAAATCCGGTCATATGGTCACCCTGACCAGAAGATAAGGATTTCTCATCTTGGAAAAACTCCACAAAGCCAGGAAATTGGAAGCTAAGGCTAACATGCCCTGTGATCAGTCATGATATTGTGCAATGTCACAAATTATAGTTGCTTGCAACTTAACCTCCATGCACCCACACTTTTCCTGGGTCTTTTAGTCCCAAATCCAGATTGGGAGGAGGCAGTGCCTGGGATCAGTGTCAGTAGAAGGTAAGACTGAATAATACTGGAATTCAAGTTTTTTATTCTGGATTTTGAATTGCACCTTTATTTATTTATTACATTTCTCATCATGAATGAGACAAAAAAAATTCATTCAACACCAACCAAGGTTTCCACCAGCAAGTATGCCGCAAGATTTATGGGTTTGCTTTTTTAATATGAGGAATTTTGTTGCAATAGAATGGGTTTGGAGTCTTAAAGCAGGCACGGCTACTTGTTATAAATGTTTATCTCCCTCCTCAACATCAAAAGAAATTGGTGAAGAACACCTGGCTTAGATTAGAAGAATATATTGGCAGTCTAACAGCCCTATACCCAGAAGCCTCTGTAATAGTGGCAGGGGACTTTAATGCTATAACAGGGCAAAATGAGGAAGATTTATACTCGCATTTCCACATACTCCAGCCTGTAATAGATGCAGCCCTGAAATTTCCAGTTAGACATTCTAAAGATAAGGGTTACAATTATGCTGGGCTATGTCTCATGCAAATGTTAAACAGGCTCAATTTGGTAATTGTCAATGGGGGTGTGAATGGTGATAGAAATGGTGAATTCACCTTCCTGTCCAGCCTAGGGGCATCCACAACTGATTATTTTATAGTCTCCCAGGAATTGCTAAATGCGGTGTATTGTAGAAAAATGTATTGATAGTGATCATCTACCCCTGGTTCTATTCTTAAATTGTGGTATTCAAAGGACTCATGCAGGACAAAAACCAATGTTAAATGGAGACATTGAAATAAGAGCCTCTTGTATTAGATGGTCATCAAAGTTGAAGAATGATGTAAAAGAGCTACTGTATTCAGATAGATGTCTTCACAAACACAACATCATGCTGTCAGCGAATTCCATAGAAACTGTTTTTGAAACGTTTTAAGAGTTGAGCCTAGCTTTACAAAGTTTTTTGAAGCAAAAGAGCTTGGCTAGAAAATGCACCCCTCCCTGTAAGTCCAAACATTGGTTTGACAAGGAATGCATTGTCATGAAACAAGCTTTGGTTGAAAAATATAGAACATACAGGGGTGGGGGTGGGGACTTATTAACAATATCTTCAGAATGGTTTGAGTTGAAGGGAGATATAAAAAATTAATCAAGGTGAAAAAGAGCTAAGCTCAGAGAGAATCCTGGAGGGATTTAATAAAAGCATCCAGGGAAAAGGATGCAGTTATTTTTTGGAGGATGGTTGCTAGTGGTTGGCCAAACTCTTCAGTCAGTATGGAGTATCATATTCCTGTAAGCTTCTGGGAGTCCCACTTTAGCAGCTTATATGCAATAGGGCAAAATGGCCACCAGATAAAATGGGATAAAATATGTAATTTCCCTGAATGGCTTCCTGTAACTGCCTTGGAAATCAAGAACCTTATTTCCAAACTTAAAAGCGGCAAGGCACCAGGAAATGATAATTGTGATGGAAGTCTGAGTTAATCAGTCCTTCCTCAGGGTCTCTTCCCCGCTTGCCCCCACCCAAAGAACCAGTACTTCCTTGGAATAAAACACACCAACACCCGAAGTAACCAAAATAAAAAGGTTTATTTTTAAAAAGACAGCTATTAGATAGGCACTTGGTCAGTAACAGATATAAACAAGTACATAGAACAGAACATAAGAGGGAGTGGGGGTAGGGAATGGATAAAACAAATACAAGTCCGGCAAAACCACTCATAAATCCATTCATACAAGAACCGACAGTCAGTCCATTAAATTTCCCCTTTCCCTGGTCAAACCGACCAACTTGCCTTTAGAGAAACCAGCTCACAGCCAAAGTACGGCTTCCTAACGCTCTCCCAGTCCCCTAACCGGGCAACCGTAGACATCCATAGCCTCGGGGCTAAAGACGAACCCCCAGCTTAATCCTATCAGCTTTTATCTGTTTGTCTCCTAATAGGGGAGTCAGTTCTTTCTTCTCACACAAAGCCCAATTAGCCTAGGAAGGAGATAACCTCCAGGTGTAAAGCCTCAGCCTGACCTCAGCAAGTTTAACTCCCACTTTCCCACATACCAAAAGCTGGGTCCTGGCGCCGGTTTCCCCCATAAACATATCAAATTAATCTTTCCTCTATCTATCACCATTATGGTATACTGCCTAACAGGAAAACAAGGTTTAATACCTAGAAAAAAAACACAAATTACTTCGGGAACAACTATATTTTAGGACCTAATACATTTTATAACTTTCCCAGTCCTTCACACGCCCTCCTTTGAAAGATGAGACTTGAGGGTGAATCCCTCAAGATCTCTATCTCAAAAAAAAAAGAAAAAAGAAAGGAAATTCACTTAACCAGACTCTCTTTCCCTTAGGTAACAGCTCTTTTCTCAAATACACCACAGGGTGCAACTGCTGATCTAACCCCTCCTGCAACAGCACAGCCCCAATCCCGGTGTCTGAGGCATCAGTCTGCAACACTAGCACCGGATGGAAATCAGGGGCCAGCAAAATAGGCGCAGACATCGGCTTCTCTTTTAACAGATCAAAAACCTGCTGCCGAACAGGAGTCCACCGTACTTGTACGGGTCTCCATTTCGGACACCAATCAGTAAGAGGGGTAGCTACAGCACTAAACTGGGGCACACACTTACGGTAGTACCCCACAAACCTCAAAAGGGACTGAACTTGTTTCTTAGTCCGGGGAATGGGCCAATCCTGAATCGGTTGAATCTTAGCCTCTAAGGGTTTGATGTTCGTTACCCTAAAAGGCAAAACTGTAAATTCAAACAACCTCTGGTGAGTCACAACGACCGATTTTTTCCTTGCCCCTTCATCCGTTCGGGGCATGGGATAGGGATCCAACTGCATTAGCTGATTGATCTTTCTGTAGTCTATCTCTTGCAGCTCCTTTTCTAGGTCGAGAGCATGCAGTCTTGCCGCCCGATAGGGCAGGAACCGGATGGGGGGATGATCCCCCATATAAATCAGATGCTTGGCCAAAGAAGTCCGCCCTGGGCGGTTTGAAAACAGAACCCGAGATTCCCCCAACACCTGCCTCAGCCCCGTTTGCTGTGCAGCTGAAAGAGAGGGGAATAAGACCACACATTTCACTTCTTCCAGCCTCGGATCTTCTTCTAACAAATCCCCAGGTCTCTCTACCTCCCCCTTTAAGCCAAATACAAAATCTTGTTGGTCAACATACAACTTTAACATATTTACATGAAACTCTTGAGGTTGTCGAGTTGTTCTCGGGCAAGTCAACAAATAATTCACATCTTCCCACTGCGGTTTGATCATTAAAGGACCTTCCCCTTCCACCGACAGTTGGTCCGGTTTCATGGGCTTGAGAACTAAAACCTGGTCACCGGGCTGGGAGGTACGGGTTCGGGCAGCCCGATCACACCACGCTTTCTGGTTCTGTTGGGCACCCTCCAAGTTCTTCCGTGCCACCTCCCGAATAGTTTGCAGTAGGCTCTGAAGCTGTTGCATAAAACCCACCACCAACCAAGGGCTGCCTTCCACCTTCCCCTCCCATTCCTCCCATAGGAGGGTAAGAGGGCTCCGTACCCGCCTCCCGAACATTAACTCATTCAGGACAAACCCAACACTCCCCGGGATCACATTGTTGTATGCAAAAATTAGCATCAGGAGTCTTTGGTCCCAATCCGTAAGATGTTCTATAGTAGACGCCCTCACCATCTTCCCCAAAATCGGATTGAACCTCTCCACCGACCCATCAGTTTGGTGATGGTAAGGGACAGAAAAAACATACTCCACACCGCCCAAGTCCTTCGTCCCTTGCAATAGCTGGAAAACAAATCCAGGCCCTCTTTCCAACGAAAGAGCCGGGCACATTCTCTGTCCAGCCTTCTCTTGACACTTCATGTCTGTCGTTGGCTGTCGGAGGGGCTCGGGTTTGTTGGAGAAGGAGGCAGCTATATCCATATCTGCCACACTAATCAATCCTGCCCCTTCCTCCTCCTGCGCCTGCTGGATCTCTGGGCCCTCAGGGGTTTCCTGTCCTTTCTGCTCCAAAGGCTGGGGTTGCATCTGGCTCCAGGTTGCTACCCCCACCTCAGCCGCCAAATAAGCCAAATCGTTCCCTAATATAACAGGCCACGGGGAATTCCTGTGCACTAAAAAAGTCATTTCCCCTTTCCACCCTTCGTACTCCACAGGAATTTTAGCTAGAGGTAGAGCAACTGGGGGGGAACTATAGGGAATGACGGTGTACTTCTGCCCCGAGAGCATCTGATCCGGTCGAACATATTTTTGGTCAATAGCAGACAGGGATGCGCCAGTATCACGCCAACCCCTCCGCGTAGTCCCATTAATTTTAATGGACCTACAGAAGTGTAACTGACTCCACTCTATTTGTCCGGGCTGGACCAGAGCCCTCGCTGCTTCATTCCCTTGCCCGGGCTGGATCAAGGCCATCGTCGCCGCATCTGAACCGGATCGCCCCATCCTCGGGTGGGGAGGTCCAGCCGCCTCCTTCCCTTGCTCGGCTTCCCAATCGGATCCGTCATTTCCTCCTTCATCTGGGGAAGCATAAACTCTGCCCATCTTAGACGCAGCCGGGTGTTCTCTAAGCTTCCTGGCTGCTAGCTTGGGGCAGTCCTTCTTCAGGTGACCTTCTTCTTTACAGTAGAAGCACCCCGACGTGATAGAAGTAGATGTCGCTCGCGAGGGGTCCACCCTTTCTCGCCGCTCGCCCCGGGGCGGCCAACCCGGATTAGCAGCTCTACTCTTCCCTCCACTCGCCGCTGGCGCCGCTGGCACGGCTCCGCTTCCCCCTCGCTTGGGCAGACTGGCTCGACCCGCCTCCTTTCGCCGATACACCCCCATCTGATCCGCTAGCAGGGCAGCATCCCGTAAAGTAGTGGGACGATGATCACTCACCAGCGCAGCCAGATCTTCTGGAAGGGCGGCATAAAATTGTTCCATGTTCAGTACCTCCGCCATAGGAGCGAGAGGAACAAACTTCGCAGCCGCCGCCCATTGTTCCATCGCTCTTGTAATCCGATCCGCCAGTGAAACACAAGTCTCTTTCGACTCCAATCTAATAGCTCGATATTTCTGGCGGCAGCTCTCCGCCGAGAGGGCAAAACGTTGGCGGACAGTTTCCTTAAACTTCTCATAGTCCTGAGCGTCCTGCTTCGGGATGGTGCCCATCACGTCCGCCAATTCCCCACTCACTTGGGCCCGCAACACCGCCATCCGTTGCATCAGCGGCACCCTCTGATCATCACACGCCGTCTCGAACAAGGAAAAGAAAGCAAACATATCTTGCCCGGATTGGAAAGTGGGGAACAGCTTTCGATTAACCGCCACGGCACCCCGGCTCCTCTCACTTTCCTCCAACTGGAGCTGCAATGCCCTCATTTGCAACTGCATAGCCACCATTTGTTGGTGCTGGAACTCCTCCTGCCGTCGTTGTCTCCTCCGTTCCCGGCGGCGATATTCCGCGGCCCTCCGCGACTCCTCCAGGTCGCTTCCGCTATCCGTATCCAAGAGGCTCTGCTCCATATTCAGGTCGGCAGCCTCCGCTCGCCTCAACCCTTGCCCCGCCGCACCAGCCTCTTCCCAGGCCTCGGACGGCAGCACCGACGACGGCAGACTCCCTGCCGTGTCCACCAGCGTCACCAGCAAACCTTCTGGTGCGCTTAAACTCGCAGCCGGAACAAGCCTCCCTATATTCCCAGGCTCACTCATGGCAGCCTGCTTTTTAGCCAACTTTAACTGCGTCTGGTTTTCCAAAATTTCCTATTCCCCCCCACACACACCACTTTTATTCCAAAAAATACTGGCTCTTTTATCCCACAGCTTGCCACCATGTGATGGAAGTCTGAGTTAATCAGTCCTTCCTCAGGGTCTCTTCCCCGCTTGCCCCCACCCAAAGAACCAGTACTTCCTTGGAATAAAACACACCAACACCCGAAGTAACCAAAATAAAAAGGTTTATTTTTAAAAAGACAGCTATTAGATAGGCACTTGGTCAGTAACAGATATAAACAAGTACATAGAACAGAACATAAGAGGGAGTGGGGGTAGGGAATGGATAAAACAAATACAAGTCCGGCAAAACCACTCATAAATCCATTCATACAAGAACCGACAGTCAGTCCATTAAATTTCCCCTTTCCCTGGTCAAACCGACCAACTTGCCTTTAGAGAAACCAGCTCACAGCCAAAGTACGGCTTCCTAACGCTCTCCCAGTCCCCTAACCGGGCAACCGTAGACATCCATAGCCTCGGGGCTAAAGACGAACCCCCAGCTTAATCCTATCAGCTTTTATCTGTTTGTCTCCTAATAGGGGAGTCAGTTCTTTCTTCTCACACAAAGCCCAATTAGCCTAGGAAGGAGATAACCTCCAGGTGTAAAGCCTCAGCCTGACCTCAGCAAGTTTAACTCCCACTTTCCCACATACCAAAAGCTGGGTCCTGGCGCCGGTTTCCCCCATAAACATATCAAATTAATCTTTCCTCTATCTATCACCATTATGGTATACTGCCTAACAGGAAAACAAGGTTTAATACCTAGAAAAAAAACACAAATTACTTCGGGAACAACTATATTTTAGGACCTAATACATTTTATAACTTTCCCAGTCCTTCACAATAATATTCCACCTGAAGTATTCAAATCCAATATAGACTGGTGGGCTCCTGTGCTGGCAGCATTATTTACAAGTATCGACCACTCAGCATGTATTCCAGAAGACTGGGGACTTGCAATCATTATTCCAATCTACAAAAAAGGAAAAAGATCAGATCCTGTGAACTATAGACCCATTAGCTTACTAAATATTATCAGTAAGCTGTATGCTAGCCATCTATTGGAAAAACTGCAGAATTGGCTGGAGCAGGAAAATATAATTAATGATGAGCAGGCCGGAGTCAGGGGACAGTGTTCTACAGTGGACCATGGGCTAGTCTTACAACATCTTATTGAAAAGTACACAGCTTCATCTGTGGGGGCTCTTTATGCTGCCTTCATTGATTTTAGATCAGATTTTGACCTCGTATCAAGAGATAGACTGTGGGGAAAGTTTGAGGACACTAACATTGATTGTCGTTTACTGACTCTCATCCACAGTCTATATGAAAATACTCGACTGCAGGCAGTTCCAGACTATTTTGCGCCCTAGGCAAGGCAAGCTACTTGCACACACACACCCAAAAAAATTGCCAACTTAAATTTTTAAGAACACATGTTTTGTAGAAAAAATAAAAAGCACAAAACTTGAACTTACGTTTTTTCTTTAAAAAGCTAATTTGTATAAAACTGTGACCTTTAAAGTTCAGTACTGCACCCCTCTGAGGTCTGCGCTCTAGGCGGCTGCCTAGTTGGCCTAATGGTAGCACCGGCCCTGACTGCGGGTGAGATGTAGCAGTGCAGGCAATCTGTCTGGGCCTGTTCCCACTTTTAATGGAGTGAAACAGGATTGTGTTTTAGCCCCTACTCTGTTTAATTTCTACATTAACTCCTTGGTTAAAAGCTTAGCGGAGGTACGCTCTCACCACCCCAGTTTGTCCAGCAGGCCTTTGCCAATTCTGCTTTATGCAGATGACGCAGTACTTTTATCACTGACAAGTGTTGGACTGAGACGCTTGTTGAGGGCCCTGGACATGAATTATTGCAAATTAATTATGATAAAACTAAGGTTGTTGTGTTTTCCAGGAAAAGGACAAAGCATAAATGGCAAATAAAGGATCACAAAATTGAGCAAGAATAATATTCCACTCATTAGGAACGTGGCGGATACAATCAAAAAATGCCATTGCAAATGTGCAGAGAAGTACAAAGGCACTCCTCTCCTTCTTTTACAACAATGGAGGGCAGCACGTCCCTTCTGTTATCCAGGTATTTGTTGCCAAGGTTTTAGCCCAGAAGTTGTATGGCTCAAAAGTATGTGTATTTGAAAACCTTGTTTCATTGGAGGCTGTGCAAACTAAATTTTTGAGAGCAATATTTGGTATTACAAGCTGTGTTCAAAATGCAATTATATGGTTAGAGGCAGGGCAAATTTCAATAGAGGCCCGCATATGGTTGCGCAAATTCCATTTTTGGTTAAAAATGATGTTTGCGCCTGTTGGATTGGCTCCACTTAACCTAACTGACTCCTTTCAACCAAAGTGGAAAAAGCTACTAAATATTAAATTATTAACTTTAGGCTTCTCTACAACTGCCATCCTAACCCAAGGGTATTGTTGTTTATTCGTTCAGTCGCTTCCGACTCTTCGTGACTTCATGGACCAGCCCACGCCAGAGCTTTCTGTCGGCCGTTGCCACCCCTAGCTCCCCCAAGGTCAAGTCTGTCACCTCCAGAATATCATCCATCCATCTTGCCCTTGGGCCCCTCTTCCTTTTGCCTTCCACTTTCCCTAGCATCAGCATCTTCTCCAGGGTGTCCTGTCTTCTCATTATGTGGCCAAAGTACTTCAGTTTACCAAAGTAAAAATAGGTATTTCACTGCGAATTTGAGATATTGAATTCCAAAATCATTTAAGCCAAGCAGCACTATACTCTACTTTTAGGGATAATAGAGCGTCATTTGCACCTTCTAACTATTTGATAAATCTGACCATCCCCAAACTTAGAAAGGCATTTATGCTAGCCAAATTCAATGTTTTACCATCTGCACTGTTAGAAAGTAGATTCAAAAAGATCCCTTATAGCAAGCGCTATAAGCACTATTTGCCCATGTGAGATGGGGGAAGTAGAGACAGTGGGTCACGTCCTACTTCATTGTAACTTCTATCAAGACCTTAAATGTTCTCTTATAATCCCACTCATACAAAAATTTCCAGGCAGGCTGGATGAATTTTATCTAGAGTATCTTTTGTCAGACCTGAACCCTCAGGTCACAGCTAAAGTGGCTAGATTTTGTGCAGCAGCTATAAACTGTCATAGAGAGGTGATAAATTAACATTGTTAAATGCTTTACAGATGGGTTTGTTATGTTTCTCCTGTGGTACCTGTATATTTTGACTTTTAATCTCTTGATTTTATCTTATTTTAACTGTATCTTTTAACTGTATTTTATTGTTCATTTGTTCTGACATGCTGGCTGTTAGCCGTAATAAATTTGATTGATTGGTTTGGAGTCTGAAAGGAAAATATTCATTCTCTACCACACTGAGATTTCCACCAGCACATATACTGCAGTTGGAACCGGTGGTTGCTTTGCGTCTTGAGATGCTTGGTGAAGATAAAACAGTTTTGGTGATTCGGTGTTGTAGTTTGAAAGAACTGGTAATTGGAAGGCTTAAACACTACTTTTTTGTTTCAAATAACATCTTCCCAACACCCAGAAAAATCTGTACATTCAGACTTGTGCACTCTGTTGCCTAACTTCATACCTGTGTAAATATCTGTGGGAACCTTTTAGAAGGGAAAAGGCACTGTTTTTACAAAAATACTTCAATTTAATAAATTTAGCCACTGATTTCTGCTCAAAATCATTATGCTCCTCACCCCTATACTACTAAGTTCCACTTTTTCTTGGTGCCTCTTAATAATCTTTGAAACAGTTCCCCCACCCATGCACCCACAGAACCTACTTTCACATTTCTCACCATTACTGGCAGCAGCATCAGTTATAATGTTGCTAAGAAATACAGCCACATGTGTTGTTGTTGTTGTATTTGTATCCCACCTTTTTTCCTCTTAAGGAACCCAAGGCGGTGTACATAATCCTCCTCTCCATGTTCCACACACTGTTATCAGCAGCAGTACTGCTCTCAGCCTGGCAGGGCCGGTGCCAGACTATTTTGTGCCCTAGGCAAGGCAAGCTACTTGCACACACCCACACACACACCCCAAAATTGCCAACTTCAATTTTTAAGAACAGATGTTTTGTAGAAAAAATAAAAAGCACAAAACTTGAACTTATGTTTTTTCTTAAAACAGCTAATTTGTATAAAACTGTGACCCTTAAAGGTCAGTACTGTGCCCCTCTGAGGTCTGCGCTCTAGGCGGCTGCCTGGTTGGCCTAATGGTAGCACCGGCCCTGCAGCCTGGCTACATTAAAGGTGACACCTATGTCTCACTATCAACTCACCCAGTAAAGGCATGGGTCAGCTCACAGAATAAAGGTGTGGGTCACCTTGCAGAGGATTACTCAAGTAATACAGTAAGACCCAGATGCTTCATAAGGCAATTCAGGACTAGGACAATGTGTAGCACCTTTGCTGGTTCCTAGCACTGCATCCTCCCAATCTGGATTTGTGACTGAAAGACCCAGGGAAAGTTTGGGTGCATGGAGGGTAAGCAAGCACGATTTGTGACGTTGCACAGCACCATGACTGATCATGAGGCACGTCAGATAAGGCATCAGCCTTAGCTTCCAATTTCCTGGCTTTGTGGAGTTTGGACCAAGATGAGAAAGCCTTATCTTCTGGTCTTTTAAACTGGCAGGTTTTTTGATGATTGAATTTTATTCTATTGAGCTCTGCCATGGGCTGCTTCCAGATGGAGGGCTCCTAGCGCTACCAGTTGAAAGCATCATGCAGCAATTCCCCCTTTTCCCTGGCTTAATATATTTTCTGACCTAAGAAAAAAGAAGTGGCGGGAAAACACGGGAGTGCCACAAACAGAGGACGATGATGTCTGGATCCCCTGCAAAATTCTGCAAAATAAAAAGCACGATAAAAGACTGTTTGGAAGCACCTTTGGTCCTCTCTGTTCCATTGTGACCTTTCTGCTTTTGGTGGACATGCCAACACTACAAATTTGTGAAACACAAATGTAAGTCCTAAACCAGGGATGGGCAACTTGTGATCAGCTAGATGTGGTTAGACTACAATTCCCATCATCCTGCATGGTTGGGGCTAATGGGAACATCTGGAGGGCACCAGGTTGGGGAGGGATTAGTTTAAAAGTGATATCAAAGACGGCAATATTTATTCTTTAACTCATTCGTTTTCATTCATTTATTATAATCCACATTCCACTTTTTCTTCAGTGAGCTTCAAGAAGCTTATACATACTTTCAAGGTGGTCTCTGATCCCATCAGCCCCGGCCAATTTAGGCTGCAATCCTATACTCACTTACCTGGAGGTAATTCTCATTGAACCCAATGGGGCTTACTTCTGAGTAGAGGTGTATAGGCTCATACTGTGCTTAGCAGCAGCAATAAGCCTACATCGGCATGTCCCTTGAGAACATCTTCTGTCCTTTTATGTCTACTATGTGCCTGTGTTTATCATCCAGAGTAGTGTCGGGGATTTACCCTAGTGCCCTCTATAAGCTGCCGCCAAAGCTTTATGCTGATGATTCTGTAGCATTAAGTTCTTGGAGCGTTATGCAAATCAAGTACAGAATCCAGATTATCCGGGCAGCATGTATGACTTGAAAGCTGTTGGAATAATCATAAGCCAGTAGTTGTCAGTACTCGGGGTGAAATGCTTTTACTTATGCTTCAATTGAGATATCCCAGACCCTGACAGATATTAATGATGAGAGGTGCATGTGTAGCTTTGGCTATTGGGCAGTATAGAAATGCAATAAATAAATAGCTTAGTCCAAGTATCCTCTCCCTTCTTCCTCTTGCCTTGGACCAGTTTTATCACACTCACTCCCACAAACAATGACTTCCCCAAATGTCCAACTTTTCAATCAGATCTTGCCTTACCCTATCCACTTTATCCTGATTTCTTCTTCTAGGACTTAGAGCTTTTCTACATGAAGCTATTCATGGGCAGTTAATCTGAAGTATCTATGTTCAGTTTCGTTGCAGAATTGAGATCCAAGCTTGACACGAGGAGCGTGTCCTTTCCAGCTTTTTGTTAGTATTTGTATTGTATGTATTAAAATGTGTAATTTTACAAAGAATAAATTCACTAAAGGAGAATGAAATAGGCAAAAGATTGTAACAATCTAAAAGCAGGTGTTTAAAATTAAGGCACAAGAAACGCCGAATCATTCAGTGTCAACCTGTTAACCATTTAAATAGGGGAGTGTCTCAAACAGAGTTGTGGGCGGAAGTGAATAGGAGGTGGAATGTACATGCTGCTGTGGGAGTTTGCTTGCAAGACCGAAGACCTCAAGCAAGTTCAGCCTGAAGGTATTCCAAAAGACTTTTACAAAGGAAAGAAGGAAAAAAGACTCTTTACAGAGGAAATGAATGTAACTCAGAACTGTATGTGTGCAAGGAATACAAGTTGTTCATATGCTGCTGATCTGAAAAGTAAAGACTCTTCCTTTAACTTAGTGTAAGAAGTTTGTTCCGGCACGTACGTTTAAAGGGTGGATCCACTGTTTCACTCTGTTCCAATCAAAAAATGCCCTAACACTTTTCCACTACATCACCTCAAGGTGGTACTGTGGTATAGCAGAAAAGAACAAATACAGAAGATGAAATAGCGCTTTCTTTCACATTTTCTTTCACTTTCGCATTTTCCTCTGAAAAAAATCTTGCTGGAAGTGCTATTTAGACACAGAACTGAAACAAGGGGTGGGCGGGCCATGTCATTGCCTAAAGAACTTGTAAACAACAACTGTGAGCAGAGAATGACAAGCAAATGATAAATGCCTTGTGTAGAAAAGCCCTGAAGCTAGAAACATCTCTCATTCCACCCTCCTCCCCACCCCGCAAACACAACTGAAAGCAATTTGAATGACGGATCATTGCTTATAGGTTGTATGGATCTATCTTGCTTTCAACTTTTGTTAAGTAGGTGTATTTTGCATCATTTACAAAACCGGCAAAAACTGTCTGAGCAGAGGAGACAGTGAGATAAAAATAACAATAGACTGTGGGAGCCAAAACCTCTATCAAATCAAAATTTAAAAACCATACCATACTTCTTTATTGCGATCCATAGATCATGAGAAAACAAGAATCAAACATGAAATCATACAGTTAGAGCTATTATCAACTTTCATCTAATACACAGAGAGCTCTAATCCTGGCCGCCACTGTAAGAAATTTAGCAACAGCCAAATTTACTCTTGAGGACTTGTCTTCCAACAGAAACTTAACATAAAACAATATTCTCCAGCTTTAGTTACTACCTAATCAGCCCTGACTCTCCTCCTCCCCAAAATAATGTATCTCCTTCTCTTTCATGTCCTCTGCTGTGACAAAATGGCTGGAAATTACATGTTTCTGGTGTGTGTTTTAAATGTCTACTGCTCAAATCTCCTTATGTGGGATACACAGAGAGAAGCAAGGAATAAAGCAAGAAAGGTTTTTAAAGGGCACCAAGTAGAGCATGGATAAAGAGAAAATAGGTGGGTATCCTCATTTTTTAAAAAAGACACACCATTCTGGGATTATTCCAGTTCAGCATACTTATCCAGAGAGTATCACATTCCCAGTTTCTACCATTCAATAGCAGCACAATACTTACTCGTCTATTGGATAATAAACAATAATGCAAGGTGCTGTATTGGCCCTTTGGTCTTGAAGAAAAAACAGTTGCTAAAGGCTATCCGTAGCTTAGGTCACAATCCTACACATGTTTAGACAGGGGAAAAAACCTCCCAGAATGCCTGCTGGGAAGTGTAGAACTTTTTATCTGTCTAAACATTCACAGATTTGTGCCATAAAATAATGTTATATTTTCACCAATGCAATATATATATATATATATATATATATATATATATATATATTATTACATTTATATACCACCCCATAACCGAAGCTCTCTGGGCAGTTTACAAAAGTGGACCCAACTCACAGATACAGAAGGAAATATGTGTGTGGCATACTTTGAGGAGTTACCTAGGGTGACCATATGAAAAGGAGGAAAGGGCTCCTGTATCTTTAACAGTTGTATTGAAAAGGGGAATTTCAGCAGGTGTCATTTGTATGCATGGTGAAATTCCCTCTTCATCACAACAGTTAAAGCTGCAGGTGCCCTGCCCTCTTTTAAATCTGGTCACTCTAGTATAGCTTCTGCAGCTTTAACTGTTGTGATGAAGAGGGAATTTCACCAGGTTCTCCATATATACAAATATGGAGTATTTGTATATATACTGTAATTCCAAATATATGCCTCAACCACAGATGCTGAAGAAGCAGAAGTAGATCAGTTCTATGAGAATCTGCAGCACCTACTGGATAATACACCAAAAAGAGATGTTATTTTCGTTACAAGAGACTGGAACGCTAAGGTGGTAGTCAAATGACATCTGGAATTACAGGTAAGCATGGTCTAGGAGAACAAAATGAAGCAGGACATAGGCTGATAGAATTTTGCCAGGACAACTCACTGTGCATAACAAACACTCTCTTCCAACAACCTAAAAGATGGCTTTATACATGGACTTCACCAGATGGCCGACACCGAACTCAGATTGACTACATCCTTTGCAGCCAAAGGTGGCGGACATCTATACAGACGGTAAAAACAAGACCCGGAGCTGACTGTAGTTCAGATCACGAACTTCTTATTGCACAATTTAGAATCAAACTAAAGAGAATAGGGAAGACCCACAGATCAGTTAGATATGAGCTATCTAATGAATTCCTAATGAATATGCAGTGGAAGTGAAGAATAGATTTAAGGGACTAGATTTAGTAGATAGGGTCCCGGAAGAACTATGGACAGAAGTTCGCAACATTGTCCAAGAGGTGGCAACAAAAAACGTCCCAAAGAAAAAGAAAACCAAGAAGGCAAGATGGCTGTCTGCTGAGACACTGGAAGTAGCCCAAGAAAGAAGGAAAGCAAAAGGCAACAGTGATAGGGGGAGATATGCCCAATTAAATGCAAAATTCCAGAGGTTAGCCAGAAGAGATAAAGAATTATTTTTAAACAAGCAATGCGCGGAAGTGGAAGAAGACAATAGAATAGGAAGGACAAGAGACCTCTTCCAAAAAATTAGATAGATAGATGCTTTTGAACTGTGGTGTTGGAGGAAAATTCTGAGAGTGCCTTGGACTGCAAGAAGATCAAACCAGTCCATACTCCAGGAAATAAAGCCAGACTGCTCACTTGAGGGAATAGTATTAAAGGCAAAACTGAAGTACTTTGGCCACATAATGAGAAGACAGGATACCCTGGAGAAGAGGCTGATGCTAGGGAAAGTGGAAGGCAAAAGGAAGAGGGGCCGACCAAGGGCAAGATGGATGGATGATATTCTGGAGGTGACAGACTTGACCTTGGGGGAGCTAGGGGTGGTGATGGCCGACAGAAAGCTCTGGCGTGGGCCGGTCCATGAAGTCACGAAGAGTCAGAAGCGACTGAACGAATAAACAACAACATACAACTGTTAAAGATACAGGAGCCCTGTCCTCCTTTTCATATGGTCACCCGATCCATGGAAGCTTGTCAACATGAATCCTTTCAGACAGCTTTAATGAACCTTCTTACTCCTGTTTCCTTCAAACTATAACTGTACCCATATAATTGGCTTTTTGAATCCAATGGAAAACCAGTATTGCAGTCTTTCGCCATCTGGTACCTTCAGTGCCAGGGTGACCATATAGAAAAGAGGACAGGGCTCCTGTATCTTTAATAGTTGTACAGAAAAGGGAATTTCAACAGGTCTCATTTGTATGCAGGAGGGAATCTACACGTCGTTGTGAGGGCGCTTGCATGCGCCCTCAAAACGACTGTGTAGATCGTGCCCTGAAGAGACGGAGGAAGAGGCGGAGGAGGAGGAGGCTGGGGAATCCGGCCGTGTCCTGCCGCCGCCGCCGCCGCCCACCTCCCCGCTGGCCTCCTGCTGCCGGCGGAAGAGCCAGCCGGGTCGGAGAGCTTCTGCCTTCTTCCGCTGAGCTCTCCGACCCGGCCGGCGGGGAGGTGGGCGGCGGCGGCGGCGGCGGCAGCAAGGATGCGGCCGGATTCCCCAGCCGCCTCTTCCTCCGTCTCTTCAGGGCACGATCTACACAGTCGTTTTGGGGGCGCACTGGGGGCGCATGCAAGCGCCCTTACAACGATGTGTAGATTCCCTCCAGGTAAAATTCCCTCTTTATTTATTTTATTTTATTTTATTTTTCATCACAACAGTTCAAGCTGCAGGAGCCCTGACTTCTCCCTGCAACAATATGTTGTATTCTTTGTTATTATGTAAAGTATTTGGGGGTGTCTTGCTTTTGAATGGGCAATTAAGGCCCTATTAGATTATTTTTTAAAAAAAAACCCTGCTCCTAGCAAGATGAAAAGTCTTAGAAATGTTTTGTTAAGATGGATCAACACCGTTGTCTGCAATTTAGGACTCTCCTGGGGGGCGGGGTGCAGGAAGGGGCAGGCTACGGGGACCTAGCCTGATAAAATTCTGCACTTCAAAATGTATCATGACACCATTAGGCACAGAGACATCCCCAGAGTACAACAGTACAAAAATCTGCCAGCTGGCCTAGTGCTTGTGGTCGTCTTTGGTAGGACAGGGTCACAGCGTTGGAGCATGAGGATCACATGGTTCCTGGCCTTAGTACTGCCAGCCTAATGCCATTATATTTTGCTGTCACTGGGCAAATAATCAGTCTTCAAATTATCAGTCATCTCCACCTCCCACCAACCCCACAAACGTTTTCATGATGCTTCTCAGGCAACTTTTTTTTCTCATCCAAGAGGTGTTCAAATTTTTAAATGAACATTTACCTACCTGTTTTACATTAAACTGTTGCTTGATACCCACACCGCTCATTCACTCATTTTAGCTCATAATTATTTCAGCTTGTGACACCTTTTAATGTGTGAATACTTTCAGAAGGAAGGCTATCACAAAACTGTCTGACACCAATTCATCAAGAGCTAAAATTGAGAATTCAAATGGCATGAAAATGAAAAGTATTTATATTAGTCCATTTGGGTCATTCTGCTATTCTGTTAGTACACAGTATAACAGGAAACCAAATTGCCCAGATCTTTTATGTGCAAATGCTTGGGTGGAGAAAGGTCACACCAATAATCTTTTAGCTGTTCACACTCTCATAAAAGTGAAGTCCAGTATTTCTGATTAGAAAGCAATCAGAAATAGCAAAACCTGTCAAAATGTAAACAATGGATTGTTATTTCATTGGCTGCCATCTGATTTGGGAGTAAGGCCTATTAAATTCATTGGGACTTACTTTTAATAAGTACACATATATAGGATTGTACTGTTAATTAGTTTAAAAACATGGTTTAAAAAGTGAGAAGTGGTGATGAATGTAATTGAGCAGTAACTGACCACATATTATTTGGAACAAGGTGATAAGCTGTCATGCTCTGAGCTTTTAAATGCAAAGCTAAAGAGCTTGACAGCATCTCATCAAGTGATAAGATAGTGATATATCATTCAACATTCATTACTGATGTATTAGTAACAGACACTACTTCTAACCTTATTAGTGATCTAGATGCTCTTTATGCCATGTTTGTCCTTCCTGTGTGAAGGCTGGCGCCCTCTGCTGTACATTTCTAGTATCACATGGATCCTACTGACCAAATTATGATACATATATTAAGAACATAAGAAGTGCCCTGCTGGATCAGACCAAGGGTCCATCTAGTTCAGCACTCTACTCACACAGTGGCCAACCAGCCATCGGCCAGGGATGAACAAGCAGGACGTGGTGCAACAGCACCCTCCCACCCATGTTCCCCAGCAACTGGTGCACACAGGCCTACTGCCTCGAATATTGGAGATAGCACACAACCATCAGGGCTAGTAGCCATTGATAGCCTTCGCCTCCAGGAATTTATCCAACCCCCTTTTAAAGCCATCCAAATTGGTGGCAATCACTACATCTATTTTTTTCCTTCTAAACAAACCAATCTTGTATATTTAAAAATCATAATACAAGACATACAGAGAAACCTTCTGAGGTTTCCAAGAGAAACCAAGTCATATAAAGCACATGCTAACAGTTAAAGTGAACCATGAGTGACATTTAACTGATGTGTGAGAGGTAGCATTAGGAAATAGGGACAGGAAACATAAGGACATAAGAAGAGCTATGTGTGATTGGACCAAAGGCCAATCTAATCCAGCATCCTGTTTCTCACAGTTGCTAACCTTGGCAAGATCTACACTACTACTTTAAAATGGTTTATAATAGTACTACTGACAACCGTTGGGGCCCCTGACACACTCCATATACAGTTTTCAAACCGTTTTCAAAGTGTTTTATCCTGCTCAGTGTAGGTCTGGTCCAGATGCCCATGGGAAGACCACAATGGCACCCTCCCACTCGGGTTCCCCAACAACATAGGAAGCTGCTAATCACGGAGGGGGCAATCTATAGGATTGCACCCTAAACCTTTAATCACAGTGGCAGTTGTCAATCAAGGCCTAAACTGCCAATAAGGTGGCAAGTAAGTGTCTGGAATGTGCTGTATTACTTCAGAACTGCAGGTGAGGTTGTTGTCACATTGGTTGTTTCCCATTTGGGATGTCCGTCATTGCCACAGTCCAGTTTCCCAAATCTGAAATCATAACAACAGTGAGACACACACTTCACCTGTTAAGTGGCAGAAAACATATATATAAATATGCAGTGTGAGCAATGGCCGATTTGGTGACCTGGCAGGTGATCCTGGTTGACATTTGTGGATGGAAGTTCATGTTTGCCAGGTACACCTTAAGAAAAAAAAGAACTAGGTCACGACTATGGTCCCTTACCACCTGAGAAAATATTCCTTTGCCATGAGAATGCATTGCCCTACATTGAAATATTGGTAATATTGCATAGTTACAGGTTTATTAAGAGAGGGACCATAGCTCAGTGGTAGAGCGAAAACTTTATGGTGGAAAGATGGGTAGGCAAAGATCACTAGATTTCAGCTTTTAGCCCATCTAGCAAGAGTGTTTCAGAGAGTAAGGGAAGGAAGCTGGAAGAGGCTCAGGATAACATATATCTTGGCCTCTCCGATCTCCCCACCAGAATTTCCCCTTTTCTCATCCTCTGAGATTGCTTTTCTGACTTTGGGAAGCACGGTTCTTTCCGTGCCAGCTGTGAGGGGGCAGGAGAGGAGGGTTAGATCTTTGATTCTCCCTGTCCAAGGTTGGAGCACTGGCTCCGATCTTTGAAGGGGAAATCCAAACAATCCTATGGTCTGTGGGACACTCGCCCAGGGACCATAGGATGCTAGTTCTGTTGTGCTGGCAGAATGGATTCTGCTGCTGCAACCGGAATGAGGAGAATGGACTGCTAGCGCAGCATGAACGAGTTGTTCCAAAACAACCGGAAATGAGCAGGAATATTTATTTCCAGAATGGGATAAGGTCAGTGGAGCTCCTTTCTGTTGTGGAGCTCCTTTCGTTGACCTCTCCCATTCTAGAAACGAATGAAGCCAGTCATTTCCATTTGGTTCAGGAGCTGCTAGTTCTTGTTGCACTAGTGGTGCATTCTGCTACCCCATGGGCAGTGTAGGGCACCTGCCCCTGTTTTCCACATAATGGCTTTCAACTCCAGAGAGAGAGAGAGAGTTTTTGCTAATGAACTTTGAATACAAACCTTAATAATCTTTTAAAAATTCTCCAATATGACTGTTGTTTTTTAGGATTAGATTTTACTGATTCTGAATTTTTGTTCATTAACCATTAATATAATAAAGTTTAGATTTAATAAAATTCAATAAAATGTTACATAACCATTCCACCACCCACATTCCATAGGCATGCAAAATATCTTTACAATGTTGAAAGCACACAAAAGCACCAAAGAGAATAATTAGAGGAAACTTGTGGGAGCTGCAACAAAATGTTGCAGTGTAAAGTGCTTCGGATTAAGATTCCAGCCACTCCATTCCACCGCCCACTTCCCTATTTTCTGTTCCCAGTCCAACAGTCAGCATTCTGTGGTGACTTAGCACCAGTCTACACCAAGCAGGATATTGCACTTTTAAAATGGTATTATTGAAAACTGTATATGTAATGTGTCTTGGGCCTGAACAGTTGTCATAACCATTATAAACCCTTTTAAGCAGTAGTGTAGATCCTTAGTGTGTTCTTGAGCAGTTTTGGCTGTTCCTCCCCTAAAGACTACTTGTGCTCAAGCCTGCCAACACCTCCCTCATGTGCATAGATGATGCCCTTTTGGTTACACAAGCAGCAGTGCCCACAGCCATAGATTGGGAATAGTGTGAACATGTGGGACCTGCAAGAAAATCTTGCCATGTGTGCCCTCTTCTAGCAAGAACGCTCCTTTTCAGGGTGCCAGCCAGGCCAGGCCCTTCCCAGGATAAGCAGGGCACTCTACTCCCCCACTCTATATTTCTGGGTTTCTTTTCCAAGTGACATTCTACATTCTTGAGTACTCCGCATAGTCAATCATTATTAGGTGGTTTTTGTATCATTGTTTCCTTACATGTTTAAAACAGTACTTCTGCAGCCTGCCAGTTCAGGTTGATAGGTCCCTCGTGTGTCTCCGTGGCTCCGTTTTGGCTCCAGTCCTGTCAACACTTACCACTTGAGTTCACTATTAGAAGGAGTGGTATTTATTACCTATATCATATCACTCCAGTACCAGTTGGGACTCGGTCACCCCCAGTTGGACTGGAGTTTTTATACTTTTTACTGGATCCCATCCACATTTGTGCTCTACATTTGCCCAGATACAAAAGAGGGCAAGGCTCCTGCAGCTTGAACTGTTGTGATGAAGAGGGAATTTCACCAGGTGCTGCATGCATACAAATGACACCTGCTGAAATCCCCTTTTTCTGTGCAACTGTTAAAGATACAGGAGCCCTGTCCCCTTTTCCATATGGTCACCCTAATTATACAGAATATGAAAACTATGATAACAGCAACCACTACAAAATCAACTTTATTTTTGGCTTGGAGAACTGTAATTTGTTTTAGGTCTACCAGCTATTAGCATAAGGCTGGTAATAAACTGGATAAAATGCAGCCAGCTCTAGGAGTAGGCGAGTCCCTGCATGCTTTTCCAACAAAGCCTCAAGTTGGCATTCAGCTGCAGGCCAGTAATAATGGAATGGAAAGACAGCTTCTATTAAGGAGGATGAGGGGAAGGGGTTCTTTTCCATTCAGGGCATCAAACTAGCACAAAAGAGAGATGAAGTGAAAGGGAAATGGTGTGCCAGGATTAACGGCAGGAGAGCATTGTGCCTCTGTTTTGACCTGCACAATGTGTATGCTCTGAGTGCCAGGAAAAACCAGGGCGCACAACCTTTCTGTGGCCTGTTTGAGCAAAGTGTGCTTAATGTCTCTCTTTTGCCCACCAGCCATTCAGCCTTCCAGCGTGTTTGCGTTAAAGGACAATAATGGGATAATCCTCCTAACCAGGTTATTACAACATTGGCTCACCCGCTGGAGTAGAAGATAACTCCACCTCCCACCAAAGAAGAATTCATGGGCTTGCCTGTGCCGACTGCCTCTCAGCATGACTCGTCCGGTGTCTTACGATATTATTTCTATTTTAATAATACAAACTGGAAGTAGGAACATCTGTTGCAATATAGCCAGTGTGCAGAGCAACCGTATGCCCCTGAAACATGTCTGGGTTGTGGGGAATAGGATAGTTCAGATTCCTGGATCCGAGGTCAGAGACAGCGCTCCTACCTCGGATCTATGAGTCTGAGCTCCCTGCCCCCTCACCCTTGCAGCCAGCGTGGCGAGAACTACACTAGCTGCCTCTCTGAGCTCTCAAAATTGTCCTTGGAGAGGATGGAAAGGGGACGGTTCTGTTGGACAGGAGGGGAGAGGACTGGGTAAGTGGAGATACATGCTCTCTCCAGCCTCCTTCCCTCCCCCTCTGCAGAGCCTTACCTAGATGGCCCAAAATGCCCATCTAGCAAAAATGCAGAACTGGAGAAGCACCGAGGTGACCGTGGCCTCCACGCTCCTTCCACTCTGCATAGGGTGCCTATCAGCTTTCGCATTTGGGGGCTGACGGGCATTCAGATAGGATTGCACTGTAAGACTCTTAACATTTTTATACCTAGTGCTAAGAGTAAATATCTTCAATCTTTGTTGACCTGCGAGCCATCATGTTTTTGGAGACTCCCTTCCCATTTTTCTTTTACCAGATATGTGTATGGTGGTAGCGCTGCGGTTATGATGCATCTGAGGCCAGATGGCAACCCAGGAGTGGGTTCTAACCCATCAGTTGAAGACCAATGCTTCAGAGCAGGCTTCCCCAACATGGTGCCCTCCAGATGTTTTGGAGTTGGACTCCCATTGGCTTCAATCAGCAAGACCAATTTTCTGGAATAATGGGAGACATAATCCCAAACATCTGGAGGGCACCAGGTTGGCATATGTTTACAACCACTCTGTACACCAGACCACTGTTATGACCCCCAAATCTCCTATTCTCTCAAACGACGCCACCATTTCTTCCTTGCTGCCTTTTATGCTCAGAACTGCCTAGCAGAACACCTGCATGATGCTGAAATGGGAATGCGGAAGGCCATTCTGATTTCAAGGGGTTTAGTAGTTTACAATAATAATTGCTCCTTCTCCCACCTAGATTTCTGGTTGAGCTTATTGTTTTTAGTGGTTAGCAGTGCTGCTGCTTTCCAGAATCAGTGATCTGTTTGGAATGGCACAGCTTGATAGGGTAGTTAGTATATATCTTTAGAAAGTCCTCTGGTGAGATGTTAAGGTTAACGTTGTTAGAAGAATGAATGGGATAGTCATGGAGTTATTTGTGCTGGCTGTGATTCCACTTGCTAGAGTTCCAGAAGAGGGGTGGGATTAATATGAGCATAATGATATATGAATCCTTGTGACACTCCCTGGGATACTGGGATTTTAATGCAGACCAATCCAGAAATGTGCTCCATATCAGGCCATTATTGAAGTGATGTCTTGGATTTGGAGGGGATTCCCTGAAACTATAGACACCTAAGCTAATGATCGTGCATTGCTGTTTCTTGCTGCGATCTTTGTGTTTTGCTGTTTTGCTTTTAGTTTATTCTTGTTTAATACAATCTGTTAGGGTGACCGTATGGAAAGGAGAACAGGGCTCCTGTATCTTTAACAGTGGTATAGAAAGGGGGAATTTCAGCAGGTGTCATTTGTAGGCATGCAGCACCTTGTGGTTTACTCTTTTGTATCTGGTCAAGGAGGCAGGGCTCCTGCAGCTTCCACTGTTGTGATGAAGAGGGAATTTCACCAGGTGCTGCATGCCTACAAATGACACCAGCTGAAATTCCCTTTTCTATGTAACTGTTTCAAAGAACTGTTTCTGAGTTCACTTTTCCCTCTTTTGCCCTCACCTTCCCTTTTTCATTGCATTTTGTGTCTTTTATATAGTAAGCCTGCAGGCAGGGACCATCTTGTTCATTGTTGTTCTCATGTATGCTTGATTTTGTTCTGACTTTATACTGTTAGTTTTACCCTACCCTGTGCCTGTTTGCTTTCTCTTCCCCTCCTTATTGCTTTATTATGATGTTATTAGAATGTAAGCCTATGCGGCAGGGTCTTGCTATTTACTGTTTTACTCTGTACAGCACCATGTACATTGATGGTGCTATATAAATAAATAAATAAATAAATAATAATAATAATAATAATGCTGCTCTGATAGTCTTAAGAATGCTTTAAGCCGGTGTGGACAACATGCAGCCCCCCAAATTCTTTTAAAAAGTATATTTCTCCCCTCCGGAAAAAAAATGGTGTGTGTAGAAGCTACAGAGAACACATTTAGCTTGTTTGCAAGCTAGATTTGACCCTTTTGGCACTCAGTAGATGTTACAAAGCATCATAAAGGTTAAATGTAGCTTGCAAACAAGCTAAATGTGGCCACTTGAGTGCTCTGTAGTGCTACAGACAGTTCTGGGAGGATAAAAATGGCCTCCGGAAGTTGCCCAAAACAAGTTTCCAAAGTGGTGTCAAAGCTTGCACGTTAGATGAATGCTGGGGTGGTGCTGGTGGTGGCTGTCAAGTGCTGAAGAATACAAAGGAAAAAAACTGGTAACAGTAAAGGAAGAAAAGAAAAGAAAAAAATGGCAGCTCATCAAGATTGAAGGAGTTGCCAGGAAGACCCGTCAAAATTGTTTTGACTTGTCTCCACAAGGCCAAGTGTGTTGACCAGCAGCAGGCCTCCGCAAGCAAAGGCCACCATACGGATGGGAGAAATTGAAAAAGGATCGTAGTGGTAGAAAATCGGTTGAAGAGAGAGAATTTCAAGCATGCGTGACCAGTTTTCGTTGAAACATTTCCCTTCGCCACCAACTGTCCTTGCGTGGCTTATTTCAGCTGGGAGATAATATGGCATAGTTTGCTGGCTTTACATTATTATGTAACTTTAATCCCTGCAAAGCTGAATGGAATGAATACATTTTAGCCCTCAGTGTCTTGGGTTAGTTGGGGTGGAGATGCTGTGAGAGCGAAGAGCAAAAAGCAAAGGGAAGAAAAGCAATCTATATAAACATGCTTCCCAGCTTCTTCCTGACAAGGCCCTTAGGGCAACGGTTCAAACGTACCCACAAGAAAATTAAATCTGCTTTGCGTATGGGGTACAATTGGGGTGGAGAACCTGTGACCTCTCAGATATTGTTTGACTCCATCATCCCCAGCCAGCACAGGCAAAGGCCAGATGATGGGAACTGATGCCCAACAACTTCCACAAGCTCCCCAGCACCGGATGTTCAAGAGCTCCACTTCTCCCTGTGAGCCTGAAATATTGATACGAGTGGAAAGTAACTTCCTCCCATCACCTCCAGTTCTGAGAGAACCGTTTCAAACTGAGGAAATTCAGCATAGTCAGTCAGCTATGCTTCAGTCACCTCCTGCGTGGACTGTTGCCAAGTGGGCTTACCTTTGAAAGCAATTCAGAATACTGCAGCAGCCCTCTTGACGAAAGCCAGCCATAAAAAGCAACTTACTCCTATTCCACCTCGGAGGCCTAGGAATAATGCCAGTTCAAAGTGCGGGTGCTCTAAAGCCATAAATGGCTTGCGTGCCCTAAGGAGCACCTCCTTCCAACCATGTCTCCCTGTTCTCTGAGATTTGAGAAAGAGACTCCTTCATGTCCCACCCCTTGCTGATGTAAGAACCCTTGAGGGAAGGGGCTATGCCTTCTCTGTGGTGGCACCTATATGTCAGAACACTTTGCCCTCTGAAGGGCAGACATGCAGCTCAGCTTTGGTCGCTTGTTGCCATCAAGTTAAAAACAGCCATTTCCCAAAGTGATTCATGAACTCTGGATTTGCTGCTGCTCTTAGAGATTTCAGGCAATGGCCTCTTTCTGGCTTTGGCATTTTACCATCTATGCATGTTAATGGAGACTGATTTTATTGTGGATTGTAACTTACTTTGGGCACTACCGGGTGGCAAAGAAGGCAGCCTATAACATGCACAACAAGTATTATATAAATTGGGAGTTCCTTCCCCCTCTAGACATGTGAGAACCATGTGCCTGCTTGTCATCCTTGAAGAAGGCAGACCACATACAGCTGCTCTTTTCTGTCTGTTTTGGCCATGATTCTTCTAATCTTGCCTCCAGATGTCCTGGACTACAACTCCCACCATCCCCCAGTATTGGCCGCACTGGGTGAGGCTGATGGGAATTGTAGTGCAAAACATCTAAAGGGTATCAGGTTGGGAAAGGCTGCATCTAATCACTCCAGCTATTATTCCTTTTTCTCTTTTGCAGGATGTGGCCACTGTGGCTCACTTATTAATAAAATATGCCAACTGTGAGCCCTCAGTGATGGGAGTTGTAGGCCAATTCATCTGGAGGGCCACAAGGTGGCCACCCCTGGTCTAACACAGAAAAAAAATGTGCACAGGTAGCTGATACTTATGGTGCCATTTGGAATTGTACTTTAAGGACATTTTCGGAAGTGGCCAAGCAACATTTAAATCTTCCCATGTGTGTAACATTGAACAGAAGGTATACAAATGTAGATTCAATGTAAAAAGTGGCCATTTTGACATTCTATATTACACCTTCTCAACTGCTTGACATCAAGGGCAGTTAGGCTGGTGAGTACAAGGGAAAGGCCTTCTTAGTGGAGGCTGTGCGTCCCTCGAATCAACTCCCACCTTTGCAGATCCTTCAAAAAAGTTCTGAAGACTCACCTGTTTTCACCGGCCTTCCCAGAAATTTAGGCTGTTGGTTTTTATCGATAAGTTTTGTTTCTACTGACTTTATTTATTTTTATTTTTATTTATTTAAGCATTTTTATGCCGCCATTCAGCCAAAAAAGGCTCTCATGGCGGCTTACAAACGTATTTCTTGACAGTCTTTAACTGGCACTTGCTGTTTTTCTGGATTTCTATTGTGGTTTTTATTTGTACACTTGCTTTGAGAGGGTTTCACCCTTAAACGCAGCCTAGAAATATTTTCAGATTGATCATTCAGAAGTATAGTGTTCTTAACATTGCTAGATACATCAACCAAAGACGGCATGGTGCATACATGGAGGCATATTGAATTGTTTGCCCGTCAACCATGCAGAACTACAAAAAAGGAAAGAAGTAACCACAAACCCTCATCGAGACATCTGTGCAGGTGAATTTTAAGTTATCACATTGATTATCATTGGACGAGCACCTTCTCAGTCATTCCATTCTCCTTCATGATAGGCTAGGGCAGGGGTACACAACCTTTTGGGGCCATGGCAATTTGAGAAACTGGCTCTGGGCAATGCTGGGAGGTGTAATTTGAGCATGGCTAGCTGGGGAATGCTGCGAATCGCAGGACTTATTTCTGTTGAAACATGCGCAGGATTGCACACTAAATAAATCACATGGTAGATTCCCCATTCTAGATTCAATTACTGTTCAGCGGTTGACACGTGAGCCAGAACTGGCGGCTTTCTTGCACATGGAACAGGTTCCAACACTGGATGCCCTTCTTGGTGGATTCAAGTGACTGGGGAACCAAAAGTCGACTTTCAACTCCGGCGTTTGCTTAAGTTCTTTCCCACCCCATGGCAGCTCAGAGGAGACGTAGAGAGAGGCCTACCACACAATCTTTCTGCCCCTTTCTGTCTTCCCATATTACCAATCCATGTAGCCAGTTCCGTAACTCCTCTTCAATGCCTCCTTTACCATAGTGCCTCTCTTCAAACTCCACATCAATATTAATATAATTTCTGCCAAAGAAGCTCCACATTCTACAAAGAAGTCTGAATTCTGAAAGCAGAAAATTATTCAAAAATCCTAGTTAAGTCATACAATTTAAACCCGTTCATAATTTACACTAGACATAGAAATCTGTGCAAATTCCTGAACAGAGAAATGAGGGAAGTGGGTGTTATGTTGATGAAACCAACGCTAGCCCCGATCGCCTCTGACTTAAAAGTAGGGGTCAGAATTTGCTTCATTTAAAGAAAGGTTTGCAAATTTAATAAATCATATTTTTCCTCAACCACAGCAATACCAGCAGTACTTAAGAAAAAGCCAAGAGGTTCCGTATAAGCATTTTTAATTCAGATTAAATATATTATTCCAAGGTATTTTGAAAGCGCACTTTTCTCTGCTCATCAACAGTCAGAGGCAATTTTTGGAGTTTGGATATCCAAAGCATGACAGCAAAAATGTGCTTGCTGTTTACAACAAACATATACTGCTCTCCAACACACAATTTTTTCCCCTATTAAATCATAATGCTATACGGACAGAAAGAAATCTAAAGTACTCAATAGAATTAGTGCCTGTCTCTAATTTCTTTGTAAAATTTAAAATACAAGTTTTTTTTAAAAAAAGCAAGCGATTTCTAGCTCCATGAGTTTATACAGTGTTATGTATACACGAGAACAGAACATGTTAGAATAGAGTTGACTGAAGCACCACTAACTAGACAATAGCTTGTAATGCACTGCTAAATCAAATGAGAAATAAGAGGCTTTTTAAAGAGATCCCTGTAAGATGTGAGAAGGGGAAAAAAAACCCATGAATAATGTATGTACAAGTATTTGAACAGAAAACCCTCAGAATTCCAACAGATCTATCTGCAACATATACTTGCAGCTAATGCATATAAATTATACTGCAAAAAAAAATAATTAAAAAAATCATGTGTGGGGGTTTTGCATTCCTCATGCATAACACACTTAACACAAGTCATTTTTTGTAATACCAACTCCATCTTGCTTCTTGGAAACATGGTTCCATATAAAAGTTTTTTTTTTATGGTAATGCAAAAAACCAAACAGGAACAAAAAGCCCCCACCCCCCGCCTTAGTTGCTGCTGAGCAAAGGTGCAGTTTTGCTCTAAACTTGATATGAACCTTAGAATGCTACTTGTGGATCTGAAAGAACATAAGGACATCAAAATGAGTGCACAAATGCAATCTGAATAAAAACTATGGCGGGTATGTTCCTGGCAGTGATTGCCATAACATCAGTGCAACATTAATTCCTACAACATTACATTCTTTAATTATGTAAATGCACAAATTGCCAACTCAGGTTTACCAAAACAGAACAAAAAAAGGTCCCCAAACGAACTATAAAAGCTGGGCAGGTAATTCGTTTTAATTGGAAGCCTACCCAGAGAGTTGCAAAAGAGAAGCCCAACAACAGGAATGTCTCATGCACACCCCCGCCAATTCAACAAGCAAGACGTGCACCAGGACAATCCCCATTTATTTTAGTGTCGTATGTACAAGACAAATTCTGGAGGTTTTTATCCAAATGGTAAATCACCTGAAGTCAAAATCCTGGACAAAACTTGGGTGACAGGATTAGCAGCAGATTGAGGGGAAAGATAGATATCTTTTGTTCTCTCCTTGATGCCCAACATTAAAATATTCTAATGTTGAAATCAAACAAGAGATTTCCCTGATGTGCATATAAATATACGTATCTACATCCCTGCACGCCCACTCTTGCTTTGAATGGGCCCTCATGTCTCCAGCAAGGGCAGGTGTGTGCATGTGCGCACACTCAAGGGTCTCATCCATCCAGCAGCGCGCTGTTTGGACAGGGAAGCTCCAAATGACTACTTCAATGAGAACAGACACGAGACAAATCAGTTTCTAAACTGCATCCACTAAGGTTTCAAGTTTAATGGTGTAAAATTCTGACATTCAAATACAGCTTTAAGAAACTTGCTTGCTACAGTGCAGATTGCATCAGACTCCCACCCTCACAAATAAGGCTGGTGCCCTCCAATGAACAACTAACAGATTTATTGTCTTTAAACAGTCAAAGCTTGTAGGCCAGGCAACATCAGGCTGACTGCCACCAAGGAAACATCTTGCCCTCGTATGTGTGTGTTAAGAGTTTAAGGGGTTTTAAAAGGTCAATTTACGCAATGTATGCAACTTGCTTGGCCTTCTTTCTTAAGCTCTGGTGAACAACCAGAAAGGACTGGGAAGATCCTAACCCCACTAACCGCATTAACACTGAGCAGCAGAGGAAAGCCCAGATCCCAGTGTCAAAAGTTAACACACGCGCGCACACACACACACACACACAAAAAACATACAGATACATCAGACAGGGTAACAGAGTCAAAAATGTCCAGTATGCTTGATGGAAGTTCCAAACAACATGACATCTTCTGCACCGCCCCAGCCTCCGGCACCACAACAAGACCTTTATCTCGTATAATAGACTCTGTAGTAAACTGTTTTTGACCTCCATAGCGAGTAGGAGTTGTCAAATTTAAGGAGATAGACCCCTCTCCCTGGGTACTGATGGCTGCCAGCATAGACTTCTTCATGACAGTCTCGTCTGTACACAGGCACTATTTCATCTAGTTGAGGCTTGTTGGCATTCTTTTTGGCTTTCTCTTCACTGCTAGCATTTTCTGATAAAGAAATAAAGTATTAGTCACTAAATGCAGGTTGCCTTGATGTCAAACCAACCCCACAACCCAATTCTTTGTAGCCAGTGTTAATTAATTCCCCTAAAAGCACATCAGTGCCTGAGCAAAATATTTAAAGTTAACAAAAGCAGAACCATATGATCTCATTTATGCCAGAGCTTTACAGAAAACAGTGGCAACCAACTGTTCACAAGGAGGATTTGGACCAAGAATACATGATGTCAGCACATGATGGTTTTGATTATTATTTTTAAACCCTGCTTAAATGAATTTTCAGCACTAATTTTTTAAGACCCGCTGATGTCAGTGTGACTACAGTTCCTCAATGGACTGGTTCAGACAACACCCTAAACCATGCTGCTTAACCACAAAATGGTTAAGGGAATTCCCTTAACCATTTTGTGGTTAAGCAGCATGGTTTAGTAGTGTGTTGTCTGAACCAGGCCAATGACTTGGACTGGATTGGTTTAATTATAGTAGCACTGTCTTCCTAGTTCCTGCAAAAAATAAATAGCTGTTTACTACCAAACTCAAGATCGTTGAAAGAATCTTAGATCATCTGCTGTCACATAATTGGCCACAATTAAATAATTGGCCACAAAGATTGGCCACTATTAATGTCAACATTCAAGATTAAATTGGGAAGCGAAGCAAAAGAAAACCTTTGAAGCTGGCAACCCAGCTAGCACATGCTGCGGACTACATTGATAAGATATTCGCACGAAGCTGCTACAGAACTAACATCCACAAATGTCCTTTCCTCCCACACTACAAAGACCAATATTCTCAGAATTAAAATCTGAGCCCTGTACGGAAACAATAGAACATATCACTGCACAATGAGGGGCAAATGGTTGGGTAATGGTTCCATAATGCAAAGGTCTTCCCTAATTATGAAGAAGGCAGCCAAAATAGGCCCTTAGGATCAACCAAAGGCCTATGAAAATGCGGATCTGGGAAGTGAAATTCCTCGCCAAGTTGAGAGGGTACCTGAAAGACACTGGAGAAGCAGAGCCATAATCAATGCTTCACAAAGACATTGACAGCAAAGATCATGGAGAGGGACATTTAACTTATTTCAATTCCTACTTGCTCCACATGACTCCTGCTTGATAACTCTTTCATGACAAATGAATAACCTACAACTTTCTAGAACGTCTCCTCTCCATTTCCAACCTGCCTTCACATAATGGAACCAATTTTCCATATCCTGTTCGATAACCATCAGATTTCTCTTTCTCTCAGCATAACAGATAACGTACATTAAACAACTGCAAAACCTGGGATAGCTTCTTGAATGGCTCAACCCCCTGCTAAGTGTATAAAATAAAGTACCTTCATCCTCGTCCTCATCCTCGCTGGATTCACTAACATGTACGCTGACTGCTGTGTTAGGGGAGTCTGTCCATTCAAAATATACCCCAAAACCAATGTCATAATTGTCTGTAGCAAACTCCCAGAAGAGATAAGAGCCCTCTTCGTGTGTCGGGACACGAACTGTCACTACTTCTCCTCTGCCAACTGTGATCACAGAATCGGCATCTTGGCGAATCTTCTCTTTGAAGTCTGTGATCTGGGGCCGTGTCCACATGGATGGTGCTGCTATGACTGGAACAGATTCTAAAAAGGAGGAGGCGACAAAAGAGAATGAGTTGAGCCATTTACTCCATGACACACACGAGTTCTGGGGTAACGGCCAACAGACTAGAAAAGTCCCAACACAAAGAAGCGGCAATGCTACGAGGCCTCCCTCCCAAAGGCAAACCGTGCAGATTAGATTGGAGGCTCAGAGGGAAACTATCCTCATCCTGCCGACACCTCATAGCCTCCCTGGGTTTAGGTCAGTTGAAGGCTCATTTAAGAGCATGGATGAAACTTCAAGCTATAACCATGTACTACCTTACTTGGATAACCCGGATGCAACAGGAAAGTGCACAACCTATCCTTTCACTTTGCCCATTAACTATTTTCCATTGTAGCCAAGGATGTTTAGCCCTGCACAGTTAAATAGCAGCTAACCACTCATTCACATCTCAAAGAGCATACTTTTGTGGTCTCATTAAACCACAAAAGTTGCCAAAAGTTCACCAGTAGCCACCCACAACAGAAGAATGGTAACAGAGGGACCCAGTCAGAAACAACTCATAAGCAGGTTTCTATACCAAGATGTTTGTGATTCCTCTTTAGAGTTCAAGAATCATTGCTCCTACCTTTTGGTCCATTCTCCAGTGCTTCTTCTAAAGCATCAGTTTCCAGGTCTTTTTCAGAGCTGTCTGTATGTGCACTAGCCTGTCCATTTACAGATGGGATTTCACCAGTGGCAGCTGGGTTTGCCTTTAACACAGAAGTAACTGAAGCCCCTGCGGTGGCTGCTGCTTCCTGCTGTTTTTGTAAAGCTGCCTACAAATTAAAAAAATGGGCAATGGAAAATTAAGGGCAATGGAAGATGTGGAATGAATCTTATGGGAATTACAGAGTGCTATGAATGGTAAATACCATGGAATCTACTGCCATGTTCAAATAGAACTAAATGAAGAAGCTTGGATCCAGTCAGTAAGAGGATAGAATACTACCAGGTATCCTGTATATTGCTGATTGTTCCATATGCAGAGGTGTAGCGGCTGTATTTGACACCTGAGCCTGGAGAAAGGGCAAAGCTGCAGACCATTCTAATCTCTGGATGCTTAATTTCTAAGTAATCACTCCAGTAGTTGGATGTCCATCACAATAGGTTTCTACCTGGCTAAGCTGCTCATGAGCTGGACCCATCAAGTGTTTATTTCCTATTGAAGTCAGTGCAACTTCATACCAGGATTTTAAGCACTACAGGAAATTGCTAGCATTACAATGCTGGATGTCAATATGTAATTTTACAATAAAATGGAGAGGGGAAAGACCACTGTTGTGATAATTACATTTATCCTGCCCTTCTTTCAATATGCTCAGGACAGCATACATAATTCTCTGACACCCTCTCTCACCAACCTCCATTTTATCTTCTCGGCCATATGGGCTAGATTAGGCTAGGCTGAGAGATAGTGATTAACCTGAAATCACCCAGCAAGCTTCATGGCTGAGTTCGATTTGAATCTGGGTCTTCCAGGTCCTACTCTGATCCTTTAATCATCACATCACATTGGCTCTCAGTATTACCATCTAATACGAATTTCTAGAACTTAAGAAGAGCATGCTGGATCAGACCAAGGGTCCATCTAGTCCAGCACTCTGTTCACCCAGTGACCAACCAGCTGTCAATCAGGAACCCACAAGCAGGAAATGGATGCAACGGCATCCTTCTGCCCATATACCTCAGAAACTGGTGTATATAGGATTACTGCCTCTGATACTGGAGGAAACTTCTATCTCTCCTTAAGACTGGCCAGGGGATTAGAAAAGAGGTAACTCTGCCTTCAGCTATACCTCACAAGGGGAAAAGATCATGTGAACTTTTCCCCCTCTAGTGAGAGAATTTCTCTTCTTTCAACAGTTCTCTGCTTCCAACAGCTCAAGAAAGGATAGTGCTTAGCAAAGTCAGCACAGATAGATCAATGTTCATATTTTTTACTTGGAATGAATTCTTAATCTCATTGGAGAAATACTGGATACATTTAGCAGAAAGAATTTTAGCATATGGGCCTGATACGGTATTAGAATATTTATTACTATCTTCACCATTAACTTCAATATATTTCACTGATGTCTCAAAAAAGAGCTCAACACCTATCCTTCCAAAAGATCCATTCCCAACACAAAGTGCTATACCTGTTGCTGTGCAAGCTGGACCTGATAAAGTTGTTGCATGTACTGCTGATAATGCTGTTCCTGGAGCTGACGAATTAGGATCTGCTGCTGCTCGTAGTTGCCAGGGTACTGCTGGGCTGCATACTGCTGGAACTGAACAGCAGTCTGAGAGTTCAATGCTGCCATTATCTGTTGTCTAGATGAAGAACACATTGCTCTAATAAACAACACTGTAGGCATTGTGGAGTCATCTGCTAAGCTGGCCTCAAGTACAGCAAACTAAATATTGTTCATATTAATAATAAAAACAAAATATTTAGGATTTACTTCTGAAACATAATAGTCAAGTACACATGAGAAAGTGGATTGGAGTGTTAACTTTCTCATTAGATGCAGTGGCTGAGAGACCAAGAATGAAATCAGAACTCCCCAATTCAAAATTGGTGTTTACTAAGAAATCACTAGATCATATGCATACATACACTCATACACATACATAAAAGAACCATAGACTGGATAAGTCACTTGCTGATTCACACTGAGAAGTTATTTTTAGTGTCCCCACGGCCAGAAGAAAATCCACAGAAATCAATGGAGAAGTCCAAGATTTTAATGCGGCTGGGATTGGGTAAAACCAACATAGAGGGGGAAACCCACAAAATAGCCCAATGGGGACTGAGCATGCTCCATGGCAAGGCATGCTGACTGATTGTTGGGGGCAGGAGGAAATGGAATAATCCTGAACAAAAGCACTCCCCACTTGCCTGTCGCTATTTGCAAAGCAGAGCAGAAACATAAAAATGTATGTCTCTTTGTGAGGGCGTGGCCCTAAAATGCAGCTTAAAATACTTTAAAAGAAAGGAAGACTCCACTGTGACCTTGTACAAGTCACCATTTCCTCAGGTGCAGCTTAACCTATCTCTTTGGGCTTTGGTGAGAATAAAAGGGTTAACCCAATGAACAAAGGCTCTTTTGAAGAAGTTAGGATACAAATGTAATTAAAAAACCGGTCATGTGTTGTTGACGCCTTACTTCTGCTGTTCCATTCGGAATCTCTCTTCTTCTATCCGCCGCCTCTCCTCTTCCTCTCGTCTCAGCCTTTCTTCCTCTTCCCGCCTACGTTTCTCTTCCTCCTTTTGCAAACGCTCTCGTTCTTCTTCTTCACGTCGTCTACGTTCTTCCTCTTCCCTCCTGCAATAGCCATGTTTACCAGACAATTAGTCTACAATTCTCTGCTGCCCCTGTCATTTTATATGAAGGAAGAAGCCACAAGACATATTTGATTAACCATCGCCCTACAGAACAGTTGCTAGATTTGCCAACAATAAAATCAGTTCAGATAAGAGACGGGAACATTAAGTTATCTGTGGTGACATACTAGGCTACGATCCTATACACATGTACCTAGGAGCTCAATGGGATTTATGTTTGAGCAGACATGGATAGGATTGTGCTGCAAGATGAACCTAAGGGTCACGGGGAAGATTTAAGAGATCTCTTCTCAGAATCAACATTGTATGCAGAACTATTACTATAAATTTAGAACTATTTCATACTCTACACCAAAACAATCCAAAATGTGTACCAAGAAAACTAGGAAAATTCTGCAAATCTGCTCTATATACTAGGCTGACCAAATGGAAAGGAGGACAGGGCTCCTGTATCTTTAACAGTGGTATAGAAAAGGGAATTTCAGCAGGTGTTATTTGAATGCATGCAGCACCTGGTGAAATTCCCTCTTCATCACAACAGTGAAAGCTGCAGGAGCTATACTAGAGTGACCAGATACAAAAGAGTTCAGGGCTTCTGCAGCTTTTACTGTTGTGATGAAGAGGGAATTTCACCAGGTGCTACATGCCTACAAATGACACCAGCTGAAATTCCCTTTTCTATGCAACAGTAAAAGATGCAGGAGCCCTGACCTCCTTTCCATCTGGTCACCCTACTACATACACATGTAATTCTAGACTCTGATCCAAAGGTTTTCCGTTCAATATGGCATGCTAAGTGAAGGATGCCACCAGTCTGTAAGGAGAAAAACATGGCTGATAGGAAACAGGCATAGTGCAAGGCACAAAGCTCATTATTTAAACAGAAATACAAATTCTTTGCCAATATTAAGATTATAAAACAGTATCTTCCTAGAATCGTAGAAAGTGTATAGGCCTGGGCTAAAGAGAGAGATTTTAAATCACCTATACACATTTGATAAGATTTGTGCCCAATAGTGATGAGTAAGATATTTCAAAGACGTTTAAAACGTTACCAATAAACAATTTTAAAACGGCTTAAGAACTAAATGATTCCTAGGAAAGTCAGCTAGGACACAGCACACTAGGTAAACTCTCAGCCAATTCCAGAGAAGCGCAAGAGCTTACCTTTTCTTTTCCTGTTCTTCTTTCTCTATTTTATGGGAGGTAACGTACGTTGAGAAGAGATGGCAGCACCTATTTAGGAGCTTTACAAACTCTGTCATGGCATCTTGCTTAGTCATGTTTCCAAGGGCAGTCCATTCTTTCCTGCAAGAAGAAAAATATGTGAGTGTGTGCGCGTGTGTGTGTGTGTGTCTAACAGCCCGGGTGTTCAAAGACAGAATAAAACGGCAATCAGGCAGACTAGAATTTCAACTTCTACCTAGCTTAGCCAAAGGGACAAGAACCCAAAGCAAAGGGCACAGGGCTTGTTTGCAGAGGAGATTCCCAAACACCCAGTTTGCATTTTGGTGCTAAGCCAGATATGCAGCTCAGTTAACAGTACTTTAGCAGGGACAACATACAAAGAACTTCAAAAAAGAAAGGACCTTCCTTGAACGATTTCGGAAGCAGCACACACACAGCTCTACTTTAGAATCCTAGAAAGTGGTTGGTAATTAAGGTTTCCTTCTTATCGCTTATAATCACCTTGCTGACTGTTCATTTCAACCACAAAACAAAACTGAATACCCTGTCTTTCTGTCAAAATGTGTAAATGGCTACTTTTTTCATAAAATACATGGAACTCCAGAAACGCTGTTTTTGTGAACCGCCCAGAGAGCTTCGGCTATTGGGTGGTATAAAAATGTATTAAATAAAAATTCACTCCAAGTGCTGAATCCATGAGGTATGACTGAGCAACTGCTACTATAGCCCATAGACCAGGGGTGGGGAACCTCTTTCAGCCCGAGGGCTGAACTGAATTTCAGAGAAGTTCTCTGGGGCCGCATTCCAATGACGGGTGGGGTCAAAGGCAAAAGGCCAGAAATATCCCCCTCCCCAACATCATATTGCAGTTTATAACTGTTATTGCTAGGAGCTAAGCCTAAGAAGAAGCATTTCAACCTTTCAGAATGGGGAAAAATGCACAAAAGCCAGCAAACCACCATACCATCTGTGGTTGGGGAAAGGGGGCAACGCCAGTACAAGAGGGCATGGCCACCTGGAGGGCCAGATTAGGGCCCCAGGAAGGCAGGATTTTGCCCCCATGATTTAATCTATGGCCCAGTTTGAACATACTGACAACCCATGAGTTGTCGTGGCCACATGCAAGGGAACAAATGCGTTGAATGCATTGCCATTTCATTTTTCAATCAGCTTTAATCAATACACAGGAACACCCTGTTCCTGGGTTACTTGAAATCCACACAATTGCTGTTGGGTTAAAACCCTGGCTTGTTTGTCCCTCAACATCCCAGAGTTCTGTGTTCAGAAGACACATCAAAAATACCAGGAGCAGGATGTCCCTGTGTTGTTGATTAAAGCTGACTGAAAGAGGAAGTGACAAGCATTTCTTTATTTAAAACATTTGTATCCCACCCTATATCATTAGGATCTCAGGGCGGCGTACAGATAAAATCATACAATATAAAACAATAAATATGCACAGCTAAAAACAAATTAAACTATTGATCAAGTTAAAACCAATATATAATTTAAAAGCATGGGGGAGGCAGTGTGCTTGCGCCTTGTTCATGGCCCTGCCAATTCATAGGTTAAACAACCCATGAACTGGCAGTATGTGAGAACCAGATCAACCTCTGTATTTGATGGAAACCTCCATACAAATTGATAGATGTTTACCTTCTGTCATTTCCCAGAACATCAAAGAATCCAACTTCAGGACAAGTGTCTGGATTGTAAGGTCCCAGCAAAACCTGCTTATGCAGTGCTACAAGTCTGAGCTTTTCTTCATAAGTTGGATGGAATGCTTTGCCATCTTTTTCTGAAGAAGATAAATGATATCATGATTTTAAAGACATATGTGATCAAAGTCACTGCACCAGTACCATTGTCAAATGAGTTGTGGAACTCCATCTCTTCCTGCAACATCAGCAACATTTTCTGCAGCAGTCCACAGTGATAATGGTCATGAACAAAAATGCTAGGATATTAACCAACTTAGGGGAACTGAGCAGGCCATACAGCATTAGGGAAACAAATATCCCCCTTTCCACTGCTGTTTTGTCCCATGCAAGGCTTCAGTCATATATGCTGACTTACTTCTATGGAATAACTGACACTGAACTCACTGGTACTTACTCCAAAGTAAACATGTAGCAAATGTGGGTGCAAGGCTGAAATCCTTACCTTTACAGATACTTCTGTAAAGTCCAAATGAACTGTGGGACTTCTACATACTTCTGTCAAGTCCCACTGAAAGCTTCCTACCCGGAAAACGTTCAAGAACAGTTGCCCAAGGTCCCAGCCCACGGAAAAAAAGCCCTTGTCTTACTCCATTTGTGGAGAAGGGAACTGCTCTTTAACACAGAGAGACAATAGAGAGAGAACCAGTATGGTGCCTTGGTTAGTGTGTTGGACTAGGGCCAAGGAGAGTTGGGTTCAAAACTCCACACCATGAAGCCCACTAGGTGACCTTGGGCTGGCCACAATATCTTAGCCTAACCTACCTCACAGGGTTGTTGTGAAGATAAAACAGCGAGGTGGGAGACTGTTGTATACTAAACCTCTTGGACAAACGGTGGGATAAAAATGTAATGGACATAAATAGACAAATAAGATTCATTTTTACAGACAAGACCACAGGTACGCAGTGGGCTCTCTAGATCAATGTATTTTTTTTTGTTCTTTATAAAGACAGCTGCCTGACCCTTTACAATTTCCAGTACATAAATCCTATTTTTGACTATTCAACCAGGATATGTTTGCCCAGAATTTATTTATTCTTGCTATTCTCAAATGGGACTTAAATAAAAAGAGTATCCAAAATGTTAGTGGAGCAAACAAAGAAGTGGTTTTTACTTTCAATTATTAAAAGCAGCTTAATGAATTATTCACAGATATGTCTGATAAATGAGTTGCAGAGAAGCAGGAATGCACAGGACTGAAAGGGCTTTATTAAAACCCACATAGCAAATAAATAATAAATAATGACCGATTTCACATTTTTTTAACCTAGCTTTTGTGATGCATGGCACAAGAGTAATGCCATCCATTATGAGCTTAAATGTCCCACAATCATCAATCAGGCTCAAAAGAGTTCACCCCAAGCAAACAACAGCACCACCAAACACATTATACCAGAAATAAGATCTCTTTGTAATTCTGTACTAACATTTTAAACTCTGATCCAGGGTCAACTGTGAAACAGCAGCTGATCTAGTACAATTGTAAGAAAAGAAGAGTTTGGTTTTGGTGAAAATATCGATGAGATTAGCACAAATCTAGCATATTTAGTAAACTTGCAAAGTACATGAAGAATGCTAGAGTTTGAAACATGGAGCAAGGACTCAAATGAATATCCCATTCTTTCTTGCAGAAAATTAGCATAAGGCAGCCCGGTTCATAGAATCACAGAATAGTAGAGTTGGAAGGGACCTACAAGGCCATGGAGTCCAACCCCCTGATCAATGTGGGAATCCACCCTAAAGCATACCTGACAGATGGTTGTCCAGTTGCCTCTTGAATGCCTCTAGTGTGGGAGAGCCCACAACCTCCCTAGGTAACTGGTTCCATTGTCGTACTGCTCTAACAGTCAGGAAGTTTTTCCTGATGTCCAGCTGGAATCTGGCTTCCTGTAACTTGAGCCCATTATTCCGTGTCCTGTACTCTGGGAGGATCAAGAAGAGATCCTGGCCCTCCTCTGTGTGACAACCTTTTAAATCTTTGAAGAGTGCTATCATGTCTCCCCTCAATCTTCTCTTCTCCAGGCTAAACATGCCCAGTTCTTTCAGTCTCTCTTCATAGGGCTCTGTTTCCAGACTCCTGATCATCCTGGTTGTCCTCCTCTGAACCCGCTCCAGCTTGTCTGCAACCTTCTTGAATTGTGGAGCCCAGAACTGGACGCAATACTCTAGATGAGGCCCAACCAGGGCCGAATAGAGAGGAACCTGTACCTCACGCGATTTGGAAGGTATACTTCTATTAATGCAGCCCAAAATAGCATTTGCCTTTTTTGCAGCCATATTGCACTGTTGCCTCATAATTCAGCTTGTGATCTACAACAATTCCAAGATCCTTCTCGCTTTTAGTATTGCTGACCCAAGTATCCCCCATCTTGTAACTGTGCATTTGCTTTCTATTTCCTCGATGTAGAACTTGGCATTTATCCCTATTAAATTTCATTCTGTTGTTTTCAGCCCAGCACTCCAGCCTATCAAGATCACTTTGAAGTTTGTTTCTGTCTTCCCGGGTGTTAGCTATCCCACCCAATTTTGTGTCATCTGCAAATTTGATAAGCGTTCCCTGTTGAGGAAGGCTAGACTAGACGTATCCTTCAGAGTTCATGAACCTTTTTCCAAGTACCTGTATATATATCTGACTGAAGATAATTCCACATATAGGGCAAAATAGGATCTAGTACATAAACATTGTGTCACAATAAAATTGTTTGTCTTTAAGTACCATGGAACATCCAACAAGTATCACAAGTGCCTGTTCTGCCTGAGCCCTCCTTCACCTTATCTCCCAACCAAAGCTCTGAAGGATAAGTATAGTCCAGCCTTCCCCAACCTGATGCCCTCCAGATATTTTGGACTTCAATTCCCACCAGCCCCAGCCAGCATAGTCAGTGGTCAAGAATTCTAGGAACTGTAGTCCAAAACATAGGGAGGACACCAGGTTGGTACAGACAAATTCTCCAGAGCAATGGCAGTGACCTCCTCTTCTGGCTACTGCGGCAATAGCCCTAATTGGTAATCTGATAAATGTAGAAACTAAATAGAAGAGATAATGCAGAGGCAAATGTCTATTTGCTAATTTTAGTAATTGAAATTTCTCTTCCTTATTCCTTGGTTTTCAAAGGTGATGTAAAATCAACTAGAACATATGCAAACAGCTTCTGGTTTAGCAGTTTCATTCTTAAGAGATTTATTCATTCAATAAATAAAAAAGAGGAAGTTTACATTTTTTCTTTTGGTTAAAGGGCACATGTCGATTATTTCCAATCATTTCACAAACTATTTCCCCCTGCCCCTTTTAGAACACTTTGAGAAATGGCTCCAAGAATTATCCAGGTGCATGGGGAACGGAAGAGAATGGGTGCCTTGCTCTTCATGGACGCTATCCAATAGGTGCATGTAGTCACATCACGGCACATTGTAGCACTGCATACAGTACAGGCAATGCCAACTCTATATCTCAGGCTACAGGCCCTTAAAAGCAATTGCCTATACACAGTCTTAGAAGAGGACTTCTATATATTATATATTCAATGGTAGCTTCCTACTGACATGACTTCCAGACTTCAACTGAAGAATTTTATTTAACAGTCAAGTTAGCTGTAGATCAGATTACACTGTAGAACAAAGATAAGAGTCAGATGGTCTGCTCAATGGGCTTTCCACAAGATGCTGTTGAAAATACAAGAGAGAGCGAAGCAGGTAACTTAGGGCACAATTCTAGGCATGTTCAGACATACACAAAAGTCCTACAACTCCCAGCATGCCCCAGTTGGCATGGCTGGCTGGTGCATGCTGGAAACTGTAGGACTATTTTTGTCTAAATAAACATAGGATTGAACCCTTAAGGGATTTGAAGAATGTGGCAAGAGGGCTTTAGCCTCTCAAGAGAGTTTTCTTGGAACAAACAAGCTTTTAGGGTTGACTGTGCAACTGCAAGCAGAGTTTCAGAATTTTCTCCAGCCATGATAGCTTTACACCACCTAAAATTGCTGTAACATTAATTGGACACTTTCAAGTTTAGTGTCATCTGTCTCATCCAGACAAATCAAAGCACTAACGTGCAGGAATGTTCATCAGTTTGAAGAGAGTCCTCAAACTGTCATTTGGTCTTGGGCCAAATTTGAAGTGTAACTGCTAACAGAGGTATGGCTAGCAACATTAGATTTTGTGTAACCTCATCATATTAAGGGTGTAAATCAATCAAGAGAATATTGGGTAAGATTTTATTCTCTCCCTGTTTTGATTGCACCCTGGTACCTATTGGGTGCTGTGGTTTAAACATAATCTGGATTCCCTTATCATTTCACTGATCAAGGCTTTATATTTCAAAGTCATAACAGAAGGCAAGAGGCTCTTCAAAATTTACACATTTGCAAACTGCAGGCTAAAATCCTGCCACTGTGAACAAGCTTTCCAAAGGCAAGAGGCTCAAGTCTGCTTTCACCAAAAAGATGCCTGAAGGAGGAAGAAACAAAAATGCAGAATCAATTAAGAAAGGAAGGCCTTCATTGGGAACAGATAAAAGGTAATGTGATGAGGGAGAATGAGACACTCAAGGTCTTGCTCCTAAGATAAGCAAGAGTACTTGGCAAATGGCATCTTTCTCTGCCCTCAGGAGAGGCGGCTTCTAGGTTGCATCTTGCTCTATCTTCTTTGAATTCATTAATGGCATGAGCCCCTTCAAACTCCCTCCCAACAAGTCCAACATTATACTGCAAAGCTGACTGCAAAAAAACAAAAGAGACATTATTTGGTCACATGGATTTTCTGAACATTTTCAGATTGTTCTGAAAATGTTCTGATGTGCTAGAACTGACTGGGATCCAATTTAGAATATTTTGAGTACTGTAAACAAAAATACATGTTAATTGTACATACTGTATAAAATAAAGAAGAGGGGTTTTTTTTTAGTAGTCAAAGGTAGTTGAACTGAAATATTTGATTAGAAAAATAATATATACTTAGGCTGTAATCCTATTCTGTAAACCACCCAGAGAGCCCTGGCTATGGGAGCGGTATATAAGTGCAATCAATCAATCAATCAATAATACCCACTTTCCTGGGAGTAAGACTCACTGAACTCAACGGAACTTACTTTTGAATAGACAAGCATATGATTGCACCGTTCATGTGATATAAGTTACAGTCAAACAAACGTAAAGCTTTTTTGGAAAATTATTTATGGGAGTAATCAACTCTATTTTAAGATATGATTACTCATATACTTTCCTTAGTTTTCATCTTTTAAAGAAATATATAAGGCATTGAGAACTGTTAACATACTAATTTTAGCACATGCCCGGAGAGTTTGTGCTTGATATATACTGTAGGTGTAGCCACCTGAATAAAGGTTAACAACAACTTTTAAATTGTCTAGTTCTTGCCAAAAACTGAAGGGGTGCAAAACAAAACACTCAAGCACCTACATTACAAACTTTTCAATTAATACAGTAGCGCATCCAGGAGATGTTCAGCAAATTATATTTTATGCAAAAGTTCCAGTTTGTTTACTGCACAGTAAACATGCATCATATTGCAAGCTTGCTTACACTGGTTTCTGTATTAAGTGCTCATGCTGATTTAGTAGTCGTGTTCAAATTTCTCCTTTTGTAGAGCAAATATTAAGAACATTCTCTCAATTGCTGGAGCTCTTTTGACCTAGTTTGATATTTTTAGGAACTAGGTCACTCTAAGTAAGAATATGCCCCAAGGTCATTCTAGGGGGAAATGGCAGGATTGTTCCCACTCCTTTTACCTTTCCCATCCTAGTACTGAAGATCCTTGAAGTGGATATTACTAGGGACTGAATTTGGGACTTTATGCATGCAAAGAATGGACTTTACCACTGAGCCATGGAAAACTCCCCTGGTTACAAACCGTAAATCCAGTTTGCAACCAATCTAAAAATGGAACGGCAGCGTCAATTTAGTGTGTCACGCTATTTTAAAAACTAAGTAATATTTTATACAGACACTAAATTATATTGATAACATGTTAACATAACTTTATTTCAACAGTGATGATTCTTCAAGAATCTTCAACTATGCATCTCCCAATTCCCAACTGTGACATGTTAAGGTGGAATCCAACTAGTTTCCCTCCACCAACAGCTGAACGGGGAAGGGCATGATTTTCAGCTATTCCCCTCCCCACCCTGCATCTTCCCAAAACCTGCTCCAGAGGATCCTCCAAGCCTCTAGAGCAAATTTTGGGTTGGTTTAGGAGCTGCAGGGGGGAAGGGAAATAGCTGAAAATTGCACCCCACCTTCCACTGGAAGAGGGAAGCTAACTGGATTCCACCATTGGAAGAGGGGGAAGTAGCTGGAGTCCACCCATATATTGTAGGTATCTATAAGAACAAATGTATAACAGTGGATTACGTTGTTTTCAAATAACCTCAATCATTCCAGAAAAGTATTCCTGTTAATTTTTATAGAAGCAACCAAATGTCAATATATTTAAAGTAAGAACATAAGAAGAGCCATGCTGCATCAGACCAAGGGTCCGTCTAGTCCAGTATTCTGTTCACCAGTGGCCAAACAGTTGTCAACCCACAAGCAAGACATGGTGCAACAGCACCCTCTTGCCCATGTTCCCCAGCAACTGGTGCATATAGGCTTACGGCCTCTGATACTGGAGGTAACACATAGCCATCAGGACTACTAGCCATTGATAGTCTTCCCCTCCAGGAATGTATCCAACCCCCTTTAAAAGCCATCTAAATTGGTGGCCATCATTACATCTTGTGGTAGCGAATTCCATAGTTTAACTATGCGCTGTTTGAACCACTAAAAATGGTTTAGTGTCATCTGAAGTTTCAAAGTCAATAGCCTATTTCATTAAATGAAGATGCATTTATTATAAGATACTAGTATATAGTGAATTTATATTGACATAAATGATTTCTGACAAATTATCTGAACTGACAGCTCAGGTCAACAATACAGTAATTTGTATCCATGACACATCATGGGGAGTGAGATAGCTATTACTACACCTGTATGGAAAGCAAGATAAGTAAGGGAGCAACCCTATAGTTGCTAGACATTGTCTGAGGAAGTAAAGAATATTGGGGAATCAGCACTCCAATCTCAAAGGGGAAATCGGGAGATCTGATCCGCCTCCTGCTTGCAGCTGGTGTGGAAAAAACGTCAGAAAAGCCACAGAGGGGGAGAAAGGGGAGCGGCGTTTAGATGGGTGGTGAGAAAAGGAGACTGAAGAGGCCAGGAAAGGAGCTAACCTGAGCCTCCTTCAAGCCTCCTTTCCTCCTCCTCTGAAGCACAATAAAGCCGATCTAGTGAAAATGCCAGAGATGAAGATCACATACACTGCTCCTCTTGGCCTGCCTTTGATGACAGGAATCCTCTGGGATGGGCGGGGGGATTCCAATCACCAAGGGTGCAACTGATAGGAGTTCACCCTAATTAATACTATGCCTACAAATGGTTAAGGCAAGCTCAGTAATTATGCGACTGCACCATGCCACTAAATCATCATGATCAGTCCCCTGGATCTGACCATCTACTGAATGTTCATATATTGCAGATTAAAAAACCATATTACTTTATTATCACATAACAAAAGAAAAAATACTCAGAAACATAGCACATATTTTGCTCAAGTCATTTACCTGGTAGTAAGCCTTACTAATCTCAGGGAGACTTACTTCTAAATAAGATGAATAGGATTGTACTCCACTCTATCTAGGAAGAAATAGCAAAACTGAAAGTTCACATTTGGGGGGCATAATATTTATGACTCCAGGCATTCAAAACAGGGACCAACTGATCTCTTACTTTTGTTCTGTAATTCTCTTTGAAAGATACTGCACACTAGCAACTTCTTTAAAAAGGTTTTGCAGATCCCTCAGGTCCCTACTAGAAAGAGCAATTCCTAGGCTACTTTTAGAGGTCACAGATGCATTCTATTAATCATATGGCCTGCAAAGACAACAAGTCATGTAAAAACCAAAATAAAGGAACATCCAGAGAACATCTAGGAACAGCAATTATGCCGCTACTGTGCCTGCAACAGTAATATGAGTAGCTAAAAACAGGTCTACAACAGTAATTTACTTCTCTGGGTTTTGTACTTGTGTTTTTTTCATGTTATATTTGATTTCAATTTTGCGAGGAGCTTTGAGTCCATCTGAGATTTTAAAAGTGGGATAGAAGTTATTAAAATAAGCAGGGACTTGAGTGAGATGAAAAAAGGATTTTAGTTCTTTTCTTCTCTCTATCCATCACATGAGCAAGCTCAACATGAAGGCAGCATCTTACTGTGTCTCTTTCTCTCATAGTCAACTTGTCCACACTGGAAATGGGAATGAGTAATAAAATCAGTGGCAGAGTAGAAGCCCTCTCTTTTTTTTGCAAAATTGCATTTCTTGTATACAAGAAATACATTTTAAACTCAAATCAATACTGTTAAAAAAAAACTATTCCCCATGGGAAGGAAGTTTAATTCAGGACAGAACTCGAACAAGTGTGCAATAAAAAGTATGTTTATTAATAGTATCTCAACACCTTTGCTCTTCTTCATTAACACAAGAATGCTTCTGTTTCACACAATAATCTTGAGTGCTTTACCAGGAAGTAGTCCAAAATACTGCCATTAGTATCTTGAAAAGCTAAATTAAGCAACGGATCGATAAGCGAGTGTTCACTCTTTCATCAAACTAGGTGCTTACTTGACATCCTTGATTATATTATCCACTTCAACTTCCCATGGTTTCCTCCAACTTTTTAAGAACATATCTAACCTTATAACATCTTGGGAAGACTGATCTGTCCAGGATCACATAGATCCAGCTTCATTTATTACAAATGGCTTCAGGGCAAATAGCAATCTACATTAGAAGGGGCAGGGCAGTAACCAAGCTCTATAAATAAAGGTTATTAGGACCCAAGCTACCATCTTTCCAAGACTATATCACGTCCCTTTAAAACACCTCGCAACACACCAGATCAGATTTCAAAACGCAGGGGGGGGGGGGGGACTAAGGCTGCAACTAGAGCTCAACACTTAGCAATTAAAATTAAAGTTTAAACCTTATAGTGATTTCTGCATACGTCCCTCTAGTCAATGTTATCCGCGTAAAGCTAATCCTCTCCCACCGCCGCAGAGTCCGTTCAATATTTGTGAGGGTTCTTCACAACAACCCTTTGAGGGAGACCGTTTTCTCAACCAATTTTTCTTTTGCAGCCACAAATAAACGGGGTGAACATTTAAGTAACACGGGATTGGTGGTGGCAGAGAAGATTTTGGAAGTCAACTCTGCGGGCTTCGGGAACACGACGGTGCCCCCCTCCCCAAGCCTTCTCTTCACCCACCCCTTAAATCGGAGACGGCGGGAGGGGAAGGGAATCGTTGAAGTTCAAGTTACCTTCCCGCCTCGGGAAGGGGGGAAAGGGGCTCCAGGGGGTGGTCACCTTTGAAGAAGCGCAGCGCCAGGCCATACAACTCCTCCAGGCCAAAGCCAAAGCGCCGCTCCAGGCTCAGCCCCCCGTCGTCGCCGCCGTCGTCGCCGCCGCCACCTCCGTCGCTGTCGCCGCCGGCCTCGTCGCGGACCTCGTCCATCTCCTGGCCCGGCGGAACGCTAGCCCCCACCCGGCCGCTTCGGCCCCCGGCAGCGGCGAGCGGCCTGGGGTCCGCCTGGCCCGGCCTGGCCTCCTCCGAATCCGGGCTCAGGGTCAGCCCGTCGATGGAGACCTCCAGCCGCTCCGAGCTCAGCGCCGCCGCGGCCGCCATCGCCTGCCTGCCTCGCCCCCTGCTGCTGCTGCGCTGGGCGGCCACGTCTCGACTTCCTGCTGCCTCCTCACGACCCGGATCTTCCGGCGCTGCAAGGGCCCGGCGAGGCAGGCGGGCAGGGCGGAGGAGGAGGAGGAGGCGGGGCAGCGGCTGAGTGGCAGGGCGTGCCCGGCCCTCCCTCCAGCCCACCTGTCGTTCCTACACTTCGCCGCTGTCACCTTGACGTTGGCGTCTTTGAACTATGCGAGGCTGCCATCCCCTGCGTACCTAGGTGGGAGAGCGAAGCCCATTGAGTTCAAAGGGGCTTCCTTCTGAGTAAACAGGCCGGGGGTTGCCATCTTCCTTTCCTATCAGAATTTCTCTTTCGCTGCTTGACGTACCCGCTGCTGTGTAACATGCAGGAGTTCGTCAGGTGCCTTCTCCGGCCTTCCCCAACCTGCCGCCCTGCAGAAGTGTTGGACTACGGGTCCCATCATCCCTGGCTGGCTGTGGATGCTGGGACCTGCCGTTCCAACACTTCCGCAAGGCGGCAGGTTGGGGAAGGATGTCTGAGCTACTCAGAGGGCTGCAGCTCAAAACTGGACCTGTTGATTTGCTCCCGCAATTAAAGGCGTAGCAGCTTTGCCTGGGGCGGGATGCGTGTGGAGAGGCGGGGGTGAGACAGCAACAAGAAGGTCTAACCGTGGTTAGTTTCAGCAACCCTTACAAAATCTGGACACACTGCTTAGGTGATATCAGGAAAGGCATTTGCAGAAACTTCCTGAAGCCCGACCTACGATTTTAGACCCGAAGTGCAAAGGCGCTTTCAGCCTGAGGGGTGAATTCTGTTTCCCAGAAGCTCCAGGGCGCATTCCAGTGGTGGGCGGGGATGAAGGCAAAGGGGGCGGGGCCAACAATTCCCCAAATACCAGCATATTTTCGTTTAGAACGCTTACGTGACAAAACTTCAAGAGAGCCATTTCAACCTTTTTTGAATGGGGGAAAACTGGACAAAAGCTGGGAAGTCACCAACCCAAATCAGTTGGTTGTGGCAAACTCCAGACAGTGTCAACGTTTTCTGTTCTCCTGGCTTTTTTCTTAATGCAGAAAATCTGTTGAAAAAAAGACTGAGCAACTGCACCATACCTTCTAATTGCTACTGCTAGGAGCCTTCCATCTGGAAGCACCCACTACTTAAATACAAACACAGGGTTTATTTAAGCCACAGAGGGGTGTGATATGGGTTGGTGACCCTTTTGAATATTCAAGCTGCAGTGGGTGGTTGCCATTGCTTATATTGTCATTCAAACCCAGCAGGGATGGCTTACGTGAGGGTTAAACAAATGGGCTGTTTTAAGCTTATGTGGGGGTTGTTTAACCCTCACATAAGCCACCCTTGCCTGGTTGGCACAACATGATAAACTACAGCACCTCGCCACTGTGGCTTTCGAATATTCAAAATGACCACCTGTACATGCCACGACTCACTGTGGTTTAAATAAGCCAAGTGGGCTGTAGTGATTGTGCGAACCGGCCCAAAGAGTCCCTCCCCCACACCCGACAGCATTGGTATATAGAGCCAGTAGGTTCATGGCTCACTGCTCCTGTTTACATTCTTACCAGTTTGCAGTTGATAAGATAATTTATTTAGAAAACTACAGATCGTATTATTTTGAGAAGACACTTCAGTGTGTGGTGAATGGCTTTCCCCCCCTCCTGGTTTCTATTTTGTATGAAAACGAGCTTCAGGCTTTATGGAAGTGATGTAATGCCATCTTTGCCTCCTCTGGGGCCATGTACGGCTTATTAAGACTCTGCATGATATCAGTTTTATGATTCAGGAAATAGGTTCTTCATATCTCATGCAATTAATCCTGGACCATCTGTATGGAAGCAAATAAGGGAGGAAATGAGTGAGGAGAAAGCGACAGTGCAGCTGTTTCAGTCAAAAATCTATTTACATTAGTTCATTCCCTTGTGGCTAAAAAAAAAAACAACCATCAGAAAGACTCCAGTCCCATGTACAAAATTTCCTATTGGTCCATGTAACCCAATGTGGTCAGACTGGCACAGTTCTTCTCTCCAGGGCCTCCAGGGCAGACCTCTTTTCCAGCTCTACTTTGCAAAAGGGCAGGAACCCCTTTTTATTCAAAGCACAAGTTCTACCACTGAACTCTGGTGCAGTGTGGTGGTGGTCACTAGGGTGACCCTATGAAAAGGACAGGGCTCCAGTTGTATAAAAAAAAGTTGTTTAGAAAAGGGAATTTCAGCAGGTGTCATTTGTATGCATGCAGCACTTGGTGAAATTCCCTTTTCATCACAACAGTTAAAGCTGCAGGAGCCCTGCCTTCTTTTGTATCTGGTCACTTTAGTATAGCTAGTATAGCTATACAAAAGAGGGCAGGGCTCCTGCAGCTTTTACTCTTGTGTTGAAGAGGGAATTTCACCAGGTGCTGCATGCATACAAATGAAACCTGCTGAAATTCCATTTTCTATGGTCCTTTTCATATGGTCACCCTAGTGTTGTCCACAGGAAAATGTCATCCTTCTGATTTGTGCAGCCTAATAAGAGTTAGCAGAAGTGGGCAAATAAAGCAGACAGAATTCAGGAAGTGAATTTTCAGAGATAATCACAGTGTTTGAGATAAATTGCCAAGATGAGTAAGATGAGTGTCTTGCCAAGGTGAATACCTGTGTGCTACATGATTGCTGCCTCCTAATAATGTCCTGTCAAGCAGCAGTTTAATTCTTTGGGTGAACATCCAATTTCTATTGGAAGTAACGTGTATTATTTCTCTATTGTCTTCTAATCACTTCATACTTTATATTTTCTAGCAAAATGCTCAGTTCTTTGCTGGTTTTGCCCACAGATTGGCATTTTTTATTATGGTGTGATGGCATGGGAGGCTGCAACCTTGATAAAGCTAAGCAGGTCTAGGCCTGGTCAGTTTCTGGAATGGTGACTACCTGGGAACCCCATGTACATTGATTCCTACATTGAGCAGGGGGTTGGACTCGATGGCCTTGAAGGCCCCTTCCAACTCTATGATTCTATGTCTGAAGTCCAGAAAAGGAACAGGAACAGAAGGAATAGAATCTAATCTGCTACCTGCTGGAGAAAACTAAAGAGGGTGGGTTGTGTTATGCATTTTGCAAAAGGTATCTTTATTTGCTTTACCATTTCCCAAAAGTTTCATAAACAGGTATTTCACAAACCCAGATGTAACCACTCTTAAATACTGTCTGTTTGGCTGGTGGTGTGCCAAAACCTACCTTAAAAAGTGTGTGTGTGTGTGTGAGAGAGAGAGAGAGAGAGACTTTAAAATGTTCCTATAAAAAGGATTTTGAATTAGTTGGATATGTGTTGGAGAACTGTAGGACTTTTTTTCTTTCTAAACATGCCTAGGATTGCACTCTGAGGGTGCAATGTTTTACTCAAGATCCACTGCTATGAGGCCTTAGGATTTGGTGGAAGCCCCAGGGGTTCAATGGAATGCAAAATATGCTGCCGTGATGGATATGCTGGAGGGACACCTCAGATATACAGGTGGAAAACTCTTCTGGCAAAGTTCTTTCACCAGCAAACAAATGCTGGTGAAAGACCTGAAACATGGAATTGAGAGCAGGGCAGGGCAGCACAGGAAGCAGCACACTTATGCTGTATCCTATACTCCCCCAAGCCCCCATTGATGGCTCAACTTTACACCAGATGTGGTGCATTGACTTTGATGGGGTCATTTTTAAAAATAGCTGTCTCCATGTCCACAATCACCCCCCTCACCTCATCATCACAACAGAGCATAGGATATGGTGTAACTCAGCACACCAACACAATAGAGCTTCGGCTATTGGGCGGTATAAAAATGTAATAAGTAAATAAACACCAGTATGTAACACATGGAACACATTACCAGGGAGTTGGGCCTGGGTGTGGGCTATATCCCTCTGGCACCTTGATGAGCACACTTAGAGCTCAGAAGGGAGAACTGTGGTCCTGAGAAAGAGGGATGTAAAGGAAACCACACTCAGCCAAACCGGCTGTCCACTGGATTTTTGCACAGATCTTGGAATAAAGCACACAGCTCTCAAATTGAAAGGGTTAGGCCCAATCCTTTATTGAAATTGGAAGGGTAAGAGGCAAGCAACACATCAGATTAGCTACTAAAATTGATACAGAAATAACACCCTGAACCCCAATACCAGCAAAACTAATACATTGTTACAGAATATACTTCCCCAGCCAGGTGTCCTTCAGCTCAGGCGCCAGGCCCCACATTTGGTAGACTTTTTATGGCCACTCCGCTATTCTACTCCCCCCTCCCTCCGGATGGGCCATTTTTTCCCTTCACAGATGCAAATTGCCCCAAGGCCACTTCTCTCGCCTTGACGGAGCCAGGAGATGGCCTCACGCCCATGGCCAGGTGGAGAGATAAGCGGTACTTCTGCAATTCTATAACAGACAATAGACAATGAATAAAACTTTAAAAACAGCAATTCTTTGTACACTTAACCCTTTCCTTACAAGGGAGAAAACAGCACTTTGCACAAACAGCCTGTGAGGAAGGGGTAAACTCATACTGGGAATGGCTGTTTTTAAAATGTTAAATTATTCTATTGTTATGGTTTTAGGAGCGGAACAGATAAGCGGCCAGCTGCATGTGGGCGTTCTGGTACATCCTGGAACCGCTTGGGGCAAGGCCGACTGGTCTTGAGTGGAAAAATTAACATCTCTGGGGAAGGTGTGAAAGATCTTCGCAGGGAGAGCCGAAGGGAGGGGGGAAGGAGCAAGAAAAGTATCTATAAAGGGTATTCTTTGAAAAGGGGTTTTGTTCTGAGCTGGCAGACATCATGGCTGGGTGATGTATGATATTGCAACTTAGTTTTTAGTTTGCTCGGTCTGGGTTCTATATATATCTGCATGTTTTAATAGTTTTAGAGTGCTAATCCTATGTATCCTACCCTTATCCTGAATAAATTTGGGCTTAACCCTCCAAACTGTGAGCTGTGTGCGTTTGTTCTGGGGATCTGTGCAAAATCCAGTGGAAAAGCCAGCTTTGCTGGGGCATGCTTCCTTTACACAGCCTATTTCCATCACACTCATAGGAACCTGAACTCATTGCCAACTCATCTCTTCCTACAGCTCTACTGCGTACCTTGTCTTGGAACTCCAGACACAAACTCCCATTACCCAACTCCACTCCCCAACAGTTGGGGGTGCCAGGATGGAGCACCCCACAGTAAGCAAGGGAAGGGGCAACCTATTAGCTACCGAGATATACTCGGAATTTTGTTGTTGACATATAAAGCCCTAAATAACTAGGGACCAGGATACCTAGCATACTGCCTTCCCCTAGTCGACTTCTAAGATCTTCAGAAAAGGCCTTGTTGGTCATTCCACAACCAAGAGAATGTTGCCATGTGACATCTCAGAAGTGGTCTTCTCAGAAGTGGCACCTAGCCTGCCTCCCCTGTGCGGTTTGGGAGGCAGAAATTGTGTTATCATTATACACTTCCTGGAAACATACTGGTTAACACAAGCTTTTCTTGGCTTATAATTCATCATCATCATGATGCTCCATTTTACTGACTCTTTTTATTGTTTCTTTTTATCTTTGTTGTTCTAAGTGAATTTTTTTAGTGTTCTATTTGTACTTTTAACTATGATGTTTTAAAATATTTTTGTATATAAACTTCTTAGGCATTTATTATAGTCAGGGGTTCGTAAGTACTACTCATAAGTAAATCCTGCCACAAAATAGAACTGTTGCAAACGTCTCCCACACCTCCCTCTTCCTGTGAATACTGTGACTTCTCTGAATTGAATTTTTCTAATGTTGTTCCCTCTAACAGTGAGATCATAGAATCATAGAATAGCAGAGTTGGAAGGGGCCTGCAAGGCCATCGAGTCCAACCCCCTGCTCAATGCAGGAATCCACCCTAAAGCATCCCTGACAGATGGTTGTCCAGCTGCCTCTTGAATGCCTCTAGTGTGGGAGAGCCCACAACCTCCCTAGGTAACTGATTCCACCGTCGCACTGCTCTAACAGTCAGGAAGTTTTTCCTGATGTCCAGCCGGAATCTGGCTTCCTTTAACTTGAGCCCGTTATTCTGTGTCCTGCACTCTGGGAGGATCAAGAAGAGATCCTGGCCCTCCTCTGTGTGACAACCTTTTAAGTATTTGAAGACTGCTGTCATGTTGTTAGAAATATGGCAGGTTCTTGTCCCTGACCTTAGGTACGAAAGACGAGCGTAGAAAAACACTGCAGAGGACACCACGTATCAGTATACTGAGGTGCGACTCGAACAGGGTCGGACCCTGATCGGAGCTTGCACACCACTTTTATTCACATAGGGTCAGCTGACAATGAAAAAAGGGGAGTGGAATGAAGGGGGTGGGATACACAAAGAAAAAGGGGAGTGGAATACATTTACACAACCTGTGTGAGAGGAGTGGGATACATTTCTAAACAGGATACCTTTACCTAGTCCCATCCCCCTTCCCTGCCATTCCACATCTCTCTGGAATGTGTGAGTCAGCTACTTCCTCTTGCAGGGTCTACAGAAAGCACAAAGGGCAGCTTAGAGTTCAATTAACCCCTTCATTTCTTACAATCCCCCCTTTGAGACTCACTTCCTCTTTAAAATGATGTGAAGTCTCATTTATCTGTTTTACTTTCACGAGGTATGTGATGTGTTTTTCTCTCAAGTCTCGATTTTGCTGGCTTAGGGCCATGTAAGTAACTCTCATTTGCTTTTGAGTGACTGACTCAGACACGTTACGAATCAAAGCAGTAAGGCAGGGAATACAGCATGGCAATAAAAGAAACAATAATGACACCATAAGCACTATGGGAACCAGACTGCGAAGCCATCCAATATCAGGCAACCATGACCATAGCCAAGAAAAGATAGAGTCACTTCCCTCGTTTTTCTAAGGACCTTCTTGAATCAGCGTTTCCATATGATGGATAGTGCGGTTAATATTAGGTGCATAATCAGAAATATACATACAACAATGGGACTTGATCAAAACAAACACACCTCTTTTTGCAGCTAAAATAAAATCGAGGGCTTGGCGATTTTGTAAGGCCACATTCCTAATTTCACTTTGTTCCTTGGCCAACATTTTAACACTAGAAATTGTATCATTGAACAAACTCTCTGTCCAATTGGATAATAGGTGTAAGTCTCTATAATTAAAGGCAACTCTCACCCCTGGAACTATTCCCCTAGCAACCTCCGTCCCTCAATTAAATCTTAAGGGAGAGTTAACTTCCCTTCGATTACGAAGCCTTCTTTTGACTGTGACCTATGATGAATAATTAAAGGGGACAGCATGCACTACCAATCTTTTACTCCCCCCCCTCCCGGTGGAACATGCAGACACATCCAACAATCAGATACATTTAGGGTTTTTGACAATTGCTTAATATCCTGAAAATATGCATTTTTCTCCCATAGTTGTTTTTCTTCATATTCAAGAGCATATACCTGGGAAATAATGGTAAGGAACAACACAATTTTTGCCCACACTGTCATGATTCTACAATTGCGAACTCCCCAAATATAGCTGTGAGAAGCACCAATAATATAAGAAGTATGAATGCAAATACTCTTTTGTGTATTATTGTCCATAAGCACAGATTTTAAGCTTAGCCCTCCCAAGGTGCTTTGAAGTATATGTCTTTTCTTTGCTGGCTTCTTGTGTGGGACACCTGTCGGCTTCCGGTACTGCGGCAGGGGGACCTACGTTGGTGTCCTCAGGGATGTATGGTTTTAATCTACAACAATGTGTCCATTTAGCCAATCCCAGCAATTTTACACAGGCATACGTCACCAGTCCAACCACATATGGCCCTTCCCAAGACTCCCCCAAAGTCACTTTATTCCACTTCTTCAGCCACACTCGGTCTCCTGGCTTGTATCGATGCAAGGGGGCGTCCAGGGGAAGTGTCTGGGTCGTCACTGCATATTCTCGAAGCTGTAAAAGACAGGACTGCAAGCCAGTTAAGTGTTCTCTCAACTGCTGATCTCTCACTTCCATGTAACTGATGACATGCCGGGCTTGGTGATCCGGGGAGGAAATCCAAAAAGCATTTCAAAGGGAGACACCCCCACCTCCTTTCTGGGCATGATTCGAGCTTTTGTCAGGGCTATTGGTAACGCCTCTACCCAAGACATCTGAAGTTCTATTTGTAATTTTTGCAATGTGCTCTTCAGAGTCCTATTCATTCTCTCAACCTGCCTTGAGGCCTGAGGCCTCCAGGGTGCATGCAACTTCCACTCAATTTGCAATGCTTGTGCAAAAGCCTGTGTTACTTTTGAAGTAAAATGAGACTTTAAGTCACTCTCTAAACATTCAGATACTCTATACCTGGGGACAATCTCTTGTAACAGTTTAACAACTACAATGCAAGCTGTACAGTTTCTACAGGGAAATGCTTCTACCCACCCCGTAAGCTGGCAAACAATAACCAAAAGATATTTATATCCCTTGGAGGGCGGGAGCTCAGCAAAATCAATTTGCACTCGTTGGAAAGGGTAATATGCAAGCGTCCGACCACTTGGTGGCACTTCCTTTGCAGAAGGTCCAGCCTTCTGACATACTTGACAACTCTGGGTGACCCGCTTCGCTGCCATGGTGATCCCTGGGCCAAACATTTGCCTTTTAACATATTCAGTCAGGGCTGTCATTCCCGGGTGCCCCAACTGGGCATGAATCATTACAGCAAGGGGGTGTACTAAGGCCTCTGGGATATAAATTCTTCTATCTGGGAGCCCCTTCCATCTTTCTGGGAGGTCCGTCACGGTCAGCTCTTTTTCTAGCAGCCTCTTGCGCTGCCTCATCTGCTAGCTGGTTTCCTTTTCGAAGGTATGGATCAGTGCTCTTCTCGTGTGCCCGCACATGCACTATGGAGACTTTTTCTGGAAGCTTGACAGCCAAAAGCAGTTGTTCTAGCAAACTCTGGTGTTGTGCAGGCTGTCCATTTGAAGACACAAACCCCCGAGTGGACCAAAGTCTAGCATGGGTGTGGCAAACCCCAAATGCATACAAACTGTCTGTATAAATGTTCACTTCTTGCCCCTTTCCAAGTTCAAGGGCTCTCATTAATGCCACTAACTCAGCTGCTTGAGCTGAATATTTACTGGGCAATTTTTCCAGGTACTTTCGAGCGGGTTTAATCATGATTACAGCACATCCGGTATATCTCTGTCCATCTTTAACAAAGCTGGATCCATCTACAAACATCTCAAGGTCTGGCTTCACAATTCACCTGGTCCCTTCTTCTGCCCCTCTCCTTCCTTCTAAAATGCTGCTATCATCTTCACAGTTCTCTTTTCCTTCGCCCTTTCTTCTTCTTCGTTTCTTCTCTCAAACACCCCCCTTGCTATCTCTAGTAAGGCCAGCAGGGGCAATCTCAGAGCTCCCGGAGTCTTTTGGAGCTTTCTCTGAATATCTGGGGCAGCCTGCCCGATACATTGCATAGTCATTAAACACAAATTCTCTGGTAGGCTCATATCAAGGTCCGTATATTCCTCGAACCCTGTCTTCAGCCTTTCCAAAAAGGCAGCTGGAGTCTCATTCTTCTCCTGCCTGATATCAAGGGCCTTACTGAGATTCGGGGCTTTCCTGGCTGACTTTCGCATTCCTTCTAGTAGCAGAGAAAAATATCTCTGGTGCCTTTCTCTTCCTGCATCACTATTCACGTCCCAACCAGGGTCCTGTGTAGGAAGGGCAGCTGTAATTTCATTTTCAGTGGCCCCAGGCTTCCCGGACAGAAACTGCACTCTTGCTCCTGCCAATATCGTGGACTTAATCTCCAGCAGGCAAGAATTAAGGAGCATTTGGGAGTCATGCCATGTGGGGCGGCGGGTACCAGCAAGAGATTCAAACAGCAAAATCCAGGGTGCTGGATTTTGGCTAAAGGGCGGGTTCTGATGTTTCCAATTATACAAGTCACTGGTGGTGAAGGGGACATACATAAAGATTGCTGTGCCATCTTCTCTAGGGGGCAATTGACGAAGAGGAAGCATCTGTTTCTTTTTCCTGCCTTTCTTTCTCTTTGTTCCACTAGCGGGAGGTTGATCTGGAGACGGGACGGTGCTGGATGTGCCGGATGCACCCATTTCAGACTCAGTCTCCAATTCAGATTCACTCTCCTGACGCGGTTGCTGTGGGGCCGTGGGCATGGTATATGGAGGAGGCACAAGATCATCATCTTCCCCTTGCTGAAACACGAATGTTTCAATGATTCTTCTTGAGGTTTTATTCTACAGATCACCATGACAGGGTTGCAGGCAAACACCCATTTGGGTGGTGGCTTAGAGGTAACCACAGTCTGCCAAGGAATCGATATAGGGAAATTGGTCTAGTCTCCCTGCGTCTGTCACTATAACATGAACAGCGCTAACAAGTGCCGGGGAGAAAGAACCCCCTTTTGGCCAAGAAGGACAGAGAACAGGCCATTCTTTTTCACATAAGTGCTGCAACCTATCCCTCTTCATCTTAACACCATAATCACCACAAAATGCCTTAAAATTCTTCAAACAACATCCTAGAGGCGTTTCTCCTTTTGAACGGGACTGTGTACCACCCATCGTGACGGGGTCCTAGGGTCTGCTCTCAAACACTCTTGCCAATCGCTTTGCTCCTCGCCGGCCCTGATCCGCCTTTCAGCTTGCAATCAGAGAACCGCGGCTAAGAGCTCCACACTCACTCGGACCGTCGGACCCTGCTCGGAAGGTCTCCTTAGTGTCCTTCAATCAACTCCACACAAGCAGACCCTGCCCTCCCTCTATGTGTCTGGCGTTTCACAGATCACACTCACCGGGTCTCGGTGCACTCCTTCCGTTCCCTCAGCCGACCCTTTAGGCGCATCTGCAGTGGCTCGAGCCTAGCCCGTCTCCGACCAGCGGGTTCTACGGAGCTCCAAAGCGCGGTCCCACATTGGAGAGACAGCTGAACTCAGCCGGTCGCGACTTCTCTTCCACCGTGCCTTCGCAGCTTTGGACTACCGCAGCCCACTCAGGGACGGATCCGAGTCACGGCACCAGAAATTGTTAGAAATATGGCAGGTTCTTGTCCCTGACCTTAGGTACGAAAGACGAGCGTAGAAAAACACTGCAGAGGACACCACGTATCAGTTTACTGAGGTGCGACTCGAACAGGGTCGGACCCTGATCGGAGCTTGCACACCACTTTTATTCACATAGGGTCAGCTGACAATGAAAAAAGGGGAGTGGAATGAAAGGGGTGGGATACACAAAGAAAAAGGGGAGTGGAATACATTTACACAACCTGTGTGAGAGGAGTGGGATACATTTCTAAACAGGATACCTTTACCTAGTCCCATCCCCCTTCCCTGCCATTCCACATCTCTCTGGAATGTGTGAGTCAGCTACTTCCTCTTGCAGGGTCTACAGAAAGCACAAAGGGCAGCTTAGAGTTCAATTAACCCCTTCATTTCTTACAATGTCTCCCCTCAATCTTCTCTTCTCCAGGCTAAACATGCCCAGTTCTTTCAGTCTCTCTTCATAGGGCTTTGTTTCTAGACCCCTGATCATCCTGGTTGCCCTCCTCTGAACATGCTCCAGCTTGTCTGCATCCTTCTTGAATTGTGGAGCCCAGAACTGGATGCAATACTCTAGATGAGGCCAAACCAGGGCCAAATAGAGAGGAACCAGTACCTCACGTTGTTATACTTCTATTAATGCAGCCCAAAATAGCATTTGCCTTTCTTGCAGCCATATCGCACTGTTGGCTCATATTCAGCTTGCGATCTACAACAATTCCAAGATCTTTCTTGTTTGTAGTATTGCTGAGCCAAGTGTCCCCCATCTTGTATCTGTGCATTTGGTTTCTATTCCCTAAATGTAGAACTTGGCATTTATCCCTATTAAATTTCATTCTGTTGTTTCATTCATTCTGATGTGTCTCTGACATAAAGGGGAGGCCCTCTCCTCCCACTTACACACAGGTAAGTTCTCTGTTGGCATAGGCCAATCTCTGCTCCAATCGATGGCCAAACACTTATGAGCATGTGTGTGTTGCAGGAACACAGACTGGATGCAGAGAACAGAGCTAGCCATCACTACAAGCACACAATTGCACGACAACTCACATGAGCAAAATAACAGGGCTGGATTGGTCCCATGGGTTGACAGAGTGAGGAAGAGGGTCAAAACGGCTGGTTGGCCTATGCAGAGCCAGGCTATTGGTCCAGGCAGCCCCTCCCCACTTTTTCTACTGTGGGGTTGTTCTCTGGATGCAAACCTGGGAGTTCCACATCATGTGCAACTCTGAGCTGCTTCATTTGGCTCAGGCTCCTCCTCCAGTCCTTGTGCTCCTGGTATCTGTGACTGGGTGATCATGAGGCCGGGAGAATAGGGAAGGGACACATGCCTTATGGTGTATCTAATGCCTGTCTGTATTGCTCTGGCTGAGTCGTTTAGGAAACTGCTCCGTAGAGCTTAAACTGTGAGTTCAAGTCCGTGGAGCTTCCTCTTTTCTTTCCCCCCATTTTTATCATGGATACAACTCCGCACCGCCCCCAGGCATGCAAAAGATGAGCAGGAGCATTTCCCCCCTTTCACCAAGTGCAGGGAAAGGGGCCCTCGGCCTAATTTCCAAAGTTCTCTGCAAATCATCACTGCAGACTTCTGGCAAGCGTGATCTTTCCCTTCTCTGGCAACCCACAGGGCAGGAAGGAAAAGAGAGAGAGAGGAAAGGGAGTGGCAGAAAGACAGAGGGGGGGGGGTTCAGATGATCACAGTGTGTGTGTGTGTGTGGGTAGAAGCTATTGTGGCTTTCCCCCCACACGCAGTGTAGCAGGGGAGGGGGCTTCATATTATCCACCCTTCAACCTCTACTGCATGTCGTGGGTTGTAGGGCGGGTATGATGCCCACTCCCCCACATACACACCATGTGCTGGGTTCAGACGACATGCCAACCTGCACGGCAGTGCTGGGGAAATTGCAAGTGGCTTTGGCTCTAACAGCAACAATGGCTTCCTCCTCTGCTGCAATCATCTGAAACCAGTCAGAGTAAAGGGGGTGGCAGAAAGAGAGACAGAAAGGGGTGATCCACACACTTTTGGTTCTGGCCTTGCCCACTGCTGGCTAACAGCAGTACACCCCATATACACTAACAGCACTACACCCCATAGAGCTTCTGATCGGGAAACTGAAGATGGGATGCGTGGGCCACATTCCCTTGCCAGTGATCTGTAAAGGGTAGCCCACCCACAATGTGCAGCCCTTGATAGGTTACTGGCAAGGGAATGCTAGTAATGAACATTAAAACGTTGCCCACCCCATCCCTGGTATTCCCATCTCCAGCTTCCTGACCCAGAGTTCTATGACGTCTGCTGTTCTTAGTGTCTGTCTTAGCTGCCCATGTTGCATGTCCTGGCCCTACCCTTTGGTAAAAGAGCCTTTTTCTTCCCTGGCTAAGTCTTGAACCCTTGTCTCCGTGAGGACTGTGTGGACTGTTAGAGCAGTACGACAATGGAACCAGTTATCTAGGGAGGTTGTGGGCTCTCCCACACTAGAGGCATTCAAGAAGCAGCTGGACAACCATCTGTCAAGTATGCTGTAGGGTGGATTCCTGCATTGATCAGGGGGTTGGATTTGATGGCCTTTTAGGCCCCTTCCAATTCTACTATTCTATGATTCTATGAATCTCTGGAAACTTCGTGGATGGTATGTTGTGCTCCAAAACAGTGCTTCTGAGTAGCATAAGAGGATTCAAACCCATGGCTGTCGGGTTGCCTGATGACTGGCACTAGCAAGATCATCGCTGACTGTGCCACTGGGGCTGGTGGATTGGGGGGGCACTGGGGTGTTGTTATATTTATTGTATACAGGCGTGTATGCTGGGAGCATCTTTTTTATGGGTCAGCATCTTTTGTGGGCAGAGTTGCCAGCACGGTCCCTGATCGGTGGACACCATTACTGTTGCACTCATGTCCTGCTTGTGGGTTCCTGGTCAACAGCTGGTTGGCCACTGTGTGAACAGAAAGTTGGAGTAGATGAAGGTCTGATCCAGCAGGGCTCTTCTTATGTTCCAAGGACTCTGGGGCATGGCTGCAATTTTTATGCTGTTTTAGATTTTTTTTTGGTTGTATGCTTCTTCCCTGCATCGTATATGGTAGATCATGGGTGACATCACAGATTAAATGCATACTAGCTGCAGCCTTTAGATTTATGATGTATTTCTGGTGTCATCCTGAGTGCTGAGCAAAAGAAAAACCATTAAAAAAATAAAATAAAAAGTGTTGCAAGATAATGAAGTGTTGCAAGATTGCAATTTTAGTTCAGAGTAACTGATCATCTGTCAAAGTTAAAAGTGCATGTTACCATGGTCAGAATTCTACAGCTTTTGTAAAAACCACCGCCACAACCCTTCAGTGGTATAAGGGAGTCAAATATAAAATCCACAGCTGGGAAATACCTTTAGAAGGACCAACCAAAATGTCACAAAATATTGTGCAAGCTTTAGCGTTCTCCAGAACTCTTCATGATGCTGGATGGTGGGAAAACCAGAGGGTTGGGGTGGGGAGTGGAAAAACAAGGAAATACAAAAATCAGACAAGATGTTGTAGCTATAAGGTTAATTTTGAACTATTTACTGTTTTTTATATAATAATAATCCCAAAGTCCAAAAACAATTACCATGAGCAATTTTACTTATTGCACAAGAAGAGCTTTCAGATTTGCTGCTTACATGCAACTCAAATTGTTCGCTCTGGACCTTATCCCAAATTCTAAATGCAGAGGGCTGGCAGTGATTGGGGTAACCAGACTGGGTAAGCCTGGTTTACAACATCAACTAAGTATTGATGAGGGGTGTTTTCCTCCACAACTACAAAAGGCCTGTATATCTCTGCAGTTAAAAAAAATATCTCAGTGATTCTGCTAAAGTTCTGGAAAGCTGGTATTGGAAGGTGTATGTAGATATGGCAGAATTTACAATCCCATTAATTTATTCCATTGATAAGTCACCCTTTAGTCAAAGTTCTCAGGCCAATAAAAGCAAATAATACAATAATAATACAATATGCATGTCTAATCAGCCCCACTGAATTCAGTGGGAGTTACTCCCGAGTAAATGTATGTAGCACTGGAGCCTAGATGCAGTTCAATTTTACTCAAACTATTGAAAATATGAGAGTATGAGTAGCGCTGCCTTTCTAATACGTTGAAAAAAATAACTGACTAGGTTTTGGAAAGAGACTGCCCTCTTGTGGCAAAAGTATTTTTCCACAAGTGAATTATTTTAACTCCATCCCCACCCCCCGTTTAATTAATAAAAGAAATATTTATTGACAAAAAACCCTCAAATAATGGGTTTAAATGGGAGATGGACTTTGCCCATTCTGGCTGGGTTTGGGTCCCACCATAAACTGGAATCTCTCTAAATGGTAAGTAAACAGAATAGCATCACTTCAACAAACTTGTATGGTTGTTAGTAGAAAAGCCTAGACTCCACAGAATAACTCATTGCTAGTGTATAATGCATATAAGAAGAAAGCACAAGACAACCTCATAGTCTTTAGCATTTAGAGTTGAGGAGACAGACTATATTTGTTACTTTGAAAAGCAGTTTCAAGAGGGTGTATATCAAACAATTTGCTTTAGATGGAAGCAAGGGGGTTATGATAGTCAGAAGATATATTCAGAGCCTGTTCATACATCATGCTAAAAAATGCAATCCACAGTGCCTTTGTGTGTTGTATAGTAGATGTTTCCCCCTACACACAGATACACAATGGTTCAAGTACCACTCTGTATGCACCTTCTGTGTAATGGGCTGTTGGGGTGGGTGGCATGTTGACTGATGGGCACCCCATACTTTGTGCTGGCCACATGACCAAAAACATCGGCCGACCATAGAGTTGGCCGGCAAGAGCAACCGCCACTTTTAGCAACAGTCTTGCCAGCATAGACTTTTTCTATGATCAGGATGGCTGCATGGTGGATGAGCAGCCACAGGAGCCCGTTTCTGCCACATTGTCTGCCAGAATGTATGGGTAACACATGGAGGAGGAACAGGTAGCCCCCAAGGCAGTAGTGGATACAGGCACTGTGTGGCACCACATGTGGTGGTCTCCTTGTAGTGGTTTGCTCCCTGCAGCATCGTTCCCATACCCACCACCATCCGTGTGCCTGTGAACAGACCCATTAATTGTTCTTAGGTTGTTCAGGGTGGTTAACAAGCCACCTTGTGGAAAATGTCCTGGGATAAGACAACTTGTGGATAACCCACACTTCAACAAACAACCCATGGTTCAACAACAACCCACTGAGTGTGCGATAGAGTGTTGTGTGAACAGCCCCAATGTCTGTACTTAACTGGAAGAAGACTGAATTTTGGAACTCCATGCTACCAGGAAATAGTTGTAGCAGGGAATTTAGCAATTCTCAAAGAGGGATTGACTCCTCCAGTGTCACTAATCCACTTCAACAGGATAGACCAGTCTTCCCGTGGCCTGGTGCCCTCCAGATATTTTGGACTAGAACGTCCAGCATTCCTAACAATTGTTGTTGCTGGCTGGGGCTGATGGGAGTTGGGGCCCTCCAGATGTTTTGGGGTACACGGCACCTACCCCGGCCTGATACCAATATCCCACTCAAATACACAAGACGGTATAAAAATGGCCAACCCCCACAGCAGCGTCCCCAGAAGCAGTGGAGGCTGATGGCTCCAATGTCAGTGAAGCGGAGAACCCACTGCAGGTTTCAGTCAGAACCAAAACCCTGGAGTAGATTCAACACCCACTGATATAGGAACCAACAGCTGCTACTGCCTGGAAGTATTGCTATAGTCCACAGAGCAGCGCCTGTGCTGGCAACAGCACCTGTGTGTCATGCAGGCACAGAGCCAGCCCAAAATCAATTCAGCCACACTGCGCAGATGACACTAGAGCACCCATCCCCACTCCACCAGCCCCAGTGGCAGACCTAGCAATACCTCTGGCACTCTCAGTCCACAGCATTCCTACAGCCAGGGGACTGAAGCCTCATATGCCATTACTCTACCACACACATTGGGGATAAGGGGAAAACATCCAGCACAGCACTCCAGGCTCGCTGGACAGGGGACCTGCAGAGAGCAAGCACAGTCCTGTTGGGACAAGGGTTTAAGAGCCACCCAGGGAGGTCCAAACCTCCTTTGACCACCAGCCAAGGGAAGGCGTGGGACATGCAGCAAAGGCAACGGCGACGGCACCCACCTCACACAGAAGGCCTTGCGTAGCACACCCTTCTCAAGCCAAGCACCACCTCTTGAAAAGCCTGAGGAAAAGGTAAAAACAACACAACCTTTCCTCTATATGTGAGGGAACAAGGTAAAGGGTTTTGGGAAATAGGTTCTATGGGGGGTGTTCAACCGGTTCTGGATGGGGTTGCACTCCCCCTGAAGGAGCAGGTTCGTAGCTTGGGGGTTCTCCTAGAACCATCTTTGTCACTTGAGGCTCAGGTGGCCTCGGTGGCACGGAGTGCTTTCTACCAACTTCGGTTGGTGGCCCAGCTACGCCCCTATCTGGACAGGGATAACCTAGCTTCAGTTGTCCATACTCTGGTAACTTCCAAATTAGATTACTGCAATGCCCTCTACATGGGGCTGCCTTTGAAGACGGTCCGGAAGCTGCAGCTTGTGCAAAATGCGGCGGCCAGATTGATAGCTGGAACAGGGAGGTTTGAGCATGTAACACCGATTCTGGCCCGCATGCATTGGCTGCCTATATGTTTCCGAGCCCAATTCAAGGTGCTGGTCTTAACCTATAAAGCCCTACATGGCTTGGGACCACAATACCTGATGGAACGCCTCTCCCGACATGAACCTACCCGTACACTGCGCTCAACATCTAAGGTCCTCCTCCGAGTGCCTACTCCAAGGGAAGCTCGGAGGATGGCAACAAGGGAGAGGGCCTTTTCAGTGGTGGCCCCCCGACTGTGGAATGATCTCCCCGATGAGGCTCGCCTGGCGCCAACATTGTTATCTTTTCGGCGCCAGGTCAAGACTTTTCTCTTCTCCCAGGCATTTTTAACAGCATTTTAACAGCATTTAACAACGTTAAGTTTGTTTTTAATGGACCCCACAATTGTTGTTTTTAAATGGATACTGTTGTTTTTATACTGTTTTTATGTGTGTGTGTGTGTGTGTGTGTGTGTGTGGTTTTAAATTGTATACTTTTAATGTTTACTATTTTTAAATGTTGTAAACCGCCCAGAGAGCTTCGGCTGTGGGGCGGTATATAAAATGTAAATGTAATTAATTAATTAATTAATTATTACTGAGGTACTGAATTGCAGGTGTATTGGTAGATGCTTTTACACTGTGTAATATAGCAGGTAATAAATCTGAGCTGACATGTGGTTTGTGTGGTAACAGATCACAAAGTAAAGTTTATTGAAATTTAACAAATCTTTGGTATTTCAATTTAGATCAAACCTGCTTATTTTTATATTTAAAACAACAATCTCAAGTCCCTTAAAATCCTATCTCTTCTTACTCCTCACACTCTCATGAAGCACAAGGCAGACTAAAACTCCCAGACTAAAACCAAACTAAACTCACAATCCCCTCAACCAACCTATTTATACTCCTTCCTCCCCCTCTCTCACAGCATCACTAGCCACACCCACTCAATCAAACATTCCACACTCACTAGACATACAAAGCCAGACATACCTAAGGGACAGAAAAGAAAGGTGGGTATCGCCACAGCAACCATGAGCACTCAGCCACAGTGGCTCAGTCTATATGGCAAGGGTAGGCAACTTGGTGCTCTCTGAAATTTTTGGACTACAACTCCTAGAATTCCTGACCATTGGTCCTGCTGGCTGGGCCTTGTGGGAGTTGTAATCCTTAACCTCTGGACTGCAGCAGGGTGCCTGCTCCTTTTGTAGGAGAGGGGGCTTGTGAGAGTTTGAGCCCCATCGCAGAGAAGGAGCAAAGATAGACCACTCCCATTTTTGCCTGCCATGGGGGTGGGGATAATGGGAGGTGGAGTCCAACCTGACTGAAGGGTGCACTAGACATTTATTTATTTAAAACATTTATATCCTGCCCTATATCATTAAGATCTCAGAGCAGTGTACAGAAAAAAGCATACAGTATAAAACAATAAATATGCACAGTTAAAAACAAATTAAACCATGAACCAAGTTAAAACAATATATAATTTAAAAGCAGTAAAAGCAGTTAAAACAACAATGTGCCATCTTAGTGAATTTAAACAAGGACAGCCGGTTAGGCTAGAATCTGTATGTGTGTCCGCTAGAAGGCCAAAACAAATGATCCACAAGCCCTCTTCCAGCCTGATGCAGAAGGCACAGAGGCACTTTCGGGGGTGGGGGGGATGGTGTCAACCCTGGGTTGAAGTAAGGCACACCTGCACACAACAGCTTTACCCCCAAGCTACACACTAGTGGAAAGATCAGGGGAAAACTGAGGCATGGCAGAATCCTGCATGGCTTTCAGTAATAAAGGCACTGAGACGCATCAGCACAGTCAGGATGATAATAAATAATAATAATAATAATGTTGAGAGTTGGATGGACAAGTTGAGAGTCCATCCACAAGAGTTTAGGGGGAAAGTCTCAGGGATTGGAGCACCTGGGTCCCCAAGTGTTCTTGATGGTTCCAGCTGGGCTGTGTTGCTGGCAAGGAGCATTGCCAAATGAGTCCAGTATGGCGGCCCTGAGCTTCTCTGGCAGACCCCGCTGGAACAAGGGGTGGCAGGGCCAGGTTTTCTGAGGGAGGAGAGCTTCCATCAGGGGCCCCAACCCGAGACATCCCTGCAGCCGAAGATGGTGAAGATGCAGCAGCAGCAGCCCTCCTCCATGCCTCTACCCCGCGAGCCCTGGTCCTTCTATTCTGGAACTAGATCTATTAGGAAAGAGAAGCGTGTTGTGAGCAAAGGCAATTAAGTTGCCTCCAGTACTCCCGAGAAAGGCTCCCTGCCTGACTCCTCAGGGGTGCCTCTGCATGAGCTCTCTTTAGAAACCAAACACCCTGCCCTTTGCGTTTGTCCCTTTTCATTCCTCTGCTTTGGGCCAGCCCCAGAGCGCTCCCTCGCTGGACGAGCTCAGCAGTAGAAGGCTTGTATGGCTAAACTGGTTAATGTTTCCAAAGAGGCATCCAACACAAGGCAGGAGAATTCATCAGAGGAACAGCCTGAGCAGATAAAAACCCAAGGATCAAAAGGTTGCCTGGACGGCACCCTGGAGCAGGCAACCCTCAGTGTACCCGACTCACCTGGACTCGATCGTCGGGCAGTTGCAGACGCGCCGCCAAGTCCTGCAGGTGCGGGAAGTCGGGATAGGCGCTGGCTTGGAAAGCGTCCTCGAGCGCCGCCACTTGAGCAGCACTCACCTTGAAAAACAAACGGGACAGCAGAGGTGCTGGGAGGCAGAATTGCACATGATGCAGCCTGAAGGGAAGCCTCTCTCTTCCCCCCCCCCTCAATTATTTTATCTGGTGAAAAAGATCCCTGGCACAGAGCGGGTCTCCAAAAGTTATCTACCCTTTTCGAGTTGGGGGCAGGGAGGCGCAGGGAAATTGACAGTTCTTGTATTTTAATCACTAGTTTGTCTAAGAAACAGGGATCGGTGGTGGTGGGAGTTTGAGATGCAGGACAGAAGCGGACCGGATCCTGTTCCTTTTGTGCATGGAAGCTTCTCTGTCAACAAGGAGTGGAGACCCAGGAAAGAGCCCAGCAGAGCCTTTCAAACACAGGCAAAGAAAGGCCGAGAGACTGTTTTCACTCCTTGCTGCTCAGCTCGGGTTGCTGACTGGCACGAGCCTCAGGGCGCTGGCCACGGTGCTGGAAGCAGCGCCAGATCCTGCCTGGACTTCGCGGGGGAGGGGAAGGGGGACCGGGCCGCTAGGATGGAGAGACGTGGCCGGGGCAGGATCGGGCGCAGGACTGTGTATCTCCAGCCCCGCCCTGCCCCCTTCCATCGGGGCTTGGCGGGGCTTCTTTTGTGGAGGCCCTCGAGGGAGCCCCGGGCCCAGCACACGTCCCTCTGAGCTGGGAGCCAGCCCGCCTAAAGGCCCCTCCGAGGGGAAAGGCGCCCATGGGGCGACCCTCCAACTGCCTGCTCCCCCGAAAGGGTGCGATCCTAGGCACTCTGACCTGGGAGGAGGAAGCCCCTGCCGAACACGGGGCCATCGACCCCAGAGTAGATTCACCTGGGCTCAGGGCCGGCGCTACCATTAGGCCAACTAGGCAGCCACCTAGGGCGCAGGCCTCAGAGGGGCGTAGTACTGACCTTTAAGGGTCACAGTTTTATACAAATTAGCTGTCTTAACGAAAAACACAATAAAAGGAAAATAGAATAGTTCAGAAACTCTTCTTGGACAGCTGAATCGAAGTTGGCAATTTGGGGTGCGGGGTTTGCAAGTAGCTCGCCTTGCCTAGGGCGCAAAATAGTCTGGCACCGACCCTGCCTGGGCTGCAAGAGGCGCCCAAGAGCCAAAGGAGGAGAGGCCAACCCACGCCCACCTTCCGCGGCACAGCCAGGTGCAGTGGCCAGACCCGCTTCCCCGCTGGCCCCAGCGCCTTTCTAAGAAGGGCCCCTCCAGCGCCCAAGGGAAGGGGAAGCGACTCCTCGCCTCCGGTGATCCTCCCCCCTCTCCCACCCCTCCCCAACTCACCTGGACTCCATCGTCCGGCACCTGCAGACCTGCCCCCAAATGTTGGCTCCAGCTGGGCCATGGCGCCGGCAAAGGGCATTGCCAGAAGTGTCCCGGATGGCGGCCCCGAGCTTCTGCCGCAGACCCCGCTGGAAGGAGGGGCGGCATGGCCTGGTTTTCTGAGGGCGGGGCGTTTTCGTCCTGGGCCCCGCCCCGAAACGTCCCGGCCGCCGAAGAGGCAGCAGCCGCGCTCGCCCGCGCCTTGGCCCGGCGCGCCTTGGCCCTTCTGTTCTGGAACCAGACCTATCCGGGAAGGGAAGCGTGGCGGTGTGAGCGAAGAGGCGCCAGCCCCGGACCTACCCAGGGAGGCTCCAGCCCGCCCCACGACCTCATCCTGCCCTTTGCATCGGTCCCTTTCCGCTCCCCAGGGCGTTCCCTCGCTGGGCAAGGGAGAGGCGTCCCGCGGAAGGCGGCAGAATTCCCCGGAGGAACCGCCTAAGCGGATAAAAAAAAAAAACACCCGGGGGTCTAAAGGCAGCATGTTAAAGGAACCGGGGAGGCGCCCTGAAGGAGGTAACGGGGGGGGGGGACGGGGCCCTCTCGACAGACTAACCGGACAGCCCAGGTGCTGGGAGGCAGAACTGCACCTCAGGCCTCCTGCAAGGAAGCGCCGCCGGCTTTAACTGCCCGGAAAGACTCCGATCCTAGGCACGCTGACCTGGGAGGAAGCCCCGCCGAGCACAGGGCCATCGACTCCCGAGTAGACCCGCCTGGGCTGCAAGAGGCGCCGCGGAGCCAAAGGAGGAGAAGCGAACCCGCGCCCGCCTCCCGCGGCACAGCCAGCCGGACAGACCCGCGTCCCCACGGGCCCCGGGCGAGCACCTTTCCGCGGAGAGCCCCGCCTGGCCTCCAGCGCCCGAGGGAAGGGGAAGCGGCTCCCGCCCTCCCCGACTCACCTGGAGTCGATCGTCGGGCAGTTGCAGACGCGCCGCCAAGTCCTGCAGGTGCGGGAAGTCGGGATAGGCGCTGGCTTGGAAAGCGTCCTCGAGCGCCGCCACTTGAGCAGCGCTGTACACCGTCCTCCGTCTCCTGCGGCTGCCCGCGCTCCCGGGGGGAGGGGGAGGGGGAGGGGCGGCCTGCCCGGGCACTGCGGGAGGGGAAAGGAGCGTGGTCAGACGGAGCCCCCCTACCACGAGGCTTTGCGCACAGCGGACGCCTCGAGGACTAGAAACTTACCGGAGGCGGGGACGCGTCCCGGAGCGCTTTCAGCGCCTGAAGAGATGATCGCCGCTACCCAGTCGCTGATGTCGTCTTCGAACACGGGGAAAACGGGATTCGCCATCGGAGCTGCTCTGGTGGGAGACCCTGTCCCGTGGCGGAGAAAGCTGACCCGTGACCTTCGTTTCCTTTTATAGCCTGGTTGGGCTGGGGGGGTCGGTGGGTGGGGCGTCGTTCATTGACCCCTTGGCTGGAGGGGGCGGGGCTGAAGCGTCACCTTAGAGACAACATCTTCATTCCTAGCTATCCCCAGATACGTGTAAATAAATGTGATTTTTGGGGGGGAGGGGTTCTTGTTTTTATGAAAACGAAAAATGAACTTTTCTTTGTTTGAGCGGGGGGAGCTGCAAAACGAACCGCCATCAGACCCGTGGCTGGCCTAAAAGTTGTGGGGGGTTGGGGGGCAGATAGCATTTGGTTTGCCGGCCTTTTAAAAGCAAAATGGAGACGGGGAGGAGTTCTCTGTTTGCGAAGAAGAGAAAATTTGGGAGTAGCAGAGACATAGAGCGAGCCCCAAGATCGCCCATGGAGATTCGTGACCCAGCGGGGATTTGAACTCTCATCTCTCTAGTTCTACTCCAGAAACATCCGGCTTAGTGCCGCATCATCAGCCCCCCTTCCTTATTATTTATTTAATTTAATTTATTACATTTTTATACCGCCCAATAGCCGAAGCTACCTGAGCGGTACACAACAATTTAAACCATGAAGAGCATAGCCATAGGGCGACTGCTCTCCCCCCCCGCCCCCATTCCCTCGGGGCAACGGAAGAATGCCGCCACCACCACCACCCGGCAAAACAAGGAGCTCCAGGAGGGGCGCGAAACTTGAGCAGACAACGACCTACACGGCATCCAATAAAGATCCAACGCAATGGGATTCGCAGAAACATTCCTCCAAGAGGGGAAATCAATGGAGAGTCAATCAGAAGAATATTCCACTGATTCAATTCGTTTGGGACCGTTTGGGGAAAGAAATGGCACATATATTTATATGTAGTTCTACATGTCATTGTATATACTGTTGTTCTTGGGCAGGAAATTAGTCCCACTGGCAGACGTGGGAGAGCGTGGAGGAGAGGTTCGTCCCAGGAGGCCTGGGTTCAAGTCCTGCTCCCTCACGCACCAAGTTCCCTTGGCAAAAGCTGGCCAGCCATCATCTTCCATCCAACCCACCTCAAAAGTGGGGCCTTCCTGTTCCTCGGGAAGGCCCCAATTCATGCCCGTTTCCAGCCAGCTTGCTTTATGGTTGTTTTATTGATGTGTTGCTTGTTTTATTAAATATGCAGTTGTCCTTTCCGATTTAAAATTGCATTGTTAAACACCCTGGAATAAATATTAATTCAAGGCAGTAAATAAAGGTCTTAAATAAATTCATTTCATTTTAAAATAATAATTAAGGGGGGTGTATTGCATCCTGTGTTTTCTGAGGGGAAGGTTAGGAATAAAAATATCACCAATGAATCAAAATAAGATATAAGATATATTCCCAGAGAGGTCCGCCTGGCGCCTACACTGTACTGCTTTCGTCGCCAGCTGAAGACCTTTTTATTCTCTCGGTATTTTAACACTTAATTTTAACACTTAATTTTAACTTAAATTTAAATTTTACTGTTCTAACTCTGTATTTTAATCTTATATCAATTTTGTTGCATGGTTTTATCCTGGTTGTGCTTTTTATACTGTATTTTGTGATTGTGCTTTTAACATGTTGGTTGTTTTATTATGATTTTAACTTTTGTGAACCGCCCAGAGAGCTTCGGCTATTGGGCGGTATAAAAATGTAATAAATAAATAAATATATCAGAAGCCCAGCACGTGATGCATAGTAAGATATATATGTTTTCCAATTACAATATAGTGTGCTAAGCTTGTCCGATCATTCCTCAAACATCGTCTATCTCTTTCATCTTGTAAATTACGTACCTCCCCTGGCTTTATTTATTATGTATTTGTAACATTTATATCCTGCTTTTCCTCCCAGGGTAGAGGGGGGTACCTCCAGAAAACTTCTTCAGACAACACTAGGCAGCATTGGAAGTGCATCACTTCATGGAAGAAGGCAAAATCAGCTTTGCAGAAAGCAAGCAAGCAAGCAAGCAAGCAAGCAAGCAGGCATATCTGGATATGGCAACCAAAGACCTTTACGAACTATGCTCAGGCGAACCATGGGCGCAAAACGTAGGGTTTTGTGTTGCCAACCCCCGCCGCCCTCGCGATCCTCCCTTGGGGCCCCACTTTTCTCAGCCAGCAGGAATCCGAGCCACCTTTCCTTCGGAGTAAGCCTTGCTGAAATCCGGGAGAGCCTCTTCCGGGGTGAGATGGAGGAGGAATTAGAAAACAGTGACTTTTTTCGTTCTGTAGATTTGCTGTGCGACGAAGGGCCTTAATTGTTATGTAGAGAGAAAGGCGGCATCCTGCCCGAAGGGCTGTCGCTAAGCTTTCCAAAGAATGTATATTGCATATCACATGTATTGTCTACTTAGAAGTAAGGCCTGTTGAGTTTCATGGCACTTGTTGTTTATTCGTTCGGTCGCTTCCGACTCCTCGTGACTTCATGGACCAGCCCACGCCAGAGCTTTCTGTCGGCTGTCGCCACCCCCAGCTCCCCCAAGGTCAAGTCTGTCACCTCTAGAATGTCATCCATCCATCTTGCCCTTGGTCAGCCCGTCTTCCTTTTGCCTTCCACTTTCTCTAGCATCAGCCTCTTCTCCAGGGTATCCTGTCTTCTCATTATGTGGCCAAAGTACTTCAGTTTTGCCTTTAATACCATTCCCTCAAGTGAGCAGTCTGGCTTTATTTCCTGGAGTTCTTACTCCCAGATAAGTGTGCATAGGATTGAAGCCATAGTCGGTTAGGGAATGCAGTTGAAAACCAAAGAAGCCCTGAAATGATTCTTTGCCACATATTTGGAGGAAGATAAGTAGTCCCTGGGGAAAGAAAGTCCTTTCCCAAACGCGTTTTCAGGCACGTTAGAATATTTTGTTTTGGGACACCTAAGTGCTTTCCCATCTTGTTCTTTCTTTGAGAAGTCGAACCGACAAGGTCTCCGAAATCTAGGATGACCATATGAAAAGGAGGACAGGGCTCCTGTATCTTTAACAGTTGCATAGAAAAGGGAATTTCAGTAGGTGTCATTTGTATTTTATTTATTTATTTGTATCCAGCCTTTTGCCCAATGCTGGGCCTCAAGGTGGCCTTACAAAGTTTAAAACATATATTGGGGGAAAACAAAACGAACTAGGCTGACCATATGAAAAGGAGGACAGGGCTCCTGTATCTTTAACAGTTGCATAGAAAAAGGAATTTCAGCAGGTGTCATTTGTATATATGGAGAACCTGGTGAAATTTCCTCTTCATCACAGCAGTTAAAGTGCAGGAGCTATACTAGAGTGACTGGATTTAAAAGAGGGCAGGGCACCTGCACCTTTAACTGGTGTGATGAAGAGGAAATTTCACCAGGTTCCCCATATATACAAATGACACCTGTTGAAATTCCTTTTCAATACAACTGTTAAAGATACTGGAGCCCTGTCCTCCTTTTCATATGGTCACCTTAAAACAAACCCCCCAAAAACATAAACTTTTAAAATACACAACAAAATTATAAGACAATGGAGCTATACTAGAGTGTACAGATTTAAAAGAGGGCAGGGCACCCGCAGCTTTAACTGTTGTGATGAAGAGGAAATTTCACAAGGTTCTTCATATATACTGCTGAAATGCCCTTTGCAATACAATTGTTAAAGATACAGGAGCCCTGTCCTCCTTTTCATATGCTCACCCTACCCAAATCAAGGACATCTTCATTTGTTTGTTTTTAAATCAGTTGGATTAAAAAAAAAAAAAGAGGCTCAACAGTATGTCATGGGGTTCTGCGACCTGTATTTATTATCATTTTATCCGATCTACCTAGCCCACCCAAAAATGTGAATTGCCTGTATTTATTTAGGGCATTTAATCTTTGTAAACCGCCCAGAGAGGAGCTTCAGCTGTGGGGAGGTATATAAATGTAAGAAATAATAATAATAATAATAATAATAATAATAATAATAATAATGATGATGATTATTTACTGCCTTTAGTAAATATTTATCGCAGGGCGGTGTACAACGAGGCAATCGAACGTCCCAAATAATCAAACATTCAGTCCATCTAACAACCATGAAACGATGAAAGAGCAGTGAAAGCGCTGCTAATCCCCACAACAACCTTGTGAGGTGGACAAGGCTGAGAAACAGTGACTGGTCCGAGTTTCAGCAGAAGAGGATCGGGTGTGTGTGAGAGCTGGAATGGATTCCCAATTGCTGTCGAGGTGCGCGTCTCTTCCTTTGGCTCAACCAAGCCTACTCGGGAGTAAGTGTCCCTGTGTTCAGTGGGCTTACTCGCAGGTAAGCGTGGCTAGGATCGCAGCCTTCCAGGGGGAAATCGGGAGCATGTTTCAGGGGAGTCAACCCCACTCCGCCTTCTGGGAGTAACACCCGAGTGGGCAGGCCGAGAGGGTCACGTCGTGGGCGCTTTCACACACACACCCGGCCCCCTCCGAGGGCAGAGTCCGCCTTAGGGGCGGGCGAGGTGGGCAAAGAACCCGTCTAATGCCTACTCGGTCTTCAAATGCATTACCTCCATTAATCGACTACGGCTTCGGTCCTATGCACCCTTACCTGGGAGTAAGTCCTTTGCAACTCTCAACAGGCCTTACTTCTACATTTCCCCAGTGGCAAATGGAGAGTTCAAGCCGTGATTGAAACACAGCAGCCCGTCTTTAACTCTCTGTTACTGTCCCCAAATAATGCAATCTCAGCCTTTGTCAGTAAATTGGGCTTAAAACGTGATTTTCATAGAAAATAACATTTTTGGAACCTACAGCAGTTGAGCCCAGGGCATCAACTGCTGTAGAGTAAGAACGCGATCCCATGCATGTCCAGACAGGGGGGGAAATGTATGTTTGGACAGAAAAAAGTCCTACGAACTACCGATATTCCCAAACTAGCCATGATGGCTGGGGACTGCTAGGAGTTGTAGGGCGTTTTCTGTCTAAACGTGCATAGGCTTGCTCTCAGCTAGCAGGAATTTGAAGACTGCAATCCGAAGTAAGATTACGAAGTAAGTAAAGCCCATTGAATTTCATGGGCTTTACTTCTGAGTAGAGCAGTAAAGGAGCAGTTTCTGCAGCCGAAACTCTCCCCACGGCCTGAGTTCAGCCTTCCATCCTCCCGAGGTCGGTAAAATGAGTACCCAGTTAGCTGGGGGAAAGGTAATCATGGCCGGGGAAGGCAACGGCAAACCACCCCGCTATAAGGCCTGCCAAGAAAATGTCAGCGAAAGCTGGCGTCCCTCCAAGAGTCAGTAATGACTCAGTGCTTGCACGAGAGGTTCCTTTCCTTTCCTGCCCTGTGAACATGCGAAGACTTGCAACCTTGGAAGAGCTCACTTGTTGCCAGGCCAACTCTGCCCTACGCTCGAAATTTGTGCCTTCTGTCCCTCATTCAAATCCCTGCCTGCCATGATGAGGTCCCTCGGTGAGCATCCCACTGCCTCGAGTGCTTCTTTACACGCAGAAAGAAACACCCTTGTATTGAAAAGGGAATTTCAGCAGGTGCCGTTTGTATGCATGCAGCACCTGGTGAACTTCCTTGCATGGCGTCAAGTCCCATTGAAACGCCGGGAGAAATGCAGCCGCTTTCCCTGCAGCAGCCCCAGCGCAGAACATGAAGCGCCGGGCCAGCCGTCGAAGCTTCACGCTTTTGATGCAAGACGATCCGTGCGCGGGTTTGGGGAGGAGGGTTTGTTGCGCCTTCCCTTTTAGCCAGTTCTTCCTCCTCTTTGGAAAGCTTAGCAACAGGGCTTCGGGGCAGGGTTGCGCCTTACTCCCCGTTAATCGGCGAGTCCTTTCTCTTTGCAGGACTATTAAGGCCCCTCTGACGAAACGGTTGCCGCAAATCACCCGCGAAACGCACAGCAAATCTCCATGACGGAGTCTAATCACGGCCCCACCGTCGCTTTCGTTTGCCTGTTGTCTTGCTTGAACAAGGAATCGTATTTGTAAAAACAGCACCGCAGCACCTTCGAGGGGACCAGGGTCACGGATTTGCCCTGTTTACAGAAACGCCACGTTAATTATAGGTATAATATCAAGTGGATTTATCATTTTTAATATCAAGCAGATTTATATATCACTTGGTTTTTTAAAAATATCTATCTATCTATCTATCTATCTATCTCCAGGTGGTTCACAGGCCAAGTTTTCCCCTGTAATCACTATTTTCTCCTTCCTCCTGCATCTCTTCCCAAGAGAGGCTGTCCTGGATTTCAATGGGGCTTACTCAGAAGGAAAGGTGCCTGGGAGTGCATTTCACCAGCATAGGCTGGTACACCAGCTGTGGCCCTATCTGGAGGGGACAGACCTTGCCTGAGTTATCCACGTACCAGTGACATCCAGTCTGGATTACTGTAATGTGCTGTACCTGGGGTTGCCTCGGAAGATAGTTTGGAAATATCAACTGGTCCAGAATGCAGCCACCGATTGGTGGGGGTGAGGCAATTTGATCACATAACATCTATACTATGCCAGCTGCACTATTTACCAGTGTGTTTCTGAGCCCAATTCAAAGTGCTGTTTTTGATCTTTAAAACTTTAAATGGTTTGGGACCAAGTTACTGGAAGGACCATCTTAACCCATATCAGCCTGCCCACACTTTAAGCTCAGCAAGAGAGGCCCTTCTCATTTGCCCACCTGTGAGAGGGATGAGATGGATGATCACACTAGACAGGGCCTTCTTAGCAGTGGCCCCACACCTGTGGAACAAACTCCCATCAGAGGTCTGCCATGCACCATCTTTGCAGGCTTTTAAGAAGGCCTTAAAAACATTCTATCTTACTGTGGCCTTCCCATGAGAAGTAATGTTATTGCTGCTATTGTTCTTGTTGGTTTCATTGTTTTTAATTACTATTTTATTGTGGTTGTTTTTATTGCTTTTAGTATTTTAGCTGTTTTTATGTATTTTATTGTTGTAAGCTGCCTTGTGAAGACTTCTGCCCAGAAAGAAATGTTATAAATTTCTTTTCTCCCTCCCCCCCTCCTTCCTTCCTTCCTTCCCCTTCTTTCTTCCCTTTCTGGGAAGCTGATTTTGCCTTCTCCCAAGAAATGATGCACTTTCAATGCTACATCTACTGTTGTCTGGAGAGGTTACTGGAGAGACACACACACCCTTGGAGAAAAGGCAGGATATAAATGTAACAAATACATAGTAAAGCCAAGGGAGATCTCTCTACCAAGACATATGTAATTTAAAAGATGAGAGATGGAGACAATGAACAAGAAATTATCCAACAAACTTAGCACATTATGATGTAATTAGAAAACATTTTAAAAAATTATAAGGCTTACTTTGCCTCACATGATGGGCTTCTGATATATCTTACTTTGATTCATTGGTGATATTTTTATTCCCAACCTTCCCCTCAAGAAACATAGGATGCAATACATACCTCATTATTATTTTTAAACAAAATGAATTTATTTAAGGCTTTTATTTACTGCCTTGAATTAATATTTATTCCAGCATGTTTAACAAGGCAACTTTAAATCTGAAAGAACAACTGCATATTCAATAAAACAGGCAACAGATCAATGAAGCAACCATGAAGCAAGCCATCTGGAAACAGGCATGAATTGGGGCCTTCTCCTAGACGTACATTGCATGGAAGATGGTGGCTAGCCCACCTTTGTCAGGGCTGGAAAATTTACCTACAGAGGGTTAAGCCCTGGAAGAAGAAGAAGAAATGGACATTTGCACAATCTCTGGATCCTCTATTCTCAACATTATTACTGGACTAAAATGTCAAGGCCTCATGACTCAACAGTTGATTGAATAATTGGCTGATGTAACTGAGTGCAATACCTTGTATGAAAATGTATATAAAGTTGTACAGATTTAATGGTGGTGTGGGTGGATGCTGGATGGTGACGTTTTGTATTCTGGATAATTATATACAGAAGACGTTATACCTCAGTAAAATTCTACTGACAAAAAGCTATTTGTGTCATGAGTATTACTTCTTCTCTGAGGGACAATAGCTCAATATCCATACAGAGGAATCAATCGCTGACACTGCTGTGTTACTGCTTAAATCTCTGCTAAAGTCAATTCCTGATTGACTTTAGTGCTAAGGGAACTTGGCGGAGTGAGGGAGCAGGACTTGAACCCAAGGTCTCCAGGGATGAACCTCTCCCACGTCTGCCAGCAGGACTAATTTCCTGCCTAAGAATAACAGCATATACAACGATATGTAGAAATACACATAAATATATGTGCAGGCTAAGGATCCCAGGGCTCACCCCTTACATGTGAGTGCCTCACAGGGGGTTAAGGACGAGCCCAGTGGAATCGGAAAGCACCATTCTTTGCCATTTCTCTCCCAGAGGATCATATGTAAGGCTCCCAAACGAGTTGAATCAGTGGAACATTTTTGTGTGTGAAGAAGATATCAGTGACTGGATAGCGGCGACAATCTTTCCAGGTGCTGAAACTGCTCTAGGACGCTTCCCGGCCTCTGGTAAGTTTCTAGTCCCCAAGGCGTCCCCTTTGTGCAAAACCTTGAGGAAGGGAGGCTCTGTCTGACCGCGTTCCTATCCTCTTCTGCAGCTCCCAACGATTCGGCCGCTGTCCCTCCCCACCAGAGTGCTGGAAATCGCAGGACGAGGAGGACGGTGTACAGTGCTGGTCAAGTGGCTGGCTGTGCCGTGGGATGTGGGTGCGTGTTCACCTCTCCTCCTTTGGCTGCCGGTCACCTCCAGGTGGGGCTACTCGGAGTAGATGGCCCTGTGTGGGGTGTATTCCCGGGTCAGCATGCCTAGAATTGCAGCTTTCCTGGGGGCAACATTTCAGGGGAGTCCAACCTGGCCGCATTTCTTGGGACTCGGTCCAAGCAGGCAGGCAGTGGTTGTCCTGTGGGCACCTTTCCCCTTGAGGAACCTTTAGGAGGGCCGGTTCGCAGCTCCAAAGCAAAAGACCGGGCAGAGGCATTGAGGAGGGTTGCTGCTGCATCTTCACCATTTTCAACTGCTGCATCTTAAGTACTGGAGGCAACTTAATTTCCTTTGCTCACAACACGCTTCTCTTTCCTAACAGATCTAGTTCCAGAATAGGAGGACCAGGGCTCGCGGGGTAGAGGCATGGAGGAGGGCTGCTGCTGCTGCATCTTCATCTTCGGCTGCAGGGATGTCTCGGGGTGCGGCCCCTGACGGAAACTCTCCTCCCTCAGAAAACCTGGCCCTGCCACCCCTTGTTCCAGCGGGGTCTGCCAGAGAAGCTCAGGGCCGCCATACTGGACTCATTTGGCAATGCTCCTTGCCAGCAACACAGCCCAGTTGGAGCCATCAAGAACATTTGGGGACCCAGGTGCTCCAATCCCTGAGACTTTTCTTCCAAATTCCTGTGGATGGACTCTTAACTTGTCAAGAGCTGTCGTCCTTGTGATATGTGAATGTATCTTTAAGAGGTCTGCAGCTGTCAGTTTCCAGGTCCTCCTCCAAGGACTGGGCGGGACTTCTGTTTTATGCTCTTCTTGAAGCAGTCAGTTTGATGTGTGGCTGCTCCTAGATGTTTTAACAATAAAGGAAACCATCAAGGAAGAGGCTTTGGAGTTATTGCTTGGCAGTCAAGGTCTGGGGCAAGCAACAGGCTGAGCAGGTAAGCTCGTCCCTATGCCCAACGGATACCACAACTCTGACTGTGCTGGTGAGTCTCAGCGCCTTCATTGCTGGAAGCCATGCAGGATTCAGCCATGCCTCAGTGTCCCCCTGATCTTTCCATTGGTGTGTGGCTTGGGGGCAAAGCTGTTGTATGCAGGAGTGTGTATGTACTGCTGTCCTCATTCCATGCCAACTGCAGGAAGAGAACTATTTATACACAGTCAAGTGGAAGCATAACAGAGAAGACCATATCTCACATTCGCTCAGCTGGACAATTTCAATGCCAGTTTGGGAGTGTCCAAAGACTGGCATCCAGGTGAGCGGTAGAGGGAAGAGGGGTAGAGGCAAAAGGTCCAGGCGAGGAGATCCTGTCCAACAGCATTGCTCTTCTGCAGCTGCCAGCAACTCCAACGTCTTCCCTCCACACCAGTGAGCTCACAGCTGCAACAGGAGGACGGTGTGCCCTGGTGATCATGTGGAGGCTTTCTGAGCCAACTCCTATCCCAAGTTGAAGGACTTGGCTGCAGGTCTGAAGGTGCCAGAAGACAGGTGAGTGGGAGGCAGGCACAGGAGAAAAGGACTCACTTCTCCTTACAGGTGCTGGTACCATCGAGCAGAAAGGTGTGCAGGGCACCTGGGGACAAGAGGCTGGACAGGGAGGTTTTCTGCAGAACGTGACCAAGCAACCACATGTCTCTCTTTCACTCAGGATCCTTTGCCAGCCTGAACTCCAGGATGAGGGCTTCAGCTGATGTTCCTGGAGCCTTCACCCCCTCTCTGTCCAAACACACGGACTGGATCAACTTCCCTCCTGAGGTTCTGTGGTCTGCAGAGCACCGGAACTCCCTCCAGGAAGAAAGTAGGCAATGCTGAGCAGTTTATAGAGGTTTTGGATGATGGACTGCAGGTGAGCAGAAGATGGGAGAAATGACATCCACCTAAGGGACCAGCACAAGACAGGAGGAGAGGAAACATGTTAGGCAGGAAACATTTTAAAAATGCTATCAAGTATGTGCAAGGTCATTTCAACATGGTATTCTTATTATTTCAGATACAACAGAATGGGATAATCAGAATTTAATGCAGGATGGTCATCTAAAAATTGTCAAAGGTCATCTAAAAATTGCAGAGAATCTATAAAGCAGCTTTTAGATGTCAGATTGTACGTGGGCATGTGAATCCAAGCACCTGAAAAGTTAAAAGTAGTTGAATTGTTAGCTATTTCATGTTGGCGGTGCAGAGAACAAAATGAAGGATTTCAATGTTATTTGGTCATCATTTACATAGATGAGCTTGGACCCCCACTTAAGGGAAGGAACATTTCCCACTGCCTCTTGCCCATAGCATCCCACCCCACTTTCTTCCCCCCCAGAGAAAAGTTGGAGAGGGAGGTGGCATCTGGAGGGAAGAGAGAGGACCAGAACAATGAGCTACGATCAGGGAGCGCTTTCCAGAGCAGCACTTGGTTTGAGTCCTGCCTGCTCCAGCATCAGAGCGCTGCACCCAGCCCTGACAACACCTGACTCGCCATCCTCCCCATTTGAAACAGAAGCCTGCACACTCTCTCCCCCGCCCTCCGTTTGGCTTGGAGTGGGGAGAAGACATGGAGGGCTCTGGGCAGGAAGAGAAGGGGACACAAGGCCAACAGAGCGCATGCACATGTGCCATTGCAACCCAAGTGTGGAGAAGAACCTGCCTGTGGATGCCCAGGAGAGAATATGGGGGCAGGACATTGGTTCACGTTGGGATGAAGGCAGTGTGCAGCAGAGAAGGGGGCTGGTTAACATCTGAGGCTATTGAATGAGGTGTGTGGAGTACACCAGCTGGATTAGACCAAGGATCCATCTACTACAGCATTCCATTCACACAGCTCTTGACCGGGAGCCCACAAGCAAGACACGAGTGCCACACCACCCTCCTGCCCATGTTCCCCAGCAACTTGTGTAATAAGCTTACTGCCTCTGCTACTGGAGATCGCACACGGCCATCAGGACTACTAGCTACAGATAGCCTTCTCCTCCATCAATCTGTCCAACCCCCTTTAAAGCCATCCAAAGTGGTGGCTATCACCTTAACTTGTGGAAGTGCATTTCATAGTTTAACTACACACTGTCTGTGTGAAGAAGTACTTCCTTTTATCTGTCCTGAACCTCCCACCAATCAGCTTCATGCGATGACCCATTGAGTTCTAGTATCCCTCTCTACTTCCTCACACAATTTCATTTTGAATGAAGAGATTTTCAACTGCACTGCATCTTGGCTCAGAGAAGGGCTGTGAAGCTGGCTGTAGCAGAATTATCAATGTCTGGAGGGGGTTGTTGTGTATGGAAACTTGCTATTTAGAAGCCCAAGTGGAGCCTCTCCCCATCTCTTAATACAGGCCTTGGAGCTAAGGGAGCGTGCCTCACTCCTCCTCAGATTTTAGTAGCTACCTTGCTGCTAAGGTAGCTGTATCTGTTGTGTGATTCCTGCAGAGCCTAGGAGAGGAGTGCAAGCTCAGCAGGTCACACACACCCAATATTAACCATGCCCTTTTACCTCTGTAATGGTCCTTGGACCATTTGTCCAAGTGCCATTACAGGGGTAAAAGGAGTTAGGAAAAGAATTGAGGGTTTCTGTTGTAGAAACTCATTGTTCAGGCACCAGGTCTATGCATTAAGAAACAGAGGGTAAACCTGGTATACAAATTTCTCAGAGGCCAGGCCAACCTTTCTTAGTAGACACTGCTGCTCAGTCTCCAGATCTAACAGAAATAGCAGACCTGGGCCGGATCTACACTATTGCTTTAAAGCGCTTTATAACAGTTTTATAGCGCTTTAAAGCAGTTAAAGTGCTTTATAACTGTTATAAAGTGCTTTAAAGCAGTAGTGTAGATCCGGCCCTGTTCTCTGATGCTTTCTGCAACCACTCACAATATGTGAAGTTCCCAAAAGCAAAAAACCCCCACCCCAATTCCAAAACAACATCACTGCAGTTCAAAATTCAAGCCATGCAAAAGTTGTAATGTTATTTGGTGTAAAAAATGGCTGATAATGTAAAAAACAAAGTGAGTTGTCCAAGCTCCTTTGGAACTCTGATCAAGCACACCCATTTCTCCTCCCACTGCTAAAGCCACGCCCCATAGACTCCACTGCTTCTGCAACCTGGGGTCCTCCATATATTTTGGGCCAATTCCCATCAGCTCCATCTGGAAGGTACCAGGGTGGGAAGAACTTAAGAGCAGCCCTGCTGGATCAGACCAAGGGTCCATCTAGCCCAGCATTCTGCTCACACAGTGGCCAGCCAGCTGTTGACCAGGGACCCACAAGCAGAATATAAGTACAACAGCATACTATGTTCCCTTGCAACTGTACATAGGCTTACCACCTCTGCTACTGCAGATAACAGCTATCAGGACTAATAGTTGTTGATAGATTTCTCCAGGAATTTATCGAACCCCCTTTTAAAGACGACCTGAATTGCTTTAAGCGTGCTCTACAGGGTGTTCACCAATGAAGGAAGTCATCCCTGGAAAGTTATACAAAGTTGTCAATCTTTTCAAAAGGGATAGCATAAAATATCCAATATGATTCTCTTAGGACACCTGTACTGTGTTTGAGTATTAGGGGCTTTTCTCTTGTTCCTAGGGATTTTTCAAAATCTCTCACTCCAAATAAAGTTTGGTTGGAATTCATGAGACTCTTTGCATTAATGCTGTTCAATTTCCAAGCGCTTCTACTCTGTTCAGGCTTCTAAAGTTCATGGAATGTGATGCTAAGCAACAAAGCTTGCACACTAGGAAAGTGCACAGATGTGTTGCAGCGGTGCAGTGAATTAGAACCACAAACTGCTGTGCACTGCCCCCTCCTCCCAGCCTCCACCCACCTGTCCAAGTACCCAGGCAGCTGCCCCAGGGTCCTTTTCTCCCTTCAGGGCACAATCCTATGCATGATTATACAGAAAAAGGCCTATAACACCAAGTTCTAGGAGTTGCAGGGCTTTTATCTGTCTAAACACGCATAGGATTATGGCCTAAGTGTTTTTACCAGACTGCCAGGATGCGCGGTTTTATTTATGAAGCATCAATATCTACCGGTTTGATTTTTCTAGCTTTACGGGAGTGTGTTTTTTAACGGAGTCAAGGGAACAGCACCACCTCCTTCCCCACCCAGTTTTCCTTTTGCAAAAAAACGGGACGGTGTAAAAGCCGGAACAGAACGGAACAGGCCGGAACAGCCCCATTATATTAAAAAATCATACCAAAAACAGTGGCATGTGTTAGCAACACTTGAGAACAATATTTTAGGACTAAAACCATACCAATATTATATCACTATTAACCCCAAAAATCCCAAAACGACGTCCGGAACAGAATGGAATGGCCGGAACGGCCACTAGGGAACGAGCGATATCAACCAAACTCACCAGTCATGCATAACTAAATGGCAGGGATGCAATAAGCCACAAAAGTTGCCCCCAAACCACGTTCAGATACCCGTTCCGGGCAAAAACGTGTATTGCGCAAAACGGGCCGTAACGGCAGCTTCCCAATGAGGTAAGTCAACCAAACTCACCAGATGCACATGACAAGGTGGGAAAAATATAGAAAGCTCCAAAAGTTGCCCCAAAACCATGTTCAGATACCCGTTCCGGGCAAAAATGCATATTGCGCAAAATGGGCCGTAACGGCAGCTTCCCAATGAGGTTAGTGAACCAAACTCACCAGATGCACATGACAAGGTGGGACAAATATAGAAAGCTCCAAAAGTTGCCCCCAAACCACGTTCAGATACCCGTTCCGGGGGAAAACGCGTATCGGGCAAAACGGGCCGTAACGGCAGCTTCCCAGTGAGGTAAGCGAACCAAACTCACCAGATGCACATAACTAGGTGGGCAAATATAGAAAGCTCCAAAAGTTGCCCCAAAACCACGTTCAGATACCTGTTCCGGGCAAAAACACGTACTGCGCAAAATGGGCCGTAACGGCAGCTTCCCAATGAGATAAGTGAACCAAACTCACCAGATGCACATGACAAGGTGGGACAAAAATAGAAAGCTCCAAAAGTTGCCCCAAAACCACATTCAGATACCCGTTCCAGGCAAAAACGCGTGTTGTGCAAAACGGGCCGTAACGGCAGCTTCCCAATGAGGTAAGTCAACCAAACTTTTTGTATGTCTCTTTGCACATGTGCTATGCAGTGGCTCACCTGTCCCTTTCCTAGCAGACATGGTGCCTGTACGGCAGTGGATTGCAAATGAACTTCTCAAGCACAAATCACTTCTTCCACGGCCAAGTTTAATGCAGAGACAGCAGCAGAGAATAAAGAAGCAAATAAATCAGAGAGAAATTAAGCAATTCAATAGTCCTGTTTCTAGAAAACCACCGAAAGGAACATTTTCTACAATCCAGTTCTTGTCTTCAGCAATACAACAGTATTACACTTCATCTTGGTCTTTGTGCTTAATGGGTGATCAGTGCAAGAAACCAAAGGAGGACACCATGGTTCTGTGCGAGGGAGCATGTCAGGACTGGCACCATCATTCTTGCCTTGAGATAAATCAAGCTTCTCGTGGTATATTCAAATGTCCAAAGTGCTGTGAGAAATGAATAATCTACACTGTAGGAAAAAATTTATGTTAACAGGTGCTGTATGTTAGCATTTACATTTACACACACACACACACACAGAGAGAGAGAGAGAGAGTATATAGATATTATGTACATTGTTTTTGTTCTTACTGTTTGTGGTTATTTTTCTTGTATTCATGTTTTCATAAAGAATATGACTAAAGAAGCATATATGTTAATAAAGCTTCAGAACATCACAGCCAATGACAATGGGTTATACTGAATCAAACAAATGGTCAACCTAGCTCCCTCTTATTCACATGGGGCTAACCTATTCAAGACACCTAACATACAATTTAAAATTGTATGATTGGCTTTTAAAAATAAATTCCATGTTTGGGGAGGGGAGGGGTACCTGTCAAGATTGTGGAATGTGGGCATTAACGCTTTGTCTCCTGGTGTGATAAGGGTGACCAGATGACCCGGAAAACCCGGGAGACCTCTGGAAAAACGGAGATCTCCAGGGCAACCGGGACTGGCACCCAATTTCTTGGGGGAAAGGGCTGAGGGGGAAGGCCTCCATCAGCCCTGGAAGGGGTTGGGGGCTGCGTTTTTGGACTTCCTGGAATGCAGCCTCCAGTACTCCCATGGCAATCCTCAAAAGACCTGGGCTTTTTTGACAGAACATTTATATCCCACCCGCCACCCAGAAACGCATGGTGAACTACAATGGCCTTTCCCAATTTTGTAATAACCCTGTGGAATAAGTTAGGTTGAAAGATGTGAATAGCCACAGGTCATTGTAAGCTTCATGATGGAATGAGACAGCCCAACCCCAACAATGCCATCATAGACTGATATTTTAAGCACACTACCAAACCACATGACAACTATGGGCTTCTGTAGGAAACCATCTTTGCAGAACTTCACTCTGGATTCTGAGAAAGTTTATTAAATGTTCCAGTTAGTACAATGAAAGTAGTTTATTTGATTGCATTCACACACATAGAAGTTGCCTTTCGAGGCAATTTCCCAACAATAGATAGTGCCTCATTTTCCTCACCCATAATTTTCTTTTCCAGCTAATTTTGGGAATATGAACTATGGCCCGGAATGGGTAACAGAACCTGACTTTCATGGAAATTTCAGAGGTTATTATATCTGTCCCATCTAGTAATGTGCTTCTGGTGAGTTTGGTTGACTTACCTCATCGGGAAGCTGCCGTTACGGCTCGTTTTGGGCAATACAGACTTTTGCCCGGAACGGGTATCTGAACGTGGTTTCGGGGCAACTTTTGGAGCTTTTTACATCTGTCCCACCTAGTAATGCGCATCTGGTGAGTTTGGTTGACTTACCTCATTGGAAAGCTGCCGTTATTTTGCCCGGAACGGGTATCTGAACGTGGTTTGGGGGAAACTTTTGGAGCTTTCTATATTTGTCCCACCTAGTTATGTGCATCCGGTGAGTTTGGTTGACTTTCCTCATTGGGAAGCTGCTGTTACGGCCCATTTTGCGCAATACGCGTTTTTGCCCGGAACGGGTATCTGAACGTGGTTTTGGGGCATCTTTTGGAGCTTTCTATATTTGTCCCACCTTGTCATGTGCATCTGGTGAGTTTGGTTGACTTTCCTCATTGGGAAGCTGCTTTTACGGCCCGTTTTGCGCAATACGCGTTTTTGCCCGGAACGGGTATCTGAACGTGGTTTGGGGGCAACTTTTGGAGCTTTCTATATTTGTCCCACCTTGTCATGTGCATCTGGTGAGTTTGGTTCACTTATATCATTGGGAAGCTGCCGTTACGGCCGGTTTTGCGCAGTACACGTTTTTGCCCGGAACGGGTATCTGAACGTGGTTTTGGGGCAACTTTTGGAGCTTTCTATATTTATCCCACCTTGTCATGTGCATCTGGTGAGTTTGGTTGACTTTCCTCATTGGGAAGGTGCCGTTACGGCCCATTTTGCGCAATACACGTTTTTGCCCGGAACAGGTATCTGAACGTGGTTTCGGGGCAACTTTTGGAGCTTTCTATATTTGTCCCACCTTGTCATGTGCATCTGGTGAGTTTGGTTGACTTACCTCATTGGGAAGGTGCTGTTACGGCCCATTTTGCGCAATACACGTTTTTGCCCGGAACGGGTATCTGAATGTGGTTTCGGGGCAACTTTTGGAGCTTTCTATATTTGCCCCACCTAGTAATGTGTGTCTGGTGAGTTTGGTTCAATTATCTCATTGGGAAGCTGTCGTTACGGCCCATTTTGCGCAATACGCATTTTTGCCCGGAACGGGTATCTGAACGTGATTTTGGGGCAACTTTTGGAGCTTTCTATATTTGCCCCACCTAGTAATGTGTGTCTGGTGAGTTTGGTTCAATTATCTCATTGGGAAGCTGCCGTTACGGCCCATTTTGCGCGATACGCGTTTTTGCCCGGAACGGGTATCTGAACGTGGTTTCGGGGCAACTTTTGTGGCCTATTGCATCCCTGCCATTTAGTTATGCATGACTGGTGAGTTTGGTTGATATCGCTCGTTCCCTAGTGGCCGTTCTGGCCATCCCATTCTGTTCCGGACGTCGTTTTGGGAGTTCTGGGGTTAATAGTGATATAATATTGGTATGGTTTTAGTCTTAAAATATTGTTCTCAAGTGTTGCTAACACATGCCACTGTTTTTGGTATGGTTTTTTAATATAATGGGGCTGTTCCGGCCTGTTCCGTTCCGTTCCGGCTTTTACACCGTCCCCAAAAAAACAGCTCTAGGTGCTTTACAACCCAGCGGCTGTAGTAGCCCTCCAAGCAAATCAACTTGCCACATAGACTCACAATTCCCACGGTAGTGGCGGTGGTGGGAAACACCCACCGTGCTCCGTCAACATCCAGCCTGACTGACTCGTTCTCTGCCTTGGCCCCGGCGGTCGCCTCCCACAAAACACGGACGAAGTTTTCTACCCCGAGTCCTCCAGCGTGGGTCACGAATCTCTTTTGCCTTCGGCCAGGCAGAAGCTGGGCTTTCCCCGCGGGGTTGGGAGATAGTCCAGAGGAGCCAGGGATCATCCGCCGTTGCTGCTTCGACCAGAGAAGAGAGAGAGCCTGGGTGCCGCTAACGAGAGCCTGATCCTCCTCAGTGCGCGGAAACGGAGACCCGCCTGAAGCGCGGATCCGCGGGCTGTTCAGAAAGGCGCCTTCGAGGAGAATATAAGGCCGGCCGAGCAGCCGGGTGTGGGCAGCGCCGGCCCAGCTAACGGAGATTTCCGAAGATTGGATCCAGGTGGAGGGAGGCCTGGGCGGGGCGCCAAGAAAGGGACCCGCTTCTTCGAGAAGGTCCTTGTGACGCCCGTCGCTCACCATCGGCAAGGAGCTCTGCGCACGTGTGGGTGGAGTCCTTACGAGCGAGCCCCGGGAATACGCGCGAGTGGACATGTGTGCCCCCCTTCCGGTTGCCCAGTCTACCCCACCCACCCCTTTCCCTTGGTATATCCCAGGTGTGTCTTCTGCGGATCGAATCCAAACGTGTTCATTCGGAAGAAAGACCCCATCCCGTGTTCAAAGGGGCTTACTCGCAAGTAAACTTTCCTAGGATCGCAGCCTTCAACGTGCCCGTGTTAAGCACATTTGAGAAAGTAAAAATATTGCTTTTCCTGAGACCAAATCCCGAGTAAACGCGCTTAGAATCTGCTGGGGGTGGCCGAATGGGAGACAGGAGTGGGCTCCTGCGCACTTAAGTCGCGGGGAAGAGAAGGAATTTCAACCGGTCGAGAAGCTTGCTGCTCTACCTCCTGGACGCGAGCAGTGCAGGCCCGGAGCCAGCCTTGGAGTTCTGGGGAGGCAGTAAATCTGATGTAAAGACAAATTGTAAACTGTTTTTTTAAAATTATTAGTTTGTAAACAAAAAGGGGGAAGGCAGCCACACCCCTGGCTACAGGCCTGGAGTGGAACAAGCTTTCCTGTTAAATTTTTCTTTCGGGAATCCCAGGAACCCCGTTAGGGGAAAGAGTTGGCAACTCTGGCAGGCGGAAGAAGACAAGGGTTCAGTGACAAATAAGTGCGGCAAATGGGGGGGGGGTGCCTTTTAGTAGTGAATTCGTTGTAAGCCGCTGGACTCTTAAGAGCCCTTTTGGACTGAAGAAGAGCAGGATATTAACACCGCAACTGTACACGTGTCTGCTCAGCAGTAAACGTCACTGAGCCCTATATGGCTTACTCCAAGCTTAGGGGGTATCAGATTGCAGAAATGTTTACTCCGAAGTAAGCCCTGCTACACTCAGTGGCACTTACCTGCAAGTAATTGTGTGTAGGATTGCAGACTAAATGTAATGTGTTTATGTAGGTTTTCCAGATTAAAGAAACATATTTTAAAGCAAAAAGCACTACGAGGTTTAGATCTCTTCTCGATTTGTTTCCTGTTGTTGAACATCTATTTGAACAAGGAGTGTGCAGCTCCTCTTAATAAATTATTATTATTATTATTTAGTTTTAATGGTGGAATTCTATGCATACTTAGGAAGGGGAAAATGCTGGCTGGGGAACGGGAGTTGTGGGGCTTTTTTTGTCTAAACATACATAGAATTGTACCCTAAAATGCTGGAAGTGGATCTTTGAAACTGTATGACTTCTGAAAGCAGGCTTTGGTGCTGAACACAAAAATTAGAGTCTCTTATATCTAGGCTGGCTATCATTTAGCAGCTGGATGTGGAATTCCACTGCGGTTGGAGCAGATCCTAGTGTGATTAGAGTCTTAAGCTGTGATTAAAACGGGGGAGGGGGAACACCTTGAAAAGTCCTAACAAGAAAGGAGGTTTAACAGCTCCTGCACAGCTGCTCAACCTGAAATTTTAAAAGGAATTGGGGAGGGGAGTATACAGGAGGTGCTTAACTACACATAATATGCAATTCTCCCTCAGTGCAATCCCACTTGCACTTACTTTGGGGGTAGCCCACCTGTACTCAGGGAGAGTCGAATAGAGGATTGGGGCAGACAGGGGGTTTTAATAGCAAATTTTCCAACTGCACAAATGCCCTGTGAGACACCCCACGCCCATGCCAAGCACATTATTTCTCTTTCACGACTGGACAGATTACCACCAACACTAATAGCACTTTAAGCGTAAAGACAAATTTGACAGGGCCATACGAATACCCAGGAAGGATGACAGACCAAGAGATGTACACCACTGGTTGTCACCTACAGCCCCCGATTGAAACCACTGCAATGGATCATCAGTGAACTCCAACCCATCATCAGCCCAGACACTTCTCTCTCACAAGCCTTGGGAGGCAGACCAGTGCTGGCCTACAGACAGCCTCCCTACCTGAAGCGGATGCTAACCAGCAACAGGGCAGAGGGACCAGACCATGCAATAGACCCAAGTGTCAACTTTGCCCCCACATCTATTCAGGCAACACTGTCACAGGACCCAACATCAGTCACACCATCAAGGGCTCTTTCACCTGCATCCTTATGTAATTTGTTACATGCCATCCCTGACTTTGTCTATTCTTAAACTCTTAATAAACGCATACTCATAACACGTCTTATTTCCCCCCACTTTTTTCAACTGCACACTATCAGATTTCCAATTGCACATTTTGTGTCCAACTGCTCACTAAAAAACACACCTGGTGGCAGGGGGCACAAGTGCTCTCTTTTGGTGCACTAGGTTTGTTTCTCATGCAAGTATAAAACCTACACTTAGAAAATGCCTCTCTTCTATTTGCTGCCACATTTATAATACATTATTTCAAAATGATAAGAGTCTAAAGAGCATTTTTTCTTGTCTAAACAAAAACAGCTTGCAGTCTGATTGTATCCCTTTCATTTAATGGGGCTAGGAGCTTACTCTCTGATTTAGTCCATTGGTCTCATGCAAAATGGGATTTCTTTGTGATGTTTACTACCACCTGCTGTGGCATCTGGAGGTGTGTGTATGTCAGCCCTTTAGATCTATGCCTGCCTTCAGTCTGAGAGACTTCACTGAAGCAGCAGCCCAATTTTATAAGCAGCTTTAAAGTTGGTAGAGTGTAGCTACTGAACATCCCCATGTTGAGGATGCAAGGCCTTGTCTCTTAAATCTCTGGTTTGGCTTTTAGGGGATGGGTGTGTGAGGCAGAGATGTGGTATCTGTGTAAATTGGATTTCAAGCAGGTTGAGCTTGCAATTTAGGATGTTTTTTTGGCCTTGCTGCTTTGGGAATATTTAGGGGTAACATAATCAAATAGCCTGATCTCCTACAATAAACTACTAGCTGAGATGGTTTATATTAAAACATTATGGGATGTAAAATTAAGACAACTTGTCAAAGAGAACATAATTTGGTGAACATACTAAAGCTATTTTAAGCAGCAATTCTCAAGGGAAACAAAGTTACAATACAGTATAATAATGCTGATTAATAAAGGCTATAATTCTGTACACACCTATCCATGAGGAAGGCCCACTGATCATAAGACTTTATTCCAGATAGATATGCAAAGGATTGTACTGGTAATATAGAAAATCCCATTCAGCATTTTGAATTTTTCATCTTAGAGTGGCCAGTTGTAACAGAGGACAGGGATTCTGAACCTTTAATTGTGGAGAAGAGGACCTTTCAGCAGGTGTAACTTGTACAGAAAAAGGAGTTTCAGCAGGTGTAGCTTGTTAAGCTACACCAGCTGAAATTCTCTCTTCTACACAACTCTTAAAGGTCCAGGAGCCCTATCCTCTTCTGCATTCTAGTTTCCTCACATCCACTGAATATCATTCAAAAAGCATTATGATCAAAGGGCAGTTTCTTAAGGCAATAAAGATGGTGGGGCTACAATAGCTGAGGTGTACTGCAGTGATACAAGCTGTGCAGGAACTCTGCTGTTGCTAAGAGCTGTGCAGTTTCTCATTCATTTGCATGTTAGTATGCCTTATAACTCTCAGGTGTTAACATTACTGCTTCTCATTAAAGAACACTCTTCCTCAAAACAACAGCAAATCATCCCTGAATTGTACTTTTCCAGAGGTTGCTCTACAAAAAAGGTTTCAGATTCTGCTAGTAGCAACCCTTGAGGTATTTGAACACTTTAGAAAATTGTTGTTTTTTTCCCATATAAAGGGATTTTCTTGCATAGTAGGAGAAAAGAGGAGGTATTAAACTTTAAAAATACTTGTGTTGGGGAAGCTAGAATGTTGACATGTTTATGCAGAATAGAATATAACAATGTTATTTGCAAAGGGAACCACTACTCAAGGACCAGACAAGCAATAAAGAACCACATCAGCGGCTATGTAGTAAGAACCATCCAAGTATTCCTATTAAGCTTATGGTGAAATTGCAACAGACCTTTCACCATCTGAAACTATGAAACTATTTTGATCTCACACACATACACCTAGCAGCTAGCTTCTAGTGTATGGTAAGGAATTAAAACACATTCATTCACAGGTCATACCTAATTCCAATTATTAGCACTGTTGTAACATTGGGGATACTCTGGATGATGTGGATTCTATAATAATGCATTTTGGGGAGTCATACACATCAAGCTAGATCTCTACAGGAGCTATTATAAGATTAGCCAAAGAAATTAAAAAGTATCCATCAAATCAAAATGGTTAGTTCACAATCAACTAAGGAGTAAATCCTGGGGTTTTAAAAATATTGTACAAAAATATGCATCAATCCTCTTGCCAAGAGGACCTGAAGCTAGGAAATCAACCAATTTTGATATAGTAATATTTTTTTTAAAAAATTCCACTTGCACCACTCACATCACCAGGCCAAAATGCATTTCTTAAAATATTGTAACTAAATACCTGAAAATGTTCAGGCCAATTTCAAATGTGTTGCTATTTTTTGTAAAACATTGCAACGTACATATGTCAATGAGAATAAAGATTTATGCATTTCTTAAAAGAACAGGCTTTGCTAAATATAGACTCTGCAGTTAAGTTTTGAAGCAGCACAAATACAGACACAGAATACAGAAGCATTTTTAAAACTATACAAAATTTTAAGTTGAAAATAATTGTTTACATTTTCTTTATACATTAACATACAAAAGACCTCATTTGATGAGGCAAAGAATCAAAACATTGCTACAGCTATCTGAAAATTCAAATCTGGAAACAATTTATTACACTGAAGCTTTACAAGACTATACTAAATGAACAACTTAATACACCCTTTTTACAAGATTGACATTTTTGTATACTCCTCAGTTCTTTGCTTTTTATTTTTTTAGGCAGTTTAGAGGACTGGCTATCCAACTGCATTGTAAAACTCTGTTAATTGCTTGATAACCAGGTACTTAAAGGTTGTGCAAACAAATCAATGGAAAATGTTGCCAGTTATTTGTGTGAAATATCTTAACTAGAAAACTTTTTGCCCATTATGGAGGGAAAAAAGCAAGTCATATCAATTTCTGGGAATTTAGCACTCCTTTTTCTACTCCTTCATTAGATTACTTTTTTTATAAGTTACGATAAATTAAACATTCCAAAGATATTAACTGATTTACAGGGACTCCCAGTATCCACAAGTGTACAATAACTATCTACCCACTACCATTCCTTTGCATATCCCATTCTGCTGCTACTTCCCAAGAACAGGAATAGACACACTGCTTTATCAATCACCACACTGTTCAGAGACTAAAATCAAAAGGCAGTAAGACACTAGTATTAGGGTACTGTGGCTTTCAAGAACAAGAGATTGATAATATAACTCCTTGTCTGTGTCATTTCCTTTTCACTGTTTTCAAAACATCTGTTAATAGTTGACAGAATTTGCTGCAACTAAATTTAAAATAAAGTATTCATACTTTACATTATATGAAAAACGTCTTTATAACTTTCTGTTTAAAACAACATGTGTACTTTTATAACTGAAGTTTAGCTGTTAAAGAAGATACCATATGTGCATAGCAAGTGATGAAGTCTATAGCAATGCTGGTAATTTTATGCTGGTTTCTTCAGAAGCAGTTCAATGGTTCTCAAAATACCCTTCTCTTTTCTTTTGTCTTCCAGCAGTTAGGATATTTGGTGAAGCTTATATAAGAAGGCGTTTCCACAACTACATTCTGTACACTTGGACTAAGGTAAACATTTCTCTCAGTCTCTGTTGGTGTTATTTGCAGCAAAGGCATGTAAATTTCCCATCTGGCTGAGGCCGCTCTGGATGTGTGCAACATGTATCTCAACATTATTCTGAAAACAACTAAGGGAAGAAAAACAGTTTTTAATCGTCAATGTTTCTAAAATGGCCACCATCCTGAATATACTAACGTCCTTAGTTAGATATAAAGCTATCTGAAATGTGTTTTACTACCAGATATTACCTGATGTTGGTGGGGTCTATAGAATTCTTGATGTCGTTTAATGAATCTGTTAGTGACTTAAATTCAAAGGAATTTAGATCACCTCCTTCTGCTAGGCACTAGAAGAAATAATTTTAAAAGATTTAGAAGTTTGAGATATAATACACATTTATCTGTTTTACAAAATTCACACAGCTACAATAAATTTTCTGACATGTAATACAAAAAGAGGATATTTGTCATAGGGAGGCACCATCACCCTGGAGATGTAAATGTGGAAAAGATTCTGTCTCCCATAACACTGATATGTTAGCTGTCACTGATTCTGAGAAAGTATAAATGCTGGGGAGCACTACAGACTCCAAGGAGGAAAGCTGAGGCAAGTCAATTTCCCTCCCTGAGTATTGTTAGCAGTGGTAGTATTTTTATTTTGTTACATTTATATCCCACCTTTCCTCCAAGGAGCCCAAGGTGGCATATATGCTACTCCTACTCTCCATTTTATCCTCCCAATAACCCTGCAAGGTAAGTTAGGTTTAGAGCTAATACGTGATCCAAAGTCACTTATTAAGCTTTACTGCCGAGTGGGGACTAGAACTTGGGTCTCCCGAGTCTCAGTCCAACACTCCAACCTCTACACCACACTGGCTGTATGTATGAGGGGTTTATCAGGTGTGGCAGTTGCCCAGTGTGGTGTAGTGGTTAGAGTGTCAGACTGGGAGTCGGGAGATCCAGGTTTTAGTCCCCACTTGGCCATGGAAACCCACTGGGTGAGTTTGGGCCAGTCACAGACTCTCAGCCCAACCCACCTCACAGGGTTGTTGTTGTGAGGATAAAGTGGAGAGGAGGAGGAGGATTATGTATGCCACCTTGGGTTCCTTGCAGGAAAAAAGGTGGCATATAAATGCAATAATAAATAAATGTTTCTGAGGCCAGTTTCATTGCTTCAGATCTGGGACGAGGGTGGGCCTCAGCAGCATTCCTGTCCCCCAGCAAGGGGAGTGAGCTTCTTAAACTATGTGCTTTTATTCTCTCAAAACCACTTACCTTAATCTGCAGTAATATTGCTGTAAGTCTAGCAATTAAATCTGTCAGGTTTTCATTTTGAACGCAAGGCTGTCCTGTTGTTGATGTATTTGACTGTCTAACAATCTCCTGAGCTTCTTCCTCACATCTCCTTCTCAGATCTGTGGGATGGTCTGCAGGCTGTAGACCTTGATCTGGGGCAAGCTAGGATATAAAATTGATATAAACTGGATTAGACTTAAAGTGCTGGGTGTCCAAGAGCTCAAATAATCCTAAATTTCTAGAGTGATCAGTGATTTAGGGCTAAACTAAACATTCTGCTTACCACACATAAAGCTATGCATGATTTGCTTGCTTACTGTAGTGTAAGCTCATGTGAGCTTTATTCAGATTGGGACCAGAGAAATTTGGGAGGTGGTATTTAAGATCCTCCCACCTATTTAGCCTAAAACTCCATGAGGTGGAGGTGGGTGTTTATGGGGTGACCCTATGAAAAGGAGGACAGGGCTCCTGTATCTTTAACAGTTGTATAGAAAAGGGAATTTCTGCAGGTATCATTTGTATATATGGACAACCTGGTGAATTTTCCTCCATCACAACAGTTAAAGCTGCAGGTGCCCTGCCCTCTTTTAAATCTGGTCACTCTAGTATAGCTCCTGCAGCTTTAACTGTTGTGATGAAGAGGGAATTTCCCCAGGTTCTCCATATATACAAATGACACCTGCTGAAATTCCCTTTTCGATACAACTGTTAAAGATACAGGAGCCCTGTCCTCATTTTCATATGGTCACCCTAAATTATTAAACTAGAAGAGATCCACTTGCAAACTCTCTCCTAACCTAGAAATTCATTCTCTAATACTAGGATGGTATTTGTGGGTACTGTATAGGGAGAAAGGCACTCTTTTCATGTCCACGTGTACTCTATTCATCTGGTATCGAGGGCTTATCTTTGGCACGCATTTATTTAAATTGTGCTTTCTTCTGTAGTGAGACTGTATGGCTACAATGCTCTAGAGAGTTTAACTGCTTTTCACAGATTGTATCACTGCAGTACACCTCAGCTACTGTAGCCCCACCAACTTTATTCCCTTAAGAAACTGCCCTTTGATCATAAAGCTTTTTGAATGATATTCAGTGGATGTGAGGTGACCAGAATGCAAAAGAGGATAGGGCTCCTGGACCTTTAACAGTTGTGTAGAAGAGAGCATTTCAGCTAGTATGGCTTGACAAGCTACACCTGCTGAAACTCCCTCTTCTGAACAAGATACACCTGCTGAAAGATCCTATCCTCTTCTCCACAATTAAAGGTGCAGAATCTTCTACTACAACTGGCCACCTAAAAGGAAGAGGAAAGATTCATAATGCTGAATGGGATTTGCTATGTTAACTGTACAATCCTATGCATAGGTATCCAGATTAAAGTCCTACTATGTTCAATGGGATATTTTCACATTCTTGTAGGTGAGTACAAGATCTTGGCCTTAATCATTAACCAGTATTACTATAATACAGTATATAAAGATTAAAAAATGGGGATGGTTTTTTGAAAAAGTCAGGAAACCCTCCCCCCCCCGCAATTTCCCAAAAATCCTCTTAAAAAGGCAGCTAATTTTTTTCTGTCCCTCCCCTCACCCCCATTTTTTCTGTAATTCCCCCAGGCCTTCACATTTTAGGAGGTACAGACAAGGGCTTTACATTAATAAATCACCGGTGAGTGAAAGGAATTCTGCATCAGCCCAGAGACACACCTTTCTTCACAGATAAATGAATTATTAAGAATAGGACACTATCTTTTCTTCTCATGGACCAATCTAGCCCTCAGGAAATAGAGAGGCAACTCTAAAATGATGTAGGTCTCAATTTTCTGCCCACTGCTCTCACTTTTCACTGCTGACATTAAGGAGGAGAGGAAGCATACAAGAAATAAACAAAGGAGCAAGAGAGATTATGGAAAATGATGTGGAACTCATTTTTACATGTCCTGTAAAGGGTTAACTGATTTGGGAGGGTAGCCAGTTCCAGCTCCCCCTCCCACATCACTTCAAGGACAACTGGCTAGAATATTGCTTGTACATCTTTCCTTTTTAATCTCCATAAGGAAAAGACCCAGAGGTTTCCTTTTTTTTGTTTTAATGGAAGTTGGACATTTTGCGGACGGCGGGCAGGTGGGTGGGTGGGTAGGCCTGCTCAGGCTCTCCTATAGGTATAGCCCTTCCTCTTTGGGAAACATAAAGCAAGAGTAGCAACATTTTACCTCATAACAATACTGTTGAACTTTATGCAAAACTTTGTTTAGATCCTTATTCAGCTGTTCAAGATCTAAAACAATAGTTGCGTATCTTCTCTGGAATTCAATGCCAATAGGCATAGAATAGGATTTCTGTACAAAAGACAAGTAAAATTAAATAAATCCACAAAGCTTCTTGATACATTTACTTACTACAATGAAACTTTATTGCACAATGAAATGGGGATTTTGTTTTCTTAAATAATGTTACATTATGCTTTGAATATTTTTGGTTTACCCAATATTTAAATATCATTTATTTATTATATCTGGGCAGTTCACAAAATATGACATGATGATTTCCTAAAAATACTTGTGGCATCAGCTAGCCACTCAAAGAAAAGCATGAGAATGTACTTAAAATCTTCAAGAAGAGGATCTGCTTAACCATCAATCTGCCAGTCCTCTCAAAACCAATTGATGCAAATAAACCTGAATTGTTAACACAGATAATCTGTGGAAACATACATTTAAACATTTTAAACAGTTTATTTTTCTCTCTATGTCATTCAGAATGATGTCCAAGAAATCAATGGTTGAGTCCAAATTGGTTAAGTTTGCAAACCTGAACATGTTTCCTGTAAACAACCATGAATTTAATAATCTGGTTTGCATGCTGGATGTCCATGGGCACCTATGACTTGTTTTACAGTTATTTGAGGTTTGTCTACCCCTCAAGTAACCCTTGCTGCCTGAGTTTGTATAAGACGGGCACCTGTGGGTGCCATGCAAAAATGGCACTCAGCATGACATGACAGCCCCATGGGTAAATTAAGCATGTGAACTAGGTGAATGTATCTTAATTCTTGAGTAGTCATGCGTAATTCTGCACTGTAAGCAGGCCAGGTAAAGAGGACAGCACTGTTACCTGAGCCAGACCTGAAATCCATTCTCTGTGATTTACAGCTTCCTAGTACTTTACTGATTTTATGTTGTATGTGAAACAAGGATATATTTACCAATTTTTCTGCTTCTGTGTTCATCTCCCTTAATTGCTTGATGTGTTCCTTCTTGATCATAAGAATTTTTGATAATCTGGTCTGAAGGAAAGCAGAGAGAATACTACAGAATCAATTTAATCATTCTAAAAATACATTATAAAAATGGGTATTCAAGTAATGCGTTTAAAGGTCCTGGCCTCAGCCTCAAAAAAACAGAATTACAGATATACACCATTTCTTATACAAAATCTGAGTGAATGTGTTAAAGATCTGTGATCCCAGTTTGTCTCTTTAAAAGTAGAGCAACTCTTGGTCATGCTATCTGGTATGCATGGCTCCACATCAGCCACCTCATGTCAATCCACAAGTGGGAAGGTATGATGTATTAAGGATGCAATCCTATGCATATTTAGACAGAAAAACTCCTATAATTCCCAGCATTCCCCAGCCAGCCATGCATAGGATTGCACCCTAAGTCTGGAAGAGATAGCCAGAGCCATCTCTTTTTAATTACACCTTTCCAGCTCATCTCCTCAATCCAAAAGGAGAAAAGAGTGCTTTGATTGGTTAAAGATGCAGTCCTATGCACATTCTGACCGAAGAAAGTCCTACAATCCCTATGTCTGGATGGGGAATGCCAGAAGTTGTAGCCCTAAGTCTGTCTGTAATTTGGATCCCTAGTCCCCTGGCTAACCATTCTAAAAATGGACTAAGATCCCTTTATTCCTTGGTCATGTCCTCTGACCATATGAAGATGCTCTGTGTTGAATCAGTGCTGGTGACCCCTATGTTACAGTAGTTTCCTGCAATAGTTTTAGCTTAGACTAGAGCTTCTTAACATTTCTTTTACTATCAAAGTACTTTTCTGTTTTCTCTTTGTCCCTTTAATATATACCTCGCTTTCAATCTGGACCTGAGGTTTTAGAGTGACTTTCTGACAAACTTAAGGGAGTATTCTCTTGCCTGCCTGCCCTCCAAGCTTATGGGATGTAAGGGAGAGAGAACCCTCTGAGGGTTGACCAGCAGAGGACTTGGAGCTTGACTGGCAGTTCCCTTACTCCTGAGTAATCACAGCATACAGCCAGAGAAGCACTACTTACTGAGTAAGATTGTGTGGTGGCAGCTGTACAAAAGGAAAAGGACACATTGACCCTGTTCAGACAACACACTAAGCCACAGTGGTTAAATATTTTGAGCTAAACATTATGGCTTAGCATGTCGGGTGAACCATTCCTAACCATGGTGGCTACATAACCACGGTTTAAACACACTCACTATTTGCTGCAAAAGGATTAGTGGCTTAACCATGGCTTAGTGTGTTGTCTGAACAGGTCCACTGTTGTTGGTTTGCCTTAGAGGGTTGGTGCTGGAATGGGTATCGCTTACCCTCGTATCACCATCTTAGCCTTTGAGGTATATTGTCACCTCTTCCTCTCCAGTGCTTTCAGCTTGTCTGGATCATGCATGGATTGTTCAACAACTCATAATTCATGTAACCGATGGACCACATGTTTAAAAATGTCCTATGTGTTGTTGCAGCCTCATTGGGCTGGGGTGGGGTGGGAACTGTTGGAGGAAACTGGGTATCTAAGCCGATGCCTGATTCTCCAAACGCTTCACTTGTATGTTTTTTCAAAATGGGGGGGGGGGGAAGAAAAAGCATGTGAAAAGGTCCTCCTAGCGACTGAGTATCAATAGCGGTGTCTTGCTTCATGTTACTTTTCTCGTGTTGCTATGGCTTTGTGTGTGGGATTATAGATGGACCTGGGCTAGGACTCCACAACCCAAAATGAAAACAAAAACACAACATGTAATCTTTAAATAACAAACATAAATGTGAGGTGGCAGAAGGAAATGGAAGATAATTTTATTGCAAATTAATGTTTCGTCTGTTGTAAAATAACCTATATTCCATTGCAACAACCATTACTTTGCTCATAACACACATATGAAAAGGTAATGCTAAAAAAAGGAGAAAATGTTTAAAATATTTCTTAGTTCTAGCTGGACATCTCTAACTGGACTCATTTCTGTAAACATGGATAATTACTCAAAAAGTTGAATATTGCAGATCTTGATATCCCTAGATCAGGGTGTGGAGGCTCCGGTTCACGGAGTGTCTTGGGCTTCCTCCAAGGAGAGGGTTTGGCTCCAAGTCCTGCCCCCTGGAGAATACCCTCAGGAGGCATCCCCTGCTGTTATCCCAAGTCTGAGATTGGAGATAATAGTGGAGAAGCAGGCTGGCAGGACTCCCCTGTACTGGGAAGTGCAGAAACTCAGATTGGAGCTAACAGTGGGGATGCCTGACTCAGCCCATGCTGGGAAGAGTGGCTGCCCTCCCCGGCCTGTGTCAAGTGGATTTGTTCTGTGCTCAGCGAGGCACTGGGAGCTGTGCAAAGTCAGGGGCTCAACTGCTACTTGTGGTGCCAGCCCAATAATCCCTTTCTCTGGGCTCAGTCCTTATTGGGTTGTTTTGAGGGGGCTGTTGTTTTGCTCCTTAAGATTTCCCCCTAAATCTTTTTCTACCTCTACAAATCTTGGAGTTTGATACCTCCCCTCTGGTTTCTCAGTAGTCCCATTTGGGTTACATAACCATTATAACTGAGCACCTGACTTTGCTAATCCTATATATGTTGACAAAGAAGTCGCATCCTATTCTTTGATTGCTTGTCACACTGAATTTAGAGTATGGTCTACGCTCTTATCCAGCACGGGATATATGCCTCACAACAACATGAAGAGGCATTAACCCTGATTGTCTCTGGATTCCATGATGCAAGGCTGGAGCACATCAAGGAAAGAAGGTCTAACTGCTCACTGCTTTTACATGTGGGAAGTTGGGATGCACTAGGGAGAGAAAGTGCAGCCCAACATAGAATCATAGAATAGCAGAGTTGGAAGGGGCCTACAAGGCCATCGAGTCCAACCCCCTGCTCAATGCAGGAATCCACCCTAAAGCATCCCTGACAGATGGTTGTCCAGCTGCCTCTTGAATGCCTCTAGTGTGGGAGAGCCCACAACCTCCCTAGGTAACTGATTCCATTGTCATACTGCTCTAACAGTCAGGAAGTTTTTCCTGATGTCCAGCTGGAATCTGGCTTCCTTTAACTTGAGCCTGTTATTCTGTGTCCTGCACTCTGGGAGGATCAAGAAGAGATCCTGGCCCTCCTCTGTGTGACAACCTTTCAAGTATTTGAAGAGCGCTATCATGTCTCCCCTCAATCTCCCCTCCCATTTAGTTTGAAATAGAGCAAATCTGACAATAGTGGGGAAATAATGGGCAGAGCATCTGGGAGAAGCACTAATACTGTGGGGGCAGAGGGGGAAGCAAAAGGTAAGAACAATTTTTACACTCATCCACAACTGTCCGACTGTACTATTTGTTCAAATGAATCTCAAAATGGAAAACTGCTCTTCTTCCTCATCAGCAATCCTGGTACCAGTAAACTGATTTATCTGACTCCTTAATTATAGGAATATTTGATATGTAAATGGTAAACACATTCTCTGCTCCCCTTCATTCTTCCCCTTGCATGTAGAAATCCCCTCCCTCCTTTCCTGGTTTGAGACAAACTACAATTTGCTGTTTTGTTCAAACTGGATAATTAATGTTTATGCTTGCCCTGCAAATCAGATTGGAAATCAGGACCAGACACAAGTTTTTAAACCTGATTTGCAGGACAAGCACAAATCCTAATCCACCACTTCAGATGGAAGGGCACGCTATGGTTTGCCTCAAACTAGGAAAGGAAGGAATCGCTGCGGGAGAGTGGAGGTGGCAAAGAGAGTAAGAGCCTAAGGCTCATGTACATAATGCCAAACCATGGATTGGTGCCATGTCTGAACCATCCCATAGTTTTAGCTAGTTATTCTAATATCAAGTGAGTCTAACATGAGTTTAAAATGAAATACCCTCATTATTATTTCAACAGGAAACTGTGTGGAATAATCCTGAAGAGGCTGATAAAGATGACAAGATATAACAGGGGAAAAATCAGAGCAGTCCTATGTTGCATGTTTCCATTTTATACATTGTTCTAATTTATGGATAGAATAATAATCCCTCCCTCCCACCCAAACAATATATTAATACTGTACAATGGGAAAATAAATCATTTTTATAAGCAGACTTTTGACATGTCAGAACAAAATATTTCAGTTATTTATTATGAAAACATCATTTTGGATGTTTGACAGCCATGTGTGAACTAATAACGTTGATTTAGCTATCTAACTTACTGATCTTTGAAATCAATACAGGTAAAACTGAAAGAAAAAGATGTGATACTCACCACTTGGATAAGGAATTCTACAGGAAAACCACCTAATGTCTCACTATCAGAGCCTGAAATTTTGTTTTTCCAAGAAGACTGTCCTAGTAAAGGATCACTATCCTATACAAGAAAAAAAAGTTGCATTTAACAACTTATTTCTTAAAACAACAATAACTTTAACCTTGAGTTAACTAAAACTTTAGAATGCATTGAACTGCTAGTTTCATTTGCTTCAAATCATTTAAAATGCAACAAATTACTAAAATGAAGCACAATTTCCACTTTACATCACTTACTATAATTGGTGACTGGAGGGAAGGTGTATAATGTAACCGAGGAGGAGTCATAAAGAATCTAGAAGGTCGTTGTTTTTGTCCAAAGGCAGCAATTGGCATCGTTTCATGAGGTTCATTACTCTTAAGTCACAAAGGGAAAAAAGTTAATGATTACTCTCTACAATTAAGAGAATGTTTCAGTCGCATTTTGAGAAAAAAAAAATATTTTAGAAATATTCTAAAGACAATAGTACCATATATTCTTCATTCCTGAATTGTTTTATGCTTAATTAAAAATATGGAAGTCATTTTTGTAGGAGATAAGTATTTGCATGCTCAGACACTTAAAAAAACAAATAAACAATACTTACAAGGACTTCATAATCTGGGATTGTATGTGTTCCAAGCCCTGTCCTCTCAAAAGTTACTCTGTACGTAGCATTAAGAGTGTCAACCGCATCTATCTGTCCAGTGAAGAGTCCATCGTGGGCACCACGTAACCGTGCTAGGATCAATAACAAATATCACAATCTTAATTAGGGGGAAATAATACTATGTCTTTCCAAGAAATTGCATATAATGAAAAAGAAAATCAAAGTTCAACCCATTCCCCTGCAAATAATTCCATGCCAAGAAAATCTTGATTCTCTGTCTGGTATAGTTATGCAAATTAAGTAAGTTTGAGTATTATATATTTGATTATTTTTTTACAATTCAAATAGAGGGAGAGAGGTAAGGATGTAGGAAGTGAACTCCATCCCTACAACTGCAAGTCGCCCTCGTTGGCTTCTGAAATTTCACTAGGTATTGCTAACCTAATGTAAAAGTCTATACTCACATAGCTATAAAAGGCCAGAAGCCTGCATTTTTTAAAGGAAAAAGTAGAATATCAGGGTGCTTATATTTTGTTTGTAGACCACTGCAGAATACAAAACCCTTACTGTAAACATCCACAGAAAAGAAATTAAACTATATAACTCGGAATTATGGACATTTTCAACACAGCTGCTGCTCAAGAATACTGGACTATGTTGGTTGGGATAACCCCATTTCTAGGTGGCTGGTAGCAAGGCTGCTGGATACCAGCAGGGCAGAAAGCTCCCGATATTAGTGTAATGATATCATCACACTGTTAACTGTTGGAAATAGATTGGAATAGGGTATGGCAGCTAAGGAAAGGAAACGGTGGAAGGCACTGGTCATGGTCATCACAGAATGGGATAATAGGGGCCATGGAAGCTAGAACTTGATTTTAAGGTATGGACTCTCCTGTCAAGGACTAGAGAAGATTGGGTTTATCATGCACCTTATGACAAGCTGGACCCCTTTAGATCCCAAATCACCTAGGAAAGATAACCCAGTGGAATATATAAATGCTTCACTCCTTTGGTTATTCAAGTTAAGCTACATCTTCAGAACTCAACACCAGTTAAGACATTAGCCTAATGTCAAGGTAAGCCAGAACTTCTTAAATTTCTGACTTACTGTGAGCGAACCTACATATTAGTGCTCCCTTCTGTCAGGGGGAGTGGCTAAACAAGCTGGGGACTTTGTCCTTGGCTGGTTTACTGTGATGTCCGAAGCGGAAACTTTGGCTTGTCTCTCTACCAACAAGTCAGAGTTATAAGCCAAGATCAAATCTTGTCTTACAATTTCAGCTTGTCGGGGAAGAGACAAGCCAGAATTTCCGGTTCAGAAGTCACACTAAAGAAATCAGGGATGCAAAGTCCCTGGCTTGTATAGCCAGTCCCACTGGCAGGTGGAGCTGACTGGGAATGATTGAGCCACGTGCACTAGCCTGCTGGCTCACTCATGGTAAGCTTTTTTTTTTAATGTTAAAAAATTGTGGCTTACCATGACTTGTGAACCAGGACATTTGTTTCATTTAGAAATGAAAAAAGGTACCTGTGACTTTTGTTCCTATAACTAGTGGCAATGGAATTTCCTCTGGAAGATCTTTAAATTGGGATATATCTGCCACTTTACGCTGTTGCAGAAGTCTAATTTTTTGCCGTTTCTGTTTTAATGCAGACCTTTCCTCTTCAAAGAATGCAGAAGAACATCTGCAAACAGTAAGCAGAACTATTTTGACATCTTTCATCTGTACCATGCATTCATATGTCCTATAGCTTGTTCTTCAAAATGTAAGACGAACTGCTTTTTAAACATTTTTATATTTGGAGGGAAAAAAGTCAATATAATAGTCAATGATAGGCAGGCTGGAAAGGTCTCCTGCAGGACGTCTTGACAGGACTTAAATCTGCATGTTTTGAAGGTAATTGTTTAGCTTAACGTTGCCAGTAGTTAATGATTCAGATTGAATGTATTTCTCCTTTCTCCATGAAATCCAAGCATGCCAAAAACAAGTGCACCACCAAAGAAAGAGCAGTAAGAGATAACTAATATCACAATAGACATAAGATGTAGGTACAAGGACTAATGGTTACAATCTGGCTGTTAACAGTGCAATCCAGTGCATGTTTATTCAGAAGTAAATGTTTATTCAGAAGGTTATTTCTGTGCACAGTTAGGATGATATGGAAGCCTATGATTCTTCTGGTACTCCAATCTGAACTCACACAGGGTTTGAAAGGTAACCATCAGCACTTCGAAATTAAAAGGACTGGAAGCTAGTTGAGCTCTTTACGCACAGATGAGATATATTCCCAGCAAGTGGTCCCAGTTAATATCCTAGCAGCTTTATTTTGTAGCTATTGCTGATTCCAGGCAGTATTCAAAGGCAGTCCCAGGTACAACACATTGCAACATGCTACCATGGAGGTTACAGATCATGGATAACAAGGGCCAGGCTATCTCTGTTTAAGAAGGGGCCACAGTGGGCACACCAGCCTCAGCTGGTGGGAAAATGATCCTAGCAGTAGAGCTGAATCTGAACATCTCCAAACTGCAAACCTGATCTTTTAGGAGGACTGCAGTGCCATCCAGAAGAGGTTGATCACCTCTTTCCTGAGCAGAAAAACCATCCACCTTCAACTTCAGTTTATTGGCCCTCATTCAGTCCATTACTCATCCCGATCACCGATTTAGCACTTCCACTGCCTCACCTGAATCAGATGAAAACGAGAGAAATTGCTGGGTGTCATTGATGACACCCACTGAGTGGTTTATATAGATGTAAAAGATATGGAGGACAAATAGAAGCCTTTGAGACCCCATAGCATAAATGCTAAGATGCCGAACAGTAGTCCCCCAACTCCATCTTTTGCAATCAGCTCTCCAGGTAGAAATGGATCCACTGAAGGAGTATAGTGTTTTAGTTCTCAAAGCAGACAACCTATCCAAAAGGATCCCATGGTTAATGTTATAGAAATCTGCTGAGTTAGCTAAAGAAATTAACAGGATTGTGCCCCCCAAGTCTTTTTTCTAGTGCAGGTCATCCATTGGGGAGACCAAAGCAATTCTGATGTCAAAATCAGGCCTGAATCCAGACTGATCCAGATAATCAGTTTCATTCAAGAGATTTTGAAACTGTACTGCAGCCACCTGTTCAAGTACCTTGCCTAGAAAAGGAATGTTTGCAATCAGCTAATAGTTATTTGCAATCCCCAAGGAAGGCTTCTTCAGAAGCAGCCTCGTAACTTTCTTTGACAGAACTGGAACCGCTCCCCATTGTAACAAGGAATTTATCACCTCATGGACCCAGCTGATCAACCCCATCAAGCTAGATGTTATAAGGCAGATCTAGCAAAGATTGAGTAGTCATGTCCTAAGTTACACTCCTCAAACATTTTTGTTGTACTCTATGTTGTACTCTTCAAGCATTTTGTCCACAACCTCAGGGTGCAACTTTTTAAATTTATCCCATAAAACTGGAATAGGTCGTGCTCTGGACACATCCCTTCATTGATCTGCAGAAGCAATAGTGTCCAAGTTGGAGGCAGATAAGAAAACTTTTATCCTTGAAGTGCTTAGCAAACATGGCACAGCAAACCACAGGGTTCTTTCACTTCAGACTGCAGGCCAAATTATAACTTTTATAATGCACTATGCAATTTTGCAGAATTCATTCACACAGCAATTCCCTAAATAAATTGTTTTAATTTAAGTACAGCAGCCTTCCCCAATCTGGTGCCCTCCAGATGTTAAGTACTATAACTCCCAGAATTCTTGACCCTAGGCCATATTGGCTGGAGCCAGTGATGTGGGAGGTAATTTTTTCCAGTGCTTTATTTTTTCCCTTTCATAGATTCATTAATAACAATGAATATTAGGCAAGCCTGGCATTTTCAAAGTTGTTAGTTTTTTAGGTGAATATCTCTAGCAAGTATGTACTATATTTTTGATATATATTATTGATATACATATAAATCTCAGTGAAATTGAAGTAGTGACAGTAAAACTGAAGATTCCCACTACAACCTTAGTGGAAGATTGTTGAACTCTCTTGAAATAGATGTGGCTCTTAGCATATCATGCACTGTTCTTTGGGTTGCTAAATTAACTACTGCAGCCTTTCCCAATATGGTATCCTCTGGTTGTGTTGGACTAACTCCTAGTATCCCCAGCCAGCATGGTGACTGAAGGTTGCTGGGAGTTGTAGTCCAACATATCTGGAGGATGCCAAGTTGGGGAGGGCTGAATTAGTGTATCAACGGTGTTCAGTACCTTTGTTTCTTTCTTACATTTAAACAATGTAGGGGAAGTACATGCTATCATCTTACCTTTTTAAAAAAAACAAGTATTCCAACAAAAATGTCTACATAATATAACATTTAAATTGCATTAAGTGTGCTTTAATTTCCCCCCTCAAGTATTTCAGGTCAAATACATGTGGTGTATTAGGGTAAAAAATAACATGGGCTACTTTTTTTAGCTTAGTTGATTATTTTACTTGTATCTAGTAAACATGCTAAATTAGCTCCCCTTCTAGTCATTTTCTGATGCAAACTGTTTGTGTGTGTGTGTGTTTGTGTGTGTGTGATGTAAAGGCCCCTTATTTGCACAGGAACATTTTACAGAAAACCCACAATAAAAGTTGGGGCTGATTGAAGTTGAAGTCAAAAATATCTGGAGGGGACCAGGTTGGGGAAGGCTGAAATACATGACCTGTATACAGTTATTTGGTGTAAAAAAAAAAGAAAGAGAAGTCACATTATTTTGTTTTCAATTATAATTTTGAAACATACCATGTATTCTGCAATCTAATCCACAGCTTGTAAAAATGAATCACCCAAGAAACCTTCAAACAAAAGCCACTACTACCAACCCCCCACAAAAACCCACAGCCTAAAAATATTTAGCATAGCAATCATATACATGTCTACTCAGAAGTAAACCCTACTGAGCTCAATGGGGCTTACTCCTAAGTAAGTGTATATAGGATTGCAGTCTAATTCTTCCAAATACACAAATGTTTTACCGTCGTGGCTTCCCCATTAATCGTCTGATTTTCCCCCATTCCACTCGTGTTAATTTTCTTGTTTTCAGGTTAGGAAAAGATTCTTTCAGGCAAACACAGAAGTCATTATCACCTTCAAACAGAGGCCTGTTAAAAACAGTTGATATACTGTCATAATACATTCAAGTGCTTTCAGAAAATGTATTATATTAAGGCAATTTTACCTCCACACATGATTACATTTTAAAATACTTATTTTCTCCATAGAGCATTAAGAGAATTTTGGTACCCAAATTTGACAATTATGACCTATTACCAATTTGGGATTAAGATTAATAGGCCTGAGATTACTATTTCTTCATTATAAGTACTGGCCAAGAAAAATAAAATGTTAAGACTGAAAAATATTTTGAACTTGATGTAGTCTATTAAGAAATAAAATATTTTTACAGAAAACATATGCATTCCTATTTATTATTACATGCAAGTTAAATTTACAATTTAACTTTTAAAACACTGACTACAATAATTGTATCATTTAAAAATAAAAATAATAAGCATTATAATTTCAAGGTGAGATATGCTGTAATTTATCACCAAAATATGGTAGGCTAAAATGATAAGAATTAGACCAAGAATTTTAGCAAATGGAAAACAAATAGCAATTATCAGTCTTAAATGTCTGACATTACAAAACATTTTGGAGAAGGCAAGCAAGTTACCAGCAAATCAATGGTTTAAACAGTATTAAATACTGAAGAAGCTACTTTTGCCCCTTTCATCTTAAAAGTAAACTTTGCTGCACAGAGTATAGGCATGAGAGTGTTCTACTCTTAAAGGTACCTAAAAATAATTTTAAATAAACAAATTAAAAAGTTTCTATATGAAAATATATAGCTCAATTCCTGTAAGTTACTATAAAGTAATAGAAGAAAAGTCACACATACTTATCTATATTTGAGTAGAACCACTCATATATACACCACTTGTGCGCTTTAGGAAGTTTAAGTAAATTACGTAGCCTCAAACCAATTTTCTGCGATGCTTTTTTATCTGGTGTTGGCATTGTTACTGTAAACTTCTAAAAAAAAAGGGGGAAAAAAGACAAATAGAGGTTACTAGTTAAAGTTAAATCCTGTCTCTTCAAATATAGTTCAGTTGAATGCATATAAAACAGGGGTAGGCAACTTCAGGGACAGCAACACTGCTGCACACTGCTAAATTTTGGTGGTGGCAGCAGCAAAACAATCAGTGGTTTGTAACCAAAATGTAGTGGCAAACCACAATGGTGGTCTAAAAAAGCCAAATTTAGTTTTAAAGCAAGGGCTGTGTCTTTTGTAATATAAACTGTCTTTAGAAATACACTTTATTGGGAGAGATAAAAATTAATGCTCCAAAAATCAAATTTGTATTTTTTATTGAGTTAACATTTTACTTTGACTAGTTATAAAAAACCAATTCTAAGCAAACTTATCTTTTAAAAAACCAATGATAAGTTAGCTTGATTTAAAACAATTGAATTTAATGCAAACATGCTGAAGAAAAACCTATTAATTATTATCTCTTAAAATAGAATCTATGGGCAGTATCCAATGCTGCCATTGGGCTAGGTGAAATAACAGCTAGCACACCGGGAAACTAGTGCTGGTTTGCCAAAGTGGCAACTTGCTAAAAGTACCACTTCCAGAATGGGACAAGTCATCTGAACTTGTGGAAGAGAATTCCACTGAACTGTCCCATTTCGAAAGTGGTAGTTTCTGCCAGTTTTCAATGTTGTGCTAGCAAGTGTTAGTTTCCTGTTGCACCAGTGGTCATTATTTATAGCACAATGTGTTAACAGTTGGCAGATTGCCTGTACTGAATACTGCCCAAAATGTCCCTCTATCAAACCAAATAAATAGTATAAGACACATTAAGAACATAAGAGGTGCCATGCTGGATCAGACCAAGGGTTCATCTAGTCCAGCAGTCTGTTCATACAGTGGCCAACCAGCCATCGGCCAAGGATGAACAAGCAGGACATGGTGCAACAGCAACCTTCCACCCGTGTTCCTCAGCAACTGGTGCACACAGGCTTACTGCCTTGAATACTGGAGATAGCACACAACCATCAGGGCTAGTAGCCATTGATAGCCTTTGCCTCCAGGAATTTATTCAACCCCTTTTAAAGCCAAAGATACTAAGACATCAGGACTGAATAGCTCCAGCTGTTCGGTGCCTGCCTTTCTCTCTGCAGCCTTTGGTTAACAATCCTTCCCTTTTAGACCAAGGCCAGATATAGACGAATCTATCTACCCTGATCCAGCTAATGAGATCCTCACATGTAAGTGAGGATTAACTCATGACTAAGAACATGTTCGAAACAGATTCAGTCAGACTAATTTTTCAGTTCAGACTATATTGGAGATTTACATCAAATTAATAGTCTTGGAATCACCATCACCCTTCCTTTTTCTTGCCCATGAGGAGATCAGAAGCTTTCACTTCAAATATTAAACAAACCATAGTTCCCCATACTATTCAAACTAAACAAACTGGTTTGTTTTAATTCTAGTAAGTGGGAATAAGCCTGATCAAACCATTGTTTCAGATCCTGGCTTGTTCTCACTAACTGCTGTTTTAAAGGAACTATGATTAGTTTAAAAATTGGAAGTAGAAGATCTCTCTGTTTGGTGTGTGGAAGAGGAGGAGAGTGGAGAAAGAAGATCTGATCCTAAGACTTGCCACAGCTCCTTCAGTTGGTGGGAAACCAAGGTTTCCTATTATGTCTGAACCTGGCCTGTTCCTCTAGTTTAGAAAAGTTGAATTTTTACATTATATAAATAGTATGCAACAGCACTTATGTCGAGTAAATTTTGCCAAAAATGAAGATTTCAGAAGTGTGGGAAAACCTTAGATCCATTGTGGCAGCAGGGGGAGAAGATTTTTTTTTTGGCCTATTTCCCTCTTTCTATCCCTCCAGCCCCCACCCCCACCCCTCTTCCCACTCCAGAAGGTCTCTAAATACCATGGAGCAGTTTTTTGGGGAGTGGAAAGAGCTGCAGGCAGAATCAGCAAATACTGCCTTCCCACTTCCACTGGCAGGAACATCCTTGGAACTCTGCTCAGGTCACGCTCCTGCCAGTGAGAATGAAGTCAGTAAAGCCATATTTTATGAGACTTACATTTTATGTTCAATGTTTTATTAGCTTGTTAGTAACTTATCCTGGGCCTTCAGGACAGGGTCAGTCAATCATAAGTAAAAACTGAGAAGAAGGTGTAGTCTACCTACCAATGAATATGACAAGGTTATAGATTAACATACCTGTGGAACCATTGTAACTCTCTGGTTTCTTTTGGGTGATCTTGTACTTATTTGTCTTTCTTCTTCTTCACAAAAGGAACGACTTCGTTTTGAACTTCTGAAGGGCTAGAGCAAAAAAAAAAAATCTTAATCAGTAGACTGAAACATTTCACAATGTGTCTTCCTGCAATAGAGCAAACACAGAATAAGCAAGCAGAAGATGTTTCCTTGCATGTCATCTTCCTTGAATTTTGTAGTACAATTACTGTCTAGAGACCTTTACTTCCCCTCTTAACTGAAAGCAATATGGCCTCAAAATTATCTAAACAACTTGCTTCCCAGTGTAGGACTGCTATGATACTCATGTACTGTCATATTTTATGCTGTTGCACTGGAATAGCTATTGGTACAATCTACCCTCAATCATTTCATTGTGGCATAACTAGATTTAAGACTGAGCTTTCAGAGCAGTTTAATAGGAGCTGCCACATGAAGACTCTGATTACTGGTCTATTTAATGAAGAAACCTGGAAATGTGCTCTAACACTAAGCGATAAAGCCTCCTCAAAACCTAAAAAGTAGCCTCTACTTCTAAGCTTCTAGTGACTTTTGAAATGTCTTAAATTCTCATCGACATTAAGCACTAGACTTTAAGAAGTGAGATTAGATACCTTTATTGCTGCTGGATTAAAATCTTGGCTCCTAGAGATAGATTCGTCTCTACTTCAACTATTAGCAGATAATGGCACCTACTGACCACTACTAAAAATTATGTGATTAAGCCAAAGGGAAGCACTTTTAAGTCTGCATTTTCCTCCCCACACTATTTTAATCAAAAGAACATTGGCTGAGTTTCATCCTATTGCCAGAATCAATTTATTTGGCTAGATATTTAGTTGTTTTAGAAGATTATCTCCACCTATTACTCCCTGACCAGATGTTGCCCAATTGGCTGCTAGAACTATTTAACAACGATCCTGGGAAACTTAGGTAGCCTTTGCTTCATATACTGGTATTGCAGTTTAAGACTGCAGACCATTCCTTGTTTGTTTTGCTTTACATCTCTGCCTGTTTGTCTTCTTGTTTCACTTTGCTACTCAATCGCTTGGGGCTACTGTCCTGACTTGTGTTTTTGCTGGAGTTCCTAGAAGTTCACTATTATCTGAAGATTATGAATATGACAAGTGGGAACCCGTGATACTTCACAGAGAGTGGTAGCAGCAGGATAGAAGGCGGGTTCTCTTTTCAGAAGCATCCAGTGGCTACTGTTGACAGTGCCATTCATAATGTGGAGACTCTAAGTCCAGCAACATAGTGGGAGCAATTACAGCAAGCCCTTTTTTGTCCCACTAGTTTCATGAAGTAAGCAGGCAGAAGGATTGAATGGTCTCCACAATTGGTGCTTTGAAGCTGCTTACCCTGGATATTCTGATAAATTGGTGCAGTATATTCAATCAATCAATCTTTATTGCTTGTTAGCCGAATAGGCCAATCGCAAACAAATAAAATAGTAGCAAAATAACATATTAACATAATAACATAATAGCATGTCCATACACCATCTCACCGCAATCAGAAGAATAATACAAGATAATAATATAAAACTGATAGTAGGCTCAATTGCAGTACCAGTACTGGCCCGCATGTAATCTCAAATTAGTAAAATTTGATCCTATATGGCAAACAAAAGCTTCCGTACCTCCAGCACCCACTGTACAAATTTGGCAGTCCTTAACGATATATAATTATCAGAGCCTAACAATAATATCTGAGTTACATTTTTAGGTGACATGTGATTGAACCCGGGAATCAGGGGCTCAAGGTATTGCTTCCTCAGCTCGACATACACTGGACACTCAACTAGAAAGTGTGTCATATCCTCAATTTTGGGGCAGCCGGCTGGGCAGTCAGCTTTAGCGCGTGGATGGATCCTGTAACACGCTTTCACCTCCATTAACTGGAGTGAATTTAACCTGGTGCAGTATAGTATAATGGCTAAGTGCATGACCTAGGAAGGCCTCAGTTCAAATAAAATCTCAGCCATGAATTTTCAAAGTAGTCTTAAGCAAACCACCATCTCTAAGACGCAGCCATTTAATCCACAAATGGCTATTCTCAAGCGTGCATGGGGTTCCTTAGCTTTCATTAAAAATGTTAAACCTTCAGAGTCTCTCAGTCTCTGAAAACCTGACTGAAATGTATGTCCATGAAGCCAGGAAAAAATGTTTTTTAAAAAGGCTAAAGAAAAGCAGGTCTGAATCTCGTCAAAGCCTAGATGGGAGACCACGTGGAACCTCATGTAAACCACTTGGAGTTCCAAGATAGAAGAAAGGTGGATATACATGTACAGGATAAATAAAACAGGCCGAAGTTGCTCCTTACCATTTCTACAGTAGCTCCTGCATTCTTGCCCTTCCAGATAGGTGTTTTCTGTAAAGAACTGATTTTTTCATTCCATGTATTGGATAAACTTCCCTCTGTTATGAATAAATTATAAATTATAAATGTGGTTCATCCTATATTTGCAAAATCAGGACAAAATGATGTTCTCTAACTTCCGTTACTAATACAAGAACAAAGTTCATAATATAATAATTCTTAATATTAAAAATGTAACTGCATGTTATACAATATTAATGTTTGGAATATTAATTATGTTATGTTCTCATTCTAAGATATACTTTTAGTATATAAGTAACTTGAAATCATCATGTTTCATTTTAAAAACAGGTTTATCTCTTGATGAAGACATTTTTGTTTGAGCACTATTTGCCAAGCCCCATAGGACAGTAACAGAAGCACAATGGAATACAAAACAGAATATGTAGGATTTAAATATTCTTCCATTTTAATACATTTTTACAAGTAGTCCCTCAGCTTTTCTCCCTCCTCACCCCAATAAGCTCAGTATTCTGGTTATATTTCCAAACTGCATTTTCAGATATAAGTTTTAACTGGGGGGGGGGGAAGAGAAGGGAAGAAAATGACTGTTTTGTTAAATAGCACTTTTTGAGATCTGTCCCTGGAACAGACATGTTTTCATGTGTGTTCAGAACCCCAGATTTGCTGTCTGGGTCTAAGTACTACAAACAGGTTATCCCAGGGACCATTTCTGAAAAAGGAATAGATAAAAACAGCTTTTTTTATATGCCCGAAAATGGGAAGACATAGGTTGTAATCAAGAAGGCATGAATTTGGAAACCAACTTCCACATTAGATCATTTTTTCTTTAGTTTCCAACATGATCTTTCAGAGGGGCAAAGAGTGCTTTCTTTACTAATACTTTCTGTACACCAAATTAGGGTATCAGTGGCATACTATATTGGTGTGGCGTATAAGTGTGTATTTTTGGTTAAAATATGGGTTATATTGTATTATCTTCTTGTTTGTTATATTTATGGATTTTGTATTAACTGACCTGCTGTTTACGTTCAGAACTGAAAGTTCGTTTATTGCAGTATTATTTATTAGATATTTTTTCATACTGTTTTTGATATAGTGTTTGATATTATTGTATTCTGCATGATCTTATTAGTTGCTTTGGGCTTCCTTTGGAGGGGAAAGTGGGATACAAATAAACCATAATGATGATAATTTAAAAAAAAGTGTGGTTCAACCCTGCAAAGGTAGAACTTGCTTTTCAGGAGACTCACTCAAGCATCTTTTTGAAGCATTCCAATATGCATATATAAAAATAAATACATATTTACAATCAGCTCTCGGCCTCTCTCACAGAAGTGTAGTGAAACAGGATTTAGCCTAAAGATTTCCTCCAACAAGACAACTTTCCTGCACAGACATTAATTATTATTATTATTATTATTATTTATTTATATAGCACCATCGATGTACATGGTGCTGTACAGATAACACAGTAAATATCAAGACCCTGCCGCATAGGCTTACAATCTAATAAAGTTGTAGTAAACAATAAGGGGGGAAAGAGAATGCAAACAGGCACAGGGAAGTGTAAACAGGCACCGGGAAGGGTGAAGCTAACAGTATAGAGTCAGAACAAACTCAAAGTTTAAAAGCTATAGGGAAAAGAAAAGTTTTTAGCTGTGTTTTAAAAGCTGTGATTGAGTTGGTAGTTCTCAAGTGTTCTGGAAGAGTATTCCAGGCATGAGGGGCAGCAGAGGAAAATGGACGAAGCCGAGCAAGGGAAGTAGAGACCCTTGGGCAGGCAAGAAGCATGGCATCAGAGGAGCGAAGAGCACGAGCGGGGCAATAGCGTGAGATGAGAGAGGAGAGATAGGCAGGAGCTAGACCATGAAAAGCTTTGAAGGTCAACAGGAGAAGTTTATATTGGATTCTGGAGTGAATTGGGAGCCAATGAAGAGATTTCAGAAGCGGAGTGACATGGTCAGAGCGGCGGGCCAGGAAGATGATCTTAGCGGCAGAGTGGTGGACAGAGACCAGCGGACTGATGTGAGATGAGGGGAGGCCAGAGAGAAGGAGGTTGCAGTAGTCCAACCGAGAGATAACCAGTGCGTGAACGAGAGTCTTGGCAGAAGAGACAGACAAAAATGGTCGAATCCTGGCAATATTATACAGGAAGAAACGACAAGATTTAGCTACTGCCTCGATATGAGGAATAAAGGGGAGCGAGGAATCAAATATAAAGCCAAGGCTACGAGTTTCCTTGACCGGAGTAAGCGTGACATCGTTGACAGTAAGAGAGAATGAGAGATGAGGAGAAGGTTTAGGAGGAAAAACAAGCAGTTCAGTTTTTGCCATATTGAGTTTCAAACGGCGATGAAGCAGCCAGGCTGAGATATCTGAAAGACATGCTGAGATACGATCGTGGACATCAGGAGAAAGTTCCGGAGATGAGAGATATAGTTGTGTGTCATCGGCATACAGGTGATATTGGAGGCCATGGGATTGAATAAGTTTACCCAAGGGCAGCATGTATAGAGAAAACAGCAGCGGGCCAAGCACCGAGCCTTGCGGAACCCCTACTGAAAGGGGAAAGGAGGAGGACGAGCCGCCGTTAGCCGACACGCTGAAAGAGCGACCCTCTAGATAGGAGGCGAACCAGTTATAGACAGAGCCACAGAGTCCAAGGTCATGGAGGGAATCTAAGAGAAGATCGTGATCAACCGTGTCAAAGGCTGCAGTTAGATCAAGGAGAATAAGGACGGAATAATGGCCCTTAGACTTGGCAGTGAGAAGATCATTGGTGATCTTGGTAAGGGCTGTTTCAGTGGAATGCAAAGGACGGAATCCAGATTGAAAGGGATCCAGAGCAGAGTTACTAGAGAGAAAGTCAAGACAGCGAGAGTAGACCACACGTTCCAGGATCTTTGAGACAAGGGGCAACAGAGAGACAGGTCGGTAGTTAGACAGAGAAAGTCGATCAAGAGTGGGTTTTTTGAGAATGGGAGAGACAGTAGCATGTTTAAAAGCAGAGGGAAATGAGCCAGAGGACAGAGAAGAATTAATGATGTGAAGCAAGGACGGGAGGATAGCGGGGATAAGATTAATAAAGACGCGAGAGGGAATTGGATCACGGGAACAAGTGGAAGGCTTCGACGAGCGCAGTATTTTAGACAGTTCATCAGCTGAGACTGAGGGGAACGCCGAGAGAGTTGCAGGAGGAACTGACAGGTGAGGCACAGGAGCTGGAAGCGGATCAGAGCTGGCCAGATCGGAGCGAATAGTTTGGATTTTAGCATTGAAGAAAGAGGCAAAGTCATTGGCAGACAGAGAGGCGGGGAGAGATGGTGGATTAGGTTTCAGGAGAGAATTGAAGGACTTGAAGAGCCGCTGAGGGTGTCTAGCATTTGACTGGATCAGCGTTGAGTAGTGCTGCTGTTTGGCCAGTGAAATGGCAGAAGAGAAAGAGGAGAGAACAAATTTGTAATGGACAAAGTCCGCCAAGTCCCTGGAATTTCCATAAACTTTGAAGCCATGGGGAAAAAAATGTCCCCACCCTCCATTTTTGCAGAGAGTGTGTTTGGGGGTAGGGTGGAAATTTTGATTTCACACTGTTGAATAGAATGCTTTATAAAGCAAAAATTTAAAATATTACTGCCAGTTCTCACTGCTGCAATATTATGTACACATATTATGATGTATAGTTTTGGTTTTTCTACACAGGCCCTGTTCAGACAACACACTAAGCCACGCTTAGGCCACTAACCCTTTTACAGTAAATGGTTAGTGAGTCTGTTTAAACTATGGTTATGTAGTGGCCAAGGAAATAACTAATAGTGCTCTCCCCATAACACGATAACCAATGGTGGTTCAAATAGCCAACTTTGCATAGCATTGGTTATTTGGCCGAAATAACCAACAACTGGTTAAAACACGAGAACCTGCAGTGGGTTAAATAACTGTCAACCAGTTAACCACCATTGGTTATCGTGTTATCTGAACCCAGTCAAGTCTTTCTTCTTTGTAACTTCCCCTGAATCTTTTGGAACCTACTGCCATTCTCTGCGGCCAAATTTCAGTTGGTCTGACTTTACCTACCTGTGGAATGAAGTGCTCCTTGAATGTGCATTTACATCACGAGTTCTTTTTCATGAATATTACAGTTTAAGAAATAAATGGTATGGCTTACCTTTCAAACTAACCAAGGCTTTTGCTGATGAACCTGAAATAAGTAACAAACACACAATAAAGTGAAAAAAAATCTCACCATGTTTTCACAGTTCTTGCTGCATTTACATCTCAGATATCTTAGAGACCAATCCTAGCTCCCAAATGTTGATGGCTGAAGAAGGCTAGAAAGGCATGTTGGTGGCCCTCTGCTGGGAATAGCAGGCAGAACGGCCCCAAATTGGGCATGATGTGAGTAAACCTGGATTTGGATCTGCAGGATCCCCAGCTATGACAGCCATGAAACTGGCACAGAAAATCCCTACCACCACTGCTGTCAATGTGTTGGGTGGGGGAGGAATTGGAAAAATATGGATTGACAAAAGTCTAGCAAAACTACCCTACCACACAATCTGTGACCAGCATGAGCCAGCAGAACTGGGGATGAGGCAGTAGATCTCCTGCTTTGCTCTTCTATATCCCATTTAGGACTGCTCTGTCCTTCATTTTCCATCATTATCAAGGAAACATTTGGGGATTTCTACCTTATCTATATAAACCAGTTTCAAATGTGTTCAACTACCATGGCTAACAACTAAGGAAAAATAGGAATCTGTAATTCTGTGAAGGGGCAGGATTTTCTACGAAAACAATATTTGACAGTCATCACAAAGCATCCATCAGATGACTGCAGCTGTGACAGTTAACCAAAGCTTGTAGTGTCGAAATATCAGAAGTGCAGCAGCATTACGGTCAATTCACACGTAATGTCAAATAATGTTTCAACACTACAAGAACAAGTCCTATGTTTGCCCAGTCCCCCTTCCCTTGCCCACTCTGCTTAATTAGTTATTTACTGGTCATAGTAAAACAGAGTTTGTGATTACATCCAAACCATCAAACTATGGGTTTCACTTGTCTTACAAACCATGATCAAATCTGCACAGGACTAGACTGTCAATCTGGTTTTATATTGCAAATCCATTTCAAAATTAAACAACTGAAGTAGCATTAACTTTGCCACAAACACTTCCATGCTGTTAAGTCATAAGAAGCCAAAAATCAAGCTTTCAACAAGATGCACCAGGTTCCAGTCCTACGAATGGCATAATAAGCATTTTGCATTATTAGAGACTTACATGGTTCAAGCTTACTTTAATGTAAACTTACATAATATGGATTGCAACTGCTGTGGTAATGTTTATTAATGCATTGAGACCAATTTTTCATAGTACAGGAGAGGGTGCAAGAGCAAAATGCTTTTAACATCTACTTCACCCCCAATAGTAGTATTTAGGCTATGTCTTCTTCAAGATTTCCAACACATTTCCTCTAATAAGAGCTAAGATATGATCTTCAACAGCACCAGTTATACCAGAGTAACAAATTTTGCATTGTGCAGCTGAACAAACTGCAAAAAAAAAATAGTAGGCTGGTGCAATAGGCCGATAAGAACGAGCATAGCTATGATATTTGCTTCCTGCCTCCCTCTCTCTTCAACCCCCAATGTTTCCCCAATGTAGACAAGTGACTTTCCAAAAGGAAAAAGCCTTATGTCACCACTCCTGTTCTTAGAATAAGAAATTACCTTTAGGAGTAATTACCTTTAGGAGTACCCCTGCCAAAGGAAGTGAGGCAGGTGGCTACCAGGAGGAGGGTCTTCTCTGCTGTGGCACCCCGGCTGTGGAATGAGCTCCCTAAGGAGGTTCGCTTGCCTTTAGATGCCAAGTGAAGACCTTTTTATTCTCCCAGCATTTTTACAGTCTATAAATAAATTTTAACTGGTGTTTTAAATTTGTAATTTTGCATTGCTGCTGTTTTTATCTGGTTGAGCTTTTATATTGTATTTTATATTATGGTTTTATACTGTTGTTTTATACTTTGAATGTTTTTAATTTTTGTGAACTGCCCAGAGAGCTCCGGCTATTGGCCGGTATAGAAATGCAATAAATAAATAAATAAATAAATAAATAAATAATAAACCAATAGGAAGAGATGAATCGATGGCCTTGTAGGCCCCTTCCAACTCTACTATTCTATGATTCTATATGGAGATATTTCTACCAGTTAGAGGCCTAGTCTGATGACAAACACAACTGATTTGCAAGTATTTTCATTCATTTAAGTGAATGGGATTTTGGTATATTCCTGTAGACACCAAAGCAAATGATACATTTATGCCATATCCAATGAAATCTGCTACTTTCCTAGGTGTGGAAAAATTATACAAGCTGTCCTACAGCCTGATGCTATGGTTGCCTATACAAGGCTGAAGGGAAATAGGATCAGGTGTAAGTCTTGCTGCTCCAGAATTTTTTTGCAGAATGTGGCATTGTGCCAGTATAGCACAATACCCATCACACTGCACCAGCATAGCAGCTCAAGACAGTGCGACTCCAGTGGCACAAAAGTCCAGTCCTAGGCCCACCATGATTTAAATCTGAGCAGATAACGTGGTTTGTAGAAGAATGCAGGAGTGATGACACTAAGCAAAAGCCTATTAATATCAATATAGATTCTCCTCCTGTCCCGAGTCCTATGCAAAGTTGCAATTAGAAAATATGAGTTTTACTCAAAAATATTAGCACCAGGTCCCAAGACCCACAGACCTAATAGTTGCACAGGTTATAATGCAACTACAGACCACAAATGGAAAGGGAAAGAAAAAGACCAGGAAGCCAGAAACTTGCTGAGCAAACACCAGCCTAGCACAGACCTAGATTAAGCCACTTTGGAAGACATTATCAATTAGTTTGCAATGCTGCACATACTAATACAGTAGTCATTCTTTGCCAGCACTACAGAATCAGACTTCCAGGTTCTGCTCTTAGGTCAATTTCTTGGTGGTAAGTTCTGTTTAAATCAGTGGGCTTATTATTATTTTTAAAGTCAGGATGCAAAAGTGGTAGACAAATATTTATTCAGCTGAATAAGCACTCCATTTTTTAAAAGCTGGAAGAGAATTTCAAAAAGTGAGGTGCTGACATTTCATATAAAAATCTGTCACAAATAAGGATTGGGTAAGAGGATAAAATCAGCGCTGTGTGCATTCTGTGTTTGACAAAATATAAATTCTCTACCGATCTCACTTGCAAACTAAATAAATTATGTATATGCTGCCTTTGCTGCCTTAAACCTCATGAATTATGCTTATCTTGCATACTTCATTCCACTTCTCCTAACTACGGATTGAGTAAGTGGGAGCCCATGATCTGATTCAGATTTTCATACAGAGCATCCCAAACATGCAGCTTTGTAGAGGAAATTCTGGGCAGAATGATCATGACTACTTCATGTGAATGTAGCAGTGATGTGAACTACTGCAGGAAAGCAGCACCTGTCAGCATGGTTGTGCCATTTCAGACATTACTTCATCTGTGTGGCCATGCCATGGTTTCAATTTAGAATCCTGCATTTTGTGAATGTCAAGCATTATCTTGTTATACATCACATTGCTGGATGATTCACACAATAGATTGTAATTCAACAACTGTGTTATTTAAATAAACATTCATATATTTTTGTAATAAACAAACTCCATCCTTCTTTAAGGCATAAAGCATCCCAGGTTTTCTCAACCAGACTCATGGTTTGCAACCACTGCAGCAACAAAGCCCTAACAAATGTTTATCACCCAATGCTTAACAACTAACAGCACAATCTTATGCATGTCTCCCAAGAACTCCAATTGACTTTAGCAGGATTTTCACCCAGGGAAATATATATATAGGTTTGCAGCCTAAGTTAGAGAACTCTAGTAGGAGTCCTTAGAACTGTAGGAAAGCCAGAGAGTTTCCTGCAGAAAAGTATGTGAACTCTTATTAAACAGCTCCTAGATCTTTATACTGAATGTGGAGGGAGTGGTGTGGGGTAGGATGGGGAGAACTGGGCCTAGAAAAAAATCGTACTGGTAGCTGTCTGAGATCAGAAAATTCCTCAGACATTCCTCACCCTTCCTTTGAGGCTTAGTTTTCACAACCAGGAGATGAAGTAGTAAACCTGAGTATGAACTGCACCACTTCAGAATGCAGATGGGAATTCACATGATGGAATGCTCATCCATTAACCCCCCTCCCCACAAAACATTAAAAATCCTACAGAAGCTAGACTAGAACCTTTCTTCCAGTCACCTAATTTTCCATGGGCAGGGATTTTTTTTTATAGGAATCACAACCTGGATTTCTCAAGTGGTACACCACAGATAGTCTTAACACCTTATCTGCCATTTGAGATAATGACTAGGTTCACACCACACGATAAGCCACACTTAAGGATTAAGTAATGGGTTGAATGTGGGCTGTCATTGAACCATTGGCAATCTATTGTCTGAACTCAGCCTTGCTAATAAACCATGGTTTGTTAATCACAAACAATCCAGTGTACAACCCAACAACAAACAATGGGTTCACTTCATCAGTTGTTCATGGTTAACAAACCATGGTTTATTAGTGCAGCTGGGTTCAGACCACACAATAACCTACATTTCAACAACCCACATTCAAACCATATTCAACCTGAGTGTGGGTTATTGTGTGGTCTGAACCCAGCCAATGAAGTTTGATGCATTTGTGCACCTTTCCACAGCTGATGCCCTCCAGTTGTTTTGGACTACAACTTCCACCATTCCTGAACATTTGGCATAATGTCTGGGACTGATGAGAGTTGAAGTCCAAAATATTTGGAGGGCACCAGCTTGGGGAAAGCTGCATTACAGGGACAAGCCTTTCAGATGTTGTTGAACTACAACTTCTATCATCAATTACTATTGACTATGCTGACAGGTGCTGATGGGAACTGGAGTCCAACAATATATGAAAGCCACAGGTTTCCAGTCCTTGCATTAGAGACTGCCAGAACCACAATGATATGAGGTTGAAAGGGTGATTGTGTGGCCCAATAAGGTAACTTTAGTCTTCCTTTTCACATAAAGCATAACTGATTATCACATCTTGGGGTAGGAGCAAATTTTCTTCTAGGTCATAGTAAACAACAAGCCGTGATTTCTTCCTCTGCTTGGATACATTTCTCAAACTATTTGGATATAGTTTCACTAAACAGTTTCATGCCACTAATGTCTGTTGATGCCCTCTGCTTTATGTATGTGTTCATCTGCTTATGCAAGTTAATAAATAACTAGACTAGTGCAGGGATGGGTAACGCATGGCCCTCCAGATATCTGGGCCTATAACTCTCATCAGCCCTAGCCACCATAGACAATGGTGAGAGATGATGGGAGTTATAGGCCAAAACATATTAAACATATTTTAACCCAGTATAGAGTTTTGATATAAATCTGTCTCTCTCTATGAAACGGACTATCCTTTAACTATTGTCGTAATAGAGAACATACCCATATTTTGAACAAGTTTTACTATAGTAAAGATCATCCTCAAACCTTGATTTGTTATACAAAACCTTCCAACAGCTTCATTACAAATATTATAACTTGAAACAATTTTATTAAGCTTCTGTTCTGCAATATGCTTGCATTCCTGGCCTCCTGTCTTTCTGACACACACACACACACACACACGTTTGTGTGTGTGTTATACACATATTTTAGAGTTTTCTTACTTGCTTAGGGTTTAGTTCTTTGTCTAAATATTTATGTTTCACACACTATTCCTGTACACTTAAAAGCTATTTATAATTTGTCTGTAGATAAAATTTTATTGTATACCTCAGTTTTCTCTTAAAGTTTGAACAGCAACATAGTTTTGGATCTGAGTATATAGTGTGCATTTTGCTTTGCATTATTACCAGATATTTAAACGTGCATCTTTGGCTATCACCTGTATAATGACTTTGTCATTCATGTTTATATTAATCTCCTTGTTTATTTATTTATTTAATTTATATGCCGCCCCGTAGCTGAAGCTCTCTGGGCAGTTTCCATATGCATTGTACAGTGTACATACAAGATTTGCTTTGCAAATCTGCATCATGCTTCACCAAGTTCAGTACAGAGCACTGTATAAAGGGTCACCCCAGCATTCCCGCTCCTCATGAAGAATGTTATATTAACCTCTATTGTTGTTCAGTCTCTGCCTTCAGCTATAGACTCTGTATATCCTTTTACATAAACTTAACAAAAAGTCAAGCAAATCTTGGGGTGCATCTCAGGGGTGCATGTTTCTGTGGCAGTTCTCAATCCTACATGGAAGATATACATTGGAGGATACATATTGTCTCTTGATTGGCCAACAGTCATCTAAATCCAGTATTTTGACTCATTACACTTTTGAACAGTGTGTATCCTCCCCATCCTCCAGATTTCATGAAAAAACCCCACAGTGGAAAAATATATATCCCCATTTTTGCTTCCCAACAGTGTCCAAACAACTCAAGTGGATCATAACTCAAGATACTGTGCCAAGCCAAGTGCCAGGAAACAAATTCATCCCCACTAAGTGAACATCCCCAAAAGCATGCACTGCCACCCTTGGCTCTGTTCTCACAGGCATTCATTTTTGTTAAATTACTGGTCAAGACGTAGAAGAAGCAGGCTGTAGGAACCTGCCCTTTGCCACCTTTGCTATTCTGTTGGCATGATCAAGAGGAAAGTTAGAAAGTAAGCTTTATTTATGCCAGTTAGAAATGGTCTCCTAAGCAGCAGTATGTTTCTTAATGCAAACGACGAGCACATGCGCCTCCCCAAATGCACGGAAGGCTAATGTCATGTCAAACCCCAAGTGCAGGGTGCCCATTGCAGGACAGAGATCCCCTTCCCCAAATAGATCTGCGCTGTGGTGGTGCTGTACTCTGTTTCACTGCCTACCCCGGAGAGGTGCGATGTCAGCGCAGTGCCACCCACTGCCCTGTACACAACGCTCCTCTGCCCGGCTTTGAAAGGCGTACTCTACTTCCTGCCCATCACGGGCATTGCCCCGGCCTACACCAGGTCTCGGGGTGCAGGGCGCGGCTCACCCTCGACGGGAGAAGGGGACATTATATAAGAGGCTTCCGGCCCTGCTCTGGTGGCCTCCCCCACCCCGCTTCGCCGCCTCCCAAACAGAGTAGCTGAAGGGTGCGACTGGAGGGGACGACACTGGAGAACAGAGCTAGGCTGGCCAGTGAGGGAGGAGACTGTGGCTCCGGCCCCGCACAGCTCCCGCCCCGGCACCCACGACAACAACAGCAGCAGCAGCAGTAGCAAGAGCAGCGGCAGCGAGAGCAGCAGGCGCCGGCGGCAGCAAGAGCGACCCGGCCACTGCGGCTCAACTGAGGGGAAACAGGCGGAAGGTCCCGTACGCCGAACCGCGACTTTAAGAGCGGCCGAAGAAGAAGGGCCGGCAGCGGGGCAGAGTCGGAGGGGCACAGGTCGCTACTCACTCTCGTCAGGCAGCTGATCCAACTCCGCCATCTTGAAGGAGCCGCGCCGCTTTTTCAAAGGCTGCCTGTCGCGGTGCATTGTGGGGGAGGAGACGGAGTCCTCCAGCCTGCCTGACTGGGGGAAGGGGGGGGGGGGGCAGCGGGAGCGGCTTGTTCAGCCTGTCCGGGCTCCACGGAAGCAGGGGCGGGAGCGGGTGAGGCGCGCGCGCCCGCCCTCTTTTTGCAACCAGCCGGGAGGGAGGTGGGAATTCTTGGCGCTCTACGAGAAGGGCAGCTGCTGCCCTTTCACACAGGGTCAGGGAACTGAAGGACCGGGGCGGGGGAGAGCCGGCGGGGGCTGCAGCGTCCGCAGCTGGCGCGCGGCTCCCAGTGGTAGCGGATTACACTTACCGACGTCCTTCGGGGCCGGCTCGTGTCCCTCCCGGACTCTCCCCAGTGGGAGTTGGGCGATGTGGCGCGGGACCAGAGAGACAGCCGCGCCACCGTCGTAACTTCATAGTCACTTTCCTTGCTTTCCTCCGATTTCCTTCCTTCCTCTCCGTCCTTTATCTGAAACCTGCCGTTTCCGCTATTCTCATACTGTCTTACTTAGAATATTTACAGCGCAGGCAATTATTTACTCAGAAATAGGTCCCATTTTCTGTGGTAGGGCGAGTGTATTGGCAGAACTTCATGCGCTTTCAGTACTACTTCTGCTTCCGTATTCAACAAAGCAGGGCTTAGAAGCCCCAGTCTGTCTACACATGGAAGTAATGGGGATGTCTACCCTTTCCCTCTCTTGGAGCTCAATTCTGTATATGTTTAGACAAAAAAAAAGAAATACTCTCCTGCCAAATATGCATAGCATAGTAATCCTACTAATATTTAAAAGCATATATAAAGCAAAACTAGCCACATGTGACGCTGGGGTGAATCCACAGTTGGACAATGCCTTTATTAGGACCAACCAAGCTGTCATAAAAGAGTAAGAAAGCTTTTGAGTTCTTCAGAATTCTTCATCAGGCTAGATGATACAAAAAGCAGGGCATTGGAGGCAGGGGGAGAGAAACAACAACAAAACATTCCCCAAATTAGGCCAGAATGGAGATCTCATGACCAAAACATATGGCCAAATTTCCATCATCCCTCCATTTTGTACCACCAAGCCTGCTGAGTCTTGTAACATTTTGCTTGTCCCTAATAAAAGTATTGTTGGATTTTGGATTTGAAAACATTTTATATTGTGATTCTAAGTCCAATTCCTCAAAAGTAGTGATTTTCTATTAAGTATTTTAACATTGCACCCTTCAAGTGCGCTGAATAGCAACTAACCCATGATAGTGGTGTTTATCTTCCCCAAATGGCAGATTTTATATGTCAAATCCACCCCACACAAAGCCATTTCTAACATGAAAACAAGAGCAGCCCTGCTGGCCCCGGCTAAAAGCTTATCTCGTCCAGCATCCCATTTGCCAGTGGCCAACCATATAGTTCTGGGGAGCCTACATACAGGACATGAAGGTAGTGGCACCCTCCCACAGTTCTCCATTGAATGATATTCAGAGGCAAGCTAACTGATCTTGGAGGTACTATACAGTCCAAGGAGTCAGAGAATACAGGTCAGGTGACACATAATAAACATAAGATTCAAGTATAGAATACTTCTTAAAAAATCATTTTAGAGATGGGGAAGGGAGATCAAAGCCTGAGAGATAATACACAGTCTAAGCACACATTCCTTCCTACAAATATTACATCCTGGGGACAAAGAACAGGAGCTTTGTTGCTCCCATGGCCTGTATGTAAGTTTCTCATGGGCGTTAGGCTGTTTTTTCTCTCTCGTGTTTTTTACTGCAGTTTCAGAATAATGTTAGGATTGTTTTATTTTGCAGTTGCTGCTGTTATATATTTAAATGTGTTAGTGTTTTACATTATTATTTATTTTATGCTACTTTATTACTGTTTAATTTTGATTTTATATCTTACATTATTTTTTATGTACTTGCACACCAGCCAGAGAACTTTGATTATTGGGTGGTCTAAAAGTTTAAGTAAATAAGATTACAACAGTTTAAAAATTACCCCCCCACACACACACTCTTATACCAATTACTAATTTCCAGTTTCTATTTGAATACTATCATGTGTGATAAGAGTGGGAGAGTCCTGCTTGTGATAGACTTTAAATGGAAGCTGGAATTGAGAGCTACAACTTTTCTAACTTTATGGTACATGGAATATTAAATCTGCCTCTACATTTGGAACACTTCTAAGATATCCTCTATATCACATCTCATAACAAGAGGACAAATTGTCTTTGGAACCTTATGGGGTAGAAATGGGCTGGGGAGAACCAGATTTTGAAAATTGTCCGCTTCTTAACGGTTGGGAGTAAGCAGATATTTTATTTATTTCAGATATAGCACAAGTGAACTCAGTGACAAAGAGCACCTTTTATCAGCTTAGGCTGATACACCAACTGCACCCTTATCTGGACAGATAGCCTAGCTACAGTTGTCCATGCTCTGATAACCTCTCATCTGGATTAATGCAATGTTATACGTGGGGCTGCCTTTGAAAATGGTCCAGGAACTTCAGCTGATACAGAAAAGGGTAGCATGTTTACTAACAGGGACTGGCCAACGAGACATCACGCCAGTCCTTTTCCAGCTTCATTGGCTGCCAGTCCAGGTCCAGGCTTAATTCAAAGTGCTGGTATTAACATTCAAAGCCCTAAACTGCTTGGGGCCAGGCTATCTGAAGGAACGCCTCCTCCCATATATAGCTGCCTGGACCCTAAAGTCATCCTCAGGGGTCCTTCTCTGTGAGCCCCTGCCAAAGGAAGTGAGGCAGGTGGCTACCAGGAGGTGGGCCTTCTCTGCTGTGGCACCCCAGCTGTGGAATGAGCTCCCTAAAGAGGTTCGCCTGGCACCTACACTATACTCTTTTAGACGCCAGGTGAAGACCTTTTTATTTTCTCAGCATTTTAACAGTCTATCAAATTAATTTTAACTTTGCTGTTTTAAATTTGTATTTTAAATCTGTATTAATTTCTGCATTGCTGCTTGATTTTATCCTGGCTGTGTTTTAATATTGTATTTTATATTATGCTTTTATAGCGCTTGTTTTATATTTTGAATGGTTTCTATGGTTTTAATTTTTGTAAACTGCTTCAGCTATTGGGCAGTATAAAACTGCAATAAATAAATAAATAAATAAATAAATAAATAAATAAATAAATAAATATTTAAGATATGTTGATTTTTTGCCTTATGTACTCTGAGCCCTTGAGACAGACCAGCCAGAAATCCAACTACCTTAATATATTTGAACCAGAAGTCCTACAATTTTTCGCCTGTTTTCAGCATTCCTAATCACCCCTACATTTTCCCCACTTGAGAAAAATGGCATGTTCCCTTGGTCCTACTGAACCAGGAGGCAGACCCAGCCTATCTCGAGAGACTCTAGCAACATTAAAGCACCCCACCCCCAAAAGCTGATGTTTGGCTATGTATGGGTTACTTTTCTGGCTCTCATGTTTTCTCAGCTGCCTGTGATTAGCTCAGGCTTTCTAGCTGTCAGCCATGTCCTGTGTATATGCTGCAATTCTGCTGAAGAGCGCCAGAATTGCAGTTTTTAAGAAATTTCTACCCCATAAGGTTCCAAACAGTGGCAGCTGGTGCCCTTTGGTGCTGGAGGGGCAGATGGAAGCTAATGGAAAGAGAAACCCAAGGGGTCATTTCCTTTGAACCCGTATTTCTATGCTTCAGTGCAGGAACCCATTAAACAGAAAAGGAAAATTGCATGGGGAAAAGAAGACACATCCCCCGCAATTGCTCCCATTCATGTAGCCACCAGTTTAAAAAAGAACATTGCCTAAACATTTTTTAAAAATATGAGATTAAAAAAATAATGTACCTACCTTGACTGCAGACTACTTTTTCCTGCAGTACTGTTTCTCTCTGGTTTTATGCACAAGGAGTGGTTCATATTTTAATAAACACATTAAATATTTTTTAGCAGGCCTGGGCCCAGTACTCTTCAACATTTTTATTAATGATTTGGACGAGAAGGTGCAGGGAACGCTGATCAAATTTGCAGATGACACAAAATTGGGTGGGATAGCTAATACGCTGGAAGACAGAAACAAACTTCAAAGTGATCTTGATAGGCTGGAGTGCTGGGCTGAAAACAACAGAATGAAATTTAATAGGGATAAATGCCAAGTTCTACATTTAGGGAATAGAAACCAAATGCAGTTACAAGATGGGGGACACTTGGCTCAGCAATACTACAAACGAGAAAGATCTTGGAATTGTTGTAGATCGCAAGCTGAATATGAGCCAACAGTGCGATATGGCTGCAAGAAAGGCAAATGCTATTTTGGGCTGCATTAATAGAAGTATAGCTTCCAAATCACGTGAGGTACTGGTTCCTCTCTATTCGGCCCTGGTTAGGCCTCATCTAGAGTATTGTGTTCAGTTCTGGGCTCCACAATTCAAGAAGGATGCAGACAAGCTGGAGCGTGTTCAGAGGAGGGCAACCAGGATGATCAGGGGTCTATGAAGAGAGCCCTATGAAGAGAGACTGAAAGAACTGGGCATGTTTAGCCTGGAGAAGAGAAGATTAAGGGGAGACATGATAACAGTCTTCAAATACTTGAAAGGTTGTCACACAGAGGAGGGCCAGGATCTGTTCCCGATCCTCCCAGAGTGCAGGACACGGAATAACGGGCTCAAGTTAAAGGAAGCCAGATTCCGGCAGGACATCAGGAAAAACTTCCTGACTGTTAGAGCAGTGCGACGGTGGAATCAGTTACCTAGGGAGGTTGTGGGCTCTCCCACACTAGAGGCATTCAAGAGGCAGCTGGACAACCATCTGTCAGGGATGCTTTAGGATGGATTCCTGCATTGAGCAGGGGGTTGGACTAGATGGCCTTGTAGGACCCTTCCAACTCTGCTATTCTATGATTCTGTTTCTATGAAAACAAACACAGATGCTTGGGCTATGCATGGCTGTCCGTTTCCCAAAGTAAAAAGTTGCTGCTATCCTTTACTAACTGGGGAGGGGGGATTATGCCTGCAAATGGGAATGAGGCAGAGCAGTCCAGGAAGACACTTGACCTTACTGCCTGTTGCCACACCGCTGTCTTTAGGAGATATTCTGAACATGTTCCATAGCCCAATATTTAGGAAATGAGAATGCAGCCAGTTAGAACAGAGGATTGGCTAGCTTTAGAAAGCTGTGAGTATGCTCTGCACTCAAGTGTATAAATTACTTGTGGGGTGGGAGAATCATTTGAGAGGGTCGTTGCCCTCCTTGCACAGCCTGTAGGACCACCGCTTAGTGAAATCTAGCTGGAAGCCTTGCCCAGTAAGATTTTCAGAGGGCAGGGCTTCAGTTTCCATTACATAGTTCTTTATTCTACTGCTGCTAGACATGTGGAAGGGCAAAGTTTTAAAAAAAGGCCAGAAAAAGAATAGAAAATAATAATGTAAAAGTTTGAGAAAAACAATACATGCTTATTTGAATGGTTTTAATTTTTGTGAACTGCCCAGAGAGCCCCGGCTATTGGGCGGTATAGAAATGCAATAAATAAATAAATAAATAAATAAATAAATAAATAAATAAATAAATAAATAAATAAATAAAATGTTTATACAAGTCTCACCACTCAAGCTTTTTTGTTGTTGTTGGAGCAGAATTTTAATACATAGCCCTGCCCTGAAACTAATGTTTCAATGTTTATACCCTGAAGCCTTTCTGTTGCACATAGAGGGGAGTTGGGAGATGATGGATATAGATCTTTTCCAGTGTAAAACAAAGGTAAGTAGAGCGCACACGTTGCTTAGAACTTATGCTTTTTTATATGTATGCTTCAGTTTATTACTTCAGTATTTGCCCATTAGAAAAATAAAACAAGCATAATGGTATTGCATCATTTTTTTTGGGGGGGGGTAAGTGTTCTATTTGCAAAAGCCCCCCGTTTTTTAGTCAAATACATACGGGCTACTATCCAACAAGGTGCTTATACTCCTGCCAATTCTCTATACTTCACCAATTCCACTGTGCAACTGGGCCCCACTAAGTTTTTGCACTTCTTAGAGTAAGCCCTGAAATTAGCAAAAGCACTTCTGAAAAGAGACAGGTTGGCGGAGCTTGCATAACGGAGCTCCCCTGACCTGACTCCTTCCAGAAACGAGTATTTTGGGGCTTCCTCTAGGAAGTGCTAAATCTCCCTTGCACAAGTGCTGGGTCCCAATTGTGTAATGGAATCAGCAGGAGCCACCGCTTGCAGAAGGGAATCAGCAGGTACCCCATTGGATACTTCCCTAGAGTATAAAGGGGAGAGACGGGGAAGAGGAAACCTTACAGCGGTTCAATATCCTCCAGATTTTGTGCCCCAGGTTGTGAGAATAAACCCAGCAGTTGAGCTCCATCAAGCATAAAGGAGGCATGGTCAATCACAAGGTGTTCTGGGTCTGTAACCAGCAGACAGGCAATCATCCTAATGAACTGTGGGGTTTGTCATGTGACTCCATTTGAAGATGTGGGCTGGGCAAAATGAAAGGCATTGGGCCTGTTCAGATGACATACTAAGGCATGGTTAGGCTAACCCTTTTGCAGCAAATGGTTAGTGTGTTTAAACTGTGGTTATGTAGCCACCATGTTTAGGACTGGTTGAAACGGCATGCTAAGCCATAATGTTTAGCTCGAAATGCGTAACCACTGTAGCTTAGCTTATTGTCTGAACAGGGTCCTTGTTTATCTACATGAGGTTATTGGTCCACAGACTCAGATTGGCTATCATGCTGCATTTGCAGGTTCATATATATTTGCAGGTTAGTGTCCCTCTTTCTAGACCTTTTTGTTAAAAGACTAACTGAAGACCAAGCCTTTCCTCTGAACTCAGTTCTACGTGTTGTCCTTCTAATCTAGGGTGGGAGCTCTCCCATGCATAGGATGGGTGGGCCTGCAAGACTACAAAGGCCCTATAACAGCTTCTGTGACTGTGTGGTCAGAATGTTGTTCTATGGAAGTTTCCACAGAAGGGGAGGAGATGTGTTTTTTCTGGCAGCCCAGTTGTGAGTGGTTGGTAGAAGAGATATGGGTGCTGTCATGGGTTCACCTGGCCATCGCCATCCATTGACTGTTAGGTCCTGCTCGTGGTTACGGCATGTGTATGTGGACACTTGAACACTGTGAGCAGTATGCCAGTATCTATAACTGTTCTTATTATGCTACTGATTGTTGCTGGTTGAGCATAGGACCACGACTGCGTTACACAGGCATTACTCCTGGTACTACCAGGGACACAGAATTGCACTGAAAGCAATTAAAAGTTTTGTAGTATAAAAGTAAAGATTTAGTATGAAATTAGCTTTTATTTTTACTTCAAAATAAACACGTTTAACATTTATTCATAATAGAAACTAAGGAAGATTTGCTTCTTGTAAACAGTTCTAAATTTCTTCTCCCTGCCTCACTTACAAAAGGCTAAAATCAAGGGTGTTGTTGTTTTTTTGGTCTGTCAGTTAAAGGACACACAATAGCCCCAAAACTAGAATGGGCCAAAAGAGGGAGAGGGGGAAAAACAACAGAAAATTTCTCATAGTATTCAGTTTCATGTGTTGTTGCACATGTGTGTTAAAAAAGCCTTACTAAGGTGATTGACTAAACTTAGATTCAGCAAAGCCCTGTAACTTTTTTTCTTGTATCTCAGTCATGGGAATCACTGCTTAGGTATTTCAAAAGGTTTTGCATTATTAACTCTTCAACAAATTATTTTTTTTCTTCACCAGAGAGATGTCTTATAGTTGAACTTCAGTTTCAGCAGGTACTTCAGATTTACCTGAGCAAGATCATAGACAATATATCTGAAGGAAACAGCAAGTTAAGGAGAGATGTTTTAAAAGAAACGTTGTGAAGAACGTTAGTGTCATGCGGATGCTTTAAGTGCTTGTAGCACCAACAGAAATAAACAGAATTGCTTACCGTTAGCTACCAGTTTCTTTTGTATATCCACATATATGAGCACACACACACAGAGGCCACTGTTCAGACCTTTCTAAGAAGACCTCCTGATAAGTTCTCCTGCCTCTCCCCTTAAAGTTTATGTATTTAATCTGTACTATTAGTCTCTTTCATGCAATGCAGTGCATACAAAAGTGGTGCAATCATATATACAACATTTAATGTTTAAAAATACAAATAAAAAACATTAAAAGCCTCATTACAAATCACAGAAACTCAACCATTCCTGAAAGCTTGGAAAAACCAATGTGTTTTACTATCTTTTGAAGTTGAAGTTGAAGAAATGAGACAGCGTTCTGGTGTCCTAACCAATAATGTTCCACTCTAGGTTGACATAAAACTGACCATCCTAAGGGATGGAACCCAGAGCAGCTGCTCTCCTGGGATAAGAGGGGTATGGGACAAAGTATTCCCTTGGGTATGCCATACCAGAGTGTTTAGGACTTTATAAAGATCAAAACCATCAACCTGGAAGCAAACTGGCAGCTATTGCAGCTGCAGGAGGACTGGTGTTTTGTGTTCTCTATACCCAAGCTCTAGTTAAGATAAAGGCTGAAACCTTGGAGAGTCAGGGCCAATCATTATAGTAGACAATACTGAGCTAGATGGGCCGGTTGTCTGACCCACTGTAAAGCAGCTCATCTGTCACCAAGGGAAGCCCCATGTAAACCATGTTGCAGAATACCAAGAGATGGTTGATGGCAGGAACGTCCCTATCTCCTCCAGCAAGGGAGAGTGTCAATACCTCAGCACAACTGATTAAAAACACACATCCTCAAGTTGCCACCTGGCAAGCTAGGAGCACAGCAGGGTATGGAGCACACCTGTTGACTAGGTTCAGATGACATGTTGTGGCGCCTGCAGGTGCCATACTGCATAGCCAGCCCTGTTTGAGGGTTGTCGTGTCCTAAAACAGACCATGACACACGTCACAGCCTGACTGGGTTATTTAACCCATGCCATGGTTGGCTGTAGTGTCATGAGAACAAGCCCACTGAGAACATGTTTTCATTTTGGTCATAAAATGAAATGGAGCGGGGGGAGAGTGCCTACCTGATCAATTTCCTTTATGTCTGCTGGGAAAGCCAAGGTTGCTCATACCAAGCTTTGCATGGAAGCTCATGTATGAATGTTAAAAGATCTATACTCCTTATGCATGGCAGCCTTCAGCTGCCTGGAACCAGCCAACATCTGGCAGACAGCCACTCAAGCTATGGCAGTGATTATGGAACAATCGACACTCCTAGAAAGATGCTGTTCAAAGGATACTCATTATACAGAAGACAGGTGTTGCTAACTCCAGATGGAATTCCATTGCCTAAAGGAACATCTACACCATCAAGAGTCACAGTGGCTGAGGGATCTGGTGCCGTTTTGCCCAAACCTATATAGGAGGGAAAAGCAAACAAAAAACACCCAAAGTCAACTTGACAAATTCACATTGAAAGCCTTATGAAATTACCTGATCTTTATAGTAGTATTTATTATTCTAGTAAACAGTAAGGGCACTGGGAAAGGCCTATATTCTTGCTCACAAACATTTACAACATAATCTTTAAGCATATCCAATTAATCTAAGCCCTATTCAGCCGCTCCAAATCTGAGGATAGTAAACACGTGAGGAAGGAGAGAGAACTAGCTAAACCCTCCTCTGTTGTTGTTTTTATCGCCCTCGACACAGGGAGGGTGACGATGTGAAGAAGAGAGCTCCTCTATCTGTGGGGACTCTCCACACGACTCAAAACACACATTTCCCAGCATTCCAGATCTCTCCTCTTCACAATCACTCTTCCAGTGTAGAGGGTGACGTAAGCGACGATGGAGCGTGGTGGGGCTATTCTTCATATTTGGAATGCCTGAATACTATCCTCATATTTGGAAAGCTTGAATAGAGCTCTAGTTCAATCACTTGAATCTTTTGTAAAGCGTTTATTTGCATGGTCTGCAAATCCACCCCTTCCCTCCCAAGATTTCCATACACATTTGAAGAGGAACTTTTCAGCTATCAAAGAAGCTCAACTTGAGTTCCCCTACAATGAATTATGAAAAAAAAGTCCTTCAAAGAGACAGTTGCAGTGAAAACATATACATGTTTACTCAGAAGTAAGTCTTGCTGCTTCCAATGGGACTTGCTCCCTGGAGGAGAAGGCTATCAATAGCTACTAGTTCCAGTGTGCTATCCCCAGTAAGTTGCTGGGGAACATGAGTGGGAGGGTGCTGTTTGCATTTGCGTCCTGCTTGTGGGTTCCTGTTTGACAGCTGGTTGGCCACTGTGTGAACTGAATGCTGGACTGGATGGACCCTTGCTCTCATCCAGCACGGCTTTTCTTATGTTCCCTAGTAAGTGTGTTTAGGATTGCAGCATAATTGAATTTCTAGAATTCTTTTACCTAGTCTATTCAATATTCTTTTGGATTGATCTTTACTTTTCCCTCTCCTCTATTTCAGCTGAGTGGCTCTCAGCTGAAATTGACTACTAAATTTATCTTTGGGAGGTGTAACATAAGATCATATTAACTTATATAATTATAGAAATTACTAAAGAGTGCACAGTAAAGCGTATATCATTTCAAAATGCTTAAATAATTTCGCCGAAAACCCAAAACCAGCCTTGGATACTTCATCAAAATTGTCACCTCCTCTCAAACAAAAGTTCACAGCAGCATTTTCAATTATTATTATTTTTACCTTTGACACTGTGTTTTCCTTTTGGTAGCTTGGTTATATGGGAAGCATTTTTCAGTTCATACCTAGCAAACAGAAAAGATGAGGATTTAGAGCAATTCATCAAAGAAGTTTAAACAAACAAGGGTGTCCACAGGTAATACTGGTTTCACAGTTGCAGTTGACAGACAGGTTTAGCTGAATGAAGTTATTTTATGTTTTGCTGCTTTATGTTGCAACGCGTCAAGACGATTTGTCACACTTTAAAACTAGTGTTTTGTGGAAATCCGTACAAGCATTTGTATTTCCCAAATAATCCACTGTACAGATATATAGAATAAAAACCTCCTTAAAAGTAAACCAAGCTCCAATTGTGGATTAAGATACTTTGAAGTTGCATATTTACAAAAATATTCCAAGGCATGTTAGTTACTCACATGTTTCCAAGGGCAACTTCTCCCAGCAAGATTAATCCTATTGGGTCAGCTTGAGAAGGATGGCAGTAGTTGGCGCTCTTGGACACCATATCGGCAAAGTAGATGCCTTTACCAAACATGTAGCCAGTCTAGAAGGAAAATAAAATGTGCATCTGAACAAGAAGTTGTTGTTATTATTATTGATTTATTTAATTTATATCCACTCTTTCTGGCCCAAAATACAGCACTCAAGCTTAGTTACATTGCGTTTCCCCAAAATCACCTAACCAAGAAAGTCTGGTGAGCATGTGCTTTTATTATTATTATTATTATTATTATTATTAATTAATTTATATAGCACCATCAATGTACATGGTGCTGTAAGACCCTGCCGCATAGGCTTACATTCTAATAAAATCATAATAAAACAATAAGGAGGGGAAGAGAATGCACCAAACAGGCACAGGGTAGAGTAAAACTAACAGTATAAAAGTCAGAACAAAATCAAGTTTTAAAAGCTTTAGGAAAAAGAAAAGTTTTTAGCTGAGCTTTAAAAGCTGCGATTGAACTTGTAGTTCTCAAATGTTCTGGAAGAGCGTTCCAGGCGTAAGGGGCAGCCGAAGAAAATGGACAAAGCCGAGCAAAGGAAGTAGAGACCCTTGGGCAGGTGAGAAACATGGCATCAGAGGAGCGAAGAGCACGAGCGGGGCAATAGTGTGAGATGAGAGAGGAAAGATAGGAAGGAGCTAGACAGTGAAAAGCTTTGTAAGTCAACAGGAGAAGTTTATATTGGATTCTGAAGTGAATTGGAAGCCAATGAAGAGATTTCAGAAGTGGAGTAACATGGTCAGAGCGGTGAGCCAAGAAGATGATCTTAGCAGCAGAGTGGTGAACAGAAACCAACAAACTGATGTGAGAAGAAGGAAGGCCAGTGAGAAGAAGGTTGCAGTAGTCCAACCGAGAAACAACCAATGCATGAACAAGATTCTTGGCAGAAGAGACAGACAAAAATGATCGAATCCTGGCAATATTATACAAGAAAAAACGACAGGATTTAGCTACTGTCTCAATATGAGGAATAAAGGAGAGCGAGGAATCAAATATAAAGCCAAGACTATGAGCTTCCTTGACTGGAGTAAGTGTAACATTATTGACAGTAAGAGAGAATGAGAGATGAGGAGAAGGTTTAGGAGGAAAAACAAGCAATTCAGTCTTTGCCATATTAAGTTTCAAACGACGGTGAAGCAACCAAGCTGAGATATCTGAAAGACATGCCGAGATACGATTGTGAACATCAGGAGAAAGATCTGGAGATGAAAGATATAATTGTGTATCATCGGCATACAGGTGATATTGGAGGCCATGAGATTGAATAAGATTACCCAAGGGCAACATGTATAAAGAAAGGCTGCAAATCCCTGTCCAGTGAAATGTGGCTGAAAATATATGGTTAGCATATAAAATGACAGAGACAGGATTTGGGGCAGCAGGAAATTGTGTCCGGGAGCATTCCTTGCTATAATTCTGTGGATGTGGTTTGCTCGTTCTGACAGATTACGACATTGGAAGCTAATATTTCCCCCCCCTTTCCAGATCAAATTAGACCGTGATTTTGCATTTAATGTTATTTACTTTCACCTCCACCTGTGGCATGCAACTCAGCCATCTTGATTCAATCATCTGGATCTCTATGTGTGGTCTGGATTACCCAGAATGATGTGTCAGAGGCTGTTGAACAGATGTCATGGCCTCACAGCTGGCGGTTGGATGATATGTGCCTTTGGCCCCTTGCAAGTCTATGGATATGGTAAAGAGTTGTTCAGGGATGGTGGGGTAGAAAATACTGCCCGTCCAGTTTAGCCCATTCAGCAAAGCCTCCCCAGCATTCTGGGGAGGCTGCCATGGGGAGCAGGGAAGTCCACTTCCATCAGTCCCATTACACATGCGTAAATCTGGTTCCAATCCATAATAAATATTACTTTCTCACTGGTTTTAAATGTTGTTAGCAACCTTAGGACTGTTTATAAAAAATAAAATAAAATAAAAAGGGCGGCGCCAGAATGGTTTTAAATGAACAAAAACAAATCTTGCTAGAGTTCTAAATCTTAAGGGAAAGAACCTAAATCTTAAGGCAAAGACACTTTGGCCTGTTCAGACAACACACTAAGCCAAGGTTAGGCTGCTAACCCTTTTGCAGCAGTTGCGTAGTGAGTGTGTTTAATCAGTAGTTATGTAGCCACCATAGTTAAAAATGGTTCACATGACACGCTAAGTCATGGTTCACACGACACGCTAAGCCATGTTTAGCTCAAAATGTTTAACCACTATGGCTTATCGTGTTGTCTGAACAGGGTCTGAGTGACCCCTCATTGTGGCAATATCCAGATGCCTAGTTCTCCCTCCACTCCAACAGAGACTTGCCACGAGTCTCAAGCATTAGAGGATTAACTTATTAAAATATAGAGGTTGGGGATGATGGGAATTGTAGTCCAACACACCTGGAAGTCACCAGCTTGGGGAAGGCTGACCAAGTTATTTAGATGTTTCATTTCTTTCTATTGGTGACACCACAGACCAAGAATTTCAAGGTAGGGGATTTTAAACGTACTGCTTCTGCATGCATAGTATAGCATTTTACATACCACAGGAGCTTCAGGTGGAGCTATTCGGAGACCTTGTGACAAGATGCCAGCAAAGTTGGTAGCGCGGGAACCATGCCACAGCAACTGACGATTGTGTAACTCTTGGAATGGTTTATAACGCTGAGTTTCTCCTTCACGCTCAATCTTGAAAATCTTTGGAAGGGGGAACAAAAAACAGAAGGAGGATTGAATGTGGGTCAAGACAGTGTTTGTTGAAAAATAATTTGATCTGTAAAGAAACAAGATGAAAACAGAACATATGTTGGCTCTGTTGGGCATTCATGCATGTGTGTAGAACAACCCACATTTTGTTTATAAAATTTAAAATTCAAACACTCCCTTCTCTGGGAAAGTTAGGATTTTGAGGATTGCTTTTGGCAGGGGGTAGTTGTAAGATGGAGATGTTAATTTTAGCCATTGTACAAAAAAAGATTGATCACAATGAGGTCGTTGCTTGTAGGGACTTCTAACTTGACTTAGTCCAGATGTGATGTTTAAGAGTCAATTGAAGGCCCCCCAAAGAGAGCCTTACAAAGTGTTCAGAGACATTACATCGGAGATCTGTGATTTCTTCTCTTAAAAGCAGCCAGTGGGGCAGGGCAGTTGAACTGGGGCTGCAGTGTGAAGAAAATTATGTGGAGAAATCCAATCAACTGGTGTAATGTCTAGCTTTGTCCCACATTTCCTACAGTTTTCCCAGAATTGTAGGCCTAAGTTTAACTCCCCCCCCCACTTAACATTGATTTGTACCTACTCTTCTTTACAGACTTCGATGAATTTGATACAGTTTTGCTGGGGGGGGGGGAGGAAACCTTGAGGCAGACTTGTGAAGGCCCCTGGTTCAGTTTCAACTAAAAGAAATGTGCATTCCAAATTACCACAGTGTTAAGGTGGATAGATGCATCAACACACGCTCACTTATTCATGGAAGAAAATGAAAAAACAAAGATAAAGGACCACTGCAGACATGACACAATCCATTCTTTAGCCTTGTCCAAGGCAGCAGGATAAGGTTTCGAATTACGTTCCCTCCTCACAGACTGCCCTTTCTTTACCGAGTACAGATTATCTTGCCTTGCCAGCCCTAACATGATTAAAAGTTCCAGTGGGCCAGTTCACACACATAGACCCTGTTCAGATGACTTGCTAAGCCATGGTTAGAGCATTATTTGGCTGATCTACACATGAGAACTACAAGGTGATAGTGTCGTTGGGAGGGCTTCACCCCAAACATACAGCTACGGCTCCTTCTATGAATAAGCGTCCAACTGCTGAAGATATCTTGAAACGGGCACTGTACCGGACACCTGTCTACTTTTTACTTAAACACTTAGAACACTGAATTTGTTGGGTGCTACAATATTGTACTTAAAAATTTTTTTTCACGTGCTGTTCTGTAAAATGCTGTTATTGTTATTTAATTGCGGATACATTGTATATTGTATATTATTCTTGTATGAACTTTTTTTGATTTACCTACACATTGGAGGCTTCTGCCCTGTTGGATTTATTTTTATGTGTTAAAGGTTGTGCATCAACAAGAAGAGCATATCTTTTTGTATGCCTGATTACAAACATTATATAATAGTATTCTCAGACAGCATATGTAGGATTGATGTAAATATGACTCACCCACAGTAGAAATATATAAAAATGTTCGTTTATCTTTCACTTCAAATGTGAGCTTTTGTGGTTGAGTGCTAAGCACCCCAATTGTGTTCTGTTATTACAACCACAGCCTTCAGTTTATTGTACTAGTGAGCATATTTAAACTGTGGTTATGTAGCCACCATAGTTAGGAATGGGTCACATGACATGCTAAACCATAATGTTTAGCTCAAAATGCTTAACCAGCATGGTTTAGTGTGTCATCTGAACAGGGTCAATGAGAAGCCACTGTGGGTGAATTTCACCACAGGGCATCTTGTTGCAGTGCCAGCTACCATTTTGAAAATTCAAGCTGTGGCAGGGGCATGCCACAGCTTGTTGCTATATGCGAAACTGGCAAGAGTGGGTTGTTGCAGTGGTTAACAATATTTATTTATTTATTTATTACATTTTTTATAACAAGCCACCCAAAACCCTAAAATAGGCCATGGGTTCTAGGTGGCTAGTTAACCACTGCAACAACCCACCCTCACTGCAGTATTCATTTTTAAAATTCAAAATGACAAGCCCTGAGGGGAAATTTACTCAGGGTGGCTTGCCGTTACATACAAGCCAGGTCAGTGACTGGGTTCATGTGATACCACAAGCCATACTCAAGGGTCAGTAGGTTGTTGTTGAACCGTGGGGCTGTTGTGTGAACCCAACTGTGTTAACAAGTTTTGTTGCTGGGTTGTGAACTGTGGGTTTGTGGTTAACAAACCATGGTTTGTTAGTGTGGCTAGGTTCACACAACACAACAACCTATGGTTCAACGACAATCCACCCTCAACCCCTACTCAACCTTGAGCAGGGGTTGTTGTGTGAAACTATCTCAAATACTACTCAAGATGGAAACCCAGTAAACACTATCCATGGTGCCAACATAAACCTTAACCATGATCAAAGCTGGGTGGTGTCTGTAGCCATGGAGATCAATTGTTCCACAGCCCTATTTTCCTGTCCACACCTGTAGGCTTTAGATCTGGGAAGAGAAAGTTTAAATACCCATCCCCAGTTTCTTAAGCATGGTTAAGGAGCATAGTTTGCACCAGCCCCAAGAGGCAGGACAGTGTAAGACCAGATTAAATCACAAAAGAGCTTGTATTCCCTGAGTATGAGTTTTGAAATATAGCTTATAGAGGTTAGCTATGCAGCACACTGTGTAGAGTAACAGACAAGAGAGTAAAAATAACCAAATTTAAATGTTAAATTCTCAATGTTTTCAGAACCTACCTCCGCCACTTTCAAGTCATATGCGTTGTGAGTACTTGCATGAGTGTTCTTAACATACTGCTTTATGATCTTTGCTTCCTCGGAGTTTTTGTCTACTACCTACAAAGGAAGTTGAGAAGAAAAAAAATTGTTTTTGAAACCGAATGAAGCAAAAAAGGATGCTACAAACATGATCAACTATTAAAACGATTATACAGCTTAACCATGCTTTCACAATCCCATTGAACGGGGCAGTTGGGTCATACCTTCTCAATGACAAAAAACCCCCCGTCTGGTTTAAGAAGTGCCTAATTAATCTGAGACTGAAGTGGATCCTGTACAAGCAAGTCCAGAATCCAGTCAATTTCACTTTGCTTTTCATGCGTGAATCTTAGGGTAAAAGTACTATTCTGTTTACTTATTTGGGCTTCGAGCACCATGGCATGGACAAAGGTTTTTTTAGGGGGGAACAATGCTGGAAGGGCAACTAAGGAATAGACATGCAGTGAAATACTAAATGTTCTTACTTAGAAGTGTCCTTGTATTAAATAAGGCATAATCTCAGATTGCAGGATTGCAGCCACAGTCAGGTAAGAAGATGGAACGAGGTCAAAGGAAAGAAAACCTAAAACCTGCAGTGTCTTAGAGAGACTTGGAGTAGCCAAGGACATGAGGAGTTATCACAATAGAGAAAGTCCACGCTTAAAAAAAACTGGGAGTGAGGGTGTTTTCCCGTGAGATGTCAAGAGAAGGTAGGACTGAAGTAGTCCTCATTACATTTAAGGCACAGCCATCAGGATTTTGTCAAAGATGTGCAACCCAACCCTATTACGTTTTTCCTGGATGTAAAAAACCTTTGGGTGGGGGCTTCCATCCATGCTGTGTAGAACTCTCTGGACTCTTATTTAAAAGAAATTAGATCTTTAAAAAGAGCCAAACTGCGAGAAAAGAAAGCTGGCTCCTTTTACAGATTAAGTCTTTACTACTCTCTGGATACTCAGCTGGGCTTTCAGGGCTCACAACAGTGTACCTCTTAGGACCAATGAATGCCTTAACCCCCACTGGTCCTGTCTCTTTTGCTTTCTCTCTCTTGGAGAGAGCTGTCAATCCGGTACTACCCAGAGGGAAACCCACTGAGATACACAATGGGAAAAAAAGCCTTAGAAAGGAGTTATATTGTAATGAAGATTGAAAAGATAGATAGCACATACACACACACACACACACTCAAAAAAATGAAATGAAATTACAAAATGCAGAATCGTTGGCTTAGTGTTCAAGATGAAAATACTGAAGGCTACACATGGATGATGAAATGAATGGACCGAAGCCTCTAGGTAACACCACACATGACTACAGGTTGAAATGGTTACACTTGTCTGGTATCTCCGAGCAGGTAACAACATGCACTCTTTAGATTTATCCAGCCTGGTTAAGTAGGAAATAAAACAGTTGGGGTCAAGAGGAAGACCTTTCCACCATATATAATAGCCTTCTTTCCTGCCACTTTCTTCGTCTTTTTTTTTTTTACCTTGATATCTGTTTTGAGCTTCTCGTAATTCACATCAATTGGATCTTTATCTCCATCCTGACCACCACTTCTGAGTAGGCTGTAGGCGACCTCAATGTCAAGCAGATTGTCCAACATGTCCACTTTGGACTTGATAAACAAGAAGATGTGGTTATGGTTGGCAATGCAAATGGATTCTCCACCCCCTTCTGACAGCTAAAAGGCCGCTAATACAACATTGAAAGGAGAAACGGTCCCCTCCTGCAATGCAATGGATTGAAGATTCTACAATGCTTTCAAGATTTGAACGGATGGTTTATATAAGTATGGATACTTATTTGGATATTTGGTTTGCTTCTATTGAAGTTTATGTATAGTTCTTAGAAGCTTGTGTTTTCTCATATATATATATATATATATATATATATAGCCATTTTCTTCATCCTCCTCCACCTCTTTTCTTTTGTTGAAATTTTACAATAAAAATAAGTTTAAAAAAATGCTTGGTAATGCACATATTTGATGGCCTTAGGATGTCTTCATGCAATAGCTCGTTTGAGATGTTATTCTACTGTACTGCTTTAAGAAGTGCCCGTTACAAGAACAGCAGCTCCCTCCTGTTAAAAGCACTCTATACTCTACACAAAGGAGGAACACTAGCTCAGTGCTAGAGCACATGCTTTGCATGCAAAAAGTGCCAAGTTCAAACCTCAACATCTCCAGGTAGGGCTATAGCAGGTCTTGCCTGAAACCCTGGAAAGCTGCCAGTCAGTGTTGACAATACTGGGGTATATGGGCCAAGGGTCTGACTCAGTATAAGGCAGCTTCCTACGTAGTCTCTGAGTTCATTTAAGGAACTCAGGGCTGTGGACATGGGTCTTCCCTCCCCCCACCCCAATTTTTCTCACAACAATCCTTTGGGGTTGGATTAGGCTGAGAGAAGGGCCCTCACCTGAAGTCACCCAGTAAAAATTATGTCTGAGCAAGGATTCACTCCCAAGTCTTTGTGGTCCAACTCCAACACTCCACCCACTGCCCCAAAGTGGCTTAGAAAAGTCAATGCTGGGTGCAACTACACTAAACCCACGAGCTTGATATTTCTATCCTGTAATAAATATTATCGGAAGCCAATTTATGAGATTTCTGCCTTAAGCGCCCATGTGTCAAAAGTGAATTTGGCAATTGGTGTCCAACGTTCCCCATCAGTACCTTGATGTAGTCTACGTTGTTTAAAAGAGGAGGCTTCTTCATCCCAAAGTCATGAGGGATGAGAGTGTAGAAGCGATTGGAGAGGTCCAGTATCTGGGAATCCGTGCCACCATCAGAAACTGCCTGTGCGAGGAGGAAAAGCAGCAAAATAAAAACCCTTGGGAGTGACAAGTTCGTGAGAAAAATCTAGTCCTGGCTTAGGCTAGCAGTTTAGTAGATCAAACGTTCTGAAAGGCTTCCTAAAACTGGTGCCACACTGGCTGGAGGTGATAGGACTTGTAGTCCAGCATATCTGGAGGGCGCCAAGTTGGGGAAGGCAGTTCTAAGACTTCAAGATCATGAAGGCTGCAGTCCTATGGACACTGACTTAGGAGTAAGTCCCATGGAAATCCACAGAGTGAGGTCGAGCACTTATGGCTGCTTTTGTTTTTTAAATGAGAAATGAACAGGTTACAGTACAGCTGGCCGAAGAACCATGTTTAAATGAACACAATGCAGTTTTACCTGTGTATACTCTGACATACTACTACTAGCAGTAGTATTTTCAAAAGGAATCAAAAATAAAACTGCCCTTATACAAATCTAGTGTGACCACACTTGGAAGACTGAGTGGAGTTCTGGTCACTGCACCTAAAAAAGGATATTGTAAAGTTGGGAAAAGGGCAACGAACGTGACCGGTGGGCTGAAGCAACTCTAGGGTGACCATATGGAAAGGAGCCCTGCCCATATGGAAATGCAGCACCTGCTGAAATTCCCTCTTCATCACAAAGATTAAAGCTGCAGGAGCCATGCCCTCTTGACCAGCTACACAAGAGGGCAGGACTCCTGCAGCTTTAACTGTTTTGATGAAAAGAGAATTTCACCAGGTGCTGCTTGCATACGAGTGACACCTACTGAAATTCCCTTTTCTATGCAATTGTTAAAGATACGGGAGCCCTATCCTCCTTTTCATATGGTCACCCTAGGCAACTCCACTTTGAGGAAAGGTTACCACATCCAGACTGTTTAGCTTAGAGAAAAGACAAGTGAAGGGAGATGTTGTTGAGGCATACACAATTATGAATGATGTGGAGAAAGCAGATAGGGAGACATTTTTCTCCCACTCTCATATTAGAACCCAACAGGTGTATCCCCATGAAACTGATTCGTGGGAGATTCAGGAGAGTTAAAAGAAAGTACTATGTCACACACCATGTAGTTAAACTATGGAATTTGCTACCACATGATGGGCTCCAATTTGGGTGGCTTTAAAGGGAATTAGACAAATTCCTGGAGAAGAAGGCTATCAATGGCTACTAGTCCTGATGGCTATACACTATCTCCAGTATCAGGGGCAGTATTCCTATTTACACCAGTTGCTAGGAATAAAACCAGGAGGGTGCTATTAACCTCATGTCCTACTAGTGAGTTTCCCACAGGCAGCTGGCTGGCCACTGCATGAACAGAATGCGGGACTAGATGGACCTTTGATCTGATCCAGCATGGCATGGCTCTTAAGTTCTTATGAAATAAATCCCACCAAGTTCAATGGAGGCTACTCACTAGTAAGTGTGTTTAGGATTATTAGGATTGAAGTCTTTGAAGAATATGGCGAGGTGTCAAGGTTTGTAATTGGGAAAAGTTGCAATGTAGCAAATTTCCCCCACCCTGTGACTGTGTGTGCGTTTCTTTAACAGACCTTTAGTACATCACACTTTAATTAATACTTCGGAGGCCTTTCTGAGAACTCTAAATGAACGACCTTGCATGCCAAATAATTGGATTTCATTATGGATCTTGATTAAAACAACTAATTTCTAACACAAAGAAGCACAGCAACGTGCAATTTCTCAATGTTAATGGTGAGTAGAAAGCTTTTGAAGTGTGTGTGTGTGTGCATGCATGGTACGCTTTTATCAGAGCAGCAGCGAGGAACCTGCTGCCCTCCAGATGTTGGGAGTTCAACTCTTATCAGCCACAATCAGCATGGCCAATGGTCAGGAATGGTGGGAGTTGTGGTTTATGACCATCTGGAGAGCCACAGGTTCCCCATCCCTGTGTTAAGGAGATAGAGAGGCAGACAGACCAGTCTACTCAGAAGCAAGCCATTTTGTGACTGGCCACACCCCCATGACAGCCATTTTGTGGTAGCACCCACAAGTTTCACAACATTCCAAATGAGCCCACAAAGCCTGGGGACTAGTGACATATCCCTTATCAGATCAGGTGAGCCAGGAGTCCCCAATTACACAGGGCCTTTCCCATTTAATTTGATCAAATTCTTGATCATGCAACCCAACCAGGGAAAAAAAGGAACCTCTCGTGCAAGCACTGAGTCATTACTGACTCTTGGAGGGACGCCAGCTTTCGCTGACATTTTCTTGGCAGGCCTTATAGTGGGGTGGTTTGCTGTTGCCTTCCCCGGCCATTATTACCTTTCCCCCAGCTAACTGGGTACTCATTTTACCGAACTCATTTAACCTTCCTCAGGATGGAAGGCTGAGTTGACCTGAGCCGGCTGCCTGAAACCAGCTTCCGCTGGGATCGAACTCAGGCCGTGGGGAGAGTGAATCAAATTAAAACGCTTCATTGCCATTATATTTATACCCCACCTCTCCTCCAAGGAGCCCAAGGCAGCGTACATGATCCTTCTCTCCATTTTAAAAGGGCAAACTGTTCAGAGAAACAGGTCCAAAATGGCTTTTGCAACTGGTGATTTTTAGTACATTTGCTTAGGACTTGGGATGGTCTTTTGTAATACGGAGAACAGACAAGCAGGCAGCCAAGTACAAATTTGGGCTCAATCCCAATTTCCATCTTTGGTCCCTTGGTGTGCAGTGACAAACAAAGCCATCCTATAGAAGCATTAGGGCACGGTACTGCCAAATTCAACAAGAGCATTCTGCTGCTGACCCCGTGGAGCAGCCATTACATAATCAAACAACATAGCCATTCCTATTAATAACAATAATTTCTTCCAGCAAGAAGAGGGACTCAAACAGAATAAAGCAACTCTTTCATTAGATAGCCAAGTGTCTGTACCTTACTTTCATTAAATACAGACTTTTAGGGAAAGAAATGTAATTCGTAGAGGCAGCGGTGGGTGGGGCAAAGTGCTGAGAATGAAGTTGACTCCCAGCCTGGAATGCCTTATGAATTCCCTCTGTCATTACAGAAGCTCTTTCATTCATGCTCACCTGCTGCACTTCATTAAGTATGGAGTAGGCACTCTGGATCTGCCTCTTGCTCAGCTTCCCCAAAGGCATCTTCTGGAGGTCAATCTGACAATGAGATAGGTGGAGGTAATTAAAGCTGGACTTCATTATGTGAAAACATTTAGGAGATCAGTTGCCTAAAAGATCACTCAACAGAAGTAGCACGTTAAACAGAGAATATAGACAAACTATTGCAGCAAAAACAAGGAGTCCTATGGCTCGTTAAAGACCAACAGCGGGCGATTTCCTGAGATGCTCCTCCCACAATGCTTGGCTCTGAGGAAGGACCCCCTCAGAGCCAGGCATTTTGGCCTGGCTGTATTTCTGTAGAGCTGTGTTGGCTGCTTCTTCAGCCAACGCAGGACTCCATAGGGCAACTGCTCTGGAGTGCTCCACTGGCCACCCTCTCGCTGTGGCAGATGCTATGGTGGGAGAGGGGATGGTAGGGCTCTCCGGAGTACCAGCAGGAGGCAACTGGCCTTCTGGTGGGGGCTTCACCCTGCCTCATGGAAGGGCCAGCCCTACTGATAAAGACAATGATGTTATTAACAGTGATTGTGTCTGTATTTTTTACCCAACAACGTTTTGTAAAAGACAACTATTAAGGTAATCATCATGGTCTATAATTTTTGCTTTTGAATACTGCTGAAATGAACAATGCTTGGGGTAACCAGGAACGCATTTATGAAGGACTATGACTTCTGTTCAGTTTTGACCCTCAAAAAGTAATTCCTGGGCTGAGAATTCTTTTAAGCCGAGTTCTATTTATTTTCCACCTGGCTCTGGTTTATGGATCTAGGAAACACCCCCACTCTCCAGACAAAGTAGATCCCACCAGGGATGGGCCTGGAGTCTGCCCATGCCTGGTTTAGACCAGGTACATTTCACACAAGCACCTCCTCTCTTCTGCCAATAAAAAATCACCATGAACATCTGCGAAGGAGGCAGGCAAAGGCTGTTGGCCTATAAGAAAGGCCTGCTAGCGCACGCGTGCATTGCTGCCACCGCCATACAGCAAGCAGAAGGACAACATGGAAGGGGTTCAGCCAAAGACGATTAGCAACCTCAAATTCCACCATGGCCTTCTTCATGCTTTCCACGTCGAAGATCATCTTGATCAGGTCCTGGACTGGCTTGGGAAGCTTGGATTTGGTGCCTGCACTCACTGTCAGTTTCTTCACTGCCTCTTCATCCTATGGGGGAGAAAAATCAAGAGTGTATGTGAGAACAACATATGTGCACAGATTAGGCAGCAAAAATGCAGTAAGCCTATGTACTCCAGTTGCTGGGGAACATGGGTGGGAGGATGCTGTTGCACCCTTGCCCTGCTTGTGGATTCCTGGTTGACACCTGATTGGCCACTGTGTGAACAGAGTGCTGGACTAGATGGATTTAATGCATTTTGATTAAACTAGGCTAGCTAGAGACTGGATACACATGTAGTTCCCAACTAATCTTCTAGATCAGAAGTCCCCCCCACCCCCAGCATTTAAACTAAAATCTAACTCTCTGTATTTAAAATCCACCGGTTCAAGAGGAATACGGCGTGACACTGTTGCTATTTTGCTCCAAAGAAATAAACTGATCTCCAACTGAGTCCGATTTAATTTCCCCAAATGTAGGGAGATACCAATGCTTAGGAAAATTTCAGCCCTCTTTTTCCAGGGCTAGTTTATTTCTAGGTAAATTAAGGACATCACTGTACGTCAGGGGTGCAGAAGCCGTAGGCGAGTCTATCCCGGTTGCTATCTCCAATATGAGATGGGAGATAGCAGGGGAGTTGTGGGGTGGCCAGGCTGGGGGGAGCCATTTAAAAGTGTGTGTGTAGGCTGTGATGTCAGGGGCTGGACCATGCCCCCAAGCTCAAGCTGGGCTGGGATACATCTATTGGAGGATGGGGACAGAGAAATAATCAAGAACTAAATAGTCAGCATTACACAACACTGATTTTGGCCTGCATATATTTAGTTTTATACATCATCATCCCAACCATCCTCAATGCAAACACACAAGCCAAGCCCCACCGTCTCCTGCTTTGCTGGTGTTTGGGAGGGCCAAAGCAAAACAATCTTGGGAGGAGAGCATTGTTATGTCAATAACAGAGTTCAGATTTTGCAGGCCAATCACTGTAAGTTTTCTTGATATACATCTTCAGTAGACACACACTACGAGATCATCTGAAGGGGTTTTAAGATAAGAATAGATGAGATTTCTATGCACTTGCTTTCCTTATCAAATAAAAGGAGAACAGAAGCAAAGAGGGGAGATTTGTATGCTAATTCATGCCTATTCACTTCTGAGTGAATAGGCATAGGATTAAGCTGTCAGTGGGACCTACACTTGCTGGTAGGTCTCCCTGAAACAACCCAAAGTATTTCCTCTGTGCATGAACTTGACAAACAATTGATTTTTCTCTTTTTTGAACAGGATCATCAAGTTACCTGTCCGTAGTCTATTTCCAGAGGGTAGAATTTTTTTGGATATTTGGTGAAATTTTTGGAATGCCAGGAGTTGCCAGTCTTCTCCTCATACAAATTCAGGAAATGTTCGATGGCTTCCTCTTTAGATGGCATCTGCTCTAGCTTGTTGCTTCCAATCACTGTGCCAACGCGACCCCAAGAGCGGAAAACCCAGTGTCTAGGAACAAAGGGAAACAGGAGAAAAAGTATGCAGTCAGGATTAATTGTGCTAAGTGATCTCGAGGGGAATATGCTCAACAAATCACCGATCTGGCTCTTGTGGTCCACCTGGGCCATCCAGTTCAAACAGCTACTGTTTCCTACTGTTCTCTTTATACAGTTTATGACAAAGTGCAACAGAGGCAGTGACTAGATTCATACAACACACTAACCCATGATGGGTTAGTGTGATGTCAGAATGCAACACTTTTTCTGCAGGGTGGGTGGGTTTATCATGTTGTCTGAATGCAGCACATTTCTACAGGGTGGCTTGTTAACCACGCGGTATGGTTTAGTTTTGTTGAACAATCTACCTTGAGAAGTTATGGCTTGTGGTTGAGTTGCTCAGTGTGGTTAACAAGCCAGCCTGCATGGTTAACAAGCAACCCTGTGGAAAAAGTGCTGCGTTCAGACAACACGATAACCCATGGTTCAACAACAACCAGCCTGCATGTTAGCATGTTATCTGAACCCAGCCAGTCTCAGAAAAGAACTCTCTAAAGCATTTGTGGATTTAGGCGCAGCACCGAAGAAGATGAAAGTAAATGAAATCTCAGAGATCCCACTTGGGGTTTTGTAAAATAGGGAAAAACAGAGAGTGATAAGCAGAGAGGGCGTATCTCTCTGATAAGCTCTCTTTGGGAGCCAGGGCCAGCCCTGCGTGCTTAATTCTAAACTGCCTCAGTACTAAATCTAGAGTCTTCCTCTTGGTTAATGCTACTGTTTCAGACCTAAGCCTTGGAAATCGAGGGTGCTAGTTTGTCGTCCCGTCCCCCCCAGTTTCCTAAGCCTCGCTGTCTGAGTCAAAGAACAAGTCACACTATTATTATTATTATTTATATAGCACCATCAATGTACATGGTGCTGTACAGAGTAAAACAATAAATAGCAAGACCCTGCCGCAAAGGCTTACATTCTAATAAAATCATAATAAAACAATAAGGAGGGGAAGAGAATGCACCAAACAGGCAGTATACACCCACCCCATTCCACATACAGAAGCAGCTGAATCAAGTTACTGGCCTGCAACTCCCATTAGCTCTAGCCAGAATAGCCAATAGCAAGGGGCGATGGGAGTTTGCCGCCCAACCTTCTGGAGGGACACGAATTCCCCATCTCTGCTGTAAGGAGACATAAAACTGCCAGCACAATCCTATGCATATCCACTCAGATGTAAGCACATCCCAGTTGAATGGGGCGAACCACAATGTGGGTGTGCATAAAAGTGCAGCTGAAGGTTATTTTTGCTGCCACAGACTAACAGGGCTAGAGGCTTCTGCACAACTGCCTAAACTGGCTCTGAATTCATGGAACCCTTTTTGGAGCAGGTGGGACCGGAGGGGAGAGAGAGAGAGAATTTAACTTTTTTGAGTTCAGGTCTCCCAAAATCACTATTGAAACTGAGAGCAAATAAGGCAAACCCAAACCTCATTACTGGAGCCAAGCTACAATTCCTAACCAGAAAGGAAGAGAAACCAACCTGATTTCCCGGTCATCTTCCAGCAGCTGAAGCTTGTAATATGAATTTGTCCCTCTGACGATATCTACCAGACCAAGAGTAGCGCTGAAGATTTTACCACCTTTTTCAAAAACATGAGCAGAATCCTCCAAGCCTGTTTAAACAACAGCAAAAAAGACAGTGAACTAGTGTAAGGGAGAAATACATTTTGCCCTTATTCAGATTATGTTGTTGTTTCTAATTTGATCTCTTAGATGCCTTCATCGAGAAACATTCAAGGTATCAATTAAAACATGCAAAATTGAAAATATCTGAAACAATTATACGTTAAAATACCACCATCCCACAAAGTGACTAAAACATCACTGACAAGCAAAACGATTCAGCTGATGCCTTAAAGAGGCTCATCATGTTGGCCATCAAATGCCTGGAAATAAAACAAAGTCTTAACCTGGTGCCGAAAACACAATATTGGTGCCAGATGGGCCTTGCTGGGGAGATTATTGAATAATTAGGAGGCCACCACTGAAAAGGCCCTTTCTCTCACTGCCATCCACCAAGCCTCCCAGGGAAGAGGCCCTCAGACGTTGATCGTAATGTATGGTAGGTTTATACTGGGAGAGGCACTGTCAGGTATGGCGGTTCCGAGGTGTATGTTAACTTGAGCACAAGACAAGCACAGCATGGGAATGCCAGAAGATCGCTTTCTCCCCTTTCCCTGATTCTTACTGACAGGCATTTTAAAAAGGCATTTTAACACTGTCTGTGATTTATTATTTATGGTGAATTATTTCATTTATTTATGGCACTTTTGCCCCTTTCCGCTCTACCGGGATTGCTTAAGGCAGCTCCGGAACATGACTTGAAGAGAATGCAGCCTCCAAAGTCCCTGAAGCAGGAGGCAAAACCTATTAAGCCAGCCACTCTTATAGCAAGATGACAGCGATCAGCACAAGACAGATGTATAACATGTGACAAGATTTCCCAGAGAAGGCGATGAGAGGATCATTGCATGAGATTAGAAGAGATCTCGCAGTCTGGCCCGCTTCCCCAATCCGAAGCTGGATTCCTCAGCTATAAATTAATATCACCCAGATCATTCCAGCTGAGAGACAGAGACATGCAAGCAGGATTGTACTCTTTGAGGATAAGGCTGTCAGCGGCTACAAGTTATGACAGTTCTATATTATCTCCAGTGTCAGAGGCAGTATGCCTCCCAATACTCGTTGCTGGGGAATATGGGTGGGTGAGTGCTATTGCACTCATGTCCTGCATGTGTGCTTCCCATAGGCACAGTGAGAATAAAGTGATGGACTACATTTACCTTTGGTCTGATCCAGCATAGCTCTGCTTACGTTCTAAGGCAGCCTTCCCCAACCTGTAGCCCTCCAGATGTGTTGGATGTCAACTCCCAGCATCCCCAGCCAGCTATGCTAGCTGAAGGATGCTGGGAGTTGTAGTCCCAACCCATCTGGAGGACACTAGGTTAGGGAAGGCTATTCAAAGAAACCATCCTGAGACATGCTAGACGAGAATAATTCGCTCTTAGATTATATAGGTGGGAGATGCTTAACATGGGGAGCAAGAGGACAGCAGTGGGTCACAAAAACCTAGGTGATGGTTTTGGGGTCCACAGGGAAGGATTGGGCACTAAGGTTGTGGTGAATGGCCTTGGTACGCAGTGGAGGCTGGTGGCTTGGATTTCCTGGGTTTCAGCCAGAACCAGCCAGAACTCTAAAGGAGATATCTAAGGGGTTGAACAATATCTCCCAAATGGGTTCAGCAGCTTAGATAGTTCCTTCAGAGGCCTGGCTGGTTCTGACTGAAACTTAGAATGGATTTAGAGCTAGCCAAAATCAGAGCCACCAGCCTACACAGCATGTGCAGTTTCTACCTCCTAATACAGTTGCTGCACTGCCAAGTGTGAGTTGGGCCACCTTTTCAACTCATTTGATTTTGCTGTTTCCCTCGGCACACAGCCACAGTGACTAGGTGCCAATGCCCTTGCCTTGCCTAGGAAGGACCACACCAGAAGTCCTGCGGTGAAAGACCAAAAGTGTTACTGCAAGCAGCCACTTTGGAATTCATAAGAAAAGTTACCTTAATACAGGATACAGTGCTAAGAACAGTGGCACTGTAAGCTTGAAGGGGCACATTTACACAGTTCATGTGCAGCAAACCAGGCCCAATGACAGGCGGGCTTTTACAGATGGTGAAACCCCAACTTAAAGACATTCCCAGTCCCAAAGTTAGCAGAAAGTGCTTGTTCACAGGATACGGGAAAGATTCTGAAATCACCTGAATCAGGGTCCACAGCGGCACCTCCTTTAACTGTCAGCTTCATTTTCTTTTCAGCCTTGCTTGTCCCTGTACAAGAGATGGGGAAAATGGGAATGAGTACTTGTTGCTGTTGTTGTTTTAGGGATGCAATGCTGTATTGATCAACTAAAAAAGTGTCCCGTGTTAAATGGGCAGATTATAAAAATATTATATAACATAATATACACACATACCTACGCATTTAATACAGGTGTTTATAAGCACTGTACATCAGAACATAGGAAGCAGCTTTATATTGAGTCAGACCATGAATCCATCTAGAGAGCTTCAGCTATTGGGCAGCATAAAAATGTAATAAATAAATAAATAGCCCAGTACTGTCGACACTGACTGGCAGCAATGGATGTCCGGGGTTCCAGGCAGTTTTTCCAGCCCTACCTGGCGATGCCGAGGATTGAACCTGGGACCGTCTGCATGCAAAGCAGGTGCTCTACCACTGAGCTACAGCCCCTGTAGATGGCAAGCATCTTCTAAAACAGAGGCGTTCTCCATTCTCACACACTAAGATGAAGCCTATGTGTGTACATCACCTTAAAGTGAGGCAGGTGGCTACCAGGAGGAGGGCCTTCTCTGCTGTGGCACCCCGGCTGTGGAATGAGGTCCCTAAGAAGGTTCACCTGGCACCTACGCTATATTCTTTTAGCTGCCAGGTGAAGACCTTTTTATTCTCTCAGTATTTTAACAATCTATAAATTAATTTTAACTTTGCTGTTTTAAATTTGTATTTTAATTTGTATTTCTGCACTGCTGCTGATTTTATCCTGGATGTGCTTTTATATTGTATTTTATTTTATGGTTTTATACTGTTTGTTTTATACTTTGAATGGTTTTAATTTTTGTGAACCGCCCAGAGAGCTTCATTGGGCAGTATAAAAATGCAATAAATAAATAAATAAATAAATAAATACCCTCAAACTTGCAGAAATGATTTTACCCATTTGCAAATTTACAGTACCATCCTATGCATGTTTGATTGCAGCCTTAAATCAACAAAGCACTGACATTTATTTCATCAGGTTGCAGTCCAAATTTGTTGTTAACACTACCCCAAAAATGTAGAGGTTTTCATAGAATCGTAGAGTTGGAAGGGGCCTAAAAGGCCATCTGGTCACAGGCAAAAGCAATAAAAGGCAGAAGATAATTACCCTGCCAGGATTTGTTATCTACAAGGAACTCTGCCTTAGAGCTAAAAAGCTGCACAGAAGAGCTACTTTGTTTCTGCCATGAAAAGAAAAACAAGTGAAAAAGTCACACAACAGTGCCTATTTATTGCACGTTTTGCCCACCCGATATTTCTCAGGGGCTGCACTGCTTGTCAGGCAGGCAAAACAAACAATAAAGAGTCACTGGCTTTCCCACTTGTTCGTCTTTTCATGGCTGGAGAGCCTCCTTGCTGTCCCCCCCCCACTAGCCAGCTGTGAAAGTCTAACCCCACCTTTCGACTGTAACACTATAATGTGCGTTTTCAAAACAGATTATCGGTTTTACCAGACTGAATGAAGTGACATCCTAATAACTCAAGCATTTGGTGAAGCGGACTTCAGTCTTCGAGTGTATGCCATGATAAACGTGTTAGTCTTCCCCGCCCCCTGACTTTAAATTGTAGGCTAATCTACTTCTCAGATCAGTCCCAGCTTCAGATTTTGGAGGGTCACCAGCTGCTATTGCTCCCCATCCTTGTTCTCATAGTTGCTTTCACTTGCTTGCTTGACAGGCAAAGGGACAATGAGCAAGCAGGCCGTGGCTTCTCCTGCTCCAATTGCTCACCACCACCGTTGTCTGGGCCAGAGCGAGAGGCTGGTGAACAAGCAGGTTGCCATGGTGATGAAGAGGAGCAACTCCAGGGGGTTCACATCAATGAGCCCCTGCTGGGGTGTGGGCCCTCAGCCGGTGTCCCACCATGCCGGGCCTTGACTCCGGCCCTGTCTCAGTTGCAGCTTTCCAAGCTAGATCACTTGAGACCAAAATCTCACTCACCTAGGAGTAGGTTTTCATTGAACTCAATGGGACTTACTCCTGAGTAGACATGCATGAGATTGGGCTGTGAAATTCTCTGCCCGCAGGGTTTGGAAATACTCTGGGTTTCATCTTCATGGTCAAAGTTGATTTTTAACATGTGAGAACTTTCTGAATGTTGTTGGGTTTTTTTAAAATTTAATTACATAAATGTGAAAAAGAAGGGGAATATGCTATATTCCAATTATAAGAATTCCCAACTGTTCTACAAAATGATTGCAATCCTATGCCTATCTATAAGGGACTGGGAGTAGCTCCATCAAATTCAGTGGGACTTGCTTTTGAATAAAGTGCACATAGATTCAGGTAGCGACACATGTCAAGCTAGCCTAAACTTTAAGAGATTATATACTAAAACAATCATATGAAACAGAGCTGTATAATTATTATTTTCTCTTTCTCTGATGGGGATCCAAGCATGGACTAGAAGCTTAAAACAAGCATTTTGAAAAAGTTGCGGTTCTTTAGAATTCCATTTTCGCTTTGGCATTCATGAGAAACGCGGAGGCTGCATTACAGTTGGCAGATGAGCATGATGCTCAACGGGTATTATAGCTTAAGCCTGTGCATACTCACAACGGCGAAGCTCCGCTGAACTCAGTGGGTCATTTGAGTAAGCTCAAAAAAAGAAGGAGGGGAAAAAATCACGCTGCTGTGCCTTATACTGTTGTTTCGGTATTTGGCCTTTCACAGTTCAGGCTAGCAGTTTGAAATGTTAGAATCTGAAGGATCAATTCAGACTTGGCTAGTGACTGCACAGCTTGCTGATCAAAAGAAAGGAATGGTTTAAATTTCTGAATGGTTTAAATTTTTGTGAACCGCCCAGAGAGCTTCAGTTATTGGGCGGTATAAAAATGCAATAAAGAAAGAAAGAAAAGAAAAGGGAAAAAGAAGGCGGGAATACCTTTCACCTCCTTTTTGGTTTAGTTTAGCCTGAAATCCCTACTAGATCCAATTAGTAAAGGTGAGCGCCTTGGTCCCATGCATCCTTCCCCCAAGCACTCCCTCAGACCCAGACCTGCCAGCTTCTGCTGTCTTCACATCTTTAGAATTTGCATGATTAGATTACCTCAAATAAATTGAATATCCAGTTGGGCAAGCCAGCCAGCCAAGCTGGAGACTATCACCCTGCCTGTCTCTTCTTGTATGTCTGTAGTTTTGGACAATGGTGTATGAATGGTCTCCTACATCACACAGTGAAGGAAAAGGCCTCACTAACACCATGCTCCTCTGCTGTGTTTTATCATAGAACCCAGAGGGCTTTCAATCATTCCATAAATCCACAGCTGTTATTCATTTGTAAGGAGGTGAGGAGAGCAGAGGATGTAGACATCTTTCCTGGACTCTGATTGCTTTCACTTTTCTAGCATCCACACAAGAATGGCTGGGTTTAAGGCAAAAAAATTAAAACCTTATTCAGAGGCAGTATGATCCTTTCTACACCCATCAGTTGAAGACCTAGGGCAGATGTAGGCAAACTGGTGCACTCCAGTTGTTTTGGACTACAACTCCCATCAGCCCAGTCAGCTAGGCCAATGGTCAGAAATGCTGGAACTGATCATCCAAAACATCTGGAGGGAATCAAGATGGGAAACGCTGTGCTAAGGACTTTGAAATGGAGGACAACCGAGTATCTCAGTGCTACTCCTTCAAACTTAGAAGCTGACGTCCAGTGTGATAAGCAGAGATTCTACAGAAGCCTTCCCGAACTTGGTGCCGGACAAGATGTTTTGAATCACAACTCCCAGAACTCTTGACCATTTGCCCTGCTGGTTGGTGATGATGGAAGCTGTAGTCCAAAGCATCTGGAAGGCACCAGATTGTAAAGGCCATTCTACACATTAGATACCAGACCAACTGTATTCAAGTCCATTCATGCACTGAACTTTTTGGGATCTTCCAGTGAACTAGCCCCGAACTGAAACGGCTTCCCTTTATTTACCACCTCCACTCTCAGGTCGTGAGTTGAGCCCACCCATTCCTGTGGATCTTTGGGGGGTGGGGAGGCCACAACAGTTTGTGGGAGGACTTTTGCCTTAGCAACAGGCTGGGTGGTTGGTCTCCCCCCACCTCCCCCCCCCACCGCCTGCGAGTGTGCCAAAGAGGGCTGCTTCCGCTCCACAAACACCCCTCTGCCATATTTAGAATTCAAGCCTCAGGGGGCAGAGCAAGAAATGCAGCGACTGCAGCTTTAACAGTAAGATATGGGAGGTGAGAGGAAGCCACAACCCTCACAGGGAGCAGCTTTTAACAAGGTTTTAAAACACATAAAGCCAGCTAGCCACCAGGCTGCTAAGGCAAGCAAGCACTCCTGACACTAGTTAGTTTGCCCCCTTCCATGCCCCCAGAATGACCTCTTTAAATTCGGGGGCGAGCCCTGGCCAAAAAGAACCCCACCCACAGCAATAGTGACAAGATGGAGGCCTGCGCGGAGGCTGCCATGCGTCCTCCATTTCCTTTTTCTAGCTCACCTTGCTCTTCCTTGTTCTTCCCCGTGCTTTTCATGTTTGGGTGTCCACCTGATTTTCCTCCTTTGGGCACCTCTTTGTGCTCCTGCTTTATTTCTGCACCCCAGGGAGAGAGAGCATGAACTGACAGAAGCTCCTGAAAGCCCTTGCTGGAGCTTTTCATGTCCTGGAGGAACTCCTCTGAGACCACACGCACCTGGGCCTCCTTCACTTCTTCCATTTTCTTGTTCATTTTCTCAATTTCCTCTGAGAAGTTCAAGAAGAGGCAGGGGAGGGGAGAGAAGAGACAATAAAAAGCTAAGCATGGGATCTCACCCTTCTTATGAGTATAAGCATCAGAACTCACCAGTTGCTTTAGTAATGGGGAGAGGCCCATAGCTCAGAAGTAAGAACATAGGAGGACCCATGCTGGACCAGACCAAAGCCCTATCTAGCTCAGCATTCGGTTCCCACAGTGGTCAACCAGATGCCCAAATGGAAGCCATACCTGAAGATGCCAGGTATTCAAACTGGGATCTTCTTCGTGAAAAATATGTGCTCTTCCATTAAGCTAAGGAACCTGCCTGACGTCTCCAGAAAAGTCACACCAAGTAGAAGAGCAGAGAAAGACTTCCCCCTGATCTTTGAAAGCCGCTTCCAATTGGAGTAGACCCATCACACATGTTAATGTGCACTCCAAGTCTTTCACAGTGAGACTCCTCATGAGGCTTGCATTCGGGCCAAATTACTTTAAGATTTTGACAAAGAACAAGATGGCGCCCCCTCCTATGCCCTGTATGAAAGCCACATAGGCGCTCCTCCAGATTCCCCATCATCTGGTGAGGTGGGTGCAATGGAGGCTGGTAGCTCTAATGTTAGCAGGACGGTGAATCCACTCCGGGTTTCCTTCAGAACTCTAAAGGAGCTATCCAAGATGCTTCTGCACCTTGGATGGCTTCTTTAGAGTTCTGATTGAAACCGGAGTGGATTCGCTGTCCCACTGATATTGGAGCCTCTAGTCTTCACTGGGGGTATGGCAATCCAGAGAGGAGTCATTTTCCATTTGTAGCTTGCTACTTAACAAAGGCCCTCTCCTGAGAGGCTTGCCTGGGGCCAACTGCAATGCTATTCAAGTGCCAGATGGTGCCCACACATTTAACATTTAATATTAATTGTTTGAGGGATTTAGCTGCTTGTCTGAAGTTTTATTTTGTATTTGTACCCAGTTTTTCCTGCTCTAATTTTATATATTGATGTTTTATTATCTTGACTGCACACCGGTTTGATAACCTTGGCAAAAGATGATCTAAAAAACTACGTAGCTCAAGTGCTAGAGTGCCTCAGCTATTAGGTGGTATGAAAATGTAACAAATAAAGAAAATAGAGCCTACATCAAATGTTGTAAATTCTCTATATTAAAAGCTTGCCCTACATACCAGGGGTCCCTGAGTCTTTTGGAACAGTGAGACAGTGCCATGGGCGCTCACACAAAATGGCTGCCATGCTGCCCATGCACAAAATGGCTGCCTTGGTGGGCATGGCAAATCACCTATTTCCCAGCAGGTAAACTGCTGAGACTAAAAGAACAGCAACTCGCCCAAGAAGTTTTATGAGATGTGTACAAGGAAGTTATGGGGTCTGAGCTCCTAAATGCAAAAACACTCTTTTGAATCCAAAGAATGCCTTGGGGGGTGGGGCAGCCCTTTACTTTGTAGCATACCAACCTCCTGGTTAAAACGTATCTTGAACAAATAAAATAAAATTCAGAAGCGGCAGGGAGCCTAGAGTCACTACTTTGGGAGTTCCTGGCTATATACCAATAGCAAATTCATTCTCTGAGAATGAGTCCTTAAGTTGCCAAAACAGCCCCATTCATCCTGAAGAGATGGGGTATCAGCATGCTTCAAGTTTGCAGGAGTCTATATTAAAAAAAAAAAAAAATGGGGGGGGGGAAGCCCTAATGGAGGAAACCCACATCCTCGAATGAGGACTGAGCATGCTCCATGGACATGCAATGCTATGTTTCGGGCGGGTGGGGAGAGGGGAGAAGGAACCGGGAAAACCAGAGAGGAGTGTGGAAAAGAATATCCTAGAAGACAGCATGGCTGACACCTTAAACAGGAACAGTTTCCACTTCTGACACACCCAAAGCCTACCCAAGATAGTACAAAGTTCCATAACTGTTCTAGCACACGATTTTTCTTCCTTCTTTTATTAAAAAGGGGAGCATCTAAGGTTTCAAGAAGCAAGCACTGAGCAGGGAAAGCGAGATTCAGGCGCACCATACTGACAAAACCAAAAATAGCCAACACAAGGTGTGAAAATATATAAAGTTCCCTGGCACAGGCAAGATATATTTACTATAGGAATTCATATCGGAACAAACTGAATAATTCTATCTATTTAAAGCCACTTGTAGCCATGTTGCATTCAAGTGCCAATAGAAACGGGTGTTCTATTGGGTCCCTTCCCTTCCTTTCACATTAGTCAAGAGCTGTTTTTATTCGGCTACAGGGCCAGGTACCCAGCCTCCTTCTTCTTTCAAGCCCCATCTGATTTAAGTCTTCTCCATTGGGGAGTTTCCCTGTTTCCTAGTGACACCAAAGACAATTACTCACTTTGGGAGCTGATACACAGGTCAGCTTTATTCACGGTAGCAGTCACCTTTCCCCCAAGTTCTTCAACGGCAGACTTGATTTCATCCTTGTTCTTCGACAATTTCCCGATGATCAAAATCTTCATGCTACTTAATGGTTGGTCTGTTTAGTCAAATGAAAATGCAAAGCCCACGATGAATAGAATCATATGGGGGAGAAGGGAAAATAAAACCAGAAAAGAGACAAAACTGTGTACACATTGAAAGTAACGTCACACCAAGATAATCCAATTTATATGCCAACAAAGTGTATGTGATTTAGCTTAGCATGCACCGTTTATTCTGCATCTAAAGTCACAGGACACGAAAAAGATCTTCAGTGACTCAGATCTCATAAAACCTTATATGGCTTGGGACCAGGCTACCTGAAAGACTGTCTTCTCCCATATGAACCTGATCTTAAAATCCTCAGGAGAGGCCTTTCTTTTGATACTGCCACCTTAGGCACGTTTTATGGAGACACGAGAGAGAGCTTTTTTGGTGGCCGCTCCCAGGCTGTGAAGCTCTTTCTCTCTCTCATCCTTCCAAAGGCAGGCAAAGAGCCTTTTATTCAAGCTGGTCTTTGATATGTAAGCCGGTCTATTGAGTTGGGTGCTGTTTTTATTCTGTTACTGCTCTGTTTTCATGGTTTTATAACTCTTTTAATCAAGTTTTATTTATGATTGGAAGCTGCCTTGACTGCCATTATTCTTGGCAGAAAGGCAGGGTGCAAATCAAACCGATAAATAATAATAAAACATTAAATCTCAGGCGTTGGACACACACAGCTTCCAAGGTTTTTGTAAGCATTGCCTGCTGCACTTTCAAACTTTATATCGGCATCAGAAAGGACTAGAATCTTGGGTTTCTTTCTTTCTTTCTTTCTTTCTTTCTTTCTTTCTTTCTTTCTTTTTACCATAAACTGCAGTTCTCAATATCTTGAATTCTACGACCATTACCATATTCAGCTCTTGCACATAATTGCTGGATACAGCAAGGCTGGAGGTAGAAATACAACCTATTAGAATAACAGTCAGCCTGCTTCATCACATGCCTCTTTATGGCCCTAGATCTTCTTACATAAAGCTCCTATTTATCAAAGCTCATGGTGATCACTACATTTGCTTTCTTGCTCTGCCAGGTTATTCCCTCTCCCCCAAAGAGGGGGGGAAAGTGTGGTAGCTTATTTTGATTGCGCAAACTATTGACCGAAGTCATTGAGGATACTGCTGTGGTTTTTAAAAGATTTCCCTTGAGAACTTGCCCCCAGTAGTGGCTTATTTAAGTCATGGTGGCTTATTTAAATCCAATGGCTTGTTGTGTCATCTGAATCTGGGAAGCATGGCTTGTTGAAAGGGCAAACAACCCTCCAATAACCCACGGAGTTATTTATTAGAGGGCTGTTTGCCCCTCCAACAAGATGCGCAACTCAGTTTTGAATGATACAACAAGCTGTGTCTGGGCAGTGATTATGGAAATTGTGCCTTGCATTCACTTGGCACACACTGCAATTTAAACAAGCCTAGGTGGCTTCAATAAACAAGCCACCATGGTTTATTCTGATCATGCAAATGGGCCCAATGTGTTACATTGCAGCTAATCACATTCACAATATTGCTTTATACATAGTAGATACGATTTTGATCATTCAATTAGTAGGGTGCATGTAGGTGTGTCCCTGCTTTACCTAACTGGAGAAGTGCTAATTAATTAATTGCTAATTGTTAGCTTATTATTCCACAACAAACCAGCAGGTGGCAGCAAAGGACAGCAAAAAAATTAATTTCTAGACAAGATACTATCAACCATGAGTCATACACAGATGGGGGATTTTGAGGGGAGGGGAGAGAAAGAGGATGAGCAAGTACGAATTCAAAATTGTTTGCTCTTCTGATAAATAGCATTTTTCACTAAGAGGAGAGGTGAATTATTATTATTACTATTTTTTTTTAAAAAAAGGAATATGGCATATTCTTTTCCATCAAATCAGTTTCTCTTTAGTACAAACATTCCCTCACAGACCATTTACCTGCCGGAGCAGCTGAGTTCTCGGTAACTGGAGCAGAAATGGTTGGAGGAGGTGTGGCGTTTGCAGAGGCAGCCTCAGGAGGGAACGCTCTATCTTGCCTTTTAAATTTGAATTTCTTGAGATATGTGATTTCTCGGAATGCCTGTGTTGCAACAGCACACAAAAGAAAAGTTAACACCAAAGAGAGGGACTCCCAATGCTACTGCAGCGAGATAAAAGGCGAGACACTATCAATCAGAGACTAATATTTACTATTTAGGTTTCTTTTAGGGTTCGGTAGAAAGTAGTTTTCTGAGTGATTTGAAGTCAATCTCCCAAGGGTTTCTGATGCCAAATAGTTTTACAAATTTCAAGTAAAACCAGAAGTTAAAAGAGAAGCATCTCTGCCACAGCTGACCTCATGCGAACCACGTTTCTCTCCGCCTTGGTTGATGGATGGGAGGAAGGAGATGTGTGGGGAGACGTTTCCTTGGCCTTCCTTCCATCAAAGCCACGGCTGCAGGTGGAGATGGGGGAAAGGGGGGAGGAGGAGCCAGCCCAGTTCTCCGTTTCTGACCCTAACTTGTTTTGGCTGGGCAGGGGCTGAGAAGGCAAGAAGCAGGGGGCTGAGCAGCACCGGGAAGAGAGTGGGCTGCTGAGGGCTCTGAGTGGGGAGATTTTGCGGAGGAAGGGGGCCGAAGCCGAAAAAGACGTGGATGCAGGCAGTGGCAGGAGGAAAGGAATGGCTGGAAGAAGAGCTAGAGCAGCCTCCCTCAAGCTGATGCCCTCCAGATGTGTGGGGCTGCAACTACCATCATCCCCAGCCAGCAGGGCCATGCTGGATGGGAGCGATTGGGGTTATAGTCCAACACACCTGGAGGGCGCCAGGTCGGGGAGGCTGGGTTAGTGCTTCCCTTCTCCCAAAACTTGCCCCCACCTCCACTCCTAGGAACCTAGGAAGCTGCTTTATGCAGAGTCAGACCATGGGTCCACCTAGCCCAGTGTTGTCGACACTGGCAGGCAGCAATGGTTCTCCAGGGTTTCAGGCAGTTTTTCCTCCCCTAACTTGGAGAAACCAGGGGTCCTTCTGCGTGCAAAGCTAGGGCCTACAATTTCACAGACACACTTGCCTAGTACAATAACTAACTGGTGATAATAAAACATGCCGTGCTCCCTACCTTGGGCGTTACCCACTCTTTTCTATTGGGGGTCTGGGTCTTGCCCACACATTTCGTCCAAGCTGTGATGTCTCCCGTGCAGTAGTAGGCATCGCCCCTGAACACAAACTGCCCCTTGCACTCCTCGCAAGGCAACAGGGCCCCAAAGGCCATCCCGTCGGAAACACGGTCCAAGATCTAAAGTGACGGAAAGCAAAAAAGAAAGAAAAAGAGTCATGCCAGAAGAGAGGGAGTATGTGTGGCATGATACTATGCTGGGAGCCAAAGATGTCCAAATATCTCACAACGTTGTGTTGTAACGCAAGGGTGGAGAACCTTCAGCCCGTGTTTCAAAACCGGCCCCCGGGAGTTCTCCAGATGGCCCCACCCCCTTCCCTCTGACCGCCAATCATTTGGTGGGTTTTCAGATTTTGGATGGTTTTTGCTCCAGTCTAGAAGGTTGAGATCCCTCTCCCTCTTAGAGATCCCTCTAAGTCTTAGATACACTAAGTGCTTTAAGCTAAAACATGGTGGCATTTTTGGTGTTATGGTCCTACTCCTTTTGCCTCGCCCACCCCTGGGATGTGATCACCAAGATCTTCTCCAAAATGGAATTAGGCCCTCAGGCTAGAAGAGGTTCCCCCCTACACACACCCTGCTGCTTCAGATGACCTGCACACATCTCTTTTTAGGCTTGGGTCACATGAGGAAGACGAAGTATTCAGGACTGCACCTTTACTGACTCTCTCTCTCTCTCTTTTATTTTAAAGAATGTTTCCTCCGATGAAGTGAAGCACACCTTTCTGAGAGGGAAGAATCAAACCTTTGCTCACGCATGATCCACATCACACAGAACACCGTTGCAATAGAAATGTGTCTGTATGTGTGTTAGCATCTGCTGGCAGATCCTGTATGCTCATGACTCAAAATCTTTTTTATCTGCATAGTGGAATAGAACTGGCACCCCATTGAGCCAAGGGGGCTTCCAACTGGACTGTTTCCAACTGGACAGAGAACTGGCCATTAGAAGTGCTTCGGATCACTTCCAACTAATCTGCCATCAGAAGAAGAATCAAATGCAGCTTCTTGCACCAGCAGCTTATATTCTAAGAACTGTAGTAGATTTCTAAAAATTTCCACAACTCCTTCACATGTGAGAGATACATTTACTGGAAACAGACTGTTTTTTTTATTAGACATGGTTCACCATTACACTCTTCCTGGCTTTATACCCCCATCCCAAAGCAGTTAAATCCACGCACAAAAAGGGCCAGCTACTCCAATTGGAACGGTGCAACTACATTAATCTACCCTAATTGGAACGATGCAACTCCAATACATGTGGATACAAGCCATATTGTTCTTGAGGCTATGATAGAGTAGTCTGTCACTCCAGAAATTTAATGTCATTGGGCAGTATCCTATACAGCTGCTATGACTCCGCAGAGCCGACCACTGGAACAACAGGAACTAGCAGTTCCTGAAATATCCCCTTCTCATTTGCCCACCCGTGAGAGCTGGTGTGGGTGACCACAGTGAGAGGGCCTTCTCTGCAGTGGCCCCACACCTTTGGAACAAGTTGCCACCGGAGGTCTGCCATGTTCTGTCATTGCAGGCTTTTAAGGCCTCGAAAACATTATTTTACCCTGGCCTTCTCTTGATTGCCGTTGTTGCTGCTGGTTTTATTGTTGGCTTTTATTGTTGGTTTTATTGCTATTCTACGGTGTTTATGTTTTATCCCTTTTAATATTTTAACTGTTTTTATGTATTTTATTGCTGTGAGCGGCCTTGGGAGGGCTTCTGCCCTGAAAGGCGGCCAAGAAATGTTTTAAATAAATAATAAGCGAGCAGAAACCCTCATTTCCAGAACGGGAGAGGTCAGCAGAGCTCCAACTGCCCCAGTCTGGAAACAAATGTTGCTGTTCATTTCCAGTTGTTGGGCTATTGGTCAGTTCCACTGCCTAGCATGCGAGCCAGTGTAGGTTACCACCCATTATAGTTCATCTAAATTCAACTAAATACACATAGAGCATTAACACTCGTCAAAACGTCAACTAGAACAGGCTCCAACTCACGGCAGATTCCCCAGAAGGAACTTCCTGTTTGTTGGCTATCAGGAGTTCTTTCAGGTCGTTGGTGGAACAGGCTTTCTTCAACTCATCTTTGATGTTCCAAATCAATTCTGTCTGCTCCTGTAGATGTAAAAGAGCACAGTTGAGACTTCCTTCCTAATGGAACCATTTGAGAGCGGTACATGCAAGCGGCATGTTGAGTAACGTGAACTCCCTACAGGCAACGTAGTGAATCTCTGCTTTTGGGATAGGTAAGATGTTACCTTGTATGCACTGAAGATGGAAAACAGAGATACATGATTGAGACCAGGACCCTTGCTTGTTCATTATAAGCTGAGACGCGCCACTGCTTTTGAAGTCCCCCTGCAAGAAGGTTTATGACTGGTTAGTCACCAGCAAACAAACCTTCAGCAGCTTCTCCTGTTTGGACTGTTTTTCTTTCTCCTTTTTCGGTTTCTTTTTTGCGTTCACATTGGCGTCCACCTCATCTCCTTTTCTTTTTCTGAAAGAAAAAGAAAATATACATTAAGAAGAGTTACTCGAAGTCACATCATTACATTTCCTAGATCTCAAATGGTTTCATTTTATAAACAACTGAATGTCCAGCACAGTCGCTGTCATCATCTTCTTCTTCAGCTTTGTGTTCATGTTTTCCATTCCCTGTTGCAAGGTTCTGCATTAACCTGGGCCCGTTCAGACGACACTGAGGGCTCTGTGGTTAGGTTAAGCATGCTTCTCTGTGGCTAGCACTAACCACAAGTCATATGCTTGCACATGACACCATTAACCTTGTCTGGTTCCCAGTTTCCTTAACCACACGCTAATCACGAAGCAGTTAGATGAGCGCCTGAGTGCTCTGAATGCTCCGCCCTGTATCCCATCAGCCCTTGAGCTAAGAGAGACGGCAGTTGCACAATTTAGGCTGTTTAGGGCGCTCTATACTGCTAGCTCTATGATTTCGGCCCCTTAACCACAGCTGCATTGCATAAGACACCTTAAGCCAAAGTTAGTGCCATTAACCTTGCTACAGAACAGGGTTTGTGAAGTCAACCACAACGTGGTTAGTGGAGGCACCTGGTTAAGGAAAACACGTGTCAGACGGCACCTTTTACCCTGCTGCTTAACCAAAAATCCTTAACCAGCATGGTTAATGGTGTCGTCTGAACGGGGCCACTGTGAGCTACTCCTTGGCATCCCAAGGAAGAGCATCAAACACTGAATACTTTGAGGCACAGAGAACTGATTAAGTAAAATGTACCAACTGAGAACATCACACAAGGTGATAATCAGAGTCTGCAGTAACATTGTCCTCACTGGCTGCCATCACCAGTGTCCAGCACTGGAGTAACCTGACTTGGAAAGACTTATAGGGTGTTCCCAGTGATCAAAACCTAGGTGATGTCATAACTGCCAGAGTAAGGCCTAGCTCGGACATTCAAAATCTTCTCCATACAACTATACCTGGGAACGTCTTTGCACAGAGAACATACTATGCAATCTGAGATGTCTGTGAATACCGCCATAGGGTTGTATCCACTTAGTCCACAGAAATGAATCAGACTTAAGTTAGACTAACTTCGGATAACCCATCGTTTCTGGGGAGTGACATCCACAACAGTCACAGCATGTTTTTGTAACCTCCCAGTGGTAGGGCACATATTATATTCTCCTTGCAAAAGTGTCCCCAAGAAAAGGCGGAAAGGGTGTGTGCACACGCGCTTCAGATGGAAAAGATTTTGAATATCGGGCACAGCCCAAAGTTAGAAAACATTCAAAACTTGCCAGCCTTGCAAGAACAAAGAGAAAGAGATGGCCTTCATGAAAATAGTTTTAGAAGGGACCTTTCGGAGCTCTTCTCTAAGCTCCTGTACTGGGGCCTTCCCTTCTTCAAGCTCACAGCCCAGGCACCTGCTTGAGGGGATTCTGTATCCCTATTTAAAAGAGTTCAGATTCTACTGCCAAGAGCACCTCACAACCACTTCTCTCAGCAAAGCCAGGCAATACCACAGCCCACCAAAACCGCCCTTTTCTTCAAAGCGTTCATTGGTTGACTGGCCACTCTCCTCAGCATGCCATCTTGTTGCTCTGTAGAAAGACTGAGGTTAATGGCATTAAGACTGAAGCCTCTTTCCTGCTACTGAAATCAAAAGGTGACCCCTGGGGATTTTTACCACTGGCAAATAGTTGCCAAATGGGCTAAGGCCATCCGATGTCTAATCAAGATGTAACAGCCCGAGGAACCTACAAAGGGCCTATGGAGTGGTGAGTTGTCTTCTCTGCCGCTGCACTTCTATAGACCTGAGGGGAAAGGGAAGGAAGTGAACTGGGACCAAGTAGTCTCCCTCAGTGCCTCACTGGATGCTGAGTGCAAAGGTCTGCCTATTACAAAAGGAAGATGCTTGTGCAGCCTAGCAATCTTTAAACCTGTGTATGTCACTAACGCACTGGAGGTTTCTAATGGCTACTTGAGCAAACACAAAGAATCCATGTGATTATAAACTAGCAATGTGATGACAGATCAGGCTGTGTGAACAGTGTCACCATGCTAAAATTATTTCCCACTGTGATTCTAATGTTACGTTTAAATTTGTTTTGTATCCTGTTTTTCTACCAAAACGACACTCAAGGCGGCTTACAGTCATTAATAAAACTTGATAAAGAAAATAAGCAAATACATTAAAAAAGATAGAAAACACAACAATTTGTATTTGCCTTAAGATAACCTGGGTACAAGTTATCTGAAAGAATGCCTCCTCCCATACGTACCTGCCCAGACCCTAAGATCATCTTCAGGGGTCCTTTTCTGTGAGCTCCTGCCAAAGGAAGTGAGGCAGGTAGCTAGGAGGAGGAGGGCCTTCTCTGCTGTGGCACCCAGCTGTGCCCCTAGAAGGGTTTGCCTGGCACTTTCGTTATACTCTTTCTGAAGCCAGGGGAAGACCCTTTTATTCTCCCAGAATTTTAATAGTTTCTCAATGTAAGTCTTTTTAACTTTGCTCTTTTAAATCTGTACAAATCTCTGCATTGCTTCTCGGTTTTATCCTAGTTGTGTTTTTATATTGTGCTCTTATATTGCGTGTTTGTAATTGTAGTTTGTTTTACACTGTATTTGATGGGTTTAAATTTTTGCCCAGAGGGCTTTGGCTATTGGGTGGTATAGAAATGCAATAAATAAATATATAAATCTAGCAAACAAAGGCAGTCTAATTTTGCAGATCTTTTTATGGGATGCAGGAGGATTATTTAAAGTGTATCTCCCTTAAAAGCAAAGTACACAAGACAGACTATTTACACAGTCAATCCTCCAATAAGATCCAGAGCTACAGCAAAGACTTCATCCAGTTTCAATTTCATATGCTGCCCTGGGCAAAGCAAAAGACGGACTGACACGGAGAGGAAAGCATGGAAATCCGATCCCTCTGCCCTAAGCAACAGCTGACAAGTGTGAATATGATACAACAGGGACTTCCCTGACAGAGGCCAGCAGAGAATGAGTTGGTTTGGTGCCACGCCACCACCCAAGAGTCAAAACGCAAGGCTTGGAGATGCATTCTAGGAGTTCACAGCGCATGGAGCCTTTTGACAATCCAGTGCTTTAAGAATGCTCCTACACCTCCTGTTTGTGAATTTACTGTGATTTACCTCCTGGAAGTAACTATGATCTGATAATGAAGGGTGGCATTATACATATTTTTAATAAATATATGGTAATTATAATCTTGGTGTTGTTGGTTTTTAAAAAATGAACAAACGCTGACACTCCCCCTTAAAGTTCCTCTCCACCACCACATTCTACACATGGATGGCACAAAAGTATCTTAAGAGCCACCACCTGTTCTTTTGGGCACTCACTCCAAGACCATGTAACAATCTTACATTCCTTATCAGTAACCCAACTCCTTATAATTCAGGGCAGCTTATGTCCAGAAAAGTTCTATGGAAGAATATTCATCAAGAATATCATGAATACTAATGTCATTCGATGAGTCACTTCTGGTGGTTCTACATGACTTGTGGTCCTTCTAGAGTCCACTCAGGGTACAGCCTTCAGTGTACTGGCTCCCTTTCTGTGAACTCACTTGACGTTAGGCCTGCACCAACGTTGTTTTGTTTTCAGTTCCTGTCAAAACAAGCTTTCCCTGATTTGACCAGCCACATTTTTATTGGCATAATCAGATTATTTTAATTGTGGGTTTTGGTTATTTTTTTCTTTCCTTTATTGCTTACTGCTCAGGAATTTTGTTAGATACAGAACACTATGGCCCCGTTCAGAAGACACCTTAAACCACGGCTTTAACCACAGTGGTTAAGACAGAAAGCTGAGCCGTGTTCAGAAGACACCTTAAACCATGGCTTTAACCACGGTGACTAAGACAAAAAGCCTTATTCACCATGGTTAAAGCTGTGGTTTAAGGTGTCTTCTGAACGGGGCCTATGTAAACCTTGTAAATAAATAAATGCTTCTCAGCATCAGTGTTTTAGGACAGCCTGCCTGAGCTAGAGCTGCAACAGAGTAAATTGGGCCTCCTTTTGACACATCAAACATACCCTTCATTCTTGACAGCAGGCAGCTGCTTCTTCAGGGTCTCTTTATCTTCAGCGTTCAGGAGCCCAAATCCTAAGAGCTGAGAGGCACTAAAAGTAGTGAGAAAACCCAGATCTGCTCTGCGGCTGACAAAACAGTTCGGGTGGTACCAGTTATCGATCATTCCCAACTGGGGCTTTTCAGGATGCACCATTTTCTTTGAAATTCTAATTTGACCCTGCGGTAGATAAAAACAAAGAAATAAAGATGCCCAGAAATTGAAATGGGTTACTATTTCAGTAGGAACATTTATAGGCTAATTCAGAGTAACACATTTTGGTTTTTTAAACACAGGTTTGTGATGGTTAAAGTGAATGGTTCCCATCATTATTTTATTCTGGTTGTCCAACACAGATATTTTTAGTTTGGGATATATTACCTTCTATCCGGAAAGAAGCTGTCCCTACCCTCTAAGTAAACTAGGCCACAATTTCCCTCTTGATTGGCAAATATACAGTCTTGAAAGCAATCCAAATACTTTTGAAATCTCTTGTCTTAAGGGAATGGCAATTCAATTGAGTGGTTCAAAATTGACTGATTAAATACAATGAAAGAAATACTTCAAAGTCCATGCAAGCTCTACAACTGATAAAAGTAACTGACAGAAAGTCAAGCAGATTAAAATCTATCTCATTAGATATAAAAATATTTAAGAGGGGGAAAAGACAGACACATAAACCACTCCCAGCAGCATACAGAAAAATAGCATATCAAGGAAAAGGCTAGGCAAAAGGTCAGATTTCTTTGTATTTAGCGTTTTAAATATGCTATAATTTGCAACTAGAAGCACTATAATCTTAAAAACAACAACACCCTTTTATCAATTCTCCTAACTACAGGAATTATTCCTGAAGCAGTAGCAGGAGAAAGTGCAATTGTTGCTTTCCTCCTGGACATGCAAACAGTTGAACTTAGATCTCTCTGGCATTTTATGAATATTTTAGTCTTCTGATTCCTATTTTGTATTTAGAATGAGTACCACAAAAGGCATTCAGTTAACATGGTTCTTGAACGCCAAAGTGGACATAATAGGAGATTTGGACCTGGGAGACTCCAAGTTTAAATCCCTGCTCATTTGGTAGTCATTAGAAAGAGAGGTCATCTCACAGGGATAAGAACATAAGAAGAGCCATGCCAGTTCAGCCCCAAAGGCCTATCTAGTCCAGTATTCTGTTCACACAATGGCCAACCATCTGACAACTAGGTCATGAGTGCAATGGTACCCTCCTGCTCATGTTCGCCCAGCAACTGGTGTAGTTAGGCATACTGCCTCTGTTACTGGAGGGTAGCATAGAGGCATCACGATTAGTAACCATTGATAGCCTTATCATCCCTGAATTTGTCCAATCCCTTTTTAAAGCCATCCAGATTGGTGGCTGTCTCTACATCTTGCGGTAGCAAATTCCATAGTTTAACTATGCACTGTGTGAAGAAGCACTTCCTTTTATCTGTCTTGAATCTCCCACTGAATCAGCTTCATGGGATGACCCCAAGATCTAATATTATAGATAACTTCTCCCTCTCCACTTCCTTCACATCATGAACATTTTTGTACACCTCTATCATGTCTCCCCTGACTCCCCTTTTCTCCAAACTAAACAATGTCAAATAATAGTGAAGGAAACAAAATAATAATAATTTATTTCTTACCCACCTCTCTGATTGGATCGAGGCGGGGAACAACAGCAATCATAAAATACATAAAATACTGATTAAAAACATAGCAAGAATATATAAGGCTTTGTAAATTAAGAGCACTGTATTACACACACACAGAGTTAGTTTCATATATATATATATATATATATATATATATATATATATATATATATACACATACACACACACCCACACACCCACATGCACATACACACACACACACACACACACACACACACACACACACACACACACCTTTTCTATCTTCTGCTCACAACCTTTGCAGGTACTTCTATTGGACTTTGCATATTCTGCTGCAAAATCATTTAAACTCTTCTCACTTTTGCCACCTCCTTCTTGGTCACCACCTTTGCCTAAAAGAAAAGAAAAGAAAAGCTGACTTCCATGTTCTGGTTTACTGCCTGGCCTTGGGACAACTGAAGGACTTGGAGATGAGCCACACAAGATGTAAAACCAATTTTACTACTTCAGTTCCCCTCCAACCCAGGCATTAGTAAAAAACATGATGTGAGCTTTAACCCCACACATCTGGAGGGTACCAGGTTGCAGAAGGTAGCATTTAGCCCCATCTTCAGACAATTCTTTTCATAGGCAAGTATATTTCAGAGGCTTCCTAGGAGGGTCTTGCACTTCTTAAAGTCAGCTCTCAGCACAGAACCAACAGACTTGGGAACATAATACCAGCCCTAGTTGTTATCTTGGCTCACATAGCAAGTGTGACTGTCTCGTTTTGACTGTCCTTAGCAATTCACCTACCTGTCCCAGCACCGCCACTTTCTATGGATTTTTTAATCTTCTCCTGGTCCTCCCAACGCAGTTCTGAGAAGCCATCCACATCAGTATGAGCCACCAGCCGAGCCCGCTTCCAGAAACAAGTATAGTGGTGCCAGTGGGGTACTTTGCCATCAAACATGGGGGACTAAGAAGAAAGGAATGACAAAAAAGAAGGGAATAAAATTCAGGCATGAAGACCAACATCCCCCCCACCTGCATTGCAAAGAGGAAAAACGATGTCGCACTGTATAATGCCTTTACAAATGATAGCTACAACCTCCCCGACACAGTGTATCTTATTTAGTTATTTATTTAAAACATTTATATCCTGCCCTATATCAATAAGATCTCAGGGCGGCGTACAGATCTTCCCATCCTACCTCATAGGAAAGGGGTAAGCAACTGATGCCCTCCAGATGTTTTGAACTCCCCTAATTCCTGACCACTGGCCATGCTGACCGAGCATATCGGAGTTGTAGTCCAAAACATCTGGAGAGCACCAGTTCATAGAATCATAGAATAGTAGAGTTGGAAGGGGCCTATAAGGCCATCAAGTGCAACTCCCAGCTCAATGCAGGAATAAGGCCATCGAGTTCAACTCCCAGCTCAATGCAGGAATCCACCCTAAAGCATACCTTACAGATTTGACCTCCCTGTGATTGGCTTACCAAACTCTGCAGAGGACGTTTTGCTACTAACCTGGCCACATTCACATGAACAGTTACTTAAACTTAATTTGACTCCCACTGTTGTCCAAGGCTTGGTTCACATATACTTACCACTTTATGAGATATACCATCATACTGTAGGTTAAGGCTCTTACTGCCAGTAAGTAAACCTTAGGAGATCATAGAATCATAGAATAGTAGAGTTGGAAGGGGCCTATAAGGCCATCGAGTCCAACCCCCTGCTCAATGCAGGAATCCACCCTAAAGCATCCCTGACAGATGGTTGTCCAGCTGCCTCTGAATGCCTCTGGTGTGGGAGAGTGCACCACCTCCCTAGGTATCTGGTTCCTTTGTCGTACTGCTCTTACAGTCAGGAAGTTTTTCTTGATGTCTAGCCGGAATCTAGCTTCCTGTAACTTGATGCATACCAACCTTTGAGAATGGGGGAAAACAGCACAAAAGCTGGCAAGCCAACAAACCAGATCAGTGGTTCGTGGAAGGGTGGTGGTGCAGGGAATGGAGTGTGCCCATCTAGGGAACCCCTGGAGACTTAACTGGGAACTTCAAGATGCTGGATTTGACTCCCAAGCCTGAGGTTTCCCACCGGCAATCTAGAACATCCCTTCTGCAAATGGAATGGTTCCTCCTGTTTGTGGACAGGGCTGACTTCTGCCAATTCTACACTATGTCTGACATTGTTCAGAAAGGTTCCCAGCCCTCCAGAGTAGCTTCTCAGGAGGCACAGGGAAAGGAGGCCTCAGCAAAATGGCCTCCCTCCCTCTTCTAACAGGGAGGATCCAGTGAACGGCGGATTGGTTGTGTGAATTCTGGATCCGACCCACAGGATTTCTAGAGTGGCGGATTTATTTTATTTATTGATTTATTTCATTTCTTTACCATTCAATAGCTGAAGCTCTCTGGGTAGTTCACAAAAATTAAAACGCAAGGTACGCCATAAAATATGAAATATGGAAGCTTAAAACCTCAACATAAAAGTACAACCAGAATAAAATTGAGTAGCAATGCAGATTTAAAATACAGATTTAAAACAGCAGAGCTAAAGGACTAGGATGCTAATGAATAAAAAGGTCTTCATCTAGAGCAAAACGGAGTACAATGTAGGTACCAGGCGACCGTCTCTAGGGAGCTCATTCCACAGCCGTGGTGCCACAGCCCCGAAAGCCCTTCCTTTAGCAGGATTATCTTAGGTTCCGGGCAGATACAAGCGGGAGGAGGCGATCCTTCAGATAACCTGGTTGCAAGCTGTTTAAGGATTTGACTGTTAATACCAGGACTTTGAATGGGCTTGGAATCGGGTTGTGAAATCTGACCCTGAAAACTCTGCCTGTGATCTGTGGATGTTATTTCACACACTGTCAACAGCCTCATATGTGTGAAATTAGAGGAATTAAAACTGAGACAGTAGGAGTACACATTCCTATTCAAAGGTAAAACGTGTATGCCTGATCCATGTTTGTTCATGCAAACCTTACCAGACTAAGCCCACTCTAGCCATTCCCAAGATTTCCTTGTCCACCGTACATAAAAAGACTTTTTATTTTGCCTTTCCTAAAAGATCCAAATTTTCAAAAAATCCCTAGAGAAAAAAATGGGGGTTTCCTCAATTTTCCCCCAATTCTCTCCCCTCCCACCGGCTGTCCTGCCATTTCTTCAAGTCCCCCCACCCCAGCCCCACACATCTCTAAATGGCATAGAGTTGGGAGATGAGCACACGCATGTCAAGTATCTGAGTGCAGATGAAAGCAATAATAGTAAAAATGTCCTGCCTAAGTGGAGTCAACAATGTATCATGTGTAACCAGAATGCAGTTACGTCAAGATAGCCTAAAGCCCTATGAAACATCCCATCTCCCATTGAGCCTCTTGAAATGCTCTGCACAGGAATGTAATCTCATTTAGCTGATAAATGACTCCACACAGAAGTTAAGCTCATGTCATACTATTATAGCACAGCCTAGTAGAACACTCCATCAGTATTGCAGAATAATTTCAAATGTTTGTTTAAATGCTGAAGTGGGGCCAGGAGCCCATTTACAGTTATGAAGACAGGGTTCACATGACACGCCAACCAATGATGGTTCATTTTCCTGAGCAATGCATGATGGGTTAATGCGTTGTCTGTGTGGTGTTTTTCCCACCCATGGTGGCTCGTTTCTCCCAAACAACCCACCATGAGAACCCATAGTCTGAAGTAGAGGTTGTTTTTACCTACGGTTGGTAAGCATGACTTCTGACGTGTTAGAGTGAGTTATGGTGATAGCCTACAGAGCTGCTTGGCAAGAGCAACCAAAACCTCTGCTGCCACTCTGCTCCTAGAGTGATCTCTGTTCCCAAGATCTGCCTAGCAACAGATTGCGCTTGCTGACAGCGTTCCAACCCCTTCACCACCCAACTCCTCCCTCTCTCCTCTCCACCTTCAATGATGCGGACATCTTTTTTTCTCCCTCCATTCATGAGTGTGCATATCTGCCAACTCAGGATTAGAGATGTAAAATTCCAGAAATTTTGAAGCCATGGAATTTTTTCCCCCCAGGGGGTTTCGGGGGAAAACGGAAATTTTCAGAAAAATTGAAATAATGCAATATTAGCACTTTATACAGATTGAAAGTCACTTTGTTACTTTAGGAACATAAAAAGTAATTATGTCCAAGTTGGTTTGGCATAAAATTATTACATTTGGTATATTAAAAGTACAGTGTATTCAAACAATTATTACAAACTGAATTTACTTTTCTTTTCTTTTTTACCTTTTTGGTAACAAATGGAGCTACAAGCTCCTGAACTGTTAGGAACAACTGAACTGTAAGGAACCTCTTTGGTTTTGCCAGTTTATGAGGAGCAGGCAAAAATAATTAAAAACAACAACAGAGGAAACCATCAACATTTGTAATTCAACATAACACACCAAATCTACACTAGTATGCTCACTTGGCCAATACTAATTTAACCATATGGAAGCAGAAGTGCTACCATATGTAGTGAGGAATTTTAGGAGAAAATGTCTGTATGTATCAATTTCTATGCAAACATCTAAAGAAATGATTTAATTTCAATTCTGACATTTCTCATGTGCCACCAATCAAGAAAGTGACACACAATACTGCCAGTGCCAATGTGGTTTAAAATCATAGCTCGGTTCAACTTGGGGATTAATTTGAGTCAAGGTCAAGAGGCCCTTGACCTTGCATTTGTAGTGTCAGGCCCCAGCTGCAAAATATGCAAATTGAAATATATAGCAGGGTCTTGCAAGTTCCCTACAAGTTTCCTACCACTAATACAACAAAATTCAATTATCTTTATGTAATCAGGTCGATTTCTTAAAAGGACTGGGCTAAGGATCACTGCCAGTAACTGGTATGATCTCTGGAACATAAGTTACAGCAGCCAGGACTTTTCTATACAGATAATAAGCTGTCTGGGAAACAGTGAGCAGCTGTCATTGAGAAGGATCATGATGAACCTTCCCATCCCCCTGGAATTAGAGGCTAAGCTCCCAAATTGAGAGACCCCGGATTTCAATCTAAGTAGCCTCTGGATCATCATATTTAAATCAGTGTTTCAAAGCCTGATCTGACTAATTTGACAGCCAAGTTTCTCTCAGCCAGAAACATTTTTTTACAAAGCAATGAGAACTGATCAAGCAAGGTGTGAAGACACACTTCGAATGGCAATGACTCAGACTTCTATTAAAAGGCAAATTAAGAGCTAAAAATAGATTCAATTTACTCACTTGCTATGCAGCTAACAAAAGATTTAGGTCACTAAGAAATAACTGCCTTAGAAGCAAGTTATTAAGATAATGCCTAATAAACCAAATACTACAAGTGAAGAAGGTTATAGATCAGCAAGAAAAGAATGAATGTGTTCCAGCAAAATGGCTATTTTGAATACTAGTCTTTCTCATCTGGATCAGTATATAGGTCTCCAAGCTCCAGGTTAATTTATTAATGGTTGCAACCACTAATTCTATACTGGAAGTCTGCTTTGAAGGTTTTCTTGTGATTCAAATAAGCAATCATGGAAACGGCATTTAACTTGAAATGATCCTATGCGCATATAAAATATATGAAGCATTTGCAAAATTCAAAAAATGGTTGAAATATTGGGCCTGTTCGCAAGTCACGACAGCCCACTGTGGCTTAATTTACCTGCAGGGCTATCACGTTGTGCCTGGTGACTGTGGGTGCCATTTTTACACGGTGTTCCACTTGCCTGGCCTGTCGGGTTGTGCACACCTAGGCAACAGACAACCCTCAAACAATCCCTGCTTCCTGGGTACGCACAAAAGGACAAGCAAAGGCAAGCCAGTCACACATTGGCATCATGCAAAAATGGCACCAGTGGCCAGCTCGCGCAACACAACACAACAGGCCTCGTGGGTAAATTAAGCCATGGTGGGCTGTCATGTCCTGTGAGCCAGCTCAATATATGTGGGATAAGCATGACAGGTTTTTAATAGCTTAAAATTATACATTACACAACCTTAAATAGTCAGTTTCGTAATCCTGTCTTTATTTTGATGGGTTATTCTAGTAACTGTTTCCACAAGCCAATGTTTGTACATGTGCAAACACACACTTCTAACAAAACCCTCAGAGTCATAAATAATTCTCAGGCAGAAACAAAGTCAATGAATAAGAAGGCCAGATGGCTTGCGAGAATGAGGTTGAGAACATCTTTTCCCCCTAACCTACTAACTTGCATCTGTTTCTGCACAATCATCATTCATTCAATTCTCCGACAAAAATAAAAGGTGACAGTTAAAGCACAACGCAATACCTAATCTGCAGTTGCATTTCTTTCCTACACATTAAAGAACATGCATATTTGTTGCAGGTTTCATTATACTCCCAACTTCTATTCCCAATTTAGCAAATACATTATTACACTGCATCATATTAAAAGCTTTTATGTAATTCAATTTTCGTAGCAAGCCTTACACCCACCCACACCCATTGCCTGCTGCTCTCCCAACATATTCTTCTACGTCATTCAGTTTCAAGGATAATACTCACCTAAACATAACACTTTACGAAGATGGCTCTTACATTATATAACCCACACAGAAGACACAGTGATAGGATATTGATCTGGGTTTATTTATGTATTTGTTGCATTTTTATTCCGCCCAATAGCCGAAGCTCCCTGGGCGGTTTCCACAAACCAATCTCAACTCACCTATCTACTCATTGTTGATGGCAAGTCATCGGCCTGGTTACTCTGTTACTTAAATTTATATCTCACCCTTCATAAAAAACAACAACCAGGGCAGTTAACAACATTAAAAACAACTAACATATAATCTTGGTCTAACAGCACTTTTTCACATGCTGCAATTCAATAATTTTGTGGTCTCTTAAACAATAGTTTCCCACTACATCTGAACTAGGAACACATGATTTACTGTCCTGGTGTGCAAGCTGAGATTAAACAATAGTTTCTCAGTCCAGACGTAACAGGAAAAGGGATTTTAAAGTACATTGCAAGTACTGAATTATGGAAGCCGTGCTTAAATTGGTGACCTCCAGAAATACAACTCCTAGCATTCCTGAGCACTGGCCATGCTTGCTGGGGCTAATGTAAATTGAAGTCCAACATATCTGGAGGTACCAGATGGCCATACTGGGAACTGTAGGTCCTTTCCCCCTAGTTAAACATGTATAGCAGTGGTTCCCAAAGTGGGCGGTGGGATTGCTTAGGGGGGCATTAAGAGGCAAGGGAGTGGCAGGGGGGCGCTCGAGGTGGTCTTTTCCGAGAAGCACCTCTCCAGAAGGTCTTAAAACCCAGGGATATTTTTATGGGAGAAGGTAGTTTGGTCCCAAGCCATATAGGGGAAGAATGCACACGTTTTAATACCATTTAAGAAGAGTCCTTTTAACAGTGAATTGAAATGTTTCAAAAGCACCAAATCGCTAATCATAGAATCATAGAATAGCAGAGTTGGAAGGGACCTACAAGGCCATCAAGTCCAACCCCCTGCTCAATGCAGGAATCCACCCTGACAGATGAAGAGACATACACTGCTTGGTGTGCCCTACCATGCCGGCTGCAAAACACATTACTAAACGTGGTGATTTAAGACTCGTGTTAAGTGGCTTTAAATCAGACATTGGGAAACTGGTATCACTTCATCAAGCCCATCCATCACATTAAGAATTTACAGAATAGTGAGGTACTCTACTGCCCAGAGATCTTCGGCTATGGGGCAGTATATAAATGCAATAAATCAAATTAAATCAAACCTACCCTAGTTACTAAATGTGATATCTAATATACTTGCTAAGTGACTATCAGACTTTGAAAAGATGATATCACTGGATCACATTCACCAATTAAGTTTAATTGAATAAACTAAAAAAAATGTAATTGGATTTTGAATAAATATTCAATTAATTGTTACTGTTTTGAATTTTATTGTTATTATCTTCCTTAGTGGGTCGTTGAAAACTGCTATTCTGAATAATGACTTTTATAGTGTAGGGTAGGGGGCACTGGGCATGAGTTTGTGGAACCAAGGGGGCGGTGACCTGAAAATGTTTGGGAACCACTGATGTATAGGATTGTCCCTTACGTTATAATTTATTAGAATGACACTTATGCCTGAAGCAGGCCAATATCTCCCAAGCCTCATACAAAGAACCATGTTTTTAATAATTGTAATTGGTGTTATACCATTAGGAGGGTTTAACTCAAGGGGACGAGGGCAACCTGTGGTCCCAGGACCACCATATGCAAGTTCAGACCTCTGGTAAGAGCAAGTCATCTCTTTCCAGGCAGCGTGCTGGGCAGGAAGGAAAAGGAAAGGGATGAGAAAAAGGGAGTACAGGGGATGACCCCAGCTTTTCAGCAGTATGTAGCCTCAGACAGATCACTCCTGCGGGAATGTGGCCATTGACAGAAAACAGCCCCCCTCCCCTGGTTTTATCTCACATCAGGATTGTTTTCATAAGCACATACCATCATAGTTATCAAGAGCTGACTTATAAAGCCAGTACAGTGCAGCCTGCAGAGCTGCATTTCAAGGATACCGGATCAAAATAACTTGGTCAAATATTTAAACCGTTAAGGGTGCAGTCCTATGCATGTTTAGACAGAAAAAAAGGCTTACAACTCCCAGTATGGTTGGTTGAGGCATGCTGGGACTTGTAGGCCTTTCCCCCCTCTAAACATATATAGAATTGTGCTATAACATATTTAGAACCACAAAACAAGCGAGAAATGGACTAATTACAAAACAACAACAAACCCCTCTACTATATTCCAACCTGATGTTTCTGGAGCTCAGTCCTTTCCAAACAAATAATAATAATAATAATAATAATAATAATAATAATAATAATTTTATTTCTTACCCGCCTCTCCCTCAGGATCAAGGCAGGGGCGGATTGTACGGGGGAAGGTGATCCCGCAGGTAACCTGGACCCAAACCATGTAGGGCTTTAAAGGTAATAACCAACACTTTATACTTTGCCTGGAAACTAACTGGCAGACAGTGTAATGATTTTAAAGCTGGTGTAATATGGTCACCCCTAGATGTACTGGTGACCAACCTGGCTGCCATATCTTCCACTAGTTGAAGTTTCCGGACTAAGCACAAAGGTAGCCCTATGTAGAGCGCATTGCAGAAGTTGAGCCTCGAAGTTACCAGCGTGTGCACTACCATCTTTAGGTCTTCTAAGTCTATGAAGGGGCGCAGCTGGCATATCAGCTGAAGCTGATATGAGGCACTCCTGGCCCTCGCATCTATCTGAGCAGTCATTTGGAGTGACAGATCCAGGAGCACCCCCAAGCTGTGAATGCAGTCTTTCAAGGGGAGTGTAACCCCATCCAGAACTGGTTGACACACCTTCAAGCCCAGGTTGGGGCCTTTGACAGCAAGCACCTCCGTCTTGTCTGGATTCAGCTTCAGTTTGTTTTTCCTCATCCGGCCCATTACCACCTCCAAGAATTCATTCAGAGGAGACACACTATTCTTAGCATAGCATCATGCTAAATAAAATCATGGTGCCTCCCTCCCAACAAAATACAACGGACTGTGTTGTGGTCCTGACTCCCTGACATTTGCAGTCTGTGCCACTGTGATAACAACTTGTGGTGCTTCTTCCTGAATCCCACAGAAGCTAGTTGGGCCATGTGGAAGGAAAGGAGATGGGGCAGAAGCTTTCTGGGGAGAATTGCAAGGCATGGGTCCTGGTCCTATAAAAGTTGTGTCCAAGTGTCAACATCATTCAAGTTCTGGGATGCGGGGAACCCTCCCATATGCTGCAATGTCAGATCATAATGCAATTGAAAAGGTAAGCTGCCACTTACCTAAATAACTGATCACAGTCAAATATTACTTGGCTGCAGTTCCTTCCCAATCAATCAGATCAGTGCTCTGAGAGATAATGTTGTAGCAGAATATGCATTGTAATGGGTGGAATGGCTAAGAATTGATTGTATCTTGTAGGGGTGACTAGTTCTGTATGTCTATGTTGTGAGATAACTATGAGTAATAGAATATATTCTTGGAAATGCAAGGAGATTGCTATCAATGTCAAGTACTGGAAGCAGCACACAGCTTAATTTAGCAGGGATACCATCATATGGGCATTACTGGTATCAGTGGCAGGCCTGGTCCGAATCTAGAATAAGGTAATCAGTATCATGGGGGTAACAGAAAGCCAAGGGTTGATCAGTTTGGGAGAGAGGTCCTGGGAGAACGAGCAACCCACCATACATGCTTAGGCTGGTTTCATCCACCATGCCTTCTATTGAGGTAAATATAAACATTTCAGAGGAATCTAGGTTTTACTATGATAACAATATGCTTGCTACTATCTTCATTACTCTTTTAGTGATTATAACTTGTGTGTATTTAGGAATGTTTAGAATTTGCCTTGTTTTAGCTAAAGCTTGTTATTCTCTTAAAACTGTTTGAACAATAAAAATGTATTCTTTAATACCATAATCATGTTGTCTGGCTTGAGAGAGGTTTCAGGGACCAATACTCATACATTAACTCTTGAAATCCATCACTGAATAAGGCTGTCCTTTAAAGTCATTGTATTCTCTTTCGATCTGGTGAATCTCAGATACACCAGTTCAAGTTTGAGAACCGAGCTATTTGGATGGAGCAAGAAGCAGTTACTCCTCTCAATGGCTTGCCCAAGGCCATGCAAACTGCTTCAAAGCTATGTGAAAACCAAAGGAATACAAACCTAATGCAATCTCTAGTGGTACCTCTGACCAAAACCTGAACTGGGTCTTCACTCTATTTTCTAATGGAAAAATCTACAGGGCTTCCACAATAAAGATTACAAGGCCTAGAGCATCCAGTGGGCAGAGGGGCAATTTATAAATACAAATGTATCAAATAATAAAAGTACATACAGCAACACTATACAATATCCATGGCCAACCAGGAACAGTTTTCTGTAGCCTTTCAAAATCTCTTTGGCAGCCTTCCTCAACCTGGTGCTCTCCAGATGTATTGAAATACAACTCCCACCATCCCCCATATTGGAGGCACCAGACTGAGGGAGGCAAAACAGGAAATACATTCCACTTCCTGTTCCCCTACAACTTCTAAAGTTGCTCTCTCAGCTAAGATGTTGCTGTATACTTCTTAGAAGGCAGGCTACAAATTGAATACTGGGTAGTATCCAACGTCAGTCCTACATAGAATAGACCCATTGGATTTCAACAGATCTACTTTATTTAGGACTAACATTAGGTACTACCCACTGATCCACAACCCCAAAATGCCAAAGGCTATTGCACATCACACTATATGAAAATAGTAAAGTTGGTGTATCATCAGCAATTGTGATATAATAATAATAATTTATATATAGCTTTGCTACAAAGTGTTGTACATGAAGTAAAATAGATCAGCAGTTTACTACTGTGGCAGGTGGGGGTCAATCATAATTCCAGATTTATTCCTATGGAAGCAAACCACAAATAAAAACAAAACCATCAGCATTAAACGCTATATCCAGGGCCTCAGCCAAACAGAGATTCTGTGGCAAAGTGCAATGAAGTTATAAAAAAACATAATTTCGATCAAGATGGACTATACATAAATGCACAACTTGGGTTTCAAGCCTTTTGCAGATCACAGCCTGAAAACATGATTACACGGTGTGCTCACACATAAATATCCAATGTGCATCCCAATCGGAAGTCTCAAAGAGTTTAATAGGACTTGCTCCCAAAGCAACTGTTCATTGGCTGCAGCCATAAGGCACATCAAGGCTGCAATTCTATGCAGAATTAACGAGGAAGTATGCCCCAATGAATTCAGTGGGGCATACTTCCGGGTAGACATGCAGAGGATTGCATTGTACGTCTCGTCTTATGATCGCTGAAAAAATCTTAAAAGTATTGGACTCAAGTCATAACCTTTCACTTGGCGAATGGCCACCTACGTAAGAAGGCATCTGCCCACTTCAGGGAATGGCAGCAAAGCCTTCCTCGAGGCGACGAACATCGGACCCATCCGGAGGAGAAGGAAGGCGTGCGGACGAGCGCCTCGTGGCACACTCTAGGTCTACTCCCAAGTAAGCCCTACTGAGCCCAATGAAAGGAGCCATAGGATCCCACTCCCAGCCTACTGCGCACCCCAGCTGAAGAAAGGCGCTGTTCAGAGAGCGCTTTTCAGAGGAGGAAGCCAGGCGAGGTTCTGCAAAGAACGAAACCGTGCGCTCCGCATCCCCCCGCTGTCTCTGACCCGCATGCGGCACATGGCCAGGAAGGGGGGAGGGTCGGACTGGGAGGGCTGCTGCTACTGGGTGCCAGACACAAAAGGCGGCAGCACCAGCAGCCGCCCCTGCACCGATGCAGGGAGCCCAGCCAGCCACAAAGGCGCCTAGCCGCGGCTGCTGCAGGCAACGTGGCGCGCCCAGGCTGGGTTGGGCTGAGACCCGCTTGCAAAGCTGGGGCGGGTGGCAAAGGCAGCGTACCTGCACCATGATGGCTAAGCGGAGCGAGTCCTTGGCGATGTTGTCGCCGCATTTCTTGCAGGAGGCTCGGCCGCTCTTGGCGTACTCGGCTCGGTATAGCTTCTCGGCAGGCTCCGCCATGGCCGCACCACGCCGCCTCTGCCCCCCGAGGAAAGCTGCGCGCTGCTGAGGCTGAGTGGGCTGCTGCTGATGGAGGGGAAGGGGTGGGGAGGAAGAGGCGGCGTCGGCAGTAGCAGTAGCAGCAGCAGCAGCAGCAGCAGTAGCGCCGGCGGCGCCAAGAACTAGCCGGACCGCTACGCAACCAGCCTCCCGCCCCTCGCAGCCGAGCGCAGAGCGATCGCTCCCAGCGCAGCCTGGCCCAGGCTCTCTTCGTTTCGGCGATCGATTGGTCGCGCCGCGTTGTGGGATTTCCCTTTTCTTTTTAGAAGGCCGCCGGGGCTAATGGGTCTGGCTCGCGAGCGGTCCGAAATCTCCAGCGAGGATGACCGGAAGTCTTGGCGCCTGCCGGCAGCTCCTCTTGTGGACATGTGGTCAAGTTGGGGGATCTATGAAGTGGCCTCTGGGTTATCAGCGAACACAGGGGAGCATCCCGTGTTAGTCCTACGTAGAGTCGACTCATTGAAATCAATGGGACGTAGTCACAACTAACTTATAAGTCCCATATATTCCAATGGGTCTACTCTAAGTAGGACTTACATTGGATACTACCCACAGCCCTGGCCTTTGCGCTCCCGCCTCGCCACCAGGCAGAACGGATCTTGACCATGGCTTACCGCCACCGGCTCGCTGGAGGAGTGGCTTAAACCGCGAGCACTTCCAAATACAAGGCGCACGTGTTTGTTTCTTCCGAGTTGCAGAAGAGAAACCGAGTGCGCCGGAGGATGGATGTTTCCCCCGAAATGGATTCCATTAAATTCAGCCTGCAAATATGTTGCTTACATATCTGAGAGTAAGCCCCATTGAACAAAGTGGGACTTACTAATGAGTGAACATATAGGACTGTACCCCCCCTTTTTAAATTTGTTACATTTATATCCCGCATTTTCCTCCAAGGGGGTGTACATGACCCTCCTCCATTTTTATCCTCACAACAATCTGAGTTAGGCAAGGCAAGGCAGAGAGACTGGCCGTTTCTACTCTTGCCTTTTCCCACGGGGATCGTCCAAGGATCATCCCTGTGCATCTTAGACCCGTTCTACACCTAAGGATTATCCTTAGGTGTAGAAAGGATAATCCTTAAATGGAGGTATCATTCCTGCCTGCTCCCGGGATCCCCTGTGTGTCATTTGGATGCACAGGGATGATCCTGGGTCGATCCCAGGAGAAAAGGCAGGTGTAGAAACAGCTCAAATGACACACGGGATCCTTGGAGCAGGCAGGGATGATCCCTCTATTTTCCAGGGATAAGCCTTAGGTGTAGAAAGGGCCAATGACTGGCTCAAAGTCATCCAGTGAGCTTCATAGCATAAATCTGGATCCTTCTCAATGAGATCTATCTCCAAGTAAACAAGTAGGTCAGGCTGCTTGCCTCTTGCAACAAAACAACAATCTGAAACTTTAAAGGCTAAGAAATTGGGCCTAAGCTTTAGAATGATAAACAGTGGTATAGTGGAACCCAGGCTCAGAGGGACATTGCACTGGTAGTTTTTTATTATAAATAGCAGGGATGCTGACTTCATCTGTCACCCCCCTCAGACTTCCATGTTACCTCTGAGCTTAGATGTAATCATCATAGTAGCTGAGGATGAATTAATTTATCCTGCAACAATATGTTGTTCCCTGTAGTCATGCAAACTATTGTGGGATGGTCTTGAATGAGCAATTAAGACCCCTCAGCTTTACAAAAGATCTGCTGGAACTGGTTTGTGGATGCAGATTAGTACAAATGCATGAATGTTTGGAATCTCCTTGAGGCCATGGGGACTGATTACCTTGCATGATTAATAGAAGTATAGCTTCCAAATCATGTGAGGTACTGGTTCCCCTCTATTCAGCACTGGTTAGGGCTCATCTTGAGTACTGAGTCCAGTTCTGAGCACCACACTTCAAGAAGTGGAAGTTCTTCCACGTGGAAGTTATCATTTTTTATTGCAATCAAGAGATGGGCATACATGTGTGTGAAGTAAGACTGCCACAGTGGAGACAATGCACATAGCTACAGGAGAGAGCAAAAGGCTCATGCTCCAGACATGGATCACTGCCAAGCACCTGAAAAGTAGGGCAATTTTTAGCAGAAGGCAGTGGGAACGAGGGGCTGAACCAACCTTTTCCCTGACACAACTTTCCTCTGCAAACCATCCCCCAGGTTGTTTCCCCCTTCCAAAGTTGGGAGGCATCTACAAGCCAAGGAAGGGAGCAGCAATCTTCCTGCCTGCATCTTTTCCACTTGAAGTTGCTATCTCAGCTACACAAGTGTCTGGCAATGGCCCATATTTGAAGATGTGGGCCTGCCTCTGGCAAGTGGAATCCTGCATTACATATTTGCAAAACAAGGCAGCCCACAAAGGAATGATGTGTGTGTGTGGGGGGAATTTCTCCCCAACCAGGCCTTCCATGAGCCAGATGACAAAACACAAGTTTCATTAGCACAACCACTGATGTCATTGACCCACCCAGTCATTTTGCTTTTCTCTGTGCTCTGAGAAGCACAAAGTCCTGTGCTCAAAAGATTCCTCATTGCTGTCCTTAGGGGACTATCAATGCCCTGAGAGAATTCTGCCTGATTTTAGTATTTTAAAATTGTCAGCTACTTTGGGTCCTTTGGCAGAAAGGCAGCATGTAGATAAAATAAATAATGTTCCTGAGATATCAAAAGTACAGATTGTGAGGTAGATTAAAATCAGAGACAGCACAGCCTCTGTTTCAGTCTTTTCTGTTGCTGAGTCCTTATAGTAGTTTCTGAGCCATCTTCGAAGGCAGGTAATCTACATATAAGTGGAGAATTGCCAAGGAAGTCATAGAATCATAGAATTGTTGAGTTGGAATGGACCACAAGGATCATCTAGTCCAACACCCTGCAATGTGCAAGAAAACCAATTAAATCATGAGAGGTGGCTGTCCAGCCTCTTAAAAGCCTCCAGAGATGCAGAATTCACAACCTCCATAGATAGATTGTTCCACTGTTGTACAGATCTTACTGTCAGGAAGTTTTTCCTTATATTTAATCAGAATCTAGGTAGCTATAACTTATACCCATTATTTCAGGTCCTAATTTCTGTGGCCATGGAAAATAATTCTTGACCATCTTCCCTGTGGCATCCTTTTATTGGCATCCTGAACACTGCTAACATGCCTCTCTTGAGTCTTCTTTTCTCCAGACTGAACATCTCAAGTTCCTTCAGCCTGTCTTCATAGGGCATGTATCATCTTTGTTGCCTTTTTCTGAACTTGTTCTAATCTGTTGATGTCCTTCTGAAAATGTGGTGCCCAGAATCATACACAATACTCTAGGTTTTTTCTCACTAGTGTCGATTAGAGAGGAATAAGGACTTCATGCCTCTTTGATATAATGCTTCTTCTAATGCAGCCCAGAACTGTGTTAGCCCTTCTAGTGGCTATCTTGCACTGCTGACTCATGTTCAGATTGCTGTCAACAATCACACCCAAATCCTTCTCTGATGTAGTGCTTCCAAGCCATGAATCCCATATTTTGTATGTGTACCTTATATTTTTCCTCCCTACATATAATACCTTATATTTCTACCTGTTAAAGGACATCTTGTTCTTCTCAGCCTAGTCTTCCAACCTGTCCAAATCAGATTGCAGTCTCATTCTATCATCATGGATATTGGCCAGACCTGGTTTTGTGTCAGCACATTCACATTTGACTCCAGAAGAGGAAATTTCTTTTAAAAGAAGGGTTTGGTAAAAAGAGAGTCACGACAGATCACAGACAGTCTACTAGAACCTGGAGTCATCCCATGAAGCTGATTGGTGGGAGCTTCAAGACAGATAAAAGGAAATACTTCTTCACAGTGAACATGGTTAAACGATGGAATCCACTACCACAAGATGTAGTGATGGCCACCAATTTGGATGGCTTTAAAAGGGGTTGGATACATTCCTGGAGGAGAAGGCTATCAGTGACTATTAGTCCTGATGGCTGTGCCAGCTCCAGTATCAGAGGCAGTAAACCTATATACACCAGTTGCTGGGGAACATAGGTGGGAGGGTGCTGCTGCACCCATGTCTTGCTTGTGTATTTCTGGTCAACAGCTGGTTGGCCACTGTGTGAACAGAGTGCTGGACTAGATGGACCCTTAGTCTGATCCAGCATGGCTCTTCTTATGTTCTTATCTCTGACCACCTGCTACTGGGAGACACTCTGTGCCATGGAGGCAACCTACACAGGGTACTAGGCAGTAACCTGGGCAGATGAAACCACCAAAAGACTGCTGTCTTGTCTGGATTGAGCTTCAGTTTATTGGTCCTCATTCAGTCCATTATCACACTAATACTGCCTCAACTGAATTGGATGAAAAGGAAAAATAGAGTTGAGTGTCAGCGGCATATTGGTGACACTTCACCCTAAACATTCAGATGACCTCCCTTAGTGATTCCATGTAGATATTAAAATGCATGGGACCAAAACATAACCTCACGGAGTCCCATTGCACAGATGCCAGGGAACTCCAGCACAACCTTCTGAAATCAACTGTCCAAGTACGAAAAGTAGGATCTAATGGTGTGCTCCCAGTAACACTACTGACACAGTTACAGAAACTAATACTTGCACAAGGTCAGTAGCGCTTGCTAGCATGATGAATTTCTTGGGAAATCTATTGTACTAGCCAAGTGCTCTTGACAGTGGGCCAGCAATACGTCAATAGCATTTTGTTCTTCCATAATGTCCACTCCCCAACTCAGATAGCCCAATGAGGAGGATGCCATGATGGATGGTATCAAAAGTCACTGAAGAGGTGAGGAGAAGCAACAGGACCCTTTTCTCTCCTGGTACAGATCATCCATCAGGGCAACCAAAGCAGTTTCAGTGACAAACCCAGGCCATAGCTAGACCTAAGGTTTATCCCTGGATCGTCCAGGGGTCAAACCTGTTCATCTAGGTGACACACAGGGGATCCAGTGCTCAGGCAGGGGCGAACCCTGGATGATCCCAGGATAAACCTTAGGTCTAGCTGTGGCCCCAGTCTAATTGAAATGAATCTAGAAACTCATCAGTCTCATCCAAGAGTGCCTGGAGTTGTATAGCAACTGTTTGCTCAAGTGCTTCACACAAGAAGAAGATGTTAGTAATGGACCAACAATGATTGAGGTGTTCTGGGTCCAAGGCAGGTTCTTCCGGGGCCATGATACTATTTCCTCCTTTATGGCAACCTTTCCCACTTTCAAAAAGGCATTTATTACCTCCTGGAGCCAGCCAGGCAGTCCCTCCCTACTTGATATAATGAGCCATGAGAGTCAAGTGGCCCATAATATATGTGTTCCTGTTGTATGATATAATTGAATGCAGGTTTACATGTAAGTAGGTCTTGCTGAATTTGATGTGACATACTCCCAAGCGATTTCATAAGAGTGCAGACTTACATGAATTTAATGCAAAAAAAGAAGTTAAAATTCACACTCATATTCCCTTAAAACTCATTCTATGGCCCTCGTAAAATATTAAATATAAATATTATAAATAGATGATTCAGTAGGTCATCTATTGTATTTATTATTGTGAAAATTAAGTTTACTGTCACTGCAACAGCAGGGGTTTTATTTTCAGTGTCATGGAGAAACACTGTTCTGCCCAATAATTACCAGTTCTCGTTTCTGGAAAGTTCTGGGCACTTAATCTTCATGTAAATGGTTTTAATGTCTTTACATGTATAGAGAGAGAACAAATCTGTAATCCTCAATTTCAGCATTGCTCCCCATCACAGATATCAGTTATGTAGTCCAAAAGGCTTGCATCACCAAAGAGTTTGGATTAGCCAACGGTGAAGGAACATGGGAGGTGTAAATCAACGCATCTCGAAAGCACCAGGTTGGAGAAAGCTGATACAGTTCTACTGTTTAGTTGCACCCATTTGTATTTGTTCAAGAAATAAAGAACTTAGGGCTCATCTACACCAAGCAGAATATTCCACTATGAAAGTGGTATATAAAAGGCAGGAGCCACACTATTGCTTTATAGTGGTATTGAAGTGCACTGACAACTGTTGGGGCCCATTGAGACATACCATATACTGCCTTCATACCACTTTCATAGTGTTATGTCCTGCTTGGTGTAGATGTGTCATGGGCTCCAATAGTTGTCAGTGCACTTCAGTACCACTATAAAGTAGTAGTGTAGATCCTGCAGAGCACTTCAATACTGCTACAAAGCAGTAGTGTGGCTCCTGTCTTTTATATACCGCTTTCATACCACTTTCACAGTGGAATAACTTGCTTGGTTTAGATGAGCCCTTATAAAGCTGGAAACCTGATTTACAATGATCAAAATGGCATATCTTAGTGGCAAAAGAAAGCAAAAGGCATGCATCTCTAAGATAAGTTAACTTAGGGTGCAATCCTATGCATGATTAGACAAGAAAGTCCTACAACTCTCCACATGGGGAATGAAAATCCCCCCCCCCCCCGCAAACATCCCGAAAGCTTCTCTGGAGGTTCTTGTGGCATTCATGGACAATGTAGAATGGGGTGGGGGTGGGGCACTGCAGGGTAGTTTTTTTGTTATTGTCATTATTAATAGTTTATTCCACCCCCGTTTAAAATACTGTAAACAGTAAATACTCACCCCACCCTGAACCTCTTCCTTCCCCTTTAGGTTTTCCCCTCCCCTCTTCATATCCTCTTATATTTAAAGAGAAAATGTTTCATGAATACTAGTAAAATCATTAAGCAAATACTGGAATAGTAAGTAGTTATATAGAAAGAAAGGATAAATGAAAGGGTTTAGTGTCATGCGCATCCCTTTACAGGCTTGTACTGGCTTTGTGGTAGATTACGTTACAATGTTAATTGGCAGTTTTCTATTAATTCCTTGCTCCTGGCAAAAGATTCATTTCCCAAAGGTGCTTGAGCACAACTTGAACTGATAGGATAACCTATATTCAGCACGCATGAGTTGCCCTGTTTATTAAGAGTTTTTCATCAAGAGACAACCAGCTGAGAAGGATTTAAAAACAAATTATTAATTCAGGTAGAAATTGTAATAGATTGTTAGGAGAGGCTTTATGGACATAGAACTTGTTTATTATGGGTGTTTGTGACAAATGTCTGTTGCTTAAATTAGCTATGTCAGTGATCCTTTACACGGTGCCTGCGAAGGGGTCACTAGTGTGGTGCTTGTGGGCACATACAAAGCTTTTTTTTAACCCCCTTTTAAATATACACACATGTATTTGTATATATCTATAGCAATAAATACACAGGAAATGCCTATATGAAAATGCACCTTTCTAGCAATTATATTGGGGTGACCATATGGAAAGGAGGACAGGGCTCCTGTATCTTTTAACAGTTGTATAGAAAAGGGAATTTCAGCAGGTGTCATTTGTATCTCTCTCTCTCTTTACCTCTTCCCTCCTGGACTCCTTTTCCTTGTGTGCCATGTCTTTATTAGACTGTAAGCCTGAGGGCAGGGACTGTCTTTTTTGCTAAGTGTAAGCTGCTCCGAGAGCCTTTTTTGGCTGAGGAGCGGGGTATAAATATGATAAATAAAATAAATAATAAATGCAGCACTTGGTGAAATTCCCTCTTCATCACAACAGTTAAAGCCCTGCTCTCTTGACCAGATACAGAAGAGGGCAGGGCTCCTGCAGCTTTAATTGTTGTGACGAAAAGGAAATTATACAGAGTCTTGCTATTTCTCTCCACTCAATCCCTTTTCTTGCTATTTCTCTCCTTTCCCCATCTTGCAAAACATGTTGGAAGACAATGGCAGAATGAGGTGGCTTATGGCACTAAAACGAGGGCCTTGCTAGACCTGCCGGATAATCCGGCTGGGAGTCGGGGCGACGGCGCACTGCAACTAGCGCGCCCCGTCGCCCTTTCCCACACATAAGACGCGATGGGGCAAGGGGAATCCCCGTCGTGTTCGCCATTTTCTTTAGATCTTAAAGGGCCATGTGCGCAGGAGCGCACCGCCGGAGCAGGTAAGTGATTTTTTTTAAAAAAATAAAAGCCCCCCTGCTTCCCCTGCCCCTGATCCCCCCACAATTCCTGATTCCCCCCCTGCCCGCTCGCTCACCCGTCCTCCCCCCATGCCCGATGCCTTGTCCCCCGTCCTTCTTTCCCCCCCGTCTGCCAGGCCCGATGCTCTGTCTCCCGTCCTTCTTTCCCCCCCATCCGCCAGGCCCGTGCCCATGCCTGCTCTTCTCCCCCACCCCCGTCCCCGATGCCCGATGCCTGCTCTTCTCCCCCCGCCCCCCGCCCCCGATGCCCGCTCTTCTCCCCCCGCCCCGTCTGCCATGCCCGATGCCCGCTCTTCTCCCCCTATTCCCCGTCTGCCATGCCCGATGCCCGCTCTTCTCCCCCATCCCCTGTCCACCATGTCTGTGCCCGTCCTTCTTCCCTCACCCCCATCTCCCGTCCGCCATGCCCGTGCCCGTCCTTCTCCCCACCTCTCTCCTGCCGGGTCCGGCCTTCCCCCCGGCCCCTATCTCCCCCCCATGACCCCCCCGGCCCAATGGGCACAGCGCTCCTATGAGCGCTGTGCCCAGTCCGTGGCTTCTCCCAGCTACTCGTGAGTAAGTGAGCAGCCAGAAAAAGCCACGGACCCTGCTAGACCTTCTGCAGCCTCAGGCCGGGGCTGCGGAAAAACCGGGCCATAATCGAATCTGCTTAAGCCGGGTTAAGGGAGGCTTTAGCCCGGCCTGACCCCGGAATCCCCTGTGCATCATCTGGATGCACAAGAGGGAGACCGGGCCTCACACCGGGCTAACGCCTGGTCTAGCAATGGCCTGAGTCTCCCAAGAAAAATAATAAACAAGGTATTAAGCGACTTCAGACATACATGATGAGGGTTAGGGTTAGTGCAATGACCACACAATCCCTGGCTTAGAATGCAATGACAGATGGGAGAGGCAGGACTGGTGCATTCCCTCCCTCTTTCTCTAACTCCCTGAATAATTGGAATGTCTGAATAAGGCCCTTATATTTCAAAGCCTTTGTCTTGACAACGTCACGAATGCCGTGCACGGCGGCGCAAGGTGCACCACCGCTGCATTAACACTGCTTCCGACCATCTACATTGGAAGGAGTGCAGTTGTGGGCTTTCCAGGTGCCACCATCACTGTTGCTGCTGCGCCCGCCCACCTGAGCACTCATGGGGCAGGTCTGGGGCACCTGGGAGCATCGTGCACCCTCTTCTATGGTTAGTGTGGGTTGTTTTTTTAAAATTAGACTGACTTTTTTTTTAAAGATGTAAATGTGAAGGATCACATTTACAGCTAAATGGGGGGGACAAGGGGGGAGGAACAGGGTGCTCCCTCCCTGGCGGGATTTCCAACCTCCCCCTTTAATTTCCCCCCCTTAACAAGGTTCTGCAGAGGCGTGGAGCCTCGCTCCAAGCTAAAAAAGTCGGGGTAAATACCCAACTTTTTTAGTGCGGAGCTTTGGGGCTTTGCTCCTGAATCGCTTCGGAGTGGTGGCTGCATCATGTAGATCACCTGCTACCGTAGGAAAAAGCGCCCATGTAGACAAACCCAAGGAAACCAGAAAAAAAGATGGTGTCAGGGTTCTCCCACCATCTGGAGAACACTGATCACTTAGGATTGACTGTAAGCATGAAAAATCTTGTCTTTGGGATGGCCTTCCTATTCAGCAGGAGGCAACTGTTTCTCTTTCTTCTTTCTTTTTCTTTCCTTCTTTCCTTTCCTACTTTACTGCAATTTGTTGCAGATTGTACTAGAGTCATCTGGATGTTAAGCGGGTGGGGAAGCTAGTACATTGAGGACGAAAGAAGATGCCATACCACATTTTCTTTATTTGAAGAAGCCTACTGGGGATTGTATAGGCAGTTCCTAATCTATGTATGAACACAAATCCATTTTGGACATTTGATCTGCCTAAATGGCACCTCCTTAAATTCAGGCTACTTTGGGAACTGAAGGAAGATGCTATCCAGCCAGAAATTTGATCATCTCTACACTAGATGGCACCACAGGCACAGTTAAAATGCTGCAGGTGTCGCAAAACTCTAGGAGCTAGAAATGGGAAGAGAGTCACTGTGCATTATTATTATTATTATTATTATTATTATTATTATTATTATATTTACTTATATCCCGCCTTTTCCCCAATATTGGGACTCAAGGCAATTTACAAGATTAAAAACATGTATAATTAAAACATATAAATATAAATGACAAAAGTTAAAAATTAAACCTACAGTAAAATTAAAAATGTTAAAATTTTTAAAAACTTTAACAGGTTAAAAGGTGTGTGTGTGATCCAATACATTAATCTACAACTTTAAAATGAAACTGGGGCCTTAGTTAGACCTAAGGTTTATCCCGGGGTCGTCCCTGTCTGCTCCCGGGATATCCTCTGTGTCATTTATATGAACAGGGATGATCCCAGGATAAGTTTGTATTTGCAAGTGTGGCTTGTATCTAGTTTGCCTCGCCTGCCCACAGAATGTCAGCAGAACAGGGAGTAGATGATTCCTCCTCTCCTTGTATTCTCCTGCCATTAAAATCTGCACTGGAGGTTTGAGGAACCTTCAGAGCACATTTGAGGGGCAAAGGCAGGAGGAGGGGAGGGGAAAGTCTTTGCTCGTGCAATGTTGAATTTTGCCATAGTCCTGAATTGGATTGGACCCTATGTGGCTGCAATTTCAGAGGCGCTTTTTAATGTCAGGTGTAGTTTGGCCTAGGAAGGAAGTTTCAGGACATCCTTTTACAGGGACAGCTTCTTTTTAATGAAGGAGCATGACTGAGATATATAGCTGTTGTGCAAGCTTGTCTTTGAAGCAGCTTCAATTTATGCCTGCAGCTCCACAAGAAGCAAATGTCTATTTATGTACTGTTTATTCTTTTGAATCCTGCCTTATGTATTTTTTTAAAAAAATAAAGGCAGTTCACAATTAAAATCAACAAATATAGGTAAATAAACAAACACATCAAAATTGCACCTGTAAATCAGTGGTTGAGGGAAAGGGAAACTCAGAATGACTGGATTTGGCCTGCAGGAAGTCCAGTTTTCTCCCCTGGGCCTCAGGTTGCCCACCCCTGCATTAGATCCTATCTGCTAGACCACCTCCCAATGTGCTTTGGATCATTGCTCCCCATAAAATATTCCTCAGCATGTATTTCTGAAGTAGCTTAATGCCTTTATTATTATTTCTCTTAGTAGAACTCACATTAGTCCCATAAGCCGCCTTGTTGTGCCATTGTCTTCCAATGTGTTTTGCAGCAGACATCATTGCCTCTTCCATGAGGGACTTGTTAGATAGATGAATAAATTAGGCATAATGATTTGTTCCTCCTGTTTCCTAATTATACATATAGAGCAGTTTCCTCTCTAGATACTAACATTCAATGCAAATCAGATCCCTGAGTTACAGCAGCTATCCATTCTGTTTGTAAACGTACTACTAAAAAGAAGTCACAAAGTCAGTAGGACGTCCTGCTTACAACCAGAGGACAAAGAGCCAAGAGCTTCATTGTTTGTCAAAGAGCATTCCTACATAAGGCATTCACTGTGCGCTTGTGATTTCTCACTCATGGTAGTTTCTGGGTCCTTTACATGATATTGCCTTCCTCCAGGGTTTCTCCTATTGTTTGCAATTGTTTTATAGGGTTTGTTTGTTTTCCTAATGAGGAATATCTGGTATATCCATAAATGGCAGCATGAAATGTGCAGGGAGGTTCATTCTGACTGATGGAAGCCTATCAATAGTTCTTTGTTTGAGAAACCCTTGTAAAGAAGAGCTCCACCAGAAAGAAAGAAAATATTAGGGGTGTGCACGGACCCCCCGCTCCGCTTCACTTCCAGATCTGTGATTTGCGGATCAGGCCGCTCCGCCCCGCCCCCGCTCCACCTATGTCCACTCCGCTCCGCTCGGAGCTCCGGATCCGGATCGGAGCTCCGTTTCCCCCCCCATAGGCTTACATTAAGCTAAAAAAGTATACAACTTTTTTTTCTGTGAAAGTTAGAAACCTCAAGTTTGGCACCATGACACCTCATGGAGGTATACACATGCATGCCAAGACTCAAGGCAATCCCATCATCCCCTGATTTTTGGGGAATTTATGAAAACCGGGCATCCCATTCACACCCCTTTCCATAGCTCCGTCAATTTGCACTTTAGAAACCTCAAACTTGCCACCATGATAGCTTGTCCAGGGATACATACGCATTCCGAGACTCAAGGCAGTCCCATCATCCCCTGATTTTTGGGGAATTTATGAAAACCGGGCACCCCATTCACACCCCTTTCCATAGCTCCGTCAATTTGCACTTTAGAAACCTCAAACTCGCCACCATGATAGCTTGTCCAGGGATACATACGCACGCCAAGACTCAAGGCAGTCCCAGCGGCAGAGCCCGGTAAAGGACCAAGGGAGAGGGGGACCTTACCTGCCTCCGTCTGTGGTCCGTCGCCGTCTTCAATTCCACCAGACTTCCTGGTGGAACCGCGGGCTCAATTGAAGACACTGACGGACCGCGGACGGAGGCAGGTAAGGGAGAGGAGGGGGGGTTTACCGGGCCCTGCTGCCGTCACCGCCCATGCGGCGATGGCGGCAGAGCCCATTAAGGGACCAAGGGAGAGGGGGGCCTTACCTGCCTCCGTCCGTGGTCCGTCGCCGTCTTCAATTGAGCCCGCGGTTCCACCAGGAAGTCTGGGCTGCAAGCGGCCCAGGCTTCCTGGTGGAACCGCAGGCTCAATTGAAGACAGCGACGGACCATGGATGGAGGCAGGTAAGGGAGAGGAGGGCCCTGCCTCCGTCACCGCATGGGCGACAGCGACAGCGGCAGGGCCCGGTAAACCCCACTTACCTTTCCGGCGGAGCTCCGGATCGAGGCGAAGGATCCGCCTTCACCTCGATCCTCTTCGCCACGCTCCGCCGGCCCCCCAATCCTCTTCGCCTCAGCCTTAAGGGCAGGCGAAGCCCCCCGCTCCGCTCCTGCTTCTCCGGTCCGATAAGAAGCGGAGCACATCCCTAGAAAATATCCCCTTTGCCAGATCCATAACAGAATGTGGGAGTACTTCATATGGGAGTACTTTCAAACCAGAGATGCCTAATATCAGGGCAGGCCTAAGATATTTTGCTGTTTGAGGCAGAGGAGCAAATGGTGACCTACCTGCTTCAAGTCATGATGTGTAGGCATGAAGGCAGAAAATCCCACAAAATCTCTCTTCCATGGCAGCAAAATTGTTGTTATTGTTGTTAAGTTTATTAGTATTGTTTTCACAATTGTTACTATTATCATCATCATCATCATCATCATCATCATCATCATCATCATCATCTACTTGCTGCCTTGTCATAACACCCAGAATTGACTGCCTGAGGCAGCTGCCTCACTCTGCCTCATGGTAGGGCCAGTCCTAGCTTATATGAAAACTCAGCTGGTATATTTTGTGAGAGAACTGTGGCACCTCAGGAAGTGGACAGACAAGAGGGTTTTGTTCCCTTTCCAAAGGGGCTAAAAAGCTAGTGGTATTTCTTAATACGAGTTCAGTTCCATCCACACTCAAGTCCTAAGATATGCTGTGATGGTGTTGTGCTTCCTTTATTTAGGAGGATGAACAGTGGCTCATCCTTGGCCTTTTTCTAATCGCCTACTGTGTCGAATCACCATCACTCATTAAAAGTACAATAAATTATTCTTGGCAAGAGCCTAGGCTGTGGGACAGCATCATTTGCATTTGTTGGCTCCCATTGACAAGTTTTTGGATGTAGTAGTCGGTGTGATTCTCTTCATTTGGCTCAGAACCATCAATTGCATGGAATGTGAAAAATGCACATATCATATTAAGATGAAATGCTTTAGCAGACCAGGTGGTAAGTCATCTAATCTTTTAAGTTAAAATACAAAGCCAATGTGGATAAAGGAAAACAACACAAAGACACATTTCTTTGTCAAGACTGAACACTGAAAGTCCCTTCAGTCAAACATTCATTATCTTTTCTACTGTTTCTTTGAAGGCTTATTGGCATATATTTGTTGAAAGAGCCTTCAAACTGCTTTCCCCCCCAAAGCAATAAAATATATCTTGCAGTTGCAGTACTATATTGCATTTCAAAGATGGTTTATGGCTCTCTAGGTTTATTTATTTACTTACTTACATTATTTATAGGCTTCCTACTAGTAAAGTGCCTTGGGCGGCTCACAGGATAAAAACAAGAAGTTAAAAATGCAACAATACAATAAAATAAAGCACAGCATTGAAACAACACCGGAGAAGATCAAGGCATATCAAAGAAAGCAAGAGAGCAAAGAATTAGGAAAATTGTCAGAGTGAAAACCATGTTTAACTAAAGCTACATTGGCCTTTCTCAACCTGGTGCCCTCTGGATGTGTTGGACTGTTGGCTGAGGATTGTGGGAGTTGTAGTCCTACACGTCTTGAGGGCACCAGGTTGGAGAAGGCTGAGCTACACAATTTAAAAGGCTTGGGAAATGGGCAGGGGGAGGAGTATTTGCTGGCATTGAAAAGACATAAAAGATATTATAGCTGGCACTGGGCAGACTTCTATGGCGAGGTTTTTCAATAACCTGGGTGCCACTACTAAAAGGCTCTTTCACTGAAGGCGACCTGCTGTACTTCACTTGCCAAAAAAGAACAGAAGTAAAATGTTTATTAGTTTTGGGGGGTAAGAAATTTCATGACCATATTCAACCTTGCGTCTCCCCTCCCACCACCCACCCATGTTGTAAAATATAATTTTGTGTATTTTTCAATTTAAAAATTCTGTCAGAAAAGGGAAAAGAAAGGATGTTGCCCAAAGTATGACTGGACATAGGAAGGACACTCCCTTGGCCTGCTTCTTTCTGGCATTTAAATCTCTTGCCAGTAGTGGGAGGCTATTGGCATTATGTTAAAATGTCACCCTCTGGCTCTGACAGATATTCTAGCTCTGCCCCCCTTCCTCATTTTCTTTTTTTTTAGTTCCTTTTTTCTTTACTTAACTTATCCAAAGACATGAAGTTGGTCAGAAGCAAGATGCTCTAGAACAGGAATATGAGTGTGAACCTAGTGAGGGCCCCCTTTCTCTCAGCCTTCCTCCTCCACTTGTTAAAGTACGGGGATAATAATATTGGCCTACCTTTTGGAGGTGTTACCTGGTAGTGTTCTTTGATATTTGTGGATTAAGGATTCATGAGGGTAATTTTATTTATTTATACCACCCAATAGCCGAAGCTCTCTGGGCGGTTCACAAAAATTAAAACCATTCAAAGTATAAAACAACAGTATAAAAACATGATATAAAATACAATATAAAAGTACAACCAGGATAAAATCAGCAGCAGTGCAGAAATACAAATTTAAAATACAAATTTAAAACAGCAAAGTTAAAACAGCAATCCACTGGCCACACCCCTAACCATCACAAATGTGAAGCAATGAGGTAGGACACTTCACATGTATATATTACAGGAGTGCTGAATTCCATTTCAGAGAAGATCTTAGGGACCACATTCCACTCATGCTGAAGGCAAAAGGAGCCATTAACAAAATACCAGCATATGTTAGCTGAAGTTTCTTATCGCCAGTAACTAGGCTTTAGAAAAGGCATTTCAACCTTTTAGAATGGGGGTGGGGTGGGGAGGCTGCACAAAATTTGGGAAGGTACTAAACCTGGGATCCCCAACCTTTTTTAGGACTTGTGGGCACATTTGGAAATTGGAGAAATTGCTGTGGGCACCGCCACAAAATGGTTTCCATGGAAGGTGTGGCTAGTCACATAATGGCTACTGTGGGGGCCTGGATAGTCAAGAGTGGTGGCGGGAGAGGAATAGTGAGGATAAGAGACTGGAATAGAGGGGAAAATAGCCAGCCAAAGGGAGAGAAACCGTGAGGCTAGTGGCTAGGAGATGGAGAAACGGCAAGATAAAGAGGTGAGTGTGAGAGAAAAAGCAAGGTTAGGGACTAGGAAGGGAAAGAAGATGTCTAGGGATGGGGAAGGAGGAGAAATATCCAGGAAAGGGTGGAGAGAAATAGCAAGGCTAGAGGATGGGAGTAGAAAGACAGAACAAAGGGGAAAGGAAGAAGATTACAAAGGGCCAGGAGGCAACTCTTTCCTTCTCTTCCTGCCTGCTGAACAGCTGATCAGCAGCAGCTTCAAGAACAGGAAAGAGAACCTAGTACCTAAACTTTTTTCAAGGTTTTTATTAAACATTTTTTTTTGAAGGGTGTGGGGTGTGGAGAGCTTTGCAGGCACCGTTGGAGGTCCTTGCGGGCACCATGGCACCTGTGGGTAACATGTTGGAAACAAAACGATTGGTGTTTTGGGGAAAGGGGTAGTGCCAGGGGTATGGGCACAACGCCAGATTGAGACCCACAAAGGGCTCAATTTGGCCCTTGGGCCCAAGGTTCTGCACCCCTGTGTTTTGGAAGAATGGTGAGAAGTCAAGTGTGAACTTACACAGAGTCAGAGACAGTGTCTAGTAGCATATGTATACTTATTTGGTAGAGCAGTTGGCAACTATTATGAACTTATTGTGTAACAGTGAAGGTCAGCACTTTTTGCTACTAAGTGAAGTTAGATAATGCAGAGTAGCTGTCCTGTATAGTTCGTATTTAGACAGCTCAGAAGGTTCCTTCTCTGCTGTGAGAAACTTTTTTCTCACAGAATGAAAACCTCCCCCTTTCTTCTCCTTGGTGAAGGTAAGGAGGTGTATGTGTGTGCGCATGTGTGTGCCTTGTGACAGTCTTTAACTCAGTGAGACAAGCCCTATAAAATACTGGGCAGATTTGCTTGTTACCTGTTCTCACGTGAGCAGAGGAAGGTACACCACCTGGTCAGTTAAACAGCCCTGGGCCAACGCCTGCTGCTTCAAGGGAACTGGAGCAGCTCCAACTTTGGGTTGAGGGATCTGTGTAAACTTTCCTTTCCTTTTCATCTCTTTCCTTATCTGCATCCATTTCCCATCATTCTCACCCATATGGACATGAGTCATATTGATACCTACAAATCTGTTTAGTGTGGGTCCTGGCTGGATCAATACACCCTGATATATTGCTTTCTGATTAATGCTGATTGCCTGGGTGCAAGAAGGACCATGGCCAGCAGGTGCATCAGCATTGCACTGTGGGTAGCGGTTGCTGTCCCACTCCCTGCACACATATTGTGAATATGGGGAAGGATGGCATGAATAGTCCTCACAAAATGTCTGACTGGGTCTGAATGCAGTGAGAGACATGGGGTGGGGGGGAGACAGAATGTAGCAGTTGAATCATCTTTTAAAGCTATATGCACACCATAATATCTCAGAGTGGGGGTTCAAAAATGGTATGAGCAAGTTTACAGGGCCAGGCAGGAAAGCCCCCTCCCCCTCCCCGTCTCTGTATTCAGCAGGTGTGACAAGCAGCTCTACCTGTGCACTGATGTATGCACACACAAGAGGGGATTCTAATGGGGCCAAGATCCCCTAACACGGAGGAGCTCTGTGCACATCTACCCGAAAGGTGACCAGGTGACTGTTATGAGAAGTGGTAGCAAAACTGTGCATATGAACGAATAGGAACCTTTGGAAACATTGTCCTGAGGGAGTGTATCTATAGGCTTAGCCCAGATTCTTCCACTTCATAGCACAGTTTCTAGGTGACTGTTACTCAAGCATAAGGTGAAGCATTTTTTTGCTAAAAATACAGAAAAAGAATTACATGAGGCCCAAGTCTTTTTATTCTTAGATTACTGTCTGTTAGCCTTTATCACAGAGTCTTGGAAACACCCGCTTTTGACAAAATGAAATGTCACTGCTTTAGTTAATAGACTTCCTCCCCCCGCCCCCCCGGCAAGAATTGTCATCAGTCAAATAATCCTCCTCCTCCTCCTCCTCCTCCTCCTTCTCCTCCGGAATATTTAATTTCAGGCTCAGAATTTTCTACATCGATTTACAAAGGAAACCTTGACTCTTACAAGCACCTACTGGGGAAAAACCCAGATGCCCCAAGGATTTTCTTTATGAAGGAGGACATCCTGATATCAAAGACATTTTTGAAGCACCCACACTAAAAACCCTCTGCGGGAAACACTGAGCCAGTACTGTTTTCAATAGGCAGTGCTTAGGCTCAGAGAAATGTGCTCTGGTATCCCCTCCCAACATCAAATACATATAAACCAGCATATGCACATTTCACCACTATTGGGTGATATGCGGGGGGAAATGCGCATTTTCAGTCAGTGTTTTTTTATTTTATTTATTTTATAATGACTAAATATGCGTAAAATTTCAGAAACTCCCCATAATCCATGCAATTTGGGAAAAGTGGTCTGTTGCCAAATCCATGGGTCAGATTCATAGAAATCCAAACTCAGTTGATTCCATTGCAGATTTCTCTGACATCCCTATTTGTGTGTGTGTGTGTGTGGGGGGGGGTCTTTTCTGGGACTGGTGGAACAAGACAAGAAGGTGAACCATTCCTTCTTTCTCACTCCTCTGCTTCACAGTGCCTCCTCCTACCTTATGTTCTGACTCACTTGCACTTCTGCTACTGCTATTGAACCATTCCAGGGTTCTGTACACCAATACTGGGCTCAGTTTAAAGCATGCAAATATCTGGATACATTTCTCAAGACTTCTGTAATTCAGTTTGAGCTTCCATGGCTTCCTCTGCTCAGAATTCAGATTTGTCCAGAGGCAAATTGCGCACAGCTCTGTGGTACTGCTTTCTATGCAAGTGATCTGAAAATTTCCTTTGTTGGTTCCCTGGGGTCTAAGCCATTATTAGATATAAAGAGAGAGGCTGCTAGGATCACAGCAAAACCAATATGTGGTGAGTTTAAAAGCCACCCTAAAACCTCAGAAATTCCATCCATTCTTATCGCTATCACCTCTGGCTAGTGCGTGGGCTGTATGTGAGTGGGGACCTCCCTCCTGCCTCTGCCTGTCTGTTTTAGCACAAGGATCCAAGTTTAAGGACACGAGGCTTCTACGTGAGGCTTTTAACCCTCCACTATACTGAGGTTTCTACTTCCAGATTCATTGTGGGATTAAGATCAGCTCGTTTACACATGGTTTTTTTGTATGAGTAGGATTCAGCCCCTTGGATAGCTCCTTTAGAGTTCTGGCTGGTTTTGACTAAAATCCAGAATGAAATCACAGTCTTACCAAAACTGGAGCCAACAGCCTCCACTGCACCAGGTAAATGCCCTAAAAATCAGCTTTCTCCAATCTGCTGTCACAACCTGCAGCCCTTGGGGCTTCCAGTGGGCAGCAGAGGATACTGATGAAGATGAGACACAAGCTACTGTCTCAGGGGTAGGACATCCAGTGCTTTCTTTGTTTTTCATTAAGTCAGCTCTACATGAATGCTTTGTGTGGGACACGAGTGTCAAATCACCTGGTCTGGCATGCTTAATCTATTATGGAGTAGTACCATACCATACATCTTTATTGTGATCCATAGATCCATGAAAAAAACAAGAATCAAACATGAAACATCAGACAGTTAGAGCTATTGTCAACTTTTGTCTAATACACAGAGCGCTCTAATCCTGGCCGCCACTGTGAGAAAGTTAGCAACAGCCAAAGTTACTTTTGAGGACTTACCTTCCAACAGAAACTTAACATAAAATTTGTCTGAACTTCTGGACAGTTTACTCAACAATGGGGTGATCATAAGATGACGGGCCTGATTATAAAAGCTACAGGACAGAAGGATATGCTCCTTCGTCTCCACTTCCATATTCCTACAGGGGCACGGTCGTTCCTGATAAGGGACAGATTATGGAGTAGTAGCAATTCCTATGGGGTGGATCCAGTCATACTCAGGGTACACCCATTAACTGAAATCACATTGATTTCAACAGGTCTAGTGCAAGTCAGCCTGGAGTTGACCCTACACTTATAACTAGTTGTCCAAATGAATTGGAAGAATCAACAGAGGTGACACATTAATCGGAGTGCAAAGTATAGGGTTGATTCCAGACTTACTTAATGAGGTGAGTTTGACACCAGAAGAAATGGTGAAGAGTTAGGTCCAGTGTTGAACTTACAACGTTGTCCCATATGCTGTTTATTAAATGTATAAAGACCTGTTTAAAGGGCAGTTTTCTTGTTCTTTGAGTAAGCCTCTGTACTGGCCAGGTTCTGCAGGCTTCTCATCGAGAGAGATGGCTATCAAGCAAGTAGACACCAATCCTTCTTCTTCTTCTTCTTCTTCTTGTTATTGTTGTTGTTGTTGTTGATTATTATTATTATTTTATTATTATTATTATTATTATTATCCTGCCTTTTGCCGAATGCTGGGCCTCAAGGCGGCCTTACAAAGTTTAAAATATATATTGGGGGGGGGGAGGGAAACAAAACCATAAACAATTAAAAAATACACAACAAAATTAAAAGACATTAACATAGAGGGAGGGCTGGATTATTCTCCAAAGGCCTGCTTGAACAAAAAAGTTTTAGCCTGCTTCCGAAAGCCCATCAAGGAGGGAGCCAGCCTAGCTTCCCCAGGAAGAGAGTTCCAGAGCACCGGAGCAGCCACCGAGAGAGCCAATCCATATGCCAAAGGTTGCTAGCTGTCTGACGCTGATAAGGGTGTAATCCTTGAGTTAAGGAGCTGCCTATTTTCCTCTGTTTTCTCAACTGTTCTACCTTGCTAGGGAGATGAAGAGGGCTCCCCACCCTATGTTAGAATGTTGGGATCTGTTAGTCATAGGACAGGTAACTCACTACCAGCCTGTGATGCTTTAGTGCATGTACTAGAATATCAGAAAGAGTATAAATGATGGAGCTGAGGCCTTACCAATTTGGCTTCGCTCCAGGGGGAATGTGCATGCCAACCTGGAGAATTTGGTCTCTGGGAAAGATCTCTATTTGCAATTGATTTGGAATTTGCTAGCTCCATGGGCTGAAGAGATGTGTGAGCTTTCTTTGTATTTTTATTCTGCATCCATTTTCTATCAATAAACTGTCATTCCTTTCACAAGTGATCTAGTTTCATCTTCGTAATCCAGAGAATCTACTTTGACTGGGTCCTGAATAGATCAGGCCTCCAGAACAACACACTTACAGTAGACCCATTGAAATCAATTGGATTATGGATTAAAGGTGCCTCCCCCTCTCTTCCTGTTTAGTTCCCCCATCGCGGGGGAAGCAGCCGTCTGGAAGTGCTCTTGCAGTTCTTTAAAATATCAAACAACATCTAAAGCTCCTGAAAGCAATCCAACTCAGCCAGATGATCCAATTAAAATCTAACCACACAATCCAAGCAATATATGAAAAAAGGCCTTTCTACTTCCACTTCCTCTGTCTACTTACCAATATTGCATCAACAGGCCAACTCCTTTAAAAAAAAAAAGGGTTGTAGCATGACTTCCAACAGCTTAACCTTTCATGTCTCTAACCTACGCTTCAGAAATTAAACAGATCACAAATTATGTTTCTACAAATACAAACTCTCCCCCCCTCCAGCCCCAGACAAACCCTCTCTGGCAGGGATGTTGAATCTCAGGCGCATGGGCCAAATACACCCTCCTTGGGTTCCTCATCTGGCCCGCTGGGGGTTCCCCAGATGGCCACACCTCCTTTCCCACCACCCCAAGTTGTTGGGTGGTTTCTCAGCTTTTCTGCAGTCCCCCCTCCCATTCTGAAAGGTTAAAATGTCTTTCCTAAGGCTTAGTTACTGGCAATAAGAGCTTTACGCTCAAATATTAAGCTGCTCTGGAAACTGGAGCTAGTGTAGAATGCAGCAGCTTGGCTGTTGTCGGGAGCTTCCCCCTTTCAGCATATAACTCCTTTGCTGAGGGAACTGAACTGAGGGAAACTGCACAGGTCTGAAGCTCCTGAATGAATGTGTGGATTGGAGCATAATTATCAGACCCAAATATTTTGCTGCCTGAGGCAGAGCAGCAAATGCTCCCCCAACCCCCAGTTAAAGTGCATCGTACCAGTGCCAGCAAGTTATTTTGGCACCTGAGGCAGAAAATCTCACAAGTACCACTCCACTTTCCTGGGCCAGATCTACACCTTGTGTCATGATCCCATCGTGGTAACGCTATATCCCTCTTGCGCATTTATATCTCTTAGGACACAATGACATTTGTTGTGGTATTTTCGATAATGTGGAATAAAAAGCAGGAAATAACACTATGAAAGCAGTATATGGAATGTGTAATGTGCCCCAACAGTTATCAATGCACTTCAATACCATTAGAAAGCAGTAGTGTAGATCTAGCCCAGGTTGTAAAAAAAAGTATTATAATATTTATTTATTTATTTATTTATTTATTATTGCATTTATATCCTGCCTTTTTTCCTCTTGCAAGGAAGACAAGGTGGCTTACATAGAGCTCCATCAGACGGGGGGGGGGGAATCTCTCTTTCCTACTGTTGCTTCTCCACTCCTGCTTTTGTTGCTCAATACTTCCTCTTTCTCAGGGAGAGGAAAGAGAAAGTAAACAAAGTGTACATGCTGCTGCTTCTCCAAACAGCAGGAGATAGCGGCAAGTTCCATCTCAAAAGATAAATATAAGGTTTTTTTGTAAACCACCCAGAAAGCTTCGGCTATTAGGCGATATAGAAATGCAATAAAATAAATAAATAAATAAATAAATAGGACTTACTTGGGTCTTTATTTGTCATGGGAAGAAGGCTAGAAGGGGCAGGAGACTCATGGGAGGTGGACATCGTTGTGAATAGGATCCATGAAAATCTGTGAGTGTTCAGTAATGAGCACGCAATAAAACACTCGTCTGATGATGCTCCATCCTCTCCATTTTATTTTCACAACAACCCTGTGAAGTAGGTTAGGCTGAGAGTCAGTGACTGGCCCAATGTGACTGTATATATATATTTTTCCTTTAATAATAATAATAATAATAATAATAATAATAATAATAATAATAATAATAATAATATTTCTTACCTGCCTCTCCACCTTTATTGAGGCGGGGAACAATACTAAACGATAAAATGCATAATACTGATAAAATACATCTGAGAAAATGATATTCTCAAAACACATCGGGAGCTACAATCATTAGTGCAATCTCTCTCTCTCTCTTGCAGCTTTAATTTTTTGTTGTTAAAAAAACGATCTCTTTTGTTGTTGTTTGTCTTAGGCAAGGGTCTAGAAGTCAACAGCATGGGACAAGTAGCATAAGTAGAGTTCACAAGCGTCTGAAAGACATGTTGTTTCAGCTGCTACCAGCCCTTAACTGAGGACTTATCCAGCTGCAAGCACTTATTTCTGCTCCCAAAGGGCCCTTCATTCCGAAGAACCTCCTGTTCACAAGTAGCTCTGTTACTTTGGGCTTTTAGGTAAGGATGGTGGAGAAATTTGAGATGGTGGAGAAGTTCAGATTTCTAAGAATCGATCTTGTGGAATCCATTGTGGACTGTCCTTCCCAGGCCACATGGCGTCTATGGACTCCCTTTAAAAAAAAAAAAAAACTTTCCTGAAATTTACATAAATTTATTCACAGGAAAATACGCAAGTTTCTCCTGAGACATATGCCATGCTGGAAAATATATGCAGGGAAAAGTCAAATGGAATGGGGGATAATAGCTAAATGTCTCATCCTAACATAAATTATGTAGATTATTTATTTATTATTTATTTATTTAGAATATTTAAATACCGCTCCCCATTGAAAATTTTTGGATTATTGCAAACTTTCTTAGGAATTATTTCCGTATTTCACTGCATAATGGGAGGGAGGGATTCAAAGCCACCCGGGAACAGACTTCGGAATGAATGACCCCGCAAAATCCATGAAACATACGTGAGACAGATGTCACAAAATCCGTTCATCCCTACTTTCAGGTGCTTGCTTTTTTCATCAGGTAGGGTTCCCCAGCTCTGGGAGTTCTGGGTCCTGGTCTGAAGAGGAGGATTCAGGTTGAGTCAGGGCCAGGCATGACTCATGGGAGAGATATACAAGTCTCTCATATATATGTGCATCTTTATTTGTCCTCTTCTTCCTTAGAACAAATCACCACAGTCAATGACAGACATGCTAATCTGAAGGTGTCCCTGTTCAGTAGAACGATTCCTTCTGAATAGCAAATAGGCAGCTCCCTTCTCCCTCTGTGTTGACCTTGTTCGTGAAATGATGATGAGGGCTGATGTCTTTCATTCTCCTTAGCTGGCTCCCATTCGCGTCTTCCCTGGCTTGACGTCAGTCATGTCTAAAATGTCTTTATTACTTTCCCTTTCCCCTGGCATCTATGCATGTGGGGTTACCCTTCACCAGACTTACTTTACTTTCGGTAAAGTGTTCCTGGTGCAGACAAGAGCTTTGGTGCAAATGTTCACTGACTGAATCTATTTTTTAAAGAATTGTGAACTGCCCCCCAAGAACTTCTGCTGTTGGGCATTATAAAAATGTAATAAATGAGTATTTTGAACAAATAAAAAATCAATTCCCCTCTGACCGAGAGCATAAATTCATATAATCAATGCTTGCATGGATATGGACTTGTACAACTATTTAACATTCTTGATAGAGGTGTATAGAATTATGCATGGTGTAGGGAATGTGAATAGGGAGACATTTTTCTCCCTGTCTCATAATTCCAGGAAGCTGTTGGTGGGAGATTCAGGACAAATGAAAGGATGTACTTTTTCACACAGCACGTAGATAAACTATGGAATCCACTAAAACCAATTTAGAGGCTTTAAAAGGGGGTTAGATAAATCCCTGGAGGAGAAGGCTATCAATGCCTATTAATCCTGATGATTATGTGCTACCTCCATTAGCAGAGGTAGTAAGCCTATGTACACCTGTTGCTGGGGAAAATGGGTGGGAGGGTGCTGTTTCACCAGGCCCTGCATTTAGGTTCCTGGTAAACAACTGGTTGGCCACTGTGTGAACAGAGTGCTGGACTAGATGGACCTTTGGACTGATCCAGCATGACTCTTCCTATGGATGTTCTCCAAATATACAAAAGATTTCCACCTGAAACCCTGGAGAGCTGTTGCCAGTCATGCTCCTCCTCCTCCTCTCCTCCTCCTTCTCTCAATGTTTATCTTCAGATAGGTTAGGCTGAGAGTCAATGACTGACCCAAAGTCACACAATGAGCTTCTTGGCCAAATGGGAACTAGAACCCAGATCTCCTGAGTCTCAGTCCAACACTCTTAACTACCCCACTACACTAGCTCTCCCTCCTCCCTTCCAATCCCCTTTCCTTTTGTGTCCTGTTTTTTTAGATTGTAAGCCTGTGGGAAGGGACTGTCTTAAGAAATATTTTTGTAAGCTGCCTTCAGAGCTTTTTTGGCTAAAGGGTGGGATAAAAGTGCTAAAATAAATAAATAAACAAATAAATAAATGAGAGGTGCTGCCTTCTTTGTAGGGGAACAGAAGAGTCTATGGGCCTGTTCACACATCATGCTAACCCATGGTAGGTGGCAAGCTACGCTGGGTAGGTGTTTATGCAAACAACCTACTGTGCTCCCATCAGACAATCTGACAAACAAGCCCCCTCCTCCCCCTGGTATCCCAGCTTCCTTTGCAATGGAAACCATGTCCCACCTTTTCCCCTCTTGCAAGAACCCAAAGCAGCTTACCTGGTCCTCAGCCTCTCCATTTTTACCCTCAGGTAGCTTAGATTGATAAGAGTCAGTGACTGACCCAAATTCACCTAGTGAGCTTCTGGGCCAGGTGGAGACTACAATCCAGGTCTTCCAAGTCCTTATCCAACACTCTAACCACTATACCACACTGGCTGTTCATTAGACGAAGAATAAGAACCATGACAAAATTAGATGCCTGTTCCAGATTACAGTATCATGAGGTTAGGGGGAGAAAGAGCTATCCTGAGAAGAAGGCCCCGGTTTCATCCATCAGTCCTTCCCCCTCACACATCCAGCTGCTTACTACAGGCTTTCTTTGGAACAATGAACTCTGCGTCAAGCTACATTGTCTCTAATCAGTCTCTTTCCCACTTTGGAATTCTTTTATAAATATTGCTAATAGCTAAACACATCACACAAATGTACAGCATGTTCTGCTTTTGCTGTCCTTGGAGAGTCATGGAAAGATGACATTAATAATACACTGCAGCTCAGATGTGTTGGCAGATCTCTGCCATGGGGCTACTGTTGCCATTTCCACCTACACAAAGTCTCACCCTGAAGGACCTCCCCACATTTACTGTAATGGAATCTAATGTGTGTGTGTGAGAGAGAGAGAGAGAGAGATGACTGATGAGAGGCAGTGTGATGTAGATAAATAATAATTAGACTTAGATTTGAGAGGCTAAAGGCCTTCCCACACCACTGATTTATGGTGCAATAAATGAACATTTCAATAATGCTTGCTGCACACGAGGACACTTCAACTATCCCATGTTGAGACATGCACCACAAACGCAATGTATACATGTGACCCACGTGTGTATCATATAGGTACCCTTGCCAGGGAGAAAGTAGATGGTGTGGAGAAAGTGGATAGGGAGACATTTTTCTCCCTCTCTCATAATTCTAGAACCCAATGGGGTCATCCCATGAAGCTGATTGGGGGGAGATTCAGGACAGATCAAAGGAAGTACTTCTTCACATGGTGCATAATTAAACTATGGAATTCGCTACCACCAGTTTGGATGGCTTTAAAAGGGGGTTGGGTACATTCCTGGAGGAAAAGGCTATCAATTACTACTAGTCCTGATGGCTATATGCTACCTCCACTATCAGAGGTGGTATGCTGGGGAGTGCTGTTGCACTTGTATCCTGCTTGTGAGTTTCCCATGGTTTGTCATGGTGTGAACAGAATGCTGGACTACATGGAGCCTTAATCTGATCTAGCATGGCTGTTCTTATGTTCTTATAGTGGGGAGTTACTGTGACTAGGTGACCTGGTCTGCTGTCCATGTGCTGTTGATGAGCAACATCAAGGCCTCTGCTGTTCTCCATTTTTGGGATTCTTTCTCTTTAAACTGGACTTGGTCTAGTCAGCCCCCAAATAGAAGTCTATCCTCTGCAAAGCAGGACACATGGCCACCCTAGTCCTGAAACAAGAAACAGTTGAATAGGTTAAGCTGACGTTTGCCCAGGGACTGTAGGATTGCTCTCCCCAACATACAAGGCAGGCGTAAGACATTTTGCTGCCTGGGGTAAAGGACAAGATTTCCTACCACTCCACAGACTGAACTGACTGGTGATTGTAACTTACTTCAATTATGGTGGTGAGTCAGGGTAGCATGCTCCACTGCACTTGAGGGCTAGTTCAGGGGGCAGAATCACACACAGCTCTGTCTTCCAATACTTTGCTCTGTGCCTTCCTCCCCCACGAGCATCTGCTGCCTGAGGCAGCTGCCACACTCTGCCTCATCGTAGGTCTGGCTCTGGAGAGATAGTCTTTAAAACAGGGATGGGAAACATCTGGTGTAGCCATCCAGATGTTGTTGGACTGTAACACCTGTCATCTCTTACCATTGCCTTTGCTGGCTAGGGCTGATGAGAGTTGCAGTCCAGCAACATTTGGAGGATCACACAATCCCCACCACTCCTTTAAAATATGGGGCACTTGGACATAGTGGTGTGCTGAAAACTTTGATTATTTCATTTTCAGCATTTCATGGGAGGTGGGGGGGGAAATGAAAACTCGGGTGAAAGAGGCTGGAAACAAAGCCCTATGAAGAGAGACTGAAACAACTGGGCATGTTTAGCCTGGAGAAGAGGAGATTGAGGGGAGACATCTGTGTTTTAAATTTTTAAATTTTGTATACTTGTTTTTATCTCAATTTTAGAATTTCTGTAAACCGCCCAGAGAGCTCTGGCTATGGGGGCAGTATATAAATAAATAAATAAATAAATAAATCCCAGAGTACAGGACATGGAATAATGGGCTCAAGTTACAGGAAGCCAGATTCCAGCTGGACATCAGGAAAAACTTTCTGACTGTTAGAGCAGTGCAACAATGGAACCAGTTATATTACCTAGGGAGGTTGTGGGCTCTCCCACACTAGAAGCATTCAAGAGGCAGCTGGACAACCATCTGTCAGTTATGATTGAGGGTGGATTCCTGCATTGAGCAGGGGGATGGCCTTATAGGCCCATTCCAATTCTACTATTCTATGATTCTATGTTGAGAATATTGGGAAATGTTCTCCTTCGGGAGGGGTCAGGGTTTCCACATACTCTTTTAAGTCTAGGAATTTGTTGAGGACTCTTCTTTCTATTTTTTTTTTAACACCCCCGGCATTTGCAGGAGCCCGAGTTTTTCCTGAATGCCTATTGGTGAGGTCGAGGTCACATGGTCTCCAATAGGCATTCATGAAGAACTGCTGGGCTCCTCCAAGTGCCGAGGGTATTTTTTAAAAAACTAATAATAGAAAGAATAGCCCTCAACAACTGGCTACACTTTTAAAAGGTATGTGGAAATGCTGTCCCCCTCCCCAAGGAAAAAAACTTTCCGAAATTCTACCCCTCCCTCTGAAAGACAGCAAAAACAATGCAACTCTTGCTCAGAGAGAAAAAAACTTCCTGAAAATAAGGGGCAGGATGCAGCAGAGCACAATTTAGAAATTCTGTCTCCACTTACTGTCTTGCCTAGTCCTTCGCTGAGGGTGTTTATTATTTATTGGTGATACTTATCCCTCCCCCTTCAATATCCAGCTTCCCCAGGTGGCTGAGTTACAAAAACAAATAAAAACACACATTAAAATACAGTTATAAACCTTAAGAACAAGATGATAGAATGCAAAATCCCTGGAGTCGTGGAGGTGAGGCCGTGCTTCCCCATAGGAACAGCAAATGCCTTCAACAGAGACAGCCTTCCTGTGAGAGACCATCTCCCACAAACAGCTGCTCGCTGCTTGCTTGATGACTCATGTGGGACCTGGCAAGCCCACTGGCACCATCAGGAACCTGAGCGGCTCGCTGAGCCCTGGAGGATCCTGAATGGCACACGAGGCCGTGTGCTTGGCAGCTCTTCAGATGTCCCTGCGTTGCTCCATCCATTGTTTTTCCCAGCATGTTCTCTCGGCTGGAGCTTCCAGGACAGCGTTGTCTGCTACACACTGTGTGTGGGAATGCTGCGGGGCAGGGACAGCCAGCTGGCAGCGCATGAGCCAAATCTGGGCCCCTAAAGCAATTCGATCTGCTCCCCCTACCCCACTGTATTTTACTCAAAATTGTGTCCAAAATGTTGCTCCGAGTTAAATTCGTAAGGAAAAGAAGACATGGTTTCAGGCTGTAAGAGATGGTGATGGTTCACGCATCGATAAGACCAAATGTTCTAATAAATAAATAAAATTTAATAAAAAGATGCCGGAGCTCTGCCCTCTTGACCAGATACAAAAGAGGGCAGGGCTCCTGCAGCTTGAACTGTTGTGATGAAGGGGGAATTTCACCAGGCGTTGCATGCATACAAATGACACCTGCTGAAATTCCCTTTTCTATACAACTGTTGTAGATACAGGGGCCCAGTCCTCCTTTTCATATGGTCACCCTATGATGATGTAATGGCCAGGCTAGGCCTGAGTGCATGGCTGGACTATACTTACCACTAGAAGGCACTACCTTGGCCAGATCTACACCTTATGTTAAATCATTACAAATGTGTAATAGAAAAGCAGGAAATAAAAGCATTTTGCTTACTCTAAAAAAAAAAAAATCTGAGAAAGTGCTGTTTACAAACAGAAGCAAAACTAGAGGGTCACAATCATGAGTAGAGAATGATGAACCCACAATAAATACCTCATGGAGAAAAGCTCAGTGTCCCAAAATATACTCTTAGACCATCTTCTGGATAATGGAGGATCTTGGTCATAGGATTGCCCTTTTAAGACTGGGGCAATGAAAATATGTATTAGTAGGTAAATCCTACATGCTGGGTTCAGACGATCAGCAGGGGAAACAATGCAGTGCCCCCTTCCCCCCCCCTTGCCTCTGCACATGTCGGTCACATGACCGGGAGTACCCACACCACGTTGCAGGTTGCCATGTTGTCTGAACCAGGTGCATGGCACAGGCGTAACTTTTCACAGACTCTTCAACCCATGGCTCATAGGGTTCGTAGGGTGGATGAAAAGTCTGTTCAGATGACTTGGCATCCTGCAGTGTGGGTAATTAGGGTAATCCGGGTTGCACAACTGGCACATGCGGAGGCAGGGGAAATAACCGACGCCCCGTTGTTTCTCCCGCTGATCGCCCAAACCCAGCCACAGTGTAATTTCTGTGTGCTGCTTTCACAAAGGGCATAACACGGAGCTGCCTCTTTTGTTGAAGAGCATTTGTCCAAGATGAATGGCTGATTTATGCGAGAAGTAAGTTAATAGATGGAAGGATATTGAGAGAATAAGGGCTGATGAAAGAAACATACCTTGCCTGGCTGCATCTGTTAGCTGGCCCGATAAATCCGATTTATTTTTAGCAGGTCCTGAGTGCACAATTAACACAGAGCTCCACAAAGAGCCAAATCCTTACTCTTCATTTATTGTCAAAAATCAAACTGAAAAGTCATTTCTACTAAGGGCTCTTAATTATATCAACACAATGCAAGAACAAAAACAGAAGTTCTGCTGCATTTGAGGTTTGGGTTTTTTTTAATCATAGGCCACAACTAGACCTAAGGTTTATCCTGGGATCATCCAGGGTTCGCCCCTGCCTGAGCACTGGATGCCCTGTGTGTCATCTAGATGAACAGGTTTGAGCCCTGAACGATCCAGGGATAAACCTTAGGTCTAGCTATGGCCATAGACATCATAGGGCCATTTTGATTTCTCTTGTACCTGTGTATAAGATATTTAATAATTTAAGATGACAGGGGAAAGCCAATTCTTCTCTTATTGTGAAGCTTTATTCCGAGTGCACTTCCATGTGGCCAGATTTATGGAGAACAAGTGAAACCTGCAACAAAGTGTTGTAGCCTGTCCTCACCTCCTAGAAGGAATTCCTGTTTTCTGGGTTCCAGCAAGCCAACAATGCCCTTCTCAAGCATACTATAATCTTATATAAGAATACAGTAGTGTAAAACTTATTACTGGAGATATACCAGACCAATTTTGCTCATTTTTGTTTTAAAGTGAAGCTTGAGCAGTGTAAGTGTGCAGAAAATTTTGAAATGTCGGAAAAGTTCAAAGCCTGAGCTCTGGGCAGCTTGGGAAGGGAGAAGGGAGAGGGATGAGGCAAAGGACAGGTTAATGCATATGCCCCCACACTCTGCATGTAATGTAACATGTGACACAGTGTGTGTGTGTGTAATAATATTGACTCCTTGATCATATTTTTATCCAATCATTCTCAGACTACTAGGCCCCAGGGCAACACAAGATTCACACAATTCTGTAAAGAGCTAAAGGATATTCAGAGAAGAATAGCCCCGGTTTTCAACTTTTGTACTTCTGCAAACCTACGGGGCTCCCCTGAGCATCCTGATACTTTTACCTTGTTTCTCAATGGCCCAGTTTTGGCTCCATTTCTGTCGGCCCTCATCACCTGAGTTTGTTATTAGTGGCAATGATGAATCACACTCCATAGAATGATCCAAAAACTCAGCACCTATCAATTTGACCACACAGATGTATAAACTTACTAGCTTTACCATGGGAAAACACATGGCAATTTATTCTGCCATAAATGACTGCCTATCATTTTATTTCTCTGTTTTCCAGGTTACCACACAATTCAATATATGCTGGTGATGTATTGTTGTCTTGCCAGAAAGAGGGACTATTTGTTCCGTCACTGAAGTAATGTTGTTGTTTTCTTGGACAGATCTCCCAGGTATTTAGCACAAAAGGCCCTGAAAATTTGTAAAGGACCTTGTGTGAGTGAGAAAGTTGCTTTTTCCCCCATCTTCATGGAAGATACCATGCTTTTTATCCCCTTCTTGGGGGACTTATCGCCAATAATTACACGGCTGCCTTCACAGCGCTGAGTTAACTCTGCTCCGCCACCAAGCCCTGTGGTATCACTGGTGTGGGGGTGGCAGCAAATAAACTCCACTGGATTGTTCTGCTGTGGATCTTTGGCTCTTTGCCCCGGGTGCTCCCAATGGGTGGCTGTGTCATATGACTTCGACAGCATGTATTTGGAGCCACTCTGGGGTTTCCAGAGCGTATAGACAGCCCCTATGATTCAAGATCTCAGATTTTGCCTCTTCTTACTTAGCCCATCATAGAATAATAAAATAGTAGAATTGGAAAGGGCCTATTGAGTCCAACCCCCTGCTCAATGCAGAAATCCACCCTAAAGCATACCTGACAGATGTATGTCCAACTCCCTCTTGAAGGCCTCTAGTGTGGGAGAGCCCACGACCTCCATAGGTAACTAGTTCCATTGTTGTAATGCTCTAACAGTCAGGAAGATTTTCCTGATGTCCAGCCAGAATCTGGCTTCCAGTAATTTGAACCCATTATTCCATGTCATGCACTCTGGGGTGATTGAGAAGAGATCAGGCAGACTGCGTATTGAACACTGAAGTATAGCTAAAAGGACTGACAAGTCCACACTCTCATGTCGTTGGAAGCGAGCTAGTAGCTGTATGCAAGCTGATATTACAAACTAGATTGAACTGTAACTTACTGAACAGGGGAAAAACACACACATAGCCAACATTACTTCCATTCTAAACTGAAACAAATTCTCTTTAATTAAAAAAACAATTCCCACAGAGCTTCTGGCTAGATTAGGGCTTTGTGAGTTCGTCATTATTGATTTTCTCATTCAGGGAGAACATATTGCATCTCAAAGCTTAACACTTTATGAAAATCCACATTTTGAATCCTGGTTTAAGTGGGATTTGAGCAATGCCTCCCTCTTGTACTACCCTTTTCATAGAGGTATATGTCATATAACTAGCATGCATGCTTAATTAGGCATGTTGGAAAATGCTTAATTAGGCATGGTGTAAAAATTCCTTATCAAAATGGTGCATTTCACTAGTAGGTTGCCAACTTCTCCAGTGCCAGGTGAAGGCCTCTTTATTTTTCCAGGATTTCAGCAATTTACTATCCTAGTTTTTTAGCCCTGCTATTTTAAATCTGCATCTTAAAATTGTATTTTAAGATCTTTGTCAGACAGGGAGGAAATCATGTTTCCCTCCCATCACTTTGAATTGTGCTTCTGTCCCACAATAGGGATGAGCAGCTTCCTCTTTCTTCAGATGCTGAAGAAAGAGGAAGTAAACAAAGACCATGTGGCCCATTCAGTGGCCATTTTTTGCACTGCTGGTGACTATATGAAAAGGAGGGCAAGGCTCCTGTATCTTTAACAGTGATTTAGAAAAGGGAATTTCATCAGATGTCGTTTGTATTCATGCAGCGCCTCGTGAAATTCCCTCTTCGAAACAACAATTCAAGCTGCAGGAGCCCTGCCCTCTTTTGTAGCATGACCAGATACAAAAGAGGGCAGGGCTCCTCCAGCTTGAACTGTTGTGATGAAGAGAGAATCTCACCAGGTGCTCCATGCATACAAATGGCACCTGCTGAAATTCCCTTTTCTATACAACTGTTAAAGATACAGGAGCCCTGTCCTCCTTTCCATATGGTCACCCTACAGCAGGAAATAGTGGCATGTTTCACTACAGGGGAAAAATGGATTTTCCTGGGTAGATGCACAGGAGGCAGACGGCATCGTGAATAGGACCTGTGAAAATCCGTGAGTGCCCAGTAATGAGCATGACATAAAACACTAATCTAAATCTCTGCACTGCTGCTTGGTTTTATGCTGGTTGTACTTTTATATTGTGGTTTTATATTGTGGCTTGAAGCTTTCATAGTATAATTTATGCTGTACTTATGATTTTAATTTTTGTGAACTGCCGAGATTGCTTTGGCTATTGGGCGGTATAGAAATGAAATGAAATAAATAAAACTTCTCTTTTTTTGCCAGCCCTTGTTCATGTACATTTAATAGCAACTCAGTTTGCCCGCATGACTATGAGCAGTGATGAAAAACTTCAATGAATGGGTTGCATCTAATGTCAGTCTCATGTCAACAGGTCTACTCCATGTAGGTCTAACATTGGATATAACTCATTATTTCTGTGCACCAGGCTACTCTTAGAGGCACGGGAGCATGCCAAACCATTGTGCTTTTGGGTCAGTTGGAAACCCAGTTCACTACCGATGGAGCTGAACGAAACAACTGCCTCTGAATATTCTCCACCATTCACACACCGGAGAAAGCTATGGAACCTCTGAACAAGCTGAAAAGGTCCTTTTCTTGTTGGATATGAAGCTAGAGGATTGGCCAAAGGCTGTAGCCAAAATAGTTTCTTTCTTCAGCATGGGTCCTTGTGTGAATATTTAAGTGTGTATGAATTATATAGCCCACAGTGGCAAAAGTTGACAGGTACAGAATACCAGGAAAATATTTCCAGCAAACCATTTGGACTCGATGACCTCATAGGCCCCTTTCAACTCTACTATTATATGATTCTATGATTTCACCCTTGTTCATCACTGACCTGATAGTTTGGGTATCACATTCTGACAGTACTGGAAACACCGGTTGGCCGTTTTCATTCTTGAAACTACTTTGCATTTGGGAAGACCTGTATAAAAATGAATAATAACTTCAAAGTCATCATAAAGGACTCCAGGGCTATAGTTTTCAGGATTTTAGGAAGGAACATCTTGCTTATAGCCAACAGCTTTATTAGACTTTATTTCAACTGAGGATTGTGGGTAGCTTACCATCTGAGTTGTCAGGATTAAATTAAATACAGAGGGAAAACAGCAGCAGCAATAAAGCAGAAAGCCCTTTGTATTTTGATTTTAAACAGAACAGTAGACTTGCTGGCAGAAAATCAATTGTGCCCTCGGCATTTGGTTACCTGGGTGGCTTTTCTGTCATGTTGCATTGACAATCAACATAGCTTATGTCCCATTTTGATCTAAACAAGAACAGTGAGCTGTGGTACTACCACTAGTAACCCCAAGGCGCATTGGGGTGGGGAGAGAAGTAATGCTTGTGCCATGAATCAAAGCAAATAAAATAATTTGCATAGGGCAACCATATTAAAAGGAGGACAGTGTTCCTGTATCATCAGGAAGAAAGTCTCCCCTGTAACCAAAGGGCACAGGTGTAGGGGTTCCCTCTGTCTTTCAAAGCTTCCATCGTTTGGTCTGAATAAGAGCAACAAATGTCAAGCAAGCCTGTTTCTCCCCTTCTGTTCAAAGGGCTTCTCTAGATTAAGGGGAAATTGTGTTTTCTTACCAGGGCTTTGCTTCCTGCTTCACTTGTACAATCGTAATGGGGCTGCATTACACATCTGAAGAGGAACGACCATGTGATCTACATCCCCTCCTCTTGCTGCTCATAGTCCTGAATGGGACAATGCCCTCTAGTGGGTGATTTGTAGTGCAACTTTCCCTGTACGCAGTAGGAAATCCTGAGATAATACAGCAGAGTGAGGATATCACAATTTTTGTTTTTGTTTTAAACAGAATAACCAGGGGAAGGTGCGGGAGACATGCAGGAGTTTGCTAACATCATCCAAACAACCTGTGAACGTCTGTCAGTGGCCACTCATGAGCGTGCCTTATTTCACTTGTGTGAAGAAGTCTAAAGACTTGAGAAGGGTAGAACAAGCAGCTATTGCAGTTTATTATCATCTGATAATATTTGCTAGCAAGTCAGAGCCATTTCCCACAGAACACATCTTTCCACAAACGTTTGCAAAGATACACTCACCCTGAAAAGGCATGCAAGCTTTCCCAGACTCAATTTTGGGACAACCGGTGCTCTGTGTGTATAACAGAAGTTGGTTGTACACAACACTGATTGGCTGGAAACTGTCTTCACGATCTTCCTTCTCCTCGAAGCTGTTTTTCATGTTTTGACATTGGACTTTGCTTACAGAGGCAGGACATGTACATTTTATTCAATTAAATATGTGCGCAGTGGTTTAAAATTCTTTGAAAGGACAAACAGTTCACTCAGGGCCAGCATCAAGAGCGGGCATTGGCCAGGCAACTGCCAAGGATCCACACCCCCATAGGGGCCCACTGACAAGATCTCCCTGGACTTGCTCCCCTTCTTCACCATTGCAACCTCTTTGTTCACCTGCCTCTTGTTCTGGCCCAGACAACGATGGAGGTGAGGAGGACCAGTAGATGCCATGGCCTGCTGGCTTATTGGCTCTTTGCCTGTCCAGCAAACAAGTGGCAGCAATGATGAAGAAAAGAATGAGGAGCAATAGCAGCTGCTGACAATGGCAGTGAGAAAGTAGACTCACTGAAGGAGGAGCCTGCTGAAGGGGTCTTGTCCAAGGGTCCTCAAAGATTTATTTATTATGTCTTTATTACATTAATATACCACCCCATAGCCAAATCTCTGTGGGTGGTTTACAAAAGTTAAAAACAGTGAACATTAAAAACAAATATACACAAATTTAAAACCATCAAAAGCATAAAAACAACAATATCCATTTAAAACAACTATTCGGGGGTCAATTAAAAAAAACTCAACATATGTTGTTAACTGCCTGGGAGAAGAGAAAAGTCTTGAACTGGTGCCGAAAAGATAACAATGTTGGCGCCAAGCGAGTCTCGCCGGGGAGATCATTCCATAATTGGGGGTGGGGGGCACCACTGAAAAGGCCCTCTCCCTTGTTGCTATCCTCTGAGCTTCCCTCGGAGTAGGCACTCAGAGGAGGACCTTAGATATTGAGCCCAGTGTACGGGTAGGCTCATGTCGGGAGAGGCTTTGGTGGTCCCTGACCACTTTCAGCTTTGGTGGTCCCAAGCTGTGTAAGGCTTTATAGGTTAAAACCAGCACCTTGAATTGGTCTTATATGTTCGAACCTTCTGGTTCCAGTTATCAATCTGGCCGCTGCATTTTGCACAAGCTGCAGCTTCTGAACTGTCTTCAAACGCAGCCCCACATAGAGCGCATTGCAGTAAAGAGCGCATCTGGAGTTATCACAGAGTTCACTTATGGAAGGGGACAAGACAAAAGCACTCCACATTCAATTACCTCTGCAGTATGAGGTTCTCTACATTAGGAAAAAAAACCTGTATCCTTACCAGGTCTCGGATCTTTTCACATTCATAACAGGCTCCTTCAAACAGCGACACACAGTGACCACGTGATTTTGAATTGAAAAGGGGATGCCATTGAAAATAATACGCTGCAATGAAACAGTGCCATCTAGTTGTGGAATAAATCCTGTCATAAATAGGTACCAGATTATCTCTGTGTTATAAAAACACTGGATTACTGGGGGAAACTGTGGGAGACATCCTGGCTGTTGACAATGTCATAAAATTGACCCGCAAATTTCCGGGAGTGGCCAGTCACAAGCGTGCTATAAATAGCTCCTTTAGAGAAGCCCTATCTCTGTCAGATATAAATGGGGGAAAGGTGGGCTCAGGCTGTGGGATAACAAATGGTAAAATATATATGATTGTTTTCATGAATGTTTGTAGGCACACTGGTTCTGTTGCAATGTGGCACAAAGAAGGCAGAAATGTGCATATATGGAGACTGGTGTTTTATTACAGGAATAGTCCTCTTAGTCATTTTCACCATGACTTTTATTTTATTGTTTTTACTTTCATAAAGATGTCATAACTAAAGACTAACTTATTCAGACAAAATAAGGGCTGGGAAGAAATGGATCAAATAAATAACATTCATATTATTATAATACTTCATGTCACAACAAATAAAAGCAGAGCAATACATAAGACCGTGAGTCATACTACAGTCAATTACAATAAAATAAAATTAAGGATAAATGAGTGAACACATTTTTAACATTTAAGTTTATTTTCAAATGTATTCCTATAAATGTAAAAGCTTTAGTTAAAGACAACATCACCTGGGATTGTGGGCTTTTGATTTTTCTATAAAAATGAAAAGAAAAACAAACACAATGAAAGGAAATTAGTAATTAAAGCCATTCCCCACCTATAGGAACGGAAATTGACAGTGGGGCAATCTCTTCAGTTAATAGGCTACTTATCACTAATCCCTTGCCCCATAATAAAATAGTCCGAATTTACAAACAAGAAGAGCTCATAAAAATCTCAATACTGCTTTGCCTATCAACACTAGACAGACTGGAGATACAATTACATTTTATTATTTTAAAAAATCAGCATAAATAAAGCCTGAAAAAATGGAAGGAGAACACAGGCCTTCGCTAGACCAGGCTTTATCACGGGGCGAACCCCGGGATCGTCCCTGTGCATCCACATGATGCACGGGGGATCCCGAGATCAGGGAGGGATCATCCCTCTCTTGCCCCGGGATAGAGCCCTCCACTTTGGGCCTGCTTATTCCATGGTCTTGGACTGAGCCCAAGACCGCGGAACATGTGGCCTGTTGCCGTGGTTTGACCTAGCTTGTGTGGAGCCGGGAGCCGCGCACGGGGCACAGCGCTCCTCAAGAGCACTGCACCCATCGGGGGTAGGGTGAGGGGAGCAGGGAAATTAAGTTAATTTTTTAAAAAAAACCTACCTTAAGCACACAAGCATTTGTGTGCTGCTTCTCCTTTAAAAATAAAAAAATGGCGGGCGTAACACCTCTCTTCCTGAGGTCATCGCGCCTCACGTGTAAACGGAGGAGGGATCTCGCGTTAATCGCAAATTCGAGATCTTCCTTCCTCCATCCTGGATTATCAGGTAGGTCTAGCTAAGGCCACAGAAACACTTTAATTAAATGGGCTAACAACAACATTTGGACACTTCATGAAAAGTGAGTGATGAAAAGATGGCAATTCAAGAGAAAAGGGCTACTATAAATGCAACTTTAGGATAATTAACTTGTAGAGAAGTAGAGCTCTTTTAAGAGTTTTGGATTGGATCTATTTTTATTTGTTTTGTTATATGAAGTTGATCTTCCATGTTTAGATACTTCACAGCGGCAGTTTCTCTCAGCTCCTTTACATATTGAGGAAATTACAAAAGCAATTAGGAATATGAATACAGGGAAATCAACTGGTCTGGACAGGTTTCCAATTGAGTGAAATATAAAACAAAATTTAAACAGTAAAAATATAGCAATTAACAAAGATTTAAATCCAGCATGACGGATAGAACAAATGCCAGCACCAGGAAAGTCAATTAATCACATAGAAGAGCTAAAACCAACTCACGAAAAGTAGAAACCAGCGAGTAACTATCATCAACAGAGACTGTTAATAAAATGATATTAACATTATACTGAAAAGACTTGGGAGAATAAAATAACTTAGCCTGGCATCAAAAGGAATTTACAGTGGCTGCTCTCTTGGGAGAGTGATCAAAACAGGGGTCACTGCCCAAAAGACAGGATTCGATGGCATTATGTCACTGCAGAGGCCACCGGTGAGGGAGGAAGCAGCAGCCAGGCACCTCTCCACTGTGCCTGGGTCCAGCTCCAGCTGAGAGCCCCCTCCCTCCTGCTACCAACTGTCTCTGCTGAGGGCACCAGTGAGGGAGGAAGCAGCAGCCAGGCACTTCTCCACCGTGCCTGGGTCCAGCTCCAGCTGAGAGCCCCCTCCCTCCTGCTACCAACTGTCACTGCAGAGGCCACCAGTGAGGGAGGAAGCAGCAGCCAGGCACCTCTCCACCGTGCCTGGGTCCAGCTCCAGCTGAGAGCACCCTCCCTCCTGCTGTCAACTGTCACTGCAGAGGCCACCAGTGAGGGAGGAAGCAGCAGCCAGGCACCTCTCCATCGTGCCTGGGTCCAGCTCCAGCTGAGAGCCCCCTCCCTCTTGCTACCAACTGTCTCTGCAGAGGCCACCAGTGAGGGAGGAAGCAGCAGCCAGGCACCTCTCCACCGTGCCTGGGTCCAGCTCCAGCTGAGAGCCCCCTCCCTCCTGCTGTCAACTGTAACTGCTGAACTTTCCAACTAAGATTGTAGTGCCTGAATTTGCTTTCCTTTCCCCCCTCCTCCTCCTCCCCCCCAATCCCCTTTCCTTTTGTGTCATGTCTTTTAGACTGTAAGCCTGTGGGCAGGGACTGTCAAGAAATACTTTTGTAAGCCGCCGTGAGAGCCTTTTTTGGCTGAATGGCGGCATAAAAATCCTTAAATAAATAAATAATAAATAAATAAATTATAGGCCCCTTCCAACTCTACGATTCTACCATTCTATGATTCCTCATGGCCATCTTCTAGAAGTTAGATTGAGGGAGCACTAGGAGAAGGACCTCTGCTGCGTTTCTTAGGGCATGGGGAGGTAGGTATGAAAAGAACTGTTCCTTTAGGAAGGGGAACCTGGGGCTGTGCAGATGTTGTTGGACTTCAATCCCAACTCCTACAAGAATGGCTGATGATGGAATTGCAGTCCAACAGCATCTGGAGCCCATAGGTTCCTCATCCCTGCTTCATATGCTGAGATCACAAGTCATGTAGGGCTTCCTAGGTAAAAACCTAGCTCTTTCAGTTGAGCCCAGAAACAAATCAGATAGGCAAGAAAACCAGCCTAATATGTTGATAATACCTGGTTCCAGTTAATAATATAGCTGCCATATTCTAGACCATCTTCAAAGTAGGGATGTACGGATTGTATAAAATCTGTGTTTCAAGGATTGTCAAGCATTTTTCATTCCATCATCCACCCATTGTTGAAATCAGCTTTTTTCATTTCCGAATTTGTGCAATGCAAATTTGCGTAAATTCGCATGAGAAAAAACATGTGATTTCCCCCCAAATGTACATTGTCATGCTATAGCTCAAAGGGAAATGTGCATTTTGACTGGGTTTTTAAAATCGTTTGTGTATATTTCTACAATGAAAAATTTTGCAAAACTCCCAAAGGTTATAAAAACATTCTGCAAGTCTGTGGAAACCGCCCAACAGGGGAAAAATTGGTCTCCTGTGGAATCTGCAGGTCAGATTCATAAAAATCTAAAGTCATTTGGTTCCATTGTGGATTTCTCTGCCCTCCCAACTTTAGAAGCAGACCCACAAATAATGCATTACAGTAATCCAGGTTGGCGGCTACCGGAGCATAGACTACTGAAGTCAGGTGATCCATGTCCAGATAGTGCCATAGCTAGGATGCCAGCCTAACCATATAAAATATACTCCATGCCACCAAAGTCACCTTGGCCTCTAATGCAACACCCTTCAAAGCAGGTTGAACACTACTGATCAGACAGAGAAACTGACTGTCTTGTCTGGATTGAGCTTCAGTTTCTTAGACCTCATGCAATCCATTATTGAAGCTAGGCAATGATCTGGCACATCCAGATCAGTGTCTGGATGAAAAAGCGAAATAGAGTTGTGTGTCATCCATCTAAATATGGACAACAGCACACTCCAAATCCCCAGTTGACCTCACTCAGCTGTCATGTAGTTACTGAAGAGCATGGGGTTAAAATGGAACCTGGCAGGGCCCTGAAATGTAGATGCCACCAAGTTGAGCACAACCCCTCAACACTACCTTCTGGAAATGGGCATTTGGATATGTATAAATGGAACTACTCCAATGCTGTGCAGCTCACACGCAACTCAGCCTGCTGCTCCAGAAGGATGCCATGGCTGATGGTATCAAATGCTTTTTTTTGCTATTTATATCAACATGGATGTTTCATGGAGGATAAGGTTATCAATAGTTACTGGTCATGATGGCTATATCTCATGTCCAGTATCAGAGCCAGTATGCCTGTCTCAATACCAATTGCTGGGGAACATGAGTGGGAGGATGCTGTCACACTCATGTCCTGCTTGTGGACTTCCCATAGGTGTTTGGTTGGCCACTCTGGGGATAGAATGCTGCATTAGATAGGCCTTTGATCTGAACCAGCACAGCTCTTCTTATGGGCATATGCTAACATCTGATCATTGTTCACATGGAACAGAAAGCAGAAGAGAAGTATTTGTAATGCAATTGAGCATTTTGGCCAGTGTAAGTTTTACAAGTGAATTACAAGTGAATTTAAGCAAACACTGCTTCAAGCCTCATGTGTGAAAATTACATGAGACACCTGATTTAAAACAATCTTAATTAATTATATGAGCTTTAAAAGTGGAATCCAGCATCACACCAGTGGAAGTTTGCTCACACAACAGGACTTTCTCCCTCTCTCCTCCCCTGCAGCTCCCCACCCCAAAATATGCTCAAGGGTTTCTGTCCCTCAAGTGCCCATAACAGATTTTGAAGGTGCTTGTGTGTGTGTGCACGGGGGGGGGGGGGGCTGGGGGGTTATTACTCTCCCCCCCGTTCAGCTGATGGAAGCTATTCCATCAGCCAAAGAACATCACTGGATTCTGCCCAAATTGACTATGCAAATGAAATGACATCAATTTGCAAATGAATAATTTGTAACAATAACTTTGAAAGGGACCTCCCCCCATGCACTTGCTTTATTTTTAATGGATTCACACATTTATCATTGCAGGAACCATCTTACAAAAACACGTCCCCTCCTGTGTTAGCAGCATGCTAGCTGCCTGAATTTTTACTATGTACGTGTATTAAAAAATAACTGTAAATATTTAAATGATATGCAGCCTAATTAATTAGAGGCAGCTTTTTAATTGATCAAAAGGTTTTGAATGAAGTAATCTGATTAACCAATTATATGTGGCCGCCCTGATGAGAGCTAGGCTAGCCAAGTGTCCTCTTTTTCAGAGGACACTCTTCTATCTGATGGGCTGCCAGAAAACTATCCTCTGCTTTGAAGGTGTCCTCTATCTGACGGGCTACCCTGTCCAAGTCCAGTATAAAGATTGGAAGGGCCTTGGAGTTGCCCATCAAGAGCCAACTGAACAAGGCACACAGGCCATCCAGTCACAGTCTTCCACACTATGGTGTGATGTACTATTTAAAATAAATAAATATTTCTAAATGTACATCTGCAAATTTTATGCAAACATGCACCCTCTTTTGGGATGAAGCACACTCTCTCTTTCGTTGATTCACAAGCAGCCGTCCTAATGAGAAGGCCCGTAGATGTAACCAGCTCTATCAGCCCCCACTCCAGCAGTCCTGCCACTTTCCCCTGTATTCAGCCCTTACATTTCTCTTCTCCTCTCTGTTCCAAATGGGGAAACGTGACACAAGAACGTGAAAAACAAATTCTGGAATGCCACAAGACAAGTCAAGGATCAATCTTTCTCCTACTCAGCCTACAACTTCACAGTTGCTTTTGGTATAGCAATCTAGAGGGGAGAGATTGTACCTCTGCCATTCCCAGAGGAAGGGTGAGTTTGGAAGAGAACCAGTCAGGTGGACTGCAGAACACATCTTTGCATTTTAATAACCAGTCACAAATAATGATTTCAGTTTCTCGATGTCACCCCACCCCCGGCCATCCTCGAAAGAAAAGGTCACATAGCTAGGATTTAGAATTAACAGGGAACATATTAACTTTAGGGTCACCCAATTATCCTTTCCTACAAGTAATTGCTTACCAGGGGTGACTGCCGTTGTGTTATTTGTGCACAGTGTCGTTTGCATCAACCACCGTTTTATTCTTTTGAGACGGCACCTTGTCATTATTGCAATTAAATTGTTCACACCCTGGTAATGTTCGGGTGGTTGCTGAAGACCTTGGTGGTAAAAATTTCTATAGACACACTCGGCATAACAAAAGTACTTTTAGTTAATAACTATGCCTTTCCAGGAGAGTTTTTTGAAATCTCCAGGAAGTCATTTTCCACAGTGTGTTTCCAACGCAGCTCATTTTTATCAAGTAGTTGCTAGGAGGAAGGCGAGTGGGGGGGAAGGGGCAGTGGATATGTTAAAAATATACCCAAATAGGAACCGTGATTCTCTGCAGCACCCTTATAGGTTTTGTGCAATGCATTGGCCAAAAGCTTCCCTCCCCCGCCCTGAGCATTATGGATATAAATGTCCACATTTTGGAAGGGGAGAAAAAGACAAATCTGTCAGAAATAGCTGTTGGCATATATAGCTAACCACTTACCTTCTTGTGCTGGTGTTGCATGTGGGGTCTATAATGAAAAATGAATGACTTTTCTTCTCTCTCTCAATGCATGGCAAAATCTGCTTCCTAAAGGATACAATGCAAGCTGATTAATAACTAATACGGCGTAATCTGATTAACGGACATTTAGCAGCAACAAGACCCTTTGTCTCAGTCTTCCCCGATTGTCCTTGAGAGTCATAGCTGCCCGAAATGTTACCCGCTTTTTAGCAGAGTTTCCATGTATTTAACAGCTATAAGTAACTGATGCTTTTCTCAGCACAACTATGCAGTAGTGGGAAAGGTGTTTACTGCTGACTTTTTGCTTATTGTGTAACTAAAAAGGGGTAAGGCTGCCTTCCCCAACCTGGCATGCTCCAGATGTGTTGGGGCTGTAAATCCCATAATCTCCAGCCAGAAGGGCAATTGGAACTGGCCTGGTGATTCAGGTTATCCCATAATTGCTGCAGAATGGTGACGATCTGTTGCTTAGTTTTGCCTTCTGACAGACATGGGGTAATGATGCAGTCTTATGTCTAATGTAGCAAGGCGGCCGTGGCTGCAACTGTCACACTGCCCCCAGTCCCTGGAGCTTAAGCACATGGACAACACGACCAGTTGGTGCAAGCAACAAGCCAGCCGTTGATGTCAGAGCGTTCTGAGGGCAAATGGCGGAGCTGAGCCCTTCCAGGCTGTTGTTGGGAGTGGTGATGGTGAAAGAGGACCAATGGGATGTAATATATGGTAGTGTTACTTTAAGGTCAATTGCCAGAGGACCTCGAGCAAGAGGAAAGTAGTCACATGGTGAGACCCTGGTGAGCAGCCTGAGCCCTACTGTTTACCAGTTATTATATCTCAAGTGCTAAATAGTGATGTATCAGTCATCTTGTCTCAACTGCAGTTTCCAGACAGGGGGCTTGTGCCCTGTCCAGCTCGGTTCAAGGCTCCCAGAAGTGCCAAAAACAGTAAGGCAGGGCATGTGCAAAAGTCAAGGCAGGTCTGTTATGTCAGATCACATCAAGTCAACTCCAGTCAGGGCAAATGAGGTGAGGTTTACTGAATAACAAGGCAATATTAAATTGGGCAGCTCCAACCTGAGTCAAGGAGAGCTGTTGACTCAGCAACAGTCCAAGGCATTCTGAAGCCTTTTAAAGGCTAGGAGTTCTAGACTTGCAGTTAGCCCCGCCCCCACAAAGAAGGAGTTTGTTTCTTAAACGGCCATTGCCTGATTTTGTAGCTGCTGGCTCCTATGAGGTAGGAAGGGGTGAAGGATGTAATGGAAGAGGAGTCAGGTACAGCCACATCTTCTGGCCTGGAAGGCCCTGGTATACCCAGTATTGGATTATTGAAGGGAGTCTCCACTCCTTCTGAGTCCTCTTTGAAACTGGAGGGAGGGAATCAAGACTGGGGATCATGACAGGTCCTAGCACCATCCCTCTTTTGTATCTGGTCACTCTAGTACATTGTTGGTGCTATATAAATAAATAAATAAATAAATAAATAAATAAATAAATAATAGTATAGCTCCTGCAGCTTTAACTGTTGTGATGAAGAGGGAATTTCACCAGGTGCTGCATATGTACAAATGACACCTGCTGAAATTTCCTTTTCTATGCAACTGTTAAAGATACAGCAGCCCTACCCTCTTTTTCATATGGTCACCCTATGCAGTGTACTTCCAGATAAGGGTTTTATTGTGTAATGGCCCTACCTCATTCACAAAATTCTATGGCGGAGTGGGTGTGGAGGTCCAGAGTCACTGTCTTCCTTTGGTGGATCCTCCCCTTGCCCCAACACAAAAACCATCTGTTAAAAACAGAACAGCTGCAAACTATGCTTTGATTGGTGCTGCTGAGAGCCATCCATCTGGACGCACCCCTGCAGTCTGAGAAATGATGGGGGGAAACCACAGACAAAATACAGGATGACAATGATTGCATGATGCATGTGGATTGCATGTGGATGCGCCATAAATAGTGAGTGAATGAAACATGGCCACTACACACTAAACACCTGTTGTGGATGCACCCAAACACAATATTACAATTGGCACAGTATACCTGCCTCCGAGTCAAAAGCCCACACATCAGGAAGTACATTAGAGACAGACACACTTCTGTCACCAATGTGCTAATTTACAGTGAGCAGAGTCAGCCCAAGAAATTTTGCTGCCTGAGGCAGAGTAGCAAATGGGTACTATGCATCTTCACTACTATAGGAAGGTGCATAGTACCCAAGATTATTTTGGCCCCTGAAGCAGAAAATCCCACAAGCACCTCTCCCTGTCCCTGGCAGTAAAACACAACAATAATAAATTAAATAACTAGTGATTTTCTGCCCTTTCAAGACACCCAAAATCAGCCACCTCATTCAGGCTAATGGTAAGGCTGACCCTGACCAGAGAGTTTCTATTATTATTATTATTATTATTATTATTATTATTATTATTATTATTATTATTATTTCTATATTTCTCCATAGCCGAAGCTGGGTGGTTAAGATGAGATTAAAACAATTCAAAACTATATTCAAAATTTAAAACCATAAAACCTTCCAGCAGCATACACAAAAAACATATGTCTAAAAATAACTACAAACAACTTCAACCTGTCAGCCAAACCTAAAAACAGATCCTGGATCAGTGAAGCTCATTGCATATTGCTAAATGCCTGGGAAAAGAGAAAAGTCTTGACCTAGTGCCAAAAAGATAGCAATGTTGGCACCAGGCACACCTCATTTGGGAGATCATTCCAAAATTGGGGGGCCACCACAGAGAAGGCCCTCCCGCTTGTTGCCATCTTCTGAGCCTCCCGGAGCAGGCACCCGGAGGAGGACCTTAGATGTAGAGCATAGAGTCTGAGTATTGTGCTCCCAAGTCCTGTCAGACATAATAGGTTAGAACCAGCACCTTGAAATGGGCTTGGAAACAATACAGGCAGCCAATGAAAGTGGACCAGAGTTGGAGTTTTAAAATATGGCTCCTTACCTGCAGTTGGGAAAGTAATCCAGTCCAGAATTCTACCACCTCACACTGAGCAACGTACTGAGCAGTTCACAGACTGCTTTATTTGACATGGTGCCTCCTCTGTTTCTTCACATTACTTTTTTAAAAAACAGATTCTTTGCATTTCCTACTTGTCAACCAGTAAAACTTAATTGAGTTAGAAATATTCCCTTGTTAATCAGCCAGAAAACTGTTAGCATTTGCTAGTTAAGAATCTATGCAAGCTGATTTGAAATCAGGCATCCTCTGTTTCTTCTGGGCTTTGATGAGATGTATTACATATTTTCCCGTACAACGCATTTATAATTTATTTATTAAATTTGCATGTAGAGTGCCATCTTGTCTGGGGAGCATTGTACGGCTGTCTGAACAACTGTGTCTCAATATTTCAACTGGATTAGAATAAAGCAAGGGTTCAGAGGACATGTGTGACAGCTTTATTACTTCTTTATTTTTTGAGCGGCAACATTTTTGGAGCTCCAAAATATATACAAAAATTCTTTCTTTCTTTCTTTCTTTCTTTCTTTCTTTCTTTCTTTCTCTCCTTACCTATGGGTCACCTACACTTGTGATTTGAGTTTATATAGCTATTTAACTTCCTGTAGTTATGGGCTTTAATCACTGTGGGGAGGTAGGAAAATAGCCACAATGTGGAAAAAATAGCACTGCTTATTTATCACAATTTTCTTAAAGCACTTCAAAGTGCCATTGAAACTGAATGTTGGGAAGCTGGCTGGGTTGCATTTTGAAAGCTGCGAGGGGCACAAAAATGATAGGTAGCTTTCTAGCTCTGGTTTTTGTTATGTATGCCAGGGAAACTCTGTGGTTCAATTGCTTTTGGACCTCTTGGGGTCTTATTATTTGTTGCCATGGCGTATAGCTGGAATTTATGTTGTGTTGCAATAAAGGGCAGTTGTGTTTGAAATAGTATGGCCACTTACACATCAACCCCCCAAAAATAAAACTAATCATCCCCCAAAAATGAAATTAATCATCCCCCCAAAATGAAATTAATCATCCCCACAAAAAGAGGACAAAAGAGGACATAGATTTGCATAATAATTGAACATGCATACACACACTAGAAATAATTATTTTAATTTAAATAGAAATACAATGCATCACACCATAATGGGGAATTTTTGTACCTGCTCATTTAACTGACCACTGCCTAACAGTTGATGGCCAACTTCAAGACCCCTGCTGCTTCCCCCTCTTCGGGTGAAATTTGTAAAATGGACTTGGACTGGACAGCCCTTCAAAGAGAGAACAAAGAGAAAATTGTTCTCTGTACAGGAGGACACCTGGCTACCCTATTGTCCTACTACCCAGGGCTGGCCTAAGATATTTTGCTGCCCAAAGCGGAGCAGCAAATAGCTCCCCACTCACCCAGGTTGAGGTACGTCGTACCCAAAGCCAGCCAGTTATTTTGGCACAGGACACCAAAAATCCAAAAGCATCTCTCCCAATCCCTGGGAGTAAAATACCCACCCTCATCCCAGTAACATCAAATTAAATAATTAACAATTTGCTGCCCATTCATGACACCCCAAATATGTTGCCTGACATGGCTGCCTACCTCTTCCTAATGGGAGGGCCCAGGCCGGTGCTGCTGCTACCCCATCACAACAGTTTTATCTTGTTTCCTGCATTAGCGCTATAGGTATGTTACCGACATCTTATTTCCGCTTCTGAATTTAAAGGTTTGTGATGTCTTCTGCATTCCACTGGTCCAAGGGGAACGTGTCAACTGCCAACAATAACTGCACCGGGTACAGAATGGGTTAGGAATACGTGGAATAAAGAGGAGGGCGTAAGAAACAGAAGAGTCATGCTGGATCAGCCCAAAGGCCTATCTGTGGCCGACCAGATGCCTAGGGTAGTCAGGTGTCCTACTTTACAGAGAACAGTCCTCTGTTTGGAGAGCTGCCAGAGGGCAGTACCCTTTTTAAGGTGTTATCTATTTGATGGGTCCTCCAAGCCAAGTTTAATTTAAAGTCAAAGAACTATAAGGAAGGAGAGCGGGGGGGGGCATTCAGAGTTAGCACCTGGGCAACTCACCTAGTCAGTCTTCTCCATTATAGTGATTTAAATTAATTACTATGTCTAAATTTGCACCTCTAAATAATAATAATAATAATAATAATAATAATAATAATAACAACAACAACAATAATATGCACATTTTATGCAGACCAGTGTCCCCTTTCATCCTCTTTTTTGGATAATGCAATTCCTCTCTCTCGCTCTCTGGCAATGCGTTAATTACCACACTACAGATGACTTTGGAATCTGGACAGGAGGAGAGAAAATGGAGGCAGTAGCCCTCCTCTGCTGTTACTTCCCAGCAACTGGTGTGATTCCAAGACACGCTGCCTCTGATACTGAAGGCAGCACATAGCCAACCTGACTAGTAGCCATTTATAGCCTGACTTTCCATAGATGTCGCCAAACTGTTTGTGTAACAAGTTCTGGAATGCTACTGAACAAAGTTTTGAGGTTAAATATGAGCTGGGGAAAGCCAGTTGCTTGCATGAAGGCCCACTATGTCTCTGGAAACATAATACTGTACACTTGCAGCTTCAGATGAAATCCAACTTTTGAGACTGCTTAAAAATAGACTTGGAAATATGGATCCTCCAGTAGAACCCTGCAAGCTGTTTCCCCCCCTGCTGTCTTCATTATAATAAGGAACTAGCTCATACAACATAAAATTGCAAATAAAATAGCTCTGCCTCCCTAGCCCCTGAGGTCTCACCAGATCAAAAAATGCCATTTTATTCCCAATGCCTCAACTATTTTAAAACATATTTTAAAAGCCTGTTATATTTAAAATGATGATATTGAAAGGGGCAGAGAGATATAGCAGAAGCAGGACAGTAAGTCCCAAGGGGATCTGAGAAGACAGCAGAGGCCCTAGCTTATGCCGGGGCATTTAATTGGGGGTGCTGGGCATGGTTTCGAAGCTGCAACACTTTCCCTGCCTCATTAATTCATTTTTATACCATCCAATAGCCCAAGCTCTCTGGGCAGTTCACAAAAATTACAATCCCAAATACAACATAAAACAAATATAATATAAAATGTTTAACAATCAACATTATACATTATAAAACAGCTAAAAGTAGTTACAGTTAAATACCAGGATCTGATATAGCAACTGACATTAAAAGCCCCATCACAGGCTGTCAAATGCCTGGGAGTAGAGGAAAGTCTTAATCTGGCACTGAAAAGATGTCAATGTTGGCTCCAGTTGGACCTCATTGGGGAGAGCATTCCACAATCAGGGGGCTACTACCAAAAAGCTCCTCTCCTCTCCCTTGTCGCCATCCTCCGAACTTCCCTTGGAGGAGGCATGCAGAGGAGAGCCTCAAATGTTGGTCATAGTGTATGGATAGGCTCATAATGTTCTCTCTCAAGTATTGCAGTGCCAAGCAGTATCGCTCAAACGTGAATTTCTCAGTCCCAAACTTGATTGCTGCACTTCAGAACTTTTGCACAAGAGTCCATGTATATGCAGCACTGCACACAATAAGAACCTTGCATTTTGCAAAGTTCTAACCACACAGTGAGAGCCATTGCATATTGGGGTATATATATATATATATATAAACCCTTTGCAGAAATCCTGACCAATATGTGCAGGTTGGAAGCATGGCTAGCAGACATGATCGCAATGCCTTACTCTACACATACAGTTGTACCCAGTTTGACTGTCTGTTCAGGTTTTATCATTTCATGGGTTTTCTTTCCCCAAGGGCTTAGACACTCAGGGCAGATTTCCTTTTTATAGGTATGTGTAACATAGTGTATACCTAAAAGTGAAATGTGTGCACACAATCACATTTTTATTTGATATGTATTTCATTAGATACATGCTCCAGGGAACTGGGATTGGCCATAGCTCTCTGCTTTGTGTACATGCCATGATGAACGTGTTTCCTGCCGCATAATGTGCAAAGCAACCATGAGGCATTAAGAAAAGACTGGGCATGATTCTTCATACCTAAGGAGGAGGAATATACATTTCTGACACCCAAAGACTTTACAGCTATCTGATATAAAATTGTTGTGAGTTTAGCTATCTGATTGTCTGTCACTATGGTTTCGCCCAGAAGTGTTCCCTGATTAGACTCCATTAGAGTCCAGGATTTGACAAAAGAATGTTAATGTTCCTTGAGTGCTGTGGATGCTATAGATTTTTCCTGAATGGGCAATTTACCTCCAAGAGTGAGGGTTTGAGAGGTGTGCATGAAAAACAGCAATTGACAGAGAGAATAAACTGAAGGGAAAGAAAAGAAATTACATTAGAGCAAAAGAGCTGAGCGTTTCTAGATGGAATTAGCTAGAATTGGTGTACATGCAGTTAGTGGTGTGATTAGGGCTGGATCTTGGCACCAAAGTCCAGGGCCTACAGATCAGGGGAGCTGCAAATGAGCATCCTGAAAGCTACACGTGATGGAGGCAGCGGCAAACAGACCAGCACCTGGGTCAGCATGGTTATGCCATGGCCTTCTGGGGCTGACGCTGCTCAGAGGAACATCAGAAGAGCCATGCTGGATCAGACCAAGGGGCCATCTATCTAGTCCTGGAATCTGTTCACACAAGGGCAAACCCACAAGTAAGCCGACAGAAGGGCTAATGCAGTTCTGGGCTGCATTAGAAGAAGCGTTGTATCAAAGATGCATGAAATCCTTGTTCCTCTCTACTTGGCACTAGTGAGACCACACCTGGAGTGTTGTGTACGATTCTGGGCACCCATTTCCAATAGGGCTGATGACATTCACTTCTACTGTGGACTCCGTCCACTCTATCCCAAAGAAAGGTAATTTCAACAGCAGTCTCATCTCTAGAAAAGTGGGTTTTTACGTATGGTTTACTCTGCTTTTCTTGCTTCATGTGCAATTGATAGACTAAAGCTGATTTTTTTTAATTGATTCCTGTGCTGTTGATTGGTTTGCATTGTATTGTATTTCATTCTTTTAAATATTTATATTGTATTTTGCATTTTAACTGTTTTTTTTAATGGCATGTTTGTTTTTTAACTAGTTATAATCTGCCCATGAGAACATTAGTTATTGGGCAGATTAAAAATGTACTGAATAAATAAAATAGAATCTAAGCCCTTAATTTTCTAGCACTCTCTGATCAAATATAAGCTAACTCTTGTAGTGCTGCCTGTGAAACATCTCGATTTTCAGGGTAACAAGAAATGAATATGTAACACTATTTATTCAGCTTGGTTTAAACTAGATATGGGAGAAACAGGGATGCTCAAGCGCACTGAAATTCTCTGAACTCCACTTTGAAGTTCAGCTTGCCTCACTCCTGTTTTCATTTGTGACCTGTGCTAAGGCATGAAAATGTGCTTCTTTTGGAAAATGTGCATTTTAAAGTGTGCGTATTGAAAAAATACACATTTTTTTAGATGCAGTTGAAAATTTAAGATCATGTTTTTGTTTGTTTTTGAAGTGCTGTTATTTCTGTTCACATTCAGGGTTGCAAATGAGACAATTTCTGATGATTTTCGAACTGAACATGAAATTTGCATGCATCCCTAGTTTAAACCAGCCTTCTTCAACCTGGGCCAGGTCTACACCAAGCAGGATATGACACTTTGAAAGCAGTTTGAAAATAGTGTATGGCATGTGTCCTGGGTCCCAACAGTTGTCAGTGCACTCCAATACCATTATAAAGTAGTCCTGCCCTGGCACCCAACTATAATCTTGGATTTGTAGTATAGCGCATCTGGAAGGCGCTGAGTTAGGGAAGACTAACTTTTTGTTTTGCTCCTTTGACCATTCCATATTTATGTCCCACTGTTGGTTGAAAGCCTTTTGATTTCCCACTTTAGGAAATCTGAACTGACAGTTTGTATTATATCAATTCATCTCAAATTAAAATAAGAGAGTCAAAGGTAGTTAACACCATTAGGAGAATTTCTACACAAGGCTGTTAATCACTATATCGCTATAGCAGCATTGAGATCTGAGCACTACACAAAGACCTTTTCCTTTCCTGCTTTTCTGCTACATAACTTCTAGGTGGCGCTGTGCTGTAGTGGAATAGTGCAAACACACATGTAAGAAAATAGCTTTTATTTTGCTTTCTGAAATAATACCCTGTATTCCCCACTGTAGAAACAACCTCAGGAAATGCCCCCCCCCCAAAAAAAAACCAGAAGGGAAAGTGAAGGATCATGATGCCATCTAAAAAACCCGTAAACAGCCATGAGTAAGGAATCACGAGTGCACAATAAATGACTTGTGTAGAAAATCTCTAAAGCTTTGGCAGTCAATGCTTCATGGATTTGTCAACTTTCACAGCCGTTGTTTCTGAAACTCTTCATCGTTTCTATGGAAACTGCAAAATGGCTGTTAGCTGTAAACCACAACTACATCACACACTCTCTCCTGTTGGGCCTGTTATTTTATAGCTGCCCTGACCTCCCCCATGCATATGCTTCATATGGGTTTGTCCTCAAATTTGGAGGTGCTGATCCTACCTGGCACCCATATGATATGGAGCCAAAGCCTTGCTTCTTTGGAAAAATGACCCCTCCTTCTCTCCTTAACAACAGGCACCAATGAAGTTCAGAGCCCCAGCGTGAATAATACAAAGAAAATGAGAGAAATCTGCATCCACACCCCAGCCTTGTTTTCACAGTCTCCTGAAGGTTCTGAATCTCAAGAGATCCTCCAAGCTGGTATCATCTCCCAGGAGAAATGAATTTGGAAGACTTTCCGAAGCATCCTGCTTCTCATTATATGGCAATATGATTTAAGAACATAAGAAGAGCCCTGCTGGGTTAAACCAAGGGTCCATTTAGTCCAACATTCTGTCCATTCAGTGGCAAACCAGCTGCCCACAGGAACCCCACAAGCAGGACATGAGTGCAACAGCACCCTCCCACCCATGTTCCCCAGCAAATAGTGTGACCATATGAAAAGGAGGACAGGGTCCCTGTATATTTAACAGTTGTATTGAAAAGGGGATTTCAGTAGGTGCCATTTCTATGCATGCAGCACCTGGTGAAGTTCCCTCTTCGTCACAACAGTTAAAGCTGCAGGAGTCATGCCCTCTTTTGTAACTGGTCAAGAGGGGAGGGCTCCTGCAGCTTTAACTGTTGTGATGAAGAGGGCATTTCACCAGGTGCTGCATGCATACAAATGACTCCTGTTGAAATTCCCGTTTCAATACAACTGTTAAAGATACAGGAGACCTGTCCTCCTTTCCATATGGTCACTGTACAGGTTTACTGCCTCTGATACTGGAGGGAGCACATAGCCATCAGGACTAATAGCCATTGATAGCCTTCTCTTCCAGGAATTTGTCTAACCCACTTTTAAGCCATTCAAATTGATGGCCATCACTACATCTTGTATAATATTATATGCTTTTAGATGCCAGGTGAAGACCTTTTTATTCTCCCAGCATTTTAACAGTCTATAAATAAAATTTAACTTGGTGTTTTAAATTTGTAATTTTGCATTGCTGCTGTTTTTATCTGGTTGCGCTTTTATATTGTATTTTATATTATGGTTTTATACTGTTGTTTTATACTTTGAATGGTTTTAATTCTTGTGAACCGCCCAGAGAGCTCTGGCTATTGGGCAGTATAGAAATGTTATAAATAAAATAAAATAAAATAAAATAAATAGCAAATTCCATAGTATAACTATGCACTGTGTGTGATGGGAGGCAAAGAAAAAACAAAACAAAATGGGAGTCCAGGTTCTGTGGAGGTAAGGCAATGATCCTAATTTTGCCCAGTATGTTGCTAAAACATATATACTGCAAACTTGATGGACACGTTTGTGAATAGCTGTGAACTATTCTTATGGTAATAATTTTCATAGGCGATGAAGCAGGCTTATTGAACTTCAGGCTCCCCAGATAGCCACATTGCCATCGCCTTCCCCTTTCCACCAAGGGTCAATCATTTGGTGGTTTCCCAGCTTTTGCCTGTCCCCCTCCCCATTCTAAAAGGTTGGAATGCCTCTCCTAACACAATAAAGCTCATCTGGCGGTAAGAGCTTTAGGGTGCAATCCTATGCATGTTTAGACAGAGAGTTCCATCACACCAGCATTATAGCCCGCTGTCACGGCGTGTTGCATACAAAGGACTCAGATGACGCCATCCATGTCCTGCCCTGATATCATCTCTACCCGCTCCCCCCGCTCTTTGCAAGGTTTCCAAGTGAGGGGAAGGAACGGTTTTTCCAGCAATGCACTCGACCCTCTACATGTATTTTTATCCCATCATACTAAACCCGATGTTCTGAGGGCGGGCGGCATTGCTGATGAAAAGGAGGGGGCATGTCAGGGTGAGGTGTCCCTGCAAACAAACAATAGATCGTTGATCTGCGGGGTTGGAGGTAACAGCAGTTCTAAGGAGAGGTATGAAGATGAATGAAACATAAAGGAGGGGGATAATACAAGGGCAAAGCAGGTGTGATGGAGCTTAGAAAGACTTCTTTCTGTCTAAACATTCATAGGATTGCACCCCTAAAGCTAAAATGCACTGGGGGGAGGGTATTAATTGTTGGCCCTGCCCCTTTTGCTTCACCCATTAGGTCCTACTGTCCAATGGAATCAAACTCCCAAGAGCTTCTCTGGAGCTGAAACATATTCAACAATCCTGAAATATAAGGAGATGGTAATCTCTGAGAGAATAAAGCTCTACATTTTACCTTGCTCTATAACGACCTTTGTATAAAGAGTGGAGAAATATCTGATTAAACTGATGATGCCTTCTAAAGCTGTAGTTCCATGTGGAAGGCAAATGGCAGTGGGCAATGCATTGGTATAGAACTGAAGCTGCTATTTTGCTGTGCAGTTGTACTTGCCAGACCTGAACGGTTTGTTCTCCTCTGAGCACAGAGCATATGACAGGCATAAGATGTGGCTTACATTTTGTAGATCCTGCTCTGAAGAATATCCAGGGAAAAGGTAGGTATGCCTGTTAGGAGGACTGGGCTGTCTTTCTTGTTATTTCTTGTGATGAAATAAAGTCCAACGAAAAGGAAGCGGTGGCGGCAGCCAGAAGCAAGCAAAAAACAAACAAATGTAAACATTCTTTTTTTAAAACCTCTAGCAGGTGGATCCTCTTGATTTATCTATCGTTCCATTTCCATTCTATATGTAGCCTTGGAATTGCTACCTCACATATGTTTGTGAATCAAAATGAAAACACACATACATATCTGAAGCATAAACCTAGAAATTTGGCTATGGAGTGAAAATAAATAAAGGGCGTGATGAAGGTGTCGCAAGGGGACACCATCGAGTGGATCATGTCATTCCTTTTGCTTTAATCTGAAAAGAACAGCTTGGCAGCATAAATATAGCAGCTATAAATTTCATTGATCCTTCTTACCTCACAAGGTCATTCTGGTCCATTATATACAAAAGGTAAAGCAGAGCAAGTGTCACAAAGATTAAGACACAAGGTGAAACCAACAAAGAGCCTTGTGGTAAAGACTAACATTTGCTGGTCTTTAGACTAGTTATTAGAGTAACAACTAAAATTTGTTATTGAGATTCCTGTCAGCCTCTGAACTCGCCTCCATGCTCCCCTTGCTGCTCTGCATTTTGGCTAGATGGGCATTTTCACTAGATGGGCATTTTCGCCCATTTAGCTAGGTCTCTGCAGGAGGGACGAAGGCTGGGGCAGACTGCGGATAGCTCATATTGTGACCTCAAAAAAGAAGCCAGTGTGGTTCTCTCTGTACCCATTGCAAGGATGAGGGGGATGGATGGGAAACTGATCCAGGAATTGAAAATATCCTATGCCCCCCCCCCTCTGCTTAGGGGCCATAGAATTGCTCTTTTACTCTTTAAATATAGTTTCTCCCAGGCTTTTAGCAGGATGGGATGAGTTTGAATTGATCCTGGAATTGTTTTTAGGGTTTGGCTGATGGCTCAAAGTTATTTATAGATCTTTGTTGTCTCTGTGTATACTGTCTATTGTGGGTTTTTTATGTTTTTAATTTCTGCATATTCTGTTAGTATTTTAATCTTTGTAAACTGCCCAGAGAGCTTAATAAGAACATAAGAGCCATGCTGGATCGGACCAAGGGTCCATCTGGTTCAGCACTCTGTTCACACAGTGGCCAACCAGCTCTCAATCAAAGACCCACTAGTAACACACTGTGCAACAGCACCCTCCCACCCATGTTCCCCAGCAACTGGTGTATATGTATACAAGCTTACTGCCCCATTGCTTTGGCTATGGGGCAGTATAGAAAAGTAATAACATAATTTAAAGTGCCATGAGACTCGGCGTTGTTTTAGGTTTGTGTCTGCATGACTCTGGCTCTGTTTTTGATTTTGTTTTATGCCAGTTTGCTATTTTAATGGTTTTTTTAAAAAATGTTTGCTTTTATTATTTTAATTATTTGAGAGAAAAGCTACTTTAAGAATGCTTGGGCCGAAGAGTGGGATACCAATAGTCAATGAACATACTCATTGGCTGATGACTGCTGAATGCATAAAAAACTGCACTCTTTTGAAAAGTACTATATTTTATTTATCTATTTAAAACATTTGTATCCCGCCCTATATCGCTAGGATCTCAGGGCGGCATACAGATAAAATCATACAATATAAAACAATAAATATACACAGCTAAAAACAAATTAAACCATTAATCAAGCTAAAACCAGTATAGAATTTAAAAACAGTAAAAACAGTTAAAACAATGTGCAAGCTTGGGTGAATTTAAATGAACATGAATGTGTGACACCCATATGGGGCTTATTTTTAAATAAATCTGCCTAGGCAATTTTCTGTGTTGCCGTTCTTTCTGTAAAGCCACATATGGGCCTGGATTGTGTGTGTTGATCTGTTAATGTGGTGGGGATTGGTTGATTCTGTTTTACAGAGCAATCCTATGCATGTTCAATGGAGTTCAGTGGCTTTAGGCAGGGATTGTATTTTTAGATGGCCTTCTGGCTACTTCCAATCTTGGGCTGTCTTCACAGCACCAAGTTGGTGCCACATTTCCCCAAAACCTGCAGTTTCACTTACCAGGGTGGCATCAGGTAATCTCAATGCCAAGGAGGAAGTGCGGGGTTCCTGGCTTGCGTAGGGTGACCATATTTTGGAAACCAAAAAGGAGGACAACATGGTCTCCCCCAAAGGGGTGTGTCCAGTACCAAGGGGGTATGCCCACCCGAACATAGCCTTGGTCACATGTCTGATTTTACAGCACACATTTATGACAAATCTGTTCTACATAACATCTTAATGTTAAAATTACTGAAATAAAGAACAAGTGAGAGATTCAATGTATCTGAAATTAACTTCACTCACTCCTACTTTTGTAGGTTTTGCTGTACTTTGAAGCTTTTGCTATACTCTGTGTGTTACATTCTCCCCTTCCCTCAAATATCTTTTCTGACTGTATCTTCACTCATTGCAAGCTGCTGTTGTTGTTAACAGGGTTTGCTACTGGCCCCAGATCTGTTTCAAATTTGGTATGGCTAAAGCTCTACCTAAAAGCTACCATGGTGCCAACTTTCAGCTCTTTATCTTTAAAAATGACAGTTTAAAAAATAATAATTTTAAAACCTCATTTTTTAAAAAATCCCTAAAAAAATCAATGGATGAACGGATCTGTTTCAAATTTGGTGTGGCTAAAGCTCTACCTAAATCCTATTATAGTACAAAGTTTCATCTCTTTAACTTTAAAATTGACAATTTAAAAAATAATAATTTTAAAACCTCAATTTTTAAAAAATTCCTAAAAAATCAATGGATGAACGGATCTGTTTCAAATTTGGTGTAGCTAAAGCCCTTCCTAAGAGCTACCATTGTGCCAAGTTTCATGTCTTTATCTTAATAAATGCCAGAGTTATAAGCATTTTTGTTAATTCCCATGAGAGCTGCTCTTTGAAAAAAAATCTGGATTTCCCCTCCCCCTCCCGGATTTGTCATCAAAAACCCACTCATATGTCACCCTAGGCTTGCGGCGACTAATCAGAGAAGCCTTATGGTGGCTGCAGATATGCAGTTTCATCATACGACTAACACAACATAGATTCACAGCCACTGCGGGGACAAACCCCTTATAAAGTCTCAAGGCCAAAACAGATGTGATGTTAAATTTGTGAATGCATTTAATGAGTTTGTTTCCCCCCCTTTAACAATAGTGCCTATGGGATGAAGGGGTAAGAAGGATTGGGGATACTAGAAGCAAGGAGGATCTTGGAATTGTTGTAGCTCACAAGCTGAATATGAGCCAACAGTGTGATGTGGCTGCAAAAAAAAAAAGCAAATGCTATTTTGAGGTGCATTAATAGAAGTATAACTTCCAAACTGCGTGAAGTACTGGTTCGCCACTATTCAGCACTGGTTAGGCCTCATCTTGAATATTGTATCCTGTTATGGGCACTATGCTTCAAAAAGGATGAACACAAGCTGGAGCGTATTCAGAGGAGGGCATAAGGATGATCGGGGTCTGGAAATAAAGCCCTACGAGGAGAGACTGAAAGAAATGGGTATGTTTAGCCTGGAGAAGAGAAGATTGAGGGGAGACATCCCAGGGTACAGGACATGGAATAATGAGCTCAAGTTACAGGAAGCCAGATTCCAGCTGGACATCAGGAAAAACTTCCTGACTGTTAGAGCAGTACGACAATGAAACCAGTTACCTTGGGAAGTTGTGGGTTCTCCCACACTAGAGGCATTCAAGAGGCAGCTGGACAACCATCTGTCAGGAATGCTTTAGGGTGGATTCCTGCATTGAACGGGGGGTTGGACTCGATGGCCTTATAGGCCCCTTCCAACTCTGCTATTCTATGATTCAATGGCACCCATGGAAGCTTCCCTCCCAGGGCTAATAACAGCCATGGGTTGTAGGAAAGGAGGGGAGGAAAGAGGGGGGAAAGGAGTTTAGCCCCCCCTTCTTGTCCTGTAGTCTTAATTGTGCTCCTCCTTTGATGGCTGTCATTAATAAAGAGGGGAAACATTTAATTATTATTTAATGGCCCTGTTCAGACAACACCGTTGACCATGTTGGTTAAGGCTTTTTGGTTAAGCAGCAAGATTAATGGTGTCGTCTGACATGCATTTTGCCTAACCATGTTCCTCCGTTAATTACATTGTGGTTGGCTTCACTAATCCTATTCTGCAGCAGGGTTAGTGGCACTAACCATGGTTAAAAGTGTCAACTGACACATGTCTGTGGTTAAAGGGCCAAAATCATAGAGCTTCCACTACAGAGTAGCCCAAGAAAGTTTCCCACTCTAGTCGGCAGGCTCTATCACTGCTCTGGACTACTGCTTGACTTATACACTTGCTGTAGCCACCATTTCATGTCATTGGCTACTTTTTTCAAGCGATAACCACTCTTAATAGTGGCACGGACTTAGGGTATTATGTTTTTACTCCCCACCTGCACTTCCCCAATACTAATCAGATGTGTTTCCTACCTCATTGCTGCAGCATTAGCCTGTCGCTGGTCCTAATATTGTTACGTCTCTGCTTGATGATGCGGCTCACGTGCGCGTTTTGGACGGCACTGGCTGACCCACTCAAAATGACTCCGGGAAGTGTACTGCACTGGGTACTCTTTGAAATGGCCAACAGCATTTGCCAAAGCTTGTAGACCCACTCAAAAAGGCTGCAGGAGCGGAACGCCGCTGTCGCTTTGTTTTAAAACAAGACAAAACAAAACAAAAATTCCTGGATGGCCAGACAGAAAGCACAGGAATTGCTCTATGAATGGGCAAATTTATATTAGTAACGGCTGCTGACATTGTTGCCTGAATTAAAATGGTGGGCACAACTTCAAGGACTCCTAGAGCATACGGTGACCAGATGGAAAGGAGGACAGGGCTCCTGTATCTTTAACAGTTGTATTGAAAAGGGGATATCAGCAGGTGTCATTTGTATGCATACAGCATCTGGTGAAATTCCCTCTTCATCGCAATAGTTAAAGCTGCAGGGGCCCTGTCCTCTTTTAAATCTGGTCACTCTAGTATAGCTCCTGCACCTTTAACTGTTGTAATGAAGAAGGAATGTCACCAGGTTCTCCATATATACAAATGACACCTGCTGAAATCCTCTTTTCTATGCAACTGTTAAAGATACAGGAGCCCTGCCCTCCTTTTCATATGGTCACCCAACTAGAGCAAGGACTACTGGGATATGGGGCAGAATAGCTGGAGGACTCAGGGGCTCATCTAACCAGTTTGTGGTTAGGAATCCTGAGCCACAAAAGGGTTAACAGTGTCATGTGCTAATGTTCCATATGTGGTTAGCGTTAATCACAGATGAACATGGTTAAACTAACCACAAAGCACTGAATGTCATCTGAATGGGGCCAATAATAAATAATACACTCACACATTTAACATCACACTTTTTGCTCTTATTCAAAACCAAGCAATGTCATTCAAAACACTTATATTTTCCTAATTCATTTAATAATATATCTTAACACTGCCAACCCACTAAACTTTTACTTTAATTGCATGATTTGCTTTTAAGAAGTAAATCTGTTTATTTAAATAATTTCAATTCATATTACAGCTTCTTGGTGCTTGTGATTTAAACATATGCAGAATACATTATCATTTCTCTTGGTTGGCAAATAATATCACCTGGGAAACATGTGAGGCTTCTGAGCAACGTTGTATGAAGGCTTGGTGTTCCTAGGAGTTGTTGTTTTGCTCATGATGTACAACACTAGTCTCTACAGGCTTTGTGCTTACTCAGTTGTTAGGAGACTGGATGCAAACAAGCATTTTTTAAGTTGAATCCATTCAAGGCTAATTGTAGTTGTGACCTGGGGAAATAAGTGATGCCTCTTATAAATTATGGTCATCCTTCATTGTTGTGTAGCCTTGGAATGTTTCTCGATTCATCACTGTACCTGGAAGCTCAAGTTACAATGACGATATTACCTGTTGGAATTTGTAAATTTACCTAAAATTTACTAAGCAATACAGTTCCTATCTGCTGGCTTACCGTTTAAATGATACAATGCAAAAGGAAAGGAGATATGGAGGGAAGTGGAAAACAATCAAATGTGGGTACCAGTTCTCGAAGTTACATAGTTCTTAAAATGGTTGGAGTCAAATGGCATTTGGTCTCATAGTCACACCAATGGACTGGACCCTGCTGTCCTTCTGCTGCAGCCAGGGGTTGTGTTGTGCTATACTGGGCAAGAAGGTCATGACCATTTTGTTAGATTTAGACCTACTGACCATCATTCAACCTTCATCACTTTAAGGCTAGGTTACAGAAATGTTCTTTATAGGATTGCCATTGATGATTGTCCAGAAGCTTCAGCTGCTATGAAATGTGACTTCTGCCTCTAGACTGGAATCGGTTACCAAGAACACCTTATAAAAAATAATTTTTGTAAGCAAACTCAGGTTAGTAGAATTTGCTTGACTATTTCCCTAGATTCATTTAGGACACAATCCTATGTATGTTTAGTCAGAAAAAAGTCCTACAGCTCCCAGCAGCCCTCAGTTGGGATACTGGGAGTTATAACACTTCTTTCCTGTCTAAACTTACATAGGATTGCATTATTAAGCTCTAAAACAGATACCTGCTTGCTTTCTGTAGCATCCTTTTAAATACTTGAAAACTGTTGTCATGTCCCTTAGGGTGACCATATGAAAAGGAGGACAGGGCTCCTGTACCTTTAACAGTTGTATTGAAAAGGAAATTTCAGTAGGTGTCATTTGAATAAGTGGGGAATCTGGAGAAATTCCCCCTTAATCACAGCAGTTAAAGCTGCAGGTGCCCTGCCCTCTTTTAAATCTGATCACTCTAGTATAGCTCCTGCAGCTTTAACTGTGAAGATGAAGAGAGAATTTCACTGGGTTGTCCATATATACAAATGACACCTGCTGAAATTCCCTTTTCTATGCAACTGTTAAAGATACAGGAGCCCTGTCCTCCTTTTCATATGGTCACCCTAATGTCCCTGCCTAATGTAGGTTCTGTTTTCTCTGTGCTGTACGTAATTGCAGCATTTCTTTTTGTGTATATCATGAGTTGAAAACCTTTCATTTTCTTTGGGGTTTCAGTGTCAATTCTTTCAGAGTATTTATATCGTCCTAAAAATATGATTAAAACTGAACACAGTTTTCCTGTCGAATGCTTTCTTCTGCTACAGATCCTCCAATTTCATGAAAGTTCTGAGGCCACAGAAGATGATTTCTAAAAAGTGGAGGTGGGGGAGAAAAACCATTTTGTGAGGACTGAATCACTGGCTACTTCCCTCCTTTAATCTTTTGAATGAAAGCAGATGTGATTGAGATGAAAAACAGACAGGATGCAGCTTGGCCCTTATAATGGAAGAAGCTGGGTGTACCATATGTGATCAAATGCCTACCAGCCCAGTGGGTAGTGGCTGTGGCTGCTGCCATTTGGGTGATTAAAAACTATCCATTTCAAAGGGTCAAAAGCATTGCTGCTGAAATGGAAAGAAGCAAAGCCAGAGAGAGAAGAGAGCCAGCCAGAGACTTCCATTGATCAGTTAAAGGGGAAGGTGGTGTCACAGATTCCCATTGTTTGAAGAACATGATAATGTAGCAAATGAGGGATGAGGTCCTGGAATAACAATGGGAAAGGGATAACCAGTAAAAGTCGTGCTTGCACTTGAAGACTACATTTGGTTCCTTAGCATAATAGTGGGCCAGCTGCTAGACTGGCAAGGGAATTCTGGGAGTTGTAGTTACTGAGTTGGGGGAAGGCTGTTTTAAGCCTTACAGGATGCCACCAACTGGCCCAATAGACAGGAAGCCAACAACTAGCAACACATTTAGAAGTGTTTTCTGGTTTTATCCAGATTTTCATGAAATTGGCTTTGGCCCATCAGGGGCACATAAAGCAAGAAAAGCCAGATACATTCTACCTAAAATACCACTTCCACAGTTCAAACTCCACTTTAATCTTCCTTACTTTGGGCTTAAATGGGTGGAGTTACGACAGTTGAACTGAATGTCATCAATTGCATAAGTGCTTCCCCTCCCCTGTCCACACTCCCCAGGGAAGTTTAATGGAAGAGCTTAAATCAGCCACTGCAGTTTACCACACACCTCTCCCCACTCATCCAGCATTGGGATAATGTGAAATGTTAAAACACCAATATATATTGTGAATAGGTAAACCAGCTACTGTGCTATTGGGAATGCTTGAAGCAGTGCTATTGCAGTATTATGAATTATGATTGGGAAAACCAGGCAGCCAGAACTGTAAAGTGGCAGCCAGTAAAGATGTGAAAGCAACAGTAAAGTTAAAAAAACAAAAAGGAAAAGTTAACACTGCAGAAGGGAGCAGCAGGGCAGGATCTACACTACTGCTTATAATGGTTTGACAGATGTGTCATAGCAACAGCAACAACAGCAAAGTAGCAGCCCCACCTGCCCTCTGTCCAAGCTGAGTAGTGAATGAAAACGCTATTGTGAACTAGTGCTACTGTGATACGCCGCAAAAAGGAAATAAACAGAGGAGCAGCAAAGGAGTGCTACAGCAATAGACCACAAACTGGAAATAAGTTTGCAGTAGTGCGACTGTGAAAAAGTGCAACCTACCAAATAAAAAAGAGTAGCAATTAGGAGCGCAGTATTAGAAGCCTGCAATCACACTATTTTACATCAACACTACTGCTGGAATAGAAGTCTAACCTGCATCCAAAGTGCCCAAATGCAAATAGTATTGAAATGTGGGGATTCAGGGGCACTACCCCTTCACTCAGGTCACAGATACACCCCTAGGCATACCCGGCATGCTGGATTAAATTGGGGGGAATGGGGCATACTGGAGCTGAACTGTGCTAGAACTACATTTAAGGGAGAAAGTCACACTAAAACGACTTAGCAAAGATGTGCCTTTTTGAGAAGGAAGCTACGGGTTTGCTGTGGGGTGATGACAAATGACCCTGATGTGCTCTTGCTCCACACTAAATCACTGGTGTAGATTGATCCCTAGATTTTAGTATCACAGATGAAGAAGATGTATCTGCTAATGACCAGGAGCCCCATAGTACCAATTTAGAAGATTAATGTGGGGCACCTAAATGTGGAAGGAGGTAGTCATCAATAGTTAAGCTCAGCATCATTCCCACTTCAAAGCCATTTGCAGTGCTCAATTTACAGAAAGACCAACCTCTTGAACTTTTGTGATGGTTCATATCCTGCTTTATCAGATCAAGGTCCATCAATCCAGCATTTCGTTCATACAGTAGCCAACCAGTTGCCTGTCGGAAACCCACATGTAGGTCATGAATGCAATGGCACCCTCCCATTTCTGTTCTTCAGCAAATGGTGTACATATAGGCATATTGCCTCTGATAACGAAGGTAGCATATGCCATCAGCCTGGGTAGCCATTGATAGCCTCATCCTCCATGAATTTGGCAATCCCTTTTTAAAGCCATCCAAATAGATGGACATCACTACATCTTGTGGAAATGAATTCTATAGTTTATGCACGTGTGAAGAAATACTCCCTTTTATCTGTCCTGAATCTCCCACCAATCAGTTTCATGAGATGATTCTATTGGGGTTTAGTATTATGAGGGAGGGAGAAAAATGCCTCCTATAATCTTCCTTCAAACCATGCATAATTTTCTACACCTCTATCATGTCTCCCCTTAACCTTCTTTTTTCCAAGCTAAACAATCCCAGCTGTTGTAACATTTCTTCATAGGGGAGTTGCTCCAGGCCTTTGATCATTTCTGCTCCTACAACAAATATTGTGTGTTCCAAACAAACAGCAGGGTTGGAAACAGTATACTTTTTCTGAGGAACAGGGACCAATATATAAATGAAACAGGTGCTTATTGGCACCTGAAACAGGGAATTCAACCATTCCCATCCCTCCCTGGTAGTAAAAATACAACAGTAAAAATTTAATTAACTAACAAATAATTTGCTGCCCTTTCATGACACCCAAAACCAGCTGCCTGAGGGAGCTGCTTCACTCTACCTAATGGTAGAGCCAGACCTTCCAACATCCAATTACTTGGGAGAGGTGGAATGTAACAACCACTCTGGCATTTTGTGAGGGGGAGAGTTTAATTCCCCACTTCCATTCACCCCCTAGTCCTGGAGAAACAACAGCAGCTGCATAACCACTTCCCCCCCAGAGCTAGTGAGCGAAAACCTTGTAAAGGGCATCTCACCCATTTTCTTGTACCTCCACACTGCTGTCTTGCATAATTTGCCTTCTTTCCTCACATGTTGCAGGGTTCCTTGGGGCTTAATTTGTAGTGTTTATTTATTTGAAACTGCAGAAACTGCACCTTCATTCCCAAAAAAGTTTTTTAGAGTGGTGTGCTTAAAATAAAATGACCGAAAAACGATACCAATCAATGTTTTTATTGTTTTATAATCTAATAGCTAAACATAAAAAAACCGAGAAGCATAAATCTATTTCAATCAGGTAAAAAGCTACAAAGATATCAAAACAGTTGAAAGATTGTTTTAAAATGCTTGTGTAAATAAAAAAAAGTTTTCACTTGGTGCCAAAAAGATGACAGCGTTGGCGCCAGGCAGATTTCAGGGGAGGGGGCATTCCAGGGTGCCACCACAGAGAAGGCCTTCTGGTTTATAGATGTTAAATGTACTTCTCTGATGGAACGAGTACAGAGAAGAGCCTCCTCTAATAATCTTAATTCACAGGCAGATTGATATGGGAGAAGGCACTCCCTCAGATATTTGAGCTCAATTTCTGTCAAGGAAGGATATATGGCATGTCTTGATAATGAATAGAGATATACTGATGTGTTTTAATATAATTTGTTACGCGCTCAAGACCTGAGTTACCATATCTCAAAATGTTCATGTGACAATCTGTATCTCAAAACCCGTATTTTGAAACATGCCCAACTTTAGATTTATGGGAAATCTTCTTTTACAGACCTCTGAGCCTTAAAGTGCACTTAGAATTTTGTTTTAATGGAAAGGGATCCCATTTCAGTGTTTTCATTCAGGTCACAGTTGATATGTCACTATGTTTAAACAAAAAGAGAACTGGTATCCGAGATGTGTTTTATTTTCTCTAGAAAATAAAATAGAATTTCTGTGTGACTTGAGAGGTTCTTTTTCTTTCTCATGTAAATGTGGCAGTAGAAGGGAGAAAGCACCGAAGAAACAATACTTCCATGCTGAAAGCACTTTAATTTTTTTGTCAGCCACGTTGCTGTGAAAACAGACTCCTTCCTCCAAAGCGGCAATTGTTCCTATGCTATCATCGTTCATAATAATTTTTACAATGTGTTAAGATCTTACCCACTATAAAGAGCCATCATAAATTTTCAAAGGAAAAATCAGTGTATATTATCTCAGCAGCAAAGTAAAAATTAAATTGAACTTTTGAATACATAGTTGTCACCAGAGAGCAATATTTCACTTCTGTGTCATGTGTCCCTTCACAAGCACTTCTGGCTCACAAAGCTCCACTTGTCTGAGAAGGTAAGCTAGAAAGAGGACAAATTACACTGGAAGTTCCTGCTGAAACCCTCTTTTCAGGAGGACAGGGCCTTAGGTCCGGCAGCTAAAGCTGGCCCTCCTGGGGTCCCAATTCAGCTCTCCAGGGTTCCCCAGATGGCCGTGCCCCTTTCTCAAAAACACCAGTTGTTTGGTGGGGTGGGTGTGTCCTGGATGTTGTGCTGTTTCCCTCCACTCTAAAAGGTTGAAATGCCCCTCCTAAGACTTAGCTACTGCCAGTAAGACAAAATATGCTGGTATTTTTGGCCGTGCCCCCTTTCCTTTGGCCCCACCACTAGAATGCAGCTCCCAAAAGTTTCTCCAAAATGGAATTGAGGTTCTGCACCCCCTTGTCTATTGAAAGGGATGAGAGATGTTCTGGCCTACAACACCCATCATCCCTCACCATTGGCTTTGCTGGCTAGGGTTGATAGGAGTTGCAGGCTGAAAACATCTGGATGCCCATGTGCATTGGTCGAATCTTCCCTTGGTCTTAATCTAAGCAAAGACATACTGTATCAGCTATTGACTGACTAAGGAGTGATCTGAAATGTTGAGTGTCTTTTTCAAGAAGTATTTTAAATAGGGGGGTGCACAACCCCCCCCCACCTGCTTTGGAGGATGATTTGGAGCTTCCAAATTGGCCTCAATCAGCCTCAGCCCAGATCTGCCCTGATCCAAAGCCAGGGCAAGATTCGGATGTCCAAATTATTCAGACACCTGATGGGCCAGACGACCAGCTGAGCCCCTGCCATGCGAGTCCCTCCCTACATTCTGCACAAGTCCCCTGCTGTTTACCTGGACCCACTATGAGCATTTGCAGCCATTCGGGCCTTTTCAAGGGAGTCGCCATTTTTAAAATGGCAACTCCCTTCAAGAGGCCCATACGGCTATAGGCGCTCACAACAGACCAGATAAAGAGCAGGGGACTCAAGCAGCAGGCGGTCTGGATTGGTTCGAAGTGTTCCATAGCTCTCAAGACCCAATCCAACTTGCTTTGGCCTGGATTGGCTTAGAACTTACCTGCTTTGTTTGCAGACCAACTCAGTCCGAATCGGCCTATTTCGGCTCGGAATTTGGATCCGCAACCAAAGTGGTGTGCAGCCCTAATTTTAACTCCATCTAAAACAAGGATGGGGGACCTTTTCCAGTCTGTAGGAGAGCCCAAACCAACACAGCTAGGGCCACCACACACACTTTGGAATGCACACACATGTACACACAGCGCACAAACACTTAGTGATCAGCTAGGCAGTGAGGGGGAAATATCAATTTATTTATTTAAAATATTTCTTAGCTGCCTTTCAGGGCAGAAGCCCTTCCAAGGTGTCTTACAACAATAAAATATAGAGAGCTTCACCACACCAGTGATTTATCGCACACTTGCAATGCCTGGTATGTGGATTTGCAGCGCAGTACTCACATGACGTCGTCACTGTCCTGCACTCATCTCACCCCTTCGCCCCCTTGTTCCATTTTATTTTGGTGCGGGGAAAGTCTGGATTATTTTCCCCTCTGGCTTTTTCCTTTGTTGGGGACGTGTGCTAATGGAGTCTTGCTGATGAAAGGGGAGGGCGGGGCGGTTCTCCTCCTCCAGCATATCATCATTGGGTCTTGTTAGTCAGTTGAATGGACTCTTTAGTGCTCCAACACCCCCCGTTGCCCGCAGAAACGGAGCCCAGATGAAACCTTAAAAGTACTTGCTAGATAACAAAGTCAAAGCATGGGGCGGGGGAAGAGCCCACACCCATCAGAGTACCACAAACAATGAACTGGAGGAGGAAAGAGAAGGGTGGGGTGGAGTGGTAGAGCAAACAAGTGAAACCCATGTGAAACGGTGGTAAAAAATGCGGAGACAAACCGGAGGGGAAAAAATAGGTGTGATGGAATTGATAACCTCAAGGAAAGAGGTTTAATATTTCTCTTCCCCATGATCTCCCCAATGCACCCCCTGTTCAGCTGTATTGCGGTAGCTGGCAATCCACGCCCTGATCATCAGCTTGCTTAAATTCCTCTCTGGACACTAAGAAAAGGGCTTCCCTTTGTCAGTGCACAGAGAAGATTCCAGGTGAGCCAGGTCTTCTCTCTGTGCACCGAGAAAGGGAAAGCTAGTAGCAGTGAGAACAGAGCAATCTTAGAAGCAAGGTGTTTGCTTCTCCCATTCCCCAGCACCCCCCTCCCACACTGAGATAGCTGTTTCTCCACAGCTATTAGTGGTGGGAAAACACCAATTGGGTCATTGGGGGTTAGAGAGGCTTTCACCTCTCCCATCATACACACACCTCAGTGAGTTCTGGGTGATCCCCAGCACCTGAATAGCTGCTTGCCCTTATTCCAGCAGACCTGTGGGGAAAGTGGGTGGGGTCTCACCAGCTTCACAGGATAGCTCTTTTAGAGCTCGGACTGAAACTCAGAGCAGATTTACTGCCCCACTGACATCGGAGCCACCAACCTCCACTGTGTACTTCGTAGGACTTTTGCTCTTATCCCATGACTGCAAGGTTTACTCACGCTAAGCATCGCATTCTTTCACCCTTTCCTCACTGGCATTGTTGTCTAGGTTGCTCTTCTTTGGGTGCTTCCAGAGGGAGGCCTCTAGCACTACCTGTCCAAAGGCATGGTGTAGCTATAACAATTTTTCTCACTTAATGGATATTTTTGGGGAAAGAAAAAAGATGGGAGGTGCAGTAGGAAAACACAGGAGGCTTACAAATTGAAGACAGAGTCTGGGCAATTGCATGGTCAAAACCTCATCTGGACACACCCCATGTGATTCTTATAGAATCATAGAATAGCAGAGTTGGAAGGGGCCTACAAGGTCATCGAGTCCAACCCCCTGCTCAATGCAGGAATCCACCCTAAAGCATCCCTGACAGATGCTTGTCCAGCTGCCTCTTGAAGGCCTCTAGTGTGGGAGAGCCCACAACCTCCCTAGGTAACTGATTCCCTAGGTAACTGACTTCTTTGACTAGATTTCACTTTGTTCTCTTGGTAAACAGTAATGTAACGTCCTTCCAGACTTTTGCATAGAACTGGAAAAACAGTTTTCCTAATAGGTTGGAAAAGCAATGGCTGGTCAATGATAAGGGTGGATGTAGTCCTATGCAGATTTGGCAGACTCTGAGTGTGTGTCTGGATAAGAATCTTACACTGTCATTCTATAAGCTCCATCCGATGAGCGTTTTACTGCACGCTCGTTACTGGACACTCGCAAATTACTCACATGACATTGTCTGCCTCTCGCCTGTCTTCCGCCCCTTCTGGCCATTATTGCGCCACCAAAAAACCCTCATTAAGTCCGGTTGCTGCTCTCTCCTACAGGACTGAATGGGGCTAATTACTTCCTGTTTTCAGGAAGCGACGTTGGAGCAGCGACAGAGAAGGGACTGGAGCCGCGCGTTTGACCTAGATGTGATGGGGCACTATGTGTTCCTCCTGTTCCAAAGATAAACAATGTATAAGCGCATCTGTGCTGTCAACCTGTCAGGTTTTTACAATTCTAGCCTCAATTTTGGTTTTACGTATTTCATTTGCAGAAAATGCCATGCACATGTATGATGAGGGAAGCACAAGTGTGTGTGGGTGTGATCTTAATGAAACCAGGATTTATATGCACATCTGGTACCTACAAAACAACTAGCTGTTGGTGATGGCTAAGGTATTTCTTAATGAGCTCTCCCTGCGCAGGAAGTCTAAGCAGAAATCGTTAAAGGGAAAAGAAGTGAATGTTTGCCAATCGGATTCATCCAGTAATGTATACACTCAAGGCTCTCTATAAGCCCCATCACATCTAGTCAAATGTGCAGCTCCTGTCGCTGCTCCCACATTGCTTCCTGAAAACAGGAAGTAATTAGCCCCATTCAGTCCTGTAGGACTTAATGAGTTTTTTTTGTGGTGCAATAATGGCCAGAAGGGGCGGAAGTTGTGTGAGAGGCAGACAACGTCATGTGAGTAATTTGCGAGTGCCCAGTAACGAACGTGCAGTAAAATGCTCCTTAGAGGGAGCTTTATATGTGGGGAAAGCCCTACAGTGGCTGTGGATCTGCGCTGCATCAGATAGATGACGCAAGAGCAGCTTTCACAGCCACCTCGGGGCTTCCCTGCGATGCTGCATTTTGAAAAAGTTGGGGATTTAACCTGACTTTTTCAAATGGAGTGACGTCAACATGGTGCTTCCACTGTGTAACTGTAGCTCCATGGCCAATCCAGAGTCAACCCAGGGGCGGAGCCTGGTGGAAGGCGACCAGCGATTGGTTGCCTTCCACCAGGAAGAGGGCAGGGGCAGCTCTGGGACCCAGACGGCTGCCTAGAAACCCTGTGCTCCCGCCTTGACATCGGGATTACTCAACACTGCCCTGGGAGAGAGGTTTGAAGAGGGAGGCAGTGCCAACCTGGCGCCATAAAGACAGCCCCATGTTTAGACCAGTGAGCATACAAGATTCTCTCTCTCTTTCCCCCCACACCTCTGAAACAACTCTGGTATTATTGATCATTGGCCTGTTTTAGTGCTGAAAATAATTCTGCTATAATTGAACATCAGCCTGAAGGCAGAGGTCCTTTGCAGAGAGTTGTCTGAACATCACTCCTGGAATGATTGTCCTGGATTTAAAGATTCTTATATATATGGACTGTTCAAATCTTTTTATTCTGATGACATAATGAGGACTTTTAAACACATCTTCTTACGCAGTACTCAAAGAATCCTCTCTGGTTGATTTGGGAGCTGCTTGGATCTAGAACGTGGTACCAAACGACTAGTTATGTATTTTGTCCTATATGAACTTCATTCACATATAGTAGCAACAGAATTTCAAAGGCACGATGAGGCTGCCACCTTCCCTAACCTGCTGTCTTCCAGCTATGTTGGACTACTACTCCTAGAATTTCTGACCATTGGCCAGGCTGGCTGGGGCTGATGGAAGTTGGCATCTGAAACGTCTGGCGAGAATCAGGTTGGAAAAGACTGCTATACAGACTTTGAAGTAAGTGCCACTAAACACAATGCACAGGATTGTGATTAAGGTTGGGATTAACCAAATATTTACCCTCCACTTCATTTTAGAAATGAACAAAGAGCCTAGATACCCAGATGTGTCCCAGGTATCTCTAGGCCAGTGGAGGCTGGTGGCTCCAATGCCATTGGGGCTGTGAATCCACTCCAGGTTTCAGTCAGAACTCTGAAGGAGCAATCCACGATGAAACTTTCCTTTCTCTTCCACAGCTGGCAAAAAGTCAAGACTAAACTCAGGTGTGTGTCTCTTCTCTCCCCCTCCCCACCCCTCCACATCCCTAGAAGCGGCTTTAGTGAGTTATTCTTAGGATATATGTTCCTAATATTAAGGTGTTAGAATTAACTAGCTATGTTTCATTTTTTTAAAAAGACAGTTGACCTTTTCTGAAATTCTGTTTCCTTGGTTCTTGAATAATATGCTCAATTGGAAACTGGAGTTGATTTATTTCTTTTGCCCTACATGAAGGTTGGTCTTACTAACACTTTGTCTACTTGGCATACATAATAATTTGGTTTTTTTTAATGAATTTAAATGTACTTCTGGAAAGGGGACTGTCCTTTTCCATAGGTATAAACTATAAGCCTAGATTCTCACATGGCAGGCAAGAGTTATTATTAATGATGTGAGTGGCAACAGCCCTGCCTCTGAAATAGTCCACAAAAGGTGTCTTGCAGTGCCTACTACCCTGCTGAATTTGAAAACAGGTCTTTCTTGCCCATGTCTGTACACCAGGGGTGGGTAACTTGTGGCTTTCCAAATATTCTCACCTACAACTCTCATCAGTTCCCATTAGCATAGCCAATGGGGAAGAGACATGGCAGTTGTAGGTTAATTATTATTATTATTTATTTATTTATTTATTTATTTATTTATATAGCACCATCAATGTACATGGTGCTGTACAGAGTAAAACAGTAAATAGCAAGACTCTGCCGCATAGGCTTACAATCTAATAAAATCATAGTAAAACAATAAGGAGGGGAAGAGAATGCAAACAGGCACAGGGTAGGGTAAGCAGGCACAGGGTAGGGTAAAACTAACAGTATAAAGTCTGCACAACATCAAGTTTTAAAAGCTATAGGAAAAAGAAAAGTTTTTAGTTGAGCTTTAAAAGCTGCGATTGAAGTTGTAGTTCTCAAATGTTCTGGAAGAGCGTTCCAGGCGTTCCAGGCGTATGGGGGAAGCAGAAGAAAATGGACGGAGCCGAGCAAGGGAAGTAGAGGCCCTTGGGCAGGCGAGAAACATGGCATCAGAGGAGCGAAGAGCACGAGTGGGGCAATAGTGTGAGATGAGAGAGGAGAGATAGGAAGGAGCTAGACCGTGAAAAGCTTTGAAGGTTAACAGGAGAAGTTTATATTGGATTCTGAAGTGAATTGGAAGCCAATGAAGAGATTTCAGAAGCGGAGTAACATGGTCAGAGCGGCGAGCCAAGAAGATGATCTTTGCGGCAGAGTGGTGAACAGAAACCAACGGACTGATGTGAGAAGAAGGAAGGCCAGAGAGAAGAAGGTTGCAGTAGTCCAACCGTGAAATAACCAGTGCATCTAGAGAGCCAGAAGCTGCCCCCCCGCCCCCGCCCCCCCCGGCTGCATATACGCTATCGATTCAGCCAGTGGTGTTCATTAACTCCTGGCAGCACAATCCTAAAAATATTTACTTATGGCACAATCCTATACACATTTAGTCAGAATAAAGTCGTACAACTCCCAGCATTCCCCATGCTGGGAGTTGTAGGATTTTTTTTTTCTATTTAACTGTGCATAGGATTGCACCCTTAGACTCTTAAGTCTTAGAGGAAAGTCCCAATGAGTTCAGTGGGACTTGCTCCTGAGTAAATGAGTATAGGATTATGGCCATAAATAGATTCATTTTCCAGGTAAAGAAAGATCTGGTCTCTGTAACTGACTGAACTTCATGCTTGCGTTTATAAATATTTGTCTTTTCTGTCTAAAAAGCAGATATTGTTCCCCCCTAGAATCTCCCAGACTGCAAGATTTTCACAAGTGATGCTAAAGATGTCTCTTAGTCTGGAATGCATCATTTGTGGGTATTGTTAATACAGGACAGGAAGTAGAGACAATTTCCAGAGGGGTTAGTCTGTTGCAGCAAAAACAAGTGTCCTGTGGCTCCTTAAAAGACTAATAAAATTTAGAATGGCACTTCATGGGATGCATGAAGTGTTACCCTGAGTCGCAGGTATATGCATATGGTTGGGGAAGGTAAACAGAGATGTACTATTAGTTTAAAACAGCAGCAACAGAGAAAAAGCCTTGTACGATAACAATGTGAGGCAACAGGCAGAATGACAGATATTTCAAAATGTCTGTTGAAATAATTATTCGTTATTAAGGGATTATGGTTGCACTAAATGTAGTAAGCATTTTGCCAAAGATTGAGGGCATTTCTAGATGAGGCTTTTATTGTGCAATTGTCCTGCCTCACTCATGGAATTTTACAGAGGATCTAATGTTCAATTAGTAACCCTCCCATGTTTTCCTGTTGTTTCTTCCATCCTTTTTTTTTTAACAAGAAGGAAGAAAAGACAGAACAGTTGCACAGTGCTTTTTGATCTAGAAGCATCCTAAGAGTGTAATCCTATGCATGTTAAGACAGGAAAAAAATCCATCCCCCCCACTCAGCATCCCCCCATGCTAGCTGGGGAATCCTGGGAGTTGTAGGACTTTCCCCTCCCTGTCTGAACATGCACAATGTGTAGCAGTCAATAACCTAGAAGCGGAACAAAACCATACCCTCCTTGTGAACAAGCAGTTCTTGTGCTATATACTGAGCCAATCATTTTAATTTTTTTATCCCACTTAAAGAGTTCAGAGCGTCTTAATATATTGTTTCCAGAAAGTCTCTTAACCTAGCAATTTACACGTAGAGTGGTGGTGGGGAAATGTACAATGTGAAGATGTCAGGATGACGTAGGGGGAAGTTTCTGTAAATCTTATGAAGGGGAGGGGGAAACCGTGACACGGAACTGCCATTTTCACCAGCAGCCTTGTGTTTCTCGTAACATCTCACTCTGCCCTTTGGCCAGGAGAAAGCGAGATTTCATTCTTCCCCACCACCACTCTGCATTACTGATTGATAATGGCAGGGGTGGGAAAATGCTGTTGTGGTTAGGTTTTTAACCACAGAAGGAAAAGGACTCTAAAGAGTTAAAAAGATGTCCTTGGCCAGATTGTCTCTGCCAGGAGAAGTCCAGTATGAAGCAGATTCTTCCCTGGCCTACGTGCGGTACGAGATGTACAAGATGAAGAGACTATTGGTTAATTGGGCCAAGGAGAAAAGTGTATTTAAGAAGTCCATGTTGTATGGCTTCTTACTGCTGGAACTTACTGCTGACATTATCAGACTGCTGATGTTATACTGCTACGTTGTATTGCTGTACTGTTGGTGAAAGGACTGTATATATGACCATTTATTCTGTAAGTAATTTATTTAGTGTCAGTAAAGCTTCTTACTGACCAAAGACCGTGAGTGCTTCTTTTTGTTCCTAAATTCAAGCTGAAACCATTTCCAGACTCTACGCTGCTGCTATTTCGCACTCTGCTATATTTTGGGTAAGCAATTACCCCGATAGGTTATGGGCCCAGAGAAAGTCTGGAAGGCATAATTTTTTGGTTGCTGGAAAGCTTGAGAGCAAAGGAACGCTGGAGGGAAAGACGGAGTCGAGCTCAGGCAGTTCATCGAGCTCAGACGGGTCTGTATCCAGTGTGAGTCGCGCTCCAGCCCAGCCGGTGAGGATGGCCCAGGTTCAGATGGCATCCAGTATTCCGGTGGAACGGCTGAATGAGAGAAATTACTTAACGTGGTCATTCAAGATGGAAATGTTTTTGAAGCGGGACAGATGTTGGAACGTCGTGAGTGTCCCGAGGCCGGTTGGTCAGACTGCTCAAGAAGCACAAGTGTGGGAAGAGCAGAATGAAAGGGCCAAAGCAAACATTGTCTTGAGTATGGAGGACTCGCAAATTGTCCATATCACCAGAGATGAGACGGCAAGAGACAGCTGGAATGCGCTGAGACAGATTTATGTGCGTGCGTCGGCAAGCACACGGCTGAGCCTCACCAGAGAGCTGTATCGGTTAAAGTTGGAGGAGGCTGGAAGTTTGGCAAATCATCTCCAACAGGTGAGATCTCTATTTGTCCAGTTGCAGGAGGTCGGAATCGTTTTTACGGAAGAGCATAAGTGCTACCTGATTTTGGGGTCGTTGCCTCAAAGCTGGGACGTTCTGACAACCAGTCTGGAAAGTATGAAGACTGATGAACTCACTCTTCATTATTTGACGGGTCGTTTGCTCCAAGAAGAGAAACGGCGTCTTTCCAGGAAGGAGGAAAACTGCCAGGAAAGGGTTAAGCAGTCAGCCCTTGGCAGCGGAGAAAGAATGCAGAAAGATAAGTGTTTCCAAGACAACAGTGTGGAGAGAACCGCAGTTGCAATAAGAAAGTGTTATTTTTGCAAACAGCCGGGTCATATCAAACGCTTCTGTAAAAAAAGGAAGAAGGGAGTTACACAGGCTGGAGAGGAGAAGGAATGCTCGAATGCATTTGTCTCAGCCACAGTGAGGTGTAACGAGGCCCAAGAGGTTTGGCTGATTGATTCTGCGTCGTCCAGAACAATTTCTAATAATCCAGAGGCGTTTCGGAAGTTGGAACCAAGCAAGGTGAAGTCAATCACGCTTGCAGATGGACGAACGTCGAGGGTGGAAGGAATTGGCTGTTGCTACGTTCCATGTCTGCAAAAGGAGTGTGAACAGGTTCTGTATGTTCCAGATTTAGATTTTTGTCTCCTTTCTGTTAGTGCTCTAACGTCTGAAGGATACGTTGTTACGTTTCAGAAGGATGAGTGCCAAGTGATTAAGGATGGACAAAATGTGGCACTGGGACATGTTAAAAATGGACTGTTTTACATGGGTGCAGGTAAAGAAAGGGTGGCACAAACTGGTAACGTGCCAGACCATAAAAATTGTGTTCATGAGTTGCACAGGCGTTTAGGTCATGCAAGTTTTAAAGTGTTAAGTCACATGCCTCAAGTGTGTACAGGGTTAAGCTTGCGAAACTGTAAAAATTTCTTGGATTGTTCAATCTGTCATCAGACCAAATCCCGGGTGCAGAACATCTGCAGGAAAAGTGACAGGGTGTCACAAAAGCCTTTTGAACTGGTGTTTATTGACTTGGTAGGGCCATTCACGCCTACACAAGGGGGATCCAGTTACGTGCTTGTAATTCTGGATGATTACACACGCTTTAGTTGGTGTTATTTACTGAAGCGAAAATCAGAAGCTTTTGAAACTTTTAGGGATTGGAAAACTTGGGCGGAAAAGTTCTTTAACAAGCCCATTATTTCTGTGCAGTCGGACCGTGGGGGTGAGTTTGTTTCTGGAAGGTTCTGTGAGTGGTTTAGGAAAACAGGAATCACACACAGGTTAATAGATCCCCAAACTCCTTTTCAAAATGGGTCAATTGAGAGAAGAATTGGAGTACTTCAAATGAAGAAAGATTCTCTAATGGCTGATGCAAACGCTGAGCAAGATTTGTGGGGAGAAGCATTTTTAACCGCAAACTATCTGTGTAATAGAACCTGGAGCAGGGTTACAGGCAGTTCGCCTTACTGTTTACTTTTTGGTTCAAAGCCAGATTTGTCTCACTTGAGAACATGGGGGTCTTGGGCATACGTGCATATCCCAAAGTCCAAAAGATCTAAAGGTGAAACCAAGTCTGTGAAATTACGTTTTGTGGGTTATTCTGGCATGCAATCCAAATCTTGGCGTTTTTCCCTAAGTCATGGGAAGGTGGTTGTTTCTAGGTCTGCTACTTTTCAGGAGGCAGGTTGGGACAGGATTCAAGGTTCCCAAGTTCTGTTAGAAACCGTGAACAACCAGGAGAAAACAGTAACTCAGGGGTTAACTTCTCAGAGCCCTCACATCTCTGAGAAGAGTGTTTCCACTCCCAAAAGTGGAAGGGAGGAGGGAAATGAAAGGGAGGAAGAAATTTCCAGTGTACCTCGTCGTTCACAAAGAAAAAACAAAGGAATTCCACCTTTAAAGTATTCAGATGAATTCAGTGTATGTTATGTGAAGTCTGAACCTGAGAGTTACAGTGATGTGTTGAAATTGTCTGAACAAGAGCAAGAAAAGTGTTTTCAGGCAGCGAAAACTGAAAGGGGGTGTTTTCAAACACACGTGTCTGTATGCAAAGGGGCAAGCAAAAGAGTACATGATTGTGGAGCTAGTGGTTCGTCTACTGGTGGCAGGGAGTTCCCAAGACCACATTCAAGAAAACTCAGCCCAAAGCTGCAGGAAGGGTTGAAACTGAAGTCTCTGGGAAAAGTTAGGTGTTACCTTGGTGTAGAGGTAGAAAAGTTTCCAAAGGAAATTACCTAAAAAGCCAGAAGCAGAAAGTTTTAAAATTGCTGAAAGTTTGCAAGTTGGAAGATTGCAAAGTAGTTCAACGCCCCAAAGCACCTAGTTTTTCAACAGTGCTTGGAAGAAGAAGAAAAGAAAAGCTTACATATAAATAAGTCTCTGGGAAATGTAACACACAGAGAAATGTACACAATGTTGGGATTGTTGTAAACATGTAAAGTTGATTTCTTACAGGTGAAATGTAATGAAATGTAAATTGTATTTTTTCTGTAGTTAAAAATGAAAGGGTGTTGTGGTTAGGTTTTTAACCACAGAAGGAAAAGGACTCTAAAGAGTTAAAAAGATGTCCTTGGCCAGATTGTCTCTGCCAGGAGAAGTCCAGTATGAAGCAGATTCTTCCCTGGCCTACGTGCGGTACGAGATGTACAAGATGAAGAGACTATTGGTTAATTGGGCCAAGGAGAAAAGTGTATTTAAGAAGTCCATGTTGTATGGCTTCTTACTGCTGGAACTTACTGCTGACATTATCAGACTGCTGATGTTATACTGCTACGTTGTATTGCTGTACTGTTGGTGAAAGGACTGTATATATGACCATTTATTCTGTAAGTAATTTATTTAGTGTCAGTAAAGCTTCTTACTGACCAAAGACCGTGAGTGCTTCTTTTTGTTCCTAAATTCAAGCTGAAACCATTTCCAGACTCTACGCTGCTGCTATTTCGCACTCTGCTATATTTTGGGTAAGCAATTACCCCGATAAATGCATGATTTGTTTGTTACCTTTATATCCCATCTTTCCTCCAAGGAGGCGCACACAATACTCCTCCTTCTCCTCTCCATTCTATCCTCACAGGGTTGCTGAGAGTGAGGTTAGGCAGAGAGTCAGTGACTGACCCAAAGTCACCCTGTGAACTTCATGGCAGAGTGGGAACTAGAACTTGGGCCTCCGCAGTCCTAGTCCAACACCCTAAGCACTACATCACACCAGTTCTCAATATGATGATATTGGGATGCAGGGCAACTGTTACTAGAAGGAGGGAAACCTCAACATAAATTAGTGCCATTTTTGGTAGCAGCCTCTGTGTTTTTTTGTAACATGATAGCTCACTATTATAGGCATATATACATAACCACACTTCATTCAGGTGGCTTGATCCTATGCATGTAAGGATTACAGGCTCATGTCGGTATTTATTTATTTATTTATTACATTAATTTTTGTGAACCGCCCAGAGAGCTCCGGCTTTTGGGCGGTATAGAAATGTAATAAATAAAATAAATAATAAATAAATACATTTTTATACCGCCCAATAGCCGAAGCTCTCTGGGCAGTTCACAAAAATTAAAACCATCATAAAACAACCAACAAGTTAAAAACACAAATACAAAATACAATATAAAAAGCACAACCAGGATAAAACCACGCAGCAAAATTGATATAAGGTTAAAATACAGAGTTAAAACAGTATAATTAAAATTTAAGTTAAAATTAAGTGTTAAAATACTGCGAGAATTAAAAGGTCTTCAGCTGGCGACGAAAGGAGTACAGTGTAGGCGCCAGGCGGACCTCTCTGGGGAGCTCATTCCACAACCGGGGTGCCACAGCGGAGAAAGCCCTCCTCCTAGTAGCTACCTGCCTCACTTCCTTTGGCAGGGGCTCACGGAGAAGGGCCCCTGTAGATGATCTTAAGGTCCGGGTAGGTACATATGGGAGGAGGCGTTCCTTCAAATAACCTGGCCCCAAACCGTTTAGGGCTTTAAATGTCAATACCAGCACTTTGAATTGGGCCCGGACCTGGACTGGCAGCCAATGAAGTTGTAAAAGGACTGGCGTAATGTGATCTCGCCAGCCAGTCCCTGTTAGTAAACGGGCTGCCCTGTTTTGTACCAGCTGAAGCTTCCGGACCGTTTTCAAAGGCAGCCCCACGTATAACGCATTGCAGTAATCCAAACGAGAGGTTATCAGAGCATGGATAACTGTAGCTAGGCTATCACTGTCCAGATAAGGGCGCAGTTGGTATATCAGCCTAGGCTGATAAAAGGTGCTCTTTGCCACTAAGTTCATCTGTGCCTCAAGTGACAGTTCTGGATCGAAGAGCACCCCCAAACTACGGACCCGATCCTTTAGGGAGAGTGCAACCCCGTCCAGGACAGGGCAAACATCACCTCGCCGGACAAATGAACCACCCGCTAACAGTACCTCCGTCTTGTCTGGATTGAGTCTCAGTTTGTTAGCCCTCATCCAGTCCATTACCATGCCCAGGCACTGGTTCAGAACAGTCACTGCCTCACCTGGGTTTGATGAAAAGGAAAGGTAGAGCTGGGTATCATCCGCATATTGATGACACCTCAGTCCACATCTCCGGATAACCTCCCCCAGCGGCTTCATGTATATGTTAAACAGCATAGGGGATAAAATAGAGCCCTGCGGAACCCCATGGCTTAGGAGCCATGGCACAGAGCAATAATCCCCCAGCACCACCTTCTGGAATCGGCCATCCAAGTAGGAGCGGAACCACTGCAACGCAGTACCTCCAACTCCCAGCTCAGACAACCTATCCAGAAGGATACCATGGTCGATGGTATCGAAGGCCGCTGAGAGGTCTAGGAGAACCAACAGGGTCGCACTCCCCCTGTCTCTCTCCCGACAGAGGTCATCCCACAGGGCGACCAAGGCAGTTTCCGTTCCAAAACCAGGCCTGAAACCCGATTGAAATGGATCTAGATAATCCGTTTCATTCAAGAGTGCCTGGAGTTGTCCTGCAACCACCCGCTCAAGCACCTTGCCCAGGAAAGGGATATTAGCCACCGGCCTGTAGTTGTTAACATCCTCCGGGTCCAGATTAGGCTTCTTCAGGAGTGGTCTAATTACCGCCTCTTTTAAAGAGGCCGGCACCACTCCCTCTCTCAAGGAGGCATTTACAACCTCCTGGACCCAGCCGGCGATCCCCTCCTTATTTGATGTAATGAGCCACGAGGGGCAAGGGTCAAGCACACAGGTGGTCGACCGGACTTGGCCAAGCACCTTGTCCACATCCTTGGGCCTCAATAACTGAAACTCATCCAACAAAACTGAACCGGACGGCGCTCTGAACGCCTCTACTAGTGGAGCTGCATTAAGTGTGGTGTCCAATTCATGACAACTCTGAGCGACTTTATCTTCAAAGTGCCGTGCAAACCCGTCACAGCGTGCTACCGAGGGTTCCGCCATCTCTCGCCCTGGCCCAGAATGTAACAGGCCACGAACCACTCGGAAAAGCTCCGCCGGACGACACTGAGAAGACGCAATGCTAGTGGAAAAGAACTGCCTCTTTGCCACCCTCACCGCCACAGAGTAGGCTCGATAGTGAGCTCTAACCCGTGTTCGATCAGACCCAGCACGAGTTTTCCGGTATCTGTTCGGGTGACACTTATAGTGAAATTAGGTCAAGGAGGGGAGGAAAGGAATTGGGGATATTTCAGTATGTAAGAAGGGGAACAAATCCTCACAGGAAAGAAAAATCACCAGGAAGAAACCTATAGTTATTTCCAAGGCTCAAGGATATGGCCTGTAGAATGAATGAGGACATTAAGAGCAGAATGAATGCATCTAAAAGTATGCGAGCACATTCTCAGGCGTAATTGAAATTTCATGAAAGCTAATTTTCCAGGCTCTCGAAGTAGTAAGCAAAAATCAGGTGGAATGAAATGCCACTTGAAATAACAGGAGCTTTTAATCCTCAAGATGGAAGTGGAAGACTGTGTCAGTAAACGTTATGGGATACAAATTTGCAGCAGAAGAATATTACTATAATTTCTGCATAAATAGCATGTCGTGGGAGGGAAGGTCCTTGAGGACATTTGATAGAATTTGTTTTCTGGTTTCCTTTTTATTTTATTTTAAAAATCTAATTTCCAGAGTGAGAAAACATATTGTTTAATATGAGTTTCATAATTTGAAAGCCCATTATAGCCTGTCCATTTTCATGCAAAGCAAAACAAAATAGAGGCATTGTACTTTTGGGTTTTTGGTGAACTATTTAGTTGCGAGTGACACAGTTGAAAGATGAACAGTATGATGGGAAATTTAGATGATGCAAAAGGCATGGATTTGTTAGCAAGGGAGGGATTTTCTGTGCCTCTTTATGAGTTTAGATACTCCTGAATTCTGGGTGTGCATTAGCTTGTATGTTCCCTCTGCTGAACATTCCTTGCTGGTCAAGCAAGCAAGCAAGCAATCCCTACCCCACCCTCAATGGCCCTGGACTCTTCCCATCCTGGTTCCTTCCCTCAGATGATCCCCGCTACTCACAGGGAAGAGGGAAGAAGCCGGGACAGGTGGCCACACTACCCGCGATCCTTGGGATCATCCCAGGACAGCGGGAAAAACTGAGAAAAAAGGGTATGGCGATATTCCAGGGAAAATGGAGGGATCATCCCTCCCTTCTCCTGGGATCCCCTGTGCATCATGTGGATGCACAGGGATGATCCTGCGACGATCCCCGGGTTATCGCCCGGTGTAGACATGCCCATGGTTTCAGTCTGGGCTTGTCATAGCAAATGTGAGCACAAGACCTTGGTCTTCTCCCTCTCCATGCTTGGAGTTGAACATCAGCATGCAGCACCCTTAGGCCTGCCCTGGGCCTAATGTTCTTTTCTGGCACTCCAAACAGCACCAAGCTACTGAGTCTGGGAGCCACCATTTTCGTTTTCCACAATCCCATTGATGTGAGCTTGTTCCAGGGTATTGTGAGAAAGGGTGGCTCCCAGACTCAGCTGCTTGCCAGTGATGGAAATGCTGCTGGCACTACCAAGATTAGATCTACACTACTGCTTTATAGTGGTATTGAAGTGCACCGATAACTGTTGGGACACGTTAAGCATTCCATATATCACTTTCATAGTATTTCCTGCTTTTTTTTCTGCATTATCCAAAATATCACAACAAATGTCATTGTGTGTCCCTCGAGGTATAAATGCGCAAGAGGGATATAGCTTTACCATGATGTGATCGTAACAATTTGACACAAGTGTAGATCTGGCCCTAATAACCCCGCTAGGGCCCACCAATATTAGGAGGGAGCTCACAAGACAGCATTGTGCTGAGACATAGGGTGTCCAGCTGTTCAACTTTACAGAGAGCCATCCTCTAGATTGGAGAGCTGGCCGGGGCAGTCCTCTATTTGAAGGTGTCATCTATTTGATGGTCTGTCCTGTCCAAATCTGGTTTAAAGCCAAAACACCATAAGAAGGGAGAGCTGCATGGCCCATCAACAGGGAGCACCTGGACAGAAGACTGAGCAGGCAGACATGACACCTAATCTTCTCTACTATTGTTGTCCCTCAACCAGGATTTTAAAGGCCTGCTACTCCGGTGTGTTAATAGCCAATTAAACACACAAGGCTGGAGAATGCTCTTAATCCATTTACTTCCGATACTGCAGTATGGGGGTGCTCTCCGGTTCCACAAAATGGAGGCACCAAGAACAAGGGAATCTCATAGTAAATATAGGCCCTGACTTTTTAACCTTTCTATTGGTCAATTCTGGATTAGCAAGTTAAGTTACATTCAATTTTCAAGTTAAGGTGCACAATCTCAATGAGTCATAGGTTACATCCGATGCTCCATTGGTTGAAAGTTTTCCCCTTTGTCTGCTAGGACATGATGTCCACCATTAAGGAATGCAAATCTGGCATGTAGCCACCTGTAGCCACCCTTTGGCAGAGAAGCCATCTTTTAACCCTTGGCACATTACATTCATCAGAGAGATGAAATCTCTCCCTTGGTCTATCACTATGGTTACGGTGACCAAGCTTCCGGATCTGCACGGACATGACCGGAAATGGGGGGGAATCCCCATCCGGCCGGAAATGGCCTTCCCCCCCCCTTTTTCCCAGGAAAAAAGGCTTCCCCGGCTTCTATCGGGGCCTCTCCTTGGCCGTTGTCACCATGGCGACCAAGGAGAGGCCCCAATAGAAGCTGGGGGAGCCTTAAAACGCTTGTTTCCCAAACACGGAAACACCTGGCTCAAGACCCGCCCACCTCATCCAATTGGGTCTCTCCTATGACATCGACGTCATAGAGACCCGATTGGATGAGGTGGGCGGGTGGGTCTTAAAGCCGGGTGTTTCCGCGTTTGGGAAACACGCGGCTCTTGGGGCTTCTCTTAGGGCGTCTCCATGGAGGAGACGCTCCAATAGAATCCCCTGAGAGCGGCGCGTTTCCCAAACAAGGACCCCCCCCGGCTTAAGACCCGCCCGCCTTCCTACCTCATCCAATCGGGTCTCTCCTATGACGTCGACGTCATAGGAGAGACCCGATTGGATGAGGTAGGAAGGCGGGTCTTAAGCCGGGGTGGTTGTTTGGGAAACACACGCGGCGCATTGGCTTGTGGCTGGGCAGGAGCAGCGTCTTAGGCAGTGCGAGAGGGACACGGTCTGGCAGCCACGGAGGTGGATGAGGGTCAAATTTATGGTTTGTTAACCATTCTTCTACAATTATAATTTTTTAAAATAAAATGTGCTTCTAGTTTAAACTGAACACCCCCCCTCGACTGAATCCCATGCATTCAACTTCAAAAATAACCACTAAACAGTGGTTCCTTTCTGTTAATTCTTTATTCTGTTTCTTGCATTTGGGGGAGGCAGAGACTAAGTTTAAATTTGAATGTGAATGCTGACTCTAATTTCTAATCCTCATCTTAGATTAGCCTTTACACGATTAACGATGCAACAGAGGAAAGCAATGTATCAACAAAATCATAAAACTATCCGCTTTTCCTTCGAGTTTTTTGCCTTGGTGGAAAAGGCAAAATACCTTTTGGTGCTGCAAAAGTTGGTTTGGGCTGCTGCTGCTGCTGCCGCCTCTCTGTCTCCCTCTCCCAATCTGTCTCCCCCTCTCTATTTCTAACTTCCTTTCTCTCCCCTCTCTCTGCCACCCATTTTATCTTCTCTCTCTCTATCCCTCCATCCCCCATTGATCCTTTCTCCCCCTCTCTCCTTCTGACACCCCTTCATTCTTTCGCTCTCTTGCTCACTCTCCCCTTCTCTTTTCCTCCCTGCCAAGGTGCCAAGGCAGGGACAGAACACTCTTTCATTCTGACACCCCATTTCCCCCTTCTCTCTCTTTCTCTCCATCCATCTAGCCCCCACCAAACTTGATGCTGCCTAGATGTGTTGGATTACAACTTCCATCAGACTAAGCAAGCATGGACAATCCAGGATGATGAGAGTTGTAATCCAAAACATCTGGAGGGTCCCAGGTTGGGGAATTCTGCTTTAAATCAACTGGTTGGCTCAGTGGCAACTTTTTAAAAAAGCTATTTTCTGATTTTATAATCTCTGTGTTGAGGTGGGAGCAGTCAGCAGGCAGTTTACTTCTTATCCTCCTTCAGGAAATTCAAGGTCCACCTGAAAGACTCTAAGTATTTTTGAATGTATAAGTCTTCTTAGAATCCACAGGGTTTTATTTTTGTTTTTTGCAGAGGGTTTAAAGATGTAAGAAAAACGTGATAGATTTGTTTACAACTAATTTTAAAAGCATTATAAAAAAGCATTTCTGAAGCCTGAAATTGAGTGAAACTGGAAATGGATGCAAGCTTTGAAATTGAAGATTTATGTTTAAGGGCCTTAAATCTCATTGAACTCTGTGGGACTTAATTCTGAGTAAATATGCATGGCCTCAGCTGTACAACTACCTTGCAATAGTATCTCACTGGCAAGTCTCCCATTAAGGTATTTCCCTTAGAGTTCTACTGAGGAAATTATTTCTCAACAACAATAGTTGTTTTTACCCTTCCTCTGTGGCATGTGGTTTGGCTCACTTGCTTGAGTTAGTTGTGCCTACTTGGTCTGTAGTGCAAAGGAAAAAGTGGGTCTCTAGCTAGTGCTAGAAGATAGTATTTAAAAAATAATAATTTATTTGACCCATAGACCTTCCTCTCCAATTTGTTTGAAATACTTGTTGATAATTGTTCATCCTTCTTTTAAAAACATCTTTTAAAAAATTAACAGGGTTGACATTATTATTATTTCTTTTCTTGCTCATGGTGTTTTTTTTCTAGATGAACATGATGGGCTTTGCCAAGTCATTTTGTCTTTTACTGATTCAGAAATTCCCTGACTAATGAACATGTTTTAAGTGTTACTGCTTTCTGGATGTTGGTGTGGATGTATTTTGATAGGTCTTGTTACTGAAGGTTTTCTGTAAAAAAAAAAAAAAAAAAAAAGGGTTAAAAAATGATGTGATGCTGGTGACTGATGTGACTAACAGTATAATTGTAACTTTTTCTTGCTGCCACGGTTCTTTCATTTCCATAGTCAGTGGTGTGTATTTCTCTCTCTCTTTTCCTCTTCTGCAACATTTTTCTCATTAGTTATTGCTATGCCAATGAGGTAGTTGTGTGTGTGTTTTGTTTATGACTGGTAGGTCTTGTCATTTGCAAAGTATTGTCTTGTCCCAGAATTGTTCTGTCTCAGCATAGCGTAGCTTGGCTTGACTTGTTAGAGTATGTCTGGATCTCCTAGGCTCTGAAACCATCTTTCTTCAGAGCACCTGCTGGTTGCATGATCCAGGAGGCCAGGATCAGGCCTTGACAGGAGGGGCTTGCACTTGCTAGAGTAAGGTGAACAGATGTGAAGAGGCTGCAATCCTATATTCATTTATCTGGGAGTAAGCTTTATTGAAATCAATGGGATTTGTTTCTTTCGACTCTTTGGGCAGTTTTCTTTGGGTCCCTGATTGGGATTTCTGTTCTCAGCACACTGAGGCAGTGAAAATTTGGGAGATATTTGGATGAAGGGAGGGAAAGATCTTTGTTTAGCATTGTGATAATGGACATCCATTGTGATAATGGGAACCCATAGGACCTTTTCTTCTGCTGCCCCCAGACTGTGGAATAGCCTGCTGAGGAGATTCATTAGCTTAATACTCTATCTGAGTTTAAGACAGTGATAAAGACAGATATCTTCTGGCAGGCCTATCCAGATGAATTTTAAATTTAAGAATTTTAAGATGTTGTGATTGTTAAATGTTAAGAAAGGTGAGACTATGGTCTTTGCAGTCAGAAAATATATTTGAGGGAAGGGGAGACTGTGTGACACAGAGTATAGCAAAAGCTTCAAAGTACAGCAAAAGCTACAAAAGTAGGAGTGAGTGAAGTTAATTTTGAATACATTGAATGTCTCACTTGTTCTTTATTTCAGTGATTTTAACATTAAGATGTTATGTAGAACAGGTTTGTCTTAACTGTGTACTGTGAAATCAGACATGTGACCAAGGGCATGTTTGAGTGGGTACGCCCCTTGGGGGCTGGGCATGTTGGTGGGCACACCCCCTTGGGGGCTGGGCATGTTGGTGGGCACACCCCCTTGGGGGATGGACATGTTGGTGGGCACGCCCCCTTGGGGCTGGGCATGTTGGTGGGCACACCTCCTTGGGGGATGGACATGTTGGTGGGCACGCCCCCTTGGGGGCAGCCATTTTGTCCTCCTTTTTGGTTTCCAAAATATGGTTACCCTAACTATGGTGAGATGTATTGTATTTCTGTTTAAATTATAATTATTATTTCTAAATTTCTTCTTGTACATATACATTTCCAAATGCAAATGTTATACAAGTTGGTATCCTCTTTTTTGGTGAAACAGTTCCACTTTTTTTGGTAATGTCTAAACCATCCTTCCTCAACCTGGGGCGCTCCAGATGTGTTGGACTACAACTCCCAGAAATCTGGGAGGTGCAGTCCAACACATCTGGAGCGCCCCAGGTTGAGGAAGGCTGGTCTAAACAGAGGGCCCTCTCGAGCATGGATCTGGTCTTGCTGCCTTCTGATCTCTAACCTAAATAATATTTTTATTTATAGCCATTCGTCCTTGTACCCACATTTTTCAGCCAAGTAACTGCCTGCCTTTACTGTGTTATCCCCTTATAAACCTTGATATACAAAAGTAAAGGGAAAAGGCAGAACAAAAAAACTGAGACCAATTGAAAGGCGGAGAATGCCAGGAGATTTGAACAGAAAAACACAGTTAATATAAATATAAATGTTCCAGATCCAGAGAATGGCAGTCATTTAAGAAAACAGGTGAGTCCTAACAAAGAACAGAGTTAAATAACAATATGCAAGAATTCCGCTTTATTTTCTTGAAAACTGTGCTGTACGTTTATAAAATGGGGAAGAATAACATGCCAAAAATGTCCATATATTTTTCAAAAGTGGTGGAAGGAGCAAAATACTGTCAGAAGTTACATTTGTGCCAGTGGTTGTGATCAGGAAACTGAGAATGTGATGAAGCTGAAGTAAACATATGAGCCATATGGGATCTCTCTCAAAGCAGCCAGCAATTTGCAGCAACTTATCAAAAACATTTTCTGGGGAGAATGGAAAAATCAAGATCACCCTGTGGTGCCTAGGCTTGATAATTTTAAGATAGATTGGTTCAGAAAATGATCCCCACTGCTGATCTCAGGAATAAAACTAATCAATGATGCCAAGTGTGAAAAAATGCCATGTATTTAACTCTTTATGTGCAATGTTTGAATGCTTTGTGTGGGTCTTTGAGGCATAGGTCTGAGATCTAGTTTTGTTACTGTTTTGAAAGCAAGTGTAAGAGTTACAAGTTTTAAAGGGGGAGAGAGAAGGGGGGATGGAGGGATGGGGCCTGGAACAGGTAAGTTCAAGTTTGATTGGTCTGGAAAACATCAGATTCTGATTGGCTGGGGGGGTTCTAGCTCAGTGAAGAAGAACAGTTGGGAAAGGACAGTTAGGGATTCAGTTAGACAGTTGGTGAAGGAGAAAGTCTGTTGGTCGGTGCGTAGTGGTGACAAAAGGACTAGGAGAAAACTGAGGAGAAAGTCAATAGCTAAGGCCTGAATATCAAGCTATTCCTTCTCTGTGTGATAGCCATATGATCCTAAGATCTTACCAGATGGAGGAAAACAGCCATCAAAACCCAGATAAATTGTCTAAGCAGCCTGTGGTACTGTTGGAAAAGTGCCCTCTCTGAGGCAGAGTTGCTACGATAGTTGCTAACGAAAAGTTGCAAAGTCGGAATATCTGGGCCGGAGCATTCCTAGATAACCAAAAATCAAGCTAATGTTCTCTTAAGGAACAGTGAGTACCTATCTCTTTGTGTTGATGCTTGCCAAAAGAAAATGCAATGTATTCTCTTTTTCAGCTAGAAATTTCCTGTTAGATGGTGTCTACGTATGCAGCACCAAAGAAGATAGTGTATAAAACCTAGCTACCTCCATTGCGAGGTAGGCACATGCTTTGCAGCAATTAGCTCCTTGTGTCTCTTATTCTGCAGAATAAACATTGTTAGACCCATACTTCATCTCCTCTCCTCCTTGTGTGCTGTATTGACTTGGTACACCAGGGAACGAGCTATTTTTGCAACAGTACCACAGGAGGAGCACTGCCATCAGTGGAACACTGTACCCAAGAGCTGGACCTGATTGTGGGTGAATTTGGCTGGGATGGAGGTTTAGAGAATTTTGCCTAAGATAAAAGAAGTGATTAAGAGGCCTGTAGCAGCAAGAGTGTCTCTTAAGTCCTTAAGAATTGTCAGGAAGCAGTCTTTTGAAACCCAAAGTAGATATTCCCATATGTACAAAATATCCCTTTAATAAATCAATTATTTAATAGTATTTTTCACTGAGCACTTACACAGGTGCACAGCTGTGAATAACCATACAACTTATTTTTCTGAACATCTATGATATCCATCCTAGAGTTCTTAAAGAACTCGCTGTGACCATTTTGCATCACACTTTGAGGACAAAATTGCTTGTCTCTGCAGTGAGCTTGTTGACACTGTTGTTAACGCAGCTTCAGTTGAGGTGCCTGATGCCACCATTTGCCTGATTTTGTGGGATCAGTTCCAGTTCTTATAGCCTGATGATGTGCAGGTCCTGGACCAGTGCCTAGACTCAGTAATGGGCTGGATGAGGGCCAATAAACTGAAACTGAATCCTGGCAAGATGGAAGCCATATGGGTGAGTGGTTCTCGTGTCTGGGAGATAGGCTCATTGCTTGTTCTGGATGGGGTTGCACTCCCTTTGAAAGATCAGGTCTGTAGTCTGGGGGTACTCTTAGATCCATCACTGTCACTGGAGGCCCAAGTGGCCGCAGTGGCATATAACCACTAGTAAGCATATAATAAGACAACCCTACTGAAATAGAACCAACATGACTACTGCAAAGGTAAATCCTGTCTCACTTAGGCCATAGCTAGACCTAAGGTTTATCCCAGGATCATCCAGGGTTCATCCCTGCCTGAGTGCTGGATGCCCTGTGTGGCACTTAGTTGAACAGGTTTGACCCCAGGACAATCCTGGGATAAACCTTAGGTCTAGCTATGGCCTTAGACTTCTTTGAGAGTGTTAATAAACATGTAGACAGGGGTGATCCAGTGAACATTGTTTACTTGGATTTCCAAAAGGCTTTTGATAAAGTCCCTCACCAAAGACTCCAGAACAAACTTGGGGCATGTCTACACCAGCCATTTATCTTGGGATCATCCCTGGATCATCCCTGTGCATCCAAATGACACACAGGGGATCCCGGGAGCAGGCAGGGATGGTCTCTCCATTTTCCTGGGATAATCCTTAGGTGTAGAAAGGGCCTTAGCCATCATAGAATAAGAAGAGAGGCCCTCTTATGGATCAGTAACTGGCTAAAGTAGAGAAATCAGAGAGTAGGAATAAATGGCAAATTCTCTCAATGGAGAGAAAGGCTTGGCTATAGACCAGGGATGGGGAATTTTTTTTGCCCCATGGATCGGATTCCATTTTGGAGAAGCTCTCAGGGTCCACATTTGAGTGGTGGGCAGGGCTGAAAATCCAAATCCCCCAATTCCATTTTTACCAATTTATATTAAGAAGCATGTCTTCTCAGATGTAAGCAGGAACAAATCACTCAGCAGCATGTTTAAATAGTATCCCATATATCAAAGCTATACATGTCTACTCAGAAATAAGCCTAAATGTGGTTTCTACTCACAAGTAAGCAGAGCAAGCTTCCACATGCCTAGTCAGAAGTAAGTAGACGAGCCTGTAGAAATACAGTCTTTTCAGTGCTAAGCAGGAAAAAGCACTAATCTCTGATCAGCTGTTGAACAGAAAGAAGAGCTTTCCCCTCCATGGCAGAGGAGAAGTAGTTACTGGACTGGATGAGGAACCCTGGTGGGCCTTATCAGACCTATGGGCTGGAAGTTCCCAATTCCTGCTTTAAACAATGGAATCTGTAGTGTGTCTCCAGATCTAGGTTGGAAGTAAAAATTACTTCCTTTCCTATGTTATATTCCTGTTTTGATAGAGCACTGAAGTTTTCTTTTTTAATTTAACTACCAAGCAGCTGGCACCAGAATGGTTAGCAATTGACATGAACCTGTACAAAAATGGAGAGAAGTACATGTACTTCCATTTCATGGCTTTCTGAACTGGTTGCCAAGTAAAACGCAGTGTTTCATAGAATCATAGAATCATAGAATAGCAGAGTTGGAAGGGGCCTACAAGGCCATCGAGTCCAACCCCCTGCTCAATGCAGGAATCCACCCTAAAGCATCCCTGACAGATGGTTGTCTAGCTGCCTCTTGAATGCCTCTAGTGTGGGAGAGCCCACAACCTCCCTAGGTAGCTGATTCCACCGTCGCACTGCTCTAACAGTCAGGAAGTTTTTCCTGATGTCCAGCCGGAATCTGGCTTCCTTTAACTTGAGCCCGTTATTCCGTGTCCTGCACTCTGGGAGGATCGAGAAGAGATCCTGGCCCTCCTCTGTGTGACAACCTTTTAAGTATTTGAAGACTGCTATCATGTCTCCCCTCAATCTTCTCTTCTCCAGGCTAAACATGCCCAGTTCTTTCAGTCTCTCTTCATAGGGCTTTGTTTCTAGACCTCTGATCATCCTGGTTGCCCTCTTCTGAACACGCTCCAGCTTGTCTGTGTCCTTCTTGAGTTGTGGAGCCCAGAACTGGACGCAATACTCTAGATGAGGCCTAACCAGGGCTGAATAGAGAGGAACCAGTACCTCACTTGATTTGGAAGCTATACTTCCATTAATGCAGCCCAAAATAGCATTTGCCTTTCTTGCAGCCATATCGCACTGTTGGCTCATGTTCAGCTTGTGATCTACAACAATTCCAAGATCTTTCTCGTTTGTAGTATTGCTGAGCCAAGTGTCCCCCATCTTGTAACTGTGCATTTGGTTTCTATTCCCTAAATGTAGAACTTGGCATTTATCCCTATTAAATTTCATTCTGTTGTTTTCAGCCCAGCACTCCAGCCTATCAAGATCACTTTGAAGTTTGTTTCTGTCTTCCAGGGTATTAGCTATCCCACCCAATTTTGTGTCATCTGCAAATTTGATAAGCGTTCCCTGCACCTCCTTGTCCAAATCATTAATAAAAATGTTGAAGAGCACTGGGCCCAGGACTGAGCCCTGCAGCACCCCACTCGTTGCCTCTCCCCAGTTTGAGAAGGTTCCATTGATAAGTACTCTTTGAGTCCGATTCTGTAGCCAACTGTGGATCCACCTAATAGTTGTTCCATCTAGCCCACTTTCATCTTGTCTGGATTGTGTTTGATTTTACAATAAATAGAGGATTTATAACTACTGTGTCTATGTGTATGCTACATTTTTTTAAAAACAAACAAACTCTAGGCCAAGGAAATTCAAATGTTTTATTTAGAACAAATTACACAAGTATAGTAAATCTGTATGTACTTGCCAAGGAAAGCAAGGACTTTTCCCAGGGAACTCAAAAGATCCTTCTGACTCTTCTAGCTGCATCTCCATCAGGCCAGGAGCCATGTTGCCATTCCATAGTATTCAAATTGGTTCTATAAAGGAGACCTCTTCATCCTTCTCTTTAGTTAGAGGTCAATTGGGTAACCTTTCTTTCCCACAAGCTTTTTACTACCATGGGGTGCCTTCTCCAAGCGGCAATAAAAGATGGTCTAGTAGGTCATGTCCACTGAAAAGTTCAGTTTCCTCCAGTAACTAAACATTTACAGCTATCTGGGCTAGTGGGAAAATAGTATATTTCAGGAGCAGAAATGCTACTTTATCTGACATTGTCTGGACCATTTACTAAATAGAAGAGCAAGTGTGAATTTCATGCAATTAAAAACCCACCAGCCAAGAAAAACATAAAGCCGATCTACTTTGCAAAGCCCTCTATAATAACTAAAAAGAACAGGAAGGTGCCTGGTTAGCTGGTTATTGGCAGGCTTCCAGAAATAAAAGCTTGAGATGCAGTATTTTGTGTGACATTGTGCTGTTACTTTAAGATATTCAGCTTGGCACCCTGTGCAAAGACAAGACTGGGAGGCTTGCACTGGGAGACTTGCATCTCCAGTTGAAAGGAGTGAGACATTCCAGTCAGTGAGTGCCTCTTAGGTCATGAAATTCTGATCACGTACACAGGGGAAGATCTAGCAAAATGACTTAATCCATCACATTAAGATTGGGTGCCTCATGATGAGATTTAGCATATTACTCAGGAAATTGGCATGAATGCAACCCAGGTAAAGAATTGCATGCCTCTACAGTGTTCCATAGTTACTAGGGCTGTGCACGGACCCCCCGATCCGCTCCGGATCCTGATCTGCAACTTTCAGATTGGGTCCGCTCCGCTTTGGACAATCCGCCACCATTCTGCTCTGCTCCGTGGTGGATCTGGATCCGGAGCTTCGTTTCCCCCCCCCCCATAGACTTGCATTGAAAATGTAAAACACTTATAACTGTTAGTTTTACCCTACCCAGTGCCTGTTTACCCTACCCTGTGCCTGTTTGCATTCTCTTCCCCTCCTTATTGTTTTATTATGATTTTATTAGAATGTAAGCCTATGCGGCAGGGTCTTGCTATTTACTATTTTACTCTGTACAGCACCATGTACATTGATGGTGCTATATAAATAAATAAATAAATAAATAAATAATAATAACAATAATAATAATAACTTTTTTAGTTTTCAAGTTAGAAACATCAAAATGGGCACCATGATAGCTTCTAAATAGATCCTTATTCATGCACATTTTGACGGAAATCCGATCATGCCCTGATTTTTAGCGATTTTTAAATATTTTAACCCTCAACCATAACCCCAATTAACAAAACTGCATACATCTCTGTCACTTTTAAAGTTATAAACATTAAAATGGGCACTATGATAGCTTCTAAATAGATCCTTATTCATGCTCATTTTGAAGGAAATCCGATCATGCCTTGAATTTTGGGGAATATTTAAAACATCCCCCCATTTACAGAAATGCAGTTATCTCCATAATTTTTCCAGATACACACATGCAACTGGGCACCATGGGAGCTTTCAAAAAGATCCTTATTCATGCCCATTTTGAAGGAAATCCGATTATGCCCTGATTTTTAGCGAATTTTAAAAAATATTTCCCTATTTACAGAAATGCATGTATCTCTGTCATTTTTCCAGATACACACATACAACTGGGCACCATGAGAGCTTCCACATAGATCCTTATTCATCCCCATTTTGAAGGAAATCAGATCATGCCCTGATTTTTTGGGAATATTTAAAGATAAACCTAAATAAGAATCTTCCTCTCAGGTTAAACACTCCAAAAATGAACACAGGGAGAAAAGTGTCTCTGTATGCCTCTGGCTTAATCCCCCCTCCAATATTGGGATTGGAGGATACTTCACATGGGCTGATCACTTATCACGATTGGGAGATGAACCTGTCTATCAATGCTGAAAAAAAAGGTTCCCCCCTCCCGCTTTCAACCATTCAATAAAAATTAATTGCAAGCAAACCACACAATGAAAAATTCTGAAAATCTACACAAATGACCCCCAATTATGAATCTCTAAGCACAGTAAGTTTCAGGGATCTAGCTTTAAAAACAAAGAAGTTATAGGCATTTATTTTCACCCAATGCAATCCTATGAAAAAAGATGCCCAAAATGGCGGGTGGAGCTCCAAAAAGAAGCGGAGCACTCCGCAAATGAGAGAACCACCCCGTGTTGCTCCGCTGCCCTGACCCAATTTGCTCTGTCCAAATCCTATAAAAACCCAGGACTCAAATGCCCAGTCTTCCTGATCTCCCCCAAAGTTCTGGGTGCAACACATTCCTGGTCTCCCCAAGGTCCTGTTACCATACATTTCTTTTTAAAAATCATTTTCATTGTATATATATCCACATCAATGAATATTTATGAAATGTATATATGTGGAAATACAACTTTCTAGCAATCATACCCAAGCTTCAACAAAAGCAGACCAGATATCCAAATAAGTATCCATTCAAAGGTGGTGTCTATACAACACCCATACAAATGTTGAAGGCAGTATAAGGTCCTTAATCCATTGCATTATAGGAAGTGAGCATTTATCCTTCCAATGTCATAATATCAATCTTTTAGCTGACAAAAGGGTACAGAAAATACATGTACACTGGTGATCCGTTAATTTCCAAGAAGCAGGTAGATAATTTAAGAAAAGTGTATACATCACCGAATACTAAAAACTGTTCTATTACAAAAGTTATCCATATAATAACTTGCTCCCACAAAGAAACAACTACTGGACATTGCCAAAACATGTGGTTAAAAGAAGCATTAGCTGCATTGTATTGCAAGCAATTAGCTGAATTAGACAAACCCATATTAAAGAGACAGCATCCAATAGACATGAAACAAAAGTTTGCCGCATAAGATTCTCCTTTCTACTGAAATTACTTTGAAGCCATGGAACCTGAGGTTATCCCAGAGAGCCTCATCAATCCTTTCCCCCAGAACATGCAGTTCTAGCTACAGAAATCCCCACCTTGGCTGAAACAGTGACTTGCATACAGCCTTTTTCAAGGCTCCTTCCCACAGCAACCACAGGAGTTTCCCCACACCTCAACTCTATTTTCAGGAAGGGTGTAATGGAATTCATTGAGAGGTATACATTCAGTTCTGCTCTATTTTTGGAGAGATCTTTTTCCTCTTAATTCTACCCTCCACCCCTTTCATCTGCTTTTTCTATTGTGTACTTGTGTAAGTGTTGAGAAGTTAGGCCCGGAATACTGACTAGCCCTAGGCTATGCATATGCCTCATGCAAACTGTTGCCTCATGCAAACTGTTTTGTCTCTCTTGACTCTATCATTCTCTGCCCAATCTCTTTCTCCCTCCCCATTGTCATGTCCTTAGATTCTGAGGCTCCAAACTACCCAGAGGAGAATTCAGATAGGTCACTGGTCACCCCACTTCAACAGGAGCCCTCAACACCCTTTTCTATACCATCCCAACCCGAGGATATTGCTCTCACATCATCTGGTTCTGAGGATGACCCCTACAGCTTCTCCTGTCCTTCAGCCATGCAGTAGCCTGAGACTGCAGAAACACACACTGGCCCTTTAAGAAGTACAGTCAGCATCTAGCAAGGGTGAAGCTTCTGAAAGTTCAGGCTCTGACAGCCTTTGAAGCCTCAGTTGACTGTAGTCCTTTGCTGGGACATCAGCTCCAGTCAACATTTTATGCAGTGTGCTCTCCAAGGTCCTACCTTGCTTAGTAGGACCTAGAACACGTCAAACAGTGATCATCTGTTCCCCCTGGTCTTCATGTCTAGCCAGGACAGCCATGAGCCATAGGCCTTAGCTAGACCTAAGGTTTATCCTGGGATCGTCCCAGGGTCATCCCTGTTCATGTAAATGACACACAGGATATCCCGGGAGCAGGCAGGGATGACCCTGGGACGATCCCGGGATAAACCTTAGGTCTAGCTAAGGCCTTAGAGTCCCAATTTGCTTAGTCCCAACCCTGGAACTGAAGTTCAGCCCATACATATCGATGGCAGCTCTTCAGATGTCAAGTGTGCCTTTGAGCTAATTTCCCCACCTTTTGAGTCCTGTGCATGGATGCCTATGGTATTCATTTGGTTTTCTGCCTCAAATGCTTAGGATTCTTCACCATGTCTGAACTAATTAACTCCCTATTGGATATCATACCTATTACCAATAAGATAATTCCCAACATGACCGTTGTGTACATGTCTTGATTCGTGTGTTAAATGAACCAACCACCTTTGGAATAAGTGTATGCGCACACACATGCATCATTGCCAAGGAGCTCTATGACCAATGTTAAACAACCCCTCAGATGTCTGTATTTCAGATTTTGTGTATACTCTTCCATGTGTTCGGAGAGGACATTATTAATCAAAAGTATTCAAATGCAAGCCACACAGCTTACAAATTAAGTTGACTTTCCAGACCAAGCCTGGCACTATTTTCTCCCCCACTTTTGCTCCCACCGCAGCCCCACAAACATATTTATTTAATTATTTTCCATATTTAATTGATTTATATAGAGTTTGCCGTATCTATAAAAATATCTTGAAGCTGTTTATGAAATTAAACATTAAAATACATCATAATAAATAAAAAAATACCCATCAATTAAAACACTTTAAATGAAAAACTCAATGCACTACAAGTTTGGGGGTCACATAGCTAATTGAAAAAGTTAGACGAAACCCTCAGCCCTACAGTGCATGCAATGCTCCTCTAGCACTTTTCTTCAAACACACCTCTAAATATGGTAGGACCTAAACCGTGCAGTCAGCCTCCCCTCTGTTTCAGACTTTTCTCAGCACCCTTGTGCCATTTGGAATGGCACAATTTTAGTGGTTTGGTTTCACATCAGGGACAAGCTGTATGAGCCCATGCAGAGTTCTGCACAATGGTAAAATTTAGAGCATTTTTTCCCAACCTAGAACAACTATCTCTCGGAGGGCAAAGCAGAAGTGCCTAATTTTAGTTTCTCTCCTGGGCAACTAGATTTGTTGCTCATAGCTGATATTGTAATGGCCATGTTTCTATATATATCTAAATCTATATCAAATTTCCTGCTCCCATGCGAACAGAAATAATTAACTTACTGCACTAAGAGCAATCTAAAGTTATGGAAATTAGATCACCCATGTAAACAAAAGCAGAAAAATCCTAGCAATGGGGTGACTCCATATTCATGCCAATGTAAATGAAGATGAGATCTGGTAAGATATGGTGGGGTATGTCAGCCCCCTGAGGGTTTGTCAGCAAATACGCCAGTTGCTGTTTTTCTTAATAGTATTCCTAATTCGTTTGGTATTTTAGTTTATTTTGGTCTCGTCTCTAAACTATGTAAAAGTGCCTTGGAAAGAATTCAGGATTGTGTATGAGATGCATGTTTTAAAAGGACATTGCCCTTTTTGCACTAGTTCTGGGGTTTTCATCCAACACCGCCCATTTTCCTGAGCAGGGAGAAAGCCAGGAGCAACATGATATAGTTTGTTTTCCTTTGAATAAGAAAATACTGGAGAATGAAAAATGAAGCATCCACAATTATCCACTACTTTCTTGTTCCCAATGGTACTGAGGGCACTGAAACCTGAAAGTATCAGATTACTTGGTAAAGCCCAATGTGAATGTCTACAAACCCTTCTTCATATCATCTTAAGCCTTTCCCTGACTCCTATCCCTGCCCCCCACCCCAAACTACTTTTGTAATATCTTGCCTGATGAAGAGTTCTAGACATCTCAAAAGCTTGCACATTTTTTGTGACTCCTAAGTTGGCCTAATGAGGATGTTGGAATTCTTCTAATAACTCTTCATGTGACACACACACGCACACCAGGGACTATTACAAACAAATGAGCTCCTAAAAACCCAGCAGCACAGACACTAATGCTGCATCAAGTTCCAAAGGGAACAAGCGTACTCCACAGATGCCTCAGTTTCAGCCAACTTCTGCCAAAGGCACTGCTAGGGCTGAACCCTTCTCCTGGGGCTCAGAAGCCCCAATGGCTCCCAAATATTTGCCACAACAACAGTTGCCCACAACGACATTTTTAAACTCACAACAGAAGAGGTTGGGTGCTTTGTGGTGTGGAGCCACACTTGCACCCGACATTTTCATTTTCCCAGAGTGCTTGCACTGAGCAGTTTATTAAATTAGACATTAAAATACATCATATTAAATACAAACACTCATCAATTAAACATGTAAAATGAAAAACTCAAAGTGTTACAAGTTGGAGGGTCACATTGCTAGTTGAAAAAGTTAATGACGAAACCCTCAGTCCAACAGTACATGGAACAAGCCTCTAGCAGTTGCTGGGGAACATGGGTGGGAGAGTGCTCTTGCACTCGTGCCCTGTAAGTGTGATCCTGGTGAACAGCTGACTGGCTACTGTGTGAACAGAATGCTGGACTAGATGGACCCTTAGTCTGATCCATCAGGGCTCCTCTTATGTTTTCCCCATGTGTGCCCTGAGGCACTCTGAGAAATCAAGATGCTAGGTGAAACTGCAGCTTCACTTTGCACAAACTCTTTGGCCACAGCTAGACCTAAGGTTTATCCTGGGATCATCCAGGGTTCACCCCTGCCTGAGCACTGGATCCCCTGTGTGTCACCTAGGTGAACAGGTTTGACCCCTGGACGATCCAGGAATAAACCTTAGGTCTAGCTATGGCCTTTGTAAGCTGGAGGAAAAAGAAAGTGCTGCTGGCTCTGCTGCTGCCCGGAGGGGGATAGAAAGTAAACTGGTTTGGGGGGAATGAGCACAGGTGGAAGAGTGAGGAGAGAGTGAGGGCTCAGCTACACCAAGTAGGATATTCCACTATAAAAGCAGTATGAAAGCGGTATATAAAAGGCAGGAGCCACACTACTGTTTAATAGCAGTATTGAAGTGCCCTGCAGGATCTACATTACTGCTTTATAGTGGTCCTGAAGTGCACTGACAACTGTTGGGGCCCATGACATGTCTACACCAAGCAGGCTATAACACTATGAGAGTGGTATGAAAGTGGTATATGGTATGTGCCAATGGGTCCGAACAGTTGTCAGTAGTCTTCAATACCGCTATTAAGCAGTAGTGCAGCTCCTGCCTTTTATGTACCGCTTTCATAGTAGAATATCCTGTGCAGATGAACCCTGAGAGCACTAGGGGCGGGGCGGGGGGGGGGCAGGGTGTTGAAAAGAGCTAGGAGAGACAAGGGATTGGAGGGAGGTTGCAAAGAGTGTTGAAGAGAGAAATAAATGAGGAAGTGTTGGAAATAATGAGAGGGAGAATGGGGGGGCGGAGCTGGAAAGAGTGGGGGTGGGGAGAGAAACCAGGGAGATCGAACACCCAGGAGTATGGAAAAGGGCAGAGGACACGCTGGCAGGGCCACTGATTCCAGCTAACATTTCTTAGCTCTGTTGTCTTTGACCTAAATTTAAACTGCCACATTTTCTGAACCAAACCCCTCAACCCCGCAGAACAATGATGTCACACTCAACCTTTAAGTAAACATCTCCACTAGTTAGCTGCTATTGAGGGAACATTGATAATTCCCTACTATTAGGAAGCAATCAGCTTAAAAAAGAATGGCCGCCACCTACCCATCATCCCTAACAATCAGGAAGGTTTCATCTTAATGCTCTAGCTATCAGTTTTCTTTTTGCACTTCAAGTATTTGGATTTGCATTTCCTGACTTTGTGGCGTTTATTTTGGGAAGTGCTTTTACCTTAAGCTTTTACCTTAAGCTTTGCATTTAATGATTGTAATTTGTCTTTGCATTTAATTTGCTTGTACTTTAAGGGCACATCTGTATAGCAAGCAGTGTTGCGTCTGTTCTGCACAGCAGTAACTAAGCTGTCCCTAAGAATCCTAACTGCTTGTTTTTGTTTTCTATTAACTTTCCAGATTTCCCTACCTCTTGTAAGGCCCTAGGAGTCTCAGATTGTCTGGCCAGACTCCAGCACCTTTAATCCTGTGCCCAAATCTGCCAAAGGAGTTACAAGGCAGACTGCATTAATCAGTCCAACCAACACCTGGGGCATGTCTATACCGCTTCTTTACCCCAACTTAAACACGTAGATTCACGCTTCAGGACACGTGACGCAGCTGCCCATTCGCTGCAGCGCCAGGTTTTTAACCGGATAATGTGCAGATTCATAGTTGCGATTTACCACGGCTTTTGATCAATCTTTGAGTTTGCACCGCATTATAGTTGTGTGTTGTTGGGGGAGTAAAATCGAATTTTGAAACGTGGGCGTAGCTTTGAGGGCAACACAAAGTGATTGGCCAATTTCCCACCTTCCCACCCATCATGTCATCCTCTGGCTGCCTCGTTCCTTCCCGCCTTTTTCATTTTTAATTATATGAATCTGCGGAGCGCCACAGATAGAGCTTATAAAATTAAAACAAAGAGGGGGGAACGGGCAGCCACAGGGAGGAGATGTGTTCAGTCCCCCTTTCACATCCTCCTCTGCTGCCTCGTTCCTCCCCCCACATTTTTCTCTTATAAGAATCTGCGATGCTCCGCAGATAAAACATTAGGGTTCCGTAGCTTCGTATGTGCATATTAATAACTGCTCTACAAAAAGAAAAAGAAAAAAGGGGGGTTCATGCCCAGCGGAGCAACTTTGCTCCGCAAGGGCTCTCCTATGACTCCATATTCTGAGCAGTAAATTCAGGAGATAAATTGCTGTTGCTGCTGCAGTGTGATACTCTTTGCCTAGATTCGAATCTATGAAAAATTGGGTTTATATTCAATGAGGAGTAATCCCATTGTCGTATAGATGGGGGGCTGGTCAGATGACCCCAGGAAACAAACAAAAAGGAGGGATAGCATCGCAAACAGCAAAAAGATAGGGAGGAAACTCCAGACGCTATTAGTAAAAGACTCTTTATTCCTGACCCAACACATTTCAGATTGTAAATCCTTAATGGGCACAGCAAGGGCCACAGCATTTGTGGATGTTGCTGCAATAAGTGTCCCTGAAGAAGGATTTACAATCTGAAACATATCGGGCTAAGTAGCATCTGGAGTTTCCTCCCTCATTTTTTGTTAGATGACCCCAGAAACCATTGCAGCTTCACCAGGCACCTCAGCTGCTTGCTTTTGGAACTGGCAGAAGAACTTTCAGAACCACTATTATCTTTGCAAAATCATGGAAGATGGGTGAAATTCTGGATGACTGGAGGAGGGCTCGTCTGTATCTTCAAAAAGGGCAAAAAGGAGGAACCTGGGGACTATAGACCAGTTACTCTGACATCCATCCCTGGGAAATTTTTGGAGCAGATTATAAATAAGTCAGTCTGTAAGCACCTTGGAAACAATGCAGTGATTACAAGAAGGTAGCATGGATTTGTCAAGAACGAATCCTGCCAGACTAATCTGATCTCATTCTTTGATCGCGTCACCTCCCTTGTGGACTGTGGGAATACTGTGGACATAATACATCTTGACTTCATCAAAATGTTTGACAAAGTACCACATGACATTCTGATGAGCAAACTAGTTAAAAGTGGGCTAGATGGAACAACTATTAGGTGGATCCACAGTTGGCTACAGAATCGGACTCAAAGAGTGCTAATCAATGGTAGTTTCTCAAACTGGGGGGAGGTAACAAGGGGGGACCGCAAGGTTCAGTCCTGGGCCCAGTGCTCTTCAAAATTTTTATTAATGACTTGGATGAGGAGGTGCAGGGAACACTTATCAAATTTGTGGTCGACACAAAATTGGATGGAAGATAGAAGCAAACTTAAAGTGATCTTGATAGGCTGGAGTGCTGGGCTGAAAACAACAGAATGAAATTTAATAGGCCAAGTTCTACACCTATGAAAAAGAAACCAAATGCACAGTTACAAGATGGGGGAGACTTGGCTTAGCAATACTACAAGCGAGAAGGATCTTGGAATTGTAGATCACAAACTGAATATGAGTCAACAATGTGATGTGGCTGCAAAAAAAAAAAAAGCAAATGCTATTTTGGGCTGCATTAATACAAGTATAGTTTCCAAATCACACAGAGTACTGGTTCCCCTCTATATGGCACTAGTTAAGCCTCATCGTGAGAATTGCATCCAGTTCTGGGTACCACACTTCAAGAAGGATGCAGACAAGCTGGAGCATGTTCAGAGGAGGGCAACCAGGATGATCAGGGGTCTGGAAACAAAGCCCTATGAGGAGAGACTGAAAGAACGGGGCAAGTTTAGCCTTGAGAAGAGAAGGCTGAGGGGAGACATGATAGCACTCTTCAAATACTTGAAAGATTGTCACACAGAGGAGGGCCAGGATCTCTTCCTGATCATCCCAGAGTGCAGGACATGGACTAATGGGCTCAAGTTACAGGAAGCCAGATTCCAGCTGGACATCAGGAAAACCTCCTGACTGTAAGAGCAGTATGACAACGGAACCAATTACTAGGCCAGATCTACACCAAGCAGGATATAATACTTTGAAAATGGTTTGAAAACTGTGTATGGAGTGTGTCATGGGCCCTAACAGTTGTCAATACCATTTTAATCTGTTTTAAAGCAATAGTGTACAGTAGATCCTGCCTGAGGGAGGTAGTGGGCTCTCCCACACTAGAGGCATTCAAGGTGCAGCTGGACAGCCATCTGTCAGGGATGCTTTAAGGTGGATTTCTGCATTGAGCAGGGGGTTGGACTCAATGGCTGCTTCCAACTTTACTGTTCTATGATTTTTTCCTGCAGGGTTCTTCTTATGTTCTTCTTGCTCCTAACTGCTTGGTGGCCTGCTCCCTCTTGATCCTGATGCTCTTGATACATCAAACTCTTAAAAGCTTTGATTTGTCTTGACCTATGCTGAAAACAAATCATTTACAACAAGCCAATCCATGGTCCCACTACATCAGCAGTCACTATGCCAGGGCTAATGCCAGCGAAATATATTCACAATCCTTTGTATTTGCAGCAGCAAAGTCAAAAGCACAAAACTATAAAAACAAGAGTCAGCTTAGTAACAATAGTAACTGTTCCATGGCAACCCTGGCTCTACTACTGTACTACACCCACCAATCACAATGTTGTAACCAATAATATTCTATACATGGAAGGCAATATGTGCAGATATTAAGGAACTCCACAGTGACATCATTGTACCCAGTAATCATCTGCTCCACACACAACCAAAAAGTGGGCTGCCAGGAAGGGCCTACAATATCTCCTTCATCAGATGCCTTCATGGCCTAGTGGTTAGGAGTGCAGCAAACTTGCTCTGTGGCCAATTCTCCTGACAGTTCAAACAGCAGCAACCTGCAAACAACCACCATTTGGCTGGGGGAAATTTCGACTGCCATTCCAATTCCAGGAAGCAATGCAATGAGCATTAGAAACAGGAAGGAAACAGGAAGAGGAAATAGGAAGCCTTTTGTTGTTTATTCGTTCAGTTGTTTCCGACTCTTCGTGACTTCATGGACCAGCCCACGCCAGAGCTTTCTGTTGGCCGTTGCCACCCCCAGCTCCCCCAAAGTCAAGTCTGTCACCTGCAGAATATCATCCATCCATCTTGCCCTTGGTCGGCCCCTCTTCCTTTTGCCTTCCACTTTCCCTAGCATCAGCATCTTCTCCAGGGTCTCCTGTCTTCTCATTATGTGGCCAAAGTACTTCAGTTTTGCCTTTAATACCATTCCCTCAAGTGAGCAGTCTGGCTTTATTTCCTGGAGTATGGACTGGTTTGATCTTCTTGCAGTCTAAGGCACTTTCAGAATTTTCCTCCAACACCACAGTTCAAAAGCCTCTATCTTCCTTCGCTCAGATTTCCTTATGGTCCAGCTCTCGCAGCCATAGGTTACTATGGGGAATACCATTGCTTTAACTATGCGGACCTTTGTTGTCAGTGTGGTGTCTCTGCTCTTAACTATTTTATCAAGATTTGTCATTGCTCTCTTCCCAAGAAGTAAACGTCTTCTGATTTCCTGGCTGCAGTCAGCGTCTGCAGTAATCTTTGCGCCCAGAAATACAAAGTCTGTCACTGCCTCCACGTTTTCTCCCTCTATTTGCCAGTTATCAATCAAGCTGGTTGCCATAATCTTGGTTTTTTTGAGGTTTAACTGCAACCCGGCTTTTGCACTTTCTTCTTTCACCTTTGTCATAAGGCTCCTCAGCTCCTCCTCGCTTTCAGCCATCAAAGTGGTGTCATCTGCATATCTGAGATTGTTAATGTTTCTTCCTGTGATTTTAACTCCAGCCTTGGATTCGTCAAGCCCAGCACGTCGCATGATGTGTTCTGCATACAAGTTGAATAGGTAAGGTGAGAGTATACAGCCCTGCCGTACTCCTTTCCCAATCTTAAACCAGTCCGTTGTTCCGTGGTCTGTTCTTACCGTTGCTACTTGTTCGTTATACAGATTCCTCAGGAGGCAGACAAGATGACTTGGTATCCCCATACCACCAAGAACTTGCCACAGTTTGTTATCATCCACACAGTCAAAGGCTTTAGAATAGTCAATAAAACAGAAATAGATGTTTTTCTGGAACTCCCTGGCTTTCTCCATTATCCAGCGGATATTGGCAATTTGGTCTCTAGTTCCTCTGCCTTTTCTAAACCCAGCTTGTACATCTGGCAATTCTCGCTCCATGAATTGCTGGAGTCTACCTTGCAGGATCTTGAGCATTACCTTGCTGGCATGTGAAATAAGTGCCACTGTCCGATAATTGGAACATTCTTTAGTTTTTCCCTTTTTTGGTATGGGGATATAAGTTGATTTTTTCCAGTCTGACGGCCATTCTTGTGTTTTCCAAATTTGCTGGCATGTGGCATGCATCACCTTGATGGCATCATCTTGCAATATTTTAAACAGTTTAGCTGGGATACTGTCGTCTCCTGCTGCCTTGTTATTAGCAATGCTTCTTAAGGCCCATTCAACCTCACTCTTCAGGATGTCTGGCTCTAACTCACGGACCACACCGTCTGAGCTATCCCCGATATTATTATCCTTCCTATACAGATCTTCTGTATATTCTTGCCACCTTTTCTTAATCTCTTCTGTTTCTGTTAGGTCCTTGCCATCTTTGTTTTTGATCATACCCATTTTTGCCTGGAATTTACCTCCGATGTTTCTAATTTTCTGGAAGAGGTCTCTTGTCCTTCCTATTCTATTGTCTTCTTCCACTTCCGCACATTGCTTGTTTAAAAATAATTCCTTATCTCTTCTGGCTAACCTCTGGAATTTTGCATTTAATTGGGCATATCTCCCCCTATCACTGTTGCCTTTTGCTTTCCTTCTTTCTTGGGCTACTTCTAGTGTCTCAGCAGACAGCCATCTTGCCTTCTTGGTTTTCTTTTTCTTTGGGACATTTTTTGTTGCCACCTCTTGGACAATGTTGCAAACTTCTTTATACATGGACTTCACCAGATGGCTGACACCGAAATCAGATTGACTACATCCTTTGCAGCCAAAGGTGGCGGACATCTATACAGACAGTAAAAACAAGACCTGGAGCTGACTGTAGTTCAGATCACGAACTTCTTATTGCACAATTTAGAATCAAACTAAAGAGAATAGGGAAGACCCACAGATCAGTTAGATATGAGCTCACTAATATTCCTAATGAATATGCAGTGGAAGTGAAGAATAGATTTAAGGGACTAGATTTAGTAGATAGGGTCCCGGAAGAACTATGGACAGAAGTTCGCAACATTGTCCAAGAGGTGGCAACAAAAAACGTCCCAAAGAAAAAGAAAACCGAAAAAATAGGAAGCCTACCTTCTGGGAAATTTTGCCAGCAATAATTAGTAACTATGGAAAAGGGAGAGACAGCAGGACAAGAACCTAGGCCCTAAGAGCGGCACCCATCACACAGCCACAGGAACAGACAGGAGAGAGAAACGTGATGAGGTTTGTGGTTTCCCAAGGACTTATGCATAGAACATAATGTTTCCAGCCAAACTGAAAGGCCTCCACTTTGAGCTGAAACATAGTGGAACTCAAGAGGCCCCAGTTTTTCTCCCTGACTATGGTAACCCAGAGGAAAGGGCAGAGATGCATGCTTAAAACAGTACACATGTATGCTTAACACAATACAGTTCTATAGCTAGAGGCCGGATCTACACTATTGCTTTAAAGCACTTTATAACAGTTTTATAGCGCTTTAAGGCAGTTAAAGTGCTTTATAACTGTTATAAAGCGCTTTAAAGCAGTAGTGTAGATCCGGAGAGAGTGTCTGGTGCAATTTGGCCCTAAGCTACCTGTAATTTTGCCCTGTGTCCCATCCAGCCACACCTCCCTCATTTAATAATAGCAACAACAAAATGGTCCCCAACCCTGTACAAATTAGTCTGCTGAAGTGAAGAAAACTTGCAGAAAAAACTAGGATTGGATTTGGAGGTAGAAGAATGCTAAGCTCAGTTCTGGTACTGAAAACAATTTCCTGTGCGTGAATAGGAAGATGTCCTGTTCCTTCATTCTAAATGTATGTTTTTGTACCTGGCTTTGGTTGGGTACCTCAGGGTTCTTAGTAAAACACAAAGTAGATCTCACAAGCTTGAAGTCTGCTTTACTTCATGGATGCTGAAAAAAGCATTTGACCATGTTGAATGGTATTATTATTATTATTATTATTATTATTATTATTATTATTATTATTAAATAGATTTAGGCATTTTGTATTTTTTTTCATCTGCCAGAACATTAGTAGAGAACTTGTTATAAGAAGCATTTATTTGACCTCAGGGAGTCCAGCAAGCCTGTACATTTTTCTGCAGTTATTTATTCTTTTGATTGAACTCTTAGTGATTGTAATAAGAACAGTTTTCTTCATCATAACAGGATCAGGAAGGTATAGAAATCAAACTGACTGTATATGGTTTCCATTCAGGATCTACTACATTAATTTCCAAGCTAATTTCATAGAATTAAAGTGTACAGGCTCATTTCAAGCATAAAGCTAAATCAGAACTGCTCATAGCTAATGTCCATTTTCATCACTGCATGGACTGATATGGAGCAAAAATCCAGCTATGTAACTATAATACATTTTTATCAAGGCTTGACTAAATTGCACATTAATAATAATCTGGTCCTCTCTCATTCTAATTCAAATTAAGGTACATAATTAGCAAAACACTTTTCAGACTCATTTATTTTAGTGTGGGAGATTTAAGTAAGTGCTCCAGTCAATGGGGTCCCATTGAAAACTGCTTAACTTTGACTGGATCACATCCGAAGTCTGTTGTGGCTTACCCGCAAAGCTGCAATTCTGCCCCAAAGTCTTTTAAAATATTTATTTACAATTTCTTTCCCCCACAGATGACTTTAAGAAATGTTGAAATAGGATTATGAAAGCTGTTTTGAGATGGATGAGGGTGAACAACCTGAAATTTAATTCAGACAACATGGAGGTACTGTGGGTTGGGAAACCGACTACTTCAGATGGAGTTTTACAACTGGACTTGGATGGGGTTGCACTCCCCCTAAAAGACCAAGTACGCAGTTTGGGAGTCCTCCTGGACTCTGAGCTAACTGGGGAAGCCCAGGTGGCTTCAGTGTCCAGGAGTACATTTTACCAGGTTAGGCTGGAATGCCAGCTGCGGGCCTATCTGGAGAGGATGGACCTTGCCTCAGTTATCCATGCACTAGTCATGTCCAGGCTGGACTACTGTAATGCACTGTTCGCAAAGCTTCCTTTGAAGATGGTTCAGAACTTTCAACTGGTACAGAATACAGCCACCTGAGTATTGGTAGGGGCAAGGCGATTTGACCACATAACACTTATACACCTGCTCCACTGGTCACCATTGTGTTTCCGAGCTCAATTCAAGGTGCTGTTTTTGACCTTTAAAGTTCTAAATGGTTTAGGACTAAGTTACTTGAAGGACCACCTTCACCCATATCAACCTGCCAGCACTTTAAAGTCAAAAAGAGAAGCCCTTCTTCTGTGAGAGCAGTTAGGTGGGTGATCACACAGAAGAGGGCCTTCTTAGCAGTAGAGGTCTGCCTTGCACCATCCTTTCAGGCTTTTAAGAAGGCCTTGCAAACATTTTATTTTCCCATGGTGACTACTGTTATTGCTGCAATTGTTCTTGCTGGTTTTATTGTTGGTTATATTGTTTTTAATTGCTATTTTATTGTGATTATATTTTATTGCTTTTAATATTTTAACTGTTTTTATGTATTTTATTGTTGTAAACTGCCTTGTGAGGACTTCTGCCCTGAAGGGCAGCAAAGAAATGATTTAAATAAATGAATAAATAATGTAATTTGGGCATGTGGAGAAACATCTTTATGTGGTTCCAGATGATATACCTAATTTCCAAGTGTTTGCCCCTGAATATCAGTGCTTACCTCATAAGCAGATATTAAAATAAAATATACACCACAGAAACTGCCTTGGAAACACAGAAACACACACTGACTGGCAAGCAGATTCTAGACGTGGTGCAGAAGCAAAACTCAGGTTTGCGTATCCCTACGTTGTTCCACATTATTAAAACAAGTCATGAGTCTGGGCATAGACTGAAGCACATGATCCACTTCCTGCTCAAATCACCTGTCACAGAAGAGATAGGTTGTCTGGGCAGGATGGCCTTGTAGGCCCCTTCCAACTCTGCTATTCTATGATTCTATGATGCATGCACACATGGGTATACCCGGATGGCTCACTGCTACCTCCACTATCAGAGGTAGTAAGCCTATATGCACCAGTTGCTGGGGAACGTGAGTGGGACGGTGCTATTGCATCGTGTCCTCCTGGTGGGTCTCTGGTAGACAGCTGATTGGCCACTGTGTGAACAGAGTGCTGGGCTAGACGGACCCTGGGTCTGACCCAGCATGTCTCTTCTTATGTTCTTACCCACACATACGTTTGCCAGATAGCACATTTTATACTGTCATGTAGCAGGAAAAACATGAATGAGTCTGAGACTGGTTCCTGCATCACACTTGCATGTGTGTAATGCTAGAACAATGTGGCCCCATTCAGAAGACACCTCAAACCACAGCTTTAACCATGGTGAATTAGGCTTTTTGCCTTATTGAGCACGGTTAAAGCCATGGTTTAAGGTGTCTTCTGAACAGGGCCTGTGTAAAGCTTTAATAAAACCATTTTGTGGTGACTTTACTATGTCAAAAATTAATCTGAGAATAAGCATCAATCTCTAATTTCTGTAAAACTGCCCATGTCTTCATACTCTTTTGAATATAAATCACTGTTTATATGGATTCATAGTAGATGCTGAGTGGGTTAGGTTATTCTGCATTTCCCTTGATTTTTTGGTTTAATTGAGCTGCATCTTCAGTGACCACCGTTGTCACCATTTCTAATCACAGACAGCTTCATGTTCTCTTAACATTCTACTAGCAAGCTGTGGAGTGAATTACAAGTACCCATCCTGTAGGAAGATTTTATATCTCATGGGACCAATAAGATGTATTCCTAGTGTCCATAACTCAGAAATTAGAGAAAGCAGCAAAGTCATGCTTTTTTGGACTTAAATCTACACATCAAATCCCCTGTCCCCCCGAAAGGGGCTGTTACGTGCATGGCAGTCAATTTTCACACAGAGAGACTAATGAAAACACATAAATTATCTTTCTGTCTTGCTTCTTCTCCCCTCCTTCTCAAGTGTTTCACAGCCTAGGACATTATGCAGTGAGTGTCTATAAAAGTGGCACTATCATTTATTGCAACTGTACATTTGTTGAAGAATTCCTCATTCCCCAACTCTAGTAGTTCCTTTCAATTGTTCTAAACATCACCAGTGGTCAGCACTGCTGAGCAATTGTTGACAGCCCCAATTCTCAGGAGGGTCCACCATCACCAAACCCACTGCTGACTCAAAATGCCAGCTACAGCCATCTAGACCTGGCACTTCTTTCAGTGCTGGCTAGCTTCTGGTTTTCCTTGGCTGGTCACTGGAGCCCATACAGCTGTAGCTGTGGAGTCATGGGGAGAAGGATTACATGCATTGTGCCCATTCTTAACCTCCACGTGTTGACACCAAGGTTGGAAAAGAGGCTATGCATGTTTAACTGCATGTACATAGGACTCGAACCACATATCCCCTAGTTTCCCAGCTGCATGGAAAGAGCTCTATGTCATGTGCACTGCAGAATGCAAGTCAGCTCTACTCTCACTTTAAAATGAATGTATGGAGATCGGGAACAGACACGATGCATGTGATCCAACTCCACCTTCATTATGTTGTACAGAATATTTTATTCTATAAAAACATAATGGTTTGCATCCCTTAGTCCAGCCTTCTCCAACCTGGTGGCCTCTAGCTGTTCTGTTTCTAATCATTGGCCATGCTGGCTGAAGCTAAACTAAATGTCAGTTTGAGGGCAAGCATGGGACTTGATAGACTTACTTCTCCCATTAACATCCTCTTTTCATAGAAGAGTGTTGTTGTTGTTGTTGTTATTTACATTTATATACCACCCCATAGCTAAAGAACTAAGGGAGGAGTTGGTTTATGTCAGGGGTCCCCAAAGCTCTTCACTCCATGTCCCCTTTCAAAATAATAATAATAATAATAATAATAAAAATAAACATTAGGGCACCAGGTTTTTCTTCCTATTCCTGAACCTTCCACTGATTAGCTGTTCAGCAGGGAGGAAGAGAAAGCAAGGCAAAGGGGTAGAGGGGAGAGAAAGAGTGAAGCTAGAGGCCAGTTGAGGGAAGAAACGGCAAGAGTGAGGCTAGAGGCTGAGAGTGGAGACAAAGAGCATGATAAAAGGGTGACTGGGAGAGAAAGAGCAAAGCTAGGGAGGGGGAAGGGAGGGAAATAGTGAAAAGGTTTAGGGGTAGAAATAACGAGGCTAGAGGATGGGAGTGGAGAGATAAGAGTGAGAGCAAAGGGGGAAAGTCTGTGTGGATGGAAGAAAACTGGGCAGGCTAAGAAGCAACTCTTTCCATTTCACCCTCCATCCCAGCTATTTCTCCCTCCCCACCACCTCTTCACTAGCCAGCCCCCCCCCCCCACAGCAGCCATTTTACGACTGGCCACTTTTTCCATTTTGTGGTGATGCCCACAGCGGTTTCTCATATTCTCAAATGTGCCCACTGGTCCAAAAAGGTTGGGAACCCCTGGTTTTATGTGGTCTAACTAAGAAAGAATCTGGCACATCTGTCTTGACAGTGAGGGACAAACAGTGTATGAGAGATGTGTCAAGCAGGCTAGGGATGATGGGGGGGTTGTAGTACAACACATCTGGAGGGCACCAGGTCAGGGAGGCTGGTATACCCCCAACTGTCTCAGGGCTTCTTTAGATTAAAGGGAAATAGCATTCGCTTACCGGCACATTGCTTCCTGCTTCTCTTCTGCAATTGCAATGAACTAAATTGCATGGAAGGAGAGGGGCAACCACATGGTCTGTAATTGAAAACTTTGGTGCTCATAGTATTGAATGGTACAGCTCCCTCTAGTGAACATTTGTAGTACAACTTCTTCTGCACACAGTAGGAAATCCTGTGATATTTCAGAAGAACTGGGATATCCAAGGTTTTTCTTTAAACAGAATAACTGGGGGAAGGAGCGGGAGACGTGCAGGAGGTTCATGACGTCATCAAAAGGACGTCAAAGGAAGTGAGGCAGGTGGCTACCAGGAGGAGGGCCTTCTCTGCTGTGGCACCCCAGCTGTGGAATGAGCTCCCTAAGGAGGTTCGCTTGGCACCTACATTATATGCGTTTAGATGCCAGGTGAAGACCTTTTTATTCTCCTAGCATTTTAACAGTCTATAAAAAAAAATAACTTGGTGTTTTAAATGTGTAATTTTGCATTGCTGCTGTTTTTATCTGGTTGAGCTTTTATATTGTATTTTATACTATGGTTTTATACTGTTGTTTTATACTTTGAATGTTTTTAATTTTTGTGAATCGCCCAACAATTTTTGTGAATAGCTCCGGCTATTGGGCGGTATAGAAATGTAATAAATAAATAAATGACCTATGAACTTTTGTGAGTGGCCAGTCACGAGCGTGCTTTATTTCACTCATGTGAAAAAGCCCTCAGAGGCAGTGGAAAGCCATGGGTGGTAATGGCTTCTTGTAGCATGTACATAGACATATGTGCACTCATCACACATGACAGTATGTAATTTTTTTCCTGTGTGATGATGAGATTTCTATAGGAAATCCATCTTGTGTGAAACAGCCCTGAGACATCCCTTGTGGGTGCATACACACAATAAAATGAGTGGCTGTGTGGGAGACAACCAAGAAAAATCATATGCAAAAGTGTAGGTGGGCCGAAAGTAGCAGAATAATTGTGTCTTAATATGTGCTAGCGAAAGGCACGTATTCTACACCAAAGAAAATAGTATATTTTGGGACATCTTAGCTAACACCTGTTCAAATCCTTGTTTGAATCCTGTTAAGAACTTTGACTTCTCACTGCTAAATGGATATGTTAATCTTGGATATGTTAATATGTTAACATGGATATGTTAATATGTTAATCTTGACAAGCTTTAAGGTGAAGTATTTACATTTACTATTTTAAATCTGCAGGAACTATAAATTATTTTAATTTTCTCTTTAGATGTGCCTTCAGATAGCCAGGTTCTTCTTCGTGGTCTTTATGCATCACACATATGGGCTCTGCGCCCACGCGGAGACCTGAACCGGAACCTCAAATAGCTAAAAATAAAGTTTTAGGCGGGAACCATCCCTGGCGCCACTGCGCATGTGCACGCGGTTCCCGCCTATACCTCAGTTCTTCGTCATCTGCCATTGTGGCTAGACCTAGAAAACCGACCTCTTAGCGTTTTCCTCAGAAATTCCTTATACTTACCTCTAATTCAATCCTTTCTCTCAATATTTTCTTCTTTTTCTTGTTTCTTCTTTACTATAGTTATAGAGTTAGTATTTCTTACTTTTGTTTTGGCGGCGATCCGCAGATCGCTGGGGTCTATTGGTCCTATGGCAGTGAAAGCTCCATTCCGAAAATGTGTTAGCTGCCAGGCTAAACTCCCTCCTACGGATGGTCATTCCCTCTGCATAATTTGCTTAGGTGAGGGACACAAAGTTGAGACTTGCCACCACTGCATGTCCTTCACTAAACAAACGCGTAAAAATCGCGCCGACAGGCTCAGATCCATCCTGTGGGAGAAAGCCCTCAGGGCTACTGATGCTCTGAAGCGGAAAACTATGGAGAAACCTTCAATTCCTAAAGAAACTATTACTCTTACACAACAGAGTATCGACGATGATCAGAGCTCTGGCGTACAAACGTTCGTTATCTCTGAAACGACCATGGCAGAAGAGAGGAGAGATATACCCCTCACACCTGGTCGCTCTTTGGTAAGCTCTGTGGCTAGAAAAAATTCTAAAAAAGCCCGGACTCCAAAGTCTGCAGAATTGTAGAAAAGGAAGAAAAAGAGAAAGGACTCTAACAAATCTTCCTCACCGCGCATGTCTACCATACCGAGCGCTACAGTATCGAGCAGGCCTGCTTCGGTACCGACATCGCTACCGAGGCCACTGGAGTCAATCTCGGAAGGCGAGATTAGAGACTCGACACTGACACGTTCGGTACAGCCTGAAGCGCCTCCTAGCAAACAACCGGCGGCAGATCTCGACAGACAGGTGCAACAGCCTCCGATCTCCCCAGCCAGGTCTAGATCACCTAGACCAACACGCTACAGAGAGCGCTCATACTCACCACGCTCCAATTGGGACAGGCAATCGACATATGCCGATCCCTATAGACGTCGCGACTGGGGCGAATGGGAATACAACCGCCAGCAGGCATATTTGCCGGCAGATGACTATTACTACCACTACAGACAACCAATGGAGAGGGAATTCGCTCATCCTCCACCGGTATCAAGGACTCTTCCTGGCACCATGCCGCCACCGCCACCTGCACCGACTCCTCGTCGGTACCGTGACCACTCTGTACCACCGACGCCAACACAGCACCGATACTGTGATCGTCAGCCTACGGTACCGAGCACAGCAATTGTACCTGTACTGCCACAGCAAGAACAAGAAGTTCAAACTTTGCGTTCTTCCCCACAACGTCAATCCATCTCGCCCGAAGATGACTATCAGTCGGATTCAATCTCAACTGTATCACCAACGCCATCTATTCCATCTCCAGATGATGCAGTGAATTCTAAGGACCCTGCATCCCCATCCGAGGATATGGGACACTTCTCTGAGCACATTCTAAGAATGGCTCAATCACTAGGGATTGCAACCCAGCAACCTCTAGAAAGGCTTGACGACCCCATCTATAATGTGTTCCACACGGACACTAATGCACCGGTAGCCAAACCTTTTCCTCCTACTCTGCTGCAGACCGCACAAGTGTCTTGGAAAGCACCATCTTCCATGGCACCAACTTCAAAGCAACTTGAAGCTATGTACCGGGTTCAGGAGAAGGGAGCTGAATTCTTATTCCAGCATCCGAAACCGAATTCAATCATAGTCGAATCATCACAGGGGAAATCCCAAAAAATTCATTCTGCTCCTGTCGATAAAAAGGGAAGAAAATTAGATTTCCTAGGCAGAAAAAATTATTCCTCTACTTCACTAGGATTAAAGGCTGCCACTTACCAGGCCACCATGGCTCGTCACCAGGTTTTCCTGTGGGAAAAAATAGGATCACTCTGTGACTATCTACCTGAGTATTCCAGGCAGACGCTTCAGCAATAGTGAGGCAGCAACTCAGCACCGCTAGACATCAAACGGATTGTGACTCTAAAGCTATGATGGGTTCCATAGCCTTACGAAGACACACGTGGCTCAGGTCGGCTGGCTTGAGCCATGAGACTAAAACAAGGATCAAAAATTTACCTTTCGACGGCAAAGGCCTTTTTAATGCCAAAACAGATGAGGCACTGGATTCTATTCATAAGGCCCGTACAACGGCTAAAAGGATGGGCTTTACAGCGCCACTGATCCAGTACAGACCTAGACGCTGGTCCAGGCAACCATTTTTTCAGCAACAACGCCCCAATTATGATAAGCAACCGAGGCAACAGCAACAACAAATGCAAAAGAAACAAAGTTATCAACCTCGGTACCAACAAGCCTGACGGCAGCTGGATTTTGGCAAGAAACAGTACCTTTGACTGCCCCCACCCATACCTACCACCTTTCGGTCACTGACTTCAACATTACATTCGACACTGGGAATCAATAACCACGGACTCTTGGGCCCTTACCATCATCCGCAATGGATACAGCATCGAGTTCGATACCATCCCTCCTTTTTTGGGAGTAAAGATAACAACACCATCTATTCCACTCCTACTATTCTACTCCTCGACAAGGGAGCAATCTCCTACGTACCAATTCTCCAAATCAATCAGGGGTTCTATTCCTGGAACTTTACTGTCCCGAAAAAAGATGGGGGTCTTCGACCAATATTAGATCTGAGACAACTCAACAACTTTATCACCCCCAAAAAGTTCCGTATGATCACGGTGGCGTCGATCCTTCAATTGATCCAAAAAGATGTATGGTTTGCTGTGATAGACCTGAAGGACGCGTATTTTCACATCTCCATCAGAGAATCCAGCAGACCTTTCCTCCGATTTTTAGTTGGGGACCAACCCTTCCAGTTCAACGTCCTTCCATTCAGACTTGCAACAGCACCTCGAGTGTTCATGAAGTTGATGGTGGTGGTGTGTGCTCACCTCAGGCAGCAAGGGATCTCCGTCTACCCCTACACAGATGACTGGCTATTGGTGGCAGAAAACAGCGCTACCTTTCAGGAGAGCATTGCCACTACCCTGCAACTCCTCAATTGCCTAGGGCTCTGGGTGAACCTAGAAAAGTCTATCCTAAAACCCCAAACAAGGATAGACTTCATACGTGTTACCCTGTCGTCGGTAGAGGGAAGAGCCTACCTTCCAACATCAAGGGCCATAACCCTACGCGACCAAGTGCTCGATATCAGAGCTCGACGCCTTACCACTGCATGGTCGATACAGAGATTACTGGGACTAATGTCCGCGACTACCGCAGTCATCAGATTTGCCAGGTTACGGATGAGAATTCTGCAGAACTGGTTTCTCAGAACCTTCAATCTCCGTACCAATCCTCATTGGACTCGACTGACTCTACCACCAGCGGTGCGGTCATCTCTTCTATGGTGGACAGTGCACAAGAATCTCCTTCAAGGAGTTCCCTTCCATGCCCCAAGTCCAACGAAGACTGGGATGGGGCGCTCATTGCAGATCGCACCAGGTCCAGGGCAGGTGGTCTATGCCACAGAAGACCGAGCATATCAATCACCTCGACTTATTGGCAGTAGAGAGGGCATTGAAAGCTTTTCTCCCATCTCTACAGGGCCGCAGTGTACTTGTAGCCACTGACAACACTACTGTCGTCTGCTACATCAACAGACAGGGAGGCACGAGATCTCACCCCCTAACAAGATCAGCCCTTCGCATATGGAACTGGTGTATAAGGAGGGACATCTTCCTAACTGCCATCCATGTTGCAGGGAAGACGAACACTGTAGCAGACTCTCTGAGCAGATCGTTCCATACCGACCACAAGTGGGAACTCGATGCTGGGACGAGGCAGGACCTTTTTCAATATTGGGGTACCCCCACGATCGACGTCTTTGCCTCAGAAAGCAACGCTGTATGCCCCAAATTCTGCAGCAGAGCAGGCAAGGGCAGACATTCCTTAGGAGACGCGTTCACCAGGACATGGAAAGGAGTCCTACTTTACCTGTTTCCACCCTTCCCACTGCTAATACGCGTCCTGGCCAAGATCCAGATGGACAAATCGGACTGCATCTTGATAGCCCCTTGGTGGCCTCGACAACCGTGGGTTTCCCATGCGTTGAGATTGTTGAACCACAATTACATATGGCTCCCGTTGACACCAATTCTGCTGACTCGGGATCGAGGCATGATACGGCATCCGGAATTGTCAACATTGAAAATGACTGCGTGGAGGATATCGTTATGCACTCCAAAGATTTGACCATCGATGACATTCTGCTAGCGTTCCGTAAACCATCCACTAGAAAGTCATACGCTAGTAAATGGAAGAGATTCTCTATCTTTTCTAGAAGTAGGAATGTCCAACCTGATTCTTGCTCTATCAAGCATATTTTAGAGTACCTACTCTCCTTGTACCAACAAGGTCTAAGGATGTCATCGATGAGAGTTCATTTAGCAGCCATTGCGGCTTCACATAAGGGCGTCGACGGCTATTCACCTTTCACGCACCCGGTAGCGAAAAAGTTTTTGCGGGGGCTAAGAAACTCGATATCGACGACTAGACACATGGTACCAACTTGGAGTCTGTAGGTAGTACTACATGCCTTGACAAGAAAACCATTCGAACCTTTGGCTACGGTCGACCTAAGACTATTGTCCTTTAAAGTAGCATTCCTCGTAGCAGTAACCTCTGCACGACGTGCAAGCGAAATTAGGGCTTTAAGAGTCGACCCACCTTATTTAACCTTTCACAAGGATAAGGTGATACTCCGTACCGACATAGCCTTTCTACCAAAGGTAGTGTCGGTCTTTCATACTATGTAGGACATTGTACTGCCTGCATTTTCCCCTAATCCAGCAACACCAGTGGATCTTACCTTACATCTTTTAGATGTCAGAAGGGCTCTTGCCTTCTATAAAGCAAGGACAGAAAACTTCAGAAAGACAAAACAGCTGTTTGTGTGTTATGGGGAACCTCGTAAAGGTCTTCCCATATCTTGCCAACGTCTTTCCCACTGGATAACGCAGACAATTGAAATGGCTTACGCCTTATCTAATCTGCAACTGTCTGACACCGTGACAGCTCACTCCACTAGATCGATGGCAACTTCGGTGGCCTTTCGAAGGGGTGTCCCTCTGCAAGAAGTGTGCAGGGCAGCAACGTGGTCAGCTCCATCCACGTTCATCAAACATTACAACATTGATATGAGGGCGCGACAGGATTGTTCGTTTGGAAGAGCGGTCCTGTCTGAAATATTAAGATGACACACTAACCCACCTCCAGGTATGTCATCTTGCTAATCGCCCATATGTGCGATGCATAGAGACCACGAAGAAGAAATGCAGGTTGCTTACCTGTAACTGTAGTTCTTCGAGTGGTCATCTATGCATTCACACAACCCACCCACCATCCCCTCTTGGTGGTGTATTATATATATATATATATATATATATATATATTTGAATTACACTAAATGCTTTTTGTACAAAGTTTATGGGGCCACAATGTCGGACTCCTGTAAACTGAGGTATAGGCAGGAACTGTGTGCACATGTGCAGTGGCGCCAGGGATGGTTCCTGCCTAAAACGTTATTTTTAGCTATTTGAGGTTCCGGTTCAGGTCTCTGCGCGGGCGCAGAGCCCATATGTGTGAATGCATAGCTGACCACTCGAAGAACTACAGTTACAGGTAAGCAACCTGCATTTTCTTTTATAAAGAATCAAGGACTTGAATGAACACAGCTTTAACCATGTATTTGCACATTTAGGGAGCAATCCTATGTCCCCTAGATACCTTATGTATAAGCTCCATCCGATGAGCGTTTTATTGCATGCTCGTTACTGGGCACTCACGGAGTTTGCTCAGGTCCCTCACATGATGTCTGGCGTTCCTTTCCGACAACCCACCCCCCCGTTTAAGGTATTTTAAACACAGAATTGCTGCTCTCTCTTGCTGTGTGCAGGAGAAGCAGCACCATTAGAACAGTGGACTCAATGGGCCTAGTGCTTGTTGTGTACTTCCTCTTTTGAAAGAGGAAGTAACTGAGGAACGAAAACGCAGGTGAAGAAGCGACAGTAGGGAGCGTGTGTGTGTGTGTGTGTCCATCCCCCCCGTGTGATGGAGCTTTAAATCTCCTAAAAAGTAAAAAGGTAGATTGGATTGCAAAGAAGCAGCAGAGAGGAGCAGCAGCAGGTCCAGATATGCTGTGCTCAATTTAGGAATATATATATATATATATATATATATATATATATATATATATTAAAAAATTAAAATGGCCAATGGACTGTAAGGTGAATAACTGAGTGGACAGACAACTGGAGTGGAATTCTGTAGCCCCAGCAGAAGCACCACAGTTGATGATGGAGAGGAAATATGTTGATACTGGAAACAACCCAGTGAAAAACTTGTATATACAATTGTTGCATGTTAGAATGATAATATGTTCTAGAATCTAGAATGTATGCTAGCAATACAAATCCCCATATGGTGCCATCTTGGAGGCAATGTTACCCTGCTACAGCAAGTGGCTTTTTGGTGTCAAAATCTATAATTAAAAAGCTGCCCACAGCATCCACATAATAAGGTGACATAAGCAAATATATATTTGTCACTTGCATCCCACATTGGGATACATGTGCATACATTAATTTTGTGCCACCACTACTGCCACCCTCACTTTGCCTCCAAATGACCAGCATTTTTAGGGATTTGCAGCATTTTGCTGGCTGGGGAATGCTGGGAGCCGTGGGACTTTTTTCTTTGTAAACACACATAGGATTGCACCCTTACTTATAATCCTAAGCATTTTCCAGAGGGGTAGTCATGTTAGTTTGTTGTAGCAAAAACAACAAAGAGTTTTGTGGTACCTTAAAGACTAACACATTTATTATGTCACGGGGTTTGAATTTAAGTTTGCAGTTATACAGTGGCAAATTTTGGACAGCTGTGAAGATGTTGCTGCTCCTTATTGGTTCCCCACTTTGTTGCTTGAGGTAGCAGCTTTATTTCTGCCTGGTTGTCTTGCTCACTTCTATACTATGAATCCTTAGTTTATTTATTTATATACCTCCCCATAGCTGGGCGATTTACAAAAATTAAAAAGATTGGATTAAAAAGACTGAACATTAAAAATATACAAAATTTAAAAACATAGAAAACAGTTAACATTTAAACTATGACATACAGTGATAATGTGGTGGCTGCTTAAAATATCCACCACACAGAGATTGTGCCCTTCAGGAAGCTCCATTTTATTTATTATTACATTTATATCTCACCATTTTTCCTCTTGCAAGGAACCCAAGGCAAGATCACGTGGTCCTCCTCCTCCATTTTATCCTCACAACAACCCTTATTTTAGACTCTTATTTTAGGCTAAGAGTCAGTGACTGGCCCCAAAGACACCAAGTGAGCTTCATGGCTGGGTGGAGACTAGAAGCCGGATCTCCCAAATCTAGCCCAACACTGAAACCACTGCGCCACACTGGCTCTCTAGGCTACCACTAAAAACATTGTTGCGGTTGGCATTGGGGTGGAATAATGGGGGTGGGAGACGCCGGGGTGGTCTTAATAAAATGCACATCACACACACGCACACACCTTGATCCTTCCCCACTTTGACAAATTAATGGCTCCGCTTTCTTTCCAAGAACAGTATGAGTAGGGGTGCCGGGTGTCGCCAAAGGTTCTCTAATATTCTGGGATTTGAGCACTAGAAGGAAAGAGAGTCTGTGAGGTAACACCGGAGGGAGGATCCGAGCGACTGAGGCATTGCGCGCTTTCCTTGGGAAGGCGAAGCGCAGCGGGTGCACAGTCGCGCGGGCAAAACAACTCGGGGCGCGCGAGGGAAGCGTGTGCGGGAGAGGGTCAACTGAGGGAGAGGGCGAGAGCGTGCGCTGCGCGGGGCTGTCTCTTTAAGCGGCGCCCTCGGGAGAGCTTGGGCGCGTGTTCAGTTCCGCGCCTCGCCTCGCGCTCCCTCCACTCCAGAAGCTCCGGCGCCTCCTCAGGCACACGCGGACTCTCGCTCCGGCTCCTCACTCGAGCAGAGACCCTTGTGGGGCGCGGCCGCTTCGCCTTTCCCTCCCTCCCTGCTCACCAGCCGTCATGGACCACGGCCCCAAGGAAGGGGACTCTGCTGGGCGAGCTGCAGGGGCCGCCCCGAGGGGGGCCGCCGCCGCCGCCGCCTCTTCCTCGGGCGGCGTGGTGGTGCAAGTGCGAGAGAAGAAGGGACCCCTGCGCGCCGCCATCCCTTACATGCCCTTCCCCGTGGCCGTCCTGTGTTTGTTCCTCAACACCTTCGTGCCGGGGTTAGGTAAGCGCGCAGCCCCTGCCCGTCGGGGACTTTCTAGGCGCGGAGCCGTTGCACACGCGGCGAGGGGCGCTTGCACGACTGCGTGTGAAGAACTGCCCGGGTTGGGGGGGTGGGAAGGAAACGGGATGCGTCCGAAGCGTGGGAGGGCTACTTTGGGATCTGGGGAGAGCCACTCTGTGGACGAGTGTGGGTCCGGGCTCGAGCATGTGCGAGGATGCAGCCCGGAGAAGCTCGCCGAATGGCTGCTGGACAAGTTACTCCAGCCTGCATCGGTATGTCGCTTTTGAGCTGGGGAGGGCGAGAGAGCGCCTCTTATTAGGCAAGTGCCTTCGTTTTCGCTCTCTGGCGGCTACTCATATTGATAAGCGACCAATTAATTCCTGCAACCTGTTGCTGTCGGTTACTTGGGAGAAGGGAAAGTGGGTCGTGGAAGGGAGGTGGTTATGAATGCAAGATCGCCAACTAGTCAGGACTGCCTGCGAGACGGAGGGGTCGGAGGAGGGGCAGGGCGCCTGTGGGGGAAAGGACCATATGCACCTAAGTGGTGCATATGACCACTTTCATATGCACCACTTAGGGCCCAATCCTGTGATGTTTCGACAGAAAAATACTACGACTACTCTCAGCATTGCCAGCCATGTCAGGAAAGGGTAAACACGCATAGCATCACACTCTTAACGTGGGTAAGTTAACCCCACTTTAAAACTCTGCTTCTTAGCTTTCTCACGGATGGGGTGGGAGAACTGATGTTCTGCACAGGGTAGATTTCTTTTCCCACTTCGGTCTGATGCAGAGCTCTGCAGAATCAGATCAAGGGTCCATTTAGTCTCCAAGCCAAGGCCAACCACATGTAGCCTGGAAGCCCACAAGCAGTGCCTAAAGGCAGTTGCTTTTTGATGCTGGTTTGCCCCATAACCCCTTCCCCACCACCCCCAAAGCAACTTGTAGAGGTATACTGTCTCCAAACCTGAAGGTTCTCTATAGCCATCACAATTTGTAGGTAGCCATCGAGAGAGCCTTATCCCCCATGAACTTGGTTATGCTCCTCTTAAAGCATCAAAGTTAGTGGCCATCACTACATCATGTGGCATCGAATCCGATGAATTGATTTATGTGAATATGTGTGCAGAAGTACTTTCTTCTGCCTGTTCTCAATCTTCTGCTGATACTTCTTTCAGTGCATGCCATGATTCTTACCTGTATTTGAGTTTGGAGCCAGGCGCAGTCTATATTCAGGATTAATTAATCCCAAAACCACAGTGATAAACTCACTGATATACACTGTATAGCTTCATCCAGTGTGTGCCACTCACTCTTGTTGGGATATTTGCAGATAGGTAGGGAGCAGAGGTGCACTCAACTTTTGCTTCAATAATGAGATGACAAACAATGGCTAACACACACACTCTGTCTAAAAAATTAAGGTTTGCAGATCTCTAACAACAGGGCAGAACAATTCTTGCCTTATTGGCTCTTGAATTTTCATGCAGGAAGGTATCACATCCCCACTGATTTTTATAAGGATTTTTGTATGGAGGGAAGGGAGGGGGAAATGTTACTTTTTCAAGGATTGAAACAGCTCAGGTGTGATGGAGCAGCTCTGTAGAGCTGGAGAAATCCTCAGTCAAAAATTTCTCAAAGATAAGGTTCCTGTGAGAGAACCTTATCTTCATACCTCCTAATAGCTGCATAAGAGCCTAAATTCAGTAAATGTAGCTTTGCCTGACATGAAGATTCAGTGTGGTGAAAACTATTTCTATCCTAGAAAAAAGCTCCATCTGCTGCATTTCTACCTGTTGTACAGCTGTTGGACCAAAAGTGGCAAGCCGATAATAAGATTCACTGTTTTCTTCCCCAAATACCTCTTCCTTTCATAGGCATGCATTTATTTTCCTTTTGTTTTGTTCCTCTTCATTGGACAGTATGTTAAATTTTAAAATCACTTATATATCTTTGATGAGATGAGATGGGATTAAAATTTAAGTGATAGAACTGTAAAGTACTTTGCAATGAGAGTGAGAGAGAAATTATAGTAATAGAATAAGGATGATTGAAGCCTGTGAAACAACACAATAATAACAATTTTAACAAATCCCAATGAATAATTGGCAGAGCTCCTTCTGAGAGCAAGGAAACTGGCTGTCATTCACTTGGACAGTGTTCAGTGAGATAAGGTGTTACAGATGTTGGCACTGATAAAAATGGCATGCCTTCTCTTTGGTATGCTGCGTTGTCCCTTTGTAAATAGCATTTTAGCTGGAAGACATTGCTATGCAACACACTCTAGAATGGAGTTCTGTTGAGCTGTTGTTGGGTTTAATGGACACCAGATCTGGTGAGAAGTCAAATACTTCATTTCTTGCTCACTGGTGTTTGAATAAGAAAGTGAGAAAAATTGGCACCATAACATCTACAGATCCAGTGTACTAAGAAAACAGTACCTATAATAGTGGCTCATTCCCAAACTTTTCTCATGCGCAGCACACTATTTACAATAATACGTGTCAAATGGGATCCATCAGCATAATTAGGTCTCTAGTTTGGGGTATGCCTGTCAGTAGAAATGCCTTACCTGAATCTTAGTTTCTCTCTCTCTCTCTCTCTCTCTCTCTCTCTCTCGTCCATTGTGCTCCAACACCCATTTTATCTATGTATTCATTAATATTTTTAATCCTCTTCTTCCTCCAAGGAGCTCATGGTGGTTTATAAGGTGTTCTAGAACTGAAGGTACCCTATGTGTTTATCCTACTTGAAATGGTGGGATATTTCATTTTTATTATAGCCTTAAATTTCATGTGTATGGGTGTGTATTTCTTAAATTTAAGTATTCTTTAGAAAGAACATACCCTGTTTCTACCCCCATGCTGTTCTACACCCTCAATGTAGCCAAATGTTCATCCTGATCCTATGTGTGGCTCTTTGGAGTTTATTGAAGCTCATTCACTAGAAATTGGGTATAAGATTGCCACCTTAATGTCTTGTCTTCTCTAACATGACTCCTTGTTTGCTCTGTTTTCTCTTAATCCTATTATGAAATGAAACATTGCTGCTATTTTGTATATTAGGAACATAGGAAGATGCCTTATACTTAGTCAGAATATTGGACTATCTAGTTCAGTATTCTTGGCACTGTCTGCTAGGGTTCTCCAGGGTTTCAGGCGGGAATTTTACTTGTTGTACCTGAAGGTGCTGGGGATCCCACCTGGGACCTTCTGCATGTAGATCATTTATTTATTTATTTATTTATTTAGAGTATTTTTATCCCGCACCTCAGCCAAAAGGCTCTCGGAGCGGCTTACAATGTATCAATAAAGAAGACAGTCCCTACCCTCAGGCTTACATTCTAAAAAAGACATGACACACAAGGAAAATTGGATGGGGAGGGAAGAGGGATCATGTGCTCTCCCACTGAGCTACTACCCCTCCCTTTATATATTGACAAAAGTGCCTTTTAAGAAATCACCCTATAGATGAATCAGTGATATTTACTTGATTTTCTGTCACTTCTCACCTCTCTGAGCACAGTCATGGAAGAGGAAGCAGAGAATGTCACTTTAGTTGCATCAGAATCTACCGCCTCTTGGAGTAAAAGCATATTTACCCTCCATATGCTGAAGCAGGAATTAATAGCATGTACTTTACTAGATGTCTTTCACTTATTTTTAAAAGTAATGATGGAAATGCCACAATATGAATGCTTAAAGTGTTTGGGAACTGATGCCAAAACCCATCTAACTGTCTCCTTTGTACATTTGTACAACAGCCTCACTGTGGAAACTAAAAATTTCAAACATGCTTTGCAATCTAGAAATTGATTTTTATTTTTAATTAGGATGTAAGAATGTTTACCCTTTCTTTGCAGTATATTCTAGAATTGAACCTGTGCTGTCCTATGGGTAGAACAAAGGATCAATGGGTGGAATCCAATGTTAGTATCCTATGAAGAGTAGACCCATTGAAATGAATGGGACTTAAGTTAGACTAGCATTGGACTTAACCCAGAACCTTGTTTTCGAGCAAATCCTGTTAACCCATTCAGGTCAGCCTTTACAAAATGGTCATCTGTTCCAGTGACCTTGTTTTAACAAGAAATGTGTTGAAACCACTTTGTGCTCTCTGCTCATCTTGAAGCAGGAAACCAGGATGTACTTACCTTTGACTTGGGGTGACACCAAATCAGTCCAGACTAATTTAGTTTTGGGGCAGGGTTGAACATTCCAAGAAGTGCTGATGGAGGAATGACTCATGTGTTTCCAGTAAAGGAACAACAATGAACAAAATAGGTGTGCAACTTCCCTCCCCTCCCAGTCATTTAAGAACTGTCCTATGCCTCCCCATCTCCCCACGAGATCTCCCCATATAATTATGCATGAACTCCAAGTTACAACCTTTCTGCCAAGGGATAAGTTGTTTGTTTCTTGGGAACCAATCCAAGGGCATGTCTACACCAGCCCTATATCCCTGGATCATTCCTGTGCATCCAAAAGCCACACAGGGGATCCCTGGAGCAGGCAGAGATGATCCCTCCATTTTCCTGGGATAACCCTTAGGTGTAGAAAGGGCCCAATATATGTCTACTGAGAAGTATGCCTGATTGTAGGCTAGGTATCATGTCTTTGGTTGCAATCCTATACATCAGGAATGTGCAACTTGTGGTCCTCCAGGTGTTTTGGCCTACAGTTACCATGATCTCTCACCATTGGCTGTGCTGGCTAGGGTGATGGAAATTGTGGCCCTTCAAATGTTTTAGCCTACAAGTTGCCTACTCCTGCTATATATACTTAGAGTAAACCACATTGAATTTATAGAATGTACTTCTGAGTAGACATGCATAAGATGTGTTGGAGCTCCCTTTTACGTAGGGACTCCTGCATCAGTCTGAGCCGGTTTATGTGTACATTTCAATTCATTTTTGTGCTGCTCTTCCCACAAAGGAGTTCAGCTCATGGCCATGTTGAGATGTTGAGGATGTGTGCTGTCTATTGTGTGATAAACTGGTTGTTTCATTGTGTACCAGTTTGCAATGCAACTGATGTTCACCGTGCTATCTACTGCTTAAAGTGGGATGGTTTCATTTCCAATTGGATTAGGTTCAGTTAAGTCCATGGAAAAGAAGTAGGATGGCATTTGACCCCACTTAGATTGCTCATGTTAAACTTGCTAAAAAAGAAAAAAAAGCGGGGGATGAAAAAATAGAGTTTAATTACAAGAAAAGCCATTTTTGTCATGCTCTATTTGGCCTATGTTCCTGACATATGAATTGACAACAAGAGCTTGAGTGTTCAACTATGGCAAGAGTAATTTCATTAGTAGAAAAGGTAATAGCAAAACATTTCCCCTCTTTAAAAGACTCAGAATCTAGCCATATTATTTTACTCCCATACTTGCCTTTCAAACTTTCACTGTAGCAGCCCACGAGAATTTGGTCTGGGTGATTGTATTTGATCCAGGGCGAGATTTTTGTTGCACTGTTGTGACAATATGAAAAGTATTGGCTTTGAGACATATCTACAGAGGTAGATTTGTTTGTAAAATGGTTAGATCTGTTTCACTGTCAAGGTGAGTGGCAACAAAATAAATTCATATGACAACAAATTATTTCAAACAGCTAAATAACATATAAAAGTGCATTAAAATATATTGACATCACCCAATCTTTAAAAACACTACCACTAAGATAATTTGCATTTGCATCATCCTGATCTCTTCATTTTGTCATTGAATTTAACACCAAAGCTCTTGTCTTTATGGAAGTAAAAGCAGCCAACCATGAATTCACATGTCATATTAGACAAGAAAAAAAAATACAGTTTGATGTGAGCAAAATTGTAACAGAAGCATTTGAAAGTGTTTTCCAGTCAGAAATGTTAGATGATTAACATACCCAAAACCTGCCAGAATTGAAGCACAGGAACACCCTAAAATTTGCATTTCAAAATAGTGGCTATGTGCTAATTTGCAGTGTAAGTGTAATTGGGGATACACGGACTCACCACCATCTGTGTCACCGAGTGCTCACCAAAACCCTGATGGCTGCCCGCCCTTGTTTTGTGCCCTGGATGAGCTGCTGAGTGGTCTGTTGGCACCCAGTGGCTGCTTGACCCCTCAGCTAGCTGCCATTTTGCGAAAAACTTGTGGCTTGCTGAGGGGGAGCATCCATCAGGCACTTACGGACCATGCGGCAGACTGCTCAACAGGTAAGTCCAGCCCCTTGGTAAACAGGGTCTAGGAGGCCGTTGACTGAACTCCACCACCCCCTTTTGGATTCCTGTAACACCCCTAAGTGTAATTTGTCCTTATGTGCTGGTTAGGGAAACTTTCCACCTAGTGACTGAAGATGTTACTGTAGCCTTCAAGCACACACACATTTAAATTAATTAATGCATTTTTGAAACCAAGTAACCCTGAGGTGTATACCCCTAGTAGAGGCAAATACCTTTTTATTCAGGCAGGTCTTTGGCATTTAAGTGTGTCTGTTGAGTTGGATGCAGTTCTTATTCTGTTGTTATGTTTCTAATTGTGTTTTAATTGTGTGGAATGGCCTGCCGGAGGAGATTCATCAACTTAACACTCTTTCCAAGTTTAAGATAGCTATAAAGTCTAGTCTCTTCCAGCAGGCCTACCCAGACGAATTTTAAACCTTAGAATTTTAAGATGCCCTGATTGTTTTTTAAATATTGTATTGGTTTTATATGCTCCTTTAATTAGTTTTATGCATTTGATTTATTTGTATTGCTGTATTAATGTTAGTCCCTGCCTCAATCCAAAGAGAGAGGTGGGTAAAAAATAAATGTACATTGATGGTGCTATATAAATAAATAATAATAATAATAATAATAATAATAAATATATTATTATTAATATTAATATTATTATTGTGTTATATTTGTGATTGAAAGCTGCCTTGATAGAAAAGCAGGGTACACATCAAATAAATAGCATGCATGCCAAGTTTTAGATGTCTAGGGCCTTAGCTAGACCTAAGGTTTATCCCAGGATCATCCCGGGGTTGTCCCTGCCTGCTCCCGGGATCCCCTGTGTGTCATTTACATGAACAGGGATGACCCCGGGATAAACCTTAGGTCTAGCTAAGGCCTAGGTTTCATTATCTTGATGCTATTGCACTGACAGACAGAAACACATCCTTTTTTATTATAGATTGTATGGATATTACATATAACAAAGGAAATACCATGTTCCTGGACCTGCATGTTTCTTAGACCTTGATTACAACTAATTACTAGTCACAGAGATACTACAAAATCGAAAAAAATGGAAGTTTAAGAAGGAATTACACTCACCTGCAGATTAGCACAGGGCCTCCCTTTTGAAATGCAAATCTGAAGGTGTTCCTGATTTTGGCAGATCTTGGAATTGTTAATCAGCTATCATTTCTGAGTGGAAAACACATCCATATGCTTCTATTCCAATTTTGCCAATGTTCAGTGCTTCCCCGCCGCCCTCATATCTTTCCTAGACTGTATCTATGTATGTATGTCTTGGGTGACAATGATGAAAGGTGCTCAGTAGTGAGTAGTTATGACAGGATATGATATTAATGAAAACTATTTCAAGAAAAATGGTCAATGCTAGGGGGAAAAGCTTTCTTCTAATCCCAGTGGCATGATGGTGTGAATTTCAATGACTCACTAGTGTGACCTTCTCTTTGGTTAGTTTAATTACTTTTGCTTTAATGAGCCTCTTTTAAAGTGTTTTCTGTCTTCTGGCTAAAATTAAGATATATTTTCTGCCCTTATATTATTTTATTGGGGAAAGGAATCCAGATATGGGAGAGATGTACAGGATAGGCAACATATCCAATATTACTAATAATCACAATATATAGAAAAGCTATCAAGTTCCTTAGCCTGAGGTTTTCTAGAACAAGCCCATGGCAGTTTCTACACCTAAGGATTATCCCAGGATAATGGTGGGATCGTGGCTGCCTGCTCCCAGGATCTGCTATGTGTCATTTGCATGCATAGGGATGATCCTGAGATGATCCCTGGAAAAGACGCAGGTGTAGAAATGGCCCATGTGGTAAAGCTAATTCCAGGTGATTTCCCTGGCTAGGGTGACCATATGAAAAGGAGGACAGGGCTCCTGTATCTTTAATAGTTGTATTGAATAGGAAATTTCAGCAGGTGTAATTTGTATATATGGGGAACCTGGTGAAATTTCCTCTTCATCACAACTGTTAAAGCTGCAGGTGCCCTGCCCTCTTTTAAATCTGGTCACTCTATTGTAGCTCCTGCACCTTAACTGCCATGATGAAGAGGGAATTTCACTAGGTTCTCCATAAATACAAATGACACCTGCTGAAATTCCCTTTTCTATGCAACTGCTAAAGATACAGGAGCCCTGTCCTCCTTTTCATATGGTCACCCTAGTCAATCTGGACGGTTACATTTTCATCATTATTCCATTTCGAGCCATGGCCTAGGCATACAGCCCTTCCCCTCCCCCCACCCACCACAGCCTGAGAATCATATATTGAATTCTTTGTTTTTAAACAAAATCAAACCACAGCTTAGAACATAGCAAAGCAACCCCAACCCCCAAAGTTAATATGCAGTGCTGGATTGTTGTGCCCAGCTGGTCTGTCTCCTGAGTCCTTGCTGTCAGGTCTGGTTTTGAAAGGGACAAACATAGTAGTGGTGTTGCTGCTCTCTCATGTTCATTGACTTGGTTTGCACAATCATGGCAGGCCACGGTAGCTTGTTAGCCTTTCTGCGTGTGCCAGCTGGATTTCCTTAATTAACCTTGCAGCTTGCCATGTTGTCCAAATGGGGGCAGTATGGCTTGTTTGAGGGGGCAGCAACCCCAATGGGCTGTTGTTGTTATTTGAGGGTTGCTGCATGCTCTCTTCAAACAAGCCATGCTACCCTGGTTCAGATGACATGGCAAGGAATGCCAGTGAGGGTAATTAGGGAAATTTGGCACAGCTTATTTCCCTCACTGTGATTGTGCAAACCAGCTTTTTCTTTCTTGTTCCCTCTCCCCCTCTTTCAGTCTCTCCCCTCTTCTCTTCTTCAACAATAAAGTTTACAAGAAACAATTAGCTGCTCTGAAAATGCTGCTGTTAATCTGGGTTGGCTGCTATGCCACCATGTGGCTCCCCTCACCCCTCTTCTGTTCTCCTGCTGCCTCTTTGCTCTCTCCCTGGCAAGTTTGGTCATATGGGATCATTACACGCCTCTCGGGCAGGCATTCCTCTCTCTGCTTTGAGAGAGTGCAAGCTGGCATGGTGTTGGATGCTGTTGGGGGTCATTTTCTCATGTCACCCTCCAGCAAATCGGCCATCTTGCCTCATAGGCTCCTGTGAATCAGTTATTTCATCTGCTGCAAACATCGTGCCTTGTTAGACAGATGGCGGCAGTCAGAGAGGACTATGAAAGTCATTGTAATGGGGAGCAGTAGGGGACGGGATTAGGGGGGCACAGGGCATTGCTCAGAATGTACTTTTACTTGCACTGCCACTAGTTATGTGTGAACCAGTTCTGGTACATTTCTCTTCATTGTGGACCTCCAAGTGACTGCTAAAGCTGTTCAAAGTTTATGCTTGAACAGTCAGCATGTGTCAAAAGTTCATACAAATTTGTGGAATTTTCATTCCAGTAACAGCTTAGGGCTCAGCTGTTAGTTAACATTAACACAAATCAAGGACGGTAGTTTACCTGCTCCTGCTCCCAGAACTAGACTGAGTAGTGTGCCAGATTTTCTGCTTGTGCCTTAATTAGACAGAATCTGATGTTTTTTCTTTGAATCTTGGTCTGGAGGGTTCAACACCACTGGCACAAAGTTGAATATTTATCAGCCAGCTTTGCAAAGGCTTTTGAATTGGGAATTTGTGATCAGGTATGTTCTGCAATGAGAGCTGAATCAGGAATACACCATGAGTATAATGGCTACTCCATTTTACAGATCAGTTCGTATGTTATGTTCATAATAAAGGCAGATTGCAAACTGGAGTTCCTGGATATTTCACAATCATTACTAGGACTACATGGCAAAGCTATCCTTGAATTTTTGTGCGTGCATTTATTATGGTCATAAACTCTTGGCAGTGAGATTACAAAACCATATTGGTTAACTTGAACCAGTCATAACACAGCTACTAGAGAGCTCCGGCTATCGGGTGGTATATAAATGTAATAATTAATATATTTTTTAAACTGAGCATTTAAAATAGCTAGCTTAAATAACATTTTAGCCTGAATTTAGGCATGTTTACAACAACAGCAATTGTTCTATTTTCAGTGGGTCTTATGGCCACATCAGTGTGCATGAGACAATTGGAACCATTCAAAGAATTGGACTGGCTTTGTTATCTATTTTCAATAGCAAAAAGGATTTGAAGCTGAAAAGTGGATCCAAGTATAACTGTAAAACGCAAAAAAAAAAAAAAATGTTTTCTAATTGAAATTTCCAAATGAAATTGTAGAAATAATCAATGTCAGTCACTATTCTAGACTAGGTTGGAAGTTAGAATAATTTGTAGTTTCTGCAAAGACATTTTACATAACACAGTGATGATATTTTGTAAATGAATAGAATTGTCCTAATGCAATTGCTTCTCTAAATTTTAAATTACCAAACACTATCAAATTCCTGGGTGAGATGGTTTTAAATCATAGAGATGCAAACCTTTATTTTCTGCATCTGGGGAAAAGAGCGTTTTAGTGTATTTATGAAAGAATGGATTTTGGATTTCATAAATGGGCCTTGTTAATTTGCTATTTTTAAATACTTCTGAAACCTTTCCTGTTGCCATGACAATTTCATTTCTATAAACATAGTTTTCTGTGTCTGTGTGAACACCTATCAGATATTATAGATGATATACTGCATTTTAGGATAGTGAGTTGAGGAATTTGATAAAGAACTGGTAGCACTAGCAATTTTAACTACTATTTCTTTATTTACTTATTCAGTAAATAATGGTATTTGTGTTCTATTTTTTATGCTAAACAGGCCGTAAAACAACTTAACAAAAAAAAAAAATCAAAATACAACTGAAATCCGCAAACCAAGTAAAAATATGATTAACTGACATCAGAATAGGATCACTAAAAATGCAATCAACCAGCAGGAGGAGGTGGTTTTTTTAATCCTAGACAAAAAGCCAGATAAAACATTTTGCAACTCATCTGAAGCTCAAAAGAGAGGGTACTAACTGAACTTTTATAGGGAAGGGAGCTCCATGATCTGGGAGCCACTTCTGAGAAGGCTCTGAACCACATCCTGATCAGCACCTTTTGCCAATATTGAAAAACACAGATGTTTCAGATGAATTCTAAGAATCCTTGAGCTTTGTAGCCTAATATAAATTTTATAAGTGGTTGTCTCAGTCTAAAATGTTCTAGATTTTGCAAACAGCAGAGTCTTCATGTAGATCTGATAGACCATTGCATTTTTTGCATGCAGGCAAGGTCATATTATAAAATAATCTGGGCAAGTTACTACCATAGTAGGTCAAATCTTTGGCCCAATTAAGTATTCTGGATATAAAAACAGCTACATGAACGATATCAAATGTGTCTGCATCTTTATTATGAATGTGTGATCTTAATTGGCCACAATTTTAAATGTTCTGATGAGTTTTGAGTCAGCTTAGATCTTCTCAGGCTTCAGAAACTGCCTGTCTTTAATATGTTAAATATTGTTTAACATATTATTTGTTTATTTGTTATTGAGTATTTTTAACTTGCCCTTCATCCTAGAATATCAGGGCAGTATTAAAAAAAAAGCCTAAGAAACAAAAATATGCTACAATAAAACCATAAAATATCACAATAAAAACAATTGAGAAGTATAAAAGCAGCAGAGCATACCAAGCATAAGACAGCATAACTCGTTTAAACGCATGAGCAAATAAGTTTTAACCTGGTGGTGAAATGATAGCGGCATTATCGCCAGTCAAGTTTCAAGAGAGAGGGAGCACCACTGTAGAGAAGGCCCTCTGCTTAGTTCCTACAAAATAATAATAATAATAATAATAATAATAATAATAATAATATCATCATCATCATCGAGGCAAATTGAGGCGGGGTACAACATAAATGCAAATGCCATAAAATACATATAATTAAAAAAATTAAAACTAATACATTATTAAAAGCAGCACATTATTAAAAGGCACCTTAAAATTCAACTGGCAATAGAACCCAGAGAAGATCATAAGGAATGGGAAAGTTGTTATACATATGAACAATATTACTAATAAGTAATATCAATATCACCAACTGATAAGGATATGCCATGCAATCATAAAAATATCTCATTGCTGCAGTCACTATTCTTCATATGCTTGACACAGATTTGGTTTGCTATGCCACACGTTTGCATTGATACAGTGCTACCTCGATAGTGTCAATAAAATTATTGTTTAAATGTGTAAAGGGACAGCAAATTCCTGTTAAATGACCTTGTGTATCCTGCTTTGTTCACATGGTTGATGTGAATTAACTGCCTCTTAAGTCTGGTGGAACATCTTTACAGTATTCTGTTTATCTTGGTGATTCCCCCCCATCTCCCCAACTTACCTCATTAGAAGTGATTTGATTTAAGGGTTCACACTCATGCCTGTTTTGTTTTAAAGACTGCACTGCTTTGCTAGTCTTCTCTCTGAGAGAGAAGTAACAAGGAAACAATAGCACAAATCTACAGACATGTAATAAGGCAGAAGTACCTACCATCACTGCATGCAGGGTACGTTTTTCGGACTTCAACCTGCAAGCCAGTGATATTAGGTGGAAACAGAGGGCTTTGCTAGACCTACCTAGGAATCCGGGCCTGTAGAGGGGCCAGCCAGCCATGTCCGATTCCCCCCCCAATCGCCCCTGGGCCGTGATCCCCCCCCGATGTCCCCTGGCTCCGCTCTCCCCCCCCCGCCCCATCTCACCCCCCCTGTGATTTCCCCTCCCCCTGGCTCCTGTGGAGCGCTGTGCCCAGTGTGCGTCTTCTCCTGCCTACTCGCGAGTAAGCCGCATAGCCGGGAAAAGCCACGGAATACCGGGCCACAACCGGTGCCTGTTATCCTGGGCCAAGGGAGGGTTTAGCCCGGGCTGACCCTGGGATCCCCTGTGCGTCATCTGGACACACAGGGATGAGCCCAGGTATCAGCCCAGGCTAAACCCTCGTCTAGCAACGGCCAGAGACATATCTTCCATTGCATGTAGTAATTGTTCATATTAGATATTAGAAGAGAAAGAGACATGGCATAGTATTTGATGTTAGAAGAAAAAGAGGCATGAAATAGTTACAACTCTTGTGTCTTACTTATAATAGTTAGTTTGGCTCTTAGAATATCAGTAGGTAGTGAGCATATTAGAAACACTAGCACAAGAGCTAGTGAGTATGTTAAAACATGGATCTGTATTTCCTGGTGCAAGGGCTGGACTGAATGAGAAGGGCCCATTTTTCTGACTGCTAGGTTCTTGATATGCAGTGTTCAGAAAATAGAGTAGAGGTTTTGGTATAGCCATTTGGCTTTTCTATATATCATCCTGAAACTTTTAAAAATGCAACTTTCTTCATCCTTTTATTTTTAAGTATCAAACATGGGAGATATCACCATGTAAAAACCTTCCTTTATTTCTTTTAAGTTTTAACAACTTTTTAATGTTCAGAATAGCAAAAGGCAGATCTTGTGGTTCACAGAAATCAGACTTTCATGTGTATGATTTTGTAAAGAAAACAAATTTGTACCAAGACTGGAAGAAAGGAATCTAAAATATTGCTAGAATGGTAAACATCTTAGTAAATACCATTTGGCACTGGGCCAGGTTTACCATTACATTGATGCCTTAATAGAGCTGTTTATGACCATGAAGGAAGAGAGAAAAAAGGCCTCTTCCTGAGAGCCATCTGTTCCAGACATGAATGTGACCTAAACAAGAAAAAAATAGTACTTGACTCTTAAGGAATGTGTAATGGAATGACACAGAAAGGAGAAAAAAACCACATTTTTATAATAATTTGGTCATCACTCAGAACCCCTGGGCCCCCTGTTTGCTAAATGGTGAAGATGGCTGTTTTTAAGACAAACAGAATGTAAAATTGCAGTTGTTGACAACAAAATTCTGCTACTGTGAAGGCACCATAGTTGGTGATAGAGTAAATGCTTTGCATGTACAGTAGATAGTTCCAGATTCAATCCATAGGTGGTGGGAAGGGTGTCTTTGTGCCAAACCCCCTGGACAGTCATTGGTTGCATTTGGACAGTATGATAATCAAAGGCAGGGTCATAATCAACTCGAGAGTTGTTTATCTAGGGGGTACTTCCCACACAACATGATAATAACCAACCATGGTGTGGATTAGGATCAGCATTGAGTTGACTATTAGTCCACATTGAGTTGACTCATTCATTCCCTGCCCTTTTCCCCCCCAGTCCTCCTGCCAGTATCCCATCAGCCATTGCTGCCTAAAATCTATCCTGATAGCTGGACTAGAGTGGCAGCTGCCGCTTTGACCACTCTTGCCTTGCAACTCTGTGGCCGAGGAAATAACCAACGGTGCCCTCCATACAACACAATAAGCATTTCTAATTTAATATTTTTAACTCCTCCCATAACATAAAGTGTTATAAATATTAAATTAGAAATGTTATAAGGTTATGCAATCCTATGTATTATGATTTAATTTTTATATTTTCATATTTTTTGTTACTGTATTATTGTATTATTGTATTGATGTATGTTTAAGTTCAATAAAAAATTTATTTTTTAAAAAAAATAAAATAAAAAACAACAACACAATAAGCAACAGTGGTTCAAATAACCAATCTGGCACAGTGTTGGTTATTTATTTATTTATTTATTGCATTTATATACCGCTCCCATAGCCAGGGCTCTCTGGGCGGTTTACAGAAATTCTAAAATTAAGATAAAAACGAGTATACAAAATTTTAAATTCTAAAACACAGAACATACACACATAAAGCATTTAAAACCGTTAAAAAACTAAACATGTGGGTGATTAAGATGTGCCACCATATGCCTGGGCAAAGAGGAAAGTCTTAACCTGGCACCAGAAAGATAGCAGCGTTGGTGCCAGGCGAGCCTCGTCAGAGAGATCATTCCATAGTCTGGGGGCCACCACCGAAAAGGCCCTGTCCCTCGTCACACTCTGAGCCTCTCTCGGAGTAGGCACCCAGAGGAGGATCTTAGATGTTGTTTATTTTAAAAATAATTTGTGTTGATTATTTAAAAAACTCCACACAAATAACCAAATGTCGACTATTTAAACCACTGTTGGTTATCGTATTTTCTCAAGCCAGACATTACCAAAAACAACACTGAGTTATATGGACAAATTATTATTATTATTATTATTATTAATTGCATTTTATACTGCCCAATAGCCAAAGCTCCCTGGGCGGTTCACAAAACTAAAACAATTCAAAGTGTAAAACAAACAGTATAAAAACATGATATAAAATACACATTAAAACGAATTAAAACATACCATACATGATTAAAACATCCTGAAAACATTCTAAAATTTCACTGGATAGGCCTGCCGGAATAGATCAGTCCTTATTGCTTTTTTAAATTCTAAAAGACTGTCAAGTTGACGAATCTCCTCCAGCAGTCCATTCTACAGTCTGGGAGCAGCGGCAGAAAAGGTCCTCTGGGTAACAGTTGTTAATCTAGTTTTTGCTAGCTGAAGTGGATTCTTCCCAGAGGACCTGAGTGTGCGGGGCAGATTGTACGGGAGAAGGCGATCCCGCAGGTAGCCTGGACCCAAACCATGTAGGGCTTTAAAGGTAATAACCAACACTTTGTACTTTGCCTGGAAACTAATCGGCAGCCAGTGAAGAGATTTTAAAACTGGTGTAATGTGGTCACCCCTAGGTGTACCAGTGACCAGCCTGGCTGTGATATTTTGGACTAATTGAAGTTTCTGGACTAGGCACAGAGGTAGCCCCATGTAGAGCGCATTACAGAAGTCGAGCCTCGAAGTTACCAGTGCGTGCACTACTGTCTTTAGATCTTCCAACTCTAGGAAGGAGCGCAGCTGGCATATCAGCCGAAGCTGATAGTAGGCACTCCTGGCCGTTGCATCTATCTGGGCTGTCATTTGGAGTGACGGATCCATAAGCACCCCCAAGCTGCGAACACAGTCTTTCAGGGGGAGTATACGGATCCAGAAGCACCCCATTCAGAACCAGTTGACACACCTCCAAACCCAGGTTGTGGCCTTTGACAGCGAGCACCTCTGTCTTGTCTGGATTCAGTTTCAGTTTGTTTTTTCTCATCCAGCCCATTACCACCTCCAAGCATTAATTCAGAGGAGACACACTATCCTTAGCTGACGCTGTTGTCGAAGGCATAGAGAAATATATTTGGGTGTCATCAGCATACTGATAGCACCCCGCCCCATGCCTCCGGATGATCTCTCCCAGCGGTTTCATGTAAATATTAAATAGCATTGGGGAAAGGATGGCACCTTGCGGTACGCCGCACAGCAGCTCCTTTTATGAGGAGCAGCTATCCCCAAGCATCACCATCTGGAACCTGCCTGAGAGGTAGGACCGGAACCACCGAAGGACACTGCCTCCGATTCCCAATCCCCTCAGGTGATCCAGAAGGATACCATGGTCAATGGTATCGAAAGCTGCTGAGAGGTCCAAGAGTACCAGCAGGGACACACTCCCCCTGTCAATACTCAGGCGTAGATCATCCGCTAAGGTGACCATGGCGGTTTCAAATACTCTGAGTTCATAGAAGGCAGCTTCAGCTTCATTTGTTTTGAGAGATTGACTCTCAAACATATATGGGATTTTTATGGGAAAGGGGGAGGAAACCAAAATAAGTATCCTGGATTCCACCTTGAAGCTTGTTCCGACTTGAGTCCATATCAGATTTTGAGCTTTGTTTTTTTCTTTCACATGAAAATTTTCATGTGTATTTTTCCAAATGTACATTCTAAGTGCATCTTTGAAAAGTATGCATTCTTCTCTCATTGTAAAAAGTATGGATTTTTTCATGCATATTTTTCAAAACTATGCATGCTGTCAGACTCATTTTGGGGGTCTGTAAATCATATTGCAAGCTCAGAAATGTACAGACTTTGATCACAAATTGTGTCTGACTCCATGTTTGGTCTGGAATGTGTGAACCGGGCAAATCCTGATCAAAAACAAATTGAAACAAATTTCTCATACATCTTTAATTTTGACTTGCTTTTCAGACCAGAGATGAAACCACACATATGATTAAACATTATTTAGTTATTAGGCCCCAAAATGGGGTGGGGCAATAAAAGTTGCTACTTTTATTGGAGAATGTAATTGTGAGTTTTGTTTTCGAAAAGATCTAAAATCTAGGAATAATGTACTTTAAAAAAATTTCTCTTCTTTATTTAATAAGCACAGTTTAATTTTAATTGTTTAAGATACTTCTGTAGAATCTTTTGTGAAAAGGAGAAAAAACAGAATCTTAGCAACATGAGGCCTCTTCCCCATGACCAGCAGGAGATTTGCTAACTAGTGGGTAGAAACTGCCAATTCTTAGGCGTGAGTTATAAAGGAGGTGGATTAGTGGACTTCAGCTATTGCTAATTATTTTATATTGTAACATCTGAGGGTATCAGCTGAGAACAGGTCTCTGCTATGCTCTCAACTAAACTCTACTTGGGATGCAATCCTGAACATGCTAGGGAGTAAGCCCCATTGAACACAGTGGGATTTATATTATATTATATTATATTATATTATATTATATTATATATATATATATATATATATATATATATATATATATTATATAGCACCATCCATGTACATGGTGCTGTACATACTAAAAGAATAAAACAGCAACACCCTGCCACATAGGCTTACATTCTAATAAAATCATAATAAAACAATAAGAGAGGGAAGAGAATGCACCAAATAGGCACAGGGGGCAATAAAATGAACAGTGTGAAAGTAAGAACAAAGTCAGGTTCTAAAAGCTGTAGACAAAAGAAAAGTTTTCAATTGAGCTTTAAAAACAGTAATTGAACTCGTGATCCGCAAATGCTCTGGAAGAGAATTCCAGGCATAAGGGGCAGCGAGAAAAAATGGACGAAGCCGAGCAAGAGGAGACCCTTGGGAGGGGAAGAAACATGGCATTCGATGAGCGAAGAGCACGAGCGGGGCAATAATGTGAGAAGAAAGATAGGAAGGAGCAAGACTGTGACATGCTTTGAAAGTCAACAGGAGAAGCTTATATTGGATTCTGAGGTGAATTGGAAGCCAATGAAGAGATTTCAGTGGTGGAGTAATATGATCAGAGGCAGAGCGATGAGCCAAGAAGATGATCTTAGTGGTGAATAGAAACCAATGAACTGATGTGAGAAGAAGGAAGACCAGTCAGAAGAAGGTTACAATAGTTCAGCCAAGAAATAACCAAAGATTTACTTCTAGGATTGTGCTATGTGGGATTGGTGGTGATGGAGGAGGATATTTGCATAGAATGCAACATCCTGAGAACATCAGCTATAGATTTGAAAAATGAAGGAATGATATCTGGTAAAATGTCAAAAGTGTAGCTTCTTCCATAGTCACATATGCTCCAGCTATCTTATTTACTGGGTGCAGGCCTTATTTTCTGGTGTTTGATTGGTGGGAGATTCAAGACCATTAAAAGGAAGAACTTCTTCATACAGTGCATAGTATGGAATTCACTACCACAAAATGCAGTGATGGACACCAACATGGCCATCCCCCCTCTAATCCCGCTTTAAAAGGGGATTAGACAAATTCATGGAGGATAAGACTATCAATGGGTACTAGTCCTGATGGCAATATGCTACCTCCTGTGTCAAAGGCAGTATGCCTATGTACACCAGTTGCTGGGGAATACAACTGGGAGGGTGCTATTGCACTCATGTTCTTTTGGGGGTTTCCCACAGGTTGGCCACCGGATTAACAGAATGCAGGACCAGATGGACCCTCTTCACGCATTATATAGTAAAACCATGTATTTATTTTGTCCCTACTTGTATGTGTTTGATGGATGCCTTTTTTAAATGTTACTGTGAGCTACTAGAGCAGCCATTTTTCAGTGCTCTCTCCACAGAACTGAAAAGGGCAAACTAAATGTTCTGCTCATCACGTAGCATTGATCCCTATGGGGATGTGTTTTTTCTATTTAAAGCCCCCCCGTGGGAATTTTAAGACAAAATGGGAGAGGGAAGATTAGATTCCCCCCTTCCAAATTGCCGTGGTTCTGATCTGAATTGAGGCTGCACACACTTTCACTCAAATAAGTAAACTCTGTTTTGCATGATTAGCAAATGTTAAGTTTGACCCAAAATCTCTGTGGTGGAAAGGTGGATTTATCTTGTTTCCAGTGGATGTGCATATAAATGCACGCATGTGAACACTAAGGCACCATGCACAACTTAGACTGCTATTTTACAAACCGAAGCTGCTGAAGTATACAAAGAATAGGGGATAGCACATTTGTAGAACTATGGCTTTTTCTCTCTACTGTACCTTTGTAGCCAAAGAGCAAACACTGGCTTGGCTTTTAAATCAGTGTTGGGCAGGCTGTGGTAGAGTATATTAATATAGCAGGCAGACTGGAGCTTTCTAGAAATGTGTAGTAATCAGAGTGTGTCTCAGGAAGTTATCTCTAGGAAAACAGGGTGTTCTTCAAATATGTCACAGTTTTCATCTGAGAAATGTCAGAGGGTTGTGGTTGGGATGTGAGGTTTCAATACTATGCAATTATGTTGATGCCCATCGTCCTGGGTAGTAAGTACAGAATCAGCCCTGCAAAATAAACAGTTATATGCCAACATTTCTCAGTTGAGATGATATGAAAGGTGTCAAACTCCGCTTTTCTTGGCACAGATTTTTTTTTTCATTCAGAGAATACTCAGGCTTAGATTTGTCTCCACAAACACTGGGTTGTTTCCCAGGGAATAGCTACACTGACTACATCTGCTGCTTGCTCAGTAATTTTGTAGAATGGGGCATAGATACCGAAGCCAGAGCAGGCCATATCATCCATTTAAAGTCCTTGAGTTTTTGTTTTTCCTGGGTTTTTGTTGCAGACCTGATCAGTGTAGCTAGAATAACAGTGTGCCAAATTTCCGCTTTATGGGATTGTTCTCCAGTGATGAAATAAATGACTGAACTGAGTTTGGTAGTAGTGCGCCTCAGCTGCTCTTTTAAATGGCTTATGGGGTGGTTTCCCGCTCCTGCTCCACTTGTCAGAAACCCATTGTTCTTGCCTCTTCTCACGAAGACTGGGAGGGATCTAGGATGGACAGCCACCAGGAGCGCTGTGCTGTGTTATAGATGACAGTGCTTAGCATTGCTTCCCATGCTCACTCACAATGTCTCCCTACAAATCTTTGAGCAATGTCATTTCAGTCAAATTGAAAGAGAGACAATGAACAGCACCCATAAGTAGGGATGCTGGAGAAATTCGAGACAGATTAAAATGTGTTCAGATTCCTAAGAATCCACTGCGGACCAGTCTTCTTAGGCTGTACAGCGTGTGCGGACTTCCGGATATATATTTTTTACTTTCTTGAATCATTCACAGAAACATATGCAAGTTTCTACCGAGACGTATGCTATGCAAGAAAATATGCATAGGGGAAATTCAAATGGAATGGGGGACAATATGCTAAATGTTATATACTAAGATGAATTATGTAAATTGTTGAGAACTGTCTTACGGAATTATCTAATCCATCTGTGAACGGATGCCAGAATGAGCAACTCTGCACAATCCACAAAACACGGATTTCACAAAATCTGGATATAAGAACATAAGTGCCATGTTGGATCAGACTAAGGGTCCATCTAGTCAAGCATTCTGTTCACTCAGTGGCCAACCAGCCATCGGCCAGGGATGAACAAGCAGCACATGGTGCAACAGCACCCTCCCACCCATGTTCCCCAGCAACTGGTGCACACAGGCTTACTGCCTTGAATACTGGAGATAGCACACAACCATCAGAGCTAGTAGCCATTGATAGCCCTTGCCTCCAGGTATTAATCCAACCCCTTTTTAAAGCCATCCAAATTGGTGTCCATCACTGCATCTTGTGGTAGTGAGTTCCATAATTTAACTATGCGCTGTGTGAAGAAGTACTTTTTTTATTTGTCCTGGATCTCTAATCACAAGGCAGCTGTATTTCATAAAGGTATTATATAAGTTCCACATAGCCTGACTTTGCCTTAAAATAAAAATGACAGCGACCCTTACACCACAAGGGAGAGCAGGGTCTGACTCAGCTGTCTGCAGATGTTTTAATGTTTGCATGCAATTAGCTAATACATAATAAGTGCTATTATTATAAATAAGCAGTCTCAGGGTTATTGTGTCATATGTAAGCCCTGTGATATTAACAGTTTGGCACTAGAGGACAAAGCACCGAGATCAAAGGACATACTTCAATTATGCTATTCCTTGTTGGTGCCCTTGAGTTTGTTGTAAGACGAAAGGGAAATACTGGAAGAGAGGAGGAAACAAGTTCTTAAGATGTTCTTTGCTACATCTTTCTTCTCCCTTACCTGTACAGGATAATTGAATTACTACTGAAAGAGCAAAGGAGGCAATATGGATTTGGGACAATTCCCATGCTCCCAAATTATGGTTTTTGACGGCTGTTCCTATGCTGTGTCACTGGTGTGCACAGTGACATGCAGATAACTAAAAAGATGACAGGCCCTTCAGTAGAGGTTGCAAAGTCAGTGCAACCTTCAGAGTGTCTGAGAATAAAAACGAAACAATAAAAATACATTCTCTTTCTCTCTCTCGCACACACACACACCAGTTTATTCGAGGAAAAGCACAATATTTTCCTGACTTGAGTGTTTTAAAATCTTGATTTTAAAGGCACAGTTGGGACTTGTTCCCTAGCAACAGTGCACATCGAAGCCTTGTGAATGATGCCAATGTTGTAAAAAGCTGCCGTGAAGAATGAAGCAGTTATGAAGGTTGGATGTGGGAAGACTAGAAAAAGGCTAGTGTGATACAAGGAATTGTAAGAAATCTTCCAGAACATGAGAGAACATAAGAAGTGCCCTGATGCTGAATCAGACCGAGGGTCCCTCTAGTCCAGCACTCTGTTCACACAGTGGCCGACCAGCTGTTGACCAGGGGCCAACAAAACAAGACATGGTGCAGCAGCACCCTCCCACCCATGTTCCCCAGCAACTGGTGCATATAGGCTTACTGACTTGGATACTAGAGGTTAGCACTTAACCATCAGGGCTAGTAGTCATTGATAGCCTTCTCCTCCAAGAATTTATCCAGCCCCCTTTTAAAGCCATCCAAACTGGTGGCCATCACTAGTGAATTTGTGGTAGTGAATCCCATAATTTAACTATGCGCTGTGTGAAGAAGTACTTTCTTTCATTTGTCCTGAACCTCCCACCAATCAGCTTCATGGGATGACACCGGGTTCTAGTATTTTGAGAGTAGGAGAAAAATGTCGCCCTATCCACATTCTCCACACCACACATAATTTTGTACACCTCTATCATGTCTCCCCTTAGTCTCCTTTTTTCCTACCTAAACAATTACCCAGAAGTCAAGGGCATTAAGATAAAAACAATGGTCAATGCAAAGAGACATGGAGAACTTATAACTTGTTTGAAAGCCAGATCAGTCAGCCAAAAAGTGTGTGCTTTCAATTCTCTTAAAAGCTTGACAGACATATACCTATGTGGGATGGGGTTAGGAAGTGAATTGTGAATTGACAGAAAGAGCAAAGGAGGTAATATGGATTTAGCTAGTATAAAAGGTTTATATAACCGGTAGTCTTGACATGTCTTCTAGGCGTTGATATGAGCCTCTGGCTGGCCTGTAGTTCTTCTAGGCTGGAAAGGAGATTACAAATTTACATTATACTTGTTGGGCTGACTTAAAAGTATAATATCAGGAAAAGAGACAGATTTTTCAGAGGTTTCTGAGTTTAGAAAAGACCAATAATTATAAATAGCTCTGAACAGTGCAAAATTAATATTGCCTCCAGGTAAAGGAATGTGACTTGCCTGCTAGTTCTGTGGTATCTGGAAAGTAAGGTTTTTCTCTCTTTTTTGGAGGTGGGGGTAGGTAAACGTGTTTGGGGCAGGGGGAACAAATCTGGAAAATGTTATTTAAGTTATAATTATCATGCATGCTGCACATTCCTGAAACTGTTTGCTGCCAAAATTCAAGAACCAATACCAATGCAAATATAATAATAATAATAATAATAATAATAATAATAATAATAATAATAATAATCCGCCTCTCCCTCCGGATCGAGGCGGGGTACAACACATTAAAAGACTATGTGCTGCGTTCTGTGTTTGAAGCATCTGATAATGACCCCAGCCTTCACTGTTTGAATACAAGGAGATTATAAAACAAAAGAAAAATAAGGCGTTCAAGGTTGCAAACTTGTACACACTTACCTGGGAGTAAGTCTGTTTGAGCTCACTGGGACTTACTTCTGAGTAAACATGTATAAGATTGCACTGTTCAACATCCCAGCTGTTCAGTTGTGCTTCTTGCTGCAACTTCCAAAGCAGCACCAGCAGAACTCTCATGATGCTTCAGATGTACAGAATTGGCTAAAATGGGCTATCCACCCACATTCCCAGTTTTGTAATGTTAGTTCCGTATCAGCTGCTCTAAACAACAGCTGATGCTTGGGGTTGTGTTATGAATTTGAAAGTGAAGGACAGGAAATTAAAAAGTAGGTATTGATGTATCAGTAAGAGCAGGCAGCTGCATGAAGGACTGGGACTTTTAAATGTTTCTGAGAGTAGAGCCATTGTGACTCTGGGAGACGTATCTATTGACCATGAGATCTCTGTTTCCCAAGTATAAAAATGAGAACAATATTCTTTTAGGTTAAACACTTCCATTTCGATGCTTCCTTCCAACAAAAGAAATTGTGTTCAAGGCAGCTCATAACAGGCACCCATGAAAAATAAGCAACAGCAGTACATAAAAAAATAAACACCAATGAGCATGTCAGTAACATAACTATGCATCTATTATCATTTTAATATTTCAATAGCAATGCATTAAAGAGTGGGCCTGTTCAGATGACATGCTAAGCCATGCTTAGGCCACTAACCCTTTTGCAGCAAATGCTTAGTGAACCGTGGTTATGTAGCCACCATGGTTAGGAATGGTTCACATGATGCGCTCAGTCATGGTTCACATGACACTCTAAACCATAATGTTTAGCTCAAAATGCTTAAGTACCATGGCTTAGCATGTCATCTGAACAGGGTCAACCTGGGGATTGAGTTATCTTCCTCGGGGACTCAGATCCCTTCTATGCATCACCTGACTGATCTCTAGGGGTAGGGGGAATCTGAAGAAGGTACTCACCAGTTGGTCTTAGCACACAGGCAGCTTCATGTGGGAACCTAGGGCCTTGCTAGACCTACCAGATAATCTGGTCGGGAGTCGGGGCGAGGCCGCGCTGCAGCTAGTGTGCGCCGTCGCCCCTAGCTAGACGTAAACACGCGATGGGGCAAAGGAAAGCCCCGTCGCGTGCTCCAGCTTTTACCTTCTTAAAGGGTCGTGTGCGCAGGAGCGCACCCACGGAGAAGGTAAGTGTGTGGTTTTTTTAAAAAAATAAAGGGTTCCCCGCTCCCCCCTCATTTCACCACCACCACGATGCCTGGTGCCCCCCCCGCCCGCTTGCTCGCCCATCCTCCCCCCGTCTGCCATGGCTGTCCCCTGTCCCCGTTCTTTTTCCCCCTGTCCCCGTCCGCTATGCCCTGTCCCCGCTCGCCCGTCCTCTCCCCATCCGCCATGGCTGTCCCCTGTCCCCTCAGGCTGGAACTGCGGAAAAGCCAGGCCATAAGCGGATCCGCTTATCCCGGTTCAAGGGAGAACTTAGCCTGGCCTGACCCTGGGATCTCTTGTGCGTCATCTGGATGTCATCTGGTAACCTCCAAATTAGAATACTGCAACACGCTTTATGTGGGCCTGCCTTTGAAGACAGTTCGGAAGCTGCAGCTTGTGCAAAATGCAGTGGCCAGATTGATTACTGGAACCAGAAGGTTTGAACATATAAGACCGATTCTGGTCCGCTTGCCTATACGTTTCCGAGGCCAATTCAAGGTGCTGGTTTTGACCTATAAAGCCTTACACAGCTTGGGACCACAATACCTGACGGAATGCCTCTGCTGACATAAACCTACTTGCTCACTGCGCTCTACATCTAAGGTCTTCCTCCGGCTGCCTACTCTGAGGGAAGCTTGGAGGATGGCAACAAGGGAGAGGGCCTTTTCTGTGGTGGCCCCCCAGTTATGGAATGATCTCCCTGATGAGGCTTGTCTGGTGCCAACATTGTTATCTTTTTGGTGCCAGGTTAAGACCTTTCTCTTCTCCCAGGCGTTTAACAGCATTTACCAACGGACCCCAGAATAGCTGTTTTTAGAAGGATACTGTTGTTTTTATGCTTTTTATGTTTTTAAACTTTGTATATTTGTTTTTAATGTTTACTGTTTTAAACTTTTGTAAACCACCCAGAGAGCTTCAGCCATTGGGAAGTATATAAATGCAATAAATAAATAAATAAATATGCCACTCTATAACAAAAAGTTCTCAACGGCAACCCACACAATAAAACAGGCGAAATAATGAATACAATAAAAATAAATAAAGGCCATGGAAAATAATATCACAATCATCATCATCATCATCATCTAAAATGCCTGGGAGAAGAGAAATGTCATTGCCTGTTGCTGAAAAAATAAAAGAGTAAGCACCAGTTGAGCCTCTTTGCAGAGGGAATTCCATAAATGGTGCCTCAACTGAGAAGGCTGTCTGTCTTGTAGCCACCTGCCTAACTTTATTTGGCCGGGGCACCTCAAGGAGGGCCTCTGAAGATGACCTAAGGAGAGGAAATGTTACTTTACAATTTAGCATTCCCTGGTGTTCTCATCGTGTATTGTACTACATCTTCCAGTGCCATTGGTATCTCTCTGAATTTCATTTCAAACAGGCAGTCTTAATGCACACTATGTAGAGCATAGTGTGCATACATATTAAGGTAACTTTTTAATGAGTGTATTTAATTATTTTTCTTTTGAATGACAGTAACAAGCTTCTGCCATCAAATTATTGTGTATAACACAGCTAAAATATGTACGTGTATGTGTAAAATTTTACAATGTATGTGTAAAATGCTGCATCTAATGTAATAAGTAATTTTATCATATTGAATTTTGTCATATTGCCAAATCAGGATATGTGATGCCATGATGTCATTTTCACTACAGGATCCTTGATTGGTTATTGTTCCTTTTTAGGAAAAGATTGTACTGGAGCAATAACAGATTGAGGCAGATGAAATTGCTAGGAGCAGGCATAAACAATGCATAAAGGAGTGGAAGGTGGATTTTCCTGCAAATATTTTCATCCTCATCTTTCCCAATAGTATAGACAGCCCGACCAAGTGGATTTTCTTTTCAGAACTTGGAGTCAGTCATATCGGTGTAGGGGCAGGGAGGGGGGAGGATCTCGCAATATTCTGATTGCACAATCCTCCCCTTAGTCCACATGTGGGTGCAACATCCTTGGAGAAAGGAGGGTGTCACGCCTGCTTTTTATTTTTTTAAAGGAGATGAGTGCATGTGTGTTCCAACTGAAAGGTAAGGTGGTTTAAAAAAAAAAAAAGCGCCCCAACCTCGCTCCCCCCCCTTTCGGGACAATCCCGAAACCGTGGGAAGAATCAGGTTTTCCCAGGGATTATTTATCCCTGTGAAAACCCGTTCTCGTCCCTCCTTCCTGGGAGTCCCTGTGCGTCATTTGGATGCACGGGGACTCGGCCATGACCAGCCTGGATTTTCAGGCTGGTGTAGAAACGTCCATATTTTCATAAACTGGAGAATATTTATATTAGCAGTGTTTTCAAATATTAATGCAAATTGCCTTTGTTTAAGTAATGAACAACAGTATAGCATTCAAATACATGGAAGATAGTAGGTAGTTTTTGGGGGTTTTTTTATGGCAATCATATGAGGGTTTTATTTCTGTATTTCAATTTGCATGCTATAAGATCAGATTGCATTCAAGGCACTTGTTGTATACCAGTAGGTACTGCTAAATTTCCATAGAAATGGAACATTCCATTCTTACAGCTATTATGAGCAAAAAAATTTTTACAATGAATCTTGGAACTTGCCTCCATTTCCTCATTAATCAATTTCTGTTTGTTCGAGCTAAGTTGAAATTATTCCAGGAAGTCAACCCAGATATGTTTATAAATATGTACACAATGTCTGGTACTGTTGATAAAGGTCAGATTTATGATGACCTACAGTTTTAAACAAAGGAAACCATATATAAGGATCAGCATCCTCCATTTCTCCTTGGTTTTCTTAACCCTACTAGGAAATGTTCTGTTCAAAACAATGTTCTAGATAGGGTTATCTGTTGTTTCAGTTATATTGCATGGATGAATGCTGGGCCGACCACTAAGCAAATAATAATGAAACTACGTTATCCAGCATATCTATATTTTTGCTCCTTAATTTTTCTCCTATACTTTTGTTTTACTGGCTGTTACTGGAAGTGGTAGTACATTTTAGGCATCATCATCGTGACGTGTGTGTTATATATAAAATAGTGTTTGTGTGCCAGTTCCATGATGTCTTTGATCGTGTTGAGTTCCCAGCGCAGTTTGTCCTGTCTGTAGGATAGCCTTGTGCAGTGGAAGGGCACAACTCCACCCTGCCTGGTGATAGTGGCCTGTCAAATAGGAGCAGAACTGCTGAAAAGTGGTGCCACTCATTTCCAGCCTCCCAGATGATCCAAAATTTAAAGACTAAGTGTTAAAATGCAGACTAATCTGAGAACTCCAACAGGAATATATGAATTATTCAGATATAATAGCTTCAGTTTGTGATGATATTGTTTTCCAGAGAAAAACAGGGGTGGGCAATTTGGGGGTGGGGAGTCCCGGGGCCAAATTCGTCCCTGCCCCTCTCCAGAGGCTACACTCCTGCTGCGGTGCTGCTAAAGCTAGTTTGTGTGTTTGTTGTGTGTGTGTGTGAAAATACCTGGTGATTTGTGACCAATTTTCAGTATCCAACTGCTACCAAAGCCTAAAATGGCTGGACGTACCTTGAAAACAAGCTAAATTTGGCTGTTTTAGCCTCCTGAAGTGATTTGCTGCCAAAATTCAGTGGCAAACTGCTTTTTTCTTCTTTTTTGCCATAGTCCGCAAGTTGCCCACTTCTGGGCTGCAGGATAAGCATCGTTAGCTAACTTCAAAGACTTCAAGGCACAGACACGATAAATCTTTGATAAGCAGGTCTTATTGGGTTTCAAATCTAAATAAGGACTCGATAAGTAGTATTGACAACCATGCAAACCCTGTTGCTCAGGAATTTGCTTCTTTGGAGTAGTTCTGGATTTATGCAAAGGGGCAGAGGGGGTTCTCCCACTTAAATTTGTGATGGCTCCACAGATATTGTTTTGCAAGGCTATGGAACAGGATGTTTTGACTAAAATTGAGGGGAATCAGGGTGGGGCTTGTGGGTTTCATGATGGGGCTCTTTTCCCCTAGAATTGGATATGTGCATGGTGTGTGTGTGTGTGAGAGAGAGAGAGTTTAGATGATAACTTTATTAGGAAGAGTTAAGTCCTTCCAGTTACAAGGTATTAATTATTCCAATTAGATTATTGTGGCTTCATTTCACATTGTGTGTTCAATTGTTCTTTGTGATATGCGGTAAACATAGGAATCCCAACACTATGTTTTGTCTTGTAATGCTAGTACATGGGGCTGGGGCCAGAGGAGCATTTGCAGGGAGAATCTGTAATATAGGAAGGATTAAGCATATCCTGTCACAAGGCCCCACACACTTCAGGTTTTAACATGTTGCAGAATTAAATTGATGTGACCCAGATAAGGGAATATATGCAACAATAGTTTTACCGCTTAAAATTGTTTACCTTTTACTTCCAGGCTCGGTCACTAGTGGCGCTGCTGTTCTATGCTGTCCACTTCCAAATCTATCAAATGTATATCTTGACATAGGTTGTCCAGCAAATATGTATCTACTCACATTTCTTAGAAATTATAATCTCAGAGGTAGGTTGTTCAAGAGGAAAATGCTTATGCCCACCTCTGTTTCCTGATCCCTCCTTCCCATAAAAGAACAACATCAGTAAGTGGGGCAGAGAATCCAAAGATATGAAAAGACTGAAATGATTTGTGGGGATTATAGAAGTTTGTGAAGGCTCCATGCAAATGCAGATTGTGAACCACCCAGAGAGCTTCGGCTATTGGGCGATATAAAAATGTAATAAATAAATAAATAAATGCACAAATTAAATTAAATGTGGCATAGACATATTGGAAGAAAAGGCCACTGTATGTATCTTAATCTATATATAAAATGAGTGCAGCTATTTGTATAAGATATACTTATATTTATTTTATTTCTAAAATGTGTGTCTTGCCCCACATCAAATTTACTTTGTGGCAGGTTACAAAAATCAAATAAAAACCCATACAATTTTAAAACAGTCCCAAAGCCTGGTACACAAAGGTGTATAGGATATGAGCCCACCAGAGCTCGGGGGGTGGGGGGAGAGTTTTCCACCAGAGATCCTCTGAGGAGTTACAGATTTTTAAAACTCTTCTATAATGGCTTCCTTGGAAGAGCCTCCCCACTTGACCTCAAAGCAGGGCAGGATTATGTGGAGAAAGGTGCTCCTTCAGATATCCGAGACCCAAATCGTTTAGGGCTTTTTAAATTAGTATTATTCCCTTGAATTAGACCTATGACTAATACGAAGCTAGTGTAGATCTTTAAGGAGTAATGTAATATGGGACCTTCCAGAGAGGACATTCCTTTTAATATGCTGGTGACTGCATTTTGTGCTAGCTGCTGTCTCTGGACCCTTGCCAAGGGCAGTGCTGCATAAATGGAGTTAACAGTAATCGAACTGGGAAGTTACCACCTCATGGAAAACTGTGGCCAGGGTATCCCTGTCTAGGAATGGCTGCAGCTGGTGAACCATCTGGAACTGAAAAAACTCACTCCAGACCACTAAAGCTGCCTGGATTTCAGTGACAGACTGGAATCCAGAAACATCCCCAAGCTATACATCTAATTTTTCTGAGGAAGTGTAACCCTCTCCAGAACAGATAGGTCATTCTTGTGTCCAGGAAACAAGAACACTATCTTTTGATCTGGTTCTTTAAATTATTTATTTATGTTACTTAAGATTTTTTTTAAAAAATATTGTTTTATGATTGTTGAAAACAGCCTTGGGAATTATTAACTATTATTTAAAAGCATATAAGGTATTTAAAATACATAAATAGGCTAGCAAAGCACATTTTAAAACTCCTGATGGGTGAATTGCCCAACATGGGAAAAATTATTTGCATGTGCTCACATATTTTAGATCCACTACTCTCTCTTTTCCACCCCAATGCTGTCTTGTAGCCTTTGATGCAGTTGTCCACAAAAAGCTGCCAATGTCACTAACATATCAGCCCCAAGAGTTATTAGTGCCACAAAGGCCATTGTTCCGAGCTTCCCATTAGACAGATCAGTGGTTGTCAAAGTTAATTGACTAGAAAATCCTGGTCAGAGAAGAAAATTGCACACTTCCATTTCTTTGAAGTAATGCTGTCCTGTATTGAATTGCTCTGGAATAATAACAACAACAACAACAACAACAACAACAACAATAAAAACAATAACAAAAATAAAGCCAATACAATAATAAGTGTTTTTATCTTATGTGAACCTCCCAGAGAGCTTTGGCTATGGGGTAGTATACAAATGCAATAAATAAATAAATAAATAAATAAATACAGTAACTGTAACAATTAAAATAAAACAAAACAAATAAACAATGGCCCTTTCTACTAGGGATGTGCTCCGCTCCGATTAGGAGCGTAGAAGCAGTAGCGGATTGGCCTGCTCCGCCTTACCCAGAGGCGGAGTAGGAGCGGACCGTGGACCCCCTAGAAGCAAGGCGAAGAGAAGCGACCATTTTTCGGAGCTCCGAGTTCAGGCGGAGCGCTCCGGTCGCCATCTTGAAAACATTTCGCCATAGGATTGCATTGCGGCAAATAATCGCGCATAACTACGTTGTTTTTGAAGCTATCGCTCTGGAAATTCTTGTGCTCAGAGAGTCGTGGATGGGGGTCATTTTGAGACCACTCTCACCTCTCTGCGTTGTCCGTGTCGCGTGCTATATTTTTTTGAAAATCGGGTCAACCGCGCGGCTCAAACTGCGTTTCGGCTTTTCGCCCATAGGATTGCATTGAGGGAAAGAATCGGGGATAACTGGGGGGGGGGTTTAAGCTATCGTTCTGAAAATTCTTGTGCACAGAGAGTCGTGGATGGGGGTCATTTTGAGACTACTCTCAACTTTCTGCGTGCTGTGGTTCACGTGCAATGTTTTTTTGAAAATCGGGTCAACCGCACGGCTCAAACTGCGTTTTCGGCTTTTCGCCCATAGGATTGCATTGAGGGAAAGAATCGGGGATAACTGGGGGGGGGTTTAAGCTATCGTTCTGAAAATTCTTGTGCACAGAGAGTCGTGGATGGGGGTCATTTTGAGACCACTCTCAACTTTCTGCATCGTACGGGTCGCGGGCTAGAAGTTTTTAAAAAATCGGCGGGAAAAATACCTTTTTCAAAGGGCTGAGGGGCAGAGTCAGCTCCCGGTCATGATGATCCCAAAGTTGGAGGAGGGCATAGGCAAAACAGGTAACTTGGGATTCTGGGAAACTTCTCTTTCTTCATCTGAACGGGCTTTTCCCCGTGTTTTTTAACACAGTAGCCCCACCAAATGCACAAACACAACCTGAAATCATATACTAAGCCAAGAATAAGAGATAGAAACACAGCACTGCTCCCCACCCTAACCTTGGTGAACAACTGAATCGATGTGGTGCAAGGGGATGAGCTCCCCTAGGGCATCTCATCGTGGACGTTCCCCCACTCTCTCCTGCACTGGAAGGCCATAGAGCCTTCCAAAGAGAGTAAAACGGTGGAGCAATGCCTCTCATGAGTTGAAGTGAATGGTCACTTTTCAGTGGTGGAGCAATGCCTGTTCTGAGTCGAAGTGAGCGTTTTACTTCTTCTCAGAGCTGTTGGTGGCTGTCAGTGTCTTGAACTGGCAGCTACTTCCCCCTCCCCCGGGCACGTCCCCCTATTGCTGGTAAAAGACAGATATAGCCTTTTAAAAAAAGTTCTTCTTGTTGTTTATTGAGCAACACTGCTGCTTTTAATTCCACCCCTCCTTTGTTTATTGATTGATTTATTCCATTTTATATGCATTACTGGCTTATCCTTGGCTCACTTCCTTATGCCCCCAGAAATGCCAGCTGCATGCCTGCCTGCCTTCCCTCCCTCCTCCCCTGCCCACCTCGCAGGGATGTTGTGTGTGGGGTGCCCGATTTTCAAAAATTCGCCAAAAATCAGGGGATGGTGGGATTGCTTTGAAACTTGGCATGCATGTGTATATCCCCATGAGGTGTCATGGTGCCAAACATGAGGTTTCTAACTTGAACAGAAAAAAAGTTGTATAATTTTTTAGCTTTCAATGCAAGCCTATTGGGGGGGGGGAAACGGAGCTCCGGATCCGGATCCGGAGCTCCGGGCGGAGCGGAGCGGAAGTGGGCGGAGCGGGGGCGGGGCGGAGCGGCCCGATCCGGAAAATGGCGGATCTGCAAGTGAAGCGGAGCGGGGGGTCCGTGCACACCCCTACTTTCTACACCTAAGGATTATCCCAGGAAAATAGAGGTATTGTCTATGCCTGCTCCCGGGATCCCCTTTGTGTCATTTGCATGCACAGAGATGATCCCGGGACGATCCTGGGGAAAAAGGCAGGTATAGAAACAGCCAGTATGTGCATTTATGGTGGCTTTGAACCTCTTTATAACAGATTGAAAACAGTTCCTTTTTGGCAGGCCAAGAAAGGAGAATTTCACTGGAACTGAAAGCCAGAACAGTTCTAAAGTATCTATAAGTACCACCTTCATACATGCCTCCATCGTATAGCTGTGTTGATGCATGGATGGTGATGCATGGGTTGTTGTCAACAAATTTGAGATCTTTCAATAAGTCACAGGAGGGGAGCAAGGTTCTGGTATTGAGGACTCAAGCCAGCTAGTCGTGGTTCTTTGGATTAAACCAGATCCATCAATAGCTGGGGGAGGGACAATGCCTTTATTAAGACCAGCCACAAAAGATTGTGTAAGGATCTGAGTTTTCCAGAGCTCTTCATCATGCTAGTGGCACTACTTTGTGGATGGTCACTGTGATTATTTTACATAAGCTGTAATATAATTATCACTGTCTAATTTTTGTGTTTCATTTCCCTCTGATCTCAGTGTCTCTCTACACTGAAGTCTGTGTACTTGTCTGCCAACTCAGGATGACATTTCGTGTAACTGATGAAGTGGATTGGTGGTCCCTGAAGACTTTGGCCATAATAAATTCAATAGCCTTTAAAGTGCTGTAAGACTCTTTGCTGGCACATAAGGGAAAATATAGCATGGGTCCTGAACTTTGACACCATAATGTGCACGCAATTTCCTGGTTTTAAAAGATTACATTAAATTTTGAGTTCGTCTTTGAGCCAAAGTGTGTCAATAAGTTGGAAATGTGTGTGCGCATAATACCGTTGCAGTGGGGTGTTGCTAGGAATATTAGGACCTACTGGCTATAAAAAAAGAGTAAACTAGAAACAGACCATTTTATTATCAGTGAACTGTGTTAAGACAGATATTTCAGGATTTGATGGCTGTGATGGACTGTTGGCCATAAAATGTCATCTGGGCTGTTAGTTTCACAAAACAGAGACATTTAGATGGCTGATAATAATCACAGAGGAGCTGTTGGAAAGGGAATCTTTCATGCAGAAGCAGATTCAGGAACTTGCCTTTAGATAACTGGCTCTGGAAATTGAGCGTCTATCATAAATATGTCTGTATCTAATCATCTGTGTCAGCTGAGCTGTTGGCCTTTGGAACAGGACTTGGCTTATAAAGATATTGCTGTAGGTATTGGGCAAGGCTAACAGCTCTTAGAGAACCTAAATCTTCTTTGTTTTCCTTTTAATCCATCTTTTCCCCTCACTAACTTAGCAAAAAACCAAAGAGTTATGCCAGCATCAACACTGCTTTGATATATGTTGCATTTTTGAAGACCCCTGGGATTAGTGGCATTTTTGAGTGAAGACTCCTGGGATCAATGCTCTGTCAATACTTAGTCCTATCTGTTTTTGGATTGGTATCCCTCACACTATATGGAAATGGGGTTTATCTCAACCAAAAGGTCAAAAATGCAAAACACAAAAGGCATTAAATCACAACTAAGGGAGCAATCCTATGCATGTTTAGACTGGAAAAATGTCTTACAACTCCCAGCATTCCCCAGTTAGTCATATGGGCTGGGAATGCTGGGAGTTGGATTACTATCTTCTGTCTAAACATGCAAAGGATTCTGCCCTAAAATGCTAAAAAACCAGCTTAAACCTATTCACTTGAAGCCAACCCAAATGAAAAGGTTTTGTGGCACTTCTGGAAAAGGTATAGGGCTGCTAACCCTTTTGCAGTAAATGGCTAGTGAGCATATTTGAACCATGGCTATATAGCCACCATGGTTAGGAATGGTTCACACAACATGCTAAGTCACAATTCACATGACATGCAAAGCCATAATATTTAGCTCAAAATGTTTAACCACCGTGGCTTAGCGTGTTGTCTGAACAAGGTCACTGACACGTTTTGGAAGAAATTTGGCTATTTTAAAGCATTCACAATGTAATGCCTCTCTTCATGCCATTGTCTGTAAGGGATGGGCAGTTTGATGGCATTGGGCTGGTCTAATGAAACAGTAACCCATGCCATATAGCATTATGGAAATGATCAGGCACAAGTTTTGGGCTTTTATGCCTTTCCTTCACATTTCATGATTAGTTATGAATGGTAAATCAAATCTGGGTTTGTATGAAATAGAAACTGTGGTTTCTTACTGACCATGATTAAAAGCTACTAATTACTACATTAGAGAAAGAAACGAGAGGAGAAAAGGAAATGCATGGGCCCAAGCATTGCCATTGACTATGCTAGCTAGGGCTGAAGGGAGTTGTAGGCCAAAACATCTGGACAGCCATAAATTGCCCATTCATCCTTCAGCCTTCCCTTCTATCTGCTCTCTTACTAGGGGAAACATGGTGGTTAGAAACTGATTTCAGGAGCTGGAGCAAGTGGTTATTATGGAGAAAGGAGGACAAGTTAGGTATCAGTGAAGTCAACATTCTGAGTTCTGATGTTTTGTTTGAAGACTTCTGCGATATAAATTATATTGGCCATAGGTAATAAAATGCAACACTGGATATTGGTATAGAAGAAGCTCTTTGTGTACTAATGTAATCTGGACATACTCTGACTTCCACTTGTCTTGGTTAATGGTATTTGGAAACTTGAGTGAAAGTGTTGCTTAACTTAATGGAGAACTCAAAACAATTCTATCAATATCTGTTTTTTGAAGGGGAATATGGATGAAGCCAGCAGAAGCAGGAATGCTATTGGTTTTTTCATTCAAGCTGTGGATTGGGGTGTTTTTTAAAGTATTTTCAATTTTTTTATTCCACAATTTGAAAATATACTCAAGATGACATGTCTGAGGACACAATGGGGGAGAGGATGATAGCACTCTTCAAATACTTAAAAGTTTGTCACACAGAGGAGGGCCAGGATCTCTTCTCGATCCTCCCAGAGTGCAGGACACGGAATAACGGGCTCAAGTTAAAGGAAGCCAGATTCCAGCTGGACATCAGGAAAAACTTCCTGACTGTTAGAGCAGTACGACAATGGATTCAGTTACCTAGGGAGGTGGTGGGCTCTCCCACACTAGAGGCCTTCAAGAGGCAGCTGGACAAGCATCTGTCGAGGATGCTTTAGGGTGGATTCCTGCATTGAGCAGGGGGTTGGACTAGATGGCCTTGTAGGTCCCTTCCAACTCTGCTATTCTACGATTCTATGAGGCTTCAGTCATTTTTTAAAACTCTGTTTACTTTTGACTGATGCTGTTTTAAGAAAACATTAAATTTATACCAAAGAATACGAACACCTGGGATCCATCATATCCATTTAGGTACTTTTTCTTCTTTTCTCCCCCTTCTCTGCATTTTTCTGTTTCTGGCCATCCGCATTCTGTTTAGATGCTGAGTTTACTACCATGTCCTGTGGGAGAGTGAATACATGTCAATGGCACTGCAGCCATTGCTCTTTGGATTGCTTGGGCCAGCTTTTGGTTATCATTGTTTTGAAAAGAGCTCATGTTCCTTTTGATGATGGCCCTTACTACTTAAGACTGTTGATACTGTTTTGACTAAGTTTGTAAAACAAGCTTTGTGTATATGTGGTTTGTTTACTTGCATTGCTATTGCTGTGAATGTCTGGAAGAACATTGATAAAGGCCTCCAAAGTGGCTGATAGAAATCTCTTACACCAGGAGGAGTTTGCAGTACCAAGAAATCTTTGGCACAGTGCAATCAAGATAGCATTGTTGGGTTTTGCGTGCCCCTCTCAGTGCCACACAGTGGTTATGCCTGAGATGTGAGAGGCCATAGCTCAGTGGTGGAGCACATGAATTGCATGCAGACAGTCCCTGGTTCAGTCTCTGGCATCTCCAGGAAGACTAGGAAGGAATCCAGCCTGAAACCCTGGAGAGCTGCTGCCAGTCGGTGTTGCCAATCTTGGGGTAGATGGACCAATAATCTGACTTCCTATTTTTCTATGAGATGGTAAGAGGTGTTTACCAACACAGTGAGGAGTTATTAGGGCATTTTCCCCTGCCCTAAATAGCCAAGAAGCTATGTAAGAAATACTCCTATTTTTGAAACAGAGAAAAGTAATGCATTTGTCTGTGGATTCAGTGTATGAGATATAGCTAACTTACAAGAAAGAAAAGAATGTGATTATTGTCTTAAATGTAATTAAATAAGGAGAGAATATAATTCACATTTAGGATGTATTGAGAGCCAAAAATACACCTTAACCTTTGTGTGTGTTTCCCCCCCCTTATTTTTTCTCCTCTTCTTTTTTTTCTTTTTCTCTTTTTCCCTGGATGTAATGTTTCTACGTAATGCTTTTATGTCATGTATGTTTGAGAAACAATAAAAGTTAAAAAAGAAAAAGAAATACTCCTATTTTTTTCCATTTTATTTTTATTTTTAAATTTACATACCACTTAAAAATGAATTATTGAATAGGAATACAATTCAGATCAGTTAGAAAATGCAATAAAATACAATATAAAAATTATAAAATATCAATTTTAGATATACAACTCTAAAAGTGATCAACAACATACTCAACAAAAATTAAGCTGGGAAAGCTTGGGTGAAGAGCGTTTTTAGCATGCACCTAAAATGCACAATCGTTGACACATGCCTTATTTCTAGGGCCAGAGTATTCAGAGGGCAGGAGCAACTACACGAAACACCATTTTTTTTGAGTGGTGGTCACCAGATGAATCCAGCATGCAGAACCACCGAAAGGGCCTCCCCTAATGGCCAAAAGGAGCAGGCAGGAGGACTGTAAGGCAGTCTCACAAATAACCTGACCCTAAGTTGTTTATACACTAGTACTAATATCTTAAACTTGGCCCATTAGTGTACAGGCATCCAGTGCAACTCTTTCAGTAGAGGTGTTATAGGTTATTAATAGGTTGCTCCATACATCAACCAAGTTGCTGCATTTTGCAACAGCTGCAGCTTCCAGACTAACCTCAATGGCAGCCTGACATAGAGCACATTACAGTAATTCAGTGTTGAGGTTACTAATGTATGGATCACTGTGGCAAGGTTCTCTCTATCCAGGAATGGGCATAACTGGTGTACCAGCCGAAACTGGTAAAAGACATTCCTAGGTTTTGAGGTCACATGTGTAAACGTATGTACACCTGTGTATGTGTGTGCGTGGTATAGTAATAGACAAAGCGAGTAGACAGTGATGCAATCAGGATTCCTGAGGGACGCAACCAACCACAATAAGAATCTATATTTGCAAAGAAGCAATTGGCAAATCAGGAATAAATAAATATATTCTTTAATTTCTATAGAGTGTGTGTGTGTCTGTGTCTGTGTCTTTCTCTTCAAGAATGTGTCCCCTCTAAAAAAAAATTTGTCCCCTCTCAGAAGTAGTATGATTGCAGTGGAATATAAGTTATTCACATAAATGAGCTTTTTTGTGTGAATGCCTTTACTTCTCACAGCCTAGAGATGGGATAATAACTTTCATATGGGATAATAACCTTCACCTTCATATTTCAAAAAATCTTCAAGTGTTTGCAATCTGAGCCAAGCTGTACAGTCAGCAGGGTCTTGTGGTATAGCTGTTGCTGCACTGTACCACTTTAGACTGCAGGTGAGGGATCATTGCTTAAACGCTCTTCATATAACAAATCTCCCTGTGCCAGTGCTCAAATTATTGGGGAAAGAACAGAGGGTCTTTAATGAAATCCTCAAGCTCCACTCCCTGAACCATGCCCTGTCCAGCCTTCTAAAAGAGTAGCTAAAGGGGGGCATTACAAAATGTAAGAGTATTAGGCCCTCCCACCCCCTTGCATTTTGACTACTGCGCTACAAATGGAAAACTAGAATACTGCATACTATTTTTTTTATTTATTTATTTATTACATTTCTATACCGCCCAATAGCCGGAGCTCTCTGGGCGGTTCACAAAAATTAAAAACATTCAAAGTATAAAACAACAGTATAAAACCATAGTACAAAATACAATATAAAAGCTCAACCAGATAAAAACAGCAGCAATGCAAAATTACAAATTTAAAACACCAAGTTAAAATTTATTTATAGACTGTTAAAATACTGGGAGAATAAAAAAGGTCTTCACTTGGCATCTAAAAGCATAAAATGTAGGTGCCAAGCGAACCTCCTTAGGGAGCTCATATACTAGTCTAATCAGGGCTTTTCTCTGATGTGCTAATTTTATGTGTGTTGTTTTGGTGTGCAAACATGCAAACTCCCACATGCAGCCTGAAGTGGTATAGCCCAGCAAGACCTATACCACATAACTGTGCTGATCACTGAATTTGTCTCTCACTCCTTTTTTATAAGACCACAGTGCATTCACACAAAGATATCTACCTCCATCCATGTGACGTCAGAGAGATACGCTGAGGACCTTTTCACATAGCAATTTCAAAGCAGAAGAGTATGACTCCGTCAGTGGCAGAGAACCCAAATATTTTTCTACCAGCAAGTTATGAGTTTGCTCTGGGCCACTGCATTTTCCCACTTACAAAATCATTTAGTATGCCTTCTCTTGGTCTCTGTCTCCTTCCTGCCACCCTACTGAGATCATGGATAGCTGTGTGGGAATGTGGTTGCTCAAGCAGTATGATCTTCCAGTGGTTAGTTCCTGTATCATCCCAGGTGACATTTTAAACCACTTCTCTTTTAGGATCGTTAAAAAAACAAACTTTTTTTTTTTTTTTTTTTTTTTACTGCTTTAGAGGTTGAGTTTTGCCTAGCTGTACCACACAAGAGTGGGTGTATTCAAGAAGCCCTTTTTAAAAAGTGCTAAACATTAGCAAGTCTACTGTCCTGCATTATATGGCTTTGAGACATTGCTCTTCTTGGTTCTGGGTCAGTTCTGATAAACCAGGAAAATAACTGCTCTTGGAAGGGAGTCAGAACAGTGTAACATTGGAGGATGGTATTTGTTGAGGTTCACTTTCCTTCGCCTGTGATATGGGACATGAGCATTTATTTGTATGGATGAGCCCATTCAACTAGTCGCTGTACCAGCTCTTAAGCCTGGTGTCACTGTATTGGGGAGATATGAATATTTGGAATAGTGCTGTAATGCAACATGGTATCAAATGAGAATTTCAATATTGGGTCAAAGAGTTAGTCAGAAAGCTGGCTTATTGCCAGTATTTGAATCATTCAGGAGCTCTTTTACTATGCCGGTAATTAGGTGTTTCATTTTGCATTTCATTGACCTCTTTCTCTTCTCAAAGGTATAATTTCTCCATTTGCAAAGTAGCGTCTTGGCTAATTGGAACCTATAAAGCCACCAGGGACAGTAACTATTTGTTTAACTTTACCATTATTGCTTTCCCCCCAAAGAACGAACAGCTGTTTTCTTATGACGGTCTTCCCCAACCTGGTGTCCTCCAATATCTTGGACTATAACTCCTAGCATCGCCAGACAGCATGGCCAAGGTGGGAGTTGTAGTCCCTTAATACGGAAGGCACCATATTAGGAAAGACTAGTTTATGAGATGGGGATAATGTGACTTAAGGTTCACTTTCTAGTCTTTGAATCTCTGCTTTCTTGAGGGTTGCCAGACTGTCTACATAGGAGAGGGCTGTGGCTCAGTGGCAGAGCACACGCTTTGCATTCAGAAGTTCCCAGGTACAGTCCCCTGTATCTCCAGAAAAGGCTGGAAAAAATTATCACCTGAAACCCTGGAGAGCTGCTGTCAGTCAGTGTGGACAGTACTGGGTTAGATGGACCAAATGGTCTAAGTCAGTATGCGGCAGCTTTCTATGTTCGTATGAACATATGTACGAACTATGTTCGCATCTTATTCCTCCAGTACAGAACTATGATAGGAGAAACTGTACCTAGTGAAATTCTCCCTTTTATGTGTTTATTAAAAAGACTAAGAGTAAGAGTTGGAGGTCTAAAATTTCAAATCTGTAAATTTTTGGATTATGAATTTTGGATTGTGGTGTCCAAAACTGGATAAAATTTGGGTACTTATATCTATACAAGGACACAGGCACAATTCAGATCAATGCATCATCTTAGACAGTTTTCTTACATTTTTAAACCAGTAGTTTCCCTGGCAACAAGTTCCACCCACAGTTTTCAATACTGGATTTCAAATATAGAATATGAACTATCAAATAAGTTTTGGGTTTGATTCTGAAGAGGAATTTCAAATATACATTAGTATTGATTGCCAGGATTTACCAGTGCTCAGACCTTGGAAGCTGTTTTGGATTGCCTGGAATTTTGCAAAGCTTGGAATATCTGGATAAATAATGAAAAAAGTAGTGCACAGAGTATATTTTTAGCACAGTTGAGCAACCACAGCCATCTTTCCCACATCTTGAGATCATGAGTTGGAACTTTCAACAGAATGATTTTTTTTTTTAGATATGTTTGAGTCTCAGCACCTCTCCCTTTAGAAATTGGCTACCACTGATATTTCACAATAATACCAAATATTATATTTCCAAAACTTACACATAACAGAGCAAATATTTTCACCCTATCAAATACTGATAGCTAAATACCAAGTTGTTCAACTGCCCCGAGAGCTTCGGCTATTGGGTGGTATAGAAATGCAATAAATAAATAAATATATATTGTAAGCCACTCTGAGGCCGTTTCTACACCTGCCTTTCCCCCCCAGGATCGTTCCAGGATCATCCCTGTGCATCCAGATGACACACAGGGGATCCCGGGAGCAGGTAGGGATGATCCCTCCATTTTCCTGGAATAATCCTTAGGTGTAGAAAGGGCTTGAAAGTCTTCAGACAGAAAAAATGTCTATTTAATTGTTGGGGCAGTTTCCAAAACACAAATTATGTTATGCTACAGTAGTTTATGCTAGTGGAAGGCAAATAGTGCAGCTGGTGCACTGATATTTCTGGGGAAAGTTGTCACACCAGCTAAAGCTATCGGCATTGCGCTGGTGTAGTTTACGATAGCACAATGTAATTTACGTCAGCATTTGAGCATTGTTGGATACTGCCCAAAAAGTTTTTCCTTTGGCCAGTTGTTATTGTGTAAAAGGGGTTGTATAAAGTGCAAGGTGGAACAAGAACCTGGATATTTATGGCCCCATGATCTAAGGCCTTAGCTAGACCTAAGGTTTATCCCGGGATCATTCCTGCCTGCTCCCGGGATCCCCTGTGTGTCATTGACATGAACAGGGATGACCCTGGGACGATCCCGGGATAAACCTTAGGTTTAGCTAAGGCCTTAGACTTTTATGTATTCTTTTATATTTATAGTCCACATCTCATGTACCGATTCCTTCCCTTGGTCTAACAGCTATTAATGGAATAGGTTTATAATGCACAATAATAGGGTTATTGTAGCTGAGATAGTTACATCTGTGGCTCTGTGGTTGACCAGAGAGCTAATCATCATGTTTAATAAGTACTGAAATGGTAGAAAGTGATTAACGCAAAACTGCTGATGGTATAAGGAGAAATACTGGCCTAAGTAACACCTGCTCAATGCCTGTATGTGAACTCTGTATGTATGTATGTATGCAGCCTCTCTAGCGTGCATGGATGTGCTGTATGGTCAGTGAGTACAATCTCATTCCGCTCTCAGTTTAAGAAACTGTAGTTTTGGTTAGCATTTTGTAGAGAGAAGGGCGCAGCGTCTCTGTTGATTGGTAAGAAATGAAACAACAGTTACTGAAGATGGATTTCTCTCCAAATATACAATATAAGACACAGTTTCTGTGTAGAGAAATAATGAATGAAGATTGTCCAGGACAGATCGCATACCCTACTTTCCTTGCTTTGTATGAGAGTTGATTACCCAAAGGAAGCAGGTAACTGTTGCAGAATGGAACACTTCATCCTTAAGCTTCAACAGCTGATAAATCCTAGGAAGATAAACGCCAGAGGGAAACTCTCACATTAAAGGGAGAATCTCCAGTCTTTTCTTCTCTCTTCTGCCTCCCGGCTTCAATATAGAGTTGCTTTCTGTGGCATCAGCAGCTCCCACCCACTCTCTTCCTTTGCTACCCTTCCAAACTGCTTTTCTAACATCAAGAGGATTTGGGAGGAAGTGGGAGTTGGAAATCAAGGCAACAGCAGAAAGGAAGGGAGGAAAATGTCTTGAGACATTCCACAGTACAAGAAAGCCGCTTCGAGTGTGCAAAAGGCTTGACATTTTTAAAATGGGCAGCAGTGGTGCAGCTTTCTCATTCCCAATGTTTTAGTTCATAGTTGATTCCCTTTCCAACAGTCCTGAGGGACTGGCATCCCCGCTCCCCTAAAGTGGCAGTGTTCGAAACTCACACCAAACTCTTTCACCTCTGCCTGCCATGGCCACCCATGCACCTCTTCACTGTAACATCTGCAGCCCCTACATGTATTAGGAAGTGGGCACTAGTAAAATAATAACTGAAAACTTCGTAAATCGAGTGTTTCTTCTAGCAGCAATAAAGAACCTAAAAAGCAAGAGCTTAACCCACGTTACCACCTTAACATTAAATATATGTTCTAGAAATGTTATAGAAGCTGATGTGTGCCTAATTGCTTGGATGTTTCTATCAATAACATTATCCAGGATATTTTTAGTATGTGATATTATGTGGGTTGATCCATGGAAATACAGATCTATGCTGTGGATGTGTTGACCATCTAGGAACGGGCTGAAAATGGTCCCTTCCAAATCTGTGTTCCTGTGAACAATAACCTTTTCTTTCCAGCACTTGCTTTTTCATAGATTTAAAGTAGCACCAAAACTCTTTCAAAAGGGTTTTGGAGGTTGATGGTGATGCCATTAAAAACAAATGTGGAGCATTTCTGAGATGGCACTTGCTATAACTGCATTGGCTTCGTACGTCCTGGCTTCATTTGCTGTTCTTGCGACCCTCTGCTTTCTTCTGCATTTTTATTGTTGCTCTTCCTTTCCACAGGGACTTTTGTGTCTGCCTTCACGGTGCTGTGTGGAGCCCGGACTGATCTCCCCGACAGGCATGTTTGCTGTGTGTTCTGGTTGAATATTGCGGCAGCTCTGATTCAGATCCTCACGGCAATTGTGATGGTTGGCTGGATCATGAGTATATTTTGGGGGATGGACATGGTCATTCTTGCCAGTAAGTAGAGTACAATCTCTCCTCCTCCTCCTCCTCCTCCTCCTCCTTGCTACTGGGGTGTAGGTGTGCCTACTTAGGGAAGTAGGTACACGAGCTAAACTGAATAGCTCTCTGGCAACCACAAGTTATTCTCTTGTGGCCTGTCCTATTGGTGAGATCTGATTTCAGGGTGGTTAGGTATAGGATCTGCTTTCTTGCCTCTACAACGTTTACTTCTCTTTGTAGTTTTGTCCACTCTGCTCTTCCCTTGAGTGGCATGCAACTTCAGGATTTCCACAACTGCTTTTGAGATGGAACAGCCTCCGAAAGATTTCTCCTCCCCACAACTCCATATTTTTTTTAGTCTTGTGACCGGGCCCTGAAAAAACTAGTGCCATGTTTGCTTGGAATTTGCCCCCCCCCTTTCAACTGGTAGTTCTTACAGGACCACCTACCCTGTCTTCAGGCAGAGAGAGGAGGTTGTGTCTTTAGCTTCCCACCATTTGAACTCCCACACCATCCTTAGCTGGGTGCTAATGCAACACAGGTTTGCCACCCCTGCATGTGAAATGTGGGTGGACAGCAACTTTTTATAAAAGAGACACAATGAATTAATAGAACCAATTATCTGCCTGAAATACAACCTGACTAACCATCTCATACATATTTTTAAAATGTTTTCAGTGTGGATGTGCTGTTTGTATATGTCTACTGTAAAGGGACAAAACAGATACAAATCTTGCCTTTCATGGAACTAAACTTCTGCCTTATTTGAAACCAGTCGATTCTCATCATTGGGTAGGAAATTTACACAAAGGTCTGAAGACCTCTGGGAATGTGTGCAAATGAATGCACTCCGAAGTGCTTTGCTGTGGCTTTATGTATTCAAGCATTAATTGTAACTAATGTTGACCGTATATTCACCTTCCTTGCCAAGCGGCACTGCAGTCATTATTCTCCATTTACAGACATGAAGAATGAAGCACCTGAAGTTGTACCTTCTGTGCTTGCAGAGGGCAGGTCAAACTTGACTAACACAATGTTCCAGAAATTCAGGTGTCCGAAGCTCTTGGTTGGAGAATTCGGCCACATCTCTCTTGGGGAAAATCAAATCTGCCCATTTAGACAATGAACCTGCTCAAAGCTGGTTTTGTGGCTTCCGAAGGAAGTTTGTGTTTGCAGTTCAACTTGCCATGGACTTGTGTGATTGCATTTCATTTTCGGAAGCGACTGCACGCCTCTCAATAATGCTAGCCTGGCAGCCCTACCAGTAGTCCTGCTTCCTTTTAACCATAAGCAATTATAATATGGAGAGCCACATCTGGCAGGGTAGCTGTATGTAGTTTGCACATTGGCTGTTGGGGGCAGAGCAGGGGGAATATTGTATTTTATTAAAATATGTTTAGCCTGCTTTTCCGTTTTAAAGTTCTCAAAATGTCTGACAATAGATACATTTAACGTAAGAACGTAGGAAGTGCCGTGCTGGATCAGTCCATGGGTCCATCTAGACCAGCACTCCGTTCACACAGTAGCCAACCAGCTGTTGACCAGGGACCAATAAAGCAGGACATGGTGCAACAGCACCCTCCCACCCATGTTCCCCAGCAACTGGTACATATAGGCTTACTGCCTCAGGTACTAGAGGTAGCACATAACCATCAGGGCTAGTAGCCATTGATAGCTTTCTCCTCTGGCAATTTATCCAACCCCCTTTTAAAGCCATCCAGATTGGTGGCCATCACTACATCTTATGGTAGTGAATTCCATAATTTAACTATGCACTGTGTGAAGAAGTACTTCCTTTTATGTGTCCTGAATCTCCCACCAATCATCTTCATGGGATGACCCCGGGTTCTGGTATTTTGAGAGAGGGAGAAAAATGATAACAAATGATGATAACCTACAATTACAAAGAATTAACACCAGATAAAGACTGTTCAGCCTAAAATGCTAAGACTGTCATCCCACTTATTGCTGAGTAGTCATGCATAGGATCGCACTGTTAAAACCTAACAGTTTGGCAGATCAAATAACCACTGATTAGGAAAGGTCTTCACACAGAGAGGACAAAACAGGTACTTCAGCTTTCCCCCTTGTCACTAGGGGAATTGCTTCAGTACCCTGATCATTTTGGTTGCTCTTTCCTGCCCTGTTAACAGCTCTACAATATCTTTCTTGAGAAGTGGAGACCAGAACTATGCATAGCATTCCAAGTATGGTCATACCATAGATTTGTATAAAGGCATATTGGCAGTTTTCATCCTTTTTCCTAATGATCCCTAACCCAGAAATCTCTTTTAACTAAAATGCATGAGATGTTCCATGCACTAGATCTTGTGCTCTAGTCTTGAAGTAGATCCAAATTTATACATTTATAACTTTTGCAGTAAATACCTTTATTTGCAAAAAGCAAATGAACATTCTTGAAATTTAAGGAGCTGGGAGGGAGGGGGAATCCTCAATCCTACATGCCAATTGTAGAGTTGCTGGTCTCTGTTTATTTGCTTATGATCTTTTCCGTTATTGATGTGTCTTGAATACTCCTGATAGTTATATCTTTACTTTTCTCTTTTCATGTTTCTTTCACATTCTCTAAATGATCAACAAAGTTTCACAAGGTATGTTTTTTCCTCAATTGCTTTTTCTCAGTTCATTCATTTGTGCTAGATCAAAAACTTAAGTGTTGCTTTTTTTCAGATAAAATCCATCAAAAATCAAAGTATATGATTGGATTTTCAATTGGGGTGTTTGCATGCATGATTGACATGCTTGGGTTTCTGAATTTGTGAAATAATTTTTCAATAAAATCTTGATTCCACGCTCTGTTTCTGCAGTGTACATAAACTCTGTTATCTTTCCTCCCTGGTAATAACCTTTATGTGCTTGTGGGATCACTTCAAAAAGTTATGCTCAAAGCATAAAATGTTAGACTACTACAATTATCTCAGGTTTTCAATGTTTGTTTCAAACAAGTTTTTTTTTAAAGTAGCCATTATATACAAATGCACAGAAAGACTCTTCTGATGTTACATGTCAATGTTTTGAAATGTCTAAATGAATATATGGAAGAATTATATTGGAAATAATAATATAAGAAAGAGAAACTAATCTAAAAGTATAAACTAATTATCATCATAGCCTTAGATCATGTAAAATTTTATAAAACAAGACCATACAGATTAAACTGAACTGTCAGAACAACATAAAAATCCATCTAATAGTCAATAACATTCTTATTAATACATTCTTATAGTCAATGACATTCTTATAAATATATTTTGATTGCATTGGAATGACTGCCAGAATGCATAATGCTACACTACAGATAATATCTTTTATATTATTTCCAAGCAGTCATTACAATTCCTGCTAGTCTGATCTGCTTGTGTAATCCCTCAAAATAGGATGAAGAAACCTAAAACCAACATTTTTCATTGATGGGACACTCAAATAGATATTCCTTAATCATGCTCCCATGAACATAAAACATAGATTGGAAATGGCCATCAACTTAAGCTTTCATGGGATAATCCGTGAAGAATTAGGCAGATAAACATTTCACAACATACATGCCTATGGGAGTCATTCAGTGAGTACCAAATTATTCATCTAAACATACAGGTTCTTTCATGTTGCAAATATGTTTGCATACCTTGTAGAATGCATACTATACCTTTTGGATGTTAACTTTAATATTGTTAGTATTTGAATGTAAAGTTCACTAGAGAGTCCTTTCATTGTCTCCTTAATTTCCCCCACCTCCGTGTGCGTTTTCATGGATACTGCTGGAGTGCTTCCAGACAGAGGGTTCAGTGTGCAATTCCCACAGTTTATTTACATGATGGGCACACAACATTAGCATGGAATCAAAAGCCTCCTGTGTCTTCTCTATGTTTCCACCTTGTCTCATACCAGAGAAAGTCCAACTTTTTTTTTTAAGTGCAGAATATCCATACTCCCTCTGCAGGTGTAGACGCCCTTCGTGCTAGTCTTCAGTCTTTTCAAAGAGGTGTGGTATTGACAAGGACAAGGACTTTTTGCGAGCTTGAGCCTATTCCCATGCCTCTCCAGCTCTTTTTATCAGGTGCTTGCTAGTGCTCATTCTCCTTCCCATCCCAGCTTTGCCAACGGCAGCATGTTGCAGCCCAGAGCTGCTGGATTGATACCAGGGAAGAGGATGGCAGAAAAACATGCCATCTTCTTTCCTTAGGCTCCAGCCTCTTTTTGTTTTTCTTTTAAGTGCTGCAATTTCATTCTTGTCAGTCTCCTGACTCCTGATTCAGCAGCAGCTGCTCCTTGCAGCCATCTGGACTTCCCCAACCACCCATGTTTAACCTACTCCAAACAGCCAGGGGAGAACTCACACTCAGTGTGCTGTTCTTTCTCTGCTTGGGATCCTTAAAGAGGACAGCCAGCAACCAGCTCTTTCCCTCAAGCAGTCCACAAGCCACTGCTCTCTGCCTGAGCAAGCACACCCTTTCGGAGGCTATTTCTCCTCTTTGTTCTCCTTGCTAGTGCCAGCAAAGCCAGAGCACATCGAGAGCCAGTGCCTTCCCCTCTTTCCTTCTCCTCCCCTCCTTGCCTTTAAAAAAAAAAAAAAATCTGCCTAATTTCACCTTAGTGGAATAGCACAACCAAAGTCCTGGGGGGAAATGAAGAATCCCCACCGCAGTGTTGTTATGAGTGGAAAAGGTAGCATATGGTGGGGAAGGGGGTACCTGGTAACAATTTGAGGGAATATCAAGAATGTAAGGCCTCAGCTAGACGAGGGGGGGTTGGAGGGAGGCGATCTCTTGGTTTTTTGATCGCAAGATCATCGCCCTGGTTCACACGCAGTGTGCAACATCACACCCGCCATTTTGTTTTTTTTGGTTAAAGGGGATGGAGCACATGAGCGCTCGTATGCAATTTTTTTAAAAACTACTTTTTCCTGATCCCCCCACCCCCGATGGGTACAGAGCTCTGTGCCCTTGTGCCCGGCTCCCGGCTTGTTATGGTTACTCGCGAGGAGCCAGGACAAACCGCCACGCTGGGCCACATGTTTTGCGGTCTCGGGATCAGCCCGAGACCGCGGAAAAAGCGGGCTACAATTGTAGAGTGATATCCCGGGCCAAGGGAGGGATCATCCCTCCCTGCTCCCAGGATTCCCTGTGCGTCATGTGAAAGCACAGGGACGATCCCAGGGCAAACACTGAGACATCGCCCTGTCTAGCTATGGCCCAACATTTGTGGGGAATGGGCATATTGGGAAGAGCCTGAGCTATGGAAAGAAAGAACGAGTGAGGAACAAGTGAGGAGCTGCTCTCTTTCTCTGTCCCAGTGTCAAGGGTAAGCATGTTGGGAACCTACCAAGGGCTTACACTCCAGTAGGGGTCCCTGGGGCCCTGGAGTTGCAATTGAAGGCTGCTTGTTCACCTCCCACTCACTCTGTCCCAGACAATGGTGGTGGTGGTGGAGGTGAGGAGGAGGAAGAGGAGCAGTAGATGCCACTGCCTGCTTGCTTATTGGCTCTCTCTACCTGTCAAGCAAGCAAGTGGTAGCAGTGTTGGAAAAGAGGATGAGCAACTAGTGACAATGGTGATGAGAAGTTCAGCTCACTGAGGAAAGACCCTCAAAAATCTGGGGCCAGCACTGCCTTCTCTGGTTGAGAGCTCAGCCTGTTGGGAGCTCAGCCCCCACCCCACCCCACATACAGGTGCCAAGACTGGGAGTGAGTGCAGGGAGAGGGTGATGAGCCTGGCTGCCTCAGCAGCAGCAGGAGAGATAGCGAGTGCTGCCTCTCCCAGGAAAGAAAAGAATAAAAGAGGGAAATTTAACGAAGCCAACTACTCTTCTCCTGGCAGGGGATGGGCTGGGAAGAGACGAACATCTCATTCACATAACCTCCCAGCTGTTTCTTTAGTCTGTGTGCCATAGCAGTCTACTCAAGAAGCAAGGGGGAATTGTTCCCTTCCTGCCCACACAGCTATGTCCCACACATTAGTATGGATGGAACATAGTACAATGTACCCTCATCAAAAGTGCTAGAACACCCACCCACCCCAAATATGGAAAGTTAATTGCAATTCAGCATGTAGTTTACCGCGAAAGAGCAACAATTACTGTGTAGCAATAATAATAATAATAATAATAATAATAATAATAATAATAATAATAATAATTCGTACCTGCCTCTCTATTTTGATCGAGGCGGGGAACAACAGTAAGTATAAAATAGCGATTAAAAACACAGTATATATTGTTAAAACATCCTAAAAAACATCCTAAAAGCACACTAAGGAAGGAAAGGAAAGGAACCTCTCGTGCAAGCACTTGAGACATTGCTGACTCCTAGAGGGACGCCTGCTTTCGCTGATGTTTTCTTGGCAGACTTTGTAGCGAGGTGGTTTGCCATTGCCTTCCCCAGTCACAGTTCCCTTTCCCCCAGCTAGCCGGGTACTCATTTTACCGACCTCGGAAGGATGGAAGGCTGAGTCGACCTGAGCCGGCTGCCTGAGAACCAGCTTCCACTGCTATCGAACTCAGCCCGTGGGGAGAGTTTCGGCTGCAGTAAATTCCACTGGATAGGCCTGCCGGAATAGATCAGTCTTTATAGCTTTCTTAAATGCTAAAAGACTGTCAAGTTGATTAATCTTCTCCGGCAGGCCATTCCACAGTCTGGGAGCAGCAGAAGAGAAGGTCCTCTGGGTAATACTTGTCAGCCTAATTTTGGCTAGCTGAAGGAAATTCTTCCCAGAGAACCTGAGTGTGTGGGGAAGATTTATGGGAGAAGGCGGTCCTGCAAGTAGCCTGGACTCAAACCATGTAGTGCTTTAAAGGTGATAACCAACACTTTATACCAGTGACCAGCCTGGCTGCCATATTTTGAACTAGTTGAGGTTTCCGGACTAGGCACAAAGGTAGCCCTATGTAGAGCGTATTGCAGAAGTCGAGCCTCGAAGTTACCAGCACATGCACTACTGTCTTTAGGTCTTCCGACTCTAGGAAGGGGTGCAGCTGGCGTATCAGCTGAAGCTAATAGTAGGCACTCCTGGCTGTTACATCTATCTGGGCTATCATTTGGAGCAACGGATCCAGAAGCACCCCCAAGTTTCAAACACAGTCTTTCAGGAGGAGTGTGACCCCATCCAGAACTTGTTGCCACACCTCCAAACCCAGGTTGGGGCCTTTGACAGCAAGCACCTCCATCTTGTCTGGATTCAGCTTCAGTTTGTTTTTCCTCATCCAGCCCATTACCGCCTCCAAGCATTAATTCAGAGGAGACACACTATCCTTAGCTGACGCTGTTGTCGAAGGCATAGAGAAATATATTTGGGTGTCATCAGCATACTGATAGCACCCTGCCCATGCCTCCGGATGATCTCTCCCAGTGGTTTCATGTAAATATTAAATAGCATTGGGGATAGGATGGCACCTTATGGTACCCACATAACCGCTCCTTCAGGAAGTATCCCTGGTGTTGCAAATAATAATTTCAGGAACGTAAGCCCTATTCAGGTGTCTTTCTGTCCACCATCTCCCTACATCATGTAGGGAGATGGTGGGCCTGCCTGCACTTTGCAATGAAAATTGTTCTGAACAATAAAAGTTGGAATTGGGTCCTGGATAAAAACAAAGCCCTATGAGGAGAGACTGAAAGAACTGGGCATGTTTAACCTGGAGAAGAGAAGGCTGAGGGGAGACATGACAGCACTCTTTAAATATTTGAAAGGTTCTCACACAGAGGAGGGCCAGGATCTGTTCTTGATCATCCCAGAGTGCAGGACACGGAATAATGGGCTCAAGTTACAGGAAATCAGATTCCGGCTGAACATCAGGAAAAGCTTCCTCGATGGCCTTTTAGGCCCCTTCCAGCTCTACTATTCTATGATTCTATGCAGATTTGCTTTCATTTTGCATAATTTGTTCTGCTTTGGCCCAGGAAAGGGCAAAGGCTCTGCTCCCACTTACTGGAAATTCTCAGCCTCTACCCTGGCTTGATATTTTTACCAGGTATGATCTGCACAGTTGAGATGCTTTCAGACACTACCAGTCAGATTGCACTAAGCAATCATAATTCAGTCATGATTGAGTTTTTTGTGGTAAGAAAAAAGGTGGAAGAAGCAGTGGGAAAACACAGGAAGGTTACAAACTTAAGACCCTGTCATCTGGTCCCTTCATACAATTTCATGTTTGAGGCAGGGTGATTGCACAATTCACTCCTCATCTGGAAAGATCTTTGGACCTGTACTTTGCAGCCCTAAAGAGTGAATAGTTTTAAAATAAATAAAATAAATGCTGAGATTCTGTGGATGCTGAATGTAGTGACTAGCACCCAATGCTTCACTCTCAGTACAATTGTGGAGTTCGCATGATCCTGCTTAGAAATCCCTCTGAAAATGGAACTGGAGAAGATTCTATTCCTTCTAGTTGATTTATACCCCCTCTTGCAGCTTTACAGAGCTACATAGGGCTAAGATTATTAGCAGTATCGTTTTGCACAACAGTTTTCACTTGGGTATTTGCAACAAAATAATGTGTTAACCCTCTTCTTCCACCTCTCACAGGGTACAAACAGCATAGGGTACTCCATCACCTGTGATACTGTTTTGGTACCAGTGGTGCACAAAGATAACGTAATGCTTGTTGTCCCCTTCTTCCTGTGTGTTTCTGTCTGTCCAGCGGAGCGGAGGTGCAGAGCAGCAGAGAGTGACCTTCACTGATCACTCTGACAGCCAACTCCACTGTGGAGGCACTGGCACATGGATTTTTGGACTGGCACAGCCAACACACCAGCATGACAGACAAGCTGTTCCAAAAGCAGGAGGGAGCCATTGACTAGGCTGACATGTCGCTGAGGAGGAGGAGGGCCACTGAGCAGACATCCAGTGGAAGGGGATCTGCTAACTCGGAGATATTGCTGTTTCCACCATCTTCTGGGTGGGGAACCCTTCAAAAGAGTTCTCCTCATTTGTGACTCACAGAGGAAATGGCCCTTGATGTGAATATCAAAGAAACAGGAAATATTTATAGATACATGTGCAAGATATAAAAGACATTTGATCAGTCCCAAGAGACACTCTTTGATTATTTCTTGGGTGCGGGAAGGTTCGACTTCGTATGTGTGTGTTTAATGGTGCTCATTGAAGATCAATTTTGTGCAGCCATCCTGAGATTTTGCTTGCAGCTTTTGTAAATCTGATGTTTAGGTAATGTGGGCTCAGCTATTTATGCATCCTGCCATCCTCTGCCTGCTGAATGCTGAAGAGAAGTTTTGATCTGTCATCTGCCAGGAAAGCAAGAAGCTGGCTCTTGCTGAGATCCATCATCACTCTCTGTGGTTTTATGTAGGTGCTTTGTTCTTGGGTGGGAGGGGCAGGTTTTAAGAGTGGGAGGGCAAGTTTTATGTTGTGTTTTATCGGGAGTGGGAAAAGAGAGACTTTCCCTGATCCGCTCCTCAAAGAAACTGTGCCGCTAAATGTTACTATACTTTGAAAATGTAGTATATACAACAGATTGTATTTTGTAGCCTGTGTTGAGTAAAGCTGTGGCCTCTGTCTACTTCGTAGCATACATGCCCACATACTTAGCCATGGGCACAACAAATGTACACTCCTAGGTGTGCACACACAGAGCATAAATATGAGGCTAAGGGTTAAAAGGGACAAAGAAACCAATCCTGACCCCATTTTTTTTTTCTGGTGAGAAAGGAAAGATGACTTTACTGTCCCAAACTCCATGAGCACATGGCTTCATTATCTAAACTTTCCTGGGCACCCTTGGCCCTCAGTCACTTCTGGTCAGGGCTGATCAGAACCCATGCTGATCAGAACCCACTCACAGAGCTTTTCACTAAATCAGTGAGGTTTAGCACAGGGTGGCAATCATGTAGCCCTCCAGTGTTTAGGCCTACAACTCCCTACAGTTGCCCACCATTGGTTTAGCACACATTGTGTTGGATTTGGACTAGGGGACAACTGAGTTCAAATCCTTGCTCAGCTATGAAGATCACTGGGCCAGTCACATTCTCAGCCCAAACTTAACCTCATAGGGTTGTTGTGTGGGTAAGGTGGAGACTATACATGTCATCTGAGCTTTTGGTGGATGGACAAGATAAACATGTAATTCTTTAAGTGGTTCCATTTTTTTCCTATTTATTTTCCTATGGTGAAAATGATTAAATGAAAGGCTCTTCATTAATGTAGTGTCAACTGACATTCTTTCTTGTTTCTAAAAAAAAAAAGGGGGGGGACTTTGCTTCTAGCAATTGAAAATCAAGAACCAGTAGCCTGAAGCAAAGGTGCAGCTCAAGTTCTGCTAAGTCTCTGATCGCTCAGTTGTTATACCTCTTGCTCACATACCAGCCAACTGGCAAAACTTTTTTCAAACTGCTTACAGACAACCAGCCTATCTCTCCGGCTGTGGATTTGGATATCTGCTCTCATAGTCAAAAGATCTGGTGCCTGTGATATTACATGTGTTGCTACTAAACTCTGTGTGGTAGGGGAGTTAGTGGTTGCATCCTGGTAATAGGAGGCAGAGACTCAGCATGTGAAGAAAATTGCATTAAAGAGTCCAGGAGTTTTTGCTACCTAAAATGAAGTAAGGCCAATTAAGACAATAGAGCACCCACTATATGAAGACTACTCCTGTATCTAGGAGCAATAATGTTTAAAATCCACTTCCTACAGAGATAGCCCTGAACGTCCTCCACACCTATGGCAAATGGAAATGTGGTGTGGAGAAAAGGGTACCCATTTGTATTTTTAAACCATTGCTTGTATGTCTATTTCCAGAGAGGCAGCCATTTTTTATTTTCTGCATTTTGTAGCCATCTTTCAAGACTGCAGTCTTCCAAATCAGCTTACAATTCAAAACATATTTTTAAAAAATTATGAAGGGGTTCCACCCTTATAGGTGGCCTAAAAATAATTTTAAATGTTTAACAGGCCAGGCTGATGCCAACTTTGTATTCCTTTCAGCGCCTCCTGAAAATGTCATTGTTCTGGAAAGTCTTCACTTAATGACCAGCCACAGTTCACGGTTCATTTTTCATGGACTAGAGTCCATGAAAGCTTATGCCATGATAAAGTGTATTAAACTTCAAGATGTTTCACTTTTTTAGATTTTGGGTTTATTTCTTCTTTAGATTGGTTGTCACTTTGGCTACTCTCTGTAAAAAGACAGATTTTTTTATTAACAAGGTGGGTTTCAAACATTGGAACACCCCAATAGAATGCTACTTCGTGGAGGTTTTCAGCAACCTCCATGTTAAGAGAGAGTCACATTTGCATCTACCCTTATAGGGAACAATGTGGCATTCAGGAAGAAACCTCTCCTGCAGAGTTGGAATGCTACTGCAAGGGAATAGGGTACAAATAGCACAGTTGCTTCAAACAAGTATATTTAAGTACAGGCCTGATTCACACACAATCGTGAGTTTTCGTTAAATCATAGCTTGTCATTATGTGTGAATCCTGCACTATGGTGTAACTATGGGTTGTTAATCACAAGCAACCAAAGAAGAGAACTCATGGTTTGTTGTTGGGTTGTGAAGTCTGGTTGTTTGTGGGGAGCCTTAGGAACATGTCCCTAGTCAGTCAAAGGCATCAGAAATGGTGTTTATTAATCCCTGAACATGGACATCTGCTGAATCTTGAGATATGTTTAAAGATGGGTTACTAGCTGTCTACCCTTTGTATGAGCTATCCTAAGAATGAAGAGAAAACTCACTCTTTAAGTTATATGAACAAAAATAATGCTGAAAGGACATTATAGGATGCTGTTCACATCAAACAGCATTAAATATGTGCTGAATGAAATATAAGGGTTAAAATCCCACTAGTTTCAGTGAAACGTTTAAACAAGTGCTTAGCTCTCCCACTGGATCTAATGGTATTTGAAAGTTCCAACAGTCTGGGGGCCACCACCGAAAAGGCCCTGTCCCTCGTTGCCACATTCCGAGCCTCTCTCGGAGTAGGCACCTGGAGGGAGGACCTTAGATGTTGAACGTAGTGACCCGGTATATTCACGTCAGGAGAGGCATTCCGTCAGGTATTGTGGTCCCAAGTCGTGTAAGGCTTTATAGGTCAAAACCAGCACCTTGAATTGGGCTTGGAAACATACAATAAGTTGGTCAATGATACAGAATTATAAGAAAGGGAAAAGTTAAAGGAGAAAGGGCTTGTAAATAAGTGCAAAAAAACTAGCTAATTGTTGGGGGTGGAGAGAAGAAATATATCCAAGCCCTAATGATTTTCATGGATGTATCTCCTGAGAAATAGTCTTGACAGGTGTCCTTCACTAGCATACACCCAACAGCGCAGCAGGTGTTTCCCTCAATGTGAGCCCACTCAGCTGGGGAGTATGTGCAACTGTTCCAACCACGTGGGCAATGGAAATTTTGTGAGTCACACAACAGTGGCATTCTGTGATTTGCCCAAATATGTGAAATATTTTGCCTTATGCTACAGCAGAGAGCACTTCTTTGGATTGATCTTGTAGCACTGAAGTAATAGTAAACTCACAAGTCGCTTCAGGTTGATATTTTTATGTCAACAAAAAAGGCATTTCTTTTTCCATGGCAGACTTTTAAATATCCTAGTTTTTAGAGTTAACTTCATGTATTTATTCCCCTTTTAATTATACTTCTCATTGAAAGCCGCATGCCTAAACTGTCAGTGTCTCTGCACAGTCCAATGCTGCTCACCTTTTTCCAAGAAGCCCTTTGGTTCATTGTCTGTCCATCCAAGTGTTATTGCTAGTGTAGCCAACTTCAGCAAGTGTGGAAATGCGTTAACATCACCTTCTGACCATATTCTCCTCTTTCATGGCAGCTACTGCCACCACTATCTCGTGTACTTGGCCCGACATTTGTCCTTTGATAACATCAAACCAAGCATCCACTACAGAGGCATTGCTGGGGAGCATTTTCCTGCAGGTGAGCTCATGGAAACTGGACAAAAAAGCCTTCACAAGCTGGATGCTACTTGTAGGATGCCAATTGGAAAACTCTACCTTAACACATGTCCCAGATCATGTAATCACAGCCCAGAGGGAAGTTATATTAGATAAATGCACATGAACAGCTAAAAGCATGGTAAGCACAATAGAAAAACAATCTCAATGTAACTGACCAGGCCTACATTTCTAATAAAACCGTAGAATATAATTCAGCACTCTGGGTTTTCCAGTGAAATGATAGTACAGAGGAGACATTTGAAGCAGGAGCAGAAGGTGTGGGTCATTTCCAGTATTCAAAAATATGTCCAAATTCAGGGATTGCTCAAAGAAAACTCCCAAAAGGATGATATATGGAAACGGTCATTTGTTTCTGATGTATTCTTTTTCTGTTCTTCTACTAAAAGTATCCACAGCAGCCTGCAACATAATCATAAACCAATAGAGCTTCAGCTGTTGGGTGGTATAAAAATGTAATAAATAAATAAATAAATAAATAGCAGGATTAGCCCCAAACACTTTGCTGCTGGAGAAAAAGGACAAGATGCCTGCTGCCATTTCACATACAAAAGCCAATGTAGAGTCAAATCCTACTGGCCGTTGAATTCAACGTTGATGACAGGACAGCACATGGGCCATAGGCAGCTCTCCTCTAGCACCTTGCCACCGCTCTGCAACACACCCACATTCATCAGCATCTGCTACCTGAAATGGCTGCCTCACTACCAGGGCTGGTGCTACCATAGAGGCCACTCAAGGCAGCCGCCTAGAGTGCCAAACTAAGAGGGGCGCCGGGCACAGCGCAGCACTCACGCGCGTTGGCTGTGAGCTGGCCCGGCCCGAGGATTCAGCTGGACCTAGGCGGGCGAGATGGCACCCCACGCCTGCCCAGCCAAAGCAAAGCCAGGGATGCTGGGGTGGAGCTGGGGCGGCTCCACGTTCAGACTTCCAGAATGCGCCCGGAAGAGAGAGAGAGAATGTATGGGTGAATGGGGAGCATGGGGTCTTTGAGTGAATGCATGTGTTCATGTGTGTGTGTGTTTGGAGTGAGTGATGCTGAGTGTGTGTGTGTGTGTGTGTGTGTGTGTGTGTGTGTGTGTGTGCATGCATGTGTGAGTTGGGGGGGGATGATTTGGAGGTGATATTCCTATTAAATAATGCATTTTAGACCCATAGACATTCCTTTCCAATTTGTTTGCTATAATTGGCGTGACGTATTTCTTGCAGTTTAAAATAAATTTAGCAGTTTGAAGTTTTGTGCTTCTTATTTTTTTCCAGGAAACATGTTCTTAAAAATCAAAGTTGGCATTGTGTGTGGGTGTGTGTGGGTGGTGGTGGTGGTGAAAGTAGCTCACCTTGCCTAGGGTGCAAAATAGTCTGGCACCGGCCCTGCTCACTGCCCAATGGTAGGCTGGCTCAAATCAATAAAACGTATGTATAACCATTTGTAAAAGCAATAACAAATACACAAAGCAAACGAACAACTTAGCCTCAATAAGAGTAAAAGATGACCTACATTTAAACTAGGTATTCGTAGTAAAAGCCCATTGAAACAAAAGTGTCTTCACTTTCTGTCAAAAGACATGGAAAGAAGCAGCCTGGTGAATTTTAATTTGGAGGGCATTCCAGAGTTGAGGAAAGGGATTATTTGTGAAGGGATATCACCATTACAAATAACCCCACCCATTTTGGGTGTTGGGGAGTGGGAGTGCAGACCCTTGTTGGTGTTCTTATATAGCAAGCATCTAAATTAGCTGCAATTATTGTGCTACTGAGCAGAAGATTTAGATGGAACAGCAGGAAGGAGTTCCTGATTGTTAGAGCATTTCTGCAGTAGATGTAACCTCCAGAGTTGATAGGATCTTTCTCGGCATTTTCTACATCAGAAAAACGTCATTCAAAATAACACAAATTCATAAACAAGCAACAGTTCATCTCATATTGGGATAAGAAGTACAGTATCTAATGAGTTGTTTTTTTTTTAAAAAAAAAAGTCCCTAGATTGCCTTTCAGTGGGGCAAGCCTGGTGTATTTCTTCTGAGGAGGTAATTCTCCAATACCGGTGCTGCTGCCACCACTTTAGGTACTGGATTAGAGGTATCTACCTTAGAGACACATCTTCATACCTTCTGGCGTGGTGCATAGAGAGCTACCTCTTGAACGGCCCAGGACAGCACAGGAGATAATGTATGGCTGCCTTCAATAAAGGATTTTCTGGGTGCTTCCTTATAGCATGTGTCTGTGTATACTAGCAAGCAGGATTAATCAGGGGACAGTTGCTATGGAAATCTTGAACTCTTAAGGGCTGCCTTGGCTCTTCCGAGACTGCATCCTTTTAATTACGCTTGTGTGTTGGCTGCTTTTATTGCTTTAATGATGTTGGCAAAGATAGCATCGTACGTAGTACAATCTGGGACATATAATTTGCATGTAAATACTATTGTATAGTTTTGAGGTGGTTTTTTTCAAACCAATTGTATTAATTCAGTGTTCCGTCAGCTTGATTGAAGCAGAAAAGGAGCTAAGGATCTATGGAATAGTTTAGGCAATGGATTTTTCTTGTAGTTCTTGAAGACATTTGCTTGTCAAACTGAATTTTAGTGTCTAATCAATTTTAATTAATGATGGTTTAATCCCTCTGCATGCTGTTAACTCAGCTATTTGAATAATACACCAGTTGCCAAAGGAAAATAACTGAATTATATTTTCCTTAAAGCTCCTACAGTTAACATGAAAATAGCCTCTTCCCTTTTGGGATTCTGGTTCCATGCACTCTTCAATGGAGTATTGCTTGAGGTCAAAATCTCACTAGGACTATCCAGAAAACTTGAGACTTTATTTAGCTAGGAATGGGAATGGGTTGGCACAGGAGAAGGGCCCATTAGGAGGATGTATGTTGAGTATCTCCAGTATGGGCCTGAAGGGTGAAGGCCCAGGTGGTTGAAATGGATGGAAAGGAATGATAGTGACATCTTTATTTTCCATGAATGTCTCTGGGGCCCATGTGGGCTCAGAGATATTCTTAAGAAATGAAGATGGTGGGGGCTGCAGGCTGATGTTTTCCTCTGCAAAGGGGCCATGCACCATTGCCCTGATGGATGACCTTCTTTGGGAGAGGGACAGGGGGAATGCAACCCTGTTACTACTCCTTGATCTCTTAGTGGCTTTTGATACCCTTGATCATGGTATTCTCCTGGAAATCCTCCATGACTTGGGGGTTGGTGGCACTGTTTTACAGTGGTTCAGCTCATACTTGTGGGGTCGGTTCCAGAAAATAGCACTGGCGGAATGTACTTCTGCCCCATGGCAGTTGACCTGTGGGGTGCCTCAGGGCACCATCCTTTCCCCAATGTTATTTAATAGCCATACGAAGCCATTGGGAGCAGTCATCAGGAGATTTGGGGCAAGGTGTCACCAGTATGCTGATGACACCCAGCTCTATTTCTCTGTAACATCTGAATTGGGAGAGGCCATGCACATTCTGAACCAGTGGCTGGATACAGTTATGGCTTGGATGAGGGTTGGTGGTTCTCAGGTCTGGGAACTGGGGTGTTTGCCTGTTCTGGATGGGGTTGCACTCCCTCTGAAGGAACAGGTCCATAGTTTGGGGCTGCTCCTGGACCCATCTCTGTCGCTGGAGGCCCAGGTGACCTTGGTGGCCTTGAGCCCCCATTATCAACTTTGGTTGGTATGCCAACTATGCCCGTTCCTCACAGGGAGGCAGCAAAATTGAAAGCACAAAAACCTATAGGGACTGTAATGAAGTTTTATTATAATAAAGGGGGACAGTTGATCGAACCTGCCCTAAAAATCTTTAACACCAATGTAATAACACAGCTGCTTTATGGGTCTGAAATCTGGGGGTCTATGCCCGTTCCTGGATAGGGGTAGCCTTGCCATGGTCATTCATGCACTGGTAACCTCACAATTAGACTACTGTAATGTGCTCTTATGTGGGGCTACCCATGTGTGTGTTTCGGAAGCTGCAGCTAGTGCAGAACACAGCAGCTACAGTGCTCATGGGAACACCTAGCTCTGCTCGTATAAAACCTGTATTAAAAGAACTGCACTGGCTACCTGTTAGTTACTGAGCCACATACAAGGTTATGTTGTTATCCTACAAAGCCCTAAACAACTTGGGACCAGGATATCCAGCAGGCCGCCTTCCCTTATACACACCCAGATGACAACTACGATCCTCAGAGGAGGCCCTACTAGGCCTTCTGAGACAAACGAAATGCCGCCATGAAGAACCCTGGCAGTGGGCCTTCTCTGTGGTGGCACCCACCCTCTGGAGGACCCTCCCTCCCTCATAAGGTTTGGGAGGTAGAAAACGTAACATCTTTTAAATGCCTCCTGAAAACACCTTTTCACACAGGCTTTCCCTGGTCTTTAATGTAGTTGGTTTTACATTGCCTTTTAAACTTTTAATGTTTTAAATTTATATTTGTATTTTATGGTTTTTAATTGTGCACTGCCCAGAGAGCTTCCGCTGATGGGCAGTATAAAAATGTAATAAACAAATGAAATAAATAAATACTGAAATAGCTACTTTTCTTCTTGATCAGCTGCTCTGTCTGTATTTATTTTATGTCTTTTCAACGCTACAGTCAAATGTTGCTAATATTGGTATTCTGACAGTTAACTTTATGCTTAGCTTCGGCAGTGCTTTGGGCACTTTCTCAGAAAGACGACATAAATCATGTAAGTAAGTATAATGGATGGATTTGTTTTTCATTCAAATCTAACTCTTCCCATTTTACTGAGCTACCTTGCCTGGTTACTTGGCTGAGATGGATTTTTACTTGCCCCAGGTAACCAGGTGAGCAGCAATTTACAAGCCTAGCTTGGGAAGAAGATGGATTCGGTTCCCTTGGAGGTTATCAATGGAAAATGAAACAGTCATCTGGGAACAGGTGCAAGTTCAGGTGTTGGATGTTCCTGGTTCCACCTGAGGGTTTTGGCTAGCTAACCAATGGGACTAGAAAATAGGAACTGAAATATATTGGAACTCTTCCATAATCTTGCATTCCTATGGGCTTCAGTGGCTGCTTACATTCGTGATGCCATATTCACACATCAATGGAATGATGCCAGCATAGCTAGAGCTTCCCATGGAAGCATTTAAATTCAAATACACTATTTCCCTACATTAATTCAGGATGTCCAGCACCATCCCTCTCCGCGCCCCAATTCTTCGGGATTTCACTAGTCAGTCATTTTTATTTCCCTCAAAAGCCTTTGGAAGTTTTGCCTGAGGATTTTGAATTTGGCTTGAGGGTGAAACTTTGGCAGCTTCTCACCTGGTACATTCTGGAGAACCCTCCTTTGTGACTCCAGCACTACCATTATAATTCCAGGGAGCATGTTTGTGCATATGGAAGAAATATATATGTAAACAGACATTGCAAATTCTTTTTTTTAAAAAACAAAACCTTTGTTCCCTTTATAAATAATAAACATAACTGTGACCTTTCTGATTGTATTCATTTGATATTTTCCTAACAAGTCCAGAGGTTTCTGAAGGAGGTTTTTGTGAAGATGCTGTAATTGTTTTACTTTACCCCTCCAAAAAAAAGTGTTGTATGCGCTGCACCTCTTTCACATACCTTTCCATTGGAGCGATCATCACATCAGGTCAATAGCAAATGTTCCAAGTCAGCTGTTGAAGTTACTATTAAATAGATACCTCAACCTATGCTTTCTTCCAGCGCTGTATACATGATGGAACCAGAGAATCACCAGAACTATCTGTAGGAAAAGCAACCGTGTGGCTAAAGTGTTGGACTGGGAGTCAGGAGATCTGAGTTCTAGTCCCCACTCTGCCATGGAAACCCACTGGGTGACTTTGGGCCAGTCACAGACTCTCAGCCCAACCTACCTCACAGGGCACTTTTTGTGAGGATAACATGGAGAGGAGGAGGATTATATATGCTGCCTTGGGTTCCTTGGAGGGAAAAAAGGCGGGATATAAATGCAATAATAAATAAATAAATAAATAAATAAATAAATAAATAAATATAAAAATTGCATTGATTGGCCCTCCCCCCAATAATTAGTCAGCACCTAATGGTGGCTTCGGTTTTGGCGGGTGTTTGGGCAAAACGCCCTCAGTAGGACCCCTCCCTCAGTGAGTCTTCCTTCTCACCGCCTTTCCCACTAGCTCTATTGCTGCTCAGCCTCTTTCGCAGCATTGCTCCCACTTGCTTCCTTGACAGGCAGAGCACAAGTAAGCTCTGGCAAGTGTTGCTCCTCCTTCTCACCACCACCATTGTCTGGGCTGGAATGAGAGGCAGGCGAACAAGCACATTCCAATGGTGCCCCACCATGCCTGCTGTCAGTACCCGTCATCATCCGTTCCCTAGCAGCAATAAGTGCACCTATCCCCAGCAGCTGGAAGAGGGAACTGAGAGCCAGTGTGGCATAGTGGCTAAAGTGTGGGACTGGGAGTCGGGAGATCCGGGTTCTAGTCCCCACTCGGCCATGGAAGCTCACTGGGTGACTTTGGGCCAGTCACAGACTCTCAGCCCCGCCTACCTCACAGGGCTGTTGTTGTGAGGATAAAATGGAGCGGAGGAGGATTATGCCTCCTTGGGTTCCTTGGAGGAAAAAAGGTGGGATATAAATACAACAACAACAACAATAACAACTGCATATAGAATATAGAAAGCTGGCCAGGTTACTTGTCCATGCTGCCTAGCAGTGGCTGTCCAGGATATTTCTCAGTAGCTGATAACTGAGATCCCTTTTTTAAAAAAATGGAGGTGCCAGGAATTGAACCGGGAACACATGTGCTCTCCCACTGAGCTATGACCCTTCCTCACAAGTCAGCCAGATCCAGGCAGGTTTATACCAGTGGAGGCTTTTGTCTCCAATGTCAGTGGGGTAGTGAATCTGTTCTGGGTTTCAGTCAGAGCTCTAAAGGAGCTACACAAGGTGCTTCATAGATTCACCACCACCCCAACACTGGAGACACCAGCCTCCACTGATTTACACCTGCAGAACCCCTCGGTACACATGCCTGGCTCCTGGCTTGGTCACGGCACAGATGTATTTTAAGAAGACTACTGCCATTCCTTTTTACGTTTCCTCCCTATAGCAATTTTATAAATACAAGTCAAACAATCACACACACTCCATACACATTTTTCTTTCCTCCACTTTTTTTTAAATGCCAAGGTATTTGTTCCTTTTGCAGACCTGCCTGGTCACAGAGCCATTTCAATGTGACAGCAATTGTCTGTGCGCAATCATTAATGAGCTGGCCAGAAATGGAGGTGCTCCTAAGGAAAACCTGCCTCACATGGGGTCTGAAAGCATATATCAAGCGTGGTTAGCAGAGTTATCAATCTGCATTTGAATGAAATAGGGAAGGAGAAATAGGGAAGGTACAGTCAGGGGCTGAATATATAGGCCAGCTACTATTGCAATTGGACTGGGCCCGTTCAAGTCACAATAGTGAGATTGTAGCTCCAGTTATGTGGCCATGTTTAATAAAATAGAGTAGCTGTTGCCAGCAGAGGTGACATTTATTGAACACTGCCTGGTTTTATTACGTTGTTAACTTCTCTCCGCAAATGCCCCAACCTGCCATATGGCATTTTATCTTTTTTGGGAGATAGTTGGCAGCTAATATCCTGGTTTTACAGTTTTGTAAAATTGTATTTAATTTGTAAAATCAAAGACTTGGGCCGTTAGCCACCTTTTGTACCATAGACAAACATTACATGCACAAATTGTGTGTGTTGGGGGGCGGGGGAGTTGCATATATTATATACACTTGAAGAGGAAACTTGCATTCTGCAAGGATAGCTCTATATTTCTGTCTGCTACTGCTAGTGCCCACTCCCCCAAATGCCCCAAATCCGAGATTAATCTCTTCCGGCAGGCCTACCCACTTCTGCTCAGAAGAAAGAGAGAAACCTGAGGAGGGCGGCAGGTGGCCTCATCATCTCTGCTTATCAAAATCTCTGGCTCTTTGACCCTGGGAGCCAATACATCACTGCTTGCAGGATCTACGGGTTGTTTTTTTTTTTTTTTTTTTTTGTGGACTCCCATGACAGTGGAGGCTGGTGTCTCCTTTTTCAGCCATTCTGGGTTTCGGTCAGAACTCTAAAGGAGCTGTCCAAGGTACTGAACCCTATGCTCCAAAATAAGTTGCTTTAGATTTCTGGCTGGTTCTGACTGAACCCAGAATGGATTCACAGCCTCACCAAAATCAGAGCCACCAGCCTCCACTGCCCCATGATCCACCAAACAGAGCCTGGTGTACAATACATACACTAAGAATTAAAGAACCCTGAGCCCAGGAATTCATTTTGAGTACCAGAACTGAATGGAGGATGCAGTGCTGTCACACCAAAATCTACTCCTGATTACACCACCCCTTCCAGCATTCTTCATTTCCGCAGTGTCTTTTAAGGTGAGGGAGAGTCATTTTGGTGTGACTGTTGTAAAACAATTGGGAGTCTGAAATCCGGTCCAATCTACTGCAAATCACCCAGAGACCTATGAATAGATCCCTGTCTACTCCCTGCCTTTCCCTTGTTCTAACTAAACAAGAAGAGCCCTCATACTACGGATATCGGTACCGCCCTGTCATTCATGTACACACCAGTACACTCATACGTGTGTGCCTTGAAAGCAATTGGCCTTGTTTAGATAAGCTCAAGGAAGAAATAAGAACTTGACAGCATTCAAGTGCTAAATGATCAGCCAGAAAGCAAACTAGCAGAAGGGAAACATGGTGGGATGTAACTCAGCCCTAGAAAGAGGCAGAACTGGGAAGACGTTCAACCCACGTAGACCTCGTGCAAGGAAATGGAATTTAAAGTTTTGCTTTTATGGCTGATACTCCCAAGCAGGTTCTAAGCCTTCCCTCCAAATAAAATAAACCAAACGTCCTGCGAGCAATGAATTTTATCAGAACCTAATTTTAGCCACCAAGCATAATTCTCCTAACCTCCAGCTCTCTTGTAAAGTCTCCCACTGCCTTGCCCTGTAGAAGCTACAAAGGTTTTGGCTTTCTGCCTCTTTCTTGCTCTGAAACCAAACACGAAGGGTTTATTAAAAAGAACGTCATGGGGGAATGTTTTTGTAAAAGAACACTGGAAGCTTAGCAAATAAGATCAGGCTGCAATTTTACAAAGAAGTGCTCTTTTTATTGGCTCTGGTATTAATAATTTGAAACTTAATTCAGTTTATTTTGTTTTTCCTGGAGAGTACTGCGGGCTTCATTTTTTTCATCACATTTACTAATTACCCATGCCGAGTTGCTGACAGGGTTGCTAACAACAATATTCACCATTTGCACAGCTGGGTATATAGCCTGTAAGCACTTCCATTTAAAGTGTTGACATGAAAAGCAGCCTGATTTATTCATTTGTTATACAGAGGGGGAACTCAAGGATGATGACCTGCCCAAGGCTAGGCCATTTGGGGGGGGGGGGGGTTGGATCCAGAACCGTCCTGGCAGCACAATACTGCTTGTGGATTTGGACCACCCCTTCCTCTCTTATCTCCTACAAGCTTCTACGCACCCTCCAAATCTGTTCCAAAGGGCAGATTCAGAACGGTGCATTGGGGGAGGAGAGGATGGGGGAAGCCTCATTCTCCAACTTGGTGCCCTCTAGATGCTGTTGGACTCCAGCCCCAGCTATTCCCAAAGGTCAGGGATAGTGGGTGTCACAGTCCAACTGCATCTAGAAGCCCACACACTTCCCAGCCCTAGTCTAAAGTGGATCTGGGGCTGCAGGTGGGTAATTGTGCACTGCCCAGAGAGACTTGGCTATTGGGCAGTACAAAAATATAATAAATAAATACATGGAACAATTGCCTTTCTTCTTTGCTAGATCAGGGGTTCCCAACCTTTTTGGATCCCTGGGCACATTGGGCAATTTAAGAAACTGCTCTGGGCACTGCCACAAAATGCATATGGTTTGCCTATTATTGTGGGCCACAGTGCATGAAACCCACTTTATTCTTATTATTGCCAAATATGTGTGTGGTGGGTGGGTCTTGACCCACCACTTGAAGACCAGTGCCCTGAACAATGGACCTTAAGAAATGCCACCTTTTCAGTCAGGGGAGTTGACTTCACGCCGCTGAGTTGGCACCACTCTGCCACCAAACCTTGGTGCAGGGTCATGGTTCAGGGTCACGGCACATTGTGCAGATGAAGGGAGGCAGCGCGGGCTTTCTGACGGCCATTCGGCTCATTGGGCCCGGGCCCACCCACTCTGGCAAGTGAGGACAGACAGGGAAGAGCTGTGCTGACCTTGCTTGGGCAGGAAAAGTCAGGGAAAATCCCCCAACTTTTCTGTTCTGCATCTTCGGCCTCGGGGTGGCTCCGAATCGGTGCAGTGTGGATTCGGAACCATCCCAGGGCAAAGACAATGTCTAGACTACCCCTGGGGTCCCAATCCCTTTAAACACTCAACAGACAGACATTTCACTGGTTCCCCCCTGCCTCAAATTCTGAACTGCCATATTGTGACAAGGCTACACCTGTTGAATATCTGCCTCTCATTCAGCTGTAACAGGAGTCTAGCAGGGAGTGGGGAGAGATCTCATTAAAGTCTGAACTGGTCTTTGGTTTTGAATGGAGATGAATCACCACATAGGAAAAAGTGATAGGAAGCCGGCCCTGACCCATTTCTGCATGCAGGATCCTCGCCTTGCTTTGCAGGCCCTTTGATGACCCATTCGTTCCTCTAGGCCCCCTCTCCCATCAATCACTGCTGAGCGTTTTAAGCATCTGCCAAGCAGTAAATGGAGGCCTCGTCCGCTTTCTGTGTCATCTAATCTGACAGAGTTAAGAGGAACCGGTAAAAAAGAAAAAAAAACAGTGCTTCAAAAGCTGAGCCTTAATGAAACCCGTGAAAGGGATCAGAACAGCCTGTGGAAACGCAGAAAAGACGCCTGGTGTCACTGTTTCGGCTAATTCAATGTATTAAAGGTGCATAATGCTGCTCCCTATTCAGGCAATATTCTTTGTCCGTGGTACATTGTACAGCTGTGAGTCGTCTCTGGAAAAGGCATGTTATGTTGGCATGGCAGACCAACTCTATTGAGTAGAAAGGAGAAATAGCCATTTGGTAATTGCACTAAAAAAGAAAAGAAAACCCTCTATCACAGATTTTACAGTGCTGCAGCATCTGCAAACCCCCCACCTGCTTCGCAGTCCAACGATGTTCCATAATCACAAATAGTTGGAATTTTAATGCCATTTTTTAAAAAAAGGCCGCCAAAGCACTCTATCTCTGTAATTTCCTAACAAATGTACTGTTCAGGGATGCTTACAATTGTCCTTCAGCATATAACAGCAGCCTACAATTTGTTCTCTCTCCTTCCAAAACTATTTGGGCAGGAAGAGACATTGACAAGCAAATCCGAGCTCCTTTCCATTGACTGCTCTGCTGCAGAAGTGTTCCTTCCTTCCTCCCATAATAATTTGCTCTCAATTAACATCCGTGGCAGCTGGTCCTCTCCAGGACTCAGAGCTCCACCCGGGCTCTGAATTCAGAAAACACCCAGTCCCCCCATGCCCTCCTTCCCCAGTTCTGCCCACCGGGCTCCTCCTACTGGGCTCCGTCTGCCATTCTCTTGCTTGGATAAAACAGGCTCTCGAGTGCTTTATCTTAAACAGTGTCCAGTCAAACTGCTTCTCTTTCAAGCTCTTCTTTGTAAATGTTAATCATTCAAGCTGCTGGCACAAAAATGCTAGGGTGGAAGAAAACGTAGCTCAGAGTGAATCAAGGGAGTCACTACATGAATCACCAGAGTGAGTGCAAAAGTCCATTCAAAAACTGGGCCTTGTTAAGAGATGAGATGCTGGGGTGCCACTAAAGGCTAAGAAATCATAAATTATTTCATTTACTTTTACCCTTGGGGAGGAAGTGCCATTTAGTGTCTGTCTGTCTGTCTGTCTGTCTGTCTGTCTGTCTGTCTGTCTCTCTCTCTCTCTCTCGGCCCAAACTGGACCATTTATGGAGCTACCTTTTAGGGAGAATCATAGAATAGTAGAGTTGGAAGAGGCCTATCAGGCCACCTAGTCCAGCCCCCTGCTCAATGCAGGAATCCACCTTAAAGCATACCTGACAGGTGGCTGTCCAGTTGCCTCTTGAAGGCCTCCGGTGTGGGAGAGCTCATGACCTCCCGAGGTAATTGGTTCCATTGTCGTACTGCTCTAACAGTTAGGAAGTTTTTCCTGCTGTCCAGCCAGAATCTGGCTTCCTGAAACTTGAGCCCATTAGTCTGTGCCCTGCACTCTGGGAGGATCGGGAAGAGATCCTGGCCCTCCTCTGTGTGACTTCAAATACTCTTCAAATATTTGAAGAGTGCTATCATGTCTCCCGTCAGCCTTCTCTTCTTCAAGCTAAACATGCCCAGTTATTTCAGTCTCTCCTCATAGGGCTTTGTTTCCAGACCCCTGATTATCCTTTTGCCCTCCTCTGAACTAGCTCCAGCTTGTCTGCATCCTTCTTGAAGTGTGCTGCCCAGAACTGGACACAATACTCAAGATGAGGCCTAACCAGGGCTGAATAGAGTGGAACCTGTACCTCATTTGATTTATAAACTATACTTCTATTAATGCATCCCAAAATAGCATTTGCTTTTTTGCAGCCATATTACACTGCTGGCTCATATTCTGCTTGTGATCTTCAACAATTTCAAGATATTTCTTGCTTGTAGTAGAAGAACCATAACACAATGATAGGAGCACATATGTCAGCCCCTGACATTTCCAGTTAAAAAAGGATGTTGGGTATGAGGTGATGACAATGACCTCTGCCTCAGTTTCAAACTTGATGTGATGCTAAATGTTATTAGAAAGGACGTTTCTACATGAGGCTTTTAACCTGCACATTTACAAAGGCTTTTGCTTCCAGATTCTTTGAAAGATTATAATTGGCTCCTTTAAATGTTTTTGTACCCCCCCCCCCCCCCGGGTGTGTCTCTTTCTCTGCTTTTCTATAGTTTCTATTACACAACCACTAGGTGGCACTGTGGTATAGCAGAATTGCACAAATACACTAGGTTTGTATAATGCTATTCAGAAAAATATCAGCCTTTCCTCATTAGGGAAAAAAACCCTACAATAATGGTTGCAAAGCACAGAAGGAGCCCTGAAGGATGACATCATCATATAAAGGACCCACGAACTACTGTGAGTGAGCAATTATGAGCACGCAATAAAAGCCTCGCGTAGAAAGGCTCAAAGTATTTAGGTTTGAAGACAACCAATACGTGCCATAGTTTAACTCTTCTCTCCCCAGACACAATCCTGACCTCACCCCAACCATGTAACAAATATCAATTGGGTTGGAAAAGCTTCCATCAGTGCCCATGGCGGGTGTTGTTTTTACTACTGCTATTGGACATATGGCACTGAGGGGGTTTTCCAGGCCTGTGCTGGGATGACAAAGGTTAAACCTCCCCTCCTTGAATGCTGCAATCCTGTTTAGTTTTGATGTTCTAAGAAAAACCCTGAAATGTTGCCTCAAGCAACACATTTCAAGTAATGTGTAGTTACACCCTAGTTCTAAGGTTTTGGCCAGCGACTAAATTGGTTGGAGATTCACAATTGGTTGGTGTGGGGTGGTGTTGGATAGCTCCATTAGAGTTCTGACTAGTTCTGACTGAACCCAGAGCGGATTCACTGCCCACTGAATTTGGAACCACCAGCCTCCACTGACTTCAAAAAGGATTATGAGTCTGTCCTCCATTTTGAAAGTGTCTGCTATTGAAAGGGCTGTCCAGTCCTAGAACCGTCAGCAGAAAGAGCTGGGCACTGTAGTTGCCTGTCACTGGACAGCAGACTGGGCAAGGCACACAAGTCACACTATGGTGAGATGCGTTGTATTTCTATTTAAAATATAACGATAACTTCTAAATTTGCAGCTACATTTTTAAATTAATGTATGCAAATTTTATGCAAACTGGCACACTGTTTTGGCCACTATTTGGAGATTCATGAGCCGTTGCTCCTTCCATGGGTTGGCAACTAGGCAAGTGCTGCTGAGTTAGACCAAAGGTAAGTCTAGTCCAACATCTTGTTACACACAGTGGCCAATCAGTTGATTCCAGGAAAACCCTTGAGCTGGGCACAAATGACACAGCCCTCTCCCATGCTTACTCTTGAGCATATGATATTCAGAAGCCTATCATCATCATCATCATCATCATCATCATCATCGATTTATCCTTCATTTAGTTCTCTAATCCCCTCTTAAAAGGATCTAAGCTGGTGGACGTCACAATGTCTTGTGGCAGTGGATTCCATCAACACTGTGGGAAAAAGCATTTTCGTTTGTTTGTCCTGCCAGTTTCATTGGATGAGTCTGATGTCTAGTACTAAGGTGGAGGAGGGAGAAAAACTTATCACTTACCAAATCAGGGGTTAGATTTGGCCCAGGGGGGGAATAGTTGCAGACCACTACTTTGTGGATAACTTACCAGATGTCAGCCTTTGGGCCTGGCTGTTTAGGTCCGGGCCATCTCTTCAGTCAGTAAATTCAGCAAACCAGAGCACTCGCAGGTTGGGGTGGGTGGGGATCACCATGAAGTTGTGAGGTGGGGGGGGTGCGATCAATGTTTGGAGGGCGTGATGTCTAAATTGGACCTGCATCACAGTACGATTAAAGAGAAAGCGTGGTAATTCACTGCGTTTCCTGGGCTTCGTTCCTTACAATCTTAGATTACTAAGAGAAAAACCGAATTTGCAGCAATTTTGTGTTTTAAAATTACCAACCTGACAGAGCCGTGTTGGCACGTATTGTGCTGCCCTTTGTCGGCGCTTCGATGTAGGGAAAACAGTTTCATAACCTAATGACTATATTTGAGCCGCTGCTTTTGTCCTTTGTTCTCCTGGCTTTGTTTGCCCGGGTGCTTCAGCGAGCGTCTTTGTTTCTCCCCCCAAAAGGTCTCGTCTTGTCAGAGCTGCAGTTTAAAAATAGACCAAATGTAGCTGAGCTTTAACCGGGGAAACAAATAAACATGTTGCTGGGCTTATTTGTTTCCCCACTGTAGGCTCAGAGAATGGCTTGGGCCCTGTTGGAAGCACCCCCTTCTCTCTCTCTCTCTCTCTCTCTCTCACACACACACACACACTCTCTCTCTCTCTTTCTGTGTGTGTGTGTGAAGATATTTCAAAGTAGTTTAGCCACCTCGCTCCTGCCTCTCCATCCGATATCCTCTGTCGCATTTGGTCCACCATTTTTCGGCTCAGATGCATGCATTATGCACTGAGATGCCCCTGGCAAAGGCCTTTGAGATTGCAGGTATTTTCCTCCTATTTTTCTGTTGCCCCCACGGGACTGCCCTGCTGCATCAACCAACAACAATAACCTGCAACTATAATCAAAAGCTAAAAGCACCCCCATGCATGTGATCTGCATCTTACCACCACAGCCTTAGGGATGCTACAAGATTCAAGTGTTTCTGTTTTCTAGGATCTGGAGAAAATACTGTGCCACAGTGCTTTCAGCATTTCAGGTCAAATTATCTTAACCCCTGAGGAACGTCATTCCAAGGACAGTCTTAAAATAGAAACATTCTCAAAACACACAGCCCAAAACATTATGTGTTCTCACACCAAAACCTGTAAGTGAACACCAAAATGCTAACGCTTGATTGCAGAAATGCACAGGATACTTGGGGAAATCTTTCCTAAAATCCAACGGAGCTGCTGTATGATAGCAATTAAGGTGTTGGATGAGGACTGGGGAGATCTAAGCTCAAATGCCCACAGGGCCATATAGCTCATGAGTGGGCCATAATAGGAAGGAAGTAAATTTAGTAAGAGATAGATAGATAGATAGATAGATAGATAGATAGGTGATAGATAGATAGATAGATAGATAGATAGATAGATAGATAGATAGATAATTAAGTAACTCAATGAAATAGAAGGCTAGCAATGGCCTAATATACACCAAACAGGATGCATTATGAAAGCAGTATGAAAGTGGTATATAAAAGGCAGGAGTCAGTTGCACTGACAACTGTTGGGGCCCATTGACACACACCACACACCACTTTCATAGTGCAATATCCTGCTTGGTGTAGATTAGGCTAATGGCTACTAGTCCTGTTAGCTATGTGCTACCTACAGTAGCAGAGGCAGTAAGCCTACATTCACCAGTTTCTGGGGAACATGGGTGGGAAGCAGCTGCTGCACTCATGTCCTGCTTGTGGGTTTCCTGTGGCTAGCTGTTTGGCCACAGTGGACCCTTGGTCTGATCCAGCATGACTTTTCTTATGTTTTTAAGTAAGAGATGATAGATAGATAGATAGATAGATAGATAGATAGATAGATAGATAGATAGGAATATTCTGCTCCCAGGCATTTAATGGCATAAGATGGAGCATCTATGTCAGCTGACTTAGGGTGTGGTGGAGGAGGCTGTGTGCATCGATGTGTGTGCAGTGTATGTGGAGGGAGGTGTTGGTTTGGGGGTGGGACACAGAGTGCTTCGGCAGAAATGCAAATCAAAAGCACCCAGAAAAAAGGCATCCACATACATATATAGGCTCTGGTTACAAAAAGTGCATTAGTCTCTTAATTGGTGAGTGCCACTACACTCTAATCAACCTTTTTGGCCAGTGCTGGGTTAGCAAGTTAGGTTACAGTGTTGATAGCAAGTTAAGGCGCTTACATTTCATGAGTCATAGGTTACATTCGATGCCTCATTGGTTACAGGTTTTCTCTTTGCTTGCTAGCACATGGCGTCCGCCGTAGAGGAATGTACATCTGGCATGTAGCCACTTTTGGCAGAGGGGCGGTCCTCAAACTTTCACCTGGTACATAACATTCCTTCACAAAATGAATTTCCTTCTGCAGACATCACCCGGGCCCCTGGGGTTCTAGCTGGCTTGATTTTGGGGCCTGCCCAGGCCTGCTCCAGCACAGCCCTTTGTCGATGTCCAGCGACTCCAGTAGATGAGGACCATTGTGTAAGCTGGCTGCTTGGTGGGAGATGATGTCGAGGATGATGATAATAATGATGATGATAATAATGATGATGACGATTGATGATAATAATGACGATGGTGATGACTGCTGATGATAATGATTGAAGATGAGGATAATGATGATGATAATGATGATGATGATGATACAGTGAGGGTGAGCCTATTGTCATTTGCTTCCCCTGCACCTTAAAGAAAGCTGTACATGGAATTTAATTAGACTTTATATCATTATTACTAACTTTCCCCCTGAGTTGATGGCCATTAGGGTGGAAGCCTATTGGACATTCCACATTTGGAGCATTCAGTGAAAAGGACTGAAGTTTATGCTTAAGTTAAATCCCTTGGCTAGAGATGTTGGAATAAGCAACAGCCATTTGTTGAAACTATTGTATGGAGGGAGAAATAACTGGTTGAAACGTCACTAAATGATTCATACATATAGGAAGTTGCGGGGGTTGGTTTTGGTTGGTTTTGCTTACTTTGCCTGCTTTAGTTGTAAGAAGACAAATGCTGTTCATATTAAGTAAAAGGCCTGTTTAAAGCTTGTAGTTTTCTTCTGTATCAAGTGTGGTCAGACAAAACTGACTCTGCAATGAGGTAAAGGGCAGTGATGAGCTGTAAAATCTTGCTGCTGGGTTATATTTCACTTTTAGGCTTTTCATCTAGCACTGTAAGACTGGTATGAAATCAGTGGTGAACAGTATAACAGCCTGTAGTACCCTCACCAATGAAAAAGTTGCCTTGTTGTTTCTCATTTGTCTGTCTTTAAATAAATTGAAAGTGCACCTTGGAAATGTAGTAATGTGCTCTTGTGCAGGGTTTCATATATAGTAAATAACGTCAAGTAGCAGAACTGTGTCAGTCCCAAAGCTGATTAATTCATTAGGACTCCTCTTCAGGTAGTACCTTTGAATTTTAAAGATGCTCCATTTACGCTTTAGTCAGCCTACGCATGTACCGCAACTAAAAATAAATGTTAATTTCTGATACACTGAATGTCTTACATGTTCTTTATTTCAGTGATTTTAATATTAACATATTATGTAGAACAGGTTTGTCTTAATTGTGAGGTGTAGAATTAGACATGTGACCAAGGCCATGCCCCCTTGGGGGGTTGGACATGTCAAGATGGCCCTCCTTGGGGGCTGGGCATGTTGGGGTGGGCATGCCTCCTTGAGGGCGGCCATATTGTCCTCCTTTTTAGTTTCCAAAATTGTATCAATAGGTAGAACTAAGTGAGACACACAGGAAGTTAGATGGAAGAGGAAGTCAGGGACACAGACTTTGATTGAAGGAATACTCGCCCAATCAGGAGGTGACACAGCAGTCAGTGACTCAGCACTCTCAGTCAGGGCTGGAGAGAAGTTAGTTAGAAGCTATGTTTGTTTGAGGCAATAAAAGTTTTATTTTTATATAATACTGCATTCCTCATTTGCAACAAACCTATCTTTGAAACAAAAATATGGTCAGCCTACTGGCCAGAGGCTGGGAAGGGAGGCAGGGAGCCTGGCAGGAGCAACAAAGACTGGTAGGGGACCCATTGGGCATGGGGGCACTTTAGAGAGATTCAGGGAGAGCCATGGAGATCTGAGACGAGGCTGGGGTGAGACAGTGAGTGTATGGATGGTGATCCAGGATGAGAATGGCCCTCTGTGCATGTAAGAGTCCAGTGTGAGCAAACAATGGTGGTGGGAGGGGGGTGAGTTTGCTGGCAGAGAGTGGGTGACAAAAAGGAGAGCAAATATTCTGCCTTGTTTTCAGGTTCTTGGGCGAGTTACTTGCCTTTTCACTTCATCAGTTTGCCTTTCAGTGAAATGGGAGTTTTGCCACTGGTTGAGCCCCCATGACAGCCATTTTGTGAATGGGCACTCCCACATGGCAGGCATTTTGTTATGACACCCTGATACACTTTGTCAATATTCCAAATATGCTCACCATTTCAAAAGATTTGGGAATCCCTAACTCTGTTGTGAACATGGCAAACAGCAAGACACTGGAATTCTGTCTACAGGTGCTCAAATCACAAAAGTTTCAGAGATAATAGGCCTGATCTGGAGGATTGCTGGGAGCATTGAGGCTTCAAAGCATTCACGTCTCTCATTTATGCACAACTTTCCCTCATTCACCTCCCTGAAGTGAGCAGATCTATGTGCCTGAACTAGACTGCTGCTACAGAGCTGTCCCTTCTATAGAAGTAAATGAAGACGTTTCTTCTAAATCCTCATTGCTCTCTTAACTTCAGCAATATTTAAGGAGCTAAAGCCCATGTTCAATTTGTGCAAACTTGCATAATTGAGCTTTAACTCCCATAATATGATTCACGATACTCTGCCTGGAGTCATCAACTAGTGTTTTGGAATGCAGATATATTTTCTCATCCCAGATTTGGAGAGGGGTGAGGGGGAAGTTCATACTGCTGTCTGCTGTAAATAGATGCAGTTTGGATCAATTTCAACTGGGATGCTATGAAATTGAAATTTACAAAAGTTTCTGGAGAAGGAGTCTTTTCAATTGCCTCAAAAAGTGGTATAAATGACTCCTTGAGTGATGCAAGTTCTCATCCCCTTACTGTGCTCTGGGGCCTTTCTTTTTTCTTTTTGATCAAGACTTCTCAAATCAAAGAGTTTATGATTATGGCAGCACTGATAGGTTTATCTCTGGGGTGCTGAACTGCGTCATTCAGCCCGAGGGCCAAGTTCACTTTAGGAAAAGTTCTTTGGCTCTGCATTCCAGGGGTGGGTGGGGTGGGAGGCAAAATGAGGGCAAGGCCAAAGGAAAAAGGGCTGTGGGGAAGTACCTAAAAGGCTGGCATATTTTCCCTTAAAGGTTTTACTACCAGTAACCCAGCTTTAGGCGAGGCATTTCAAGCTATTAGAATGGAGGATGGAGTGGGAATGCCCAAAAGCTGGAAAGCCACGAAATGATCGGTGGTCAGGGAAAGGGGGCAGGGCCATACAGAGGGAGGGCTGGATTTGGCTACAGTTCCAACTTTCTGAATCTCCGTTTCCCCCCCTCAATGCTCACCTTGGGAACATCTGTTGTTTTGTACCAGAGAAGATACATTCATGAGGCTAGACAATGTGAAGTAGCTAACTAGGCTGAGACATGATCAAGGCTGTTAAGTCTTCCTCCCAAGGACAGACAGCTTGGTCCCCTCACTACTGAGATTCAGAGGAGAGGTGAACGGGTGGTCATTTCAGAAAGCATTTGGGATCAGTGGAGGCTGGTGGCTCCGATGTTAGTGGAGCAGTGAATCCACCCCAGGTTTCAGTTAGAACCAGTCAGAACTCTAAAGAAGGTATCCAATAGCTCCTTTAGAGTTCTGACTGGTTCTGACCAAAATCCAGAGTGGATTCACTGCCCCACTGACATCAGAGCCTCCAGCCTCCACTGATGATTGGTTATTAGCTCTGAAAATTCTGCTTTATTGCTGCTTCTACTTCAGACTGGTGTGTCTGCTTATGTTTTTAGTGTTTACTGTTTTGCAGGTTTTTATATTTACAACTATGTATTTTATCATTGTAAGCCACCTTGTGAGGGCCTCTGCCCTGAAAGGTGGCCAAGAATTTTTTAAAAAAATTAAATAAGATAGATAGGCAGGGTATCATTTTTAAAATAAATAAATAAATAAATAAATAAATATTCTGCAATTAAAACACAATCCTGTATCAATTTAAATCAAATAAGATGCATTCATTTGCTTATTCTGTATATCCTATCCAGTGTTTAATTATGGAGATGGTCAAGGAGCTGTGCAGGGCACTGAAAGTGCTAGATTTCAGTAGGAATTAGCCACACGTTTCTAAGCTTATTGTTGCAGTGTTGTGATCTAGAAACATGATTTTTAAAAAACACAACATGACTTCTGAGGGCCAAACTACACATGGTGTTAATGATGTAATTAACTCTTTGCGTTTATTTAAAAAGATAAAAACATGTATAGCAATCATGTCCCATCTCCCAAGTTGCATTGAGACTGTGGGAGTGGCAAAAAGTTATAGCCTCCCTCCACTCCCAGTCTGAATCAGGTCTCCCTGCATCTATCTGGCTAATGAATTCTGCCATTTCTGTCCTTACACAGTGCAAAGACAGAATGCACAAAACTCTAAATATGGTAAAGTGGGTGGGTGGGGTGGGTGGAACACATCAGATAACCTAAGGTTCAGAAAAATGATTTCCCAAGGCTGGCAGAATTGTTTACCATTTCACACTTCTTTGGGGGGCTTACAGAAAACGATACTTTGTTTAGTACAGAAGTTAGATCTGCCACCCCAGAAAAAGTTCACATCCGTTTTCATTCTAGGCTTCTGAAAGTACGTCAGAGGGAATATATAAACTAGACACAGAATCAAGTGAGCCAACACTGGCAGTGCTGCCACCTCTTGGCTAAAATGTGCACCACCAGGCTCATTTCGCAGGACACTTTAAAAGGGAGGTGTAACATGCTGTCTGATCTTCTCTCTAGTGTCACAGTGAGGATGCTGAGATTGCTGCTCTACAATCTTAGCTCAAGGGATGAGGTCTAATTGTTGGGTCTGGGCCTGCATCAGGGGTTGGCATCACTGGGCACTTGCCAAAGCCCACATCTCTGAAGGGTCCCCAGTGCCGATCACCAGAACACCCTGGCTCCTCCTCCTCACTGTTGCTCCCTGCTTACCCACTCTCTCTAAGTATGGGAACAGTGACAAAAGCAAGGAGAACGAGTAGCCGCCTCCACCTTGCCCAGCCCCCTCATTTTGGACTGTGGCATGGATTGGGCCCAGGGGGAAAGGACAAGCAAATGGGTGATGGAGGCAAAGAGGTAAGCCTGCTCATGGAGGAGGGCCTACTAAAGGCATCCTGTCCAAAGCCCCTCCAAAACCTGGAGCCAATGCTTGGTGGGAGAAAGTGAGAGTGTGAACATGAGGTCTGCCCTTCTTGTTTCTTGCCTCTGCATACACAGTGGGCTTGTTCAGACAACATACTAAGCCATGGTTAGGCTGCTAACCCTTTTGCAGCAAATGTTTAGTGAGTGTGTTTAAAGCATGGTTATGTAGCCACCCTGGTTGGGAATGTTTCACACGACATGCTAAGCCATGCTTAACCACCATGGCTTAATGTGTTATCTGAACATGGTCAGCTTCACTAAACTAGCTGAAGGTGGGGTTGCCCATCAGCGCTTCAGATATAGATAAGCCCCCACAGATACTTGTTTTCTCTGCTACTCTCACACCATGGGAGCAGATATGGTTATTTCAAATAATTAACACAGAATCTGAAACATACAGACATTGTACCAGCCTTCATCAGGGCTCAGAAGTGACACAAAGGCCACCTTGCATTTTCATTGGCCATGTTCCACCCCCTTTCCCCCACAAAACACAGTGTCTGATTGGTTCAGGTAATTAAATGTAACTCAAAAAACCCACAAACCTTTAAAGCTGTGTATTGTGGGGCCTGAAGCTCAGCCGGTCCAGCTCCTGCAACATTTTATTAGATTGTAAGCCTATGCGGCAGGGCCTTGCTATTTACTGTTTTACTCTGTACAGCACCATGTACATTGATGGTGCTATATAAATAAATAAATAAATAAATAAATAATAATAATAATAATAATAATAATAATAACATTTTGCTAGGGAGCAGGTTGGCTGGGTGAGGACTCACCGCTGCAGTGGTTTAAAAAAATGGAAGGAAAGTTGGCAGGCTGGCTGGGTCTGTTCCAAGAGCCAGGGGTGGACTTTGGTGGTGGCAGTGGGTTGAAGGCGTGCACAACTGATAGGTTGCTTCAGCTGAAGGCCCACTGTGCTGCTGAAGCCCAGAATGAAAACAGATGTGAACTTTATCTGGGGTGGCAGATCTAACTTCTGTACTGAACAAAGTATCATTTTCTGTAAGCTATACTTCTTTCAAATATTTCTAAATAAGCGAATGAAATAATATGAACTGCCTGCTGTGTGCTCAACATTATGTGAGGCAACCTGAAATGCTCCATCTGGGACATGTGATCTAAATGTCATCATTTGGACATTGTGGTCATTAAGGCCTGGCTAACACATGGATGTCTGCTCCTTGATGAATACAACATTCAGAGATGACCTACGTGTGTGGATGTGAGGGTATAGACCCATAAGACAACCTAAAAATCTCTCAAATACTATAGGCAGAATGTTCACACTGCCTCAAACACAGCTTTTTAATGGAGTCTTTTCACATGCACAACTGCTACCAATCTACCATAAAGCAAGTAATGTGTGTGTGTGTGTGTGTGAATTGACCCCAAGTGATGGGCATTTATTTATCTATACACTCACCTTTAGAGGCCTATCCAAATGCATGGTTCATTCCTTTCTATTCCATTATACAGTGCCAGGGTGTCTCATACTCGAATGCAGAGTGCTCCATGCTCTGTATAAAACAACAGAACCCAGGTAGCTTGATGTTCTAACCCTCTTCTTGCCTTGTCACATCTACCCTCCAACCTCATGAGGGTAGTTCGTACTAGAGAGAGAATCACTACAAATGGCAGGACAAGGACTGTTGCTCTTTTACAAGTAATCACAATCAAACAACCAAGCACCAGTATTGCCAGTTCTTATTTCACTGCAAAATGCAATAGGCCTATTAAACCCAGGCTATGACACACTTGCACTTGGGGGAATTCAGCAGATTCAAGGCTCAGGACAGCTACTAAATGTTGAAGATGGACATTGCAGCCTTGCTATAGGACCAAAATAATGACACAAAAGCAACCATGTTGTATGCCTTTATTTTGAGTAATTTGACTTACAGGCACTGTGCATTGGTGGTGTTTTATAACTCGCCAAGTTCTTTGCGTCATCGCTAATCAAGGAGAAATGATGCGGAGGGTATGGGAAGAACTACCTCACAGCAACAGTTCCGACCTCCAGAAAGGTCTAAAAGACATCTGGAGAAATAATTCACTTCTTTTAAAGCCACAAAGCAAGGAATCTTGTTTTACAAACAAACAGGCTTAAAAAAATAAAAATGTATATAATAGAAGCCATTTAAAAGCTAAATACAGTTTAAAAATGGTATAAACCTAAGCTGCTTCATGGACTTTTCCTCCTCCACAAACGTGGAAAAAGATGTTTTAAAAACTAAACATTATTCTTTAAAAGATTCCATGCATTAAGACTTAGTGTTCTAGGCAACTAAAAAAGGAATGGCAATAAATAGAACTTTAAAAAAACACAACAACGACCAAAACACTTTTCCATGACACTAATGGAACAGAAACTAGTCCATAAGGCACTTCCACATAGGCTATTATTAACAGCATAGGAAGCCTGATGGGGAAAAGCGACTGAACAGAGCAACTATTTACAACAGCATCGAAGAATGAGAGACATGTGCCTAGTGAGATATGAACAGAGGGCGTCCCAAAGGGGTTCAGGCCTTATGAAAGATTTGGGCAGGGACTGTATGTTGACCAGTGCCCAAGGGACATTTTCCCACCCTCTAAAACACACACACACCCTTGCTGCAAGGACAGAACCTCCCAGTGCAAGAAACTGCAGCCATCTCATTACAAGGGCAAGCAGGGTTACAGCAATACTACTGGGAAATGAAGTAGCAATGGGCTTTAGAAGCCTATGGGATATAGCATGAATACAGAAAGGTTTGTAGATTTGTCAGAATTGAAGCCAGCCAGAAAACAGCTCAGAGATTTTTGACCTAAACTCGACACAGTCCCCCTTTCCAAGTAGCACTCGCGAATTCCCCGAGAAAATAAAACACACCAATAGTCTTTTCCTTCATGCAGTTCTGTCAGTTGCTGACCTTTTAGCAAGTCAGCCGTTACGCAAGCAATCTGCTTCGTTCAAACGTTCCAGGAAGTCATAAAATAGCTTCCACCCTAAAATAGAGAAGTAGACATTCTTGCAAGACAGTGGCCTTAGCTAGACCTAAGGTTTATCCCAGGCAAATGGAGGGATCATCCCTGCCTGCTCCCAGGATCCCCTGTGTGTCATCTGGATGCACAGGGATGATCCCGGGACAATCCTGGGATATAGGCCTGGTCTAGCCATGGCCTGAAAGTGGCAAATCCTTAGATACTACTTACTTAGAAAACTAGACGGATGTAAGAGAGCTACAGTTTAGGTCACAAATTTTAGGGACTAAGAGAAATGCCTTATCCAATGCGCCCTACCAAATGATGACACGGTTCTTTTCCCTTCCAAATTCCTTGCAGATATATGAAAGTTGTGCAACTAACTCACCATTCTAAAAATCTGCTTAGTGATACTGTTCCTTTTTTCTTTCTTTTTTTAGGCCTAGTTAATGCCATACTTTGAGATGTGAGACCTGGAATGTTTTTCAAGAGCACACCTGAGAAATTGTTTGCCATTTGAAAAGGCTCCGCAGTGCTAACAAAAAGTCACCTCACCAATGGCAGTTCTAGACCGTTTCATTCTGCCATTGACAGGCCACTGACGTCTAGAACAAGGGATCCAAATGTCTTGCCCCGGCAGCCCAAACCAATGCCAGCAGCTAAATGAAGACATCATCAATGGAAACCTCAGAAGCAGGCTTTTGCAGTCCCTACAGCCACTCAAGTATTGCACAGTACGTAGTTATAAGCCAACAAGAAATTGCTTGATTATATAGAAACGTAGACCTGATATTAAATATTCCTATAAATTCCTATATCCAGATTCCTACATTTAAGGAGGTTAGTAAATAAAAGTTGCTGTCATTCAGGAAATGCCATCTATCTTTCTCTCAAGTTTTCTTAGTAAGTTCTGGACTCCAACATCTCATTCATGTGGGAGGTTCTCAGGAAGAGAGAGAACACCTTTAGCCCCCACAACATGCTCTCTGCAGCCACGCCTTTAACAAGAGTGTCCCAAATCGTATACTAACTTTGGACATGAGAGGGCAGCAGATAACTAGAAATGAATCTATCCTTCACTATGAGAACTATTCGCTAGATATAACGTAAGCAAGACTAGGGCGTCATCTTCATTCTGCTGAGGTGTGCATGGGAACGGTATAAACCCCAACCCCAGATGATGTTCTGGGTTAAAACACAAGCTGCCTAAGATCCAGATATTCTATGGAGGAGGGAGTTATGCAAGTCATGCATTTGGCTAGCCAGAGAGTCACTAACTGCTCACACCTAAAAAGGCCAGTATTGCTATTTGCTTCCATTGCCCACATTAAGCTTCATGTTCAGCATTTGTTCTGGCACGTAACTGCGTATTTACACCTTAAATAAAAGGAGCGTCTAACTTTTAGAACTGGAAGGGAAAGGGTGGGGGGAAAGTGTCTTGTAGTGCAGTTCAGAAAGTCAGTTTGACGGGCTGGGTTCTGGGTAGTGGTGGAGTTGGACATTCGGCTTTAATGCAAGTCTTCACTCTGAGACAATTCCCATAGAATCTCAATGAGGTTATTCAGCCCCCAGAGGTAGCCATCCTCTCTGTTCCCTTCTATCCAGGGCACATTGTGCTGGAGGACTTGTCCCTCAGGAAGCGGCGTGGTTTTCCCAAAATCAATCATCCAGACTTTGGCCTGTTCTCTCTTGTCATGAATGAAGAGAAGGGAACTCCCAATTACCTGCAAGAGAAAATATAAAGTGCTTATCACACAGCTGGACATAAAGGCACGTGGTCTGAGAATGTCTAAAGATAGAGCTTACAACATAAGATTTGTTGTCTGCAGCCTTCACAGCACTTTAGTATTAAATGGAAGCAAGGATTTTTAATAAACCATAAGGATACAAGCTTCTAGGTCTCATGGTCAGACAGGGAAGCGAAAACATGCAACATCAGAGGATCAGAAACATGGACACATTTCCTTTGCCAACTAATAAAAAAAGAAGTCATCCTAAAAACTCAATCCAAACCTTTTCAGCAAATTAAAATAATCATCAATAATCATGCCTAAACTGAAAGGTCATGCTCTGAATTTCTAAGGATAAGCAGTGTCAAGCAGGTTGCAAAAAATGCTTCCCTGTATCCTCAATACATGGAGAAGGGGCTGGGCAGGGGAGAGAGAAAAAGAAGGGTGTGTGTCTTCGTCAGTTTCCATACTTTGGCAGACAATCAGTGAATCCTCTTTACTTCTTTAGGTAAACTGAACTTATTTGACAGGTCTAGCCTTATAAAGACCAAAGAAAGGTGGTCAGTTTTACCTCATGAGTCTTGAAGAATGGTGACGTTTCCAAGGTGTCACAGATCCCCTTCAACCGGTTAAGGTAACAGTTCTGAAGTTATAAGAATATACAATGTTAAGATCTTTGAAAACACCTCCAAGTCACCTGCAACACAAGCACTGACCTTGCTAATTTGAGGCAAGATGCTGAGCATTCCTAACATAAACTAAAAGGAGTTGAGATTATATTGTATTTACAAATACACATGAATGAGCCAAATACTTGCTCCTGTATCTAAATTACAAGCTAGGCAAGTCACACTTCCAAATGAGTGTGTGTGTGTGTGTGTGTGTGTGTGGATTATCTAAGGTAATGGCAGCTAACATTTTTGCAGTGATGCAAGTGAAATCCAGAGATGACAAAATGTCACTGTATTGTGCATTACAGTATATATTTTTGGGATGTTTTAACAATGTATATTATGTTTTAATTCAGTTTTATGCATTTTACCATTTTCTGTTGTTCCCCGCCTTGATCAAAATGGAGAGGCGGGTAAGAAATATTATTATTATTATTATTATTATTATTATTATTATTATTATTATTATTATTTGTTCAGCTGTTCCTTACCCCTGTATCTTGGGATTGGCTTTAGACTATTAAGGAGACAGCAGTGCAGTACAAGAGAGGCAAGGAGGAGTCCAGTCCTCACTAAAGCAATATAAGAATATCGGACGTGCCTTATCGTGAGTCAGACCCTTGGCCTATCTAGCCCAGTATTGTTGACTCTAGCCTAATTTACACCAAGCAGGATATTGCACTATGAAAGCGGTATATAAAAAGCAGGAGCCACACCAAGTAGGATATAGCAGTATGAAAGTGGTATATGGTATGGGTCAATGGGCCCCAACAGTTGTCGGTGCACTTCCATACCACTATAAAGCAGTAGTGTGGCTCCTGCCTTTTACATACCGCTTTCATACTGCAATATCCTGCTTGGTGTAGAATAGGCCTCTGACTGGCGGTGGCTCCCCAGTGGTTTAGGCAGGAATATTTCTAGCCCTACTTGGAGATGCTGGGGATTAAACCTGGGACCTTCTGTGCTCAAAGCAGGTGTTCTATCACCACTGAAAAGGCCCCATCTCTGGTTCCTGCCAATCTAATAAACCTTGGTGGTGGGCCTGTAAGCAGGATCTCCAAGGCTGGCCTTAACGCCTAGACAGATTTGTATGGGTGCAGGTGGTGCTTCAAATAATCTGGTCTCAAATGGTTAGGGCCTTAAAGTTCGCCACCACTTTAAATTGCACCCAGTTCAGAAACAAATAGGCAGCCAACGCAACTAGTACAGTATAGGCATTCTTATGATTGGAATGCCTGGCTCAATAACATCTGGGTGGCTGCATCCTTTACCAGTTGAAGTTTCTGAACACTTTTTAAAGACAGTCCCACATCAAGTGTGTTACAATAGTCAGCCCTTAAGAAAGACGATGGATGACTAGGATATCAGTAATATTCAGCGTTTTCCCCAATGGCTTTTGGATTGCTTACATTTGTGAAGGATAGTTCTTTGGGTCCCCGATTCAAGTGTACCTTGGCATTTTGTATCCCATTTAACTTGAAATGCCACCTTCATTAGCGTCCAGTTTGGTTCTGGGTGCAATTTAAAGTGCTGGTTTGACCTATTGCACTCTAAACAGGCTTGAACTACAATATTTAAAAGAATCATTTTTGCTCATATGAAAAAGGTTTCACTCAAAGTTCCTCCTTGGGGAGTTAGGTGAGTTTCTACTGGAGAAAGGCCTTTTTCTATTTATTTACTGTCCCTAAGAAAGTTCAGCAGGCATTATCGCTGATATTCTTAGGTGCTGTATAAAAACTATTTTATTTTCCAAGACTCTTGGCAGGTTGTGATTACAGGTAGCCTTTTTTTAAAAACAGCAACAACAACAGCTACGCCTGCTCTACTCTACTGACTTTTGTTTGTAATTGGGATTATCTGATGAGTTTTGTCAGTTCTTTGCATTTTTTTTTTATTTTTTTACGTAAGCCATCTTGGACATTTATTTAAAATGGAAAGGCAGGATATAAACTTTTAAAATATTTGTTACATTTATACTCTGGTCTTCTTCCAAGGAGCTCAGAACAACTTACATATGTTTTTTCAAGGCAAATGCTCTTCCAACTAGCTTACAGGACCAAACCTGCTTAGCTTCAGCAGTAGAACTGTATCATATTCACTTAGACAATGCTTGTCATGACAGCAAAGGGAAGTTGGGATTGTAGCAATACAGAGGTCATTTTGTAACAGCATTTGAACACTACAGCTATTTCCATTTGGCCTTGTAGGGGAAAAGCTGTTGGGTCTCAGAGGAGTCACTGATAATGGGCCGCTACCACACTCACTCACCCACATGGGCTGACAGCCAGGCCTCATAAGCCACCCTCGACTTCAGCTTAGGAGGAACAGGGAAGGACAATTATTCCCACTTGCAGGGCCTGGAATATGTCCAGTGAAGCAGGTTGGAGTCACTCCAGCGCTGCCTTTCCTTCCCAGTCAAAGTGCTTAGCAAAGAGGAAGTTGGCAGAGTTTAGATGTTCCCCTCCAATACCTAGGCCCCACAAATCCTTTCTAATGGTACCAGGCTTTAGAGCACCTGGTACCATTGGTTCCATTACAGACAGGTTGTCAGGATTTGTACCAGCCGAGTCAAGATTTTGGAGTAGTTAAATTATGGCACACCTTGCGGTTGTGTGACACAGCTTACCTTCTTGGGGAAGAGGGACAGCAAGTATCACATCTGCATATGGTTATGGATGCTATAATCTAAAGGGCAAGAAGCTGAAAAGGAAATGGGCTGTAGGGACTCACCAGAACATTGCAGTTTCCTTTAGTAAATTCTCTGAAGGCCTCCATGACTTGTTCCTTTGTCCTAGTCTTCTTGAAATCCCTGTTCACAGTGCCATCTTCCTTCTTTAAAAAAGCAATGACAAAACCCAAGGCTATTAACTCGAAAGAACCCATTTGTGTTAAGACAGCTTTCCTGTTCATTAAACAGGATGTGGAGCAACCTAAGATAGGGCAACGATATGTGATGGCCGTAGCTTAAATAACAGTCACAGGAAAGACGGCTGGATGCCTTGCCGAGTGCTAGAGAAGAATGGAGGGGTTGTTAATGCAATGCATTTTTCTCCATGTTCAGCCATGGAAATTATAGGATCTGAATGTTGAGTCTAGCCCTTTGTCTCACATGCCAGCATATGAAAGCATTTCAACATATGAAGCTGCTATTCACAAAGACAGGCCATTGATCCATCCAGCACAATGCTGCCTACTCCCACTGTTAGCACTTCTCCAATGTCTCGGACATGGCTCTTTCCTAGCCCTTCTACCCAGGGCCCCTTTAATCTATGGGGTCTAATCTATGGGGTTCGCAACACATTCCTTTCTTATGAGTTAAAGCCACATTCCTTTTCATATTCTACAATAGGGCAAAGCCAGGAAAGGCCTGTGCAGTTCAAGTTCACTCTCTCTGCATTCAGGAAGGGGTTCAAGGCACATCTTTTTAATTTAGCTTTTTAAATGTTTATAGTTCTAGGGTTGTTTTTAATGTTTTATTGTGTTTGTTTATCATTCTGGTTTCTTGAGTTGTAAACCACTTTGGTTGATTCCACAAAGACAATGAAAGATTGGTATAGAAATGCAATAAATAAATAAGTACTAATTTGAGCAAGCCAGTGCGGTCCCATTGATGGGAGTTTAGATTTGGACTGGACTGAAGATGCAGTTCCCTTTTGTGCCCACGCTTCCCATTTTAGCACACACACAGAAGTTTCCTTCCATGCTTGCACTGTCCCTGCTGGCAGTGGAAGATATGTCCAGCAGTATGTAAAGAGTCAGACTACAATTTAGCAAAGACCTTTTAAAAATACACTCCCGAGTGTGGAATCAGAGAACTATTTACCAGGCCATGGCTGCTTTAAGACTTCCTGTCTGGAAGCTCTAGCTGCGAGGAGAACTGGTATCTGAAGCCTCCAGTCAGGGACTCAGCTGCAAGACTGAAGAGGATGCTGTGTTTTCACACCAGTCCACTTCTCCTGCTTCCCCAGATATCCAAACAGTTGTGAGAGTGTGGTAATGCCAGCAGCCTCCAACCATGTGGCAAGCCAAGCATCGCTGAGCTCTCACAACTGCTCGGATATCCGGGGAAGCATGAGGCATGATAAATGCTCAGCATGTTGCAGGGCTGGGGGCTACAGTCAGCCTGAGTCTCTGCAAAGATCTGGTTGTTTGTATCCACCCAAAGTTCCTTAGGAAGACTTCACACACGTTGTAGCCTTCTCTACTCACAAGACTGATCACTTGCTTGAGCAGAGTGACATGCATGGATATTTTAAAAACTGTCACCATATGTTAACAAACACAGCACAGCTCTATGGGTGCCCAAATGATAATAAAATATAAAGGCACATGGCAGCTAATATCCAGCAGGATCTGCGGCAACCTCTTCCTGCATCTGCTTATGTAGGTTATAGAAGGGGAGGGAAAAGACAGGTCATAAATTAATTACGGGGCGACAGGAGATCTCCCAAGTTCTCTATAATGCACTTTCAGGAAAATGATGGAACAGCTCATTTGACCTCAGCGGAACCAGAATTCCATTACAATCCACTCTACAAAGCTGTATGAACATCTAGCATAGCCAGGCGTGCACACACAGTATTTGGCATTTTAATCACAGAGACATAACTCTTAACAAGACACTTTTCTCAGGGCACTTTTCCCTGACCACACACTGTCATGCACCACATGGACTCAACAGACTCACCTTTATCCCTTCAATCCTGAACCCTAGAGTTGCTGTAGAACTTATAGTTTCCCTCCACTGCATGTATCGAGGCTTGGTTACTGCACGGTGAGAATTCTCCTCCTCCGTCGGAGCCTCAGGATCTACTTCTATCATCTTTTGATACATGTCCTTCCGCAGACTTGGCTTCTTCCTGGCCTTTGTTAGTTCTTCCTCCAAGTAGGTCCTGCAGGGACATTGTGCGTTACTACCACCAACTCTAGAAACTGATCCATTAACTCCATCATAGCCATGGTGCAGGCAAATTTACACACACACACCTGATATTTCTAGCATCTTGCAGGGAACCTCCCAAAATAGGCCACTGAGGACTGTGAATGCTCAGTGACCACAGAATGTTGGTGGGGGGGGGAACAGAATATGGGGGAGGGAATAAGAATGGAATGGAGTGGTTGGAACCCTGAACAGACACACTCCACACTGCAACTTTTTGTTGCAGGTCCCTTTTGCTCCATCTAATCCACCCCAAACAAGAACACTGGCATTCTGAACAGCCCAGATTGATATATTTGGTAGGAATTCTTCAGCCCATGCTAAAAACTAGTATGTGTCGTGTCAGAAATAGATACTGTACAAAATTAAGCAGGTGCAGTTGGGAAGTATACATTTCTGTGTGGCAGTTTTGAGCACCCTTCTAAACTGCCAAACAAATCCCACTCTCTTAAGCTTAGTGAAACTGTGATTCCCTAATTATAGAATGATGTTAAATAGCAGAAGTAAAGTTGCTATATCTCAGCACTTGGCTGCAATGTAGCACCTCATGTTCGCTTTGTGGGTGAAATAAAAAAGCTCCAGATGATCTGCTCAGTCGTTCTGTGCCTCTTTCCATCCTTCAGAGGCCAAAGTGCTAATGCACTTAATATGCTGCTGAAAAAGCAAAAATGGCAATGCGGCTGGGAATGATGGGAGTTGCAGTCCAACACATCTGGAGGGCACCAGGTTGGGGAAGGTTGATGACCTATTGGCATGTGCAAATGCGAGAATACTAGTGACCTATCATTCCTACTGTAGCTCCCTTGCAGGCTGAGGGTGGCAAGGGCTAAAAACACACAACAGCAGGTTATTGCAAGTTAGGAGTCCTCATTTGCCCACTCATTTGCCACACTAGAGGCATTCAAGAGGCAGCTGGACAACCATCTGTCAGGGATGCTTTAAGGTGGATTCCTGCATTGAGCAGAGAATTGGACTTGATGGCCTTATAGGCCCCTTCCAACTCTACTATTCTATGGTTCTATGAAAGGTCTCTACCTTCTCACAATGACAACAACAACAGCTTGAAATGCATGCCACTGGTTTGGCATTCCTGGTCCAGCAAAATTTATGCCGCACATGGGTCAGCCACCCTGCAGCACTGACCTTTATACCATCCCAAACAAGCTTCGATGTTAAGATCCTGGCTCCAGAAAACTTCTCAGACTCCTACAGATTTGCGTCAACATCAATAACCCAGAAGCCAAACCCATATTGAGACTTTAATACAAAGTGTGCTTGCAGCCAGGAAGGTTTCTGAGCACTTGGCAGCAGATTTCATGTTCCGGACAAAGATGACTGAGCCTTTGCCTCAGACTGAGAAGAGCATGTATGCCAGATGCTCGTCTAATGTTACACACTGTGACGGTTTAAAGCAGCCTTCCACAACCTGGAGCCTTCCAGATACGTTCGACTACAACTCCCAGGATTCCTGACTATTGGCCATGCTGGCTGGGGCCACAATGGGAGCTGAAGTCCAAAACCTCTAGTGTGTACCACGTTGGTGAAGTCTGGTTTAAGGCACAGCCCTATGCATGTTTAGAAAGAAAGAAATCCTACAATTCCCAGCGTAAGTTGCTTGAAGTTGGCAGCTTATCTCTACTCACCATTTGCGGATAAGGATATAAAATTTAATTACCTTTCATTTTATTTACTTTACTATATAAAGTGCTTTTAAGTACAATCCTATGTATGTTTAGGCAGAAAATAGTGCTAAAATTCTCAGCATTCCCCAGCCAGACATGGTAAGTAGAGCCCTGCTAGACCAAATTGAGGGTCCATTTGGTCCAATATTTTGTTTATAACTTTTGGGAAGCCCCCAAACAGGGCATGTCTTCAACAAAGCACACTTGGCTGGTGATGATGGGAGTTGTAGGACAATTTTCTGTCTGAACATGCATAGGATGGCACCCTTAAATTATAACATGGTAAGTAGAGCCCTGCTAGAACAAATCGAGGGTCCATCTAGTCCAGTATTTTGTTTACAGCCTTTGCAAAGCCCAAAAGCAGGGCATGGCTTCAACAAAGCATACTGAGTTGGGATGATGGGCATTGTAGTCCAGCACATATGGAGGGTTCCAGGTTGGGGAAGACTGTATTCTGGCAACCATGGTTATCACCAATTTATTTATCCTCCAATTCTTAATTCTCCCCCTCCCCGCCATTTATACTGAGGACTTATAGCTAGTCCGGGCGAAATCCCTGGCCCCAGGATCTCGCCCTCCCCTTTGGGCCCGCTTTTTCCATGGTCCTGGGCTGAGCCTGAGACCACGGAACGTGTGGCCCGTTGCCGCAGTTTGACCCAGCTCCACGCAATTCCTCACGTGGAGCCAGGAGCTGCGCCCATCGGGGGTAGGGTGGGGGGAGAGGGGAAAGTAATTAAAATTTAAAAAAATCCTTACCTTTAGCACACGAGCATTCGCGCACTCCTTCCTCTTTAAAAAAAAAAAAAAAGGTGGGCGCGGCGCCTCTCCTCCTGAGGGCGTCGCGCCTCACGTGTAAACGGAGGAGGGATCTCGCATTAATCACAACGCAAGATCTTCCCTCCTCCGTCGTGGACTATGAGGTATTATTATTATTATTATTTATTTATATAGCACCATCGATGTACATGGTGCTGTACAGATAACACAGTAAATAGCAAGACCCTGCCGCATAGGCTTACAATCTAATAAAGTTGTAGTAAACAATAAGGAGGGAAAGAGAATGCAAACAGGCACAGGGAAGTGTAAACAGGCACCGGGAAGGGTGAAGCTAACAGTATAGAGTCAGAACAAACTCAAAGTTTAAAAGCTATAGGGAAAAGAAAAGTTTTTAGCTGTGTTTTAAAAGCTGTGATTGAGTTGGTAGTTCTCAGGTGTTCTGGAAGAGCATTCCAGGCATGAGGGGCAGCAGAGGAAAATGGGCGAAGCCGAGCAAGGGAAGTAGAGACCCTTGGGCAGGCAAGAAGCATGGCATCAGAGGAGCGAAGAGCACGAGCGGGGCAATAGTGTGAGATGAGAGAGGAGAGATAGGCAGGAGCTAGACCGTGAAAAGCTTTGAAGGTCAACAGGAGAAGTTTATATTGGATTCTGGAATGAATTGGGAGCCAATGAAGAGATTTCAGAAGCGGAGTGACATGGTCAGAGCGGCGGGCCAGGAAGATGATCTTAGCGGCAGAGTGGTGGACAGAGACCAGCGGACTGATGTGAGATGAGGGGAGGCCAGAGAGGAGGAGGTTGCAGTAGTCCAACCGAGAGATAACCAGTGTGTGAACGAGAGTCTTGGCAGAAGAGACAGACAAAAATGGTCGAATCCTGGCAATATTATACAGGAAGAAACGACAAGATTTAGCTACTGCCTCGATATGAGGAATAAAGGAGAGCGAGGAATCAAATATAAAGCCAAGGCTACGAGTTTCCTTGACCGGAGTAAGCGTGACATCGTTGACAGTAAGAGAGAATGAGAGATGAGGAGAAGGTTTAGGAGGAAATGATATTTAACATTAAATGAAAAATCTATATTCCCATTTGAATTATCTGGTCAAGATTCTCAGGAGGAATGCAAGCTCTATACAACTGCCACTTACTTTGAAGCACTAGGCTACAAACACTGAACAACATGAGAGCTACAAGTTGCTTCTAGGTCAAGCAAACTGCAAAGCAATAATCTTCTATTATCTCCCTGACAAGGATGTACTTTTTTGGGAAAAAAGTACTGGTTAACCCAGCTTAGAATGTTTTTCCATTTGTTCATGCAGCTAATTTGAACTTTGCTTTCCCTGAGCGCAAGCAGATTCCAAGCCAAACAGAGCAAACAACCTTTTCCCTCACAAAGAGTAAACTCATCATGGCCTAGGACAGTGAATTTCTTTATCCTGGAACGGTTGGAGGTCAGAAGAAAAAAAGCACAACTCAGTATTTAGACTGCCATTACATGAAATGTTCCTCCAAATAGGTGCTTTACTTAGGACATTCCCTGCACAGGTTGCATCAAGACCTTTATTGTAATCTCCCACATTTAGATTGAATTAAAAACAAAACAAAACAGAATGGGTTTAATGCATTTTATCACAGTTACATACAGGAAGAATTGGAGGTAGAATTACACATTTAGCTTCTGAAAATTCTCACAGAGGTCACAGACACAGTCCTAAATTGCCTGAAATTCCACCGTTTGCACAGAGAACCCTACAACTACATCCTTCCTATTATCTAGATCATGGATGGGCAAATGCCCCAATATTTTGTACTACAACTCCCATGAACCTTGGCCAAGATGGCCAATGGTCAGAATTATGGGAATTGTAGTCCAAAACATCTGAAGTATAAGAGATTACCTACACCTGCCCAAGATTGTTCCTTTCATTCTCCAGTGTGAAAGACACCGTTTTGTCACAGAGATTCATAACTTACCCATTCATAACTAAAGGTCAAAGACGGAAACATTTGCTTTCTCAGAAACAAGCATCTCAGCTGGAGTTCAAGCACACACAAACAGCTGCACTGTGGTGATTCACACCTGATGTGCAACTGAATTGCAGATTTGCTTTAGGCCAGGTTTCTGTGACAAATCACTGCACATGTTCTCTCCCCTCCACACATACAGGTAGTGAAATCTATATTTATTCATAGCAGGAGAAATGCACCACCCTTAGGGCCTAACTAGAAGTTATGAGAAAAATCACGCCTCCCCCTGTAACACTGTGTAAAAAGAAACGTGCAACGTGATGACACTGGGCTTGACGTTTCCTTCGCCTACTGAAAACATCGACCCATGAACTGGAGCAGGGAGACATTAAGCACAGCAACATCTAGTCCTGCATATAGTGTACTAGATGCTCCTGGGGAGAGGCAGATTGTGCCTTGTGCTACAAAGGAAAACTGACCTGACTCCCATCTTGCAATCCATGACACAAGGAGAGTCAAATTCAGCCAGGAGATCTTCCATCTGATTGTACCGCTCCCCATCCTTCACTATGTCTCCATGGTAGGCAGGAACATACGGCTTAAGCACGTCATTCATCAAGCGGTCCAAGCAGCGCTGTTCAGACTCACAATGCTTCTTCAATATCCTCCCATTAGCTGCGGCTTTGAAGCTACCTGAAAGACAAAACAGGGGGAGGGGGGAAGAAAAAAAAGAGGGGAAGACTCTGAACAGTCTGTTTATTTTATTGGGTACATTTCACACCGTTCTGGAATAAATTGTTCCCTAATTCCAACTAAAGGGTTAAGTGCAGAGAGGTTTGATAAGTGTCAGATATTATTACATGCAGGCCTCAACTGGGAAGGGAACGCAAAAATAAAATTGCCTCATTGTTCTCCGAGAGTGGTTGCAAAGATTCTGGACAGTATCCAATGGAGACCACCTATGAGAGGCCAATTCCACCACTTCCCTTCAGCAAGCAGCACCCACCAATTGTGGAATGGGGATTTAGCGATTTCAAGGGCAACCCACTGATTTCTGGAACAGGGCAGGACCGTGAAACTTGCATAAGAGAAATACTTGTTTTGGGATTTTGGGAAGCACCAAATCTCTGTTCTACAAGTGGTAGGTGCCATTTGCAAAAACGGGGCTGGCCGCACATGGAACGGAAGTGGCGGTGGCCTGCTCCATTGGATACCTCTAGCCAAGAGGCTCAAAGCTCATGTATGGCAATAACTAAGAAACTGGGGTGGGTGTGGGTCTTCATGTCTCTGGGTTGGTGCTGCCTCCCTCTCAGACCCTGCGTTTCCCTCCCCTGGGGTGGCGTTGGGTAATCCTGACATCGCGAAGGAAGCATGGAGTTTCTGGGAGGCCATCCAGGGACTGGAGCCACCCCTGCCCTCTTCTTGGTGGAAGGCGACCAATCGCAAGTCACCTTCCACCAGGCACTGTCCAGCCATGCTTCCACTGTGACTCCGGAGCGAGGCGAGGGGCTGTCTTGATGCCGTCTTGCTTGTACCCACCTTGCTCCAGAAAAAAAAGTCAGGGTAAGTTCCCTACTTTTTTTTCTCGACAGCTTCAGCAGAAAGCCCCAGGGTGGGTGTGTGATTGCAGCATTGTCATATAATCGACGCATCACCGCGCACCCATCTCAGGGCTTTCTGAGCATTTAGACAGCCCCTAAGTCTAGCTTCTAGATTAAACACAAGGAGAACTTTGTAATTCCAAGGCCAAGTCAGCAAGCTGCCTATGAAGACTGCAGGGTCTTCTTGCTTGAAATGTTTTCAAGAAAATGTTGACAATATCAGCTGGGGATATATATTCAGGATATCTTGATTAAGGGCAGAGGGAGCTACACCAGATTGGATCCCTTCCAGCTCTGATGGAGAGTTAGAGCCCTGTGTTTTAGGGACGGAGCAAAGTCTTGCTACGACAAGGAGTTCAGACCATTTGCTGGCAGCAAAGAAATGGCCTTGTTATTTATGTGGTCAATCCATTAACATGGCAAGAACCAGTGAAGAGAGAGCCTGAGGATCATGTATCCAAAATACCATACAATTTCTGAGGGAATGATCTAGCACTCACTCACCCTGCCCCTGTAGCGTTAACAGAACAAGATAAAACATAAGCACTTAGAATTCAATTTCCAGAAGCAATTTACGTCAAGGCAGCTAATTATCTTAAATCCACCGAGACTTCCTAAACACCTTCCTATCATTACGTGAAGTTTTCCTTTGAGATTTATGCAGCGCAACGTGACCTTCTGTACCTGCATGTCCTGCTAGTTGGATCCAAGGATATTTCTTCTTGAACGACATAACGAAAGGGGACCAGTGCACCATGTTCTTGATCTTCCGCCATGACTTGCTCTAGAAAGGGCAAAAAAAAAAAAAAAAGACAGGTAAATAAATTAAATAGTGCATGGAAATTGAACCCCCAGTACTATCTGATCTAGAGGCAGTAGTTAAATGTGAAAGAGGCAATTCTGGTGGAAGAACAAGGCTAAAGAAAACAGCATCTAAATAATCCACTGATGTGCTCCTTCTCTTGGTCTTAAGGCATATGACGCAGCCTCCTTGCTGAAGCTAAGCAGGTCTGGTCAGTGCTTGGAGGCGAGACCACCTAAGAATCCCATGTAGCTACCATGAGTTCCACCTTGAGATGGAAGAAAGGTGGGATATAAATGTAATAATGTAATCTATTGAGAACTTACAGATGGTCAAGACTTTCATGACAGACTTAGACACTTGCTCTATTCATGCTTTCCTGATCAATGTAGAAAAAACATGCAAGGATGGGGCGCACAGCCCCCTGCTTGCACATTTCCATCACTCTCTACACATGGAGGAAGACTTTCTATCCATGGAGGCTCTCCATGCAGTCTGGAATGCTAATTTTCCAGTGTTCTGTATCACATGAAGTCTCCATATATAGAGAATTCTCCTTTTAAGAACATAGAGGGTGATGGAAATGTGCGAAGTGATGGGTAGGGCTAGCAAGCTCCACCTCCTTGCCTATTTATCCTACATGGATAAGCCTGAATATGCTTACAGGCACACCATGCTTGTGTGCCTGTAAGAGAGAAGCTTACCTCCAAAAGAAAAGTGTAGGGCTGTACCAGTACAAGAGAAGAGGGCTCACCTCTCCCCATTCCAGTAAGAACCGAAATACTCTAGAATTGCCCTTCCATTCCGCCCAAAACCCTATTTTTGTTTTCCTGAGAAAGACATCTGCTTTGGCCATTAGCTTTGATTACATGAATGTCACGTTTACCAAGCAAAGCAAATAGCCACACTGAGAACAGTTTCACCTTTAATTTATCTATTAAAAATGCGTCTCCTGGGAGAGGAGGTGCTGAGAGCCCAACTGAAGCAGGGGTGGTGGGGAGACCGAGTAGCAGTCATTTTACCCTTGCAGGAAAAATATCAGAGGGGTTGAAATTTGTCCCCAAACCCACCAATAGCCATGGCAGCAGAGAGCTATAACAAGGTATTAGCTATGACCAGGGACAGGGCATGTGCATTAAATTCCTCCCTTGACAGTTGCCTTGGGTATCAAGTTCTCTTTCTCTTCGAAAACAACTTCAGGGTGGAGGAAGAATACAACCCTTGAGTTCATTTTGTAGGGACACCCTTGTGGGTCCACCCCAAAAAAGAGGAATGTCAGCCAAGTGCATCAGAAAAGCACTACTTAAAAACATAGGGAAGTCTCAGTCCTTCCTGAAAGAAAACAGTTTCCCACAAGTTGTTCAAATGGAATACATTGCTAATTAGGGCTGAGGCATTTCTTATCTCAAAGCCAGAAGGCTGCATAAACCATCTAGGAAGACAATATGCAAACAAAAAACAATGGGTGAAAAGGCCTAGTGGCACAAAACAAGACAACCAGCATTTTAACTCAGATCAATCATATTCAGAGTCCACACTTGAAAGACTGAACAGAGGACAAAATAACTTAGATCCATGGGGGGAAAAGAACATATTGGATTGGTCGATATGCCAAATATGTAATAAAAAATAAGATCCCAGGCAAAACAGAAATCCCTGTTATTGCATACTGTTCTTGGAACATACTACTATGGACACATCTCCTTGCCTATTCCATATACGGGATGCTTTAAGAGTCCTCCATAGCTGAGAACATGATTATTTTCTCCATATTACAAGACAGGAAAACCCCCAAGGTTTATGAAAACAGTCTGAACTGCAGGAAGAGCATGATGGTAATGGTATGTGCAGCATGGTAAACATTAAGGGATAGAGATAGCTTCCCCTGTGCCTATGCTTATCCATGGTGTTGTGTTCCTCCACTTTTAACACAAACCAACAAGCATTTCAAATAAAGCTGCTTCTCTGCAACTCGACATGGATGTTTAAAGTGAAGCTTTTACCATCCTTTTCTCCCCATACTGGGGGGAAAGCTTGGCCCACTTCGTTGATGCATGTCAGCAGGCTGCTGCTAATAGCACAGGAGAAGGGCCAGTAAAATAGAACTTAGAAAGCCTATTCCTTTGCCACAAGGGTGGGCAACTTGTGGCCATCCAGTTGTTTTGGCTTACAACTCCTAGCCAACATAGCCAATGATGAGTGATGATGGGAGTTGTAGTCCAAAACACCTTGAGGGCCATCAGCTGCCCAGCCCTGCTTTACGACCTGGTGCTTGCACATGTACATAATGCTCCACTTTGGGAGATTCTACATCAGGCAGAATCAGCTAATGATGTTATGTTCCAGTGTAGTTGTAGGTCAGTTGTAGGCAACCTGTTACCCCTTCACATGTTTTGGATTACAACTTCCATAATCCCTGACCATTGGGCCTGGTGGCTGAGACTGACGGAGATGTAGTCCAAAACATCTGGAGAGCACCAGGTTGTCTACTCCAGGTGCTGCCGTTCTGTCATGGAGCTGGCTAAGGAGGCACTGGAGTTCTATCCTTTCTGATTCTCTCAATTAAAAGCATGTGGGAAAGGAAGAAAGGAGGGCATGGTAGTGCAAGTTGCAATAGAACAAGGATTGGCAACCTTTTTTTTTTGGTCATGGGCACATTTGCCAAACTGAGACACCACAGAATGGCTGCCATGGGAGGCATGGTGAGGGACAAGTAACCTGCCCAAAAGACTGAGTACAAGGCAGAGGTGGGGCACTGAGCCCCAACATACTAAGCAACTCCTTTGACACCAGAGTTTTCAGCATTAACAGAAACGTATTTCACACCAATCCCAGCTGCTGGTAATAAAACATGTTGATTTTTTAAAAAAATCATGGGAAGGGTAGGGCATCTTGGCGGGTCCCAAGGAAGGTGTCTGGGGGTGCCCTAGTGCCCATGGACACCATGTTGCTTACTCCTGCAGTACGGCATTACTCCAGATCAGGTTGCTCTTCTTAGCAACATGAGAAGCACACAGCAAGAATAAACATTAGCGAAACCATGACCATAAAGGACTGTGTTTATATTACAAAGAGGTTCAGAATTAGAAAACAAATGCTCAGATCGACCCACACTATATTATTCAACAGGAGATGTGGATCAGCCCTTGTTAAGGATACTTTGGGTAGTGCCAGGCCCAGTCTTTAGGTGGTTAATGGAAAGAAATTAACCACCTAAAGGAAGCAGCTGTGTGACAAGTAGAGTCATGCCTGGTGGAATTTCTCTTTCTGTGCTACTCCTAGAAATGCAAGAGCCTTTTTTTGCCCTGGATTCTGCAACCCAAATTACAGAATATCCTGCCTTAGGACAAGGGAGCAGCTAGATTGTCCACAGTGACTCTGTTCAGACGACATGCTAAGCCACGGTGGTTTAGCACTTTGAGTGTCATGTTAACCATGATTTAGTGTGTGAACCATTCCTAACCACGGTAGCTATGTAACCACAGATTAAACATGCTCACTAACCATTTGCTGCAAAAGGGTTAGCAGCCGAACCATGGCTTAGCATATTGTTTGAACAGGCCCACTGTCTCTTGCGAGCCCATAACAGCTGTATACTCAAAGATGATTTAACCAATTAGTTGTCTCTTTTTGCACTTTAGGAACATAAGAAGAGTGCTGCTGGATCAGACCAAAGGGCCTTGTAGTCCAGTGTTCTGTTCACACAGTGGCCAACCACTGTAGGAAAGCCAGAAGTAGGACATGAAAGAAACAACAGCCTCCCGCTCACGTTCCCCAGTAACAGGAGTACATAGATATACTTTAATTACCTTTTCTTCTAATCTAAGCAAGATAAATGAAGAGTGAAATGGTGGATTCCTCACCACCCGCTATTCTTTGAACATATGTCTTGATGAAAAGGAACTATGGGACTTTATTCTTATATATGATAATGGCAGCGAGACTATTATATGCACAAAAATGGAAAGGTTAAATATTGCCCACAATTGATAAACGGTTAATGAAGATGATGGAACTGGCGGGGATGGCAAAACTAACGTCAATAATTAGAGAAAGGTCAACAGCTACGTTTTTCACTGAATGGAAACCTCTTATGGACTTTTTGCAGGAACTAGAAAAAAATGACTTGTACATCTGTGGATTCAACGATTAAGAAAAAAATTTTAAGATAAAAGAAAGAGGGGAAATTTGATTTTGCAACTTTAAAATATGAGAAGATATTATTATTCTCATAAAATATGAGAATAAAATTGCATGTTATGTGGTTGCAATTATATGGGTACATGTTATGTGGTTGCAGTTAGAGAATATGAGAAATTACATCTTTTTGCTGTGGAGAAAATCGGAAGTCTATCATAATTTTGTATGTTTTTTAAGTGTTTTGGTTTGTTTGTTTTTTGCCTCTTTCTCTTGTATTGTGTGGTTTTAAGGTGGATGTGTTTTTTAAAATAAAAAATAAATAAATTTCAAAAAAAGAAAAAAGAAAAGATCATATGTCTTGACTTAGTGGTTGCAAATATGAAATCACGGGTTGGTAATCATTAGAAATTAAGGCTGCAGTTATATACACCCTTAGTGTAGACCCCACTGATCTCAATGGAGCTTTCTTCTGAGTAGACAAGCATAAGACTGAGATGTATGCTTCACTACTGTGCCCAAACCTCCTTAGAAAAATGTCACAATGCTCTCCCAAGTAAAAATCCCTACGTTTCGATTCTAAGATAAGGAAACCATGGAAGAAAAGTCCCCGTTCTTACCACTGCATCACCCTGAAAAGCCTCTCTGGAGGATCACAGGGCTCTCCAGAACAATGTGGGATAGGGGTGGGGTGGGAAGAATTGTCAAAACTTGAGCAAACACTTGCCCAATTTAGGACAACTTCTCCCACTCTCAGCAGCTTCCCATGCCTCCTTTCACATTGTTCCAAGGGGTCTCCTACCTTCTAGAAAGGCTTGTCAGGGGGCTACTGGGGGGGGGAGGGAAAGAGGGAATAGGAAACATTCTTTCTATGGCTCTTCCTTAAGCTCAGCCCTAAAACAAAGTTATTATTTATGTGATGGATTTAACAACCATGCTTGAATTTCAAACTTTTTTTAATACTAGGTATAGTGGGGGTGATTTTCAACTTTGGAACAAGGTACACAGGGAGATGAGGTGTGACACATTCCTCCCCAGGTGTGATCCCATTGAAATCACTGCCTCCTGGTGGGTGAAGCAATTCACCTTAGAAAAAAACTCCCCTTGGCCTCTCCTCCTCACAAGCTACCATGCAATAAAAGTAATGTCTAGCTTGACCCTCGAGGATCCTAGCCATAGACTCAGGGAGCAAATGATCTGGAGTAGAAAGCATGATGTATGCATGTGGCACTAAACTTTTATAAGAGAGTCTATTCTCTACATCATAGTATATGCAGGACCTCCAAAACCGGCCATGAAAATAATTAGGAATAGCTTTGACAGGACCAGGCGGATCAGTTTAGCAGTGGCTGATTTTGCCTGCAGCCTCCCTTCCCTCTTTGCCAAGTCCATGTTTATTCAAAGTTGTAGCATTTGCCAAATTGCTGTCAATGTTTCTGAAGGCATCTTCCTATACCAACATGTGGGTTTCCAAGAAGAATGCCAAGAACTCTGTACTTGGTCTTTTTTGTTCCTCCTTGGCAAACAGCACAGTTGGATTTCCCCTTTGCTTTTGTTTCTTTCTTCTTCTTCTTCTTCTTTTTTAAAAAGCAGCCCTTTACTTTGACTGATGTAATATTTTTTTTAAAGGAGAGTCTCCAAGGGAATTTGGGCTTTACTTCAATAAGACTCAACTTGCCCAGAAGAGGAATCCTCCTATAAAAACACAAACATAAGTCACTCAGTCCCAGGATAAGACAAACTGCCAGAGCAGTAACTGTTCTGGAGCCAAGGTTTTGTTTCCTCAGTGGTTAGCAGTAATATAGCACAAGAAAACCTTGAGGTACTTCAAAGCCAGAGCTAAATGAAGCAAAGCTACTTCAAGAATAGTACAAACTATCATGATAGCTTCCCAAACAATGCTGTAAACAGGCTCTGTGCCTAGCCAAATCTTCCCATTCTAAGTCAACAATGTCCCGATGATGAGTTAGGATCCTAGAGACACATGCTGGGAACTCCCTAAGCCATGTGGTAAGGGCAAAAGAAGGTTGGTTCAAAAAATGCCTTTCTTTTGTGCAGGATGCTGAAAAACCCTTCATGGCAATACCACATGGGGAAATGTAGCATTTAAGGATTCCTTTATCTGTGCATTGCCCAACTGTGGTGGCGTATGCACACCAGCACCTGTTCCATGGGAACAGTGGCATTGCATGCAAACACAGTTGGGGAATGCACAGATAAGGCGCCCTTAAATGTTAACGTTACAGCCTATGCTGCAGCAGTGGGGAGGGATTTTTCAATGGCCTGCACAGAACAAAGGTTGACTCTTACAATGGTTACCATCAATCTAAAAGGTAAACCCATGGGCTCATCTACACCAAGCAGGATATTCCACTATGAGAGTGATATATAAAAGGCAGGAGCCACACTACTGCTTTATACCGATATTGAAGTGCACTGCAGGATCTACACTACCGCTTTATAGTGGTACTGAAGAGCACTGACAACTGTTGGGGCCCATTGACACATCTACACCTAGCAGGATATAGCACTATGAAAGCGGTATATCGCATGTGTCATGGGCCCCGACAGTTGTCAGTGCACTTCAATACCGCTGCAAAGCAGTAGCGTCGCTCCTGCCTTTTATATACCGCTTTCATAGTGGAATATCCTGCTTGGTGTAGATGAGCCCCATGATATCAAAAATAGTGATGAATTCACTGAGTGGCTGGCAAGTTGCTAGCTTAGACGCTTTCCATCAGGGTATATCAAGAACAGGAGGAGGGGGAAAGTATGCTTCCTCAACACATAGGCACATATGGAAGTAGCCTAATTGTATTTGTAAAATAGAGTCTCATTTATAGAAAGCATTGTTGACACAGGTCTCTAGTAGGAACGGGGTGTTAAAGAACACTCTTTCACTTCTTACAGATGATAGGTAACCTACATTTGTGTTGAGGTCATACCTGTTTTTAAAGATTGATTTCTTAAGAATACTCTTTCCCTCAGCTCTCCATGTATGGATGTCTCATGCAAAGATCTTCATGGAGCTGTTTGGCTGCTGAGATTTCCTGCTGAACACACTTATCACACCTCTATAAAAAAGAACTATACACTTCAACTAAATCAGGGCTAGGCAACCTTGTGCCCTCCATATATTTTAGACTATAACTCCAATAATCCCTGGCCATTGGCCATGCCGGGTGGGAATTACAGGAACTGTAGTCTGAAGCATGTAGAAGGCACCAGGTTGCCTTCAAATGAACTAAATCAATACAGAAAACTCTTCAAGTTAAAAATTGAGTTACCTATCCCTGCGTGATCTATCATCCATATGTTTCTGCCTAAAATGCTTATAATTCCCCCATCTGAATTTGTGCTTGGATTTGGGGATTCCAAATTAGGGCACAATACTATTGATTATTGGAAGCCTCCACTTCCGAGATTCCTGTGCTGATTATGCCTCCCGATCCTCCATCTTTGATGATTTTTGGTGGGGTAAGGAAGGAGTCTCAGAATATCTCATATTCTCGCCTGACCAGTCTCCTCCTTCCCAACCCACCAAAATGTCCCCTTTCCTCTTCTTTTGAGATCACTTTTCCAAGCACTGTCTCTGACCTTGGAAGGATTTTTCTCAGGAATCCTATGGTCCCTGGGATGCTCTCACAGGTACCGTAGGATTGCTCTCTTACCTGGTTTTGTTTGTGGACCAGCACCAGTACATTAATGATCTGTAACCCTAACATCTCCCCACATATTGGCCCAGCTTCTCATACCACCTTCAGCGATGCTGAAGAGAGGTTAGGTTCACACATCAGGGCCCATGTGGATGGGAATTCACCATCTACTGGGATCTCTTCCACCATCACTTACAGTCAACCATGGCTCAACAGGCTTCAGGGACCACTGCTCTCTCTGCAGTGTCTGCTTAGAACAAGAACTCCTCATTTGCTCTAGTAGCAAGAGGTCTCTCCTGACTGGGCAAAAACAAAAAAATCGATCAAATTCAGCCAATTTTTGAATTCATGTCATGTAGTTTCATGTCTCATGGGAAGACTCTCTGATTTGCAAGTCCTACCGAGGGACTATACTGCTTGCCAGATAAGGAAAAGTAACCTCTCATTTCCTCACCATTTTCTCCTTGTCTTTTCCAAAGAATTTAAGGACAGTCCGAGGCTTAGTAAGCTATCAGAAAGTCTATCTATTGGCCCAAGTATATAAAGCAATTTTGAAGGGTTAGAATCAGCAATTTGCTGTGCAAATATTGCTTTTTCCCCTCCTGTTGTGTAAGACTAATGGATTCTAACAGCATCCAAAAGAGTCCTAAAGAAGGAGAGAGAATGTTTGCCTAGAAATGAGTCAACCTATTTTTCAGGCTACACAAAGCAGACAGCCAAGATGACAGGTTGTGTGTGTGGGGGTGAGAGCAAGACCATTTCATGTTTACCAGGAGAGGGGGGCAGCTTTTTAGGAATGAATTTGATGTTCCCACAGTGATGTTTTCATTTTTTTAAAAAAATGCAAACATCTCCCCCCACCCACCCCCGGTGCTAGCAAGCAAATATGCAGGGGCAATTTGGTTTACTGGCTAAGGACAAGAAACAGCAGCCTACTCTACCCATTTGCAAACCTTGGCAGGTAGAAACATCTGGCTGAACAGCTTACTGCTGGAACCACAGCTTTACCCTGGCTCCAGTCCTTTGGAATGTACTGGCACAGAGACTTCTGCCCAAGAGCTCCATGGCCCCAAGGGCGTTAGCACTTGTCTACTGCAAAAGCCATTATCCCTCTTACACCAAAGCTTTGCTTTTCCATTTTCCTTGCCAGGTGTGTGCTAAGCTTCCAGACTCATCATCATTAGCCTCTAAAAGCTGGGAAAGCCCTGTGCTAGCTTTCCCAAGTGATAAGTCAAGATTCTGGTTCTTCGTGTGTGCCAGTGATGTACGGAGTCATCCCATGTCTGGGAATCACCATACAAAGAGAGGAAGGAAAAGAGCCATAAGGATTTCTTCTTTTGACTATAGAGGTGTGTATAAATCACGCAAACAAGATGGTTTTGACAGCGCTCTGAGGCAATCCCCAGTCTTTCCATCACTGCTACCGGGGAGTGGGTGTTCACAGCTTTCTGAACTGCTGTGACTGGGAGCCTGCCAGCACTTTAAGTTCACCTCCGGGCTGGCACATTGATTGCCCATGAGGGAGGGAGAATAGTAACACTTGACTGCACCACACATGTGCCTTTGACAGAGATGCAAGCATAACTATGTCCTCTGATGCCATCCACACCCACACATGCACGTGCACACACCCACACATGCACAAGCTACTTCCAATTGGTGAAAATGATGGGCCTGTTTAGACAATACACTAAGCTATGGTTAGGCCACTAACCTTTTTGCCATAAATGGTTAGTGAGCATGTTTAAACCATGGTTATTTAGCCACCATGGTAGGAATGGTTCACACAACACACTAAGCCATAATATTTAGCTCAAAATGCTTAATCACTATGGCTTAGCGTGCCATCTGAACAGGGTAAAAAAAGAGAGTTCCTCAAAACCCAAGTCAGAGCCTTCCAAGAGTAAAAGCAATGTTAAATTCACACAAATAAGGATGGACCAGAGGGAAGAGTGTGCTAAATAGATTGCCAACTCTTTCACTTGCTCCTGCTCCTGTGCCTTTTTAGAGCAGCTTGATCTCCAAGCATTAGGTAATAAAGATTAACTTCATGCTGCAAAGAGATTCACCTGTTGATATCAAAGGCACAGAAGCAGCCCAGAACAGGTTTTTCCTGGTCAGCTGGCAACCCTAGTGCTAATCGGGAAAGGCTTATGAAGGATTTGATTCTGACAGTTCATTCAAACTGTAGTCCTACACAAACAATTATAAGACTTCTTACTTCTCCTTAAACCACCCTTTCCCAACCCAATGCCCTCCAGATGTGTTGGACTACAATTCCCATAATCCCCAATAGGCTTGGCAGGGCCTGCTAGAGATGACAGGGGTTGTCGTCCAACACATCTCAAGAGTACCGAGTTAGTGAAGGCCACAGAGACAGTTACCAGCTTTGTTTTTGTCCAGGCCAAATTAGATGGTTTACTCCCCTTCAAATTCTTAATTCAATTCACTCCTACACAGAAGTGGACAGATGAAATGATGGCTTCAGCCATTGCCTCCTGCTCTCAATGTATTACGTGATGCCCTATCCATTTTAAAGTGTCAAAGAAAATATTACCAGAGGGGTAGCTGTGTTGGTCTGTTGCAGCAAAACTAATGAAGACACTCATAGCATCTCAAGCACAATCCTATGCATGTCTAACTATGCATAGAAGTATGTTTTTAAAAACAAACAAATTTATTAAGGCATACGATTTTGTAGACTTGAGTCCACCTAATTAGATGCAAGTAAGTATTGTACAAGGTAAATATTGTGACTTTGACAATCTTAAACAGGCAGCTGAATGCCAACAATTTTTGCAAAACATTTTTTAAAATGTTCCTTTAGCAGTCAAGGATGTTCTACAGATGGATGGGAAACAAACCTTTGAAATGTGACACCTTCCAGAGGCTAAGAGATGAGGTCCAAGATCCATGTTTTTCTTGGTATGAGGTAGCAGAATAGAAACTAAGAGTTTCTAGTTTCTATTTAGAAGGAGAAAAGAGAGCCTAGGGTTCATCTCGTGTTTAGAAATGGCATGCAAGGGCTCTCCACGGGAATCTGATGCAAACTTAGTGGCTGTGTTGCCTGCTTATAAGAGTGCATCTGTATGCAATGTGCTCTTCTTGTATATTTGCAAATAAAGGAAACATTGCCATGACACTAGAAGTCCCCAATGGTCTAATTAAAAGGAAATGTAGGGCACAAGCCTATGCATGTTTAGACAGAAAAAAAGTCCTACAGCTCCCAGCATGCCCCAACCAGCCCATTCTGGGAGTTGTAGGATTCCCCACCCCCTGTCTAAATATGCATAGGTTTGTGCCCTAAACTATGCAGTGTTGCTGCTGAAACTCCTCACCACTTGGGGAAGTAGGAAGGAAGCAGTATATTTTTCACACAGGAGCCTCATATTTTTGGCTCTTCCACTTGGATTTAGGAAAAAAAGAAGGAGCAGCAGTCCAAAAAATTGTGATTTTCTCCAGTTCGATGTATATCATTCGAACAGAAGAAAATTTTAGGACGCAGACTAGTCACCCTTAGCATTTCTTTACAGGCCTTTTTTTGCTCTGGATAAATTGCCTGGAAAGGTTTAAGACCGCAGAGAAGATTTTGACAAAGATGAAACAGGACAAGTGTCACACTGGTCCATTTAAAACAAACAGGAATATGTTTTTCTTGTGCTTGGAAGAACCATATGATAATGGCTACAATTAGAGATACAGATGAGATTGCAGAAGACTGAAGAAAACTTTTGTTAGGCCTAGAAGTTGGTCCAGAACTCTTCACATAAACTCTCTACAGGAGAATCTTTATTCTACTTTAAATAGCTGTAGTCCTTCTACTATGGTTGAATTAATTGTACACAGACAGGATAAAGGTAATTGGCTTCTCCCCCTCCAACTGCCCCACTTTTTTGGTTTCCAAAAAAACTTTACTACATACAGTTTTGGCCAATTAATTCTCTCTCTCTCCCCTGAAATTAATAATGCCTCTGAGCATGTGCAGAATATTTCCCATCCAATTATCCCATTGGCCAAGAATCTACAATACATCAGCACTATGTCATCTGCTGCCTCTGTGCTGATTAGGCAGAGCAGAACAGGGATGTGGTTGAGTCAAGCAGGGAAGAACGAGGCAGAGCTCTGTAAAACAGCCTTCCCCAACATGGTGTCCTCCAGAAGTGTTGGACTGCAACTCCCATCATTCCCATCCAGCATATTGGCCATGATGGTTGGGAATGATGGGCGTTGCAATCCAACACATCTAGAGGATACCAGGTTGGGGAAGGCTGCAACTAAGTGTCTGCTCTGCGTGTAGAAAGTCCCAGGTTCACTCTCTGTGACCTCCAAACAAAGGACTGCAAGTAGCAAAGCTTGGAATGGTTCTCTGTGACTTTGGGCGGCCATTGACAGTCAGAATAGATATTTGGGCCAAATGAGTCAATGGTGTAACTCAGTAAAGCTAGCTCCATGAATACAGAATAAAAAAAGAACATAAAGCCACAATTTCTTGTGGAGGCAAGTTTAAGACTTTCCTTGCAATACTAGCTGTCTACATGCATGAAATTTTTCAGGGAGGAGATGGAGGCAAGAAACATTTAACTATGTGAATCCCCCAGCTGCTGTCTGAAGACACACATTTCTTTGAAGGCGGAGATCAGGTCTTGTTATAAAAGCCTGTTATGAAGTGTTGAGAGGGCTCTAAAGAACAAGATACACAGAAGAGCTGTTATTTACACAGGAATTCTGTTATAACCTTGCAGACTATGATCAGAGGTTCAACTAAATGGATGAAGATCAGGGGTATGATCTCCCCCATATGTGTGTGTGTGTGTGTGCATGTGTGTGTGTGCGTGTGCGTGTGCACGCGCGCGCGCGCACACACACACACACACACACACACTGTATACAGAACTGTTGTGTGAAAAGGCCTTTTGTGATATCTAGCAGGAAGCTTTTGTCTACCTGCAGAGCCAAAACTCTGGAAATTCTTCTGCCTGAAATGTACAGAATCTTGGGTTACTTTAAGGTGATTTTGGGCCACTGGGACACTCTACCTATTACCTTTCTAATTATGTAGAAACTGTTTCAAAAGATTAAATTCTCATTAGAAAGGCAATCAAGAAAGACACTACCTTATTAACGAAAGGGATTCTCTATTTAGGAGTTATGTGAGCAAGAATACGTGTAGCTAATACTTTATCCGCCTTAAATTGAGATAGTCCATTATACTGGCTAATACCTTGAATGAAGCGACAGTATTATGAAAGTGATATAAACTCCCCAGTAAAATTCAATTAGTATTTTAAGAGTTTCACTTCAAAAAATAATAATAATCAGGAGTGTCAGTGTTTGTACAGCAACATTTACTCAGAAAGAGAAATTCCAAACACTCCTCAGTATTTACTGACAGATTAGAGTAACTGATTTTAGAAATATGTCTGTATTAATTATAACAAACAAAATAGAGGCCTAAAACTGACTGAATACTGCTGAGCAGCCCTGACCTTTTAATTCCTCTCAAGGCCTCTTAATTCCCTGTGGTTTATATTTGGCATTAGACACATTAGTGTTTGGACAGCACTTTAATGATTTAAAGTGCTATTGAAGTTTTATTGTTTTGCAGACTTCGGGAATGGAAAACTGCAGATGCTGGTAAGTGTGGTAAAGAGCTCTTTATGGCCACAGTAGCTTCTGTTAAGTCAAACAAAGTGTCTACTAGACTTCTCACAGTCCTGGTGTTGGATTTCAACCCTCAATGGCACCCGGTTGGAGAAGGCTGGAGAATGCAATTTCTCCTCCATATATACTTCTCTCCTTAATTTTCGTCCAGGTCTTCAACAGAATGGCAGTGCACCAGAGGTTAAAAAACAAAAGAGATGCTGCTATACAAAGATAGCTCTCTTCCTCAACACCCATCTGAGATGGAGAGCTGATGCACGATAGTGGCAAAGTGGTGATAAAAAGGATTCTGGTTCATGTTTTACCTCAGCCAAAAACTTGCTATATCTGTGAACAGCCACTTGCCTGGTTGCCTCACTGCAGCAAGAATGGGAGTGCATTTAATAAAGTTGTTTCTTTTTCTCTTTGAGAACAAATATGATTAGCATGTGTGGGGAGTTTTTTTTTAAAACACACACACACAGAGAGAGAGAGAACTAGCAGCTTATGGGCTTATTTGCAAGTGCTCTATGTAGATTTGAGCCCCGAGGTCGGTAAAATGAGTACCCAGCTAGCTGGGGGAAAGGTAACTGCGACTGGGGAAGGCAATGGCAAACCACCCCGCTACAAAGTCTGCCAAGAAAACGTCAGCGAAAGCAGGCGTCCCTCTAGGAGTCAGCAATGACTCAAGTGCTTGCACAAGAGGTTCCTTTCCTTTCCTTCAATGTAGATTTACGCAAACAGCTTTTCTCAGACTTGGTTCAACCTCTGTTATATGGGGACCATAACTGTCAGGATCACAGAGCCAATATGTGAAGCACTCTGAAAATTCACAAATGTTGTGTATAAACAGTGAAATCTTACCTTTCCACAATTGCTCAAGGCAAATCAATTTAAAATAAAACCCTATAGAATAGTGAACTGATTCTCCAAGTACCAATCCTTATGCATCTGATATTAATAAAAACTGGGAATCAAAACCCCTTGGTGATCTACTGTTAATTGTCCAGAGACCTACCATTAGACCCCCAAATGACTTTGTCCGTCCTACCTTTATTGTAAACATCAGTCAAGTTTCTGATAGCCATAGCACTCAGGAGTGACTTGTAAGATAACCTGGTCCTAAACTATCTAGGGCTGTGTCTACACCAGCTGTTTATTCCTGAACAATATCAAAGTCGTATCTACTGGGCCACATGATGCATAGCTGATCCGGCTGTGATCTCGGATTCACCCCTCAGTTATTCAGGAATATCGCTGGCTGGATTTGTTGCTGCAATTCTGAAGTCCACGGCTGGTGTGGCCCCCTTCGCAAAGCTGTTGCTGTTTGGTACGAGTTCCTGGCTCGGTGAACAGCCAACCCGCTGTCAGGGGTGTGTCCAGCAGTTTCAGAGGTGTGTGAGAGTGGAGCGTCTGCCATTTTCAGCCCGTTTTTTGATTGGTTATCAGCATGTTGTGGCACCAACCATGCATATATTTTTAACACAAACATTTCTTTGCGCAGCATCGCATAATCACTGGATCTCCTGTCCGCCCCATGCGTAGCTGTGGTTTTGCATTTGTGCATATCCCTCCCGATTCATAAAAAACAAAACCATAGCCGCATATCCCCACCCACTTCTCCTGATCCACAAGCACAGTCAGAGGACACACGTTCTCCCACAATGGGTCTCCTTTACTTGCAGGAAAATTCCCCTACACGTGCCCTGTGAGTGACAATCGCAGAAGCTGGAAAACTCGCAACCACCCTCCTCCCTTGTGAAAGGGCAATAGGAGTAGATTAGGCCTAGGTTTTAAAAAGATAAGAACCAGCATCTTTAATTGTGATTCAAAAGCTAACCAGCAATCCCTAAAGATCATTTGATGCTGGTGTGAAAAGAAACCCCAGGCTGCAACTGAACCAATTGGGGCTTCCAACAGTCTTCAAGGGCAATCCCAACATAAAGCACATTTCAATCATCAAACATGAAGTTCACGTATAATAGTGGCCAGACAACCTGTCCAATAGAAAAGCCACAGTGAACAAACCAAAGCTGGTTAAAGGCACCCCTGTCAACTGATGCTGGCAGTGCATCCAGTTGTAGTGCTAAGGCCAGGGCCAGCCTTCAAATTACATTTAAGCCATATCAGTAGTAGCTCCCATGGATATGCATAACAGTTGTGTAGTTCAGAAACCAGAGTTAATTATGGAGCAACTTAGGCCTTTGCTAGACCTACCGGTAAATGCGCAATAAGGAGGGGAGAGCCTGCGATGCAACTATCGCAGGCAGTCACGCTAGTCTATACGTCAGGCGCAACGAGGTCAAGAAGAGACCCGTCGCACTCAGCATTTTGTTTTTTCCCCTTAAAGGGCTGGCTGCGCATGAGCGAAAAGGTAAGTTTATTTTTTTAAAAAAAATACATTCCCCTGCTTCCCCCACCCTGCCCCTGATGGGCGCAGCTCCCAGCTCCACGCAAGTAATTGCGTGGAGCCGGGGAAAGCTGCGGAAACGGGCCACACGCTCGCGGTCTTGGGCTCAGCCCGAGACCGTGGGAAAAACCGGGCCCAAAGGGGTAGGCTATATCCCGGGATCCCCTGTGCGTCATCTGCCAGAACTCGTCATCTGCCTGAGCTTGGAATCCCCTGTGCATCATCTGGACATCATCTGTTTGTCATACTACGGACCGGGATATAGCCTGGTCTAGCAAAGGCCTTAGATACAGACACAGGGCAGCAAACCTATTGCATTATTTATTTATTTATTTATTTATTTTATTTATTGCATTTCTATACCGCCCAATAGCTGAAACTCTCTGGGCGGTTCGCAAAAGTTGCTTGAGATACACCACAGCTACTGGAGCCTAGAGGGGTGGCAGGGGTTGCTTTGCCTGTAAACAGAAGGCAACAGGTGAACTGCAAGAACAGCTCTGCATTGTTCTTATACAATGCTTTCAAATGTTCCTATGGCTTCCCACTGTAGCACAAAAAGCACCATTTACTTTGCCCCTTTGAAGCATTCTGCCATTGAAAGTAAACAATCACATGCAGGTTCTCAACACAAAGGAAATTGCTTTTATTTCTGAAGCCTTACACTTTCTTAGAAGCCAAATGTCAAAGTGATATCTGCTCAGAATGATCTGAGAAGCGAACAGGTATTTAAAGGGTCCGATATGTTCTTGCACTATAGTAGAAATTATAGTTTGAAACATATGAAACTGTTCATGCATGCCACGCTAAAATAAGGTAGGGAATCATTCACACTTTGGTACATTAAATCCTCTTTTTAAAAGGCATTTACAAGAAGGATAAGAGTGTATTTTCAGCTTTGGGAGAACATACAGTGATCCACTGCAGGTTGAAAAAATAATTCTTCTAAAGAGGAAACTGTCAATGGAAACAGGAAAGTGGAATGTTTTAACATGAATAATAGAACAGCATTCAACAGGCATGCAGATGCTTGCACATCCACAAAACAATGCTGAGATATCATACCAGAAACAATTCTTGCAAAATTGATTATTCTAGATAGGGTGTGCCCATTTTCATTAGTTCATCCACCTATCATATATTATCTGGGCCTTTCCCAGATAAAATGCGATACGTGGATGAATTCCAAGTAGCTCAGGGTAACCTAAATGGAATTATTCCATTTAATCACTACCACAACCATATGAAATAAATTATGCCAAGAAAAACAGTGGCTTACCCAACATCACCAAGTGAGCTTTATATTTGTTTGATTGGTTGGTTTATTTGATTTATATCTTCCCTTTCCACCAAAATGGTGCTCAAGGTGGCTAAAAATAATAAGACTGAGATTAAAACTAAAATGTAATTTAAACAATTATAAACTCAGATAAATTAAAGGAAAAATTAAAAACACAGCAATAAAAATAAACAGCAATAAAAATAAACAGCACCCATCAGCCTCTGGTCAATTTATATGCCAAATGCCATTATTTGCCTGCCAGCAGAAGATCAACAGAGAGGGAGCCAACTTAGACTCCCTTAGCAGGGGGTTCCAGAGCCTTGGAGCAGCCACTGACAAGGCCCTCTTTCATGCTGAACAAAAATCGGAAAACACAAGTCTTCCCACTTCCTTGGCACTATTATAATATTTCATCTATATAAACCAGTTAAGAGTGATGTGTCAATGCACATTTCATCATTATTTTTTAGACTTTGGGTCTGTTCGCACATCACAGTGACATTAGGTGGCAAAGTGTGGGTAAATTATTTAACTCACAATTTGTGGGGATGCGCACCACACTCAAGTTGCTTCCATTTCTGTAAACAACCTCTGATCACGATGTGTGAATCAAGACCAATGGGTTGTTTAGGAGCTAAACATTCCAGCGGTTAACCCACGATTTGTTGTTGGCTTACCAGCTTGATTGTTAGTTTATTCCCTAAACAACCCATTGGTCTGGGCTTACACTTCACACTCACAACCTCCAATTAGAGTTTATTTACAAGTAACCAGAAGCATGTTGTAGATGCTGTGCATCCTTTCAAATTACGGGTTAAATAACATCTGAACTGGATCTTAATGAAGCTACCTTTTCCACCCTCAATTTTGGCTTGCTGTGGACAGGAAATTATTAATAAAAATTATCTAGAATTAGGGGTGAGCAGTGAGATGATCAGGTTTATGGATGACACTAAGTTATCTAGTGTGGGAAAACAAAAAGAGATTGTTAAGAGCTCCCAAAGGCTCTCTCCAATCTGGGGTGAATGGGCATTAAAATAGCAAATGTGGTTCAATATATGTAAGCTGATGCACATGGGGGGAGGGGGATCCTAGCTAGACCTGGTTTTCATAACTGGACATGGAGATGGTGATCTGAAAGTGGGGGACCTCACATCAGTCCCTTTGTCATTGTCAGATCACTGCTTGCTGACGTTTAGACTTGCAGCAGCTTTTCCCCTCTGCAAGGATGGGGGACCTATTAAGATGGTCCACCCCCAGAGACTAATATTGTGATCCCATTATACCTATCTATAGTGCAACCATACATGTGTACATTTCTTCTCGCTGCATCTCAATAAGAATATTGCAAAGCTGGAAAGACAACCAAAATGAGGAGGAGGCAAAAAAAGACAACCAAAATGAGGAGGTGGCTGAAACAACATCACCGTAAAGAAAGGTTACAATGTTTGGGGACTATTAGCTTAGGAAAAAGGCAAATACAGGGGAGATATGTCCTTATTTCAAGCTTGCTTTCCACATCTGCAAGAGGTAACTCATGCAATCTGCTCTGCAGGCACTTCTGTGAGATGTGCATTTTTGTTTCATTTTTATCAGCACATGCCTATTTGGTTTTATTCACTGATTTATTGTTTATGGCATTTTATACTGCCCATGAACAATAAGTTCTCTGGAAGGTGTAAAAAATGTATATCACAAAATATAAAATGGCAGATTAAACACAAGTTAAAACAGCATCGGAATAAAACCAGCAACAGTGTAAAAAAAAAGCACTAAAACATGTTTTTAGTACCAAAACGCCAGGGAGAATAAAAAGACTTTGCCTGGTGCCAAAGAGAACACAGTGCTAGTACCAGATGAGCCTGTCTAGGGCCTGTCTACACCAAGCAGGATATTGCAGTATGAAAGCGGTATATAAAAGGCAGGAGCCACACTACTGCTTTATAGCAGTATTAAAGTGCACTGACAACTGTTGGGACCCATTGACATATACCATATACCTCTTTCTATAGCCTGCTTGGTATGGCTTCTGCCTTTTATATATCGCTTTCATATGGCAATATCCTGCTTGGTGTAGATTAGGCCAAGGAAACCTAAGGTATCACCACTGAAAAGTCCCTCTTCTTAGTAGCCATCCGCCTTACCTCATTTGATAGGGGTCCAGTCCATTACCTCACTGAGTCAATACAGACAGTAACAATATTATTTATTTCTTATTTTCTTCCTAACATATACAACAAGGAATTAACAGTTTCAAAGCTCTTGTTGGGGGCTTACAACCTAAATAAACAGACATATGAGAGAGAGAGAGAGAGAGAGAGAGAGAGAGAGAGAGAAAGCGAGCGCACCAAATCAGAGAACGCTTGGGGAAATGGTTACATCTTGAAGTACTTCTTAGAGTGAGAAATACTGAATCTATCACCTTGTTTCCGCCTCATTCTGGTGTGTGCAGATCCAGCTGATATGGGAACAGATCAGTATCTCTAACTTTAGTGATAGGGCACTTTTCAAGCCACAGAAGAACAATTTGTTTGAGTCAGTCATGGACAAAATAGAACAAGTTATTCCAAAAAGGGTATGTTCTTAGGGCCAAGCTTTTTACAGAAGAGATCTCATCTGTATAATGTCCCCATAGCTATATTGTTGCAGCATTTTAGTATTTCCAGCATATGCCTATTCTTTCTGAGTAATACTAGCACAGAAATGGGCAATTTGTTGCTCTACAGATGTTTTGGCCTACAAATCCCATCATCCCCCATCATTGGCTATGCTGGCTAGAGTTTATGTAAGTTGTAGACCAAAATATCTGGAGGGCCACAAGGTGCCCAACCATGTACTAGCAGAATAAGAACAGCATGAGCCAGGATGGTGTAATATAGCCTTTCCCAACCTGGTCTTTACAGATGTGTTACACTACTGCCCCCCATTATCCCCAGTCAGTATGATCAATGACGGGTTTTGATGTGAAGAGAATCATGCTGACATTCCTGTTCTGGCACAAACTCTACTCACCAATCACTGTCTCAGCCTATCCTATTATTGGTGGATAATAAATTCTATGCATGTTTAGACAGGAAAAAGGTTCTATAACTTCCAGCATTTTCCAGTTGGCCATAGCACAGAATTGTAGAACTTTTTTCTATCCAAATGCCGACTAGAGATAAGCTGCCAACTTCAAGCAACTTTGCAATTATGGCTAAAATACGGTATATAGAGATGTCTCTTTCTACAAAAATAGAAAGTCACAGACCACTGAACTCCCCAATTGTTCCCAACTTCCTGTTACTGGAGATTTACTACAAAACAATCTAAACAGCTCTTCAGCTGTTATGATGTGCATTGTTAAGCTAGCAACAGGAAATGCTACTGCAGTTCTGAAGTGGCTTAACCCTCTGCACCAACAACCAGCTGTTGAACATTTTCTGCCCTGTTTGAAAGTCAATTAAATTCTTGGCATAGCTCGTAAAGTGCTTCTCTGTTGGCACAGAGCTTGCTGCAGCGACACAAGGAAGCCCTGGTATTTCCCTGTGCTTTGCCATCTTACAGATGGCAAAGCACAGGGCTGGTGGGGGGTGGGGGTGGGAGGCAACAAACTGCACTTTCAAGCCTGTGTAGAAACTGACAGGCATGCCTGCCTAATAAGAAAAAGTTCACTGCAGTGGTCGGTTGCTAAGTTACCGCACGATGTGCAGGCAGGCCCCATTTCTACATTTTTCCATTACATTGTCCTTGGTCAGGCTAGCTAGCCTGAACAGGAGGAATCCCTCAAAGGAGCTCTAGCTTTCTAGAGATCAGCAGCAGATTAGAAAAGCCCCAGAGGGCATTAACTGACTGATCATATACACTGAAGCGAAGAAGTATGGCTTGCGTGTGCACAGCATGACGGCACTTGTTGACCAAAGCCCTACTCCTGAAATGTATAGCAAATGAGCTGATGGAGCCATATTATGGTTCCAATGTTTTAAAAAAAAAATTAAAAGGAAGGGAGAAATACTGGGATTTCTTATGCTGTATATTGTATTTCTAGAACAGCATTGTCACTACAAAGAGGTCCACTTGGGTCAAGAACTAGTTGCCTTTTAGTTTTCAAGGGTGTGCAGAGGGCAAACGTATTATTATTATGCTTCAGATAGCGAATTACTTCAGTTCCATGGTTTGGACTGACACCTGACTTGAGTTTGGATCTGAAGCACAGCCTACACTTTCGGAAATGTGAAGCAACTTAACTTGGTTTTGTCAGAATTGGATGAAACTGCTGTTATAGTAGTCCCTCTTGAGAGGATGAAGCCTATCAAATTTTAGACAGATGCAGACACAGTTTGTGTGAGGGAAGTTTAGTTGTGTGTATTTTTTTTAAAAAAAAGGAATTTCCTTCCCCCACCTTACAGTTTTGTGAGTAATTTGCATGAACATGACATGCATCCTAGAGATCCCCCTAGCTAAGTTCCCTGCAACATTTCAGAAGAATAGTTGTAGGGGTTAGGGTGTTATGATGAAAGAGAAAAAGTTTGAGGCTTTTTTGGTGGTGGGGAACTAATCACAACACCTCTGCTGCCTCTGCCTTTCTACATCCATCCACAAAGCACTGTGCTTGGAAGTAAAAACTGGAGAGCTTAGGAAAAGTTGATCCCTGGTTGAAAGCTAGAGCTATCAGTCACAAAATTATGCCACCTTCTTTCCTTCCTCCCTCCTTAGTGTTTTGGGGCTTATACAACACTGAAACTAACCAGCCTCTGAAGCAAGTCCAAAGTTTTAGGAACAGCCTGTGGCAGCTTTGGACAAGAGCCACTTTGCTTCAGAGGAGATCTGAATACCTTTGAAGCAGGTTGCTTTGTTTCAGACGTTGCCCAAAGTGGATGCACACCCCTACTAGTTTCACTTTCAGATGGTTAGGAATTCAAGAAGTATTTCTTTTACATATACATCAAAGAAGTACATTTTCTCCAAGTATGGAACTAATGACAGAGCTGCATCTATGCATGGTGCACAGGACAACTTAAGTCAGAACTGTTATTCATGTGCAACCCAGACTAGCTTGCAAAGACAGGATGGGTGACACCTGGTCTGAGAAAAGAACTGTGAAAAGGACTGAGGGGTTTTAATAGATAATTGAGGGGTCATGTGAAAAGGACTGAGGGGTTTTAATAGATCACAAGCTAAGCATGAGTCAGCAGCATAATGCAGCAGCTAAAAAGGCTAATGAAATTCTAGGCTGCATAAACAGAATAGTGTCCATATCACAAGAAGCAATGGTAGCACTCTGTTCCACTTTGGTCAGACCACACTCGGAATACTGCATCCAGTTCTGAGCAAAACTGTTTTAAAAAGATATCAACAAACTTGCCCTCCAGAGGATGACGGCAAAGATGGAGAGGGGCCTGGGGACCACGTCCTATGATGAAAAGCTGAAGAGTATGATCAGGAGGCAATACAGTAACCATCTTCATATATGTGAAGGGCTGTCACACAGATGATGGAATAAATTGGTTTTCTGTTGCTCCAGAGAATAGGATGGGTTCAAATTACAACAAAGGGTAATTTGACTAAACTTTAGGAAGAGCTTCCTGCTGGTATGAGCTGTTTGACAGTGGAAAAACTGCCTCAGAAGGCGGAGAGACTCTCTCCTTCATCAGAGGTGTTTAAGCAGAGGCCAGAGGAGGCTGGTGGCTCTGATCTCATGGGGTGGTGAATCCACTCTGGGTTTCAGTCAGAACTGTAGAGGAGCTAGCTATCCAAAGCACCTTGGATAGCTCCTTTAGAGTTCTGGCTGGCTCTGACTGAAACCCAGAGTGGATTCACTGCCCCAGCAGAGCCACTCGCAGAGACTGGACAGCCACCTAGCAATTTCCTGCATAAACTGGGGATTGGATTAGGTGAGGGTTGAGGTTGCTTGCAACTCTATGATTCTAATTAAATGACCAAACAAATGAGCTATTAAGCCATTAAGTAGCACCGAATTTCAAAAACAGTTTTGTCTATAGGAAGGATTCTGCTTAATGGAAGCTAATTGCTGCTCAGCCTTCACTTGAAAAGCTATTTCAACAACAGAACAGCTCGAGGCACTTCAGTAGTTATGGTCATCCAATTCACCTACCTTCCTTGTGCACTGTTTCATCATTTTGGCATGGTGGCGGAACAGTAACATATCATTAAATCACTAATTGGAAATGTCTGTTAAGTTTCAGGCCACTAAAGCCCAACGAGCTCAGGCATACACAAGTGGAATTGCTTACTCCCCCCACCCTTTGTGTTATGGCATGGACCTTCCTGCTGTTCAAACTGTTTTTAAAAGTCCTCGTTTCAAGCAAGGCTTGCCATGTGCCAGACAGTGTTCAAGAAACAAGAGCCAAAAATCCTTAGGGCCCATGGAACTAGTTGCACAGTCCTTAGATCATAGACTATGAGTCTGGAGGACTTCCATAGCTTCGCAGGGGCATTCTGCTTAGTATTCAATCCAAGGTAATTTTTCATTATGATACCCAACATAAAGAACTATCAAACGAGTCCCCAAATAAACCACCAGTAAACACTCAAATAATGCTATGAAATATATAAAACTCAGAGGTGACCACCAAAGATACACAAATCTAGTTGATCACCAAAGATACACAAATCAGCAAAGAATGATGGAGGAATGAAAATAATGGATGCACATGGCAGTGTTCACACTTTTGAGGACATGCCTTTATTCCAAGAGTCTTTGGCTTGCATTGCATATAATTGTCCTAATACAGCCTGCCAGAGCTCAATACAACTTAGAGTGAGACTCCCCCTCCCACTACCAGATATATGGGGTGGGGGGAGTAGCAATTCCCTTTGAACATGTGTAGAATGTATTTCCATCATCAGCTGCCAAAGAGTTCAAAGAGCTTCCACATCCAAATGTATAACATCTAATCTAGGTGACCATAGGGAAAGGAGGACAGGGCTCCTGTATCTTTAAGAGTTGTAGAGAAAAGGGAATTTCAGCAGGTGTCATTTGTATGCATGCAGCACCTGGTGAAATGCCCTCCATCACATCAATGAAAGCTGCAGGAGCTATATTAGACCAGATACAAATAGGGCAGGGCTCCTGCAGCTTTAACTGTTATGATGAAGAGGGAATTTCACCAGGTGCTGCATGCATACAAATGACACCTGCTGAAATTCCCTTTTCTCTACAACTGTTAAAGATACAGGAGCCCTGTCCTCCTTTCCATATGGTCACCCTATACAACCTGATTAAAAAACGACAACAAACACATGGTTCTGAGTGGCTGGGCAGATTTTAACATTTGAGTGAGGCATCAGGGATTTGCAGAGGAAAAGAAGGCCTTCCACTCTTGTCCTATGTAAAGCAGTACATTTAAAATCTGTAAATTAGAAGTTACATTTGCCTGTTTTCCTTTTGCAAAACACAAATTTGAATACACTATTTGTCCACCTGTGAAAACATCAAGTCTCCTTACATTTAAAAATAAAAACAGAAACCTTCTCTGCCCCAGTGCTATTATACCTGTAAAAAAAGGTGGAGAGAAAGTTTGTCCTCTGCACACAGAGAGTTACAGCAAGAGCCATTTGAGTGATCAATGCTGATATTAAAGGGCAGGCAATATTGTTTAGGAACTGTAACCTAGACAAGAGTCTTCAGTTAATCCATTAGTTACAGCCACAAAGTTATAAGAACTGTCTTGATGAATCAGGCAAAGGGTACATTTTCTTCTTCACACATTACAATGGCCATCCAGGTGCCTTTAGGAAACTTCCAAGCATAAGACAGTAGCCTAGTTCAGATGTAACTACAACCCATGGGTTGTTGAGGACACATGGGAGTGAGAGAGCATGCTGACTGGGTTCAGACAACATGATAACCAATGGTGGTTTAAGTAGTCAACCATCAGTTGAGTGGTCAACGGTTGGTTATTGTGTTGTCTGTTGGGTAAAAAACACCTCACAGTTGATTATTTCCCCAAAATAACCAGCTGAGACAACCAATGCTCTGCAGAGTTGACTATCTGCACAACCTTTCATTAATGTGTTGTCTGTTGGGTTCAGTGGACTATTTTGAGGGCTGAGTGGACTATTTCGGCTGGCTTCAGTGTTCCTGGGCAAGAGTGGTCAAAACTGCGCCAGCCGCTCTGCTACAGGTGGCACAACTCACAGAGGCTGCTGGGAAAGCACCAGGAGGACTGAGGGAGGAGGGAAAGTGGTGGGGGCTGTGTCAGTCAAACACTGGGTTGACTCAACACAGCCCCAACCACTCCACAATTGTGTAGAAACATGTTGTGTGGCGAGTACCTGCAAAATAACCAACTGTGAGTTGACTATTAACTCACCATTGACTAAAGTGTTGTCTGAATGCAGCTGCGGTCTCCTGACGGTTTGCCTCTTTCATTCTAGCTGAGTTCGGATGACACGCTAATCAACATGGGCTGGGGGTGGAGTAATAGGAACAAAATGGAAAACAACCATTGATTAGTGTGTCGTCCGAACGCAACCTTTGTCTCATGATTACAAAACAACCCAGGAACACCCAGTTTCTGGATTGTGTCCCATAACATACAAAGATGGAACTCTGGGTTGTTGAGAAAGAAACAACCCAGAATTTTAACCCATCACTTGTTGTTGGGTTAAAACTCTGGGTTGTTTCTCCCTCAACCACTCAAAGTACTGGGCTTACGTATCGCAGGGCACAACCTAGGAATGGGTTGTTCCTGGGTTGTTCTGTAAACCGGAAAGGAGTGGGAGCAGCGAGCAGTCAGAAGGCAGCTCCAATGCAGTCCAATTTAAACATGGGTTAATCAACATATGGTTGGTTGTTGTGCACAAACCGGGTCAGTGTAATAGCAATGCCTTGTTGATTGCCTCCAGCAATCAAAAAGTATACTGTCAACATCTGTGCTTATTTTGACCATATAATAAGAATTTAAAACTGTGGTGACAGTTTGGTACAAAGTAGCCACTTCACAGGGATAGATGTGGCCATTTCAGTGATTGCAGCTGCCCTCCCCCCACTATTTTTAAAAATGCAGTATTTTCAACAGGTTAATTTGCTCTACACGTCTCATTCTCTGGTATCACATCTATCAATATATTTTCATTTCTAGGTCTGCTAGTCAAGTGGAAAAAGATGCAGACAGCTTGTTAGGGAACTTATATTATTTTTAGGTAGGGGCCACCCTCTCTCACTGCTGAAGAAGGCCATTGCTAATCCATTGTAGTATTTGCCTTCCGCAGATCAAGAAAAAAGTATATATACAAATACAATGGCTGCATACATTTGCAATTGAAACTGGTGCAAATTTATATGCAAGTTAACTGCAGCAATCATGCACCTGGTAACATATCTATAAGCATCACCCATTTCAGCATTACTAGGACTACTACGGAAGGCTACACTTCATTTATTCATTCATTCATTACATTGCTAAACCACCCAATAACCAAAGCTCACAGAAATAAAAACCCTATAATGCTCCAAACTTTCCCACTTCAGTAAGACTTTCAGACATCCAGTTAAAGAAAATATAGAAATAAGATGGGTCTAGACTAGAGCATCCTGGGTAGTAATTTTACTCAGTTGTGGTATAAGAGGTGATTAACTGTATTGGGAATGTAAATCAATACCAAGATGCAATTATTACAAAAAAATATCAAGCAGAATATTCAATTAACACATCTATACAACTTTATGGGCCTGTACAGTACCTTTGTAAGGGTATTTATCATAATAGCAGCTCTGGGAAACTTCCGTTGTATGGATTTAGCTAGAATTATAAGTACATGTAAGAAAACAAGCAATTACATCCATGCAGAAAACAAAGTTTCATTTTAGTTTGGGCACAGAGCTTTGAAAATCATCAGGTCTAAGACATGCAGTGTAATGAAAAACATCTCCAGACCATGCCTTGCTTCTCTCTGCTGAGAACCCATCAGCCTCTGGGACTAAAATAAATCCTTGTCAGAATTTGAGTCTTTGAGGCAAACTTAAGCACTCAGGCCTTACGAGACAAATGTTGTTCAGCATGATTGAGATACAAGACTGTGGGGAGAGGCAAAACTAGGATATGCTGCAGAAGTGCTCAAAGGACATCAACTTGGATGTAGATCCACAAGGGCTGGAGAAGAAGGGCTCTTCCCTCACCTTCCTGTCTCAGAGAACTTAATCCTAAACTAAAGTGACCATATGAAAAGGGGGATAGGGCTCCTGTATCTTTTAACAGTTGTATAGAAAAGGGAATTTTAGCAGGTGTCATTTGTATGCATGCAGCACCTGGTGAAATTCCCTCTTCATCACGACAGTTAAGCTGCAGAAGCTCTGCCCTCTTTTGTATCCGGTCACTCTACAAAAGAGGGCAGGGCTTCCGCTGCTGTATGCATACAAATGACACCTGCTGAAATTCCCTTTTCTATACAACTCAAAGATACAGGAGCCCTGTCCTCCTTTGCATATGGTTACTCTAAGCCTAAACTGTTAGCCACTGGTGTTGTTGTGAGAAAAAGGTGTACAATTCTCAGGCCCAGCCTGCTGCCTCCAACTCCAAGCAAGGCCTTCGGCAGCCTGGCAGCCTCCAAATGTGTTCAGCTACAAACCATCTGGAGCATGGCTGGCTGGGGATGCTGGGAGCTGTAGTCCAACACAACTGAAGGTTGCAAGCTTGGGGAAGGCTGCTCAACTTATTCCTTTCTCGTTGACAGAGTAGGGCAGTAAATAGTGTCTCAGGAGTTGAGCTTGGAAGGTTTGGATCCTCACAGGACTGGAACTTGGGGTAAATAAACTCAGCAAACATATTCCTTTTCCTCATTGTTGTGCCTCATTCATTTCCTGTCTGTTCCCAGAACAGCCTAGGTAGAGAGAGTTGGAGACTGACATGCAGGATGGAGACAGGAGTAAGAAAAGGAGATGGAACCCAAGGTAAACAGGATGGGGTGGGTGGAAAGAGAAGTGGAACTTTAGTTAACATCATACTTAGGATTTCTATAGTGTTTCATGTGTACCATCATAAGAACATAAGAAGAGCCATGAGGGATCAGACCAAGAGTCCATCTAATCCAGCATTCTGTTCACACAGTCGCCAACCAACTGCCCATGGGAAACCAACAAGTAGGTCATGAAAGCAACAGCACCCTCCTGCCCAAGTTCCCCAGTGACTGGTGTACATATAGGCATACTGCCTTTGATATTGTAGGTAGCATAGAGCCATCAGGACTAGTAGCCATCCTCCATGAATTTGTCTAATCCCGTCTTAAAGCCAACAAGGGTCATGGCTATTACTACAGCTTGTGGAAGTGAATTCCCTAGTTTAGCTATGCACTATTCCCTATCTCCCGCTAATCAGCCTTATGGGATGACCCCATGTAGTGGATTTTGCAGAAGAGAGTGGCAAGGAGTTAAGTGTGAACTTTTCTCAGAGCCATATACAATATCTAGTAGTGTACATATATATTTAGTAGAATTGTTGGCAACTTTTATGAAGTTAATAGCAAGAAGAATTGACATTTACTTTATTTCTATACAGCTATGTGAACCAACTCTAACACAAAGGAGATAATGTTTGGTGACTGGCATGTACATTTTATACTTTCTTTTTGATAAAATGGTTCTTCTTTGCTGTGAGAAACTCTCTCTTCTGCCGAGATGTTACCCCCCCTTTCCCCCCCTCCTTGGTAAAGAGACAGATGTGTGTTTGTCTTCTGGCAGTTTCTGGAACTTTGGAGAGACACCTATAAAATCCGAATACATTGGCTTGCTCTTTGTTCTCATCTGAGAGGGGGAAGGTGCACCAAAAAACAGCCCTGGGGGCAACACCTGCTCTTTCAAGGGAACCTGGGCAGCTAAAACATTGAGTTGAGGGGCGTGTACAAGCTTTTCTTTGCTTTTATTGCCTGCATTCACTTTCCATTAATATTTATTTATTTATTTATTTATTTATTACATTTTTATACCGCCCAATAGCCGAAGCTCTCTGGGCGGTTCACAAAAATCAAAACCACAGTAAAACACCCAACAGGTTAAAACACAATTACGAAATACAGTATAAAAAGCGCAACCAGGATAAAACCACACAGCAAAGTTGATATAAGATTAAAATACAGAGTTAAAACAGTAAAATTTAAGTTAAAATTAAGTGTTAAAATACTGAGTGAATAAAAAGGTCTTCAGCTGGCGACGAAAACAGTACAGTGTAGGCGCCAGGCGGACCTCTCTGGGGAGCTCGTTCCACAACCAGGGTGCCACAGCGGAGAAAGCCCTCCTATATAAATTGTATATCATTCTTTCACACATATTGGTATCCCCGAATCTGTTTAGTGTGAGTCCTGAGAGGATCAGGCCCCAGGTTCTATTATTATGAGAGAGGGAGAAAAATGTCTCTACAGCATGCATAATCCCTATAAACAGGACAGTATCACCCCCAGATTATTCCAGGGGGGGTCATGTGGAATATAGACATATGAAGCTATGCCATGCTGTGTCAGATTATTGCTACATTTATCCTAGCACACACACACACACACACACTTCAAATTTAGGTTAACATATCATCTTTCTGATGGACCACAGCTCACAAAATGTTATGCTATAATAAATATGTTTGCCTTTAAGGTGCCACAAGACTCTTTTTTTTTAATACAACAGACTAGCATGACTACCCCTCTGGAAATTATTCCGATATATCTGTTAGTGCTGGAATGGAAAGTAATAATTGAAAATCTTGCACATCCAATGTGTTAATTTGCTATTGAGATGTCAGAAGCAACAAGTCACAAAATATCACAAATTTCTGAACTGTTAGAAACACTAGGAAAGACGTTCCAATCATCTTAACTGGCTTTCAGAGAGGGAGGAACATCTCAAAGCTAAAACAACCCACTGGAAAATTCCACACAAATTATTTAAATATTTTCAGAGCTAGAAAGGGTTGCCCTTAGTGGGCTGATCTAGTAGCGGCTACAAATGCATGCTAGTACAATAAATTGAGCATGTCCCTTATTCCATTTAAATTAGCAATGCAAGTGATAAGGAGTGTGGAATTTGCAGTTTGCCTTCCTTTACAATCAAGGGGATAGGGTGTGCAATGGGTGAAGATGGCAGTTTTTGGTCAGAAGATAATAAGGAGACTTAGATGAAAGAAGTTTAGGTTGGGAGAATGGAGGAGCTTTTTTTTTGGCATACAAGGGGGCTGTCAGGCAATGAATGGCACATGGAAAGAAGGCTTAAGCCAGCCTTCCCAAACCTGGCGCCCTCCAGAGATGGAGAGGACCTGTAGGGGTATGCTTAGGCCCAGGCATGTGAGCGGGGCAGGGGATCTACTGGTGCAGTGATAGTAGCAGCAGGACACTGGCACAAAGAAAATGTGACTTTTTAAGGGAAGGATGAAAGTAACAGATACATTCCTGGACATATAGCAAAACCATTTGCATTTCAAGGGAAGTTCCCATTGACACTTATAGAGACTTCCCTTGAAATGCAAATAGCAGAGACAATATTTGTTGGGACAAACACCCCCTTCTTGGGACACACCAGTCCCAAGGCTGCTCAGGCTTTCCTGCTGCTGCCATTTTCATAACATAACAAAACAAAAATGTGCATGTTACATCATGTCTAGGTTGGCCTGGGGCTTAAGGTGGCCTCACCATTTCATGTGCTCATGTGTCATGTGGGGCTCACTTGAATACCCCTTACTTTGTGAACTGCCCAGAGAGCTCCGGCTATTGGGCGGTATAGAAATGTAATAAATAAATATATAATAAATAAACACGAATATTGCAAAGCAGCCTGAAGAATTCCCTGGCACAACAATACAACCAACGCTTGTTCAAGTATCCTTATATCTTGCCAGTAGCAGTGTTGTATGATGGGGCACTACTGTAAGCAGGTTCAATTCACTTAGCAGTAAACCATCTGAGGCAGCACTCCTAGCCAAGATGAATTTGGGGCATGTTTTCCTTCCATGGCTGAGGACAGTCTGCCAAGGCCTCCTCGTGTGCTTGAATCCAAGCAGAGTGCCTTTACCGTCATGTTTACTGGTATTCTGACAAAGCCTGCCTTCACGGGCTCTGCTAGCAGAACAGCAGCCAATTGTTACAGCATGGCTTCACTTCAGTGGTTTATGACTCTTGCCAGGATTCCAATTGTTTGTCCTGTTATGGGGAGAATTGAATTCCACATTGTAACCGGGTCAGCATGAGACAGCAGTACTGAAAACTGATTCTCCAGATTCTTGGGTATTTGCGGCCTAGACTCTTAAAAAAAGCGTAAAGCAGGCAGACTCATACAGCAGTGATTCCTAGGGATTTTATTAGTAGTGTATAATTGCTTCATTTTATTTATTTATTAAACGACATTTATATTCTGCCTTTTTCTTTTTCTTAAGGAACCCAAAGCAGTGTACATAAACCCCCTCCTCTCCATTTTATCCTCACAACAACAACCCTGTGAGGTAGGATGGGCTGAGAGTCTGTGGCCTTAGCTAGACTTCATCCCGGGGTCATCCACGTTCATGTAAATGACACACGGGGATCCCGGGAGCAGGCAGGGACGACCCCGGGATAAACCTTAGGTCTAGCTAAGGCCTTTGACTGACAAAAACACTCAGTGAGCTTCTATGGCTGAGTGGGGACTAGAACCTGGATCTCCTGACTCTGTCCAATACTCTAACCACTACACCACAGTGGCTCTCATTTTATTTTATTTATTTATTTATTTATTACATTTATATATCGCCCCACAGCCAAAGCTCTCTGGGCGGTTTACAACAATTAAAAATGGTAAACATTAAAAGTATACAAAATTTAAAAACCATCAAAACATAAAAAACAGTATAAAAACAACAGTATCCATTTAAAAACAATTCTGGGGTCCATTAAAAACAAACTTAACGTTGTTAAATGCTGTTAAAATGCCTGTGAGAAGAGAAAAGTCTTTAGATATGCAAGCAAGTTTTTAGAAGCTGGTTTATTATTTATGCACCTGATTTCCTATGAGAAGACATCCCTGTATCCAATAACTTCTTTGAAAAACAACTTTATCCATTGGTGATACCATTGTCCAAAATCTCTCAATGCAAACCAATATAGCTCATTCTTACTGCAATAGGTAACTTTGCCTGTACTTTGCATTAAGCCAATTTCTTTTCAACAGTTATCATAGCTTTGTTTCGCTTCACTACCATATGGTCCCTGTTTCCTTCTGAAACAAAATGATTAAGGTTAGCTGAAACTACAGTACCTGTGTTCATTTCCTCTGGGAGCTAAGGAGTAATCTTGGCTTACCTGGAACTTCACCTAGTCTTAGCTGGCTTTTCTACTGTGGAATCCACCTAATACATTACCAGAGTATTGTAATTAAGCCTGCAAGATTGATTTCAACATGCATAGCAGTGAATGTTGAGTTTGTAATACTTTAAATAAAAATCAAGCAATCAAGTGTTCAACCAGTCAAGCCAAGATCTGACTGGGGAGAGAACCATGGAGCCTTCCACTGAACATGCACTCATTTCAGAGCAGAATTCTACCTGAGCATATACAATTCTAGCATGAAGGTTAGCTAATATATAAATGCTTTTAACAGAGCCTCAATGGTGGTTTGTAAAAACATCTTTGGGAACAAGGTTCTCAGTAGAAAAGTGGCAAGGGACACTTAATCCTTTCTCTGTTCCTAAACTGACCATGTCCCTATGGTTCAAAGGATGTGTTGAACACTACTTGAGATCTTTTTCTTGGCGGGGGGAAACCATATAGCTGGCCTCCTGCATATCTTTTGGAATCTCAAGGGTTTGCCAGCATTGAAATATTTTAAGACAAAATGAAGCCACTACTGGTACATTAATATTCAGTTCAAAGGATCATGAAAGATGTGACTCATGAACGAGTATTTCAAGGGGAGAGCCTTCTTTTAGTAGCTTTAACTTGTCTATATATTTCACTTATGCAGCTTTACTATTACAGTGCAACTTCACAATCAGCATTGGATGAGATTTATGGGAGAATATTTGTCATTACCTTTCTCCTGAGTTAGGCTAATGGTCTATGTCAGAGTCTTCTTAGCCAAGATCCTTTTCAGTATTCCAGTGCTTGAACCAGTGAACCTGTGCATGCAAAGCAAATGCTCTACCACTGAACCAAAACCACCTCCTTAAGTATCCTTTCTACCTCTCTCACATCCCATGAACCAAAGTTAACTATGCCATAAGAAGCTAATAGCCCAACAGAAGGTTGGTAACTTTGCTATGTATTTTACTGCGCTGGCTCCTGGAATTTTAATAGCACACCAACACAAAGAAAAGAAAAAAGAAAAAAGAAGACTGACTGTCTCCATTACCTGCCACTACGTCAGAAAAAGCTTAGAACATAAGAAGATCAATACAACATGTTCTGCTCTGAATTGAAACCATGTTGTGCCTTCACTCTTCAGGAGATTCTAGTATATAGTATTAAGATTGCAGAAAGATACTGCAAATGTACCACCAAATCAGCTCAGTGCCATAGAAGCCACCAATACCTTACAGATATACAAAATGTGAGCAATTTCCTAATACCTGCCCGCACCTGCTATCAGCAACCTCTAATGCAGCACTGGGCAACTTGTGGCCCTCCAGATGTTCTTGGGCTGCAACTTGCATCAGCTCTAGCCAGCTTAGTCAATGGTGAGGATGATGGGAGTTGCAGTCCAAAAACATCTAGAGTACTACAAGTTGCTCACCCCAGCTATAATCTGAACAACAACAACACTGAAAAGCACTGAAATGGAAATCTAAGAATAATGTCACGGTGAAACAAAAACAAAAAAAGAGTGATTATTATTCCTATAATTCCTACCAGCCAGTTTTAGGACTCTTTTCACCCAATATTAATAGAGAAGGCAATAATCCAACAGACAATATATTATTTACAGGTTTAAAGAAGAATTACTTATTTGTCATAAATATATGTATTTGGAAAGTAGAACATCTCAAGACAGTAAGGGGTTGGAGGAGGGGGGAAAACTCATAGAGAAAGGGGAGAGTCATTTCTTGAACTTAGTTTACTCTGAAAAATATCCTGTTTTTATTTCTTTTCACTTCCTGACATTCTGACATGCTCCCCACCCCCCGCCAAAAAGTACAAGTAACACAAAACTTCCAATGATTTTTAAATGACCCTGTCTTTTGCAAGGCAGTAAGATTTAATTAAAGTGTAACAAACCAGGCTAAATTAGCTCTAATCTAATAACATAAGTGGTGCCTTTTAGCCATTAAACTTGGTATATTTAATCCCCTTTCGGCTGCAAAACTATCAGCAACCAAGATTCATTTTTTAATCAACGTCATATATTCTATACATTGGGGACTTCATTCAGGAATCTTCTTAAAGTCTTCCGATTAAAGAGATATCCCCTGATTGGCAAACAAGTTCTTAACTTTTGAGGAAACTGCTGACCTTTCTATCCATGTACTGAAGTATGGAAGTATTTAGCTCTAAAAATAAAATGAGTGTTTGCGAACTAGTGTGATCACACCAATATGAAATTATGTTTCCTAATATGGGTACAGCCCAACCATATACCTATTTACTCAGAAATATTTCCCACTGAATTCCATAGGATAAGCAGCCTGACCCTATGCATGTTTACTCAGAACTAAGCTCCACTGTATTGAATAAGGTTGCAGTCCTATACACATTTAGCTGAGAGTAATTGTAACTTAATGAGACTTACTTTGAATAGACATGCCTAGGACTGCACTTTACGTGGACAAAGGACTGCAACTATGAATGTAAGGGAAGGTATACTTATTGGATCCACGTGTGGCAAATGCACATATAATCCGCCATTTTTATATACATGTTTGTGGAGCTGTCTTATGCAAATACATTTGTATTAATAACCTGAGCCTAAACATTTGTGCCAGTGAATCTACTTGCAATGGCATCATGATTATTTTTGTACTCACCATCCTAAGCAGTAATATTTTAAAACAGCAAAATCATGTTAAGACACTTCCTTGGGATAATTCAAATTAATTGTTTTATATGAGCCAGGGGCTTTACATTATTTTAGTCATATTTTTTGAAGGAGAAAAATAAAAATTGGTAGTGTTATTTAAGACGTTCCTCATTTAAGGGGTAAGTGCTTATTTCATCTTACTTATTTCAGAATCCCCCAGATCCAAAGTGTGTTTTATTATTGCAAGCTACCATGCTTTTCCTTCATACACATCTGAACAACTGAGATAGAAGCTTTTCCCAGCATAAAGATGTGATGACAGGGAGAACTGTGCGAACGATATTTCTCCCCTAGAATGTAGCTCTTAAAAGATACATGAGCCACACCAGAAAAAGCCAGCAATCCTCTGAAAAAACGATACATTCATCCTGTTGTGATGTCAGTTGAAATTTGTAATAGATTGCTATTGAGGGCCAGAGCGTGTAATAGCAAGAGTGGGAGACAAAGGTGGCTCAGGTTCAAAATCTGTCTCAATCATGAAGTTCCGATAAACCTGGGCCAGTCATTCTCTCTCAGCCTAACCTTCCTTGGATGGTTGTTATGAGGAGGAAGCCTGTGTGCAGTGAGCACCTTTTAAAGAAAGGGTGGATAAAAATGTCATTGGTTTCTACCACACTTGAAAGCTTGTTCACAAAACAATGTTTCAGAAGTTGTTGTGTCAGGAAACTTTGCTATCCTATACTGTTATCCCATTTCCACAACAAAAAAATCCAAATGTTTCAGCCAAGCACTTTCACTTGGGTCATTGGCAGGGCACTGTATTCTAGAGTTGCCAAACTGCAACCAGGTTATGAATTCTCTTTCCCTGTTCCCCCATAGATCACCTCCCCTATCTGTCCAGGGGCAGAATTAGAGCACTGCTTTTTAAACGAGGTAGTGGAAAAGGAAGACCAATGGAGGACCGGGAGGAGCTACCTCTCCATCATCTCCGAAACCCTTGGAACTTTAAAATATACTCTAAGGGTTTTACCCTTAAAGGCAGCCTAAAAATAATTTTAAATAAAAAAATAAAAACAAATATGTACAATATCTATGCGTATCAACCTGGCTACCCCACATGTTTCTCTGAGCAGGGGTGGGAACATGTGATCCTCCAAATGGTGTTAGACTCCAACTCCCTGACTACTGGCCATTCTGGCTGTGGCTGAAGGGAGCTGGCAAACCAAAAACATGTGGAGAGACACAGGTTGCTCTCACCCCTCATCTAGGGAATGATGAACTGCACCACCCAAAGTCACTGGGTGCCTTTGGAACCATCACCCTCTCAGCCTAAGCCACCTCATCCGGTTATTCTTTACATGATTATTTCTTCCAGAGTGAAAGAAAGGAGGAAAAAGAAGTTGCTGAATCTTTTCAAAACTTGAGCCCAGAGAGCTTCAGCGATTGGGTGGGATAGAAATGTAATAAATGAAAACGATAATGACCACAATTAATAGCTGAAGTGAGTTCAATGTTGTCATTTCAGGATAATCCACCATATAAAAACAAGTCCTCAGCTGCACAAGATTGTGCCCAAAGTGGAATAGCAGTGGGTTATGTGGGACACCTCCAGGTCATGTATGTGGGACACCTCTGATTGGCTAAGTGGCCGTGAAGCGGTGACACATCACGGCAATAGTTACACTCATAATGTAAGTTACACTCATAATTCAAGTACAAAAGTCCCACTTGCGACTTTAGGCTCCAGCCAAAACATTTATTCATTGACAGAGCAGCTCATATGACTGGTGTCAACAAGCAAACACAACACAACAAAACAAATTCTAGTTTGCAGCCAAATGTTTCAAGTCAAGCCTTTCCAGAGATGGTGTCTGCCTAATACGTAAAACTGACTAAGTGTCAACAGTGCTATTGCTAACATTTTAGCAGTCACAGAACCAAGTAGCTGCAGGGCTGTTCTTCACAGAGTACAGCAAAACCTCACAGTTAAATTGTATTTTTAAGGTGATGATGCCAAAGTCATAGCATGGGGAATATCTTCAATAATTGTATCACAGAGTAGAGCCTAAGGGCACAATCTTATGGCAATGCCCATAAGCCTCCAAACTTTGGCTATTGGGCAGTGTAGAAATTAAATTAAATAAATAAATAAAACTTGCTGACAGGCATCCTATGGAGAGCAGGAAGAACAGCAGAGGAAATCTCTACCTCTGCTCTCCTCCCGCTCTGCACTTTGGCTAGACAGGCTTTTTTGCCCATCTAGCTGGGGTGCGTTGGAGTACGGGGGAAGGAGGCTGGGGAGCCCTCAAGATATATCATATCCTGACTTCCCCAATCCACTTTCCCCTGTGCCCACTCACCCACCCCCTTTATCCCCTGTCTGATGTCACCTCTGTGACCTCAGAGAGGCAGCCGGCAGAGTTCTCTCTGCGCCAGCTGCTAAGTGGAGGGGAGTGCGGATGACCGGATCCTCAGTCACAGCGCTGTCTCTAACCTAGGATCCAGGAATCTGAACTATCCTTTGCCCCACCCCCACCCCCGAGACTCTGTCTAGGGGAAATAGGATTGCTCCCTAAATGAACCTGAATTCACTGTAACCATATCGCTATCAGGGTGTTGCCCCAAAGCTTGGAAGAACTTTACCAACCCTGCCCCAATTCCCTAAAAAAGCAAAATTCATTCACTTTACAGTTACACTGTATGTGCATTTACTGCAAACAACTGCTTACATTTCACTACAACATGTGAATGTTGTAGTTGGCAATGATGTAATGTTCCTGTTTATATTGCTAACTTTACCAGAGAAAACAGGCTGGCACTGAGGTGTATCCTTTGGTGGAAAATCTCTCCATACTGTAAATAAATGGATGTTGTGGGTACTCAAGCACTTTTGAAATTCAGACAGTATCCTCCTTTAGAGTGTTGTCCTTTACTATTCAAACTCTTCCCCCCCTCCTGTTTCCATGTAGCCCATTTATGTCTGGAATGCTGGTGAGGACTGGTCAGTCCCAGTAACAAAAGAGGATAACTCCCTTACCTTGGATAAAATGCCTTTGGGGAATTGCTCCTGTCCATTATTGCTCTCCCACCTTTGATCCTCTGGCACTGCCATGCACTCTTCACAGGTAGACGTCTTCTCTACCAAGGATATAATGTGTGCACTGCCCAGGGATAACACTGCTGCTGTATGTTGCCCCCTCTCTTAACACTTCAAGAAATAGTGCAACACATGTCCTGTGAGGTTTATATTTCTTGATATAAAGCTCTCATGGAGGTTTCCCAGATCTACTGCAAGGTGATTGGCTAGTGCTACTCATCAATTCTGCTGCTTAGTCACCTCTGTCATTCCAACCTGTGCCAAGTTGGAACTATAACTTCACAGCACATACTGTCCCAGGCAGCAACCAGTTACTGTAAACTAGTTGGTTCACTTCAAATCCAATACTTCCCTCTTTTTTTGGATGACAAAAAGAAGAAACTTAAAGCCACCTAAATGTTATGGTGAAATGTCCAAAATATGGAGACTGGTGACAATGGCAAGGGAATGTTGAAATCATGGAAACATCCAGAGGCTGTTTCAAAATACAGCAGTAGCAGTGAAGTAGAGACCTTTTCCCAATGGTCATTGTGACCACTCACGTGTGTAATTAACCTTTCTGGACATTAACTGAACAATGAAACATTACAAAGAATTTCTTAGCATAGTGCAAAATGACATTTTGTAGAAAACTACTTTTGTTTTGATATTGGATTTTTTTAGATTATGCCTTTTGATGAAGGAGAAAAAATTCCTGAGTAGCGGAAAGCATTTGCTGGCTCAAAAATGCACCCACTCTTTCTCCTTTTATCCTGACATTACAATCAGCTTTGCGGGGTGGGGGTGGCAATAGCTATGTCAACAGCAGCTCACAAAGCATGGCATTATACTGGCATTGCAACATCTTCAGAGGCAAATTGGTGCAAATGATTAGAACCGGGTTGTTGTTCAATACAAAACCATGAAAAACAAGTGATTTTTTTCTGTTGAGTCATGCACAATAAGGCTGCAGCAAATTGGTTGAGTGGACTAGGTTCACACAACGCTAAACCATGATATGGCTGTTGAATCCTGGGTTACTATGTTGTGCAAACCCAGCCGCATTAATAAACCATGGTTTGTTAACCATGAACAATCCAGAAAGAGAACCCATAGTTTGTTGTTGGGTGGTGTACTCTGGGTTGTTTAAATTATGAGTTGTCCTTGGGCTGGTTTGCATGATCACTGCAAACCAGCCCAAACCATAGTTTATTTAAACTATAATGGGTTGCAACACATGCCAGTGACCATTTTGAATATTCAACCCCTGGTTGGGGTGTATGTCATGGTTTGCTGTATCATCCAAACCCAGGTAGCATGGCTTGTTGGGAGAGAAACAACAGATCATGAGTTATTGGGGGGGGGGTTGTTTCCCCCTCCAACAAGCCATATCACCCAGGTTTGGACAACCTAACAAGTCGTGCCCAGAATTGAAAAGGTGCCCTGGCCCCCTACAGGTGTCACAGCTCATTATGACTTAAATAAGCCATGGTGGGCTGCAGTGATCATGTGAACCAAGCCATTATATCTGAACCCATAGGTTGTTTCACCAGGCTACAGAGGCAGTGAGCAACAGTGGTAACAACAACCCAGCTGCCTTACATGCCAGGAGTACAGCACCACAACAGCATTTGGAATACAGTGTGTGATCAGGCAAAGGTGGAGTGGGAAACAAAAAGCCAGGGATACAGAAAATAAACCACAGTTTGTTAGATCATTTGCCAGACAAACTTGAGGTAGGGCAATTAACCATGGGTTAAATAAACCATAGGTTAGTTCATGTGCAAGCCAGGTCATTATATATAAAATGAACAGATAAAAGAAATGGATCTGCACTGGTTTTAGTTTTTTGCCTCTTTCTATGAGACACTGAGGGGCAAACTAAAACAACTGAAGTATATGAAAACTACCTTAGAGCTTTAATAGTAAACACTAATGTTGAAGGAATAAAAAACAACAAATTGCTGGCCTTAGTATATCTTGGTACTGATAAGCTAGCACATTGCAGTGGAGCTTTTTCAGTATTGTTATATTTTTGCATTTTGCCATTGTATATGAGAAGCACACAGTGAGACTATGTTTTTCAGTAAAGTTCAGGCTGTGTCCTTTATGTTTCCATCCATTATGCAGTTGCTGAAAAAAAAAACAAATATGTTGACTTGGATCCAAAGTCCAACGTACTTGGAGATATTGCAAATTTGTGGACTTCCATATTCCATTTGTGGAAGAGCTCTTTCCGGTCATCTAGAAATCCGGCAAAGGCTCCCACACATGGAAGATGCAATTCTTGTTGATTACTGCTTCCAGGCTCTTCCAACTCTCTGGAGCACATTGTTGAAGAGTGTGAAGGACTGGGAAAGTTATAAAATGTATTAGGTCCTAAAATATAGTTGTTCCCGAAGTAATTTGTGTTTTTTCCCAGGTATTAAACCTTGTTTTTCTGTTAGGCAGTATACCATAGTGGTGATAGATAGAGGAAAGATTAATTTGATATGTTTATGGGGGAAACCGGCGCCAGGACCCAGCTTTTGGTATGTGGGAAAGTGGGAGTTAAACTTGCTGAGGTTAGGCTGAGGCTTCACACCTGGAGGTTATCTCCTGCCTAGGCTAATTGGGCTTTGAGTGGGAAGAAAGGACCGACTCCCTCATTAGGAGACAAACAGATAAAAGCTAATGGGATTAAGCTGGGGGTTTGTCTTTAGCCCCGAGGCTATGGATGTCTACGGTTGCCCGGTTAGGGGACTGGGAGAGCGTTAGGAAGCCGTACTTTGGCTGTGAGCTGGTTTCTCTAAAGGCAAGTTGGTCGGTTTGACCAGGGAAAGGGAAATTTAATGGACTGACTGTCGGTTCTTGTATGAATGGATTTATGGGTGGTTTTGCCTGACTTGTATTTGTTTTATCCATTCCCTACCCCCATTCCCTCTTATGTTCTGTTCTATGTACTTGTTTATATCTGTTACTGACCAAGTGCCTATCTAATAGCTGTCTTTTTAAAAATAAACCTTTTATTTTGGTTACTTCGGGTGTTGGTGTGTTTTATTCCAAGGAAGTACTGGTTCTTTGGGTGGGAGCAAGCGGGGAAGGGACCCTGAGGAAGGACTGATTAACTCAGACTTCCATCACATGGTGGCAAGCTGTGGGATAAAAGAGCCAGTATTTTTTGGAATAAAAGTGGTGTGTGTGTGGGGGAATAGGAAATTTTGGAAAACCAGACGCAGTTAAAGTTGGCTAAAAAGCAGGCTGCCATGAGTGAGCCTGGGAATATAGGGAGGCTTGTTCCGGCTGCGAGTTTAAGCGCACCAGAAGGCTTGCTGGTGACGCTGGTGGACACGGCAGGGAGCCTGCCGTCGTCGGTGCTGCCGTCCGAGGCCGGGGAAGAGGCTGGTGCGGCGGGGCAAGGGTTGAGGCGAGCGGAGGCTGCCGACCTGAATATGGAGCAGAGCCTCTTGGACACAGATAGCGGAAGCGACCTGGAGGAGTCGCGGAGGGCCGTGGAATATTGCCGCCGGGAACGGAGGAGACAACGACGGCAGGAGGAGTTCCAGCACCAACAAATGGTGGCTATGCAGTTGCAAATGAGGGCATTGCAGCTCCAGTTGGAGGAAAGTGAGAGGAGCCGGGGTGCCGTGGCGGTTAATCGAAAGCTGTTCCCCACTTTCCAATCCGGGCAAGATATGTTTTCTTTCTTTTCCTTGTTCGAGACGGCGTGTGATGATCAGAGGGTGCCGCTGACGCAACGGATGGCGGTGTTGCGGGCCCAAGTGAGTGGGGAACTGGCGGACGTGATGGGCACCATCCCGAAGCAGGACGCTCAGGACTATGAGAAGTTTAAGGAAACTGTCCGCCAACGTTTTGCCCTCTCGGCGGAGAGCTGCCGCCAGAAATATCGAGCTATTAGATTGGAGTCGAAAGAGACTTGTGTTTCACTGGCGGATCGGATTACAAGAGCGATGGAACAATGGGCGGCGGCTGCGAAGTTTGTTCCTCTCGCTCCTATGGCGGAGGTACTGAACATGGAACAATTTTATGCCGCCCTTCCAGAAGATCTGGCTGCGCTGGTGAGTGATCATCGTCCCACTACTTTACGGGATGCTGCCCTGCTAGCGGATCAGATGGGGGTGTACCGGCGAAAGGAGGCGGGTCGAGCCAGTCTGCCCAAGCGAGGGGGAAGCGGAGCCGTGCCAGCGGCGCCAGCGGTGAGTGGAGGGAAGAGTAGAGCTGCTAATCCGGGCTGGCCGCCCCGGGGCGAGCGGCGAGAAAGGGTGGACCCCTCGCGAGCGACATCTACTTCTATCACGTCGGGGTGCTTCTACTGTAAAGAAGAAGGTCACCTGAAGAAGGACTGCCCCAAGTTAGCAGCCAGGAAGCTTAGAGAACACCCGGCTGCGTCTAAGATGGGCAGAGTTTATGCTTCCCCAGATGAAGGAGGAAATGACGGATCCGATTGGGAAGCCGAGCAAGGGAAGGAGGCGGCTGGACCTCCCCACCCGAGGATGGGGCGATCCGGTTCAGATGCGGCGACGATGGCCTTGATCCAGCCCGGGCAAGGGAATGAAGCAGCGAGGGCTCTGGTCCAGCCCGGACAAATAGAGTGGAGTCAGTTACACTTCTGTAGGTCCATTAAAATTAATGGGACTACGCGGAGGGGTTGGCGTGATACTGGCGCATCCCTGTCTGCTATTGACCAAAAATATGTTCGACCGGATCAGATGCTCTCGGGGCAGAAGTACACCGTCATTCCCTATAGTTCCCTCCCAGTTGCTCTACCTCTAGCTAAAATTCCTGTGGAGTACGAAGGGTGGAAAGGGGAGATGACTTTTTTAGTGCACAGGAATTCCCCGTGGCCTGTTATATTAGGGAACGATTTGGCTTATTTGGCGGCTGAGGTGGGGGTAGCAACCTGGAGCCAGATGCAACCCCAGCCTTTGGAGCAGAAAGGACAGGAAACCCCTGAGGGCCCAGAGATCCAGCAGGTGCAGGAGGAGGAAGGGGCAGGATTGATTAGTGTGGCAGATATGGATATAGCTGCCTCCTTCTCCAATAAACCCGAGCCCCTCCGACAGCCAACGACAGACACGAAGTGTCAAGAGAAGGCTGGACAGAGAATGTGCCCGGCTCTTTCGTTGGAAAGAGGGCCTGGATTTGTTTTCCAGCTATTGCAAGGGACGAAGGACTTGGGCGGTGTGGAGCATGTTTTTTCTGTCCCTTACCATCACCAAACTGATGGGTCGGTGGAGAGGCTCAATCCGATTTTGGGGAAGATGGTGAGGGCGTCTACTATAGAACATCTTACGGATTGGGACCAAAGACTCCTGATGTTAATTTTTGCATACAACAATGTGATCCCGGGGAGTGTTGGGTTTGTCCCGAATGAGTTAATGTTCGGGAGGCGGGTACGGAGCCCTCTTACCCTCCTATGGGAGGAGTGGGAGGGGAAGGTGGAAGGCAGCCCTTGGTTGGTGGTGGGTTTTATGCAACAGCTTCAGGGCCTACTACAAACTATTCGGGAGGTGGCACGGAAGAACTTGGAGGGTGCCCAACAGAACCAGAAAGCGTGGTGTGATCGGGCTGCCCGAACCCGTACCTCCCAGTCCGGTGACCAGGTTTTAGTTCTTAAGCCCATGAAACCGGACCAACTGTCGGTGAAAGGGGAAGGTCCTTTAATGATCAAACCGCAGTGGGAAGATGTGAATTATTTGTTGACTTGCCCGAGAACAACTCGACAACTTCAAGAGTTTCATGTAAATATGTTAAAGTTGTATGTTGACCCACAAGATTTTGTATTTGGCTTAAAGGGGGAGGTAGAGAGACCTGGGGATTTGTTAGAAGAATATCCGAGGCTTGAAGAAGTGAAATGTGTGGTCTTATCCCCCTCTCTTTCAGCTGCACAGCAAACGGGGCTGAGGCAGGTGTTGGGGGAATCTCGGGTTCTGTTTTCAAACCGCCCAGGGCGGACTTCTTTGGCCAAGCATCTGATTTATATGGGGGATCATCCCCCCATCCGGTTCCTGCCCTACCGGGCGGCAAGACTGCATGCTCTCGACCTAGAAAAGGAGCTGCAAGAGATAGACTACAGAAAGATCAATCAGCTAAGGCAGTTGGATCCCTATCCCATGCCCCGAACGGATGAAGGGGCAAGGAAAAAATCGGTCGTTGTGACTCACCAGAGGTTGTTTGAATTTACAGTTTTGCCTTTTAGGGTAACGAACATCAAACCCTTAGAGGCTAAGATTCAACCGATTCAGGATTGGCCCATTCCCCGGACTAAGAAACAAGTTCAGTCCCTTTTGAGGTTTGCGGGGTACTACCGTAAGTGTGTGCCCCAGTTTAGTGCTGTAGCTACCCCTCTTACTGATTGGTGTCCGAAATGGAGACCCGTACAAGTACGGTGGACTCCTGTTCGGCAGCAGGTTTTTGATCTGTTAAAAGAGAAGCCGATGTCTGCGCCTATTTCGCTGGCCCCTGATTTCCATCCGGTGCTAGTGTTGCAGACTGATGCCTCAGACACCGGGATTGGGGCTGTGCTGTTGCAGGAGGGGTTGGATCAGCAGTTGCACCCCGTGGTGTATTTGAGAAAAGAGCTGTTACCTAAGGGAAAGAGAGTCTGGTTAAGTGAATTTCCTTTCTTTTTTCTTTTTTTTTTTTTTTGAGATAGAGATCTTGAGGGATTCACCCTCAAGTCTCATCTTTTAAAGGAGGGCGTGTGAAGGACTGGGAAAGTTATAAAATGTATTAGGTCCTAAAATATAGTTGTTCCCGAAGTAATTTGTGTTTTTTCCCAGGTATTAAACCTTGTTTTTCTGTTAGGCAGTATACCATAGTGGTGATAGATAGAGGAAAGATTAATTTGATATGTTTATGGGGGAAACCGGCGCCAGGACCCAGCTTTTGGTATGTGGGAAAGTGGGAGTTAAACTTGCTGAGGTTAGGCTGAGGCTTCACACCTGGAGGTTATCTCCTGCCTAGGCTAATTGGGCTTTGAGTGGGAAGAAAGGACCGACTCCCTCATTAGGAGACAAACAGATAAAAGCTAATGGGATTAAGCTGGGGGTTTGTCTTTAGCCCCGAGGCTATGGATGTCTACGGTTGCCCGGTTAGGGGACTGGGAGAGCGTTAGGAAGCCGTACTTTGGCTGTGAGCTGGTTTCTCTAAAGGCAAGTTGGTCGGTTTGACCAGGGAAAGGGAAATTTAATGGACTGACTGTCGGTTCTTGTATGAATGGATTTATGGGTGGTTTTGCCTGACTTGTATTTGTTTTATCCATTCCCTACCCCCATTCCCTCTTATGTTCTGTTCTATGTACTTGTTTATATCTGTTACTGACCAAGTGCCTATCTAATAGCTGTCTTTTTAAAAATAAACCTTTTATTTTGGTTACTTCGGGTGTTGGTGTGTTTTATTCCAAGGAAGTACTGGTTCTTTGGGTGGGAGCAAGCGGGGAAGGGACCCTGAGGAAGGACTGATTAACTCAGACTTCCATCACAAAGAGTAGATGGGGGAAAGGGTAATCAGCAAAAATCCCCTCTTCCTTTTATGAGTGGGAAGTTCTATGATCCGAATTCCACTCATGGGATGTCTGGATCGAATCCATAGTAGCTAATTATTTGTCAAACATGTATTACTCCAACTTCTTAACTTTTAAAAAATCCTTCACTGCAACTATACACGCACACACACCTTTGCTATCTTTCCATTAGTGTGAATACACATCTGTTCTTAATGATTCAGATACTTGGTTTTTTAAAAATAATAATAATCAGATCCTTTCATTATTTTCCAAAATAAGCATTTCCCATTTTGAGTAAGCTACACTTACTTGTGTTCCTGGCACATGTTCCTGGCACATAACAAATCGAATAGCAGGGTGTGGCTGAAGTCTATGCATCCTGGAAGCTAAATATCAGAAATCTAATCACTCAGTCTTAACAGCACTTTCTCATAAATAGGTGGTTAGAAAGTTTCATAATATGGTTAGAAACCAGAAAACTGGCCTAGGTTTTCAGAGATAAATCTGGGTATATCTAAGGCCTGGTTCAGATGTTAACAAGAAACAATGGTTTTCCACTATGTGAATGAGCTATAGTGAGCCTTGAACTCACACACTCACCTGTCCTCTTGCCTCCTCTTCCACCCACCAGAGGAGGAAATTGAAATTCTGATTTTCCTTTGAGCTTTTCCTCAAAGAGTGTGGATGCCTGAATCCTGAGAAATTTGAGGGAAATTTGGAGTGCTGCTTCTCCACTGCCATTACCAGTGCAAAAGCAGCGACTCTAGTTTGCAGCATGGGATTCAGCAGCAGGGGGTCATAGGGGTCACGTAACAGCTTTGTGGGCACTGGGGGCCCCACGGTCCATTGGTTGTACACCCCGTCCTAAGGGCTTCCAGTCTATTGCTACCTAAATCTATTTCCTGACCCTACTCTTCTTTGACTCCTCTTCCTGCTCTGATCCATTCTTGTTTTTGCCATTCAACCTCTTCTGTTCCTTCTTATTTCTCTTTCCTCCACTGACCTTTCTACCCTCTTACTCTCGCCTAAGTCCCTTTTATTCCTCTTACTTTCCTCCCAGTTTCTACTCATTCTGACTCTCCTCTTCTGCAGCTTCTTCCATTACCTCTTCAATCTGATTCTTGTCTCTTTTGTCATCCTCAGTCTCTACTCCGTCCTCCTTTACTTTTGCTTCTCTCCCCTTACTCTCTTGCCAGCTTTCTCTTTTCATTCTGGAGCCATTCAAATAGCCCACTCTTAACTTTTAACCTGTCCCACTTTTAACCTGTCCCTCTTCCCATGCACCCATGGGTTTTCCCAAGGTAACTGGTATATAGGATTATGCAAACCAATCTGCTCCTAGTGACTTCTGCCCTAAAATAAAAGTCTTCCTTTCATGTGGTCTACTAACACTGAGGCCTTTTGGGCTGGCTTCTTAAAGAGGCAGTACACAACAGCTGCTATTCTGCGTTTTCCTCCTTAATGGATTTTTTCCAGTAAGAAAAAAGAAGTGGGAAAACATGGGAGGCTTACAAATGGAAGGCAATATTGTCTGGACCTCATATATAATTCAGTGAATGGGGCAATGGTGTGATAAAAACCTTGTCTGGCTGGAAGCACCCAAGGACATGTTCTCCAGCAGGGCTGAGCAGGAAGCAGATACTTTTGTACTTCAATTCCCAGCATTCCTAACCACTGGCCAAAGTTGGAAGTCCAAAACATATGGAGATGTACCTTCTGCTTACTCCTGCTCTACAGGAAGTTAGCCTGGCTTATGAAAACAGGACAACGAAGTTTATTTCAGATGTTTAGCACTCTGCCCAGGAACATAATCAACTTTCTTGCTCAGCAGAACCAGATTGTGGTTCTGGCTGACTCCAGCCAAACTAGATTAGGTCCATACATTTCAGAACTTTCCTATTACTACAATGACTACTTCTACAGTCACCAGAAACTAGAGAATAAGTAAGCCTGCTTTCCACATACAAGTAAAAGCAATTTTCTTGGTAAATTTCTCTTAATTATCTTAAGGGAAAAGGCTAATAGAGTAGTGCCTGTTTAGCCTAATTAGCAGACAAGGAATATTATCGTTATTATACTTGGATGACACTTTGTGCCAGATGAAAAAAAAGTAGAGGAGAGAGAACCATTTAGGTCAGAGACATTGTGTAAAAGAATAAAATGTGAACAATAAATTTATGTTAGGAATCAGAATTAATTTATAGACGATCTTTAGGCAAGTAATATCCTGGAATAATTTACTGCACTCAATCAAAGGAGGTAAAAACCTTATCAGTCTAAAAATTGGACCAATCTCTTAAAGGTGCTTACGCAGCCTGAACCTATGCAAGTTTTTGCAGAAGCCAGTCCCATGGGGGCTTCAATGAGGCATATTTCCAAGTAAGCATGCATAGGACAGCCACCTTACTTTGGCTCCTCCTCTGAATCCTTTCTAAATGACTCATATCCTAGGCGACAAATGTGGTGTTGCAAACCAAACACAGCATTCTATATGAATGCTAAGAAAACAGTATTATAACTGCTACAGGAGGGACCTGCAACATATTGTAGCAGTGTAGAGTGCTTCTGTAGTTCAGAGTTCCAGAAGAGGACCCTGTTTTCCATTTCCCACCCCAAAAGAAATGTGGTGTTCCATGCTCACTGAGCATGCTCAGTCCTCACTGGGTTGTTTTGGGGGTTCTTCCCCCTTCTTATGATTCCCCCCAAGTACTTTTATACTTCAGCAAACCTTGGGGCAAGCCTGCTGACACCTCCCTATTGTGGGTGGATGGTTCCATTTTGATTAAATAAAGAGTTTGCTATTAGTATGTAGTATAAGGTCATGGGCTTAGCTTTTTTTCTCCCTACTCTCTGAAGTTTGAAAAATATTTGAAATTAGGAGTAGGATATGTGGTAGAATGCAGTAATCACACCTACACTTGGGGAGGATGAGCAGGCTAGCACTGCTTTCCTGCCTTAAGATTTCTGACCGGGATAAACAATTTTCTATCAGATTAAAATAGGATGAAGATGCTAGAACTGGTGCATCTTTTCTAGTAACATCTGGCACATCATTACTATTATTATTATTATTTATTTATTTATTTATATAGCACCATCAATGTACATGGTGCTGTACAGAGTAAAACAGTAAATAGCAAGACCCTGCCGCATAGGCTTACATTCTAATAAAACCATAATAAAACAATAAGGAGGGGAAGAGAATGCAAACAGGCACAGGGTAGGGTAAACAGGCACTGGGTAGGGTAAAACTAACAGTATAAAGTCAGAACAAAATCAAGTTTTAAAAGCTTTAGGAAAAAGAAAAGTTTTTAGCTGAGCTTTAAAAGCTGCGGTTGAACTTGTAGTTCTCAAATGTTCTGGAAGAGTGTTCCAGGCATAAGGGGCAGCAGAAGAAAATGGACGAAGCCAGGCAAGGGAAGTAGAGACCCTTGGGCAGGCGAGAAACAAGGCATCAGAGGAGCGAAGAGCACGAGCGGGGCGGGTAACAACATTACTATAGACATCTGGACATATTTTACTAAAGTTATTGTTTGCCATTCATTGCTGGCAAGATGTACCAGGTTTGACGTTATCGATTAAGGATGTTGGGATGGAAGATTTCCCCCTGCTCCCCACCAAGTTCTAGAATCACATATGTTGGTGGCACATTAAAATGGAAAACAAAATGGTGGTTGCCTAGAAAGAACAGGACAATGGCCCATAATGGAGCAACAAATGCAATTCTGAAATCCTGAGCCTGTTTCTGAGCAATTTTATAGCAGAGACATAGGGAAAAGACATAGGAACCTGCCTTATATTGAGTTAGACTATTGGTCCATCTAGCCCAGTATTGTCAACACTAACTGGCAGCGGCTATCCAGGATTTCAGGTAGGATTCTTTCCTTACCCTACCTGGAGAAGCCGGGGATTGAACATGGGACCTTCTGCATGCTAAGCATGTGTTCTATCATACTGAGTTATGGCCCCTGCTATGGTAGAAAACTAAAGCATCCTAATTCACACAAGTATAAGTCTCATCTGAAGCTGCATTCATGCCTACTAAATTCCTTAAGTCAGGCCTGGAGGTCTTGTTTGCTAGCTGAGATGCTTGATGTTTATGATATAAATCTAAGCTCTCCTGAGAGCTTAGTTTATTGTCCCCCATACAAATTTGCTTCTTTTACACAGGAAAAGAATGAATCTTGCTCTAATGCAAATTATTATGACAATTAAGGAACTCGTTTTTAAATTGATCTCATGTGATGCATTGGCTATTGCATTGGGGAGATGTGTTGAACTGTGTAATTCTCAACCTTCCCAGCCAGCAATGGCCATGCTAACAGAGCATGATGGGTGTTGCAGTCCAATATATCTGCAGGGCACCTGCTTGAGGATGGCTGCTCCTAGAGAGACTACTGCCCGTCAGAGGAAGATGGTCAATTAGTCAGAATAAGGCAGCTTGCAATGTTTCTATAAGCTTAAGAGACAAGTAGAAAATAACATTTGACCTTCAGCAAGAACAAACTGTCCAGGAGGCATAAATGCATAATAACAACAGAGCTTTTGAAACGGGTTATCTTGGCATGAAAAATCTGTACACAGCATTGAAATGTTAAATGGTTGCATGGACCCATGCTTTGCTCACATGATCTTTGAATACAGCTAAAAAGATCAGTCATTCTCTCTGATCTTTTTATAAGTAATCCCATGCCAATTTCCCCACATCTTCCCAAGTCTGTGTGTTTCATTTTGTTTTCGACATCCAATTACTCAATTAAGTGGAGCCAACTTGCTTGCAAAAAAAAAAAAAAGTCACTCATTACTACCACCACCACTCAATTCAGGATTGTTGAAATGTCACACTGATGATTAGTCAAAATCAGCAAGCAAAAACGACGACTATGCAGTAGCATGTGCTTCACCAGTCCTTGATCAGCATTTCCAGTTAAGCAACTCCTGAAATGTAAGCTGCAATTAAAATAGTTGACACAAAGTTTCAAGTAGGAGTCATTCTGACTGTTTGGATTCCCCCCGCCTTTTAAATCACAATGACAATTCCTATAGTGCTAAGTCAAATGTGAGATGGCGAAGGCCAGAGCCACACTAAGCAGGATATAGCACTATGAAAGTCGTATGAAAGCAATATACGGTATGTGTCATGGGCCCCAAGAGCTGTCAGTACAGTTCAATACCTCTAGAAAGCAGTGGTGTGGCTCCTGCCTCTTATATGCTGCTTTCATACCGCTTTCATAGTGCTATTTCCTGCTTGGTGTAGATTACGCCTAAGAGTGTGAAGTGTAAGGAAGGAAAATCCCCAAAACAAATGTCCTCTGTGCCACAAAGTCACTAGGGGTGCTTCCAGGCAGTTAACTCCTAAAACTACTAATCATTGCTCTTCCACTGACTTTCCACACTATCAGTGGCTTGTATCCAACGATGTCTGTCTACTGAAGAAAGGACACCACTGGCAGAACAGATTCCCCTTCCCATCTGCTGCTCCACGCAGCCTCCCCCATATCTGCTTCATAGGGTTATGTGATAATCTAGCGAAGATTTGGGGGATAGTGAACAAAGCAGGGAGGAGAGCAAGGAGAAGTCCTGTTGTGCAAGCAAAGTCCATGCAGAATAGCTCCATGTTGCGTCCACACTAGTGGGAGTGACACATCTGTATTGGCAACAAAGGCCTTAGCTAGACCTAAGGATTATCCCAGGCAAATGGAGGGGTCGTCCCTGCCTGCTCCCGGGATCCCCTGTGTGTCATTTGGATGCACAGGGATGATCCAGGGACAATCCTGGGATATAGGCCTGGTCTAGCCATGGCCATAGGTACATTTCACCTGAGCAGCCATTTTAAAAAACAAACAAACATTTTCCTAATTTGGATTTTTAAAAAGCAATTCTTTCCTTTGTATTACGGTACTTATTTACTAAAGATGTAATTGCCCCAAATCCGACATAATGTGCTAAAATTTTTTTACAAAATAAAGTGTTGCATTTCTTGATTAGAAGCTTTTTAGGTTAGAATTCCTTAACTGAAAAAAACAAAAATGCCACATTGCTAAAAGAATGGTGTTTAGAAAGGCAGCAGATTGTGGTTGTTTTTTTTAAAAAAAATCATGACTTTAATGAACATTATACCGCTCTTCCATTTAAGCACTATTGTACAAATATGTTTTAGTGCTTTATTTTTATTTATTTATTTATTTATTACATTTCTATACCACCCAATAGCCAGAGCTCTCTGGGCGGTTCATTTTTAAAGAGAATGATAGGATACACCCACCAAAAAGATAATAGGGAAGATGTGCCATGGGGTGACACTTTCCCATGCTCAATATGTCATTGAACACATGAAAACCACACTTTTTGGAAACAGTTGCAGTAAGAACCATCCAAAACTGCTTGAGTTACTGTTCTATTTTGCCCTCAGTTTCTTCACAGATTCCACACTAAGGGGAGATCCTCATTTACACGACCCCATGCTTTCCTCACAGATGCAGTCTTCCCTTCCATCAAGCTGGGGTGGGACGGGACCCTGTAGTACCTCTAATAGATAGAAACAGGGCTGGTGTCAAGAATTGGCATGGGACCCACACCTTGTCAGGGGACCCATTGGCAAGAGCCTCCTCGATCTCCTCCTGCTCTTCTGCATTGCAATCTGATTGCTCACTACACTCTTGCTCTGGCCCAGAGGCAATGCCACACAAGCAAGCAAGTAAACAGCAGTGGCGAGAAGGAGTACTGGTGGTTGCCGCTGCATGCTTGCTCGCTGACAAGCAAGCAGAAATGATGAGGCACAGGAGCAGGCTGAGCGGGAGGGGTACATAGAGGGTGTCTTGGCCAAGCCCCACCTATACCACATACAAAACCTGGAGGTGGCATTAAGCAGGAAGTTTCTGGACAGCCCCTAACAATAACCTGATAAAGCCAATGCAATGCATGCTTACTTGGAAATAAACACCACTGAACACAACGGGCCTGTTCGCATGATCACCAGCAGTCAGCAGTTGTGGTGCATGCCGGCCACCATGGTGGCTTGTTACCCATGGCAACAAGTCACCCTGCCCAGGTAACCTGCAGCAACCACAGCTTGAATATTCACAATAGTCGCCAGCACAAACCACCGTGGCTTGCCACCAGTCAGGCAAAGCAGGTCAGTGGCTTACTCTTAAGTAAACATGCATAGGATTACACACTCAATCCCTCAGGCAGGCGAATGCTCCTGACACAAACCAAGGCATCACAGCAAAATTTACCATGTACATCTTTATTGGTGGAATTTCCAAAAATTGGTCGTCCTTCCCCCCACACACACACCTTGACTTATAGGCCTAATTTATACCAAGCAGGATGTAACACTATGAAAGTGCCATGAAAGCGGTATATAAAAGGCAGGAGCCACACCAAGCAGGACATAGCAGAATAAAAGTGGTATATGGTATGTGTCAATGGGCCCCAACAGTTGTCAGTGCAGTTCAATACGGCTATAAAGCAGTAGTGTGGCTCCTGCCTTTTATATACCGCTTTCACAGTGCAATATCCTGCTTGGTATAGATTAGGCCATAAAGTCATTATCCTTCATATGGAATCACTGAGACATATTAAATATAGAGAAGAAATTATTTAATGTTATTGCCTTCCCAGTGTGAAAAGCTCTTAAAAGTAGAGGGAATGAAGAGCAAGAGAATGAGGTAACTGGGGGTGGGGGGGGGAGAATTAACTTGAGAATAATATTTTACACATAGCTGATCCAGCATATTATAGAAAATTGGCAGCATTGCTGTCCCTACATCTGAAAGTAATCATTTTCCACTTCTACAATAAGCGAGGCATAGTGAACAGTGAAAAGCTTTCATGATCTGTGTCCATAGTAAAGTTAGTTTGCAAGTGTTTGCAAATGTATTTTCTCATTTTAATGGTTGGCATTTAATTAAAATTCCTTATAAATGCAGCATGGTACCACTTTATGCAACCATGAACTTCAAATGAAAAGCAGACTGTTCTCAAAGAAAATAAACAGAGATTTTAATAGTTGTATACATTAGTAGCATCACATTTACTGAAGATGGATTGTAAATGCGAGATGAATAGAACAGAAGGGTTCAATGCTAGACGCCAAGCCAGGAGAAGGAGATTTGGGGTAAACTACTGAATTGTAACTAGAGACATAAGCCAATACTGGTGCTGTCAGTGGTGGTCAGTTGTGATTGGTGTAGTCTGAAAATTGGGGATGGGGTTCAAACACTGGTTTCCCAGATCCATGTAGGATCAGACAGATACCTCCAGAGTTTGGGCCCATCCTAACCAATCCTGATTATGAGGCATCCAAATTTAAGCCATGAAAGCTGTTGCAACAATGTACTGCAGCATGCAGAGCTGCTGAGAAGCCTGGGGAATATAGTTTCATGATTCTCTCTATCCCCAGATGGTGCCTTGAGTGTGTGTATAATCATCCATGAATGCTGGGCAACCATTTCCCATAGTTTACGTTTCTCTAAATGCTGCCATGCAAACTTGTAAGGTCCAGGGCCTCCTTACGCTATAACTTCTGATGCAGTCCAAGTTGCCATGTACTAAGAAGCAATGGATACAAAGCATAACCTTACAAAGGTGGAAATAATTTGACTCTTTAAATCTAGATCATACACCCACCAGATTGATTCTCTACTCTCAAATGTGTTTGTATGTAAGTTAGGGCTATACAAATATTTATGTACACCAGCTTTCTAAAATTATGTTCCAATCAATCTACAGGAAAGTACATTTCTCAGAACAGTCATTCTAGGCAACTTTAAAAAACACACCAATTGTATAATTTTGTTTACTGATGTTTCTTCTCATCTTTTCTCATGTATTATTAATGGAGCATATCCTATCCTCCTTACTTGTACTTGCCATTTCTTGAATTCTTTTATCGTTCTTCCTTTTATCTTCTTAATGTCCTTTGTTATTCTCTCTCTCTCTCTCTCTCTCTCTCTCTCTCTCTCACACACACACACACACACACACACACACACACTTCCTTCAGCCATTATCTATCTGGGTTCCCTCCTATGTAAGCTCTGTCCGTTTTACTGGGCTTTGCGCCACAAAAGTTTTAGTCTGTATTTAGACATTTTTTTAATTTCCTCTTAAGTTCTTATTGTAGACGAATATAATGATTATAGTAATTGTAATACTAAGTTCTTGAACAGCCTTGACCTCTCTCTCTCTCCTTCTCCTTCTTTGCTTTTCCATACCTTACTCAAACCTTTCATCGACTTAAATGTACGCCTACACATTCAAAGGGCCAAACCAAGCATGCACACTTGTTCCAAACCAAATGCACCCACACACTTCCCTTCTGTCGATTGCATTCAAAGGGCCCAGTCTACTCACGTGCTATACACTCCACCTCCCCTCTCCCTATATACGCTGTTCATGCATCATGAACAGAAATTTAAAGGCTGGAAGTTTTCTGACATTCTGTTCTTTTTCACTTTCCCCTATCACTCAGTATAAGTACCAATATACTATCAGAAAAGGCTAGAATTCCTTCTTTAATTAAACAACAGTAAGGTGTTGCCATAGTAAGTAGCTTAATTTCATGGTATTGCTTATTTTGTAAAGTAACTAAAAGCAAACCAGTGAACAGAAGGTCTTGGCACACAGCACTTTATAGGCACAATCCTGCTTCCACCATAATCAATTGGGGATTTTGACAAGAGACAATCAGGTTGGAGCAGATGACTGGACCTTCTTTTGCTGTTATCATCGATGTGCTCTTACATTGCAACACAATAGGTGAGCTCACAAGGACAAATGACTAAGCAGAGAAAGAAGTGATTGTAAGAAATGCCCCGTGGCTCAACAGAAGCACACGCAGACTGGGTTGCTTCTGATCAGGCCATGCTCTCTTTGGCAGACGAGGAGAAGAGAAATGGGATGAGGGTGACCTGAGCTGGCCTATACTTGTAGTCCAGCCAGGGTTCCTTCTTTTCCTATACTTGGAAGTGGAGAATCCTTTTTACAAGTTTTAGACTCCTGCTAATAGCAAGCCTGGGTTAAAATCAGTCTTCTGCAACTACGGTCTCTTTCAATGAGCGCCATGTCAGTCTTTCTGTGGCTATCATAGGATCGATCAATTCAGAAGGTGTAACTGATTCAAGTCAGCATAACACAAACCCTTAAGTATGTGGTCTTCAGTCCCTGTGTCAAAAGCACAGTAATTTAAATAAACCATACACACTATGTTAGCTAAAGTCCTGAAACCAAATTTTCCACTGAACGGTATGATACTTGGTTTCTTCAAATTACTTCCTGTTCCAAAGAGAAAAGCAGCAATAACAAAATGCTTTTTAAAAAAAAGCTTAGAGAGAATGTTTTCATGCTGGACTTGAGAAGCTCATATGCAACATCAGAGCATCTATTACCTGGATTGTGGCAAGGGGTTGCCAGATCCCAAATCGCAAAATACGAAGCATGTAGCATGTGTATTTTGGTGGGTTATGCAGCAGTGTAGTGGATCCAGGACTGGCAGGGATGCAGCACCAGGACTTATTTATGAACAGGAAGGCACACCTTCATCTACCACCTCCCTCAGAATTCCCTCCGAGCTTAGCTAAAATTCTCAAAATAGCTGGGGTTAAATTAATTTTACCAACAACAACATATTATTCTTTGGTCTAATGTAAAGTATTTTGGGGCGACTTTGTTTTGATTGGGAAATTAAGACCCATTAGCTTTACCAGACACCTGCTCCTGGGGAAGATAAATCTGCTAAAACCGGTTTGTTTATACAGGTCAACATAGCTGTTTCAGTTTTGGACTCTCCTTCTGGGTGTGGCTATGGGAACTGTCATGATAAGTGCCTATAGTTCAAAATTTCTCACTACACCCACTTGGTTTATGCCTACTTGCATGTCAACAGTTTGCACAGCCTACCCTTCTCACATTCCCAATAATATCTTAACATCTAAGGACATCTAAGGGCATGTCTAGACCTGGGGATATCCCGGGGATCGCCCCAGGATCATCCCTGTGCATCTACATGACGCACAGGGGATCCCGGGCACTGAGGGATGATCCCTCCCTTGCCCAGGGATATCACCCTACCCATCCCATTTTACCCACAGTCTTGGGATGATCCTGAGACTGTGGGAAGTGTGGCCGGGAACCGTTTTCATCCCAGATCCTCACAAGTAACCGTGAAGAGCCAGGAACTGGACACAGGCCATGAAGCTCCTCAGGAGCTCCATGCCCATCAGGGGTGGAGTGGAGGGAGTGGGAGTTGTTGTTTTTTAAACTCACTTTTGCGCAAGAGCACTCTTGCGCTCTTCTTCAATTAAACAAAAAAAATGGTGGGCATGATGTCCTCTTCCTCCTGGGACATCGCGTGCTGCATGTAGACTGAGGGGGAGGATCTTGCAATCAACATATCACGAGATCATCCCCCTCCAACCCCCTCGTCTATCCTAGCCCTCAAGGGAAGATACTGGGGAAAAGACCACAGGAAAGCCAATGGGTTGCCAGAAGATGTCAGTAGCCTTATTGCAATTTCTCTCTCTCTCTCCAGTACATAAGAACCACTTTCCCTGCCTATTAAACTACAAACATAGGATTCTGACTGATATCTACCTCCCAATACCTATGCATATGACCATATATTATATATATATATTTGGTAGCTGCTTACAAAACGTGCTAAACACAGCCATAGCTTTGTGGTAGAGCACCTGCTTTGTATGCAGAAGGTACCAGATTCAATTCCTAGCATCCCTAGGTAGAGCTAGGAAAGAATCCTGTTTGAAACCCTATTGCCAGTCCGTGAGGACAATACTGAGCTACATGGACCAATGTTCTGACTCAGCAGCTTCCTTGTCCTTAAATAATTATCAAAGGTCAATTGGTGCTGTGTTCATCCCGTGTTACTGGAGTCACATGACAAGCTCAGCCTTTGGAAGTACTATTGGAAGCAGAAATGTGAAATGAAGAGCAGCAGCTACCCTAGGTCAAGGAGTCATGTGTAAACTCAGTGCATGTGCAGAACTCCCTTAGCAGAGTCAGAAGATAATAACCACAAAGGAGAGGAGGCTGGTTAGGCTATCTCAGGGCATGTCTAGACAATGGCTTATCCCGGGAATCACCCCGGGATCATCCCTGTGCGTCCACATGATGCACAGGGGATTCCGGGGGCAGGGAGAGAGGATCCCTCCATTTCCCTGGGATAGCTGAGGTGGCTTTTAGCCCGATTTTTCCCCGCGGTCTCAGGATCGTCCCAAGACCGTGGGAGGTGTGGGCAGTCGACCCGGTTTCATCCTAGCTCCTCGCGAGTAAACAAAAGGAGCAGGGAACCAGGCATAGGGCACGGAGATCTTCAAGTGCTTTATGCCCATCAGAGGTGGGGAGGGGAGAGGGGTTGGGGCTTTTAAAAATATATATATATGTTGGGCGCAACATCCTCCTTCCTCCTGGGATGCCATGTGCCACGTGTGGACTGAGGGGAAGGATCTTGCGATCAGCATATCCTCCCCCTCCCCTCCCCTGGTGTAGATATGCCCTCAGTAGGAAATGAAATTCTATCTCTGCCTCCCTTGGTTAAAGGAGAAAAAACATCTCATACTTAAGGCTTGGTACCCAATAAAGCTTTTCAGATAACATTTGTAGGTAGGATGAGTGCAGGGTGGGTAGGAACATGATTGCAGAGGTAGGCTTCATACACTCACACACACACACACACAGAGGAAACCCTGATAAAACATGATTCCTGATCCTGTGGGCATAGGTCTTCAAATGAACATGAACAGGCTTGTTGTGATTCCCCTCCACATGTTTTTATTCTGTACATGCTATCTGAAAAGCCATAGCAAGGAAGAAGGACAGTGATTCTGTGCTTCAAACAGTGCCTTTGTTCACTGCATCTGTTGGGAGTGGGTGAGAATACTGGCAGATAAAACTATTGAATCATACCCAGAGATCACCAGGCAGCACATTCATTCCGAGCTGAACCAGGTAACAGAAATCTGCTGAGATTACTGTAGGAAATGAAGTGCAAAAGACAATCAAAACAGTTCATAGGCTGTAAATGTCAGACCAAAACAAGCCACGTGATCCTCAGGGAATGGCATAGGAGGAGGTCAGGCAGAGCAACCTGGCATGCATTGTTGCTTATATTATTTCTTACTGGGATCCCACACAATTTGGCAGTATATTCTCATTCAGTGCTTTCCTAAAACATCTACTGTAGTTGCCTTGAGTCCTCCTTCTTCTTTGAGAAAGGTGTCTAAAGGTGCAATCCTATGCATGTTTAAACAGATATGCATAGGATTGCACTTAAGGAATTTAATGAACAGAATGAAATTAAAGCTTTCCAAGTCTAATATCACCTTAAAAAGTAATAATTGCTGTTGTTGTGCTAGCTGTTTAGTCTTCTGCAAATGTCTTATCATTTACCCTGGAAAGAGACACTAAGAACTAGTCTCCAAGGCCAGTGTTTATTTCTGTATCAGGAATAGTATAAACAGAGCTGGTTTCCCACTCACCTAAAAAATAATTTTGGAATATATTTTTCTCACTACAATATTCTATTTAAAAACAACAACACAATGGCTGCATTCAGACAGTGCAGTTAATAATCAATTCAACAGTTGTTTATCTTAGGGGTACTCACCGCACAACATAATAATCAACTGTGATGTGGATTAGGATCAGTGTTGAGTTGACTATTACTTCATGCTGAGTTGACTCACTTGTTCCCCCACCCTCTCTCTCCACCTCAGTCTTCCTGATAGTATCCCATCAGCCATTGCTGACAAAAAATCTATCATGCTGGCTGGACTAAAGCCTTGTGACTGTGACTGGGTTCAGACAACACAATAGTCAACAGTTGATTAAATAGTCCACGGTCAACTAAATAGTCCACCGTTGACTATTGTGTCATCTCTTGGGGAAAATAACCAATGCCAATAATCAACGGTGTGCTGAGTTGATCATCTGCACAACCATTGATAATAATGGTCATGTGGTGGGCTCCGTTGATTATTTCCCCTGCCTACAGAGTCAGGAGGCAAGAGCAGCAGAAATCCCTGCCACTCTTGACCAGCGGGGCTCTATACCTAGGAGAAATAATCCCATCCTGGGAAGCACTTAGGGAGCTACCAATCGCGCCATCACTTGGTAGTGCGCCGTGATCCTCGGCACCCCATGGGCTTCCCAGGACAGGCACATTTATTTATTTATTTATTTATTACATTTATATACCGCCCCACAGCCAAAGCTCTCTGGGCAGTTTACATGAAGTCCCTGGGTGGGGCACTGCCAATTGTGGTGCCCCATGAGATCCCAGGGACATGCACGTTCCTTGCCCCCACCCCCACCATGGAGGGAAAGTGATGGTAATTGGGGATGGGGGTGCTAGGAACACCTGCCACTTCTTGAGAGCAGGAGGAGCTCCTAGCATCCCCCATCACCAGCTGCCAGCAGTTTGTGGCAAATGGAGGATGGGGCGCAATTCCCCATTAGTTTTGAGGCTGAAGGCAGAGGGAGCTGTCAGCAACAGCTGTCCCTGCCCTCAGCCTCAAAACTGACGGGGAAGGAGGAGGAGGCACGGAGCAAGATGACATCATTCTGCATCGTCACCTCCTTCGCTGATGGGGCTAAAGAAACAAAGAAGGGGGCGGCTCTAGTAAACGTTGGTACAGCCGCCCTCTTCCTTGTTTCTATGGCCCAGGCAGACGGATCTCCTCCTCTCACAGGGGAGGTGATCCAACCGCTGGTTCCTTCTGCGGCCGCGGCACATTTCCCTCCCCACTGCAATCGCAAGAATCGGCAGACGGTTCACTTCCCCTGTCAGTGGATGAGGCCCGTTGCCAGTTATTGTGGTGGTGGCGCGTTTCCATCTGTGCTATGGCCACCACCGCTGCAAGAATCGGTGTCTTTCCCCCTTCGCCCCTCCCCATGGAATGGCGGTGCACCGATAAGGTAAGGGGGAACCAGCACTGCCATTCGGTGGGGAGAGCGGGGGGGGGGGGGGAGACAGCAATAGCCAACCCTGCCTTTATAGCCTACTCCATGGATGATATTAGCATGTCGCCCAAGCGCAACATGCAAATAGTCATCTGTAGAGTGAAGTATAAGGGCAGGGTTAGCAATTGTGTCAGCCACACATGCCCTGTGGCTGACGAAATATTCAATGGTGGCCAAGGAAATAGCAAACAGTTCCCTCCACACAACACAATAACCAAAGGTGGCTCAAATAGCCAACTCTGCACAGCATTGGTTATTTGCATTGGTTATTTCGACCAAATCACCAATCGTTGGTTGAAGATAGCATGTAAGCCTATGTGGCAGGGAGTAGCTATTTTATTGTTTTGCTATGTACAGCACCATGTACATTGATGGTGCTATACAAATAAATAAATAATAATAAAAACTCCCTCCACACAACACAATGATCCATGGTGGGTTAAATTACCACCACCATTGGTTACTGTGTTGTCTGAACCCAGTCAAAAAGAGCATCCAGAAATCCATCAGATGAAATCTAGAGGCAGATGTGCACATCTGCAGAAAACATAGGAGGAAACATCTGATGCTTTGTCTTGGATTTGTTTGGCATCTGTTCCAGCCCTCCTGTATTCTCCATAGATGTGCAAATCTGCTTCTAGATTTCATTCAGAAAACAACGCTTCTCAACATATTGCTTTCCATATAGTTACTGGAGCCTAGCTGATTTTGCCAACCCTCCCTTTTGACCACATGAGCAAACAGGAAAGCAAAACTTTGTTTTGTTCATCATCAGCCTCTATTTTTTTCCACCTGTTTCCTCCCTGGGCCCTGAAAGTGTGAAATCTGTTTAATATGTGCATGTCCTGTCTGTTCCACTAAATTCTTAATTTCCATAAAAGGCCATTTAGCATTTTTAAAAGAATATGATGGTGATGATAATGATGACGATGACTACTATTATTTTGTTTTCATTCAGCTCTGTACTGATGTATTCCAAAGGGTAAGGAGGACAGATAGATAAGTTTCAGGAAATGTTTTACTACCAGTTCCAATTTTTTCAAGGATGAAACTGCGAGCTGGATTTCTAATTTCACTTAAAGGTGTCTCAAGGAAAAAAAATTTGGACCTGTTATATGGATGTGGCATTCTCCTGGAACATTTTCCGCAACTGCGTCCACAGGAGCCAATCCAAAAACCATTCATGTATACAAATCTGTTATGTTGAAACAGGCCCTTACTGAAACAGAATAGCACAGCAAACGCTTTCAGTTTCCTCTACCTCCCTCTTTTCCTCCCTCTTTGAAACTGGAAAGTATGTTGTTTGCTCAAGTTATGATGAAGTACTAGCTCACTGCCTGGTGTTGAATGTCCATCTAGCAAATCAGTTGAATAACCCTACTGTTAGCGTCTGAAGGAATGAATGGCTGCGTTCTGGCCTCATACAAAATTTAGCCCCTACTAAAGATTTCCAGAACTGGACGCTCTGAGTTAGGGCAATTATTTTCCCTATATGCACATATGTACTTCAGCTACTCAAGGAGCTGCTACAGTTAGCTAAACTCCCTCCCCAATTCCACAACTATATATTATTTGATACCACATCATGTTTCAGTTTGAACGTAGCTGAACCAAATGTAGCTGACCCCAGGGTAACATTAGAGGTAAGAACTAAGCAGCCATATTAATTGTACTTCCGATACTTTAGTCTGTTATTAGTTCTGTGTAGCACACGAAGCAACAATAAGGCTATAACATATGTTCACGATTGCTAGGGTTGGCTCAGTCACAGAGCCAGGTAAGGTGGCACAACTCCACAGCAGTTTTGCTTCCATTATGGCTGACGTCCCACATGAATCATATCTCAGAATCGTATGCAACAGTGTATACGCGCTTTAGGTATACGCGCTCAATTTGCACTGTGTGATACCCTCACTCAGACCCTGAAATGCCACATCACATCTTAGAAGGATTTTTTTTAAAAGAAAAAAATCTTCTGACAGCCCTACACGTAGTTCAGAAATTAAGAGTGCAATCCTATGCATCTTTAGTCAGAAAAACATCCGACGACTCCCAGCATGGTTGGGGCATATTAAGAGCTGTAGGACTTTTTTCTGACTAAAGATGAATAGGATTGTATCCTACCAGCCTTTTCCAGTGGCCTCCTTAAAATCCATGCTTGCAATTCCTCCCCAGTGGCATATGTGTATGTACAATGGCACACAATAATAATAATAATAATAATAATAATAATAATAATAATAATAATAATAATAATAATAATACTAGGCCAGCATGGTGTAGGTAGTTAAATGAATATGACAGCTTTGTTCCACTACTAGACATAGCATTTGTTTTTAAAGAACCAAATGTGCTCTACGTGGGGCTACCCTTGTGCCTTCTTCAAAAGCTGCAGCTAGTGGAGAACGCAGCAACTAGGATGCTCAGTGGAGCACTCAGCTGACTATCTTGCTCTATGTGCACCAAACGGACCCACTGAGATGCTACGAGAAGGCATCATTGGTTGTCCCACAACCAACAGTGTGTCTTCATGTAACAGCACATAAGTGGGCCTTCTTGCTAATGGCACCCACCCACCCTCTGGAATGAACTCCCTCATGAGGTCCCAGAGGCAGAAACTGTGGCAAACTTTAGATGCCTCTTAAAGATGCACCTATTTACTTAGTCTTTCCTCAAAGTATAATTGCACTGCTCTATTTTACTGTTTTTGTAATGTTTTACCAAAGTGAAAATCAAATTTTATTGAATAAGTCATCAGATGATTTCAAACACAATAGGCGCAGATTAAAAACAAGTATAAATAAAATACCTAAATCTTACATAAGACTAAAAACATAAAACTATCATAAAAGAGTCTAAGGCCATAGCTAGATGGGGCGAAATCCCTGGGTGATCCCTGGGATCGTCCCTGTGCGTTCATACGACACACAGGGGATCCTGGGATCAGGGAGGGATGATCCCTCCCTCGCCCCTGGATCTCGCCCTACCCTTTAGGCCCAGTTTTTCCACGGTCTTGGGTGAGGAGCCAGGACCCACGCACAGGGTGCAGCACTCCTCAGGAGCTCTGCGCCCATCAGGGCTGGGGTGAGGGGAGTGGGGAAAGTTTTTTTTTTTTACTTTACTGGGCCCTTTAACCAGAAAAAAATATGGCGGGCCCGATGCCTCTCCTTCTGAGGTCGTTGCGTGCCGTGTGTGAACTGAGGGGGAGATTTTGCAATGAAAAAATCACAAGATCTTCACCCCTCCATCCCGCTAGACCGCTAGGTCTAGCTAAGGTTAAGGTAAAAGGTTTGACCATTTTTATAATGTTTTAATGTATTTATTATTGGTTTTATATTGTATTTTATGTAAACCTCTTAAAGATGTTATCATATCTGTTTGTAGTTTGTATTTATATTTGCATTTGCTTGTTGACCTCATACAGTGCATTTTTAGTGGCTGGACTATGAATGTAACTAATTAAACTACAACTTATGATATCAAGCAGTATCTAAGAAATTTAAATAAATAAATAAAAGCTTTTCTCCATGTCAGAACTAATATAAATCCATCACACCTGTAAGAAGTCATCCTGATCCTCTAATATGTCTTTTGCTATTTGAAAAATATTGGTACATAAATGAAGTCTGGCATTTGGTGAGTTGCAATTTGTCTCTGCTTATGAATGCTTCTCCAAATAACCAACAGGATACTGTATATGCAAAGGGGAAGCTGTACTATCGGTGGTTCTGCTTACTCCACAGAAGGGTTGCTGCTATGTCAAATATTTAGAGCAAACACTGGCAGGTTTTTTTTAACCACTAACATCCTTTTCAGATGTTGACACAAAAGGATTCACTTTGGGTGCTTCATTGCTAGTGCTCTTATTAGGTGGTTGACATTATAGGATGAGAAGCATAACAAAATTAACATTAATTATTCCTTTTTGCATCCAAACACACATCATAGGGTTTCATGTATACATTCTAGTGAATGTGTGATCATGCCTCCAAAAACTGACATTAAAAGTTGTGGTATCAAGTTGCTAACTTTAATACCAGCTGCAACGTTTGGGCAAAGTTAGGGTGACTATATGAAAAGGAGGACAGGGCTCCTGTATCTTTAACAGTTGTATTGAAAAGGGAATTTCAGCAGGTGTCATTTATATATATGGAGAACCCGGTGAAATTTCCTCTTCATCACAAGAGTTAAAGCTGCAGGTGCCCTGCCCTCTTTTAAATCTGGTCACTCTAGTATAGCTCCTGCAACTTTAACTGTTGTGATGAAGAGGGAATTTCACCAGGTTCTCCATATATATACAAATGACACCTGCTGAAATTCCCTTTTCAATACAACTGTTAAAGATACAGGAGCCCTGTCCTCCTTTTCATATGGTCACCCTAGGCAACGTGTGAAAAGTTTCCTGCTTGCAAGTTCTGCCCTCATATTTTTTCATATTGATCTTAGCAGTGGAATTACCAATGAATGGACTGTTAATTGCCCATTGAATATCCTCTCTTAATGGCCCTGTTCAGAAGGCTTTTTTTTTTTGCTTTATTCACCATGGTTAAAGCCGTAGTTTTGTCTTCTGAACAGGGCCAATGTCAGTTCCTATTCCTGTAGAAGACCAAAGGGGAGGAGGGACAAGTTTAGTTACTAATTTCATCCCATTATTATCTTTTTGTATATGTATATATAAATCCTGCTTCCAGCTAAATATGGAAAAGCAATGCTTCAGAAGCAATAAAAAGCTCTGTTGTGGAAACAACCTAAGTCTCCTCTTCGTCTATATATCTCAGTATTTACAGACTTCTCTTGTAATCCCTTCTAAAGTCATGGTTATTGTTTCTTGTTCCAGTCCCATGCCAAATTGCTGTTTGATTTTCCATGTGAAATTATTAAAGGATTATATTGTTTATCTTATCGTTTATCTCTCCAGTTTGGTTTCCTACTAGTAGGCTCTGACAGGGATGGGAAGGAGAATCATTATTCAAGCTATTTCTTTATTACCATTAAGCCTGTTTAAAATTATTACTTGCAATGTGTAAACGCTGCTGACTCTTTGAATCTGGAATGTATTAAAAAAAAAAGTATTAAACGTTACAACATGTCATTGGATCAGGCAGCTCTGATTCAGCTCCAGCTGTGGAAGAATACATAACAAGAAATCCTACGGAATTATGCATTTTCAGACTGAGGTCATCAATTGCCATAGAGAAGATAAAAACAAATGTAGTTGAGCATGGAAAGAATGTTGCTAAAATTGGAAAAAAACATTTAATGTGAGTAGCCTACGCGTATAATAACTCTCTACTGTAATTTAGGAAAATCCAGCAGCGCAGGCACACCAAAAGATTGCAAACTTTACTTTTTAGTTCCCTGATCTCCAGAAAGGCAAAGTCTCCTTTGTTACTTTCTCCGCATTGAGACTCATCTTCCCAGCTCTGTAGGTTCAAACATTCCTGCCGAGGTGTCCAATAGAAATGATTGTACAAACTATGCTATTATTTCTTTGTGGAAGAAGGAAGCAGCATAATAAGTTTATTCATTACTTACAAAAAGCTTCTGGCAATGATAAACTATAGAGCATACAAGTCAAATTCAACCAGCTGTTACTATTAGTAAGGATAGTTATACATTTGCATATGGATGAAGCACTATGTGTGAACCAGAATAGATCATGAATTTCAACTAATCTGTAACTTCTCGAACAAGACATGCTTGCTAAAAGAGAAAAACACTTCCATTCAAAATACGTAACTGTTTCAGAGGAATACAACAATGAAATTACCTCAATGGTATTCCAATATTTCCTTTTATTTCCAGTAGCCAGTCACCCAATTCGTAGATATAGATATAGAAAGATATAGATTTGTCTGAAAGCCACCATGAGGCTATACCATCTTGTATGTAGAGTGGAAGGAGCTGAAAGAAGAGGAAAGTGTACAGCAAGGGTCCCCAAAGTTTTTAGACCCATGGCAAATTTGGGAATTTTAGAGGCATCTGTGAGCACCACCACAAAATGGCTCCCATGGAGGATGTGACTAGTCACATAATGGCTGTCGTGGGAGCCTGGGTGGTCAAAACTGAGCTAAAGAGGATGGGGAATAGTGAGGCTAGAGGCTTGGGAAGAGTGGGAAATATTTATGTATTGATATATTTATTACATTTTTATACCGCCCAATAGCCGAAGCTCTCTGGGCGGTAAGGCAAAGGAGGAGAGAGAGAGAGAGAAAGCAAGACTAGATGCTAGAAAGGAAGAGAAAGAAGATGGCCCCAACATTTTCCAAGGTTTTCCTTAAAACAATTTTTTTGAACAGGGCAGGGAGGGGAGAGTTTCATGGGCAGTTTTGGAGGTCTCCATGGGCACATGGCACGTCGGCACCATGTTGGGGACCCCAGTCGGCACTTACGGTCCTGCTGATTCCTTTCCGCCAGTGGTTGGTTCTACCAGTTCTCTCTTGTCTTAGCCAAATATCTGCACAGTGGCTTGCAACAGAGTGGTCTGAGAATTGTAGTAAGGTCCTGTCTCTTTCGCCAAGTCTCCTGGTTCAAAATGGCTGGAGAACTCAACACAATGCCTGCTCAGTCATTATCATTATGTGTCATTAAGTGTCATTATCAGAGGAGCGTCCCCTTGTGATCATGGGCTGCCACATGAGCTGCATTTGAGCAACATTTCTATTAGGGATCACAAGACTTTCAACATTTCTTGCAACCACAGCTCACATGATGGTTTGTATATGGTTTTGTGGGGGCATATTGATGATTGTATGCATAACTTTGCAGTTGTTTTTGAATAATTAGGTATAAGCTAAAAAGGGAACAGGGTTATAAGGCTGAGGACTGGGCCTTTTGCTTTACCCCACTAGTTTTGGTTTTTACACTACAAAATTTACAAGCATTTCACATGGAAAAATCAAACAGCAAGCTATAAAAATTTACAGGAACCGTTGTTACTTTAATCAACCTATTTAAAATGCAAATATGCAACTCCAAGCACAACACTTCTTTTAAAAAAATGGGAAATACTTCTCATTTCTCAACATAAATAGCACAGCATGACTGGACATTACTTTAGTTCTCATTTTGCAAATGTCAGTCAAATACTATTCTTAGTTGCTATAAGCAAGGGTCTTTCCAAACTATTAATAGACTGTATTAAATTCTACCCAAGATACTAGTATAAACAAGCTAGGACTAAGATTTCTAGAGGTTCTCTCTTTGCACCAATTGAAATGTCTTAATGGAACCCACCAGGATATAACGTTGGGTACCTATACCTATGACACCAACAGGGGAGCTAGCACAATAGATTATATAGCAGTTTCTGCCAATCTGCTCCCAGACATTCATAGATCTGAAGTTAACAACAGGGCTGAAAGTGATCATTTCCCTCTGTCACTGCTATTTAATTTTGAAATGCTCCACCTCCCATGTCCCTCTCAAAATTTAAATGGAATTCACGTGGGAGAACAGAGAATAAGGTGGTCAACCAATCTGGGCACTTACATTTTTCAGATATTTGAGAGTCCAACTTTTAAATCTCTTTATCAAGAAATCTTACATTCTAATTCAGATATCTTAATTGCTTATCAAACCATTATTCAAAATCTTAGACCTAAATTGGTCTGTGACAAACAATTTAAACCCAATAGAGTAGTGGGCAACAGATGGTTTGATCTTGAATGTAGAGATGCCTGGAAACCATTCATGTATTATTCACGACAGGTATTGAGAATAATGGTACTACCTCTCCTGACATTCTAGCTTCTATGAGGTTATCTTATAAGGCACTCTGAAAACAAAAGAAAGACACATATGTTAGGACACAATGGAAACAATTAGCCCTAGCTGTGATGGAAAAGAATGAGAAGCAGTTTTGGGATATGTTGAGTAAACTGTCCAGAAGTTGAGTAAACTGTCCAGAAGTTCAGACAAATTTTATGTTAAGTTTCTGTTGGAAGATAAGTCCTCAAAAGTAACTTTGGCTGTTGCTAAATTTCTTACAGTGGCGGCCAGGATTAGAGCTCTCTGTGTATTAGACGAAAGTTGACAATTGCTCTAACTGTCTGATGTTTCATGTTTGATTCTTCTTTTTTCATGGATCTATGGATCGCAATAAAGATGTATGGTATGGTATGATATAATTACACTTCAATACCACTTCAGAAAAGATTTTCTATCTCCTGTCTGACACTGACTCTAGGGTAACGCACAAGGTATCTCTTTTTGCCCTGGCAGCAATGAAAATTCAGGCAAGATTTATTACTGAGATCGCAGTTGACTGTGCTGAAGATGCTCCTATCTAACTACAAATTTTATGTACAAATTATGCTTTTAATTTTATTGAATTTTATTCTTTTATTATGCAAGATCTGTATGTGATTATATGTAGTATTTTCATATTGTTGTCTCTTCATATTGTATTTATTTTGTATGCGAATGGGCTATGGCCTAAGCATTAATAAATTACTACTTGTACTTGTATTGAATTCTAGCTAGCCTCAATTGAAATATCACTAGAAATGTGATATTCCATAAGCAGAAGTTGTAACCACACTATATTCACTACCATTTCTTTTCAATGTCAGAGCGGTTTTGTATTATATCACTGGAGAGGGCCCGTAGCTTAGCAATAGGGCACATGCCTTCCATGCAAAAGGTCCCATGTTCTGTCTCCAGCAACTCCAGGTGGAGCTAGGAAGGAGCCATGCCTGAAACTCTCAAGAGCCACTGGCAGTCAGTTTGGACATCATGATAGTCAGCAGTGGGTTAATAGTCAACTCACAGTTGGCTACTTTGAGGGTACTCCCCATACAATCAGAGAAATAACCAATCTAGAGCGTGTTATAACCAACTGTGATTGGATTATTAAGCAACAGTGCATTGACTAACTCGTCCTCCTTCCTCTATCTCCCTTGCTGTAGCTGATAGAAATAACCAAAGGTGCCTGCCACCTGACACCATAACCAATGATGCTTTAAATAATCCACTCTGCACATCATTGGTTATATGCATGGGTTATTTCATCAAAATATTGATGGGTTAAAAAAATCCCCCCACACGACATGATAAGCCATCATGGGTTATTGTGTTGTCTAAAACCAGTAATTGTAGGAAAATATAGAGCTAAATTGATTAGTGGTATAAAGTAGCTTCCTATGTTATTCCTAGAGGGAGCACAAATAATTCATTTTTCAGGCAACTGGGGGGCTGGTCAATTACAGTCAGAAAGAAAGCAAGATCTTAAATGCATGACGATGGAGATGTCACATTGCACAGCCTTTTATTTTATTTTATGTGGACATCTGAAAATATGACTGTATATCTACATTTTAAAAACAAGTTATGAAAACATCTCGAGTTATGAGGGAGCAGGAATACACTACTTGTCACGGACTATCCAACAGACACCTATGTCAATCTCACTAAAACATATTTATGTATTTATTTATTTATTTATTTCATATTTATACTGCCCAACAGCCAAGGCTTTCTGGGCAGTTCACAATTAAAAACAGAATATACAAAAGTCAAAATTTTAAACTTTTTTTTTTAAAAAAAAAGTAATATAAAACCAGGAAAAGTTATAATCCAAGGAAAGCTTGACTAAAAAGATGTGTTTTCAGGAGGCATTTGAAATATGTTATATTTTCCACCTCACGGACTGCACAAGAGAGGGTTTTCCAGCCTACTTCTGTAGTCCAGTCTTCCTTGTGGTGCCTTCCAGATGTTTTGGACTACAACTCCCAAGATTCCTGGTCATTGGCTGATGGAAGTTCCCAAACATTTGGAGGGCACGGGGTTGAGGAATGCAGCTGCCATTATTTCAGCATTTCCCAGGCATTCCGTGAAGCTCTGCAGAATACTGCACAAGCAGAGAACTGTGGCGTGTGGGCAATGACAGTTCTACAATACTGCCTCCAACTTACTGGAGAATCTCTTGTATGTACACAGCCTGAATCAGCAGTGGGTATAGTTTTATGTACTGCTGTCATGAGGGCCTGAATCCTCTGTTAGCTCATATCCACTCTACAGGCACTGCTTTGCCATAATTTGTGAGCACTTCTACAACCACAGAGCAGTCATTGTGAATAGTCCATACATTCACATTAAATGTAATCATACTGAAATAACCATATCCAATATACATATAGGATGCTATTGCACCTTTATTCATGGCAATGTCACAGTTAACCATATTGTTTCAAGAATTGGTTTAGGATCCTATTTTGGGTCATTCTTAGGACTTCCTTTTAATATCTGCATTTGTTAACACCTGCCTTTTATCATCTGTCCTGCAGAGGCCAAGTCCTATAAAGGCTGTATATAGCAATTTCCCGGAAATGCTTCATTTCTCCACAGTGATTTCTGTGTTTGGAAACTTGTTTGGGCTCCATCCATCTAAAACTAGTCAGAATAACTAGACGTATTCAGCCAATGGAACGTAAACATGAACTTTGAGAATTACGCAAGACTGAGTTTAGCCATTTAATGCCACGCACAGATGCCAACATAATCAAGAATGTAACTTCAGTGCCACACAATGACTAAACATTAGTACTGAGCTAAAGTTTTCACTAAACATAAACTTATTTTAAAACAAGACAGCAAATAACATAGAAAAAAACACACCAACATTGTTCACTGCAACTATAGACCTTTTCTTGCTCTTTAAAATGTCATGAACAATTTAGATAATAATTTCAAGTATCCTTTAATTCTTTGAAGTTTCTAGGTGTCCATTAATAACAATAACAACAACAACAACAACTACAACAACAGATATGGTTCATTTATGAAATGCACTTGGTGATTTTCTCTCTCTTAATAAGTACTTGGCATGTTTTATTACTTATTTTAAACGTTGGAATAAATCAGAAATCTTAAATTAAAAAAGATGTGCTAATTACTAGGTATATAACAATAAGCAATAAACACAGGGCATGTCTACACCAGCCCTATATCCCGGGATCATCCCAGGATCGTTCTTGTGCATCCAAATGCCACACAGGGGATCCTGGGAGCAGGCAGGGATGATCCCTCCATTTTCCTGGGATAACCCTTAGGTGTAGAAAGGGCCACAGTGAATGGAAACCCTGGCTGCCAAAGAAAAACTACATTCTAACACAACCGACTTCCACCTACATGACTTTTCAAAGAAGGCCTTTCTTCAATTTCATTTTCCTCAAGACATGTTTTAAAGGGCATAAAGATTGTTTCGAGACAAGGTTACAAAACAAAGGACAGCACCAACTCTTGATATTGGGTTGGGCTCTCTAGGATATATTTTACGGTCTGATTTTAAACATACAGGGCTCCTGTAACTTTAACAGTTGCATACAAAAGGGAATTTCAGCAGGTGTCATTTGTATATATGGAGAACCTGGTAAAATTCCCTCTTCATCACAACAGTTAAATACAGGAGCTATACTAGAGTGACCAGATTTAAAAGAGGGCAGGGCACCTGCAGCTTTAACTGTTGTGATGAAGAGGAAATTTCACCAGGTTCTCCATATATACAAATGACTCCTGCTGAAATTCCCTTTTCTATGCAACTGTTAATGATACAGGAGCCCTGTCCTAGTTTTCATATGGTCACCCTAGGAAAGACTTCTTACCCATCCACCCACCCAGATGTTGAGAACTGGATGTATAAACACATGCCTCTTTTTATCATTAGACTTCTGAAGCTCTATTTTAGGCTGAATTCATTATGTGCTTTATATCCCTAAACATTTAACACCTGACCTGATAAAAGGTGGTTTGCTATGTTCCAATGGCAAAACTTGCATTAGCAGTTCACAGATCATCTTGCTCTTGTAAACCTCATTTGGCAAACAGATGAATATAAATGAGAAAACAGAATGCAAGTGCCCTAAATAACATTCTTCCCTCAAAAACTATCCTCTTTGATTATTCAGTTATTAGGATAACAAATAACCTTCCCAATAATACTTCCAGGTCTACCATCAGGTGTTTTACAGACCAACAGCCAAGAGAAATAGGCACTGTTGGCTAGTAATCCTCAGCATTTTCTTACGTATAATTTCAGAGCAAAATAAACAGCATCTGATGCAAGAACAGGTTTTTCAGTTGTAGTACCTTCACTCTGAAATCTTTTGCTCAGGGAATTCTGATTGGAACTTCCATTTCAGACAGCTTTCATTGGCAACTCAAGGCCTTTTTTGTAATTTTCAAAAGCATTTTAATAGTTATTTTTTATTTACTTTCTGGGATATTTTTAAACATTGTTTGCTGTCAACTTGACTTTTTAATTTGTTGTTCAATTGTTTCAAACATGTAATTGTCTTAATGGGTTTTGAAGTTATTATAAACATATCTCTTTGTAAATTGCTTTGAAATTGTATAAGTAAATACACAAACATACTGGCACAATGCATACTGATAAGACAAATATCACTATTGCCACAGGGAACAGCCTGTTCCTCAGCTCCCCCAAACTAGTGACGACAAGGTTTGCAAATTCTAATCTGTCAGCCAAGTCCCTTAATCCATCCCTCAACCTATAAGTTAGGGATAGAGAACATAGGGCCTGAGGACAGCCCTGGGGACATACCCCTTTCCCCTGGCCCCACCAGCTTTCCCATGACCACAGATCATTTGGTGGTGTCCCAGCTTTTGTGCAGTTTTTCCCCATTCTGAAAGGCTGAAATGCCTCTCCTAAGACAAAGGCCCTTTCTACACTTAAAGGTTTAGAGGGAGGTGAGACGATCCTGGGATTTCTGGCTTCAGGGATCGTCACCCTGCATCCAAATAGCTGTTTGATGTCCCAGAAGTGAAGAGGGATGTTGCACCCATCATTTTTAAAAAACAACAACCCAGACCCAGGAGTGCACTTGCGCTCCAGCACAAAGTGAGTAAAAAACAAACAAACAAAAGCCCTGACCCTGCTCCTCACCACACCCCAAATGTCCCTGGACTGCCCCTGGCCCAGATCGTTCCCTCTGCTGACCCCTGCTACTCGCGGGGAGGAGGGAAGAAGCCGGGACGGGCGCCCACACCACCCGCAGGTTTTCCCAGGGTTTATCCCTGGGAAAACCAGTGCCCATCCCCACCTGCTCCCAGGAGTCCCTGTGCATCATTAGGATGCACAGGGAACACCTAGGGACAACCCCGGGAAAAAGGGCTGGTGTAGGAATGGCCTTACTTGCAGCAAGAACTTCAAGCTAAAATAGGCTGGTACATTTTATGGGATTGTCCCCACCCCTTTTTCATTTGGTCCCTCCCCTTTTTTTCTTTAGCTCTGCCCAACACTAGAATGTTGCCTCCAAGAGCTTCTCCAAAATTGAATTCAACCTTCAGACTGAAAGAAGTCCCCCACCACTGCTATAGGCCCTACCTCAGTTTCCCTAGGTTCAGCAGACAGCATGCCCAGGGATCTAGAGTGTTTAGGATGTGCTAAGAAATCTTTAGGATTAACTCCATAGAATCAAGGGACCTAGTTTGACTAATTAAATCTAGTTTAGAAGCCTTTTAAAGCACACAGGATTCTATCCAACTTATGGTTAATCATATGCAACTATGGCCTTAGCTAGACCTAAGGATTATCTCAGGCAAATGGAGGGGTTGTCCCTGCCTGCTCCCAGGATCCCCTGTGTGGCATTTGGATCCACAAGGATGATCCCGGGATGATCCCGGGATATAGGCCTGGTCTAGCCATGGCCTTAGTGAGGATGGTACAAGATGCAATGGCATGAAGTGAAGTTGAAGCAAGAGAAAGGGTTACACAGAGTCAGCAATAATAAAAGTTCAGCTTTATTAAATAAAATTATTCTTAACCTGCTGCCATAGGCACTAAGGAGAAGTAGGGGCTGTTCTATATCTTCAGAGGGATCACATGGTACAGCCCACACCAACAATGCCCCACCAGCTTAAACACAGGTGGGGACATTGCATGCCTACATGTCATAAAGACCCAACTCCTTGCACATTGAAAATTAGCTTATCAGGGAAACACGCAGGTTTTGTTTCGTTTTTTAAAAAAATCAACCATGAAATCTCTCTCCTGCATCCTGAAGTGCTGCAATTCCTGAGGGTCTATACATATCTAGAAGAAACTGGGTGATGATGATAATGATGATGATTTAAGTAGGAAGGAGGAAATATAATACATATGGCACTGCCCACAGAAATACTGGTCAACCTGCTATCCAGGCTGTGTCACAATAACTAACTCAGTTCCTTCATCCTTTTAGCTGCTCCTGAACCAGTTCCAGATTGCCTATGATTCAGGGCTCATCTACACCAAGCAGGATGTTGCACTATGAAAGTGGTATGAAAGCAGTATATAAAAGGCAGGATCTACACTTTATAGCGGTATTGAAGTGCACTGACAACTGTTGGGGCCCATTGACACATACCATATACCGCTTTCATACCACTTTCATAGTGTTATACCTTGCTTGGTATAGATGTGTCAAGGGCCCCAACAGTTGCCAGTGCACTTCAGTACCACTATAAAGCAGTAGTGTAGATCATGCCTTTTATATACCCCTTTCATACCGCTTTCATAGTGGAATATCCTGCTTGGTGTAGATGAGCCCCTTATTTCAGTCAGCTCATAAGAGTTTGAGCCATGCATAGTTCCCGTCATTTTTCACAAAATTTAGCTTGGACAAAATAATGGGTTTCTTTCTTTTATTATTCCTAAAATACTCCTGCCCCTAGAGAAGAAATGAATGTCTTACTAATGGCTTTTAAGCAGGGAATTACCCAGCAGTGGATTTTTTTGGTCATGCAGCGCTTTGGAACACCTCAGTAAAAGCAGAAGCAAAGTGTCCGACTGGTGCTTGGCTAGAACATGTCATGTATAAACAAAGCTCACTTCAGCATTATTTCCCAGTCATTGCCAGTCAAAGGAATGAATAAGCTTTCCCTTTCAACAGCAAACACACACACACTTGCCAGTCATGCTGTTTTGCTTATGTTAATGGAGGCTTGTGCTCAGAGCAGGCAGGGATCTTAGGATGCCTTTTCTGTTGCCTGTGGAGAGAAGCAGAAATGCTGAAGCACATTGATTGCGCTGCATAATAAGTGCTAAGAGCCACCCCTCACCCCACCATGGAACCCAATATCTGCACTTGGCACAAGAGACAACAAAACAGTGAAGGTAAACAGCATTTTGCACTCTGCATATTTCCATCAAGAAGGCCTTCACTTTCCTAAACAGTTTTGACTGCCTAACAAATAGCCTGCCACACATTCCTCGGCTGCTAAAATACTCTGGAGGCCGCTGATACCAAGACCCAATTCAAGCTTTTTGTAGCAGGAATCTGCTAGCAAGGGCGTCTAAACAATGTCGTTACAAGCTGGGTCATAAATGATAAAGAATTGTTCAACTCCAACAAGTAAGGGTTCTCTTTCAAGACAGGAGCAACTCCAGCTAATTTTGGTGGTAGCTACACATATCCATTGGCTGGGAGGAGTTAGACCAGAAAAACGCAAAAATAATCGAAGGCCAGTGATCTTCAGCCCTCCAAAAAGCAAGCACCTAATGCATTTCAAGCAAAATACTTTGCCAGAGAGAGAATCTATATTATTGTTCTCACACAATTACTGGATAAATTCTCGGTATTCAATGCTGAAATACAAATCTTCATTCCCCATATTGTTTCAGATAACTTGTATCGTCGGTTGACGAGAACTATTACAAAAGGTACTATTCTCCCTCGATGAAAAACTTTCCTTAAGGCACTTTGCCTGCATCTTTCACTATTTTTATAAATATTTTGTGTTTTTCATTTTTGTGAAACATTCAATAGCTGAAGCTCTCTGGGCATTTCTGGTATAGAAATGTAATACAAATGTAATAATGAATGAATAAGCGTTCTGGGTTGCAAGTATAGGTGCTTTCTACTTTTTGTAAGCCTATATAACACACCAGCTATAGGGTCATACCCTCAGCAGGCCATATCTTACATTACATTTAGAGACAATGGTGGACTGTCACAAATCGGGTCTGTGACCGAAAGTTAGAGTGCTCATGTCTGTCTCTGGGGAAAGCTTGCAACTTCTGGAGGTTCTGTTGGAACCTTGCTGTCGGCAGATCTTTTCTCAGAGACAAACAGGATCGTACCTCAGAGACAGGCTAAGGTGTAACTTTCAAAAATGTAACTTTAAAACACAATCTGATACACACCATTAAGATGCATTTTTATGGGGCCTTCTTGCTTGTATACTGCCTTTCATGAGAAGCTTCCTCTGTAGGATTAGAAATATTGTAATGCATGACAAGCCTGGGCTAAGATCACAGATATACCTTCATGGACTGCATGTACAACAACCTCCTATCATCGTCCCCTTCTACAATAGAGACCAGCATGGACTGAGAGTGAGTGCAGTCAGAGTGACACACAAGGCATTGGAAGAAGGATCTTCCATTCTGAAAAAAATAAATAGTTCAAGCTACATGGATAAGGCTACATCTACAAAAGAGAAAGGATAAAATACACTCATTAGCTCATTACCAGCCCACCCATGAAGCAGGGTGAGGTGCCTCCATCAGGTGGCGGAGCAGGAGAAGCAGCGAATTGCGCTAACCTCTGCCCCTGCCAGGAAGGCCCCCACCGCAGCCTCTAGTGGGTGCTGTGGAGAGCCCTGCCAGGCAATCTCTTGCCATGGCATTTGCAGCCACCTGCCCTCTCCTTCATTCACGTGATTCCCAGAAGGTCCAAGCGATAAAGGTAAGGGGTGTGAGAGAAAGTGGATGGGGTGTGTGATGCAGTAGGGGCACATGTTCTTTCTTTTCTCAGGTGGCAAGAGACCTTGTGCAGGGCCTGTATCAGCTTATCCTTGTGCAGCACAATTGATTGTTTGAGGTGCATGGGGCATAGTATTAGAAAAGAATCTTATCACCTACTTCTGCACACAAAAAATCAGCAGAGAGCTGATGAGTAGCTGTGAGGCATGTTTCCCATTAATGTCATTTTTAATCAAGGCTGGTCATGCTCAATATAACATTATCCAGATTCTGCACTCAGGATATGCCAGTCATACAATTTGTTTCACATAGCGGAGCTTACATAAATTAGCTGAGCTGCTTTTTTTTCTTCTTCAGATGAAGGTGGTAGAAGGCAAAGAACAAAGAAAAGTGGGGCTATGTAAGAAGGAGGAACAGGACAAGATGCTAGAATCACTTTAGATTAATCCAGAACAGCCACCATTACACACCAGGTAGGAGGAATGTTTGATATGCCATGAGCCTTCAGCAGATGGCCATACCTTACCAAAAGCTAGAGCCATGTGAAACCAAAAATGTGCTTTGTTTTTTTTAAAAAAATGAAAGATGAGATTCTCATAGGGACACTACATTCTGCAAATTCCATGTTGTGTGGGATATGAACATAAGAACTGCCTTGCTGGCTCACACCAAGTGTTTGTATAATTCAGCATTCTGTCTTCGACACTGGCCTAAAAGATTCTTCTGCAAATGTACAGGCAAGGCTTGAAAATGATGGACTTCATCTATCTGTGCCAGGCATTTTGTATTCATAGATGCACACTGCCTCAGAACATGGGTGATGCCATTCTTAGCTATTACAGAAAATTATAGAAAATAGGTTTGTCGTCCTTGTTGACTAGTCCTTGTTCAAAATCATCTAAAGCAACTTGTCATCACCATATCTGATGACAGAAAATTCCATAATATTTAACTATGTGCTATATGAAAAAGTATTTCCTTTTGTTAGTCCTGAATGTACAGACAATCAACATCATAGATGACCTCCAAATTTCTAGAGCGCAGGGATGTTGAGAACACACAAAGCAAAATTTAATACCTTGTGGCTGTAGTACCCATTATCCTAATCACTATGAATCTGCACTCTTGCCCAAGCCCTACTCTATAATACTTGCAGTGCATTATTAGATATATATTTTACTATATTTTCTGTACACATTCAGGTTTTTCTACATTAATTTTCACTGATTACATTTCTAATCTGCCCAACGTTCTCTGGGAAGAGTACAAACTGTTAAAAACAAAACAAAAAAAGCCATATAACAGTTAAAAATATAAAATGTAATACAAAACAATTAACAGCACTGGAATAGCCATAATAACTTAGAACTAGGTCTATAAAACACCTGAAGGGAAAGGAAAGTATTTGCCTGGAGTTGAAAAGATTACAGTGCGGCAGGTGAACCCGTTTGGGGGTGTTATTCCATAACTGGGGTGTATTAATGCATTGCCTTTGCCTTACACCATTCTTACGCTAGGCCACTAGACCGATCTGTAAGTGCTTCCAGACAGAGGGCTCCTAGTACTAACACTTAGAAAGCAATGTGCAGCTATTGCGTCTTTTCTTCCATAACAGATTTTTCTGCACTAAGAAGCAGTGGGAGGGGGGAATGGGGGGGATTACAAATGGATGGTGATGACATCTGGACCCTCTATAAAATTCCATTAACAAGGAAGGGGTTTGCACGTTTAAAACCATGTTTGGAAGCAACCAGGGGTGGAGGATGTTCTTTTAGATGTGATATTTAAATAGATCAGATATAGTGTGGTATATAAATCTTGCAAATCATAAATATTAAGCCTTTCACTCTTTTGTGTAAATATGATTTCAGACTACTTTTTTAATTGCATGAGTTTGCATGAAAATGAATGAATAGCTTGAAGGAGACCCTCTGACATAGGGTAAGACGCAATATGATATTTGTTCCAGGACACAGATTGCATATCTGAAACAGGAACATCTGTTGCAAAAGAAAGCCTGATGGAGGCTTCTGCTTCTAACTTAGCAGAAAACAATGTGTGATAAGAAACTGGGTGAACAATAGAACATTTCCAAGATGAAGTTACCTAAATTTTCCCAGACTAGAACAGAACTGAGCCAGATGACACAAGCCTGTGCAACCTCCAGAAGAGCACCCTAAGACAATGACACATCAAGCTCATGGGAATTACAGAGCAGGCATCTCTGACTATGGTCAACAGGAAAGAGGGTGTGAAAGAAGTCGGGACTTTAGCAACTGCTCCTCTGATAGCTGGGGAAAGAATGACTCGGTTCACATGACAAGCTAACTTATAATGGGTTGTTTCCTTGAACAACAAAACAGCCATAATAACCTAGGGTTAGAGAGTTGTGCGAACCCGGACCAGTTGTATTGGGGTAGGTTGTTTTTCCCAAACAACCCACCCTGATAAACCAGTCTGCAGTAGGGGTTGTTCTACCAAACCCAGATATGCCAAGTTGGCAACCCATCGTGGGTAAAGGGCATTGGGCAGCAAGCCGCTTGGCAAGAGCAGTAGAAACCACTGCTGCCCTTCCCAAGTGCGGCCGTGATTGGTTTTTGCAATTGCGACCAACCCACTTGCCAACAATGGGGCAAGGGGCTTGGGGGGAGCTGGGGGGCAGCAGCAGCCCCTCTGAAGTTCCATTTGGGCACTTCGGAGGGGTTGGCACTGGCAAGGGGAAAGGGTTACTGGGGAAACATGGACACCAATCCTGACCTGAGTGGGGACAGGGGCTTGAAAGCAGACAAGACAGGTTCTGTCACCAAGTCTCCCAGGATTCACAAAAACAAACAAACACCCAGTGCTGGTGAGTCAGCCATTGTGGACTGGCATGCCATGTGAAAAGGCCCAATATAAGAACCAAACCCTGGAGTTTGTTAAGAATGAATTAATGAATCATGTCGTAAGACTTAACTCTCAGTGCTGCAGCCAATGTGGCAAAATGGCCTACTTGATGAATTTGGAAGTGCCTGATCCAGGTTCAAATCTCTGTACAGCCACGAAACTCACTGCATCTCTCAGCCTAACCCATCTCAGAAGGGTGTAGTAAAAATGCATGAGGACTGCAATACACTTTGTCCACTGCAAAGTGCAACTGAAATAAGAATAATATCTGTTTCTTATAGTGGCAGGACAGTGAGTATAGAGCACTATAATCATCTTATGGATTCATGATGACTCAAACTAGGCAAGCAACCTATGTAATCAGCCCTAAGGGCGTTTTCCAGATAAATGCACCAAGCAATGCTACCAACCCAGTGCACTCACTCTTTCCTATCTCTTCTTGGAGTTGAATGCATCCTTCTCCAATTTGCAAAACACCCCAGGTTTGGCTGACATAGGGCTACATCTACAGCCCTTTCGCAACGGAGGAGGGATAATTGTAAGGTGTCCCGCTTCCGGGATCGTCGCTCACGGGGCACATGCGAGGGAGGTTTCCCACAAGTAAAGTGGGAGCAGTTGCGGGAGGACATGTGCTCTGTGGCGGCAGTTCCAAATGGGTATCAAGAGAAGTGGGTGGGACTGGACAGATGGGTACGGGGCATGTAATTCTTTTTTGATAACTCCTCTGGGAAGTGCACCAGCACAGACACACAGCAATGCAAGGGGGATAAATACTGTGTTGAAGATGAGCTCCTGTGCATCAATAGGTTTGTGTAAATGGAAAAAAAGAAACACTCAGCAATGAAACACGCCAATGCCCATGCACACTCCCCTGACAGCGGATTGGCTGTTTGCCGTGCCAGGAGCTCGCACCAAACGGCAACAGCTTCGCGAAGGGGAGGGTCACACCAGCCGCAGACTTCAGGATTGTAGCGAGAGAGCCAGAAAAGCCGCTACAAATCCAGTCAGTGATATCCTGGGAAAACTGAACGGATGTCCCGAGATCCCCACGGGAGTAGGTGAATGTCATGTGGCTCAGTAAGCATGTCTGTGATATTATTCTGGAATAAACGGCTGGTGTAGACACAGCCATACTCTTGCCAGATTGTATCAGCAGCTCATTGTGATTCCACTGATCACACCAACACCCTTTCTTTAGTATAGTTGCTGCAACTCTTCTCTGCTAGTATGCTCTGGAGCATATTTCAAGTTTCCACAAGGCTCCTCTGAGAGTTTCCAAAGTCCCACAGCTAGATTATTAATCTATGTGTCCTGAATGGAGAATGAGGTTACATCTTCTACTCACTTTTATTTATTGTATCACTGGACTGCTTCTCTTTTAAAATACACAAACTGGTATACAACATCGGTTCCTCTCTGCATGGTTACAAAATGGGAATAACAACAGTCTACCTCACAGGACTGTTGCGTAGACAATAATGCCACAGTTATAAAGCACTCTGTACACAAATGGGGTTAACCATTTCTAGAGGTAGTTGCAAAATCCTAGACTGTGTTTTGTCTCTCACAGTGCAGCAGCAAAACAGTGCTTTCTTTAGGATTTTAAGATTTTTTCAAGTTAAGAAAAAAAAGCCAACCTCAGATCACCTTTTACCTGATATATACTTCTCTAACTAGACACTTGGGAACTGTGGATTGCAAAACAGCATTAGGTGATACTGTGTTGAAACATCAACATAGAATATTTTGCACAAAGAACATTTCGAGGAGTTAGGACAAGACAACTGGATGTTCCTGAAAGGTTCCCTAGCCATGCAGAAAAAGAAGGCCAAAAGGCTACTATTACCGGAGTGCTTTAAGTGTACATCCCAGAGAGGCATTTCCCTCTTGGGTATCCTCATCTATTCTCTATATGTAGTAGTGTTGACCTCAGTGGTGTAAAAACAAAAACAATATCCTGGGTGGCAATGGAGAGATGGGCTGTTATTTCCAGTATTTTTGGCCTTAGGGGAGAAAATGTGAAGAAACAGACACATTTGGACAAATTAGTATTTTTAATTCTGGTAACAAACTTCAGAGCCATTGGCCAAGCATAAAGTTGCTCACACTGCCATGTCTGCAGTCTTTCAGGTTCAAGATGCATGAAGTTACTCGAAGCAGATACTTAATTAGATTACAATCAGACCATGATGGTAAGGTTTCAAGTTACATAAAGGTTCTCCAGGGACAGAAATATATGGACGCCCCCTTTGGAAATAACAGAACCACAAGTAAGGCAAGTTTGCAAATTTAGGATCATTTAGACCTAACAAAGTCCTTGGGCGTGAACAGAACAGAGGGTGGGGGAGAAACAGTAGCCCTATTCAAGGTTTCAGCCTGAATGTATGGCAGCACAAAGTACGTAGGAGGGCAGAATCATATGTACTGCTCCCAATATCCCTGCATGTGCTGGCTCAAGCCTCTGTACTCTTGGCCTTCACACATTCAGCACAAAGGTCTGAAGGGGGATTCTAATGTGCCTCTCGTCAAAGTTTCTTGCTGAATGTGTGAAGCTCAGGAGTGGAGGGGCAAGGCCAGGATGCATTGGGAATGTTGGGGGCAGGGCCAACAGATGCATCCAGGCCCCCACACATTTGTGACCTCATGTATTCAGTCTGAATGCTTGAACAGGGCTAGTGTGTATGTGTGTGTGTATATATATATATATATATATATATATATATATATATATAATTGGGTCATTACTTGCTCCTGCATATTACAGGCAGTTCTGTTTCTGACTTACAGTTGGTAAAATATTCAAACACTGCAGAAGACAGCTGGTTAGCGAAGGTGTTTGCAGTGGCCTAACTTGATGTAGAGAAGCTCCCCAAAGCTATGGAGCATTGACTTTTTGGCGTTTGATTAAGGCTGGTCATCCAAGGTGTCAGGGTTAGATTTTCAGTAGACTAGATTTGGGCTGCCAGGTTTGTTTACTGAAACACCCCTCACTGCCACCACTGTATGCAAAGGCATATGCACAAGATTTATGATATCATACACTGTCAGACCAGATCTACACCAAGCAGGATATAGTGGTATGAAAGCAGTATATAAGAGGCAGGAACCACACTACTGCTTTATAGCAGTATTGAAGTGCACTGACAACTGTTGGGGCCCATGACACATACCATATACCACTTATATCCTGCTTGGTGTGGCTCCTGCCTCTTATATACTGCTTTTATAGTGCTATATCCTGGCTTGGTGTAGATCTCACCTCATTTTGGCTTGCAATCATAATTTATGAGTTCTCTCCCATTGTTCTGATCTCTGCAAAATGAATGTTAGGAGACCTCATACTCTGTGTGTGTGTGTGTGTGTGTGTGCATGCAAGCATAAATTTGTACATGTATATACGTGCATTGCTTGTGCATATATTCAAATGCACATGCACCATCCATCTGCTTCTTCCCAACAATGATGGGCAGAAGCAAAGTGAAGATCACCACGGCTGAATCCTACTGCTATTTTGACTGAACAGGAAGACGAAGCTGAACAGAATGCTAGGTGAGGTGGGCAAGTCTAGGCTCCAAATGGTGATACAGAAGCAATTCCAAAAGTAACCCCTCTCCTTGAGCAAAGGAATCTGGTAAACCAGCTTCCTTCCTAGAGCAAACCTGGGACCCTCTCTCCTTGCCCTCAGTCTCTCTGTCTAATCTATGCATCATAATGCCAGTGCCACTCCCTACAGACTGTCAAAGTGCTTGATTAGGGATGGGGAAAATGTGGCTCTCCAGATGTTGCAACTCCCAGCATCCCTCACTGTTGGCTAGGCTGGCTAGGACTTATGGAAGCTACAGTCCACCAACATCTGGAGAACCACACATTCCCATCCTTGCGCTAGAATAATCTTCCCTATTTTTGTGCATTGTCCAGAAGCAAGGACTGGAGATCCTATCCTCTAACATCAATTAAAAATATTAGTGAAATGTTGCCTATTCAAATGTAGGCAGCCAGTCTTTGTCATTTATCAGAAGAAAATGAAATTAGATAATCAGCCATTTGCACACAATCTGGCTGAGAAACTGATTTAAATCTGCAAAAGAAAGAGAGCCAACCTCCATGATGACTCCATTATAGTCCAAAATTCCCACACACCATGCCTTGCTGAAATCATCCCAACACTAGACAAGATCAAAGGAGAGTACAAGGTAATCTCTCCTATATTTAGCTAATTCTCAAATAGGATGTACTCATACTTCAGTTCGTTCATTTGACTGCAATTAATAGTTATAACCTGAAGGTGTAAAACACCTTTATTTTATTAGAATGTCATCTTAAGTACTTATTAGACAGTTTTGCCAACAATAGGAACCAAGCTAAAAAGTGAATTACTGTAGGGTTAAACTGTTGCAACAAAAACTAATTGTTCTGTAGCACCTTAAAAACTAACAAATATATCTGGCCAGAGCTGGAATCGATTCCAGGCATCCAAGAAGGTGGGCTCTACCCCATAAAATCTTCTGCCACAATAAATGTGTTGATCTTCTCGGTTGGACTACTGCAACATTCTTCTCACTGGCCTTCCTTCTTCTCACATCAGTCCGTTGGTTTCTGTTCACCACTCTGCTGCTAAGATCATCTTCTTGGCTCGCCGCTCTGACCATGTTACTCCACTTCTGAAATCTCTTCATTGGCTTCCAATTCACTTCAGAATCCAATATAAACTTCTCCTGTTGACCTACAAAGCTTTTCACTGTCTAGCTCCTTCCTATCTCTCCTCTCTCATCTCACACTATTGTCCCGCTCGTGCTCTTCGCTCCTCTGATGCCATGTTTCTCGCCTGCCCAAGGGTCTCTACTTCCCTTGCTCGGCTTCGTCCATTTTCTTCTGCTGCCCCTTATGCCTGGAACGCTCTTCCAGAACATTTGAGAACTACAAGTTCAACCGCAGCTTTTAAAGCTCAGCTAAAAACTTATCTTTTTCCTAAAGCTTTTAAAACTTGATTTTGTTCTGACTTTATACTGTTAGTTTTACCCTACCCAGTGCCTGTTTACCCTACCCTGTGCCTGTTTGCATTCTCTTCCCCTCCTTATTGTTTTATTATGATTTTATTAGAATGTAAGCCTATGCGGCAGGGTCTTGCTATTTACTGTTTTACTCTGTACAGCACCATGTACATTGATGGTGCTATATAAATAATAATAATAATAATAATAATAATAATAATAATAATAATGATCTTCAAGGCAGGCAAACAATCAGCCTAACAAATACAACTTCTCAATCATGTAATGGGGAGGAGCCATAGCTCAGTATAATTTAGCACCTGCTTTAGGGGCAGAAGGATCCAGGTTCGATCCCTGGCTCCTCCTGGTAGGGTGAGGAAAGAAATCCTGCCTGAAACCTTGGCGAGCCATTGCCAGTCAGTGTTGACAATACTGGGATAGACTCAGTGGTCTGACTCAGTATAAGGCAGCTTTCTATGTTCCTAATTGCCTCTCATTGAAGGAATGTTTTGTCTACTTTCTACATGTATGACTATGTTGTCCATTGTAACAGCTCTTAAAAGAATTGTAGAAAACCCACAGCTGGCAACACATTTTTTTTAAAAGCAAAAACTAATGGAAAGAGCAAGCACTGACTCACCTCACCTTCCTAAACAGCTATGCTAAAATTAAAAGTCCAGCAGTGTATCTCAGGGCGGATCCTTTTGAGTTACATTTTCATAATAGGATCCAGGGGTATTGGGGCCTTACAACTCCCTCACAAAGCAATATGTCCAAAATATATGGCCATGGCCAGAAAAAATAGGCACTGACCCAGACTAAATGTTAACAGAGCAAACCCCAGTTACAGGAAAATCTCAGAACATAATCTTGAAACTTTAATAAGGAATTATGAACGAACTGCTCTTATGATGCATGTATAAAAAGAATAAGACCAGTACTATTTAATATAGTTAAAGGCTATGTTAGCTAAAATGATATAATCCTCATATCAACAATATATATTGGTTAATCATGCTGATGATGCATTTCAGTACCAGACTCATTTGACATTAAGTCCAGTTAGGGTTATGTATGAAACCATTATTTTCTTCCCTATAGATACTTTTTTTCCCCTATAGATACTTTTTTAAAGTCTATATGAAACTTCTCTTATAGTCACATGATTTTCATGTTATGAGTTAACTCATAGCTGTTTGCACAGAAGTCATAGCTAAGTCAGAGAGAATGTCTGCCACTTGCATTGAATTTTTAATTGAGAATAAAACCATGAAGCATTCCTAATTGGTAACAGCTGAAGGGGTCACAGTAATGAAGGAGAACAGACAGGTTTTTTTCTTTTTCTTTCTAAAGATGACAAATAAGAATATTTTTCCCTATTCATCTGGGACAAGTGTTAACAGCTGAAGCCCTTCTCTAAGGAATCCCTTGTAATTCACACAACTATTTCTCTGGCTGTGAGATGACTTTCTGCCCTCATCTTAAATTGGAAATCCTTGTGGAACTCAGACTGTAGGCAACTGAACACCTGTTGGAATCACAGGTCCACAAAAACCATCAGGGCAGATACAAACTGAACAGCACACCCTATTCATGTGTGAGCACACACACACACAGTATTTGTAACCAACAACTGATGCAGTGTAGCGGGAATCAACTGAACCTAGCTCTTTCAAAATGAACTAAGGGTGCTGTGTGTACAGGGTAGATTAAAACCAATGGTGATTTTTAAAAAAACAAAAAAAAACGAAACTAAGTCTGACCTTTAATTTTTTTTAAATAATTATAATTATAGTTGCCTTTTTATATAAACATGTTAAGATCTCTTATCTCTTAAAACTTAATTATGACCATCTATCAAACAGATTTAGTTCAAGGCTACTTTTCCACATTAAAAATGGAATGCTGGAAAAAGGTATATTTTCTGATGTTAAGTATGATAAATAACACAATCTCAAGTATTGTAATTATTATTGTTGACTTTCTACTGGACCCATCTTTGATCAAGTCATAATGACATGAAGATCCAGGAGATACCATCATGTCTATCACCAGGATCATCCACAGATTCCAAAAGGGTTGTCATGTACAGCTAATTAACCATCCCATCTTCCTGAGCTCTGCAATGTGTTCAGCTCTCATATTGTGAATATTACTAAACAAATGCCATAAATATTTAGTTTATATCTCACTGATAAACACTCTTTTGTTCATTAACTACTATGCTTGATTATGGTATATTCTGGACTCTTGTGGCTGATTTCTATACATATTTGCCACTTAAGTGCCACTTATTTCAATAGGACTTGCTTCAAAATAAGTGTGTATAGAATTGCAGCCTTAGACTTCAAGTAAAAGATCTTGCTCGATATCCTTGTATGTGAGAAATGTGTCTCTTATCTCTAAATAGATATAATTTTGCACTGCATGTATACTGCATGATCAAACTGTTTTTATTATTATCATTCTAGTTAGCATAATTCCCAAGCATACGTGCATAGGATTGCAGTGTAAATCACTTTTATTTAACTCAATCCATGCTTTGGGCAAGAAATCATAGCACGGTGAAAAGCGATGAACAACAACAGAATCCATCCCATGGCCACCTCTAGATTCACCCTCAAAGTCAGATGTTCCGAGGTTATGTTTCCACCCTGTTCTCCATTGCTTTTGTTTGAACATGTTTTGGATCCTCCCAGCCACCAAACTCCATGTGCACAACATGATCACACAAATTCTCCTGACAGGGGATACCAGATACCGTAAAGATAGCTAGATCTATCTCTGTATATATCTATGTAGCCAAGCACAGGAGACGTTAAGGGATTACAGCTATAAAGGTTAGCTGCTAATAAGCAGTACCATAGAAACAGACCAAAAAGAGAGTGAACAACTTTTTGTTAACACACAACTTTCTGTTAATCCTTTAAGAGGATTCTCACCCCCCAAATGTGATGGGGAAGCAAGGAGATGCCAATTGTCTGTGGACGCTTTGGCAAGCTATTAACAAAACTGTGGGTGCCCTGCTATTATTGTTGAAGACCCAGTTTGCTCGGAACTTACCACTCTTGGTTTATCCAGGGTCTGCAGGAAGGCTGGACTCTGGTCCAAGGATCGCTCGGGATCGCTGGAGATGTCCTCCTCAGACTCTTCCCAGGATGAGGAGAAGCCGGTTGAAGAAGCAGAGGAAGAGGATAGCTTCCTGACTGACATGTTCTTTCGAGGGGTTCCTCCTGCCTCTTCCTCCTCCTGAGCATCCAGGTCAGTCACTATGACGGCAGGGATGCCGCCACCTCCACAGCAGCTCTCCCCTTCCAGTAGGGGCTTCCCCTGTTGTTGCTCTTGTACTTCTATGGAGGTCCCCGATGGAAGCAGCTGCTCTCCAGGATGCTGCCCTTGCAGCCCAGTTCCGTTGGCTTCAGCCATAAGCTCAGAGCAAAGCTCTGGGGCTGACAGCGGCGTCGGCAGCGTCTTCTTCACGGAGCACGTCAAAGCTAACAAGCAGCTGCTGCTGCCCTTGCCGTCAGTCCTGGCAACACAAGGCGGGTCTCCTGGCGGGAGCGGCTCTCCAAGGGGCTTCTCTATGGCGTCTGAGCCCTGCCCTCTGTGAAAGCTGCTCCTCCCCTGCATGGCTTCTAAGCAGCCTTGATCCTTGGAGGATCCGCTCACCTGGCCGGCATCGCCTTCACCGCTGCCCCCCGCCCCTGACGCCTGAGTGCCCTGGCACCTCCTGGCACTCTCCAGCTCTCTGGAGTCCTTTCCTTCGAGAGGGCCACTTCTGTTCTCCAAGTCCTGCCCCACGCTAGATCCCAGTCTCCTCCCCGCCTTCCCTGACTCCTGAGCCCTGGAAATCCCATTCGCCTTCTCCATCTCGTCTGAATTGTGCGCCTTCGGCAACGTCTCATCCCCTTTGCCCGTCTCATTCGAGCCCCAAGCCTGGGGCGATTGGCTCCGGCTCTCCGCCTCTTTCGAGCCCGGCGCTCTAGAGACCCCGCTGTCCAGTCCCGTCTCCGCTCGGCTTCGTGCCTTGGATAACCCGTTTCCCATCTCCATCGCACTCTGCGCCGCCGAGGGGCCGTTGCCCGTCTCTCTCTTTTCCGCCACGTAGGGCAGCCAGGTCCCGGCGCTTCTCTCTCCCTCCTGCTCCGACGCCTTCACCATGCTTTCTAGCCGGGACAACGGGCTCTCGGGCTTCTTGACCGTCGCCGCCACCTCCTGCTGCTGCCTCGACCCCTTCGTGGCGGTGTCTCCAAACACCTGCGCGGCCCGAGATGGGTTGGGGGAAGGCGATCTCCTCCTGGCCAGACGGGGGCTCTTCAGGGGGAAGGGGGCGGGCGCGGCAGCGGCGCCCGAGCTCTGCGCCTGGATGTGCGCCTCGAAGAGCCCCACTTTCTGGGTCACTTGCACGTTCTGCAACTCGCGCTGGAGGATGCGCGCCGAGCCGGGCGACGGGGAGCGGCTGGGGGGGCTCGCCCAGCTCGGGCTGCTGAGCCGTCGAGGAGTCCCGCGAGCGAGCGCCTCCTCCCCTGCCTGCGGCTGCTCTCCAGAAGGGAAGAGGAAAGCTGTGGCGGCGCTGCTGGAGCCGCCACCGCTGCGCCCGGGCAGCGGGCAGTAGCTGCTGTGCCTTTCGCTTCCCCGGACCAGCACCTGCCTGCGCGTCACAGGCGGCGTCTTGCTCCTGTAGCCGCCGCCGCCGCCGCCGCCGCTTTTCTCCTCTTCCTCGCCGCTCTTCATTATCACTAGGCTGTTGAGCGCATAGCAGGACACGGCCATAGTAAAGGGTCCGGCCGCCGGGGGAGAGGCTCCGTTGCTGCTGCTGTCGCTTTCTCCTCCTGCTTGTTCGCCCAGGTCAGCCTCTGCCGAGGAGCCCACCACGTCCTCTCAGGGCCGGCGGCGGCGGAAACGGCAGCTGCAGCATTGCCCAGGGAGCCGCAGACGCGCAGAGGCGGCGAGCTATCCCCGGCCCGCGGCTCCATAAACAACTGAGGAGAAAGACAAGAGAGAGGGGACTGTCAGCGCGGGAAAACCGAAAGGCCTCAAGCAGACTGTGCTCATTGGCTGCGAACGGCAGAGCTCGGCCAATAGCGGCAAGGCTCCAGCTCTAGGGCCGAGCTTTGGGAGTGGAGAGAGGCGTCGCCAGAAGGACTCGGCTTGCCAGCGCTCAGCCCTTTCTCTTCGCTAGGAAGGATATTTAAATCCCCTCATCCCGGCAAGCAGAGCTTAAATTTCATTCCACAGTTATCACTGAGCTATCACACTCTTTATCCTACTAATCTAGCTCAAAAAACAATGGATGGCAAACTATTGAGCCCACTGTATATATGGATGTATAGATTCCAATATACATTGAAGTTACGTTAAATCCGGAGACCATACTAACCTAAAGGCGCAATCCTATGCATGTTTTGACAGAAAAGGCTTAGAGTAGTTTAGACATTACATGCATGGCTGGCTGGGAAATGCTGGGAGTTGTAGGGCTTTTTTCTGTCCAAAGGTGCATATTATGGTGCCCTAATTCATTTTAGACCCCTGGTTCCATTTTTTTCATGCTGGGTTTCAATCCTCGGATTTTATTTATTTATTTATCTATTTATTTCCTCCAAGGAACCCGAGGCAGCATACATAATCCTCCTCCCCTCCATGTTATCCTCACAACAACAACCCTGTGAGGTAGGTTGGGCTGAGAGTCTGTGACTGGCCCAAAGTCACCCAGTGGGTTTCCATGGCCATCGGGAGAACCCGGATCTCCCGATTTCCAGTCCAATACCTTAGCCACTACACCACAATGGCTCTCTCTAATGTGACTAATGAAGAAAAGAGCTTTCTAGAGAAACTTTCCCTACATTTTAAGGACTAACAAAAGCATCCTCTCAAACATATTGAGATGTGAGTTCCAAACAGGATGGAGTCCAGCTCCTTTTATTTCCCAAAAGGCTCAAGAGAATGAGGCAGGATGAATAAGATGTAGAGAAGCTGTGAGGGGGGAGGCTTGAGTTGGCCGTGTAGACTTTGCCCCCAAATTGTTTTAGTAGTATACTTCAGTCTTAGAAAATATGGAGGAATGATAAGAAGCCTGTCAGTAACCAAGGACAGCAGCCTTCCCTACTCATGGGAATGGATAGCAGGGGAGAAGGCATAACCTCCATATAGTCTTAAGGACTAGAATTTTTCATTAGAAATAAAGCACTGCTAGGGAGTGACTAAGCCATGGGAGGCGGTTGTATGTTAAGGTTGAGGAGAATGAGAGCCTGAAGGTTACTATGGACCACCATAAAACTCTGGAGAGTGGTCTGAAGGAAATTGTAGGAGGGGGGAAGGAACCTAAGGCTGGCAATGTTCCCATAAGCCTGAAGGAAGTGAGGTAACCTAAAGCTAAGCTTCCTTCCTGGGCAGAGGAAAACCAAAAACGATGAAAAGGAAGAACTTTTCTGTAAGGCAAAAAGAATGAGAGGCTGTAGGAAGAGACTCTTGGGAGGTTGTGGGCTCTCCCACACTAGAGGCATTCAAGAAGCAGCTGGACAACCATCTGTCAGGGATGCTTTAAGGTGGATTCCTACATTGAGCAGGAGGTTGGACTCGATGGCCTTGTAGGCCCCTTCCAACTCCGCTATTCTATGATTCTATGCCATGAGTCTTGCCAATCCAATGGGGCTAATTATGGAATGATCTCCCCAATGAGGCCTGCCTGGTGCCAATGTTGTTAACTTTTCAGTGCCAGATTAAAACCGCCCTCTTCTCTCAGGCATTTAACAGCATATGAAGGAGTTTTTAATCAGATCCTGGCTTTTTCTTATAGTTTATTGTTTACATTTGCTTGGCTATGTGTGCATGTTAATGGTTTTTATACTTTGTATAATGTATCTTTAAGGTTCTGATCTTTGTAAACCGCCCAAAGAGCTTCAGCTATTGGACTGTATAAAAATGTAATAAATGAAATGAATTATGCAAGAGGCCACATAAAGCACAAATTGGAGCTATAAAAACAAAAAGCATGGTGCGGCTGAGGGAAGCAGAGCTGCAGACATCACCACCACCACCAGGTTATGTTTCTTGTGTGTGTGTGTGTGGGGGGGGTTCCTACTACTTTATGCTGCTACTTTGTTTTACATGATGCTAATTTATTTATTTATTGCATTTCTATACCGCCCATTAGCCGAAGCTCTCTGGGCGGTTCACAAAACTTAAAACCATTCAAAGTATAAAACAATAGCATAAAACCATGATATAAAATACAATATAAAAACACAACTAGGATAAAATCAGCAGCAGTGCAGGAATACAAATTTAAAATACAAATTTAAAACAGCGAAGTTAAAATTAATTAATAGACTGTTAAAATTCTGAAAGAATAAAAAGGTCTTTACCTGGCATCTAAAAGAATATAGTGTAGATGGCAGGCGAACCTCCTTAGGGAGCTCATTCCACAGAAGAGAAGGCCCTCCTCCTGGTAGCCACTTGCCTTACCTCCTTACACTGTAGCTGTGCACATTTTTAGTTTCTATATAGTCTAATGCAGGGGTGGGCAACCTACGGCCCTCCAAATGTTATTGTGCTTCAGCCCCTATCATTCTCGACCATTGGCCATGCTGGCTGGAGCTGATGGGAGTTTTGTACAAGAATATCTGGAAAGCCTCAGGTTGTCCATCCCTGACCTAATGATTTGCTACTCTTTGAATTTGTGAGCTGTTGGGCAGCTTGTTGAAAGCTAGAGTTACTTCATGTTTGGACCAGCTGTTGAAGACTGAAATCTTGTGTACTTTTGTGAGATTAAGCCCCATTGAATTTAATGGGATTTAGCTCTGAACATCAGTTTGGGCTGCACAATATGCAGTTATTTCCTCCTTTACCAGAGTATATATACATATATTATTAGTACTACATACATATTTGTGTGTGTGTATGTTTGTGTGTGTGTGTGTGTGTGTGTGTGTGTATGTGTTGTAGTGTTTGTGACTTGAATTGTTACCTCTTCACATGAGTGTGGGAGAGTTTATGACCTTTATGCCTGACATGCGTCTTTGTGGTATGCTCTGCCCCAATTTAATTGGGCACCTCTTACTTTCTCTGCTAAGTGGAATGCTAAAGACTTTTGCTGTATGCAATCCTTCACATTGTAGCTAGCTCAGTGTATTTATCTGCCCATTTTGTGCAGCTGCTTGCTGCATAAAACAATATCTGTGGCATTTTTTGTATTTGCTTGCTTACAAGCTCTAATATGTCACAAACATTAGATTTTGCAAAATTATGCTACTGTACATTGAACTTGTCTGTGCACATTTTTAGTTGCTATATAGCTTTGCCTAATGGTTTTGCTGGAATTGGCTGGAACATACGTAGAGTTATTTCATATATGGGGGCAGCTATCTAAGGCTGCAAATTTACGTGCTTAGCTGAGAGTGAACCCCATTGGATTTAGTGGGATTTACTTCTGAAATATACATAGGACAGGGCCACATAATTTGCAGTTACTTCCTCTTATATTAGAGTCACTTGGCCAAATGCCTCTTGTCCAATATAAAATGAGGAGAAAGGGAATATTATAATGAGTACTATATAGCCAATAAGTGCATACAATACTAGTATAGGGCATTGTCACTGTGTGCACCTATATATATTTAATGCCTTTTCAAGATCAACTAAAATGGAATAGTTATCCCTTAGTGCACTTCCTTTTGTGCTCAAAATCAGGCACACTGAAGAAGAATAAACAGCTGGAAATTATCTCATCATTTGGTGCACACACACAGGGGTGGGGATTCTAATACACTTTGTGACTGTAACACCAGTGGTTATCTGGTAAAAAGAGTCCAATACACCATAAGTGGTGTTACATTACAGTAGGGGTGGGCAACTTGTGCCCCCCCCCCACCAGTTTGGGCCTACTTCCCATCAACCTTAGACAGCACAGCCAATGGTGAGAAATGATGGGAGGTGTAGGCCAAAGCATATGGAGGGCCACAAGTTGCCCACTACTGCATTATAGGCTTCTCGTCCGTATAAATACATACAAAGGCAACTATCTAAGTTATCAACAGAGAACCTTATGGCACCTTGAAGATCATCAAAGTGACACAATATTTCAGAGATCAGTGCCCATTTCATCAGATGCACCGAATGTGATAGTTAGTGTATATTACAGTATATATACCCACCTTCTGAGGACCAGGTAGACATGATGTGGAAGATCCATGGACTGGATCATCATAGTTGTTGTTTTTAATAAAATATTAATAGCAGATATTGGGGGGAGGCTACAATAAATCTATGTCTTTAAGGTAGCATAATACTCTGTTGATTTTGCTACAACAGACTACAGTGGCTATCCCTCTGGAATTTGCAATTATGTTTATGATATTTACACTGTAATTTGTTTTGACACTTTATAATTACGGAATCAGCTATCCGGAATCAATCCTACCATGATTTCTAAAAGTTACCTGTCAGAGTCCACTATTTAGCCAGAAGCAATCTGGGAATGGACACTAAAAACTATATACTACTTCTAGTCATCAGCTGTATTGTTTTGTGAGTGTGATTATTTGCTTTAATAACAGAACAATCCTATACATGTCTATTAAAACATAAATCCCATTGAATTTAATGGGGTTCACTCCCAGGTAAGTGGGTATAGGATTGCAGGCTTATGTCCTCATGCATACTTATATAGGTTTGTAAAGGACTCTGCATCCCTTTAGATCAAGTCTCTGTTTGTGTTGCCTGTTATTTCTTGGTATGCTTTGTACCTGTATGTGTGTGTCCCACTCTTACCACCTGTTACTTCTCTGAACGATTGGGGTCTATCTTTTTAAATTATAGAGTATGCGCATATTTGCAATTACAGATTCATGCACATGGAACCGTCTGATACTCTGCATTAAGAACAACAAAAGCTTTCCAGATTTATTGAACCGGATGGAGCCTTATTGTAATGCCCTATCTATATTTTTACACAAACTTTATTTCCTAGAATTCTAATACATACTATTTTTATACATGGCAGTGCTGCATCCAAATACTTCTAGTGCACCTAGCCAAGTAGGAGGTGCTTTTCTTGTGGGTAGTATCTACCAGTCGGAGGAGTCAACTGTTGCATACTGAGTCGGTGCCTCTGGATCTCAGTATCTGAGATTAAAATTACAGGTCATTTTGTGGAAACTTTTGAGCGCGTCCAAATGTGGAAGGGGAGAAGGAGGTGATGCCCATCCTTCGATATTTTGTAAACATGCTGGATGCGGCCATGTGTGTTTATGTACAACCTAAACCCGGTGATGGGTGTCTTTAGCCTCACGCTACAGAGCAAATGGCAATTTCTGCGAAAACACTAACAGAGGAGAGGTTCTCTGCGGGACATCAACACCACTCCTTCCCTTGGCAGATCTCTCAAACTCCACTAGCTGAACTGCCTCTCTGCCTACCTAAAATCTCCCAAATACATTTTCTGGAAAATCTACGCGTGGTGTGATGGTGATGGTGTGTGTAGATGCGTGTTTTAAAAAACTCCAGCCGCCGCCGGATCTTGTCCGAAAAAGGCAGCTTGTCGGAGTCCCCCCCTGCCAAATGAATCGTGCTCTTGAGAACTCTGGACGAAAGAGAGACGCCCAAAAGCAAAAGGGAAAAAAAGCACACAGTTTAACAACGGAGTGGAGTTTGGCAGAATCTTGAGAAATGCGCGTTGTGAAACTTGTGTGCAGTTTCTAACCCGCCGCTGATGGCCCCAGCCTCAGTCGGCTCTCATGGAGTCTCCGGAAAGAGCGACACCCCCCCCCCGTTGCAAGTCGGGGAGGGAGAATGGGGGGGAAGCACAGCACGAAAACCGGAGGGTTTGGCCTTACCTGTGCAGCTGAGACCGGTGCACCTTCCCAGTTCACATCCCCTCGGAAAAAGCGCTGGGCATCAACGCGCGCAGCCCTCCAAAAGCTCCAAATATTATTTCCTCATCGAGATCAAGGTTTTCGGGGGCGTCCGTTAACTCACGATCGAGCCCCCTTCGGAGTCTGATGGGTAAAAGAGCAAGGGAGACGACTCGCTCGGCTGAATCGGGAACTTTATTTTGTGAACCGATCTGCCGCTGTGTTCATTGCTCGTCTTTTCCAGCGCCACCCTTGTGCCATTGGCTGTTTCTTGAATGTTTGTTGAATGTGCGGGAGAGAGCGAGTAGGGAGGGGAGGGGGTCGGAAAGCAGGAAGGAAGTTGTGAGCCTGTCTGGGGTTGAACTCAGCGGAACAAGTTTCTTTGCTTTGCTTTTCTCTCTCTCTCTCTCTCTCTCTCTCTCTCTTGCTTGGCAGGACCGATGGAGGGAAACACTGAAAAAAAAAGTTTCCATTGTTAACCAACTCAGAACAAAATCTGCTCCAGCTTATGTGGGTTAAAGATACACCATCCATTTTTCCACCCTTCGCTCACTCTTACTATGTATAACTCGCCCGCTGCAGCTATTTAAAAACCCTTTTAAACACTAGTTGCTTTTCACAGAACAAGCAGGATCCCAAGCTGAAGTTATTGCTTCTTTGCAACCACTGTCTCCATCCAAAAGCCACTCGCAGAGCGGGTGAAAGAAAGGTGGCCCATGTAAGTAGGATTCGTGCAGGAACAGCAATTTCATTTCATTATTTTTTTTAAAAGGGATCCTCAGTTTCCCTTTTCAGTCTCATTTTAATTTTGCAGAGGGTGGTGCAGCCGTGCCTTTACTCATTTTAAAAGGGGAAATGGTCCTTTAGGAATGTGTCAAGGTTCTTCTGGTATTTATTTATTTATTTATTACATTTTTATACTGCCCAATAGCCGAAGCTCTCTGGGCGGTTCACAAAAAAGACCAGTCAAGTTTATTCCAAATATGTTTATACACAGTGTATGATTATGCATAGGTGGTATGGGGGCGTGGATTGGGTGGGTGAGGAATGCATGTTCCCTGACAACTGGACCCTTATGGTGACTTGAAGGAAAAGCACTTTTCATTTGAAAATTATAACTGAAATAAAAACTGGAAATTCAAAGCAGACTGCAATCATAACTTGGGGCCCAGTAACTCTACAAGTGTTGTTGGACTGCAATTCCCATCATGCCTCACCATTGGCTATGCTGGCTAGGGCCGATAGGCGTTTCAGATTAATAACATCCAGAGGGCTGCACACTTGGGTTCTGTATGGGGTAGCACTGTCTCTGAAAGACCTGCTGTGCAGCTTGAAGGTGCTTTGGTATCACAGGTCAGCTGGAAGCAGTAGCCAGGAATGCCTTTAGCCAGCTTTGCCTGATGTCCCCTTGGGAAAAAGAAGATCAGGGCACAGCGATTCGTGCCCTAATCACCTCTCATTTTAGATGATTGAAACAATCTGTACGTGACGCTGTCCTAGAAAGGTGTTCGGAAACTACAGCTAGTGAAAAAGGCGGCAGCTAGACTTTGTCAGGGGAGTACTTTGTAGACCACATTACATGGTCTTAGAACAATGACACTGACTTCCAGTATGTTTCCAGACACAATTCAGTGCTGGTTGCAACTTATAAAGCCCTAAACAGTTTGTGTCCAGGATGTCTGAAGAATCAACTCTTCCATATGAACCTGCCCGTAATTTACAATTATCATCAGAGGTCCTCTGCCCAGAGAGGCAAGGTTGGTGGGTACTTAAGACAGGGTCTTTTGGTAGCAACACCCTGATTATGGAACTTCCTCAGGAGTTGATTCCTTCCTTATTTGACTTTAGATGGTCAGTGAAGACCATTCTGTTCCATCGTGTTTTTAATGCTATATAATGTTTGACTACTTTTAATGCCACTTTCAAATTTTATTGTTGATTCCCCCTCCCCTTTTTTTCCTCCTTGTGTTTTTAATGAAATTTTATTGTGCATTGATTCAGGTGTCTGGTAGGCAAAGGGTGAGATTTATACATTTAATAAATAAATAAGAAATCAGCATCCTCCTGATTCCTCTTAAACTGCTAATCCATGCTAATCTAATCTATCTACATACCTGGGAGTAAGCTCAGTGGGACGAACTTCTAAATACATGAGTAGAATTGTGTTGCCAGTCTACCTTTGGTGTGACACCAATGCATCAAATCTTAGAATTCTGAGAAACTATTCCATGATGATAATGGAATTGGTCAAAACTGTAGGGCAGTAGAAGATCAGGTTTCTTGTGCTTCTGTAAGGTCAGTGTAGGTACTGCAGAGTAGAGGGGAAAAACAAGGTGCGAGATTGGTGAAGAGCTGGTTACAGAATAAGCTTATTGGGCAAAGAAGTGGGGCTGAGATTTCTCATGCATTTTACGTTTATATTGGAAGAACCAGTATGAGTGGTAGTGCTTAGATCAGCATTCTGCAACCTGGTGCTCTCCAGATGTGTTGGACTGCTACTCCCATCATCCTGGAATGATGGGAATTGCAGTCAGACACATCTGGAGGGCACAAGTTTGTGGAAGGCTGGGTTTCATTGTCATGGAACGACCTGGGAGAACCAGGTTCAAATCCCCTCTCGATCTTGTAGTTTGTGTCCTTGCCTATCTCTCAGCCTAACCTACCTCACAAGATTGTTGTGAGGATAACAAGGAGAAAAGAATTTTGTACACCTTAAGCTCCTTGGAGGAAGGATGTGATTTTAAAAATAATAAAATTGCAATAATAAAAAATGGTGGGTTTCTTAATTATATCCTGTCCCTTTGTCTCCATGTTTGCTTCCTCCTCCTTTTGTGTGAGTGCCCTTTGATCTAAAGAGCCCTTAACAGCACAGGTCCTGCATAACCTAAGACAGAACATTACACTGGAAACATGAAAACAGGAAGTACAAATCACTCACACTTGCTCTGTCACTGCTTATTTGTAACATCCAAAGCCGCCTGTTCAGCAGCTGCCCCACACCCATGGGACTTGCTTGCCAAAGTCTCTGCAAGAGCATTTTGCAGAAGAACTCTGAGACCTTCTTGTTAGGCTTGCACTTAATGGCTGGGTCAAGTATACTATATATAGCACCCCAAAAAGCTATTTTAATTAGTGCTTTGTTTATTTTAATGGTTACTGGACTGCCGTCAAAGCATTTTTGCGTACACTGAGCAAGTGTGATGTGTTTTAAATGTCAGTACTTGTGGAACCAAATGCATTCATGCAGCACATCAAATCTTCTGCATTGCCAACACACTCTAGGTTCACACCCACGGTAATCTCTTGCTCATTGACAAAGAAGGCAGCTTTGACATAAGTGTGAGGCTCAGGGTTGGCCCAAAGGATTTGCTGCTAGGGTGGCCACTTGCACATTGCCAAAATAGAGGCAACCCCCCCAAAAAAGGATGTTGATTTGCATTAAATGTGCATATGATAATTATATATATACACATTCAGATTTAGAAATAATGACTAATTGAAATAGAAATACAATACATTTCTCCACAGTTGGGGGCATAACTGTGTCTGAATTACCTACATAAGAACATAAAAAGAGCCATGGTAGTGGGCTCTCCCACACCAGAGGCCTTCAAGAGGCAGCTGGACAGCCATCTGTCAGGTATGCTTTAAGGTGGATTCCTGCATGGAGCAGGGGGTTGGACTCAATGGCCTTGTAGGCCCCTTCCAACTCTACTATTCTATGACTATCTAATCCAGCATTCTATTCACACAGTGCCCGCTCAGACTGCTTGTCTAGGTGCTAACTGTTGATGGGCAACTTCAAGGTCCCTGCTTTCCCTTGTTATGGTTCTTAATCTTGAGCCAAACTTGGACTGGAGAGACCTTCAAATTACAGACTGTCCTCTGTAGGACACTGACCACCCTAAAACCTGCTCACCAGCTGCAGGTAATTGATAGGAAACATAAAGACACAATAGTTTCCACCTTTTTTTATACAGTTAGTAATTACGTGGCAGGGGCTTCTGTTTTGTCTCTAGTTACGGTTAGGGTTGCTTGTGGTGCTGGCCACCAATTTGGATGGCTTTAGAGGGGGATTGGATAAATTCCTGAAGGAGAGGGCTATCAATGGCTACTAGGCCTGATGCCTAGGTGCTGCCTCCAGTATCAGAGGCAGTGGGCCTGTATGCACTAGTTGCTGGGGAACATGGGTAGGAGGGTGCTGTTGCACTGTACCCTACTTGTAGGACCCTGGTCAGTAGCTGGTTGGCAACTGTGTGAACAAAGTGCTGGACTAGATGGACCCTTAGTCTGATCCAGCAGGGCTGTTCTTATGTTCTTGCTTTAAGCTATTCGAACTGAGGATTTTGTTGTTGTGGAACTTTTTTTGGGTGGTTTAACCTCAGTCATAACCCATTAGCCAATCACAGCACAAGCCTATACACGTCTCCTCAAAAGTAAATCCCATTGAGTTCAATGGGATGCTGCAAGATAAGTATGTATAAGGTTGCAGCCTAAATGTGTATGCGCGTCAATGATCTGTGGTGATTCCCACCTCATTAAGAAAGATGGCAATGCTTGGTAATATAAGCACCACATATATGCAAATAACTATTTCCTTAAAGGGTACAGTGTTTTAATTTTTGCTTAACCAGGATTTGTCTGCTTTGACTTTGCTAAAATTCTGGTATGCTTCACACATCATGGGTATGATCCAACTAATGCTAAGTACTTCAGTAAGAGTGGTTTAAGTTGAGGCCTTTATCCTTTCCATTGAAATGTTTGAGACTTATGCTTGTTTACATTCAGCTGGATTGTGCCCTACGTTTAATAGGTGTACACCTACAATATTTTAAGCATACACTTAACCTGCAAACCTTAGTAGGAGAGGACTTCCTTTTAAATAAACACGCACAGAATTGCACTATTAAAAACTTCAAGTGCTTGATCATGCATTTATGAACGTGGGTTGTACATAGCTATGCCATAGCTTACAACTCAGCATTACAGTTTCCTTCCTTACAAAGAGCAAAAAGAATGATATAACGGTATCAAGAAGAGTCATCGGAATCTAGGAAGTTGCTTTTTACTGAGTCAGACCATTGATCCATCTAGCCCAGTATTGTCAACCCTGACTGGCAGTGCCTCTCCAGGGTTTCTTTCCTAGCCCTATCTAGAGATGGCAGGGACTGAAACTGGACTTTCTGCATGCAACAGATGTGATCTATCACTGAGCTATAGCCCCAGCACCATGCCTCAAAGTTGCAAGTGAAATCAATGGGACTTTCTTCCAAGTAATGTCTTTAAAATCATGAGATGTTAGAGTAGTTATTATCTGTAGTAACAGGGCAGTGTGCCTCTGAACACCAGTTGCTCAGGAACATTGTGTTCATGTTGTGCTTGTGGGCTTCTCCCGGGCATCTGGTTGGCCACTGTGGGAAACCAGGCTGGGCTCGATAGGCCTTTGATTTGATCCAGCAGGGCTCTTCTTATGTTTCTCTGTTGTGGCACCCTGGTTGTGGAATACCTCCCCTTGGAGGCCCAACTGGTGCCGATGCTGTCTTTGTTTCGGCACCAAGTTAAAATGTGGGTTTTTTATCAAAGCCTTTGCGGGCTAAAGCTGCACATAGTTTTAATTGCTTTAATTGCTTTAAAACTTCCTACTGGTTTTAGCTTGATAATAGCTTAATATGTTTTTAGCTGTGCACATTATTTATTCTTTTATACTGCTTGCTTTTATCTGAGTGCCACCCTTGGGTCTCAATAATATAGGGTGGGATATTATATATCTCTCCTACCAACGTGTATTAATATAGAGGAAAAGCAACAAGTGATCAAATTCACTATTAAGAATGGATGGAAAGGTTTATTTTGTTAACTGAGCACACTTAGGCCTTAGCTAGACCTGAGGTTTATCCTGGGATCGTCCCGGGGTCATCCCTGTTCATGTAGATGACACACACGGGATCCCGGGAGCAGGCAGGGATGACCCCAGGATGATCCCGGTATAAACCTTAGGTCTAGCTAAGGCATTATTCTATTTATTTATTTATTTATTTATTTATTTATTTATTATTTTATTACATTTATATACTGCCCCATAGCTGAAGCTCTCTGGGCAATTTATGGCTATGCTACCAATTGCCTGTAGTAGCATAACCATAATTAGACCAGCTTTGCATTTGCTTTCCTGCATTATGGCAGGAAAAGGGAGTTTCATTGTGTTTATAAGTATGTTATATGTCATAGAAGGTCATTTTCTTTCTTCTCCCTTATTCTTGGCACTGTTCTCTCTCTCTCTCTCTCTCTCTCTCTCTCTCTCCTTTTGTAACCCATAATAGATGTATGTTTTGTAACACTGTTGAGATAATCCACAGCACCTTTTTAGGGATAAGATGAGCAGGAAATCACAGGAAATGCTGTAAAAGTTTCCACTCTGTGCTGCTGAATGGCTTATGCGTAAGAAAAACAGGGAGGTATTGTGGGCTTCGGGAGGAACCACTTTGTAATTTTAGATACAAAAGGGGAAGGTGGAAAATCTATATACTGAAGAATCCAAACCACAAAGTCTATGTACGTATATTGCAAAGCCATGTGCCTTATGTATTATAAGAATTTAACAATGTGAAAGAAACAATATCTCAAGCTTTCCATTATTTAAAAGAAAATCATGACTTTGAAAGTGTGCAACAGATGTTAATGAATGGATACATCTGGGTTATTATTAATCTTGAACAGCTAAGGCAATAGAGCAATTAAAATGGCCTTAAATGAGGTTGCTGGCCAAGGGTTTATTTAAGAGCTGTGTATGGAACTTTGTATTGCCATGTAACATATTTACAAAAGCCAGTGGGCCTGTGATCTGAAATGACTGCTGCGCACGCTGCGGTTTGCACAGCAAAGGACCAGCCCTTAACTGTCAAGCAATAATTTTGTGTGATTAAGTCTTTGGAGAAAGTTCAGCGCCTCTTTATGAAATGCTGGAGAGAGGGAAACCGCCTGGAAGTTAAACTCACTCCTGAACACAAGCACAGTCATTCATCCATATGTATGCAAAATGCATGGGTGCTAAAGAACAGAGAAAAGTAAGATTGTTGGTTAGTTCACAGCTGAACAAGTACATGCTCACACTCGTTCCGCACTAGAGACCCAGGAGGGGAAATGCTGTGGGGATGAAGGTCTACTTTCTTGGCTCAGGACATGGGACCCTGGTGAGAGGAGGTTTTCTTTTCTTCTCCTCACCTCTCATTCTCTCTTACTGTCAACGATGTCACGCTTACTCCGGTCAAGGAAGCTCGTAGTCTTGGCTTTATATTTGACTCCTCGCTCTCCTTTACTCCTCACATCGAGGCAGTAGCTAAATCCTGTCGTTTCTTCCTATATAATATTGCCAGGATTCGACCATTTTTGTCTGTCTCTTCTGCCAAGACTCTTGTTCACGCACTGGTTATCTCTCGGCTGGACTACTGCAACCTTCTTCTCTCTGGCCTTCCTTCGTCTCACATCAGTCCGCTGGTCTCTGTCCACCACTCTGCCGCTAAGATCATCTTCCTGGTCCGCCGCTCTGACCATGTCACTCCACTTCTGAAATCTCTTCATTGGCTTCCAATTCACTCCAGAATCCAATATAAACTTCTCCTGTTGACCTTCAAAGCTCTTCACGGTCTAGCTCCTGCCTATCTCTCCTCTCTCATCTCACACTATCGCCCCGCTCGGGCTCTCCGCTCCTCTGATGCCATGCTTCTCGCCTGCCCAAGGACCTCCACTTCCCTTACTCGGCTTCGTCCTTTTTCTTCTGCTGCCCCTTACGCCTGGAACGCTCTTCCAGAACACTTGAGAACTACAAACTCAATCACTGCTTTTAAAACTCAGCTAAAAACTTTTCTTTTCCCTATAGCCTTCAAATATTGAGTTTGTTCTGACTCTATACTGTTAGCTTCACCCTACCCGGTGCCTGTTTACACTTCCCTGTGCCTGTTTGCATTCTCCTTCCCTCTTTATTGTTTACTACAACTTATTAGATTGTAAGCCTATGCGGCAGGGTCTTGCTATTTACTGTGTTATCTGTACAGCACCATGTACATTGATGGTGATATATACATAAATAATAATAATAATAATAACTGCTTTGTTGGGGGCTCTATCCCTTCTTTTCTGCAAGTTTGATGTGGATGAAGTATCAGTGTTAGATCTCTTAACACAAACTGGTTAGTGAATTGTTTAATGTGAGCATGCTGATATTATTAGTACTGTATTAAATAAATAAATATTAATGAATTAATCAATAAATAAACTTCTGCCTGCTTTTGACTAAAACTGGGCTGTCATGCTGTGTTTCAATGAAAGAGAATTTGGTAGGGAAATATTGAGTTGGGGATTGAGCTAGAACTGCCTAGGCTGGCAACAGATCTGGTTTTTTTTTTGTGAAACACATTGGCATCCCAATGTGAGCACCGTATCAAACCCCGGTTAGAGATGGTCATAGTGGATATTTTGGAAAGGATGCAGAGGTGAGGCATATAGGAGATAAACTTTACTCCTACGTGTGACAGGAGAACCAGTAAGAGGTGATTTAGAGTTCAGTTCAAGAATTCTCATGAGTACAAACACTGCACTTTTAGTGTCTGAATAAGATGATGCCGTTAAATAAGAGTCATCCCCCAGTTCACTGTGCTGACAGTTGAATGGAAAAAGAGACAACCTGACCCTGTGTGCATTTACGCCTGGGGTATTAATCAAGCTGCAACAGATAGCAGATTTTGAAATCTAAGATACAGAACTATGATATATATTAGGAATGTCCAGAAACAGATGCTTAGTTGGAGAGAAGTTTTGAAAACGAAACAAATTCTTCACACTGAACGAACATGTAGTTCTAGGTTGAAGAATTAAATCAGACAGGATGTAATGCAACTTCCAGGGCCTTACATAATGCTGGACAGCCTCGATGCTAAATTCAAGTTACTTGCATGAACTGCTGTCAGTTGCAGCGATGGAACCATCACAAAAGAGTCAGGAATTGATGGGGCAGGTCCTGGCAAGTTTTTAAAATGGTGATGACATTTTTTCAGAGAAGGTCCTGATTGGAGAATGAGTTGTTAGAACAGAGGTAGGTAATGTCATCAGATACATTCCTTGGTGCCTACTGAGACAACTGGCTCCTCCCAATTTTTATTTTAAAAATAATGCATTTTATTACTGGCAACTGGGGTGGCTTTCTAGAGAAGGTACTTGAGGAGGTTGTGGCAGAGCAACTGCAGGCACTCTTGAAGGATACTGATTATCTAGACCCATTCCAATCTGGGTTTTGACCTGGTTATGGGACTGAATCAGTCTTGGTTGCCCTGATGGATGACCTTTATCAAGAGAGGGTCAGGGGGAGGGCAACTCTGTTAATTCTGCTCGATCACTCATCGGTATTTGATACCATCAACCATGGTATCCTGCTGGATTGACTCTGTGGGATGGGCGTCAGAGGCATGGTGCTAGAGTGGTTCGGTCCTACGTATGGGAACTGATTCCAGAGAGTAACACTGGGTGATTATCCCTTCCCCCTTGGCAATTGAGCTATGGGGTTCTGCAGGGCACCATCTTGTCCCCAATGTTGTTTAACATCTATATGAAGTAGGGGTGTGTGCTCCTTTCAGGAAATACAGGGGTTCTTGCTGGACTCATAACAACACAGGAAGTTGTCATATAACAAGTCAGATTATTTGTCCATCTAATCCAATTTTATCTACTCCACTTTTATTTCCAAGGTCTAAGGGAAATTTCTTTTTTTTTCTATTTTATAGCCTTCTTTTTTCTTTTCTTTTCTTTTTGCAAGGAACCCAAGTAGCTTACATAATTCTCCTCCTCTCCGGTTTTTCTTCATAACAACCCTGTGAGGTAGGTTAGGCTGAGAGTCAGTGACTGGCGCAGAGTCACTCAGTGAACTTCATGGCTGAGTGGAGACCAAAACTCAGAATTCCAGAGTCTCAGTCCAACACTCTAACCATTTTACCACGCTGGCTCTCCAATGATTAGGTTTTCACATCCTCTGCTACCGGATGCTTTTAACTCGAGGTGCCAGGGGTTGTGCCTGTGACCTTTTGCATGCAAAGCATATGCAAAGCATATCAGAGCAACAGTCCATTCCCTGAAGCTATGATCTTGTTTCAGAACTCCACAAATGCTTTTAACCTCCAGAGAATTTGTCCAGAGAAAGCATTTTGAAATGGAGGGCTACTCTGAGAAGCAGTTCAGAATTAGTCTGCATATTTGGGAAATTAACAGCACAATCCTGTCTGTTTGCTCCAAAGTAAATCCCACTTTGTCCAATGGGGCTTACTCCTTCATAAATGTGGTTAGGATTGCAGCCTATTTAAATCTGTAGAGGAAAATAATTTGGAATCATAGAATCATAGAATAGCAGAGTTGGAAGGGGCCTACAAGGCCATCGAGTCCAACCCCCTGCTCAATGCAGGAATCCACCCTAAAGCATCTCTGACAGATGCTTGTCCAGCTGCTTCTTGAAGGCCTCTAGTGTGGGAGAGCCCACAACCTCCCTAGGTAACTGATCCATTGTCGCACTGCTCTAACAGCCAGGAAGTTTTTCCTGATGTCCAGCTGGAATCTGGCTTCCTTTAACTTGAGCCCGTTATTCCGTGTCCTGCACTCTGGGATGATCGAGAAGAGATCCTGGCCCTCCTCTGTGTGACAACCTTTTAAGTATTTGAAGAGTGCTATCATGTCTCCCCTCAATCTTCTCTTCTCCAGACTAAACATGCCCAGTTCTTTCAGTCTCTCTTCATAGGGCTTTGTTTCCAGACCCCTGATCATCCTGGTTGCCCTCCTCTGAACACGCAGCAGCTTGTCTGCGTCCTTCTTGAATTGTGGAGCCCAGAACTGGACGCAATACTCTAGATGAGGCCTAACCAGGGCCGAATACAGAGGAACCAGTACCTCACGTGATTTGGAAGCTATACTTCTATTAATGCAGCCCAAAATAGCATTTGCCTTTCTTGCAGCCATATCGCACTGTTGGCTCATATTCAGCTTGCAATCTACAACAATTCCAAGATCCTTCTCGTTTGTAGTATTGCTGAGCCAAGTATCCCCCATCTTGTAACTGTGCCTTTGGTTTCTATTTCTTAAATGTAGAACTTGGCATTTATCCCTATTAAATTTCATTCTGTTGTTTTCAGCCCAGCACTCCAGCCTATCACTTTGAAGTTTGTTTCTGTCTTCCAGGGTCTTAGCTATCCCACCCAATTTTGTGTCATCTGCAAATTTGATCAGCGTTCCCTGCACCTCCTCATCCAAATCATTACTAAAAATGTTGACGAGCACTGGGCCCAGGACTGAGCCCTGCGGCACCCCACTCGTTGCCTCTCCCCAGTTTGAGAAGGTTCCATTGATAAGTACTCTTTGAGTCCGATTCTGTAGCCAATTGTGAATCCACCTAATAGTTGTTCCATCTACCCCACTTTTAGCTAGTTTGTTAATCAGAATGTCATGTGGTACTTTGTCAAAAGCTTTGCTGAAGTCAAGATATATGACGTCCACAGCGTTCCCACGGTCCACAAGGGAGGTTACCTTATCAAAAAATGAGATCAAATTTGTCTGACAGGACTTGTTCTTGACAAATCCATGTTGGCTTTTAGTGATCACCGCATTGATTTCAAGGTGTTCACAGATTGACTTCTTTATAATCTGCTCCAGAATTTTCCCAGGGATGGATGTCAGACTGACTGGTCTGTAGTTCCCAGGTTCCTCCTTTTTGCCCTTTTTGAAGATAGGAACAACGTTAGCCCTCCTCCAGTCGTCTGGCACCTCACCCGTCTTCCATGATTTTGCAAAGATAATAGACAAAGGTTCTGAGAGTTCTTCCGCTAGCTCCTTCATTACTCTAGGATGCAGTTCATCGGGCCCTGGAGATTTGAACTCATTCAAGGAAATTAGGTGTTCTTTGACTATTTGTTTATCAATCTCAAACTGTAATCCTGCCCCCTCAACTTCTGCTGCACTTTTTCCAGGAGGGTCATAGACCCGCTTTTGGGAGAAGACTGAGGCAAAGTAGGAATTGAGCAGATCAGCCTTTTCTTTGTCATCTGTTATCAATTTGCGATCCTCATTAAGCAGTTGAACCACCATTTCTTTCCTCTGTCTTTTACTACTCACATATCTGAAGAAAGCCTTTTTATTTCTTTTAGGATCCCTCGCTAATCTCAGCTCATTCACAGCTTTAGCCTTCCTTACGCCATTTCGGCACTTCTGCGCCACTTGTCTATACTCTTCTTTTGTAGCCTGGCCTTCCTTCCACTTCCTATATGTATCCCTTTTTGTTTTCAGGTCATCTCTAAGCTTTTTGTGGAGCCACATTGGTTTCCTCTGTTGTCTTCTATCTTTTCTCCTTGTTGGAATTGTTTGTAACTGTGCCTTTAAAATTTCCTTTTTTAAATACTCCCACCCATCCTGCACTCCTTTTCTCATTAGGCTCATTTGCCACGGGACCTTACTTATCATAGTTCTGAGTTTATTAAAATCAGCTTTCCTAAAATCCAGAGTACGTGTATGGCTACACTCAACTTTTGTCTCCTTCATAATCAAGAATTCAAGTATGACGTGGTCCCCCAGAGTTCCCGTAACTGCCACTTTATCCACTAAGTCATCCCTATTGGTCAATATCAAGTCAAGGATTGCCGATCCTCTAGTTCCTTCCTCCACTTTCTGTAGGAGAAAGTTATCACCCACACATGTCAGGAATTTCTTGGAAGGGCCACTTTTGGCAGTATTGGTCTCCCAACAGATATCAGGGTAATTGAAGTCCCCCATCACTACTACATCACACTTCCTTGAAACACTGGCAATTTGTTTCTCAAAAGTTTCATCCTCGTCTTCTCCTTGATTGGGTGGTCAGTAGTAGACTCTGATTATCATGTTCTTTTTATTCCTTGCCCCATTTATTTTAATCCAGATGCTCTCGATGGGGCTCCCAGTCTGATCCGCCTGTATTTCTGTGCAGGGATAGGTATTTTTAACATATAGTGCAACTCCACCTCCCTTTCTATTTCTTCTGTTCTTTTTGAACAAGTTATATCCTTCAATTGCTATATTCCAGTCATGGGAGTCATCCCACCAAGTTTCAGTTATACCTATCAAGTCGTATTTGCCTTCATGTAATAAGAGTTCAAGTTCATTCTGTTTGTTTCCCATGCTCTGGGCATTAGTATATAGACATCGAAGACCATGTGTTTTATAGTCTGGCTTTGTTCCTACCTTGTTGCAGACACTATTTTGGGGCACTATTGGAGCTGTTCTCTGTACTGCGTTGCCTTGGCCTTCATCCATTGTTGCCTCGAGGTTTACATCTCCCGCCTTATTCTTTTATTCTTTAAACCTTATTCTTTTATTTCTATTAACTGTGTCAGGCCGAGGGGGTCTTTCTGAGTCTTTTTGTAAGGACCATTTGATCTGTATCTCAGAAGCCTGGAGCTTCTTCTTATCTGAGCAGACACCTAACTCTGTGAAATAGTGTAGTTAAATTGCAACCATGTCTGGGACGTAACATAGTTGTGTTCTCTCAACTTCTAGAACAGGAAAAGCTTGCCAGCAAAACTTTTGGTATACTCATGCTGTGAAAGAAAGGTAGAAGCCCAGAAATGCCATAAAGTTATATATAGAAGCAGAATTTAGAAACTACCATTTAAGAAAAGGAATATTTGGAGATGTTTTATATTTATAGGTTTTGAGGAGGTTGAGCAGCAGGTAAGAGAAAGCACAAAGAGATAAGAGGAGAGAAATTCATTTGACAGTTCAGATCTCTGCATGTCTATTCAGAACGAAGTGTGTATGTAGCAGTCATCCACAGAATATATAGATCCACATACATGGGCACTGGTTTTCGTACACCCAGAAATGTATTACCAGCCTGACTAGAAATGTGCAGCAGATAGTTTAATCTGAAATGGTCTGTTGCGCCAAGGTTTTCCATCTCTCTAACTTCACACCTTGGATAGCTCCTTTAGAGTTCTTATGCCATCAGTTCCTGAACAGATCAAATGGATTGTGATAAGTCTAGTTTATTCTTTTTGAGTTTTGTACCTGTTGTAGTGTGTTTCCTTTTAGTATTTTAAATTGTAAACCGTGCTGTTGCACTCATGTCCTGTTTGGTCAGCCACTTTGTGAAGAGAATGTTGGTCTAGATGGACCTTTGGGATGATCCAGCATAGCTCTTCCTATGTCCTTATGTCATGCTTTGTCAGAAAAGTGGTACATAAGGACATAAGAGCCCTGCTGGATCAGACTACAGGCCTATTTAGTCTAGCATTCTATTCCACAGCAGCCAAACAGATGCCTATGTGGGAAGTCCACAAGCAGGACATGAACACAACAGCACCTTCCCACTCACATTCTCCAGCAACTGGTATGCAGAGCCAATGCAATAGTGCCTCCGGTAGTGGAGGTACTATATTAACATCATATCAAGTGGCCATTGATAGCCTCATCCTCCATGTGCAGTAAAACATCCCTTCATATAAGTGCAGTAAATAAACAAACACAGGACTGATCAGCACAAAATACTAAGAAGAGAACAGGCTTGGCTCTTCAAAACCCACTTCTCAGCTTAAGCATTTACATTTGCATTTTTAAATGTGTTTTTCAAAAGGTACCAGATATACATCCAGATGTGCTGGGCATACTTCCTTCCCTGTTCCATTCTCTGGTAGCATATTTTCCAATAAACAAATTCCTCTCCCCAATGGAATGCCCTTTGATTCTAGAGGAAAGGAACTGCATCATATAATGATGAATTGGCCCTCTGAGTTTATATTACATGGTGTATTGTTAAATGCCCGTTACATTGATGTCCATTAGCTTTTTCTTCACTCTTCATAAAGAACCTGATTTAATTCAGATGACATAGTTCTGTGGTTTCTCATATTTGTTTTTTGGAGTGACTAGCCATAAAGGAGCTCATAAAAATAAACTTTCCAATTAGGCCTTTGTGGATACAACGATGGTGGAGGAGCAGGGGAGAGCTGAAGATCTGCAGGCAAAGCTTCCTAGAAGCACATAAGAATATTGGTGTTCCTACTTGGAAGCAATGCAGGGAAGCTGGTCAAGGGGCACACATAATTCCACTAATCTGATCTTGAAGGCCTATGTGCCAGACACTTGTTCCCTATGTTTGTAGCCAGCACTATTGGCATCAACAAATGTCATTAGTTATCGGTTATGTTCAGATAACATGATAGACAACGGTGGGGTGATAATCAACTCAACAGTTGTTTATCTAGGGGGTACTCCCCACACGACATGATAATAATCAACCATGGCGTGAATTAGGATCAGCCTTAAGCCCATGCTGAGTTTACTCACTCATCCTTTGCCCTCTCTCTCCCCTCAGTCCTCCTGCTAGTATCCCATCAGCCATTGCTGCCAAAAATCTATCCTGACACCTGGACTAGAGTGGCAGCCACCACTTTGAGCACTCTTGACTTGCAACTCTATAGCTGACGAAATAACCAACAGTGGCCGAGGAAATAACCAACGGTGAGCTCCACGCTGCACAATAACCAATGGTGGCTCAAATAGCCAGCTCTGCACAGTGTTGGTTGTGTTGGTTATTTTAGCCAAATAATCAACCAGTGGTTAAAAAACTCCCTCCATACAACACAATAACCCATGGTGGCTTAAATAACGAATTGTCAACTATTTAAATCAGCATTGGTTATCATGTTGTCTGAACCCAGTGTTGCCATCCTGACTTGCAAGGTACCACTCTATAGGAAATCATAGCTCAAAGCCACAGAAATGGAGCCATTGTCAAAATCAGTGCTGCAAGGCAGGGATGTTAAATCTTAAGCCTGCAGGTCAAATCCAACCCACCTGAAGTTCCAATTTGGCCCTCTGGGATTCCCTAGATGGTCTTACCCCGTTTCCATTGATTAATTACTGGCAGTAAGACCTTTAAGCTAAAATATCTTGGTATTTTGGGGAGGGGTATTTTGTTTGTTTTTTAGCCCCACCCCCTTTTGCCTTCAGCTGCACTCGCCAATCAAATGTGGCACCCCAAGAGCGTCTGTGAAATTGAATTTGCTCCTCTGGGTGAAAGAGGTCCACATCCCCTGCTTTAAGGGATGAATGCAGACTGAAGATGAATAATTGCATAAGCAGCGGGAGAAGGAAAGCTGGACACACTTTTGGGATTTAACTTCATGGTGTTTTTTTTTATTTGTGCGTATGTGGGGGGGAATGTACAGGTCCTGCCAACTGCATAACATTTTCTCCTTTTCGTTGAACAAACGAAATCCTCCCACACTTACCAGGATCCAAAGCTGAGCTGGATTTGCTGATTGAGAGCAAGTGAGCAAGGGGGCATTGTGCACAGAGATCTGAGCACCAGCCAGGAGAGCAGTATGATCCTGGACGGACCAAATGGGGGAGGGAGAACAATGTGTGCCCTTCGCTTTCCAAACCTTTAATGGAAAGAGGATCTTGCTAGAAAGATGCTGTTGTCAGAAATGACATGGAAGGTAGAGAGACTGCACTGGATGAATGTCCTGAAAAATTCTTCTTTGTTAACAAGGCTTGTGAATGAGGTCTTCCATAAGCATGGACAGCTGCCCCTGACAAATGCATGCTGTTTTTTCCAGCCTCACTTCCTTATGTTTTATAGACCTAACTTTTCCACAAATCAAATGCTGCTCTGGCTGGTCCACAAGACCTAAAGAAAGCAGTTGCACAACCAAACACAAAGAGCCGATCCAAGCTAAATCCAGTGCACACAAGTTTCTCATGGGTGTTTGAGCCCAGGGGGAATCCGCACGTCGTTCTCAGGGCGCTTCCATCCGCCCCCAGTGCACCCCGAAAACGATCATGTAATTTGCCTGTAAAAGAGACGAGGAAGAAGCGTCCTTGCCGCTGCCACCACCACCCACAGACCTCCTCGCCGGCCGGCTCAGAGAGCTTGGGGGAAGAAGGCGGGGTGGAGAGCTTCTTCCGCTCTCCACTCCGCCTTCTTCAGCCGAGGAGGTCTGTGGGTGGTGGCGGTGGCAAGGACGCTTCTTCCTCGTCTCTTTTACAGGCAAATTTCACGATCGTTTTCGGGGTGCACTGGGGGCGGATGGAAGCGCCCTGAGAACGACGTGCGGATTCCCCCAGGTGCCATAGAGAACACTGTTGAGGCTGACCAAGGAAGGTGGCTGTTGTGGCCTCCAAAAGGGTGAATGAATGAGCTGTGAAATTATTAAATAATTTTGCTTTTCTTTCAAGGGTCCATCTGTAATTAGGAGAGAGCGCTTTTAGCCTCACTTCTCCTTTGTTGGGCCATTGACGATTAACAAAGCGTTACAGTAACTAACAGGAGGTGCTTCATGACCGGCAAGTGACCACTGTAGAATAATCTTCCATTTGAGAAGTTTTGAAAAGGAAATTTGTAAGCCAAACACAATGTATTACAATTGACTCTACTCTGGCAGATTTTTACTAATGACTAGGAGAAAGGGCAATTCATTCAATAATGCATCCAATAATGTCCATCTGCCAGTGGAATGGCATCTGCTAATGCAGCAGTGAGGGACCTATGGCTGTCCAGGTGTTGATGGTCTACAATTACTATCATCCCTGACCAGTGACATTCCCACACCTGCACTAACCCACACTTTTCCCTGCATGCTCCTGTGCCCCCCCCCCAACTGCTTTGAGGGATTGGGGGCCCTCTGGAGCAGATTTTGAAGTGGTGCAAGGGCAGCTGCATGGGGAGAGGAAGAGAAGGGAAATTCCTGTTGTGTGAATGTCCCACTTGTGTAACTTTGGATGTAGCCCAGAATTTTAGGCAGGTACATAAAACTAAATGAACTCCTCTCACCCACCATGTGTATGTATATGTGTGTATGTGTGTGTGTGTGTATGTGTATGAATGAAAGGTAGAAAGATTAAGAATAGAGTATTTAAACATATTTTAAGCTAAACATTTCACCTTCCACCCTCATCAGTAACTGTGCTGTTAAATGAGCATCAGAAGTGGCAGTTTGGGCATTTTATGGCACAGCTACTGATGAGGGCAGAAGCAAAACGTTTCATTTAAAAATGTTTTTAAATACCCTGCTGTTAGTCTTTCTATCTTTCTTATACATTTTCCCTTAAAACTGACTGCATTCACAGTGGATCCAGAGCCTCCTCTTTGCTTTGCTGTTGTGCTGCTTTAAACACACACACACACACACACACTATCTATCTATCTATCTATCTATCTATCTATATCACATGCAGGGCTGGCCCTAGGATAAATAATGCCCTGGGCGAGGAGTATCTTTGTTGTGGTCACCTTTGTAGGGCAACCCAGAATTATGGGGCCTGGTGCAGGTGTGATGTTGGGTGCCCTGATGCTGCCTTCTACAAGGACCTGCAGGGGGTTGGACTTGATGGCTTTACAGGCGCCTTCCAACTCTACTATTCTGTGATTCTATATGTGTACCAAGCTGGGGGCCACATGCAAGAATTATTGCATACACAGATTGTGTTTGAAGTGCTAAACGCTCAGTAAGCTGTGTTCCACTGATGTTTACCTATACAAATGACATCAAAGTGGAAATTCAAAAAGAAACATACTTTAAAGCTAATTGAAGGGAGGTCATTTTGTAGTTAGCACCCAAACTACCAGTGGAAACTTGAAAAAGAAAAGGGTTACAGGCACTTTGTCATTCTAGCTCACTGCGTTCAGCTCCACTTAGCGCCCCCTTCAGCTCAGTTTGGTGCTCCTCTCAGCTCAGCTTGGTGCCCCCTGAGCAACCGCCCCGCTCACCCAGCCACATGTCAAGTTGGGCCCCTTCTCTACACTAATATAAATCATGGGTAAGTCTATCATGCCACTCTCCTTTATTCTCTAGCTTTGGAGCTTGAAGCTGTCTTTAATGTTAGCAGTGGCAAAGCTCAATTCCTTTCTGAGGCTGGATCAGGGCTTTCCTTTGCTTAGCTCCCTCTAGTGGTTTCATTTTTTATTTGTTACAACATCAAGTCCTACTCCCAACAAGAGAATCCCACCTCCAGCAGGACAATTCACTTATCATGAATATTAGATTATGAGATGGTTCATTGTTGTTGTTGTTTAACAACTCCATATAGTGACTAACTAGGTTAATTATAAAATTAAACATTTCTAAGTAAGATTAGATATTAAAAGAGGCATGTGTCTGTAAAGAAGTTCAAGTAGGATCTTTAAGTATAAAAATAGAGTGAGGCTGCAGTCCTGTACATACTTACCTGAGAGTAAGTCCCATTGAATTCAATAGGACTTACTTCTGTTTGTCCATGTAGACGATTGTACTGTTAGAATCACAAAGGCAGAATGCAATGGCTTGGATTCCCAGAACTGTAAAAAATGCCCATGGGTTATTATTATTATTTATTATTATTATTTATTTATATAGCAGCATCAATGTACATGGTGCTGTACAGATAACACAGTAAATAGCAAGACCCTGCCGCATAGGCTTACAATCTAATAAGTTGTAGTAAACAATAAAGAGGGAAGGAGAATGCAAACAGGCACAGGGAAGTGAAAACAGGCACCGGGTAGGGTGAAGCTAACAGTATAGCGTCAGAACAAACTCAATATTTGAAGGCTATAGGGAAAAGAAAAGTTTTTAGCTGAGTTTTAAAAGCAGTGATTGAGTTTGTAGTTCTCAAGTGTTCTGGAAGAGCGTTCCAGGCGTAAGGGGCAGCAGAAGAAAAAGGACGGAGCCGAGTAAGGGAAGTGGAGGTCCTTGGGCAGGCGAGAAGCATGGCATCAGAGGAGCAGAGAGCACGAGCGGGGCGATAGTGTGAGATGAGAGAGGAGAGATAGGCAGGAGCTAGACCGTGAAGAGCTTTGAAGGTCAGCAGGAGAAGTTTATATTGGATTCTGGAGTGAATTGGAAGCCAATGAAGAGATTTCAGAAGTGGAGTGACCTGGTCAGAGCGGCGGGCCAAGAAGATGATCTTAGCGGCAGAGTGGTGGACAGAGACCAGCGGACTGATGTGAGACGAAGGAAGGCCAGAGAGAAGAAGGTTGCAGTAGTCCAACCGAGAGATAACCAGTGCGTGAACGAGAGTCTTGGCAGAAGAGACAGACAAAAATGGTCGAATCCTGGCAATATTATACAGGAAGAAACGACAGGATTTAGCTACTGCCTCGATGTGAGGAGTAAAGGAGAGCGAGGAGTCAAATATAAAGCCAAGACTACGAGCTTCCTTGACCGGAGTAAGCGTGACATCGTTGACAGTAAGAGAGAATGAGAGGTGAGGAGAAGGTTTAGGAGGAAAAACAAGCAGTTCAGTTTTTGCCATATTAAGTTTCAAGAGACGATGAAGCAGCCAGGCTGAGATATCTGAAAGACATGCCGAGATACGATCGTGAACATCAGGAGAAAGTTCCGGAGATGAGAGATATAATTGTGTATCGTCGGCATACAGGTGATATTGGAGGCCGTGAGATTGAATAAGCTTACCCAAGGGCAGCATGTATAGAGAGAACAACAACGGGCCAAGCACCGAGCCTTGCGGAACCCCAACAGAAAGGGGAAAAGAGGAGGACGAGCTGCCGTTAGCCAACACGCTGAAAGAGCGACCCTCTAGATAGGAGGCGAACCAGTTATAGACAGAGCCACAGAGTCCAAGGTCATGGAGGGAATCTAAGAGAAGATCGTGATCAACCGTGTCAAAGGCTGCGGTTAGATCGAGGAGAATAAGAACGGAATAATGGCCTTTAGACTTGGCAGTAAGAAGATCATTGGTGATCTTGGTAAGGGCTGTTTCAGTGGAATGCAAAGGACGGAAGCCAGATTGAAAGGGATCCAGAGCAGAGTTATTAGAGAGAAAGTCAAGACAACGAGAGTAGACCAGACGTTCCAGGATCTTTGAGACAAAGGGCAAGAGAGAGACAGGTTGGTAGTTAGACAGGGATAGTCGATCAAGAGTGGGTTTTTTGAGAATGGGAGAGACTGTAGCATGTTTAAAAGCAGAAGGAAATGAACCAGAGGACAGAGAAAGATTAATGATGTGAAGCAAGGACGGGAGGATAGCGGGGATAAGATTAATAAAGACGCGAGAGGGAATCGGATCACGGGAACAAGTGGAAGGCTTCGACGAGCGCAGTATTTTAGACAGTTCATCAGCTGAGACCGAAGGGAACGCCGAGAGAATTGCAGGAGGAACTGACAGGTGAGGGACAGGAGCTTGTTAGAAGTAGAAGATGATGGTGACATCTGGACTCTACCCTTTGGTAAAAAAAAAAAATGTGAATGATGCAGAGTGATGGCACAATAAAAGCCTTTTCTGGAAGCACCTTGAAAAAGACACAGAGAGCTGAGTTTGGATTCTCTAAGGACACAATACTATGTATCTTAGAGTGCTGGCTATTTTCCTAGAACTAGAGCGTCAGTCCTCTTTCAGCCAGAGAGCCAAATTCAATTTCAGAGAAATTCTCAGGGGTCACATTCCAGTGGTGGGCAGGGCCAAAGGGGAAGGGGTGGGGCTAAAATGCCACATATTTTAGCTAGGGTGACCATGTGAAAAGGAGGAAAGGGCTCCTGTATCTTTAACTGTTGTATTGAAAGGGGAATTTCAGCAGGTGTCATTTGTATATATGGGGAATCTGGTGAAATTTCCTCTTCATCCCAACAGTTAAAGCTGCAGGAGCCCTGCCCTCTTTTAAATCTGGTCACTCTAGTATAGCTCCTGCAGCTTTAACTGTGGTGATGAAGAGGGAACTTCATCAGGTTCTCCATATATACAAATAACCCCTGCTGAAATTCTCTTTTCTATGCAACTGTTAAAGATACAGGAGCCCTGTCCACCTTTTCATATGGTCACCCTATTTTACCTTACTGACAGTAACTAAGCCTTGAGGAGAAGCACCTCAACCTTTTTGAATCGGGTGGCAGAACTGGCAAAAGCCAGAAAACCATTGGCGCTTGGCAGAAAGTAGGGGCAGGCCAGGGGAAGAGGGTGGGGTATCTGGGGAACTCCAGTGGACCAGATTGGGACCCGAGGTGGGCCAGATTTAGCTTAAGGTTCAACACCCCCAACCTAGAGGACTGAGATGGGTGCAAGGAATATTGGCAGTCTGTCTGCGTGCCGAAGATCTAGTGAGGTGTCCAGAGCACAGGCTTGTCCTGTAATCTTGGATGAGTTTCAGTTGGTACAGCTCGAGGATGTGGACAAGGTGCTTGGACGTGTCCGCGCGACCACCTCTGTACTGGATCCTTGCCCCTCTTGGCTAATAAAAGCTAGCAGGGATGGAACAGCCGGCTGGGCCAATGGATCTGGATCCATTTCAGTCGGGCTTCAGGCCTGGTTTTGGCACGGAAACAGCCTTGGTCGCCCTGTATGATGACCTATGTCGGGAGAAAGACAGGAGAGGGAGTGTGACTCTGTTGATTCTCCTCGACCTCTCAGTGGCTTTTGATACCATTGACCATGGTATCCTTCTGGGACGACTCACTGAGCTGGGAGTGGGAGGTACTGCTCTGCAGTGGTTCCGCTCTTATTTGGCGGGTCGGTTACAGAAGGTGGTGCTTGGGGAACATTCCTCGGCCCCGTGGACTCTCAGGTATGGGGTCCCGCAGGGGTCGGTTTTGTCCCCCATGTTGTTTAACATTTACATGAAGCCGCTGGGTGCGGTCATCCGGAGCTTTGGAGTGTGCTGTCATCAGTATGCTGACGACACGCAGCTCTATTTCTCCTTTTCATCTTCAGCAGGAGAGGCTGTGGATGTGTTGAACCGGTGCCTGGCTGCGAAAATGGACTGGATGAGGGCTAATAAACTGAGACTCAATCCAGACAAGACTGAGATGCTGTTAGTAGGTGATTCCACTGACAGGATGGGGGGTGTTCTACCAGTTCTGGATGGGATTGCACTCACCCTGAAGGAGCAGGTTCGTAGCTTGGGGGTTCTTTTAGATCCATCATTGTCACTTGAGGCTCAGGTGACCTCAGTGGCACGGAGTGCCTTCTACAAACTCCGGTTGGTGGCCCAGCTATGCCCCTATCTAGACAGGGATAACCTGGCTTCAGTTGTCCATGCTGTGGTAACCTCCAAGTTAGATTACTGTGATGCGCTCTACGTAGGGCTGCCTCTGAAGACGGTTCGGAAGCTGCAGCTCATGCAAAATGCAGCGGCCAGATTGATTTCGGGAACCAGACAGTTTGACCATATAACACCTGCTCTGGTCTGCTTGCACTGGCTGCCTGTATGTTTCTGAGCCCAATTCAAGGTGCTGGTTTTGACCTATAAAGCCTTACACGGCTTGGGACCACAATACTTGACGGAACACCTCTCCCGACGTGAATATACCCGGTCACTACAACATCTAAGGTCCTCCTCCGGGTGCCTACTCCGAGAGAGGCTCGGAGTGTGGCAACAAGGGATAGGGCCTTTTCGGTGGTGGCCTCCAGACTCCTGACGAGGCTCGCCCGGCACCAACGCTGCTATCTTTCCGGCACCAGGTTAAGACTTTACTCTTTGCCCAGGCATATGGCGGCACATCTTAATCGTGTTTAGTTTTTTAACGGTTTTTAATGCTTTATGTGTGTATGTTCTGTGTTTTAGAGTTTTAAATTTTGTATACTTGTTTTTATCTCAATTTTAGAATTTCTGTAAACCGCCCAGAGAGCCCTGGCTATGGGAGCTGTATATAAGTGAAATAAATAAATAAATAAATAAATAAATAAATAAATAAGATGGGCCTCTACCTATGCTCAACATGGGTATTTGTAAATCTCTGCAAACAGTACAAAACACCAACAGGTCTCTGGAAACCAAACCAAACCCATGTAAGCGCTACACTCCTGAGACTTCTCCCCGCTCAGAGAAGTGGGGTGAGCTTAACACATATATGATTTCTGCAAATAAGATGAGGCCAGTTCTATCTCCTGCCATTCTTGTGCTGCCCGTTTCACAGTGGGACAAAGAGGAATCATTCTTATCAGCAGGGGAAAAAGAGATGAGGTAGTTTGTGACATTGAAAGAATTTTTAATTTCCTCCCGAGGCACAGATACTTCTTTTTTTGCTGATAAAACTGGGATTCTTGCCAAGTACTAGAGGCAGTTGCTTTGGTTACTGTTCTGCTGGGCCCAACAATTATCCAGCCAGCAAGGAACACCCTACACTCCACCCCACCCACTCACCCGTTGCTTGTCTAATATCCGAGGAGGAAAGCAAAGGCAGATGCTCTTCCTCCTGTTCAGACAGACTGTAATTGTACAGGTTGCTCTCTCACTGGGAGTCAGCTTCTGCAGCCAACAATGAGTAATGCATGGCACTGACTATAAATGGTATGAATTGTGGGAGCGCTGAACATCTAATTCATCCCCATAGCATCATGTAGAGTTAAAATAATCATACTACCGGCATATACAGGTGATATATTTTCAGAGACAGGGAAATGTGTTTTGTGCATTTTATGATGGTGTAGAAGAGGCTGATGCTAGGGAAAGTGGAAGGAAAAAGGAAGAGGGGCCGACCAAGGGCAAGATGGATGGATGATATTCTGGAGGTGACAGACTTGACCTTGGGGGAGCTAGGGGTGGTGACAGCCGACAGAAAGCTCTGGCGTGGGCTGATCCATGAAGTCACGAAGAGTCGGAAATGACTGAACGAATAAACAACAACAACATAACATCACACGCATCTCCCCCTGCTGTGTTTCAACGTCACAAGTGCTAGCCACCTAGGTGAAAAAGCAACTCTCAAGAAGCACAGTTTCTGCTATTGTGATAAAGATGCATATGGTTTTGTGCAACTACCATAAATACCTATTATGCAGTGATGAGGATGAGACACAATTTCACAATTACGTCACAATTCTGCCCACCCTACAATATGTTCTTGGAGCTCTTTTTATATGGGTAAGCAAAAGAAGAGCTATGCTGGATCAAACTAAGGGCCAATCTATTCTGGTACCTGTTCCCACAGTGGCTATCCATGGGAAGCCCACAAGCAGAACATGAGTGCTATAGCTCACTCTACCTACATTCTCCAGGAACTGGTATTGAGAAGCATACTGCCTCTGGTACTGGAAGTCATATATAGCCATCAGGACTACCAGCCATTGATAGCCTTATCTTCCATGAATTTGTCTAACTACCTCTTAAAGATATCCAGATTTGTGGCCACCCCTATGTCTCAGCGCCAGTAACAAAGCATCAAGGTAAAAAGAAGTTAAGCACACAATACAGCTGAGATACAAACTGATTACCATGGTAAAAGGTTCCTCATGATCTCACTCTGCTATTGCAGTATTTCAGACCTTGATTTCTCTTTCTAAGACTTCAGTGCCCTCAAACAAATGCATGGTCTTTCCCCAGGCCCTAGATCTAGAGATGACCCACTTCTGCTGAAATCCTACATACAATGGGTATACTCCAATGTATTGTAAACCCTACTTAAAGTAGATCAATTGAAATGAATGGGATCTAAGTTAGTCATGACTAATTTGTCTTATTCATTTCAGTGGGTCTACTCTAAGTAGGATTTATGTTGGATTTTACCACATGGGATTAAGTCCCATTGAACCCAAGTGACTTAAAACATGTCTGCTCAGACCTATGCATGTCTACTCAGAAGTAAGTCCTAGTAAATTCAATGGAACTTGCTATCAGATAAGCATGTAGATAGGATTGCAGCCTTACTTCTGGGTAGATATTCATATACATATACAGCAACCTTATGCTGGTAATTGTAGTCCAAAAATCTAGAGGGCCTCAGTTTGGGAAAAGGTCACACTCCAAGGAAGCCATAGAGAGCTGAAGAGGCCAGAAGCCACTACAAAATCAAAGACAGCCCCACACACTTAGGACAAGATGCTCCCTCTGGGTCAATTTGTAGAACCCGGTGTGTCATGATTGGCTTGGAGAATCAGCTGACAGCATTCATGCTTGGAGGTCAGCTGATTCTACAGCCAAAGATGAACTGCCCCCTTTTCTCAAGGGCTAGTGCTTGTAGTGCTTAAAGGTATACTGCTGAAGATTGGCTGCTGGAGGTCTTGGGTTGAGATCCCCCCCCTTTGGTAGTGCTTTACACTGGGGTGGGTGTGCTTTTTATCTTGAATTTTTGATGTGTCTGCATTATTCTATTTAGTTGGCATTGTTCTCTGTTTAGTTTTTGCTTTTTAAGGTGCAATCCTATGCATGTTTAGACAGAAAAAAGCCCTAGAGCTCCCAGCATTCCTGGATGCTGTGGGACCTTTTCCTGTCCAAGCATGCATGCAATCTAGGGTGACCAACTGTCAGGATTTCCCCGGATTTGTCCTGGTTTTTGTTCTATCCTGGGTGTCAGGGGGGATTTTCTGTAATTTTCTATAATGTCCTGGAATGACACCCTTTCACCTTTGAGGCCGCCATTAGCATGGCGGTGGGGTGTGTGTGGATATTGTGCTTTCTGGAGGTGAATCATTCCCCCTCACTGATCCAATGGGGGCCTTAAAGGGGAAAGCATGTCATTCCAGCACATTATAGAAAATGCCCTGATTGGAGCAGTGGGGGGGGGGACATGCTTTCCCTTCCTCCACCCCAATTGGAGCCTTTAAGGTGGCAGGGGGGGTAATGATGTGCTTTCCGGGGACTCTGGAAATCTACTTTCCAGCCCCTCCCCACTGGGCGTCCTCTTTTTTGGTTTCCCAAATATGGTCACCCTAATGCAATCAGGCTTTTAAGTTGCCATGAAAAAGTTTAATATATATTATTTAATATATATTATATTACATAATATAAAGCTGTGCAGGGAGTTAATGAGGGGTTGGTAGGATGATTTTAGAGGTCATAGAGTTGACAAAAGGCTGAGGGGGAGCTATAAAAGGAACAGCTGGAATTTGGGGTTGAGGGAGATTTCTTTCAAAATTGCAAAGATCAGCCTTTTGCAGCTCATTGTGAAAGAGCATCTGCTTTGCATGCAGAAGGTCCCCAGTTCCATCCCAGACATCTCCAGGTAAGCTTGGGAAAACTGCTTGAAACCTTGGAGATCCACTGCCAGTCAATGTCAGCAATATTGGACTAGATGGACCAATGGTTTGGCTCAGTAGGAGGCAGCTTCCTATGTACCAGACTTAAAAGTTCCTCTGTAATGGGAAACCCACATCCATCAGCTTTCATTGTTTCACAGGCTGTGGCTCAGGCTGTACTTGCAAAGCAGACCGCATCTCTCATCCATGAAATGCAGCTGCTTCTGGGTTAAGAACCCCCCCCCCCCCAATTAGGCATCTACCAGCAAAATGCTGAACAAATTAAAAAAAAAATCCTGCTAATGTGATCAACGCTGTGGATGTTTCCCCCTGACACTTTCTTCTTTTTAGCTGTGCTGTTCAAAAAGTCAGCATGAGGATTTACATACACACCAGCAAATAGCTTGCCCTAATTCAAATTAGTTTCCATTGGTTAGACATTTTATACCCATCTGTCTTACCCTTATACAGCAGCCAGTTGTCCTTGTACAAGAAATTCTGGATCTGCAAGATGAACAGCAGCAGATGGAAAATACATAGTAGGGGTAGTCAGAATAATGCCGGGGCATTGTCATTGCTCCCAGAAGCACAGCTTTCAAATGCGAAGTAAGTCTCAAGGCTTCTGCCCTCATTACGCATTGCCTGGGGAAACCCTCAGCAGCACAATGGCCATGTCTGGCAATGACCACTATCTCCAAAAAGAGATTTCCCTACATTCAATGGGAAGATTCATCATTCTCCCCTTCCAGACCACATGGGCTCACTTCATCTTCTTCACTGGGGATGAGAGGGGAGCAGCCCTGGACAGCTTAGAAAGGATTTGAAGTTCACAGGGACAATTCCAGAAAAGCTGTAACTTCTCTTCCTGATACTTAAAGGATTTAATTGGGGTAGGGGAGTCTCTTTTAATTCCCTCTCACTAGGGAACAAAATTTGAGCTGCAATGCTATACCCCAGCTTTCCCCCAACTGGTAGCTTCCAGATGTTTTGGACTACAACTATATCCAAGTTTCTATATCTAGGGCAGGACCTACACTACTGCTTTAAAACAGTTTATAACAGTAGTGACAACTGTTGGGGCCCAGGACACACTCCCTATACAGTCTTCAAAATGTTTTCAAAGTGTTATATCCTGCTTAGTGTAGATACACGAATAAGAGAAGTTGTTGTTGTTGTTATAATATATCTATAACACCCAGTAGCTGAGGGTCTCTGGGCGGTTCTCAACAATTAAAACTCTAAAGTTCAAATCACTAGATAAGTAAATTAAAAACTATAATATAAAACCAAAGTTTTAAAAAAGCAGCAGTGTAACGATCTAGAAAAACGGCAACAAATTATTTATTTATTTATTACATTTCTATACCGCCCAATAGCCAAAGCTCTCTGAGTGGTTCACAATTTAAGGTCAACAAGAACTAAAATGCCTGGGAGAATAAGAAGCTCTTCATCTGATGCCAAAAAGACATAGGAATTCCAATTTTATAGCACATACAAATTGTGAGTTTAGTGCAGAAGATTCTCTCAGCATATTATTAAGCCTGAACAAGGTGGGCTGAGGTTTGGAGATGGGACTCTCCATCAAAATGTAGCCATAATGAAGACTCAGCCTTTGGTCTAGACTGGCAGCACATCAAGTGAAGTCTTCTACTGGAATAGGCTAGGCCCAAATTGTGGTAGAAGTACTGTAGGGGTACTTTAACGTTAAGGGTCATGGTTGACATTTCTTTAGTTGGAGCTAATCCTTAGAATATGTAGGGTGACCAACTGTCAGGATTTCCCCGGATTTGTCCTGGTTTTTGTTCTTTCCATGGTGTCAGGGGGGATTTTCTATAATTTTCAATAATGTCCTGGAATGACACACCTTCCCCTTTAAGGCTGCCATTAGCATGGCAGGAGGGAATGACATGCTTTCTTGAGGCACATCATTCCCCCACCCCGAGCTCCAATTGAGGTCTTAAAGGGGAAAGTGGGTCATTCGTGGACATTATAGAAAAGGCCCCAATTGGAGTGGATGGTGGTGGTGCAGAATGAAATCCTTTCCCTTCCTCCACTCCAATCGGGTTCTTTAAGGTGGCGGGGGAATAACATACTTTCTGCAGGACTCAGAAAGCTGCTTCCCCCCACACACACTAGGTGTCCTCTTTTTTGGTTTCCCAAATATGGTCACCCTAGAATATGGCCTCAGGGAAGTTCTGTGAAGAAACAAGAGGTTGGCAGTTTGGGGAAGAGAGTGAGACAGAGCCCTTCTTTATAGCACATAGAAGCCACTGTGGGTGAATTTCCTCATGGGGGTTCTGACAGCCATTTTGAATATTCATTACCTTGTGAAGCCAGAGAAGGTGGGTTGCTGGGGTGGCTGACAAGCTACCCACAACTCTAAAACAGCCCATGGGTTATGGGTGGATTGTCAACCATCCCAACAACCCTTCCTTGCCAGGTTTGCATGAAACAAGCTACATGGTTCAAATATTCAAGACACATTGTGGGGAAATTCATCCATGGTGGCTTCTCATTACATATGAACCAGGTCAGAGAGAAAGAGGGGAGAGTTAGCTGAATGCTGGAACCTTTGGGGTTAGGAGTTGTTCTCAGGGCATCTGTTGCTGGGTAGAAAATCTGCTCTTGGTAGGAGTGCATGATGTTTGTTGCCTCCACTTCAAGGTCTCTATTTGAAGGTGTCCTCTATTTCAGGAGTGGACAGAAAGAAGATCTCTAGATGCTTTGAACTTCAACTTCCAGAAGGCCCTTCCAACATGTCCAATGATCATGAATGCCAGGAGTTGAACTCCAAAATATCTGGAGATCTACTTTCTGCCCACCCCTGCTCTACCTGAAGGACTGTCCCATCCAAGTCCAGTTTAAAGATAAAGAACCATAAGATGGGAAACCACCAGGGGCCTTGAAGTTGCCATCAACAATTAGCACCTGGACAGTAGACTGAACAGGCATGCGGGTCACCTGAGCAGTCTTCCACTTTGGTGAGATGTATTGTGTTTCTATTTAAAGTTATGATTTCTAAATTTGAACCTATACAGATAAATTAGCATATGCAAATATTATGCAAATATGTATCTTCTTTGGTCCTCTTTTCTTATGATCCATTTCCAGTTTTTTGCATGTGGCCATTTTATGCTTTATCTGTGTATTTATAAACAAAGATACTATATGTTTCCAGTGCTGTCTCCTCCAAAGAAAATCAAACCTGGGTCATGCTGCCCCTGGAATCTCTGACTGATTGCAAAAGTAGAGAATGCACAACAGCCTACTTGCAATAAGCTGATTTCTCTCTCTCTCTCTCTCTCATTTAGAAGACCAATGTTTGTTGGATAGGAAAACTGTTATTTTGTTGGTGTTTGGTTTTAATAATTTGTGCAGGCCTGCTCTCTTAGTATCCCCTCCCCTCTCTCTGAACACAGTGGTTCAATGGGTATGCAAGACATAGTGTAACTTTAACAGATTTTTCTGTGGAAAGAAAAAAGCAGGAAGAAGTGCTGAGGAAAAATGGGAGGTCTCAAGGATGGAAAAATATTGGTCTCAAGGGAGGAGGCAAAAATGAGGGTGGGGAAATTCTACTTCTACTGAAGTAGACTTCTACTGTTACTTTCTACTGTTAGTTTTTCCCTACCCTGTGCCTGCTTACCCTTCCCTGTACCTGTTGGCATTCTCTTCCCCTCCTTATTGTTTTACTATGATTTTATTAGATTGTAAGCCTATGCGGCAGAGTCTTGCTATTTACTGTTTTACTCTGTACAGCACCATGTACATTGATGGTGCTATATAAATAAATAATAATAATAATAATAAATACTCCACACACCAGCAACAACCTGCTCTGCAAAAAAACAGTACCAGATCCAGAAGTACCCTTAGGTTCTTACCTGATCAAACAGAGTTACAGAAATGCCATTGTTTACTGGCAAGCTATCACTAATAAACAGTCACTGGTAATCACCCATCTTCTGGGTGGATACCAGTGCCTATAGGCAGGAAGCCTATATACACCAGTTCCTGGGGAACATGGGCAGGAGGGTGCTTTGCACCTTGTCCTGCTTGTGTGTTCCTGGTTGACAGGTGGTTGGCCACTGTGTGCATAGATTGCAGGGCTAGATGGACCCTCGGTCTGATCCAGGATGACTCTTCTTATCTTATGTTCTGAAGCAAAATTGCAAACCAACATTTCATGACAACCCCCAACTTAAATGCACAGCACACAGGGCACCTGGTCAGTCTTCTCCATTATGGTGAGATGTATTATATTTCTGTTTAAATTATATACTTTTATTTATTTGTTTGTTTAAAACATTTCAGAGTGGCCTTTTAGGGCAGGAGGCCTCCCAAAGCAGTGTACAAGAATAAAACTCATATAATAATAATTGATACAGTAATAAAAACAGCACACACATACACAAAGCAACAGCAGCAAACATCCTAAAACAACAACAAACATCAGCATAAAAACAAAGCCTACTATATACAACTGCAGCTACTACCCAGCCTGATAAAACATAAACAGGGTAAGAGCAGGGTAAAGTACTAGGTTTTCAGGGCCTTCCTAGAAGCCTGCAATGATGGGACCTGGCAGACTCCCATTGGCAACTCATTCCAGAGGTTATAGTTATTAGTTCGAAATTTGCACCTATACATATAAAATTGCACATGGAAATGTTACACAAATTGGAGTCCTTTTGTCCTTTTGCGGGCAATTAAATTAGTCTTTTTGGATAATGCGTAAGTGGCCACCCTAATAGCTAGCAGTTACCATAAATCTTAAATGCTTGTTTTCGACTGGGCTTTGTGATGCATCATACTGAGAGACCAGCAGCTAGTATGTTAAGCTTGGTGATAAACATGTTAAATCAGAGAGCTCACTCACCTGCCAGGGTGTATTGATTTAAATCAATATTCTAAATACTAAACAATACTAAAAAAGGGAGTGATAGAAAAGCTCTATGTTTTTAAAGGTTTTTTTGTTTTTTAATTTGACATGAACTTCTTTCAATAGGCTTTTATACAATTGTAGAAACACAGAACTACAAAATCTCAACAATATTTTTTGAATTAACATAAACTTCTTTCAATAGGCTTTTCACAGAATAATGAAATCTCAACAGTACTTTTTGAATTAACATAAACTTCTTTCAAAAGGCTTTTAACATAAACTTCTTTCAATAGTCTTTTCACAGAATAACAAAATCTCACAATATAAACAGGCTACTGGTGTGAATTAATCCTGTTTTTGCTGATTTGCTTCTTCAGAATTACTGGAAGGAAATAATAACAGATACAGGTTTATGTCACCAGAGAAATCAATCAAATTAACAGTGTTTTACACAAGCTACTTTTAAATAGACTACATGCTTCAAAAATGTATAGGTACAATAAATTGACCAGTAAGTTGACTTTAGTGTGTCTCCTGCCTTTTATTATACCGCTTTCATAGTGCAATATCCTGCTTGGTGTAGATTAGGTCACGGAGGGAACATCTTTAAAATATTCCCATATAGGGTCTTTCTTATGACCCCAGCACACACAACCGTTTGTGAGGTGTGAGTATATAGTAACCTGCACACTATATACTTTTGTGTTCTTTTTTCCCTCCAGTGTTGCTCCTTTCTGCTTCACTCCGCCTTGGCCCACCCATAGGGTGACCATATTTGGGAAACCAAAAAAGAGGACACCTAGTGTGTGTGTGGGGAAGCAGCTTTCTGAGTCCTGCAGAAAGTACGTTATTCCCCCACCACCTTAAAGAACCAGATTGGAGTGGAGGAGGGGAAAGGATTTCATTCTGTACCACCACCATCCACTCCAATTGGGGCCTTTTCTATAATGTCCACGAATGACCCACTTTCCCCTTTAAGACCTCAATTGGAGCTCGGGGTGGGGGGAATGATGTGCCTCAAGAAAGCATGTCATTCCCTCCTGCCATGCTAATGGCAGCCTTAAAGGGGAAGGTGTGTCATTCCAGGACATTATTGAAAATTATAGAAAATCCCCCCTGACACCATGGAAAGAACAAAAACCAGGACAAATCCGGGGAAATCCTGACAGTTGGTCACCCTACCCACCCACAACCCAACAAAACCTAATGGAGCAAACAAAAAAGAACTGCCCTTGGTTGACAGATAGAACTAAGGTTTGATGGTTACTGGGCAGGCTAAAATCAGGTGAAAATGAAATGCCTGTTTGGTAGGTAGAGTGTAAATATTCTGAGAAATGATCACATTCACTTCTTCATTTACATAAAGAACCCTCTTTAATTCAGTTTATCTGGTAAAGGCATTGATTCTGTTTAGAGATTAAGTGTAAGGCTGACATGCTTATTTCCAGATTATTTAATATCCACCTAGCTGTTATTAAAGTTAATATTTAAGTTTTTAAAAATCAAATACTGATTTTTCATTTTTTTAAAAGATCAGTTTTTATCCACTCTGTCACCTGCCACTCTCCATGAAAAAGTAGGATTAGCTTGCCTCAAAATGGAATTGTAGTATGAAATACACATAATTATTCATCTCTTCCTTTGCTTCTATCTGTTCTATCTGAATTTAGTTTGTAAGCTTGTTGGGCAGAGATCTATCTTTTTATTCTATTAACCATCAAAAATGTGATCTTCAGCCAACAAATCATTGGTTACTGTGTTGGCCCATAAGAAAAAAATGCAAAATTTGACGTGTTCAAATCAAATCTCTCTACGAATAACTTTATGTAAGTCAATCCAAACAGAAGCACCAGCGGAGAATAATCAAGGGAACCAATGAGCATCCATAAAGAAAAAGTTTTAGAAATAATCTGTTGTTTCTATTGCTTGCTCCGATTCACTGTTTGCTACGAATGGCATTTGTTTCTGAACAACTTATCAAAATGGGTAATGTTCCAAACAATAGAACGGCACATACAGACAATGGCATTTTGTGTTTGGTTTGAACTTTAAGCGGTACAGCTCAAAGTTTAGTACAGTAATATATTAAACAGCTGTCCTTCAGCCCCCTGTGCATCAAACAGAAATATACAGAAGGCTCATGACACCTAGTGTTGTGTTCTCGAGATTGCTCTTATACAACACGACAAAGAAACATTAGATATAGATGTTTACTTTAATATTAATTATTTATATTTGAATCCCAGAGTGCAGGACATAGAATAATGGGCTCAAGTTACAGAAAGCCAGATTCTGGCTGGACATCAGAAAAAACTTCCTGGCTGTTAGAGCAGTATGACAATGGAACCAATTGCCTAGGGAGGTCGTGGGCATTCCCACACTAGAGGCATTCAAGAGGCAGCAGGAAAGCCATCTGTCAGGTATGCTCTAATGTGGATTCCTCCATTGAGCAGGGATTTGGGCTTGATGGCCTTATAGGTCCCTTCCAACTCTACTATTCTATGAATCTATGATTCTATGGCCAAGAGGTATGATGACATACCTTCTCCAACCTGGCAGCTTCCAGATGTGTTGGACTTTAACTTGTTGGACTATGGGGGGCTGCTGTTGCACCATGTCCTGTTTGCTTCCAAATCACGCAAGGTACTGGTCCCCTTCTATAGGCCTCATCTTGAGTATTATGTCCAGTTCTGGGCACCACACTTCAAGAAGGATGCAGATAAGCTGGAGTGGGTTCAGAGGAGGGCAGCAAGGATGAGCAGGGGTCTGGAAACAAAGCCCTATGAAGAGAGACTGAAAGAACTGGGCATGTTTAGCCTGGAGAAGAGAAGATTGAGGGGAGACATGATAGCACTCTTCAAATACTTAAAAGGTTGTCACACAGAGGAGGGCCAGGATCTCTTCTCGATCATCCCAGAGTGCAGGACACGGTGAGAAAAATGTGATCTTATTAATATTATTTCTACATTTTTTAAAAAAAACATTCATAAGATATTTATAAGCCATAAGAAGAAGAAAAACCAAAGGAGTATCCTAACAATGCCCTTATTAGGACTAACCAGAATGTCACAAAATAGAGAGCAAGCTTCCGAGTTCTTCAGAATTCTTCCTCAGGCTAGATGTTAATCAAAGAGTGGTGGGAGCGGAGGGAGCTGGCTTGATTTTGTACTTAAAACAACAAAGTCTGCATTTATTCACAGTTAAGATGGAGAATCAAAGGAGACAGCACTTCAATGCTGTAGATGTTTACTCAAGTAAGTATGTAGAACCAGGTTGGGGAAGGCTGGATTAGGTGTTATGCAGGTTTGAGAAACATATAATCGTTGATCTGACCTATCTCAAACATGTATCTCTCTTTAATATCTGCTTTCAAACTAATATTCCGTTTTCTTTCAAGATATATCCTGTGCCAGTACTACTGGATATTATCCTTCCTTTGTCCAGCCTGGACAGAAAAAGCTTCCATACTAATGGAACATCCATATAGAACTAATTTAACCTCTGTTGACATTCTTCAAGAGCAATCCTATGGCCTCTAGACAGTGTCTGGGGGGCAAGAGGATAGTTGACCAGATACAGAAGAGGGCAGGGCTCCTGCAGCTTTAACTGTTGTGATGAAGAGGGAATTTCACCAGGTGCTGCATATATAGAAATGACACCTGCTGAAATTCCCTTTTCTATGCAACTGCTAAATATATAGGAGCTCTGCCCTCTTTTTCATATGATCACCCTATCCATTCTATTTTCCCTCCCACTTTTCTGTCTCTCCCCATAGATACTCAGCATTCCTGGCCACTGGCCAGGCCTAGTCCACACTGAGTTAAGAAAAAAGAACATAAGAAGAGCCATGCTTGATCAGACCAAGCTCGATCTAGTCCAGCATTCTGGACTACAGTGGTAGGATGACCATATAAAAAGGAGGATAGGGCTCCTGTATCTTATAGAAAAGGGAATTTCAACAGGTGTCATTTGTATGCATGCAGGACGTGGTAAAATTCTCTCTTCATCACAACAGTTAAAACTGCAGGAGCCCTGCCTAGTGTGACCAGATACAAAAGAGGGCAGGACTCCTGCAGCTTTAATTGTTGCGATGAAGAGGGAATTTCACCAGGTGCTGCATGCATACAAATGACACCTGCTGAAATCCCCCTTTCCATGCAACTGTTAAAGATACAGGAGCTCTGTCCTCCTTTTCATATGGTAACTCTACACAGTGGCTAACCAGCTGCCCATGAGAAACCCACAAGCAGGACATGAATGCAATAGCACCCTCGTACCCATGAGCCCCAGCATCTGGTGTACATAGGCTTGCTACCTCTGATAGGTAGCATAGAGCCATCAGGACTAGTAGCTGTTGATAGCCTTCTATTCCAGGAATTTGTCTAACCCCCTTTTAAAGCCATCCAAATTGGTGGCCATCACTATATCTTGTGGAAGTGAATTCCTAAGTGTGGAATAAAGAAGCACTTCCTTTCATCTGTCCTGAATTTCCCCTCAATCAGCTTCATGGGTGACCCCCATGGGGTTCTACTATGATAAGGTAGGGAGAAAAATGGCTCCTTATCTACTTTCTCCACACCATGCATAATTTTGTTTACCTCCATTATACCCAACTTCGGTCACCATTTTTCTAAGCTAAACAGTCCCAGTTGTTGTAAACTTTCCTCATAGGAGAGTTTCTTGAGCCCCTTGATCATTTTAGTTGCCCTTTTCTGCACTTTCCTTTCTACAATATCCTTATTTACGTGTGATGACCTGAACTGTACACAGTATTCTAAGTGTGGCCACTCCATAGATTTGTATAAAGGCAATATGATATTGGGAGTTTTATTCTTTTTTCCTTTCCTAATCATGCCTAAATGGAAATTGCCTTTTTCACAGCAGCTGCAGACTGAGTTGATATTTCATTGCGCTGCCCATCACAACCCCAAGATTTCTTTCTTAGTCACGGTTAGTGCAGATCCCATCAGCATATACATAAAGTTGGATTAATTCAGGGGCGGGGGAGTGGGTATTTATTTATTTATTTATTCTAAAAGGCAACCTAAAATATTTTAAACACCCTGTCAAGGTGGCATCCAAGATAATATGCAGTACAATAAAATGTGATGCCCCACATGCAGTCTGAAATGGTTTAATCCATCATGAAAATAAATATCCATGGCTTGGATCCAGGGTTTGTCTCTGTTGGAGCTTTTTCAATCCATTGGAGCATTTTTGGTGACGGAACAGGAGAGGAGACCATTGTCATTGGTTTACCCTTCCCCCTGAAGTCCAAAACCTGCTCTCTAGACTTGTAGGACCCGCTGGAGCACTGGGAGCTATAGGAGGAGTGCGGAAATCCACAAAGTTTGCCTTTCCACACTTTCTGCTGGCAAGATGATTCCTTGAATGGAACTCTGCCAAGGAAACGCTCCCACTGGCAACAAGAAGCTGAATCCAACCCTCTGTTTGTTAAGTAGAGTGTAAATATTAATATTCGAGAAGTGCTTATATTGCCTTTTTATTTACATAGAAAAGCTTCCTTTAACACAATGTACCTGATTCAATTTCAACATTAACTGTAGGGCTAATATGCTAATATTCAGATTATTTAATATTACCCAAGTAATATTAAGAGAAAATTAGGATTTACAATTTTGAAAAATTGAAAAAATACATGATTTATATTTTTTAAAAATCCAATTTTAAAAAAACTCCATCCAATTTATTTTTCAACTCATTCATTTTTATCCTGCCAAGATCTGAACCCAAATATCCACAAGTTTAGTCCAACAGTCTAACCACTGCATCACAGTTAAAATCTCCAGAAAGTTTGACAATATGAATCAAGGAATCGCTGGCAACAATTACTTTAAGTTTCCTCTAGGGTCAGATGCTTGGCATGTGATACAGTAAGAAGACTAGCTTGTGAAGGCATTCTATGCCTGCAGGCTTTTTAACAGCTGCTCTTAAAGATAGAGAAAGAGCTGACTGAGAAATATCTAATCTCAGAGCATAAGCAGGCACACAAGGAGCCAGATGTAGGCCTTCGTAAAAAGCCTGCTGATGGAACAATACAGCTCACTAGTTCCTTCCTTGGTGGCTTCTGTCCATGAGAGATAAAAGGTGGGGAGAGAAGTACTGCTGGAAGTGTGGGTGAAACTCAGCTAGCTTCAAAAGGATAGAGGACCTCCAAGACTGTCCTCTGGCCTGTGCTGACCTTCATTCTATTGCTAGACTGGTACGCTTATGGTTGCTGACCTCACTTCCTCTTCGTTCACGTTCTTGCCTCTCATAGTGGAGACATGGGTCTCCCTCTCCTGGGTTGTGACTCTCCTATCCAACATGTATTTCCTGCAAGAAAATGCAAGCTTTCTTATTGACTGAATTGCTTGTTTTTCCTCCTAAACCTTCTCCTCATCTCTCATTCTCTCTTACTGTCAATAATGTTACACTTACTCCAGTCAAGGAAGCTCGTAGTCTTGGCTTTATATTTGATTCCTCGCTCTCCTTTATTCCTCATATTGAGGCAGTAGCTAAATCCTGTTGTTTTTTCCTGTATAATATTGCCAGGATTCGATCATTTTTGTCTGTGTCTTCTGCCAAGACTCTTGTTCATGCATTGGTTATTTCTCGGTTGGACTACTGCAACCTTCTTCTCACTGGCGTTCCTTCTTCTCACATCAGTCCGTTGGTTTCTGTTCACCACTCTGCTGCTAAGATCATCTTCTTGGCTCGCCGCTCTGACCATGTTACTCCACTGCTGAAATCTCTTCATTGGCTTCCAATTCACTTCAGAATCCAATATAAACTTCTCCTGTTGACCTACAAAGCTTTTCACTGTCTACCTCCTTCCTATCTCTCCTCTCTCATCTCACACTATTGCCCCGCTCGTGCTCTTCGCTCCTCTGATGCCATGTTTCTCGCCTGCCCAAGGGTCTCTACTTCCCTTGCTAGGCTTCGTCCATTTTCTTCTGCTGTCCCTTATGCCTGGAACGCTCTTCCAGAACATTTGAGAACTACAAGTTCAACCGCAGCTTTTAAAGCTCAGCTAAAAACTTTTCTTTTTCCTAAAGCTTTTAAAACTTGATTTTGTTCTGACTTTATACTGTTAGTTTTACCCTACCCAGTGCCTGTTTACCCTACCCTGTGCCTGTTTGCATTCTCTTCCCCTCCTTATTGTTTTATTATGATTTTATTAGAATGTAAGCCTATGCGGCAGGGTCTTGCTATTTACTGTTTTACTCTGTACAGCACCATGTACATTGATGGTGCTATATAAATAAATAATAATAATAATAATTCCTTTGACCCACGCAGGATCTACACTACTGCTTTAAAACTGTTTATAACCGTAGTGACAACTGTTGGGTGCCAGGAGCTTACGAGGTGATATTGACCTTCAGGGGCCCTCCTCCTGGCCTCTTTGAAATGCGGCTCCTGGCAGAGAGGCTCCGAGCAGAGCGATTCCTTTTCTTTCCTGCTGCCGGGAGCAATGCCATGCTGTTGCAGGAGGGGGTAGGGGTAACAGATCAGCGGGAGGGTCGTTCCCAGTATCATTTACATGCACCTTTGTTGGTGTGAGGTTGGTTGGTGCACCCACTCTAGCAGAGGCCTAGTGGCCGGGCGTAGCTTCCGGCAAAGAAGCTCCCAGTAGAGTGATTCCTTTTCACTCCTGCTGCCTGGAGCAACAGTGCTCTCTTGGAGGCAACGGTTCTTCAGCGCTGTGGTGGAGCAGCCAGAGGACTGTTACCTCTGCCTCTGGATTCCTCCTCAATGGCCCTCTCAATTTGGCACTTATTGCTCGAGGCTTTAGGGTGTGTCTGAGCACACCTGGCACACCCCTTGTGCATGCCTATGTCTGTGGCCCGATTGGAATTCATCAGGAGAGCATTTAGTGTAGTGGCCCCTCCTCTGTGGAATTCTCTGCCCCTGGAGGTCAGGCAGGCGCCAACACTAGGTTGCTTCCGGCACCTCCTGAAAACAACTCTGTTTCAAGAAGCCTTCCTCAACTGACTAGCCACTGTTTTTCTGGCTTCTTTGTTTTTAAATTGAATTTTTTTAATTTGCTTTTTAAATTTTCTTTCTTTTACTGTTTAACCTATGTTCACCGCTTCAGAATCTGTGTTAGATAATTGAGTGGTATATAAATATTGTAAATAATAATAAATAATAGTTAATAGAGCAGCTTTCCACAACTTGGCACCCTCCAGATGTGTTGGATTGCAACCCACAGAATTCTCAGCTAGCATGACTAAATGGCTGTGAATTATGGGAGTCACAGTCCAACACATCTAGAGGACACCAAGTTGGAGAAGGCTGCTATAGGGTTTGAAAGGCTAATTAGGGTGCTTCCAAGACATTTGATGTGCACTTGTGCTACCTCATTTATGGATTTTGATATGGGGTCCAGACATTGTCATATTCCATTTGTAATACTTCCATGTTTTCCCATTGCCTTTTTTTGTCTGCTTCCCACTCTTTCTACAGAAAATCTATTAAGGGGCAATAGTCCTCTGTTTGGAAACACCCCTAGATTTAAATCCAAACTCAGCTTGCTAACTTCAGCATCATTACTAAAAAAAAGTGTTTTATTTTGAGTAAATCTAGTTGATATTAGTCTATCCTAGTAGCAACCCACCACTCTAAAACTGATATCCCAGCAATTACCTATTTATTTATTTATTTATTACATTTATTACATTTATATCCCGCCTTTTTTCCTCTTCAAGGAACCCAAGACAGCTTACATGGTCCTCCTCCTATCTATTTTATCCTCACAACAACCTTGTGAGTAGGTTAGGCTGAGAGTCAGTCACTGCCCAAAGTCATCCAGTGAGCTTCATGGTTACTAGAACCCAGACCTTTTAAGATGGGATGCATAAAAACATATTTTAACCAATCTCTCTTAATTTATATAAAAAATCACAAACCACACACATATTAGGGTGGTCAGGAGAATAAGAGGTCAGAGGCCCTTGCAATTTTAACTGTTGTGCAGAAGAGGACATTTCAGCAGACATAGGCTTGCTTGAGAAACTATACATCCTTCTATATTTTTATTATTTATTTATTTATTTTATTTTATTTATTGATTTATTATTACATAGATGAATGTGGCTATGTGAATATTAAAATTCCATAATATGTATAGTGTGATACCTTTATTAGGCCAACTCAAAGATTACCCAAACTTTTGAGATTTCTGGATCTCTTCATCAAAACGTTGCAGTCAGGACTCCGACTATGGAGACATCTTGACACCATCCTGTTAGGCCTAATCTACACTAAGCAGGATATTGCACTATGAAAGCTGTATGAACGTGGCATATAAAAGGCAGAAGCCACACTACTGCTTTATAGTGGTATTGAAGTGCACTGACAACTGACAGCATTGACACATACATATACCCCTTTCATACCACAGTATCCTGCTTGGTGTGGCTCCTGCCTTTTATATACTGCTTTCATAGTGCTATATCCTGTTTGGTGTAGATTAGGCCTCAGACATCTCCCCTCAGACATCTCCCCCTATCTCCCAGCCACAAAATCTGTTTTTTGTAACGTCTTGCCTGACGAAGAGATCTGAAAAGCCTGCACATTTTGTGTGTGCGATCTTTGAGTTGGCTTAATGAAGGCATTGCACTATATGGATTTTTTTTCCTTATGCCAACATGGCTGGCCTTTGTTTTTTTGCACAACTATTAAAGCTGCAAAAGCTCCTATTCTTTTATTCTCCCAGCGGGGAGAATAACGCAACTTTCTAGATCAGAATTTCTGGGAGCGACAATGATTGCACACTCCCTCATGCAACCGTGCCCACGAGTCACAGATCTGCTCGGCCTGATTTTCATAACCGGCTTCCACTCCGCTCTCGCCTGCAGCAGAACCCTTTAAACCCAAGAGAGGCACTTCTGGCAGGGCTTGTTGCTCATTGGCAGGCTGCTGCCTTGCCCCTCTCCGTCATTGGACGAAGAGCTGGAGGCAGGAGGCTTTCTGTGAGTGACAGCCAGCCGGAGCAATCGAACGGCGCGCTGATCCGAAACCAACCTCCCGAAATAGAACGTGTCGGAGCCAATGAGGGGCGGCGATGAGCTGTCGGGGCTTTAACTAGCGGAGGGGTCAGCTGAGCAGCCCCTGGAACTCGTGGCTCTGAGTCGCTGGAGCAGCGGTCGGGGGAGACGGTCGGGGCGCGCGGTGCTCGAGCCAGAGAAAGCTTTGCCCGTAAGTCTGTATGTGGTCAACCCCGAGAAAGCGTTGCCGTGTCCGTCCACCCCGCCAGCCGACTTCCGGGAGTCTTTTTGGCTTTAGGGCTTTTGCACCTCAGCGCCTTGGCTGGATCGGGGCCGGGGTTGCAGGTGGCTAATCCAGACCGAGCCAAGGGAGGTCGCGGGACGGGGCGCCCTGAAGAAGGGTAGCGGGGATGTGGAGCGAGCTCTTCCTGCGAGTAGAGCTTTCCACGGGCCTTCCTGTGGGGAGTGGACCAGGCTGCCTCCTGGGCACTGTTAGCCCGGAGTAAGCCGAGTTGGCTTGCTTCTGAAGGGATATGGATAGGGTTGTGCTGTAACGCTTCCTCTTTACGACGGGGCGGGGGAGGGGGAAGGATGCGGTCAGCTGCGGTGTCAACATAAAAGCGCCCTTCCCTCTCTTCTGTGCAAGCATAGCTCGAAAAGGATGTCTGGGGCAGCCAACGCTTATTGCTGAAAGTACAAGCTCTGCAATGAATTGTTTTATCTCCCGAGGAAGCAGAAAGTGTATTCCAGGCTGTTGTGGCTTCTAAAAGCCTATTTAACTATAGCAAATGTATGTGTATGTTACACTATCCAGGATTCCCTGGGGTATCTGGGAACACTGAAAAGATATGCTGCAATTATTGTTGTTGTTGTCTACATTTATATCCTGCCTTTTCCTCCCAAGGTGCATGTATGATTCCCTCCTCCTGTTCATTTTATCCTCACAACACCCCTGTGGGTTAGGTTAGGGTTAGGGTCAGCAACTGGCCCACAGTCACCTGGTGAGCTTCATGGCAGAGTGGGGGACTAGAACCTGGATCTCTCAAGTCCCAGTCCTACACTCTAACCACTATACCACACTAGCTCTCAGTGATTCTACAGCATAGCTGCTGCAATCCTGTGACAACTATAACCGCTAGCTACAGTTTTTCTGCATGTTAATTTTGTTCTTAAAAATTGTGATTGCTTGTAATTTGACTTCCCACTGTGTACATGCAGTTTACCTAAGTGTAGGATTTTGTTACAATCTACACATGTGTGTAACCTACATGTTACTTCTCACAGAAGTGCCATCCCCATAGGGAATGAATTGTATGAAACAGCTCTCTGAGTGACATAATTATGGAAATAGGGTTGTATGGCAGGAAAATTCAGACTCTAAGGCCTGATATTATCATCAGTATTCATAAGTAGATTGAAACTAAACATGTCTAAAGTCCCTTTGTTATGACGTGGGTCTCTTTATAAGGAGGAAGCAGATAATTACAGTGCCATCCTATGCCTGTCTACTCAGAGAAGTAAGCCCCATTAAGTTCAGTGGGGCTTATTCCCAATGTCTATAGAATTGCAGCCTTAAGAATCTGTCTGGCACCTTAATCCTAAAATTATAAATTTCAGTGAAACCATTAAGCATATTTTAGAACTGTACATTTGCAACTGACTCTTCAAATTTTGCATTGGTCTAACGTGGCACATAATTAACAAAATGCTTTTTTGTATTGTAGTGACTTCTAAGTAGCTTGCACTGGTGTGTAGGGGCAAAGTAGCTGCCCACAATTCCAGATGGGTGCATAACAAGAAGCACTGGTGAAAGTGTACAGGTCTGAAAGTTTAGCCGAGTTATGGAAGAACACCATCAGAACAGTGTATCTCCTCAGATGTTTTTAAAAAGAAAGGTGCTACACTTTGTATTTTCTTTGGAGCCCTACCATTTATAGGAGCAGGCTGCAGTAGCTCAGTGGTGAGAGAAGGCACTCTGCACATGTTCAGAGGTACTTCTTAAATTCATACCTGTGTCTTCTAAAAAGTGGCATGGTGAAAGATGAGAAAGTGTGATACTGAAAGAGAACAGTGGGAGAACGGCAAGACCAATATTATCTGCATGTTTTTCTTTTTCTTGTTGCACCAGTGGTAAGAAGTGTGGGAAGTAGTGGAGGCTGGTGGCTCCGATGTCATGGGGTGGTGATCCACTCTGAGTTTCAGTCAGCACTCTAAAGCACCTTGGATAGCTCCTTTAGAGTTGTGTCTGAAACCTGGCATGGATTCACTGCCCCACTGACATCGAAGCCGGCAGCCTCTGCTGGTGGGAAGCATTCCTCAAAAAGGCCTGTGATAGCCCTGCATGGAGAGTTGAAAGGTGGCATGCACAACCACACATTCCACACTTGTTTTGCCATTAATCCTGTTTGCCATGCGGATAAGTGGGCGCTACTGCAGATGGGAGTGACTGGACTTAAAGGACTGAATTGCTGCATAAAGGCACAATCCTATGCATGTTTAGACAAAAGAAATCCTACAAAAGTTTTTTTCTGTCTAAACATGCATCGGGATTGCACTCTAAGGGGATCAGATTGTGTCTATTTCCAAAAGAAATAAATTCTAAGCATGTATGCACTACTGCCACAAATCTTAACGCATGTTCAAGACCGGGTTGAACTGAACCGAAGCTCGGCATCAGTACAAGCTACACAGGAGTATCTCAGTCCCCTTGCTGATTGCTGCTAATCCAAACAGGGATGCCTAATCAGCCAATGTAGCACAACATACACCTGAGCTCTAATTAGCATGTCTTCAACAGATGAGTCTTTCCCCTAGTTTCTAAAGCTGAAGGCAGACAGTCATTTCTTCAGATTGCTGAAAGCAGTTTGGAAGAGAGATCAGTGGCCAAGGTATGTACACTTGCCACTTTCATCTCTGGTGGACAGGTTTTTCGGGGTTTGGAAAATCCACAGGAACTATTTGACAGCCACTTCCAGTTCTCTTAAAATTACCCTGACTCCCAACCTAATACCAGTTCATGTAAAGCTACCCTGAGTCTAGCCTAAACAATCCTATGCATGTTTATTCAAAAGTACAACTGTCTTCAGTTGGGCTTGCTCCCAGGTAAAATGCATAGGATTACACCCCTTAATCTTGGGTGTTCAGGCTGTAGTCTTATCCCACTTACCTTAGCACAAAGCCTGGTATGCATAGCGGGATTCACTTCCAAGTACATGTGTATAGGATGGCACTTTGAGGAGCTGTCTTTTCACTTTCAGGATTGACACTTTGACATTTAATTCATGCTCATTCACAACCTGTGTATCAATTTGATTTTTTAAGAAATATTTCATTTCAAGCTTGAAAGGGTTCTTAGTTTAGAAAGGCACACTGGGGTTAAAAACGAAAGCAACTTTTCACTGCAGAGAAAGGCAGTGGTTAATCCTTGCAGATACAATTTTTATAGACAAGCTGGATTTGGTTGTTTCTGTTCCGTTTACTCTGAAGTACCTCTTTGCTTTGCTATAATGACCTTTTGTTTATGGATGAAAGAACACCTTTGTTCTCGTCAGATAAATGTTTTTATTGGTATCCTGTCTCCAGCGGCTCTGTCTGCCATAGGAACATAGGATACTGCTTTATACTGAGTCAAGAACTTGGTCCATCTAGCCCAGTATTGACAACACTGACTGGCAGCGGCTCTCCAGGGTTTCAAGTAGGATTCTTTCCTAACCCTATCTAGAGACACTGGGGATTGAACCTGGGGCCTTTTGCACACAAAGTAGGTGCTCTACCACTTGGCTACAGCTGCTGTCCCTGCATTCAAGCTGGCGTGCGCAGACCTCAAGCTGGTAGGGTCTCCTTTTAACGAGAACCCCAAGGTTCCGCAGCTATAGCAGAGGTGGGTAATTTGAGGCCCTCCAGATGTTTTTGGTCTACAACTGCCATCATTTTATTTCATTTATTACATTTCTGTTATCGCCCAATGCTAGAGTAACCATATGGAAAAGAGGACAGGGCTCCTGTATCTTTAACGGTTATATAGAAAAGGGAATTTCAGCTGGTGTCATTTGTATGCATGCAGCACCTGCTGAGAATCCCTCTTCATAACAACAGTTAAAGGTGCAGGAGCTCTGCCCTCTTTTATATCTGGTCACTCTAGCTGAAGAGGGCAGGGCTCCTGCAACATTAACTGTTGTTATGAAGAGGGATTCTCACCAGGTGCTGCATGCATACAAATGACACCAGCTGTTAAAGATACAGGAGCCTTGTCCTCCTTTTCATATGGTCACTTTACCCAATACCAAACTTTCTGTGGGGTTTGCGAAAACTACAAACCTTAAAGAAAATACTGTACATAATATAAAAACTATTGACATGCTAGTATATAAGTAGACAGTGCACACGTTCATACACACACATACACCCCAAGTGATGGGAGTGGAGCTAAATGTAAAAATGGTGTTCATGGGCAAAGCCATTTCCCTTCTGCATCCCATGAGCAATACAACTGGGATAATCTGGATATAAAAATACAACTCTGCATCTCACTTGCTTCAGATCAGGGATTCTTGTACAAAACTCGAAAATGGCTGGCAGAAATGCATAAAGATCTGGCCAAAGGCAACCAATTAAAACTCTGAGGAACACTGAGGCTTAGAGATGTGATTAGAACAAGGCCAGCCACAGCAGCAGTTTCTTTTCTTTTTTTAAAAAAAAACAAAAACTTGTTTGTGTTAAACTGTTGAAAGTCAGAAAGCCTGGCCTAATCTATTGCAATTCATCCTGAGATCTATCTTCTACCCATCCCTGCCTTTAAAACAGGGGTGCAGATATATGGAAACAAGATAATGGGAAACAAAATTAATTATTTCGGCCTCCCCCAAGTTGATTCCTTCCAGATATTTTTGTCTACAATTTCCAGGATTCCTGACCATTGGCCATACTGGCAGTGGCTTGAAGTCCAAACTATCTGGAGGGCACTGGGTTGGGGAGGGCTGCTGTAGCTTATAATAAATCAAGTTAACAAGCAGAGCTTGGAATAGAATCCAGGTCTCCTTGGAGGCCTTGTTCAAAGTAATAATTAGGCTGAACAAAATCTGTGGCAAAGAAAGAGCTATAAGGGCTTTTCAACCTACAACTCCTTTGCTGGGGGAACTGTATTGGCTACCTATTCACTACTGGGCCAGGTTTAAGGTTTCTTTACTAGTGTATAAAGCCCTAAACAACTTGGGACCAGGGTACCTGAGAGAGCACCTTTTCCCTTTCAAGACTATTATCAAATGAGGCATTCCTGGTAGTTCCACATGGACCCACGGCCCAGTTGGAATTCACCCGAGTAGAACCTTCAGTGTAGCAGCTCCCTCTCTATGGACCATCCCATGCACCATGGTCTTGACTGAATTGCAGGAGAGTAGGGAAAACAATCATGCATAGTTCCACCTATGCAGGAGTTGATGGATGTTTAGTTTGGCAGGTATTTTTTCAGCACTGCCTGAAGATTGAACCTGGAACCTTCTGCATGCCAACCGGTACCCTGACACTGAGCATCAGAAAAAGCAGGCTGAGTGGCTGTACAGTTCAGCATACCCTCCAGTATGTGTGATGAGCGAAATGTTTCAGAGTTGACAATACTGGATTAGATGGACCAGTGATCTGACTTCAGTACAAAGCAGCTTCTGTTGTTAAGAGCATGAGAAGAGCCGTGCTAGATCAGACCAAGGGTCCATCTAGTCCAGCGTTCTGTTCACACAGTTGCCGAACAGCTGTCGACCAGAGGTCCACAAGCAGGACATGGTGCAACAGCACCCTCCCACCCATGTTCCCCAGCAACTGCCTCTGATACCAGAGGTAGCACAGAGGCATCAGGACTAGTAGCCATTGATAGCCTTCTTCTCCAGGAATTTATCCAACCCCCCTTTAAAGCCATTCAAATTGGTGGCCATCGCCACATCTTGTATTCCTGTGCCACATTGCATCTCTCCGATATTTACCAGTCTAATAGCCCACTCGTGTGATATTCTGCAGCTGTAGCCACTAGGATTTCGCATATGGTTTTTCAGATGCAGCTGTGGGATGGGAAAATGGGTGGTGTTTGTGTGGAGGGGGGGGATAGAGGTGGAAAGGAGTGAGGCAGTTGGTAGGTGGCTGCAGCAGAAATGGAAAAAAAACAGGCATTAGATGGCAGGAGCCAGCCCTTGCCTCTTGCACTGGGTCCAGGAGACAGGAAGATATGAGGGGAGGAAGTGTTCCCCTTCCTTGTTGATTTCAACGCCTTTTGCTATTCAGACCCGAATCTAACAGGTGGAAGTTGCAAGTGCTTCTAAAGATCGGTAGCTGAGAGACTGATGGATTGGCTAAGGAATTTCGAAGGCAAAGGCTTAAACAGAATACAGGAGAGCCAGTCAGCCAAGGGCTGTTCAGGGTCTGGAAATACGTGTTAAGCAAAGTCTGTTTGGATAGGCAGCAGCTGCAAGGGAAGGCCAGGAACAAGGTTAGGGTACCAGGGAGCTGGGCCAACAAAGGATGTTGCCATAGCAACTGATGCTTCATACCTGTCTGTGTAGTGCAGCAGCTCAGCCATGTGCTCTGTGGCTTTGTCCAAAGGCAAATGAAGTGGTTGTTCATGCTCTGTGTTGTTAATAGTGAAGCCTTGAAACCAGGGAAGTGTTTTGCCTCTTCTCAGGTAGTTCCCAATTGGAATTTGTGACACTGCTTCACGAATGCTTCAGGCTCTGGTGGATTCCTGATCTAGGGCAGCAAGGATACAGGATCCTGGTTCTGCTTAGGCAGCCATGATAGGATTCAGCCGTAGCTAGAACTGGGGTCTCCAGTGCCGCACCAATGTTCTCGTTTCTTGGCACCTGTCAGGCTCCTGACCTTCCTAATTTAAATTTTATTCATTACAATTTTTAAATGAATTTTCTTTTTTCTTTTTACTGGGACGCAAAACTAAGTGCTGCCCTCCGACAGCATCTACGTTTAGGTTCCCAAGGTCATTTTTTTTCTTTTCGAGTTCCGCCCCCGCCTTGTACCTAGGTCCTCAGGCAAAGGGCTTTTCTTTTAGCCTTGCCAGTTTGCCTTCTGTGAAATGACTGTTTTGAGACTGGCCATGCCCATCATGGAAGCCATTTTGTGAGAGGGCCCATGACACTCTCTCAAGATTCCAAATGTGCCCACCAGCCAAAAAGGTTGAGGGCCCTTGTGCTAGAACTTCCTATGGAGATCTCTGCCCACTGAAAACCTTAATTTGGCATTGCTTCTCCTGTCTCTGTCATTGTTTGACTTTTTCTTGCTGTTCACTGAAGGGTTTTTGTGCTTTAATATAGCTTTGCAAGTTTCTCTGGGAAGAAGGAAACATGATCACCTTCATGAATAATTCAGACAGCGAAGAGGAACCCTGCAATGAGAGAACATCCCTGATGTCGTCCGGGAGTCCCCTTCTACCTGCCTACCATGATGGTGTGCCAGCATCCGAAACGGCAGAAACTCACACACACAAGGTAGGTGGAATCAGCTTCTGGGAAGAAGAGGCTGTTTGATATCGTGCTGGTCCTGTTCGTTGTGTGGGATCCATCTGCGAGTGCTTTCCTGAGTTTGCTCCTTTGTATCTCTCTTTGAAGTGCTAAAATGTATGACTCCAGGTGGAGGTGGTGTTCCTGTTGATGCTCAAAGACTGTAGGATAGGGGCAGACAGTGTGTGGACAGTGGGCTTTGTCTGGCACAATAATGCCCCCCCCTCCAGAATGATTAATTTGTTGGGTGGGTCATCTCATGGCAGGGCTGTACAGACAGAGGAAATAATCTTACTGATAAAAATTTATCTGGAACCTAGGAAGCTGCTTTATATTGAGTCAGACCGTTGGTACATCTAGCCCAGTAATGTCAACACTGACTGGCAGCAGCTCTCAGGGTTTCAGGCAGAGTTCTTTCCTGAAGCCAGGGATTGAGCCGAGTGTCTTCTTCATGCCAAGCATGTGCTCTATCACACTGAGCTACAGCCCACTTGATACATTGGCTACTTTTTGGGTTACCAGGTAGTAAACCGTGTAACAGGGTTGGGCAGCCTATGGCCCACAGCCTAATTTCAAAAGCTTCCTACATGCGATCAGCTCAGACCTCTGGCCAGAGCAGTCTGCCCTTTCGAGGGTATCCCACAAGGCAGGAAGTGTGGAGGTGGGTGGTGGGGAGGTAACAGGTGGCAGAAGGAGAAAAGGGGTAACCTATCTGCTTTTGGCACAGGCCTGCTCTTGACATCCATCCCTGCCATAGAACGAACCGATACGTTTCATGGTACAAATGAACCTGGAGAAGTTTGTGGCTCAGCAGCTGAACTAGAGCATTTGTGTTGTTACGAGAAGCCATGTTGTAACTTTGATACTAAGCCAATGGGAAGGAGGATGGGGAAAGAAGCAAGCATTTTTTACCTTAAAGCAAACCAGTGGCTTAAGTATGTTGTACATTTTTTTATCAGTGGCTAGACCAACTGGGGAGAAGATCCTGGGCGGGCGGCCTCCTCCTCCTGCACCGAAAACGAGCCACTGGCACCCCTGTGACCATACAGCTCTTCTATTACTGCTGCTCTTACCTGCCTCCTCCTTGCTTTCCCACCTCCCCTTCTGTCTCTTTCCCAACTTCTAGCTGTCTAGTTTTGGCACTGGGATATGGAGGCGGCTTGGGTGGGCAGCTGGTAGTCCAGGCAGTAACTCCTGGAAGGGGCAGATTTGGCCTGGACCTGCCAGCTGCTAACCCCTCTGGGTGTGTTCTCATTGTAGAAAAGGCAGACTGGCAGCAGCAGCAGCTCGAACAAAATTCCTGATGGAAACGTGTCTGACTCGGAAAGAGCGCTGCCGGGACCCGTTGTCCTGGATAACGAGGAGGAAGAACTGACCTTAAAATATGGAGCGAAGCACGTGATCATGCTGTTTGTGCCTGTGACGCTGTGCATGATTGTGGTGGTGGCAACCATAAAATCGGTGCGTTTCTACACGGAGAAGAATGGACAGCTGTAAGTAACGCCCGCCTAACCCTGGTGTGCGCTACATTGGATGAATGATCCAATTGAGCGCCCTTTAACTTAGGGCTGCATCCAGACTCTTCCTTTGCAATTCACCTAGGATCCCTTGTTGTCCCAGTGCTAATCTCTATGCTGGGGGCATTGAACCGTTTCACCCTGAGGGCCAAATTCAATTGCGGAGAAGCTCTTGGGAGCTGCAGTCCAGTAGTGGGCGGGGCCAAAGGCAAAAATGGTGGGGCCAGAAATGCCAGCCTATTTTATCCTAAATCTCTTATTCTCAGCAATTAAGCCTCAGGAAAGGGATTTCAAGCTTTTAGAATGCGAAAAGCCTGCGCCAAAGCCAGGAAACCACCAAATGATTGGCAGTTCAGGAAAGGTGTGGGGCCAGGGGAAGGGGCGTGGCCATCTGGAGAAGCTTGGAGGTGCATGGAGGGCTATACGTGGGAGTGGGAATCCATTCAATATTGGATTTATCCGTTTATCCTGGAGTCATCTCTAGGCCATCCCTGTGTATCCAAATGATGCACAGGGGATCCCGGGGTCAACTGGGGATGACCAGAGACTTTCCCCGGGATAATTGAAACAATGGATTTCCTGGTTTTCCCATGGTCCTGGGAGAACCCCGAGGGCCGCGGCCGGTGTGGCCAGTGCTCCCAGGTCCTCCCTTCGAGTAGTGGGGCTCTTTAAAAGGGCACGGAGCTGCACAGGGTGACTCCGTGCCCACTGGGGGGAGGAGCAAATTCACCATCCCCAGGATGGCTGCTGGCACTTTGGTTTTAAGTTTGTTTAAAAAAAACCTTCAGAGGATCAGGGCTGTGTAATTGCATGACCAGCTCCTCCTTCCAGAAAAACCCATGCGCCACGCTGGATGTTCCTCTTTCCTTCCGGGACATCACGCAGGCATATGGACACTGGGGGAGGATCATGGAAGCCAGAAAGCCTGAGTTCCTCCCCCCCACCCCCCGAGACCTAGAAAGCCCGTAGGTGTAGACATACCAAGTGTCTGTCCACCAATGGAACGGACACTGCTGATGGAATTTCGCCCATTATTCACTGTTTATTGCCACCTGGGGCAGGTCACCTCACCTACCTAATGGTAGGGTTAGCTCAAAGTCTAGAAAACACCAATCATTTCTGTTATCTCCTAGTTTGGGTTGGGGTTGTATACTGGGTTCAGTATCATTGCTCTTCCACCACACAACTTGGGAAGTATAATTTGTCTCTATGGCCAGTGTGCCAGTGCAACCTGCCTTTATGTAGAGGTGTTCTGGTTTTCTTGCAGGATTTATACCCCTTTTAGTGAAGATACACCCTATGTGGGCCAGCGTCTCCTGAGCTCTGTGTTGAACACCATCATCATGATCAGTGTCATAGTAGTGATGACAATCTTCTTGGTTTTGTTATACAAATACCGTTGCTACAAGGTAAGGCTGATTAATAGATTGACTAGGACTTTCAAATGTTGAATGATTTTTTAATTTAATTTTTAATTAACATGAAAATTAAGTAAATTTTAATTAACATGAAAATTAAGTAAATTTTAATTAACATGAAAATTAAGTAGGCATGTCTTCACTCGATGATGTTCAGCAACTCTTTCAGCGTGAATACAGACATAATATCTTGGCAGTCTTTACAATGGATCATCACAACTTGCCTTGTATGCTTTCAGGCTAAATGGTGATTTATTCTCATACTGCAGATGGTTAGTTTTATACATTTATATTTCACAAAACTTCACCCAAGAGCAATTAGCAAACTATTACAGAACTGTTCTAGGGTGGGAAGTGTGTTGGTGAAGTCACAGGCAGTAGCCATTAAAGGCCCTGCACCTGGAGTCATTGCCAGTGGCTTAAATCCTGGATCTGTCTTTGAGAGCCTTCATTTCTGTTGGTCAGAATGAAGGTTTTTCTAATCATAATTGTTATGTCGGGAGTATGGATTTTGGGGTAGGGGTGGGCACAGCTGGCTTTTTGAAGGCTTTTTGAAGTCTCCAGTTCTGATGGGAAAAAAATGAGTGATAACTTGGTATTCAGAGTAAAGAAGGGAGATTACCAAATTTTGAGGCTGGTGGCATTCCCCCTAAAGGATCAGGTTTGTAGTTTGTGGGTGCTCTTGGAACTAGCATTGTCACTAGAGGTACAGGTGCACTTGGTGGCACAGAACACAGGTGGACTTGGTGGCACAGAGCGCCTTTTATTGATTGATTGACCGATGTCCTTATCTGGGCAGAGATAGCCTAGTTACAGTTATCTATGCTCTGGTAACTTTTCATCTGGATAAGTGCAATATGTTATACATGGGGCTGCCTTTGAAAATGGTCCAAAATAAGGCAGCGAGATTGGCCCATCCCCATCAACAATGTGATCGTATTATGCCTGTACTTTTTCGTCTGCATTGGCTGTCAGTCCATTTCTGGGCTCGATTCAAGCTGCTGGTATTAACATTCAAAGCCCTAAGCAGCTTGGGGCCAGGATACCTGAAGGATCGTCTCCTCCCATATATACTTACATGGACCCTAGGATCGTCTTCAGCGGTCCCTTTCCAAAGGAAGTGAGGTGGGTGGTTACTAAAAGAGGGCCTTTTCTGTTGTGGCACCCCAGTCATGGAATGATCTTCCTAGAGAGGCTCACCTGGCACCTATGTTATGCTCTTTTTGGTGCCAGGTGAAGACCTTCTTATTTTTCCAGGCATTTTAGTCTTTCAGTTTCTGTTCTTTTAAACCTGTTACTGTATTTCAAATCTTTATCCTGTTGCTAGTTTTTTTTTTTATTATTTTATACTATAGTTTTAAACATTTATATTGAATTTTAGTGTGTTGTATTTTATGGTTTTAATTGTTGTGTTCTACCTGGAGAGCTTTGGCTATTGGATGGTATAGAAATGTAATAAAGATATAAAAATTATATTCCATAACTTAGGATGCATAGCTTCAAGCTACCCAGCAAGACTTGGTGCAATTGCATCAAGAGGTAGGAATATGTAGTTCAAGAGCATCTGGAGGGCCACAAGTCCCATCATCCCTTACTAATAGCTAGGCTAGCTGGGGCTGATGGAAACTGGAGTCCAAGTTCATCTGGAGGGCCAGGCATTTACTTGGACTTGGACAGGTTTTTGACCAAGTCCCTAATCAAAGACTCCTGAGCCAACTTAGCCATCATGGAATAAGAGGAGAAGTTCTCTTATGGATCAGTAACTGGAGAAGAACAGAAAGTAGAGAGTAGGAATAAGTGATCAGGTCTCACTGCAAGGTTGTAAACAGTGGGATTGCTGTTAGGACCAGTGCTTTATAACTTGGTGGTTTAAAAAAGGGGATTGTGAGGAACTCCCCAAAAAAATCTCTCCAAACCAGGAGAATGGGCATCAAAATGGCAATTGCGATTCACTGTAAGCAAGTGTAAAGTGATGGAAGCTGGGGCAAAAATCCCCAGCTTCACATATAAACTGATGGGATCTGAGCTAGTGGTGACTGACCGAGAAAGAGATCTTGAGGTTGTGGTGGACAGCTTGATGAAAATATTGATCCAGTGGGCGGCTGTAGTGAAAAAGGCAAATTTGATGTTGGACATAATTAAGATAAAACTGTCAAAATCATAATTCCCTTATACAAATCTACGGCACAGCCACACTTGGAATACTGTGTACTGTTCTGGTCACCACACCTCAGAAAGGATATTGTAGAGTTGGAAAAATTGCAGAAACAGGGCAACTAAAATGATCAAGGGGCTGAAACATTTCCTCTTTGAGGAAAAAATTAGAACATCTGGGACTGTTTAGCTTAGGGAAAAAAGGCAAATAAGGGGAAACATCATAGACCTGTACAAAATTATATGGTACAGAGAAAGTGGATAGGAAGACATTTTTCTCCCACTTTTATAATGATAGAAACCGGGGTCATCCCATGAAGCTGATCGGTGGGAGTTTCAGGACAGATGAAAGGAAGGACTTCTTCACACTGTGCGTAATTAAACTATAGAATTTGCTGTCATAAGTTGAAGTGAGGGCCACCAATTTGGATGGCTTTAAAAGGGAATGAAACAAATTCATGGCGGATAAAGCTACTAATCGCAATGGCTCTGTGCTATCTGCAGTATTGGAGACAGTATGGCCCTTTCTACGCCTAAGGATTACCCCAGGAAAATGGAGGGATCATCCCTGCCTGCTCCCATGATCCCCTGTGTGTCATTTGGATGCACAGGGACGATCCCGGGATATAGGGCTCGTGTTAGATATGTCCTATGCCTCTGAACACCAATTACTGGGGAACATCTTATTATTATTATTATTATTATTATTATTATTATTTATTTATTTATATAGCACCATCAATGTACATGGTGCTGTACAGAGTAAAACAGTAAATAGCAAGACTCTGCCGCATAGGCTTACAATCTAATAAAATCATAGTAAAATAATAAGGAGGGGAAGAGAATGCAAACAGGTACAGGGTAGGGTAAGGAGGCACAGGGTAGGGTAAAACTAACAGTATTAAGTCTGCACAACATCAAGTTTTAAAAGCTTTAGGAAAAAGAAAAGTTTTTAGTTGAGCTGGTGCTACACTCATGTTCTGGTTGTGTGCTTCCCACAAGCAGTTGGTTTATTTATTTATTTATTTATTACATTTTTTATACCGCCCAATAGCCGAAGCTCTCTGGGCGGTTCACAAAAATTAAAACCATCGTAAAACAACTAACAGTCTAAAAACACAAATACAAAATGTGGTATGAAAAGCACAACCAGGATAAAACCACGCAGCAGAAATTGATATAAGATTAAAATTGATATAAGATTAAAATACAGAATTAGAACAGTAAAATTTAAATTTAAGTTAAAATTAAGTGTTAAAATACTGAGAGAATAAAAAAGTCTTCAGCTGGCAACGAAAGGAGTACAGTGTAGGCGCCAGGCGGACCTCTCTGGGGAGCTCATTCCACAGCCGGGGTGCCACAGTGGAGAAAGCCCTCCTCCTAGTAGCCACCTGCCTCGCTTCCTTTGGCAGGGGCTGATGGAGAAGGGCCCCTGTGGATAATCTTAAGGTCCGGGCAGATACATATGGGAGGAGGAGTTCCTTCAAATAACTTGGCCCCAAACCGAATGCTGTTTAAACAGAATGCTGGATGGATGGACCCTTGATCCAGCAGGGCTTTTTTAATGTTCCGCAGCCCTGTAATAAGGCGTACAGAGTGACTTTTGTTGACAGCAATAAAGTTAGATATTCAGGAAGGCAGCAGAATGCCGTTAGATATTCAGGAAGGCTGCAGAATAGCATAGACCTCTATGGCTCATTAGTTTTGTGGCTGTCTGCAATATTTTTAAAATTGCAAAGTTGGGGTAAAGAAGGAAGCTATTTCCATGGGTTTAGCCTGACATGAAGCTTTGTAGGAGTGCTTTCTCCCTACATATGTGCAAGAGTTAAATTTTTAACATTGAGTATTCGGACCAGATAAAGAGCACTTCATTCCACAATAAGTCAAGGCAATTAATTGCGTTGAAGCATGAAATTGGTATTCTTAAACAAGCCTGCGCAACTTGTATCCCATCAAGCCAAATGCAGCTTACTAGCCATATATGGTGGTCCGCAAGGGGGCTTGATTAGACTGCCTGTGCTTTCCATCTGCCTTGGAATTGCAAAAGAGAGAGAGAGAGAGCTAGCAGGCTACAGTACATGGTTGGTCATCATTGAGAATATATTCAGCAGTTCCCTGTGAATAGTGAGGATGAGTCAGAGAATGGCAGGTTTCAGTCTGACTTGCTTCAGCATTTGCACTGCTTTTTTAAAAAAGGGGAGAGTAGGGGTGTGTGTGGTTAATTAGTTGTTTTGCATGATCTACTGGAATGTTTTTCCCCCCAAATGAGCGAATTTTAATCAAGGAAAGGTAGCCGGTTGCTGTAACATTTAATGATGAAAGAAATAGATAGAAAGTACTTCTTGTAGCAAATGCAGCCCTTTGCAAAGCTTTGGATCTCAGTGGTCCTTGCAGGTTTCCTGATGGCTGTACAGTAAATTTGTATAATAAGGAGATTGAGATAGAAGGATAATCATTAAGTTAGCTGTTGATGGTGGGAGGAGGCTGAGAGCGTACCTGGGAATGACATCAGATTATAGGAACGGGGGACTAAGGCAGTCTGACAGATCACCTAGAAAGGCAAACGTCTTGAACATAAATTTCAAATGAGGAGTGATCAGGGGACAGATTATAATTTTATTATAATTTTAATTATTAATTAATAATTTTATGCAACAAACATGGCCCAAACAAGTCACACCAAAGTAAAATGCACAAAAAAAACCAAAGTCCTCATTGTAAAATAGTTGAGAGGGAGTTAAAACAGCAGAACAGACTGACTGACATAGCCCCACTTAAAATGCCTGGGCAAATAAAATTGTTTCAATCCAGTGCTGAAAAGACTGCAGAGTCGGCACCAGTCGCACTGCGGGGAGCCACCACAGAGAAGGCTCTCTCAGTGTTCCGTAACATATTTCCCCTAACCAGGATACCTGGAGAAGAGTCTCTCCTGAAAGTTGCAAGGCATGGCAAGGCTGATCTAAGGAAAGGCTCTCCTTCAGAGAGAAGGAAGAGCCCTGCTGGATCAGATCAAAGCCCTGTCATGTCCGGCTTTACGTTTGCACAGGGACCAACCAGATGCCCATGGGAAGCCCACAAGCAGGACATGAGAGCAATAGCTGCCTCCCACCTATGTTCCTCACTCAGCAACTGGCGTACGGAGGCATACTGCCCCTGGTATTGCAGGCAATATATAGCCATCAGGGTAAGTAGCCATTGATAGCCTTCTCCTCCATGAGTTTGTCTAACACCCTTTTTAAGCTATCCAAGTTGGTGGCCCTGGCAAGCTACAGTATATGGCTACAATATACAGAGAGACAGAGACTGACTACCACCTGGTTTATGCAAAACCGGTTTGTTCCATGACAGAAATACCAAACCTCACACGTTGATTTCAGCCCACATCCTGGGAAGCCAAAAACAAAGGTAAAATTAGCTGACCTTCCCCTTGCAAAGACGTTGATGCTTTTGGTGTTCTTCTGTCCTTTCGTTTTAAGTAATATTTTAATAATTGTTGAGGTGGGTTAGTTGGAAAGCCATTTTGAGTACTTTTGGGCAAAAAGATGGGCTCTAGAAAGAATATATACCACAGAGGTGGGCAACTTGTGGCCCTCTGGATGTTCTTGGACTACAAGTTCTATTATCCTTCACCATTGCCCGTGCTGACTAGGGCTGATGGGAGTTGGCGTCCAACATTGGGAGAACCAGTCTGATGCACTGGCTCTCCACACTTGTAAACATTCCAGAAAGCGAGTCAGAGGTAAAATATGGCCATCCCATCATGTTCAGTGTCCTCTCTGTCTTTCACCTTCTGAGTGAAGGTGTTTTGAAGCCTGGTGCTTGATAGGCGCATCTTCCATTGCTCTTGCCATTAACCATAGCGACGCTGAAAGTGTGGTGGCAATGAAGCCCTGTGAAAGCCTTCCGCTACCTTCCAACTGTTTTGGACTAGAACTCCCATCGGCCACAGCCAGCATGGACAGTTGTGGGCGATGGGACTTTTCGTATGAGCCATCAGAAGGGTGCCAGGTTGCAGAAGGCTGCCCTGCAGTATTGGAAAGGGAAGGCCATCAAACATCAAGGGGTCATAGAGAGGCCTGAAGGAGGGTCGAGCCAAAGCCCATCATTGCTGACGTATTTCATGGGCCCAGCAGCCACTTCGCCAAATGTCACTGCCGTTGTCTTCTTCTGCTCGACAGTTCATTCACGGCTGGCTGATTCTCTCGTCTCTGATGCTGCTGTTCCTCTTCACCTACATCTATCTTGGGTAAGCCTCAGTGAGAGCTGTTGATTCCAAGCAGCTTGGCTGGATCAGGATTAGATCTGGATCAGGACCACTTGACAGTTTCCTGCACCCACCCAATGTTATTTCTCCTGGAAGGTGCCCTCTTTTTTTTTGTAACCTTATTTTATGTTGCCCTATAACAAATTGGTTTTGGGGCCCTCACACAACCTTTAGTGTAAAAAGCATCTTCAAGGAAAATTGCAGCAGGGCTGGGTGGGGGAAGGAAACTGACATAAAGCCCTTATCCAGATCAGGAGCATGATCTAGAATCTAGACCATGGCCGTGTGGCTGCTTTTTCTTCAGAATGAATATGGCCAGGTTTTTTTTCCTTAAGTGTGAATAACATGAGTAGCTTGGCCCTCAGATGTACATCTGTACTTGTTTCTGCTGGTCACATCCGTTTAGGAGTCAGTGTTGCAGTAGGTAATTGAGTTTGCCCTTTGATCCACCATGTTGCATTTGGCTCTACCCCAAGCAGCCATTTTGTACCTGACTCTGGTTGGTGGGCCTAGGAGTTCCAGTAAAAATAATAATGAAGCAATGTGAATCCCTCTAGCCTGAGGTCTGCTCTCCCCTGCTTTCAACCCATTTGTTACTGACTCATGCCATCATAACCGTCCAAGCCGCCCCTTGGTTTAACAGAGTTGGGGCCCATTCTGCAGGGAAATGGGTGACCATGTGCATGGATGACTCTTCCCATGCGCCCACTTCCCAGTAGAATATGCTTCCATCGGAATGCGTGGTGAGCCGGTGGAGGGGCAGATTCTGCTTAGGAACAAGTTATGCTGGGGAATGGGCATGTGAGGAGGGTCCTCTTCACTCACCTGTTTCCCAGAAGAACTGGGCTCCTGCCAAACAGCTGATTGGTGGGCTGGCAGGAGCCAGACTTTCCTGCTATATAGGATGCACAGGGAAGGCTCTCCTCATGTGCCCTGTGTGGCAGATGCAGCGTGCGCAGGGGGAGAATTAGAGTGGCAGGGCAGCACTGGGAAACCAGGATGCCTGCAGCGGGCTGCATGGATAACCTCTGGGCCTGTGTGTTGCCCACCTTGGGTCTAGATCAGTGGTTCTCAACCTGGGGCGCTCCAGATGTGTTGGACTGCATCTCCCAGAATGCCCCAGCCAGCAGAGCTGGCTGGGGCATTCTGGGAGTTGTAGTCCAACACATCTGGAGCGCCCCAGGTTGAGAAAGGCTGGTCTAGATGGACCAATCGTTTGAATGGGAAATGAGCTATGGGAGTTGAACATGCAGCTGCCACTGAAAATGGCTTCCCTGCTCATCTTCTCCCTTCACCCATAATGTATAGCTTTATGTAGTGCTCTTCCCTGACCTCTGTCCACGTCATTGACTGCCAATAGTGTATGTGGGTAGTGTTTTGTCTTCTGATGGCTACTTCTCGGTGTCTGTCTTTGACTAACCCTTCTTTTGTTTCTTGCTCTGCAGTGAAGTGCTCAAGACCTACAATGTGGCCATGGACTACCCGACCCTCTTCTTCGTCATTTGGAATTTTGGAGCAGTCGGGATGATTTGCATCCACTGGAAGGGGCCCTTGCAGCTCCAGCAAGCCTATCTCATCATGATCAGTGCCTTGATGGCTTTGGTCTTCATTAAATACCTGCCCGAGTGGTCTGCCTGGGTCATTCTGGGAGCCATATCGATTTATGGTATGTCTGCACATTGGGAAGAGATTTGGGTGTGTGTGTGTGTTCTTCTCACATTTTTTAATTGTGGGAAAGTCAGCATACAGGAGCTCTCCTAAATGGGTGTTTGCACCAACAGTATTTCTCCCAGCCTGCTGGTGGCCTTTGTGTAAAAAGTGGGCAAGATTTGCACCACATCCTGGAAAGTAGTCAGTCTTTGCATTCCACTTCAGGGGTGCTGTTTGAGGTTTCAATGGCTGTATTCCGATGTCATGAGAAACCATGGTTTACTATGACGGGAGTGAGCCTAGCTTCTCCCTGGGTTCATGTCAGGGCAGGAGCAAGGCCACAGTGGGCTCCAGGGCTCGTCATTTGTAGTAGACCCCCATCCTCTGGCCCTGGTACTCCACTCACACATGACATCTGTGCACGCATGCACACAGTCAAAGCCATGTCATGTACAATTATATTGCAAATACATTTTTAACCACATATTTCAGTGGACATAATTTTCCATTCTTTCCTGGAAACAGAAGACTAATGCCCATGGTAAAGAACTCAAGTACAAACACGATTACTCAAATACAAACGCAACCTTCCTCTTTTACAGCACACATCCACAGAAAACATACATATAGAAACTCTCAAACACACTCACTCACTCAAGACACAGACTTGGATTGCCTCACTGGTTCATTGAAACACAATAGCCGGACAGGACTGGGGAGAGCCACAGAGCCCAGGCTAGCTCAAGGTATTTTGCTGCTTGAGGAGGCCCATCAGATGCCTTTCATTTCTCACTGAATAACCTTGGGCCAGTCACTACCTCTCAGCCTGACCTACCTCATGAGATTTTGTGAGGATAAAACGGGGAGATCTTTTGCTCCTGAAGGAAAGGTATTATATAAATATAATAATGTAAAACACATACTAGGAGAAAATTATTGTCTTACACTATGACCTGGTTTGCATGATATGCTGGGCTCATTAGGAATTGTTCAAGAACATAAGAGCCCTGCAGGATCAGACCAAGGGTCCATCTTGTTCAGCATTCTGTTCACACAGTGGCCAACCAGCTGCCCACAGAAAACCCGCAAGCAGGACACGAGGGCAACACCACCCTCCCACCCATGTTCCCCAACAACTGGTGTACATAGGTATACTGCCTGTGAGACTAGAGGTAGCATAGAGTCATCAGGACTAATAGCCATCGATAGCCTTATCCTCCAAGAATTTGCCCAATCCTCTTGTAAAGCCTTCCAAATTGGTAGCCATCACTACATCTTGTACAAGCGAATTCCATAGTTTGACTATGTGCTGTGTAAAGAAGTACTTCCTTCTATCATCCTGCATTTTCCACCAATCAGCTTCATGAAATGACCCCTAGGTTCTAGTATTATAAGTGAGGGAGAAAAATGTCTCCTTATCCACTTTCTCCACACCGTGACATGCTGGGTGACATTTTGAATATGCAACCCCAAGTAGAGATTGCCATGTTGTGCGAACCTGGCCACCGAGGGTTATTTGAAGATTTGTTGACTGGATATGCAAAGGTTGTTTGACCCTCAAATAGCCTTCAGTGGCTGGGTTCACACAACATGACAACACTTGCTCAGGGTTGCATATTCAAAATGTCACCCACTGCTGCTTGTAACACCAAAATGGCATGCACTGCAGCTCATTGTGGGTTAAATAACCTGCAGTTAGCTGGTCACGTCATGCGAATTGCCTCATTGTTATGGGTGGCCTTTCAGATGATGTTGGAGGAAGGCAAAGCTGGAGGGAACAGCCTGTCACGAAGTGGCCAGAGTCTCAAATACTCATGAACAGGTTCGGAACCAAGCTGATGTTTTTCTCTCCACAGACTTGATGGCTGTTTTGTGCCCCAAGGGACCTCTCAGAATGTTGGTGGAAACGGCGCAAGAGAGAAATGAGCCAATATTCCCTGCCCTCATTTATTCCTGTGAGTGAAACCAACGTTTCTTGTGTGTGTTTGTCTTTTACGGAGTATGTCCCACACCATAATAACTAGCGATACATTATTAAATGGATGTGTTAACTCAGAACTGGAAAATAGGGGGAAGACAAAGCTGGACTCTTTTTTTTCTTAAAGATGAAAGTCTTCATTGCGGACTGTGTGTGTGCTCCAGGCACAGAATGAGGTAGTGGGTGTAAAATTCAGCATCCTGATAATCTCAGCTTTATTTAAAAAACCAAAACTCCTGCCAAGTTTCTAGCCCTTGCAAAGTTAAGCTTAGAAGTGTGTGGGCAGCGCCTGAGCTCCAGTAGCCTTTTGGGATGATCAGATTCGCCGTCTGTTCCATAAGAAGAGGAGAAAGTCACATGAAACCCCACTCAGGTGTAATGTGGCATGGGAACCATATTTCTATGGCATCTTCCCAGGCTTCTCCAGTAAATGTCTGAACACAGGTGTAGAAATTTATCTTAATTTTTTAATACAGGATGCAGCTGAAACAATCTGAATGTTAATGTATCTGCCAAAGAGTCTTACAGATTTCTCTGTGCAGAGGAAACACAGAGTGGTGGGTAGCCAGAGATAGATAGATAGATATAGTTGAATGGCACAGACCCTTTGGAAGGAATCAAAAGAAATGTAATTAGAAATGTAAATCTCACACTATGCGGCAGGGTCTTGCTATTTACTGTTTTACTCTGTACAGCACCATGTACATTGATGGTGCTATATAAATAAATAATAATAATAATCCCACAGTAGAATAATGAAACAAACAAAGTAAGTCTTAAAACGTTCTCCAAGCTTGGTTAATTGTATGTGCCAACAGTGGTGACTTTTGATATCTGGAAATCCAGGAAACAGAAGCGACACCTCCTAATCTTAACCATATCTTTTACCAATCATTCCATAACATGGATTCAACCCCAATTTGGTCGTGGTGTGTGTTTGGTCCGTTAATTATTGTTCTTACCTTTCCCCAGCCTTTTCCAAGTGGTGCGCACCTTCGATGCATGTAAGGTGTTTACCCCCTTTCCTAGATAACGCTGTTTTCTATTGAAACCCCCTGAATTATACCCATATTATTTTTGTGCATTTGGCCTTAAATCACAGAAACTTACACTGCCTTGTTCTTGTACTTTTGTTAGGTACTTCTTCTTTCGTAAATGTCCAAGCCGCACTGCTGTTAAATTAAGCAGTATGATTGGTCTAACTGTTCTCTGGCTAAGCTTCTCTCTGAGAACTTGGATAGGGCATTTATAACCTTTTGAGAACAATCCTGTGGTCCCTGGGTGAGCATCATCATAATTTAGCCATGATAATTATAATTAAAATAAACATATCGTTCATGTCACCACGGTGTGGAAGGCTGTGACTAGGTGTCCTTTGCTCAGGCTGCTGTCCAGGTGCAACTCAAAGCCCAGATCTTCGTTACCTTTAAACTGGAATTGGATTGGACAGCCCTTCAAATAGAGGACTCTTTCAAAATAGAGGACTGTCCTCTGTAAAAGAGGACATATGGCCACCCTAACAGGCTGCAGTGCCAAAATCCTGGCTTGCATTAAGCAAGGTTCTTTGGGCCCAAACTGACCTGCAGTGGGTGGCCCTGTGGTTTATGAAGCCTTAACAACCGTCCAAATGCAGCCACCAGAAGCACTTTACAGAATGAAATACGTTTTGGCCTGACAAAATTAGGAAGCAGGTTTTTGTGTTTGGAGAATGTTAGTAACTTACTGATGGATAGGACAAGTTGTCTTTTTATGCACTGATGGGCAAATGTAAACACCTACAGTGCATCTCAAGGGTACACCTAGACATTTTGCATTGTGTAAAAACAACAACCAAGGATGTGGTAGCAGGACTGTCTTGACTATATTTCCCAAGTCATTTACTGTTGCTTGTTCTTCCTTGCAGCTGCGATGATGTGGACTGTAGGAATGGCAAAACCAGACAATGCACGAAGAGGGTCTTCTCAAGAGATATGGGATCCAGGTGACACATATGCCCTTGATACAAAAGAGTCCTTGTTATTTTGCTCAATGACCTGTGGTGGATGCATTTTGTGCTCTGAATTAAGTGTTCTGCAAAGGTTCTCTTTGCTAGTTAGCCAAGATGGTGGATGCAATTTGCTGGGGAAGGCACCGTTAGAAATACATGGGGGCTGCACAAGACTCAGCCACTAACCGAGAGCCAGTTTGACATTCTTTTCCCACTCACGTAGGGGGGAAATCCCAAAGATTCTGCCCAGGCCCAGATCGATTTCAGCACTGGGCTGCTTTTTCCGCTCTTGAACACTAAAATCTGTAGATGAAGCCATGCTTTGGGTTCCATCCATTCTAGATACTAAGTTACCCATGATTACCGGGAAATTGTGGAACATTTTGACACATACCAGGCAGAAGGGCATTGTGCAGAAAAGGGCCAAGCAGGGATGGAGTGTAGGCAACTGCAGCAACATGGCACAGCAGGAAGGCACAAAAATGGGTTATCATAGAGTTGGAAGGGACTTCGAAGGCCATCTTGTCCAACCCACTGCACACTGCAGGATCTACAATGCAGGTCCCAACAGTTGGCCATTCAGCCTCCCCGTAAGTGCCTCCAGCAAAGGGGAGTCCACCACCTCCCAAGACAATCTGATCCACTTCCAAGCACTTCTTCCTGATAGGACATTTCTTTGAATGTTTAGTCAAAGTCTGCTTCTGTGCGATTTCTACCCAGTGTTTCCAGTCCTTGCCTCTGGAGTAGCAGATAACTAGTCTGCTCTATCTTCTGTTTGACAGCTATTTGAAGAACATTGGTTTAACCCAGTATGGTAGCACAGTTCATTTCGAGGAGGAGGCAGCTTCAGTCATTTTGTTTGCACCCCATTTTTCATCATGGAGCTTAAGGCAGCCACATACAGGTTCCCAGTGGTCTTTCATCCAAACATTGACTTGCCGAAAGTTCATGTGTTCGTACAGCCGTCCCCAACCTGGTCCCCTCCATTTGTGTTGGACTACAATCCCTATCAGCTCCATCCAGCATGGCCTCTGGCTGAGGCTGATAGGAATTGCAGTTCAACACATCTGGAGGGCCCCATGTTGAGGAAGTCTTGCCTTGGAAGGTGGAGTTCCTCCTTCTGCTACCACTTCCCTGAAATGACCCATTCTCTTTAAATAGACTGTGTGGTAGAAACAGAGTGTCTTTTCCCCATGAATGCCTCCTTCAGAGTCTTGCGGTGTTGCCTGACCGGGTCAACTGCAGGTGGGCTTTGTGGTGGGTGCAAATGGGGCCATTGCTCTAGGCCATGGGAGATCACCAGAGGATCCCTGAAAGGAGAGCTTCCATCTGAACGGGTTGTAGCTCTGCTGTATGGGATGGGACATCTTCCTGCAAAGACTTGGTTCCCAAGAAAGAACTTCATCCAGAGAACCATAGGGCTCGCTAGCCCTGGAAAAACCTGTAAACACTCAAAATCTGTAAACCACCACCTCCTCCTCCTCCACCATTGCATTGGCCAATGTGACTGGCAGGTGAACAAGATGGTTGCAATGGAGTGGAGGAGGAGCAAGTCCAGGGGGCTCGTTGCAGTGGGCTGTGATTTTACTGTTTATTGCTATTTATTTATGATGTAAGTGCTGTTTGGACTTCAAATGGTAAGGCTGGTAAGTGGTTAATCCTTTTGAGATGGGGACTGAGTGAGTGGAATGTTGGAGTGAATGCTGATTGGCTGTTAGATTCAGCCATTCAGGGGAATGACAGAAGCAGTTGAGAGTTGCACGTGGAGAGTTGACAGAGTGACAGAATCTGGGTTTGTCTGCTGAAGGAGTTTACATCAGAGTAGGATCAAGGTTTTATTGTTTTGGGAAAAGAGGGAACAGGAGGAGATAGATTTGGCTAGTGGGTAGAGTAGGCAAGGATACATGATATACTGTATTGTAACAAACAAATATTGCAGCAAATGAAACCACAAATTGATAAACTGCATGAGCTTACTTATTGTTAAATACAAGTTATTTTGTTTCATAAACTGGATTGGATTTTTAAAGTACCTGAGGTAAGGCACTGATATATATATGGTGGCAGCAGTGAAGGAAAAGGGTGAATAGAGTGGGGCACAGAGTGCTGGGCTGGTTGCTGTGGGGCCAAGAAGGTTCAGTGAAACACAGAAGCAGTAAGCAGCAATAGGCCGACTGGGTCCATGATTGGGATCCTTTAATACAGAGAAGTAAAAAGGAGGCATGGGCCCCTGCTGTGGGGTAGCCCTCGACAGGTGCCCAATCATGCCTACTGTTGACACCAGCCCTGGGAGAAGATACCAGCTTATAAAGTATTTTAGCAGAAAATTGTTCATGTACGTACTGAATTTTCTCATGTTTTGTCTTCCTCTCCTCGTTATGCCTCTTGCCCCTTCCCCTGTGCTTTCTTTGGGAAAACAGCTGAAGGGGCCGAGAACCATGATAGCTCTTCATACACTGAGACTGAAGTTCCTGAGATGGGGGAGTCAACAATGAATTACATTGGCCAACAACTTAGGCAAATGGCCCCCAGCGTAGTTGAACTGGAGGAGGAAGAAAGTAAGTTGAACTCTCTAAAGTTTGTTTCCCAAGTAGTGTTCTCTTAAACGCAGTATGAATGCAGTCTTTCTAGTCCAACCTTAAACATATAAGAAGCTGCTTTGTGTTGAGTGATTCCGTTGGTTGCTATAGCCAAGTATCACCTGCTTTCCAAGGCCTCTGCTAAATGTCTTCCGTCTCCTGGGCTACCTGAGAGCTTTCCGTTGAAGATGCCAGGGACTGAGGCTCCTTCCTAGTGATATGTGTTGAACTACATAGGGAGAGTTGGCATTGGGGCTGGAGTAGAGAGATCTTCTCTTATTTCTGGGAGAAATTTGTCTGAGAACGAATCCCTTTCTTTGGCACCTTGTGCAAGGTGTGCTGTGGCCCTGAATAGTGCTGTGGTTCCCATCTGTGCTTACAAGCACAAAGATTTCCAATGTCACTGGGGCCCATAGAGCAGGGGTATTGAACCTCCAGTCAGTGAGCCAAATCTGGCCCACTTGGGGTACCAGTCTGCCCCCCGGCGGTTCTCTGGGTGATCAAGCACTTTCCTCTGGCCCTGGCTCCTTTTCCACAACGGCTGATCTTATGGCAGCTTCCTGCCCTCTGCATGTTTTTCTCCCCTCTTCTAAAACATCTAAAAGCCTCTCTTTAAGCTTAGGTTTTGTTTTTTTTGGTTGAAATAATTTTATTTATTTTTCCAGTATATACTTACAAGCAAATGTTCATAAATAAATAAACGTTCATTATACAATAACCTTTTTTACCACCCAGAATATTATATATATATATATATATATATATATATATATATATATATATATTTTCATTTCAGATTTAATCTTTTATCCCATTCCCTCCATATTCCCTCCCCCCCCCCCCCCCCCGGCCTGGTACATTTCTCAGAAATTGTCCCATTTCTTTTTCAGGGATGTTATATCACTTCTGTTTATCTCTTCCTTTATTATTTTTATAGTTATCTTCTGACATTACTTCTTTTCAGGAGTCCCAAAGTGTCCTATTGGCCTCTGCCAGAGTTGTTCTGTTTGTTTCTTTTTTCATATATTCTATATATTTTTGCCAGTCTCTCTTAAAATTTTTTTTTGTTTTATCCCTTTTTGCAGTTGTAATTTTTGTGTCAATTTTTCACTAATTGCTATTTCCCAAATTTCCCTTTTCCATATAGCTACTGTTAGCATCTCCTAAAGCTTAGTTACAGGCGGTAATAGCTTTGAAGCGAAGGCATGCTGGCATTTTTGCCTCACCCATCCGTGAAATGGAAGCCCCCGAGAGCTTCTCCGAAATGAAATTTGGTCCTCAGGCTGAAAGAGATTCAATGCTTCTGCCACAGACCTTTGGAATCCGTACAGGGCGCAGTGGAGGCTGGTGGCTCCTATTTCCATGGGGCAGTGAATCTGCTTTGACTTTCAGTGAGAACTTTAAAGGAGCTATGGACCTATTTGGGGGATAGGACTCATTTTGGGGAAACCTGGAGGGGATCCACTGCCCCCATGAAATAGGAGCCAGCAACCTCCATAGGTGCCATGCAGCATGAGGCTACGTCCCCAGTGCGTGTCCTATTGATTTCCATGGAAGCTGTGCCTACCTGCTCATCTCCTTCCCAGACATCTGAGAATTAAGACACACACTTCCCTCTCCCCAACACACACACAGTATACAGTTGGAGGCAAGCTTCATTCTGCTCTCCTGCCCACTACTCTGGTTTTCACTTTTGACAGCCCCAGTTAGCGTTTTATGCCGTTAGTTATGTTCAGTCCTCATTGGGCTGTGTTTGGCAAGGTAGGTGTGTGTGTGTGTGTGTGAGAGAGAGAGCACCCTTAGTTTTTTTCTTCAACATTTTTTGTACTTCTGGAAATCTTGGGATTCCCTCCCCCTACCCCCAAGCCTGCTGAGAGCTCTTGCTAGTGGGTGGGTGCTGCTGTTTTGGCTGTATAAAGACCTGCACTGAGAGAATTGAGATTGCTGTTAGCATATATGAAGTGTGAGTGTGTATCTCTCTCTCTCTCTGGCTGCATTCAGACAACACACTAACCTACCATGGGGTAGCATGCTGTCTGAACTGAGCGTGTTTTCTGCAAGGTGGGTAGTCGTGATATCTGAATGCAGTGCATTTTCCACCAGGTGGCTTATTAACCATGCAGTGTGGTTTATTTTTCTCAAAAAAGCCACGACAACCCCTGGGTTCAACAACAACCCACACAGGGTGGTGCGATGGTGTGTTGTGTGAACCCAGCCTTCCTCCGTCTCTCCCTCTCTCCTTCTCTCTCATATACATGCACTAATAAATATATTAGTATATATGGAAAAGTTGGTAAAGCATTCTTAATAACCCAATCTTAGACATATTATTTAAGAATATTATTGAATACATATATATTCTGCCCTTCCACTCTCCCAGAAAATTGATGGAGTTTTCCTTCTTTTTAATAGGAGGTGTCAAGTTAGGGCTTGGAGACTTCATATTCTACAGTGTGCTTGTGGGCAAAGCAGCTGCCACTGCTAGTGGCGACTGGAATACCACTCTGGCTTGTTTCGTAGCCATCCTCATAGTAAGTGTCGCCTACTTGTTTTGCATTGACATGATGCTAATTTGCACTTTGAATCACATAAAACAGGGCTAGTTGTCAGCCCCGGGCATTGGTGCAACTGCAGCCTAAACTGAATATTGGCATGGTTGGGATCAGAGTAGCATGGAATGCTAGAACAAATCCTCAGGGCTGAAATAGATATGATGCTAAACAAGCCATTAGAAACTTTATCAGGGTTTGGGCTTTTTAAAAAAGTTTGTTACTTATTTATTTATAGTATTTTAATCTTGCCCTTTAACCAAAAAGGCTCCCAAAGTAGCTTACAAAGATATTTCTTAAAACAGGCCCTGCCTGCAAGCTTATATTATTAAAAAAAATGATATAAAAGGAAAGGGTATTAAGACGGAGAGGAAAAACGCACATTCAGCAGCTCATGGTCACAGTAGAAAGGCTGCTGCTTCCTTTCCTCTGATGGCCTCATTCCAATCCAAGCACAATGGATGAGTGCCTAGCTGCTGTCTCCTCTCTGTCTGACGGCCTCAACAACAGCAATTGCAGGAGAGAGGGGCAATTTTCATTGGGATCACAGTGAGGGGAGGTTTAACATTTCTATCCCCAACCACGATCCCAGTGAAAATCACTCCCTCTTCACATTGCTAAACTTAACTGATTTATAAAGGGGTCCCCAATCTTTTTGGGCCAGTGGCACATTTGGAATTTTGAGGGAGTGTCGTGGGCACTCTCACAAAATTGCTGATATTAGGAGCTTTTTCATTCTCAAAATGGCTGCCATGACGAGCATGGCCAGTCACAAAACATTTATTTTTCAGAAGACAAACTGGTGAGGATAAGTGAAAAGTAACTTGCCCAAGAACCTATGCACAAGGCAGAAGTAGGGTCTGAACTCCAAAACACAAATCCACTCTTTTGAACCCACACTTTTCTGTTCTAACACCTATTTGGCAAAAGGCTTAGAGACAAATAACTTAGGCATATGTGGTGTGTGCATGTGACCCAAACGCCAAATCACATATTTGCCCCCACAAAGCCCAAGAAAACAGCCATTTCATAGAAGGCAAACTAGTGATGCTCAGAGAAACACACAGACTCAGAGAAACACCTGCAAACACCAATCCACGCCTGGTCCAGAACTCTCCCTATCACCCCTCAGCGCACCTTTTTCTTTTTTTCTGGGCAACTGGACACACTTCAAAACAAAGTGCTGGAATGCAGCCACCCACCATTTTTATTTTCTGTCTTTAGGACTCATGTGGACCCCCCTGAGGCATTCATTGAAACACACGCTGCACTTTGCTTGGCAGCATGCCTGCCTCTCAGTGAATGTGTGTGTGTATAAAATTTGACAGGCACCAAAGGAGGTGTCCGTGGGCACATTAGGGCCTATGTACACCAGAATGGAGTCCCCAGCATAGATGTCCGTAGACTACAGTCCACTTTACCATAATTACCCCCTCTTTGCCTTATTTATTTATTTTATTGCATTTTATCCCACCCTTTTTCCACCAAGGAACCCAAGGCAGTATACATAATCCTCCTCTCCATTTCTATCCTCACAACAACAAACCTGTGAGGTAGGTTGGGTTGAGAAAATGGGACTGGCCCAAAGTCACCCAGTGGGTTTCCATGGCTGAGTGGGGACTAGAACCCAGGCCTCCTGACTCCTAGTCTAACACTTTTGCCACTATACCACACTGGCTTTACCATAATTACCCCTCGTACTGCTTGCATAAGAAGCAGAATGCTGAATTCTGTGTTGGATTTCATCTGTAGTCTTTTAGGCAACCTTTCCCAACCTAGTGCTTTCCAGATGTGTTGGACTACAACTCCTAGCATGCTGGGAATTGTACAACACATACGGAGGGCACCAGGTTGGAAAAGGAAGGTGCGTAAGACTTTGTCACTTTAGTGTTTTTATACCTTGCTTTTTATCTACAAGGAAAAACCAGAACATCCCCACTTCCTGCTGAGTAATGTTTTTCCCCCCCTTCCTCCTAGGGCCTGTGTTTAACTCTTTTATTGCTGGCCGTGTTCAAGAAAGCCTTGCCTGCCCTTCCCATCTCCATCACCTTTGGCTTGATCTTCTACTTCTCCACGGATTACCTTGTGCAACCTTTCATGGACACCCTGGCAGCTCATCAGCTCTATATTTAAAAATGAGTATGGCCCTCCTTTGAGAGCCGCAACAGTAAAGCAGGACGATTTCCGACAGGATAAAATTCTACGGTTTTCACACTTAGTGCCATTATGTTTTGAGACCCTTTCAAACAAATATGCGAGTCTCCCCTGAGATTTAACAGCTGGGTCTTGTAACTGCTGAAGTTAAAATCTGACCTGGAGCAGGAACTATGCAGATCGATGCAATAGGTGTTTACCTGGAATTGAACCCTTGCTCCCTGACTGAGTTCAGTGGATCTTGTTCCCAATGAAGTGTGCACAGGATTGCTGCTCTGATGACCTTGAGATACCTCGCTGGCCTCTTTAGTTTTTGATTAGCACGTTCACCTCTTCCACTGTACTGAAAGTATATTGCTTATTTTAGCCCCTCGGCAAGATGAAGAAACCCTCTCTTGGGATGTGAGTTGTTGATAAAGGAGGTTTCCGCTTTACACTATGGCTTGGGATCATAATGAAGAATAATAATCCTAGAACAGTAAGAGTGCCATGCGCATTGAAATAAAATGCTGGGGAATCTCTTCTTTAAAAGAGGGAGATCAAAAGAGAAGACCAAAGTGCAGGAGTGCTTCAATTTTGCCAGGAAAGCCAGGCAGAGGGATGGAACAGCTGTTTGAACTTCCTCCAGTGGGTATCACAGCAAAAATTGCAGGAAGCAAAATGCAAAACGCACAGTATTATTTTGCAGGGCTTTTGCATGTCCTTTCCTTTTGTCAGGTGAGCTACCTCGGGAATTGGTGCTGGTTATGGGTAAAATCCAATTTAAGTCCTACTTAGAGTAGACCCATTGAAATGAAAAGGACTTAACACCACCCATTCATTTCAGTAGGTCTCTAAATAGGACTTCAGTTGGATTTTCCCCTGGAGTTGGGTTACCTTCCAGGTATAAATACATCAGAACTTATATATTATATGCACACACACATTCTTAAGCCCAGCTGTTCTTCTGGCATTGCTCGAGTGAGCAAAGATCAAAGAAAAGGGAGCAGTAGGGCTTGCGACGGCGTATTTCCAGAACCTTTAGTGTAGGGACCTACTAAGAGAGGAAATGTTGTAAATAACAGATGGTTACCTCATTTCCTGGGTCCCTCCCGTTTCCTGGATTAGCAACCAGTGCAAGAGGTCACTTACAAACAAACTCTTGTATTGAACTGCTCAGGAAAGGGTTAAGGAGAAGCAATCAATTGAGGTCACAGGGAGGGAGCTGCTTTAGCAACTAGCCAGGATTCCTGCTGGTGGATCATGCTATACTGTCCTAGCACAACTTTTTGTGCTATCTGGTAGAGCCAGCTCGGTTCTTGCTAGCTATTAGAACTCTGCAGCCTGGTTCACAGATACCACTAACCGATGGTATTGATCACTGGATTCCCACAATGTGAAAAGGTGGCCATGCTAACAAGCCATGGTTTGTTGACCACAAACAACCCAGAAAGAGAACGGGTTGTGAATTCTGGGTTATTTAAATGATGGGCTGTCATTACGTGTGAAGCCAGAACTGTGGGTTGTTCATGGGTTATTTTGCCAGGCTACAGAGGCGGCAGCCAAGAGTAGTAAAATAAAAGCCCAAGCTGCTCTGCATGCCAGTACTGCAGTGCCGCAAAAAGATTTGGGGTACAGGGATGGAGCAGGCAAAGGATGAGGGAAACAACCCAGGGACTGAGAAAACAGACTGCAGTTCATTAGATCACCTGCCAGACAAACCCTTGGTAAGGTAACAAACCATGGGTGAAATAAATCATGGGTTGGCATTATGTATGAACCAGGCCTAACTGTTAGTAGGGTCACCTTGGTTCTTGCTCGCTATATGAACTTTACAGATACAGTTAGTACTTGCCTGGTAACTGATCCTTGTTCACAAGGTGGAGGAATTGGACATGGACATACACTATGCCAAACGCATGAGGTGACGTGTGGTTTGTGCATATTGCTATATGCACATGGGCCAAATTCATCCAATTCTTCCTCCTCCCAAAAAGAGCAAAAGGTCATGCAAATTGGGCCTGAAGTGTGTATATACAAACCCATAGGGCATGTTACCTTTTTACTTAGCAAATATATAGAGATATTACAAAATCAATACTTTGTGTTCAGCTGTTTAAATAGAAACCTGTTAGAAACAAAAACAACATATCAAGGGGGTTGAATTCAGGAAACTTAAGGTAGCCAAAAAAAGGAAAGAGCATTATTACTAGCTTTTGTTTCCTTTCAAAGTTATAATCCAATCTTTCATTGCTGAATCCACACAATTTTGTTTGGTAATTCTGACACAGTCCATAAAAATTGTGTAATATTTTCCACAAATATTTTCCACAGTCCCTCCCTTTTGATAATGCTATGCAAAAGCTAATTCAATATCCTCCTTGGCAATGAGTTCCTTCACACAGCCCCCAAAAGAATCAAAAGGTATATTCTGCCCCATTTTCATATCTCTAATGGAATTAATAACATTTGTCCACACCAGTATAACTTTAGGTTAGCCTTCCCCAGCCTGGTGCACTCCAGATGTTTTGGAGTTCAACCCCCATCAGCTTCTGCCAGTTTGGCCAATAGTCAAGAATGCTGGGCGTTGGAGTCCAAATTATCTGCAGGGCTTCAGGTTGGAGAAGTCTGCTTTAAAGATTTTTGGTTATATCCAATGTTAGCCTAACTTAAGTCCCATTCATTTCAGTGGAGCTACACGAAGTAGGACTAACACTGGACACATCCCACTATTCTATCTTTCTGAGAGGGAGTTTCGTCCATAGTAAAGGATCTTCATGGATATTTGAAATTAAAATTAAAATATGTTATGTCAAAAATACGTTGTTGCTTACAGTCTACAATGTATTCTGCCAATGCTTTTAAGTGCCAGTAGAATCAAAGTGGTGTTTTGTTTGTTTTTAGAAAGCTATTTGCTAAGACTAGTATAAATTGCCCTTCAAAAGACTCTTTTGCACGTAATGACTACACATTAAACAAACCATAACTAGCTGGAACACGCATTTGCACCCATTCTCCACTTCCACTTTGCATTCGCTTTTATTAACCCAGGAATGCCTCCGTCCATGGGTTGCTCGACGTGAGGTGCAAACCCATGGTTTGTTCTTGGGTTAAAACCCTGTTGTTTTTTTCCTTAACAGCCCAGGGTTTGCATGTCACATTCCTGGGTTGTTTACAAAAGGAGGTGCAAAGTGGAAGTGGTGAGTGTGCGACAGGCAGGGTGTGCACTTACTACTGCATGGCCCCACCAATTCATAGGTTGAACAACGCATAGATTGGGGTTATATGTGAACCAGGTCCTAAGAGAAGTTCACTTTAAGGAAGTTCATGGAAGGAAAGTTTCCTGTCCCCTCCTCCCCTGTGCAATAGGAAGGCCCTGCAACAATAAGAGGTGTTTCAGGAAGCATGTGTGCCTGAAGAGGGCAAGGGAAACTTTCCTTCTCTGAACATCCTTAACTTACATGATCATTGTGCTGCTGGCCATACAAAAAATTCAAAGTCCGCATCGCCCTGTCTGTCGTAAAGGGAGTGTGTGCATGCACCACCATACAGAAAGGATTGGCTGAATGTACTTAACAGGTCATACGCAGTGTTGAAGGTTGTGAAATGTCGATGAACTTCTTCAGATTTCTTTTTGACTCTCTTAGGGTGCTTCCACTCTTAGCTTCCCTACTCATGAGTAGGAAATGAAGAGTGTGTTTGTATTGGGCAGGCTGTGGGAAGAGAAATAGCTTCGGGCCCAGCCTTTTTTTTTTGGAGACAGTGCTGGATGGGTCTGTTGTGATTCCAAGTCTGCTGTGCGATCACAAAACCTTTATTCAGTAAATAGACACCTCTTCTCACTTGAAGGGAGTGGGAATGCTACTTCAGGGAGGGTCCTCATGCCACAACTATCACTAGTCTGGTGGGTCGCCTCCTACCTCCTCTCAATTCTGCCGCTTGACCCTGTGGCGGACTCTGGGATCTGTCCATTCTGATGCTCCCTCCCCCTCCAACAAAGACTGAGTTACTGGGAGGGGGAGGGGAAGACAATCTCTGAGGCTGGGCCTCCTGTTCGATAACCTCATGGGAGGATTCCTCCTTGACTCCTGGAGAGTCTTGGAAAATTTCCTTCCCTACTTCCTGTCTCGGCTAGTCTTCTGCTACTTCGACCTCAGAGTCTAATTCGGAATCCACACCAGGGAGACCAAGCCTCATCCCAACAAGGTCTTTGGTATGATATGGCAAACTGTTAGTCTGTGCTAATTGGTTGACTTAAAATGAGAGCACATCTTCCTTGATCTGATACAATTAAGTGTTACTTCCTTTCTAGGCCACAAACTCTTCTCTGATTCTATTTGCAGAACTGACAATCATGTTGATGTGTTTAAGTGCCCCTTTAGATTGAATGAACAATGCATTTCTACTGTAGAAAGGAACAAAATGTTGATTTTATTGCACCATATTATTTTCTTCTCTCTCAGTACTGGAATAATAGTCATAGAGGTTATTTCGTTGGTATAATATTGAGAAATGCAATTACTGAGCCTTCTGCCAGTACTAGTGATAATTTGGGGTTGAAAGGGAGATCACAGTTCGAAAGGCTTGAGTTCCCTACTCCAGGAGCATGTAGCAAGTTCTTGTTCTTAACTTTTGGATAAAAGATCCGCATTCTTCTTAACATTTACAAATCTCAAAGCACATAAGAAAACCTTTAGAACTCTACCATCTGTTTTGGATCTACTTCTTTTAACCTATATATATTTTAAAACAAATCCATTTCCATTTAAAAATAAGGAGTGGGGAAAAGGTTGTGTATGTTTCTTAGCAGAAGTTCGTTGGTTTAAGTTTCCTAAGTTCTTTTGTACTATTTGAAGATGGTGTTTTGTTTAATTTAGTTAAATTACTAACTAAGAAATACTATGTAAATATTTAATGTAAGAGTGAACTATTTTGGAAATATATTATAGTTTATAACAAAACGTAGGAGGTTCAGATTTAAATCCGGTGTACAGATCAGTCTAAATAAGAAATAGTCGAAGCTCAAAATAGATTTTAAGGCTGTGCCCAGCATATATTTCATTTCTAATTTGGACTTCCTCCTAAGGATATCAGTCATCTTAGTTCTTTTATTTATTTATTTTTTAAGCTGACCTGCTTTGCTTCCAGCAGTTCCTTTCTAAGAGCAGCCTTTCTTGTGTGATTTGCCTCTCCAATTGAAAGAAATGGTCTGGAGGGAATTGAGGGGAGAATGTTTGGATTGTATCCGACGTTAGTCTAACTTAAGCCCTATTAATTTCAATGGGTGAATTCTAATTAGGGCTCACTTTGGGTGCAACTCTGTGGCTGGGTTCGGATGACATATTAGGCAGTGGAGGGGGGAATAACACACTCAGCGTGAATTATTCTGCTGGTACCCCCCACATGACATGTTGCTCCCCCCTCCTGTCACGCAGCCGAAAGTCCCAGCTTCCTGGGCTACTGGTGCTCTTCCCTCAGTCCTCCCAGCCATATCCCATCAGCCATTGCAAGTTCTGCCCAGTCAGGGTGTTTTCTCTTGCCAGAGAACTCCATGGCCAATGGAATATTTCACTCGACAGAGGGAGGGAGCCCTCCACATGACATTTTACTCAATGGATAAGCAACGGAGCAGCCCGTTGCTTTTCTGCATTGCTTAATTTAAAAATATAATGTACTCTGCGTTGTGTGTGTCCCACATGACATAATAATCAACAGACAATTGCCTCCCCACCCCATATTTATTATCGTGTTGTCCAAACCCGGCCTGTGTGTGCTTTTGTGACACAATCCATTGGAAAGTCCAGCGTAAGCTCCCATGCGCTTTAATGGGCTTGAACAGCAGAACTCGCTGGTGGCAGAGTGCTGCACCTCCTTTTGAAGGAAATTAATTTCTCCCTTAGGCCGAGAATGAAATCATGTCATTTCAAACATTTTGAATATTCCAGAGAAAGCTTTTAATTGTTTTATATGTTGAAAGACTATTATTAACATCGTAATATATTGATAGACACCTTTCTAATAATAATAATAATAATAATAATAATAATAATAATAATAATAATAATAATAAAAAATATTTGGAAATCCTTCTGGTTGGTTGGTTTCTCTCCTTGAACGGGAGCTGTTGGAGGACCTAGTGGGTTTTGTATCATGAAATTGGTTCTGTTTTCTGCTCATCAAGGGAGCTCCTTCTTAGTATTCTTGTGCTGCAAAAGTGAAGGAAGTGTTGAACTGGAACTCAGGAGATCCAGGTTCTAGTCCCAACTCAGCCGTGAACCTCTATGGGTGATTTAGGGCCAGTCACAGACTCTCAGTCTAACCTACCTCACAGGTTGTTGTGAGGATAAAATGGAGGGTGATCATGTTCTTTGCAAGAGGACAATAGTTGGGATATAGATGAAAAAGGTAAATAAAATCTAGGAAGAATTTATCAACCAGTGCTTCATTGACTTCAGTGCAATCTGTCTTACGGTTCTTTGAATTCTTATTGAAATGAATAAAATTGCATAGCATATCTGTGTGCCCTTTAGAATAATTTTAATCCTAGGATATGGTTCTGAGGGGACATAATAAAATCACTTTTGCTGAAACTAAGCAGGCTTTGAACTAGATAGCATGTGGATGGGTGACCACCGTGGAATCCTATGTATATCAACTTTATAGAAGAAATGTGGGATATTAACTAATGTAGTTTTGCATACATGGGGAGAAGGGTATCTAGCTAATAGGAAATTAATCTAACTAAAATCTCTTCAAATTTAAATCTAACAGGCCAGTTCTCATGATGGACGTGTGTGTGTGTGCCGTTAATGGGCAACAAATGTACCACATATATACAGGAAATGCTTCTATGTAAAAGTCAAACCCTGTGTATTTACTGCAAATGTATTGTGTACAATTAAAATGATACTGATTGTATAATTACTCTGCAACATGGTTTTAAAAATGTGTCTTATTTATTTTTCAAATACAAAACTCATGATGCAGGTCAGGGGTGCACCTCCAGATGTTTTAGGCTTCTACTCCCAGAAGCTCCAGAAGCTAATATGACCAATTCCTGTTTTTCAGCAGCTTCATTTTGTCTCCCAATTCCATTGGCACTCAGCCATCCACATTTGCTCTTAAAGGGAATGATATAATTCAGGCACATGTAAACTTTATTTTAACACACTTTGCTTACCTTTGGCAAAGATTCATGAAAGGTGCAATCCTATGCATGTTTAGACAGAACATGCTGGCTGAGACATGCTGGGAGTTGTAGGACCTTTTTCTAGGGCTGTGCACCGCTTCAGCTTCGGATCTGAATTCAGTTTCAAAGTAGGCCGATTCGGACCAAATCGGTCCAGAACTGAGGTGGGTTGGCTCTGGGCCAATTTGGGCTGAGTCTGGTCCAAAACGCTTCGGACTGATCCAGACCCCACCCCCTGCCATGCGAGCCTGCTGCTCCTTACCTGAACCTGTCGTAAGTGCCACAGCCATCCCTGCCTCTTAAAGTGAGTTGCTATTTTTAAAATGGAGACTCTCTTGAAGAGTCCCAGACAGCTGCAGGCACTTACAGTGGATCCAGGTAAGGGGCAGAGGGCTTGTGTGGTGGTGGTTCAAGAAAGCCAGGCACCGGTGTGGCGTTACACCCCACAAGTCAGTTCCCAAAGGTATGTCTGCAGTTTGTAAGTCTGTGGTTTTTAGAATGTTGGCCTGAGTGGGCGGAGTTAGAATGTCTTGGGAGTGGGGAGGAGTGATATATAAGGGAATGACTGAGGGGATTGTGAGTTCTTTCCAGGGAGACTTGTTAGGGACTCTTAGAGTCTGTAGTGCTCTCTGTGTTTATGGTACTTAAGTTCTGGGAAATTTGAGAGTCAGTGTAGTGGGTGGTGTCTTTAGAGTGTAGTGTGCACGTAGTGGATGTATATTAATCAATACTGAGAATAAAGAAAGTTCAAGAGTGATTGTGTGAGAAAAAGGAAAGCGCCAATGTGAATGAGTGACCGGATTGTATGAAAGGTTTCAAAAAGGTTTTTAAATGTTGTTATTTGAAACAAAGCTTATGAACTTTTAAAAATAAATTTTGAGTGTTTTGTTTTTAAACTACCACAAAAAGCCCACGTGTCTGTTTGGCATTTATCATCTTAAGCTTACACATATAACACCCACTCTGACAATCATTCACCTAAGCAGATATAACTCACCGCGCATTATATTATATACATTAAAATCCTTCTCCATTTTAAACCCCTTTCTCTACATAGTTTAGAGGAAGGTGTTTTTTATCCCTTGCCTCAGGCGTATCAAGCGGTGGTGCTTAGCTTGAGCAGGGAGTAGCCGCTGCCGGGTCTGTTGTTCAGAGCCTGTGTCGCCCCATAATAAGTGGTGGCAGCCGTGAGGTCTGGTGTTCAGAGCCTGTGTCGTGGCGACCGGCCATCCAGCTGGCCTGTCAGATGCCCTAATAATTTGGAAGCTCCAAATAGGCCTCCAAAGCAGGGGTGGGTGTGAGCCCTACTTTTTTCTGTCTTAACATGCATAGAATTGCACCCTAAAACGCTAAATGCTCCATTAACGTTAATCAAAAATAGAACGGTATTTTCAAAAGTTGTTCATCAGTGTTCACTTCTTATGTTCTGTACAATCCTCCTTGCTCTTTGCAATCTTGTGTGGCAGGTCCCCACAGGATAAGGTGACCATATGAAAAGGAGGACAGGGCTCCTGCATCTTCAGCATAGATGCATAGAAAAAGGAATTTCAGCTGGTGTTATTTGCAGTGGTGATGCCGGGGGGGGGGGGGCGGAGGGGGGCAAGTGCGCCCCAAACAAGGAGATTGCCACCCCAGTTGTGGTTATAAGGGCTTGCGTTCTGGGACAGCCAAGAAGACAGTGGGGACAAGGGGTTGATCTGCTTCCGTAGGCTTTGAGGCCTTGTTGTCATGGAGGTTAATTGTGGCTTGTTTTAGAAAGAGGTGGGGCAGGGTGGGAAGGTTAGGAAGAAGTGAGTGTGTGCAAGAGCGAAGAGGAAGAGGAGAGCGAGCACGTGCCAGGCTGAGGTTTCCCAAACAAAGAGCAGCTTCAGCGAGTGGATGCTCCCAACACCTTTCTTGCTCTCTCCTTTCAACATCCCTGCTGGAGTGAGATCCAACTAAAGAGAAAAAAGCAAGCTAGAGGAGGAAAGGAGGGACCAGGTCACTGCCTCTGCTTTCCCCGCGGCCACCAACTGCCCCCCATTTAAGTGACAAATGCCTTAGTTATATCATGATTGGATTACTGTAACGTGCTCTACGTGAGGCTGCCTTTGAAGACTGTTTGGAAATTTCAGCTGGTTCAAAGAGCTGCAGCCAGATTGTTGACTGGGGCTGGTTACAGGGAGCATACAACTCCCCTGTTAAAACAGCTTCACTGGCTTCCGGTCTGTTTCCAGGCACAATTCAAAGTGCTGGCTATCACCTATAAAGTCCATGGCTCGGGTCCAGGTTATTTGAAAGACCATATTCTCCCACATGAGCCTGCCCGTGCTCTGAGATATTCTGGGGAGTCCTTTCTCTCAGTCCCACCAACATCCCAGGCATGCCTGATGGGTACACGAGAGAGGGCCTTCTCGGTGGCTGCTCCAAGGCTCTGGAACTCCCTTCCCAGGGAGGCTAGGCTGGCTCCCCCTGAGATTTAAAAGGGGGCAGGGCACCTGCAGCTTTAACTGTTGTGATGAAGAGGGAATTTCACCAGGTTCTTCATATATACAAATGACACCTGCTGAAATTCCCTTTTCAATACAAGTTAAAGATACAGGAGCCCTGTCCTCCTTTTCATATGGCCACCCTACATTATATGACTATGCACATTCTCTATGGGAGCCATTTTGTGGTAGTGCCCATAGCAGTTTCTCACATTCCCAGATGTGCCCATGGGTCCCAGATGTGCCCACGGGGGGCTGCTCTAAGCCATGGAATGGGCATACATACATTGCATTATATTTCATTAAAAAAAAAAAGCAAGAGGAAGGAAAATAACAACACTGCTAAGAATCAAGAAAATTGAGGCATGGCAAAGAAAAGGGGGGATAAGATGTCTCAACTTCCTTGTCCCCCCTTTTTTTTGTCATGCCTTAACTTTCTTGATTCCTAGCAGTGTTATTTCCTTCCTCGTGCTTTTTTTTTCTTTTTTAATGTGATGGGTTTGTTTTTCTTTTTACTTTTCCTAGGGTGACCATATGAAAATGAGGACAGGGCTCCTGTATCTTTAATAGTTGCATAGAAAAAGGCATTTCAGCAGGTGTCATTTGTATATATGGAGAACCTGGTGAAATTCCCTCTTCATCACAACAGTTAAAGCTGCAGGTGCCCTGCCCTCTTTTAAATCTGGTCACAGTATAGGTGCAGTATAGCTCCTACAGCTTTAACTGTGGTTATGAAGAGGAAATTTCACCAGGTGTGACATGCATACAAATGACACCTACTGAAATTCCCTTTTCTATACATCTGTTAAAGATACAGGTGCTCTGTCCTCCTTTTCATATGGTCACCCTACTTTTCCTCTTCTTCCAAAGGAGCGGAATAAGATTTCCGTTGTCAGCCACTGGAGGGCAATGTATCAATAGTGTATGCCACTTCTCTTTTAAAAGGAGTGCAGCCCTTGTGTTATCTCAAATGTCAGAGCTTTGTAGAGGGTTCAGAGCATTGAACATGCATTAGCTCCAAAATTGTTACTAAACCCCTGTCAGGTTGGTTAATGTTATCAGATAAGCAGGAAAATAGAGCAATGTTAGTAATGGGGAGTTATGTGGGAAGAATCGAGTTAAGCCACCAACCATGAGTAACAACCCAAAGCAAAATGTTATAGAGATGTGATAAGACTGAGACGGGTGTGGGAGAAGGGACACTGAGGGCAAATGTAATGAATGCTTCTAAAATCGGCTGCCAGAAAACAAAACTGAATTGTCAATTCAGATCATAAAGATAGGTAAATAAAGTACCTTCATGCCCATGTTCCCCAGCAATATAGGTATACTGCTTCTGATACTGGAGGTTTCATATATTGATCTTGACTAGTAGCTGTTAGAAACATAGAATCATAGAATAGTAGAGTTGAGTCCAACCCCCTGCTCACTGCAGGAATCCACCTTAAAGCAGCCCTTACAGATGGCTGTTCAGCTGCCTCTTGAATGCCTCTGGTGTAGGAGAGCCCACCACCTCCCTAGGTAATTGGTTCCATTGCTGTAATAGTCAGGAAGTTTTTCCTGATGTCCAGACAGAATCTGGCTTCCTGTAACTTGAGCCCGTTATTCCATGTCCTGCACTCTTGGATGATCGAGAAGGGATCCTGGCCCTCCTCCAGGAATTTGTTTAATCCTCTTTTAAAGCCATCCAAATTGGTGGCCATCACTACATCTTGTGGTAGTGGGTTTTTTTGGGGGGGCTTTTCCCATTAATTGGGGCCTCTCATTGGAAACACGCACATTTTTTCAGGTCTCCTGTCAACACACTTCAACACACTTCATCTCCTTCCTCCTCCTTTGGCTTTCTCTAACCCTCAAAGGTCATTCTAGTCCAGGCCTATGTCCTCTCAATGGGATGGGAGGATGTGGGTGGGCACCACTGAAGCCCTACCCAGTGCCAGTGGGCTGTTTATCTTTCATCGCATACCAGCTCCACAGATAACAACAAGTAAAGCCAGTACAAACGGGAGGCCAGCATGCCTGCCTCTCCAAAGGTATCAATGCTCAACACTATTTATGGAATGATATAAAGAGAGATATAAATAAACAGAGACTCTGAAGTGATGGCAGCTGGAGACATTTATACCCAGGCCTCTGAGCCAGGTGAACCATCTGACAACTGCGCTGGAACTTTCCTCAGACTTAGCAGCTTCCTGGGCTGGAAGCATCACAGAAGGAGCAGCGATACACAAGGACGTTTCAGGGTGAGGACAGCTCAGCCCAGAGGCAAATGAGGTAACCTGCAATGCTGTGATATTCAGTGTATGACGTAGGGAAAAGCAGCCTATTTATGGTGAGCTGCCTACTGAGGCCTGGCAAGTTAAAAAGAGGGATATAAATCTTAGGAATAAGTGAGCAGCACAACGGATCCTTCTTGAATCCCTACAGGTTGAGGTTTTAGGGCTTCAGAACATTTTATTATTATAATCCAAAGCAGAGTTTGTCCCCATAACTGGCTTTAGGAATGGCTAAGCTGGAGCTTATCCTGGCTGCTGAACTGAATGGTGGGACAACCTGAGCTCGAAGACAGCGGCTTTTTAGTTTAATGTCTACAATGATTTAGTTTGAAAGAAAGCAGCAAGGGCACAATCCTATGCATGTGAAGAAAAGCAGTAAGAGCACAACCCCATGCATGCTGCCTGGGTGATGCTGGGACTTGTAGGACTTATTTCTGTCTAAACATGCATAGAATTGCACCTTAAATATCTGCAACCATTTTTCCAATGTTCTACTGATTGTTTGGGCAGTAACTCCAAAATGAACTTCCACCAATTAGCTTCAAAGTATCTATTTTTTTCTAATTTCCAGTTTGATGTCAAACCATACACTTCACTACATTCAGTATCTAAGATCTTTCTCCAGGTGCTTCCTCCAAGGGAAGCTCGGAAGGTGGCAACAATGGAGAGGGCCTTCTCAGTGGTGGCCCCCCAATTATGGAACAATCTCTCAAGTAGGGCCTGCCTGGCACCAATGTTATTTGTTTTGTGCCAGTTCAAGACTTTACTCTCAGGCATTTGGCAGCATATGATATGATTTTTAATCAGCTCATGGGATTTCTTATTATTGATTGTTAACATTGTCTGGAGGGGTGTGTGTGTGTGTGTGTAATGACTGTTTACATATTATATGCAATATTATATTTTAAAGGTTTTTAATCTTCATAAATTGCCCAGAGAGCTTTGCCTATAGGGTAGTATAGAAATGAAATGAAATTCATTCTAAATAAAAGTCAGGAGAACATGGCCTTACTTTGATGTAACTTTACCAAGCACTATGAATGCTATAAACCAAGCACTATAAATGTATACGATTTGGGTAGCTCTTTCTTTGATCTGAATTTCTGATGCACAACTGGATGTGCTAATGTGAATGTCCTGATGGGTTGAATGAGATCTTACCATATTAAAATGTGTAAAGCTTTTTCCCGGAATATGTGCAAGTATATTTGCATATGTATAGCTTTGTTGAGTCATACAAATTATGTATCAGTCAGCTGGAGGCAAGAGGGCAACTGTCTGGCACTCTTGCTGATTCATGCCACACTGTATCATATTTTTCGGGAACAATTTATCTTCCATTGTAGCTGATTTTCTTTTCTTTTCTTTTTTATAGCAGAGTCTGATTTTTCCTCTCACCCCAATCACAAAATGCTAACGCACAATATGCCAATGAAAGTAGTTGCAGGACAGGGGTTTAATTATTGATTAATGGTCTTCAGTACTTATTAGAATCACTGATTTCTGTATCATTTTAAAGACCACCACCTGTAAATTTCTGAGATTGAAAGCCAGTTATTTCAGGATAATGTTTGTATCTGGGAGGTGGGAGATGCAGTGACTTCCCATAGGCACCTGAAAGCATTTAATGAGTCTTATACACACACTTTATTTAAATAGGGTGACCATACGGAAAGGAGGACAGGGCTTCTGTTTCTTTAAGAGTTGCTTAGAAAAGGGCATTTCATCAGGAGTCATTTGCATGCATTCGGCACCTGGTGAAACTCCCTCTTCATCACCACAATTAAAGCTGCAGGAGCTACACTAGAGTGACCAGATACAAAAGAGGGAACGGCTCCTGCAGCTTTAACTGTGTTGATGAAGAGGGAATTTCACCAGGTGCTGAATGCATGTAAATGACACCTGGAGAAATTCCCCTTTTCTAGGCAACTGTTAAAGATACAGGAGCCCCGTCCTCCTTTCAATATGGTCACCCTTCTTTAAAGATTATCCCATGAGCTGAAGTTGAAGGAGAAAACCCACTTAAAATGTTGATATCCAATTCAATATTGAAAAAGCTAGTCTACGGATTAAAAACACTGTGATGGAACTGGCGGTGAGATGAACAGCCAGAGGGGGAAGGTCTGGAAGAACTTCCTTTGCAGCAGTTCGTCGTCTTCTTTTCCCCTTTCAGTAGGGGTTCTGCAAGGCTCGGTGCTTGGCCCATTCTTGTTTTCTTTATACATGTTGTCCTTGGGTAATCTTGTTCAATCTCATTGTCTCCAATATCACCTGTATGCCAATGATACACAATTATATCTTTCATCTCCAGAACTTTCTCCTGATGTTCATGATTGTATCTCGGCATGTCTTTCAGATATCTCAGTTTGGTTGCTTCATCGTCATTTGAAACTTAATATGGCAAAGACTGAATTGCTTGTTTTTCCTCCTAAACCTTCTCCTCATCTCTCATTCTCTCTTACTGTCAATGATGTTACACTTACTCCAGTCAAGGAAGCTCGTAGTCTTGGCTTTATATTTGACTCCTCGCTCTCCTTTATTCCTCATATCGAGGCAATAGCTAAAGCCTGTCGTTTTTTCCTGTATAATATTGCCAGGATTCGATCATTTTTGTCTATCTCTTCTGCCAAGACTCTTGTTCATGCATTGGTTATTTCACGGTTGGACTACTGCAACCTTCTTCTCTCTGGCCTTCCTTCTTCTCACATCAGTTCGCTGGTTTCTGTTCACCACTCTGCTGCTAAGATCATCTTCTTGGCTCGCCGCTCTGACCATGTTACTCCACTTCTGAAATCTCTTCGTTGGCTTCCAATTCACCTCAGAATCCAATATAAACTTCTCCTGTTGACCTACAAAGCTCATCTCTGGAACAACAGCTGCTGGGCTGACATATTTCCTTTCCAGGAACATTGACTTGCACTAAAAATTCGGAAAGCAGGCAATTAATATTATCAACGGTGGAAAGTAAAGGGCATGACATCCGACAGTTTCAGTTCTGTTTCCGTGTTTTAGGGTTGGCCAGAACCAACTGATGATGCATTTTGTCTTGTCTTGTTTTGTCCTCGAGATGTGGCTTCAAATGACTGAATGTTTTGCTCAGATTTCTTTCTTTCTTTCTTTCTTTCTTTCTTTATTTATTTATTTATTTATTACATTTTTATACCGCCCAATAGCCAAAGCTCTCTGGGCGGTTCACAAAAATTAAAACCACAGTAAAACACCCAACAGGTTAAAACACAATTACGAAATACAGTATAAAAAGTGCAACGAGGATAAAACCACACAGCAAAGTTGATATAAGATTAAAATACAGAGTTAAAACAGTAAAATTTAAATTTAAGTTAAAATTAAGTGTTAAAATACTGAGTGAATAAAAAGGTCTTCAGCTGGCGACGAAAGCAGTACAGTGTAGGCGCCAGGCGGACCTCTCTGGGGAGCTCGTTCCACAACCGGGGTGCCACAGCGGAGAAAGCCCTCCTCCTAGTAGCCACCTGCCTCACTTCCTTTGGCAGGGGCTCACGGAGAAGGGTAGTTTGGGTAGTTCCTTGCACACGCTTATTTAGTTCATCTATTATATTAGATTAGAAGCTTGTGGGAGTTCATACAGCTATATTTCATACTGTATGTAGCACCTTGTTTCATTTTAGTTTCTTAATAAAAAGCAATATTAATAATATGACTATTATTGTCATTATTTTAAACACAAACCTCTTAACTGAGAAACTGCAGGGGTGGGGTGAATTTTAAATAAAACTAATCATATAGCTTCACATAAGTCCAGGACCCACAATAAAATGTCACAGATTTGGACTTACAGAACCATCAGGCAAGGAGGGTCATGAGATCCCTTCATATCACTCCTCCCTTGTTTAGCCAGTTTATGATATTAAGATTTATAGCAAAGAAATGACAGAGTACTATAAATCTTTAAAGACCACATTTCGGCAGCAGGGGACTTTCCATTGAGGGGGTGGGGCTTCCAGGGGAATGGGAGGAGTCTCACACTAGTAACCAGAAGTTTAATCCAGCAGGCCTCTTGCACAGAGCCCACAGGGCACTGCCATGGAGTGGGTAGGGCAGAAGATGGCAATAAAGATTGCACAGAATTGGCAGGGATATGTTTAGCATTTAGTGGAGGCTGGTGGCTCTGATATAAATCTGCTTCAGGGCAGTGAATCTGCTTCAGGCCAAACCTGTCAGAACCCTAAAGCACCTTGGATAGCTCCTTAGAGTTCTGGCTGGTTCTGACTGAAACCTGATTCACCACCCACTGACATCAGCACCATCAGCCTCCACTGAGAGCATACGGTAGTGCATGGATGCAAAATCGTGGGCCCACGTGACATATCAATATGGCCCTCTGGGCTTTAGCACCCTTTCCCCTGACTGCCAATTGTTTGGTGGTTTCCTGCCTTTAAAGTGTTTCCCCCCACCACCACCACCACCACTCTGAGGGGTTGACATGCCTCTCCTAAGGCTTAGAGCTTCTTCACATGGGGCTTATATTGTTTGATCAAGATTGGTTAATCTCACGGAAGTTTGCGAGTTCCTTACATTATGTTATTAACCTCCAGGACCCTTCCCACGGTTTATGACCTTTAGCCCGCCATAATAAAGTGTGGGGAAAGTCTGTTTTTCCTCTAGGAAGAGCTTAAGAAGTGCTGTACTTGTTGTGTATTTCCATAATGGTGCTATAGCAGCAGCACCATCTACTGTAAAATGAAACATATACAACTTGCCACGAAAGACAAATGGACCGTGTCAGCCCATGTAAAGAACTGATCTTAATCCTGCAAAGAATCGGGAAGTAGAAGTCCCAGCATAAAAGGCCTGGCATGGTGAAATCCTCAGTTACTGGGCTGGCAGTAAGAGCTTTAACCTAAAATACGCTGGTGTTTACAGCATTTTGGCCCCACCTTTTTGCCTTTCACCCTTTAGCCCCCATCCACCAATGGAACGTGGCCCCTGAGAGCTTCTCTGAAATTGAATTTGGCCTTTGAACTGAAAGATGTAAAACACCCCTGCAGTGGTGGCTTGCAGTACGTTCTGCAACCTCAGTGAAAAAGAGCTGCTGTCCGATATGATTTTAAGGCAGCTTTGAAGACTAGCCTTTTCCGGCAGGCCTACCCAGATCAATGTAAAATCAAGAATTTTTAAGATGTGTTGATTCCCGTACTAATGTTGTTCCCTGCCTCGATCCAAAGGGAGAGGCAGGTAAGAAATAAATATGTTGTTGTTGTTGTTGTTATTTGGCAGTGAGAAGAAGAAAAACATCCACTGGTCCCTTTCACTGTGCATTAGGAAAATGAGAAGCCCTTCTGCCACCTCAATGGCTCTTCAGCACAGAGGGTGCCATGCTCCTACTGAAGCTGTCTTGCTACTGAGCCTGCACGTCTGTTTGTGGGCATCTAGCACTGATAGGCCACTGCTGCTACCACCACTCACTGCCCCGTGGATTATCTGAGTTGTGTTGTTCCTGAAGGCCTCTGCTCTCCCGATCTGCTGGAGGGACGGTGCTGGTGGATGCCCCACAACTTTCTCTGGGACCTCACATTCCTGCAGTATTCCTGGGTGTTGGGAATATTACAACCTCATTTGCAAGTTAGTGGAAGTGGATACATAGGAATTTTGTCCACAGTTAGCCTTAGGATCTCTATAGCCTACAGTGTACTTTCCTCTGATTTCTTCCTTCTGCTCCTCCTCTCCCTTCCCCACCCCTCTCTCTGCCCTCCTCCATTGCTGAGAGCACATGTGTTTGCTCTTTCATGCCTGCCAGTGTTATAGAACACAAGATGGACTGAACAAACTCCTTTTGAAACACTATGCTGCATTTGCATTGTATATGCAAGGATATTTGTGAGTAAAACTGTTTTCTTTCTTTCACTGAAGAAAGGTGTGGCCTCCTTTTTTTGTTCTGAGATAGCCTGTGTGCACATTTATATTAGTTATTTATTACATTTATATACTGCCCCATAGCTGAAGCTCTCTGGGCAGTTTACAAAAGTTTAAAACAGTGAACATTAAAAACAAATATACATAAATTTAAAACTATCAAAAACATAAAAACAGCAATATCCATTTAAAACAACTATTCTGGGGTCAGTATTTATTTATTTATTTATTTATTACATGGGACTAGTAAACACTCATTTTGTGATACCTTTTGTTTTTTCTCTGCTAATTGCCTTTCTAACAGGAGGCATTATTACTAAATACTCCCATCACTTTTGAGATAGCCTTTTGCAGAAAGGATATCAATCGAGCCCTCTCGTATGTTTCTATGTGGGGTATGCTTTTATTTGGCTCGTCTCACCTGTGTCCTTCTACCATCTCTAGTTGTGATAGTCTCTGATGCTTCAGAAGTAGATTGAGGAAATCCTGATAACAGTTAAAGCCAGGGCTTCACCGTGTGGTTCCCTTGGCTCCAGTAAGGTCTGCCTTCTATTTGTTATTGATGCCTGTGTTATCTTTCACTTTGAACAAGTGCAACTCCGATCCAGGTTCCAAGGCCACCTTTGTTTGTACATAGCTTCATGCACACAATGGCACTCCATATTTCCAGGGACGAGTAGCCCCAGTGTTGCTCAATTCATTCACAAGCTCTGCCAAGTGGTGTGTGTTGCCACGTGCACAGTTGACAGGATTGTAGTCAGAGAAGATGCCTTTAGAAAATGCCCGGTGCAGTCTGGGGACCCTGAAAAGGCAGCAATCCCATTTTGATGAACTTTGAGTACTCTTTTTCTTGGTGCAGATCAAATAAACACATAAAAAATATACATTGAGTTTGGACCCCACTCAGCTTTCCTAAACAGCTGGCATACAGAGATGCACAGGAAGGAAAGAAGGAAGGGAACCTCATCTTCCAAGAAATTATTGATTGCCTTCTTTCCCTTGAGTGGCTGTGGGAATATAAAGGAGGGAGGAAGAGACAATGATAACAACAGCAAGAGCAGCAACAGTACCTGCTTTTCAGCCAAAAGAGGTCTCAGAGTGGCTAATATACGATCAATAAAAAGAACAGAGTGCTTACAATCTAAAAGACAACCTGAAAGGAAAGAGGGATGGGGAGGGAAGAGGAGAAAAACTAAACTCAGGCACCAGTCCCTAAAGTTAAATAGCAATTCCTATAATGTCCAGCTGGTATGGAAATGGTTCAGGGAGGAAGCCTGAGATAGCTGGTCTTCCAGCTGAGCTGATGGAGTGGCTGTACTTCCTATTTCCTCTGCTGCAGCCTGGTGGAATATTGTTCTAATATATGCCTAGAAGCAGAGGAGAGTCATAGTGACACTTATGACAATACCAGGACTCATTCTTAAGTCTGACTGTGCCTGGAGAGGATGCTAATTTTTGCTCAGCTGCAATGCATATAGAATATGACAGTCTTTTCCCCAACCTGACACTGCCCAGATGTGTTGGACTAAAACTCCCTTCGTCCCCAGCCTACAGAACACTTGGCTGGAACCTTCCCCTCTGAGGTTCTCTACATAAGCAATTTATCGCACGCTCATGATTGGCCACTCACAGAAGTTTGCTGGTGCTTTACATTGTGCTGTCAACCTCCAGGACGGCTCCCATGCTTTCCTCAGGTAATCTCACTTTTTTAAAAAATAAAATAAATGGAGATAACACAGTATTAAAATTATTATTGGATTAATTCCACCATTAGATAGCACTGTTTCATTTAGTAGAATAACATTGCCCAGAGGGGAAGTTTTCAACTCGAAATCACGTGGTCGCCATTGTTCCCCATCTAAAAGAGCCCATAGTGAACGCCGAAAGACCCGAGCAAAAGAAAGCCTGGTAAGAATGTGGATTTCCTCCTTAATGTAGATTAATGTAACCAAAGAATAGTAAAGGCTGGTGACTCCAGTTGGGTGACAAATCTGCTCCAGGTTTCAGTCAGAACACTAAAAGATTTTGGGGCTTGGCTTCAACACCTTCGATAACTCCTTTAGAGCTCTGACTGATTCTGATTGAAACCTGCAGGGGATTCCCTGCCCCACTGATTTAGAGCTTGCTCCTCTAGACCGCTTTCAATAAGCGATAGTGGTGTCTGGCTGCAGGCTGTTGACAAACGGGAAGTGGCCAGGGCGAGCTGGATCAGAGATTTTGCCTCACCAAGGCCACAGCTAGACCTAAGATTTATCCTGGGATCATCCAGGGTTCGCCCCTGCCTGAGCACTGGATCCCCTGTGTGTCACCTAGATGAACAGGTTTGACCCCCTGGACGATCCAGGGATAAACCTTAGGTCTAGCTATGGCCCAAGCTTTTTTTCTGAAGAAAAGGAGTCACAAACTGACCGGAGCAAGGCCGCAGGTTTTCAAGGATGGTAGCTAAATGAAAAAAAGGAACTCCAGTGGTTGGTTTGAGAATGGGAAATTAAAGATTGTGTAATGTTTAAATGAGTTCTGATGATGTAAAGTATTTCTGATTATTAGATAAACTAGTGTGGTATTAGGTACTTAATTAATTAGAGCAGCAGTTTCTAAATAGTGATTTGTGGGAACTTCTGGGGGCGAATTGTTGGCCTAGTAATAATGTTGGGGAATGATGAAAACATTTTATGAGTTGGGTTTCCCTGGTCATGAGTTGGAACTTGGCATGGTCTGATGGGAGACAATGAGCCATCATGCATCTGCCAATGGGTAAAGTCTGGCAAACCAGTTTAGCCTGGTCTGGCAAGGAGTACACAAGAGACCCAGATAGGAATTTGAATTGGCTGCAGGCTCGCAGTGTGTTTCTCTCTAAACAAGATTTATTTTTTTAATCAGGGTTGGCATATAAGGTGGGGTGTTGGTCTTGTTTTTGCTCTGAAGTGTCAGGCATATAGAAGCAGTTGTAAAGCATGGAATAGTGGAGATTGGGAGTGGGGAATAGTAATGTTAGGCCTTAGCTAGACCTACCTGCTATCCCGTGACAGAAGAGGGAAGATCTTGCGTTGTGTTTAACATGAGATTCCTCTTCTGTCTACACGTGACACGCGACGACCTCAGCAGGAGAGGCTGCCATTTTTTTTTAAAGGACCAGTAGCGCACAAACGCTCGTGCACTAAAGGTAAGTCCTTTTAAAAATTTAAATTATTTCCCCTGCTCCTTGCAAGGAATCACGCAGAGCTGGGTCAACTCGTGGCACCTGGCCACACGTTACGTGGTCTTGGGCTCAGCCCGGGACCGTGGAAAAACCGGGGCCAAAGGGGAGAGCTATATCCCGGAGTGAGGGAGGGATGATCCCTCCCTGTGCCCCAGGATAAAGCCCCGTCTAGCTAAGGCCTTAGTTGCATGTTTCACTACTCAAGTAACACAGGTGGCCATCTAAAGCCAGCCCACTTCACTGCCACCCATAAAACCATTACATCCAGGGTCTAAAATTACTTAGCTGAAACACTGCTCTGGGGCATTGTGGGAAATTAAAATGGAGGATCACAGACCCAGTTGCCTGATGTGGAATGCCCAGGGCATTGATGTCAGCAGTGTGGAGCACTGTTGGGGCATTGGGCCCCCAACAAATGTTCTGGGATGCCAGATGCTGGTGGTGAGGGATGGATTTTAGAAGCCCACTGAAGAAGTTATTCTAATAAGGGTAGGTGAGTGGCAATTCTCTGTCATAAAAATCATATATTGGTTCTGAATTCCACATGGGATGCTACAGGCAGATGCAATTGTTTTAATTTGTCAAGCTATGAACTAAGATAAGATAGATTTGATATAGTCCAAAAACAATGTTTAGCACACAATGGTACCCAGCCTGTTTCTGAGTCTTGGGTGAAGCTTAGAGAATAATTTCTGGTATTGCAGAGAACCGACATGCCAAATCCATGCATATCATCTGGTTTATCTTAAAATTTAACCGTGACATGGAGAGTAGACCAAGATGAATCTTACTTGGACTTCCTCCCTATTCCTCACATATTTATTAATCAGGACAGGATCTACACTACTGCTTTATAATGGTTTATAACAGTAGGGACAACTGTTGGGGCCCAGGACACATTCCATGTATTGTATATCCTGCTTGGTGTAGATCTGGCCCTGATCTTGCAATATTTCTGACACTTGTTTAAAGAAATGTAAGTTGATTAACTATATAGTTGGGGTAGGGGAGACATGTGCATCTTTGTGTCAGTCTGTAAGTCATGATCGTACCCAAGACTTGTTTCCTGCTGCAGGTATACTTTAGAAATGCATGTGCAATAATTGAATATGATTATCTATGTCTGTTTGTACACTCCCTCACCACCACCCTGCAAAAGAGCTTTCTTGGCAGGATATTTGTCATATTTGAACAGCTGCTAACTGTGAGCAAAACCAGCAAGAGCAGTTGCTATCTTATATATAATTCAAAGTCTGGAGTTAGTTGGTCATCCCTTTTTGACTGCCTTCCTGTTGACCGATTCTCATGAAATACATTTCCTTGGCCCTATTCAGAAGACACCATAAACCACAGTGGTTAAAGCATTTTTGTTAACAAAAATGCCTCAACCACCGTAGTTTAAGGTGTCTTCTGAACAGGGCCATTGAAAAGCTCTAGACATGCAGATTCCACAATTAATAATGGTTCCCACTATAATGCAATAAATAAATAAATATATCCATAAAACTTTAAAACACACACCAGTTAAGCTATTTTTTGTAACAAGGTGCTATAAAGTTTTATTTTTAATTTAAAACCCCCAAGTATAATTAAACATAATTAAGATCTGCAACCCTCTTTTCCTCTAATGTTCATTGTCAGACTAGACAAGTTTTTGCATAATGTCAGGGCTGGCCCAAGACATTTTGTTACCTGAAGTGAGAGACAAGATGGCGACTCCTCTATTCCACATATAATACCTGGCTGGACTGGTAGTTGACTCTTTCCTCAATACCGGCAGTGAGACAAAATCCTCCACTATGAAGGCAGCAGGCTAACTTAGGGGGTGAAGAGCAGGCCACATTGCCCACATCTCCAATATCTTGCTGCTGCCCCCCAGCATCTGCTGCCTGAGGTAAGTGCTTCACTCTGCCTTATGGTAGGGCCAACCCTGGTAATGTGATATGAAGAGCTGTCATTCTCAGTCAGATCATTGTCCCATCTGATCTAGTATTTCCTTCTCTGACTGAAAAGGCCCTTCAGGGTGTCAGATAAGGTCCCTGTGATCCTTAAGATGCGAGAGCTTGAATCTAGGACCTTACATAGTCATAGCACATGGTCTCAGACTGATCTATGACCCTGTTCCAGAAAAAAAGACCTTCAGGATAACCTGCATGCCAAGGAGAGTTGCAAGGAAGCGAAATGAGGCAAGAAACATTAAAAGCAGATAGAAACGAGAAAATATTTATGACATCATAGTAGTAACTCTGATGTTGAATTGACTTTCAGGGTCTATTTCTCTAAAGCTGCAGGCATCTTTGACCAGGATGCTGACAGACACAACACACTTTGAAAAATGCACACCTTTCATGGGACTTCTAGATCACAAAGCAGGAAGCCCTTTGATGTAGCACGTTTGCCTAGGGTGACCATATGAAAAGGAGGACAGGGCTCCTGTATCTTTAACAGTTGCATAGAAAAGGGAATTTCAGCAGGTGTCATTTTTATATGTGGAGAACCTGGTGAAATGCCCTCATCATCACCACAGTTAAAGCTTCAGGAGCTGTACTAGAGTGACCAGATTTAAAAGAAGGCAGGGTATCTGCAGCTTTAACTGTTGTGATGAAGAGCAAATTTCACCAGGTTCTTCACATATACAAATGACACCTGCTGAAATTCCCTTTTCAATACAACTGTTAAAGATATAGGAGCCCTGTCCTCCTTTTCATATGGTCACCCTAGTTTGCCAGAGCCAGCTAAAGCCATCTCTTTGTGAATTAACACTTCTGTAGTCCAGGGGTTGGAAAGCCCTTTCAGCCCAAGGGCCAAAATCCAGTTTGGAGAAGCTCTTGGGGGCTGCATTTGGGGGTGGGGAGAATTATAAGGTGACCATATGAAAAGGAGGATAAGGCTCCTATATCTTTAACAGTTGCATAGAAAAGGGAATTCCAGCAGGTGTCATTTGTATGTATGCAGCCCCTGGTGAAATTCCCTCTTCATCACAACAGTCAAATTTGCAGGACCTGCCCTCTTTTGTATCTGGTTGCTCTAGCATAGTTCCTGCACCTTCAACTGTTGTGATGAGGAGGGAATTTCACCAGGTTCTCCATATATACAAATGACACCTGCTGGAATTCCCTTTTTGATACAACTGTTAAAGATACAGGAGTCCTGTCCTCCTTTCCATATGGTCACCCTAAAGATGGAAATGTGGTTCTTTATTCCTTTGTCACTCTGGTTGTCATTGCTCAATCTGTCATTCTGATTGCTTCTTCCCTTGACCACCAGAAGATGCTGTGTTTGTTGCAACTCTCAAGGTGGCCCCTGCATTGTGAGGGTATTACCCCTAAGAGTGTGGTGCAGCTTAGCAACACATTTAAACTTTGTTTATTCCCAATCACCTACTCTGCTTTCGTGTTGTATTATGGAATAATCCTGAAAAAGTCTGAAACTACTCTATTGCAAATAAAGATTTCAACCATTAAAACTCAGCTGTCAGGATTATTTTAGAAAATACAAAGCTGAAGTCCAAATCCAACATAGCAGAAGGTTAAGAAAAATATCCACTTGAAACAAGACATCTGAATAATATTTATTCCAACCGGGAGGAAAGAAAACTGTTCAGCTATATTAAATACTGGGAATCAACTCCAAATCAGACTCATGCAGCTCTATGGATACAGAGGCGATCGGAATATTTAGTATTGAAAAAATAACCTTTCTGAATGAAAGCTCTTCATGAAGTGTGTCTAATCACAATTGATCTGAAGATATTTCATTTGCCACATACCCCATATTCACAGAAATAACATATATATATTCACAAGCAGCTTGACAACTGTGGATGATCTATTATCCCAACATGACAAATATGTCTATAGTTCGTTGAACATTGTCTATAAATGATAGTTGTAAAACACTTTTAGGCTGCAGTCCTATATCCACTTGCCAATGGGGCTTGCATTTGAGTAGACATATATAACATTGCACTACACAAGACTTAAATGTTAAAATATTGCTAAATGCAAAGAAAAAAAATTTGAGATATGATGCCTTCTTGGGTCATCTTAACACAGTGAAATTCCCTTGCAAGCTTGGGTTCAAATTCTATTTCAGTCTCAAACCTACCTTTTGGCCTTGTTAAACTGATGTTTCTGCATTATTGTCAAATGAATGAAATGTATATAAAACACCCTGATACAAACCATTTGTGCTTGCATGCCTATCTGGAAAATCAGCCCTGTGCTTGTCTAGTTACTGCAGTTATAACATACTTTTGCAATTATAAGCTGGCTGGTAAATACAATTTCCCCTAACTTGTAATTAATTGCAATTGATTGTATGCTGCTCCATCTTACTGTTCCTTGTATTGTTTTATATTGCTACTGTAGTTGGAATTGTTTTTAATAGTGTATTTTAAATGTGATTTAAATTTACTACAGTTGAAATGGTTTTCAGTAGTGTATTTAATGTCATGTATAATGTTTATATGGTAAACGCTTAGATATTTTATTATATTAAGCATGTAAGTATTACAAATAAATAAATAAATAAAATTATAAGAATTGATTTGTTGGTCTGGTAAACCTGAATTAAGGGAGGAAGGAATCTAGATACATTTAAGTGATCAACATGTTACAGTTCAATTAAGCCAGCCTTCCCCAACCTGGTGCCCTCCAGATGTGTTGGACTAAACTTCCAGTATCCCCAGCCAGGTTGGGAAAGGCTGAATTAAAACTACAAGTCTATGGACACACTGAACACTGTAAAGAACACTGAACACCTCAATAGGCAGGGCTGTGTGTTAGTTTTGAATTACAGCCTAAGGGTTCCTTTTTTATAAATAATCCTATAAGTTTTTTAAGGCTAACTCCCAAATAAGTGGATTGATTTTTGGATGTTTGGCTTTCTTAACTACTAATGGCTTCAATTTGCATATGTAAACATCAGGAAAGAAAATGTAATAAATGTGAGCAAAACAATTGGCAACGGAAGACAAGTTTGATGCAGGAGCACCCAGGATCCTATGAGAGGTAGTTGTTGTCCTACTGTGCTTCTGTTGACTGTGTACATTCACCCTCCCCACAGTCAGGAGAATCAGGAGAAAGCTCTGTGCCAGGGCTAAGGGAAGTCATTAGTCGCACAGACATCAGGACTCTCTCTTTTAGCTTTAAGTAGTGGTGGCTCACAGAGTTGAAGTGCGGCCATTTTGATTAGCAGGGACTATGATATAATGTGCCATACATTATGATATAATGTGCCATACATTATGATATAATGTGCCACCTTGTTCCCTCTGAGTTTAGCTGCAATCCTCACAGTAGCTGGGGTGGGTGGGCGGGATAGGGGGGAATTGATTTTCCTACCAGCAATGTAGTATTCTGAGTGATCCTTTTTGAAATGCGAAGAATTTTGGGGTGGTTTGTTCTCGAATAGGTAATTGAGACCCATTCACTTTAGGAAAGGCTTGCTCCGGGAGAGGTTGTGGGGAAAAAGGAACGTATTTACATATGTGGTGGCAATGCAAATATGTACAAAGATTATGGATGATGGTGTTTTCAGAAATTGAAGAAATAGTGGGAATGAAAATAGAACAAACACCAAAGATTGCATTGCTGTCACTATTTGAAGATATAAAGTGTGGAAAAGGAACTATAGAGCTGATATCGAGTTTGCTGGTTGCAGCACGATTGATGGTAGCTAGGAACTGGAAGGTTCAAGGGGAATATTCTATAGAAGAATGGTATAAAGAAGTATGGGATATAGCCATGAATGATAAATTGACATGTAATATTAAGTGGAGAAAAGGCGTAACTAAAATAAACGAGTTTGAAGGAATCTGGAAACAGTTCCTAATATTTGTGTTTATTAAGGGAAGTGGGAAACCGCCAGCAGAAGAAACGATTAGATTTTGGACTCAGGAATGATCCCGAGGTGGGGGGTGCACTTTTATGTTAAGAATGATGATGTTGTAGTATGATAAGGTATATGTAATAGTTATTCAACATATGTACTCAACATTTATTCAATATGTATGCAGCAGTTGTTTGATGTTTTTCTGTTTTTCTTTCTGTTATCATTATTATTATGGTAATGTTTTATGTATGTTTATATAGGTAGAAAATAAATAAAAATTATTAAAAAAAAAAGGAAAGGCTTGCTCTGAGTTTGTTGCTAGAACTGGTTTGTTAACTTTGAGATAAACTGTTTCTTCTTGGTACTAGGGACTCTCCTTGGAGGTGTGGTGATGGGGACTGTCATGATGAGTGCCTGCACTTTAAAATGTACCACTGAATGCAAGTTAGTAAAGCAGTAATTTGGAAAGTGCTGTCATTTTTATTTATATAAAAAATTATATAAATTATTTATATAAAAATGAGTATATAAATTGTGCACACGTATTAACATTGTCAAAATCTCTTTTTTTGATGACAGATTTCCAGTAATTCTGTAAATATAAGTATTCCTAGTAAGAATTACATTACAAACTGGCAGTATTCCTTAGTATGGGGATTTTCCTGGAATATATTGAGCATGGATTACCATCTGTAATTCTTTCACATAGATACATGTTGGTAATTGGTTATGTGCTCAATTCTTTAATTGGCACATTGTTAGCCTCAGGGCCTGACACATCTAATACGTTCAAGCACAGACTATTTCATTTCTGTTTACCAACCTCTTCCCCCATTGGGATTATTGCAACAATGTCATAATTTTAAAAAGCAGGTTGCTAAATTAATGCAATGTTTACATTTGTTTGTAGTCTTTGTAGGCCTCCTCACTCAGATCTTGAGGAATACTACAGTATCTGCCTCCTGAGGAATCTGTATAACGACCAAGTAGCAACGGTAAGAACAGACCACGGAACAACGGACTGGTTTAAGATTGGGAAAGGAGTACGGCAGGGTTGTATACTCTCACCCTAACTATTCAACTTATACGCAGAACACATCATGCAATGTGCTGGGCTTGATGAATCCAAGGCTGGAGTTAAAATCACGGGAAGAAACATTAACAATCTCAGATATGCAGATGATACTACTTTGATGGATGAAAGTGAGGAGGAGCTGAGGAGCCTTATGGCGAAGGTGAAAGTGCAAAAGCTGGGTTGCAGTTAAACCTCAACAAAACCAAGATTGTGGCAACCAGCTTGATTGATAACTGGCAAATAGAGGGAGAAAATGTGGAGGCAGTGACAGACTTTGTATTTCTGGGCAGAAAGATTACAGCAGATGCTGTCTGCAGCTAGGAAATCAGAAGGATTTCTGATTCTGAAGGACTTCTTGGGAGGAGAGCAATGACAAATCTTGATAAAATAGTTCAGAGCAGAGACACCACACTGACAACAAAGGTCCACATAGTTAAAGCAATGGTATTCCCCGTAGTAACCTATGGCTGCGAGAACTGGACCATAAGGAAGGCCGAGTGAAGGAAGATAGATGCTTTTGAACTGTGGTGCTGGAGGAAAATTCTGAGAGTGCCTTGGACTGCAAGAAGATCAAACCAGACCATACTCCAGGAAATAAAGCCAGACTGCTCACTTGAGGGAATGGTATTAAAGGCAAAACTGAAGTACTTTGGCCACATAATGAGAAGACAGGATACCCTGGAGAAGAGGCGGATGCTAGGGAAAGTGGAAGGCAAAAGGAAGGGGGGGCGACCAAGGGCAAGATGGATGGATGATACTCTGGAGGTGACGGACTCAACCTTGGGGGAGCTAGGGGTGGCGACGGCCAACAGAAAGCTCTGGTGTGGGCTGGTCCATGAAGTCACGAAGAGTTGGAAGCGACTGAACGAATAAACAACAACAAACATCAGATATACTCTCACCAAAGAAGTATATAGTAGTGACATTTCAAATATGTTGTCCATACCAGCCTTAGACTTCATGCACCCTTTCAGCTTTAGTGAACGTTCTTTTGCATCTCAATCATAACCCTGTTTACTCAGAAGTAAGTCCTATAGAGTCCAATGGGACCTACTGCTGGGTCACTGTAGCCACGTACAGCACTCCAATGTAAGTTTATTCAGAAATAGGTTCCATTATATTCAAAGGAGCCTATTCCTACGTAAGTGTGTATAGGAGTGCAACCTTAGTTTATTCATGTTCAATCAAATCCTGTTTCGTAGACTTATGTGAATCTCATATGAAGGGCAAAGAAAATGGGGATCATGCCCACTTCCTTCTTTGGCACACTTTCTCACCATCTGAACAAACAGGCCAGAGCGGCTTATTGAAGTGTACATAGTACAATTTAAACGTCAGGATACACTTTAACAGAGTGGATAATTAATTTGATCTGTTTTTACAGCAATGCAAAAATATACTGCCTGTGAACAGAGCACTCAAAATCTGGAAGTCTGTAGGCATAATTACTTAATAATATTATGTTGCTATAATTTGATATATTTTTATATGGCTTGTGTAGTTATGGACTCCACTCTATTAAAGTTTATGCCATAATAAATAGTTTATCTTCAAGGTGCCACAAGACTGTTCTTTTTGCTGCAACACACTAATACAGCTGCCCCTCTGGAAACTATTTAATGAAATTGTATAGACTTTTACTGTGAAATCCTATACATGTCTATTCAGAAGTAAATACCACCAAGTTACATGGCTTTACTCCCAGGTTAGCGGTTACAGGATTATAGCTATAGCAATCCTTTATACATCTACTTAGTAAGACCTGTTGATTTGAATGTGGGTCATTCCCAGATAGGTATATATGGGATTTCAGCCTGAGTTGTGTGAAGTCCATGATTGCTGGGAAGACAAAAACAAAACAAAAAACCACCCCTTTGAGCTCCTTGGAAATGACGCTGGGATACAAATGTAATAAATAAATGATTTAAAAAAGCACACTGTTTAATCTTTAATGTTGCAATATGAATCCTTATAATGTTTCTGTTTTAAACATGGATTTAGAAACAGGATCTTTGCGAGTACCAATATTAAACAAAAATAGCCAATCTAAATTTTATTGGCTGCACTTCTGCTGTGAGTAAATAATTAGTGAGTGTATCACAGAACAGGGAATTCTAGGTCAAGGGCAGGAGCCAGGATAGTGTGAGTGTGGTCGGGTGGCCAACCTGTTGGACCTTGACCAGGGAAATGTAGCTTCTCTTTTTATTCTGGGTGATGATTTCTTTATTCATACTTCTCTGCAAAATGGTAAAGCTGTGAAAAAGAAGACCCCACCAATTAACTTGTACTAATACTTTAAAAAATCCTTTTGGAGTTACAAAAGGAATATGTGAAATGATTAAAAACAACAGCAACTTAATTTTTAAAAATTAATATTCCAATTTGAATTGCCATTATTATATTGCCACACATAACCATTTCCTTCCCAAGTCAGCTATCCTATAGTTGACACCTCAGGCGATAGTAAGGCTGACTGAGATAACATCCTTATTACCCTCCTCTCCCTGAAACAACAAGGCCCTTGCAGTGGGCTGCTTTATGTGCAGGCATGCACGTAGCTTCAGACTGAGCATCAGCGGAGGCAGACGCTTTGGGGAAGACAATCCCAGGCTCCTGTCCTAATGGAAAGAAGGGCCGAATGCAACACACACAGTAACGCTTCGGGGCGGCGTGGGGTGAAGCGGCGTCAGCAACAACGAGGGCTTGAACGTGCCCCGCCGCACATGCACCGAGACTCCTGCTCACCCCGCCCCCTCCCCAAAGCGCCATCTCCACGTCCATTTCCACCCGGAGGCCTCCTGTCACCATGCAAAGAGCGCCGAGGCTCCCAACGCAACATGGACAGAGGCAGCGCCGCCTCCCTATTGGCAGGCGCTTTCTCCGCCCTGGCTTCTCATTGGACAGGACGCGAAACCCACGAGCCCAGCACGCTCCCCGCGGCCTGGCACTGCTCTGCTCTCGCTAATCCCGAGCCAACGTTCCAGCCGAGGAAGGCGGCTCCTTCGGCCCAACCAATCGGCGCCGGGCAGGGGGAGGAGTTGAGTGCCGGGCCTCAAGCCGAGAGGGGCAGGCGAGTTAGTAAACAAGCGCCGCACCTCGTGGTGCCACGGGGCGGGTGTCGGTGGCGTGGTGGTCGTCGGGGCAGGCAGCGGCAGCGAGGTAAGGCGAGGCAGCGTTGCTAACGGACAGCGCGGCGTGGGGCCCTGGCTAGGAATGACGGGAAAGGTCCCTCAGCCCCCGAGAGCGTGCTTCTGCCCGCTGCTGCGTTTTGCAGGGGGGTGGGGAATGGTGTCCTGCAATCCGGGCGAGGAAAGGGAAGCGAGGTTTGGGCCGCATGGTGTGTGAGGGAGTTATCTTCCCCTTCCTCGGTTGCTGCTCCGCGCCAGGGCATTGGGAGGAACGTCCTGGTGAGAATGTTTGGGGTGGGCAGGAGATAAAGAGGCGTTTCCTATGAATTGCCTCGGGTCTGGTTCAGAAGCCTTCATCCTACCTGGAGCTCCCCAGACGCTTTGGACTACAAACCCCTCCCCCATTCCTCCAGCCTGCATGGCTGGGGGATTATGGTCGCTGTAGTCCAACGGGTCTGAAGGGCACCAAGGTCCCATTGTTTCTCCTGCAGGATGTGTGAGGGAGAGAAGGTTGAATTACCTTGGGTCTGGTTCAGAAGCCTTTCCTCCAATTTGGGACCCTCCAGATATGTTGGACTACAGCTCCCATAATTCCTTAGCCAGCATGGCTGGCGATTATGGGGTTGAAGTCCAACACGTCTGAGGGTACCAGGATCCGGTTGTTTCTCCTGCAGGATGTGTGAGCCAGGGTTGGTGGCTCTCCCTGCATGCTGAAACTTAGCCCATTGGCTCTTCAGCTGCTCTTCCAGCCACACTGTCCTGTTCTTTCCACCCGCCTATGCTTGTCTATGGGTGAGGCGAAGGCTGCGATCCGCGTTTAATGGTGGTCTGTAGTAGGTACTGGATCAATGAGGTGGCTGTTATTTTGGGTTAATTACCATAGAGCGGAATGGCAATAGTTTGCGTGGGAGCCCCTTTTTCGAGCGTTGAAGCTAGAGCAGAAAACGGAGGCGTGGTGAGCCTTCATGCTGCTCTTCCTTCTCTGCAGCTGCTGCTGTAGCTCTCTATGCTCCCTGCTGTGTACATCATACCAAGCTGCTCCCCGCCCCCCTACCTTAGCATTCTAGTTTTTTAGGGCCCTCTCTTCAGTTGCTTAAAATATTTGAAAATGTGTATCTAACCCACTGGCTGTCAAATTGAAAGATCTAGATGAAAGCTGCTATTCAGCATTTTATGCTAACCAAGTAAACTCTTCGAAAGCAGTTAGTGGGAACAAAAGAAGGCAAAACCACTAGATCTTGAGGCTGAAGCAGTGGAGGCTAGTAAATGGGGTGGTGATGAAATTCACTTTGAAGTCATCTTCCAAAAAACATTAGTGGTTTTTTTTTAAAGCTGCATGCTTTATGGCAGGAGTTTCAAAATGCAAAAAGAAACAACATATTTCCCCAGAAACATATGGAATCACTTCCCGTCTTTTAATAGTATCCTTCCAGCTTTTGGTCTTTTCCCATCTCCTTATTTTTATAGACAGATACCTTTTCTTTGAGATTTTTTCGATACTGATCCTGTGAAAATTGTTTTAAGGCACTCCTGTGTGTGTGTAATGATTTGCATTTGTTAGATTTCTGTGTGTAGCATTTGCCTTCATCCTAACGATAACATGACCTGTGATGTGCAGTAAAGTAAGGCAATCCTCTTTCCAGTCTGCCTGATTAACCTTGCCTTGCTCCTCAGGTTACCTGGCTTTGTACTATTGACCCAGTGAGTGGCATGTGTATGTGTTTATAATATGGATTCCTGGGATAGGAAAATAGAGATTCTTTCCTGCCCTCAAATCAGGTTTCTGGTATAAATTTTATCTAAATGAAGCAAGGCGCATATTTCTTGTTTGAAGACCTGGTGGAGAAATTCAGACCACAAAACGCACAGGTTTTTTTCTGTATTAATGATGAATAAATGAAGCTATAGCTCCTATCTGTTGCCTGTTGTATACAGTGTTGCAGGATCTACACTACTGCTTATAAAGGTTTATAAGGGTTATGCCAACTGTTCAGGCCCAGGACACATTACATATACTGTTTTCATAACGTTTTTAAAGTGTTATATCCTGCAGTTGTCAAAACCATTATAAATCACTATAAGCAGTAGTGTAGATCCTGCCCAGGTCTGCTTGTATTAGAGTCTAGATGCAAAGTTATTCCTTACAGTGATTAGGGCTGACATGACTCTAAAGAGCTGTGAATCAGATTTCTTTGGCTTGGCCAACATTGCATCTGTCTTGTAGGCACTCAATTTACTTAATATTTAGCATTCCTCTTCCTGAAAATCCTGGATCTTAAAGCAAGTCTAATTGAAAAAGGGAGATGGTTTCTTTTGTCTCAAGGATTGCCATTCTGCAAGCTAGCTTTTCAGTCTTCATGTAACTGTGTGTGTGCAGAACTGGGCTCTGCTCACCTGCCTTGCAAATAAGTATGCAAATGTTACTAGCCCTCAAATATTTTATTTATATCTTAAAAAAACAAAACCTTGAAGCATTTCTTTATTAGTCTACCTGCCCCAAATACTTATGCTTCTCTTTTGTTATATGTCAAAGGCCTGGGGGGAAAAAAAGAACTGTCTCTCAAGTAACACAAAAGCCTCCTTAACTGATCTCTTGGAGGTGATCTAAAATAAATCTATTAGCCTTTAAGGTGCCACTAGAGGTGATTGATACTTGGTGCAATAGACCAAACTGAGGTCATATTTTCAAGTGTAGTGTTAACCTTTTGGAGGTATTGCTGGGGGGAAAAACTGGTGCCCACCTGTCTTCTATGATCTGCTTCAAAGGTAATGCTTCAGGTTCCCTCTTCTTCGAAGATTAGAAGGTGGCAATCAATGGCTTGATTCACACAACACACTAAGCTAACCTGTATGGGTTGTTGTTGAACTGTTGGTTATTGTGTTTTGTGAACACAGCATGTTTTTCCACAGGGGTTGCTCATTAATTATACAGTGTAGCTTGTTAACGACCCTGAGCAACCCAGCAACAATGCTTCAAGGTTTTATTGTTTGAGAAAAATAAACTAGTTGATGCAAGCCCAAGTATCATAATTGCTACTGTTTGTGCCACTTTTGTAAGAGCTTTGTATGTCAAATTGTTGCATATAAATACTTAAAAAGACTGCATGGATGAATAAGTAAACAAAAATGGGCTGATTGTCAGTGGCATGAATTAACCAAATCTGCACTTTCCGAACCAGAATGCAGTGTGATGCAGCGATATTCAGACTTTCCAGAATTTTGTGATGCAGTTTGCAAATCTCCAAAAAAAATGAGGACAATGTGTATTAAGGGGGGAAAGTGTGCACAAACAAGCATATATTAGGTAAAAGATGTACACATTTATATATATTGAGCACAAAAGTACATTACATTAGGGCACATCATTTCTTAAAAATGGGTATATTTAGAATTGTACCTAAAATGCAGATATTTAGAAAATTGTGCACCAAAATAAGTACATTTAGATAAATTTGCACAAAAATGAGTGTATTTAGATACATGTACACAAATATGTCCATGTATTTGTGTAGAATTTGAAGAAAATTGCAAATTGGTACAGGAAGGGGCCACAAACTAGGAAAAATGAGAAACTGGAAGACTCAAATTTGAGAGATTCATCCTTCCCTAAAATGAGCAAGTTCAAGAATTCAGATTTTTCTGCTTCATTGATGTTCATTCATTAGCCATGACAGTCAAGTGGAACTTCCTACATACATAGGCTGTATGTCTCTGAATACCAGCTTCTGAGAACAAACAGGAGACAGCCCTCACTTTCACCTTGTGACCATTTTAATGAGGGACCTGGCCACATGCCATTGCAGGTTGAGTGCTGCTGCACCTTGCTTTAGTCAAAAAGAATTGTGGAGAGCATGCAAACTTTGGAAAGCAAAGATTATTTGTGTCAGGAAGAGGAAATGATCTTGTGGTTTGAGATTTCTTGTCCTTGACCTAAGAAATATCAGTCTTGCTAATGCTTCTTTAAAAAAAATTTTTTTTCCCTTTGGATCACTTTATAAACACCGCTGATAGAGTTGAGCTACCCTTACAAGGCGTAATGAGCATAAACATAAATTTGACTCACCACCATTGAGAGCAGTGACCCTGGCAACCTTGAAAATCTAGATAAAAATGCATTGGTAATTATCTTATTCTGTTTAGGAACATGAGTAAAAAAATAATGCCTTTTGAGGGCTCTTACTTAAAATAAATAAATGAAGATGAATAATGGGGTGGTGCTTTTTTAATCTTAAAATAAAGTGATGAAATAAGAATTCTTTATTTCTCTTCTTGTAATCACATAAGTTGTTTTCCCCGTTTTAGTCCCAGCTTACTATATTTTTTCACATTGTGGTGATGGATCATGTGTGTGTATATATAAATATAAAAGCAGATGCTTTTCTGTTGCATGTACTATAGCAGGGGATCACTTTGTTTGCAATATTTAAAAGACTAAAAATAGGTCTTGAATTTTAACAGCAATAAGAATTTATTTTGGCCTGCTCCTCTCCAAAAGAAGCAATGTATAGGCAGGTGGTACTGGGATATTATTTCGTATCATGCTTGACAGATTGAAGAGCTTGGTGTTTCTCTATTTTAGTTCTTGTTGTCGAGTTAGTAGAGAATGAAGATGGAAAAATATGAAGCAGTGCTGTTTATAGTTCCTCATTGTCATTCCCCAATTTTGCTGACTAATAAGCTTCTTCCTACAAAAATATCTTTATGCATTTGATTTACTGTAGAAAATATCTGTGGCATGAGTATAATGTATAAGACACTCAAATGATCCTTTAGTATTACTGTTTAGCCATACACAACATAATATTTGCTTTGCTAAAAATATTAGTTGCAGTCATTTGTCAGTTTTATTTGCACGTTTCTGAAGTCACTAGATACCATAGTTTCTATTTTACTGGTTGGGAAGAGATCCATATAAGGAGAAACTACTGGAAGGTAATGCTATTGCAGGGAGCTCATTAAGATATATCATGTCTTAGCTGGGCCCTTAAACTTAACTTAAATTGTCTTCTTCATGGTATCTCCAATGAGAAATATGTGGATGTCCCACTTTGGCCATTGTGTGGATAAGGTCTCCCATAATCTTCCAGTGTGAAATACTGGTTTGGCAAGAATGTGGCCAAGGGAGACAGTTATATGTGATTACCTATGGCCACCTAGAAAGCCAGGGATGAGGAAAGTATGAACCTCCAGATGTTGTTGGACTGCAACTCCCTTGAGCCCCAGCCAGCATAGCCGGTGAAGGTTGATGGGAGTTGCAGTCCAACAACATCTAGAGGGCCACATGTTCATCATTGCTGTAGTAAGCTCATAGCTTGAATTGGCGACATCTCTGCTCATATTCTTACCTGCTGCTCTATACCAATTATCTAATAGCTTTCTGAAGCATAAGCACTAGATTAATAGAATAGTTAAATCCCAACCTTCCCATCTTCCTTGTTTTCTGATCACTTCTACTCAAGGAGCCATAAATTGACTTTCCCCAGCCCCCCTTCTGAGACCCCTCTTCCAGGAATGACCAGAATCACAGTAAGCACCATGTTTTCTCAGTGCAACCCTGATAAGTGTACGGCATCCCTGTGCTCCAGTCTAGCTAGGCTGGAAGGGTCAGTAAAGTACTGATGGAGAGCGGCAGTAACAGCTCATGAATTGAGTACTGGCTAGTCTTGAGAGGTGAAGGCCAAGGAAAGGAGAACCCCACTAGGGATGCCAAAAATGCCAGAAGCAAATGGGTGGAACCAAGGATATAGTTTATTCTAAAGTCCAATGCATTTTGGACCCTAAGGATCCTTCCTCAGGGTAATTCGATAAACGCAAGATATAACTTCTATTAGTTATATAGAAGGTCTCCTTTGCCTCTAGTCTTGAGAGCAGCAGAGAAAGGAGAAAGAAGGAGGATGCTTGCATAGCCAGCTCTTGCTGATGCTGGGAATGGATGAGAGAGGAGGAGGCAGTACATGTAGGGGGATGGGACCCTCACCATAGCAAGTGTGGAGAGTGGGTTTGTGGACCTTCCACTTGGCTTTACTTTTGGGTAAAAGGTGCTGCCTGATGACATAATAAAGTTTCCTGAGCATAATTCCTCATGGGGAGGGGGGAGGACCTATTGAAAGTGTACTTGTCTATTACACAGTTTAACACATGCTTACTCTGTTTAGACAAAGGCCTAAATTTAGACACTCTGAGAATCAGCATCTGGTTTAACTCCTTGGACAGAGCAGCACGTAACTTCAGTACCTTCTGTTGAGTATGTTACTTGCGTTTAATCAGATTAATTGCATTGAGAGATGTTGATGAATAAGGTCATAGAACAGGAGCAAATAATGCTGTCTTGTTTTTTCGCTTCTGGTTGTTTTCTTTTCCAACTGATAGATGTATGAAGTACATAGTCATGTGGGTGAGGATCTCCCTCCCCAAATCATTTAAAGAATAAGGTGTAAAGCAGATGCAAAATCTAAAGTAGTTGAGATTTTTCCTCCTTAGAATAATCAGGAGGAACTGATAGCTGCGTTTTTCTGGATGGTTTTCTAAAAATTGGTGGGATTATTGTATATACTCTATGTTGTTGCATGTGCTCACTCAGTGCATTAAAGGTACTAGACAAAACCTAGCAAATTTCTCAGAGATGGCAAGGGTGAGGTGGGGTGCAGTTTCAAGTTAGTATTAGATGGACCTATCTTGCTAGTGAAATGCTTTACAGTCCTAGAACAGGCAGTATCACCAGAGATGTTTATGTTGATAACTCATATTTTGTGCACTGAAGACATTATGGAAATAACACTTAAAAATGGAAGTTGCTCAGTGGAAATGCTCTATTCTAAACTCTTTCAAAAGAAAAATTTTGGGCATGGCAAGGAGTGTTGTGCCAGGGAAAAAGATGGATAAGTGATGACAGTAGGAGGAAATATTCTGGTGAAATTGCTCAAGCTAATGAGGGAAGGATAAAATAGCAGTTAAAATCACTGGAATTTTGCTACCCAAATACTGCAGCTGCTTTTTGCCACTGAGTCCCAGAAATGTACATATTAAAAAAAAAAAAACCAAAAGTTGTGATGCACTATCACATCCTATTATTGAAATAGGTGCCTGAAGCTCTGCCTGTCTGGATGTTCCTCGCTTTTGCTGTTGTATATTGCTGCATTGCTCTGATTGGGGAAATCTCATGCTAGCTGTACATTGACTCTTCTCCTCTTGGCGGGAGAGTGAAGGCACACCGTTTCCAGAATGGTTTCCCTGATTGTGGAAAATGTAGTGTTAGCCTTTGATGGATGCTAGTTACTTCTCTTCTGCATTAAGTACAGCTGCTACAATACTGCCTGTATTACTTTAACCAGGGAAATGAATCAACACTATGGTAGCTGCCAGGCCCCCTCTTCTATCATTAATGCCAGAAAAGGAGATAGAGAGGGCAGATGTAGACACCTGCCATAACGTTGATTCATTTCCCTGATTAAAGAAATGCAGGTAGCACTGTGGCAGCTGCACTTATGGTTTCCACCTGTTGTGTCTTCTGGCCTTAAAAGGGTTGAAGGCCAGAAGACAGCTCTGTAGGGGAACTGCTCTGCCCAAGCAAGTAGAAGATTACCTGGGAGTTTTATCTCCACAGTGTCCGTTAAGCTTTGCAAAGGGGCTCTTGCGAAAGAGAATTTTGGACTGAAACAGAATTGGAAGCAATTCTGATTTTAGGACGCACTGCCTTTTTGGTCTTCTGTCAGTTCACAAATAACCTTTAGGTGATCTAGAGGCCTCTGGAGGAGAATGGAGCGTTGCCATGCAAATGCAGGTTAAATGTGCCTGCATTCTGTTTCAACCCATGCGCCCTGAAGCTGAATATTGGGAGACTGGGGTTGCTGGCCTCCTGTTCAGATCCATTCACTGTGTGGGCTGGAAAGAGCAATGCCTCTTCCGAGCCAAATGGGATGCATGTGCTGTAAAGGTCAATGAGTACTTTGAGAGAGCAAATTAGAAGCTTGTAGGGCTGACTTAAACATGTTCAAGGTGTTTGGCCACATATAAAAGAAAGAAAGCGCCTACATCTTTTCAGAAGAGTCCAGCTGGCTTTATCCCCTACCCGCCAAGATGTTATGGCCCTTTTGACATTATGATTATATTGTATAGTTGTCTTCTCATAAATTTCAAGTAGTTGGATAGAGTCCATTAAGGGATTATGGTCAACCTTCCTCAACCTGGTGCTCTCCATATGCATTGGACTACAGCATGGCTGACTGGGGGATTATGGGAATTGTAGCCCAATGTATCTGGAGGACAGCAGGTTGGAGATAGGCTAGATTATGTGGCTCAGATGATTAATCAGTTCCTGGATGCCAAGTTTCCTTGTGTGGAATTGGAGTAGTAACTTAAAACGTATAATGCAATGCAGTGAATATACCGACTACTTGTAGCATTCAGAATACTTTGCATCTCTAATGACACATGCATGCACGTGCACACATACACACGGCTGTTTATTCTGTTGTTGATGCAGGGAACTATGTGGCTACTTCTAAAATTTCTGCTCTTATGGTGAGCCATATGTTGATTGTCAAAGCCTGCTTTGATCCTGCCTTGGTCATTCTTCTTGTGGGATTAAGTATAAGTAGACTTTTCTCTGTGTTGGTCTTACTATGGGGTGGTGACCATTAGGTTGTGCATTTGTACCCCTCTGCCCATTGTTATTTTTGCCTCTAATAGGTTGTATTCAATCGGTGTCACTCTGAATGACTGACAGGCCTTTTCAAGACTTTACGAACTGCTATATGCATGTGTTAATGGCTGCATATTTAGCACTTGCCTTTGGTGGCAAGGGAAACGTAGGGGATAATATTTAGCTAAGTAATAGATGTCATATTTTTCAAGTTTTACTATATTTTACAAAATATGTGTAAGCTTGTTTTCCCTAAAAACTTTTCTTTTTCCTAAAGCTTTTAAAACTTGATTTTGTTCTGACTTTATACTGTTAGTTTTACCCTACCCAGTGCCTGTTTACCCTACCCTGTGCCTGTTTGCTTTCTCTTCCCCTCCTTATTGTTTTATTATGGTTTTATTAGAATGTAAGCCTATGCGGCAGGGTCTTGCTATTTACTGTTTTACTCTGTACAGCACCATGTACATTGATGGTGCTATATAAATAAATAAATAATAATAATAATAATAATAATAATAATTATTTCAGGTTATAACATCCGGTCTCACAATAATATTCTACTGCCATAAATAGTAGATGTCTCGAGTACTTGATTTTTCATGCGTACTGCATCATTGTTGCATGAAAATATCCTTTTGGGACTTTATGTGTGTTTCTAGTTCTGTGGAATTACAAAAAGGAAGATGAAAGAAGGTACACCGTGCACATTGAAGCTAAATTACTAGGTATTCAACTGTTTGCTTTTCTGTCAGTCTTAGGTGGCACAAGAAGAGAGCAGTTAAAATTGAGTAAAAGTATGGGTGGGCCAGTTCTATCCCCTGTCCTGCCATTATAGGGTTGTCATTAGGGCTATGAATTATACGACCACAAGCTTGACTATTCCAAATTATCTTTTTAAATTATGAGATATATTTTCCAACTCTTTGAAAGTATACCACTGAATGTTGATGGACTAAATTTAAGTGATTGTCAACTTTCGCTCTTGGTTACTCAGTCTTTAGACAGTTACAGAATTTGTTTGGAACTGTCATTGTTGAATGTTGACATTCACCAAGTTTTGGACACCCACAGTAATGTGTTATTTTTGTGATGACATTGCCCATGCATGAGCACTCTGAAAACAAAAATGGCCACAGTGTGAAACATCTGTGGGAGTTCACATGGACAGCTTGGCTATTTTTAAATATTGTCTGTATTCTATAACAAGTGTGGGTCTCAAAGTTTCCATTGATGAACAGAGTATTAGGGTAGTGATAGAAGGGGGAAAGAGAGAGGTTCAGTGATCCTATTAAAAACAAACCAACCAATCCTCTATTTCTGAATCTCAGACCAATGTCGTCCGGGGGTCTTTTGCCACATGCAGCCTTCGACCTAAGGGTTGGACTCGATGGCCTTATAGGCCCCTTCCAACTCTACTCTTCTATGATTCTATAATTTCCAAAGTCCTCTGCAAGTGATCAGTTCAGACCTTTGGCAAGAGTTATCTATTCCTTCCTTAGCAGCCTGCTCAGTGGGGAAGAAGATGAAATGAGAGAAGAAGGAGATAAGAGAGAGAAAGGTGGGAGGAAAAAGAGAAAAGGATCATCCTGGCGGCCTTTGGACTGCCCACTCCTGGCATGTGGTTCCCAACAGATTATTCTGGACGGAATGCAGCCCTTGACAGGAAAAAGGCTCCTGTAGTAAGGTATGGGGGGAACAGATGGTTTAAAAGGATCATATATCAGTTGCAGTGGCTACTCTTGTGAAATGTGCTGAAGACCCCATGCTGACCATGCAGCTGTGACACTTAAGATGGTGCCTGTTTGTGTGAAAGCACCCTTCAGATGCCCATTTATAACAAACTCCTCCCTATTGCATGCTATCTGTATCGACGCTCTGTGCATAATTGAGCTTTGTTTGGTACTGATAGGGAACTGAAACTCTGATAGAAACTAATGCAGTAATTGGCAGGCTTGAGTTAGGTCAGAACTGCACTATTAAGTTGGTGTTATGAGAGAGGTCTTTTGTTCTTCTTAGCTGTCACAACAATTAACTCCTGGCTGTACTAACTTGAGCGTCTTTGAAAATTCATTTTAAAAGAAAAATTTGGGACAAATCATGTGATAACTGTAATCACATTTTTTTGTCGAAAAAACCACTATCTCTAGCAATGAATTGTCAGTTATGAAGTATCAGAGTTTCAAACTTAGGTATTCCTAGCTCAAGGGTACAAAACCTAAATTGATAAAAGCCAAGGGTTGTATCTAGTGGTGACCTTCTGCCAGTGAAATGAACACTGCTGGTGGATCAAATCTTCCCTCCCTCTGTGTGACTCCTGAATCTGCTCCACATGGCTGGGGGACTGTCCAAAACAAATTGGGGGGCTGCAAGGAAGAGTCCTTTTATGTGAGTGGATTTCTACCTGGGTTACGTCAGATTTATCCCAAGTTTTTATTATTTTGAGTATAGGAAGAAGCTACTGAAAGAGCCTGGGTTTAGAAGGAATGGGAATTCCAGCAGCAGAACCCAGGTGGGTCACATGATCTAGAGTAGGGAGCTGCTGGGTTGTTCTCTGCTCTGCTTCAGCGCCACCGTTGCTGGTGGCCAGAGTGTGATATTGCAGCCACCTGCGCTGCAGAACTCAGATGACATATGGAGCCAGTAGGGCTCCACTTGGTTTTATAAATCTGCTGATTCATTGCTCAGGAACAGACTGGGCCCCGATTGCCTATTCCTACTTTCTAACACTGCTCCTCCAAACCTCGACCTACACTTGGGATCCAAATGTATTTGTTAGATGTTTTATTGGCTTGCTTTGCTGCTGTTATCAAATATCTGCTGCTATTCCCCACCCTCCACCCCAGTACAACTGAGCAGTTGTAATTGGCTTGTAAACATTATCCTAGCAGGAGTGTGCGAGATACTGTTTGGAGCAAGTGGCTTATGATGAGTAGCCTGCAGTTTTGCAATACTGAACCTAATTGGGTGTAAGTGAATTATTTCTAGATCCCTGACCAGCATAAATGAGTCTCCATTAATTCCAGGCATGTGGCTGGTGGCTACGACAATGTCTGACCTAATCAGAATGATGTAAATAGAGTTGTCCATCCAGAACATTCATACTTTCTATACTGATGTATCCCTGCCTAAAATAAAGCAGCTGGCATGCTTTCTCCAGGATTGGATTTTTACTCTCAATCTCTGTCGCCTCAAGCCTTTTAAGGAGAAAATTATGCAAGCTTCTTAACTGGCTATGATCTGTCAGCAGTGGGCATGGGTCTTTTAGCAACCTTGGGAAATAACTGTTTGCTGCTTGAGCAGCCCTTTGATGAGCAAATGTTCTGTTGTGGCAATTCGCTGGGATGTCAAAGGGATAGAGAGGATATGGGCTCAAACTTAAGGGATCTAAAAATGTATTTTGTTTCTATTTGGGGGTGAGAAATCAGTTGTTTTGTGGGGGGTCATCTCATTTGCCTTGTTTCACTTGCTCAACTCATTTGGATCTATGATCTTTACAAGCACCGCTTTCCTGGGTTGTGTGTCTTTTTAAATAGTGTAACCTGCCCTGTCTTCAGAGCTTTAGGATATAATTCAATCAAACGACCCATCACAGAAACTGTATTTGTTGGACTACAACTCCCACTATTCCCAGTCAGGTTGGGGAAGGGCACCAGATTGGAGATGGCTACATTATAGTAATTGAAACCAACCTCTTTTCCCCTCGTGCCCTCTGTCCCCCAAAACATTGCCTGCGGGAAGTTGTTTTCCTGGATGATGTCAGAACTAGAAGATAAGCAGTAGGCAAAGTGATGCCCATGGGCACAAATGTACTCCCAGAGATCTTTCTTGGCACCCACCAAGGTACTCTACCCTCCCACTTAACTGGGATTGCTGTGAAATAGATTTCTAAAAGCTCTGGGTTCAAAGAAGTTATTTAGTGTGTTGGATCTCAGACTCCACCTCTGCCTTGTACTCAGTTTTTTGGATGGGTTACATATGCCTTGCCTCCCATGGCAGCCATTTAGAGGTGGTGCATTCTCTTCCCCTCCTTATTGTTTTATTATTATTTTATTAGAATGTAAGCCTATGCGGCAGGGTCTTGCTTTTTATTGTTTTACTCTGTACAGCACCATGTACATTGATGGTGCTATATAAATAATAATAATAATAATAATAATAAGTTTACAAATTATAAGATGTGTCTGTGGCTCCCAAAAGTTGCCTACCCCTGTTCCAGAAGATACGGAATGCCAGCCTTTGGTGTTGTCTCCAGGAGAAAGGTATTGCACAACTGAGGAGTAGCCACTGCCTCCCTTCACTTCTTTGTAATAATCCAATATGGACCTGCCTGTTCTTTAAGATTATCATCTGAGACTTTCTACCACATCCTCCTGTCATCAGAAGTTAGACACGTGGCAACTGGGGACTGGGACTTTTATGTGGTGTCATCTGATCGTGGAATAGTCTCTCCAGAAGTATTCATTTTGCTCCTGTTCTTCTTATCTCGTAGGCGACAAAGTCAGAACTTTTATTTTTCCAAGCATTTAGTGGATGACGATCATATTATTGATGCTTGTTCTTAAATAAAATGTGTAATAAGTCACATAATTGAGAATGAGAGTGCCCTCAGAACTTGGCAGTCTTTATTATGTAGTAAGCTGAGCAATACGTTTAGCACTGAGGATTACATTTTAACATACATGCAAAGTCGTTAGTGCCTTTAATGAAAATGTTATTGTCACCCGTGCTACTGATAATGGAGATGTACACTCAAGTTTGAATTAATTTAGAAATTGCTCTTTAATATTTTTTTACCCCGCTTTTCTTCTTATAGAGCAAATGTTTCAGCTTAACACAGAAAGGAGTTACAACAGTTCAAAACAAAAATACATATCAATTCAAAAAGCACAACTTAAAACAATGCAGTTTAAAAGCAGCAATCATATCAAATATTAAATCAAAACCTCAGCAGTGACACTTTAAAACCCTGTCAGAAAAAAAATGTTTTCAGTTTGTCTACAAGAGAGCAAAGCTTGACGAATTTGGAAAGGTAATCCAGACCTGCCTTGTCACTGCAGTGAATACCCCATCTCTCAAGCTTGCTCACCTAATAGTCTCAGATGATGGATTTTAGGGCACAATCCTATGCATGTTTAGACTGAAAAAGGGCCCACAACTCCCAGCATGCCCCAGCCAGCAGGCAGGGATTTGTAGGACTTTTTTTAATGTCTAAACATGTATATGATTGCACCCTTAGGGTTCTTACTTTACCATTAGCATTGGGTGTTGTTGTTTTTTGCTTGCACACCTCCTAGTCAGTTTTTGTAATTAAATGAGTATGAAATTAATGAAATGTGAAAACTTAGTGCAATCTTCCTAACTTGGAAGTGTGTTGGACTACCGATATTTTGAATGATAACTTTGTTTATCCCCAACCATCCTGGCCTATGACCCTGCTGGCTGGGGATGATGGGTGTTGGAGCCCAGCACATTTGGAAGGCATCCAATGGGGTAAGGCTGGCTTTAAGTCAGATGCTCCTGTGTGGGCCCCACCATAGTGCCTTGAGTGGAATCTGCTGCTCATGTGCTCTTTAGTCTGAAGCTGTAGTCTGGTAGGGTCTGCAGCTAATCTATCATTTAAACAAACTTTGTTGCTGGGGTTTTAGCTTTTATAAAATCTTGGTTGTTATCATCATCATCATTTCTATACTGTCCCATAGCCAAAGCTCTCTGGGCAGTTTGCAAAGATTAAAAACATCAAAATGTAGTATACAAAGTTTAAAAACCATTTACATCAAACACACAGACAATATACACGAAGCAATATAAAAGCAATTTTGAACTGTCAACCATCACCATAGAACAGATGCTGGACCACTTAAAAACTCATCATATGCTGTCAAATACCTGAGAAAAGAGAGAGATCGTAACCTGGTGCTGAAATGGTAAGAATGTTGGCACCAGGTGGACCTCATCGGGTAGATCATTCTACATTTGGGGGGTCACCACTGAGAAGGCCCTCTCTCTCATTGCCATCTTCTGAGCCTCCCTTGGAGGAGACACCCAGAAGACCTTTGATGCTGAGCATAGAGTATAGGTAGGTTCATATCGGAGAAATGAATGTTTTAGGAAATGAATGTTCATCTATCAGTTGACCTTAAGAATGTCAGCCTCTATTTCTCTCCACACTGTTTGTTCCCTGTCTCTGAATCTCTCTCAGCCTTTTGTCATTTGCTCCCTTGTTCCCTTTCATCCACATGTCATCCTTGTGATGACACTCTAGGCTTTCTGCTGCCTCTTTCCAACAACATCTATTCTAGAGGGTTACAGCCAGGACCTGCAGCCCTGTGCTATACCAATTCTTCTGGATAGAAAAAGTGGAAACATGCCCTTGGCTTTCAACATTGTAACTTTAATAACTGCAAGGAATTTGCCAGGCACTTCCAGGACAAAATCTCTGACATCCGGCGGGACTTAGACTCCAGTGTTATAGCAGTTGAATCTAGTGGGGTGTCCATAGCGCAGGCTTGTCCTGTAATCTTGGATGAGTTTCAGTTGGTACAGCTCGAGGATGTGGACAAGGTGCTTGGACAGGTCCGCGCGACCACCTCTGTACTGGATCCTTGCCCCTCTTGGCTAATAAAAGCTAGCAGGGATGGAACAGCCGGCTGGGCCAAGGAGGTGATTAATGCCTCTCTACAAGAGGGAGTGGTCCCAGACCGTCTGAAAGAGGCGGTAGTGAGACCACTCCTGAAGAAAACTTCCTTGGACCTGGAAAATCTTAGTAACTACAGGCCGGTAGCAAATGTTCCATTCCTGGGCAAGGTCCTTGAGCGGGTGGTTGCGGGCCAGCTCCAGACACTCTTGGATGAGACTGATTATCTGGATCCATTTCAGTCGAGCTTCAGGCCTGGTTTTGGCACGGAAACAGCCTTGGTCGCCCTGTATGATGACCTATGTCGGGAGAAAGACAGGAGAGGGAGTGTGACTCTGTTGATTCTCCTCGACCTCTCAGCGGCTTTTGATACCATTGACCATGGTATCCTTCTGGGACGACTCACTGAGCTGGGAGTGGGAGGTACTGCTCTGCAGTGGTTCCGCTCTTATTTGGCGGGTCGGATACAGAAGATGGTGCTTGGGGAACATTACTCGGCCCCGTGGACTCTCAAGTATGGGGTCCCGCAGGGGTCGGTTTTGTCCCCCATGTTGTTTAACATTTACATGAAGCCGCTGGGTGCGGTCATCCGGAGCTTTGGAGTGTGCTGTCATCAGTATGCTGACGACACGCAGCTCTATTTCTCCTTTTCATCTTCAGCAGGAGAGGCTGTGAATGTGTTGAACCGGTGCCTGGCTGCGAAAATGGACTGGATGAGGGCTAATAAACTGAAACTCAATCCAGACAAGACTGAGATGCTGTTAGTAGGTGATTGCACTGACAGGATGGGGGGTGTTCTATCAGTTCTGGATGGGATTGCACTCACCCTGAAGGAGCAGGTTTGTAGCTTGGGGGTTCTTTTAGATCCATCATTGTCACTTGAGGCTGAGGTGACCTCAGTGGCACGGAGTGCCTTCTACAAACTCTGGTTGGTGGCCCAGCTACGCCCCTATCTAGACAGGGATAACCTGGCTTCAGTTGTCCATGCTCTGGTAACCTCCAAGTTAGATTACTGCAATGCACTCTACGTAGGGCTGCCTTTGAAGACGGTTCGGAAGCTGCAGCTTGTGCAAAATGCAGCGGCCAGATTGATTTCAGGAAACAGAAGGTTTGACCATATAACACTTGCTCTGGTCCGCTTGCACTGGCTGCCTGTATGTTTCCGAGCCCAATTCAAGGTGCTGGTTTTGACCTATAAAGCCTTACACGGCTTGGGACCACAATACCTGACAGAACACCTCTCCCGACGTGAATATACCCGGTCACTACGTTCAACATCTAAGGTCGTCCTCCGGGTGCCTACTCCAAGAGAGGCTCGGAGTGTGGCAACGAGGGATAGGGCCTTTTCGGTGGTGGCCCCCAGACTATGGAATGATCTCCCTGACAAGGCTCGCCTGGCACCAACACTGCTATCTTTCCGGCGCCAGGTTAAGACTTTCCTCTTTGACTAGGCATTTGGCGGCACATCTTAATCACCCACATGTTTAGTATTTTAACGGTTTTTAATGCTTGTATGTGTGTATGTTCTGTGTTTTAGAGTAAACCGCCCAGAGAGCCCTGGCTATGGGAGCGGTATATAAGTGTAATAAATACTAAATAAATAAATAAGATACAGCATACCCCATGCTTGGTGGTTGTGGTGAAATCAAAGCCTTCCCTACTGCAAGAGCTCGGTAGGCCTTGAGATTGAAGTCAGCGCTAGGAGGATCCACTTTCAGCTGCCTTGGTGTTGAATTCTTAAAACCGAAAATATAACCTTTATTCAGAACTTGGTATAGGTCCAAGACCTGTTGTTCAAACCCTACCCCCTGTAATCTGTATTTATTCCAGTTAAAATAAAGGAAGCATTTTAGGCATTTCTTTAAGATGTGAAATGATAAATAGCCCAAATATATGGGGGGTGGAGAGGGCAGTCTGTACTTGGAAAACAAAACCTGCTGTTGAGTTCTGATGGGTGGGAGGAGGTAACAATCCTCCCGGTAGTATAAACAGGCCCCGTTTGTTAGCAGTGCTCTCTGTTGATAGTTAAACTGATTGTTTCCTGCCCACATAGAGATTGGTTTGCCAAAGCATTTCCATGGGTCAAGGAGAGGTTGGAAGGAGCTAATTCACTCTTGTTTTTTTCATTAGTATTGATGGTTTGCTTAGGGAGTGACATGTCCATTGCATTACTTTTGAACTCTTATTGCAAGCAAATTGGATCTAGGGATGCATGTTCCTACCATGTATTGCAAGCTGTTCTAGTGCTGAATCTATTCATGTATGCTGTATCTTGAGTTGCTCAGCTTTCAATCGCCCTTAAGCATAGGTATATTTATCCTATATACTCATAGACAACTATTATGGCAGCTATTAATATTAGATGTGTTCCCAATTTAAAACAAAAATTGTATTCTATGGGCAGTTGTTTATACTGATTTCTTGTTTGTTCTGAACCATTGAACAATTAGAATGGGATGGTGGTGAGAACACCAGTCAATTCCTCTAGTCGGGCTGAATTTTTCCTGTATCTCTTAACTATTTAAGTTTCTAGTACCTAAGTATATGGGATGTGAGAGCAATCATTAATTCTTTAGCTTGGGAAGGGTTTCTTTTATTCTTGATTCCCTGTGTTTTGATTTAAAAACAAAACAAAACACAATTTTGATAATTTTTTTTTGTACCTTTTGTTGTATTGATATTCTGTTCTCTCCTTTTGGCCAAAAAGCAGTATATAAATAATAAACTACAACAAATAACTCATTTTTCTGAATATGGATCCCAATGTAGTTAAAATGGTACCATCCTTGTACAAGAGGGAGGTATTGGCGTGGTTATGGGGGCTCCAAGGCTTGCAGAAGAACAAAAATTCTTCAGTAAAAAACAAACCACCCTGTGAGGTAGGTTAGGCTGAGAGATGGTGACTGGCCAAAGACACCTGGCAAGCTTCATGGCTGTGTGAAGATTTGAACCTGGGTCTCCCCAGGCTTAGTCCAACACTCTTTCCTAAACTGGACAATAACTTCCATAATCCCAGATCATTGGCTATGCTGGCTGGACCTGATGGGAACTGTAGTCCCAAAGATCTGGAGGGCACCAGGTTGTGGAAAGCTGATCTAACCACTGGACCTTACGGTCTCTCCTGGCATAAAAAATGTCTTAAAATATGTCTTAAAGGCTTAGGCAAGGATCCAAAGAACCTTGTTTGCACATTAAATGCCCAAGCATTTGCTGAATTTTCCTTCTTTTATTCTAAAATGGCATTTGGTTATACCAAATACTTTGTGCATTTTGCTTTACCTTTCCAAGGTGACTGACACTGTGGTCACTTAAGTGGGCTTAAAGTACAGCCATCTTTCCTCGACCTTTTCACTCTAAGCAAGCATGAGACGCAAATGGTTAAAAATGTTAGGAGCGTCAGTAGACTGCTGCCAGCTTGGACTTGGTCCAATTAGTATTTGTTTCAGATTTAAAACTAAAAAAAGGGAACGACTTATTTCTTCATCAATATATTTAGCTTGTGGAGGGCTGAGTGTATGTTGAGCAATAGAAGTTTGCCATTTGTTTCCTTTATAGCTTAGCCGTTAACTATATTTTGGAATTTTGTTATTCTGAAAGCTCTCTGCTTGCACAGTGTCTCTTTCCTTTTGTTGTTTGGCTCTCTGGCTCGATTTCTCCTTCCTGATTTTGTTATGCTGAGCAGAGCATTGCTGGCACTGGATCTTGCATAAAAGTGCCTTACACTGAGTTAGATCTTTGGTCCACCTTTTGTAATGAAGCCTAACCTGGCTGACAGTGGATTTCTGAAGTCTCAGGAAGAAAGGCTTAATTCCTAGCCCTGCTATTTAAGATCCTTAAGTGGAGATTTGGGAGATTGACCCTGGAACCTCCTGTGTGCAAAGCAAGTGTTCTACCACTGAGCCATGCTCCCCCCCAAAACAACAACCAGGGCTGTGTACTTGGTATCCAGAAAAGCTGAATTCTGCTAGTTTATCCATTTTGCATACATGCTTGTATTTGATTGTTCAAAGGGAGGGTCAAAGAATTATACGGGGCACTTGCCTCTTTGCTACTGGAAATTCTGTTGAGTCCTTTTCTGGCTTGGAAAAATTCCCCATACCCTGCCTGTCCATGTTAAGTGTAGCTGGACACAGTGCAATGGTACAATGATGGAAGGAAATAATGTTTACTTAAATCTTCCCTCCCCCCTGCTCTACTCAATTGAGACAGCATTTGTTGTATTCTGTTCTGCATCTCTATGTCATTTATATTTTTACAACTATAAAGACAAAAAATGTCTTTTTTTTTAAGAGCTGAGATTTTTAGGATCTGTGACGAGTACTGAATTCTTTTACAGTTGTGTTTGCCCAAACTACACACAACTCTGAAGAAAACAAGTTCTGAATATATTTAACTCCTGTTCTACATCCACTGAGAAAGATACTGTATGCTAATTAAAGAAGAAATAGTGTGTCTATTCCTGATTTTATATTTTAGTTTGTAAGAATGTTACCAGAATGGGTACAGTTACTACTACTTAAGCCTGTAGTTCTATTTACTTGGGAGTAAGCCTCATTACATTCAGTAGGTTTATTTCTTAGTAGACATGCATATAACTGCACTGTAAAGTGTTTATTTCCATTCTGTAGATAATGTCTATTTTCTTTCTAGGAAGTAACTCCATGGTGGCTGCTTCTAGTATATGGATAGCAGTGACTCTTTGAAAGGAATTATGGGAAACACTGAAAATGCAAGAGAGAACTCTGTTATACCTCCACTTGATCTCTGTTTGGGTGCAAGTTGTACTAAACTAAAAAATGTCAGAATAAGGGCATTTGAATGAGTGCAAGTCATGTGTAGTATACAAGAATTCCTTACCTCTTCAGTTAGAGATAGTCAACTTTTAATGTAATCCTAGCCACCTCCATTCAGAAGTTCTTTGGGGCAGAATATGAGGCTAGTGTGCCATCTGTGTCCATTCCTGTGTGGCCATAGTCACATGTGCCTTAGTTACATCCTGTTTGGACTACTGTAACAGACTCTATGTTGATCTGCATTTGAAAACTGTTTAGAAACTTTAGCTGGTCCAGAATGCTGCAGACAGTTGGTTGACTGGGTTAATGACAGGGAGCACATGGCTCCCTTGTTACAACAGTTTCATTGGCTACTTGTTTGTTTCCAAGCACAATTCAAAGTGCTGGTTTTGACCTATAAAGCCCTATATGGCTTGGGACCAGGCTACCTGAAAGACTGTCTTCTCCCATGCAAATCTGCTTGGGTCTTAAGAGCTTTTGGGAGAGGCCCTTCTTTCAATACTGATGCCTTCAGAGACATGTTTGGCGGTAGCACAAGAGAGGGTCTTCTTGGTGTCCATTCCTAGGCTGTAGAGCTCTCTGCCAAGGGAGGTTAGGTTCGCTCTCTGACTGATGTCCTTTTGCTTGGGAGGCCTTTTTATTCAAACAAGTTTTATTTATGATTCTAAGCCTTCTTGATTGCCATTTTTCATGGTAGAAAGGCAGAGTACAAATAATAATAAAATTAAATTAAAATTAAATTAAAAATGGGTGAACGTTGTGCACTTCTGTTGAGATACGATGATACTTGTAAAGCAGGGGTGGAAAATGTGGCCTTCCAGATGTTGTTGGATTGTGTGTCGTAACTGAGCTTGGGGTGGGGTGGGGTCCTCTAAACTAGGGCAAACCCACCCCATCAACAAATGTGGAGGGTCACCCCTCACCATTGGGCAATCCCTCCCTTCACTTCCGCTGCCACCATTAAACTACACTCCTTTTTAAAAAAAACATATTTCTTCTTTTTCCTAAGGTAGTTGGTCATTAGACATGAGACTAATCAGATCAGAGGTACCAGGGAAGTAAACAAAGACATCCAATATTTTATTAAAATGAAAACAAAAAAGCTTATTATTTAAGAATGATGTTATTACTTTCAAACAGGGTTTCTATATAGGTACTCTTACCACAAACAGGTTTTAGGAGCCTGTTTCTACCCTTAACCAAACTTAAGCCAATTCCCCTGTTCAGCTCCACCCCAGTTAACTCAGAAGCTTAACAATGAGGGGTTTGAAAGGTAGTCTTCGCTTTGGTCAGGTTTGACTTCCACTTGGAACCTTCAAGGCTGTTCACCAGGCTTCTTCTGAAGTCTTCAGTCTAGTCCAGCAGCTGCTCTGCATTCACACCACCACCAGCAGCTGGTACTCAGGCTTCAGCTCTTTCCTCTGAAGACTGATCCAGGAGTCTTTCTCTCTTCATTTTCAGTTTCTGCCTTGTGTGCTATCAGCTTGGCCTCCTGGTCTTGCGGTTCCTCTTCTTCCTCACTGATGTGATCTTTAGGCTCCCCATCTATGTGTGAGCAAAATTGGTGAGCACTTGCCCTGCTGCTGCCGCAAATTCCCCCATGAATGAGGCCACATGAGCCTCCACTGAGTGCTAGCAAGACTCGTGAGAGCTTGGCAACTGCCCACCCTGACTTCTAGCCCTTTCCCCCTGCTGTGTTAATGACGATGGCCATTAATGTAGCAGGAGGAAATGCATGATTTCTGGAGGCTCTGAGAAGCGTGTGTTTCCCTCTTCCACACTAATTTCGGCCACCATTAACATGGAAGGGGGAAATGCACACTTTCTGGAGCCTCTGGGAAGCACATGTACACCCCTCCTGTGTCAATGGAGGCCTTAAACCCCCTATTAATGCGAGATTAATGGGGGGTTTAATCTTTACCCATGTATAAACTGGGACTTTAGGTGCTCATTGGTGTAGGGGTGATATGCATGGTTTCCAGAGGCTCCAGAAAGTGTGCATGTCTCCCACCCCCTCTGCATTAATGCAACAAGTGAAAAGGGCGGAAGCCAGGGCAGACTTGTCGCCAAGCGCCTGCAGGGGGCTCGTGAGCGCGGATCTGCACTCACACTGAGCATGTGTAACTGGGTCCATGTGGGCTGGATACGAGTGGTCCGTTAACCTTGCGGACCCAGTCGGACACTCGCATCATTTATTTATTTATTGCATTTATATCCTGCCTTTTTTCCTCCAAGGAACCCAAGGTGAAGTACATAATCCTCCTCCGCTCCATTTTATCCTCACAACAACAGCCCTGTGAGGTAGGCGGGGCTGAGAGTCTGTGACTGGCCCAAAGTCACCCAGTGAGCTTCCATGGCTGAGTGGGGACTAGAACCTGGATCTCCTGACTCCCAGTCCAACACTTTAGCCACTACACCACACTGGCTCTCCCTATCTCCAGCCTCTCACAAAGACACCTCCTGAGGAGACTTCCTGAGGACAGCTCTTGTCAGACTCCTTCACTCCAGTCTGAACCCTCTTTTGTGGTCAACATTCGGTCATCCTACCTCTGTGTAAACATAGGACCAATGGGCATGTTTAGAAAGTTGAGTTATTCTCAAATCAGATGGTACCATTTCAATCCTATCTTCCCATATATAAATACAGAAACCTTGCCTCATTTTCACCGCTTTGTGGTAACAGTAATTGCCAGTTTGCCAGCACACCAAATTTACAATGTAACTCTCCTCAGGCACAAGCCTTCAGCTGTTTAACCCATTCAGACCCTCAGTGATTGAAACATAACAGTTAAACTTTTACCTCAACTTTACCTCAGTTTCTTCAGGCTGCCTATCAGCCTCAGTTTCTTCAGGCTACCTATCAGCCTAACTAGTATAGCCAATAGTGAGGTATGATGAGAGTTATGGTCCAAGAACATTTGGAGGGCCACCCATTCCCCACCCCCTTTCTAGAGTATGAGATATCTGCCTATCATCAAGACCTGCATTTGAGCAACACTGCGTTTTGCTGCAGATCTAGAAATAAACTTCTTTGGAGTTCTTCCTTTATGGATGTTGGTAGGAAGTGAACATTCTAGGATAAAACATATTACCTCACCCTCGGGCTACTGTTCCCTGCACTTTTTAAATTTGCTGTGTCGTTCACTACTTAGCACTGGTACAATTTTGGTTTGAGTAGCCATGTTTCTAGTGGTCTAGTTTATGTATTTGTTAAAGACTTTTAGCTGAAAGGAATTTCCATGTTCTTGGGGTTTTAACTGATCTATTTCACTAAATAAATAATCCCCTAATCGGAAACTGACCTTGATTTTATAGGCACTTGGCATTACTTGCACTGGAGTTCATTTGAGTGCCATAAGCCTTTCATGCTTCCTAGGCATGACTGATAAATTGCTACTTTTCATGGGAGGTTCAGCCCCCCCCCCCACGCTATTCTGCACAACGTGATGGAATCAGTTTATTTGCACAGTTTCACAGCGGCAAGTGAAAAATCGGTTTATTAACATTCCAAGTCCAAGTCAAGTTTATTGTATTTAGCAACCAGCCATTATACAGTTTCACATAGATGTGTTACAATAATTAACAATTATTGTGTATATGTGTCAATAGTGAAAAATCTTTTTAAAAAACCAAAACACACAAATGCATTGTATCTGTTACCTGGGGAACAGTTAAAGACTCTGGCAGTTTCCTGGTTAGGGTGTAACCAGAATTTTAATAGCTTTGTATTGACTTTTCACAGGGACAATGTAAATGTATTTCCAAAGGTCTTTAACCATAGATAGAACTCTCTGTGAAGCTAGGTTAGTTGCTTGCAAGCTGAGAGATGCAGAATAGTGAGCTGGATTTGATAGTGAGGGAGGCCTTTCTGTGTTACGCAAATGCCATTGTGTGGGTCTATAGCAATTCCCTTGTGTCCCTTAAAACTATAACAGATTAAAAGGGGCAGAACAAATGTTTCCTTTCAGTAGTCACAAAGACAGCTGAGCACAACACATTTCAAGTGATGTTCTGGTAACATTGCTAATTAATTGATATAGTTCGAGATCCAAAACTTTCTAAATGTTAGTCTGAAACTAAGCCAGATACATTTACAAAGGATATCCTTTCAAAGTTTTTTATTTGGCGTGGCTGCACATGGCAATGTAGAATAGGCTTGTGTGCCTGCCTTTGGAGGCTGCTCCAGCAGAAGAGTTTAGATCCAAATAACTACTTGGGTGAGGCCAAATGCACTTTTTCTTTTGAAATGGCAGATCCACATTTGATGTCATAAATTGCTTTGAAGTTGGCCCTCATTTTCAAAAGTGGTTTGTCATGCATCTGCAGGGCTGCTGTTTAGGCAACACAAGCACTCGTGGGCACATACAACTCACTGCAAGTTTCTTTTAATGCTTGCTAGGATATAGGAACACCTAGTCGTTTTTTTTGTGGTATGAGAGGTGCAGTAGGTGTGGTTTTCTCTGACAAAACTGCCAGAGTCTGAATTATTCTCCATACTCCTCCTTTTTCAGGGTGCAGCTGTACTTTGAGTGAAGATTTTTTTCCCCACTGGGACAGATTGGCATTATTATTATTATTATTATTTATATAGCACCATCAATGTACATGGTGCTGTACAGAGTAAAACAGTAAATAGCAAGACCCTGCCGCATAGGCTTACAATCTAATAAAATCATAGTAAAACAATAAGGAGGGGAAGAGAATGCAAACAGGTACAGGGTAGGGTAAGCAGGCACAGGGTAGGGAAAAACTAACAGTAGAAAGTAACAGTAGAAGTCTGCACAACATCAAGTTTTAAAGCTTTAGGAAAAAGAAAAGTTTTTAGTTGAGCTTTAAAAGCTGTGGTTGAACTTGTAGTTCTCAAATGTTCTGGAAGAGCGTTCCAGGCGTAAGGGGCAGCAGATGAAAATGGACGAAGCCGAGCAAGGGAAGTAGAGGCCCTTGGGCAGGCGAGAAACATGGCATCAGTGGAGCGAAGAGCACGAGCGGGGCAATAGTGTGAGATGAGAGAGGAGAGATAGGAAGGAGCTAGACCGTGAAAAGCTTTGAAGGTTAACAGGAGAAGTTTATATTGGATTCTGAAGTGAATTGGAAGCCAATGAAGAGATTTCAGAAGCGGAATTTGTGATTTGTGCTTTGTGACCTTAGGACAGTCTTCCCCAACCAGGTGCCCTCCAGATGTTTTGGACTGCAACTCCTAGCATTCCTGGCCATTGGGCATGCTGCCTGGGGCTGATGGGGGTTGGTGTTCAAAACACCTGTAGAGGCACCAGGTTGGGGACAGCTGCCCTGAAACATCCCGTTTGGCTGTGCTCCCTTCTGGTCCTGTGCCTTTCAGGTTGAGAAGAACTAAGCGTTGCAAGCATTTTTTCCTAAGCTATTTGGCAATCTTCATGGCATCTGCACAGGCATCGGAAGTTTTGCCTTGGTATTTATTTACACACAGGCCTTGTGTAGGAAAATGGGGAAGTTAACATGTGGTTCTTTGACATAGGCCGGAACATATATGTTCTTTGCATTGCTGCTTTTATCTCTCCTGGCAAACTTGGTTCGTTTTTCATTCAGATTGGTTGTGTGAAAGTCAGTGCAAGAATATGCCGCTCTAGTGAGCTGGTGAAAGCATGGGATGTGGGAAGGTCTGCAGACTTTCTCATTACGACTTCAAAATATTCATGACTATTGGCTCTGTTTTCCAGTGCTGGAGGTGGTCAGTCATGGCAGGGGATGCCATCATGGTTATGCGAGGGCTGGCGAAGCTCAGTAAGGCAGTCGTAGAAACACAAGCAGGACAGCTCCGGCAAGTAGTTCTTGGTGGTGATGCAGCAACCATGGTCAGGAGCTTTCAGGCGACTGCTGAAGAACAGATCAGTGCTGTCATGGGGAAAATGCAGGTAAGAAAATGTGTCTGTTTCTCTCTTTCTCTCTCTCTCTCTCTCCCTGCCATCAATTGTTTTTTTATTTGTTGTTTCAACTGTCATGGTCATATCAACTTTACAAATGCATAGGTAAGCACATAACAACTTTACAATACAAAGAAGTAAATTACAAAAAGATACTAAAAAGGTTTTCATTAAAAAGTGCCCACAAATATATAAAAGTTAGTTTTAATACAAAGAATTAAAATAAGAGACACTAAGAATTTACATTAAAAGGGCCATAAATATATAAAAGTTAATACTACTGATATATTAGAACTTCATGTTAAATTTCATCATTACAGTTTACCATATTGACCTCTATAAATGTTCTTCTCAATTTTTGGGCAGCCACTGCAAATCTTGCAACTCTGTCAGTCACAAATTTGTCGACATCAGAGAGCAAATATATAACTTTAACTTGATCATCACTGTTAAATATATCTCGTAACAGATTCAAAATAAATTTTGTCCTGGGTTCACAATACAGAGAGCAACCCTGCCATCAATTAAGTACTTATCTGTTGTTTTCTCCCCCCACCTCACAGTTCCTTGTATGTGAAAGGCATCTAAGGCTGCAATCCTAGCACACTGACCTGAAAGTAGGCCACATGGCATTCCTGTCAAACTAAATAGAACTTTCTTCTCAATAAACATGCCTACAATTGTACTGTAAGTCTTTCAACATATACAGTGCAATCCTACACATGTTTAATTGGGAGTAAGTCTCACGAGATTCAGGGAGGCTTTCTCTCTAGTTAAGTGTGTCGAAGATTGCAGCCTTCATGTGGTAATGGTCAATTTATGTTATAGCCCCAATTCCTGTGTATTCTAGGACATTGATATCTTCTTAAAATGTCCTATTTAAAGATATGCAAACCCTCTTATATGCTAACTCTTATTTATGTTGGTAAATTTTATTTACAGAAGTTATATACCACTCAGGTTCTATTTAGATTCTGAAGTGGTGAAGAATAAAAGAATAAAACTCCATAGTAAAAAGTTTCTGTTAAAAACAGAATACCAATAAAAAGTGTGTCTCATCAGTCAAGGACTCTTATGAAATTTGGGTAATATGAATTGAAAACCTCCATGGGATTGGGTTCCTTGTTCATTTATTTATTTATTAGATGTGTATTTCACATTTATCAACCCAAAGGTGTTGGATTAAAATAAAAGCAATTAAAACAATGACACTCACTTAAATAATGAATACTAACCCCATCCATAAATTCTTCAAGCGCTACAAATAACTTGGCAAGTCCAGCATAGCCTGTCTAAAAAGGAATGTTTTAACTTCTCTTCTGATGTCTGCAAGGGAGTAGGCTAGAAGTGCTTCCCTAGGAAGGGAATTTTAAAGAGATGGTGCCACCAAGGGCTGTCCTTCGCAGGAATATGATCAAAAGATAAGTGGTGATTGCGTGGAGAGAGACCACCTTTCCATACAATCCTGAAGAAGAGCCTTTTGGACAAAATGCATTGGATTGGATTATGTATTGGATTGGATCCTTTTTATGCTAATCATAAGGTTTATGGTGTGTGTTTTTTAGTGAGCTGTAGGGCAGCCTTTTGAGTTGGAATACATCTGATTGAATTATAACCCCTGCCCAATAGGGGTTGGCAGTGTTTAGGCTTGTGGAATCAACTCTGAGGTTCACTAACGGTGGCTCCAGTAAAGAGACATGCATTAAGAATTAAGGGCCAGGGCACCTCTGAGCATATGTCTTCAACAGCAGATTCATACTTCTGATACATAATGTGGGGAATGGACTTCAGCATTTTGTCTCATCGCACATTGTTTGTCTTTAGCAATTCCTTAGAGAAGAGGGCAGTTCCATTTCCCACAGGCACAATGTCTGCCCAAAAATCAGTAGCATGTGTGTTTCCTACCAAAGGCAAAGGGAGGAGAGTTTTCCAGTAAATTACTCTGTATCCATTGTTCCTCCTGCCAACTTTTGCCGCTTGTAGACTTTTCTAACTGCATTTTTATTAATGTTGGAAGAGAAGTGTTTCCATTGTGTACCTTTATGTCAGCATGTTCTCTCCTCCCACCACAGTGTTTAAAATGACAGTGGACCTGCTTCCATAATACGAAGGACTAACACTAGCTTTACTTCCTCCAAATGAAAAAAATAATTAGCATTCTGGAAAAACGTCACCGGGGCACCAAGTCTTCACATTGAAAAATCTGGATGCTAGTTTAATGTGAAGATCTTGCGTTTCATTATTACTTTTAAAAACTCATCTAGCCACCATATTTACAGAGAAATCTTTGCCAAAGGCTGAGCAGACATAGTGGAAACTGGACAAAGTCTTCCATCACTGGATGGGCTAGCTCTCTTACACTCTGCATTATGTCTTCTTACTTGATTTTTCTCACTGCATTTATTGATAAATAATGCTGCATTCTTAAAGTCTCAAGTACAGTCGCAACTTATTTTGGTATATATATCACACACATATATGTATAGTGATACTGTACAAAATATAAAAAAGGCCTTAGTAAATGACCTGTACTTATAAGAAGGCATTAGGACAGCAATGGCAGGATCATGTGGCAGCATGAAGCAGCCTGCTTCAGGCAGAACCATGAGGGGGTGGGCATGGATTGACAAAGGCAGGGTACAGCATTATGTTGCCCCACTGTTTGGGCTTTGCTTCAGGAAGCAAAATGCCTGGGAGGAGTATTGAACAGTTGACTTATTTGTGCACATATTGATTTGAAGGATTTTCTCTTTTTAGGGTGTTTGAAAATAGTTCACATTAGCTGTAATTTTTGGGGGGAGAAATAAATTCCAATGTTTTATTTACAGGAACTGGGCAAACAACAGGAAAACTTGAAAGATATTGGTGAGGACTTTGGAAAAGACTACAACTTCTCAGAATCAGAGATGGGAGGTGCTACACAGGACTTCTCTCCTCCTCAAGACCAGCTTCATAAGCAAAGTGGTGCAGAGGGCCCATCTTATTCTTATGTTGCTAAAGAACCTTTTCCAGGTGTTGGTGGGAGTGGAGACTCCAGATCAAGTCATAATCCCATGTCTGCCAAAGTGAATGCAAAGCTCTTTGGAGGCTTTAGGGACCCTGGGAATTTTTTTGCTCCTACCTATGGGCAAAGCCGGGCATTTCACCAAGACCATTCCTCTGTTGGTGGACTAACAGCTGAAGATATTGACAAAGCCAGGCAAGCTAAAGCGGATCCACAGCAGAAACCGCACAAACAGATGGTACGTAGACTGTTTAACAGAACTGGAGGATTAGCCCACAGCTGGGTTTGTAGCATGGAAAATGTGCTGAGAAAGGCAAGCAAAATTTATTTTAGGTCTGTGATTATTGCAGGAAACAAGACAATACAGCTTATGTTAGGTTGGATCTTCAGTAATATTACTGATATAGCATTTTTAATATGCAAAGGATTTTCTTGTTTCTCACAGCAATCTGACCACCAAATCTGTCCCCAGAAAGATGAAGGCTTTTTGACTAGGTGGTCAAGGAGACTTCACAGTCAGATAAATATGGTACAGACAAGTTTACTTGCTAACTTCTTTCTGGATGAGTGTGCACACTTCTACTGCTTGTATCATACATTGACCCTGGTTTACATGACACAACAGCCCACCATGGGTTAATTTACCCATGGCCCATGAGGGCTGTTACATCTTTCATGCGGTTTGCCATGGTTGTGTGATTCCAGTGTTGTGTGATCTAAGGCAGCAGGGGTTGTTTGAGAGTTAGATAGCTTCAGACATGACGTGTTTTAGGTTTATTTAAGGGTAAACCGCCCAGAGAGCTTCGGCTGTGGGGCAGTATATAAATGTAATTAAATAAATAAATAAATTAAACCCTCAAACAACCCCTATTGCCTGGGTATGCTTGGGAAGACAAGCCACGGTAAGCTGGATGCCCATGGGCACCAGGCAAGCGCCTGGCACAACGAGACAGCCACAGCAGGTAAATTAAACCATGGTGGGCAGTTGTGACATGCAAACAGGCCCCTTGAGATTTCTCGCTGCATTGCTTAACCTGTGCAATGCCCTTCTTGAACAGGTCCATTTGGCTCCCCTTCTGTTGATCTTTCAGTAATCAGCAAAGATTTGGCCCTTTCAACAAGCCTTCAGGCTTACTTCTGGGTGATGTTGTGAATGTAACTGTTAGTTGATCTGGTTTTTGGATTACATTTAGTATGTTTTAGGTTTATCATTTGTTTTTATTGTTGCTTTTATTCTCATTACTGGAAGTTTATTTGACCAAAAGGCAGAGTAGAGTAAGGGTTTTTTAAAAAATAAGTAATACTGCATTTTATATAGATCTGTTTTCCTAAGCAAGAGCTGTATGGATGCCCCTTTGTAATTAGGGAAGGCAGGCTAACAACTGTCCATTTGTTTAGAAAGGTTACCGTGTGTCCCTAGAAATAGACCTGTTCTTTACCTTCCCTTGGCTAGACACTCGATATTCTGTTAAATGCTTAGGATGGTTAAGCTGTACTAGTTGTTTTTTGTTCTTGCATCCTTCAAGTTGAAATCCAGAACAGGTGCAGCACCAATTTGCATGACATCTCCGCTGTTTTGCATCTCCACACAAACAATTCTGTCTGCTGCGAGTTGAGTAATCTTTTAAAGCAGAAAATCATAGCTTTGAAAGCACAACAATTGACAGAATTCTGTTATACTAATCTGCTGAACCAAAGAAGCATTTTCCTAAATCAGGGATAGATACATAGTCTGACCTGGGATTAAGCAGCTTCCTATATTTTCTTGCTTGCTTCTTTTTATATTGTAATATTGTAATCCACTAATGAGACTTTCCTGCTGCTTATTTTTATTTTGGGGTGGGGTGATTGCTGCTGATTCTGCCTTCCCTCTACAGCTCTCTGAAAAGCTGTCTTGGAGGATTGAGGGGCCTTCTGGAACAGTGGAGGAGGTGGTATTGGAGATTGCAGGGGGAAGAAGGAATTGGCAAAAGTGTCTCTCCCTTCAGTGGGAGGCTCCTCTAGATAGACACAGTGGCCTGGTTTACACATAATGCTAAGCCATGGATAAGTCATCGTTTGTTGCCCTACCAAGGGTTTGTCTGGCAGATGATTGAACAAACCATGGTTTATTGTCCTCTCAATCTGTGGGTTGTTTGTTTCCTTCCTTCTTCACCTGCTCCCTCCCTGTATCCCAAATGCCTTTATGGCACTGTTGTACTGGCATGTAAGTTTTATTAACCACTCTTTCCTCCGTAGCCTAATGAAACAACCCATCACTAACCCATGATTCTTGGTTTGTGTGTAATGTCAACCCATGCAACCCAAAATTCACAACCCAACATCAAACCTTGGGTTCTCTTTCTGGGTTCTTCATGGTTAACAAACCATGGTTTGTTAGTGCAACTGAATTTGCAGAACATAACCCAGAATTCCAACAACTAATGCTATGGGTTAGTGTTACATGGAAGCTAGACAGTGTAGTCTAGATATGGTAACTACATCAGAGGCCAGCCCAACTCCACAAGACATCTGCCAACTATCCAGGCCAGTCTGAGTAACTGGAATGGCATATGAAATGATGAACTGTAGGAAATAGTTACTTCAGAGTATTCAGAGTAGTAGAGTATTCAATTGAGCTGAATTATTCATGTTTATGTTGTTAGGCACACATCTAACTTTTCTTAACTTGTATGTAGTGTGTGTGTGTGTGTGATGCAACTCTGTCTTCAGTAGTACTCTTTCTTCCTCCCCAGATTCTGTGATTTTATCATCCATTGTTTATGTGATTTCTAGCTAACCTTCTTATCTGTGATGGCTAGACATTTTTTAAATTAAACTTGAGATTCTCAGGAAGGGAATTTTGCATCATGTGCTACATGCTAAGCAGAATACACACAGGTTCTTCAACTTATTCTTGGGCACACTGTGTGTTCACACATACTTTCATATATGTGGAGGTTGTAGCTATCCATTTAATATTTCATGAAATGGGCATTCTAATGGCTTCTGCTACAGATCTGCTGTGAAAATAAGCAGGGTAATGACCCCATTTGGACATAACAATAAGTTGGAACAGATAACTAGGAACTAGCTTTCCATGGTTTGATGGTGGCATGTTGCTGTTCCATCACTTGCCCCAGTGTGAACTGGGATCTCTGGTTTGTCTGGGAGAGAAAGCTGGAGATCCCAGTTTACATGTAACAAACAAACCATGGATGGAAGATCTATGGTTTGCTTAGCAAACCAAGTGGGAGCGATTGGGCGGCATGCACCAGCACACTACTCAAGCATGATAAGCCAGGTTCTTCATAGAACCCTGATTTATTGTTGAAACACAACTGGAACAATGTATCTAAATCCCTAAATGAACAAAAATAATGACAATGATACACAGATTTATTAATTTGTTTGATTAGGCTGCCTTTTGAAGACTGTTTGGAGACTTCATCTGATGCAGAATGCAGCTGCCTGAGTGTTGGTGGAAATGAGGTGGTTAGATTGTATGACACCTATACTGCACCAGCTGCGCTAGTTACCATTGCAGTTTAAAGTGCTGTTTTTGACTTTTTAAGCATTAAACAATTTGGACTGAGTTACTTGAACTGGGCCTGATTGCACTTTAAGATCAGCCACAGAGGCCCTTCTCACTTGGCTACCTTTGAAGGCAGTTAAGAGACCAATCCTGTAGTTGTGGGAAGGTGTCCCAGGCGCCAAAAGATATGTTGGATTTCCCCCCCTTAAGGGCAGAAAAAGAGATCTGCCCTCAGAGGTGGAGATCTGACTATAGATCCCCCTCCCAGCCCCTCCAGAAACATTTGTGGTGGCTTCCTCCCTGAGGTCAGAAGACAGACATGTTGGGGACATACTGGTGAGCAGAGAGCGGGCGCAGTCCTTCCAGCCCCCAATATGGGAGACTCTTAGACCAACTAAAGGAGCTGGTCTAAATGAATTCCCTTCCATTGCCTTTTTTGTCTTTCACAACCCCCTTCCTCTCCCACTCCCTGTTGAGGGGGAAAAAGTAAATAAAAGTTTCTTGCCAGCAGGGCATACGATAGATTAGAGGCTCCAATATCAGAATGTAGGATTTTTCTCTAATCAGGCAAGCATATGAGAAAGAGCGAGTGAGAGAGAGACAGAGAGCGCACCCCTAAAATGGGTTGCCATGTGGGGTCCGCAGGGCCAATAATTACAAGCTTTTAGTGCTGCCATGAAAAATTACCTTTTTTTCTCTGGCTCTTCCTGAGTAGGTTCTTGGTTTTCAGTCGCAATTGTGTTTAAGGTTTTAGTACTGTTTGGGATGGATGTTTTATTACTAGTAGAGTTTATTATTTTATGCTGTTTTTTCATTGTGTGGGATTTTATCATGTAATCCACCTTTGAAGGGCTTTTGCTCTTAAAGGCATCCTAGGAATATATTAAATAAAGTGGCTACATTTACCTTTTAGAGGAAGGGGAACAAAGTGGGTTTCACTTCCTGGTTGTTCACAGTTACTTTGGAATTCACTGAAGGCACAGACTACCCTGGCTTCTCAGGGCTTCTGGCCACATACTCAATGCCCAATTGATCCTCTGTCTGCTTGGGAATGAAGAACACTATGCACATAATCTTCTGTGGCATGGTGACCAAGCTGATATAGGCAATTATGGCTGAGCTAGCACCAGGACTCTCTGAGCCCTACTATGTGGAATGCAATTTAGAAACAAAATTGGGAGTCAGTGCCTGTCCTGGGTCGCTGACTAACCCGAGGAGAATAGCAAACCCAGATAGTGGCAAGGGAACTGAGGGAAAGAAGAAAGGGAGGGGAAGCTAGCTAGATGCCTGGCTCAAGACCCTGCTCAACTTAGCAAAATGCCCTTGGCTCATTACTTGGCCAACAGGATGGGAAGCCACTGAGCAACACCTTAATAGTCATAATGCTCCCTGCGGCTGAAGGGATGCAAAATGTCATTGGCATGGACATTACAGTCATGTACACAGTGCAGGGGTCTCCCATGGTGGTCCCAGGCAGTTGACTCTGCTTCCAGTGGGCTTTGGGAGCACCACTGAAATATCCATTGTTTCACAGGGGATGATGCTCCATTTGGGTATACGAAATAGCAAGATGGTGCTATTGTCATCTTTTGTCATCTATTTGGATGCCAGGTCAAGTCTTTTCTGTTCTCCCAGGCATTAGCAATATGTAATGAGCCTGGGTCTGTTTTTTGGCTCATCATTTGTAAAGTTGTTATAGTGGCTTTAAATGTATGTGCATTTTGCATGTTTTTGTGGTTTTTAATTTTTGTATATTGTTTTTAAGTGTTTTTATCTTATGTGAATCACCCAGAGAGCTTCAGCTATGGGGCGGTATACAGATGCAATAAAATAAATAAATAAACAAAAAGGGAATTCTGCACCTGGAAGCATGGGTTCTGTCCCAGGGAGAGGACTAGTGGTTAGGAGCAAATTACAAGGGCCAAGCAGAGTGTGTCAGGTGAATTGTGCAAGGATCTTGGCTCCATGCAGCAGAGAACCTGTGTGTGCTGGATCCCATGATCAACACTCTCAGAGAGGGGAGCTGAACTCCAGGGCAGTTCTAGAGTTCAGTGCAAGAGTACGAGGCAACCACTGAGGGTACTCAGAATAAGGTTAAACAAAAGAATGAATAGGTCAGCTCCGGGGAACATATAGGAGCCTTTCAGAGGTTCCTGGCTTCTTGACTGAATTTAGGCTGGCTGATTTAAGCTTACAAATGCCTTTTTTCCAAGGTACAAATGGGTGAGAGTCCTCAGAATCAAGGGTACCATGAGAGATGTGTGGTGGTGTTTTAAGGTGCTATTCTGTCTCGAGGTGAGGACTCTTCAGGATTGGGCCATATGTTTTTTGCTTTAGATTCACCGTTGAAGTTATTATCGTGAGTTTGCTTGATGAAGGTGGTGGTGGGAAGGCATTTTTGTTTATTCAGAGTTCCTACTGTTTGTGGCTAACAGGAGAGCAACTCCCATTAATTTTGTTGCTGTAGAAGACAGACAGGTCATGAACTTTAAATACATAGCTTGCACTTTACATTCGGGATCCTTTTGCTCCTGGCTGCCATGATTCCCTTACTCGTGCAGCTTTTCCAAGAGCGAAAGACATAATACATGTTAGACAGGTTGCAAGGGTGATGCCAACACAATGCATGTGCAAAAGCCACCGTGGCTGAGCTTCTCAGTTATACCATGGATCTTTGATTTATAGATGCAGTAGCTTCAGATTTGTTCAAATGAGCTGTTTAAGGAAACCAGCTTCTCTAGTATGGCATTTGTAAATGTAGAAAAGTTTGATTACTTAGTATGTTCGTTGTCAACACATTCATCCATACTAATTTTCTTCTTCCATCCCTGCAGCTCAGCGAACATGCCCGAGAGCGGAAAGTGCCAGTTACTCGAATTGGGAGACTCGCTAACTTTGGAGGTGAGTCTCTCTGAATTGTGGGGGCCCAGATCAGTGTGAAGATAGATGCTTCTGAGCCAGTCTTCTGTGAATTGCACCATCCATAGCAATTGATGTGCACAGAAGTATAGGGTTTTCTGACAGATCTGTTTAGCAGTTGTGCTGAAACTGAATGCCTGAACTGATATTGCTGAACAACATTTTCTTTAAAATACATTTTTGATTGAACCTCTGGCCTGGACCACTGGTGTTATTAGAAGAAGACTACACCTGGCCTCCTTAGACTGTATTTTATTGTGTCGTATTTTATGGTTTTAATTGTTGTGAACTGCTCAGAGACCTTTGGCTATTGGGTAGTATAGAAACGTAATACATAAATAATATGAATTGCATTTGATAATATATTAAATATTATATCCATGCTTACTGCCCTATCAGTGGGGCAGCCAAGGTGGCTAACTGCAAGAAAACAGCAACACACATTAAATAAGTTAGGGGGCAGAAATCCTGAGAGTTGGGCACACTACAGGTCTTCTGTGTGAGAGATGAGAGGGGCTCACACAGCGCCCCTCTAGAACAGAGCCCTGGCTTGCGCTGAGATCTCTGTTGCAGATCGTTATGGCTATTGAAGTCATTGCAGATTCTCTGCTTAAATTTCAGCATCAGTTAAAAAAAACAATCCTTGTCTTTGCTCTAGTAATAGGGTAAGTACTTTAGAGCAGGGGTAGGCAGAAAGTAGATCTCCAGATGTTTTGGACTTCAGCTCCCAGCATTTGTGACCATTGGCCTTGCTAGCAAGGCCTTCTGGGACTTGAAATCCAAAACATCTGGAAGCCTGCCTTCTTCCCATCCCTGCTTTAGAGAATGCTTGAGTAAGAAGTTTGTTGAAATACTCTTATGTTTTGGGGAAAACTCTTCTGTTTCTATCTCTTTGTACATTCAGTACTGCCGTGCATATCTGAGTGGCACGTTTGGTTTGCAAAAGAGTTATTAGGTCTGATCCTGAGAGGGCTCCTATAAGATTTTCATAAGGGGGAGAATTCTGCACCACCACTACCCATCACTGCAGTACAATGAAGAAAAACATTGGAAGCTTGTGAAATTATAACTTCTTTTACCAGGGGTGTAGAACCTCTTCCAGCTTGAGGGCCGAATCCTATTTTGGAGAAGCTCTTAAGGGCTGCATTCATGTGGTGGACAGGCCCAAAGACAAAACACCAAGAATATCAGCATAGTTTAGCTTAAAGCTTTTACAGCCAACAACTAAGTCTTGGGAGAGAGATTTCAATCTCTTAGATTTGGGGGGGGGGGGGGGGATCTGAACAAAATCTGGAAAACCACCACAGGATGCTTAGAGGAAAAGGGTGAGGCCAGGGAAGGGAGCATGGCCTTCTGGGGGAACGTGGAGGGCCGGATTTGGCCCCCGGGCCTCAGGTTCTGCACCACTGTATTATATTGTTCTTAATAGTATTGCTTCCATCTTGGGGATTGGACCTGGAAACTGTCTTTGAGGCTCCCTGGCTTTCTTGGAATTATTAGCATCTTGGACTCTGTAGGAGGACAGAGGAATGTCACCTTCCATCTGCTCTTTTTAGTGTGGCCAATGTGTAAAGAGCAGCATGCGGCTTACTTAAAAAAGACGCCTCTGCTGTTTTGTGACCTTCCCTATTTATAGCTAGAGTTGGCTCCTGTCCGTAGTATTCATTTCTCTAAGATGAGATCTACTTCTATATGCCTTTTGAACTTTTCTGTTTGTATATCACAGTGGCTGGGAACTTTGCTTCCATTCGGCAAGTTACCACAGGACTGTGTAGTGTAGTGTACATTATCCCCTGAAGCAGAGGCAAAGCTACAGAACAAAGTAAACATTTTCCTGAGCCAGTAGGAGGAACAATGGCATGAATGCCAGTTTTCCCCCTTCCAAAGTGTGAGTGCACGTGTATGCAAACACAATCTTGAAGGACAACTAAGAAAAGTAGCTAAGAAAGTTAGCTAGATGAGGCCATAGCTCAGTTGGAAGAGCAATTCCCAGCATCCCCATGTAGAGCTAGGAAAAAATCCTGCCTGAAACACTGGAGAGCCACTGCCAGTTAGTGTCAACAATACTGGGCTATTTGAATCCATGGTCTGACTCAGTACAAGTAAGCTTCCTATGTTCCTAAAGCATTTAATAATTGTAATAATAAGTAAGGCGGTTTTTGTGAACCACCCAGAGAGCTTCGGCTATTGGGCGGTATAAAAGTGTAATAAATAAATAAATAAGTAAATAACAATAACTTTTATATATATTTTTGGACTCTTTGAATACTTCTTGGCTGTGAAACATTGTCAATGTTTAGGTTTGTGGAGGAAACAATTGCAAATTGTTGCTTCCATAACTGAGGGGAGTCCTTTAAAAGTGCCAAAGATTAACAAATGTATTGTGGCATAAATATTGTGAGCTAGAGCCCACTTTGTCAAATGCATCAGCTGTGGAAAGAAACTTTAAAAACCTCCACAATTGGGCTCAGTACATATCCACCTATGCTTGCACTTGAATAATATAAAGGCTTTTCCCTAAATCAAGGGTAGTCAACGTGGTACCCTCCATATGTTTTGGACTGCAATTCCCATAATCTCTGACCGTTAGCCATGGTGGCTATGGCTTAGGGGAATGACCCCCACCCCTACTCTACAGTTTGGCTGATGCAAAGACAGCTTCTTGACTGGTTTTATTGCCCAGGCTGGCCTGCTCCTGAAAGGCTTTGCATCATTGCTGGCTGGAGTGGGGCAAGACCCACCTGTGCCAGGTGATGACATCACCAAGGCGAGCCACTGTTTAGAGTGACCATATGAAAAGGAGGACAGGGCTCCTGTATCTTTAACAGTTTTATTGAAAAGGGAATTTCAGCAGGTGTCAGTTGTATATATGGAGAACCTGGTGAAATTTCCTCTTCATCACAACAGTTAAAGCTGCAGGTGGTTCTCCTGAAGGAGCTGTTGGGCCTGTTCAGACAACATGTTAAGCCATGTTTAAGCCACTAACACTTTTGCAGCAAATGGTTAGTGAATATGTTTAAAACATGGTTATGTAGCCACCATGGTTAGGAATGGTTCACACAAAACACCAAGTCATTTATTTATTTATTTATTTATTTATTACATTTCTATATGGTTCACACGACATGCTAAGCCATAATGTTTAGTTTAAAACATTTAACCACCATGGTTTAGCGTGTTTGTCTGAATAGGGACATTCTTATTGGTATGACATTTTTATATATGTACGCATAAAGACAAACTTTCAGAAACAGCAGTTAATCCAGAAAATGTCCCTATTTTTCTGGAGTCAGATGCCCTCAATCCAGAAAATTCTTAAGCATTCTCGAACTCTGATGCTGTTATGGATTTCTCCCACCCACAGAGCTAGCTGTATTAACATAAATATAACCCTATTCCTTTATGTGCTTTGACATGCTGTGTCCACTGAAAGTAGTGGGACATCCCTCATGCAAGATCAGAGTAAGAATTTTGAAAGTCTTATAGCCTTGGTCTGCATTGAGGGTTTTATGGGTACTTATAGTTGTGTTTATGGAATGAAGGAAATTTGTGGCTTCACATCTCAAACTGCATGCCAAAGGGTCTTCACAGCCCTGTAGCAAAACCTTGCCTGTCGGAATTTACTTTACATTTAAGCTTTGAACTGGAAAATAATTCTGCTGCTGTGTTTGAGTTGAGAAGGTCTGTACTTCAACTTCCCCAACTTGGTGCCTTCCATCTTTGTTGGACCACAGGTCCCATAATCCCCAGCCAACATGGCCATGTTATCTGGGTGTGATGACAGTTGTGGTCCAACACAGCTGGAGAGCACTAGGTTAGGGAAGCCTTCTCCAGTCTTCGGTTAGATATTTATGTACAAGTGGCAGATGTTTTGAAAGGGGGTTGGGAACTCTTGCTCTGAAATGGGCCAGGCATGTGCAGGACAAGGAAGATCTGAGTGTGATGCTGAACAGGCCAGGCTAATGTTGAACAGCACTGTCTTGGCTGAGGCTGGACTGTGTGTATGTATGCTGTAATCCAGTTCAGACTTGGCGCAGAAACATAAAGTCACTCTTGATGTCAAATATGCTTGTGTCTTAATTAATGTTTCCTTTCTACTCTAAACAGCCGTTTGCTGAGGCTGTTCTTAAGAGAAGCAACAGCTCTTTCCAAAACAGTCTTTCTCAGTGTTGTACTGGGTTGGTTTAGATGGTAGGAGAGAGCGCCTTTAAGAAGCCCCAGGCCCACACGCTTCCATCTCTCTCCTTCCTTCATGAACAGTGATTCCTGTCTTTCCTGGTGTAAGGCAAACCACAGGCTAGTGTTTTTTTCTGAACCAACAAACTATGGCTTGTGTTTGCCCTGTGAACTAGGGTTGAAAACCATGGTTTGTCATAGCTTTCCAGTCCTGGCTTGCATGTGTGTGTAACCCATATTTTGCTGGTTCAGACAAACAGGAAACTATGCTTTGCCTGCAAGTCGGAAAGGAAGGATGCAATAATTACCCAATAGGGGAGGGGTGGAAAAAGTATGCAAGCTTAAGGCTTCTTGATCACTCATACCATGGTTTAGCAATATGTCTGTCTCTTGCACACAATTTCGCACTTACAATCCTATAGGTTTTTACCATAGGCAGAGCTTTGCAACTTCGCCTTACAGCCCTGTCCTGAAAAGGCCAATGCAAGAACAAACTCCATTTAAATCACTGATATTTGCCAGGCTCTGTCCATTGAAGCACAGCAGATGAAATTGAATGCATTGTCATCTTACCAAGGACTTCTGCTTTTATTAAAAATAATGTAGCTCTTTTTACTGTTTCAGAACAGCAGTCAGACTCTAATGGTGTAATGATACTTGTCCAAAAGTATGTATACATGACTTAGTGTGTCATGTATACCATTCCTAACCATGGTGGTACATTACTATGGTTTAAACACTCTCACTAACCCTTTTGCTGCAAAAGGGTTAGCAGCCTAATCATGGCTTAGCATGTCATCTGAACAGGCCCAATGTCTATGGTCAAGAGATCTGGAGTGCTGTACAGGCTTCCTTCCTCACTCCTCATACAAAGAAGCACAAATATAACTTTATAATGTGGTTAATGCTGCCAGTGGAAATAGAGAGTAGAATTTGGGTGGGGTGATTAAGAGATTAATTATGATTAAGATATTTTGTGACACTTTACATCTTTATCAGACAAAAATGTCTTAAAGTTTCTTTCATTTACACTATTGTGGTTTCTTGATCAGTCCCTCTTCCCTTTGGTTCCTTTAGTTGGCTTTCCTATGCGTTTCCTTCTGGCTGCTTTTGTTCAAACTCTGTAAGAGCAGAAGTGTTCAACCACATATCACGTACACATACACACGCACACACATCAAAATCTAGCCTTTCTTGATGCTGAATTGGGGCTATCACTGTGCCATTTTAATTTTATTTGTTTGCTTGCTTAACTTCACACATACACAGTAGTGTTGCATGTTTTGAAGCAAATGACACATAAGAGCCTTGTCGACTGGATAGAGTATGCATAGGATAAGCCGTGCAGCGTGGAAGATAAGACTGGTAGAAGCCTGTTTTTTGTTTATTTCGGAGTGACACTATGTGTGTGTTTGTCAAAGTTGTGGAGGCACTCCAACTATAGGGTTATTAAGAATGAACAAGGCTATTCAGTTTGTAATTATGATTTAATTTACTACCACTCATAGATTCATAAGCCAAACCTTGTAGGTTGTACCTACAAGCCTAAACCCGCAGTTTGTGTTCCATTTCATATTTATCTTTCATTCTCTCTTCACACTAATTTTTGTGCATTTCCTGGGTATTTTTTTTCATTGATTGCAAAAGGCCAGCTTAGAAATAGTTAAAAACAGAAACATGCTTTCTCCTGTTGAACTTGCAAGCCCAGGCATTTTATTTATTCATGTACTTCATAAAAGCTAATTTTGTGGGTTGGCACCGGTTTAATGATAAAAATGGGTGGTAGGGAGCCTAAGTCTGAAGTAACCAGACTGTGCTGTAATCTTCTGCTGGCATACATTAAAATCTGGCTGGCTGAATTTGTGCCAAGGTTAAAACCCACCACCAAAATGAAAATGGCCCCTATTACGGCATAGGTGGCACAGAACAGTACCACAGCAAACAATTATTATTATTATTATTATTATTATTATTATTATTATTTATATAGCACCATCAATGTACATGGTGCTGTACAGAGTAAAACAGTAAATAGCGAGACCCTGCCGCATAGGCTTACATTCTAATAAAACCATGATAAAACAATAAGGAGGGGAAGAGAAAGCAAACAGGCACAGGGTAGGGTAAACAGGCACTGGGTAGGGTAAAACTAAAAATCAAGAAGTGGACTGAAAACATGTGGTCCCAGATCACATGTGGTGTGATCTGGGACCACTTAATAGGATGAATGTCAGATGTGCAAAAGAAAAATCCGTCTTCAGGCTTGGATACAACCCAGAGGACACTGTTTTGTTGCTGTTTCAAGAGCAGCACCCTCAATACATGCTTTATAATACAATCTCATTGCAAGCAGTAAGGTGAAAGCCTCTCTTGAAGGAGACTGGCTTTATCAAAATAAATTGACATGTAAACAGTTCTGAAACACTGAAGCTAAGAAATCCCTCCTGGTTAATCTTTAAAAAGCCTGCCATTGTAAGTTGTTTATAGCATGTGCCTATCTTAACGTTCACTGTTTTGGTTCTGGGCTGGCCGATTTGTGTGATTATTAAGGTGGAGCTGTGCAGTGCTGGGCAGAGTACATAATGTACAAGCCTAAATCTTATCAGGAGGGGGAACAGGAGGGCGTTGTAGATGGAGGAGTAGAACAGAAGCATTGTTAACTTTGTTAAATTTCAAGTACTATCATAATAAAAATAGTAACAATATATGTCCCACTCCTCTACTCAAAGTACCTAGACAGGGATACGGCATAATCATAAAAACAATATATGATCAGTAAAAAGTACAACAAAGAATTTCTAAAAGCAATAACAACATATAATCGACACTTAAAACTGCAAAAAGCCAACCTACCAATAGCAAGAGTAAAAGATGTTATACATTAGAACTAGTAACGGGGAGGGCTCCCCCCCCTTAAAGATGGCTTACAAATAATTTTAAATAAATAAAATTAGACATGGCACATTAAAACCAGTAGAGAGGGTTGACTTCAGGTCTGGCGAAAGATACACAGAGGGTTTTCAATTGGGAAGGGGATTCCAGAATTGCAGGAGTGTTTTACAATGTTTGTTCACTGAATAATCTGAGATGACACCAAGACTAATTCCTGGACAGTCCTACATGGGATCTCTAAGATAACTTGGTCCTCAGCCATTTAGGACTTGAGCCCGGAAGTGCATAGGAAAAAAGTGCAACTGACCTGGAACAGCCCTGTGGGTGACATTGACCAGATGCAATGGTGGTGGTGGTGAAATAAGATTTCTTCGCTGTTACCACTGCCACAGAGTAGGCCCTAATAGGGACTCTAGTCTGTATTTGGTTAGATATGTCTCCAGCTGTCCACCTTTGGGGATTCTACGTCTCTTCCCTTTCCTTCCGAAGTACCCAACTCTTCCATGGAATTAGAACCTTTTCTTTCCTACAAATAGTATGTGTGGATGCCAGTGGTATAACTGATGCTGTGCTTGTGGCAGGAAGAGAGGGTTAGAAGGAAAGACAACCTGTTCGACATGATTTGTGGTATCCTTGTCAACTACTGGAAAGTGAGGATTGTTCAGCTGCTTAATATCTTTGATGGCATTTGACATCTCACACAAGACAGGAATGCAGATTATAAAACTCATTCTCAAAGCACTTATCAGCTAGGTATGTCAAATATAGAATTAGTATTTCATGCCAAAGACTGCTTACAGCTTTATTTATTTATTTATTTATGAGATTTCTTAGCCACTTTTCAGGACAGAAGCCCTCCCAAGGATGTCCTGTTATGATTACGTATATATATTGTTTGTGTATGTATGTGGGCATGCATGGGAAGGTTACACTTCTCTCCATCAGCCACTATGCAGAGGACAGTAGAGTTAGTTACATTAACAAACGATATGGTTTAAATTCCAGCCTTGTATCCTATAAACAGAACCCCAGGGCACTGTGTGTAACTTTCCACCCATTCCGCATATTGGAATCTTTTTGCTGAAGATATTTTAGAGATAACTTCTGTGTTAATATTTCCACATAAGAACCATGGTTGCCAAATCTGGATTCTGTGCCTACCTTTTTAAATACTGCAAGGTACAAAGACTGAGCAAAACTTTCCTGTAGGAGTTGGCTAGGAGGCACAAGCTCTTTCACCTGCTCCTCCAACTGTATTGGGGCAAAAGTGATCTCTCCTGGCCATAGTTGGTGGTGGAAGAAACCAATGGAGGATCAAAAGGTGGAAGGTGAAGTGATGCATCTGTTAGATTTTGGTTTAACATGGTTCGATTTTGGAAATTACAGTTGCATTAAACAAGCATGTGCAACACTTAAAGGTGTAGGCACAGTCTCCTCCTTAATAGGTGGTGTTTTATATCAAAGATCCCGTGGCCGGTACTAAATGCCATTGCGGGTGTGGAATGTTCCATTTCAGTGGGAGCAGCCCGTAGTCTTCATTAGCATTACTTGACTCTCCATTTCTGGAGCACTTTTTCTATGCGCTGGAGACATTTCCTTTGGATGGTAATGTTGTTGCATTGGGGAAGTGGGCACAGCATGGTGCTGAAACTGAGTGGCGCATTGTTTGTTTTTGCTTAATACATGTCCTTTAGTCTGTTTAAAGAGTATCCATATCAGATGAAGGGCTACTTTGTAACAAGTCATTACTGCACAAAGATGTGACTGTGTACAGATGGCATTTTATCCTGCTCCCGGTGACTCCTTCTCTCTTCTCCTTTTCTTTGTTAAAGGCTTAGCTGTTGGCCTTGGCATTGGAGCATTGGCAGAAGTTGCAAAGAAGAGCCTTAGATCTGAAGAGCGCAATGGTGAGTGTGCCTTTGCTTACTCCTAATACAAGCATCCAGTCCTGTCTCTGTCTCCGAGCACATTTTGATTTGCAAGTGCCCAGAGTCACAAATATTTTAAAGACATAGTAGAGTAATACCAACTAATAAAGCTTGTATAGGACTTCTGCATTTAGATTTGTTTTCTAATGAAGCAACACAGCTACCTGCAATTTTTATCCACTTTGAATAAATGACAATTGAAATTTAAGAAGGTGGTAGTGTTGTGGTTGTTGATGATGCAGCAGGAAGACAAATTCCTGCCTATTGGTGGGAGAAAAACTGTAGAATAAGATAAAGCATTGCCCCCCTAGAAGAATTCTTTGGTGTACTGGCCCTGATCAACACAGAAGCTTAATGTGTCTGTTTGCTTAGCAGAGCATTCGTGACTGCCTGTCTTGTTTTGCAGCTATCCTTGAACTTTATTTTGAAGTTTGTCTTCTGGTTCTTTCCTTTCAGAATATTGGAAAAAAATAGTTGCAGTACTTGTTTTACCATAAATAGATATCTTGTTTGTCTTGGACCTGGCTAACAATCAGTCACTGAAGTGAAGGTTATATAGAATATATCTGAGATAAAGGAACGGTGTTGTTGCACAAAACGACATAGTGAACAAGTCATTTCTGTGCTTGGATTGGCTGCGGTCTCACATATGAACTTGCCCGATGGAAGTTCACAAATGCAGGGGAGATTATCAGAGGTTTGGAGAGGGCTGGTCTTTGTTCTATCCAACGTCTTCAAGCTGCTCAGGAACAGAGCAGATACACGTCCTTGTGTGGGAAGAGGAGTACTGTGCCAAACATACATCTTGCTGTCAGGTACTAAGTCTCCTGGTGCTTGACTGATTCCCATATGATATTCCTCCACTCTTAAAATTATTATAAAAAGTAACTGCACCCAGTTGTGAATGTTCAGATGTGAGTCTGACAAAGTTTGTCCACCAGAGGTCTTAATCAGTCTGGTATCTTGCTGTCTGCATGCTTCAGATGGTATCTTTGGCTCACTCTGTCACAACCAGTTCCTTGTGTGTTAAGAACGTGAATAGAGAATAGTAACTTTGGAGTAGTTTTTAATATTGTATTGCTACCCAAAGCCTTTTACTGCATCAAGGATCTACTTACTTCAGTAATCAGGACATATAACGGAAGGATCAAGAAGATCCCAACCAAAATTGCTAAATACTTTGACAAGGGCCTACCTCTCCATCTAGCATCCCAAGATTACGTGTGTACGTGTCTATGTGTGTTTGGTATTTCCTTATGCCACCACTGGTTGAACTTTAAAGATGTAGCTTTCACATGGCTTAATACAAGCTCGTTGTTCTAATGCTGCCTGTTAATCTAGAAGCAATAGAGGATATTACTTAGGTTGCCTGCAATTACACAATGATCCCCGCCCTCCACTGGTATGACATGCTTTTCCAAGGTCACAACTGGAAGGCTTTATCTTCCCTACCACCTGAGATCCTTCTAACTGGGGATTTATTATTAGTTCATTAAATTTATAGCTCACATTGCTGCCGAAGAAGGTACTCAAGGTTAAGAAGTAGAATGTATAGCTAAGAAATAAGAGGAATGTTATGTTATGTATGTATATGATTTATCATGTGTTGTTAAATAATAAAAAAAATATTAAAAAAAGAAGGTACTCAAGGTGGTTAACAATAGGAAAACTCCAATAAAAACAGAGATAAAATTAAAACATAAAAACCAAATTAAAAACACAAGTAAAACACATAAGTAAAAAGATTCTGGGGCTTTGGCATTGAACTGTGCCCCCTTTTATTTTAGACTTGCTCACTGAATCCCCCCACCCCTGCCCCAAGAAATCTTTAACTTGTTCCTCCGTAATCTTCATGTGTGTGCCTCCATGGGGATAATTATTAAAGTACTTCCATAACGGTACATGTTATATTCGCAGAAGTTGTTAATCGTTTCCTGAGGGTGCAGAGCTAACATGTGGTTACAACATGTTGAATGCAAGTGCAAAGCCAGCTGTAGTCTGTTTTAAGTGTCTTGTAGAAATTATAGAATGTATAATCACAGAATCTTTGCCCAGATCTAGGACGCTCTAAATTGCCTGGGCACAGAGTGGAGGAGGCTTTTGAGGTGAACACAGTCAGCCCAGTTACAGGATCCTTGGAGGCATTCCTGTTCCAGGGCAGAGATTGTGCAACTGTTCTTGTTTACATTTTTTTTTCTGTTTGCATGAGGTACCTTGTATAATTGGTCACTCTCTGACCTGAATACAGGCTCAGCAAAATTATTAAAAGAGGTTGAACTCACTGCTGCTCACAAACTGTAAATTCTGGGGGCGGGTGGGGAGAAGAGCTATGCTCATGGGATTTAGTGTAAGGAGAAGTGAACTGTCAGGGGCTTTTAGTTTTATGATAATTTGCTGGTTTGTTTACAGAAGAACCTTAGGCATTTTTTGTGTGGTGGTCAAGGTCAAAGACCCCTTTCTCTGACATCCTGTAGCCTTCTCCAGATGTTTTAGAGTATGTTTCCCATCAGCCCCAGCCAGCATGGTCAAGGATGATGGGAATTGCAGTTCAAAGTATCTGGAGGGCACCATGTTTGGGAAGTCGGCTGTAGATAGAAGGCTATGTTGTAGAGTCCTTGAAATAGAGTTCTTTGCCATGGGAGCACGAGCACACAGGGAATAGATAACTGGCTTTAAAAATGAGATCCTGGGTTCTTTAGCTAGCTCTGCAGTTGCTTTTGCTGTCTGAGTTTGTGGCTTTAATCCAGTCTTCCCTCAACATGGGTCCCTCCACATGTTGTGAACTCCAGCTCCATAATGCCTGATAACGGGCTGTTCTGGTTGGGCTGATGGTAGTCGTAGTCTACAACATCTAGAGCAGAGATAGGGAGCCTCCACTCTGCGCAGAATTAAGCTGTGCTTTTGTAGGCATTGGAGCTGTTTCACTGGGGCTTGCTCCGGGGTAGTCTTAGAACTGAGCTGTGTTTTCTATGCTTGGTGGGAAAATCCCAACCTGATAAGACATTCATCAAAAGTCTCTGTGTCCTTAGCCCTGCCTAGTGCTGGAATGTGCCCCTTGTCCTGCTGAGGCTTGGAGAGACCTGGGGCAGTATCCAAAGCTGGCAGTCTGACAGTGCTCATTAGGTCGTGCTAGCAGGAATGGGGCTGCTACAGCAACAAGAAGCTGAACGTTTTTAGAGCAACCCTAGAAACCAGCCTAAAAACTGGAATGGAACAGGTCAGTAGAGTTCCCTTCTGTAAGCTCCGCTGACTTGTTCCATTCTAGAAAAGCTAGTTTTGGCTAGTTTCTTGAGGTTGCTGTAAGACATGCCAGCTTCCTGTTGCTCTAGTGATGGTTCCCGCTAGCACAAGGGCAACTTCGGATACTGCCTTCGGAACGAAGTGTGATCCCTCTTGGAGGAGGCAGAGGACTCTACCTGACTATGGACTGAGCCCCAGGAAGCAATGGTTTGCGTCTCGCTAGTTTTCTGAGTCTTTGCAAAATCTGTACAAGGACTGGGAATGTTCTTGTCTTTTTCAAAGCTTTGGAGACAGATGGTTATCTTGCTGGAATAACTAAAAATTATGATTAGTGAATTCCTTTGTTTATGTAGTGATCTTGTTTTATTATTAGATCTCCTTCTCCTCCTCCTCCTCCTCCTCTTCTTCTTCATCCTCCCTTTATTTTATTAACTTTATGTTGAAATGAAATAAAATTCTATGTAGAATAAAGAAAAAAGCGTTCAACAGTGGCAACCACATTTGTGGTCCCGTTTCCTCAACAGGCAGGTAAATGAATATGCTTCTCATTAAGAGGTTAATATGGAAATTGGCAAGCAGACAAACATTCTGAAAAGAATGTTTAGCCTTACGGTGGAAAGCAGGGGCAAGGGGGAGCACTGGTCTGAAAGTACAAGCAAGGAGATCTAGGCTCAGCATGAGGCTCGACATCTTAATCCTATCATAACAAGGTTAATAAATATAACATTGGTTTTGGACTGCTCCCATGGAGATCTTCCAGGGGAAAAAATGGACAGGAATCAAGGATGCTTTAGTTTTCTTAGACTGCAGTCCTAAAGACACCTACTAGAGAGTGAGCCCCATTGAACACAATGTGAATTGCTTCTGAGTAAACCTGAATCAGATTGCACTGTTAGAGTGGGGAATAGGTGGGATTAGATGAGGCAATAGGTGCAGATTATATGACCCATTAGAGGAGCTGTTGTATGGTTAATCTGTGTAACTCATGCCCCTGTTGTGATTTTGCACTTGCTGTGTTCTTGAGAATGCCAGTCTCCCTTAATGACCTATATGGTTCCTCTCATATCTTATGCTCTTGAACGTGATTCTCTGATTACATTCAAACAAATATTTACTAGCTGCTACCCTCCAGTTCATAAAGACATAAAGAGCAGGAGGGTATAAATTTGGCTCAGGAATGGTGATGCTGATTAATAATAATGATCCTAAGGCTACAACCCTATACCTGCTTGCCTCCAGGTAAACCCCATTGAACTCAGTGGGGCTTACTTCTGAGTAGACCCGTATAAGATTCCACTGTAAATTTCCTCTTTGAGGCCTGTGCTTTCCTGTCTCTGTGATTCCAGATCTATTTTGTTGGGCTGATGAAATCAAATATATTTCTGTTGGCTCTTTTCTCTCCCACCGACAGTGTTTTCCACCTGCCTCTGCTGTCATTCATTCCAAAGAGTCTGCAAATGGAGCTTCGCAGCTCACTTTTTTAAAAAATAATAATGTTGATCTCATCTTGTCAACAAGAGCAGCAGTCTGATTTTGTGGCAGGGTTTAGTCAGCAAATAATAGAATCTCAAGGGCTGCTGCTGCTAAAATCATGGGATAAAGTTTTTTTTAAAAAAATCCCTCCCCAAAGCTAATCGTTTCCAGATTTGAGTTAATTTACCGCAAGCTAATCTTCAAAGACTACGGACTCTGGTCTGTTTGAAGGCTGTGGATTGGGAGTTCAATATAATGCAACCAGCAAGTTTCACTAATCATGTAACTGAGTCTTGTCTTTTTTACTCTTGCATTAACTCATATGACCTTGATTCAGGTAGGGACCATGATGCTCCAAGAGGTGCTCCTCACTGAAGGCAGGGGAAAGGTTTAACTCCCCCTTCTGAAGTGCTGTGGCCCAAATTTGAGTTGGTGCCACACCTGCTTACACAACAGAAAAAATAAGACAAACCTCAGCTACACACTTGGACAAATATTTTCTTGACTTGGGAAGGGCTACTATATGAGTGTATCGGTGCTCTCCCCTGATGAAAACTTAGAATACTTTAAAAAGTACTCAAGCACCAAAGATTATGAGCTGCTCTGCATGCAGTGTCAAGCTTGTGTACTTTCTCTTCCATTTGCACACTCCAACTTCCACCATGACTTCCTCTTTTGTTGTTATGAGAGTCAGTGTGGTGTAATGATTAGTATGTCAGGAGTGGAGAGCCCAGATTTAAATCCCCACTCAACCATGAAGCTTCTTGGGTGACCTTGGTGCAGTCACTGTCTCTAATCCTAGCCTAACTCACAGGGTTGTTGTAAGGATAAAATGGAGTGGAGGACCACCATGTATGTTGTTCCGAGCTCCTTGGAGGAAGGGCAGGAAAAATGAAATAATAATTGCATTTGAACTGGCAAATTAATGTTTGCCCTCCAGTCCAGAATCAGAAACCCTTTTTGAATTGTGATTTCCAGTTCTGATTTGGAGGGCAAGTAATATTTGCTGATTTGGGTTTAATACCAAACTGTGGTTTTCCATAAACCAGGAAGTTCCATAAAACAGGAGAGAGTGTCATGCCCCTTTTGGATTGCCCCTTAATTTGCACTAATGCTGAGTCTGATTCAGCCATACCAGGACAGTGGAGGAGGAGTGTGTTTGTGCCCAAGTCTTAGACCTGCCAGCTAAGCCACCTTCAGATGTTACATTCAAATTATCCCTATATAATATTGTGTGTGTGTGAAAGTTTATTTCCATTATGTATTGTGGATGAGTTTCAATGTGAGCCTGTTAGGATGTATTTATTGTATTTTATATCATGTTTTTATACTGTTTATTTTATACTTTGAATAGTTTTAATTTTTGTGAACCGCCCAGGGAGCTTCGACTATCGGGCGGTATAAAAATCCAATAAATAAATAAATAAGGGCGGCACCCGAAATTAATTAACTCACCGATTAAGGAGATATGCACTGTGTATTTCCTGGAACAACTTACAAATGCTGCATTTGTAGGTTGTTTCTGTGACATCCAAACTGGAGCACTTGGGGTTATTTGTGGGTTAAACAACTCTAAGTTAACCCGTGCCTTGTTCTTAGTTATCCCACAAATTGCTACCAGGACCTTTTGTCCAAGCAGGCGCTGTGCCTACCAAGCAAGCAAAGTAAAAATAGCCCTGTTGGTTACTGCTGACCTTCAGAGCCATTTTAGCATTTCTGGTAGGAAGGACTAATTAGAATATGTGTTGGCCAAGTTGGGTGTTAGGACAGTGCTTCCATGAATATGAAATGAAATCTAGTCTCCAAACGCCCTCTTCTGCTGAGCAAGAGATGAGCTTCAAGGTCAAATTTACTAAGTAATGAATAAGCTTGCAGCAGTACTTTTCAGTGCTGCAGAAGCAAATAGATGAAATTCTTGAGCCAGAAAATGTGCAGTTCTCTGAATTATTTATGGTTGTGTTTCAAACTTGATCTAAGAAGTAGGTTTTCATGGGGTGTTGCTACCTCAGAATGTAGAGGACAATTGCGCATGTCAGTCTACTCACACATTACAGGGGCTTTGTTTAATGGGTAAAAGTGGCCACCTTCAAAGGAAAAGGCATCTCTCCTAGCTTTCTCCTGGACATACTTGCTTTGCACAGGTAGGGAGATTTTAAGCATGGGGAAACATTTGAACAAGTATGTCCCCACCCCCATACATTTCTGAGGTGGAACAGGCTGCACAGTATGCCCTGAAGAAATTTTTGATTTGATTCCTAAGAAGTTGAAATTTGACAAATATCTGCACCTTTCTTCCCAGTATCAGCTGAAAGGGAAGAGAGAGTGCATTATAAGCTGGAGAGGAGGGAGAGGGTGTGTGGGTTGGTAATGAACTCCACCCAATGTGATATTCAATTAATTAGTTATGCTGCTAAGCTTGAATCAGTTGACAGTGGGGACTGCCTGGGTAGTGGAGTGGTAAAATAGCTTTTGATTTTGGGGTGAGGTGGGGCACGGTCCTCCAAAAGAAGTGGCAGAATATTGGACTAGGGTTCACATTTCAGTTTTTCCTGTGCAGCCTTGGGTGGAGAAAGAAAGGGTTCAGACAGTCATATGTATTTTATTTATTTTAAACATTTCTTGGCCGCCTTTCAGGGCAGAGGCCCTCACAAGGTGGCTTACAACAATGTCAAGATATGAACAAGCATTTTGACTGTGACTGCAGTCTCTTTTCTCCCCCTTGAAATGAGCAAGTGAACAAACCAGGAAGTCTTCCATTAATTGCAGTTTTCAGTTGTGCTTGAACCAGGAAACTATGGTTAAGAGGTTTGGAACAAGCCGAGATGCTGAGCCAACTTCAAACCAAGGCTTAATATTTTGGGTTGTTTCGAAGTTATTAACCGCTTTCCCAGTTTGGATGAAATCGGAAACTATAGTTAATGAAGACTTCCTAGTTTGTTCAGTTGCTTATGCCAAGGGAGGAGTGAAAGGGTGGCGTGCACAGCTGAAAGGCTTGTTCATATCTTGACTTATTAAGCCAAGATATGATTGTCTGAACGTGGTCAGAAAGGATCTTAAGCCACAGTTACAGCTTTTTAATCACCATGATTATGTGAACTAAAGAATGATAAAAGTATGTTAAAGATTGATTTATTTGAATGCAGGTGAACACTTGAAAAGTGGTAACTTACGAAGGTGGTGTGCATTTAACCACTTGGTAAGCCATCTAGCTGGGCTTTCTCTGTTGTGGCACCCCGACTGTGGAATGCCCTCCCCTTGGAGGCTCGACTGGCGCCAACGCTGATTTTATTCCAGCGCCAAGTGAAAACATGGCTTTTTAACAAAGCTTTTAATGGTTGAATTCACTAAGTTGGCGCATTGTTTTAATTGTTTTACTGCTTTTAAATTATATATTGTTTTAACTTGGTTTATAGTTTAATTTGTTTTTAGCTGTGTATATTTGCTGTTTTATACTGTATGCTGCCCTGAGATCTTATTGATATAGGGCGGGATATAAATGTTTTAAATAAATAAATAAATAAATATTGTCCTGCCAAGTTGGAAGGAGAATTTTACTGCCTCTCTGAATCCCTGAGTTTCTGATTAGTTGACTTTCTTCCCAACTTGTGAGGATAATTCAGATGATTATTTTACCAAGTAGTTATGTGAACATTATGGTAGGTTATCATTCACCCTTTGTTATGGGCCAGCAGCCAGTTGAAATTCCTGCGTGTTTTGGCTTACTGCCCATGACTAGCCAGTCATATAGGATTAAGCTTTCTCTGCACAACACTGCAAATGTAGATTTGCATGGCAAGCTGAAAAGCATAGTCCTGTTTGTGATGTGGGTGCATGCAATTGACTAGCCATAGACAGTTAATTGATACATTTTTGAAAATTAGTCTGTGTTTTACAGATCACCAACTCGGCCCTCCTGACAGGGGCAGGGAGAGTGGCACAATTCACCGCTCTTTCCCGCTCCGTCACCAGATGCGGACGCTTGACCCCATGTAATGCTGTCCCAGCCCTAATCATTGACTTGCCAGAAATCGATGCCGTTTAGGTTACTTCTTCATTCCAGAACGCTAGACTTGGGACTCAGCCTACACTTACTGAGCAGTGATGTAGGAGCTGCTGCTTCTGCTCTAGAACTGATTGAATCTAGGAGCAACGTGGGCAAGAGCAGGGGTGTAGTTCTTTCCTGTTCATGTTTCGTGTGATGGGCAATGCTGATGGACCCAACTGTTCAGACCCTATAAATGGTCCCAGAGCAGCATGAGAAGAGGCTATAGGGAAGCAACTGCCTTGGTGCTTCTGGATAAGTGTGATTTGGGCCTCAATTTGATATGATTTACAACTTATCAGTTCCTTTGGTGAAGGGAGGGGTTTCAGACTGATCGTATAAATGGTTTCAATATTCCTGCAGTCAGGCGTTTATGACTTCTGGATGCTCTGCCTGCTTCTTCATAAAATTGGAATAGTTTAGTTTCCCTCATATGTCTACTTGGGCCGTTATAATTTGGGAACAATTAAGCCAATAGTCTCAGTACTTGATGCTATTTCACAGGTTCCAACTCGCTCAAGGTATCCCTAACTCGACCGTCACCTTTTCTTCTAACTCGACCGTCACCTTTTCTCTCCTTGTTTTATATTGAGAAACATCCCACAGTGATGGATATTACTAGTAGTTACCACTTTTTTTTTCTTTTTTTAAGTGCTGTCCTGAGAGCAAGTTCTTTGGGTCACATGGCAACAATGCTGATAATCAGTGGAATCCGCATGAAACTAAACCATTTTTCTGCTCTGCCTGCATGTCTTCAGGAAAGAAATCTGTTACGGATTCTAGCCCGTTTCTATCAGAGGCCAACGCAGAAAGAATTGTGAGGACCTTGTGCAAGGTTCGAGGGGCTGCGCTGAAGCTGGGACAGATGCTGAGCATTCAAGGTAAGTGCCAGGAGTTCCTCTGTTTCTTGGTTCTCCCCTGCTCCGGGTTGTTTTTTGTCTTAATTGGGGTAACTGTCATTTCTGGGCCCAGGCATGTATTTTAGTCTAGGAGATTGGAAGAGCTGCAAAGCAGCATGGACCGTTGGGCCTGTCTGTCAGTACTGAGTGCCAAGCATCCATTTCATAGGCCAGAACTACAACACCTAGTTTCAAAAACTTGTGCATAGTTAAAGTGCCTTTCTAAGGAATGGCTAGACTATGTACACATATGCATCTGCCATGATCATTTCTCCCTGGCTCAACAGCCTTGATGCAGCCTGAAACCTGTTAGCACCCAACAGAGGCTAATCCCATTAAGTCTACAAGTCTCCCCCAGGACTCCATATTAGATTATTAAAACTGCACCTGCTTCTTCATCCCCTGTGGTTTGTTTGAGGACTAGGAGTACATCCACAGATGCTGCTGTACCAAAAAGCTCTAATTGCACAGGCCTGTTTTGTTGCCTTTATCTGCCCTACAACCTTACTTGTATTTGCATATCCTGAAATGTATATTTAGTGAAAACCATTACTTCAGTTTCAGGCTTAACTTCCATTTTACACCGATTTATTTGGGCTGAAACATTAGAGTGTTCATTGGCAACTGAAAGATTAACACATTCTTTATGACATAAGATTTGTGGACTAGAACCTTACCTTCTCCTATCCCTGGCCGATGGCTGGTTGGCCACTGTGTGAACAGAGTGCTGGACTAGATGGACCCTTGGTCTGATCCAGCATCAGGGCTCTTCTTCTGTTCTTATGAAATGTTATCCACGAAAGCTTAGATCATAATAAATGTGTTGATCTTTAAGGCAGTCTCCCCCAGTGTGGTGCCCTAGAGCTGTTTTGGACTACAACCCCCATCATCCCTGCCATGGGCCATGCTGGTTGGGACTGTAAGAATGGGAGTAACAACTTTCACAAAACCAGGCATGTTCATGTGGCCTCTCCTGTGCTTAAAAACGACAACTAAACAAATGTCTTCCCACTAACCACATAGCATTGTTAGGACTGCTGGAGGCCTTTAAAGCAATAAACAGAACCGAAAGGCAACACTAACAAACCTGGTGGACAGACTCATTCCATTCCTTCTTTAAACTTTGCCACCCTCCCTCGCGAGGTGCGTATGCTTTTGTATTTCTGAAAAGGACCAGGACGATATGCCGTCCCCAGCAGAATCCTTTGAACAGTTCATTCCATTAGCAACAAGTGGTTGGTGCAACTTGCAGGCTGCCATCTGTGTGCAGTTGCTTCATCACCTCAACTCACTGCTAACCCCTTTTTGTGGTCAGTGTCTTGCCCAACTTAGCTAACTGTAGGGAAAGAACTAGTATGTGAGTTTGGGGTGAATTTTAATAGCTAGTCTAAGCCTTGGAAGTGACTCTTTCTCCCTCCCTTTTCTTGTATCTACTTTCTGATGGTATCTCTGCTAAATTCAGTTGTGTGCAGCGTTCCTGGAAGGCAGCTGCAGGAGGACCTTAATAGAAGACAGTAGTGCAAACAGGGAACCTAGCAATGTCTTGGGCTGACTTTGCTTGGTTGGGAGCCACCCTCATGCCTCTTTTTGGTGCTGGTGGTGGTGGCCTTTGAGGAGGGACTTCGTCTGAGGCCTTCACGAGCAAAATGTGGAGGCCTAGAGGTCTAAATTCAAGCTGGAGGTTCCCCATTCTTGCTTTAGCCAATGTACCGATGATATGTGGCTCCATATCATTCAAGGGAAATCAATAATCCAAAAGTTTGGGCAAGGAGAAGGTTTATTAGATCCTTCTCAGCTTTTTACCTTTCACCTGCTTTTCTTCTCCGTTTCTCCCCGCCCTGCCCTTTCCGATGCAAAGCCTTGCAAAGCCCTGGTTCCCCCCTTTAAATGTTTTCCTATCTGCCAGCCACAGCAGGTGAGTTCCTGGCTGTACTTCCCTTTTGTTTTGTCTCCCAGTGTTTTAAAAATTACTTCCCAAAAGACTTCAGGCAGACATTTTAAAATTCTAAGAACATAATTCACGCCTTAGTCTGCTACTGCTATGCAGACTGTGGGTTTGGAAGGTGGGTAGTTCTGCTGGGTTAGGAAGTTTGAACTAATGGCCCTGCTTCAGTGCCAGGCTGCAAAGAATGCCTTCCAGAGTTGTTTGAAGTCCTACTAGGTCGGCTACAGAAATAGCGAGAGAAGACGGTTCATCGGTATGTTAGTGAGCAAAGCAGATAAGTGCTGGAATAGGCATACCAGATCAGAGCTGATGGGGGGCGTGGCGGCGTTATGCTCTGTTTTTCTGATGCAGTGAAAGTGGAGGACCCTGTTGAGAATTAAAACAGAGATTCGTTCTCCTTGATAGTCGCTGCCAACTTTGGCTGTAACTCAGGGGGTGGGGGGAGGACAAGGATAGAATAGAAGAGGTTTCAGCGCATTTCTTCAGGACTCCCAAATTTGTTGCTCACTTGAAGTGCATGTAACACTTAACAATAAGCATTCTTCTATCATGCCATGTGCCCCTGGAAAATGGCATCAGACACAAAATCCAGCATCGTGACATCTTGACTTTAGCAACATACTTTTGAGCCTTTGGAGCTGCAAAGATAAGTATGAAGATTTGTTGCCCCGGGGGTTGCTCAGAAGCAAGTTTCCCCTTGTCACGGCTAGCAGAACAAGGACTAATTGTGCAAAAAATGGACATTTACGTAAGTTAAGCTGGTCATAGTAATCAGCTTTTTAGCAGTGGAAAAGGAAAACTGCTTTTTTAGCTTAACATTTTAATTTAAACCATAGAATATGTGCAGTCCTCTGTAGTTTTATTTGTGGCCAGGAAAACAGAACAGGAAGTACAGAGATGACAAAGATAAAATGCTCAGTTGTGGCTTTTGTACTTGAGGGTGATTACAGGTTGGGGGTAAGACCTTTTATAGAAGTAACAGAATAATCGTGTTTCATTGTGGGTCTGACTGCCTGATGTTCTTTCCTTTTGGCAGATGATGCCTTCATCAACCCTCACCTGCAGAAGATTTTTGAACGCGTCCGTCAGAGTGCAGACTTCATGCCTTTGAAGCAAATGATGGTGAGAACTTGGTTTACCTACTTGACAGGAGAGATCCTGTGGACTGAAACAGAAAGCTCTCCCCCAGCCCACCCCCAGCCCCCCACGACCCCTCAGCAAGCTGGAAGAACAACCCCCTGATCCTTGTTACATTCTAGCCAACTCCATCCTTTTAAGGAAGCTGAATAATATATATCTGGTGTTACCATGATGCACATCTTTGAAGTTTAGTGCTCTGCTTCACAGCGACGTGTTTTGCCATACTGTGCAAGTCAATGGCCACTTGAATTTATTTCTGGCTACTTGCATAACCTTGACGTTTGTTATAGGCAGACTTGGGAGAAAGTCCTAGTGGCTGTTTCTGTAAAACTGCATTCTGTTTCTTCTTCTTTTACTTCTAGAAAACTTTGAACTCTGACCTCGGCCCTAACTGGCGTGATAAATTGGAGTTTTTTGAGGAGCGACCTTTTGCTGCAGCTTCAATTGGACAGGTTCACCTGGCTCGCTTGAAGAACGGCAAAGAAGTTGCCATGAAAATCCAGGTGAGCTTCGTAGATTTCAATGCTTTCTCATCTGGCATCTGCGGTAGCGTTGATTACAGGAGTCCAGATTCGTTGGGGTTTAGTATGTACCTGGGTTCTGGTGGTGTTTAACCCTAACCCACTCCTATGCTTGGGGAAAGCACCTTACAAAATTTGTTTTGGGATAAGACCTCATTAAGTCATAGTTCCCCCCCCCCCCCCGACATATATCAATTGCTTAAATGCAATGCAAGCAAAATTAAATGGTTATTAAGGGGTTCTTAATAGGAAAGGCAATCATTAATTCATTCAAAAGCTCCAGGAAGTTAAAAACAAACAGATCAATATTGAAAAGCTACTTTACGTTAACTTCAGAACATGTGAGTGGATTGGGCTTTATTCCCCCTTTGTATATTAAAATGATAATATCATTGCTAGTTGAGGTGTGTAGTAAACAGTTTTTGCTTATTCCCTTTAAACTAACTTTTTAAATTTTACCTTTTTAAAAAAAAAAATCTTGGTTGCCTTTCAGGGCAAAAGTCCTTCAAACTTTAATGTAGACTGGGCGAGGCAGTTGGATGAAGGAAAATTAAACTCTGATCGGGCTGCTCTGTTTCTGTCAGATTGCAGACTTCAGACATGCAGCTGAATCAGTCACACCTCATGTTTGCATTTTGTAGGCAGTTCTGGGAATACATTTTGGAAAGCGTCATCTTTGCTGGAAATCATGGCATTACAGCTGGCATAATTCTTGATCAATCTCTCAGAGTGTTGGGAATTTTCATCATCTCCAGAACTTTTCTACTCTCTGAGAAATTCATGAAATCCTATAGACATCCCTTTGCCCTCCAGATGTTTTGGAGTACAATTCCCACAATCCCTTGTCATTGGGCATGCTAGTTGGGACTTACAGAAATTATACTCCAAAACATCTGGAGGGCAACAGGTTGCCTTCCCCCTGCAGTAGGTGGCTGCAAGGTTTGCTAGGTTGTTGGACGCTGTTGTGTGTTTCCCCCCCTCTTAAACCCCGTCCTGATTAAAAGTGATGGAAAGTTACTGTTGTTGCGGCTGTTCCTGTCAGTCTACTATCCAAGCACAGGTGTTAAGCTGTGAAAACTGGTGCCCTGGACTCTTTTTTTTTCTCCTAAAGGGCAAATGGACAGGAGAGAGAAAATGAATTGTCGTTTTCTCAGGCTATGTTTTGAAGCATAGCTATGTGGAGTATTTGAGATTTGTGGACTTGGGGTTGGACAGTCCAAATAAGCTTGGAAAGATGAAGTGTTAGTCATTATTCCTCATTTCCCTCCCCCATCCCACGCCCATTTATAACTTCCAAAGTCACTTTGCATGTCCCATGTAAAGTAAAGCTCTATTTAGGAAAACAGACTGCTCGGATTACAGAACTAGTGTATAGTTTTTGAAGGGTTGTATGCTGGGCCATTTGGCCCTAGTAGGAAAAAGCCATAACTTGTTGGAAGAGAACATGTTTTGTAAGCAAAAGGTTTCAGGTTCAATCAAGGTAGGACTGGGAAAGACTTGTCTGAAATCCTGGAGAGCCGCTGCGAGTCAGTGCTGACAATACTGGCCTAGATGGACTGATGGTCAGGGTCAGTATAAGGCAGCTTCCTATTATCTTTTGATCTCTTTTCCCTCCTGGAATTCAGCACCATTATTTAGCTTTCTCAGTGGTTTTAGGTGAAGAGGAATACTTTAAAATGGTACTCCGTTTTAGTAAAGGGAAATGTAGCAGCTCAAGGTCATCAGTGTTTTAACTGGGCAGGTGTAGGTCTGGTTGGTTGGTACACTGAGGTTGGGCTCAGGAACATTGTTCTTCTCATCATTTCCCTTTTCTCTTTTGCAGTATCCTGGAGTGGCCCAGAGCATCAATAGTGATGTCAGCAACCTGATGACCGTCCTGAGTATGAGCAATGTTCTCCCAGAAGGTAGAGCTACTAGACATGGTGGGAAAGGAAGGAATTTCCTTGAAAGGAGGGCAGTTTTTAAGCAGCTACTGGGATCTTATTGAAGGGTTCAGTGTGCCTGCTGCACCTCCATAGCACCAATTTAAGTTGTTTCAAAGTCCAAAACATGTGTAGTAGCACATGGGGGCAGAGATAGGGTGGGAGGAGTGGGGGGGGGGGGGATTGTGCCAAAAGCAGTTGCATTTTTATGTTGCTAAAAGGAACCTTAAAATGGGTAGTGCCCCCCCACCCTACTCAATAAGTGGAGTGCCTACAATCCTTGACATCAGCATTGGAAGGTAAGATGCTGTCCAGCAATACAAAAGTTTTGTCCTCCAAGGCATTGGAACATGGCTAACTGCCATCTTCACCCTGTGGGGAAGAAGATGCGAGGGAGACTGGAGCAGGCAGGGACCATCAGAGCCTGCTTCAGTTGGACCCTTCCCCCCCCCCCAGGGCTAACATCTTCACCTTGTGGGGAAGAAGGAGCTGTTGGTTTGCCCCTCCATTGGGAGATGAGAGGACGGAGCAGGGCCTTCCCACCAGCCTAAACAGTCTCCTTAATTTCTTTTTATTTTCTCCCTCTTCCCTCCCCATCCACTTTTCCTTGTGTGTCACGTCTTTTTTTTTTTTTAGAATGTAAGCCTGAGGGTAGGGACTGTCTTCTTTATTGAGACATTGTAAGCCGCTCCGAGAGCCTTTTGGCTGAGGTGCGGGATAAAAATACTCTAAATAAATAAATAAACAAACTGTGATGGCTCTTTCCAGTTCCCGACATTTCTTTTCATGCTATGGGAGTTGTGTGGTGAACGTGCACATGCGGAGTTGCCATTTGAATCGCCTTCTCAGCCCCTTTGTAGCTTGGTCTTGATGAGAGGAAACTCTATGAGATCTAGAATGAAAGCCTTGTTAGGCTTTGGAGCATAACTGTTGAAATGGTTGGAAGGGACACCTGCTCCCCCTTACAAGCAAAGCAGTTGCTAGGACAAGATGTGAAACTGGGCTGCCTGTTCTAGGGGAGCACCTCCCACTATTGCCCAAACAGGTCATTATTTACTTATTTATTTATTTATTTATTACATTTCTATACCGCCCAATAGCCGAAGCTCTCTGGGCGGTTCACAAAAATTAAAACCATCATAAAACAACCAACAAGCTAAAAACACAAATACAAAATACAATATAAAAAGCACAACCAGGATGAAACCACGCAGCAAAATTGATATAAGGTTAAAATACAGAGTTAAAACAGTATAATTTAAATTTAAGTTAAAATTAAGTGTTAAAACTTATTTCATTAGCCTGAAAGTTGGGAGCTCGCCTGCTCTGTGAGTTTTAGCCTCCATGTGCTGTGGCTAATCCATGCTGCTTTGCCCATCTAAGTAAATAAGCATATCTACGAGAGGCCCAGCATTCACGCCTGATACGTTGCTGCCAGTGAAAAGACAGAAAGATTTGTTTGCTGCGTAACCTATTAGTCCATCTCTCCTTTGTCAGCAGTTTGTGGACTTGCTGCTAGATGTGAGTAGAGTCCAGCAAAAGGAACCATTTCTTCTCTTGGACTTTTTGTGCCTGGCTCTATGAACGCTGAGCAAAGTTTCATTTTAATCCCTGTTGTTTAGCCATTGTTAATCTTGATACCAAATAGAAGGGAAAGATCTGTGTGCCTCTGTTTTTTCCATTTAAAGAGAAGACAGTGGGTGCCCTTCCTTTCCTTTTGCTCTGCACTCCAGAGCATGGATGGCTTTCTACTGAAGTTCCAATACCCCAGTAGTTGGAAGGCAGTACAGGCCTGCTGCTCATAAACCTGTTGCTGAAAAACAGCCTTAGAAGAACTCTCCTTTGTTCTTGACTTGAGATATGTCACCACTTCGGTTAACCAAAGATACTTGTGTCGGGCTGGAAATACCAGTGAATCGGGGTCCTTAACGCACAACTCTCCATTACGTTCTGCCACTCAAGTGCTCTGCTTTTTATTTAAATCAGCTCTGTATCCAATCATAAACAGTTTCTCTCTCCTTCAATTTTGCTTCCAGGCCTCTTCCCTGAACATCTGATTGAAGTTCTGAGCAGAGAGCTGGCCTTGGAATGTGATTACAAGAGAGAAGCTGCCTGTGCAAAGAAATTCAGGTGCATTTCCCTTAGATCCTCTGCCTCCCTTCATGCTCTCTTCTCCCAGTTTACTGTGTGATGTTGATGGGGCTCAGTAAGATAGCATTCATATTTAATTTTTATTTATTTATTTATTTACAACATTTGTATATATCGCTCCATATTTAAAGCAGATTTCGGAGTGGTGAACATAAGATGGAGCTGTGAACATAATGCTGCATTTGGGGCACATAGCTTTATGGCAAACGCTTGGACATGTGCATGTTACTGGGGCAGGATATCTCTTGAGCGGAGAGAAAAGAGACATTGGCCCCATTCAGAAGACACCTTAAACCATGGCTTTAATCATGGTGGTTAAGCCAGAAAACTGGGCTGTGTTCAGAAGACACCTTAAACCACGGCTTTAACCACAGTGGTTAAGCCAGAAAGCCTTATTCACTGTGGTTAAAGACATGGTTTAAGGTGTCTTCTGAACACAGCCTGGCTTTCTCGCTTAACCACCATGGTTAAAGCTGTGGTTTAAGGTGTCTTCTGAATGGGGCCTGTGTGAAGAAGAGAGCGGCTGCCTTTTGGCAAAGCCATTCTGCCTTTGCTGGTCAGATGTTGACGTGTTCACCGACCCCTCCGGAGGGCTCTCTTAGCGTTTGCTTGCTGCCCTTTAGGGAGCTGTTGAAGGACCACCCGTTCTTTTACGTCCCTGCTGTGGTGGATGAGCTGTGCAGCCCACATGTTCTGACGACAGAACTGGTGACAGGGTTTCCACTGGATCGAGCTGAAGAACTGAGCCAGGAGATCCGGAATGAGGTATTGTTGTCTGGCCTTTTTCATTTTACGGGTGACAGAGAAACATGGCATCTTTCATTTTCAAACCATTTTTAAGAGCGTGCACTGGAATGGCTAGGTTGGTGCCGTACATGGAAGGAAACAGAGGTGTTGGGAACCCTTTGTTTTCTTGGGAATGACATTGCAGGGCTTGGAGGGGCATTTTGCTAGGGGGGAATTCACAAGCAGGGATGTGCTCAAGCCTTTCTCTTGACAACTGGTTCTGTCCTGGAAGTCTGTGCCCTCACCCCCTTTCCCCACAAAGTTTTTTTCCCCTAGGGATGCCTAAGGATTTTGTGTAGTCTGCATTTCAAAGTCAACTGATCTGACAAGCACCTCCCAAACTAATGTGCAGCTTGGAACACAGTTCTCCTTAGGTTTTGAACTTCTCCAAATTTTGCAGTGCAGTTCCTGGCTCCAAAGGTTTATAAATGTTTAAAAGATAAAATAAGTTTAGACATTCAGACTCTGAGAGGGGATTTGTTTTAAAATGTGCATTTCTAAACCATTATGTATAGTTGAAACAATTAAATACTTTCAAATATTTAATTTAATTTATTGAAATTCGTTTAATTTATTGAAATTCATTTAATTAATTTAAATACGAATTTTTGTACAGATTTTTTAAAAAGCACATCACACAGATTAATGTGGAAATGTGACAGAATGGTCTGATGAATTCCTAACGCAGGGGTAGGTAACTTGTGGCACTCCAGTAGTTTTGGCCTGCAACTCCCATCTGTCCTGGCCAGCTGGGCCAGTGGTGGGGGATTATGGGAGTTGTAGGCCAAAACATCTGGAGGGCCACAATTTGCTCACTCCTGAATTCAGAGGTGCAGAACGGTCAAAGACCAAAAATAGGCTGATTTGTCCATCCCTGTTTTTTTTCCAGCTGGGCTCCTAAATAGAAATGAATTTAGTTGTTGGGAAAATCAACTGATAGGAGTCATTTTCAGGTGGGATAACACAAGATTAATTCCCCATTTTCTCAGCAAATGTGTGGTTGGAATAATGACTTTTCTGAGGAAATGTTTAGTTTTGCCTTCTCTCATGGAAATAAGTCTGCTGATGTTATTGACAGAAAAGTTTTTGTAAAGCTTTCCTGTCAGATTGCTTGAATATAATTTAGGCTATTTGCTCTTGGCAATCCTTGTATAGTGAGACCCAGAGAAAGGCCTCTGAGAATTTGGGCTGTGTATAAAAAGCCGAATTACTGACCCCCTTTAGCTTCTGGATGCTTCCAGGGAGTGCTTGTGGGAATATCAGTCTCAGTCCTGTCAGCTCCTTCTGCCACACAGTTTTGGGCACATGTCGCCTGCATTTCCTCCCAAGGAGTGTTGTACATGGGATTCTCAGCTGCTCTCTTATACAGCTATTGGTCAGGCCCAGCTCTGCTTGAAACCCTCAAACATGGTGTTATATTGGGTGCCTGTGCTAATTGCCTGTGGGTCCTAAAAGCCACCTTCTCTCCTACCATGCAAGCCAGTTTCCGTTGTTGCTTCTCCATTGTGGATAACGAACATTCAGAGGGCAAAACGTGACCTTGTGGGTAGGATAACTAGCTTGGCAAAAGAGATCAACTTCCCTTTCCTGGGACGAGCAATCAGAAATGCATCATCTTCGTATTGCATAAGGATCCAAATATAGGTTGCACAGTTGGCCCAACCCTAGCAGCCCAAAGGCTGCTGGAAAAGTACTCTCAGTAAACAAGAGAAGAGATGAAACATGGACAAAAGGGCATTGGAGCTGAATATAGTAAGAGCTACAGAGTGAACGGGAGGACAGGCAGTTCTAGCTGCTGTCAGATCGGCAGATGTCCTGGAATTGTGACAAACCCTGTAGGAGGCCGTAAACATGCTTAACAGCTGTCAGCACATCATTGAGCAAAAGGAGCAAACTCCTGACTACATGCGGTAGAGCTAGGTTTAGTCACTGACATCTAGATGTTCTGTGGCTAACATTGATTCAGAGACAATGAAGGCTCAGTTCAGTGATTGGTTAGCTTATGCCAGGGGTCTGCAACCTGTGGACAAGCCTTAGGGAGTCTTTCCTGTGGCTCATGGATGCCCTAGCCACGTCCCTCCAAACTCTCCAGCCCAGACATCTCCTACTGTACCTTCCCCCCTAAAACTAACTTTTTGCACTCTAACTTGCCAAACACTGATTTTTCTCTCTCAAGAGGGAAGCCACAGAGTATGAAGTGCTAGAGCGTCTATTGCCACTCTAGCATGCTGAACCCTGTGGTTTCTCTGTCAAGAAGGGAAACAGAGTCACTGTCCCTCCGTACTCTATAGTTTTCCTCTCAGTAATATTCTTGAGAGAGAGACCAGAGAATTCAGCAGGCTAGAGCAGCTATTTCTCCTCTCCTAGGAGAGGAGGTTTAAGATCCTGCTGAAGTCCTCCCCCCCACACACAGTGGAATGCAGGTAAGGGGTGTATGTGTGAGTGTGTGACTGTCAGAAAGACAGAGAAGGGGGAAGGCTATGTATGTGTTTGTGCATATTGGGGAGGGGGACCTATGATGCCACCCACTGCTGACTCTGGCCACACCTACGATAGCATGTGGTCCCTGAGCAGCTGACCATCACATGTGGCCCTTGGGGGCAAAATGTTGCCCGTCCCTGGCCTGTGCTTCATTGATCAAATGTGAAAGGTACACAGATGGCAACAGATGCATACTAGTACAAATAGAGACGTGGTTTGTGTGAGTTTCTCGATCCAAGCTAACTCTACTGCCTGAGTAAATGTAACTATGTTGAGTGTAAACTCAACAGAAAGCGGCAATCAATGATGTGTTTTTAAACACTTGTCAAATTTCCACCTGAAATATTCACCTAAAAGCATATGTGGTGAGTTTCTCAAGTAGACATCTAAAAGTATATGTACCAGATTAAATCTTCAGTGAACCAGTGGTCACTTCCTCCTCTATTCTTGTCTCTTTTAAATTTGGCCTCAACTCTGGGGTGCTAAGTAAGCTGCAGCACTGTTTTAGTCATTAGTCTTTCTGTGCTTGGTAACAGATGTGTCAAAGGAAGCAAGAGTGCAATTAAGTGCCTTCCACAAAGATTTTTTCCCCTTGATAGCTTAAGGATGGCTTCAGCATTGCTCCAAAGTGGATACACTTCCTCTTTTCAAGCTTGCAGTTGTGTAATGTCCAAAGCAGGGATTGTAGCATCTCTCTCCTCGCACCTCCATGGACTGTAGCTATATCGGGAGTCTTTGCAGTGTCCTCCACCTGACGTGCTCTTTCTCACATGTGTGCCCTTGAATGGCCATGGCATCTCTTTCTGTGTGATCTGCATATTTAGAGTTGCTGGCTCTGGGACAGGTAGTATCCGTTGCTTGCTGATGGCTGTTTGATTCTCACCCATTTTTGTCCCTTTGTTGCAATTTTTACAGATCTGCCACAACATCTTGGTTTTGTGCCTGCGGGAGTTGTTTGAGTTCAGGTACATGCAGACTGATCCAAACTGGTCGAACTTCTTCTACGACCCCGAATTGCATAAGGTAAAGGCCCTCTAGAAACTGGAAGAGGCACTAGCAGCCCACAGCATTTCTTTCTTCCTCTTTAGCAAGTATTTGCTAAAGGTTAGCAGATGGAGTATTTGCTAAGGTTAGAACAGCTTGGCAGCAGGATAAGTGGGCTTCATGGTAACACCGGGTGTCTGGAGATGGTATGGGCAAACAGAAGCACATTTCATATTAACAGTATAGCAGGAGCATCATGAGAGAGTGGTAAGGCTCTTGTAGAACTCATCTAAGGATTCCACTGTTATGTCCCTAAAAGAAAAATGTAAAACATTTTTCCTGCCAGACCTCCAGAAAGATTTAACTTCTTTAAAGTAGTGGCTTTCCAGTGTTCTACCTCCAGGAAACCCATCCCATATTGACTTGTCTGTGGAGGGAAGCTCTGTACGTTGTGGAGCATTCTGGGGCACAATCTGGTCCCTACACTTGGCCCTGCAAAGGCTGGCTGGGTGCCTTTGTTGACTAGTGCAGACAGAGTGGCATTTGAGGATACATCCATGCCCTCCTATAGCTGTACATTGCAGCAGAAGATGGATAATGACAAGCAAACTGTGTTTCTGGGTATTCACCATTACTGATATGATAATTGAGAAACTTGTGATATGGTTCTGAGGTTTGCTGGGACAGTGTTTGAAAAGCTCTGGGGCATGGAACAGCCTCCCCCAGCCTGCTGGCCTTCCAGATGTGTTGGACTACAAGTCCCATCATTCCTGGGACAGCTGTGTGTCCAGCACACCGGGAGGGCACGAGGTTGGGGAGGCTGAAATAGAACATTGTCTTCCACAATACCTTCTGCTATTAGTCTCTCTCTGAGTGCCTTTGCATAAGGTACAGCTGGAGGGCAAGCCTGGAAGAAGCTGCCATGCATCTCTTTGAGAATCTTAGGGTCTCCGTGATCTTGGGTTGCTCACTACAAGATTCCTTTACCTGTTCCTAATGCTGCACCTTGAAATAAGCTGTGTCTCTAGCTGCCAAAGTAGAGCTGTGCACAGTAGCAGCAAGGAGTGTCTTAACTAAAGCTTTGTCTCAATGCCATGTTGAAATATTACTACTCCATGAAGCAATGCTTGTTTACAATGTGGATTTCCTTCACTGGCCTCTTCTGGTCAACTTAATCATTTTTATGCTGTGCCCTCCTTCAGTCAGGTGGGCCTGCCCTTCTTTGTTACTTTTGTTAATGCTGTAATTCTTGCCAAGTGTATGTTTTCTCTCTAAACATGTTTCATACTACGAACTGTAAATGTCTGTTAGGTATTCAGCCGTTCCCAATGAGAAGTAGATAACGAAAATAGTTTTTGAAAGATTCCACCTCTGTGTAACAGATTACATCTGTGTCAAAACTCTTCCACTCTTTTCCCCATTAGGATGGTCTCTGTATAATAGTTTCTATTGCAGTGTAAAAACCTTCACATATATCTCCTTATCCAGGTGGCACTTTTGGACTTTGGAGCAACACGGGGGTTTGATGAGGAATTCACTGATGTCTACATAGAGGTGAGGACTCTTTTTGTGGGCTTGAGTTGCACGTAGCTGGAGCAAAAACCAGAGGTGCCCTGAAGGAGATGCAGCTTGGCTCCTTGCTTTACACTTCTAACACTCCCTATCTTGTGCAACCTGACTTCATTATTCTGGTTTGTTACGTCCTAAATGAGAACGAAGAGTGCTTTCACAGGGGAGTCAACACATTAATTTCTTCCTGATCTCTCCCTCTCTCTCTCTCTCTGAGTTTCAAAAGTGCAAATAGTGTTGATGGTGTATCATGTGAGAAAAAGTAGTTTTGAAGATTAATAATGCGTAGACATGTGGCTGTCTAATTCTAATTTGATTGACTGTGGCTGTTCTAGTGGACAGACATTATCTCAAAATTCCGCAGTACCAAATCACCATAGGGGAAAGGTAGTCTTTCCTAGCAGTCAGTTTAATGTAATAGATGTATCGTGGTTGTGCATTTGTTGCACAGGATCCAGATGCCTTCCTTCAAGTGGGGGCTTCTGTAGTGTACATTCCCAGGACATTCATTGCTGAGAAAATTATTTGCCTTTCTGACCAGTGCTCACTCAGGCCAAATATTTAAATTCTTGGGAGGGAATTCAGTATTTCTTGGCTACAATCCATTGTAAAGTTAAGCACTCTTAAGTCTACTGTGTTGGCTTGTGGTTTATGTTTCTGTTGTAACCAGTGAAGTGATAAATTAGTGTATCAGTTCCTAAAATCTAGATGTTGCCCTTTGCATTTGTGAACACAGCTGGAATTGTTCATGTTCTGAAACTGCTAGCATTTTTGAACAGTTTAGCAGATATTTGTCATGAAGTACCAAACACCTTCCTGGATACCAACCATGTTTCTGGGATGCCAAATTAGGGCCTTTCTTCTGTCTGCGTATGGGCTTGATTGGGCGGTCTCCCACCTGACTTTTGAATGATTTTCTTCCCGTACAGTTAATCAAAGCAGCTGCTGAATTGGACAGAGAGCGAGTGAAAAAGAAATCAATAGAAATGAAATTCCTATCTGGCTATGAAGTCAAGGTACATAATAGAACCAAACAATTATCTCCCTGAGTAGCTACTGGTGTAACGTCAGTCTAAAGAAAATGCAATATCCAGCATTGAATCCAGGATCCTTGTTGTTGCTCACAAACAAAGCAGGATCAGCCAGGCAGCAATACACCAAGGGGCCCTTCCTCAAAGCCACTATAAAAATAGTGTGGGGGCGGGGGGCGGGCAAGATAACCTGCCAAGTTATTTATTTATTTATTACATTTGTATACCACCCCGTAGCCCAGCCTTCCTCAACCTGGGGCGCTCCAGATGTGTTGGACTACAGCTCCCAGAATGCCCCAGCCAGGCTGGGGCATTCTGGGAGATGCAGTCCAACACATCTGGAGCGCCCCAGGTTGAGGAAGGCTGCCGTAGCCGAAGCTCTCTGGGCGGTTGTATCTTATTCCTTTTTCAAATTCAGCTTAATTTAATTTGTCATTCTTAATACCAGTAGAGCCCTTCTCTAATTTGAATTCAAGTCCACAAATTTGTATTCTACCTGGTAATCTACAGAGAACAAATCATAACTGGAATGCAATGGGCAGAACATTGGCCACTGTCTGCCATGGGCTGCATCATTCTTTGTAACTACAGTGTACTCCGGGACCATTGAAAATGCAATTCCTGGGCTGTGCCTAGTCTCCCCACCCCATTGTGCTTTTAGGAGAATATTCGCCCCCATGAGAACTTGAGAAGACCAGGAGTCCTGGATGTGTTCGTGTGTTCTGTGCAGTATGATGGGAAATTTGAAAAACGCAGGCGTGCAGCAAAATTGAACCTGCAGTGTTGAGTTCCTTTAAGTTCATTGGCCTTCATCAGTTAACTTAGTGCACTTTGAGTTTGGGATTTTACAGGTTTAGGGACTTGCTTCCAGTGGGATATGAGTACTTGGCCTTTGGTAGGCAAGTTGGCAATGAAACATGTCTCCTGGATGCTAACTGTGCCTCCAGAGCTAATTGCTTGTTATCTGGAGCTTTGTTTGATACTGAAAGGTTGCCTTGGTATGTAGAATTGGGATGGAGCTTGGTTTTCAATGTTGGCTCTCTTTTGGGCTGCAGAGATGGGGATGTGAAAGGCTGGAGGGTTGGAACATTCAGCCTCTATCATGCTACCAAAGCCTTCTGAGAGGAAGTAGGAAGCCAACCTTTTTACAATAGCAAAGACTTTCAAAATTGGGTTGCTTCATTTTACTCCATGGGGAAAGATTTCTGCTCAGAGAATCCCATTTTAATTAATGACTGAAGAGAGAAGTTCTTTATTATGAGCCAGCAGCTTGAGAAAATGTTCTCTGCTGCCCTCCATAATATGGAAAGTCTGTGCCCTCATATCATACTGTGTAGGCTATAATGCTTGATTGTATGTCTCTTCACGGTACCTGTGTTGGGTTTTGTTCTTGTTTACTCAAAACTGATATTTTGGGGATGCTCTCCATAATCAGCAGTGCTTATCGTTACGTCAACCATGCATAGGATTGGATTGGGCGTCTGGTGTTCCAACAGTGCCTACTCAGATCTTATGTGCATGCACTTGAGAGCAAGGCCCGGTGACTTCTGAAGTGCCGTTTTGTGACTAGCGCCACCGGGTTGACTAGAAGCCTGAAGTCTGCCTTTCCCTGCCTGAGGGTGACTGTTTTCAGTGACTGACAGTCGGTGCTAAGAGGCAGAGCCCTTTCCTGTCTTGTACATCCAGCCTAGTACAGCTACCTTTGAGCAATTATTCCAGAGCTGAAGGTTGGCTGCTGCTGCTTTTCATAGGGCCATTCTATGTCTGGTTCAATGGCTCACGCGATCCACTCATCACCGCAATTCCTGGGTTGAACAACCCAGAAATTGCCACTGTGATGTGTGAACCTGGTCAGAGAGTTTAAGTGCACATGATATCTGACTCTTTCACTTTTTTTCAGCAGATGTTTTCAAAGCAGCTGATGAGAATCACACTTTTTGTTTTCCTTTAATCCAGGCTATGGAAGATGCCCACCTGGATGCTGTCCTCATCCTTGGAGAAGCTTTTGCATCTAGTGAACCTTTTGACTTTGGTGGCCAAAAAACCACTGAGAAGATACATGGCTTAATCCCAGTCATGCTGAAGCACAGGCTAGTCCCTCCACCAGAGGAGACCTACTCTCTTCATCGGAAAATGGGAGGCTCCTTCCTCATATGCTCCAAACTGAAGGCCCAAATTCCATGCAAGAACATGTTTCAGGAAGCCTACAGTAAATACTGGAGTGGAAAGGCCAAGAAGGAATAGTAGCACAGGAGAACTATTGAACACCGCCCTGTGTTTATGGCCAATCATCCACATTCTAGCAAACCACAGTACTACTTCTCTCACAGCCCCAGAATCACTTCAGAAGTGCAGCAGCCTGTCTCCTGGAAGCAGTGTCCCTGGTTTTAAGGACAGTGCTGTTGTTTTGTTGGGCATATCTTCTCTTTACGCTCTCACCAGATTATCTGTGCAGCCTCTGTTTTTACAAGAAGTGGTAGTCTAGTGTAGGGAATGAGGGGGAAAGCTAGGCAGCTGCATTTCTTACTGTCCTAGGTATCAGCTTTCTTTTTCATGTTTTAATACTGATAGCTGTGTACCTTTTCTTTTCTTTTCTTTTTTTTTTAAAAAAAATGGGGTGGAGGAAAGAGAACCAAACCGAGTTGGCATTGAAATCTATTTGTAATTCTCCAAATGTTTGTGGGTGTTTTCCTTTTTTTAGATGTCCTTTAATTTTTTTTCTAAGGTAGAATGCAAATGGTTTCATATTGCGAAGTATAGATTGCCAACATAACTTACAAGAGAAGCCTATTTTTGTATGATATTTGGTGGGAGTCTGTTAACGGTCGGGATCTTCTGATGGAACAATGTAAGATGTGTACATAGGCTATTTTATGCCTTCAGTCTCTGGTTTTCAAGGAAAGTGAAGATTTTAAAGAATCTGATGCAAGTGGTGCAGTGGTGTACTTGGAACACCCAGGGTTTAAATTCAGATGCTCACCTCCGGTTCTCTGAGCTGAATGTATAAGCGGAGGGAATGTAGTTAATGGGGTTTCTCAGTAAGTGGAGAATTAGAGAAACCAAAGCTCTAATTGTGGCATTTAAAGAAGCCCAGCAATGAAGCTACACTTTCTCCATTTTCGGGCTTGCACCTTTGTAATGCAGCCTTTGATGAAAGGGTGCAGGGAAGCCAGGGAGAGGCACATACTCTGGGCTTCTTATAGCAGCATTGAAGGCATTTCAAGGTTTCATTGAAAAGCATAATAAATGTGTAAGTAGCTGAACGCACAACTTTAAGCAATTGGAGGCAGATTGGCAAATATATTTTGGTTTTTTTGTACAACAGTTGGAGCTGTACAACTTTCAACTGATTTCCAATAAAGTGCTTGTGCAGAAGGATGTTTGGCTGTGGTTCACTGACCCAGTGGGAAAGGTCTATTGCACTTTATTTTCCATTTAAACCCTGTTTGGGTGCTGGAGAGGAGGGGAGCACACGTTCACTAGCTTTAACCACAACATCTTTGTCAGCTGCAGCCTCAGACCTTTGCATGTCGAGCAGAAGGTCTGAAAGGGTAATCCAAGTGCAAGTCCCCCCCCCCTTCAGACTTTCTGTCTGAAACCTTCTGAGAACATTTGGAGGTAAATACCTAAACAGGGTTTACTCTGCTTGTATTCCAATAATAACTAAATACTTGCTTCTGTTTCATAACAATAATTATTCACATATTTGTCCATTATGCAGGAAAGTATGGTTTCTGGGAATTAAGATCCACATTATAACCTCAGGCCACAGAGCTAAGTGCCCATTGAAATGAGTGATTTTATGTGCATCCATCTCTGAGTTAGATTCTAGGTCAATGCCATTAACACACACTTCCTTAAGGTATTTATTCCAGTTGCTGGAAATTCTCCAGATTTAACATCACCATATTATTGCAGGAAGTACAAATCCTAGAACGGGGTACTGGTAAAATTAGAATGAATACATTTTTGCTGTACAACTACTATTACTTCTGCCAGTTTTTTTGTGGTGGTGGTGGTGGGGAGCTTTCCATCGCCCAGAATCATCTTTCCCCTCCAAAAACATCTACCACTTATCTTGCTAGATCATGGCTACTCCATTTCAACTGTGGTAGTGGTGACAGCAGAGAAAAAGAAAATGTCAGATTATAGTGGATTGACCAATGACTAGAATGTCATGCTAGTGTGCCACAAGAAGAGTCGATGAATCAGGCTGAAGATCTATCCAATCCATTATGCTGTTTCTACCAGTGGCTGGCCAGCCAGCTGCCTCCAGGAAGCCTACAAGCAGAACACAAAAGTCTTCTGTTTTGTTCTTAGCATGTGTTCAGGGGCTTATCTTTTATAAATTTCCTGTTTTAAAGTCAGAGGTCACCCCTGCATTTGTATAGAAGCAAATTCTGTAAGATAGTTATGTGTGATGTGAAATCCTTACACCTGTCCTGAATCCAAGTATTAATTAAGGGCAAACATTTTCTTACTTTCTACATCCCGGTGTGTGTTACAAATATTAAGCCAGAAGTCATCTTTCCAGCAATATAACATGGATGGAGAAGGCGAATTTAGTCTTAATGACTTGAATTTTAGCATTAGTTCATAAGAAACATTTAATGGAATCCTCTGGGTGGGATGAACAGCCTATGTGCTTTGCAGTGGATACTAAGCAATGCAAACCACTGCAAAAGAGGATTGCCATGTTCAAATCTGCTTGAACTATACGTGGCAAACTGCTCATATGAGTGGCTCATACCTCAGATCTGGTTTCATGACGAGCAGCCCAACATTTGCATTGTTTCATGGAGGAAGCTGCTTACCTTTCAATACGATGGTTTGATGAGACAGCAGGAACACACAGGAAGTCTACCTACTTGACATTCTGTTATTTACTAGTATGACTTTCCTCGGTATCTAATATGGTTAGTAGCTTTTCATTTATGCGACACAGTGTTGTCTTTCTGGTGTGCTTTGTTCATACTTACGGGAAGAATAATTCTTTTCAAACAATTGTGGAAATGTGGCTGAATTCCGACGAGCCTTACGTAAAACCTTAGTTGAAAATGGTGTTGCTTGTACTCTAAGAAAGTTTTCTAAATTTTGTATTTTGTATATGATTTGGCATATTAATAATTTACTTTTTGATATATTCCCATTACTTTTTTTTTTTACAGTGTGATAATTAGTAAGTAGTGTTCACTGTACTAAGGAAAGAATCTCCAAAAGAAACATTTGAAAGTGCAGTGTCTTCAGTGTCTACACTCTGGGAGAGCTGGGGAGGTGAAATGTGTAAAAGATGGTTAAAGCACTAATAAAGAGTATAAAAAGCTGACAAGGGGCTTGTTGAGCCAAAAACTTCACCAATTGGGATCCTTACTGCTTTGGTGAGAAACCGCTGTAAACCTGCACGGTACTTCATTTAGTTTGGTTTTTACTTCATATCTGTAGAAGCTTTGCTTATCCAGATCTTTAATGAAGGAGGCTTTCTAACATAATCCAGTTTATATGCAAAAATTTGAACCATTTAATTCTAGTAGAAGCCATCTGCTTACCACAAAAACAATAGACACATTTCTATACCCAAACAGCCCTCTTCCTTGTTGGTGGGAGAAATAGTTGTCACTAAATTGCAAAATAAGGTCTTTGAAATGACCTCGGGTGCTTCCAAATGGAGGGCTTCTAGCTCCAACAATTAAAAGGCATTCAGCAGTTGTTCCATCTTTTCTTCCATAATGTTTTTTTCCCCTGGTAAGAAAAATATTGAAGTAGTGGTAAACAAAACAAAACCCATGGGGAGCCCCCTGTGGCATTACACCCCACAAGTCAGTTCCCTAATGTATGTCTGGAATTGGTAAGTCTGTGGTGCTTAGAATGTTGGCCTGAGTGAGTGGAGTTAGAATGTCTTGGGAGGGGGGAGGAGTGATATATAAGGGAATGAGAGGATTGTGGGAGACTTGTGGGATCATGGCACCTCCCCCCCCCCAAATTTCCATTATGTGGATTGTCTGATTGCACATTAAAAGCCTTGGTTAGATCCAGTATTAGTCATACTTGGAGTAGAACTGAACTAACTGATCGTTGATTTCAGTGGGTCAACTCTAGGTATGACCATGGCTTAATCCAACCCCTGTAAACCTCAAAAACAAGTCAGGGGGGAAAATCTCAGGAATCCATCAAATATTGTGCTCAAAGCCATTAACATTAAAATCCAAATTAAAAATAACACAACATAAAAACAAATATGTTAAAACACAATAGAGGAAATAATCTGCCCAGCCCATTAAGCCCTCACTCCACAGCCTTTGCCTGCCCACAAATGACAACAGGAAGGTAGTTAGTTTTGGACCAGAGGGAATTAACAAAGAAGTGTTCTACGGTTGAAAGAGAAGTCAAAGGGAATAGCCGCACCCAAGAGTTATGCATGTTCAAACACATTAATTTCAAAGGACTTTCTTATGGAGTTAAGCTGTCTTGATTTTATCCAGGGATAAAATAGAGGGCTTAGCAAGTGGAGGTCAGTTACACCAATCAAGTGTGAGTAATTATGTGCACAAAATGGGTGTGCATTTCCCTCTTGTTCAGGACCCACTTGGGGGAGATCTACACTATTGATTTTAAAGCGCTTTAAAGCACTTTGAAAACGTTTTGAAACCTGTATATGCAGTGTGTCCTGGGCCCCAACAGTTGTCAAAACTGTTATAAAGCGCTTTAAAGCAGTAGTGTAGATCCCCCCCCTAGCACAATCAGTTGCTGCACATGGGATTCAGCTCTGAACCTGCAACCAGAGCTATACCTGTGGAACTCCCTTTTCAAAAGCTAATGTTGTATCAATATTTTGTTAAGGGGAGAAGGTCTGATCCAGTTGCCCTCCCTAACACTTGATCAATGCCAGCCTTCCCCAACCTGGTGCCCTCCAGACGTTTTGGAGTACAGCTCCCAGCATTCCTGATCATTGGCCATGCTGACTGGGGCTGATGTGATTTGAACTTCAAAACATTTGGAAAGTACCAGGTTGGGGAAGGCTATGATCTATACTATAAGTTTTTTTTAGCTACATTAGATTGTAGCAATACTGTCCAAATTTTAAGGTTTTGTCCACACTTATTGTGCTATTGATTGTAAGGGGACAGTTTGTCACTCTTCTTATACAAATTTCAGCTCAGTGACACATTGACAAAAAAAAAAAAAAAGATGAAATGTGCATTACACCTGCTTTTAGAAAGCTATGATTAAAAGCAAATATAGTGAAATTATGTTTTAAGCACTGACTAATTTAGAGCATTTGCATATGCATGTATCTGTAATTTTACTAGATGCGCAGCTAAGATCCACACTGGGAAGTAGCATGCAAGAAGAGGTATAATAGTGACATGTTTGGGGTTAAGTCACACTCATGTACTCCTAGGAACAGCTCTTGTACCCCGGAATGAGACCGGTACGTGATTATATTTTTGTCATGCTGGGCTTGTTTTCATTTTAGAAATGACATCTGAACGATATTTGTGCGTGAGAGAGACATGGAGAAGGGGGTGACTGCCTAAAATACCCCTCCTCCGTCTTGTCCCCAAAGGCGTAAATGCAGCAAATGGAACCTTCATGGGCAAATAGTGGGCTGGGGACGGGTGTGTGTGTGTTTTGGTGGGAAAGCAGTGCAGTGAGAAGAATAGGTATCTCTTTTCTTCTCCACTGCAGTCCTGATCCAGCTTTGTGAACCGCCCAGAGAGCTCCGGCTATTGGGCAGTATAGAAATGCAATAAATAAATAAATAAATAAATAAATAAATAAATAAATAAAAAAATTGTCCCACCCCACAGTTGCTGTTTCTAAAAGAAAAACATACCCAATCACACAGCAAACGTATTGTCTATTTTCTGTCTGATTGTAGTGATCTAACAGGGAACATGGTAATACCGTCTATCTGTAAATGAAAGGTAAATAACACTCAGCTTGAGACAAATAAAAGGTGGCCTGCAGTTCAGTCTGCTCCTCATTAACATCTGGGGTGGGCAATACATGGCCTGCAAAAGAATTTGGTGATTTCAGTGCTATGGAGCACTAAGACCAACTGTAGTCTATTCTCAAGCTAAATCTGGCCCTTTCAGTGCACCGTAGTGGTTTGCTGCCATATTATATTGGCAAACTGCTGATTATTCTTATGGCGCTCCCATGGATGCAACTTGGGAGGGGGGTGTCCTCGGCATCCTGAGGTTGGTCATCCCTGACCTCCAAAATGCTACATTTGCCCTGCTACAGGCTGATTTTGGCTACATTGTTTTGCATACCATATGCAAGAGAATTTATTTGCAAGGTAGACAAAGAATGTAATGGGCTAAACTATTTCAGAGGAGGGCCAAGATCTCTTCTCGATCATCCCAGAGTGCAGGACATGGAATAATGGGCTCAAATTCCAGGAAGCCAGATTCCGGCTGGACATCAGGAAAAACTTCCTGACTGTTAGAGCAGTACAGCAATGGATCCAATTACTTAGGGAGGTCGTGGGCTCTCCTGCACTAGAGGCCTTCAAGAAGCAGCTCGACAACCATCTGCCAGGAATGCTTTAAGGTGGATTCCTGCCTTGAGCAAGGGGTTGGACTTGATGGCCTTATAGACCCCTTCCAACTTTACTATTCTATGATTCTTTGATTAACAGGATGGTAGCAAACATCAACATATTTTATTAAAGAAGTGACCAAAAGCTAGCAATCTTGGGCAACAAAAAGATATGCTACCTAATCCTTAGTCACAACTGTGAAACCTCAGAACACCTAAGGCATGTACCAGTGGGTTCTTAAGAATAAACTGCTTTCTGTTTGAGATGGGTTTACTGTATTTGGAAGCTATTCATCTCAACCTGCCTATTTTGCTGCCAAATTGCCTTTCCTCCACATCTGACATTTGTTTGGCTTTTATTTGTACCATGCACCTGTACTCTCCTCTTGACCACCACCTTCAAGGTTTTCCTTTCCCTATGACCAGTTTGTTCCTTCTGTGCCACTTGTATTTGCCCCGCCTTCCCCAGAAGTATTGTTGACATATAAGCAGGGGATGAGCACAGGCTGATTGGGGTTGGCGGGTGGCTTGATGCAGTGAAAGAGAACATCCAGTCCCCAAAAGCAGCCTGTAGTGATGCTTCTGATGTAAGGAACCACACAACTATGGCAGAATTTACATGATTACTCCATTTCCCTGCTGCCCACTCACCCCATCAAAGATTAATCTGGTGGGAAGGGGAAAAAAGACAAACCATCTGTATTTCTAATAGTTCCCTGTTTTATTGCAATACATCAAAGTAGGTTAATATTAAGTGTTACCAACATAAAATATTGGTGGTCTGTCATTTATTACATCATTGACCGGTCCACCTTAAATATTTCTGTGCAATAGAATCTACATCATTGTTCTGGAGCAGAGAATCTCTTACAATGTCCTCTATAACACTGAGGGCATAAATCAAAAATAAGAGAAGATTGAGAAGAGGCAAAAAGCAGAATCTCCCCCCCCCCCACGCACACTTGTCAGCTTTTATACTCTAAAACAAAAACGAAAACAAAAAGTGATTACATCTAGGCCATGCAAAACTGTACAATAATATTACAATGAAAAAATCCCTAAAAATATCTTTTTAAAAAATAAATGATATGAAACCATCATACATAAAAAGGCAGGTATAATTGCTGTGAAATACCAACACTGGTTTTTGGTTGAGGATTGCTTCCTTATGAGTGAGACAAGTTCTTATGCAGGATGGGAGAGGGTTTTTTTTATAGAAAGAAAAAGACAAGATGACGTTGTGTGGAATTGCCCTAATGCACAACATGGTCTTAAAAGTCAAAAATTTACAGTTTATGTGATCTCTGAAGGCCCCCTTGCAGATGAGGAGTTAGAAGCCCAGATCTATATTCCAGGAGAAGCCAGATGACGCTTTTGGAATTAACCTCCAGACACAAAGCCTTATTGGCCTGGGCTACACTTAGGTCATGCGCCTCTCAGTGACATTCACCCCAAGGCATAGGCCCTTCCTGAGGTCTCCAAACAGGGCATCCATACATGGAACCCAGGTGGTATAGAGGTAACTTTCACACCTGTGGTGAAATTGTCTAAGGCTAGGAAAATCCCATTAAGCCAGATTCTGGGTTCCCAATTTCTTTCTGATTTAATAACATGCCAGAAAAAAGAAATTGAGCCACTGTGCTGCTCTATCAGTATTATTTTTTAACTCACTGGCTAAAGAGACCTAACTATTTTTCCACATTCAAGGTCTTTAAATTATCATCCTGAATTCAATCTATCACCCAAATATGCATTATTTCAGAACAAAAGCTTTCTTTGTGCCAAGGATGTATCTGTGGTGAACCTCATGCTAAAATACATTATTCCATTTGTATGAAGACATCCGGTTGCTTTCAAATACCTGAGAGTTTAACACAAATGTTAACTGTAGTTTTTTTTTTTCCAAACCAAAACTCCTGTTCTAAAAAATGCAGGTTAGGAACACAAAACAACGAACACACAAATCAACCTGTAGAAGAAGCCAGCTAATGAAAAACCGATTCAAGAAAAGAAAAAAACTAATAATACAAGGGGAATGTGTTTTGAAAAGAAAAAAGTAATGATGTGAATAATCTGTGAGCATTTAATACAGAAAAACACACAATGGAGCCTTGGGCAAGAGCTATACAATCTGCGGTTCATTTACAATCAAAACCCAATTTAATAAGCCTCAAGAATGATGGTGCAAAGTGTTGAGGTGCCTGAATCCACAAAAAGCAAAGGCTCTCAGTTACGGAAAGCACGGCTTCAAACTGCGTACACACAGAGATGCTAATCAAATGAGTCAGGATTCAGTTAGAGCATGTAAAAGTGCTTGGAGAAATATAATCATATCTGAATGGAAATTGAACAAAGCATAGCAGCAAATCTCAAATTCACCAGCTAACCATTTCAGATGTATTAGAGCATTTGCATTGGGCACAGCTGGAAACCAGGGCTCGTAACATACAACTACATCCTTGTGCATTCCAGGCTCATGGCAGCCTAACAAATGATAGTCATAATTTGTGAAAATGCCCAACGTTCTATAAAATGTATTTTTAGGGTGCTAATTTCTTCCAATCACCTCTTATATGAACACCTTATAGCTCTTATAGCTCAAAATATAGGTGCTGCCTCAGCTTTCATTCTCAGGTGAGGCACAGATAAACTGCCATAGGACTTGGTGTGACTTCTAAAGTGGATAACCATAGAGGCCATCTGTATAGCTCAAGTCCTGGCAGCCTTAAAGCTCTCTTACAAGATGGCATTTAAACAAGGTTATTTCTGACATACAAGTGAAAAATATAATGCTAACTTCTATGGGCGTGAAGAGAAGGGGCTGGGAAATAAAATAGCCAGGCCACAGGGACAGACAGCATTCAAAATCCACTGGCAGTTTCTAAAAGTCTTGCTGAACAGAAAATTAATTTAGTATTTGAAACTGGTTGCTATAAAATGCAAAGTTGCAAATCCCTTGTTTATACCCATGATAAGAAAACAGACATCATTAACTTTGAGATTCTTGATGAGCTGAATTCAAGAGACAGGATTTGGACGCCATATTTAATAGAAAATCTGATTGCATCCCCACCCCTATAAAATAGCTAAGTGGTAGCTTTAGATGTGGCAATGCACTCAACGCAGGAAAAGATCGAACCAACAACTAGCAGACTCAATACAGCTAGATGGTTAAAGACAAGGATCCATATCTCATAGTACTTCTTAACCTTTGTACCTTGCATGATCGCAGCTAACACTTTTCAGAAGGAACCTGGGAATTCTGTTAGTTGCACTTTTGATGTTTTCCTGCTGACCAGAATGACTTGGAATGGTTCCATGGTAGCCATGAAATGTTACCAAACTCCAGTAAAATATTATTCTAAATTTTTAAAAACACCACCATACAAACTCTTTATCATTTGAGGTTGATCACAGCGTAAGGTAGCAATAATTCCAAGGAGAAAAAAAAATCACATTAATCTAGTCTGAAAATGCGAACTGCGCTCATCTTGCTCAAGAAGCTGGGGGGGGGGTTGTTCTCATCCCCTCTTTGCATGTTACATATGCCACTGTTCATTTCAGGGAGTTGATAGGTTTCCGTTGTCTTCTATCCAGAGAGAAATGCTTTGCCCTCCTAAATGCTTCTCTGCTGAATCCAACCACCACAGTATTTTATGGCAAAAAACATTAAACACGCGCTGGGTTGAGTTTCAGGGGTGGGGGAAATGACAGTAATGAAAGCCTTCAGAACGGAAGTCTTGAACCACCCAGTGTTCGAGCAAAGTATAAGACTAACAGCAGCATTTTAGCCTTCAGTGTGCAAGAGCAGCAAACTACATATTTCAAATATTCCATTTCAGAACTAGTATTGTGATTGACTAATGCAGATAGTCCACTAAGACTTGATAGTGAACTGAAGAGCGAAGTGGTTATTAAATGGCAAGATGGGTTTGAAAGCCTAGCCTAGCCTTTCCCAAACCTCTTATCCATTAGCCCTGACTTTGGCTGTGGTTAGTCTATCATTTCTTGGGGATGAATATTGATTCTACACTAAACTGCCCTTGAGCCCAAGTCATGCTTGTCGACTCGCAAATCATGGGTTTTGCTTGTAGAGTGAAACAGATGCAGGAGACAGTCAAGAGATAGTTTAAAAATGAGGGTTATGGCTTTAGTTCTTCTACTGACAAGAAGGAAACGTTACAGAGCACATTGTGAAGTTGGAGTCTTCCTCCAGGCTGTATATTTTGTATCCAGTGTCATGTTCTATATTCAGATCATACCCTCAATCTGTAGATTATTTAATATGAAAAAGGGAACAACAAAAGTCTTCTTAAATTAAAGGATCTCTTAAATAGGAATCCATCTTCCGCTGCATCACAATGCTGCTTTTTCTTTTATTATATACATACGTACTAACTCTTAATTTTGCGTATTTACTTAAACTCTGTACTGTAGTAAAATATGCATCATTTTTAAAAAATCAATAAAGATTTGCTGGCAACAATCAGACTGACATTCAAACGGAGTGACTGGCTGAAAGCATGTGAATCGTCCCCAGCAGGGCGAATTTCGTCCCATCCCAAGAGACGAAGCGGTTTGCTGTGCTACCCTTGAAAAAATATAATACGATACTGTGTGTGTGTGTGTCAAAGCAAAAATGATCTGATTCTCTCTTACAGATTGTGTTTTGGTCAGTCTACACTACTGTGTTTTGTTTGGAGTGGTGGGGTGAGGTGGAATATGCCCAGAATAATGTAATCCTATGAAATAAAGTCAATACTAATACAAATATACCAATATTTCTCGTCTATCAACCCCCACCCTCCACCAAGATTTTCTCTGGCTTGTTGCTACTATTGAATGTGGGCGAGGGAGCGGTGAGCGTGATGCAGCTTGTGCCAGAGAAGGCAAATATATTCTCTTCCTCCCCTCCCCTCCCCTCCCCGAGTTTGTTTTCAGAGGGAAGCTGAGGGGTGATGACAGTGAGAGCAAACGGAGAGTCATGGGGGACAATAAGCTGCTGAGATGTCAAATCTGAGTGCTGAAGCAGTTCATGTGTCCCAACTCACGTGGTCAGAGCTCTCGAGGGAGAGGCTCTTGGTCTTGTGAGGAGAGATGGGGCTGGGAGGGCTGCTCAGGTTGGAGCTGTTGGAAGCTGTCGAATGCCTTGGAGAGTCAGAGTCCTGCAGCCCAAAAGATGCAAGAGAACACAACAGTGAGCCGGATCAGAAGAGCAGATAGTGGTGGAGACGGAAGGAAGGGCAAGGAAGGGACCGGACACCTGGAGCAAGAACTGCCCTTCCTCTCTCCCCGCCGCCCACAAAGCCATCAGAGGTCTGGGGAGGAACAGCATCTACTCAAGCTTCCCAAGAGGATGTTTCTAATATTGTCTCCCAAAAGCTGTGGCCTGGACTTTATTTGGAATGACCCCCCTTCCCCAAACAGACACACACAATACCAGACATTTGTGCAAAAAAATTTAGGGCTGGTTCACATTTTGACTCCATGCAATGCTCCGAAGGGTGCATTAGCACAGAGAACATGATGTATATCCAGACAGTTACTGTTATGGAAATGGATATATTTGTTGTCACTTTTAGTTGGTTTAAATTTTGATTTGTTTTGCTTATATTTTCTTTATTTTCTTTGAGTTTGTTTATTTGCTTCATAAGTTGCAGGAGAGGTGTCAGTGGTTTTCTACATAGCATTTCAATAACCAATATTTGCTTGAACACCAACAACTGATACTGTATATTGTAGCTGTCTACCTGCCATACATTGCAAATTACCTTAACAAAAATATTGCTTTTTAAAAAAACAAAAGAATGTATTATATAGATTATTAGGATCTCCAGGGGTACAGCTGCTTCTTGGTGACAATTTCAGCAAAACACTCACAATTACTGCAACTGTTGCTGAGAAGCTGTGTCTGTGTTTAGAGAGAGCTCAATTCTCATGAGGCATTTGCCATATGAACATGCCATTTGACTTTGTGAAGCGGCCCTAAGCTTTAATAATAATAATAATAATAATAATAATAATAATAATAATAATAATAATAATAATAATAATAAATTTCTTACCCGCCTCTCCGATTGGATCGAGGCGGGGAACAACAGCAAGCATAAAATACATAAAATACTAATTAAAAACTTAGTATACACTGTTTAAAAACATCCTAAAAGCATCCTAAAATTCTATTGGATAGGCCTGCCAGAAGAGATCAGTCTTGATAGCTTTCTTGAATGCTAAAAGATTGTCAAGCTGGGAGCAGCAGAAGAGAAGGTCCTCTGTGTAATGGTTCATCCTTCCCCAACTTGGGGCCCTCCCGATATGTTGGACTACAACTACTACCATGGAAATTGCAGCTCAACACATCTGGAAGGTCACCAGGTTTGGGAAGTCTGCTGTAGGCTCAACAGATTTCAAGCTGAGCCTCACAGAGTTGGGCACCAGTTGTCTAAGGGATAGAAATATCAGTCTATCGCTAGGACAAGGGAGGTCTTCCTTCTCCAACTTCCGATCACCTTTATGTCCAGTAGTATCTACACTAATCTAGCCATTGCCAAATTCTACGAAAGCATATCAATGAAAATCCAATGGTGTGGATCAACTGTGGTGACAGAAATGGGCTTCCCTGTCCACTCCTCCCCACAACAGCACATTCAGCCCCCTGAAAATGCTATACAGGGACCCAGGAGACCCTGCTGAATGAGGTTAGCTGTGGTGTAGAGAGGGGAGATCTTCAAAAACAGTGCAGAGGGATCAGTGCATGAGCGGAGCTCTCTCTCTAGCAGAAGGCAGATCCTGGATCCAACCCAGCAACCTTTCAGAGTATGCTTGTGTCACAAATACAGATTTTCTCGCTGCAAAACCCAGATATTAGAACATTGATAATTTTATTATTTCTGCCATGTCTTCACACATACATTTTCTGTACATATTGAGCACCACCCATCGACATATAAATTGATTTCAATGGGAAGGTTAAGCACATGTCCCAAATTGAAATAAGTGGCACTGAAATGTGCCAAACTTTGCCTAGAATATCTCCCGTGTGTTTACTTCACTGTCAGAGGCAATAGCTCTTTTCTTGATTACTTCAACTTTGCTTACAAGCAAAAGGAAGAAAAATCCACAAGTGCTGCTAAAATGTATGATATAAATCCCCTGCATTACAAGTCACACAGACTATTTCTTTTGGTACTTTTCTATCATACGTCAATAGGAAAACGCTTTCTCCTTTAGCAACAGCTGTGGATTTTCTTCGTGAGGTCGCTAAGCAGTGCAGCACTGCCGTTTGTTCATCTCAGATCCTCTCCAGCACAATGAAGTACAGAACTGGGGCCTTTGCCTACATTGTACCCACCTTATCCTTTGTTATACCCACCTCTCGCTCATAGTCCCTCGTTGGCGCATCGCTCCCTTGGTCCAAACCGCCAGAGGACAAGGAACCATCTGAAGGGGATGCCATCGGCTGACGTTTTGCTCCATAGCTACCTCCTGAGAATTCCCTCCGCAACGCGCTGCCGTTCTGCGCAGATGATCCTAGAAACGCAGCCAGGAATTTAGCAGCGTGACACATATGAAGGCATGAGAACTGCAACCTGCTTACCTTAGACCGCTATTCAGTGCACTGCCTGCTGCCAATTTCTCTTTCCCAACCTCATCGTCTCCACTAATTTAGCAAGCCCTTTCCTCTCCGTTCCTGCATCTTGTTTTATTAAGAACCAAACTCTGAATTACTCTAAGCTTGTGATTTGGTTTAACATGTCATTTTGTTGTTGTTATTGTGGTTAAAATAAGCTGTGGGTGCAAGAGAGGGATCAAGAGACGGCAGCGTGAAGGGAAGTTAACACTACTGTGGCTCCAATTGTCCCCTCAAAACTGCTGCTTGCTAACGGAAGGAAGCTGCCATAGCAGATCTCTGATGGCGTGGACTATCTGCCCAATGCAAGCAGATATCCCGGCACCACTGGGAAGTTTCAAAAATGATGTATGCTACAAGGATGTGCCATAAGTGATGTGTGCCAAAATACGGTCACGCTGCCTGTAGACAGTCACTTGGATTCAGCGCATTGCATTTTTTAAATGAATGCCCAAGGATTGCAGCCTTTTGGCACTATCTGCATTCTCCATGGAGAGCAGACATTGTCTTTGTTCTGTTCATTGTTGGTTAAAACTCACTTGGCTCCCGAGTCTTACATGTTTCTCACCACCTCAGCTTCAGGCCCTACCAGGCACATTCTTAATATGATCTCTTACATCAGCCTTCCTCAACCTGGGGCGCTCCAGATGTGTTGGACTACAACTCCCAGAATGCCCCAGCCAGCTCTGCTGGCTGGGGCATTCTGGGAGATGCAGTCCAACACATCTGGAGTGCCCCAGGTTGAGGAAGGCTGCCTTACATGCTTCAAACATGGTGACAAGTACAAATACATATACACACCCCAGCAAATCCCCGTTTTTTCAATACAGATGAAATATGCCAGAGATAAGGAAGAGACACAACAACCTACTTGCTGCCAAGCCACTGCTAGCACTCATGGACCGCCCTGGTTCAGTACGGGATTTTGTGATAGATGGGATACTGACAGAGCCGCTAAACATAGTCCGACTTTCCTGAGGTCGAAGGTTCTGCAATAGAGAAAAGACAGATGGAGATAGGGAAGAGGGAAATTCATATAAGCAGAAATACCAGAGTTACCATGTTGCAAACCAAACAAAGGTTAAAACAATCCAAATTATCTAGATAGTGGATTCTTTCTTTCTTTGTGACACTTGTATACCGCTGAATATAATAAAACCTCTCAGAGGTTCACAGTAAATATAGGTGAGTCAGACAAGTATGCAAAGGGTTAGGTTCTATAAAGAAGCATACTGGGTGAAACCACATACGATATAGCCACCTTCTGCACTGAGGAGCCCTCCAAATGTGTCGGACCACAATTTCCATAATCCTCAGCCAACATAACCAGTGGTGGTGATGGTAATTATAACCATACACATCTGGAGGACACCAGGTTGGGGGAAACTCATAGTCAGTAGTGACTGCAAAATGCTGAATTATGTATGGCCATAAGCAGGCAAGTGGAGGGAAAACTAGAGCAATTTGGGATTACTTTGGCTGACATGTAAGGCTCACACCTAGATTTGGTGCTCTCTCTTAGAAACTTGAAACGTATCACACATCCTTGTATAATTTTCATTAAATGTATGCATCTATGTGGATAGTTATATCGAAAAGTGTTGCTGGGGGCCTGCCGTGTACCACACCTGTAAATATGCAAAACCTGATGAACCTGTACTATATTTCCAAGTAGGAGCACTTTTCAAAATTTGCTCTGGGTTTTTAGATCAAATTTTTATTTGCTACTAATTAGGAAGTGGATAGGGAGACGTTTTTCTCCCTCTCTCATAATACTAGAACCAGTCATATCCCACGAAGCTGGGAGATTCAGGTCAGATATCTCCACACAGCACATAGTTAAACTATGAAATTCACTACCACAAGACGCAGAGATATAGCTACCAGTTTGGATGGCTTTAAAAGGGAGTTAGACAAATTCGTGGAGGAGAAGGCTACCAATGGCTACTAGAACTGATGGCTATATGTTACCTCCAGTATCAGAGGCAGTAAGCCTTTGTACTGGGGAACATGGGCAAGAGGGTGCTGTTGCACTCATGTCCTGCTTGTGTCTTTCCCATGGGCAGCTAGTTTGCCATTGTGTGAACAGTGGACCCTTGGTCTGATTCTTATGTTCTTATGTAAGAAATCTTCTGAAAGAGATTTCTTTTGTCTTACAACATGATAGTAATACAGGTATATAAAATTAGTACTTAATGACAATAATAATAATAATAATAATAATAATAATAATAATAATAATAATAATGAAATTATATAAGCTTCCACTATTTCATGCATTCAACTTTGTAGCTTACAGAAATATGCACTACCAACCATAAAACTCCTATTGATTGATTGGTACCCTCTGCCTATTTGGCTGCATTCATTCGCTATCAAAAGAAGATGACATCTTTGAGATTTCCAAAATATAGAATTCCCTGCAATGTCTAAATTACAACGTATGTCATTTTATGAATAAATGCTTCCATCGCTGTTAGTGTATTATATAACGATGGATTAATTGGCATCTGGCATGTGTAAAGGGGTACATAATCTTCATTATGTTTCCTGCCTATCTCATTAGAGCTGTGTGTTGGCCACCTTAGGATCATGCTTCTTAGTCAAAAGTTATAAATGTCAGATATAAAATATTCCTTTCCCCCCCAAGTTAAAGTAACGATGTGATCAATAATTGTGAATATTCTCCAGTGAACAGCAAAGAAAATATTGTGACAGTGTTCTGTTGATGATTGAGAAACTTTCATCTAAATGGCTACTCATGGTCTTTTTCTCTCCAGTAAGCAGTAGTAAATTTGATATAGCCTGTAATAACAAACACTCACCGAAGTGATAACAATGGTCCTGATTAGGCAAAACAAATGCTAATGGAATGAAAACGGGTACTGATCAGAGCACATGAAATTCTGCACCATGATAAAAATACCAAATAAATATTTTATGTCAGGAAAGAGGAATCTTGTAGTTTATTCAACAGACAACAAATATACAGATGCTTGTTTTGGGGGACGGGACGGGAAATTATACCAAGGAACTGAACTCAGGACTAGGATATGCCAACTAAAAAATAGGGATTGAGACCTAGTTCAGTTCTCAGTGGATCCTCTTGTATTCTATGTGGCGACAATCTGCGATACCCAGGGATGGGGAGGGGCTTTTAGCTTGTGGTGTAGACACTACTAATAGAGACCCTAAGGAAGAGAGGAACAATGAGTCTAGACATGTAGAATGAATAGAGAAGCTTGGAAGCCCTCCTCCTTCACTCAGAATGATGATCCTTTGGCTAGTATATTATAAAAACAAGCTGACTATCTACAAATAGATCTCGTTATGCATGCATCCATTAAACCATTATAATTTTGTTTTCTGATGACATTGAAGGACAAAGATAAACTTATATAGATAGATAGATAGAGATATAATTCAGATGAAGTAGATTTAATAACCATAATCAATAAAGAAAGGAGGCAACAAATACTGCTGGAAGTAGAACGATATTCATTTCCTAGAAGGTAGAATCCAACTAATTCTTATGCATTTTCCTCCTCAAAGCAAATGCTTCACAGCCCCTTTTTCTAAAATAAATACATAAATAAATTATCGCCAGCAAATGTGGCTGCTGAAGGGGGGAAAGTAGGAAGAAAAACTTTCATACAGCTATGAAAAGGGAATTCATGGTAGTTCAAAACAGAAGCTATGAAACTGCATCTTTAAAATACATACATGAGAAAATTTCTTACCGACTAAAGAATTAATCCCCAGTCTGTTGCCAAAAAGTAAAACAAATGAACAAATAACCCACAATCAAGCCAAATACATCTCAACAGATAAAAGAAATGCATTATTACAATTTATATCCTGCCTTTCTTCCCATAGGATTCAAATATGTGTGTTTTTAAAAAAGATTTGATTGATGTTGATTGTGTGGAAATGCCAAATCAACTTTTTCTTTTTTCTTAGGAGAAAAAAGGAATATGATAGTTTGTTTAACAGCCCAAAAATGTAAGCTGGATTCTTGAAAAATGCAGTTTGATTCTTCAATAGGGAAACAAATTCTGTCAGAATATGATTTTCCAGTATCAGCAGGAGGATTAGAAGAAACGAATATGGAAGTAAAGACAGGGTAACAAAGCTGCACCTACTTGCCTGGCTTTATCTATCTGTTCAAGACTGGAGAGATTCAAGATATATTTTCTACCATTATGATACTTAAGAGCTAATCCGTCACAGCTCCAAACAGGAGAAACATGTAAAGCCAGTTTTCCCCCCCTGCGCAACAGAACAGTCTTGGTTTGAAATTTGCATGCAAAGTGACAGAAGGAGACCTATGGATTAGGAATAGTCCTGTTTACAATGGGAGAATTCTGCATTTCAATTCTGTCTACTTAATATGAACCTCAGTCTCATCTAAATTAAATTACTTCTCACTATCAAAGTACCTCATGCTTTGCAGTTACCATAAGGGGGCAAATGTCAGATCCCCACTCTGAGAGGTGGACAATCTAATTTCAACAGCAGGGATTCTGAGCAGGGATTTGAAGAGAGAGGTAGAGGTGGCACAATTTAGGAGTTCCAAGAGGGAATTCCTGGCATCAGGAGAAATGATAGAGACATTTAAGGGAGTTCTTCATATATTTTTAAAATATTTATTCATAGCCTCACAATCCCAGTCTAATGGCAAATGTATCCAATGAACCTGTGGAGGCTGATATTGAATCCTGAGAGGTCTTGGGATTGGGCAACAGCCTCCCCATACTCATCCAACAGATTCTTGAATTTATCTATAACTGTTGGGAAATGGCACTGGGCTTCCTCAAAGTCCCTTTCACCTGGTGGGTCTATTGATCTCAGTACATGAAGATGTTGGAATAAGCAATAGTGGTTTGTTAAAACCAACTGCAAAGAGAGAGAAATAACTGGTACTAGATAATACAGGCATGTAGGGACAGGGAGTTGGGATGTGTTCTTGCCCTTCCCTTCCTGTGTAGGCCACTCTGCCTTGGTTTTGGTTTTACTTTTGCCTACTTACTTTGTCTGCTTTAGTTGTAACGAGGCCTCTGTTGATATTAAGAAAAAGTTCATTTTAAAGCTTGCAGTTGTTTCTGTCTTGAGTAATTGGGCAAAAACTGAGGGAATTGTGGGGAAGCAGGTGCCATGTCCCAACAGCCCTTGGGACATGGCACCAGGCCTCTTCAGAATCCCCTCATGGGGCTGTTCATACAATACACTAACCCACATTCAATGCTTGAGTGGGGTTCTTGTTGAACTGTGGGTTATTTGTTGAACCGTGGATTACCATGTTGACTGAACCCAGGACATTTTCCACAAGGTGGCTTGTTAACCACCTTGAACAACTCAACAACAAACCATGGGTTCTCAAGGTGGCTTGTTCAAGAAAAATAAGCCACACTGCATGGTTAACAAGCCACCTTGTGGAAAATATCCTGGGTTCAGATAACACACTAACCCACAGTTCAACAAACAACCCACGGTTCAACAACAACCCTTACTGAACCCTTACTAAGTGTGGGTTAGCTCGTTAAGCAAACCCAATCACTCAGTGGGTCTTTGGAACTGGGAAATTCCCTGATGATATTAGGAAAGCTTACATTTGCAACCCTTGTCAGGAAACTTTGGGGGGTTGCAAGGGATGTTTTGAATCCCTGGCATTTGGGGAAAATGTCAGGGGTCTCTACATTGACAGAGCCTCTATCCTACTTGCCCAGTCCCTCCCTCTCCCTTGTTTGGGAGCTTCAAATAGATAATGACGGAACGGAAGGGAGTACAAATGTATTTGGAGGCAAATGAAACCAACTGCAAAGCTTAAATCTCTCCAGATATTAGCTAGGCAAAAAACAAAACAAGAAAAGGAAGCACCACACATTGTTAGTAGCAGGAACACCTGGCTGAGCAGTTCATACCCTTAGATTCATAACTGCTGGTGTACGAGGGAGAGAGCGCAGAGGTGGGGGATATGCAGGGTTTACGGAATCATGGGAGAGGAAATTTTCAGCTGAGTTAACAGTCATGTGATAGATGTGCTCGAAGTTGCTTGGAGAAGAGATGAGGCGGGAATGATGATGAGGGGGTGGACAAGGGGAGCTTGGCTATCAGAGACAACACAGAGAGAGAGAGAGAGAGAGAGAGACAGAAAGAAAGAGAGATCATGAGGGATGGTAAATGAGATCTCAGGAATACAAACGATGGACCATGTGCCCACTAAAAATGAAGGTTATAAATTGATAGGCATATCATCTGCATATCGTCAAACTCATTTCCAGAGACTCTTATTTCTGCTCCTGCTCACAGTCTGGTCGAAGTAACAAATTGCCTAGAAAGGGAATGACGTGGTGCTAAGAAACTCTGCATAACATCGTAAATGGAATGGTGCCGATAGGTCAGCCTGCACAGGCTTGGCTTTTACATCCCCACCAGCCACACAACAAAGGCAAGGGACTGACATGTCCTCGGCTAGCGACAGAAGTGGCTTAGAAAGGCAAATCCTGTCTCAATAGAACATGTACCTTATAAGCCCACTGGACAATGTAAACAATGTCATACATGCAGCCTACTATACTGTTGGCATTACATAAATGTTTAGTAGTAGTAGATAACTAGTGTCCTTGGTTAAGTCAAGATAAGGAACTAATGTAACTTCCTTGCATGTACATTATACCACAACTAGTGGTTATAATATTTTTCAGCTACTGTGTAAACCTGCTGTATGCAAGGATACTGTGGGTGTATTTTTTGAACAATTTGTAGATTTATGGATCTATGTCCTTTCCACATAGCCGAATTACAACAGCCTCCTACCCTGTGAACCATGCAATCTACAGTACAAAATAACATAGTGCTGTGCTGAAAATTTCGATTATTCCATTTTGGCATTTCACAGGGGTGGGAAGGGAACAAAAACTCTGGCAAAAGACGATGGGCGTGGTGAGAATTTCAGAGAATTTTCTTCTTGGAGAGGGGGGCAGCATTTCCACAGATCTTTTTAAGTGTAGGCAGTTGTTGATGGATCTTTTTATGTTATTTAAAACACACACACACACACACACACACACACACACACACACACTTGTTTTTGTTGTTTTAAATAAAAAAGAAGAACCCTCATCAACGCGCTATACTTTAAAAAGATCTGTGGAAATGCTGTCCCCCTCCCCAAGGAGAAAACCCTGCAGAAAAACAATGCCTCTATCGTAGAAAGAGAGAGAAAATTCCCGAAAATAGGTTAAGGTATGAGAGAGAGAGAGAGAGAGAGAGAGAGAGTTTGCCATGGACAAAGCCAGACAAAGGTTATGAATGACTGAGTGTGTTACTATTAATTCCAAACCCAGAATTTTAGAACCACTTTTATCAGTGTGTTTTTCCTGTACAGAACACAGACAACAGTGTAGACATAGGCAATTTGCTTGGATAGTGGTTGCCTCCTGGGATATGAATGCCATATAATGAGCTCTTCCACCAGTGGCTATAAGATGCTGCAGTCCTTTGAGTAAAAAAAGTGCTTAATTTTGCTCACCTAATCCTTTAAAAAAAATCTTTTTAAAAAATTGAAGCTGGCCACTGCTGCAAATGGAAAGGGCAAATTTTGGCATGTAATCCCCCCTAGAATTAGAGAAATGGCATCCAAATTCATGGCCCATGATATTTGGGGCTATTTCAGCACAGCCTGATGGACTTTATTCAGACTTGTGTCAGGGAAGTGTGTCTTTCATTGGTTTGGTGAAATTCTGAGCAGTGGTTCAAACGTTGCCTTGGGTTTTCTGCCCAATGTAAGCCCAAGGCAGCCACTGCTGGCAAAATTATGTCAGGCATGCTCAGTTTCACTCAGGCCAGAGTGCTGCCAGTAGTACTCCAGTACTGAATTTTACTCTTTCTGTCAGCACTCTGACCGTGGGGAAGGGATATCAGGAAACTGTCAACTGAGATAAGAGTGAGGTAATTTTGAAGGCTCAGGTAATCACTCTCACTGATTGACAGAGATCACTGATTAAGAGACGGCGGAAAAGGAAAACGCTATGCTAGACTCCTGTGCAGGCTTACTGAGAATTTTGTACATACAGGGACATTTATATGCATTTGTACATATCTACTCAGTTAATTTGATTTTTAGTTCGTGTTTTATTTTTTAAGAACACTATAATAATATATTTCCTTTTTTTAAAAAAAAACCAAGGAAATTCACTGATCAAAAAATCTACTCGTTTAAGACCAGAATTAATCTATCTCATGTTGGCTAAGGCTCTACAAAGCCAGGAAACTGAAAGCAAAGGCTGATGGCTTAACAGACGTGCCAGTGATCAGTGACGATATGTAAACCGCCCAGAGAGCTTTGGCTATGGGGTGGTATAGAAATGTAAACAATAATAATAATAATAATGATAATAATAATAATAATAATAATAATAATAATAGTAATGTGCAATGCCATAAATTGTGCTTGTTTACTAGCAATGGATAGGCGCAGCAGGTACTCCATCCTCACTATCTGGATTTGCCCTGAAAGACCAAGGAAAAATGTGGGTGCATGGAATGCATCATAAGAAACCACCATTTGTGACATCACCCATCATCATTACTGATCAGAGGGCACATCAGTTAAGGCATGAGCTTTGGTTTTCAATTTCCTGCCTTCGTCTACCTTGAGCCAACGCAAGATAGCTCTGATGCTGGTCTTAAACCAGCAGGTTTTTTAAATCATTGAATTCAATACAGTTCGATAAATAGTTACCCTGTGCGGATTGCCCCACCTAGTGGTAAAAGACAAGGTGTTCAAATGTTTATTTTTAATTTTTAGAGCAAGATTGTCTTTAAAACATAGAAAAATGAACTTTTCTCGAACACATTAGTAATGAGGCAGCAAATGGGGTATAGCAAATTAGGTCCACAAAGAGACACAATATCTCAAAACTGAACAACAAAATTGAACAACAACAACAAAGACAAACAGGAGCCAATTCTAACGCTACCTCTTACAAACATGCATTTTTCAGAGATAATTGTCTCCACATATACCGATGGAGCTACTCTTTCCTAAGGAGCTGCATACAGCAGGCAGTTCCAAAAGCAGGCAAAACCAGACCTGTTTCAGAATTGTTGTCTGAATTACGATCCTCACTCAGTGTTCCGGGGACTATGTTCTAGAATAGAAATAAAATCCAAGCCTCCCTTTCTGGCATGATCTTCTTCTTCTTCTGACAAAGTAAAAAATGCAGCTGGTAGCCAAATTATTATTATTATTATTATTATTATTATTATTATTATTATTATTATTATTTTATATAGTACCAACACTGTACTTCCAGTCTCTTATTAAAAACTGAAACATATACAATCATTTATTGCAAGGGAACATAGTACTCAAAGTGCTTAATTCTACTCTCCTCTATGGACAAACAAATCGGTTTTCCCTAGTGTGGATTATGTTCTTGATGTAATGTTTTCCTGGTGGATCCGGTGGAAAATTTCGTTTAAGACTCAGCCCTAAATTTTAAAACATTTTGTTGAAGAACCATTATATTTGTGATATGGGAGGCTACCACTTTTGCCTATCATTTTGATAGCAATGGTTTAGGTAACCATTGTTTTCTTAGATCATCACCTTTTCCTACTTGTTAATTCAGTGACATCTAATTATTCAGTTAGAAGTTCATATTCACAAACAGGCAAATGGAACACCACCGGCATTGTATGATCCATTGGGAGGGCACACAACATGATATTCCCATCGTATGGCAGCCTCCATATACACTGAGGGGGGGTTTATTAGGTTCTCACACATAGAAAGAGAAGGAAGCACAGCCCCTTGGTCCTTACCAAGTGTAGAGATCAGATGCTTCCTCAAGCACAGATAAAAGTGATATTTTATCACTTCCAAATTCAAATTATGATAGCTTGAATTTGTAGGAAAAATGGAAATATCTGCAGTCATTAATTCTTTTTAAAATGGAAGTGATTTAAGTGTGAGATAATTGTTGCATATACCTTGCTTAAGATACACAAATGTATACCAATGACTCTAGTGTAATATTTAATTTTCATTGCTTACTCATATACAAAATAACCATCCAAAGGAGTCATACTATAAACTGATTGCTAATATTTTATTGCAAATACTTGAATAGAGTTTCCCTCTCATTTTATTAGAATGATGCTCAATTTACATGTTACATTTGACAAGATAAAACCGCACAATATGAAACTATATGGCTATTTGTGAATGCCCTATGTCACAACAAACTCTGAAAGACTAGAACCGCCCAGAGAGCTTCGGCTATTGGGCTGTATAAAAATGTAATAAATAAATAAATAATAAATAAATAGAACCTGTGAAAACATGAGAATGAGGCTGCAGTGTCTGGTATTTAGGATATCATCATGCTAGAAGGCCATTGGAAAGGGGTAATCCACAGATACACCCTAGGCTGTGGATTTAAGCTGATTACTGTAGTTCAAATTAGAAGTAAACAATACTGTTTCCTAGCACCTGGCTCAAATCCCCCTTATCTCTCATTTCCTCTACTGGGCTCAAATAAGCTAGAAAAGTATTCAGAGAAGGAAAACACAAGGATTTTATATATAACAGAGGAGGACATATAAAGCTTTGGAGGAGAAACAAACAACAGGTAGAACTAACAGTTCAAACCAGATGGCAGCCGGTAGAGTTGAGAACTTGGCCTGGGCACCCCCTTTTGCTAGGTCAAAAAATCGTCTGGAGGGATAAAGGCTATCAGTGGCTACAAGTTGTGATGGCTAGGTACTACCTGCAGGATCAAAAGAAGCATGGCTCTGAATACCAGTTGCTGAGGAGGAGCACTGGGAGAAGACTATTGCTAGGAGGAGACTACTGTGTTCTGCTTGTTGGCTTTCCATAGGTATTTGGTAGGCCACTGTGGAAAACAGGTTGTTGGACTACATAGGCCTTCGGTTTAATCCAGATGGCTCTTCTTACATTCTTATTAAGAGGATACAAAATGATTATTATTCTTGCTAGATGAGCCTCGTGTGGCGCAGAGTGGTAAAGCAGCAGTTTCTGCAGCTGAAACTCTCCCCACGGCCTGAGAGCGGAAGCTGGTTTCCAGCGGAAGCTGGTTTCAGGCAGCCAGCTCAGGTCGACTCAGCCTTCCATCCTCCCGAGGTCGGTAAAATGAGTACCCAGTTAGCTGGGGGAAAGGTAATAACGGCCGGGGAAGGCAACGGCAAACACCCCATTATAAGGCCTGCCAAGAAAACGTCAGCGAAAGCCGGTGTCCCTCCACGAGTCAGTAATGACTCAGTGCTTGCACAAGAGGTTCCTTTCCTTTCCTTCTTGCTAATTAAAATGCCAGCACTGCCATTCCATCAGCAGTCCAAGGCCAACAGTGTACGATACTGTGAGGTCATTGTGTGAAGTGATTTCCTTTACGGCTATGGAGACCTGGACCCAATGTTGGTGATTTTAAATGTGGAACAAATTTATGCAATGGAAGTAGCCACGATCATCTAATTGCATAGCCTACATGGGAGTAGAACACTTGAGCATTACTAACACTTGAGTATCACCAGTGGTAGCACAGTGGGGCAATGCACATGTTTTGCCTAGAGAATGTTCCAAGTTCACTCCGTGGCTTCTCCACCAGTTACAATTTTCTTGAGTGATGTATGCTAGGAAAAAGCTCTACCTGGAAAACTGCTTGCAGTCAGAGTACATGATGCTGGCAAGGTGGAACAATGGCCTGACATAGAATAATGCAGTTCCCTATGTTCATATGGATATGCTTTTGCATATTGAAAAACCTGCCAAAAATCATTCTCAAACCCCTGCCCGTGACGTCACTTTTCATTTGACTGCAGTCTTACAATTGTTTAACTCACAATCTCGTGCCCAAATATACATTTTATTTCTTTTATATATGAATTACAGTCACTTGTGGACACACTCTCATACGCTTACCATAGGCAGGTCTTTGAGGATCTGTATACCATCTCCTGGGCCCATGTGTGCTATATGGTTAAAGTTAGTTGGGTTAGAAATTAATTTATTTCTCATTTCTGGATCTCGCAGCATCTCCCTGTAAGAGAAGATATTCAGGTCAGGTATTCTTTTCATGACGATGTAAAAAAAAAAGTACTTTTCATATCATTTACACTAAAATAGAAATCAATAAGTGAAATATCTGGCCAGGTTTCAAAGGAGGGGAACTTTTAACTTCTGATGTTGATTCTATGCCAGCTCTCAGCCTGATGAAAGGGGAAAGGGTCAAGAAGAACAGAGGTTTGGCTTAAAGGCTCAACAGCCCAGGCCCATAAAACGTCCGTATGGTTACTGAGACTCAGAGTGCACTACGAGAGGGAGTTGAGACAACACTCAAGAAAAGGTGTAGAAGCGGGCTCAGTGATGACCTGGCGCTGCACAGATGGAAGCAGAGATGAAGGACAGAAGAAAAGAAGAAGAATTAGAAGAATATTGCACTACCCTTCACATTTCACTGTCACAACACTTTTAAGAGCTTGTAGAGAAAAGTGCCAATGCATTGTAGGATATAAAATTTTAGAGATTTCTCAGCATTTTAGAAAAGCAGGAAATTATAGGGCTTTAGCTTGGTGCCAATTTTATGTTTGGTGCAGTTATAAGAGTTGAACAAAAAGAAAAGCAGATATCTGGCCACATCATTAGCCAAAAGGCTGGTGACAAGCATTTCCAGTTTTTTAACATTTCCACCCCACCCCTCCAAAGGTATGTGGAAACTTTTTTGGGTAGAGAGAACACGTGGCTAGAACCCACTGAAATATTAGACCTGTGCTTGTTGAAAATATTTTCTTAAAATTATAATCCTTTCCAAATACTTCCATATGCCTTGAAATGCCATCTTGTTACCTGAAAGCTTCACTGGGCTTGGCTATTAAGTTATTATTAACAGAATACTGGGGAATATTACAGAAAATGGGATGGGAATTGCCCAAGAAGCGGAATATCAGAACTAGACTCTAGAAGTAATATATATGTATAATTAGCAATGTAATCCTCTTTTGTAAAACTTTTTATTATCAATCTTTATATATACAGTATATGCACACACACACACATGCACAAATGTACATATATACAATACACAGAGGCATGCATTCCAAATTACAATAATTGTTTTGCACAAATATATAATGTAACGTGGACTTAAATATTCAGACTGGCATTTATACAAATCATATATAAAGGATAAATATAAGGGAAGAGAGACAAACGTCTGAACATGTGGCCCAGAAAAGCAAATTTTTCTAACAAACAAAAAACTACATTTTGACAGCAGACAAACAAGTCTTCATGGCCTACAGGCATGTACAGAAGACAAGTAGAGGTTGAATACCGACCTCCTCTGTTGCATCCTCTCCTCTTCAGGCACTCTGAATGAGTAACGGCGTTTATTGTTGATATTTCGGACCATTTGCTTCCGGCTGTTATCTGATGTCTCAGGAACCACTAATTCATCACCCTCTGTGTGAACAACATTTAAAAAAACCAAGCAGGTTCCATATTAAGTTACTTAATAGAATGTTTTTTTTTAAAAAAATATAGCAGTCTGTGGATTTTTCTTCATTTTGAGGTTGTTATCTAAGGAGAGTCCCTAGGAAATTTTGTAAAATGAATACATAAATAAAATATGAAGAAACCAGAACTGCACTACTATGGTGCAATCCTATGCTACTTACACAATATAGGCAAACATGCATTACAGCCACAATGCCATATTATTATTATTATTATTTTAAAAGGAAAACTTTTGGTGGTAAGGGGGTAGGATTTTGAGCTTATAAGTGATGGAGGAAGAGGGAGGCTTAATTCTTTGCCTGCCCAAAAGATTTTACACTCCAAACTGTCTTCCCATAGATTTTACCCCTGTGGTAAAATGTGCTTTGAACCACATGTGCTTTGAACCACATGGAGAGAAAAGCTGCAGGCGGGAATCTTTAGCTAAAAGATCTTTTGCATCTTTAGAAACAGCAAGTAAAGAAAGGATTAAGCTCCTCCCCACTTCTCGGGTCAAATTCACCTCCTCGCAAACAAAAAAAGGCACTGGGCTTCATTATGTATGTTTGCACATAACATTTTCTACACACAGATCTCATCACAGGCCTTAGCTAGACCTAAGGTTTATCCCGGGATCGTCCTGGGATCATCCTTGTTCATGTAAATGACACGCAGGATATCCTGGGAGCAGGCAGGGACGACCCCAGGATAAACCTTAGGTCTAGCTAAGGCCACAGTCCCCTTTCTTCCCTGAAAATCTCCTCCAGAGAGTTGGGGGGAGATGGCACTGCAGGGTACAGAGAGATGGGGGAGATTGGCCAGCAGGAGCATTTCGAGCAGAACTCTGCAAAAACTTTGAATTCAACTTTCTGTATTTATGATAACATTCTTGTTAACTGCCTCAGGATGGATGGATAGATGGATGGATATAATATATATATATATATATATATATATATATATATATATATACACACACACACACACACACACACACACACACTGGCAAAGTGTTGGTATGTAAGTTTGAAAAATGTTAATCAATTTTACATTTTGTTTGTGGAAGAATACACAGAATCAAAAGCATCTAAAAGAAAATAGATTTCAAAGTTAACTATGCAAAAGCAGTCGAAATAAGAGATAGCCGCAATTGAAATGTCTTAAATAAGCCAGTCCTATCCCCAACCCCAAAGCCTCCAGTTTCTCAGCCTGTTAAGGTCTTACAACAATTACATGTTCTTAATTTTGTTACTAAGCTTGAGAACAAGAGTCTTTATCAAATTAAAGCTGAAATGCTTGTGAAACCAAGAAAAGGCCCTATCAATTGCATCCAGCCCATCAGTACTATTCTAGATTGAATGGTTCCCCCCCACCCCCTTTTAAAATTATTTCTAGGCAACCTTTTAGGTCAAGAGCCTTCCCAAGGCTCTTCATCCACAAGGGGTTTTATTTTACTTACCTGCCATCTTGTTTTTGAAATATATTAACCTAATTGTTTCTAGTCCTAGAACGTTTAGCGATCCTTCTGTGTTCAAAGGACGTACCTGAAAGCACAGAAGTTTAAATATCTTAGCCCAAAATATATATCAAGATTTTCATAAATTATGCCAAACTATCATTAATAACAGTCTTTCAACAAAATAGAAACTTAGTAGTGAATGGGTATAGAAACTTTTGCCCCAAAAAACAGGGGAGCAATTTTGGCTAATGTCCGAGATACATATTTTTTACTAACGTTATGAGAATTTCAGGGGGTAACAGGAATCATAATGCATAATTAATATACAAATGGAGCATTCTTTTATAGGTTGCATTTGATAAAACATACAATAAGGTGGAAAATTGAGTTACTCTTATTGGAATCAATTATATAGGACATATGTTTTAATCCAGGTAGGATTCAACATCTGTTACAAATAACTGAGGATCATTTCCCACATTTGTTTCAGGATCACTAATACAAACAATTCTCATGTTGGAAAATAAGCATTTGAAAGCAGAACGTTTGGAAAGGTTAACTATAGAAGTTAAAGATCAAAGCACTGTCTTTAAAGTTATCAGAGGTTTCAGATAGTGCAGTAAATATACAGAAGATAAGATGTGCCTCACTATAATTATTCTGAAATTTAGTATCTATTTTCCTTTAGTGACATTATATGCAGTCCATAAAACTGTGTTTAGAGCACTTAACTATAACAGCCATGGTTACCAAACCCTCTTAGTTCTGATGACCATAGCTAGTCTATTGACATGCTAATCTTTATTATTACTCTAGTTTTTCTAATAAGGTTGCCTGTGGCCATCAGTGCCTGGGCCACTCTGCTCAATTTCCAGTAAAATTTGCTAGTTACCTTCTTGAGGGGAATAGTCTGAATCCATTCCATGGAGTTCACGTCAAATATATCAACTGCATTTTCACTATATACTGAGAGGTATGGTGCATTGTAACCTGGGGAGAAGTACAAATACATGTCTGGGTAATACATATTTGGGATTCATCAGACTGTGCTGAAGATCAGAAGATTGACATTTCTCAACATACAGCCTCTATATGTTGAGAAATGTCAATAAATTATTTTATTGACATTTAGCAATAAATTGTTTTTAATTACAATTGAGTCCGGTTTTAATCAGAATTCCTTTGCCAAGCTTTTAACGATCATTTGGGAAATGATAATTCATAAGCCAACAAGTAATTATGGTTTGAAATACAGATCCTTCTCATATTCTTCAGTTTCTAGTATGAGTCATATTCATTATCTTCCCACTTACTTAACATGATATCCATTAGCTTAGGTTTGGAGAACTTTTTTTTCAGCCCAGAGGCCAAATTCCAATTTGGAAAGGGTCTCAGGGCTGCACTACAGAAATGGGCAGGACATTGGGCACAGGAGGCAGGCCAAGGACACCATGCATACAAAGCTCAGCTCAATTCTATGTATGCCTGCTCAGAAGGAAGTCCCAATGCAAGAGCTTTCAGGTACATTGAGTACAGAAGCAAACCCCAGAAACTGACTTTTAAATCAAAAGCCTCCTGTTCAAACCCCTTCTCCTTATTGGTCTTGTTTAAATACCTTGTACTTTGAATACCTTTAATTTTAAAGGTATTTAAAGAGCATGTATTTAAATTTTTAAATACCCTGATCTTTAAGATACTTAATGTTTAAATGCCTTTAAATCCCTCTCTTATCTCTGACCATTGATCAGAGATAAGAGCCACGTTTCCTGTTCTGTCCTACAGAAAGCTGCCTTTCTTCAGTGCTGAGCAGGGAAATTGCAGCCCTCATCTCAGAACAGTGATTGGAGATGAGAGTGGGGGTTTCCTGTATAGGGCTGGAGGGAGAATGGGCGGGATTGCTCAAAGAAGCTTGCAGTCCAGATGGGGAACCCTGCACTACTCATTTATTAATTTAATAACTTTTGAAACCAAGTTTTTGGAACCAGGAATGTTATTTTTTTATTGTGAACTCATTAATATTTACTAATGCTTTTGCTCATGGTTTAATACCGATACCGATGCAGCTTTAGTCATGACAACTAGCTTTAGTCATGACAACTAGTTCATAATCATACGAACAGGACTTTATTTACCCTAGATAGGAAGTTTTTAGAGGCAGCACATAACCATAGTTTGCCATGATGCAAACCAGATTGGCAAACAGCGGTGCTCAACCTCCAAACAAGAGCAGAATAAGAAACCCACTTCAAACCATGGTTTCTGGTTCTGCTTTGGAAGGCAAGTAACCCTGGTTTGCCAATTTGGGCATTATATCAGACTTCAACTAGTTATAAACAGGAAATGGAATCCACGTGTGCCTTGTTCACAACAATCTGAATAGAACTGCTTTGTTCAGAACAATCTGAACTTAACTTCCATCATGGCATTGAAGTAACATATTAAAAAGTTATTTCTTGTATATCACATCCCCATGAAACATGTTGATGATGTCACCCTGTAGAAAAAGCATGGGGTATATTCCTGAACAATAACCACATTTTGTGACTTCCCCCCAAGCCATGAAGAGAAATAAAGCTGCAGTGCATCAATACCATGACCGGAACTTACAGGAAGAGGAAGGTGTTGCAGGCCACATCAGTTCCTGTTGCCTAGACCTTCGACCTTGACAGTCCACATAAACCCCCACGCTGCTAAAACACAGCAGGTACTCCTTATTTGAGATTTCAACTGCACAGATGGCATCGGTTGGCTGCTGTGCAATGAATGAGAGTGTGTGATCATCTGGGTGAAGCAAACTATGTGGGTTTCCTTCTCCATGCAAAGGGTATTTTAAGAATCCTGACTGGTAGCCTACACAGAGCCGCTCACTAAAGATTGCCATCCACTGGACATTCCCAGCCACTTGGATCTCTTTAATTTTTTTGTGACGTGTTTTGCTGTGATTTAGTTCATAGCAGAGGACCTGTCTTTTCATTGCCACACACAGGCAAGTAAGGGCTCCATGGCGCACTTGTCCAGAAACGATCGTCTGGCAACCTTTTGTCTCTGCCAGTTTATAAAAATCAGTCTCTCGTCCATCTAGGGCTGCCATAGGGAATAGCCGCACATGACGGTTTCGTCCTGAGATCACTGCGATAAGCTGTTCATTTGGGATGAGTTCAATCTGATGAACTTTCTTACTGTCGCCAACACGAATTATCTCTGCAAAAATAAAAACTCAGGTGAGTACAACCTCCCTGCTAATGTGCAAACAACTAATATAAAAGAAGAATAGTACATAGTACAGGCACAAAGATTCTCCTGAGCCTCATTTTCTGCACTTTCTGCTACCCATCAATCTGTCCTCTCGCCATTCTCAGTATTCCTTTACCTAGCTCTGTCTTCTCCTTCCCCTCTGTACTGTTAGGGTAAAGCTACTTTTGAGAAAGAGCTACAGCATTTCTATATTTTGCACAAAATGGTTGCTTGAACTGAACACGCCCCCCTCCAGCAAATAGGTAAATAAGATGAGGTTTCAACATAGCCATACCTACAGGCAATGGAAAAAGCAGGTGCTCTTTTTATATTAATATGTTAAAATAGCCATGGCAATGTTAATTTTACATATTATAAAACAAGAAAAAGTTACTGCTATGGCAGCTTGAGTCTCTAGAAAAAGGATTGTATTCCTGTTAGCCATGTAAAGGAGAGAAGTCTGGGTTCCAATCTGCCCACATAGCACAGACTGAAATGCTTTTTGGGTAGAAGGAGACAACCGAGAACAGTTTGAGCACAGAAATGCAGCACGGCTGGCATTTATTAAAAATAACTTTAGAAACTTAAACTGATACAAGATGGAACTAGAAGGAGTTGATAGAACAAAATGTGCAGCTTATTATTTCAACTACCCACATTTCAAACATAGATATGTACTCTTACCATCCTTGGTCACATGCACCACAAATAACCCTTCTTCGTTTCCCAGAGCTATTCTTTCGTGATCTGTGATAGTTAATAAAAAATAAAAAATAAATAAGTGAACACACAAGGTGATAAGGTAAAAAATAAAGATCAGAAAGCAGATTAAATAAGAACAGTTTAATGATTAGAAAATAAAATTTACCATTCACTCTTTTTGTTTGAATTTAAGAATGAAAAATAACACTTTCTCCAATTTCTTGTATTAACTGAAACACCATAAATCTTTTCCTAGAACTATTCAGAGCATTTAAGTAAAGAACTAATTTTGCAATGAATAGATTTTAATAAGTAAGTGTTAACTGGAACACAGGTGAAGTCCACAACTGACCTGGGAACCAATGGAACTAGAAACTCCAAAATTTAAAAACAAACTCCATTCATTCATAAATGAATTCCTATTTCCCCTCCTTTCTTTGAACCCTATTAAATAATTACATTTTACTCTCAACAATATCTTCAATGTTTATCTTCACCATTTCTCACTAGATAAACCATTAATTTTCTATTAATATACTATGTTAATCTTGTCTGTTTAGGCTGCAATCCTATACACGCTTATCTGGGAGTAAATATTAAACTCAATGAGATTTACTTCTGAGTAAATATGCATATGATTGCAATGCTAATGACAACTTTTTAAAGATCCTTTTCTTGGGAGGGCGAATGGCCCAATCAGAGGAATCTCCTCTGTTATCTCTGACCAGTGACTGGAGATAACGGCAGAGACTCCTCTCCCATCTAGCCTCCAGGATGTGAGGACTTGAGGAGGGGGAGTGGTTTCCAGAGGGATCCAAAGCCTCTGGTGGCCGGATGCCTAGTCTCCATCAGATGGATTAGGCCTGCAGGCTGGGTGTTCTCAATAAACCAAAGTTGATTGAAAAAGGTATTTTCTATACATTAAAAAGGTATTTTCTATACATTATTTATTCCAGTGCAATGTCTTATCTGATATAGTAATGGGTTATATTAGAAACAAAAATTCATCTTACTTTATTTAAATGTATCACAATTTATTTTATTAGTAGGTATTAGTAGGTAAACAAAGAAAATTTAATCCCGATATGCATTTGAGACTTCTTACCTTTGAAATAGAACAATTCTTTTCATGTTAAAATCCAAGTTAACATTAGGGTAGAGTCAAGTATTACTGTAGGTTATAAAATACATACCTATGATTGCTGCTGCCTGGGTGGTTTTAATGAGGGGCAAAGTGCTGTCATAGGCCTCTTTGGGAGCATAGACTGATCGATCTTTGAGTTTGTTCTTCTTTAAAATCCTGTGCAATTCATTCAGGACTCCTACCCATTTGCTCTTTTCATTCTCACTGTCAGCTAGGATCAGGATTGAACATTTGTTACTGCATGCTGATAGCTGGGAAGCTGTAACCTGGAAAAGTTATAGACATGTTTGCATTTATGTGGGATGCGACAGAATACACACTTAGGAAAAAAAGGCAGGGCATAAATACTCAGAATAAGTAAACAGAAAACGGATTCCTTGGAATTTATGATGCACAGCTAAAAGGTACCCTTTACTTAACTGTTGAGTATGCTTGTAGTCAATAATAAATGGAGGAACTCAGCATTAAATATACATTTCAAGTGAAAACCAGTGTGGCATAATAGCAGCTGGAGGGACTCTGGTTCAAACCCCTGTTCATCCAGCCATGAAGCTCACTGGGTGATCCTGGGCCAGTGAGCATCTCTTCACTTAACCTAACTTTAAAGGTGGATGAAAATATAAAATGGTTGGGGGAAAGCCATTTATGTTACCCTAAGATCCTTGGGGAAAGGCCAGAATAAAATCTAATAAAACAAACTATAGTAAAGATGAGGAATACCAAGAAACGATATGTGTATTTTATAAGTAGTGTATTTGGGGCCTGTAGGCTAGATCAGAGACTGCACCATTTCCTGAAGCATTACAAATCAACATTTGGTGACATTTTCATACTTCCTCCTAGTGTCCAGGGCTTGGATGAAAATACATAAAATTACAAGGGGATACTCAAAACTATATTGACAAACTGTGATCCTTTTTGATAATAAAGGAAGCGAATACGAAAATTAGGTTCTACTCATTTCTACTTATACAGAATATGCATCAATCATAATACGTATTACTTACTCTAAAGATACAGGGAATATCTTTTCGATTTGCATGGATGACATCAGAAGCCAAGACAGAACTCACTGAGAATTCTTCATCTCTTTTAAAAAGACACAAAAAATGTTCATTAGCAAGTAGAAGTTTGGTGTTTGTTTTCTATTAAGTTTTGAGCTAAAATGTTCCAAATCATACAGAAATTCTATATAAATGTAATAAACACTTTTTATCAAATGTTTTGATTTTTGGTTCAGCAGGAACAGACAGGTTTGATATATGTGTATGTAATTACTTCTTCATACAAAAGTTCAACGCAAAAAAATCTACCAAATCATTTTTGTTTAACTAAATGGTTAAAATGCAAGTGCTAAAGTCAGACAATTTCCCACCAAATCAAGTAACAACTCCACCAAATCTCTGCAATACAAAACTCATTCTAGCTAGACAAATTTGACTCCTTACAAATTATAATGCAAGTTTTAATTTATTAAATGCTGCCATATTAACAGCTGCATCCAGGATGATATGGAGAGCCATCCAATTTGTCAGAATGCCAACGACCTTGAAGATATGTGGGTCCTTATAGACTAGGGATGGGCAACGCACAACCCACACACTGCATGAGGCTCTCCCATCCATTTTTTGTGGCCCACACTGTCCCCACTTTGTTGCTGCCATGACACCAAATGCAAAACCGCACTCCCCTGGGACTTCCAGAAGCGCAATTTTACATGAAAACAAAGTACATTCTATTTGTGTGCCTTGTTTTAAAGTGAAAATGTGGCTTTAGCCCCTGCACCACACAAAGTTGCCCAACTCAGTTGCAGAGGGAAGTATTAATGAACAGAGCCTGCCATCCTTATATGCTTTCTTGGAAGCTCGTTAAATTGGATCTGCAGGATTTCCTGCCAAGTAATAATGACAATGATAACAAAATCAATTTTTTCAAGGCCATTATGACTGAATTATTTTGAATGGCCCTTCCCTGACTTTCTCCCTATACACAGGATGTGTGAGAGAGCACACCTGTGCCATCCAGGATTGCCAAATATCTACATATGGGTGTAAAGTTTCTATTGGATAAAATCCAACATGAATAAGCCCCAGTTCACAGTGCTGTATGTGAGATATCAATCAATAAATATAGGTTTACACTGGATTTTACATGCACAGGCCCCCTGCAAACATTACGCCGATTCATGAAAGTGCCTCAACATAAGAGATTGGGTTCTCACTTTCCCCACTGTATGTAGGAAGATCGTTCTAACTGGCTCACTGCAAATTAGCCTCAGAGAAAATCAACAAAACTCAGAGGGAATTCTGAATCTTAATACAAAGCAGTAATTTCTATTATTTTTAAATATAAGTTACCATTGCTGAACGCTATTAACTACATTGTCAAACTCAAATAATCCTTTATTTTGCATATAGTGACTATGACTATGATCTGTTAGTGCTGATGCTCTTCTAATTACAGGTTAACAAATGATCTAAATTATAAGAAAACAACTACCAGAGACCTTTATTTCGCAGACATTTAAAGTTTGATAGATACAATTCACACAATGAAGAATTCAAAAGGGATGCACTTGCTGTCTTTGGTTCTAAAACAAAAAACACCACATGATGGTTCTTACCTCATATCAAGAACCTGACTCACTACCACACTGGGCTGGGATGCCTTTCCTTCTGCTATATCATAAAGGAAGAGCTTGAAGTCACAGACAACAGCCAGAGCTCTCTGCCAGCCTTTCTTCACTCCAGCTGGTTTAGGGACCTGTAACAAAATTAATTGTAATTATATTTTAGAAAAAGATAAATGGAAAGAGTTTAATTCATGCCGTTAATTTGTTCTTGGAAAAGCATTGGTTACTCTCATGACATAACCAATGCATTATTCAAAAGCACATACATACTGGACAAACAAACTGGGGTGGATCCAGATGTAGGAGTGCGCAACTGTGCTGGTGGAAACAGATGCCCCCATCCCATTTTCCCCACTGCAGCCCCTCCAGGCCCCTGAAAATGCTACACAGAGGGCAAGGATACTCTGCTAAATTACATGATCTGTGGTGTGGGATGAGGGAGAAGGGAATCCTTGAAAATTGGGCAGAAGCACCTTCTGTGAAGAGAGCCCTTCCATCAACGAAAGGTAGATGAAAGGTGGATTGAGCCCATTGATTTAGGTGACATGACTTCCTTCCACTATAGGCTTATAGAGTGCATTACATGTATGCTGAAATAATAATATGCAGTAAAAAGGGGGCAAAATGAACTTTAGGATAAGGTTCCCCCCTTTTACTTCTGATTCACACTCAGAAAAAAATATTATATAGAAAAAGGCGATGAACTGTCCCAAGTAATTTTCCTGATACTTACTCGGACATGCCCTTCATAAGCAGTTCCTATTCCTTTCTGTGGGTCAATCCCTAGAGGACCCTTTGTCTGTTCAGGTGGGATTGGACACACTGCTGGTGCCTTGTCTGCACAGGTCACATGGCATGAAAATCCACACACTGGGAGGAAAAACAAAATTAACAAACCAGATGTACAGCTCTCATTGTTGATTATGAAAGAGTTAATCTAATAACACATGAAAGTCATAAACAAACATCTCCCTTGTCTCAATATATGTTCATGAAACTTGATATATTAAGGACTGCTTAATATGTTATGTCACAAATGTATCTCACAGTGAACTCTTAATCTCTGAAGAGGAGACCTGGTGAAGTTGTCCACTTCAAAGCATGTTCACCTGGTGGATGTCACCCCACTTCTGAAATCTCTTCATTGGCTTCCAATTCACTCCAGAATCCAATATAAACTTCTCCTGCTGACCTTCAAGGCTCTTCACGGTCTAGCTCCTCCCTATCTCTCCTCTCTCATCTCACACTATCGCCCCGCCCGGGCTCTCCGCTCCTCTGATGCCATGCTTCTCGCCTGCCCAAGGACCTCCACTTCCCTTACTCGGCTTCGTCCTTTTTCTTCTGCTGCCCCTTACGCCTGGAACGCTCTTCCAGAACACTTGAGAACTACAAACTCAATCACTGCTTTTAAAACTCAGCTAAAAACTTTTCTTTTCCCTATAGCCTTCAAATATTGAGTTTGTTCTGACTCTATACTATTAGCTTTACCCTACCCGGTGCCTGTTTACACTTCCCTGTGCCTGTTTGCATTCTCCTTCCCTCTTTATTGTTAACTACAACTTATTAGATTGTAAGCCTATGCGGCAGGGTCTTGCTATGTACTGTGTTATCTGTACAGCACCATGTACATTGATGGTGCTATATAAATAAATAATAATAATAATAATAATAATCCTAAACTTACAACTGCACATAAACTAAAATGATAAATTTTGGAGAGGTTTAAAGATGAGTAAGAGTAACTATGTCAGGATGCATTCTTTAGAAGCAGAAACAGGATCCAAACAAAAAACAATCTAGAGTTTTGTAAACTGCGGATTAGAAACTATAGTCAGGATAAATTCTAAGGCTAAGCAAAAATAAGAAAATAGTTCTGTTTAACTTATTTGGTCTGCTCTTTGTTTGCAAAAAAATTAACTATATGCTGAAGTGACAGGATGCTGGTTATTATACCTTATGTATCACCGTTATCAGCACATACAACTACTATGCTAGGACTGAGCTAATTATTCCCTAATAACCGATCATCAAAACCAGTTGTGTTTCTGTTGATAAAATAGGTAATCTATGTGACTTCTCCCCTCAGCCCATTTTTTTCTAGTGGAGCAGCAGTTCAGCCTTAGAGCCATGCTGCTCCCATGAAAGGACATGTCCACTAAAGCTCTGTAGCCTTGACTGACAGAACTGTGCAATTTCTGTATGACTCTTAACAGTCTGGGAGCTGAGTGTCAATTGACAGTTTAGAGGTTCTCTCTGGAAACAGAGATGGGGTAAGAGTCATCCGTGTTTTCTTGGTGATTTGATAGGGATAAATGGCAAATGGTAGAGGCTGGAAGGCAGTGATTGCTAAAGACAGGGTGGAGGATTTCCCTTGGAGCTGGTGCTGGATGGTTCAGTTTCCAACAGAAAGGTTTCACAAATTCCTTTGCCACTGACCAGTCTCCTTTTTGGCCTGCTAGCAAATGTCATTAAAAGTCAATCAGGTTTGCAGGCAAAAGTCTTGCAATGACAGTTTCTTTTGTTCAGGAAGGTTGGGAGGGATGGGAAAAGAAATAATAAAGACATAATGGCAGCAAGCATCCATTGGGCATGACCAAGGAGGACAGTGGTCATATTCCTTGCACTGTTTCTGCAGTGAACCTATAATAAGAAAACTGGTGATGCAATGCGGCATCCCAGTCCTCAACTGCCACAATGGTGTTCAGGATGAGGGAAGGGAAAACAAACCAATATCAGGTGCATCAAACCATGGTTTCTTTTACTGATTGCAAATTAGATCCTAACTTGTTTAATAACCCATGGTTAAAACAACCTAAGGCTTACTTCTTATGTGTTACGTCAAAACGCGGCTAATACGTGAAAACAAAACTATATGAAGAATTTCAACTCTCTCATTATTTTTCTGCCTCACGTTTAGAGTAAAGCTACTACACCATCATCCTCTGCTATCTACAATATTATACATTTTCTCCACAATATCCCATGATACTAAACTAAGGAAATTAGCTCTGGAATTTTTCATATACATCCTTAAAATGCTTAGCTTTCCTTGTCACAAGTATGAAACACACTTATAAATGAGCATGGGAAGATTCAATTACCATTTATGTGTAATATAAAAATGTTTTTATAATCTTCTGTAACAATAAAAGTGCTCTTATATTTGTCAGTCTTACCTTCACAGGTACAGCCCTGTCTTATTAAGCCAACCATCAAAGATGTGCACTGATTGCATTTGGTAGGGGTATTAAAAGATTTCACTACAAACTGATGAGCCTTAGGCTGTGAAACAAATAGAAATAGAGGTTAGGTACCAGGTACCTTATAGGGGAGAAAAAAGTTGTATGTTATAGATAAAAAGCCTGGTTTTGCTGTGCCAGTAAAATTAGGACTTTTTTTTTTTTAGTAATATTAATTCCAGGTTGTTCCTATGTCTTAAAATAGCTCAGTCATTATTGATTACTGTTCAGAGAACAGCATCAGCACTCTGAAGAAAGCTGACCCATGTCCCAGCAACTATGTCAGTTGTCACCTTGAAATATCAAAGTATATAGGACTTTTAAACTCCTGTGCATTCTATAAAAGTAGCTAAATAATAGGCAGGTGAATGTAAAGATATGGCACAGGTGAGTAAGTTGCCTGAGTATAAAAATACTGAGGCTTTACATAGAGGAGTGAATTATTGCTTTATTTTTCATTGATGAGATAGGCAGTTCTACAGTCTCAATGACAGAATATTTAAGGTAGGAATGCATAGAAACCAAATTATTATGTTTGTTTCACTTAGCTTCCAAGACTATTTGGTGATGAATAAATGTAGTTTTTCTTCCACTGCAGATGTTACGTTTGAGAGAAATTCCTACATCTGTGTTATGAATAATATGATTTATAAATATAACCAGTAACTGCTTTATCTCTTTCTGTTACAAGATTTTTTTCCAGCTCTGCCCAGGAACCACTGATTCTTTTTAAAACAGAAAGAGGCTGCCTTAAAAACAAAGAAATATGCTTGCTAGACCAAACCAAAGGTCACCTGTGAACCAAAACACATAGAATTGCTGCTGTCATGTCTATCTTGGCCTACAGAGACATTGCCTCAGCGTCCCGATGCCCAAGAAAGTGCATTTCACATTTTTAGGTAAGAGGTTTGCTGTGATTTTAGTGAAATTCTAGCCAGAACATTTGACTTGGTACCTTTGGCACAGAAAGTCCTGAACCAATATACGGTGACCTCATGGTTGGTGTGTGAACGGGACGCAGAGGATGATCTGAAACCTGAACACAGATAGATTATATAGATTACTTAAGGTACAGTATGAAAAGCACATCACTAAAAGATCAATGACAGAAACAAATTGCTGCAAAAAAGGGCACAAAAACTAAAGGAGGCAAATAAACGAAAAAAGCATTTACTCTGGATAACATGCTCAGCAACTTGCTATCTTAAAAAAAAAAGTGAAGCACCTTTAAATTCTCCTTTACAACCATTAACATAGCTCACTTAATTAACAAACAAATGTGCTTTACTTAAGTATATGTTCCACTGGTTCAACCCCAAATGCTCAGTGACAGAAAGGAGCAATTCCTATTTAAGTAAAGAAAATTCACAAACATAAAATGATACTTTACAATGACAACAGAAACGCATAAATATTTTACTCTCTGACGTCTGTCCATCAATAATGAATGTTATTATTTAGGAGTTCCAGCAGAGGAAGTACTCTAGCTTCTTATAATTTGGGATAGATGTGCCATTCTGCATCCAAGAAGTGACTTTGGAGATTATTCCTTTGGAGGTACACCAGTAAAAATGTTTCATTCATCAGAACCTGCCATCTGTGATGCATATGGCTTGTTTGAAGGAAATGCTGTGACATGAATCTTGGACCCAAATTTTCCCAACTATACTGGAGTGTGGTTGATTATGTGAACATCTTTGCATCAATATTGAATTTACAGGTGACAGAAGTACAGGTAGCTATAAAACATGAAGGCCAGTTACATGACAGCAATCTACTTAAGCATTTGGCATTTCAAAGTCAAAAGATATAAGAAAGAATGAATTTGTAGTAGTATGTGACATATTAACTGTAAAGCCAGGATAGCCATGAAAAGCCCATTGCATAAAACTTTCTATTAACCATGAAAGCCCAAGTAATGTTTTGAAAAACTAACTACTGCAATCAAAATAAAGGGAACATTCCACAAGAATATAAGGCTAGCAAAGAACTACTTTGGCTTATGCAAGGGGATTTGGGAACCCAGTAAAATGAGTTATTTTCTCCAAACAGCAGATACATGCTCCACCCAACCATACAATAATGCAAACTATATTTGAAACTACCATCAGTTTCAAAAACAGTTTGTCATACAGCATGGAAGGTTGCTTAAGTCTAAAAGCCCCTTTGGGTAGCCTAAGTGTAGGATGGAACCCAAAAGGAACACCCACAGGAAATGTTATGAAGATTACTTAGCAAAGCTCAGCAACGCAGAATAAAAAGACTTAGCAGCCAATAGAGGAAAAGTAAATGAAGCAATGTTCCATCCTAGATGCAACTGAGAAATACTTGAAAGGAAGATGCAGCAACAGCAATCCATCTTACCAGGCCCAGCCTGTACCATTTTCCACCTATTAACTTTGTACTTAGGCAATTTCAGAAACTGACATGGCAGCAAACCAAGATTTGCCAGTAAATGTACATTCAACAGGGAGTCAGATACAACGCCAGCTTCCTGATGATTGTACCTAAACAAGTGTCCACTGCACGCTCATTTCACATTTAGGTGTATTTAACTTCTATATGAGTGTACTGGTCCTTTCATACAGACTCATTCAGTTCAAGAACAGTAGGTCACCTTAAACAAACTAACAGTGCAATTCCATTTATTCAGAAGTAAGTCCTACTGAATTTAAAGGAGCTTACTCCAATGTAAGTAAGCACAAGGTTGCAATGCAATTCATTATGAAACTATTTGATGCTGTGGCATGGGACAGACAATTCTTAAGCAAATGTTCTGAGAGAGAGAGAGTACCTCAATTGGTTCAATGTCACTAGCTGTGGAAGGGGACCTAGATCTTGAATGAAGGTGACACTTGATATCTTCATCCCGCGAAGGCGTATTAGATAAGGTAAAATTTTCAACAGAATCAATCTAGAGAAACAACCAAGGGAAAGAAACAAGTAAAATAAAAGAAAAAAAGAAAAAGGAAAAAAAAAGGGGGAGGAGGAGAAGATTAAGTAGCCACTTACGATAATGCACCAATTTTTTAAAAAACATAGAAATAATAGGGGAGTGATATTTAAGTTTATTTTTAAATGAATAAATAATAATTTGATATTAAAATAGTAAACATTTGAACCAGGTTACCTGTCTGCAATGGCAGCATATAACCAGTTCCTCTGAAATGGCAGGGATCAGTAAAGTCCACCATTTTATTTGAGCATTTATTTGTTGGCAGGATAGAGCAATTAAAATCAAGCCTATGTTTGTGCTTGCAGGCCAATGAGGCTCTCTTACGCAGTCATTATAAAAAACTAACTATTTTTGATACTTCCATCGGCTTTTGATTTGCCATTTATAAATTTTAATGGATAGCAAAGTAACTTTTCCAAAATATTAATTTTAATCTTAACAGTGAAAGAATGATACCAAAGGACTAAGAATAAGAATACATTTGGAAGATGATTATTAAAAAGCAATTGCCAGGATGACACATACTTAAACCAATTAATCAAGTATGTTTTTTAAAAATTCATTCTATTTTAGCAGATCTGTAAGTCTGTAGTTGTTCAACAATAAGAAAGAGAACAGAAACTAAATTTGCCCCAATAAAGGATACATTTCTGAAGCAAAATAATAGAAAAGTTTCTATTTGAGAGTAGCACCTTGGTCTACATTTTCTAATTTCAAATGTTTCTGTCATCATTAATATCGGAATTGTTTGATGGTTTAGCTGTAATGCAATATTTACATTTGTGAACAAAAATGTCCTATCAATATTAATGATAAAGACTGCATTCAACACACAAAGGGACATAGAGGAGCTCTACATATTTTCTTACAGCGCTACACTAGAAATGGTTTTGCTTAATTTAAAATATCTTTGAAGGAAGAAGGTTCATACTGAAAATCTACTGACTTCTCTTAGTTGAAACTGTAGTTTTATAACAAGCTCTCCCCCACAAGAACAACGACATGGCACAGGGAACGTCAGTCCAAAAATTACACTTCCTAACAAAAAAAGTCTAGTTGCTCCTTTAAAAAATGCCATTTTGGTAAACTATACTTCCTTAATAAAAATTATCTGTAATGCAATTTATTAATAACTTTAACAAACTGCTGGAGAATGATTTGTTATCACGGAGTACAAAAAATGTAACACCGCGGAAAGGACATATCCAAACTAATTTTCTTGAACATGTATATACATTTGCCTTTTAAACAAACCATTAGTAGAGAACAGGTATAAGATAATGACTGGGTTCACACAACATGATAATTGTGTCGTTGAACTGTGGGTTGTTATTGAACCTTAGCTTATCATGTTGTCTGAACTCAGCTGCAATAACGAAACATGGTTTGTTAACCATGAACAACCCACAATTCACAAACCAACAATAAACCTTTGGTTCTCTTCATAGGTTGTTTGTGGTTAACAAACCATGGTTTTTTAGCATGGCTAGGATCAGACAACATGATAACCCACACTTCAACAACAACCCATGGTTCAATGACAACCCATACTCAACCCTTGAGTGTGGGTTACTGTGTTGTCTGAACCCAGCTAATGTCTGGTTTCTACTTTTTCTTTTTTTAACAGGTGCTTATATTTGTCAAAACAGCAACTGAGGCACAAAATCCTGCTCAGTTCGTTTTACAAGTGTGAGAGAGCTGCATGGTTTAGTGGACATATACATAATAAAACACAATATGATCATCAATACACGTTTGCTACATATAAACAAGCTGTTTCAAGCACTGCAGCAATCACTAGCAGATTTTTTTTTCTACGCTCAGATTTAATAGCAAAAATGTGTAATTTTATGCCACACTGGATATCAGGTATTATATTTCCTTTATTTAATATAGTTTTTGAAAACATTGCTCATTCACACTGAACACTTCTAGGGAGTATTAGCCTTTTCTATCTCTTTTGGGTGCATGGTCTGACATGGTTTCTAAAGATACTTGTCACGTACATATTCTTGACAAAATTGACTGCATCATGTGCCATATCTATGTGTCAGAATGGCATGGAGGAGATACAGCACTATTAAAAGAATTATCTTTCTTTTAAAAAACCCATTTTTACATCGCTTTCTATGTTTTCTTCCAAAAAGGACACAGACAAACGCAAGGAGAGTACACATGCAAATAACTGGGGGTACATATCTGCTTAGGCTTGCAATATATACGTCTCACAAATTTAGTGCTTCCATCCTATTCAATGGCCGTGATTCAGGGAAGAGCAATCCATGGACAGAAGCAGGTTTCTCCTTTGCATGTGGTGGAAAGTCCAGAAGGCAAGCAGCAGGGTACACAACTGTTGCTGTGCTTGTAGCCCCCCTCCCATTCCCAGGTGGATTTCATCCACTGCAGAGGAGGGGAACACGGTCCAAGCAAACTTTCAGGATTAAGAAGTTTTCAAAGTACCTGGACACTCATAGATTTAGGGATGAGTCCTTAGTAGAGATAGAAAGGCTTGCGGGGAGAAGTGTGTATTACAGGAAAAAATGGGGTAAAAACATTCCCTTCCCACAATCCCCCAAAATCCTCAGGAAAAAACAGAAAAAACAATGTTTTTAAAAAACTGCCTCCCTTCCACCCCTCCCTGTCCCTGGGGCTTCACGACTGTAGTCTTTAGCCATTCAGGTACATATATTTCCTACACCCAGAGCAAATGCCTGTTGTATAGCGAAATCCCTCAACAACAGCTTAATGCACGTGTGCAGTGTCCTAGACTGAGCATGCACTGACTAATGAATGATCAGTGTTCTCAGCTTGGATAGAGCTAATTACTTGTTAGGTCACAGAAAGTGAGTTCCAGGGTAGACCTTGGTACTCCCCTTTTCTTCCAGTCAATCAAGCAATTAGCATTGTCTGAACTTATAATCTTGACCACATCCTACATGGTAGCTGGGTGGGGAAGGCAGCCTTCTAATCTGCTCTTGTGTCTTTGGTAGTGTTCACTGTATTTATCATTGGCACAGTAAAAGCAACTAAAGTCAATTTATTTATTGATTTAAGATCATGAGATAAGTGACTGCATGTTAATAATGAATTAAATTAATTCCCCAAGTTAATAGCTTCCCTATGATCAGTGTTTCTACAGGATTTTAATTCTGCTCATAATTACGCCCCACAACCTAATTAGTTTTTAGGTCATTTTTGTTTTTATGACATTCTAGAGGCAAGAGTGCAACATTAAAAACAAGACCACCACACACATTCTTGAGGTTTTCCACTTAAACAGTACTAAATGCAAGGGAAGTATTGAGTAGCCATAGCACAAGACAAGCAGCAAGATAAATATGCAAGCCATAAAGAGCATCAACAAAAATGGTCTACGTTAAACAAAGGCAAAGGCATGTGCATTATTAGGCAAAACTAAAAGGCCACACACAGCACACATAGCAAGACATCCTCTTACACGTCTGCCTTTGTGAGCTGGAATACAGGAAGGAGAGCGCTTTAACAGAGAAAGGAGGAGACTGTTAACAAAATGTCATGGAAAGGTACACAATTCAGATCCACATTTCTATCACAAGACACACACAACAATATATATATATATATATATAGTACTTTGAATTACAAAAACAGAGATACATGTACTAAGGTATTCCTTTTATGAAAATAAACCAAAAGAAAGTAAACACAGGAAACAATTATTTCCAAGGATGTACATTCAAATCACACAATTTGCTAAAACTCAAGACGGTGTGGTGTAGTGGCTACAGTATTGGACTGGGAGTCAGGAGATCCTGGTTCTAGTCCCCACTCGGCCATGGAAACCAAGGGCTTTGCCAAACCTACCGGAAAGTCTGCGACGGAGAAGGGGAGAGCCCGCGATGCAAGTATTGTGGGATGTCGCCCTAGTCTACATGTCAGGCGCAATGAGCTCAAGGAGAGACTCATCACGTCTGCCTTTTTTTTTTTTAAAGGAACGAAGTGCACAAACATTCGTGCTCCAAGGTAAGGTTGTTGTTGTTGTTTTTTAAAAAATGGGTTCCCCTGCTCCCCTCACCCTGCGCCCCGTGCGCGGCTCATGGCTCTGCGAGAGTAATTGGGTGGAGCTGGGAAAAGCCGCAAAAACGGGCCACACGCTCGCGGTCTCGGTCTCAAGACTACAGGACAAAGTGGGCCCCAAGGGGTAGGCTATATCCTGGGGCCAGGCAGGGTTGATCCCTGCCTGAGCTCGGGATCCCCTGTGCATCATCTGGACGCACAGGGGCGATCCCAGGTATCAGCCTGGGATATAGGCTGGTCTAGTAAAGGCCCAAGTCACAGACTCTCAGCCCTCACAGGGTTGTTGTTGTGAGGATAAAATGTAAAGGAGGAGGATTATGTACGCCGCCTTGGGTTCCTTGGAGGAAAAAAAGTGGGATATAAATGCAATACTAAAAAAATAAAAAAAATAAATTTTAGACTAACAGCCAAACTAGATGTTAAATGCATCCCTGTGTTTAATATGCAAGATTTTAAAAATGGAAATAGCATCCATCTATATTTTTTGTTCAAACATTACACTGCTTCTAAGAGCCAGTATAGTGTAGTGGTTAGTGTGATGGACTACGACTGAATCCCTGTCCAGCCATGAAGCTCACTGCGTGACCTTGGGCCAGTTACCATCTCAATAACATGCCCCCTCTGGAAGACTCCTTTTCGAAGGATGACCTGGAACTTCCTGAGGAAGGAATGCTGTGGAGGAACAGCTGGTATTGAGGGATCCTGGGCCCTCATAAGAACAACCATGCTTTATCAGACCAAGGGTCTTTCTAGTCCTGCCTGAGGAATAAAGAGTCTCTCATGAGTAAAGGGACTCCTCATGAATAGACTATCAATAGAGGAGCAAGACTCCTTGTGAGTGCACCATTCCTCAGGGGATTCTAATAGCTGTGCTTTGAGTGGGACTCTGAAGGCCCAGGCTTAAAAAGCTTCCAGTTCAAGGCACAGGGTGCTGGAACAGCATCTGTGCACCAGCTCTCAGACTTCAGTCTTGTATATCACCTGACTACCTAGCTCTTCGCTGGAATCCCATCACCTAGCTCTTCGCTGGAACCCCATCACCACACACCGTATTTGGACTGTCTCCATACCATACTTCTGGTACTGAGCCTTTCTAATTCCTAGCTGTTCTTTCTTCACAATACCCAAAGCAGGACATTCTCAGAATAACTACTTCACAGGATTATCATTATGTGAACTGCGCACCACACCTTGAGCTCCTTGGAGGAAAAGTGGTAAATAAATGTAAGAAGATGTAATCATTATGTCCATATCTATTATCTCCTGAGTCTTATGGGGGAAGAAAACACTTTTGGGCCAGGTCATATGCTCTAAATATTCCATGGTCACAGCCACATGCAGGAAGTAACCCACGAGCAGACACAACAACAACGACAATTGTTACTTCCCACAATCAGGACTGCTGCTTTGTTCACATAATTCACAGCCGTAAAGCAATGACTATCAGTTTAATTATGTAAGCACAGCTCATACATTGCTTCTTCCACACAACTGCATCCAAATGTAGGATTTCAGAACATATGAACTGGCCAAGTCAGCCCAAAATATGATCCATTTCCAAGCACAGTGCATCTTGAGGTAAATGCATAACTCAGGTTAGTTATCCCATAACATCATGAGACCAACCAATTTTACTCTCCATAAGGATGGTTAAAGAATGCTTAAGGGAGGGATTTCCCCCCACACTTCCAACGCATACTTATCTGGGAAATGGGGAATATAAGCTACAGTAGTGTTTATGAGTACAGAACCATGAGATGGAACTTATTTGGGATCAATTAATGCAATATATGTATGGTGTTTTGGTATCTCAGGCATTTCACTTGAAAAGTGAGCTCTCCATCCCTAGAGCAATGCATAAAAATCTGATTACAGAGAAGTTAAAATTAAATTACTGAATTTTAAGTTTATTTAGCAGTATTTAATTCAATAAGAGTAACAGCTTCGGTGGACTGTTTGACAATAGTCATAAGAGTTATAAACTGCCCACCGTTCATTCTATTTCTAGCATTTATCTATCATTCAAGTTCTGAAGAGACAGAACACGAATGGATGTAACTAAGGCAAGTAGAGGAAGTTATAAACCTTAGAATTTAACTGAAGATTCACTGTCTAGATGGGTTAATTAATGGGTTTCATTTCTGAAACGTTCAGAAATCTTTTAGAAGGTTCTGCCACTGGTAGAGACAACAGTTGTATTATATGTAGAGAATTTATAGAGGAGAGATGTTAAACTCAAATGAGAAACTCCTACCCAGCAGCTGTCCAATTTTCTTCACAAAATTTGCATCTTCTGAAGAAGGAAGGAGCTGGAGTCAATGCCTAGTTTCTAAAAAAACATATCCTGCAACATCTTGCCTGCCAAAGTCCCTTTACCACTTACCAGCTCTGACATTCTTTGGGCCTAAACACCCCTCTGCAGCTTCTAGCTTCTCACCCTCTGACCCACTTTCTACACACCACTGCCTAACTTCCAAAGCCTTTTCATATGCCAAACAGCTCTCCCTCTCCAACCTGCAAGACTAAATAATCCGTGACATCTAAGATCCTATTTCCAAAGGCTACCATCAGCCATATCACACCTGTTGCCCAAGACTGTAACTGTTGGTAAATTGCTAATACTGCACTCCTTCAAAGCAGAAGTGCTAATTCAATGTGTGTGTGAGGGGGGAGTGTGCAGCAGGAACCACCTTCTAGCCTTGACGTTGGTTGTGTAATTTGTGTACAATTTACACAATTTATGTAAATTGTACACAATTTACAAGGGGTACAATTAATAATGGCTGAATTGCCTTCAGTTTGATTCTATCCCCAGGCCTTCTTCAACCTTGTGCCTTAAAGATGCGTTGGATTACATATCCCATCACTCCCAGTCAGCATGAGGTGACAGGAATTGTACTACATCACATCTGGAGGGCACCCAGTTGAGTAAGCCTGTTTTAGAAGACTTTTTTTGGGGGGGACCTCACTCACCCCCCGCCACTTCTAAATTGATTCATAATGTTGGTTGAGCTCTATGGTAATTAATTCCCCCCCCCCCCCCTATTCTCTGAGCATATACAAATCTCATTTTCTATTCTGTATAAGAACTTTGAGAGAATAACGTTTAATATGTATAACTTGTGTACTACAAGCAGATTTGTATTTGGAAGCAGCTAATTACAAGTTTGTCAACATTACTAGGTACTACAGCCCCCCCCCCCCCCCGGGCATTATGTTCAATATCCTTGTTGTATGCTGTATTTTCTATTATCAAGTAGATATATACACTCTGCTTTGTATTGATTTTTTAAAGACAGTATTTAGTGCATTTTTAAAAGATGGTTTCCTCCATAATAGATAACTTCTATCTGTTTTCCTTATTTATTGAATTATTTTAAAGTGATTGAAGCAAACTGTAGGACAACTTTTGCTAATCAGTTGAAGAACACTTTTATTTTCATTTATTAATTAAATTTCTATACTGCCCAATAGCTGAAGCTACTTGAATTTTAATTTTCTTTTACCCACTGTTTGTTCTAATAGAACATAATGAAATGTTAGAAAACACAAATTCATATAATCTTAAATGTATAACAGAAGAGTTCAAATTTCCCTTAGTGAGAAAAGCATCCCAATTCAAGACACATTACTACTTGTGATCTTTTGTTAATAGAACTTAGATATTGAGAATAGTTTTCACTGAAATAAATTTCATCTATCTATACCCAAAGGACAATTTTAGCAATATTTCTCAGAACTTCAGCCTACTGTGATATGTTTGTAGAAGAGGAGGACAAGACTGAAGTGTGACTATCCTATAGGGCATTATACAACCTATGGACATCTTGATAGACTCTTCAACTGTTGGAGGGTTAGGTATATAACTGATTGGAATAAGGCTGGATCAGGTTTGAGGGAGATTTCTAATTCTATACATTTTGATACTTCTTTTAACTGTATTGAAATTCAATAAAAAATAATGACAACAACAAAGAACCTTGATATACTGACTAGATTTTTTTTTAATTGCCAGTGCTAATTATTTAGAAATTCTATAGTTGGGCATGAAGGAGATGGAAAGTATAAAAACGTGAAAGCAATGTCCTCATAAAATGTTGTTTAAAGATTTCTGCAAGTTTTGGAAGAAATGGAAGCATTAATGATTCTAGCCTAGTAGATGGAAGTGACAGCGGCATCCAACAGTCACCTAACCTTCATATAGGTTAGCAGTCTCCATAACTGGGAATGGGGAGAATCACACAAGATTTTTTGGAAGGCTACAATAGGCAGGGAATATTTATTTAACTATGCTACATACAATTCAATTTAAAGTTTAAAGTAAAATGCAGCTCAACTTCTCCTCCTCTTTCTTTTCTTATTTATTTATTATTTATTTATTAAATTTATATACCGCCCCATAGCCAAAGCTCTCTGGGCGGTTTACAAAAGTTAACCACGGTGGTTCTTACTCATCGTGGCTTTTCTAGAGGGACATGACATGCTTTGCCAAATCATGCTGTCTTTTACCGATCCAGAAATTTCCTAACTATTGAGCATGCTTTAAGTATGACTGCTTTCTGGATGTTGGTGTGGATGTATTTTGGTAGGTCTCGTTTCTGAAGGTTTTCTGTATTTGATGTGATTTTTTTTGATGTGATGGAGGTGACTGATGTGATTAACAGAATAAGTGTTGCCATAGTTCTTTAACTTCCATAGACAGTGGTGTGTTTTTTCTCTCTTTTCCAATTCTACATTTTTGTTATTAGGTATTGCTAAGTGTGTGTTTGGGTGTTTTTTTTGTCTATAACTGTTATGCCTGGTCAGTTGTAGGATACTGTTTTGTTCCTATGAATTGTTCTGCCCCAGTATATTTTATGATCTGCATTTTCCAATATTGTTTCGGGCCAATATGTATAGGTTGTTGGCCAGTTGTTGGTGAATTATTTTTGTAGCTGTACTGTGTCCGTCCATAGAATCCAATTGCTGCCAGAATTTTGCATCCTCCTGTTACATGGTGTGTTGTTTCTTGGAATTGATGACATTTCCTACATAAATCTGTTGTTACACTATTTTATTATGTATTTTTAGTAGTTCTTGGTTGCTATATCTTGATCCTTTATGGCTATTAGGAAGCCTTCGTTTCAGAAAATGAAAGTATGGCTTTCCTAAGCCATACTTACAATTTTTCTTTGTTTATTTGTGGGTTCTGTGTTGTTGTTGTTGTTTTTATTTTGTAAATAATCTTTGGACAGTTTACAAAATATTCTCAAAAAAGGAAGCACAGGACCAATGCAGAAGGTCAATGGTGAGCTACCTATGGAGGAAATGAGCCACATGTAGCTCAAAATGTTCTCAAAGAAGGTAAGTACAGGACCAGTACCACAGGTGTCCAGTAAGCTACCTACAGAGAAGGAGCCAAAATTTAATGCAACTGCAACAATGACTCATTTGTCCTCCCTCCATCTGCAGTCTACAGTAAAGTTCAGCTGGGGATCCAGATGCTTATTCCCCCCCCCCCCCCGCTAACAAAATAGAGAAATTACATGCTTCCTTTTAGTGTAATTAGAGTAAACTGTAATTGTTCATAGCTTTGTATAAATATATAAATTACTTGTCTGGGAGAAACACAGACTAAAACATTGGATGTTAACCGGATAAATGCAAAGCTTATGTTCTAATAAGTAAAGTTGCTTGATGACATACATGAAATTGTATGTGTATGTAAAGTGAAAAAAGCAGAGTAGAACCACACTCAGCATCTTGAGATGGCAACATGAGAATATCTTCCATGCAGCGGCTCTTTTAAATTGCTATATGTGAGGCTGCTTCTTTGTGGTAAGCCACTTGTTTGAAGTGAGTAGAAGGGTAGCATTACCATGCTACACAAATACATTGACTATTTATCTATAGTCTCCTGGAATCTATTTACTACCGAATGTGCATAAAAATGGACATTACATTCTCCCAATTACTATAATCAGCATAAATTAATTTCCTTTTTAGGACTGATTCCATTTTAGGCACACTTTCCAGTTGCGTTTTGAGAAACTGATGGCATGTTAGCCAAGCTATTAAGAACTCAGAACTACAGTTGTGTACAAATGTAGCATTTTCTGCACTATGCTACTAGTTACTCTAACTCCAGTCCAGCTTCAAAATGTAGGTAAACCGGCAATTGTAAGACATGTGAATAGAATCCTTGATTTAGGGTAGGGTGGGAGGGTAAACATGCTACCAAAAAAAAAAAGAAGAAGAAGAAAAAAAGGTCTACTTTAGCTTTTAAAAAAACAATTTTAAAAACAAAGAACTAGTTAGTTCTAGTGCTGAAGGTGGAGAACACACATACACTGTTTCAGTGACAAATGGTAGGTGGTAGACAGCAAACACTTTATTAGCACTATGCTGGAAGAAAGGTTGAGAAGTTTTCTTCTTTATCCATAACTGAATTATAACTTTTACACAAAAGGTCAACTTGGCCTAGCCTACATTTTCTAAGTAGCCTTCAGTTAGAATATCTTTGACATGTACTGAAGATAAAAATCCAGTCTAAATCTAAAGTTGGACAGAAAGGTATTAAACTCACAAGTGCATTCATAAAGCAAATTCTTCTATGATCCTTGTCAATTTAGATAATTCCCTAATACTTCAAAGGTAACACCATAATTACATCTACTACAAGTCTACAATACTACTCACACCATAAGTTGATGTATACCTGATAAAAGCTTTTTTTTTATCAGTATATGAGTATACACTACACCCTCTTTACTTCACAGTTCTCAATGGACTCCCATAACCAGTAGTAATAAGTCATTTTTTTTTACCAGAAAATTACATTTAATGCATTTTAGCATAGATGGGATTACAGCTTTATCAACAGGGTACTTTAAAAAGTCAATTTTAGAAAGAGAGTGATCTGTGTATATTCTAAGACAACACTTCTAATTTTTAATTATATATAATAAAATAATGCAGTCAATTTGAAAATGATCCATTAGCTGGTAAAGCAATTTGTCAATGTCCAATATTAAAAATGTAAATAAAAAATGGTTGGTGTAGTCATCATAATGTTTAGCTGCAATTTGGAATGCAAAAAAGGTCAGAAATCTCTAATACAAAGGGAAATAAACTGAGCAGAGAAAAGAAAACAGCTTGAAAGCAAAGGAAAATAAAATACAATCACACTCAGCCCAAACCAAAATAAAGACATAATTCTAGGAACAGATTTCAACTTCTGACCAAGCAATATCTTTAACAATGCAATAATTGTAAGGCTGAGTGTGAGCCATCTCAATAACCAAGCCATGTATCATATCTCAGCAACTTCCAAAAGAAAGGAAAACACACACACAGCCCTCAGCCCATGCCATTAAAAATAACTGCATTGAAAACTACATGGGATATAAACTTATCAGGAGCACAGAAACCTTCTGTTGATTCCCATGCTCTTGATAGCACAACTTGTTAAAATGACTGCATTACTATCTGAATTTGCCAAATCGATCTGTTTTCTACTGAATAATTTTGGTGGTTTGGAGATGAAAGACTTACGTCATCCATAAAATCAATCAATGAGGATGATGAAGAAGAAAAGGAATCCTATTTTAACGCATAGAGCAGTAAAGAAACAGAAACAGATAGATGAAAACTTCTGTTTTGTGAAAATAACCAGCACCGCCATACTGTTGAGAAATCAAGTAAAGAAAGATTCCAAATGACTAACAGATTTTGTTTTTTAGTATCACTTGTGTATAGCTTTTGTTAATTGACTATAATTCCCCCTACAATACATATTAGTTCACTTACTTTAAAAGACAGTGCAAGGAGCTAGCTCAACATTAGAGACAGTGACGTCTGCTGTACCTTTAGGAGAAATCACACAGATGGGGGATATGACATCTATTGTCACCATTTCTTGGTGGCAGGCTTTGAGTATCCAAGCTACTAAAATATCTGCTAAATAGTGTGCCTGTGTGAGGAAAAGTGGCCATGAAGATTGGCTGTTGTTGAGTGAGTGGGCAAGTGACAGAGCCAACTTTGATTTCCAGCCAATTCTACTTTAACTCTGATCACTTCCCTCCCTCTGTCCCCTGCCCCCTCTTTCCTTCTCCTGGGACCCCAGCGTGCAATCTCATCCCTATTCTAATTCAAGACTGCTTGCTTCTTTTCTCACTTCCCTTCATCTATAGTCCACTGCTGAGGCTATGGTAGGAACATGTATGGAAGCAAAACAGGTAGAGTTTTTCTCCTTGTTAGCTACAGTAACGTGTTCTTATTTCTCCAAATGCAACACGGTTTTTCAGTTGCATTTCCAAACAATAGTTGTGCTGGTTGTTGTTAGTTCTTACCCTTTCTAAACCTATTAAAAACAGCATTCTTAATATAATGTGTGTTAATTGTTAAGTGACAGACGTGTAACGAATCCTAAGATGAGGGTATAATGGTTGCTCATGTCAAAAAAATGCCATCTCCTGTAAACAAGGGAAAGCCATTATACCCCCCTACACAATTCCCTAGGAGAACTGGCATTTGGGGTGCAGGTTCCCTAGACAGTTTATCACTTTACACTTCCCCGCAGCTTTCCAATCCCACCTTTGCTACAAAGCAGTTCAGAAGGCAAGGGCATTATAGGATGCATTATCTTATGAAATTCTTATTTTAAAGCCTTTAATTTAGATTAAATGTAAATCTGCTTTATATTTTCTTATGATCCTGAAATGTTTAAAGTAAGATTTCATTCTAAGTATTTAATATAATAGGGACCTTGCTATATTTAAACAAGAAAAGCACTGGAAGCCATGATACTTTTTATTTCTATTTTACATTTTTTCCTCTGGTTCTCTATTAAACTTTCAATCTATTTAATTTGAAGGATATTAAAGATATATTTTAAGGATATTAAAAATATATTTTAGGCATATATTTCCAAATAAGTGAAAACAGCAGAAAAAAGTAGAAAATAAATAACCTATGTTTTCCATCTTCTTATATATTTAAAATAAACCTTAGGCTGGCAGATATGGAACTTGCAATTAAAAGGTTTGTGTAGAAATTCATGAAAAAGTACAATAAAAAGAATCACAATGTAGAAGCCTAATCAATACTTCTAATGGTCCTTTTCATTATTATATTATCCATGGCATTTTAACTTGTTATAAAATAGATAGCGGAAGAAATAATTAATATTCTTTATAATCTAAATAACATTTTCACAACACAGGAGTGCCAATTATCATTTCAAGCAGCAGTAACCGCAAAGTGAATATGCACATGTCATCGAAATATGTAACAAATAAATTCAATTAGCTGTGTACTTACTTCGAATTGATCCAAAGCAGAGGTAGGTGCATTCAAAAATGCCAAGAAAGAATTCTGTGAGTCTTGGTGCTTTACACCTAGAAAACAGCAGCAAGTTTTTAACTTATAAAAAATGGCCATCTTTGGGATGTCCTTCTTGAGATTCCTCCACTTGTTCTACAGCTCCATGTATCGGATTGCTCCATAGCTCAGGAAGAGGAACCAGAGTTGTAAGTGTGTGTGTGTTTGTGAGGGGAAAAGAACTGCTTCTAGAAGTGCCCCTCATATTCTTGCAGTCTCAATTGTAGAAGCGGTGTAGATTTGACGCAGTGGGAAAAATGTTTTTTCTAACAGTTTTTCCCACCACAGCCAGGTGAAGACAGCACAAGGCACAGTTGGGTGGGAAGCCATCTCAGATCTTGCCCCAATGTCTCACTCCTGATGTGATGAAGATTGTAAGCATCCTTCCTCAAAGAACAAGATATTGAGGCAAAATCAGAGAAAGCATTGGCACAAGATACATATTGGTATAAAGCTTTTGGAGGCTTAACATATCACCTGGATCTTCTGGACATATTCTACCAAAACCTAAGGCATTGTCTAATCTTAATAGAACCCTTCCTGATCAGCCATTTATGATATTAAAAGAACACGAATCCCCTCCACAATATAAAGCTTTAAACCACCAATTTATTGTGGGTATCAGAATCAGTAAGGTTCAAAATATTAAAGTTCTGTAAACTCATACAACTGTATCTCGTGTATAACAAGATGTGAAGTCCCCCCTCAAATAGTTTGTGAACTTTTCATTTGAATTTGTAAACATAATTTTGTAACTTCCATATTTACAACCACTGCACTTAAAATTCCTGCGCTATAGAATGATAATGTAGGGTGAAATTAAGGTTTCCAGAGGTGGTACATGTCTGCAAGTGGTACTCCCACATTGGCTCTGATATCTATTCTGTGACCTAGCATAATGAATGCTACTGCATCATTGCTTAAAATCCCTGGCCCATGCTGCAGCATAAAACCATTTGAGTATTGTGGCTGCTGATATAGTTTTATAGGATCAGTTTATAAGAATTAGGTAGATTTGGGTTGAGTTTACACAATGAAAGAATGATATAGATTTATTTCCTTTATCACTATCCACAGTTAGAGGGATCCACTTCCCATCATGTTCTCTTGAGAGAGAAGCACTACTTCGGCATTTTCCCATGGTTGCTTTTTATTTAAACTGAGGGCATGTCTCCCAGAGGGGAGGGGGGAGGATCGCGGACTTACCTGCTTCCGCGATCCTCCCCCAGCATCTGTACGGCTGCGCAACATCCTGGAAGGGAAGAGGGGCAGCGCAGGCATCTTTTTTAAAAGAAGAGTAACTGCGCGCGGCAAAAAAGTAAGTTAACTCCCCTGCCAAACTCTGCATCCAACGCGGCCGCCATCCCAGGGATGGCAAAATTGCTGCCCCCCCCCAGGCATTGAGCTTCCCCGCGCAGCTCCGTGCCTGGCCCCGCTACTCATGGGGAAGGGATGAGCCGGGATCAGAGGCCACACCACCCACACTCTTCAGGATGGTCCCGGGAACGTGGAAATATCAGGAAATCCATGGCCCCAGATATCCTGGGGAAAGTCCCTGGACGTCCGGTGTTGCCCCTGGGATCCCGTGTGCGTCATATGGATGCACAGGGACGACCTAGAGATGACCCCGAATATCTGGCAGGTGTAGACATGCCCTGAGTCAAATTTCGTTTTGTGCAACTGGAGATGTTTCCAACTCCCACAGACGCTGAGTGGAGGAAAGGCCATTTTTCACAGGAAGTTTCACATTTGGTTCCAAGTCAATTGGGAAGGTAGCTAAGCAGTACTATAGACTAGGATTTGTCCCAAGCCCTTCATTGCAGCACATTTAAAAGAGCAGTTAATAAAGGAAGAATCACCCATGTGAGAGAATCCAGGCTTAATCAGAAGTATGCATACTAATGCAGCAGTAAACTACATATATTGACCATGTAAATTTGGCCTAAATCTATTGAGTAAACAATTAATTTTTAAAAAAAGAATGACAGCAGTGAAAAAGGAATGTATTACTACATACTTACCGAGCTCAAACAAAAACAACAGGATTTGAAAAACAAAACAAACAAACAAAACCATATGTGTTTCAAGTGTAGCAAGAGAACACAAGATAAATGTGCTTCTGTATTTTTATAACAGCTGTGGGTACATCTTATCAAGCAAGAGCTATGACGACACTTTAGGGCCAGGATCTTCAGAATCCAGATTCTGTCAGCACGCTGTAAGAGGACATTCTTAGTTGATAAGATATACCCACCACTGTGGAGTGAATTATGCCTTTGTTTATTTGAACACCAATTTTCATACCCTTTTCTGATCGGAGTTCTTCTGTCTCTTTTTTCAGTCTCTCTATTTCTGACAATAGCTCAGAGTTCTTCTTGTCAGATTCTTGTAGTTTGCTTTATACAATCAAAAGAAATGAGAGAGATCAAATTAGTAAGAGCCATGTTATTTGGTCATGTTTTGAACATTATTTGCTACACTGTTTAGTTGGGATCAATGCTAGCCAAGGTCTCATTGACAAACAAAGCATAAAATAAAAACTACAAGAGAGGAAGTTTGGTTTTAGTAAGGAGTTAATAATTGCTTCTGTTTATCTCTTGTCTCTATTTTATGAGTAACAGTAAGAACACTGATAATGAGAAGAGAAAATGTTCATTTTAAAACACAAGATTGATTATTATTTTTATTGCTGTTTCCTCACAATTGTGATATTCTTAAGATGCATTAAATGCTTACTTTTGTCTAATTATTTACCATACACAACTCCAGAAAATCATTCAGGTAATTCAAGTTTAATATTTCCTTGATAGGTGTTTGGATACATGCCAAAGTGCTTTATTCAAATTTGGAGGAGGAGTCATTTGTATATGAAAAAGAGCTATTAGCATCCTACACTCTGATATGCTAGTAACCAAACTATAGATTTAATTCCAGTTTTACTGGTAAAATTTGTTGTGTGGAAAACTGAGCTGGACTCTTGCTGCTATGTTCACTTTTTTAAGTCAACTGAAGTGTAACCTACAACAAACAATTATAGCATTTCTGACTCAGAGCAGGCAATTTACTTGAAATTATCTACCTCCAATCGGTTTCTCTCCTCAGTTCATTTTCTAATTCAATAAAAATGATCAAAGAAGAAAGGAAGAAAACATCTTCAAAATATATAAGCCAATCCAACAGAAATGTCAAAAACCAATATTTATTGCTCTTATTAAGGTTGTAAAGTGTGATAATTACTTTTCAAAGAAATATAAATATACAAAGATAGCTTGTGCTTTTAAGTCAGGATTTCGTGAACCATTACCGATAAGGCTGTCTTTCCACCAAAAAGTCATTGCAACCTACTACTGTCTTCATTAGAATCACAAAATCTTACCATTCTGTTGCAATATTACAAGTTTTAACTTTATTTAGCTCCTCCTGAATGGCTTGTTTGGCTCGTATTTCTGCATCAAGGGCTGACTGTAGCTCTAACCTCGCAGACATATCCAGTTTTGCAAAGCGGCGCATTTTCCAGGGCATGTCCTAAAAAGAAATGCATTTTGTTTTCAGTTTAGGAGTTCATCGCATTTTAATATGCTGGATTGGACTTGTCCTTCTGCAAACGGTAGGGCGCTTTCTGTTTGTATAAGGAACCAAGATCCAGTGGAGATTCCCCACTAGAAGAAGGAATGGAGGTGGTTTTCAACAGTTAACCCTTCTCCCTGAAGCTCCCTAAACCATGTCTTAAGAGTGTTCTGAAGGGTCCACCAACCCTCTGGAGCAGTGTTGCAGTGGGAACATGGGACAGAATGAAGAAGGAATCAGCAAAAAATCACCAGCCCCCACTTCTGCTAGAGGGGTATCTAATGAACTCCCTTATCCTTTTCCCCTGTGAGTAATAAAACAGCTCAGTTTTAGATAACAGTAACTTTATGATATATTTTATTTATGCCATAATTTACATTAATAATTAAAAGACTTCTTCACAGGAAAAAATTAATGCATCAGAGGGAAATTTTCCATGCTATTAAGACTCACTTATGTTGTTTGTCTTAATCCTCTCACTCAAACAAATATAGTTTATAAAGTGCTATCTCAAGTGGAATTAAAACTTTCATAAGCAAGAGTTGAGCTGCTTCTTAGAGATGGTGCAACTCTCCATGAATGGAAGATCTGCGACTGGAGTGCCTAATTCTTTTTTTTAAAAAAATATCCATAACAGCAACCTTGGGGAAGAATTCAGTCAGGACTATAGTGCTGGTTTAATCCTTTCCCCCATGCTTTTTCCACCTGTAAGTTTTCTTCAGAGGGCAAATAGCAACTTTGTGTCGGGTGTTCAATTCCACTGGGAAAATTGTTTTAGGGGAAAGGGTTAAACTCCCAGCACTATGTTCTCAAGCTAAACTTGAGCTAAACTCCCATGGTTGCTATTACTGTTACTGTTATTATTTTAATGCAGGAGATAACAGTTATGAATCTCCTGCATTATGATTAGTATACCCAAGGGAAAGCTGAAGTATTGTGCTGTTCATAAATATATCCTTACCAGTAGCTACACAATCGGCAAAAACATGACTGAGCAGAGGTACCACCAAGTGCTCCAAATCTTGAATGATATCTAAGTTGATATCGTTCATGCTAAGCATTTATTTTATGTCACAAGAAATGTTAGAACCAGACATTTAATGACACAGCACATCAATTGCTTACTGTTGCTCTTGCACCCAAACTGGAGTTCCTCAGGGCCTCTAACTCTTCAGTCATTTTAGAGGCTAAGGCTTGGAGGTAGCCTCGAGCATCCTTTTCATCACTCACCCTACCGGAGCAATGAAATAAGAGATAAGAAGTTTGGACTAAGCAAAGGCTACATTTTTTATTGTGAGTTAAATAAGAGACAGAGAAAGCCACAATGAAAGTTTAATAAAAGTAAACATGTTCAGATATTAACCCACTATTAATCACACTGATTTTTTTTTCCTGCAAATAACAAAATATTTATCAGGTTTACTTTTAGAAATGGTGATTATGAGCATGCCAAATATTTTCTTGAGTGTCGTTGAACTGAATCCCTAACTAATAATAATGATAAAAGAAAGTAAAAGAAATACTGGAGGATGTGATCATATTAAAGCCACCAAATATGTAGACTATATCCCTAAATTTTGGAAAGATGCTTTGGATGGTTACAGAAGAAACTGGCAGTTTTGTGTGCATGGATTCAGAGACCATACTGCTTGTGTTTGGAGGGGCTTGGGGTGTGATCACAGGTAACAGCTGCATGCTGTTTGTTATCATCTGCTAAATAGTTATCTAAAGTTTGGGATATGCTTCGGGTAATAATGTAATTTTAAAATTAAAATTTTTAAATTGCAGGAGAAGGGAAGTGGGATCAGGAGTAAACCAGTGAATTGTGATATACTGTTGGCAACTTCCAAAAGTCAATAGTTAATAGCAACGGTTAGTATCCAACTCTGCCCCAAGCAGCGATTTGTCATTACGCTACTTACGCTGCACAAGTAATTGTTTACACAAATGCAATGTCATTATAGCTAGTGCTGGGGCACAGTTGGATACTACCCAATGTATTTAGGGCTAGCTAACATAATTGCATTTAAAAGTGAGTGCATTTGCATTAAGCATAATTAATCCCTTTCTTGTTACCCACCAGGAAGTTTACAGCCAGCTGCATTAGCCTCATGATTTCTAATGCTCATCAAGGATTGATGAGCAGTTTGGATAACATGAGCTTGTCAATTTAAGTGCCTGACCTACAAGGATCAGTCTCTACTACATTAGAATATGGAATGAGATTTTGTGCCAGTGCTTTGTTTCCCCAAGAGATCAGAAATACTGGAAGTGCTCTAATAGTGCAGTGAAAGAGCTCTTGCAGGTTCTCTGTGCCTGCACCTCTAGAGAATATGAAGAATGAGAGAGAAGACAACAGGCAGGAGAAGACAACAGGAAAAGGAGAAGTACTAAATTTGAAGGCTAAAAATACTGAAAGCAGGGGAAATCATTTGAAGCCATTTAAAAAGTCACAGATTCTGAATGTAAAAGAAAATTTAGTAGCTAAATTTGAGGTTTAAGAGCATGGCTGATTTTCTCACACAAGATTCAATAGGCAGGGCCCAAGTGCCTCAGGGGAAATGAATTAAAGTTCAATTGTTTAACTTGTAGAAGAGCCCAAAGAAGTTTACATGCATTTTAGTATGCAAAAAGCTCTATATTCTATGCCATTTGTCTTTATTTTCCCCAAAACATTTTTTTTAAACTCCAGAACAATAGCACTGACTGAAATAGTCAGACATTCGGGGGGGGGGGGGGATATCTACAGTTTGTGAGTGTAAACATGTTCCTAGCTATCCAAATGAGAAATGTTTGTTTTCATTCTGTGGTTTTTAAATATTCTATGCTCATTCCTTAATTTATTATTTCCACCCTCCCCACTTTTTTGTAAACCACTGTGGGAACTTATTCATATAATCATCATCATCATCATCTGTAATAATGTATTTTAAATCTTTGCATTGCTGCTAGGCTTCCTTTTTATACAGTAGTTTTGAACTTTTAAATTTTATATTGAATTTTAACATATTGTTTTTCTGGTTTTAATTGTTGTGAACTGCCCAGACAGCTTGGGCAATTGTAATAAATCAATCCATCAAACAAACACCTGTTTAACTTGCCCTATTTTCAGATTTATTTCTGCTTGTCACTGCCACTTTTAGGAGGTAGATAGTGGACTGATTCACATGGAATATTAACCCAGGGGTTAAACCCTGGGTTACTGTGGATAGGCCAGCATGCTACTTCATATGGCTAGATAACTGTCGTTTGGCTCCCATGGGTTCCAACTCCGGCTTGTTGGGGAAAAACAAGCCAGACTTCCAAATTTGGACATCATGCTAAACTAGGCTGCCCATACGAAAAGGAGGACAGGGCTTCTGTATCTTTAACAGTTGCATAGAAAAGGGAATTTCAGCAGGTGTCATTTGTATATATGGAGAACTGGTGAAATTTCCTCTTCATCACAACAGTCAAATCTGCAGGAGCTATACTAGATTCACCAGATTTAAAAGAGGGCAGGGCACCTGCAGCTTTAACTGTTGTGATGAAGAGGAAATTTCACCAGGTTCTCCATATATACAAATGACCCCTGCTGAAATTCCCTTTTCTATGCAACTGTTAAAGATACAGGAGCCCTGTCCTCCTTTTCATATGGTCACTCTATCAGCTAAACAACTACTCCTGCTGACAGGAAGAGCCAAGCGGGAGTGATCGAGCCACATGAACATGGGAATGCTTGCTTAAAAAAACTCGTGGGTTACCATTGATAGTAAACTGGGCATTCATGTCCTGAGTTTTGACAATTCGAAGTGTCCATTTTTCAGATTTTTCTAGTAATCAAGGTATACACACAAATATATATGCACACACACACACGAAATTTCAACTTTCTTTCTGCAAAGGAAGTACCATAACGATTTTAATTCCCAATCAGTGACCTACAGTGAGGTTTCTTTAAATATATAAATATATTTCCTCTACTTGTGGGTTTTTTTCCTATATGAAAGAACTTGGTTTATCAAAAAAGGCTTGAAAAGAAGTACTATAAATTATCTTGCTTTTATTCTTTGCTTTTGTAAAAATTAGGCCTTCAGAGAAAATGGACCGTGATCCTTGGTTTGAATTATACTGCTGCTTGGACCACATCCAGAGTTGCAGAGCTCAACACAAATTGACTAATCATATTCAAAAGTAAGAGCTATGTCTAAATATGGACAGTAAAGTTATACTGGATGTGAAAACACTGTCTAGCTAACAGGGCTTCCTTAAAAAAAAGAATTATGTTTATCCATTTTTACTTTAATACAAAACTTTAATTATATAGCTGCTATGAATCAGATAAAACGGTCACAAACTTCTTTAAAATGAGACTGTTTCTAACATTAATCGGACACTAACATTAATCATTGTAAGTGATCTGTGGAAATGTTTAGGTACAGTTTGTTTTCAGAAGTAACATTTTACAAATGGTCCAAAAATAGGAGGGAAATGGGAAAACACATTACTACAAAAATATTTTTCCCATTAACAGGTCAAACTTTTGGCTGTGTTACTCTTAGCACTATAAAAGCAGAGGAATCAGGCTGTGTCTGTTTGACAGAAGGGTTATTAGAGAAACAGTTCCAGGAAGATCCACTTTGCATTTTGTGCTACAAATTTCAATTTTAGGATCCCAAATAAAGAAAACAGCTCTTATTTGGTATCCTAAAACTGAAATTCATAGCACAAAATGCTACGCACAAAATTTATTTTAAACAGTTCCAGTCACTGTTTAATATAAATATACTTGTTTTAGGACTAGGGCTGCTCATTTTTAAACAGACATCCTTCATTTTCACATCTATGGAGCTAACTTAAGATAGTAAAAATTAAATCAAATTAAAACAAGCATCCCAGGGACCATAGGATGGCTTAGAAAACCCCTTCTGAGGTCACAGTCAGCACTCTGACCTCAGAAGAAGGGGGCGTGAGAGATCCAACCCCCACCCCTCGCAGTTGGTGCAGAGAGAACAGCACCGGCTGCTTGAGGTTGGAAAATCAAACTCGGATGAGGGGGGGGGGGAGGTTTTTTCCTCCGTGGTCAGAGAGGGGAGGAGACCAGAGAGGCCAGCATATGATTTATCCTGAGCCTTGTCCAGCCTCCTTCCCTCCCCGTATGAAGCACCCTCGCTAGACAGGCTGAAAAGCCTATATAGTAAAAACAGGATACTAGAGCACAGGGGGGGCGAAGATCGCCTCTGCCACGCCTCCTACCCCACTGGCTTCAGCCTGGGAGGGCATAGAAATCTCAGAAGCTTCCATGTTCGAGGGCTTCTGAGCAGGGAAAGTGCAGTCCATAGGATTGTCACCTGAGCCACTTGAAAATGAAAGAACCACATCCAATGATGGCTAATATTCCTTAAGAAGAGACAGTTTTCTGAATCTTGAAAACAAGACCTATAGACAGAAGAATTATGTTTTTTTTGTGCAGAATGAAATGTACCTTGTCGCATGAGGCGTAGCAATAGACAGGTTTAGAACAGGGGTGGGCAGGATTCGGACTTGCCGGATCTATTAATATTTTAATAGAACCCTGACATCTAACCACTAGAGCCATGTATAAAAGACATATGGTTAGAATGTAAGAATTCTTAGCCCAGCAATTTGTTCTGAGTATGACAATTGAACAGAGTTCACAGTTCTTTCACATAAACAAATCATTCCTGGTTATCTCAAGGTCTCTTTATTTCAGCACAATAATTTTAGGTGGGCTGGGGAGGGGGGCAGGAAGAGAGTCATTTTGTTGCTGCTATTGTGAAAGGTTTGGGAGTCAGAAATCCTTGCCAAACTATTGCAAATCACTGAGAGATCCAGATCTACCTTCTGCCCACCCCCAGATTAGAAGAAGGTTCTCACCACTGGATGATTTCGGTGATCTGGGCTTCCCAGTGCGCTACAGATTCTTTTTTGTCAGCAAGATCTCTCATCTCTTCTTCCAGTTGCCGGTTACTCATACTTAGTCTTTCATACATGGCTGTAAGCTGAATAAATTTTAGAGACATGATTAATCTTTGCAGAGGTATGATGGTGATCCGAAACAGCTTTCCTCTGTGCTTATCATGCATTTTTAGAATTCATTAAAACAAAAGTTATTCTAGAAAACAGAGAGGAACAGCAATTGCGCACACTCTGTTTATATATACACATCTCAGAAATATCTTTGTTTTATTTTCATTTACTTTTAGGCTGTACGTTTCTGCAAAAACAATTTGTCTTTAATATGTTCCACAGCTTTCCACCCGAAAGTGCCATTACTACTATGTCATCAATGAAATGTAGCTAATTTATTCCTTGCCATTTACTTTAGTGCCCTAGCTTTCCACTTATTTTACTGATTGCGTCCTCTACAAATATGTTAAACAGTTAAATGGAGACAGAAAGTAACCTTGATAGATCCCTTTTCTGATGTTGGCTCCTTGTTCAATATAATTTAATCCAATTGCTGGGTTTTGTAAAAATTATATATTCCTGTTTTAGTAGCATATTCTGCAATATAGCAATCATTTAATTCCAGCCAAGGTTGTCAAAGGCTTTTCTAGGTCAACTCCTAGTCTTCTCTTTATCAGTAATCGAATCATAAGGAAAGCTTTGTTTGTTTGTTCCGATTCTTCTTTGAATTATCTTTGTTAGTACTTTTGAAACATGGCTTAATAAATACGCTATTGCCCTATGGCTCTCAATTAATCAACATAGAAACATATATTAAACTACATTATTCAGTAATTTTATGGGATTTAATCTGAGCTGAATTACACGGATGTCATTTACTCCCATATTATTATTCTTGAATTAGCACTGAAAGTTAGTTTTTTTTCCTGCCAGTAGCGTCCCCTCAACATGTTCTATCCCTCAAGATGCTCTGTTATCAAGTCTCTAATTTTGTTCGATATTTCAGTTTCACTCACGCAACACTGACCTTATCAAGCTCATTGGAAAGCTTTTTGTTCTCCTCTGTCAGCAGAATCTTCTCTCGTTCATATTTTTGTTTGAACTCTGTTTCAAACTCCTCCCTTTCACTTTGGCTAAGGTAAAACATAAAATATAATAAAATCGGCATATATGGAAAAGAATTCGCCACGCATGTGCTTCAACAGATCTCATGCAGAACTTTAAAGACTAACAGTAACTAAGAGAGAACAGTATGCAGTAATATATATCCACTGAACAACAACAAGATTATCTGCTACTCCATGTTAGCACTATACAAATTAACCTTTCTTTAACATGGGATTATCAATGTCTGTTAGCAGGCGTTTGTCATTCCTCTCAAATTTATGAATTGTCACAATAAAACACATTAGGTGCAAACCATTAAAAGCTAAGCATGCATAAATTTCATTGAAATCAATGGAACCTAAGTACACAGTCAGTCCAATTAATTTCCAAAGAGAATTGGATAGGCCTGGAGATCTCTGGAAGGCAGCAATTCCTGCTTTCCAGCTATTAGACATCTTCCATGAATCCCAAACATCCACACTTCAGAATAAACTTTCTGATTCAATATGCTTATTCATTTTTATAACCATCGGTAATTCTGTAGCCCAGCCAGTAAAAAAGCGAGAGTTGCCATATATGGTGCCAGGATCTGCAAAGCTTTCATGCATGAAGTTTCCCATTAACTTAATAAAACTAGCCTAATTATAACAAAACCCAATGCCTGAACCATCCATATGCTGATTTACCAGATATAAGACAATCTGCTTTAATCTTCATACAAGTGAAAGAGAGATCACTTTCCCAGGAGACTTGTACATAACTCTGTACAATCCTGTTGTGGCCAAAGGTATTGCTGCGTGATAGAGAGAAGCAATGGGAGAGCAAAGCGCAGATGCTCCTATTGTGAAACACTCCCCAAACTGGGTAACAGAACAACATGAGTTTGGATCTTACTGTATTCATTGGCTTGATTATTCAGATCCATGAATGGAAGAAAGTTCATAGAATGGGATTTTCTGTCCTCCTGCCCCCCTGCATTGCCCAAATAGCCTATCAAGAGGATTAAGGGACCTTCCTGAATGGTGTGGAATGAAGCATAGGAGGCTACAGTAGAAAGAGGCTTTTCAGGGGGCGCAAGGGGATGAAGGAATAGGAAAGTCCTGTTCTATGAACTTCCTTCAACAGATCTCAGGATCCAAACCAACCACCATAGGCAGCCAGCTATTGTGTGTTGTTGTATTATCTACACTTGTTGTGCTCTCTGTTGGGTGGGTTAATTTTCATGAACTTATGGCTTGTTGTAGGGTTGTTTAGACCCATGGTGGGTTGTTGGGTCATCCATACCCAGGAGAATGATTTTATCATGGCTTGCTGGGATCAAGCTACAGAGTTACTTGACAACAGAGGCAAAAGAGCCCATGACGCTCTTTACAATCCGGCATCCCTCTCCAGTGACTATTCCTCCATGGATGCCCAAACGGCACTTTGGAAGAACTATCACTCCTTCTCCACCTTTTTTTTCCTTCCAGTGCCTCCAAATTGTGTAGACGGGGTTGCATCTTTTTAAATCTCCTTTCTAGGTGAAGAACTATAAAAGCTTATGTAGCTCAAGGGAAAAGCCTTAGAACAGAACAAACAGTGGGTCCCTAATTGTGGAATAATCTGCCAAAGAGGTATGACTGGCATCATCACTGCAATCTTTTTAGAGCCAGGTCAAAATATTATTTGCCCAAACATTATGTATGTATGTCTATTCTTATTTCAAATGTTTTTTAATGGAGTTACTATTGAGAGTTGTAGACATAAGCCTATGCCTCTGAATAACATATTAAACTTTGAACACCACCTGGTAGGAGACAACTGGAGAGCAGGCCTTCTTAGTTGCGGCACCACGTAGGAGGAAGGACAATTTATCCTTCACTGTCCAGTTTCTTATGCGTATTAAAAACATAGATAGATTTCTCTACATTTTGAGTACAAACAACATTCAAGTAAATAGTGAGCTAGATCTTCAATAGCAAGAATGCCACATAAACATAATCTATCTTTCGATAGGATGCCTAGAAATCTACCCTGTAGCATCATTGTATCCATCAGCTCGAGATGGATTAATTCTTCATTAATTAATTTTAATTAATGCCTGTTTGTTTTTAACGATGATGTGATCTTTTGAAATGGTCGGAAGACTTATTCAATAAAGTTTCATTCATTCATAGTTGCGGCACCCTGATTATGGATTTCTTCGTCCAGGATAAGCTTGTCTAGTGACTGCATTAATAGATTTCCAGTGCCAAGTGAATATTTTTTTCCTTTTGTTTTCAAGGCCTTTTAACTTGATGAGATTTTTTATGCTGCATTTCTCCCGTTATAACTAACCTACAACATTCCAAGACAGATGTAGGAACTGCTAAATAAAGCTTATGGTTTTTATGTAAAAGCCTGACTATACCATTGAAACAGAAGAGTGAATGGAGGAATGACTGATAGCTGAGGCTAGAATGGAATGGTGGGCGGGGTAAGTGGCAGTTGGAGAAAGTCAGGTAGAAGGAGAACAAAGACAGTTAGTGAGAGGTCAGAAAGTGGGAGCAGATTTAGGATTGAGAGATAGTGACCTGATTTGCATATAGTGACCTGGTTTGCTAGTTATGATTTTAAAACCATGCACGGCAGGTGAGAGAAGGGACCACATTTCGACGCAGCCCATTTATGTGAGATGTTTCCTTTTATGTGGAATTCGGTTTGCTGCTCGAGACCAACCTTAGTCTGGGTCATGAAAGGCACACAGAGGCCGCCTGCCCGCACACTTACAATGGCCGCCAAAAGCTGGAAAGTCTGATAGATGGAAAGCTTAAGCAGAGCAGAGGAAAACGGGGTAGTATCTAATGATAGTTCTACACAGAGTAGACTCATTGAAATGAATGGGACTTAAGTTAGATGTGACTTAGTTACATATCATTAATTTCAATTGGTCTACTCTACCTAGGACATACAATCTAGGAGGAGGTGGTCGGGAAGACAGATTGCTCAGTCCTATAGTCTGTTCCCAATCGCTTAACCATGTTAAGGAATCCTCACAATTATGACTGCAGAATGCCTCTGGGATAGAATTTTGCAAAGAATTCAGAACTGTTCTCCAAAGCTATCCAGAAATGTTTATCAGCCACTATTTGAGCGGTTATAATGAAACACAGTAAGAGTATTTCTGGTTTGAATTTCCTATTCTTAATTTGAAATTCATTTACTGTTTCCATCAGACTTTGAAACACAGCACGGCAATATCAAACCTATCTCTGCATTTGTGTGTTGCTAGGCATCATTTGAAACATAACACTTTGTTCTAACAATGTCGCATATTAATCACTGCTGTTTAAACTCTAATTCTGTAATCCAACACCACCCATCCCTCTCCCCGGCTAACAGATTCCATGCATATGATGAACAATCTGGGGGAAAGCCAAAAAAGATTAAAGCATTAACTGTCAGGGGAATGGATAATGGGTCTCACAGCTATGTGGGAGACATGGGGTTTAAGGCTAACCTCTCAGACAGCAGATCAAGATGCTTTAATTAAGCATTTAGTTACATTTTCCTCTTGGTTTCTATGCATTTAGTACTTTTTCCTCCTTCTAGTAGTGGTTGTTTCATTCACAGCTTCTATAGAAGTAGTTTTTCATTTGCTTTTGTGATGCAATATGAGACAATGGGGAAAGATGTGATGCGAAGCTTTATGTTAACCACTTTGGTGGTAGCCTTAGAAATCTGATGTGTTGAAAGCCTCAGCTGAGGCTGCAATAGAGACAGTTCTTCCCAAACAAAGAAAATGGGTAAAGAATAGTACACAAGGAAAGCCCTAGAGGTAAAACAAGGGGCATATAAGCCAAGCAAACAAACTTTAGGAACACAGTGGAATCAACAGTTTGATCACTGTTTATGTTCTTTCAAACCCATTTTCTGAAAGACTTCTCATCTAGGCATACACTTCAGTTATCTATTGGCTCAAAAATTACGGAGGACATAAAGCAGAAACCAGAGTACAGCTGAACACATTTCAAGCTGCAATCCTATGCACAGTTACTTGAGAGTATGCTTGATTAACCTCTGTGAGCCTTACTCCTGAGTTAGGTTTTATTATGTGATTTTATAATGTGCTGTTTTCACTCGTTGTTTCATTTTTCATTGTTTGCCTTTTATGTTTTTAATGTATTGTACACCAGCCAGACAACTTGGTTTATTGGGCAGTTTAAAAGTACAACAAACAAACAAACAATAATAACAACAACAACAACAACAACAACAATTCCATAAGATCAGGTTTAAAGTATCACAAAAAATCAGTTGAAATTAAAGCACTCTTACCTGTACACTAGATTAAACTCATGTCTACCCATACTAGGTTGATATTAGCTGCGTTCGAATGCCACAATAGTCAACGGTGGATTAATAGTCAACTCACAGATGGTTATTTTGTGGGTACTCCCCACATGATCAGAGAAATAACCAACCATGAGTTGGTTATAAGCAACAATGAGTGAATTATTAATCCATGGTGCATTGACTAATTTATCCCCTGCCCTCTCACCCTCCTCTCAGTCCTCCTGCTTGTATCCCATCATCCCTTACTGCCAAAAATAGAGTTCTGCCAGCTCGCGTAAAGTGGCAGCCACCACTTTCAACGCTCTTGCCTAGTGACTCTGCAGCCAACAAAATTAATTAACGGTTCCCTCCACACAACACAATAACCAATGGTGGTTTAAATAACCCACTCTGCACACCATTGGTTATTTGCGTGGATTATTTCGGCAAAATAATCCAAGATGGGTTTTTAAAAAACACCACACGACACTATAACCCACAGTGGGTTAAATCGTTACATCGTTGGCTATTTGTGTTAGTTATTTCTGCAAAATAACCCACGGTAGGTTAAAAAAATCATGACATGATAACCAATGGTAGATTATTTTGTCATCCAAACCCCAGTCATTTTGTCAAAATAAGGCAAAACAGGAAGATCTAGTTTTAGATGTCTTCATGAGATTGTATCACTGTTTCAAGGATTGTTTTCACAATGGAAGAAGAATACAGATGTTCTCATGCTATTTTAAAATAATAGCCTTTGAAATAGCTCATAAAATATCTAAATAACACTGCATAAAACTAATCAGTCATAGAATCATAGAAAGAATCATAAATTAGTAGAGTTGGAAGGGGCCTATAAGGCCATTGAGTCGAACCCCCTGCTCGATGCAGGAATTCACCTTAAAGCATCCCTGACAGATGGCTGTCCAGCTGCCTCTTGAATGCAGTATTCTCCTTTAAATATTTTTAGTTCTTAAAAGAGTACTCAAAACTGTTCTCGGCACTCTTTTGAAATGTCAGTATATGTTGACAGGCACTATATTTCATGTGAAACAGTTCTTTTCTTTTGCTTTTTAAATTACAGGTAATCAGATTTTTTTAAAAAGTTAGCATAATCCCTAAATATGCTGTGATGCATGAACATTTGCACAGATTCAGACACAATCTACACCAGCCAATGTTTTAGCAACTCCTACAGTGAACCAAAGATGAAATATGTGACTGTGTGTACACACACACATTTTTTGAAAATCATGAGAGCAACAATAACAAGCCTTTTCCTGTACCAGCGTGCCTGCAGTATTATAAACAGAGGGCCTTCTCACTTGCCCGCCACCAAGAGTGGTTAGGCTGCTGAGTACAGCGGAGAGGACCTTCTCAGCGGTGGCTCCACACCTAAGGAATCAGCTTCTATCGGGGGTTCATCAGCCCCCTCCCACCTTTGCAGGTCTTTAGGAAAGCATTAAGGACCCATCTGTTTTGTTGTCCTTCACCTTGGACTGCTGTTTTTATTAGTAATCACGGCTGGTATTGATTTTTATAGCTAATCTCTGTTTTAATGGATTTTTATTGAATGTGCAATTATTTATTGAATTCACTTTTGTATGTTTTTTATCTTGTATGTTGAGAGAGTTCTATCCTTAAAGGTAGCCTAAAAATAATGTTAAATAAATAAATAAATAAATAAATAGCAGCCTTCCTCAACCTGGTGCCCTCTTGATGTTTTGGACTACAGCTCCCAGCATTCCTGACCATTGGCCATGCTGACTCTTGATGAAAGTTGAAGTCCAAAACATCTAGAGGGTACCAGGTTGGGAAAGGCTGCTCTAAACTGTTGACGTTTTCTTAGGAAAGTGAAACAGAAAGTAGTGTAGTGCTCTCTTTGTTACTAGTACTTTTTAGGCCTTTTTCCTCAGTCACATGTATCAGCATAAAATTATGCCTTGTTTGCTTGTTTAATTGGATAAAAAATTAGAGAAAGAAGATCTCCGGATTCCTCATTTCAGAGAAGCTTTCCTGCTGGAAGCTTGGTCGACAGTATAAAGAGCGAAAGCAAAATAAGAGCACTCCTGCACAATTGTTAAGGCTTTTTAAAGTAACAATTGTATACTGCACCATCCCACAAACATTCACAGTCATTGTTGTCATACAGCTTATCCTGCCCACATGGTCTTTTGATAAAGGGCATCTCTGGCATATTGTTTTGCTTCCTTTTTCTCACAATTATCCTTTTTGGTGATTTGGCCTCGTGTGCTTCCTGACTATTTTTATTAAACTTCCTTTCCACTTTTTACAGTGCCCAAGGAGGTAAAAAAAATGATAAAAATAAAATAAAATAAAACATATGATTATAAAATGATAAAATCATAATGTCACTTATACAACATAACTAATGAAGTAGCAACAGAAACTACTGAACAACTGATTCAGATTAGGCAGTGCAATATCCTTAAAATCAAGTTAAAGGCACCTGAAATATTAAAAATACACTTTATAGAATGGTTGGAAGCTAGACTGGTAAAAGCTGTTCTGCCATTGCTTCGCAGTACATTTAAGGGACTGGTCTATAAAACCATATGCAGGTGTTAAATATCTACATGCAGTTGGCTAGAGGAATCAAGCTGGACTCTCTGCCACAATCTGCAAGCTGGCAGTTAACATCCAATACTGGTCCATATGAGAACAGTGCAATATATGTAGGTCTGATCTAAATCACCTCAAGCCTGGAAAGGTAACACTTACAATTTATGCACATAGGCCTCCATTTAATACTACTACTACTACTACTATCTTACCCGCCTCTCCCTTTAGATAAGAGGCGGGGGAACAACATTAGTACAACAATACAATATAAATCAAATACATAAAATTAATTAAAAGAGCATATAAAACCAATACAATATTAAAATAACAATCAGGACGTCTTAAAATTATTATTAGGTTTAAAATTCATCTGGGTAGGTCTGCCGGAAGAGATTAGTCTTTATGGCTGCATTAAACTCAGAGGGAGTGTTAAGTTGATGAATCTCTCCTGGCAGGCCATTCCACAGTCTGGGGGTGACAAAACAAAAGGTCCTCTGGTAACAGTTTAAAAAAACACCTGTTGGTTGTTTTATTATAGTTTTAATTTTTGTGAACCGCCCAGAGAGCTTCGGCTATTGGGCGGTATAGAAATGTAATAAATAAATAAATAAATAAATAACAGTTGTCAGCCTAGTTTGGACTGACTGAGGTAAGTTCTCCCCAGAGGACCTGAGTGTGTGTGGCGTATTGTATGGGAGAAGGTGATCCCGCAGGTAACCTGGACCCAAACCATGTAGGGCTTTAAAGGTAATGACCAACACTTTGAGGTTACTAGTGCATGCACTACCATCTTTAGGTCTTCCAACTCTAGGAATGGGTGCAGCTGGCATATCAGCCAAAGCTGATAGTAGGCACTCCTGGCCATCACATCTATCTGGGCTGTCACTTGGAGCGACGGATCCAGGAGCACCCCCAAGCTGTGAATGTAGTCTTTCAAGGGGAGTGTAACCCCATCCAGAACTGGTTGACACACCTCCAAACCCAGGTTAGGGCCCTTAACAGTAAGCACCTCTGTCTTGTCTGGATTCTGCTTCAGTTTTTTTATCCTCATCCAGCTCATTACCGCCTCCAAGCATTCATTCAGAGGAGACACACTATCCTAAGCTGACGCTGTTATCGAAGGAATAGAGAAATATATTTGGGTGTCATCAGCATACTGATAGCACCCTGCCCAATGCCTCCAGATGATCTCTCCCAGTGGTTTCATGTAGATGTTAAATAGCATTTTTTGAGGAGCAACTATCCCCAAGCATCACCATCTGGAACCTACCTGAGAGGTAGGACCAGAACCACTGGAGCACAGTGCCCCCGATTCCCAAACCCCTCAGGCATTCCAGAAGGATATCATGGTCAATGGTATTGAAAGCTGCTGAGAGGTCCAAAAGTACCAGTAGGGACACACTCCCCTCGTCAATACCCATGCAAATATAATCCACTAAGGCGACCATAGAGGTCTTAACTCCGTATCCCACTATGAAGCCGGTTTGAAATGGGTCTAGAAAATCTGTATCATCCAAGACTGCTTGCAGTTGGAAGGCAACTGCCTGCTTGATCACCTTGGCCAAAAACAGAAGAAGACCAAAACGGGAGGCGCTCTTGCCCTTGTGACATCCCAAAGGGGCATACCCCCTTTGGTGTCACTCCCTTCAGGGGCGCACCTGTCGGGGCAGCCCACTGGTGGCGGCCCGCAGCAAGGCTATTATCTTTCTCTGCCCTTTAAAATGCAGGCATTGGGCAAGGTCAGCTGGCACAACCTCAATCCCCCATTGGGTGAAGGCAGAGAATACTTGCATTGGACTGAGGTGAGCTGTGAAGAGAGTTATGTGTTGCCAAGGAACTATTCCACTTCTTCTCAAGAAATGTATGTTATGAAAAGTTGTTGGCATGCAGTTGTATTAGTTTTTGGCTTCGAAATGTCTTCCAAAACTTATCTATAGCTTTGAAACTCATGGACAAATAGTAGTGCCAATGAAACTATTCTACACGATCATTATATCAATTTGTAACGCTGACAACTGTTGATGTTATGGTTTCCAAAATCTTAATACTGAAGCATGGGCTAGCTTATTCAGTAATTCAGCTTGATTCCACATAAAACCCACAGGTGTTTCCTCTTTCCTTCAGCACTATTACCTAATATTCCATTATTAAAGCAGAAACATTCATTCTTATATAAGAAATACGAAGACTGAGTAGAGAATAATTTGTCTATTAAAACAATGGTGGGGTTCGCAAATCAGGGATGGAAAATAAGCCACCGTGGCTTATTTCCTGGCCCCCACATGTGCTGCCTAATGACCATTATTACCCTCACTGGGCATGGCTTGTTGTGTTGTCTGAACCCAGTGAGGGTGGCTGGCAGGGGTAGTTAACAAACCACTGCAGAAACCATGGCTTATTCTAGGTTGCGGAGTGTTTTATCAACCGCTCTCTCTAAGTTTAGAAGATCTGACAAGCCATGCCATTGTGAGGGTAATTATGTTAATTACCCAAAGGAGGTTCGCTTGGCACCTACATTATATGCTTTTAGACGCCAGGTGAAGACCTTTTTATTCTCCCAGCATTTTAACAGTCTATAAATAAATTTTAAGTTGGTGTTTTAAATTTGTAATTTTGCATTGCTGCTGTTTGAGCTTTTATATTGTATTTTATATTATGGTTTTATACTGTTGTTTTATACTTTGAATGTTTTTAATTTTTGTGAACCGCCCAGAGAGCTCCGGCTATTGGGCGGTATAGAAATGTAATAAATAAATGTGACTGGAATGTGTGGGGTGGGAAAATAAGCCACATTTGACAAACTTATTTTCTTTCCACGATTGTGCAAGTCTGGTCAATGGTGCTTCATCAAGTAGTGTTCACTTTTATGAAGAAGCTGCCATTTCATTTTGTTTATTTATTTACAATATTTCTATACCACTCAATATCTAAAAAAGATTCCAGAACGGTGAACATAGGTATAAACAGTAAAAAGAAAGAAGATTAAAAAAGCAAATCAAAATTGTTCGAATTAAAATAAAGGACCGGAAAAAGAAAGTGGCTAGTCATTTGGTGAAGTCTTCTCGAAGTAGACTTGTTTTCAGGAAGCAGCACAGTGTTGGCACCTGCCTGACCTCCAGGGGCAGGGAGTTCCACAGAGAAGGGGCCACCACACTAAAGGCTCTTCTCCCGGTGTATTGGGCCATAGGTCCATGGAACCACCAGGATAATAGCCTGTTTCAGGCTCAAGCTATTGAACACCAAGTTCCTTACCCAAGCCATATGTTTTGATTTTCAAAGTCCTAGACCACTGTGAAAATTTTAAGGCTGTCATATAAAATTTCCAACACAGGGGAATATTTATACTATCTTTTCTAAAGAGCAGGGATATTCTTAAATAAGAAGCAATAATCATGACCTATATACTTCGGTGTTTCTAAAAAGGCTTAACTTTTGAACTCTGATATAGAAGATCTAATGATCTTTGATTATATCATGTTATCTAAAACTGAATGAAGCAGCAAAGCACAAAAAATTATAGTCTTCTGCATTTGAGTGGAAAACTACTGCTGTGGCACTTTGCCCACAGCAGTTTAGGAATCCTATATTTTGTATAGTTTGTATACATTTCCATGCAGGAATTTCAAAACCCTACTTACATATAAACAACCACAAGACTCCTACAATTCCCTGCTACATGTGGAAGTAGGAAATGAGGGGCCCTCAAAAAGGCGAGCCAAGGGTTTCATCTGGGAGTGCACCAAGCTGGCCAAACAACAGCTCAAACTTTGTGGTAAAATGCTGAAAGCACCCTCTGTATAACAAAGGAGGGGCTAGCTGCTGAAACAGGAAAGGTTTTATGACTGTCAACGTGGCCGCACCTAGTCTTGATAGCAAGCGGTGACTGTGTTACAGATTTGGGCTCAGCTGACATTATTGGTAAACCATCTTCCAAATGCCCCCCAAAATGTCAAAGGAAGAAAACTTTTCAAACAGTCTAGCTTTTTGTTGCTGTGGTCAGAAACAAAGTCATAATTTCTTGCAACTTGTAGCTGTAAGACACTGGGCTAACATTTCATAAAATGAAAGGTGAGATTCTGAAGAATCTTCTGGATGATCTGTATATTATGCTAGAAGCTAGTTTATGAACATTTGTACCATGATTGTGGACACACAGTACACTAGTGGATCTGAAAATGAAACAAAAAGTACTGCATGACCACAGCTATAGTTCAAAAACTTCAGAAAGGTTGCTTTTGAAGCTGAGAATATATTTCCTATTCGCCTACAGACATTAGAGTACTGCTCTGAATCCACACTCACATTTGTGTTACATCCTTTCACCAATGGAGCAGTAAAATGTGGGAATGCTAAGGTACTGAGACCACCTCTGGAACAGGAACATTCTTGTTACCTCCACTGATAAATCAAGCACACCTCTTCCCATAATATCACCAATTCAACAACTGGGTGATGTATTGGCAACGGCCCTCATGCTGCAGTTGATAGGAGCACAACTACCTTAGTTGGTGCCATTCACCATGCTACCTTCTAGGTTGTGCCTTACACCTGCATGTACTGCTTTGTTACATCAGTCCCTTTGGGGCTTGATGGATTGCAGGCCCTCTGACAGCAAAAGGTGTGTCTCTGCAGCTCCCAAAGATTACCAGTTGGGCTTGACCTGGAGTCTGTCTGTGGTCTTGCAAACCTTTTCTGACAAGCCATTTGGAACCACCTACTGTGGATCTTTGCTTCCCTGGAAGATGGCATTCCTAGTGGTGATTACTATGGCATGGAGATCTAGTGACCTTAATGTTTTATGCATTGATCTACTCTACATTACCTTACATTGTGACAAGATGGTACTCTGTCTCAGTGTTGCTTTCCTACCTAAGGTTGTCTCTTAGTTCCATAACGTAGTTATGCCAGCTTTCTTTCTGTCACCTTCAGTGCCTCTTGAATCTACCTTTCACATCCTGGATGTTTGGCATACACTGGCATTTTACAAATTTCAGACTGAGTCAGTTCATCAGTCAACTTGCCTGTTCCTCTGTTATGGAAGTAAGCAACGAGGATTGCCCATTTTGTCACAGAGACTCTCCTCCTGGGTGGTGCATACCATCAAACTGGCTTATAAGCTGTCAGGACTCCTACTCCTGAACCCGATCTGAGCTCCTTCCATATGAGTGATGGCTACGTCAATGGCGTTTGATAGGGAAGTTCTTCTTCCAGAACTGGGTTTGGCTGGCTATTTGGTTGAAGCTATCCACTTTCACCAGCCACCACAGACTAGACGTGCAGGCTAGAGCTGACTGCTTGCTTGGGTGTGCCTCCGGTAAGTCAGCTTACTATTTGCCCACATGTGTGATACACAGAGACCATGAAGAAGAAAGACAGTTTGCTTACCTATAACTACTTCTTCGAATGGTCACACACCCTACCCACTTCCATGTTGCTGTCGATATTGATACTGAGGTTTTCCTCAGTTCTGAGGCTGCATTTGGTAGTCACAGTGAACTAAGGGAATAAGCAGGAACCTGCTAGGGACGTGCACACTGGATGGCGGGGGAGGATTCCTGCCAGCTATACATATAAAGTTCCCAAGCGAGGCTCCATGCAGGCACAAAGCTCATATGTGAGTGCACAGACAACCACTCAAAGAACTATAGTTACAGGTAACCTGTCTTCTCAAAGATGTAGCACATACTGATCAAAAAGTCAAAAATAGAAAATAGAAAATTGGATAGTATCTAATCAGAAAATGAAATTCTGTGATGAACAGCATCTTTATCTCAGTAGACAGTAAAAAAATATGTTGGATGATACTGGTAAACAGGAATCAACAATTTTCTGTTCTCTGTTTGTGATAGTAAGGAACTTGCAAGTTGACTGCCTCTTATTCGGGGAAGTATAATTGTTCTGCCATGTAAACTTGTTTCTAGGGCCACCAGATACTATTAACATAGCAAGGTGTATGTCGATACTGGTCTGATGAAACTGTCTGGATAATAGTAAAGTGATTGATACATGTCCTTGCCCACATCCATGTTGTAACTCCAGGGGAGCTTGTCAAGACTGTATCTATGCCTAGGTGGTGGATCCCTGCCCTCTGTGGGTTTCACTGTTTTCAAAGCCTGTTCCTAGAGTACAGCATGGATTCTGGTGGAACAACTGCACCTTGCTTATTTTGTGAATGCGCGACAGAAAGAGCAGGTGTCCACTTTATGCCGCTCTCCCAAGCACAGAAGACACAATAAATGCCCATCTCTTGGAGGAGAAATGGGCATTTTAGGAGGGCCATATGCCTTCAGGCTATTGTTCTAAAAAGGGCCATATGCCTTCAGGCTATTGTTAACGAAAATAAAACTTAAAACAAATGCAACAGCCAGAAAAACAAGAGTCCAGAAAGGCTGGGATTCCATGCAGGTTCAGAGCTCATATGTCTGATGCACAGAGACCATGAAGAAGAACCCTACAAACTACTTTTAATGTAAGGTAAAGCAGTGCATGGCCTACTTTCATTAAAGCACTGTACATTTTTATTACAGTAGACATAAATTTGTTGCAATTAACTTGTATTTTACTGATAAATACCACGGAGGGATACTCTCAGAGCCACTACTTTCCATCACAGGAGAGAGAAAACAACTCATCTTCTCAAATCAGATAAAAAGGGCTTGTATTTAGAGTGGATTGACAAAGAATGTTAGCACTGGATGATCTCTGGAACATAACAGCCTCAGGACACCTTAAGTATTTGTTCTTGTGCTAGCATTAAATATAAGCATCAGCTGAACTCTTAATATATTACTTGTTCATGTCAAAGACAAATTATGATCCAGGGGCTTTGTGTGTGGTGGGGGGCGGGTAGGAGCTAGAAGTCAAATCAAGGAAACACATTTACAACCTTGGAAGCTCCAGTTTTTTCAATGTGTTTAAGTCCAGACTAAGCAATGTTAGCTCCTTACTGGCCTCTATCATTCCAACTTTAAAAAAAAGGTATTTCTTGATTTGGGAGAGAAGTGGAGTACTGCTCAGCTCCTCATTCCCACTAATTCTCCCAAGGGACCTTTTATGCTCACTTTGTAGAGTATATTATGCTGCAGGCCAATGGTACCTGTATATGTGTGTGGTGTAGGTTCTTTACTTTCTCAGGTTTTCTTATTCAGCTATCTCATAAAGCTATGTATCAGTCCAGTAGGTTATGAGGTACTGAGACGGGCAAGCAGAAGGGAGAGAGATGGAGTGAAAATGAATGCACTTCAAATAATAAAGCATGATGGATACCCCAAACCACCCCCACCATTTCCTTTGAACCATCCAACTCAAACTAAGAACAGGCTCAAAAGATCATGCATGCAACTGCACAAATGCATTTTACTGAAATTTACTGCAGGACCTGGGTAACGCCACACAGGCGTTTTACTCTGTACAGCACCATGTGCACTGATGGTGCTATATATAAATAAATAAATAAATAAATAAATAATAATAATAATAATAATAATAATAATAATAATAATAAGCAGAGTACATGCACGGAGTTGGATCCAGCTTCCTTTTCACCAGCGAGAGTGTTCCCTGGGCAGAGTTCTGCTCAGAACGCTCCTGTTGGCAGAAAGGGGGTAGGAGGCAATTTCGGACACTTGCCCTTTCCTCTGCAGCCCCGTGCCACCTGCCCCACAGTTTCCAATCCTTCAGAACAGATTTGGAGTGGGGAATTGGGGACTGCGGGGGGGGGGGGGGAACAACAAAGGTTGTAGCGTTTTCCATTCAGCCAGTGGGATTTCTCCCAGCAGATCAGAAGCCTCTCATGGATGGAAAGAGCCCATGGGAAGCAGATTCTAGATCCAGCCCATAGTATCATGTGAACTACCATATTTCTTCGATTCTAAGACGCCATCGATTGTAAGAAGCACACTAATTTCAGTACCACCGACAGAAAAAAAGCTTTGATTCTAAGAGTAATAATCGCACCCGCGATTCTAAGACGCACCCCGTTTTTAGAGATGTTTATATGGGGAAAAAAGTATGTCTTAGAATCGAAGGAATACAGTAATGCACCTGTATCAATGGGTAGTGCAGTAAGGATATAGTATTGAACTTGGCCAAGGAAGAGCTGTATCTAATTCCCTGCTCAGCGATGGAACTCCATGGATAACATGTCAGCTTAACCCATTTCACAGGGTTGTTGGGAAGAACTAATATTCCTCGTGCAGAAATGATGGACAGACAGATAAGGGAAGTTGGTTGCAAGAAATGAAGGATCAAAGCAACGGGGATTGCTCATGGACACTATCTATCAGAACTATAGTATAACCCTAGTATAAAAAAAAAAAGTTGTCAAGAGATCAGTTTGAATTACTTAAAACCCAATTCTCATCATGTTTACTCAGAAGTACCACTGATTTTAATGGGTCCTCTTTCCAAGTATGTTTGCTTAGCATTGCAGCTTTAGTTACACTTCAGATGCTGAAACAATTTTTTCATTGCCTTAATCTAGATTAAAATGATACCATTTGGGTACCCTGACTGCATGTCTTGAATGTAGCCACTTTATTTGTAACTGTGGCAATCTGTTTTGCTAAACTCTTGCAGAGAAATCCATGCACAGCAGGCATCACAAATGGTAATTTAAGCCAGTGACAAAATAACAGGATTGCACGTACCTTTCTCTCCTTGTCTTTTCTAACTTGTCTTTCAAGATGAGGATTTCTTTTTTGAGAGCAACCTGTTGACTTTCTGCATCACGCAGTTCTTTCTTCAGATTTTTAATTTCATTTGAATGTATTACTTCTCGTTTAGATAGCTCCTCTTCATAAAAAACACTTTTCTTATCCAAGTCAGCTTTTAATTTTGTGATCTCTTGCTGATGTTCTGTGCTGCTCACCCCTGGGGAGCGACCAATTTGCTTCTGCTATATATAAAAAAGGGACATCTCAGAATTAGTTTCCATGAACTGAAGAACTATGAAAGCATGAGCTTAGAAAAAAGTCACCCTGGATGTAGAAAAGAATGAGAAAGTGCAACCGACTGCAATTAAGTCTCTCTCTCTCTCTCTCTCTCTCTCTCTCTCTCTCTCTCTCTCGTCGTTCCAAAATCAATGTCAAAGTAAAGCAACAGCCAGGACTAACACTCTATACTGCTCCAAGATATGAATTGCTTAAATGAAGTATAAGCCCTTATCAGTGGAGGCTGCTGGCTCCAATTTTGGCAGAACTGTGAATCCATTCTGGGTTTTAGTCAGAACCAGCCAGAACTCTAAAGGAGCTATCCAAGGTGTTGAACCTTATCCCTAAAATAGTTTCAACAGGTTGGATAGCCTTTTTAAAATTCTAGCTGGTTTTGACTAAATCCCAGAATGGATTCAGACCCACCAAAATCGGAGCCATCAGCCTCCATTGGCCCTTACATATCTAACAATACTGCTGTGTGACTATGGCCATGGCTAGACCAGGCCTATATCCCGGGATCATCCCTGTGTATCCAAATGACACAAAGGGGATCCTGGGAGCAGACTGGGACAACCCCTCCATTTGCCTGGGATAATCCTTAGGTCTAGCTGAAGCCTATATGGAGGTTTATTCAGAAATAAGCCCCACCGTGTTCAGTGAGGCTTACTCTCAGGTAAGTGTGCGTGGGATAACAATCCTAATTACCTTGTTATTTCAGTATTCTGTCAAAGTACATTTACATATTGAAAAAAACATTTATTTATTTTTAAGTCTACTGGATTTCTTACAGTAAAAGCATAGTTCTACTTCAGGAGAGGCCTGGCTATGGAGAAACCTGTTTGCTTCCTTGGATTATATTTGTGCAAAGTGCACTGAAATGGGCTATATAGTCAGTTCACTATAGTTACGTCTGGGAGCATATACATTAGATGAGACGGACTGTTGAAATACCTTAGGATTCGCCAACCCCCATCATTACACAACAATGAGCTTCTACAGGGAAAAAGTCTGTACTTTTACAACAATATACTAATCTACATATGCTTTTGTCCTGTGTTTGACAGTGACTTTTCAGATCTAATAGGCAATGATTACATTTTAAAATGGTGAAGTCAACAAAGACTAACCTTTAGTCCTTCTAACTCATTTTCCAGCTGCTTAGAGTACTGCTCACTTCGCTCACGCAGTTTCCTGTCCTTGGATGCTTCCGCAGCTGCAGCTTCAGCATGAACTTCCAGCTACAAAAATAATGTTTGAAATCATAACCATCCTTTTGAACTTTTTTCTTTAATAATGCATCCCAAAAAGAGCTTGTGTATTTTCAGTATCTTGTCCTTAACTGTGAATTGTTTTGGATGTTTAGGTAGAAGGCAATGGCAATGAACATCCCCAATTGCATACAGACTTGCAAGTAACCCTAGCAGCAAAGTCTTATACAAGTCTACTCACAAGTAAGTCCCATGGAGGTCAATGGGGTTTACTCCTAGGTAAGTAGGTATAGGACTGCAGACTAAGGTTCTTATTTGACTCCAATTTCTTGCAAGCAAACCTTTAAGATGTTGCTACATTCTCTAACTAACTCCACTAAGAGCTGCAGATAATCCTATTTTCTATTATTAAACAATAAGAATTTTGTTATTTACTTTATTATGTACAATTCCCATAGCATGCAAATGCATAGCTAATTTGTCCACATACATCATTAATAAGATATTAATAATAAATGCTAATACATAAATTATATAAAGTAACACCTATAATCAGACACTTACTTTTGTAAACAGATACTATATTGAAAACCCATTCACTTCAACACAGAAAAAGGTTCCTTATTTCTTGCTTTTCTGCAATTTCTTTTCACAGAACTGAATAAAAGAGTTCATACTCTGTTATCAGATTATTCAACTTTATCTGCCTTGCATCCATTAATCTTACTTAACTAATACATTTTAGTATCAGACCATTTCACATTTTGTTTAGCCACTCTTCATCAGAAAATTGAAACACTCAGGGAAGTATCCTCTATGGCTTCACTCATTTTTTTGTGCCAACGAGACTCACCACTCATGCAACAGAAAGCAAGTAATTCAAAAAGCCACACTCGAAATATTTAGTTCCAGACCAGGAGAGGACAGTGGAGCTTCCTTCTGCCCTGATCTAGAAATGAGTTGCTGCTGATTTCAGGTTGCTTTTAGAACTGCTAGTTCCCCATTGTGCACAAAGGGCCCTGTTGGTAAGAACAAAAGAAGAGCCATGGTGGATCACACCAAGGGTCCATCTAGTCCAGCATTCAGCTCACATGGTGGCCAACCAGCTGCCCACAGGAAACCAACAAGCAAGCCTTGAGAATAACAGCACTCTGGTGCACAGGCAAGCATGGATATTGTCCTCAGTTTTGAAAAAAATCTCCCAGTCTTCAGAGTAGTAGACTGAAAAAAAATGCAATACTGGAGATAAACAAAAAATTCCTATAAAGAATTACACACACACAGAGAGAGAGAGAGAGAGAGAGAGAGAGAGAGAGAGAGAGAGAGAAGCAGCAGAAAGGTTGAATTATTCACTAATTACTAATCTTCTATCAAGTAAGAAGCCTGGGAAATAAGCCTTATTTTGAGAAAACTCTCTCCTATAGTCGCTATCCCACAAATAACTTACTTCTTTCTTCATTCTGTCTGTTCTGCGTAGCTCTTGCCTCAAGCCTTCAACCTTTTGCATCACCACTTCCATTTCTTCTTCCTTATCTCTGACCTGACGGGTAAGTTTCTGTTTTTGTGAATGTAAGTCAGTAAGTCGCTCATTCATCTCAGAGAATTCCTGCATAGCCAATTTCCGCTGGCTGTGTGCATCTTTCAGCTCTTTGGTTTGGGTCTTTAATCTTTCACTAGAGTCAATCAGTTCCTACAGTCAAAAACAAAGGATTACATATCCTTACATTTTAGAAATCTGCAACTTGATGGGTATTTAAGGTTCCTATTAAAATTAATGTGAACAAAAATTAAAACACATTTCTCAGCCCCAAACAAGATATACTGTGCAAAGACTAAAAGTGTAAATGTTAGCACTCAACTGGAACCTCATAAGCCAAATCTTAATTCCATCAATTATGTATATTCATGGTCAATGTAAAACGTTTCTGTTAGCAGCTTGCCTCCAAGTCTTTACACCCCTATCGTCTTTCAGGCTCCATCTTGTCTATTACTGTTTGCTGGCAAGGGCTGGCTATCAAGGACAGGGTATGTTTGCAGGACCACTCACCACCTTCAATTGCCATGGAAAAGAGAGTATGCTAGCTTTCTGTACTCTGCTAAGGAGCGCTTGGATGTACCAAGCCAAAGATCGCCTGCTTCCCGATTCAATCAGGCAAATATGCTAAATGGACATTACAGAGAGACCCAAGCTTTTATGTGATCTTCCACCTATTACCAAACACAGCATCCAGCATCTACTACCTCTCTATTCAGGATGAGCACAATTGTTGTCAATTTTGTTTTGACAGAACAGTTGTCCCAAGCAAATGTGGCAACATTTAATTATCTATAACAACTGATTTTACAAAAATGCACAAAGCAGCTGTAATTTAAGATGTCAGATTTTCATATTCATTTTTATTAAATTGCACGTGTCTCCAAAATTATTTCCCATATCACAGAATTTGAACATCTCCTTTTTCTCTTCATGGAGTATTCATAGACACATATTCATCCAATGCCTCTGGGATGTCCATACCCCATTTTCTCACTATTTTCAGACTTTATATTATATCACTTTCCCAACATAGTTCTTCCATGGTTTGCACTGTAACAATCATCCTAACTTGAGTCCATAAGGATTTTCTATGCAAAGAGCAGTGACCCCGTGCAACAGTTTAAAATCTGGAATCAATCATATAGGACCACACATTTGGCAATGCTTGTGATGTTTTTAATAATAACCATTTCAGAAAATGCACTCAGAATGCAGACAGGCTGATATGTTTATACAGCCTAATCATTTTTCGGCATAACTCTGTTAAGACCATTTTAATCTGGGCTGAAATGCTCTACAAGTGAAATGGACACGAATAGTTATTTTTAAATAACAACACAAATGACATCCTTTTTACCTTATTAAGATCGTCCCTCTCTTGCTTTAATACTTTGATTTGTTTCTCAGACGTTTTGATTTGTCTGGCAGCATCTTCTAATTCTCGTCTTGCAGAACTGGCCTCTTCAAGTTGCTGCTCCAGTCGCCCAGAATCTATGAAAGAAAATCATTGCTAAACAACACATGGTAAAATAGAACACTTACTGCTGAGTGCTGTACAATAGTGGTTAGCCATTTAAGGTCCCAGGGCTAAATCCAGCCCTCTGAGAAGTACCCACTGAAGCTTTAATTGCTAATCCTGAGGAAAGGGTGTGTGTGTGTAGTGTTGATTGTTGCTTAACAGGCCATCAAATCTAAAAGGAGGGGTGGCATACCACCCTCCATCTCTTCTATAAACTGTCCCTTCTCTAAAATATACTGCTGATCAGGACTATATGCTTTAGTTACATACTTGCATTTTAAACAGTTCAAAACCTAAGTATATCCTACCTTCCTATCCCCATGTATTACTTGCCAGTTTGCTGTTTGCTGGATAGAAAAATGGTGGTCTAGTTTGAAAATCTGCAAGAGTCAAACCAATAGAAACAACAGAATGCCACATGTCGCATGGCCACTCTTAACCTCAGTATTTAACACATTTGTTTGCAAGTATTTATGGCAGTTTTGCTTGGTTAAAATGTTCAAGGTGGCTTACAAAAATTAAGAACCATAAAGTAAAGACAAAACAGCCACATTGAGCACCATTTTCTTGGTATAAATTGAATAAACAAATAATACAAGAGATCAATTTCACTGAAAATTATCCAAAAGCTTCAGCTAGATTGCTAACCAGGAATGCTTATTGGGAGCACATGAATCCCTTATTGAAACGACTACAGTGGCTTCTAATTTTTTTTTTTTGGGGGGGGGGGTGCAATTCAAAGTGCAAGTTATGACTTTTAAAGTTTAGGACCTGGATATCTGAATGACTACTTGACCCCATTTGAGCCTTCATGCTTACTAAGGTAATCGTGGTGCTCTTCAAAGTCCTTCCAAAACCTGAGGTTTGTCTGGTTGGGGCTAAGGAGAGGGCGTCAGCAGCTGCGCTAGGATTTGAAACTTCCACCCAAAGGAAGCCTGCGTGGCCTCTTCTTTTAATGGTGTTTTGTTGTATGACAAATACCTTCCTATTTAGGAAGGCTTTAGAGTCCTAAGATGTTTCAACTCTGCTGGTATTTTAATGTATTTTCCCCCCATCTGTCTATAGATATTTAAAGGTAACATTTTTTAGCTGGATTCTTATATGTATACCTGTTTTATTCTTCTTTTTTTCTCTCAATATATTTTTGACACTTTTTATTGTTTTATGACTGTTACTTGCGTTGAATTGTTCAAGAAAGGTGGGATATTTTTTAAAATAAAAACAAACAAACAAAAAAGCTTCCACCATTGGGCAGTATACAAATGAAATTAATATAATATAATATAATATAATATAATATAATATAATATACTAAGAGCCCCAATAATACATTGAGCAGTTTAAATACCTAAAAAAATCAAGGCCACCCATTAAAAATTACATAATGAAAATCCTCATAGTAAGTTTATTTTCTGGTGGATCAGTAAACCTTTCCAGCAGGATCACTAATTTCAGTAAAGTAATGTCCTATCCACTAAAGGCATTATTATTATTATTATTATTATTATTATTATTATTATTATTATTCAAGAGGCCCTAAGCTTATGGTGCAAGGCCATCAGAAAATGTGTAAGGTGCCCTCCCAAAGAAGAATGTTTCTAGGTAAGGCCAAAAAAAGCCCTCTCCTTGATAATCCATGTCTGCACTGGTCAAGCAGAAGTTGAGGGGGCAGGATTGCAGTTTGAGATTGATAAACAAATGGTCAAAGAACACCTAATTTCCTTGAATGAGTTCAAATCTCCAGGGCCCGATGAACTGCATCCAAGAGTAATGAAGGAGCTAGCGGAAGAACTCTCAGAACCTTTGTCTATTATCTTTGCAAAATCATGGAAGACGGGTGAGGTGCCGGATGACTGGAGGAGGGCTAACGTTGTCCCTATCTTCAAAAAGGGCAAAAAGGAGGAACCTGGGAACTACAGACCAGTCAGTCTGACATCCATCCCTGGGAAAATTCTGGAGCAGATTATAAAGAAGTCAATCTGTAAACACCTTGAAATCAATGCAGTGATTACTAGAAGCCAACATGGATTTGTCAGGAACAAATCCTGTCAGACTAATTTGATCTCATTTTTTGATAGGATAACCTCCCTTGTGGACTGTGGGAATGCTGTGGACGTCATATATCTTGACTTCAGCAAAGCTTTTGACAAAGTACCACATGACATTCTGATTAACAAACTAGCTAAAAGTGGGCTAGATGGAACAACTATTAGGTGGATCCACAGTTGGCTACAGAATCGGACTCAAAGAGTACTTATCAATGGAACCTTCTCAAACTGGGGAGAGGCAACGAGTGGGGTGCCGCAGGGCTCAGTCCTGGGCCCAGTGCTCTTCAACATTTTTATTAATGATTTGGACGAGGAGGTGCAGGGAACGCTGATCAAATTTGCAGATGACACCAAATTGGGTGGGATAGCTAATACCCTGGAAGACAGAAACAAACTTCAAAGTGATCTTGATAGGCTGGAGTGCTGGGCTGAAAACAACAGAATGAAATTTAATAGGGATAAATGCCAAGTTCTACATTTAGGGAATAGAAACCAAAGGCACAGTTACAAGATGGGGGACACTTGGCTCAGCAATACTACAAACGAGAAAGAACTTGGAATTGTTGTAGATCACAAGCTGAATATGAGCCAACAGTGCGATATGGCTGCAAGAAAGGCAAATGCTATTTTGGGCTGCATTAATAGAAGTATAGCTTCCAAATCACGTGAGGTACTGGTTCCTCTCTATTCGGCCCTGGTTAGGCCTCATCTAGAGTATTGCGTCCAGTTCTGGGCTCCACAATTCAAGAAGGACGCAGACAAGCTGGAGCGTGTTCAGAAGAGGGCAACCAGGATGATCAGAGGTCTAGAAACAAAGCCCTATGAAGAGAGACTGAAAGAACTGGGCATGTTTAGCCTGGAGAAGAGAAGATTGAGGGGAGACATGATAGCAGTCTTCAAATACTTAAAAGGTTGTCACACAGAGGAGGGCCAGGATCTCTTCTCGATCCTCCCAGAGTGCAGGACACGGAATAACGGGCTCAAGTTAAAGGAAGCCAGATTCCGGCTGGACATCAGGAAAAACTTCCTGACTGTTAGAGCAGTGCGACAATGGAATCAGCTACCTAGGGAGGTTGTGGGCTGTGGGCAATACATGGCCTGCAAAAGAATTTGGTGATTTCAGTGCTATGGAGCATAACTGTAGTCTATTCTCAAGCTAAATTTGGCCCTTTCAGTGCACCGTACTGGTTTGCTGCCATATTATATTGGCAAACTGCTGATTATTCTTATGGTGCTCCCATGGATGCAACTGGGAGGGCGGTGTCCTCGGCATCCTGAGGTTGGTCATCCCTGACCTCCAAAATGCTACATTTGCCCTGCTACAGGCTGATTTTGGCTACATTGTTTTGCATACCATATGCAAGAGAATTTATTTGCAAGGTAGACAAAGAATGTAATGGGCTAAACTATTTCAGAGGAGGGCCAAGATCTCTTCTCGATCATCCCAGAGTGCAGGACACGGAATAACGGGCTCAAGTTAAAGGAAGCCAGATTCCGGCTGGACATCAGGAAAAACTTCCTGACTGTTAGAGCAGTGCGACAATGGAATCAGCTACCTAGGGAGGTTGTGGGCTCTCCCACACTAGAGGCCTTCAAGAGGCAGGTGGACAACCATCTGTCAGGGATGCTTTAGGGTGGATTCCTGCATTGAGCAGGGGGTTGGACTCGATGGCCTTGTAGGCCCCTTCCAACTCTGCTATTCTATGAAGCATGGTATCTCAATGCCTAAGGGTAGGCACCTGTAATGTCTTATCGACTGGTCTTATTTGCATGGTAATAAGGCTCTGACCTGAATAATCGAAATTAAAAATTCAGAAGAATTTGTGGCGAAGCAACATACTAAACTGCAAAACCAAAGTGAAGTTCTAGGAATACAATATAACCACCACCGTCTTAATTCAATCCAATTGATTGAAAAACTGAAGCGGGTGGTTAATTGTCATGATGCACAGCCAAACAATCACATTCAACTCTAATTCCCAAATATGTGTATTAATGAGGAATGAAATTGCGTATAAAAGGAGGAACAATTGCAACCTAGAATGATCAATGGCAAGGCCCTTATATGACTGCATTTCTAAACGTTACCTTAAGTATTCACTGTACAATATTATGAGAGAGCAAAGGAATACAAAGAAGTCACCATCTGGAGTGCTTGGTTGGTTGCACAACTTTTGCTAGTGTTTATGTTTTGCTTTTTAATGGAAAGGCAGAGGAAGATGACAGAAACAAGAAAACACATCTCACTTGGACTTGAATAACCCAAGTGTGAGGATGCAAGAGATGAGCCTAGTACAGAAAAGAACATACAACCAGAAATAAATAAACTGTTCACAGCAACTAGAAAGACAAAAAAAAAAAAAGCATTGAACCAGCCAGAAGAACAAAAACATTCAGGGCTGACATGCCCTAAGACTTACTAGTTTTAAAAGAGCTTAATTCCAAGTACATGGAATTTCATTCTAGTGATGTAAAATTTTGAGGCCATGGGAAAAAAAACGTTTTCAGGCAAAACCCAGAAATTTGGGGGGAAATAGTTTGTTTTAAATGGATATTGTTGTTTTTAAATTTTTATATTTGTTTTTAATGTTCGCTGTTTTTAACTTTTGTAAACCGCCCAGAGAGCTTCGGCTATGAGGCAATATATAAATGTAATAAATAAATAAATGGAAAAATAAGCAATACATTTTAGTGCTCTTTACAGATTAAAATCACTTTGTTGCTTTAAGACAGCCTTCTCCACCCTGGTGACCTCCAGATATTTTGGACTTTAGCTGCCATCAGCCTCAGGCAGCTGGGTCAGTAGTCAGGAATACTGGGCACTGTAGCCTAAAACATCTGGAGGACACAAAGCAGCCTGTCTGCTAATTAAGTTATTTTATGTATAACATAGTTTGCTCATAAAATTATCATTATATTTTAAAACTTTTAAAAGCAAACTCAGTAAATTTCTGACTATTGTCTGAATAGATTAGAACTACATTAAATGACTGCTACAGCATCAGAAACACAGAATTCTATAGAACAAAACAATTCTATAGAATGCACAATGGTGGCTCTATTCACATGATGGGAACCTGAGAATAAATGTCTATCAGTAAAATATACTTTAGATCAATCATTTTAATATGTAATAAAAGAAATAACTATACAGAGAGGTTTAAAAACATTGTGCCCCAAATTGTTTAAACACACACACACACACACACACAGACACACACACACACAATCTTTAGCTGAGTGTTCTGTAGGGGTCACATGTTTATGGTGTATAAAAACAACATACAACAGTGTGACATGCTGGATGTTATTTTACTTTATGATATAATATAACATAACATAACAACATGGTATATAGCGCAACATCTGTTTTCAGACACAACATTTTGGGATGTAGGATGCCATCTAAATCATAAGTAATGGTGCATGGTTTAGCAACTTAAATAGCAGGGTGCTCTGTATGTTTGTGCATGTTTTTTAAACAAGATGAGGGGAAAATGTTACATTTACTCAAGGCTGGCAGACAATATCCTGTTGATCATACTCATACTATATTCAGGTGGTTTTATTTCTAATGTTAATATCATTTGTGTTTGTATGCCCTACTTGGTTTATTATTTCTGTAACTACAGAAGGAACACATTCCTTAAAGTGCTTATTTTTTAAACAAAGTGCTAATCAGTTGAATAGCAAATTAAAAATTAAAATACTTCTAAAATATGTCAGCTATGTTACAGTATAGAGACCGTGTTGGCATGTAACAATAAACCAGAACTGCAGAGAATTCTGGTTTGTCATTCATGAGCAGCACGCTGGTGCACACTGACCAACTGCTCCTACTTTGGCTCATTCTGCCAGCCCATGCAGGCAATCGGGAGCAATCTAGCAATCTGCTTGCTCAATCCCAATAAGCCAGGATTCTCAAGTTTCTCCTGCTTATCGTGATGTGTGAACTGGGCCATAAACTCGTAACCAACTTTTTCTAAACCAAGACCCCAGCATTAGCATTATCATGATTTTCATTAACATTGTTCTACAAGACCAGCTCTTTGAAAAGCAAGATTTTTACACAAAGCTAGATACTAGTAGAACTCTGTAAAATTCTTAACACTTATTTTAAAGTTTAGAGAATTTAAATGACACCTGTAGCTCAGTGCCAGGGATTATTAACTCTCCTGAAGTCACCAGCACAAGAAATGTATTATGTTGTTAAAGAGAGCCAAAATAAATCTCTCTTTCATGCATGAATTACTTTGTTGCACTCTCTACTCGTTCCCTTACATTTTTTCACTATATTAAAGATTCCTCAAAGTTTTCTCCTATGTAACTTAGATAACAAAATACTGTAACTTTGACCTCAAAAAACTAAAAGCATATGCTAGGCTATCATTTGTCAAAATGATGGGGAGAGAAAAATGTCATAATTTACTAAGACCCCCGCTGAGTAGAACTCTAAATGTAACACATTACAACTTTTTATTTTATTATTATTATTATTTATTTATATAGCACCATCAATGTACATGGTGCTGACAATATTCGCTAACAATATTCTTAAAAAGTCATTCAATAAAGTCATAAAGGTTAAAACTGAAATGCAGTGCCTATGATCTACTGATAAACTATTTCCCACCCTGTCTTCCTTTTCCAGGTTAACAGCTGTAGTTCTACATGTAATGTTATATAACAAACACTGCTGAAGTACTACACCATACAAGTAAGTCTTAGCTAGACCTAAGGTTTATCCTGGGATCGTCCTGGGGTTGTCCCTGCCTGCTCCTGGGATATCCTGTGTGTCATTTACATGAACAGGGATGACCCCGGGACGATCCTGGGATAAACCTTAGGTCTAGCTAAGGCCTTAGTTGCCAATCCTTTGCATAAAGATGAGTTTTCTCCATTGAACCCAGTGAAGCTTACTTCTGAGTAAATATGCATGTGTTAATGATTCCTAGGAGCCACTGGCTGATTCAAGAACTTATTTATTTATTTATTATTACATTTATATACCGCCCCATAGCCAAAGCTTTCTGGGCGGTTTACAAAGTTAAAACAATGAACATTAAAAACAGATATACAAAATTTTAAACCACCAAAAGTATAAAAACAACAATATCCATTTATAACAACTTGCACAAGCATAGATTTAAAGGACCCTAAATTGAATCCTACTCTGGGGCCACAGAATGAGGACATGTGGAAACAGAAATGTAAAGCTGAAACACCCCTGAGAAATGAGGGAATGAATCTGGTTTTGTAACAACTTCCTCCACTCTGTTATCTTTATGACCACAAGAACAGTATTTTGCTTATTCTACGTATCATCAAATATCTTGTTTATGCATTATAAACAGAGAGCTTCGGCTATTGGGCGGTATAAAAATGTAATAAATAAATAAAATAAATAAAATTATTCTGGTGAAATTGGAACTGACATAATTTCCTTTACCTTTTGCAATCTATTCTCTATGTCTGTAATGTCAGTCAAAAATGTATTTTTTTTAATGTAGAAGCATACAAACAGAATTGAGAATGTGACTGAAATTTAGGTGAGAAAATCCCATGCAGGAATGCAATATATATAACATCAAAGCGATAACATACATTTTATGTTTAAATGATCTAGAGTGCAATCCTGCACAAATGAAGACAGAAAAAAGTCATACAGCATTCCCCAGCCATCATCATGGCTGGCTAGGTAATGCTGGGAATTGAAGAATCGAGCCCTAAATGTTTCTCCTATTTTAGCACATTCCAAGATTTATTTATTTATTTATTTATTAATTACATTTTTATATCGCCCAATAGCCGAAGCTCTCTGGGCGGTTCACAAAAATTAAAACCACAATAAAACAACCAACAGGTTAAAAGCACAATTACAAAATACAATATAAAAAGCACATGTAGAAGTCTCAAAAGCCACATCCTTACAGTCGAGCAGAAGACAAAGGCAAAATACAGATTACATTTCTGAGTTTCACTGTAATTTACATTTTTTTAAATATCATTCATTTCAACACAAACACATGCCTAAAATAATCAAGAACTAGAAGAAATTGTTTCATTATTAGACATCCTGTCTCAATCACTAAATCTTATATTTGTCCACTGATTTTAAATCCAGTTTAAGCACATTTCTTAAAACAATTAAACTTCTCTACATAACAGATACTAGCTATAAATTGATCTTAAGTTTTCACACCTGGATAAGTGATTTACACAAGCACACGCCTACACACACACACACACCAGATATATACTCTTCCATGCGTATCCTAACAAAACTGGGATGCCAAAATTATTCAGTGTAGTCTTTCCATCTACAGTTGTTTTGGACAGAAAATGCATTCCTTTGCAACACTGGTCCCAGAAAAACATCTATATTTTAAGATTTTTTTTTTTTAAACTGAGATAGAATGATCTTATCTTTCAATTCAATTCCAAATCTACAGCCAAACCTCAGACTCACTTTAAAATGCCAAGGAAACTATGATTTCAGTTGACTTACTGTTTATTTAAAACTTTGTTTCTAGCAAGTACATATGATTACAATCAGAATTGTGATCACCAACTCATTTTCTCTGAAATATCAAGAGCCAATATTAATTCAAAAGACAGGGTGCAAGCTCCAAGGACAACAGCTGCTGTCATAATGGGGCTGAAATCTACAAATGTGAATGAATATCAAAAGCTCCACTTATAAAGATTGGCAGGCTCCCAATTTTTATGGCTACCCTCTTTATGTTTACAAAGGTAGCCAGAAAAACCTTTCTGGAATGTCTATGAGCCTCTCTGCTGCCTGCATAGCTAAATGCATCATGGAGCTGACAGGCACAGCTGGAAGAAGTGCTACTGCGTCCCTCCGTGTGCCCATGGTAAACTGGCCACTAAAACTGCTTATAGAAGCAAATCACACAGTAAGCATAGTCCAAACCAGAAGAATATTATTGAGACCGTGCAGTACAGAGATGACAGAGGATTTATACAGGGAGTTTTGAACACTCTGGAAGTACTATATAAATGCAGCGTATTTTGTAAGAGGGCAAGTCACAGCATGCATGTATTTCACGAATACATATTCTGATTGGAGAGGGGACTGATGATCAAAATAAAAGTGGTACCGTTATTAGTCTTTTAACTGCTTGCTATTATTGTTATTGGCAGGATTAAAAATATAAGAAACTAAGACATAAATAAATAAATTCATTATAGTCAAGAAATTGATAGAAATTTTAGCCTGCATGTGTCATGCTGAGAAAAGGTGGGTCTGAAGCGAAATGAGTGTTTCCTTTACATGCCCAGTGAAGAGCCAAGTGTGCTACATTTCTTCCAGGTGCGAGGTAGCCCAAGTCTCTAATGCAATTCCTACCCCTTCATGAAACCCCTTGTACCTGAGATCCCCTTGAAAAAGCAAGAAGAGTGTGGTGTAGCTAACAGAACCCCATAGCAAAGTGGAAACGCTGGTAAGGACTCACATAGGACCAAACAGTGAAGCCCCCACCCATAAAGAGGCGGCAGCCTAGACAGACAGGCACAGCAGAAGCCACAGCAAACGCCAAGAAGTATTGTGGCTGTACTCAGTGCAGCATCACTATCCTCCATAACTGAACAATCTGTTAAAAGTGAAAAGCTCTGTTGAAGGAGGAGGCAAAAAACCCTGCAAACCAAATGTTAGAACACAAGACAAGCCCTCCTGGATCACACCTAAAGATCCATCTAGTCCAGTATCCTGTTTCCCACGAACGTCAGCTAGATGTTTTCCAGAAGCCCCCAAGCACAGCTGTCTCCATGATTTGCTCCCCAGCAACTGTTCCTCAATCTGGAAGTTCCGCTTAGCTATCAGGGCTAATAGCCATTGATGAACTTGTCTAAACCCCCTTTAAAGCCTTTTAAACCACCAAATCTTGTGGCAGTGAATTCCACAAATTAATTATATGTTGTGTGAAGAAGTGCTTTCTTTCAGTCATTTTGTCAATTTCATTGTGTGACCTGGAGGCCGTTTTATGAGGGAAAAAAACAAAACAAATCCCTCTATGTATGTTCTCAAACATGCAAACCAAACACTTACCATGATGTGTTGGTTTGTGAACCGCCCAGAGAGCTTCGGCTAATGGGCGGTATAAAAATGTAATCAATCAATCAATAAATGTGTTAAAACAATAAATAGCTAGGACTTACCAGTCACCTGTTTTCTTAGCTTTTCAATTTCTTCTTTTAGGCTTTTAATTTCTGTATCTTTGCTTGCTGTTAACGGACCATCTACAGTTGAATAGTGCAAGGCCTGGATCGTTTGTGTGGACTCTTTGAAAAAAAGCAAGCAAGCAAGGCAGACACACATGTGAGAGCGGCTGCATCCACAAGTCTCAATCTGTGCAATAGCAGAGAGGTGTTCTGGCATCTTGAGACCTATTCCCACATAATAGACTGCCCAAGGAAATCCCAAGGCTGCATTGGTGACCTGGTAGCTGATTATCAACATCATATTCAATAAGAAAAAAAATCTTCAATAGATCTATAAAACTTTTCCTCATTCCAGATTGCTTGGACGGCCTTCCATTCAGTGAAACTCACACATTTTGAGGATAAGGAAGTAGCTTCCACTTCCCTCCCGTGATCAGGAACTTTAGGAAAACAAGCACTGAACTGTCCAGCTGTTCCCATTATATATGAATAGGAACAACAATAACAGCATGAGGCAACCATATGTAAAATGGGAAGATATTATTTGCCTTGTAAAGTGATAGTGTTTCTGCTAAATGCACAAAAGAGGTACTGCTTGTGCACATTCAAATCTCATACTGTTTATTTATTATTTCATCCTGTCTTTTCCCCTCTTGTAACAAACCCAAGATGGCTTACATGATCCCAGTCTCTCCATTTCATCCTCACAACAACCCTGTGTGGCAGGCTAATCTGAAAGTCAGTGACTGACCCAGGGCCTTGCTAGACCTGCTGGCTTACGCCGGCAGGGAGGCGGGGCTGGGGCGCGCTACCGTTAGCGCGCCTCCCCCAGGCTTACAGATAGCAGAGACGCAGGGAGGACGGAAGCCCTGCGTCGTCCGCCATTTTTTTATTATTTTAAAGGGGCCGGGTGCGGCCCGAAGACAGCGGACAAGGTAAGGGGTTTTTTTTATTTATTTTTACGGGGGGCAGGGCGAAGGCTGGGAGGGTGGGTGGCAGGGTGGGTGGCATGGGGGGAGGGCGGGTGCGATTGCGCCGCGCGCCGCCCGAGCCCGGGCAATGCCTGGCATGGGGCGGCCAGGCATTGCCCGGGCGGCGCGCGGCGCGATCGCACCCGCCCTCCCCCCATGCCACCCACCCTGCCACCCACCCTCCCAGCCTTCGCCCCTCCCGCCGATGGGCACAGTGCTCCTATGAGCGCTGTGCCAGGTCCGCGGCTTTTCGCGGCTCCTCGCGAGTAAGCGAGGAGCCGCGAAAAGCTGCGGAAGTCCCTAGACGTTCCCCAGCTCCGGCCTCAGGCCGGAGCTGGGGAAAAGGCGCACCATAAGCGAATTCGCTTATAGCGCGTTGGAGGAGGCCTCAGCGCGGCCTGTCTCCGGATTCCCCTGTGCGTCATCTGGACGCACAGCAGGGAAGCCGGGACAGAAGGCGCGCTAAGGCCTTGTCTAGGAAGGCCCCCAGTAACATTATGGCTGAATAGGGACTAGAACCTGGGTCTTCCAAGTCCCAGTCCAGCACTCTAACCCCAATACTGCACTACACTATACTGCTTCTCTCTCAAAATATTAAATCAGATATTCCTCTAACTTATTTAACTCCACAGAAATGTCTTAACTACTTCAAGTCCTGCTATATGAATTTATTATGATTCATATAATATCTCTTATTCTTTTTTACTGTTCTCCCTCTGTTTGTATTTTGCAAGGTTTGGTAGAATTTTTTTTGTCTATATACCACTTCCACTTTCCATTTTTATGGCTTCTATTGCCACTTCTATACAACAACTTCAAATTGTAAGGTTTACTCACTTCTCCTTCTCTAGCAAATATCTGATGCCTTCTCAAACATCTCTAGTTGCATGGCTTCTCAATAATTACAAGTCAGAGCAAGGAAGACAGAACTTTCAGTTTATCTTCCATCCTGTTCTCTCCCATCTTTTTCTATTCCTTGTGAGAAGTCTGTTTTTCCCAGGTTCTGTTACCCTCATATTTAGTCTCTTGTCATTTTCCAAAAACTTTTTCCAAAAGTTGCATTTTCCAACTTTTAACATTTCCCACATTTGTTCTTTTCTTTTATCCAGTACTGCAAAAATCCTAATTTGCACTCTTGTCATCTCGTAAGTGGAATTCTCTGCTCTTTGTTTTACAAATCTCAAATCTTTTCTTTCTGTCTTCAATTCCACCTTCCATTTAATCTTCACTATCAACCAGTCTGATCACATTACTCTCTTTTCTATAGTACACTGGGGCCGTAGGTAGACCTAAGGTTTATCCCAGGATTGTCCTAGGGTCAAACCTGTTCATCTGTGTGACACAGGGCATCCAGTACTCAGGCAGTGACGAAATCGGGATGATCGTTTTCTTTCTTCTCAAATTGTGTTTAAATGTTTCCATTTTAAAATTTAAATGTACGAATTGTGTCTCCCCTTGTTTCTTTTCATACTCTCTCATAAACTTGATCCTCCGGCACAAACATTCTCATAAAGCATAAGAATAGCTCTTCCATCCCTCAAGTTTGCCCCTTTCCTTAGCTGTTCCCTAACATTGAAACTCCAACATCGCAATATTCGCAAGATCTCTTTTGTTGCTCATTTTAAACTATACTTCAAAACCCATCTCTTCTCTCTAAATTTCCACCAGTTGATTGATTGTCCTTTCACCATTAATTTTTCCTCCTCTATATTTTTACATTATAGTCCATAGAATAGGAATGGCTCATTTTTACTTTTGTACAGTATGTAAACAATTACAGGTGATTCTCCAATTGAGTGATTCTCCAATTGATTTTGGATTATTATAAAGTACTCTTTTAAATATTTCAATTTCTGCTTGAAAACTGTAGTCTTTTTTTTTTTATCAAAACCACTACTAAGTTATGACTGTGAATTATTATCCATATTATACGTGAAACATATTCAAATAATGTTTTTTTAATTTAAAATTTTATTTAAAGATAAAAATATTAAAACATCTGTGAAACCTCACAAGGATAGCATACCTCAAGTTTTCCCACAAATCTATAAGTTAATTTAACTTAAATAATTGATCAAAGACCCTTTTGTTAGGAATACCTTGAAGTTTTCTGCTAAGTTCTAGTTTTTCCTGCTCCAGACGCCTTATTCGCCTCTCATATGCTTCTGTGGCCAAGGTATCCTCAAGTGTCCTTTGAACACTGGCATCAAGGTCCACAGCACGTTGCCCAGCTGCAAATCTCAGACTGCTGCGGTCCGAAAGGACACTGAGAAGACAATTTATCAATTTTAGAAACATGAAAAAAGACAACTATTTTAACTTATTCTTTATTTTAGCTGATTGGCTATTGTAATTTATACATTACAATAGACTTTTCTACTGTATTTAATAATTATATTTCTATACCATCTTTCTGAAAACAATCAATGAGGTTTACAAAAAATTCAGAACAGAAAACCATAATCAAATAAAAACATAGTGACTGGGTTTGGACGTGGATTATTTAACCCATTGTGTCGTCAGTCAGAATTTTTTTTATCCCATGATGGGCTACTTGCCTGAAATAACCCACTCTGATAACAAACTGCAGAGGAGTTATTTAATCCACCATGGGTTATCCTGCTGTCTGTCGGGCACCATGAGTTAATTTGCTTGCCAATAGAGACACGCGGCAAGACAGGATCATACAGCTGCTGCTGCTGCTGCTCTATAAACCCGTGAAGATTTGCAGGATCTGGACTACACTTCATAGGCAGCCTCTCCTAGTCAGTCGGCACCCGATCCAACTCAGAATCCCATACAATTTCATCCAGGGGAGGGAAAATTGCATGGGTGCAAATTTTCACAAATTCATACCTGTGCAATTATGATTCCCCCCTCCTGTTTTCTTTATTTCTGTTTATTTTCTAAATACCCTCTGTTTGGTGCACCTGAGATTTCCCTCAAGAGGAGTTTCGTCCCATCCAACACAGATTGTGCAGAAGCCCCTTTGCCTTGTCTGAGCAGAGCAGCTCTTTCCTATAGCCAAACACACTTCTTACACTAACTTTTTTGTCATTGGATAACAATGATGTAGTTCTTATGTCATCCAAGGAATATTGCATGAATTTTGTAATAAAAAGCTCTTTCATATTTTTGGATGTACACGTCATCTTAAATTATGTACCAGTTTCTTGGAAAATGACACACGGTCAATTTAAATGGATTTCTGAATAAAAATGTCTTTGACCGGACAACAGAGACGGAGCTAACCTGACCTGCTTAGACAGGGAGTTCCAGAGATGGAGCTAACCTGACCTGAGTTGACTAGCCACCGAGACGGCCTTCTCTCACATTCCTGCAAAATGTGCCTTTGGTAGTGCTGGGACAGAGAATTATCGTAAAACTCAGGCAGACTCATATGGGGGGGAAATGTGGCCTTTCAACTAGCCTGATCCGAAAGAGCGCAGAGTTTTTTGGCTCATAACCTTCACAAGGGAATCACATGCTCCCTGTAACTGACCCCTGTCAATAGTCTGGCTGCAGTATTATAGATCAGCAGACGTTTCTGAAAGCGTTTCGAAACCACATGGCATTTTAGTTGTTGAAATGGGAAGTAACGAAGACTTGTGTCACCATGACCAGGTCGGACATCTTTTGGAAAAGGTGCAGTTGGTGCTGTAGTTGTTCAAACACACTCCTGATCACTGATATTGTTGTTCCGGACGGTTTTATTGTTTTAATTGCTATTTTATTGCGAACATGTTTTTATGGCTTTTAATATTTTATTGTTGTAAGCTGCCTTGTGAGGACCTCTGCCCTGAAAGGCGGCCAAGAAATGTTTAGCTGTAAATAAATCACAGCCAAAACCTGGGCATCCAGTATTAGGGCTGAATCCAAGTACACCAAGCTGAGTACACCCAAGTCTTCAAGGGGAGTGTAGCCCCATCGAACACGGATTGTCCAAGAGCACTTTTGTCTTGTCTGGGCAGAGCAGCTCTTCCTATAGCCAAATGCACTTCTTGCATTAACTTTTTTTGTTATTTGATAACAATGATCTAGTTCTTATGTCATTCAAAGAACATAAAGGAAACAAAAGGAATCCACATGTTCACATTTGAATTGAAACAGAAAAATCTCTATAACTAACATTACAGAGGAAATAAACTTTCCTTCTTCTGCATTAGCATATCCATCTTCCATGGAAATGGAAGGCTTCAACTCACCAGCGACTTGTGTATGTGAATCCTACAAATGGCAGATGATGACCAGAAAACGCAGTATGGGTTGGAGGGGGCATCGTCTCCTTAGGGATAAAAACAAGCATTCAAATTAGGTTTCACGAGTTTGAAAAAAGTTGATGTGTTTGAATCCATTGAAGGTGATATTAGCCACTTAAGTGTTCTACTAGAGGCAGCAGCAATTTGCCCTAGGGCATAACTTAATAACAGCTTCACTATTCTTCTCTTGGTTGTGGCAATGTTATCATCCTTGAGAAAGAAAGACCTCCACATAATTAACACAGCTATTTTTCCTGGCCCTTTATGGCGCTGTAGTGATCTTTCTGACCTAGAATTCCTTGATCTCAGCATCACCCACCTACCACATGTACAGAGCTGTAAACTAGAAACAACAGCCTGACAATACCACATACTATAGTACTGTGTTTGGATGTTCTGTGTCCAATAGTCAGGCAGGATTTTGTTTTTTAAACCCCCCCCCCCCCCATCTTGCTGTTTTAAAAAGTCATTGCAATTCAATATGTGTCAAACATACCAAAATATTGTATGATTTTAAAAAATACCCTTCAATTTTGACTATTTCTTTTGGCTATAGGTTGGCTATTTTGTACAGCCCTAAAGAAATCTGTTATCACAATGCTATATTTTGGAAGTATTTAGAGCAGAGATGGGAAACTTGTGATGCTCCAGATATTTCGGCCTACAATTTCCATCATCCTTCACCATTAGCCATGCTAGCTAGGGCTGATGGGAGTAGTAGGCCAAAACAACTGGAGGGTCACAGGTTGCCTACCCTGATTTACAGTATAAAGCAAATATGCATGTATTGTACTTAGTAATAACCCAGATTTTTAAAATATGGCTTTTCCGATTCCTTCTCGGGTCTTTATTAATCTTATCCCTGCTATCCTCCCTTCCTTGCTTCATATTATTAATTTTTCTTTGTCCTCTGGTTCATTTCCTTCTGCTTTTAAACATGCTACAGTCTCTCCTATTCTCAAGAAATCTACTCTTGATGTGCTTTCTCTGTCTAACTACCGACCTGTCTCTTTGTTGCCTTTTGTTTCAAAGATCCTGGAGCGTGTGGTCTACTCTCGTTGTCTTGATTTTCTTTCTAGTAACTCTGCTCTGGATCCTTTTCAATCTGGATTCCGTCCTTTGCATTCCACTGAAACAGCCCTTACTAAGATTACCAATGATCTTCTTATTGCCAAGTCTAAAGGCCTTTATTCCGTTCTTTTTCTCCTTGATCTAACTGCAGCCTTTGACACGGTTGATCACGATCTTCTTTTGGATTCCCTTCATGACCTCGGATTTTGTGGCTCCGTCTATAACTGGTTTGCCTCCTATCTAGCGGGTCGCTCTTTCAACGTGTTGGCTAATGGCAGCTCGTCTTCTTCTTTCTCCCTTTCAGAAGGGGTTCCGCAAGGCTCGGTGCTTGGCCTGTTGTTGTTTTCTTTATACATGTTGTCCTTAGGTAATCTTATTCAATCTCATGGCCTCCAATATCATCTGTATGCCGATGATACACAATTATATCTTTCATCTCCGGATCTTTCTCCTGATGTTCACGATTGTATCTCGGCATGTCTTTCAGATATCTCAACTTGGTTGCTTCATTGTCGTTTGAAACTTAATATGGCAAAGACTGAATTGCTTGTTTTTCCTCCTAAACCTTCTCCTCATCTCTCATTCTCTCTTACTGTCAATGATGTTACACTTACTCCAGGCAAGGAAGCTCGTAGTCTTGGCTTTATATTTGATTCCTCGCTCTCCTTTATTCCTCATATTGAGGCAGTAGCTAAATCCTGTTGTTTTTTCCTGTATAATATTGCCAGGATTCGATCATTTTTGTCTTTCTCTTCTGCCAAGACTCTTGTTTATGCACTGGTTATTTCTCGGTTGGACTACTGCAACCTTCTTCTCACTGGCCTTCCTTCTTCTCACATCAGTCCGTTGGTTTCTGTTCACCACTCTGCTGCTAAGATCATCTTCTTGGCTCGCCGCTCTGACCATGTTACTCCACTTCTGAAATCTCTTCATTGGCTTCCAATTCACTTCAGAATCCAATATAAACTTCTCCTGTTAACCTACAAAGCTTTTCACTGTCTAGCTCCTTCCTATCTTTCCTCTCTCATCTCACACTATTGCCCCGCTCGTGCTCTTCGCTCCTCTAATGCCATGTTTCTCACCTGCCCAAGGGTCTCTACTTCCTTTGCTCGGCTTCGTCCATTTTCTTCTGCTGCCCCTTACACCTGGAACGCTCTTCCAGAACATTTGAGAAGTACAAGTTCAATCGCAGCTTTTAAAGCTCAGCTAAAAACTTTTCTTTTTCCTAAAGCTTTTAAAACTTGATTTTGTTCTGACTTTTATACTGTTAGTTTTACTCTACCCTGTGCCTGTTTGGTGCATTCTCTTCCCCTTCCTATTGTTTTATTATGATTTTATTAGAATGTAAGCCTATGCGGCAGGGTTTTGCTATTTTATTGTTTTACTCTGTACAGCACCATGTACATTGATGGCGCTATATAAATAATAATAATAATAATAATAATAATAATTTTCATAACCAAGGTAGCATGCTCACGCTCATATTGCAAGTGGCAGTGGCTAAACAAACCATGGACCTTCCATCCGTGGTTTGGTTATATGCAGACCAGGAACTCCAGCTTGTCTCTTCCCTGACAAGCTGGAGAAAGATCCCAAGAACTCTGTTTTGACCATGGTTTGTTTAGAAGGGCCATGATTTAGAAGGGCCACATCTGCTTGCAGCTGGAACAAATGGGTTGCATGCACTAGTATGCTGCCCCATTCACAATAATTTTCATCACATGCAAACCGAACCAATATATGCGCATAATACAATTTGGGAGAAGATGCTCTTATACATAACTTACAGAATTCTTTAAACAATCATCATCTACATCAAAATTTGATGTATCTGTTGGACTGCTGACTTCAGGGATGTAAGGTGCTTCACAGTTTCGAACGTTATCCCAGTCAATCCCTGAAAAAAATGGGTGGCTTTTAAAGTCTTCTATCCCATTCTGCCCAAGTCTATGCTCTCTGCTGCAGATGAGCCTTCGAATTAGGTCCTTGGCATTTTCAGACACATCCGTCACTTGGACAGGAAACTGAAACCTCTCCTTAAAGAAAAGAAGATGTGGAAAATTAGTGTACACTGAGAAATCATAGTTTACTGTTCCATTTCCTTATGTTTGTACCAAGAAACAACATAAGATTTGTTAACTAACAGTGAAGTTAATGCTTTATGTCTACATGGAGACTCAGCACAATCTTCTGTATATTTATTCCTAGTGTGTTAAATGGGCCTTACTCCCTACAGTGACTGGTTGGACTTCTTAAAGGGAAAACAGTAAATTCAGAGGTCCATTTCCACTGCAGTTCTTTTTTAGCTAAATATATAATTTAGTCAACTAATCATACAACTATTCTATTAATTCTATTTAATCACTTTCAAATTTGGTAAAATAGCTAAGATATGAGATGTTTAAGGGGCTTTCATCATGTCCAAGCTACAAGAATTTGATTATTTTATCCAGAAGAACAGCATATTATTGTAAAATCTATCATTAAAAACCTGTTTCTCTACATAAGGATATCACACAATAATACTGCAGCAGTTAAAAGTGAAGTCCAAAGTTAATTAAAGATAGCATATTCTATCAGTGAAACTGAGAACAATAAAGCACCGAGTAGAAGAATTTTAGGTTCTTTGAGAGTTGTCAATGGTTTACATACACAAACACTCACTTTGTGGTTCATTATCTTTCCATAGGTCTCCACCAGGGACTCTGCATAAAAAGGTGTTTCTCCGTAAAGCATTTCATACATGCAAACACCAAGGGACCACCAGTCACATTCAGGACCATACTTCCCTTTCCCATCTTCCATGGCTTGTAGGATCTCTGGAGAGATGTAGTCTGGTGTTCCAACTGCCACTGAAGACTGAACCTGCAGGGATTACAATTTCCATGACCAAAATGGAAAGATGACTTGCCTGGTGAAGGGTTCTGAAGAATTCAGAAGCTTGCACAGTATTTTTTGACCTTTGAGTTGACTTAATACAGATATTACAGTAATATGAAGTTTAGCATTTGCTTCTGGAGGGTGTATTTACTTATTTGTTGCATTTATATCCTGTTTTTCCTCCAAGGAGCCTAAGATGGTGTAGATGATCTTGCTCCTCTCTATTTTATCCTCACAAAACCCATGAAATAGACTAGGATGAGAGTCAGTGACTAGCCCAAAGTCACCTAGTGAACTTCATGGCCAATCTGGGACTAGAACTCGCTTTTTCTGAGTCCCAGTCAAACATTCTAACCACTACATAACACTAGTATCTAGTTTCCAATCCTTGAAGTGAAGGGAGGTTCCATATTCCTATACAGTCTTGTATTTCTTCCCGAGAGTGTCAGACAATGGAAAAGCTTTTCAGTATTTAATAGCAAACAGTGCATAATTTTATATATTTATGTTTTTTTAAAAAAAATTGGCAAGGCTTTTGTTAATAGATAGCAAAGTAATACAAAATATATGGGTTTGAGTTGGTAGTGGAAAAAGACATGTCATGCTGTTTTAGGATATAAAGGCACACAAAGTTGCACAGTGTACATAGAGTAGTGAGTACCATGTATGAATAGGCATTATTTATAGTACTCTGAGATCTGTGTGACAGGCTGGGATTTGTGACATCAACTGGGATACACCAATACCCCCTTCTTACTTTTTTAACTGCATAGCACAAAGTTTGGAGTGTCATCCAATTTCATGGGCATATGAAAAAGAAAGGTCCAGCAAAACAAAGTATCAAGGCTCTTTGTTTCTCAAGAACCAACACCACAATAAATCATTTCAGCTAGGTATGATTTTGTACATGGAATTATTGCCAAATTGTACCAGCACATACTATCAAAGCTTTGAACATCGCTACAACAGTATTCTGGAACTTATCATCTATCATACAATGGGTAGCTACTATATGGCTGCATTCCTGTTCAGGATGCAAAGAAAGGTAGAGTTAAGTTGTGGGGTTAAAATCCATCATCCCATTCCCTGCTCCAAACTTGCTTTAAACAGGAGCAGCATGGATGGAGACATATACAGAAAAGCCTGTCTCCTGATCACAGTTCATAATTGCTTCTCCTGCTCTTGGTATATCCGCATCAGAGTCACAGCTGATATGCCAGTTCTGATGCTGCTTTTACTACAGGAAGACCACAGGTCTCCCTTGTCACCGTCTAGTATGTAGTAGCATTGTAAGAGCCAATGACCCTTCGCACTTGGCTTGAGTAAATGGATTAACCAGGAGACATTCAGAAATTGCTCCATCCCAGCCTCAGGGCTCCTGTGATTCATGAATCTCCCCTCCATTCATTGCATTGTATATTGCTGGTTCCACACTAAAACCATCCACATTCTCTAACCAGGAACCCAAGGGTAGTATCCAATGCAGGCCTTGTGCAGGAAGCCCAGGGCTGGTGTCAGGGGATGCAAGCACACACATGCGGCCACTACAATGGGCAGCTGCAATGTAGTGCATCCAGGGGCAAGTGATGAAAAGAGCAGAATTGCTCATTTCTGGAAGGGGCAGGTCGCACCCTTTCAGGAAACGAGCATTTCTGCTCATTTCAGTACTTGCCTGCAGAAGCACTTACATTGAGACTGCCCACTGTAGGGGCCATGGGCTGTCCATGCAAAGCTCACATTGGATACTACCCCAAGTTCCATAGTAGTGTACATTACAAAGAGAGAGCAAATAAGCAGAACTCTCAACATGTATTATTTATTTCAACTGCAGGTTTCTATAATTACAGACTTTTTGCTAAAGAATAGAATAATCATAAGAGAGAACTAACAAGATTTATGAAACCATAATGGGGCATTTATTACTTAATGTGATATTTGCAGTGGGAATAGAGTAGGTGTGCAAAGTGAATGAATTTTATCACTTACCCACCCAGAACAGTTAAAAAGGGTCTCTTTTATGCAATCAACATACTTACTAAAATGACAAGTTTACAGCCAGAAATGTTATTTTTATTATCAGAAATATAATCAGAAATTGTAGCTGTAAACAAGGGATAGAAATGAAATTGTTGAAGCTATATTTTAGTTGTATTATTTTTCTAATTTACCGTTCCATCTTCCATCAGTTTCAGACAAGAACCAAAATCCGCTAACCGAATATGTCCATTCATATCCATCAGGATGTTGTCTGGTTTGATATCCCTGTAAATAAATAAATTTGGGTCACTGTATGGGGGCAAGTGTAATAAAACATTCTGCATTGCAAGTAATTTGAATACTGTTTTGGGGACACCCAAGTCTAAAATTGATATCTCTCAAGTGGTATTGAAGTGCACTGACAACTGTTGAGGCCCATTGATGCACAGCATATACCGCTTTCATACCGCTATATCCTGCTTGGTGTGGCTCCTGCCTTTTATATACTGCTTTCATAGTGCAATATCCTGCTTGGTGTAGATTAGACCTAAGTATGATACTGATACTTCAAATATCTCCCAAGTTTAAGAAGAACAAGGGGAAAATTTCTCAAAACTAACAAATGTAAGCTGTTTGCAACACTTCCTTTTATAAAACTACTAATGGAATTATTGATTTTCAAAACACAAATGCACCTCAGTATTTTTATATTCATATTGCTGATACTTTTCAGCATCAATAACTAAACAGCACAATCCAGATGTGACACACACACACACAGCATCACCATATATACTAATATCCTTCCATAGATACAACAGTACTGTCTAAGCACAAGATGGCAGTATCAGAAGGCTTTGGGCAATCCCAAGGTTTGCAGAAGTACAAAAAAAGTTTAACACACACCCTTTTGGGGAAAAGACCCTAAAAACAACTCAATGAGGACTGAGCATGCTCAGCAGCCATGCAATGCTGGTTGATTGTTGGAGGAGGGGGAATGTAAAATCAGGTGGGCAGAGAAATGGAATGGAGGATCCAGGAAGAAGGCATAGCTGGTGGCTGAAATCTTGAACAGGAGCACTCCACACAGCAACATTTCGTTGCAGATCCTACTGTCAATTGCCATTTTCCATTACAATGTATATAGTACAGAGAGGTTGCCATTTTCTGCCAACTTCAGCCTTACCTTAAGTTTAGTGAGCAAGAGCTACAAATAAACTCAACCTGGAAATAACATAAGCATTTACTGCAATGTAGACTATATAGTTACTGGCTAGTCTTGTGTGATCTCAATTAAAACAAATGCTGCTTGATTCTAGCATGAGAAAATAGGTGTTTTATTATGCTACCTGAAAATGTCCATTATCGCCACCTGCCTCTGCAGCCCAACAAGCATAAATTCACCTGACACTGGAGGTTTAAATGGCTATTAACATATCTCTAAGATCAAGGGAAAGCTTGTCAGAACAACTGGGATGTTTTCCACCAGCTTCAATTACCTTTAATTCACACCCTGTAGATCTCTGACCTTCCAAATTTAGTAAACAGACAAACATTCTTATACATGAAACTCATGAATGCTAAACTTCGGTATGATTTTTTGTTTTTAAAATACAATTTGTTCCTAAAAACGTACCTCTCTTAAAACTAAATTCTCATGTTCAGACTTTACTCTGAAAATACCAAAGCTTTATGGTATCTGGTTTTCCTTCTGAATTTTAAATACTAATAAAACAAGCAATAACACACAACGGGATATACATTCACCAGCCAACATATGCATGCCTTGGGCAGCCTAAGTTACTGGTGTTTATTCATAAAAACACACACAGAGTGCAAATTTTGGCCAGGGAAAGCAGGCCTTGTCATGTTCTACTGCATTTACAAAATAGTCTCTTGAAAAACACCGTGGAAGGAAAAAGGAGGGAAGCTTGAGGTGAAAGTTTGTAAGAACCAGGTCCTACAATTCTAGATAACTTACATTTACTCCTATTATACACATTTCCAGGGGGCTGTCTATATGCGCCCAAAGCCCAGTGGTGTCTGCAAATCTGCGCTGTGACAGTTATATGACACAGCCACTGATTTGCAGCCACTACAGAGCTTTCACTTGCAACTCCGAAGAAGAAGTCATGGGTTTACCCCAACTTTTTTTTCCCAGAGCGAGGCGAGTATGGCGTATCCGCCATCTAGCCTTGCTCTGGAGGTGTGGCTGGGTGGATGGCGACCCCTGATTGGTCACCATCTGCCCAGGCAGAGGACAGGGGGTGAGCTTGGTGCTGGAAACCCTGTGCTTTTGCTGCAGTGTCAGGATTAGCTGCTGCCAGCAGCGAAAGCGCAGGATTTGAGATAATCGCAGCGGCAACCCACCGCCATATAGACAGCCCCCAGGTCACTGACAAAGTATTCACATGTAAATGTTGTACTTCTAATAATTCTTATGATCATTCTTTACAGACGAACAGATTTAAAATCAGACTCAAAAAACAAGGCTGCAATCCTAGCAGTAGGACTTAAGTAAGTCTCAGGATTGCAACATGAGTCTTGTTTTAAATCAATTTGTCCAGTAAGAATGATTGTAAGAATTATCTGATGTACATCCACGACTTTGGATTCCTTATAAGTGATCAGTAAGATATGTGCAACAAAGGAGTGAATGTACATGTAATCTACAGCTAGAAGAAAAACCCATATGCAAACTGCCCCCTTACAAAAAAGAGCTATTTGGTATTTATTTAGCCAATACCTAAATCCATCATATAACATGAAATGTCTAATCTTTTCATGCTCCAGACTGCTACACTTCCCTGGTTTCAGAATCTAAATCTCGGTCTGAACACAACATATTCCTGTTCAATCTTCTCTTCAGAAAGAGCTCCATTTCCTATTGCACATATTGATCTGGTCTGCATGATCAAAATTAAGCCACCACGAATTATTTAAATTGTGGTGTGTGATTTCCATTATCACCGCCAGGGTGTGGCTTGTCATGTCATCTGAACCCATGCAGCATGGCTTGTAGGAGGAGGAAACAACCCTCCAATAACCCATGGGCTGTTCTAGGTTACTGGAGTGCTGTTTTCCCCTCCAACAAGCCATGCCACCTGCATTTGGATGACACAGCAAGCCACGCCTGGGCAGTGATTGTGCTCGATACACACTGTGATTTGTATGAAGGAAGACTGAGGTCCACCCAACCTCCCTGCAAGGTAGGCTCTGGAACAAAAGCCAGGTAACCCAGATCCTCACCTCCCTAACCCCATACCAAGATGGTATTAGCCAGCCCTTTGGAGACTAACCACTCACACCACAAGTTAAGGACTAATTCTAACACATAAGGCCCTAGTCAGAAGCACAAGAACGGAATGCGAAGTAGTAGCATGACCCACGTCAACCAATCTCAAGCCTCACGCAGGCCTCTGGCTCCCCCCTCCCTTGCGAAGGGGGCCTCCCCCCACCAGGGGCGGGGAGAGCGTTCAGCTTAACAAGCTGTTTTCTCAGAGATGGACCATGAGGAGGCCTGAACAGCCTGAACAGCCTGAACAAGACCACAACCATCTTGGGCCGGTCTTCACAATTTGGTCATGCGATCATCCCACTAATTCCTTCTAAGAGTCTCCTTTTGCCATCAGCCTCATTTTAGGCCATCTCAGACATGACTTATATCTGCTTATTAAGCTTTACTAGGGGAAGACAGATCATCCAGATGGTCTGAAACACAGCTGGCATAGAGAGCCATAATGATACAGAAGCCAAATACTATTCTTGTTGAACAAGGCCAGCTATTGCAAAGTACTTCCTAGGCTCAAAAGTTTTTAAAAGCAGGCTTAATATGTTCTTCTCTCTGATGGTTTTCAGAATAGCAGTGCCCAGCTCATGAAAAGGATCAAAACAAGACATGTGAGCAGGTGACAATTAAACCTATAACTACCACTTCAGAAAATGTAAAAAAAATAATCTTGCTTAATTCTTACAAGTCAAGTGGAATTTTTATCTTCCCAAGGAAATAAAGACCAAGTGGTTTAAAATTTATAGCAACGGGAAAATACTATGACAACTGGAATTTTAGAATCGTACATACCAGAGACAATTTAATACCTTACCCTAGGGGTTTTTTTTATATAAGGGGGATAATGCTAAAATATGGTCACATTACATTTGCTTATTTCAGACAACATATGTGGGAATATGTGAGTACTTGATATGATTAGCCAAATGCTGGGCAGCCATAGGGACCACTCTGTGCGATTGAGAACCTTGAAAAAGCTGTGAGTTTCCTATAACTATATCCTATGCCTATAGGATCTCTTTAGACCTTCAAATGAATGTGCTCCACACACAGACACACACACACATATTTCTTAGCCTCTTTCAAGGGATATTTCTGGAATTAATGAACATGTGCAAGGGGAAAACATGTTTGAAGATCTAGAAGTGTACATGTAATGATACTAAAACATGGTTACGGTAACCTCTTTCAGATAACATTTGTGAGTATGTTTTAGCATTGCAGCATGTACACTGGTTACGTGCATAGGATCTAGACCTTCAAACAAATGTGTGTGGGTTAGTGGTGGAATCTTCTGCTACGATTTTGATCCTTCTCCTTATACTGGGCTGATGACAAGTTTAAGGGGATCATAGCCCTCTACCCACTCCCTGGTGCCCCCTCCCCAAGCTTACTTAATGCTGCTGCTGCCGAAAGGAGTAGAATTTCTAACCACCTGGTATGCCTCTAAGTGCCAGATTGGGCACCTGCAGCCACTGCCACCTCTGTTCCCTCAGAATGCCTCTGGATCCCAATACAGCATAGCAGAAGGATATTATTTATTTATTTATTTATTACATTTCTATACCGCCCAATAGCCGGAGCTCTCTGGGCGGTTCACATCAGGAATGGGGCCCAGGGCCATTGGGAATACTGAAAATGGCTGGCCAGTATGCAAACACAGTTCCTTCAAACTTTCAAATCATGTAGGTCAATGTGGAGCCTGTCAGCATGATACTTGCCCACCCCTCCATTATGCATTAGGGATATTGAAAAAGGTCCCAAACAACGAAGTGGAGATGTGACACTGGGCCACAGTTGGATATCATCTAGCTCAGGCCATCCCTACTTAAAATGATTCAAAGTAGTAAATGAGAGATGAACCTATCTGATAAGAGGACAATGAGAGAGATGGACTATTTAGAATAGTCATAAATGAAGATGGGAGGTGACAGTGTAATACAGTTAACAAATATAGTTTATGTAAATTGTCAATATGTAATTGAATAAGAGCTTCGCAAATAGATTACATTTAATTCCAAAACCACATTTTTCATCAGGTAGGACAATGCACAGCAAAATTCAGCCACCACTTCAAACCAATGATTATTGATTAGGTCATGCAAAAATCATTACTGCTTGACCATAAAGGGAGTGCTAAGAAAAGGATCTTTTTCATTAAAACTAAAATCTATTCTAAGGACCCAGCTTGGATCTTAAGAACTCCAACAAAGCACCAAGGGAAATTAGCAAAAATGTTATAGCTGATCCAATTTGTAAAAGCTCCAGGAGTAGACAATCCTACGGAAACGAGATAAGTAATCTTCAGCTGAAACACGACAAATTGCAACAATTACAGAAGAGTATTCCAGAGCAGTGGAGGTTAACATGCCATTCATTAATCAAAGCTAATCCTGATTTACAATATTTAATTATTTACAGAGCTTCCGTTTCAATTTTCTGTTTCCACAAGATGGTGATTGCATTATTTCAGAAAGGTTCCCAATCTAATTCCAAGTACGGAAAATAAAATTATTTTAGCAATTTTTAGTTTCATTAGTAAGATGCAGTATCTATTTCCTTTCATTTGTAACAGAATATGTGCTCAGTACAATCACTGTACATAACATCCCTTATAGAAACTTTGTTGTGGTGTTATTTCTAAGGATGTGGTCTGTAGTTTTCCAAAAACTCTTTATCAAATTGACACCAAAGACTAAACACACACACTCAAAGCCCTAAACTCCAAAGCCCTAAAATAGTTCCATTACCCCAGAGATGAGTTTTACATTAGTAACAGGGGTATAGGCTGTGGTCTATGCATTCTTGCTCATATATATATATATATATATATATATATATATATATGCTTTGCTTCATCCCTATGGATCCCAGGGTTGTGTACAAGAAGGGCTTCTATGAATAGTCATATAAATACAAAATCAAACAAAAATACAATCATCAAAACAACTGAGAGACAGCCAATACTATAAAGATAAAGAACCAAACTTAAAATGTCTGGGCAAACAGAACAGTTCTAATGTGTTGAAAGGACTGGAAAGCCTCACAAAAGCTATGATTGTTATATTTATTTAATATACATATAATCCACCTTTCCCCTACCAATTCTCCAAGGTGACTTACAAAATCAAATTAAAACTATTAACACTAAAATCATACAAAACTATCTAAAGATCAACTGAGACACAACATCCAACTTAGCAAAACAGCAGCAATACAGCAGCAATAAAAAATATCACATACGACTGTAAAAAAATACACCAATGGAGACTTGCAGGATGATCCCACTCCCTAGCCTGAGTTGACTCCAAACACAAGGGTGTCTGTGTGAACATATAAAATCTTCATATTTGACCACATAAGCCACTCTGATACTTTGTTGAAGGTTGGGGGAAAGACAGAGAGATGATAAATCGATAGATATCATCACAACATCTGCAAAGCATCCAGAGGTTGCTTCTAAGCCAGTGGCAGGACATTCAACCCACTGTATCAATATTCAAACCTAGTAAGACTCTCTATCTGTACTCTAGAGAACATATGCTTTACTATGAATTCAGTCTCCATTTACAGCAAATGTTTGACACCATGTCTATTACATTATTCTAAAAACATTTCCCTCTTCAAGAATGGAAAGAACATATTAAACCCCAAACATTTGTGATTTAATTTTCTGCATTCCAGCATAACAGTCATCTGTGCAGTGCCAGGCCTGACTGAGAAGGTAAAAGTATTCGGGCATTTCAAAATGTGTACAGCTACCCAATATTATTCTTGATTCAGCTACCCTGCATGTTGTCTTTCAAGCTAGGCTTTGCATTCCTCAAAGGAAATTTTACACCAATAACATGCTACAGAGGACTCACCCATTTGATTCAGCAATTTAAAGGATTATGGTTTTCAAGATACAGTTTCCATGCCGCAGAACAGATTTTAAAATGCTAGTTCTAGGAAGCCTAGCTTCTACAATCCCTCATAAGGCCTTTAACGAAGCCTTTAATGGTTAAATTCACTAAGGTGGCACATTGTTTTAACTGTTTTAATTTTTACTGCTTTTAAATTATATATTGTTTTAACTTGGTTCATGGTTTAATTTGTTTCTAGCTGTGTATATTTATTGTTTTATACTGTATGCTTTTATCTGTACGCTGCCCTGAGATCCTAACGATATAGGGCAGGATACAAATGTTTTAAATAAATAAATATCTTCATGATGTTTAAGAAGAAGCATACTGAGATAGATATAAATGAATTTGTACTTATTTCTTAACATGGAGGCGATAATATGATAGTTAGCTGTAATGACACACAGGATAGGTATAGGCAATTCAAGATTGGCAGGATGTAGGCAACTGCCTGTCAAGGCAACTGCCTCCTCATTCACAATCCCTCAATTGCCATCATTACATGTTGAGTTCCAGTCATTGACCTGTCATCCAGTGAAGAAAGGTGAGAAAGCCTCTTCTGGGACATGTCTTATAAAGTCCAGGGTCTATGCTGACCTAGTTTGCATGGCACACCATGGCTTGTCAGGGGCTATTTAACCCATGATGAGATGCAGTGCCCGCAGGTGCCACTTTGCATATCATGTAAAGCGACTGTGGGTTATGCAAATGCTTAGCCCTCACATGTCCCACAATCTCCAGGTTTGTACAACACAATCTGAATGGAGGATATGCAAAATAAAGCTTCACATGCCCTGCAGTCTCACCGTGGGTTAAATAACCCATGATAGGCTGTTGTGTCATGTGAACTGGCCCATAGTCTACCCATGACCTAGAAGTCTGATAAATAAAATCTTTTTTTATAAATGTTACAGGGAAATGAATTAAGTTAATTTAATTACCAAAGTTATTTATTTCAGTCTGAACATAATTTAAGGAAAAACCTAGTAGTGGTCAGAAAATGAAAATGAAAACAGAAAGAATCACAAAGACAGAAAAATGTACTATAAAGTTGGATTGGTAAATCAGCTATGGTTAGGATTCAAACCTAGTTATTGAAAATATAAGTAGATCACTTGTTAATCACCACCACAAGTCTGCTGCATGGTCTAAAGATTAAATAATTAAAGTCTGCTAAGTAAAGCTAATTCATGTGAGAGCTTTTAGAGCTGTGTGGTAGAAGAAGTTGCTGGCTGGTAAAGGAGTAGAAAGAATAATCTCTTTAAGAATGTCACATCCATCTGTGGGTACCATCTGTCAAAGGAATCCTGAAAGGAGAAGCTACAGAGAAATCCAAAATATGTTCAGCTGTTACAATGTAAATTGCTACCTGATACTGTAACCTCAGTATAGTATATTTGTTTTTAGAAAGACTTTCACCTCTTTTACTTCATACTAAATATAGACTAGATACCTTTTGCACTATTCTATTTTGGCACATATAGCAAAGCTTCTTCTGGTCACAACTGACAATTGAAGAACACCGGCACTGACAGAGACTAAACAACAGTTGGACTAATTCCTACCATCTTACTCCAGACTGTGGGGATACAGAAAACAACTCTGGATTCAGGAATCCTAGTTATTTTTGTGACTAGTGCAAGAAGTTTTAAACATCTTCTATCCTTTTCCTAGTGGCTTGAGACTGCCAGAAACTGCGCCTCTTGAAGGGTGGGGTGGGGAAGGAAACATGGGCAACAATCCTTTACGCATTTATATTTGAGTATGTCTTATTGAAGTCAATGGGTCTTACTTCCAATAAACATTTATAGGATTGGGCTGCCTATTCCAATAAACAAAGAGGTGGAAATAAACACCAGTTGTATAATCAGCAAGTAGAATAATATGTCAGTTGTAAAACAAAAATCATGTACTACCCCAGTACAATTTATTTTACCATGGGCTGTAATTTAAAATTGTTTTGAATTTTTAGTTTAGAAAGAAATTACTTGTTTATACAATGGAGAGAGAAAAACTGCTGCAATTTTGGACTGGTGGAATAGAATGCTAAACATGAAAACGCCCATGCAAAATAACCAAAATGGAAGATCTAATTTACGATGAATAGAAATTGCCATTGTGTATAGAAGAAAGATTGTTTTTTTCTATTACGTAATATGCTGATAACACCCAGTTCTATTTGTTCTTGTCATCTGAGTCAGGATAGAGTATGCAGATTTCTTAACAAGATGGAGGGCTTCGGGATAAGTGGATTTCATGTCCAGGAACTGGGTATACAGCCTGTTCTAGATAGGGGCACACTCTCTTTGAAGGAGCTGGTACATAGCTTGGGGGTACTCCTGGATCTAACTTTCTTACTGGACACCCAGGTGGCCTCAGAGACTTGGAGCACCATTTAACCACTTTGGCTGGTTCGCCAGCTACAACCATTCCTTGACAGGGATAGTCTGGGTATCCTGCTCCACACAATTAGGCTATTATAATGCACTAGATGTGGGGTTGCCCTTAAAGATGATTCCGAAACTTCAACGTGCAGAATACGGCTGCTAGAATATTAACAGGTGTAGCCAGATCGAATCATATTGAACCAGGTATCTGCAGTGGTTGCCTATTTACTTCTGGATCTAATTCAAAGTGCCAGTTTTCCATTCTACCAAGGTTATTTTGAATTTTATTCCTGTGTTCTGTGGTGTTAGCTATCTTTTACAGTTTTGTGTCATGTGCAAATCCACCCCCTTGCCCCTTCATCTAATTACTGATAAAAATGTTGAAGAGTATTGGGCCCAGGACAGAGCCCTGCAGCATCCACTCAAATCTTCTCTCCACTTTGATAAGCACTCTGAGTACAGCTTTCCAACAAGCTATGAATTCATTTTATGATATTATCATGTAGCCCATGCTTAACCAGTTTGTTAACCAAAATATCATGGGGAATGCTTTGCTGAAATCAAGATAAATTTTGTTCACAGCATTCCCACCATCTACTAAGCTAGTTACCTGTTTAAAATAAGAGATAAGATTAGTCTAGCAGGATTTGTTCCTGACAAATCTATGCTGATTTCTACTATTCACTGCATTGTTATCAACATGGTTACAAATAGATTCCTTTATTCCAGTATCTTCCCTGGTATCAGTCAGAATGATTGGTCTCTAGTTTCCTAGATTGTCCTGTCTCCCCTTTTTGAAGATAGGAACAACGTCCCCAGTCCTGCGGCACCTCACCCATACTCTAAGATTTGCCTAACATGACAAATAGAGGTTCTCAGGGTACATCATCAAGTTCCTTTAGTACCTTAGAATGCAATTCAGCTAATCCTAAAGAATAGAACTCATTTAAGGCAGATAGGTATTTCCTGAACAATTATTCATGCGTTCATTACATTCTATTTAGTCTCTATTTAATCATATAAAACAAAAATTAACATAAACATGATATATGTGTACATATCTTTCAATAACAAAAAATCAGATCAGGGAAAACAAATATGGATGAACATTATCTCTAAGGGCTTTGCTAGACCTACCAGGTGTTCCGTTGTTGAGGAGCGGTGAAAGCGGATTTTCCCGTTCAGCCGTGACGCCTCATGCTCCACACCTGCCTTCGATTTGTGGCGGAAGTTTGCGCCGGTTGTGCTGCTGCCGCCGCGAGCACGGTTGCGCAGCCACACTGGCCTGATTGCCGCGGCTTTTTTTTTCGCTCGCTGCACGATTTGCGCAAGTCCGAAAGACCGCAAACTTGCGCAGCCGTCAGCGATGCTGCCGCCGGCCCTGCTGGCGTCAGCGTCGGCGTCAGTGCCAGTGCCAGCTGAAGTGCTGCTGGTGCTGTTGAGGGCATTGATGCGCTCACTTTCTGATGGGGGTCGTGGCGGGTGTAATATGACCCAAGGTCAATCGTCTGCATGGGCACTCTGTGCCTACATCTCCCATCATGCCTCTGAGGTGTCAGCGGCGATGACCGCCTCTGTGCCCCATCCCAAGGAGCCAACCCACATCTGGCCGTAGCCATGGCAGCAGCCCACAAACAGCTCTGCCCTCTGCCAGCCTGGTACCCACACTAACAGGCAGCGTACAGCACTGCCATTATGCGGCCACGGTAGCTGCCCACCGCAAGGAGTCACCAGCCACTTTTCCGGTCCTCCGTTCCTGCGCAAACTGTCACTGGGGGAATAATAAAAAAAAGCCGCTCCGCCGCGCTGCCCCAGCTGGCGGACTGGGCGCAAATGGCGGAGGCGGCTTGACCGAAGCCGCTGACCACTCCCCCTTAGCACGCCTTTTCCTGCCCAGTGTGGACCGCAGTGACCTCACATCCTCCCACACGTACTCCGAATTACCGCGGGATGGCAGGAAAAGGCGCACTAGAACTCACTTTTTTAAAGTCGGGAGAAAGAGGCTTCACCGCAGGATAACGGCGGATCCTCGTGAACGTCATCTGGAAGCCTCGACGTGACTGCGGAAGGTAACGCGCGCTAGAGCCCCGTCTAGTAACGCCCTAAATGTATCATTTTAATATATGACAAAGACACTTCATTTTTCAGTAAACCTATCCTCAAATATCTGTTGTTCTCTAGCCCTTATATAATAATTTCTATACTGCCGAACAGCTAGAATTCTTGGGCAGATCAAAGCATGATAGAACATACAGAAAACTTTTAACATTCAATAATTTAATAATTTCAAAAACAAGAAAAACAATTAACAATAAAACTACCAGGACCTGATAAAAAAATAAGGCATCACATAAAAAACTAAGACCCCAAAGAACAGAAAGGGCCACTGTAGGTCTTCTAAATAATTGTACCCAGTATACTGATTGCATGCTAACAGGAGGGATAAAGCGCAAATATAGTTCCCTGGTTTAAAAAGTATAACAGAACAAAGAAACTAAATGGGCAAATTTAATTGAGAATCACTTATGTTCCTTGATTAGAATCTTCAATATCATGTATATACGTGTCATCTCATTCCACACTTATTTATGTACTTGAGTACTCTCCTGTGGAGGGCCCAAAGCAGAGCATCTGCCAGTAGGAATAAGCAGTACTAGGCTGGATGAACAAACAGTTCATCTAGGCAGCTTCCTATGTTCCTAAAAAAACCATCCTGTCTTTTTAAAATAGTTCATCCTTAGTTCTGCTTTAATGTCACATGTGTAGACATCTGTCTGCCTGTCTCACATGGCCTCAAAGCAAAGTTCATCACTGTCCAGAGAGAGTTGATCCTAGTCCCTTAGGGATGTTTCCCAGGAACATCTATTGCATTCAGTCCCCCTGAAAGCAACACAGCAATGGTTCCCAAAGCCTTTCTTCCCAAGGCAAGTAAAGTTAAAAGTTTGCAGTATGAACTACTCACTGAATCATTCACTATGAAATAGGGATCCTTGCGATCAGAGACTCTGCCAAACCCCTCCATGGAACAAAAAAATGCCCTAGCTATTAAGAGTTGTTTAAAAGGGGAAATGAAATATAAGCTACAGAGCAAAATGGCTGTAAAATGTTAAATATATATTTTCCAAGTTTTAATTGCAGAACATAATGATCCTGCTGTTCAATGTCCATATAAAATGGCTCTTAATAGACTTAGTTTTATTTCTCTACAACTATTACTTCTCAGGCTAAAAAAGTCTAGGAGCTAAAAGTACATTAAAGAGTATTCGCAGTTACTCTGACCTGGTTTGCACAACTCACAGTGGGTTGTCTCCCTTATTTGTTTCAAGGTGGCTTGTCATGATGTCTGCACCCAGCGCAGTTTCCTCAGCATGGTTTGTTAACCATGTGCAAGCCACCCTGAAAAAAGCCATCCTTTTTTAATCATTCACTGTTGGGGCGCGGGGGATTTTGGTATAAAAGCAGGAAGGGCAAAGCTTAAATCTTCCCCATCAATTGCCATGTCATGTTTCCAAATTGGATGCTTGTATCCTGCCTTTTGCCCAATACCGGGCCTCAGAGTTGGGTTGCTCAATACGGGGCTGCTTACCCAGAGGTAAGTCAATCACGCATACAGGCATAACTTGCTAGGAAGAGGAATAGGCTGCGAGGAGCAGCCAAGGAATTTTTTTTTAAGAGTTAACAAAAGAAAATAAATAAAACCTGCAGCCACCTTGACCTAAAAAGTAAGGTAACACACATATACCCAACTCCACTCTGAAGGTTTGGCATATATATATCAACATAGGTGCTTTGTAAGGCAAGAAGGTAGGGGGGAGAATCTCATCACAGCAGGAATATATATGCGTTGTGCCACAAAGACCCTGGGATTCATGCTGGGGAGAATTGAAAGGACGAAGGGGGAATCAAACCATGGAAAACTGGCAAGCGCCTGATTGTCTGTCAGGAGCAACACAGCTTAGTGAGCAATTAACCAACCCACCACGGTTTGTTTTCAACATGGCTTATTGTGATGTGAGAACCAGTCCACTATCTCTTAAACATTCCTTTTTAAGCATGTGGTCCTGATCACTCCGAGAAAGAATACTAATTGAATAGGCTACTCCTCGGCTATATAATGAGAAGACAGGATACCCTGAAGAAGAGGCTGATGCTAGGGAAAGTGGAAGGCAAAAGGAAGAGGGGCCGACCAAGGGCAAGATGGATGGATGATATTCTGGAGGTGACAGACTTGACCTTGGGGGAGCTAGGGGTGGCAACGGCCGACAGAAACCTCTGGCGTGGGCTGGTCCATGAAGTCACAAAGAGTCGGAAGCGATTGAACGAATAAACAACAACAACTACAGTACTACAAAAGTTCTTGTGTTCTTAAACAGTATTCTAAACTATGATCTGGTTCACATGATCAAAACAAGGCTTGTTTTATTGTGCATGACAGCCCTACGTGACTTTCTCATGCCTAAAACATTCTCAAAATAAGAGCTATATATTTGTTTATATTATTCTGATTAAAATCACTGATAAATGAACACAAGCTACTTAGACATTATGCTAATAAGGTAAGGAAAGGCTAGGCTAGAAAGGTAACCTATATGAGAGAGTGATGAAAATATCTCACTGTTTGTAGTCAGGTGGGGGTTGCAATTCAGGCCTGATTAAATAGATCACAAATCCATGCTCCTTGGAATGTAATACCTCTAATCTCTGGCAGGCTAAACAGAGTCTATTTTAAACTCATTCAGGAATATCTATTCAAGTACCTGGTATTAAAAAATGAAATAAAAGCAAGATAAAATATATTTACTCCATGCATGTTTCCAACACATTGCCTTCCAAATAGTTTTGTACAGAAAGATACTGTCGTGATCATGGCCTAGTGCTATATCCAAGCAGGATATAGCACTAGGAAAGCAGTATATGGTATGTGTCAATGGGCCAACAGTTGTCAGTGCACTTCAATACCACTATAAAGCAGTAATGTGGCTCCTGCCTCTTATATACTGCTTTCATAGTGCAATATCCTGCTTGCTGTAGATTAGGCCCATATTTAAAGGAAATCCCTGTGAAAATTCTTCTTAGCTACTTAATAACACGGAATTCAGAAGCAGATATGGATTTTCTGGAAATGAATTGGAGAAGCTACCTAAAAAGACTGTGATCTGGTATTTATCTGATAACCAGCAGGCAGCTAACTGCTGCATACTGGGAAGAATGATCCACTGAAGCGTTCCAGGTCCATGGCCTCATTCAGACACTCAGTGGGCCTCATGTGGTTGCCTGCAAGTAGGCAGGAATTATGTGGAGGTGCCAATATTTTAATCTCTGTCTCTGTGTGGGGGCCTATGCCTGGAGCTGCCAATATTGGGGAAATTATGGCAGCTTGGGAAAGGGCTTTGTATAGGCTCCACTTCAAGGCTAAAGTTCATTTACGTCCCCACCATCCCTTCAAGGTTGCAAGCCCAGTGGCATCATAAAACCAAACCTAGGCTTGCAGCCAGATTGAAAGAGATCTAGATCAGTGGTTCCCAAACTTTTACAGGTAACTGCCCCCTTGGTTCCACAAACTCATGCCCAGTGCCCCCTGCGCGTGGCCCCTTTAAATGGGAAGCACCCACCGCAGGCTTGCCGAGGGAGGGAGGGGAAAGAGAGCAAATGCCTCTGTTTTGCAGCCAGCATGGCGGGGCACACCCAGCAGGGTATGTCTCTTCATTAGCGTTTTGGTGCTTTTGAAATAGTTCAATTCACCGTTAAAAGGACTCTTCTTAAATGGTATTAATACACGTGTGGATTCTTCCCCTATATGGCTTGGGACCAAACTACTTTCTCCCATAAAAATGTCCCTGGGTTTAAAGACCTGCTGGAGAGGCGCTTTTTGCCTCAAGCACCCTCCTCCCGCCCCTTTGCCTCTTAGCGCCCCCTTGCCTCTTAACGCCCCCTATGCAATCCCACTGGGTACCACTGATCTAGATAGTTAATTTCATCCAAGAATGCCTGAAGATGTGTGGCAACAACCTCCTTGCTTGGAGAGATGTGTAACCAGCTGATAGTTGTGGCAATTCTTGAAAATCAAAGGTGGTCTCTTTAGGAGTGGTCTCCCAACTGACTTTTTCAAGGCAGCTGTAACCACCTCCTCACAAGGAGAGGGAGTGTTCATTCATTCATTCATTCATTATATTCCAAACCGCCCAATAGCCAAAACTTCTTTTAAAAATTAAAATCATAAAATACAACTTGATAAAACATAATATAAAATCTTTAATGTACAAAAAGTTAAAACAGTTTGAAAGAGCTAAAAACAATTAACAACAAACTATCAGGAACTGATAAAACAAGTAACCTTTAGAAGTTCCATCATATGCCATCAAATCCCTGGGAATAAAAGTTGCACTGAAAAGATGACAATGTTAGCACCAGACCACAATGGGGAGAACAATCCACAATCATGGGGGCACTACCGAGAAGACCCCCTCCCTTGCTGCCAACCTCTGAACCTCCGTTGGAGAACCTTAGAGGAGAGCGCTTCTGATGTTGATCCCAACGTACAGGTAGGTTCATACCAGAAGAGGCACTCTGTCAGATATTCTAAATCCAAGGCTAGCACCTTGAATTGGGCCTGAAAATGTACAGGTGATGTTATATGCTCAGACCTTCTGGTGCCAGCTATCTGGCCACCATATTTTGCAGAAGCTTTAGCTTCTGAACAGACTTCAAAGACAGCCCCATGTAGAATGCATTGCACTAATCTAACCTGGAGGTTACCAAATTACAGACTACTGATGTGATTCCTGACTATCTAGGGCATAGCAAGGTCACCAACCAAAGTGAGTAAAAAGCACTTCAATGAGGTCCCCTGAGCTTCAGGTGATAATGATGACACCCAGGAGAATGCCCAAGCTATGAACCTGCTTCTTCTGGGGGAGTGCAACCCCACTGAGAACATATGAACATGCTCCATCAGAAGAACTACCCACTGAAAGCGTCTCGCTTTTGTCTGGAGAGTTTACTTCTTGTTTATTCTTGGATCCAGCTTGTCATCCCATGCAGGAAGGCACAAAGATCAAGAAACGTGTTGTAGTGTACTTTGGGTAAGGAAGGAGTTGGGTTCTGAGAACATGCCCATCCTGCTAGCCAAAAGGTAACCAGAAGGAAGTGAGGCAGGTGGCTACTAGGAGGAGGGCTTTCTCTGTTGTGGCACCCCGGCTGTGGAACGAGCTCCCCAGAGAGGTTCGCTTGGCGCCTACATTGTTTTCCTTTCGTCGCCAGCTGAAGACCTTTTTATTTTCTCAGTATTTTACCACCTAATTTAACTTAAATTTAAACTCTGCTGTTTTAATTTCATATTTTAACCTATATCAATTTTTGTTGTGTGGTTTTATCCTGGTCGTGTTTTTTATATTGTATTTTGTATTTGTGTTTTTAAATTGTTGGTTGTTTTATTATGCTTTTCATGGTTTAAATTTTAAAGCTTCGCCTATTGGGCGGTATAGAAATGAAATAAATAAATAAATAAATTCCTCTCTCCGTTTAGGCTCCAGAGGTTCCCTTCAACTAACTCCATTACATTTTTAAATAAAACAAGATGGTCAGGCACCCTAGTGAGAAATGGGGTAGCAACAACAATGATGGAATTTATACCCCGTTTTCCCTCTCCAAAAAAAGGAGTAATTCAAATCACTTTACAAAATATAGAGGCACAAAAACGCATTTACAACAAGCTGGAAGCTAAAATCTTCAACAAGGACAAAAACACAAAGAGCCAAATCTAACAATCGATTAATAGAAATAAGCCAACAGAATCAAATACTTCTTTAAATAGAAATATCTTCAACACAGTTGAATAACAACAGAATCCCAGACTAACCCAGGCAACTAACATAAAAAATAGACCATTTTCCCATTTACTAAATTATATACAGTTATTGAAAATCAGCAAAAATGAAGGATTTAAGATATATATTCTTAGTATTATTTTCTTATGTCATGTTTTAAAAACTATGTTAAAATGCACTCTTTTTATTTTGGTGCTGAGTGTATTAAATACTATATAAGGAGAGTATTCAGCTATCTATAAAATTAGAAGCACTTGCTTGCCAGTTGCTGTCTATATCTTGAGCTGATCACGTTTCTTCTCTTTGCCCAATACTATTTTCTAGTTGCCTGTTTACTTTCATTCCAGCTAACAAAGCTCACTGAAATTACTGTTTCTGACCTTTTCTGAGGTAGCTCATGCGTGCAGAGATACTAAGGGCTCTTACATTATGCAAATGTAATTACAAATCCCTATTGCCAATGTAATTTGAATGTCGCATGCAACAAAATTCATCCATGTTGCTATTTTTAAAACCCCTCAGAATTCTCAATATTATGAAGCGTTATTAGCAGATACTTACAAAAGAGATGTGCCCAAGGTACTGCATGAACAAATGTTCATACCAGCCAGTAAGCAAAGAACAAGGTGTTTTCTTGATATACTTTATAGACAGGTGTTTCTCTGAGAGTATTTTCAGTCATTATTATGGTCTGCATTTCTGTCTTTACCCTGTGAAGCAGACTATTCACATTTCCATAATGGGAATTGTAAGTTGGGAGAAAGGGTGGGGTGGGGGCATTAATTTAAAGAACTCCCCTCCCCATGCTATAGAGCAGGTGAACTTTTTTCAGCCCAAGGCCTGAACTAGCTTTGGGGAAGCACATCAGGGACTGCGTGCCAGCAGTGGGTGGTACCACATTCCAACATGGGCAGGGCCACCACACTGGTGGCATATGATCCCCAAAAATCATTGCCTAAACTCACTCACACATGCCATAAACTCTCCCTTCCTGAAAATGCTGCAACGAAGCTTTTTAAAAGTCTAGTTGAAGCATGATGGGATGGGAAATCTCATCTCTAATCACAGACTTGAAATAAGAGAGTTGGGCTGGGGGATCTCTTTACTTTGATCAGAGATTTTCCCTGCCTAGGAGAGAACCTGAGATGTGGTGGGCCAGTGGTTCCCCATTCCTGCTAGATAGGGAGCTTTCAGAAGGAGCTGAATGAATAAACAACAACACTCATGTACTAGCCCCAAATTCTAACTTGCCAAACACTGAGATGTTAGAATTCAAGTAATACAAGTTGTCATACCCCGTCTGAAGGAATCTTCTTCAGAAGACAATGTAGATAGGGTGATCATATGAAAAGGAGAACAGGGCTCCTGTATCTTTAACAGTTGCATAGAAAAGGGGAATTTCATAGAATCATAGAATAGCAGAGTTGGAAGGGGCCTACAAGGCAATCGAGTCCAACCCCCTGCTCAATGCAGGAATCCACCCTAAAGCATCCCTGACGGATGCTTGTCCAGCTGCCTCTTGAAGGCCTCTAGTGTGGGAGAGCCCACAACCTCCCTAGGTAACTGATTCCATTGTCATACTGCTCTAACAGTCAGGAAGTTTTTCCTGATGTCCAGCTGGAATCTGGCTTCCTTTAACTTGAGCCCGTTATTCCGTGTCCTGCACTCTGGGAGGATCGAGAAGAGATCCTGGCCCTCCTCTGTGGGACAACCTTTTAAGTATTTGAAGAGTGCTATCATGTCTCCCCTCAATCTTCTCTTCTCCAGGCTAAACATGCCCAGTTCTTTCAGTCTCTCTTCATAGGGCTTTGTTTCCAGACCCCTGATCATCCTGATCACCCTCCTCTGAACACGCTCCAGCTTGTCTGCATCCTTCTTGAATTGTGGAGCCCAGAACTGGACGCAATACTCTAAATGAGTCCTAACCAGGGCCGAATAGAGAGGAACCAGTACCTCACATGATTTGGAAGCTATGCATTCTATTAATGCAGCCCAAAATAGCATTTGCCTTTCTTGCAACCATATCGCACTGTTGGCTCATATTCAGCTTGCAATCTACAACAATTCCAAGATCCTTCTTGTTTGTGGTATTGCTGAGCCAAGTATCCCCCATCTTGTAACTGTGCCTTTGGTTTCTATTTCCTAAATGTAGAACTTGGCATTTATCCCTATTAAATTTCATTCTGTTGTTTTCAGCTCAGCACTCCAGCCTATCAAGATCACTTTGAAGTTTGTTTCTGTCTTCCAGGGTATTAGCTATCCCACCCAATTTTGTGTCATCTGCAAATTTGATAAGCGTTCCCTGCACCTCCTCATCCAAATCATTAATAAAAATGTTGAAGAGCACTGGGCCCAGGACTGAGCCCTATGGTACCCCACTCGTTGCCTCTCCCCAGTTTGAGAAGGCTCCATTGATAAGTACTCTTTGAGTCCGATTCTGTAGCCAACTGTGAATCCACCTAATAGTTGTTCCATCTAGCCCACTTTAGCTAGTTTGTTAATCAGAACGTCATGTGGTACTTTTTCAGCAGGTGTCATTTGCCAGGTAGTTTGCCAGGTAGTTTGCCCTTGTGTGCTGGATTTTTTTTTTTTTAAAAAAAACCCTAAATAGCTGTCATGTGGAGTGGGTGTGGCAGATCAGAACTGTGCCATGGTGGAAGGGAGCACTTTAATTCTTGGTATCTGACAACTGACATGCACCTGTTATTTTAAAATGGTAGGAAAGTTCCCCTCCTTCCATGTCACAGTCCCAATCTGACTCTCCAACTCCTTCCTGGCTATTTATTAAACAAAAATCATTTACACAAGGGAAAACTATGATACAAACATCACATCTAGTTTGGCCCTAAGATGGCCCTCTTCTGAGTTATATTTCCCACATCATGGTTTTTGCTTTCTTAGTTTTGTTGTTTGAACTGTAGCCAATTTTACTATTTGAAAGCAAAGAAACTATAGGGATGGTGATATAACTACTACCTGCTGCTCAAGGAAAAGTTAAAATTTCTGACATGTTTTGTTAGCTTTAAAAATATGTAAACATAACTGCACCTGAATCAATAGATGGCCTTGGTAGAACTCTGGCAACATCAGGAAGAACCTAGCACCTAGTAGTGTAGCTTCATATTACTCAACTAAGCATATCTGATAAAAAAAATACTACTACTGGTGAGCCATTCATAATTTACAAGGTCAAATTTTCTTTAAAAGTGACAAGTTATCAACATTCAGTTTTTAGCTGTATTCCCAGAAAGTACTACAGATATTTTTGATGTCGGTTCAAATAGATAATTTTTCACTGTCTGTTTTACAATCTCTTTGTGCAAATGCTCTCTAAAAGTAAGAAACTACTCCAGACAATTTCATTTGTAATATGGTGAAAAAAGCAAAGTATTCCATGTACCTACCACCTACATCTTCAGGACCCTTCTGCAGAGTAAAGGAAGCAGCAGCTGGGCAGTACATGTGTGAACCTTTTAAAATCCCTGTTTGAGAAGGAGCAACTAGCAGCCAAGGACTATCTCTGTTACAGCAAATGTCCAAAATTTGGGGAATATCAATATGCACAATTGGAAAACTATGTATTTGAACAGACAGGTCTAAACTCTCTATATCATTTCTCAGGAGTACAAGGAAACAAGTTAAAGGCCTGTAAGAATTTGGCAGGGACAGAGAAAGACAATTGGGAATCTATGTGCCCCTGTTGCAACATAGCACAATAGCATGACACTGCTGGGCTCCAGAGCTAACTGATGAGATTTGAGGCAAGGTAAATAAAAAGCTGCTCACTTACTCCAAAAACTGAGCACTAAGTGCAGGATAAGAAGGTATGTTTACCTGTCCTTTACGACAGTGTATGTACACACTTTATGGCAAGCATAACAAAACCCTAATTTCACTCCTTGTTTCAAGATAATGTAAGCGGTTGGGGTCTCTGTAGTCTTCAAAAGTTAAAGCGTCTGGCTGGACATTAGAAAAAACTTCCTCACTGTTAGAGCAGTATGACAATGGAACCAGTTACCTATGGAGGTTGTGGGCTCTCCCACACTAGAGGCATTCAAGAGGCAGCTGGACAGCCATCTGTCAGGGATGCTTTACGGTGGATTCCTGCATTGAGCTGGGGGTTGGACTCGATGGCCTTATAGGCCCCTTCCAACTCTACTATTCTATGATTCTATGATCTATGATTCTATGACTCTTTAACCTATGCATTTTTGTGTGGACTTCCCCTGACTATACACTTCTATGATTTTTGAAGGATATCTGAATTTTGGTTTGCACATTGGTTTGGAAAGTGCAAATTAGGCAGGGCTGCATTAAAATGTGAGCTGAAGAAATTTCCTCCCCATTCCTACAAAACGAAATGAAACATCTTTGACGCTAACAGACAGACATGATGCTACAACAGAAAGCCTCAAAGATAAACGTCTTGGTACTTTCCTTTTAATAGATACTACCTTTAACAGATACCTTAATATAATATTCCAAATGAATATGGTTTTATTAAGAGAGAGTGTGTGTTTTTTGTTTCCTCAATTTCACAAAGAACCAAAAAACATGTTTTGGTTAAAAGCAGCGGTATTTCTGACAGCAATATTCTATTTGGCATTAGGGTAACTTAGTTTTTGTAATTTAGTTTTCTTTTTTCTTCAACATCATCACATTTCATCAGAAAACCCAAGCTTAATTTCAGTAGTTCACTTTGAGTCATTGTATTACAATAATTTAACTCAATTTTGCCTTCGAGTCTGAGCCTGTTGCTTCAACTCTCAAAGTAAATGTTTCTCTTCAAGTGTTTTTGATGCTACCTGTTGTAGTGCAGACATAATCATCTGTTTTAAGTATAGACTCACAATTATGTCTCATTTTAATGGCCAGCATGCATTTGGCTCACAACTGAGCTAAACCAACTCAAAAGCACATAGAAGATGCTGCAAACATTTCTCTACTTCCCTTTGCTCCAAATCTCCCACTCTACTTAATTATCAGGGAAAGCCAGACATTCCCAAGATGATAACATATTACTGATTCAGCAAATCAAAAACAGTCATCCTAGCATCAAAGGCACTACTCAAAGATAAAGTTCATTATGTGTTGGATTCTGAAGTCCAAGCTAAATAATTATTTAAAGATGATACACTTTGGTAGGCAGATGTAAGGGGGGGGGGATAAAATGAGACCTTTAAAGCAAAGAACTGTGATCTCTGCCACAGAGATGTTGACCACATGCTAATACTTTATTACATTTACAGAGCAATTCTAAGGATGAAGAACCCTATCAATGGAATACTCCAATCTCAGAAGCCTAAGCTTTGCCAGGCTCTTGCCAGCAGTTCAAGAAGAACAACAGAGGCATGTTTTGCCTCTCCATCCTCTAAAATGGGAATTTCCATTAGAGGGGCCTCAGAGCCCATCTAAATTTCCCTGGGTACAATCTTCTGGTCCCAATGTCTAGCGACCAGAAGACTGTTGTTATTCTATCAGTATTAAATAGCTTTCACACAAGTTACATCACGTTCTACAAGAATATTATTTCTTAACTTACAGAGCTCCCCAACTGAAAATTCTGTTTAACTAAAAGTTCATAATTGTCATGCTTCCCCCAGAGCCATCATCATCAGAGGATGAAGGGAAAGAGCAAGCTCCAGCAGATCCTGGAGAAGGGACAAGCTGCCAAGTAGAACAAGACCCCTTACCTTCACAGGACAGGCAAGACTTGGCTGAAGCCCCTTTAACAGAGTTGGACAATGAGGAAAGGGATCACGAGGCTCCTCCAATACCAGCTGAGTGCAGGCTAATGAGAGTGAGGGATCAGCATTGGCAGGCTGCCAGAGCTTGGGAGCTACAGGGCTAAATGCCAGCACCTGGTGTCAGGTTGTTAAGGGTTAAAAGGTCTTGAGCTGCCCAGGGATGATGCTGGAAACAACATACAGCCTATGAGCACTCCATGTGTTTAGACTCGCTGGTAAACCTTGACCCTTTGGACTGCACACCCAACTCTGCCTGTGTCTAAAGCCCTACTCAGTGACTGCGTATTTCAACTCTGTCGGTGTCCCAGGTAACTGTCAAATTCCAGCTGTAGTTTTTCTGGTTCAGCCTTCTCATTGATAAGGACCATCATAAATCTCTGCTCTTAGCTGACAAATGCTGATGATAATTTTAAAATGTAATATATATCTAATTTTTAAATATCTAAATACATCTGATTTCCAGACAAAACACAGATGTTACTTTAACAACCCAGAAATTCAGCAAGTCTGAACCTGCCTGTAATTCTATTTACTCTTTAATCAAGGCATTCAGGAGTTGCATATTTTAGCCTTTGCATATTTATAGCACCATGGTAAAAGGATGGAATAATTATAAGTAGTAGAAACATGACAGATTGCTTAGACACTCCTAAGTGTAATGACTTGTGCTGTCATCATTAGTTTGCCCTTATTGGACAAAGAATGGGCAAACTGACATAGTGAGACAAATAATTCTTGCAACACTAGGACTCAACAGAAACTCCTGAAGTGCAAGTGATGAATACTGAAGTGAAGACAGAGAGGACTGTCTTGGTAGAAAGATAGGAAAACGTTGTCCTTTGTAGGTCTCAAGGTCTTCTCAGATTATGATGTTAAAGCCACACATGGCAGGTGGGGGAGGCACCGCAAATGGATGCAGCCCATTTATGTGGATTGATTCCTTTTATGTGGAATTGGGTTGACTGACTTTAGGAATCACAATGGCCGCCAAAGGCCAGTAAGTCTGGCCTCCTACCCAAGGCATGCTGGGAGTTGTAGGCATAAACCTTGGTTTTTTATTAAATTCTTTAAAAATATTTAAAAAACCCAAATTCATGTTTTTAGATTTTTTTCTGATCCATGTACATGAAGACCTGTCTGGGTGAACAGCATTAAGGCAGTACCATATGTGGAAGTGGGTAAACAATTCTGGATATATGCGATACACGCATAATTTCCGCTTTATAGGTAGAGATTTACAGTTTATTATTTGTTATTTTTATCTTGGATGTCACATTTTTTACCCTTAAAGGTAGCTTAAATAAATAAATAGTTACACAAGCTGGAGGTTTGGAATGAGCAAAACTAACAGTTTGTATGGCAAATATTTTAATATAGCGCACAAAATGAGCTCAATCGACGCAAAGGAGCTAACCAAAGCATTAGCAACTGCAGCACAGCTATTTGAGAAGATCATTACTTTTGGCCCCAGCTGGGACAACTATTAATGGAAAACTCTTGACATCTCCTTACAAATATACATAGTTAATGCTTCCCCCAAAGAGAACAACTCCCATGCTGTTCCCATAGAAAAGGACACTGCTGACATTTTCCTTCACTTTCTACTATAACAGCTGGATTTCCCCCCCCTTTTTTTTTTTTAAAAAAAGAGGGAAATGGAGTCACATTTCAATGACTGCTCAAGTAAACTTCTTTTGCAGTTTTTAATTTTTGCAAGAAACCTATGCGTTACAAGCATGGTTTGTGTTAACTGCAATCCAAGTGATAAAAACTGTCATTTTGGATATAAATTTATGCAACAGGCAAGGCAGTCTCATTGGCAAAGCTGCAAATAATACTAGGAAAGACATAGGAATATGTTATGAAAGGCGTATGAGCAAGACAAGAAGCATGCCTGCAAACATCTAATTTAACTAACAGCTAATCTCACTCTGGCGTGCTTAACCATTTGAAGATGGAAAATATTACAGAAAGTTATGCACTGGCAATGCAGCAGTCAAAAGTGGGAAAGTCTCAAATATTTTCAATTGTAGCTACTGCAGTAACCTTGACAATGTATATACAAATTGAAGGGCAATCTTCTCCACTCTTTATTTACCATCTTCTCAGGTTCGCTACCTTCTGTACTACACAATGCTACCAATCCCTCATAGACTCTCTTGCTCAAAATGTTTGCTGTCTGTTGCCTTGCTTTATTTGCTCCTAAACACCCAGTCCCTGGTGTTACACCACTGGAAAATACTTGACATATATTTGGCATTCATATCCATCAAGAATCATAGAGCTGGAAGAGATCTTGGATGTCAACTAGTCTAGGAGTGACCCTATTCCCATGATGTGTTCTTTGTCCCTTCTTTCACTCTTACCCTCCTGCCCCTGCCATGGTTTGGCTTTGCTTCCTTCTTGTTTCTACTGTGGCTAGTGGCTACAGGACCACTAGAGTTTCATCTGTTCTAGAGAGCCATTGCTACTCCCACTTCACCAATGCTGACTTCATTGTTTGTCCACTTCAGCCAACCCTACTTCAACCCTACCATTGTTTCTACCTTCACCTCCCATAATTCTCCCAAGTTATTTTAGCCCTAAATGGGCTTAAACTACACCATCACCCACTAATGTTTATTGACCAAAAAAATCCATGCCATATATCAGAATATGTAGTTTCTCAAAGAATCATACCATTAAAAATAAATAAAAATGAGCAACGTAAACTATCTTTAATAAACCTATTCAAGGAGCTTTCACAAAGAGTTCAGTAATTATCAAGATTCCAGACAAAAACAAATCAGTTCCTTTAACCTCTGAGAAAACGTTGAATCTCAACACATGTCACATTTTGTTTTTTAAACTATGTGTTTATTGAAAATAAAAACTTTCTTGTAAAACAACAACACAGTAAACTGTAACAGCTAGTGTAGAAAAAAGTGTGTAGTTAGTCTATTACTACAGAGGGAATAAGTCAGGAATTCAATCACAAAGTACTAACAAAGGATACTATATCATGACATAAGTATGATGCAGAACACGGAGCACTTGGATTGCAGTTACTATACTTACAAGGCATACAGAATCTAGAGCTCCAGGATAGCAGGAGAATCCTAAAAGAACTGACGTTCAACTTTATAGACATAAGGTCACTGCTGATTATATTCACTAAGCAGCACTCTTGATGACTATGGTCAGCAAGATTGCCAATGAAGTATAAATAAGAAGACAAGGTAAAACTGTCTCAGAATTGTGCATTTTTAGCTTGTTAGTCTTGTAAGAGAAAGAATAGTCTGTCATTAAGGCCCTTGTAATATATCTTGCATTTTTCCTCTCCAGACCATTTTTTCCCAGCAGGTTACAATCACCACAATAAATCAGGTCGCCACAATTGCATCCATGAAAAAGATGTTATTTTGATGATGTTAAACTTAGTTTCATCAAACTTAAGTTCTGTGCTTGTCTATAGTCACATATCTTCAACTTATATGTCAGCTGTGTTATAAGCAAACACAGAAAATGATTTAAGGCAGCACACTTAAACACATGGTGCAGAGGCCAAAACTAAGAGTACAGATACAGTAAAATATTATTAGGTATTGAAACCGCAAAATAAATAAAAAAATAAAAAAATAAATCAAAACTGGACTATTTAGAACCTCATATACAGCTCACAAACACTGCCAATCCACTTGTTTAATCCACCACTAACCTCTCTACATATATTAGTCTTATAGACCAATGGGGCATACTCCCAGGTATGTCCATAAGATTTTAGTCTTTTATTGGAGGCTTCCTATGCCTTCTGGGATGCTGGCAAACGGGTGGGAAGAGCAATGGAGGCAATTTCACCTCCCATTCCCTTTCCAAATAAAAAAAACCCAGCTAGATGGGCCTCTGAGCCAGTCTAGCTCACTTACATGTAGTGTGTGGGGCAGGTGTCGGAGAGGACATAGGATCAAGTAGATCCTGGCCTCTCCTATTTTCCTCTCTTCCTGGCGCACTGGAATGCCCCCTTTTTTGACCTCTGTGAGGATATCCATGGTTACTATTGTGAACACCGTTTTTTCTGTGGCAGCTCTAAGGGAGTGGGGGAGGGATTGGAACCCAGAGTCCCCCTTCTGTCTCCTCAGAAGGGGTATCCAAAATATCCTATGGTCCCTGGGACCATAAGACTGAACCCTTAATATATTAGTTTTTCTATAAGTGGCAAATCAGGACTTGGGTTACTGGATACTCTGGCAAAAGGCATCCTTATCTATCAAGGCTGGGCACAGCTTTATGTGTGCACTGGGACTGGATTGGGAAAGATGTACAAACATATTACCTCCTCCTGGTATGCTTGAGTAGAAACAGAGCTTCCACATTTACCTTCGTCATTAATTTTGTGTGAGACAGAATTGTGGCCCTCTTCATTTTTACAGAAATGGGCTTCAATGAGGTAGAATTAAGAAAATGCTGATTTTTCGATCACTGCCTGTTTTTAGGCAATATTTAGCCATCATTATGCAAGATGGCACTCCAAATTAAAACTGAACAGTGAGAATAAAGTCATTTGTATACAGAAGAGCAATCCCTGCTGCTAAGAAAGTCAGGTATAGTATTACATTTCCTATTCAAATAAACTTTTCGTGGAAAAGACAAGACCAGCTGCCTAAAGTTTATAAGCTTCTAAATTATCTGTGCAAATAAATTTATCCATTAATTTTCTGGACACAAACCAAGCTGTATTTTATCTCTATGACGAAGTACACACACAAAAATCTAATTTCAAACTCTCATTCCAAATGTAAGCTGTTCTGCAATTAATGCATTCTAAAAATGAACCACACCTTTGATAACACACAAATAAATTATATACAATTCCGTGTTCCAGGATACTATTATGGATTGTCTCAGCCAAGCCTCTGAGTAAAGGCTTAAACCAGTGAAACTTTAAGTCCCAAGTTCTCCCTGTCAATTTGTCTACCAGAAGTTACAAACAGCAACAAAATATCTTTATCATGCTAGTTTTAAAGTGCTGCAATTGTTTAAATGTAACTACAGTACTTTCGTAAGTTTTCCTGGAATTTGAATTTAAGATACGAGCATTACTTAAATCAAAATAGTGAAGAAATAATAAATATTCCATTGATTATACTTACCTATGGACATAATGTAGCTGATGTACAGAATCAATTGCTACCACCATTTCAGCCAAATAAAAGCGAGCCATTTCTTCAGGTAGTCTGTCCTCAAACTTACTGAGCAAGGTAAGCAGATCTCCACCAACATAGTAATCCATAACCAGGTACTAGGAACAAAGAAAATAGAAAGTAGTTTTAATACCTTTGGAAAGGAATGCAAATAGGCAAGAAGTACAGTAAAGGCAGGATATACTACAGGAATGCTGCCAAAGTGTCTCCTTGCATTGTATTCTACAGTAGAAAGGGGGTATTAAGAGCGCAGTCCTGCTGGGGCAAGACACTATGGGATTGTCCTGCTATAGGGGAAGTGTCGCTTTCTGTGGCACTACTGTGTTATGTTCTCCCACCTCTGTCCTTCGCAAGCTGCAAGGCGTGAGAGGGGAACAGCAGCATCCCCCAGGCCCAATGGCTTGGGCTACTCTAGGCTGGGGGGGAGGCAAGAAATGTCATGCCTTGCTTAAAAACGACACAAAAGCAGGCCAGCTTTAAATCTTAAGGTTAAATGTATAAAACCTCCATTCTAATATGTATCTTGGAACGCCATCACAAAACATTTGCTTATTTAGATTTTAGAGATCAATGAGGACTAAGAACTCCAGGAAAGTGCACACAGCTATTCGACATTACAAGTTCAGGAAATGAATGAACTTCAAAGTAACACTCACTAAATAGTTTTCATCCTGGAAGGCATAGTGCAGTGTTGTAATCCATTGGTTATCTCCATTCACTAATACATCCCTCTCTTCTCGAAAACAAGCTGTCTGAAGGGTAGAAAAATAGTATTTTAGATACACTTTAGAACCATATCCAAATATATGTATTATTTATGAATAATATTAAATGTAATAAATAAATACATTTATTTAAACTTCAATCTAGACATTTCAAAAATAGAATTATGAAGGGCTCATCTTTTCTGCAACATGGACCTATGGCCCGATTGGAATCCACAAGGAGAAGAGCCTTTAGTGTAGTGGCCCCTTCTCTGTTACTCCCTAGCCCTGGAGGTCAGGCAGGCACCAACACTAGACTGCTTCTGGCGCCTCCTGAAAGCAGCTCTGTTTCGAGAAGTCTTCCTCAACTGACCAGCCACTGTTTTTAAGGTTTCTTTGTTTTTAATTCGAACAATTTTAATTTACTTTTTAAAATCTTTTCTTTTACTGTTTATACCTATGTTCTCCACTTTGGAATCTGTGTTAGATTATTGAACGGTATATAAATATTGAAAATAAATAATAAATAAATAACTAGGACAGCAACCTAATCAATGAGAGGTTGTAGTAGTTCTTATTACAACTGGACCAGAATCTGGGAGTTTTAAATTGCTTTTTTAATTGATGGAAACCCTTTATATGAGTAGCTACTATCTATTTAATTTCACTCAGATTCTCATTAGATTGAATAGTTAACACAGGGCAGAATCATATATAAATCACATATAATCATATATAAAATGATTTTCTAAAATATCAGGACAAATAGGCTCTGTCTGTAAAACAAGGTCTGATGTAAACATACTGTTCCCAGCTTCTAAATCAGCTTTCCCCAATTTGGTTCACAACAAATGGACACCACAACTCCCATAAGCCCCAGCCATTTAAGCCACTGTGAGTGGGTCATAAGAAAATGCACCCATCCCTTCTACTTCTCACGGGCAGTTAAGCAAGCTTCAACTAATGATTAAGTGGGAACCGTACTTGGTTAACAATGCTGCCAAGATAATGTTAGTTATACTTAAGGCTGGTAGGGGATGGCCGGGGAGATCATATCACACCAGTCCTTCAACAACTTCATTGGCTGCCAGTCCAGGTCCACGCCTGATTCAAAGTTCTGGTATTAACATTTAAAGCCCTAAACGGTTTGGGGCCAGGTTATCTGAAGGAACGCCTCCTCCCATATGTGCCTGCCCAGACCTTAAGATCATCCACAGGGGGCCTTCTCCATGAGCCCTTGCCAAAGGAAGTGAGGCAGGTGGCTACCAGGAGGAGGGCTTTCTCCGCTGTGGCACCCCAGCTGTGGAATGAGCTCCCCAGAGAGGTTCGCTTGGCACCTACATTATTTTCTTTCCATCGCCAGCTGAAGACCTTTTTATTTTCTCAGTATTTTAACACCTAATTTAACTTACTTAAATTTAAACTTTGCTGTTTTAATCTCATATTTTAACCTATATTAATTTTTGCTGTGTGTTTTTATTCTGGTTGTGCTTTTTATATTGTATTTTGTATTTGTGTTTTAAATTTGTTGGTTGTTTTTATGCTCTTCATGGTTTTAATTTTTGTGAACCGCCCAGAGTGCTTCGGCTATTGGGCAGTATAAAAATGTAATAAATAAATAAATAATAAATAAATGTATCTGAGCTCTGGAAAGAAAGGAACATATGATCCTGAATGCTGCATTCCCAATTCTTTAACTAAAGTTAAACATCACATCAGGACGTTATGTTTACATAGTGTCCATAAAATCAGCAAGTTACTCAAAAGATATTTTGGGAAAAGAATTTTTATCCCAAAACCTAACAGAGCCTTTTTTAATTAATTTTCTTTGAGCCACTTTGAGCACTGTATAATGGAAAGGCAGGATACAAATCACTTCATAAATAAACTCACTGTAATTCAGAACACAACACAGGATTATTCTAATTATATTAAATTAACCGTTCTAATTATTAATGCTGTAATAATTAATAAGCAACATATGTGTGCCTCACAACATGTTGTGGCATCTAGATAGGTTACATAAAAGGCCCCAAGAAGCGCAGACTGCAGCGGCCTCCCAATGTCTAAGTTTTGAGGTAGATAAAACAGAGGAAATCTGGCAGGATGGCAGTGGGTAATGTGTGGAAAAGAGGAGGAAAACTGTATTTTTTATAATAATAATAATAACAATAATAATAATAATGAGCTTTTCAAAAGCTCCCTTTTTTTAAAAGGATCCAGGAATAAAACCAATTTAAGACAATAATTCCATGAGTTTTAAAGTTGCGTTTCTCACACATCAACCCTTCCCTGCACCATCACCATGAGAAATTGCCTTTGAAACTAGAAATTTTTGGAAACAGTTGTGAAACCATATGGGTGTCCTCTGTTGAAAGTATAAAAAAAAAGCAAAGCAAAACCAAGTTTGTTGGGCCACTTCTTGGTGAGCCCAATGATGCAATCCTATGCACGGTTATTCAGCCCAAGAATGCAATCCTAAACTCACTTAGGGCCCAATTCTATGCTGGCTGGGGAATGCTGGGCGTTGAAGGACTTTCTGTCAAAACATGCATAGGATTGTAACCTTAGTAGGAACTAAGTTGAATTGAATAGTGTGACTTACTTCCAAGTAAAGATGCATAGGACTGTGCTGTAACTAGCTCTTCGGATCTTGACCTATGAGTTTAATTATCTAATATGCTTGACTTGTTCCTGCCAGTTGTTGCAGTTTTCTATTTTTAACCAGGAGCGAAAGCATTATTTTTTTATATAGCGATACTAACTGCCATACAGAGTTCTGGAATGTACTGCAGTATACATAAGGGAATTCAATTGCATTTTTGCATCCCACTGTTTATATTTGGATGAAGTCTAAATAGCTAAACTGCCAATTTTCATTATCTGGAAAATGCATCATGCCTTCGAAGGGCTGCCTTGGAACAAGTCAGAACTTTATGTGTGAGTATGTACTGGGGTACCTTCCCCCCCTTACATTTAATCTTCTATCACAGTACAACAAAAATGTATATCGCTACATATACATAAAAATATTAACAGCGCATCTTGAGATAATATGTCTTCATAATAATCACTTTTAAAATTTTGGAGCATTTTACTTTTCTAAAGTTAGGCAAACTGTGATATACAGAAGTCAACCTAAACAGAATCAGTTTTTTAAAAGAATGAAACCAACCAAGGTTCGTTTGAAAATTATTATTTTCTTATTAAAATAAGGCTATTAATAGTTTCTGGGCTATTTTCTTGGGGCAAGCTATTTAAGCTACTCTTCCCACAGCTCCGGTTTGCTGGAATTCTTAACATGCATTCAGAGGAACTGTAACTATATGATTCCTCTACTTAGCTGTTTAATCCTTGGCTATTACAATAGTGCTATAAACAAGGAAGGGCAATAGCACAGTGATAGAATACATTCTTTCCATCTAGGTTCACTTCCTGGCATCTCATTTTATTTTATTTCATTTCTATACCACCCAATCACTGAAACTCTATTCACAAAACGAAATATAATGAAATAAATAACATAGTAAAACATAGCATAAAAACCTTAAGTTTAACATCTCATGTTATAGGATTAAAGGCCTCTGCTTGAGCCAATGAGGAAGCTCCTGCTGACCACAGTTAACAATACTGGGCTAGACTGATTAAGGGCAAGGCAGCTGCGTATGTTCATGTATTATGGTCATATCATATAGTGATGAAATAAGGGAGTACTGGAATTAACTGTGGCCTCAGCTAGACCGGGCGAAATCCCGGGGTGAATCCTGGGATTGTTCCTGTGCGTCCACATGACATACAGGGGATCCCGGGATTAGGGAGGGATGATTCCTCCCTTGCCCCGGGATCTCGCCCACCCGTTTGGGCCCGCTTTTTCCGCGGTCCCGGGCTGAGCCCGAGACCGCGGAATGTGTGACCCGTTGCCGCAATTTGACCCAGCTCCGCACGATTCCTCGCGCGGAACTGGGAGCTGCACCCATCGGGGGTAGGGTGGGGGGAGCGGGGAAATTAAATATTTTTTTAAAAAAAGGATCTACCTTTGTGCACGACTGTTCGTGCGCTCCTGTTTCTTTAAAAATATTTTTTAAAATGGCGGGCATGACGCCTCTCTTCCTGAGGTCGTCCCGCCTCACGTATAAACGGAGGAGGGATCTCGGTTAATCACAACGTGAGATCTTCCCTCCTCCATTGCGGACTATAAGGTAGGTCTAGCTACGGCCTGTATGACCATCAGCACCTAACTGTATGACCATCAGCACCTTGGAAACGAGGCTTGGGGAGGTTGTTGATCCCAGGCAAGAATGGGCCGTAGAAAGTCTAAGCGGAAACCTCCACCCAAGAAGATGACTGGAACACTTGAGACCCAGTTTACCTGCCCTTTCTGTAACCACGAGAAATCGTGTGATGTTAAAATGTATGTTGTGTATGAGAAGAAGAAGAAAAAATTGTGAACTCCCCAGGGAGCTTTGGCTATTGGGCGATATAAAAAAAAAATGCAAAATGCTTGGGCGGTATAAAAATGCAATAAATAAATTAATAAATTCATTTTTATGGGTAGAAAGCAAAGAATAAATCCCATTAAAGACAGTTGTACAAACCCCTAATCCCTAACCACTGGAAGCACTCTCCAGTCCTACTCAAAATTATATGACTTCAGAAACTGTGTGTGTGTCTACAATATTCTCTCCAGAATGAGGGGGGATACTATAATCCATCGGATTCCATGTTCATGTAACAAACCCAGGAATGTATGGAATGCACCATGTTTACTTGCTTTGTCCCCAGAACATTTCTCCATGCATTTAAATCATATTGTTTTAGAGGTTATGGTGATAATTATTTTCATTGCTTTGAATTTCTCTAAGGCAACATTATGGATAAAACTCAATTCAAAAGTCTCCATCCAGCAAGAAGAACTTTTGGGCTTATCTGTCTCCAAAGATACTACAGGTGCATTACTAACTATACACAACGATCTGTGCAAGGGAATCCTCCCAATAGATGGCAGGGCAGTCTGATTTGGTAGCATCAAACACCTAGTAGGAGTGGTGTGGGGCAAATGTACATTTCTTTGTTCCCCAAACAGATGATCAGCAATCTTGGCGACTGTGTGTACGCCCATTAGCTATGATGGTTCTCAGCTCATAAGAACATTTTTAGCTTGTTTGTTACAAGAACCTTAGCAGTTAGAAATTTGAAGGAATATGTCCATGTTGTTCAGTTATTCATTCTATCCCAAGATATACCGCATTAAGCAATAAATCTCTTTTTACGTTTATCGTTGCCACATTTCAATAAAGGAAACGCTAGACTAATAATCATAACAGTAGCTTGAATATACATGCCGCCTAGGGTATTCTGGATATAGGTAGGGTATAAATTGAATACATAATAAATAATAATTTGAGTCTTACCTCGGCTCGTTTCAGCATCTCCCATTTATTTAATATTTTCATGGCAAATACCTTATCTGCATTTTTCAATTTCACTACCGCAACCTGTAGAGAAAAAAATAGTTTTAAATAAAGATTTGTGGTAGACCAAGAACTCACCAGCACACTTCTTTTTCACACAGGCTCAGCTCAGACAACCTCAACAGTGGTTTTAGTACTCCACGATGGAACTGTTACACCACTGTTAAGAAACATGTTGTCTGGTGGGAAAACTCCACCCCATGGCAGTTGCGTTCCGTGTCGTCTGAAGGTCTCTGTAGCGTTTCTTGCTGGATTGAGTGGAGTTTCCCCACTGGTTAAAGAGTTCCCTGACTAGAGTGGCCAAAGGAGGAGTGCCGTTCTAGGAGAGCGGCTGAGATTGTTTTTTCACAGCAGTGGCTGATGGGATAGCATCAGGAGGACTGAGGGAGGAGAGAGGGCGGAGGAACTGTTAATCAAACTCTGAGTTGTGTTTTACTCTACTCCACAGGAGCCCACATTCACACAATGGTGGAGTTGGAATATGTTGTGTGGCGAGTACCACCTAAAAACGTCAATTGTGTAGAGAAAAGTGTTGTGTGAACCGAGCCAGTCTTACTTCTAATGGCAGCTTTAACTTCAAAATTGACTTTATACCTGAAGAAATCTACTTTATTTATTTTTTAAACATTTGTATCCACCCTAAATGACCAGGATCTTAGGGTGGCATACATATACAATTATACAGACAGTATAAAACAATAAATATACACAGCTAAAAATAAATTAAACCATTAATCAAGCTAAAACCAGTATAGAATATAAGCCAAATATTCATGCACATTACAGTACTAGGTACCCACTGTCTTAAGAACAGATAGAACATATTGTGATTTCATAAATTCACCAAAGCTGAACATATCTGCTACTCTAGGGCCCAGTTCACACATAACAAGAAGCCACCTGGTTGAATTTCCCTGTGCAGCTTCTTGTTGCTGTGGCAGTTGCTATTTTGAACATTCAGGCTGCGGCAGACCCACAACCCTACAACAGACCATGGGTTCTGAGTGTCTTGTTAACCACCCCAACAACCCACCTTTGCTGGGAGAAACAAGCCACAGCAAGCCACGAAGTGCTTGATCATGAGTATCGAGCAACCCACCAAAGCTTATTCTCAGGGTGGCATTGCATGACTTTCCCAATATCACAAAAATCAATGATGGCACATTTCCTGCCAACTATTCTCTTATATAGCAACATTATTATTACAGATTTACTAAAGTCCCATAGAATAAACTGCCCAGGCCCCAGCTTTTCCTTTTAAATAATTTTGTGATTTTGCAAACAATGATAACAAAGCCCTCTATCGCACAAGTAATGAAAATCAGGTTTCCCACTTCTCAACCTGGTTCAATACATTGTGATCCATGCTTACAAACCTCTTTTCCAGGTGTCCAGAAAATGACTGATGGCTTTATAAACCACTCCTAGTTTGTCATGTTGGCATATGAGCTTTAATGGTGAGCTTTTCTTCACACCTTAGCATTATCTTATTGGTCTTTAGGATTTGAAGTTCTGTTGATATAGCACAGTGGTTCCCAACTGGTGGTCCGTGGACCCCAGGGGATCCGTGGCACCATTCACCTATTAGCTCTGCAAGGTCTGCATTTTAATAAAAGAAAATACGCCATCTCCCGCGCTCTATTTGCTTCAACGGTGACGTCATGCGCAAAAGCACCTGTGTGATTTAGTGACTAGCTTCAGAAATTACTTCCTTGCACCTAATCCTGAAAACTCATGGAGAAGGAATCGTTTTGAATGTGGTGATATACAACTAGCAACTCTATCTGCGGAAGAGCAAGATGCACTTGTTGACGTGACTTGTGATGGTTCATTGAAATCATTTTTCAAAGAATATAGACTGGACAAATTCGGGGTGAAAGTTTTTCCTGATTATAAGAAGTTAGGTGAAAAAACTTTGAAACATCTAGCTCCCTTTTGTTCCACATATCTTTGTGAACAAACATTTTTGACATTTTGTTATATGAAGAACAAGCATAGAAATCGGCTCAATGTTGATCCAGATTTGAGATTAAAAGTAGGAAATATTGAACCAGATGTAGAAGGGATTGTTCGGGATAAAAAGAGGCATGATTTCTCCCATCACATTTAAGTTTAGTAGCTGCTAGACACGTCATAATTTGTTCAGTTGTAAACTAGACATTAGTAAAATTAAATTCGTCTTTATATTCCTAACTAAATCATTGCCATTTTTGCGTGGTAATATCACAAATATCACAAATTTTATGGTCTTTTTTTAGTATCCCTACAATCCTTTGCTTATTAGTGGCTACCCCTTATTTTCTCAAAAAAATTGCTTCGCACAGGTAACTACCATAGAGATAACAAAATGTTCAAAAGGAGGGGGTCGAAAAACAAGGGGTCTGCAGTACTTAGCTAATTGGGAACCACTGATATAGTAAATATACTGAACTTATAGTACAGTATGTTGTGATGACACACATGTTATATTTTTTTACTTACATCACACTATGCCTCACTATTAGTTACATGTCCATGCTTTGTGGCAGGTAATGGAAGCAAAGTTGATTTTTTAATAAAATATTATTAAACTAAAGTTAAACCTCAGCTTTTGATTTGCTACCTAAATAGAGGAGGAGGCTCCCATAATTGCTGAAACTTACTAAAATAAAATGTAATTGTGATGGGTGTGAATATATTTAAAAAAAACCTCTCTCCTGCAGGGATGGATTAAATAAAAAAGTAATGCAGCAACATACACCTATTTGGTAGTAAGTGTGCCATGGTACCCTTCCTAACAGAAACATGCATGGGTTTGGGCTGCACATCTTCAGTTTAGCTAAAAACTTTTCTTTTTTCTAAAGCTTTTAAAACTTGATTTTGATCTGACTTTTATACTGTTAGTTTTACTCTACCCTGTGCCTGTTTGGTGCATTCTCTACCCCTTCTTATTGTTTTATTGTGATTTTATTAGAATGTAAGCCTATGCGGCAGGGTTTTGCTATTTTATTGTTTTACTCTGTACAGCACCATGTACACTGATGGTGCTATGTAAATAAATAAATTAATAAATAAATAATAATAATAATAATAATAATAATAGCTAATTTCTGTATCTGCACAGAAACATAGCAATTACTCTTTTGCTTTGGCATGCGTAACCCTGCATAGGATTAGGTAGTTTGCCTATAAAAAGAAAAACTCAACTTTCTGATGTGTAGCCTAAAATGCACGGTGAAGGAAGCATAAGGAACATACACAAACTCAGAATACCTATTATTCATTTTGAAATGCAATGCCAAGGCATTTTCTCATTGCACCATGGGAATTGTGGTTCAGTAGCTAAAGCAGATGCTTTCCATGTACAATATGTCATAATACGGTGGGCTTTACATTATGTCCAGTCTATGCAACACTCCTGATGGCTTTTTAACAGATCAGAGGATACATAAATACTACTAAAAAAATAAATAAGTAAAAAGAGGTACAGGTGTGTGCTGCAATTAGTCTTTATGTCCATTCCTTGTCCTGTTTCTTTAAACATGCAACTAACAGAAAGAAGAGCGAGGAGGTGGGGAAAGTGTTAATATTTCTAACTAACCCAGAGTTAATATTTCTACCTAACCCGGAATAGCACTATCTATGAAATGGGAGTGAAATGGAATGTCTTGCTGCATCCTACATTGCTGGTCAATTGACACCCCACCCAGCTGCATGCATGGCTGTGGAGTTATCATTCCGTGTCTCTGACAAATCAGCTATCCAAAGGATTTGACTTTATTTGAATCTTTATGCCCTTTTAACAGCAAGAAAACTAATAGGATGGACTTTCAAATATGCCCAGCCATCACCAATTTGCTTCACCTACAACCAGCTATAATTCATCAGACATTGCTATTGACAGTAACGCACTGCTCAGACACACACATACCATTCCCTCTCATTGTAAAAACACAAGAACCAACCTAGCCTGTAGGCACTGAATACATACATCTTTGCATCCTTGAAAACAAATTTTGTCAAAACAAATTTACTCTCTATCAACCTGCCTGGTCACTGAGGTCATCTGAGGGCATGCTCCTGGTGGTTCCACATAGACTTACTGTCCGATTGGAGTCCACCAGGGGAAGAGCCTTCAGTGTGGTGGTCCCCCTCCTATGGAATTCCCTGCCTCTGGTCAGGCAGGCGCCAACTTTGTATTCCTTCTGGCACCTCCTGAAAAAGCCGTTGTTCCAGGAAGCCTTCCTTTAATGACCAGCCGTGGTTTTGTTTGCACTTTGTTTCTTTTAAAAATGTACTTTTAATATGTTTTCATTCTGTTTTGATTCTATTATTAGATTTGCCCACCGCTCTGAAATTCCTGAATGGGGAGTAGTATATAAATATTGTAAATAAATAAAATAAACAAATGAATTGTCTTAATTTGTGCCTGAAGGCACCTTTCTCTTAGATCAGGGCTAGGGAACCTGTGGTCCTCCAGCTATTGTTGGACTACAACTCCCATCCACCCTGAACATTGGCAGTGCTGTTTGGAGAGGTGTAGGCTCCCCACCCTTGGCTTACATAAACACCAACTTAACACTACTATGTGGGGTATGGAAGGAGAAGGGGGAATCTGACTATACTGACACAAATGTGCTTTAAATTTGAAAGTAGAAGCCTTTCTTGCTTTGCTGCTGTCCCGTCCCCCATAATGTCTAATCATCTGATATGTCTTCCCCCCGTGAGCTGCCCACCATCTTCTGAGATATTTATCCCACTCTGTACAATCAGGAAACCAACATTTGCAGTGCCAACTCCAGCACTCCAGACCAACAGGAAACTCTATGATTTAGATTTTGGACTGATTCCTGCCCACTTTCCTCTAACAAAACCACTCCTTTTCCCATTATTTGGACAAATGGATATTGCATTTTATCATGCGTGACTGATAGACCACAGTATTGTTTTGCAAATTAAACATCCATTTCAGCAGCTCACACAAGTTTTAAGTAAAAGTGACAAGTACTGTGTGCACCCACCAAAGCAAATAACAGAAGCTGCACATGTATAGCAGAATATTCTAGACAGTTTGAGAACTCTGGGAGAAAATGGCTCCAATTAATAAAGCAACTGTGCATAAGGAGCATAAATATCCATATTTTCAATTAGGTAATTAAGGGATTTGGTATCATCACAACCAATATTCCACCTCTTTCCTCCACAATAGCAGAAATAAGCAACTAATTATTCCTAGACCTATTGTACAGAGTAGTAGAAACATACATACACAAAAAATAAAGTTGAATAGATTTAATCTGACACTCTTACCCAGAAAGGATTTTGATTTCTTCCCAAATTTACTGGCAGTTTGCCTGTTACTTCTTTGCCTTAGGTAGTACATCCCTTTTCTGGGGATTACTTTTATCCTTGATTTTAGATTGGCCTATTTTATAATTTTAATTCAGCAGATTCCATGAAGGAAAGAGGATAGCTCAATGGAAGCAGTTTATGCAATACTCTAAGAACCAATATGCCAATTCTGACTGACTGAGGTGGCAAAATAAACTGTACCATGTCAGTCTTGAAATATAGAATGGTCATATTTTAAAGGCTCTTTTGTGTAAAAAGCTCTTTGCATGTTTGAGGGAGATTGGCACTAAATCTCTCTCCCTTACTCTCTTGGCATACTAATTTACTACATGAAGGAAGTTCTTCACATGGAGGAATGTTTTTTTATAAAAACAATCTCTTCCCATCTGCACTCTGAAGTACTATATAGAAGTGGTATGCCTAAGGTTATCATCCCATTCTGCATAATGTGTAGTTTTGTATATAGGAAACAGCAGCATGCACCACATGTCTTAAAACTCAACAGTTATTTATTACAGCTTGCAGAAACATAGAGCAACCTCCTTTGATTTGTAAGGGAAGCATAAACAACATAACTGAAGAAATAACCCTGCTAACAGTCATAGAGGCTTGGGATTTCTTGGCTTCTCAGGAGGTTATGCTGGCCCAACTGCTCCTACTGGCTTCTGCCTGAAGTGAAAACATTCCTGTTGAGTCCTCACACGTGGCCTACTCAACCTGAGGCCTTCTGAGCTTACCTCTTAAAAAGAAAGTACACAACAGTAGACTGACTCTAAAGAGCCCTCCTGAATAAACCCTGCATCCCTTCCTGTGATATGAAGATGACCTTTGGCCATGTGACTGTTCCCCATGCCAATAGTGCTCCAATTTCCAGGAGGAACCACAGCACTAGCTCCACCTCCTCCCACATGGCCCAAAGCTTTGAATACAGCCATCGCCGTGTGGAAAAGAACCACACTGCAGGAGCTCCCATGCCACTAACTAAATATAAGTTGGGAGGGGTTCCCCTGCCATTCTTCTACAAGTTTAGAGTCTTATCTCATATTAAAGATCTGGTCATTCCTCCTACTTAAGGGTATGGATACTGAATGAAAGTGGTAAAAGTTGTCTATAAAGAGCAGATTTTATAAGTGGCAATGCCTTCTTACACTGGATTCTCTGAAATTTGGGGAAAATATAAAATAAGAACTCAAATGTCAAGGTCATGTAAGAGTAACCCACACCTAAACACTGTAAAGTGTTTAATTTAAGATGCACATATCAAACATTTCCATACTGCCATCATTTGCTAAGGAATACCACCTGTCCACCATGGTACAACAAAAAACATTATTTTGTTTCCATCTGGTTTACAGTACACACCAGGGAACTATCACAAAGTTTGGTATTCAATTTTCTTCTTGTGCCACTGAGAAAAAGAAAGTAAAAAAAAAAGGGGGGAAGGTTGAATCTTGCATTCTGTCTATCTCTGAACCTCCATTCTGGCTATGAGCCAAAGAATTTTAGGGGGGGTGGAATCTACAACAGATGATAGCATGACAAAAAAAAAGTGTCATATAAGGCTCTTTCATGAGCTCAAGCAATCAATCCAATACACCATGCTGAATTCTTATAAAAGTGTAAGTCAAGACCTGTAATGCATAAACTTGGATAGAACAGTTATTACTTCCCAGAATTGCTGTGGTATAATAATCAGGTCTGGCCTCTTTCACAATCCTACACTTGTAAAAATAAAATAGAATCCAGGAATATATCAAAATGAGGGGACAGCAGATGAAATTGTTTAGTTTCATCTCTGTTCTGAAAGTGTTCATGTCTTTCACCAGTAATAGTCATGCTTAATACATTTCCCGTATATTTACATATGGAACAAATTTCCTAGGACCTTTTCTTTTTAGGATTTTACCACTCAGAACTATCTTTTCTGCTCCAAAAATGTTAAAATGCTCTCTAGAAGTTATCATAGGTTACACTGCACTAAATTAGTGGGAGGGGTCTGGGGGACGGAGGTGCTAGGTTCTCTCTTTCTCTCTGAACCCGGTTCAGATGACACGCTAAGCCATGGGTAGGCCACTAAGCCTTTTGCAGCAAATGGTTAGTGGGCATGTTTAAACTGTGGTTATGTAGGAATAGTTAACACAACACGCTAAATCATGGTTCATATGACTTACTAAGCCATACTGTTTAGCACAAAATGCTTAACCACCATGCCTTAGCATGTCATCTGAACAAGTTCTCTCTCTCCTCTATACCTGCAACAATTACAAATATATGGGGGTGTTGAAGTTGGGATATTTGCTGCTGCTCAACTTTAGTTTGTACCTGTAGTTTTCTTAACTTTCCTGTACCATTCTCTAATTGACTACAAAGGCTTAATCCATCACTCACATTATTGTCATGGAGAAGACCATGCTGCCCTCTGATTGGCTGCAATGCATGCTTGGAACTGTAGCTTTTTTTCGCTCTTCCTACTAGGGTTGTACAGAAAATGGTGGAATCCATACAAAACGGCTGCCTCGCTTTGAAATTCCAATTCTTATTTATTTTTATTTATTAATTAATTACATTTCTATACCGCCCAATAGCCGGAGCTCTCTGGGCAGTTCACAAAAATTCACAATTCTGAATCTTGCACAGCCCTAAATTAGGATATCAATGTATTGCATAATAATTGAGCATACGTTACATTAGTTTGCCCAATTTTCTTTTCATAATTTATCTCACAGTTAATGTGGTATTGGTTATAAATGGGTTTTGCCATTTTACTGCTTTGTGGTATTTAATTCAAGGCATATATTTAAATAGCAGAGTTGCATGTCAGATTTTTTGCAAGTATGACATGAAACTGGTGTATGTAACTATATTAAGATAAAACTATTGTACTAGACAAGCTGACAGCAGTGTCATGTCTAGCCCTGCTCCCCCTGGGTTGGAAGAAGGTTTTTCAGGTGATCAATCAGAATCAGACTCTAAAGTAGAGGAGTTGGCGCCAGAAACAGGCCAGCCTGTACCAGTGGGGTAGAAAGCTCTCATGGGCTCTTCACCAGCTGGTGGTGAACTCTCTCCAGAGCCTATCTCGTCAAGGGCAAATAATACACAGTCAATGGGAAGCCAACATTCTTCTGAAGGAGAGAGCATGGACAGGTTAGCCGATCCTAAAGTACACTGCCGACTAAAACATGCGTAGCGAAAGGAAGGCGAGAGAAAGTTGGCCCGGCTCACATCACATCAGAAGCCGCTTCAAAACTAGTCTCTCTGAAGTTAACATGTCTTGGAAAAAGGCTTTCCATTCTTCTTGAAAGGACAATTGTCTCGCTTAGTTTGCATATTGCCTAGGCGAAAGTTCCTAGAGGTTAGACTCTCTTCAGGTAGGAAGAGATGTTTATTGCTTATAAAGCTTGGTGGATTACTTAGCAGGCCTCGTTCTTGTCTCCCAAGAAGGCAGGAGGTTTTGAGAAACACAACAAGCAGGTTCTTCAGGTTTTGTTAACCTTAGCCAATTTCGGAAAGGCATGATTGACAGCTATCACTCAGGAGGAAGGAAAGAGTGAATAATTAATTGAAAGAATTTTAACAGTTTGAAGGAGACGATTCAATGCAGGATCATTTTTTTAATTATTTTTTTAGAAATGGAAGTGGGAATAGGGGACTACAGAATTTTTGGCTTATAATAGCTTTCACTCTGGTTATTTAAAAAGGAATTTACCCTATTCCCAGTTTATCAGATTGTGTAAAAATTACAGCTACGAGGGGGATTTCTGCATTAAGGCCAAAATCCTCTTGGAACAACTTAATCAAAGGGATTCTCTCTCCAGACTTTGAAACAAGCATTCTATAAAGCTAAGAATTTGGACAGGAGGATGCTATTAAAGCCTAAGCAACATCAAATTAATTGGGAGAAGTTCAAGCCCCTGATCTATGATGGACATCCAGCACACATCAGAAATGTTATTTGTAAATAGTGGGATCTGTTGGCAGAAATTTCACAGTGCAGAGTTAGCCCTGTATTTGCATACAAATGGGCATGTAACCTGAAAAATGTACTGGTTCACAATTCTTTAAGGTCTCCTCCACCCCTGGTACCTAGTACAAGTGATGAAAAGATTACTGGAAATCATCCATATGGCCACTGCAGTGTTTGCGGGAACTGTACTAAACTCAAGTTATTTAGAAATCCTTCAGGTAACAGTTATCATTATATTAAGGAATTTGCCAAAGGAGTTATTTATGCTGTCAAATGTCCCTGCAAACTGATATACTCTGACATGACCACCAGAGCTGTCAAGAGAAGGATATGCAAACACAAGAGCTGCATCCACTTAAGAAAACTTCTATAATGAATCACTTCACGGACATGGGGCATGATGAAAATGATCTGAAGTTTTGGATTATTGAAAGGGTTCAAGGATGTGAGACCAGATTACCCCATCAACTGAGAAGGAGGGAAATAGTCTGGGTTTATACCTTAAAGAATATTGCCCTATGGACTAAATGAAGAACGCAGTTGTATGCCATATCTGTAACTTCCTTTACATTGGCTTTTTAAGAAGTTTTATATAGCACTTGCCATTGTTGTTGTTTTTTCTTCTATTTTTCTATGTTGTATTTTTAGGGATGGACATTTTTCTAATATTATTATAAGTTTTGTATTATTAAATTTGAGCTATGTCTTTAAGAAGCAGTTCTTTCTATACCTATATGAGATGTATGTGTCCTTAAGACCTTTTTTGTTGTTGTTGCTTCTTGACCTCAGGAGCAACTCATCCAGCATTACATAATTATGGACATTCTTTCTATTCACACCTGTATTGAGCTCTGATTAGGGCCTATATATAGTAATCCAGTTTACAATTGTAAATGGTTACGCACAGCATCCAAGCCTTATGTGGGAGTTGGCCATAGTGCCAGATTTTTTTTTAACAGTTTGAAACAGTCCCACTCAGTTTCTGTGGACAGAAGGAACTTATCAACTTTTGTTTTAGGTGTGGAAAGAAATGTTCTTGTTTTAACTTTCATTGTACCTTGATATCAACCACCTCATGAGAAGCATATAATTTGCTTAGTTAAATATTTACTGGTTCTGTATAAGACATTTAATACTATGAAATATTAGTTGCAATAAGGGCTGTAATTAGAGTTTACATATTTTTCCCACTGAAGACCACCAAGGTCGAAACACATTTGGGATAAGGGCATTGTGTATTTATATAACCCTTTATAGAAACCAGTTATGAAACTATATATGTAGAAGAAACTATAGCTAATGTATTGTTTTACATTTTGTATGTAATATATTAAAAGTAGTTGTAATTTTGTATATACAATTTTCCAAAATCTATTTTGTTTTGTGGTTTAGGATACAACTGTTCTTTTGGTGATAATTCATTGTTAGGCTTGTGATTTAGGCTTTTTCTGTGTGACAGAAAGGCAGCACCACATTCTATTACACAGTCTAATATCCATTCTGAATAACAACTCTTTCAGCGCAATCTTAAACCTGCTTATTCAAATGCGAGTCACACTGAATTCAATGGAGCTAACGCCCAGGTAACTGGGTATAGGATTGCAACTCTCTTAAAGTTCAATCAAATGATGTTTTTAAAAGTTCTGCAGCAGAGTTAAATCCCACTATTCAATTCCTGCAGCAAAATGGAAGTTTCTCTCTGTATTGCGCAGCAGTGGTGCAACCTCTTCCACTGCCTTAGGTGAGAGAGCACATGCACCGAATGCAGCTGCATCATACCCCTTCCCTTTGCCACATTGCACCTCATTCCCTTTACAGAGTCACACCCATTCCCCTTTCTGCCTGTGGCTCCATTCAGAAGACACCCTAATAATAATAATAAATTTAATACTTACCCGCCTCTCCATTTTGATTGAGGCGGGGAACAACAGTAAATGGTAAAATACATAAAACTGAATTAAAATATAATATACATTGTTAAAACATCCTAAAAAAAACATTCTAAAAACATCCTAAAACTCCACTGGATAGGCCAGAAAGTCAGGCTGTGTTCAGAAGACACCTTAAACCATGGCTTTAATCACGGTGAATAAAGCAAAAAGCCTTATTCACCGTGGTTAAAGCCATGGTTTAAGGTGTCTTCTGAATGGGCCCACTGTGTGCACCACCTACCTCTTACCTTTACTACGTCGTGCCCACCGTACCCTTTCCCTCCTTTACTGTGTTACCCCCATACCCTTTTCGCTACAAGCCACATGGCTGTAGAAAGCAGCTGATTCAGCGAGGTCAAAATGCCTGGCTCTGAGGAGGTCCTTCCTAAGACCCAACCATGACGAGGGCTATCCCAGGAGATTGCCTGTACCAGGTGATCTGACCGGGAGGGCTGGCCCTGCTTTTACAAACAGCAATACAAATTAGAAACTATCATGCACCAGCCAGACACAAATAAAGCTATCTCCTGGAATTCAAATATTTTTAAAAGATTCAATTTATTATTTTACAAGTGGCAAATACCCCTTTAACAGTGTTAGATGAAGGATAGCTGAAAAACAGGCCCTTAATATAACATGCAATCCTCAATATTCATATTGCATATTGTAAATGACAGTAAGCACACCACAAGAAGCAGGAAGATTCCAGTACCAATCTTCCCTAAATCATAGCTAATCTTCCAGTAAATGTCTTTAATATCAATAACACTCATAAATGTAAACTATTTTGTTTTATACATATTGGAGAAAAGGACATTAACAGCACTTCAGAAAGAGAATATGGATATAATCCCTCATATCATTTAGTTCCTGACATGAGAAACAGAAAAGAAAGATCACAGGAGAGATTTTTTTTTTTTAGTCCAACAGATATTACAGTTTCCTGACTTTACTAATAACAAAGTAACAATGCTATGAATATATTTTTAAAACACATTCCCAGGTTGGCTAGTTTGGTCTTTCCCAACATTGCAATGGTTAACACAAGGTTCAGGTTCATCTGGAACAATTCCAGTCCAACAATGGGAATAACTGACAAGCTCAAACTCTCCCTTCTATTCCACCCCTTGAACTCAATCTTTCTCAATCGTTCTTTCTGGCACATAGAATTGCTGCAATAGGAGCATCATCTGTGCAAGGAGCCCTGGGAAACACAGTTTTCCAGGTCTCCCAAGACCATAGGAAAAAAGGGAAGGACACTGGCTGGCAGGGGTAGCAGTGACAGACAGATCCCCAAACAAGTCTTTACAAATTCAAGCCCAAATCTGAAAGATTCAGGGTTCAATTTGTAGTTCATATTTCAAATTGTCCTAATTTGAACTTTACCTTCATTGGTATCAAATATAAATGAATTTTCACACCATTTAAAAACTCTCTAACTGAACCAATAAGGAAAAATAAAATCTAAAATGACCAACACACTCTCCCCTTCCTTCCCCAAAAAAGTCTGGTCACTGTGATTTATTAAGACTGAAGATTTAATGGGTTTTTAAAAAGTGTATTTTTCCTCCATGAACAGCCTGCTAAAAATGCTTGGTATGTGCTGATATAAACATTTTGGGTTTAGTTTGAAACAAGGACAGAAGCCAAAATCCTTCTTCCATATTTCCCACAAACAGTAATACTGTCTGGCTTGCTGTCAAACCATTTCTGCCTCTTCACAAGGTTAGGTCTCTCATGTACTTGTACATCAACACTTTTACCTTTCCTTCATCAAAGATGGATGCAGATATCTGAGTGGAGGGAAGGGAAGGAATCTACTAACGGATTTCTATTTCTTCTTGGATTAGCAACAGTTTAAAAAGAAACACTCTAGAATTAGTTGGAATGTAAGTCACTTTGTGTTCATTTGACTTTTAAAGGCAGCACGAATATACATGTGAACATTTGGATGAGCATAAACAGTCCTTGTCTGGGACGAAAGTGACACAAAAATGGAACAGCTAAATCCAATTCCTCATTCTAAATTAAGAAAAGGTACACTGTTTGTAGTATACCACTGGGATTTCCCCTGTAAATGACAACCAATTATGCAGACTGACTATTTACACCCACCTTTCCCAACCTGGTGCTCTCCAGTTGTGTTGGACTGCAACTCCCAACTTCCTCAGCCAGCACGGCCAATGGTCATGCTGGCTGGGGTGATAGGAGTGCATTCCAACACATCTGGAGGGCACGAGATTAGTGAAGGCTCATCTTCCAAGAAATAGCCAGATTCATTCAGGTGCACCGCGTGTACAATTCCACCATCCGAGGACCTCACCAACCCCAACAGACTCTTGCCGTGTTCGGCTCTCTCTCCTTCTCCTTCCAGCTTGCCCGTTTCATAACACTGCCATCTATCACCACCTGGTCTCCATGGCCCATGATGGGTCACCACTGAAAAGCTAATACCTTGGCCCTCTAAAGCGCAAGGAAACTCTGACAGATGAGTTGTCTCCCCAGGCCGGTGGGAGGGAGATACAGCTGAAGGCAAGTGCGAAAGCTGGGAAGCAGCTGCCCCCATCAAGGTGCCTCCTCTTCCTGGCTCTGCTCCAGCGTGGACTCAGAAGGTGCACGGAGGAAGTGCAGAACCGGGCAGGCTAAGCCAAGCAGCTTCTTTTTCCGCAGTGTCAGAAGCACATTGCCCACATCATCTGCTGGAACAGCAACTTAAAAAGCCCAACTCCGCTCAGGCTCCCCAATGGTCAGAATTTTCTTATTGACTAGCACTACCCAGAATTACAATTTCCAGCATGTTTCACCCTCAGACTACTAGTCCCCTTACACTAACCAAGACAGACATCCCACCACCCAGTAGTAAGAGGTGGTAACCCCAAAGAGCCTGAGGGCTCCAACATCAAAAACAACAAAATTGCCAGTTACCACAGGAATATCGGTCAATGTGGCTGTGCCAGACGAGCTGCAGGGGCCAACATGATGCCAAAGCAATGACAATGGTGAAAAGCCACAGTCCATGTGCAGTTTTCACTGTCCTATGTAAGGCTAGAGAGGATACAGAGTTTAGCCTGGGGGTGGGAATAGGATGCAGACTGAACACAGAAGTCTTCCCTATCCTGACATAACACCCCTACACGGATGGGCATTAGCAAGGAGACAGCAAAGGTTGAGGAGGGAGCTAAAGGAGCAATCCCCAACATAACCTGAGGTGGCAAATAGAGGACTGGACACCGCAGGAAAGCACTTTTCAGCTCACACTCAGCTTATGCTTTTCAGCTGCCCCAGATGTTATCATCTGCAATCTTGGATACCTTAATTCCCATCCCTGACTCCAGATGACTACCCAGAGAGCTTCAGCTATTGAGCGATATGAAAATGTAATAAATACATTAATTAAATTGTGTTTCTTAAAAAGCAGCAGCACTAAATCAAAAAGCATATACAAACTTAAGGGGCCACTGTAGGGAAGAACTTTCCATGAAACGAAATCACCCAGTGGCATAGTTGTATATAGGAAACTCTACAATACATTGTTTACAAAAGCCATATGTAATTTACAGCTCAATATTAAAAGCACAAAAATACCATTAATAAAGTACTCCTAATGATCTTTGTTCAATGCAAAAAACCAAGAAACTGTTGAAGTGAAAAGGCAACTGGATATTAAATTCAACAGCTCTATACAATATATTTCCATATCAGAAAACCTCACAAGTCCTCTGCAATTTAATTGTACCTGCTATACGTACTACATTTCCATTGTATTAGTACATTTTCACTAAAAAATACTGCAGGCACATTCAAACTGTGAGTAACTCTTACCTCTCCAAAGGCTCCTCGGCCAATCACCTTCAAGATTTCAAAGTCTTCTTTATGTAGTCGCATCTGTTTCACTTTAGATGTAAAAGGCTTGGCTGAAATAAAGGAAAATATAAATCATTTTAAATAGCAGAGTAACATTAACATATTAAAAGCCTGTACATGACTAAAGTTTATAAATAGTTACTAAAATAACTACAGCATAGGCCAACATCTACTTAAAACAAATCAAAAGTATCTAAATCTGTTGACTTGCTCGTGGTAGAGATCATTCCAAATACATATAGAAATACCTTGTGTTGTTTCTCTACAGTATCTACACATGTGATCTGCAAGAGGTTGCAGTAATATTCACAGTTAAAATCTTAAACATCTAGAAGATTGTTCATTGCTAGAGTGATTCCAAAGAACAGATTTGCAAATAACTACTTGACTCCTTGTTTGAGCTGAGTAGCAATTTAGATCTATTTCCCCAAATAAGGCTGGGAAAAATGCTTGAAAGAAAGGGTTAAATACTCCCTCCTCTAGCACCACTTCTCTAATAGTCAAAACTGAAACTTTCCACAGTTCTGCCTTAAAATTAAAAACAAAACAAAAAACAGTTGGGAAATATGATCACAAGTATTCCACATTACAGCTATTTAATACTTTTAAGGGCTGTGTTAAGAATGGATTTTGGAAAAGAACTGTTAAAAAAGAGGCAGTTGTAATTTGCCATGCAATGTTGTGAACACTTTCACCTGCCACGTTTTCCTATTCTATCCTATCCTCCAGTTTATCGGTTCATTCTAGAGATCTCATAAAATGCATAATCAGAGACAACAGAATTCAAAGTCTCAAGTAACACAGACAATCTGTACTAAATTGCCAAGAGGTAATCATATCAACTCAAAATCTGTAAAACTAAGACTAGTCCCATATTTGGAGGAGTATGGATTGCCGTGGAGTAGTATGAAATACTGTGGACATAATATATCTTGACTTCAGCAAAGCTTTTGACAAAGTGCCCCATGACATTCTGATTAGCAAACTAGCGAAAAGTGGGCTAGATGGAACAACTATTAGGTGGATTCACAGTTGGCTACAGAATTGGACTCAAAGAGTGCTTATCAATGGTACCTTCTCAAACTGGGGGGAGGTAACGAGTGGGGTACCGCAGGGCTCAGTCCTGGGCCCAGAGCTCTTCAACATTTTTATTAATAACTTAGATGAGAAGATGCAGGGAATGCTTATCAAATTTGCAGATGACACAAAATTGGGTGGGATAGCTAATACCAAGGAGGACAGAAGCAAACTTCAAAGTGATTTTTATAGGCTGGAGTGCTGGGCTGAAAACAACAGAACAAAATTTAATAAGGATAAATGCCAAGTTCTACACCTAGGAAAAAGAAACCAAATGCACAGTTACAAGATGGGGGAGAGTTGGCTCAGCAATACTACAAACAAGAAGGATCTTGGAATTGTTGTAGATCACAAGTTGAATATGAGCCAACAGTGTGATGTGGCTATAAAAAAAGCAAATGCTATTTTGGGCTGCATTTATAGAAGTACAGCTTCTAAATCGCGCAAGGTACTGGTTCCCCTCTACTCAGCACCGGTTAAGCCTCATTTTGAGTACTGCGTCCAGTTCTAGGCACCACACTTCAAAAAGGATGCAGACAAACTGGAGGGGGTTCAGAGGAGGGCAACAAGTATGACCAGGGGTCTGGAAACGAAGCCCTATGTGGAGATACTGCAAGAATTGGGCATGTTTAGTTGTAAGAAGAGAAGACTGAGGGGAGACATGACAGCACTCTTCAAATACTTGAAAGGTTGTCACACAAAGGAGGACCAGGATCTCTTCTTGATCCTCCCAGAGTGCAAGACATGGAATAATGGGCTCGAGTTATGGAAAGCCAGGTTTCATCTGGACATCAGGAAAAACTTCCTGACTGTTAGAGCAGTATGACAATGGAACTGATTACCTAAGGAGGTAATGGGCTCTACCACACTAGAGACATTCAAGAGATAGCTGGACAGCCATCTGTCAGGGATGCTTTAAGATGGATTCCTGCATTGAGCACAGAATTGGACTTGATAGCCTTATAGGCCCATTCCAACTTTACTATTCTATGATTCTACCTCTATGGGTGGCCTAAAAATAACTGAAAATAAAATAAAATAAACACACCTCTCCATTTTAGTTATGTTGCTGACAACTAAAGGAAATTTTAGTTGTACTGTCAACAACTAAGATATTTTCCAATACTTCACAACCATTTGAATGTTATAAGAACATAAGAACATAATTCTAGAATGTTCTTGCCAGTTATTCTTGTTTCCAGCTGGACGACCTGGAAAAGAATCTACTTTCAGCAAGATCACAGATATGCCAAGAATCTAGCAGCAACTAAACCTGAAGATAGGCCTATAGCGTTTCAATTTTAATATTTCAGAATATTCCACAATTTCCATAGGAATAATGGTAAACAAACACTGGGTGAATTCACAAATCTTACTACGCCACCCTGAGAATAAGACACCATGGGTTGCTTGTTTGCTTGCTAACCAAACAGACATTCAGGTTCCTTGTTACATTTCATGGCTTGTTTCCTCCCTCAGTACTGCTGGCTCCAAGCACATATCCTTTGTGGCAGAACTGATTACTTCCTCAGTCCCTACATCAGCACCCTTTCTGCAACTAGGCCGCCAGGGTTGTGGGCTACCAAGGAAAACTCCCCCTCGCATCAGATGGCCAAATGGGATCAATTTTCTGAGCCCTTATGAACATGGTAACACATTCACGAACTTAAGAAAAATAATAATGCAGAGTTTTGCACAAGAAGGGAAGAATGCCTGTTTGCTACTTAATCCAACATATCAACAACCCCTTCTTGTCAATGCCCCTGTCAATTTCTCCCTCCACTTCCACACTTACTTTGTTGGCAAACATCTTTTAAAAAGAAGAAGCTGTTTCACATATTACCAACGTAATTACACCTGCCCCAAAAGCTCCTTCTCCTGCAGCTGCCACCTGCTTTCAGCTGTCCCTCCCACTTCATGCTTGTCACTTCCCTACACTGGTCTCTGTTGTTAGCTGTCAAATATACGTACAGGTTACAAAGCAGTGATGGGGATTGATAAAGATACACAATTTCAAGTAATGAGGTAGACTGGTAAAAATACATAAATTTTGAAGTAAAGACATGCACATTTCAAGGCAGAGCAGGGAGTGAGGAGGATTGGTAAAGATACACAAATTTTAACCCAGAGAAGTGAGGAGGATTGATAAATATATGCAAATTTCATGATAGAGCAAGAAAGAGGAGGGGGAAATTACATCGATTTCATAGCTGGAGACTTATTATTATTATTATTATTATTATTATTATTATTATTATTATTATGCACTAGTGCAAGACTGAATCATCATCATCATCTTAATATTTAGGAGCAAGGGGCGGAGGGTACTGACAAGAGGTAAGGGATGGTGGCAGCACTAGTGCGATTGCAAGGAGTAGCAGGGTTTTTTGCTGCCCTTGCCAGGCATCTATCCATATCCATTCCCAACAATCCATGGTGAAGTTGCCCTGCCAGGTAGGACATCATAACAAGACACCCTGAACAATCCAACAACAAGCCATGGGTTTTCAGATTGACTTGTTCATGAAAAATAAGTCACCCTGTGGGAACCAAACCAGGTTCAGATGGCACAACAAACCATCATGAGTGATCACCCATGGTGGGTTGTCATGTCAAGCAAACCAGGTCATTGTTAAAAGTATGTCAGTTTATAAAACATACCTATCTAAAAACTGTCTGTGCTAGATTTGATAATTTGCAGTATCAATGACCCTGTTCGGAAGACACTTAAGCCATGGTGGTTAAGCATTTAAAGCTAAACCTTATCTTAGCATGTCATGTGAACCATGACTTAGCATCTTGTGTGAACCATTCCTAACCATGATTTAGCATGTTGTCTGAACAAGTCCAATATATGTTTTAATCGTGTCTGGAATAGTTTTCATAACAGAAAACAGTCAAGGCATTCTGTGACTTAAAGGTTTAATAAAGATAAGAGTCAGTGCAAAAATAATTAATTCTCCAAGCAATTTATTTTTTAACAGTTTCAAATTTGAGAGGTCACTTAATTTGCTATATCATCAACTTCATAACAACATGCTTGCCATGTAAATATCTGTACTTTTTCACTATGAAAACCCCCCTGGCTAAACAACTTGGAAGACACAGGCCACATTGAAGACTCTGCCTTAGAGTGCATGAGTATGCTTCACAATTACCCCCTGCTTAGCTTCTCCCACCAGTGGGAGTGCCTAAAGTAATTTCCTATTAAAACTGAACCTGGACACTGACTCTCCCAACAAACCAGGAATAAGAAGCCAACTTCAAACCCAGACTTCATGCTCTGGTTTGTTAGGGGAACAATAAACCAGGACTCTGATTTTGGACATAACAGATAATTTTTATTTTCTTGTTAGTTTAGCTGTTCCTTGCTGGTAGAAGGAGCCAAGAGGGAAGTGTGCTTGTGAACAACGAGCCAAACAAGTGTGCTTGTGAACAAGTGTGCTTGTGAACAACGAACCAAACTTCTCAGCAATTCTGACTTCTCATTATGTCTGAACATAGCCATTGTCTCACAGAAGTGAGCTAAAGTCACAGTCCTGTGCATTTATAAACAGCTGGGGAATGTTGGGAGTTCTAAACATGCATAGAATTGCAAATTAAAAGTCCTAAGCACAGCAGCTACTGTTTATTGGTCATAAGAACATAAGAAGAGTTCTGTTGGATCAGATCAAGGATCTAGTACAACTTCCCATTTCCAGTAGTGGCAAGGCAGATGCTTCTGGGAAGACTACACATTGATCATGAAGGCAACAGACCTTTTCTGTCATTTTGCTCCCCAGCAACTGGTATTAAGAAGCATACCACCTCTGAACATGAAAGTTCAGATATTAGCTATCAGGGCTAATAATATCCTTTATGAATTTGTCTAAGCCCCTTTTAACACCATCTAAGCCAATGGCCATCACCACATGGGAGCACATTCCATAAATTAAATATGTGTTATGCGAAGAAGTTCACATATGTCCAATGTCATATGACTGAGTATATCTGTTTCAAAGAAATGTATACTGGATAGCGATAAACAAATAGCAATATTGAAAGGCATGATAGTGTAAGGCATAGTTTAGATAGGTCAAGCAGTCTGCTATGCCAAAGCCTGAGCATTCTAAATGCTGGTAACATTATTTGTCCAGGCTCTCTGAAATTTGGCATAGTTTTATCTATTAACTATTTCTCTACCACCTTTCAAACATATTCCAAAGTAGTTTACAAAAGAATTAAACAATTAAAATGTTCATACAAAAAAAGAAAAAGGTAAATGCCACAAAATGATAAAACCAGCATAGGACAGTCAATATAAAACAGTTATGCTGAGCACCATAACTTGGCCAAACAGATCTATTCAGAAATAGCTGAGAGTTAATGAACTTCCTTTCTTGTCCAAAAGTCTGCTGCTTATGACCATCTTTGGCACTGCCCCATAATGTCCCTTCTTTTTCTAGATCCTCCTAATGCATTCATAAATTCTAGAAAATGGCAGAGATCTTGTCCATCTAACTTTTGCAAAAATCCACAGACTCTTGATGAGTTTATTAGCTTTTAAACGCCACATTGTTTTAAATAGGAAGGGCAAATCTTGTCAGTCAGAACAGACAACACCAGGCTTGAAAGACAAATAATCTGTTCTTGCATAAGGTGGTTTCTTATGCTCCTTTGACAGGGGTTGCTAATGCAACGATGTTTGTGTTATTATCCAGCAGCTACTTTGTGAACAACCACTGTTAATAAGGTAGTACTCTCTGTGCTTTTTGCTATTTCCATCTAAAATTACTGTTTATTTCCCATCCACCCATGTGTATATATATATTGGTAATGCAGCGTTAACACTTCATGGATCCAATGAAGTGGACTCCAGTGCATGAAACCTTTGTGGCTTGGCCACAATAAATGTGCAAATATTTAAGGTGCAAGAAGACTGTTATGTTCTCTGCAACAGACTAACACAGCAATCCCTGTAGAAATTGCTATAAATTAGACCTGGTTGTGCTTAATTGTCATTAAGGAAGGGTAGATGGAGCTGTGACTTTTGCATGCAACTGATCATATGCTGAACCCATTCACGACAGGCGTCTAGAAAGTTCTTCACCAAAAGTGGGAGTTGCAAAAATCAATTTACACTAGAAAAGTGACCAAATAAAAATGGCTGCAGGCTCTTCTAGCATAATTATTAGGACTGAAGCTAATACCATGAACCTTTCTGTTTTGTGGTTTCACAGGAGATCTTCAAAATATTGCTGCAGTGCAAAAGGATGATGGCAGCAATGTGCAAGAGAATTTTCCCTCTGCAACCCTTTCTTCATAATCTATGTGCAGATAAAATTGGGGTGGGAAAGGGTGAGACAAAAATTGCTAAAAAACTATACACCCACCAGTAAACAAAAGAAGAGACAGACAGACAGACAAGACTAATATACATCTACAGCCCTTTCACAATGGAGGAGGGTTGACTGCAATGGTTCCCTGCTTCTCATGGGGCATACGTGGGGGAAGTTTCCCACAAATAAAGGAGAGCTGTTGTGGGAAACCGTGTGCCCCATGACGGTAGTTCCGAATGTGTATTGGCAAAAGTGGGTGGGACTAGGCAGATGGGTATGGGGCATGGACTTTTTTTTAATAACTCCCGAGAGATGCACACCAGGGCAGACACGTATCAACACAAAGGGAGATAGGTACTGTGTCGAAAATGCATTTTTAGATCTTTACATTGCTGCTGGTTTTTACTTTGGTTTTATACTGTAGTTTTAAACTTTTAAAAGTTTTATACAGTGTTTGCTCATGTTGTTGTATTTTGTGGTTTTAACTGTTGTGAACCAGAGAGCTTTGGCTACTGGATGGTACATTGGGTGGTAAATTGAGCACCATTTTTTGGCAGAAGGGCAGGATATAAAGTAAATAAATAAACAGAACTTTGAAGAAAGTAAAAGTCCTTTGCCAGATAATGAACAGAACATAAAAATAACCGGCTGTATGAAAAGAGAAAAGCTCACTATATCAGGATAGGCAGAAGACAAAGCATGGTCTACTGGAGGACAGCTAGTACATGCTCATTGCTGCATTCTTGCAAAGAACACTGGACTAGATTAGCCTTGGTCTGATATCCAACAAGGAACTTATGTTCTTAAACAAGAGTGCATACTCAGGATCAATTGACACAAATTAGTTCTGCCTTACTTTGTAAATTGAATATGCATGATTTTCTAGTTAAAAACAAGTAGTGGATGCAAGACAGAATTCACTTCTCTCCTGCAATCTGTCAACTGGGGTCTGAACTCACTTTACACATTCTTAGCTGTTAGATATACCATGCATAGGGCAAGAAAAAAAATCAAATTCCTATGCTCCTGTAAATAATTTTAGGAACCAAGATGAAACAACCTGGATGTCCCCCGCCCCCACACACACCACTTTAAAAAAATGATGAAAACTATGTTACTGAATTTCATACAAAGATCCAGTGGGCTGTGTATCATAGAGAAGCAACAGGGTGCTTCTTTGGAACAAGGCACTCCCCCCTAGAAAGGCCTGTAGATTAGCAGGCAAGCTCCATCTTCACCTAGAAGTGACTTTGGCCGGATCTACACTACTGCTTTAAAGCACTTTATAACAGTTTTATACCGCTTTAAACCAGTTAAAGCGCTTTATAACTGTTATAAAGCGCTTTAAAGCAGTAGTGTAGATCCTGCCTATGTTTCTCATCTTCTGCTGTGGTCCAGTTCTTGTGTGATAGAGTCATTTCCAGCAGGCTAGCAGAAGCAGCCATGGAAAGGGCAAGTGCCGTCACCATTACATGGTTTTAGATACGGGGAATTTCCCATGCCTAAGCATAATTTACGTTACCCTGATGCAGGTAGTTTTATATGTACAGGAAACATCACATACAGGAGAAGTATTTTATATGAATTGGGCCAAAATGTAAGAACCTTCTATGTCAAAAGTTGGTAGAATCATATTGATGCTAGTAAGTAAAGCTCGTACTCTGCAAAATCCTTTGAAGTCTATATCCAGTGTGTGCATGCGTACACCCTGCACACGCATACATGCACACACAGAGACTTTTCAGTAAGTATCTTCTATTAAGTATGCACCACATTTTACTTTGGGGTAGGAATCTTAAAATTTTGATATGCTGAGAGTGATCCTATATATCATTTTCAGGTATCAAAACTTAAGATACCTACCCTAAAGTAATGAACCTAAAATTTGGTGTACATGTAATTGAAGGTAACATGCTTACTAGAAAAGTTGGAAAATAAAAGTCCAAGGCACAAACTGCTTGGGATTGCCTGAGTCAAATAGCCTCAGATAAAGTGGGAAGATTAGCAATGGCATCCACAGTTATCCACTAATACCCTTTGAACAATTTTGAGGTCAATGGATAAAACATAGGTGTTTGCCTCTTAAAACAGAGGCTAATATGAGAAGTCAAATGCAGGAATGAACGTCAGGGTGTGTAAGTTCTGATTCCTTTGCCAGGAACATACAACTAGGATTGCAGAATGCAATGAATTTACAACAAAATGAAAGTAACACAACATGCTTTTCCAGCTTGTGGCCATGGTAAAGTTACTACTAAAATGATATTCCTTGAACTGAAAGGATAAAAATTATTTTTATAACACACAGTAGTCAATCCAGTTCTGAACTGTGCCTCTAAATAATTACTGCTTCCATATTTAATATAAATAGATCAGAATGCATTCTTAAAATGCTGGTTTAAACTTTCAGGCATTGAATGTTTTCTGAAGACCATGTTTACTTTGTAATCTATAGTTTCCATAAACACCCTGCCTTTGTATGAAGCAAAATACCGCTTTCCATGCTACATCTGTTTATGAATCTTATCCTGTCAATTATGCTCTTTCATAAATACAGGGCATTATTTTGTTATTTTTATATATATTAGGACTTCATTTACTACTTCATTGGTTTGTTAAAGGCGAATTTGGGGCTCTGAAATGTTTGTACAGTATCCCAGAGATGGGGTTCCTTAATGTAAAGAGGATCTATCAGGATCCCCTATTTTCTAGTTCTGCTGTTGCACTCTTTTTTCTCTCAAGGCCCTTCTATGCAGCTGATTTTTACAGCAGCAAGTACTCTGACATTCTCAGCATCCCTCTCCTGCCAAGTCTGCAATGTTTTCAGTCTCAGCAACATTCAACATCCCTATGGCTGGAGAAAGTACACTCACCTTTTCCACAGCACATTTCATTTTTTCACCTAACTCTTACTTGTGCAAAGACTCTACCCTACATGTGAGAAGGTAGTCTTGCTCTCTGTTGCCCGGGATGCTTATGGTCACACAGATAACATAAGGATTCTCCAGTGCTTTCAAATGTGTCTCCTGACATGATCCCTCAGGCAGTCAAAGGGGCAAATTCTTGAAAGGCCTAACAAACCACCCCAAAAATAACTAGTCCAACTTTGGATCATTTGTTCATAACTCCAGGTTACATGGTCAAGGCCTACACAAGATCAATGGAAGGGTAAACCCAAAGAAGTAAAGAATTCCATGCCACTGCTTTAACACTCGCAACTCCATACCATATGAGTCCAGGCAGAGGAAAGTTCAAAAGTTGTAGATCAAACCCAGCCTGCCAGTATACTGAGCTGATGACAGACAAAGACACATAATCCACAGCAAACGAGAGTTCAAGTCTATGGCTGCGTTCAGACAACACAATAATGATGGGTTAACAGTCAACTCCACAGTTGTTTATTGAGGGGGTACTCCCCACCCAACATGATTATAATCAACCATGGTGTGGATTAATGCTAGCATCAAGTTGAGTATTAGTCAATGGTGTGTTTGACTGACACATCTGCCACACTCTCCCCCCACCCACCTCAGTCCTCCAGCTGGTATCCTATCAGCCATTGCGAGTTCTGCTGCCTGGACTAGAGTGGCAGCCGCCACTTTGGTCGCTCTTGTCTGTAGTCGCTGTAGTAGCTGTAAATAACCAACTGTGTGCAACAAAATAGTCAACAGTGTCCGACACATGAGATGATAACCAACAATTGTTCAAATAATCAACTGTGCACAGCGTTTGTTATTTGCGTTGGTTATTTCAGCTGAATAACCGTGGTGTGAAAATGTCCTGACACAATAGCCAACCGTTGACTATTTAAACCACTGTTGGCTATTTAACCCACTGTTGATTATCATAGCATCCAAACCCAGTACATGAAAAGCCTTGCAGTACTTTTCATGGTGAGTCTTTAGCAATCCAAATTTCCAGTCAGGAGAGTCCATGTGCAGAATGCCTCCAGAAGCCTAGACGATGATGGATCCAAACAGTCTATAGGAGCACAGAGGAGCCCCTCACCAACAGTAGAATAGGTCCCACTACCTTCAAGTTCTGATGACTGCACCTATCATCTCGAACAACTAGACCTCTAAAGTTTGGGACTGTGGGGATTTTCTTATGGTGGCTCAGGACTGGATGGGCTGACATTTCAAGCAGACGTGTGGCTATCTAATAGGCAGATCACTCACAGCACTGTTAGCTTTTTCTCATGCATCTTTAACAGGATTACATCTTATTATTGTTTGAACCCAATACATGTTAACTTACAACATTTTACTAAATGAATCTGAATGGAATATTGTTTTTCTGAAGAGAAGACTAATCTTTTTCTTTCCTAGACAATGTACATATTAATGGAAATCAAAATATCATGTACTCTCTTTACTTTCAGCAGTTTAATATTGGTAATTATGACAAATTCACTACTCATCAAAATTAAAGGACAAGATCCAGCTAACGTAAGCCCTACTGAACTCCATTTATTTTCATGATATGTATGTATGTATTGCATTTATATGCTGCCTTTTTTCCTTCAAGGAACTAAAGGCAATGTGCATAACCCTCCTCCTCGCCATTTTATCCTCACAACAACCCTGTGAGGTAGGTTGGGCTGAGGGTGTGTGACTGGCCCAAAGTTACCCAGTGAGCTTCATGGCCAAATGGGAACTAGAATCTGGATCTCCCGGCTGGCAAGAGAACACTACACCACACCATCTATGTGTAAAGCACAAACCTATGCATGTATACACAAAAGTACACCAAATAGAGTTTGATTGTACTTATTCCCAGGTAAGTGTGTATAGGATTGCCACCATAAGCATGTATTCTCCCACTACAATAAGGGGCTTAAAAGCTTGAGTACTGCGTCCAATTCTGGGCACCACACTTCAAGAAGTACGCAGACAAGCTGGAGTTTGTTCAGAGGAGGGCAACCAGGTTGATTAGGGGTCTGGAAACAAAGCCCTATTAGGAGAGACTGAAAGAACTGGGCATGTTTAGTCTGGGGAAGAGAAGACTGAGGGGAGACGACAGCACTCTTCAGATACTTGAAAGGCTATCACACATAGGAGGGCCAGGATCTCTTCTCGATCATCCCAGAGTGCAGGACACAGAATAATGGCCTCAAACTACAGGAAGCCAGATTCCGCCTGGACATCAGGAAAAACTTCCTGACTGTTAGAGCAGTATGACAATGGAACCAATTGCCTAGGGAGGTCATGGGCTCTCTCACACTAGAGGCATTGAAGAGGCAGCTGGGCAGTCATCTGTCAGGGATGCTTTAAGGTGGATTCCTGCAATGAGCGGGAAGTTGGACTCGATGGCCTTATAGGCCCCTTCCAACTCTACTATGATTCTATGAATAATGTATACTTCTGAAGGTTATCTCAGTCCCACTTAGCAAACACACTGGTGTTCTCTTAATGACTCACCAATAATGGAAAACGGGCCAAAGGGGAGTTACAGTATTCAATTCCCAGAGTCATATGAGTAAATGTTAGTTGTTCTGGAGCAAATAAGGGTGTTCCCTGTGTAAACTGCACTACTGGAAAAACATTTTTGCACAAAAGCATAAATGGAGAACTTTTTATGGGCAAATTAGCTCATTGTCAAAACACTATCTTTCTCTACTGAACAAATTTCAAGTTTATTTTAAAAAACTATGATTAAAAAAATCCTCACCCTATTTTGAAATTAAATATGACTAGAGTTTCTGAACACTTACACATATATTGAGTTTGATAGCACCATTTCTGAACTATACAACAATGGCTATATTACACAGATCCTTGATACTACTTAAGATTAAACTTGGGAGTCACATCTCACCTTGGTGAGATCCATGGCTAACAAGGTATAATCATTTTTATATCTTGAAATAATCTCTATGCAGCATTGCTGATGAATAACATCATGCAAGCCAATTTTAAAATAACTGGACCTGAATTTGATTTATTCAAACAAAAAGCACGGATATAAATGTTGAGCCTCTGCAATCCCTAGATTACTACTTTTGTCTTAAACATTAAGAAAATTTGATTTGCATGCAAAAAGAAATCCTTTCCTTTTTGTAAATATTTTAAAAAATAGTACTTCGAGAAAACATCATGTCACTTAAGTCACAATGTTTTAAAAGGAGAATTCAAACCTCCTTAAGCGTTCCAGAAGAACGTGGATGCTTCTAAGGCTACTGTTTTACTAAATCTTTGCACGTTCTACATCAATATAAACTGATATATCTAATGGATATATAAGAGATATATCTAATGGATGTGGAAATATGCAGAATATGGTTATGTATTATAGTGCCAATACTGGTTTGCCTGCTAGTCTTGGGCATCCCATGATCCAGCTACACTCTCAGAGATTGTCAGGCTCTATCTGCAGTACACCTTCCAGCTGACGAAGTGGCCCTTTGCATATGCTGCTGTTTTCCTAACATTTTTCTTAGAACTTAGAACAGAAGGAGATTCAGATGTGATCATTCAGCAGAAGACATGTCATATTTTTTGGAAATGACCTTTAAAATTATAATTTATGGAAGACAATCTTGGAACATATGAGAGAAATGAGAGATCCCTTAGCAGTTTGGCTTAAATATCATCAGTCAGAGACTACGCTGATATTTTTATTATGTACTGAAAGATGGCTCAAGTACAGCCACATTCTTTGTTGTGAACTACATAGAGGGTGCTAAAATTTGAAAACATTAAGATATCAGAGATATCAACATAAATCATATGGTTTATACTGTAAATGGATTAATTTGTTATTTTACCTACTCTGACGTATAATTGTGTCTATGGAATCTGTGTTATAATCACAGATTTTTGATCTGAAAAATTTAAAAAGGCGAGAAAGAACTTTGCACAAAAGGATACAGATGGGGTGAAGTTTAAAGTTTAGGAGTCACTGATTTTCTCAGGCAACTTCCTAAATCCTTAGATACTCCACCATTTACAATCCTGCAAATTGCTCAAAGGATGATCTGAAGCCTGATACATGCACACTACCTGCTTACACCATATTTGTCTTGCATAATCTTTTATCTCTTTTGTGATTAAATTATTCTTACATTATATTAACAACACAGATACTAACATTATTAGTAATGCTAATGCTGTTTATCTTGTTTATTCTGATGGATTATGTGCCAGGCATGTGTTCCTTTTATAGACTGGCTTTTAATGTGGTTTTATTATGTCTGATGTTTTCTACTTCATTGTAAACCTCTGTGTGAATCTATGAGGAATGGATGAGCAGGATACAAATATTTTAAATAACTAAATATTAACATAAATGGACTTTACCTGGTAAAATTACTAAGTCAAACAAGTCATGGATATTTCTCTTGTTTTATGGCCTGACTTTACTACTCAATTAATTTCCTGTGGCTAGAATTGAGTGGTAGAGAAGATGTTTTGCATGGAGAAGTCCCAGGTTCGATCTCCACCGTTTCAAGGTAGGGCTAGGAAAGAATCCTACCTGAAACCCTAGAGAGCCACTGCCAATCAGTGTTGACAATAATAGGTTAGATGGCCTGACGTAGTGTAAGGCACCTTCCTACATTCTTATGTTCTTAATCCAAAGAGGTATTTAGGAAAGCCCAGTGATTTTTTTAACTTGAATAACAGATCTTCCATCATTTCAAATCACTAATTTTGGATGCCCCTCTTTTTCAAAAGGGGGCTGCTGGCTATGTGGCATGGGGAGCTGCTTTATAAGAAACAAAAGCCCTAATCCCTTTGATCATGCAGAACTAGCTATGCAGTTCTTTGGATGCCTGCATTTGTAGATTAATTAGACATTAAGTTTGAAATCCTGTACACATTTACCTGGGAGTAACTCTCATTCAGATTAATGGGTTTACTTCTAAGCCAACAGGAATTGCATTGTAAGACATTTCCCTCCTCTGTTTATTTACTTGCATTCATTACATTGTACTCCATAGGCTGGGTCTGTTTGTGTGTTTAACAGCACCTATATTTTGAGTTGGTTTATGCATATTATTATTGTTGTTGTTGTTGTTGTAAATTAAAATGAGCGTCATACATAATGAAAGGGCAAGTATTATTATTATTATTTATTACATTTGTATATGGCCCCATAGCCTAGGCTCTCTGAGCAGTTTATATAGGATATGCACAGATATGGAACATATAATCTGAGGAAATGCAATTACATACATTGAAGAGAATTCTTTATAATGTTTAGCCTACATATTACTGTCAGAAGATGACATCTATGCAACTGAAATGCCTGCTACCCTTCTAAATCAAAGCAGGCATCATCACCAACAGTACTGCTCTATCCAATAAATGCAGCTCTATCAAAAAGATGCCATTTCTACAACAGACTGTAAGGAAGGAGAACTCAACATTCAGTTTTCATTTGTGTGTTTAATGAAATCCTATAAGCAGAATGGACAAGTAGTTCATCTATCACTATATCTGCAAGTTAGTAAATTAAACAGACATTCCTCCTCTTCTACAATCAAATACATCCTTCCATTCATGTGGTGCTATTAAGAGCCTTCTGGGCTGATAGGAATCAAAGCCATTGTGACCATGGTCTGCAATCAAAAAAAACCTAGTAGACTGTATTTTCTTATGTATTTTTGGTGAACAAATACTTAAGGCAGTTAAGTTACAAATGGTACAATCCTAAACAGATTTACTAGTTAAGTCCCACTGAGTTCTGTGAGTCTTACTCTCTAATAAATATGTTTAGGATTACAACCTGACAATGTCATCCTATCCATCTCTACTCAGAAGTAAGTCCTATTGAATTCAATTTGTCTTACTACTAGGTAAGTAGGTACAGAATTGCAGCCTAAGTGTTTCTTAGGACTAATCTACACCAAGCAGGATATTGCACTATGAAAGCGGTATATAAAAGGCAGGAGCCACACTACTGCTTTATAGCGGTATTGAAGTGCCCTGACAACTGTTGGGGCCCATTGACACATACCATATACCACTTTCATACCACTATATCCTGCTTGGTGTGGCTCCTGCCTTTTATATACCACTTTCATACCACTCTCATAGAAAAGGGTTTTTCAGCAGGTGTCATTTGTATATATGGAGAACCTGGTGAAATTCCCTCTTCATCACGACAGTTAAAGCTGCAGGAGCTATACTAGAGTGACCAGATTTAAAAGAGGGCAGAGCACCTGCAGCTTTAACTGTTGTGATGAAGAGGAAATTTCACCAGGTTCTCCATATATACAAATGACACCTGCTGAAATTCCCTTTTCAATACAACTCTTAAAGATACATTTTCATATGGTCCTGAAACCCTGGACAGCCTCTACCAGTCAGTGTTGACAATACTGGGCTAGATGGCCCAATGGTCTGACTCAGTATAAGGCAACTTCCTATGTTCCTACTAGAAGAAAGGGAGTAAGAAAAAGGAAAATAGTTATGCTTACAGGGATTCCAATAGCAAAGAGTGCTATCAAAGACATGGAGAATATCAGGGTGATTTTGTCCTATGATGAAAGGGGACCTCAGACTAAGAAAGGAGGAGAAGGGGGCATTTCAAGTCATGCTTCCAGTAGATTTAGCAGGAAAACGCTGAAAGAGAAATTTTGGTCTCAAGTAGGAAATCAGTGTATAGACCAAAATGTAGTTCTGGTAGACCTACTACACCTTGAAAAAGACCCTGAATCATGTGACATCAATCTTTTCCCCTGTAGGCTGAGGTCTTACTTTTTGCCCTATTTTGATTCCCATCCTTAGACCAATACAGCAAATCTGTAACCTCTTTCTAGGGAGCTGAATTTCATTGCCACACTGTAAACAGATGATTAAAAGTAGATAAAAGCACCTGAAGAATAAGCAAATATTCTAAATTATAAAAGTTAAGCAGTTCAGCTGGCTCTTGAAAGGTTGCCCATTAGTTAAACACAACCTGTATTCCAACACCTAGTTTCTTCTTGGCTTGATTCCCATCTTCCAATTAAGTGAACATTGGTAGTGAAAGATTCTGCATTATCTGACTTCATCAATTTCAGTCCCAAAGATCAGTGCCCCAAAATGTGATCAAAAGGAATTTCAAAAGTAACTTCTCTACTTCTGTTGCTCTAATACACTAAAGAGAAAAGTTGGCCAGCCTCACTCCCTAACAGGGGTGCTCCTGTTCATGGTTCCAGCCATGCAGCCATGCCCTCCTCAAAGATACTATAAAATGAAAGCTGCTCAAGCAGGACACTCTACTCCCCCTTCCCAATTTTTATTTTTATTTTCCAACTGACACATAACAGTCCATGGCTACTGAGCATAGTCACTCCTCATTAGGCAGTTGTTCACCTGTGTTTAATATTGGTTGTACCTCTGCAAACATCAGGGTTCCTATGAACATACTGATACCTTCCTCTAGTATCTCAGGGCCCCCACTTTGTCTCCAATCCAGTGGGTACTCACCACCTGAGTTTGCTAGTAGAGGGAGTGAAAAGGAATCAGTCAAGCTTTCCTATTCATAAACCAATAAAGCCTCCTTGACAATAATCCTTCATGCCTTTTTTCAGTACTATGTCCTCAAATTAACAAGTAAAACTAAATCAGCTTGTGATCTCAACATATTTATTACAATCATTTTTTAAAAAGAGGAATGTATTCTAGCTATGTTTATCATGGTATCCAGAGCCGGTCCTTTCAAGAAGCAGAAAGTAGTGTCTGCTTCACACAGCAGATTGCGAGAAGCCGCAGATTGGGAATCCTATCCCCCATTGAGCTGCCCCCCTGTTGTCCCAACCACCATCCCTTACATTGGATTGTATCCAACCGTGCTCTTGCACGGGTGGTCCAGGCACACCAGTGGTGGTGCGTGCATGAACCCTACCACTGGCAGCTGCAATATAGCACTTCTGGAGGCAAGTGCTGAAATGAGCAGAAACACTTGTTCCTGGAATGGGCAGGTCAGTCCTTCCAGAAACATTTTGGCACTTGCCCCCAGAAGCGCTATATTGCAATCACCACTGGCAGAGTTGGCCACACGTGTCCTGCCTGGGCCAACCGCGCAAGGGCACCATTGGATCTAGCCCATTGTGCATACAGTGCTTGGAGTTGCTGTTGTGCTCCAAAACACCCAACTAACCCTTTGCTGTTGCTTCCATCACGTACCTGCATTTCTCCCCTGCTCACATGTCTACCCGCCCACCGCCTGTGCTGCCTGTCTCACACTGAAGCTCCTGAACAACCCTGCAGCAGTTCCTGCTAGCGTGAGATGTGAGATGCTGCCGTACAGTGTGTTTTTCTCTTGTTACAGAGGAACCGCTGCTGCATCAGGTTACCATTCCCTTCCTCACGTCCGGACTCCAGCACACTCCAGGAGAGAAAAGGAGAGGCTGAAGTGAACTTGCTCTCTGCTCTCCCAGAGTTGGAAGAAAAAAGAATGGCAGGGACCTGAGGCTGTTCCTGGGTAAGGAGGATTCAGCAGCACCTTTCTGCATCCAGCCTCAGGAGTGCTAAAACAATTCTTATCTGCTCCTGCTTACTTTAGCATGTCCCTGCCCCCTTTTACAAGCAAATATGATTCAGCAATCAGCAAGCTATTCCTTTGGTAAATACGGCTGCAGGGTGTGTATGTGTGCGTGTCTTGTGTCACCTTAAAAAGAGAGTTGCAGCACAATCCTAAATATGTCTACTCAGAAGTAAATCCCTTTGAGTTCAGTAGGGTTTATGCTGACATAAATGTGCATAGGACTGCAGCCTAAGAAAGAATGGAGGGTGGAGAAAAAGAAAAAGTAGGGAATGCAGATGAAGGCATTGCAAAAATAGAACAGCAGGATGCTATGGGGTGTTTCATCATGTTTAAAGGCTATCATATGCAAAGTAATGATTAGAGTGTATCTCCTTCAGTCATCCATAACTGCATTTCAGTCCCAATCAAATAATCTCAACACTGAACCAGCCATGTTTTCCATAGGAAAACTCTGTACATCGTTACAGATCTTATTTTTTAATTTTTAATTAAAATATATTATGCTCTCCTATAACAAAATGCTGCTTACTCCTAAATGTGTTCAGCATCAGGGCAGCAAAAGGAAAACCTATTTTATTCCTGCAGTCATGTATTAAATGAGTTTAAAATGTGTAACTCTGCATGTCTATGGAATCTTTTAAAAAATGAACACAGTTGCAATAATAATAATAATAATAATAATAATAATAACAACAACAACAACTTTCCTATTATTATTTCTATTTTTATTATTAGTCTAGCATCAGGAATGTAGCTAGCAGCTGTGGAATGTGGAAAGGTGAACAGATATGAAAAAGCATAGAGACTGCTTGTTCTTTTGTGTTTAAAGCCACAAAGTATCTTGTGGCATCTTGAAGACTCACAAATTTATTATGGCACAATCGGCTTTCGTGGACTACAGTCCACTGGCCACAAGTGCAAAAATAACTGAATGACTTTAGGTAATATGGACCTTGACTTGAGGAGGATGGGGAGGTGTCATTTGCTGTTCTGCCTCAGGCAGCTAAATATTTTGGGCCGGCCCTGATGGTATCACAGCATAGTCCCAAAAATGTCCAAGCACAACATAACTTTAAGTATAAATATATTAAAACAGCAAGTGTCTGTTTAATCCATTCATTTAGTCCCTTCTTTCTTCCAATACGTTAAGCCATGATTAGGCCGCTAACCCTTTAGCAGCAAATGTAGGGTGACCATATGAAAAGGAGGACAGGGCTCCTGTATTATTAACAGTTGTATTGAAAAGGGAATTTCAGCAGGTGTCATTTGTATATATGGGGAACCTGGTGAAATTTCGTCTTCATCACAACAGTTAAAGCTGCAGGTGCCATGCCCTCTTTTAAATCTGGTCACTCTAGTATAGCTCCTGCAGCTTTAACTGTCATGATGAATAGGGAATTTTACCAGGTTCCCCATATATACAAATAGTTAGTGAGCATTCTTAAACTGTGATTATGTAGCCACCATGGTCAGGAAATAACCCACTCTGCACACCATGGATTTTCAATTTATTGGGTGGGTGTGTATGTATACTATATTCTCAACTCCATCTTTTTCATATTTATCTTTGCATTTCTCTCAACTATTAATACAAACAATAAATAAAGGGTGGTTTCCCAAAAATCCAGAGAATCGTTCACCATTAGTTTACCATAAAGCAAATTGGGCAAAAAATAGGTCCCTGTCAAAATTATAAATAGTAGTAATGAATGGTAGAGTCACTTTTCCAAAGCCTATTTACAAAAGAAAGACATTTCTCTGATCTTTCACTACATAGTTAAGGTCTCAAATGCCAATCAGTCTTTCCTAGCCTAAAGGAGAACAGGTGCAGTGTACATTCCCGATAGGACAAGTAGAAAGCAAAGAACTCTAAACAAAAATCACAAGAGATTATATATTATTCATAGGTCAAAATATGTTTCAAGAACAGTTCTTAATACTATTATAATACAAAGTAGTTAAGATAATAGATCCTCCTGAACATTTGTACATTTGTACAAATACGTAAAATTTTGATTATATATTTAGGTCTGCCTCTCACTTTATTATTTCAGAATGGCATTTTCGAAGATATCGTGAATAAAAATACATGCAAAATTTATTCTGGCCACAGCTCTCTTAACCAACACTGTGACTGGCCCTGGGAAACCACGAGACTCTGATCTGATAAATGTAGCAGACCTTTTCTCTGAACTGGCTGCATGTATTGCTATTCATGTTCTTGTGTTTTTAGGATATAATTTCAAGGTATTTGTTGGCCATGACATTTTAACATTACTGACACACATTAAGCTCAGCCTCTGTACCAAAGAACTGGAAGATGGCCAATGTAACACCAGTTTTTAAAAAGGGATCCGGGGGGAATCTGGGAAATTACAGACCAGGTAAATTGGTTGAAAGCATTATTAAAGACAAAATTAGTAAGCATATAGAAGGGCAAGTCCTGCTGAAAAATAATCAACACGGCTCCCACAAAGGTAAGTCCTGTCTCACTAACCTTTTAGAGTTCTTTAAGAGTGTATATAAAGATGTAGACAGGGGTGATCTGGTTGACATTTACTGGACTTCCAAAAGGCTTTTGATCAACTCCCTCACCAAAAACTCCTGAGCAAACTCTTATGAATCAGTAAATTGTTAAGAAGAGAACGCAGAGAGTAGGAATAAATGGAAAATTCTCCCAATGGAAGGAAGTAAAGAGTGGGGTCCCACAGGGATCTATATTGGACCAATTCTATTCAACTTGTTCATAAATTATCTGGAATTAAGAATGAGCAGTGAAGTGGCCAAGTTTGCCAACGACACCAAATTATTTAAGGTGGTTAAAACAAAAAGTGATTATGAGGAGCTAAAAAAGGATCTCTCCAAACTGGGAAAATGGGAAACCAAATGGCAGATGAGGTTCAATGTAAGCAAGTGTAAAAGCGATGCATGTTGCGGGAGGGGGGGGAACCTGATGGGATCAGCAGTTACTGACCAAGAAAGAGGTCTTGGGGTTGTGGTGGACAGCTCAATGAAAGTGTCAACCCAGTGTGCGGCAGAAGGCAAACCCCATGTTAGGCACTATTAGAAAAGAAATTGAGAATAAAATGGCCAGTATCATACTGGCTTCATACAAATCTTTGGTGCAACCACATTTAGAATACTGTGTATAATTCTGGTTACCACCCCCCCCACACAAAAAAAAGATATTGTAGAGCTGGAAAAAGTGCAGAAAATGACAACTAAACTAATTAAAGGGCTGGAGCATCTCCCCTATGAGCGAAGGTTACAACAGCAGGGATTGTTTAGCTTGGAAAAAAGGAGGCTAAGGGGACACATGATAGATGTGTACACAATTATGCATAGTATGGAGAATGTGGATAGGGAGAGATTTTTCTCCCTCTCTCAAAATACTAGAACTCAGGGTCATCCCATGAAACTGGTAGGAGATTCAGGACGGATAAAACAAAGTACTTCTTCACTTATTATTATTATTATTATTATTATTATTAGTAGTAGTAGTAGTATTCCGCCTTTTGCCCAATACTGGGCCTCAAGGCGGTATTACAAAATTTAAAACATACATTTTAAAACATAGTGCATAGTTAAATGATGGAATTCACTACTACAAGATGTAGTGATGGCAACTAATTTGGATGGCTTTAAAAGGGCATTGGATACATTCCTGGTGGAGAAGTGTATCAATGGCTACTAGTTTTGAGGGCTATGTGCTACTTCCACTCTCAGAGGCAGTAAGCCTATATACGCTAGTTACTGGGAAACATGGGTGGGAGATTGCTGTTGCGCCGTGTACTACTTGTGGGTCCCTGATCGACAGCTGGTTGGCCACTGTATGAACAGAGTGCTGGACTAGATGAACCCTTGGTCTGATCCAGCATGGCTCTTCTTACGTTCTTTAACCCAACAACAAACCATGTTTAACCCTCAACAAACATTCTAAGTTTGGATGTCATTGCATTCCTGGATTGTTTAGCAAAGCAGAGTACTTACAAACTACCCATGTTTTGTTAACCAGGTCAGAATCTATATCCATGATGGCCAACTGATAGCTTGCAGGCCAGAAACCATTTTTATCCCACTCTTATTATGAAATAGAGCTTTCATACTTCGGTATCTCTCTTTTTTGGATTTTCCATGTAATATGCAAATTAGCATATTTGTATGTAATACTATTTCTAAACATATTTATCCTTAACCTCTTTACCATTCCCAACCATTCCTTTCCCCTCAAACCACTGCATAGGGAATAGAATAGCTTGTTTCTACTAACCGTAGTTAAAATTAACCACAGTTTGCCAGGTAAAACAACATGAGCAACTGCACTTAAAAAACATGGAAACAAAAGCCTATGAACACTTCACCACTGTGGCAGAGAAGGAGGGGACAAGCCAAGACACACCTGGAATGGATGAACAGAAAGATACCTGCACAGCAACCAGTTCCAGATGATGCAAGCATTATAGCCAAGATACACTCTACAAAATCAAAACAACTAGAGTCTAGATAATTTGGAAAGGGGGGATTTCCTAAATTCATAAAACTGAATTCAGGGAGCACAACTTCTCCATGCTACCCAACACTATGGGAGATTTTTATGCCCTAAAGGGATGGACAAAATCTAAAGTGATATACGTCCAGGAGGGGAAAATCTTCTCAAGTGAAAGGTCAAAACAAAGAGAACAAGTTATCTTCACTTAATTCACCAAAATTTTACCTTAAAGCCATTTAAGTTTTTTAGTTCCACAAGTCTACTCCAAGGACATTGCGGTGCAAAACCTATTAATTTTCACTCTGAATTTAGTGGTATCCACTTTGTAGCCATTCATTAAGGACTGCATTTATGGTTTCTTAAATCTAAAAATACACTTTGTTACTACCAAACTTGATGTATTGTTTTGTCAAATACCAGTTTATTGTCAAATACCAGTATTGTTTTGTCACATATCAGTTTTTTCCAAATAGTTACAAGTACTACAGTGTGAAGAAAAATATTTGGGAATGTCACTGGACATTCCCAAGACATCTACTTACACAATATATTGGCACTGCCCTTTAATACTGTATTAGGAATGCTTCTGAAAGCTGAACTGCATTTTCACCCCATGTATAGTCAAGAACACTGTGCCACTAACTTTCCCTGCCTTTCTAAGAATCTCAACGCTACTACCCTCCACAGACACATGGAAATAAATATCTGTTTCTTGCCAAAGCAAGCAATGCTGCAAAGTCAAAACAGAATCTTTTACCGGGCAAGATCGAAAATAAATTAAAGATGTGCTTCCCTTATCGACATTTGCTACCACAGATAATAGGGATGAATGTATTTTTATTCTCAACCTTTCAATGACATTCACTAACTTATATCATCTATCCAACCATGCCACAGAATTAACAACCCACCTCCACTCAACAGACACAGACACAGACACAGACACACACACACACACACACACACACACACACACACACACACACACGAGTTCTGTAAGCCAACATCAAACATCTGTTCATAGCTGTCCAGAAGGGCTTTTTCATGTGGTCAGAGGCCTGTTATGCTCAGGCCCACAAGAAGAAGAGGTGGACTACTCTAGAGCTTGCTGTGACCAATTTCTGTGACACTTTGCAGATAACACTGAGTGTATCCATGCCGACTTGGATGCCATTGTTGATACACATCCGGCGGATGTAACTTTGGCTTCCGCTTGTCCATTTACAATGGATACAAGTTGTACAGCCCAAGGATGTGTACAGAATCCTTGGAGAGGTGAAGCCAACCACTTGCGTGCTGGACCATTGCCCTTCCTGGCTTATAAAAGCAGGGGCAGGGGGACTGAGTAAGGATAGTGGTGAAAGCCTCTTTACGGCTGGGTGTGATTCTGTCTTGTCTAAAGGTGGTGATGGTATGGTGTTTATTTTTTTATTTTAAAAAAAACCTCCCAGAACTGGACTAAACTACCTCCCTATATTGGATAATTTCCAATTTTCTGTTCTTAGGCTAGGTGCTGGAGCATATGGTGGCTTCTCAGCTCCAGGGATATCCAGATGAGATGGATTATCTAGGTCTAGCTTCAGGTCAGATTATGGGACAGAGATTGCTTTGGTAGCCTTAGTGGATGATCTACGCCAGGAACTAGACAGGGAGAGTATGTCCCTGTTAGTTCTGCTGGACCTTTCAGTACCTTTTGATGCCATTAGACATGGTATCCTTCTGGGGAGTGTGTCTGAGGTGGGACTGGGAGGCACTGTTATATGGTGACTCCGGTCCATCTTGGAGGGGCGATCTCAAAAGGTGGTGTTGGCTTGTGGTGTCCCTCAGTGTTCCATCTTATCCTGTATGCTATTTAACCTATACATGACATTGGGAGAGATTGTCCAGAGTTCTAAAGTTCAGTGTCACAAGTATGCTGATGACACTAAACCCTATCTCTCCTTTCCAACTAAACCCAAGGAAGATTTTCTGGTCCTGAATCGGTGTCCATTGGCGGTAATGGACTGGATAAGAGCAAACAAATTGATGCTTAATCCAGACAAGATAGAGGTGCTTTTGGTCAGATGAAAGACAGATCAGGGAATAGAGTACATTCCTCCTGAAGATTCAGGGTCGCCATTTGGGTGTATTCTTTGACTCAGCTCTGAACCTGGGTGCCCAGATTTGGCGTTGGCCAGGATTGCATTTACACAGCTGAGGCTAGCACGCCAACTGCGCCTGACTCTAAAGATGGCCGCAGTCACACGTGCCTTAGTTACATCCCCTTTGGACTACAGTAATGCAGTCTACATGCCTGACTGTGAAAACTGTTCAGAAACTTTAATTGGTTCAGAATACTGCAGCCAAGTCTATTGATCGGGGCCAGTTACAGGCAGCTTATCACTCCCTTGCTACAGGTTCCTGTGTTGTCCTTCCCTGCCCATTCAAGACATAATTACTTATGAAACAATATGATGGAAACAACTTTGATGATAAAGAAAGTTACTATAAAGCGGCTTGTACTTTTGTTAAAAGAAAAAAAAAGTTTTAAATGGCTGGTGATACATCTAAAGCAACATTTTTGCCCAACCCTGCCTACTTTGGATAGCAAGCTCTATCAATTCTGTACAAAGTGACTGATACTTCTCATTGGAATGTGGATCTGGTTCATACAAGCCGGTTTTTAGTTTTAAGAGTTCTGCATATTTATGTATAAACTATATTATACACTTTTCCTTATAAAGCTCAAAGTGGTGTAAAATATTACTATAAAACCATGTATAAAGTGGCAACAAACATATAATCTGGGTCATGGATGGAAAAAGGAAGCTATTACAAAATACTGAATATTTCCATGAGAATTCACACATTTTTCTGCTTGCAACATGTTTCAACCTGAATTATAAATATACTAAATATTATTTTTAAGTTAATAGCAAGAACACAGGGACATGCTTTACAGATCCATATATATTCATTCTATTCATGTTTTCTTGAGCCCGGATAAATCCTTCATGAAGTTTGCATTACTTTTATTTTAATTTATTTTGTTTAACTGACCTGCCATATAAAAAACACATACTCAAATTAAAAGCAACAAAATCTTGTATGAAGAAAAGTTATAGTAAATACAGAACCAATTGTCGATGTGCTTCACTTTGGTAAGTTTTTATACATAATGCCATCTTATCTGTTTATTTTTGATGAAGGCAGCTTATAAAACAACAAGCGGAAAAACAAGAGTGAAGAATTTAAAAACACCTCACCATAAGCTGGCCTCCTACACTGACTGAGGGATTACGAAGATAAAGGCAATTCACACTTGGAAAAAAAGGCTTAGCACAGTTGTATGCCATTCTAAACATTACATTCACAATTTCCCCCTAGCTGTTCTCATCTTGCATTTTAGAAACATCCCTGTAAAAGGAGTTCATAGGCTTGGCAAAAAAAAATATATTTTTTTAAACGTCATGAAGTGCTCATTATTGAATCCTGCCAGCACTGCAAACTTACTATTTTCAAGCCTACATTAAGTAGGAAAAGGATTAAGAGATACAGTTCAAAGAAACTTTACAACAATAATATGGATTCTTAGTAGAAAAATTGTCAAACAGAACCAAGCTTGGGACATGAGCAATGAGACACCGGAGGGAAAAGTTTCCGTCAAATCTCTGCAGCTATAGAAGCTTCATGACTTGAGGCTCCACGCAGGCACACAGCACGTATGTGTGGTACACAGAGACCACAAAAATGAACAGACATTTTTGAACTATTCCTAGGAATTATAGGCCTCCTCAGAAGCTTGCTGGAGTCTCCAATATGACAAGATCAGTAAGGATAAATAAGCTTTCCTGAGAGGCCACTGGTCCAGCATTACTGATCTTCACCTGCAATGCACAGTCACAGGAATGTGTCGAACCCATTCTTGGTCATGGTCTTGGTTTGCATGGGGCAACACAGCAAGCCCTTCACATACCAGGCCTGTTGAGACAATAAGCCATGGTTAGGCCTCTAACCCTTTTGTAGCAAATGGTTAGTGGCTGTGTTTAAACTGTGGTTAAGTAGCCACTGTGGTTAGGAATGGTTCACATGACATGCTAAGCCATGTTTAGCTCAAAATGCTTAACCAGCTTGGTTTAGCATGTCACCTGAACAGTCACTGAGAGTTCCCTCCCTAAAATAATCCTAGAATTCTTCCAATCACAGGGTCCCCTCAGCAAATTCATACAGAATTTGAAAGATGTCCATGTAAAATAGACATCTATTTTCAAAGAACTCATATTTCATATCTTTCAAAGAACTTTGGCTGTTCAAAATGCTTTTGTATTCAAAACTAAGTTGCTTCAAGGTCCATACATTCCTTGGATATGCATTCCTTTATGCCATCTCCTTTCCCCTTCTTTTGAAGATACGGGGGTAAGCAATCTGTTTTCTTCAAGTTATTTTGTAGTGCCAAATAACTGGAGTGCACCAGGCTGCCCAGTCCACATTTTGTTGAGAAAGTTCTTTCCAGAGCTCCTCTCAACTAAGAAAGATTGTCAGAAGAAACTCTCTGATCTCCCTGTTGAATAAATTCTCATTTTCTGGCATGGAACTTCGGCAGGTAAGAGGACAGGGTGGCAAGAGCAATTTTAAAGCATTCTTTATGAGATGTTATACCAAAAGTAATGGTTTGACAAAAATCTTAATTTTTCACGATGATGCATTGCTCCCTCAAGGATCTTCACTCAAGTGAAGGAAAATCCAATAACCAGGTGTATACAGAAGCTCAACAAAAAATTTTCTTTACAGTGGTGTTGAACTACTGCACAAGAGGTCACAAGTTAATTTGCATTTTTGTTAATACTTTTTTTGGTATTTCCTAATGAATTATCACTTCCAAGCCCAATTCAAGGTGCTGGTTTTAACCTATAAAGCCCTACATGGCTTGGGACCGCAATACCTGATGGAACGCCTCTCCTGACATGAACCTACTCGTACACTGCGCTCAACATCTAAGGTCCTCCTCCTAGTGCCTACTCCGAGGGAAGCTCGGAGGATGGCAACAAGGGAGAGGGCCTTTTTGGTGATGGCCCCTCGACTGCGGAATGATCTCCCTGATGAGGCTCGCCTGGCGCCAACACTGTTATCTTTCAGGCGCCAGGTCAAGACTTTTCTTTTCTCCCAGGCATTTAACAGCATTTAACAACGCTAAGTTTGTTTTCTAACGGACCCCAGAACTGTTGTTTTTTAAATGGATACTGTTGTTTTTATACTGTTGTTTTTATGTTTCTGATGGTTTTTAAATTTTGTATACTTTTAGTGTTTACTGTTTTAACTTTTGTGCCCTGCCCAGGGAGCTTTGGCTGTGGGGCGGTATATAAATGTAATAAATAAATAAAATAAATAAATGCTATTTCAGTGAAATCTTATAAATATACTTACTCAGAAGTATATTCAACTGTGTTCAATGGAGCTTACTTCCAGGAAAGCATGCATAGGATTACAGCCTTAGTTTAGGAAACACTGGCATGAATCACTGGCATTTTAAGTGGGAGAGGGGTGAGTTCTTGTTTTTTTAAAATCATAGCCTGAGTTGTCTCTCAGCCACAGGATTTCCTGAGGTTTTGTTTGTTACCATATAGGCACATAATAGACTGAATGCAACTTCCTAATAGAAACCAATAGGAGTTGACTAATTTCCCAAGCACTGCATGAGGAAAGACGAGCATATCCTGATGAAACCATGAACACCTGGTATGAACTCCAAGGCATATTTTAAAATAAAAGATTCAAGTTAGCTCTCCCTCATAATGCAAAATCTGTCAGTGAACAACACCTGTCTACCAAATACTGCTGTTCAACAAATCTAAACAGTATTGGGAAACACTGTAAAATCTTTTGTTTTGGGCTGTCTTTGCCATTTTACATCTGTATAATTGAGTGTTAAAGGGACAATTCACAGTATTAATGTATTTTCAAAAGCTTGAACTTTTAGGATAAGGATGACTATGAACTCACACATATTACACAACATTTTAGGCAAGTAACTAGTTTTCAGTAATTAATCAGCTTAAGGCTCAGGTGAACTCTTTTTTCTCTTTCCCCCTTCTCAGATTGCTCTAGCATGTATTGCAGAATACTTTCAGTCATAGGTCCCTCCATAATTCTCCCATACATATGCTGCTATCCCTTTTCTTCTAAGACCCATGTATTTATTGTACTTTCTAGAGGTGAGAGTCTGGGGATGAAAGCTATGGTTGTGTGCATAGATGGCAGGCATCCAGAAGGGCTTCCACACAGTCTTCGGGGCGCCCCGAAAGCGCTTCAGGGCGCCCCGAAACTCCTAGTGTAGCTACCTGGTCAGAAGAGACGGAGGAAGAGGTGGCGAAAAGTTCCCAGGGCTCGGCGGCTTCCTTGCCGCCGAGCCCAACTCCCCGCTGGCCTCCTGCTGCCGGCGAAAGAGCCACCAGGGTTGGAGAGCTCGGCGGAAGAAGGCGGGCTCTTCCGCCGAGCTCTCCAACCCGGGTGGCTCTTTCGCCAGCAGCAGGAGGAGGCCGGTGGGGAGCTGGGCTCGGCGGCAAGGAAGCCGCCGAGCCCTGGGAACTTTTTGCCACCGCCGCCGCCGCCTCTTCCTCTGTCTCTTCTGACCAGGTAGCTACACTAGGAGTTTCGGGGCGCCCTGAAGCGCTTTCGGGGCGCCCCGAAGACTGTGTGTGGAAGCCCCCCAGAGGAGTCCTGATTAAAAGCAATGGCCAGTACACTGGGGGACTACTAAAAAGCTAGAATTAGAAATAACTTATCTCCATAGTTTTTAATCACTCAGGCATATAATGGCCTAAATCTAAACAGTTTAATGACAACAGATACATGAAATAAGTTAACTAGTATTGGCTAACATATAGTTGTAATGACACCAGAAGCCAACACTGACAATTGCTTACTTGGTGAAGTTACTTGTTACTGTTTGATGAAAATATGATACTCATTAAAAATTACATTACTCATTAATGCTTGTATCTGTTTTACCAACAGAAGTTAGTTGAATAAAGCCATCACATTACTAATATATTTCTCCTTCCCTAAGATAAGAGCAACAACTCTTCAACCACAATTAAGATCAAAAGAAGTCATTAAAATATTGCTGAGATCCAGATCCCCAAATCTCAGGTGTTTAATTACTGAACCCCTGTTCTACTCATCTAACTACAATTTCAGCATAAACAAAATTAAAATTAGTCTTCTGAGAGGCAAATCTATATTACAGTAAAATAATAAAAGATAATACACTGAAGATGCTGAAAAGACAATACACTGAAGATATTCAAACTTAAAATACTAACATTAAGAGGGAAATTGTGATATACTTGGGCTGGTTAATGTGTGTTACCTATGGTGGCAGTGCCTGGGTTCACACAACATGACAACCCGTACTCAGGGGTGAGTGTGGGTTGTCGTAGAACTATGGGTTGTTGTGTTGTGTGGACCCAGCCATGCTAATAAATCATGGTTTGTTAAGCACAAACAACCTAGAAAGAGAACCCATGGTTTGTTATTGGGTTGTAAACTGTGGGTTGTTTATGGTTAACAAACCATGGTTTGTTAGCATTGCTAGGTTCACACAATGTGATCAATGATTCACAAGCCACTCAACTTTGAGCATGGATTGTTGTGTTGTGTGAACCTAGCCAGTGTCTGCTTCTTAATAAAACCGGAAAGCCTCCTCAAAAGAATAAATATCCCAAACCAGCTTTGCGCTATCATATTCATGTGTCTAATCTCAAGGCTGACCCAAGGTTTCGTTGCCCTAGGCAAATTAAAATTTACACAATGCATATACACATAACAGTGCACGTAACAGGGGCAAAGCAAGGGTTAATTAATCCAAAATATGCTGAGTTAAACAACCCGAAGTTGACCTAAGAACGAACTGAAGATTAACGTTGGGTTGTTTAACCCAAGAACAGCCCATCACAAAGCAATGATCAGGCCAGTCAGAGCTGCATATTCAAAGCAGCAGTGGCATGCGCACGGCACGCAACTTACCAATTAATTAATTAAACATGATTTGCTACTGGTACATGCAAACTAGTTCACAGTGTCTTTTCATATGCCAGGCAGCACATTAAATGATAATGATATTATTAGGGTAGCATTTTCTTACTTTACTTTTTAATTTTTGAAGGTCAATCATAGATTATTGTGTTCCACATTAGTTTAAATAAATGCTTACCACAGACTGGTGATCTTGTGTAGTATCCACCTTGAGTAGTATCCACAATACTACTGCTAATGAATTGCAGTAGCTTAAACCAATGTTTGCACAATATTTTCACCCATTCTTCCTAAACTAATCTTCCTTTCCAACCTTTTTGTTCCAAGACCACACCCATATGATGGACTCTTCCAAGTTCACATTATCATGGTTATATGTCAGACAAGGCAGGCATTCCTGTTGAGTCAAAACTGTGGACTCAAATAATCTTGCTGGCCCAAATCCTACAGTGCTTATAGTGAAAACATTGCACTGCATGCAGAAGGATTGAAAGGAACTTTCTCCAAGATCAGCCAAAACATCAAAAAACAAACTCATCTGGGATGCTGAAATTTCTGGGGTGCCTGCCTGCTCCGATATAAGTGTTTTGAGGAGACAGATACTGTTCGGACTTCTGGATTTATCCACTTTTTCAGTATATGATCATAGGTGAAATCAAGTTTCTATTCTATGCCAGTGATTACGCCCATAAGAAGCATAAGAAGGTAAGAGAAGCCCTGCTGCAAAGGTCTACCTAGTCCAGTATCCTGCCTCCCATACTAGTCAGCCAGATGCCTAAAGGAATCCCACAAGCAGATATTATAGAAAGAAATTCCATAATTTAACTATGTAGTGTGTGAAGAAGTACATTCAGTTTCATTGGGTGACCCATTGGTTCTAAAGAAAAACTTATATCTCTCCCCTTTCTCCACAACATGCATAATCATTCCTAAGATGATTGAAATGTGTAGCAGAATATTATAATTTTTTCCTAAAACTTCTCTCTGAAAAGTTCTTCCAAAATCATGACAAGAAAACAAAAGCATATTTAGCCATTACAAGAATCTTAAGAAAATCTCTTTTAAACCAGGCCCAAACAGAATCACATACTTAATCTACTGCTTTGCAGGGGATGGAGAAAATAGCACAGCTGTTTCATGTCTGTTAAGTTAAGAATCCTCATCATTCAACAGAGCTAAAGAAAAAGCAAACTGAGTAAAAATAGTCTTATCTCTGAACAACTGCCCTATGGCATTTTCTGGCTGAAATGTTAAAATCCAGCTTTCTGGGTGTGTTAAGAGCTATTTCAGGCAATTGCCCAGCAGCTACAGAACTCATTCATGAATACAGACATAAAATCCAGGAGCACTGCACACCATTTTTGCAGACTGCCATGCAATAACCCTTCAATTGAAGCACAAACCCATTATTTACTGTCAGTTACTTCGACACAGCCAAATGGCTGGTTAAAAATATCAAACAGTTCTATCTATTTCCCATTACAGTTAAAAGCTACAAATAAATCTATGTAGTATCAACAGGCTAGAACAGTAATAATAGTTTCTACTTGCCCAGGATGTAAAATACATATTAGAATGTAAGCCTATGTGGCAGGGTTTTGCTATTTTATTGTTTTACTCTGTACAGCACCATGTACACTGATGGTGTTATATTATTATTATTATTATTATTATTATTAATAATAATAATAAGAAGAAGAAGAAGAAGAAGAAGAAGAAGAAGAAGAAGAAATTTAACAAAAGCAATAATTTTGACTATACATGGAAACATTTTAGTACAAAAACTATAGAAAACTCTTGTACCGGAGATACATTACTGATCTTTAGTGTGCAATTATATTGTCCTTTCTTACAGCATCTGTTCCATATGTTTTAACTTCTTGGTTTTTAATTGCAAACTATCCTCAGTCTTTAAAAAAAAATTAAGTTTAAATAATGATAATCAAATATTAATATACAGATTTCTTTTGATGATAGCAAGATATGGATAGAGGACAAACATTTCCAGGGTCAACACATTGATGAATACTAAGTAGATTCTTCATCTAGGCAAGTCTTATGTATAGCTCTCTATCAACAGGCCAGCATCTCTCAAAGCACTTATGAGTATAAGTGCATCTGATCAATGCTTGAATTTTATGGAATGTGAGAATTCCTCAACTTTAGATAGCCCTTCAGAAATATGCATAATCCAACTCATGTCACTGACTCATCACATGCTACTGAAGCAAATATATTAATTGTAGGCAGGCATTCCAATGTCAAACTAAGCTTGGGACGTGCTTAGATGGAAAAGTAACCAAGGACACATCAGCATTATCACTTATTAAATGCCTAACTTGCCTTTGCTTGAAGGCACAAGGCAGCTTACATATATCACATAAAAGCACTCAAAAACATTGTATAAAACAAACAAACAAAGCATCCAAATACTCCCAACACATCAATCTGCAGAGAAAAAATAATCTAAATATTCCTACATATTTGTACACTTGATCTTAGTAAACCTAGAAGCCAAGTGTACTTTTACTTTGGTTTCTGACTATTTTAAGCCACTCACTCAGGTTACAAATGACTCTCAGAACTGAAGAACAAACTCAGAAATGCTGAGATTTGGAATTACGCACTCAGAAAATTGCAAAACTAACGTGTAATGTTACTTCTAGAAATACTAGATATGAAAAATAATAATAGGGAGATAGATAACTACCACAGTCTATAGTCACATTACTATTCTCATTTTGGATAATATAAGAATATTATAGTTTATGCCAAATAGGTGATACATGAACCAGCACTCAAGGCTTCTCAAGTGCTATACGATTTTATCAGCATGAGAAAAACATATGCCTCAAAAAGTCAATAATGAGCATTATTGAGCATACTCATTATAGGTTTAACTTTGTGTTTAATCACATAAACCATATGCAAAGAAACTATTTATTAATATGTAATATACAACAGGCACTAAGAGACATCTGGGCCTTAGTTCCACATTCACTGGCAAATAATAATAATAATAATAATAATAATAATAATAATAATAGCAGCAGCAGCAGCAGCATTTATGGTGGTTTGGATTACCACTCCTTGACAATGGTCCCTTTTAGATGGCACATATCTTAATTTGTTAAGCCAAGTTATGCATGAGACTTGTGCCCATCCATTCCACCCCTTTCCCTCTTGTTTCTCAGTGCACTATGATTAAAGACTTCCTTAGTTAATTAATCATAGAATCTGATGGTTTCAGATGCTGGTTAGTTCTTAACCTGGTAACTATAGTTGGTTCAGATGGAACAGGAAACTGTGGTTATATAGTTTATAAATAACACAATTCATGCAAAATTCTGTATCAAGAAGATTCTCTTGAAATGTTGTGCATAACCAATGTTGTGCAAAACTAATTTGAATGAAAACCCAAAGCCTAGATGTAGTTAAGAAAAATGCATGAAAATTTAAGTACATTGGTGCACTTCATGCAGAATTTACCCATGGTAACTTTTAGTAGTAAAATGTATTATGCTTCAGTGCAAAGAATAAAGCAAACTGACATGTCTGAATGGAGGGGATTTCTTTACACTTATTAAGTTTCATGTTGTGCATAAACAACCAGAAACAAAACCTGAAGTTAACAAAAGATTGCATATGACTGACCTAGTTCAGTCACATTTTTGTAAGGTTTAATTCCATATTAAAAGCATTTCCAACCACATCAATAAAATAATTGAGAGGTAGTAACTTAGACATAAAGGAACGATCTATTCAAGCCAGGATTTTAATATGATTTAACAATATTTCTAAATCCCACTCATGAGTTCTCTTGTATCCTTTTCAACTATGAGTGTAGCAGGGCAGTTAATGCACATTAAGGCGCGATCCTTTGCATATTTAGACAGAAAATAGGCCTTCTCTGCCTAACAGATGAAGGGATCAACTGAGCTGATGCTGGCAATGCTTCAACAAGTGACTGGCACTGTCAGAGCTGACAAAACTAGTAATCTATTAAGCAGTATAGGTATAGTTAGGCACACCAAGAAGGCAGCATTCTCTGCTCCACAGTGTCCTTTTGCACTTGCGAAGAGGGGAGCTTTGCAAATGAAAACCTGCTTTTAATTGCAGGCCTCTTTCACTTGATCAGAGCATACTGTATATCAAAGAAGGTTTTTTAAGTGCCATAGAAAACACGGCTACCCCTCTGGAAACTGCACTGAAGAACCTGTATGAACACCTACTAACACATGTCTGCTTTCAACAATGCATGTGCATGCACACATGTACTGAGTTGTGTAAGAAGACTGGCTAAAATTAAGCCCCCATGTTAACACCTTTCTTTCTTCACAGAAAACCCCTCCCCACCTCAATTTTTTAAATTTCTTTTTGCTGTCAAGTTTATTTTCCTTTCTTTTGTTTCTTACTATTTCCCTGTGTGAGACAGAGTGTGTGTGTGTGTGTGTGTGTGTTAGCTTCCCCACTGCATTGGCAGAGCACTCTCAACAGTGAAGAATGGGGAAAGCTTTGTTTGCATGGATAGTAGTTTTTTTTCCGGACAGAGCCACATAAAAATATATGTAAATTATACCCAGAATTCCTTGAGCTTTCTGCTTCTGGTACATCATTACTTGATTTATAATTTGATAGTTATGACACAATCCCATAGGGCATGTTGTAGGACATTCTTCTGTTTAAACATGCATAGGATTGTGTCATTACAGGTTTTAGGTTTTAGTTGCACATGGCAGAACAATTTGACAGAGCCCTAGATGAAATTCAGAGTTTTGGTTGTTTTGAGATGATGAATTCTAACAGTTCCTTGTGCAAATATGTTTTGTTTTCATGCTTTTTAAGAAAAGCTACACTATGTCAAACATCACAGTATATTGTTAAACACTTGATTAAATTTATTACAAACATAAATACATTTAATAGCTAGCTCATGGATCTTGCAGACAAAATAATGAACTCATGCTTAAGCTTCAGAAATGCTTGGGCCCTAATTAGTTTGTTAATCATGTCACGAGGCTTATGACGTAGCTTGCAAAATTATTCACATCACTCAACTTCTTTTATTTCTTCAAGGCAAAAGCATACCAAGGATCTCACTATGGAATAAAAGGAATTCCTAAAATACTTGTAGATAAAGTCTTAAAATGTTTGTGCCTTGTTTCCGGTCATCAACATGGCTGAAGTCCTCTGAAATTAAAAACAATCTACCCTACACTCCCAAAGCCAAAACCAAGCTACACCTTATGTTAAGCATAACTTTTGAAAACATGCTTTTGAATGGCCACTTTATTTTGAAGGGGTGGGGGGAAATTTCACAAGGCTCCATGCTGGTTTCACAACAAAAATCCCCTCATCCACTATGGGCTATTACTTGCCACTAAAAGGTGCGTTTTGCAGTAAGCAGCACTTCTTGGAGCAAATAGCTTCGGTGGAGGGTGCATTTTAGGCAGGGAAGCACAATCTGGATCACAGGCCCATGAAGCTAACTTTTCCTTCAAAATTGAAGTGGCCACCTTAAACACGTTTTTAAAAGCACATTTAATGTCACTGAAGCTTGGCCCTTGCCATAGGGTCCCCTACAAAGGGCACATCAAAACCACTGCCTTCCATCTTGAAGACCACAAGCAGGAGCCTTAAACAGGTAAATTGGTAATGTATGGCTTGTCTGCTCACCCTAGTTACAGCACTAGATGTTGTAAATATAACATCAGGTCCCATAGATGAGTTCAAAGTAAGCTTGAAAACCCTGGAAGTCCTAAGACCCTTGTGAGCAATCCCCTGGGAGATTAAGTATATTTACTTTGTCAGCTCCCTCTTGTGGTTTTTCAGATCAATCTGATGAGTGTCCCTATATCTTAATCTTTCCCATCCTGGATGCCATCCCTGCCAAGGGACAGGGCTTTGGAGCTATAATTCCTGCCCTAAGGTAATGCATATGACAGGTAAGAGGCTCTCCACTTCACTGTTCCCTTCCCTTATATCTCTTCCAAAAACCTTCCTTTCCTCCCTGGAACTTTGGGGCAAAATCTTAGCGTCCTGCTCCTCTACCTAGGGCTGGACAGTCTTCCCCATCCAACCTGCTTCTGTGGACCACTTCCCTACTTCCTTGGTTTCTGCCTGTTTGTCCTCTCCTTTCCTGATCCCCATACTCCTTTCCTCTCCCTTCCTAGTTTTTCCCAGTCATTTAACTGGTTCACAGCCATCAGGCCATGCCTCTGCTCCAGTGGTTTCAACGAATTGTTGGACAGACCAGCAAAACTTCAGTGCCCATGTCAGATTACATCTGCTAGTGCTGGACCTCATGGCTTTCCTGGCTCAGCCCATGCCACAGAAGAAACATGGAATGCCATGGCATCCCGGTGGCCAAATTTAGAGTTCAAATGTAGGCACAGTATATACAGAGCTAGAGTTCACCATGAAATCTTTCAATAACTTAACAGTGGCCAACCTGCAGTCAAAATAATATTTATGTTGAATGCACAGGTGTGTGGGTATGTATACACTAAGATTTACATTGCAATCTTTTTTTATGTTTGCTCTGAAAAAGGTCCCGTTGAGTTCAGTGAGAGTTATACCCAAGTAGGCATGCATAGGACTGCAGCCTTAGGAGATAAATATTTCATCATGGAACAGCATATGTGTCTTCTGGAAACCAAAGCTGAATTCCTAAATGTATCATATGCTTTCCACCCAGTTACAGTAAAACTAATCAGTACTTAGCAATTCATACAAAAATACATCCAAAATAAATCTGGAGACGTGTTGCAGACTAGGTCAAATAACACAGGGGGAAAAAACATGTTGAGAAGTTACTACACTAGTATTCCTAATTGCAGGTTTTTGTTATTATCACTTAAAATGGTAACTTCAAACTGACAATCTAAAGCTCACATTAGGGATACTCCCATGTTCTCTTCCCACCAATTACAACTTATGTTAAACATTTACTGCCCAGTGTACAAGAGAGACAAAGCTTTATTAATTCATATGAATGACCAACAGGCAGTTGATTTACAAAAATGTGTGCAATTAGATGGAGTAATGTGCATGAACTGAGTCTCAAAGAGGTCAGAGACAAGATTAATGCTAATAGTTAAGCATATGGATATTGCTGTATCATCCTCCAGCTCCAATCCTGAAAAGATTATATATATAATCTTCTGCAATATAGGCTGTGTATAATACTTTTGACTTTCCATGAGAATTTTCTTTTACATGTGTATTTTGAAGAAGTTACCATTTGTTACCAACTCTGCTCCAATTAACGTCAAGTCTTTACTATGTTTGTTTTTTAAAGCCCAACGAAATATAATCACCGAATTGTATTATTCAAATACTGCTAAGCATATATAACAGTCTTTGCTAAAAGCACAAGCTCAAATGTAAATGTCAAATCTCTACAAAAAGCTGAAGTGAAGTAGCACCAGAAGTATGTTTTTAATACTGAAAGTATATGCATGATCAAATGAGTAACTTACGGCACAATCCTATGCATTTTTAGAGAGAAAAAGGTCCTACAACTCTCCCAGCATTTCTTCAGCTAGCTATGCTAGTTGGGGCATGCTGGGAATTGTAAGATTTTTTCTGTCTAAACATGCACAGGATTGCGCCCTAAGGAGAGTTACTGAATTACAAATGAAATAACATTTTATAATAAATGTTTTATAATATTCTAGAATCAATATAGCTCCATTCCCTTACCTCCAGTGGTATAAAACTCAACACAATCATTAATAATACTAGTTACTATGGTGGTCATGTATGTACATACTTTACCATCACCAGTGCTATAGCAGCAGCTTGCTTTAAACTATGATTTCGCATATGGGTTACAGCGCATTATCTGCATCGCTCACTTCAAATATTTTTGATATTTCTTTATCTAGTTTTCAGAGTAACCCTGTGGGTGATTTCACCTCCCATTCCACCTTAAAAAGCATTTAGAACAAGATGGATCTCTGAGCCTGCTTAGCTTGCTTACCTGGAAGTGGGCAGGGACAGGAATGGAGAGGCTTCTGGATACAGTGGACCCATGGACTCTCCTCTACCCTCCCCTTCCCACGGTCTTGGAAGAGGCACCACCGCAATGTTTTCTGAGTCGGCTGGGAGGGGTAGGGAATATCCACTTGGATCCCATCCACCCTCAACTGAAGTTCATAGCTCGGGGACCACAAGATTGCTTTGTTATTCATCTAAGTGCAATTGGCCAATTTTGGGGTTGCTAAGACTAATTTCGCCCCTACACACAGCAAGGTTCACACTCTTGACACCATGCTGATGGAATATGGTAGTATAGCTGAAGCAAAAAACAAACAAATAAACCACAACCTGGTAGTTTGTCAATGAATTTTGGTGGTTCAGTAGCCAAAAAGGGGCAATTTAACTTTAAAATAAGGCACCTTGTTTTAACACTAAATAGGCCCTTTTTGGCCACAAGTGCTACTGAACCACTGAAATTTGGTGGCAAAACATGGATTTTTTTGGCTGCCTCATGAAATTTGGCAACAGTGGGGGGCCACAAAAAAGGCCTTGGGGGGCGCATGCAAGCCATGGCTTGCCCATCCCAATCTAAGGTAAAAAAAGATGAAGAAAAAAGGAAATCCATGCTTTGTGTTAGATTTGAACTGAAAAACATGCTAACTCTGAATCCTTTTGTAGCTTTGGACAAGTCTATACTTTCAGCCTTGGTATGATTCTGAAAAATGAAACCACTGCTATTTTAATTCATAAAGATGCAAACAATTAGTATTGTATTGTAGTAGATAAGTTAAAATGATGAGGCAGTACTGAAGAGTGGGTAATAAATTAAACTGTGAACCAGGAAGTCCCTTCAGATCTCACCTTTGCATTGAATACTTTGCCTTGAACGCTTTGCCTATGGAAGCCAGTAACTCTCAGTCTCAGTCCCGCTTACAATATAGATAGGGTAGGCAACTTGTAGCCCTCCAGATGTTTTGACCTACAATTTCCATCAACCCTAGCCAGCATAGCGAAGAGTGAAGGATCATAGAAGTTGTAGGCCAAAACTTCTGGAAATTGCAATACAGGGATAATATTACCAACCTACATTATATGATGATCATAAGAATTACTGAGGTACTGTACATGAAGTGCTTTGAACGTGCTATAGCACTATAGAAATACTAAGCATTACGGATATTGAAAATACAATTTTAAACAACTCCTTTTGATTGAATGTGATAAGGATTAGGACTGCAACCTTAAAAGCTTCCTAAGCATAGCTTTCATTCCAACCTTAAAGACACTTTAAGGTTTCATTCCAACCTTAAAGACTGTTGATATCTTATCTTCCTTTAAGAAAAATAATTTGTATAGTTTTAAAAATTTACACACTTTTAACATTCTTTCTCTGCTCTAGTCTTTCTTCTAATCCTCTGCATCCTGTCCTACATTACCTCCTCCAGGGTCACCAGCACCAGCGACAACGGATGCTGTTGTACAAAAGGAGGACAACATGCCTTGCATTTTCAAATCTTTCCAGCTGGCAGGCTCCAGTTGCTACATGGAAAGGATCTCCTTATTCTGTCACTTAAGTAGAACTATCACAGCAGACTGAAACTGGTCATGTATACATGGAGTACACACAAATAAATACAGTAGCTCAATGCTGACATTGTTTTGTATTTCCAGGATTTATAAAGATTGGCCTTCAAAGATAAACCATGCCCATCATTTCTGCCTTTTCTCTCTCCCAACTCCTATCATAATGAATACTTAAAGGTTAGCAGCACTGAGTAATTGTACTTATGTAATTTTATAATCCTTAGCTACCAAATCATACTCATTAAAACCCCAGTGTAAAGTCTTAAAAAATTAAACTGTAAATGAAATATACATTGCTCTAGATATTTTTAAATGAGCCTCAAAAGACAAACAAACAAGTATTTATTATTTATTTATTTAAAACATTTGTATACCACCCTATATCACTAGGATCTCAGGGCAGTATTTATTTATTTAAAACAGCATCCACATCTTTAACTAACAATTTTTTTTACAAATGTAGCATTCTACTTTTGCATTTTTCATTATAAACTATTCCATAAACTTTTACCTAAGCGCTTACCAGTTTGCTAAAAACATTTATGCAGGCATGCATTTTAACACATGTTCAAGTTGTAAACAATTTTAAAAAGATGACTTTCAACACTAAATTGACTTTGTATACATTATAAAAGCTAAAAATAATAAACACAATGGTGTGAATTAAATTTGAAACATCCCTTTAACTAAAAATATTGTCTTCTGGTATACCATCCTTCACGTGAACATTTGTTCTTTACAAATATATTGTACTTTACAAATATAGGTGGAAAATCCTACTTTCCAGTTGAAGAAACTATGAAAAATAAAGCCATCAGCTCTGTTGAGAGACCAGCTCCATTTGTCTCTTCCTCCCCATCAACTGACATCTCTCAGCAGCCATTCCATCAGGCTATCGCAAAGGGAGAGTTAGGAAGCAGGGCTATTTGCCTCTGCTCTGCTGTGAGACCAGCAGACCAGGCTCTTCCTCTCCTTGAACTGCTTCCATTCAAGCTGGCCATTATAAGAACTTCACAACTTTCCGAACTGGTGCCTGAATTTGCTTTCCCCCACTTCTCATCCCCTTTTCCTTTTGTATTGTGTTTTTCACATGGTAAGCCTATGGGCAGGGACCATCTTGTTTGTTATTGATTTTATATAAGCTGGTCTAGGAGCCTTTCCAGCTGAAAAGCAGAGTAAAAATTAATTAAGTAAATAAATGAGAGACAATCTCAAGCCCAATTGCAAGAACGGTGAACAAAATTTATGCCAAGCCTATGTTAACTATTTCAAAATCATGTAGCTTACTATAATATTACATATATGAATGAGCTGTTACAATTCTTCACACCCATCAACTAATTATAACTTTAGGCTAAAGAAGGCGAAAATTCAGATGCTCAGAGTGATTCCACATAGAATCTTTGTGTGCACAGTCCCAAAGAAATCATCATGAATCTATTCATTTAACTGAAGACCAATCATGGGGGAAAGGCTATGGCCCTTATTCCTTACTTTGCATTCCTATTTTCCATATGACCTACAGGAAATGCACTATCATACAATTTACCTTCAAATTCCCATTGTTATATCTACTTGCCTAGGGTGTGTGTGTTTTAACAAATTGGGTATCTGAAATTAAATAAATATTTCCTTTCTTGAGCTGAAGAACTCTATGGGAGAATAATGTAAATTTAAAACTCCAGAAACACATGTAGAAAAGTATTTTATAATCTTTTCAAGACAGAATTTTATCTCTCTCAGCACTGTTCAGCAGAAGTTCCTGACAGAAGTATTCATTTTAAAATCTGGCATTATTGTTAGTATCTTCAAACAACACTTGTCAAAGAACCATCTCTGAGACAACCGAAGATGCTAGGTTCTTATTATCCTGCTCACACTGATGTTTATCCTATTTCACTGATATTAAGCTGATCATTCAAACTTGTTCAATACAGTTATGTCATCTGTTGTAAACTATGTTCTCAGTGCTAGCATTACAAAACACACACAACACCATCAGAGTAATTGTTTCATGCTACCTGGTAAACAACTGCAATTTCGTTTTCTTTTAAATGAACCTGCTCAGGCATATGACCTAATATCAGGTTCCAACTGTTATAAACAATGCCAAAACCAATGCAGATATGATTAAGTGTCTAAGGAACACTTAGGCTACAATCCTATAGTAAGCCAAGTTTAATTCAATGAGACTTTCTTATGAGTAGAAATACCCTGGGTTGCAATTATTAGACAGTAAGACCGACAGAACTCAGAGGCACTTACTCTGAGTAAACCTGTTAAGGATTCTGCCATGAGCGACTTAACTGCCTTAAGTATTTGCGCACCAAAAATGCATACGGAAGTACAATCTGCTAGCTTTGTTCTGTTTGCAAAGTACAGTCACAATGGCTTTCTTTTAGTGATTTTTTAAAATAAAAATCCCAGCTAGTCATTGAATGTGCCCAGTTCTAACCATACAGGTTTTTAAAAATGTTATAAAAATGCTGTTCTATTGTGCTATTTTTGTCAAACATTCTTTTAAATGCATGTTTATCTACAATATGACTTTGACACTTGAAGGTCATACAATAACTGTTCTCATGTGACCATCTCCTGTATTCCAACTACTGTATATTTAGAAGGAAATAAATAACCAGCTTTGTCATGATGCCAACATTGTTCGGTCACCAATTATCATTTGACTTTCTTTTTTAAAAAAATCCTAGTGTTTCAATACTGTACTTAGAATAGGAAAAGGCAAATTTACTTGCCTGCTACCTAGCCATTTTCACTATTTTAGACTGGTCAACAGTAGCTTAGGGTACACCTGACCATCAATACTTCCACTTTCCCTTTGTTTATTTCAAACTCTTCAGGTACATGACAAAGAATTTCATTATTTTTCATCTAAGCACAGCTATATACACACAGAGGTAAGTCAAATGATGTGCTACTGTCACTCTTTCTACAGATGTAAACTTCAAATGCTGGGCCTTAAAAGGCCATGCATATGCCAGTAAGACTCCCACTGCCTAGGAAACTTGCATCTGGGATTCCTGATATAAAATAATGGTTATTTACCAGATAAAAATTATTAAATATAGATGTAAGCTATCTCAATAACAACATAGCTATAAATATATGCTGGTTCAATACAAATCACACCCAAACACTAGAAAGTTCAGAAGAATGTATACATGTGAACTATATATGGTCAAACTTACCCCATTCTAGATACTCCAGAATATTTTTCTCTCTCCTCAGGGGTGAATTATTACATTCATCATAAAGGCAGATGAGTATATCCAGCAAGGTTTCCACGCTAAAGCATTGACCATTTGTCTGTGTTGGCCCATCCAAAATAAACTGTTCCAGCTGTCTCAAGCGCACTTCTCCAGACATGGTTGCTTCAGTTTTTGTGGACCTTCTCTCTTATTATTATTAGTTATTTTTCAAAAATCTAAAACATTAGAATGTATTATAATTTCTAAAAAGTATGTTGAAAAGTCAGTGCTTCAAGGATGGTGCTGAACGTACAATCCATCTCAGAATTCCCACTCTGAGAACTGTGTCTTGATCAGTTTTTTCACAGACATATACAATATATACAGAATATTAAAGAAAATAATTACCCTAAAATCTCTTTTAATACATTTTAAAGAAAATATATACTTTATACATTTAAATAATAATAATAATAATAATAATTAAAAAAGATCAACCCAAGACTGACTCCAGTCTTCTCTCATATATAGATATAGATAGATTTTAAAGGTCTCCTTCTTCATTCAAAATTCAGATCATGCAACATAATCCCGAAATGAATCCTACTGCATCATTAAAGTGTAAAATCCCCATTCAATTTGCATCAGCAATCCACTTTCATGGAAACAGCAGCAGAAAGATATTTGAAGAGGGGAGGGCAAAAAATAAAATGCATAGGATTTGGAAGGTCTAGAGCTGGAGCGTGTCCACCGCCGCCTCCACCACCACCTTCTCCTCCACCTTCTCCTCCACCACCACCTCCACCTCCACCACCCCTTGGAAAATGCATCAGTGGCAATCCTTCAGAGAGTGGGGGTGGGGGGGTGGAGAGGAAAAGTCCCCAGGAACAGAGCCCTTCCTCAGGGCTGTCTGTGGTAGAATAGATATTCCTCCCTTCCTTTACCAAGTCTTCAGCTATCCAAAAATAAACGTGAAGTCTTCATTTCCTTAACTCCCCTCCCCGCTATATTGGGGGGGGGGGGGAGAGATGTTAGGGCGTGGAGGGGAAAATAATATTCGCCCTCCCTTAAATTCTCCCGGCTAAGAGAAAGCTGGGCTGGTAATAATCCTAGCAAATCCTTTTCATGTCGGTGCGTGTCCTCCTGCTCCTTGTTTGTCTTGGGGGACAGGATGACTAAGGGTGTCAGGATATTGCTGCTGCTCTATCCCCCACCGCTTCCTTCCTCCAGAAGATGCTGCTGCTGCTGCTGCTGCTGCTATTTCCCAGTGCAGGGGATGAAGAGATGCTCGCCCCTGCCTCAGTCCACCGTGCTCAGGGCATCTTCTTCATGTGGCAAAAAAAACACAAAACCCAGGACGACGCGGTGATAGCTTGTGCTCCCTCCTCCGGTTTCCTTTTCCTCTCCTCGCCGACCTCCTTCTTCTTTCCTACTCCTCTCCTTTACGCCTCACGCACAAGCTCCTGCTGCTACTGAAGTCTCAGGATCCAACATGGCGGCCTCTCTCCCCCCCCCCCCCTCCCCAGCCAGTGAGCGAGCAAAGCTGCAGAGAGGCGACAGAGGCTGGAGAGCGGTTGGGAATGAGAAGAAGGGAGGGAGGGAGGGAGTAGAGCTCGCCGTAGGATAGTATAGACGGGCGGAGATGCTTTTGCAGCAGCAGCGGCGGCGGCTCTTTGCAGCACGGAATGCAGGGATACAGGCGGACGGAGGGGAGGGGACAGCGGCACGGAAACGCCCTGTGGGCTACTGCAGGACCCGGTTGCTAAGCAGAGTCTGGAGCTCCTCTCGCCGGTCCTTGTGCTCCTCCCGCCGCCCCAACCTCCGTGTTCTCTCTCTCCCAGCCTGCGCGGAGGAGGGTCTTTCCTCGACGCACGCAACCCTCTCTCCCTCTCTCACGCACACCCCTTCGGGGCTTTTACACTCCTTAATTTATGTTATATCCCACCTCTTAAAAGCGCCTTCTTTTGGCTCCCTCTCCCAGAGTTTGCAATAGTCGCTTTTTTTAAGGGGGGAGCATTACTGGGGGGGGGGGGGAGAGAAGGCTCTTCAGAGAGTTGGATAGAACGTCTATTATTTCAAAATTATTTCAAACTCTTTTTTTTAATGAATAAATTGAAAAGGGGGGTACAAAAGTATTTCCTCCTAGGGTATTTTGTATATAGGGGGGATATACATTGAAATAATCATAATATCAAGCAAGAGAGCTATGATGGAATCAATCCCACAACTATTTTAATGTTATAAGTTGGGAAGGCACACACACAGCATTGTCTACCGTCTAGTCTACCCTTATTTTCAAAGTGTCCCTGCATATCATCACCAGCCACCAGGTAGGGGACTGCTGCCCTGCAGGATCACTACTGAAAATGCCGTGCTGGTAAAATAATAGGTGACAGTCCTACCACCCTGGTTTGGCGCTCCCACCCACAAACTGAAGGTTTTGCTGTTGCCACCCACCCAGCCAAGCACGTTTCATTTTGAAGAATATTATATTTCCTCTCTGCACTCCCTACATTTCTTTCCAGAGTTTGGGATGCTTCCAGACAGAGGGTGCCTACCACTACCATTCCAAAGGCATTGTGCAGCTGTTCCAACTTTTCCTGCTTAACAGATTTTGTTTTATGGAGAGATGGAAGTAGTGGGAAAAGAAAGGCAGGTTCCAAGTTGAAGTCCACATTGTCTGACACCCCCCCCCCCCAATAAAATTATGGGAATGAAGCAGGACAATTACACAACAAACACCTCGTCTGGAAGCACCCTTGGTGTCACCTCATCTCTTTAAATGCATGCAGCGTGCAAATATCATCATAAACAGTTAAGAGCAGGGATATATGTTTTTAATCAAAACAGAAAAAGATGTACTAACAAAGGCCAGTATTTCTAAACAACTTTTTAATATCTTACACTTTTAAAATACTTTCAGCAAATTCTTGCTAAAGCATTTTATTTCATCTTTTCATGTCCCTGTCAGTAGCAACTTCTCCAAGCCAAAGTTACTGTTGGGAAAAGGTCCTTATCCAGTCTTTGTAATAGAAATTGTCTGCAACTTCAATATAAAAAGAGATGATGGATTTCCATTATACTAGTATGTTGTGCCAAAATATGCAAAGGTATAAATAAAACCAACACTTATAAAGCCCATAAAACCTAGTGTTTTATTCCAGATGTCTTCCATGATATCTTTAAGCATCATCACATTTCCAAAATAATGAGCTAACAAATATAAGTTGTAGGAGAAAATACTGGCATGGAAGATTAATTCTACATCTAGTGGAGTTTTGCTTTACCATGAAGTTTAAGCTGCCTTCTCAATTTTGTTTGAATGCTATAAAGAAGATATTGCTACGAAGCAATAAAATTAAACCTTTAAAATGATCCAGAGGATTTATGAAATGATAGTACAAAAGAGGAGTTATGTATTTTTGAACATGAGGAATGGTAATTAGATACTGAACGTGTATTCCCCGAAGACAAGAATGGGTTTTAAAATATATTTTACAAAGTCAAGCTTTGCATATTTGTGCGAACAAATAAATGGTTGATGTTCTAAATTTAGCAAATGAAATTTATTGATTAAACACTGCTGCTCTGTTTAAGCCCCAGCCTTTAATAAGACTCATTTCAGTGGACATTTTGAGTGACAAATAATTTAGCCCCAATTTTGCAAACTCTACTTCTCCTATTAATGTTTCCTTGAACGTCCTAAAGAATATTGTTCCTACTCAGTTTTAAAATTCTGTTCATCATCTTTATCAGTTCTTCTTATTTTCTCATACCATTGACTTTTCCTAACAATGGTTTTACTTTTTTTTTAACTTGTTATTCTCCATGAGATCATCACAAGCCTTCCTGATTTTATTCTGAAAGACAGCATCCAGTCATACATGCTATTATATGTATTTGCTCACTATACTTACAATTTTCAGTAATATTAACCATGGTATCTTTCTGGCTAGGTTGTCCAGATTGGGTGTAAGAGGCAACACTTAGTGATGATGTCCTTCCTCAGTGCTGGCTCCATCTTCTCACCACCATTCTCACTACCTTCTCTTGCTTCTCATCCTATTTATTATCATTGGTGCTACTTGCTTGCATAACAAATAAAGAGCAAGTGAGTAAGTAGGCAATGACATATATTGCTCCTCACCACCACCGTTGTTTGGACCAGAACAAAAGGCAAGTAAATAAGCGTGTTGTAATGGTAAAGAAAAGAAACAACTCCAAGGGGCTCTTGCCAGTGAGCCTCTACTGGATTGTTGGCCCCCAGTAGGTGCTTGAACTGGGCACTTTAAACATATTAGGTCTGTGCTTCCAGTTCATTTCCAGGCCCAATTTAACATTTAGTTTTAACACTTAAAGCCCTAAATGACTAGAGGCTTTGCTAGACCTGCCGGGATAAGCCGGCACGGAGGTGGGGCCAAGGCGCGCTAACGTTAGCGCCGCCTCAGCTTCCAGACGCTGGATGCGCAGGCACGACGCAAGCCCTGCAGCGTCCGCCATATTTTTTTTTAGTTTAAAGGGGCCACGTGCGGCCCGAAGACTCCGGAGAAGGTAACGGGTTTTTTTAGTTAACCCTCCCCATCCATCCCCCCTCGCCATCTCCTGTTCGTCGCCCCCCGCCCTCCATCGCCATCTCCTGTTCGTCGCCCCCCCCACCCTCCCTCACCATCTCCCGTTCGTTGCCCTCCGCCATCCCCTCTCCTGCTGGTCCGGCCTTCCCTCCCCCATCTCCCCCCCCGGATCACCCCCCCCCCCAGCATGATGGGCACAGCGCTCATATGAGCGCTGTGCCTGGTCCATGGCTTTTTGAGGCTACTCGTAAGCGAGTAGCCGCAAAAAGCCACGGACCTTCCTTTTTCACGGGGCTGTGAAAAAGGCGCGCCATAAGCGACTTTGCTTATGGCGCGTTAGAGGAGGCCTCAGTGCGGCCTGGCGCCGGATTCCCCTGTGCGTCATCTGGACACAGAGCAGGGAAACCGGCTCACAAAGCACGCTAAGGCCTCGTCTAGCAAGGCCGTAGGTTACCAGAAAGACTGCCTTGTCCCCTAACTAAACGTTAAGATTTTCCTCAGAGGACCAACTCTGAGTATCTCCACCAAATGAAGTGAAATAGTTGACTAAAAGAAATAGGGCCTTTTCAGTAGTGGCACCCATTACAGCCTTTCCAGAGAGGTTTCCTGGGAGCCATCCCTGTGGTCTTTTCAAATCGACGTGAAGATTTTTCTGTTGACCCAGGCCTTTTAATTTCATCATGCTGGCCTTTCCCCTCCCCGTTTGTTACTGTGATTTTAGAATGTAAGCCATATGGCAGGGTGTTTTGTATTTTGTTTTATTTTGTTCTGTACAGCACCATGAAAATTGATGGCGTTATATAAATAATAATAATAATAATTAATAATAATAATAATAATTAATAATAATAATGTATTCTGGGCCTCTCAGTTTTAAAAGCTCTGTGTTTAATTTTAGTGTGCTGTAAGTCTTGTTTTGTTCTGTTTTATATTGTTTTTTATATTATGGCATTAAAATTTATTCTGTACTTAAATTATTTTATTTTTCTCTTTTGCAAGCTGCCCAAAGAACTTTATGTTATGGAATGGCATACAAATGACAAAAATAAATAATTAAACAACAACAACAAAATCACTTCAGCTCAAATCTAAATTTTTCTGGTTGATCCAGAATAAGCCTGAATTAGCAGCACAAAAACTGATGGAGCATCGTAAATCTGTAAGTGGTTTCTACAGGACTTCTCAGCATTTCTTGGCAAAAAGGAATGGTTATCGTGGGATGTGTAGGTGCACTTCCTGCAGCCACCCACCTCGTCTTCTTTAGTGCATATCCCACGATCGACTCCTTCATAGGTAGTGCAGCGTGATTTGCAAACTCAGACCTCTGTTAGTTAATCCAACAACAAGAGGCCAGCTGAAGAGAGATTTATATAAATTCCATGAGAAAGAATGTAAGGGAATAGAAGTTTAGTAAGAATATTTGTGTTTTCAGTAGTTGAGAAAGTGAAAGCAATGAACATAGATAAGAAGGAACAAGACTTAAAGGTTTAAAAAAGTTTGAATTTGAAGTATGAGGAGAGCCCTGGTAAAGTCGTTCTCTTATTGAAAGCTAGAGGTATCGGTCACAAATCTACACCCATTGCCTCTCCAACCTCACCCACCCCTGTATTTTCCTTTTATAGAGAGCTTGTAGGAGGCTACAAATGGGTTTGCAAAGGTTCCCCCCCACACTTTTCTTTTAAAAGCACCCTGCAAGTCAGGTCTAAAACCTCAGGACCACCCCCATTTCACCTTGGAATGCTTTGGACCCAAGCTTCCTTGGATTTAGAGGTGGTCCAAATATCTCTGAGGTGGAGATACTCACTTCAGATTCATAGCTGGCTCATCCAAGATGTTTATACAACCCTAGGAAGCAGTCGCTGCACACAGAAGATCATTAGAGATTTTATACAGAGCAGTCTCAGTAGAATGTTGAGGTTGAAAACCAACCTGGAAAAAAGTCAAAAGAAGAAATAGAAGAGAGAAAATGGATACATTGAGAACACATAAAGGCCTGGTTTCTAGTGAATCTGGGCTCACAGCCTCCAAGTCCTTCTTGTGAAAACCCATGGGGCACATCTCCTTAGATACAAAGGAGTCCTATGTTATCCTCTAAGATAAAACATTGTTAGCTAGAGAGTTGCAGGTACAATAGTAGATTCAGGACTGGGACCTAGGTGCAACTTTGGTTTTGATTCATTGGGTGGCTTTTGGCAAGTCTATCTCCTATGCTCAATTCCTTGGTGCATAAAAATAGAAAACCAACCTCATAGGTTTATAGTGAGGTTGTATGAACTGTACATCAGAAAACAATGTGATTGCAAAAACTTCTATATGAATGACTAACAATACACTGCAAAAAGGCATAGTAATGCTTACAGATTTATTTTTCATGATTGAAAATTATTTGCCAATAGGAAAGGGGACAGGGGAACTTAATAACATATATATTTGTTGGGACAAACCAGGGTTAGAGCTTTGAATGTATGATGTAATTTCTCTTTTAAATTACTGAGGTTTTGTTGAAAAGTGAAGTCACATCAATCATATCATTCAACAGCAATGTAAACATTCTTTCTATGAAGCAGAAGATAAAAGATGACTTAAAATATCTGTTAAGAATAGCACATTTGTATATAGATAGATAACTATCTCAGCTGTGCAGCTGTAGTTAAGTATCTGTCAGTCTATTCATTACATTTGTATATGATATATGTAAATGAATATATGCTTGTGTCACAGCTATTTATGGACATATGTACAGATAGTATGGCAATATATGCATATATAGGCATGATATAAGCACATATTAATGCAGAGAATTTTAAGATAGTTAAAAGCACTAGGCTGAAAAATGTACGCCAGCTGTTTTCAATCAACTATTTTAGATGAGCAGTAATTAAAGTAGGGGACCCTGAGTCTGGTTGTTCAATTCCATCCCTTTCTTCTACGGAGTCTCTGGGAAATTCTGTGTATGCCATCCAAACCCCATGCAACTTGGGAACAGGTTTTAACTTGTATCAGTATTTCTATCCATACAGACGGGTTCTCAATCTGGATAGCTGAGAAAAGAAGCATGTAGGTAGACTACAGTAAAGAGAAACACAGTAAATCTTTGGGTTGCTTTGGATATTCTCCAGAAATGGCAAGAGTGCATGAATGACTCAGACTCCTTTTCCAGACGTCCTCATAAGATCTGAAGGGGAAAGAAATATTTGTTCTTCCCCACATTGGGAGAACACTCAAATATGACTTGGAGTGGCGCTAAAATTTGTTGGTGTCGCTTAGTTGGCTAAAGTCACAAAAACCACCAAACATAGCTCACTAGGCTCAGGCCAAAAGTCAATGTGTAAGTATTTTTATTCCTAAAAATTAAAGGGAGACTTCAGATACCCCACCTTCCAATTTGGTCTTCAAATATCTTAAAGGCTGTCATGAAGAAGATGGAGCAGATTTGTTCTCTGTTGCTCCAAAGAGCAGGACTAGAATCAATGGTTGGAAATTGTAGGGAAGCAGATTTTGGCTAAACATTAGGAGAAACTTTCTAACAGTGAGGGCTGTTTGGTAGTGAAATAAATTGGCTCAAGAGGTCATGGCTTCTTCTTCACAGGAGTTATTGAAGCAGAGCCTGGATGATCATCTGTCAGGGATGCTATAGCTGCATCTTGAATTGCAGAGCCTGCATTGAGCAGCGGGTTGGATCTGATGATTTCCAAAATCCCTTCCAATACTATGATTCTATGACAGCAATGTTACAGAGCCCAGGTAGAACTGACAGCAATTTATTTATGTATTTGTGTATTTATTAATTTACCTCACACCTTTCAATTATTATTTTTCTTAACACTATATCAGAATCTCTGTTGACTCCCAAAGGAATAGTTTTTCCCCCCTCTGGCCATCAGAACAATCAAAATAAACATGCCACATAGATATTTAAACATGGAATCAAGTACCAGTCTGACAAGACACAGACAAGGAACTTACATTGCAATGGCTATTCTTCAATAAAACCATATACAGTTGAGGATAGTGGCTGGATGCCTGGAACAACCCCACTACTGGTTAATTGTGCTCTCTTTATATCCATCCAGTGGACAGAGAGGCTCCCAAGATTGGCATGGGAAGAGAAGCCAGGCAACATAGGCTTGGTAAAGAATTTTTCCCACAGAATGATCCCAGGCATGACTATTGCATATAACATGGGAAAAGGTCTTATGCCTCCTTTCAGGAATGTTAATTACTTCAACATTTAAAATACAGAATGCAGGGCTGCCTTAAATATGCTGGTATAATTATTTCCTGTACCATCTTTAAAAGAAAGTATTTAATTCCTTTTGAAAATTTCCTAAGATATAGGCCACAGCTAGACCTAAGGTTTATCCTGGGATCATCCAGGGTTTGCCCCTGCCTGAGCACTGGATCCCCTGTGTGTCACCTAGATGAACAGGTTTGACCCCTGGATGATCCAGGGATAAACCTTAGGTCTAGCTATGGCCACAGATTCCAAAAACTCTTACCAATATATAATCTATTAAAATAAATATTGATATACATCTAAGAATGTTTAATTCTTAGGGGTAAAGAACTTCTTTCAGCCCAAGGAGCAGACTTCATTTCGGAGAAGCTGTTGGGGGCCGCTGCATGGCCCAAAGCAAAAAGGGTGGAGCCAAAATACCACCATCACCATGCCATATTGTAGCTTAAAGTTCTTGCTGTCAGTAATAATAATAAAAAGCCTTAGGAGAGGCATTTCAACCTTTTACAATTAGGGGCAAACTGCACAAAAGCTGGAAAACTACCAAACAATCTGTGGTTGGGCAAAGGGGTTGTGGCCAGCTGGGGAGTCGTGAAGGGTTGGAATTGATCCCCAGACCTGAGATTCTTCATTCCTGCTACATGGCAGCTCCCTGTTGGCCAGTCTTGTGCCTCTGAATGTGAAGGGTTTTCCTCCACCCCTATTATTATACTTTTACTGGGAAATGCTTCCACATATTAATCGATACTGGGAACTCTTAAAACAATGCCCCATTGTGACAGTCTCCTTCTTATGCCTGTCATGAACCTTTTAAACCTAAAATCAACATTAGATGCAAGATCATACCCAAATATTAAGCCCAATAAAGCTGCAATCGAACCTTCTAAGGCTTATGTCCCACTAGAATACAGTGGGGTTTACTTTGAGTAAAGGTGCATGGGATCAGGCTGCTGCATGGTAATCAATGCTGCAGATGGGAAATGTGAGCAGATCTTGACAGCTGGGGTGGTGGACACCTAGTCCTGTATCAACATGGAGTAAAAAGCAACTAGGTTGAGGTCCAGGCACCATCTTTAGGAGTCTCTCTATCCCTCCACTCCAATTTCTCTTGTCTGGAACTTCACAGCAGATATGCAGAAAAGTGCCTGAAAGACGGACCTGTGAGGTGGCCGAATAGGAAACGAGGCCAAGGAAAGCACAGCATCAGCAGGAAACGCTTTGCTGGGCTATCTTTTTGTGGGCACAGCTGTTCAATTCATTGATCATAACATTTAAAACATCAAATATAATAGACCAGACCCTGATGTTCCACCGTCTGGAAACCCTCTGTACATCAGCTTGCCTGCTGAAGAGCCCTTGTGCATTGGAAAGAATTCTGGCACATTTTCTAGAGAGCACATTCCTCATGTAGACATGTCGAACAGTGTACATGTGCACAAGTAACACATATTAAGGGCCTTTAAACTTACAGTCTTCGTGCTCGGTGGCAGGAATTGGTCTGCCAAAGTGGGGAATAGGCATTCGTTCTGAAGCTGGGGGGTAGTAGCAATGAGACGAAAGCCAGAAGGTTAGAATAATTGAATATAGTTTATTACAAACATAAATGGAATATACACATAGGCAGCATTCAAGCGGAACTGGTGGAGGTTGGGGGAGACAAGGACTAAGACAGATCCAGTATCAGAGACAGTAAGCTTATATACAACTAGATACTGGGGAACATGGGCGGGAGAGTGCTGCTGCATCGTGTCCTGCTTGTGGTTCCCTGGTCGACAGCTGTTTGGCCATTGTGTGAACAGAGTGCTGGAATAGATAGACCCTTGGTCTGATCCAGCATGCATCTCCTTATGTTCTTAAAAGGGTTCAGACAAGAGGGAGAGCGGTTGCTCCAAACAAGAAGAACTAATTGGAATGGCCACAGGATCCTGGATACAGATAACTGGATCCGTGGAGACGTGGGTAAATCTGACCACTGTTCATGTGTGCTTGCCCTGAGTGCTGAATGTAAATTCTGGATGTGGTTTCATGGTTCTTACCAGATGCTATTGCAGGGATTCCCCAAGGGGAGAATTCAATTTTGGAGAAACTCCCAGGAGCTGCATTCCAGTAGTCAGTGGTGCAAAACCAGGCAAGGCAAAGGATCAGGGTAAAAACAACCGATGATGATGTTGATGATGATGATGATGATGATGATGATGATGATGATATACAAAATCACTAACATATTTTAGCTTAAAGCAAGTCTCTCAGGCTATATCTACACTACTGCTTTATAGCAGTATTGAAGTACACTGATAACTGTTCGGACTCATTCCACATACCACTTTCATAGTGTTATTTTCTGCTTTTCATTCTGCATTATATAAAATACCGTGACAAATGTCATGGTGTGTCCTATGAAGTGTAAATACACAAGAGGAATATAGCACTACCATGATGGATCGTAATGATTTGACACGAGGTGGTGGTGGTAGTGGTGGTGGTGGTGGTGATGATGATGATAATGATGATGATTGAAAAGGATTGTGGCCAGAATCTAAAAGGGCTAGCTTTGGCATGCAAGCCTGAGATTCAACTCTCCTGTGCTAATGAGCGTTCATGTGTTTACCAGTGGTGGCAGTGCCTTTGCATGGGGCTTTCCCTGTGCATGGTTATTTTGGTATGTACCTTGGATGGCTTGATGGGTTAGGGACTAGTCAAGAGGAAGGCCTGCTTGTTGTAGAGGTCTCACATCCATTGCATAGGTGTAGAAACCTCAACTGTTATGTTGAATCCTGAGAAGGTAGGATTCTTTAGATAGGTGGTTCTTGGGTTCTGGGAGGTTGATGTTCAACCTGTTCTGGGTGGGGCTGCCCTTCTGGGAGTGATCCATCATTGTCACTGGAGGCCCTTAAACCATGGCTTTAACCACGGTCGTTAAAACCATAGTTTAAGGTGTCTTCTGAACACAGCCTGGCTTTCTGGCTTAACCACCATGGTTAAAGCTGTGATTTAAGGTGTCTTCTGAACGGGGCCACTGAGTACCTTTTACTAGCTTCAGCTGTTTCACCCACTGCAGCTGTTCCTGGAGAGAGATAGCCTGGTCTCAATGACCCATTCTCCTGGTAGGATTGTTATAATGTGTTTTATGTGTTATAATGTGTTATTCTTAAAGATGACTCAGAAGCTTCAGTTAGTGTGGAACATGGCTGCCAGCATTCTAACTGGTTCAGCCAGGCGGAGTCATATTGCTCCGATTTCAAAAGAGAGAGCTTTTTTCTTTTCTTTTTTTCTTTTTTTGTAGTGGCACCTTGGTTATGGAACAAGCTTCCAGAGAATTTTGCTCAACACCATCTTTATGACCTCCCATACTAACCTGCCCATGCTTTAGTATCTACTATTCTCTGACTGCCTCCTTAATGGTGGTACGTTACCTATGCCATAAGGAGAGGGACTTTTCTGCAGTGGCACCCCAAATTTAGAATGCCCTTCCCCCCACCCCAAAGGTTTGACTGGTGATAACATTGTAATATTTCTGGTGCCGGGTTAAGACTTTTCTAATTGCTCTGACATTTTAAGGATTTATGTTGTCTCGGTCTGCTTGTAATTTTATAGCAATGTGCAGTGTTTCAGCTTGCAACTGTTGTGTACTTGTATTTTGTTTAAATAATTTTAAAGTCTATTTTACATCATCCTAGAATCCATTGGATGAAGGGCAGTGTAGAAGTATTCTAAATAAATAAATGTGCACCTGTTTTTATTTGCTATACCTTACTCATTTCACTCATGTGGAAGTCTCTAGAGGCACAAAGACTGATGTTGCATATCGTTATTCCTTTCTGTGCCTGAAAAGAGCTTTCTAAGGCCCTGGGACATGCATCTTCAAGTTAGTTCCCATCATGCCATCAGTTTCCTGGTTCAAATACTGGACATCCTGAAAACATGAGACAGAGAGCAGTTTGCTGTTATTATAAATCAATGTATGATTAAATGTCTGCACATTCCAAACCACAGCCTTCCTAACATTCTCATTGTTCCAAGTCTGATGAGAATCCAGATGCCAAGGAAATGTTCCAAAGAAAAAGGGGAAAAAAAGGGGGGGGTGAGATTTGGCTCTATTTATTGAAACCTGCGAGGAATATAATATAATTTCTCAACATTTTCTTTAAGGACATTTTCCATCCTTCTGTTCAAGGGATCATATTTTCCCCATTTTATTCAGCATTGCTGGTAGGTCTATTTTCATAGTCAAGGATTTGGTGCAGGAGTTCTGTTTTCTCCCTTACCCTCCAGATAATCCTGTAATCCTCACCCAAGTTGACAGCAGAAGCCAAAATGTAACATTTAATTTGAATACTAATGCCCACTCTTTCTTTGCGCTTTTACTTGTGTGTTTATTAGATTATCTAAAAATCCTGATGGCTGTTTCTAGCACCACTGGGAAACGGAATCACGGGAGTACCAAGTGCTGGTTTAGACAATGGAAAATGAAAATTTATATCTCCACATGTGGGTTTGAGCCTGGTCTAGGTCAGTAATATGTCAGAAGCCACCACAATCTGACATCTGGGTGGTGATACATGTGGAAAGAGTCTGTCACTAAAACAAAGCACTACCCTCCAACCAAATAACAGTCTGCCATAAATTTGAACTCTTTGCTGTCATGTCATTCAATTAAAGAATCCAAGACACTAATTCCCAAACAGTGTGCTAAGGGAGTAACAGTATTTAGTGTGCTTTGAGAAAGAAATAGGTTAAATAATTAGAAGATTCCTGGAATTCCTAAGTACCTGTCCATAGGCAATGCTCTGTGTTGCAATAATTTACCACTTTGGCCTTGTCTCCTTCAATTGGGTGTGGGTAATTTTGTCACGTGTCTTGTTTGGATCATTCGACCACTTTTGATGTACAAATGCAACAGAATTATCCACCTTCTCAGAAGAGCCTGTATGATTCACTGCCCATTGGGAAGTATATCCAGAACAATTAGTCATTCAGAAACACAGGTGGCGGCGGCAGTTCGACTGCAGGGTTTTTGGGATGCATGTGGGTAATATGCTCTCAGTAGCCCCCCCTCTCTGTGTGGCCCACCATCCTTCTTGACACGGTCACACCACTGCCCATTTGCTTGCCCTCTGCTTCTGAGCCCAATCTACACAATTGTTCAGAAGGAGAGTGCAAAGCAAATGGATGCTGCTGCCCCATCTCCTCACTGTTGGCATGCTTGAAAGTGGCAGGTGAATAAGCCACAACAACATGGAGAAAGAGCAAGGAGGGTCATGGGGTTCCAGAAGTTGGAGTGGGCCCCTGCAGGGCCAGAGCCAATGTACACTGTGGATATAATTCGGTGGGAAAAGCTCGTTCATGACAGATGCTGCTGTCGCAAAACCGCAGCCATCCCGCCACTTCCCTCTCGGAAAGGTGCATTTTTTTTAAAAAAAAGTCCTTTCAGTGCGTCGTTTTACTTTACCCCGAGCGGTTCCACTGCAGTGTGCCCTCCCCCACTTTAAATCCTGGGCATGGTGTTTCTGTGACCTGGCAGGGGTGGAGCCACCCAGGGTGCTTTCAGGAACAGCCTCTCCTGTTCAGACTAAGACTGCGTCCATTCACAAAGATTCATTCATTTCCCCAGTCAAGAAATCATGCTGGATCACCCCTTCAGAATAACTCAGCAGTTTGCTACGTCCATTCACAGAAAGCAGCCCATGATTCATTCATTTCTATTAATAGAATAGAAATATAGCTTTAATAGAAGTATAGCTTCCAAATCGTGTGAGGTACTGGTTCCCCTCTATTTGGCACTGGTTAGGCCTCATCCTGAGTATTGTGTCCAGTTCTGGGCACCACACTTCCAGAAGGATACAGCCAAGATGGAGCATGTTCAGAGGAGGGTAACAAGGATGATCAGGGGTCTGGAAACAAAGCCCTATGAGGAGAGACTGCAACAACTGGGCATGTTTAGTCTGGCGAAGAGAAGATTGAGGGGATACATGATAGCACTTTTCAAATACTTGAAAGGTTGCCACACAGAGGAGGACCAGGATCTCTTTTCGATCCTCCCAGAGTGCAGGACACGGAATAATGGCTCAAGTTACAGGAAAATTTCGGCTGGACATCAGGAAAAAATTCCTGACTGTTAGAGCAGTATGAGAATGGAACCAATTAGCTAGGGAGGTTGTGGGCTCTCCTACACTAGAGGCATTGAAGAGGCAGCTGGACGGCCATCTGTCAGGGATGCTTTAAGGTGGATTCCTGCATTGGGCAGGGGGGTGGACTCAATGGCCTTGTAAACACCTTCCAACTCTACTATTATATCATTCTCCCTGGAAGGGTAGACATGAGGAGAGGGGTTGCAAGGAGGAAAGGAGTGAGGAGCCAGCCTGCTGTTCTCACTATAGCTTCCCTTTTCTATTCATCAAAGCATAGTAGTGCTCTTTCAATCAATCACAATACAGGTAGGGGATTCAACCTTTTTATAGTTTGCAGCTTGTTTTCACCATTCAGTGACAATTCCAAATGGTGGAGAGAGGGGAAAAGTGTGGGGTTAAATAGGGGGCTTAATGCAGCACTTGCAAACTTCCTTGAGCAGGAGAGCATGGACAGGGGAGGGGGAACATGCCTCTCTCATTTTCTGAGTGTCACCTACCGAGCTGATGACGTTCGGGAAGTATGTGGTTTTCAAGCGCTGATGGTGCATTATTATTATTATCCTAATTATCCACCTAGCTCGTTATATCGTCCAAACCTGAGCAGTATGTCTTGTTTGAGGGGAAACAATTTGAGACAAGCAAGTCATACTGCCAAATTTGGACGACATGACAAGCTGCACCAGGGCAGGTAATAAGTTTAATGGCACCCAGCATGAGGCACCAATTTAAATACGCCCTGATGGTTTGTTTGATTGAGTGAATCAGCAGTTATTCCTACTGGTAAACAGGGATGGGAAACTTCTATTCCATGGCCTGAATGTGCCCCCAAGTATTCCCCATTCCCTGCAACCTTCCCACCGCCTCGCCCCATTATCTCCCAACACTGATAGGAGATAAGGGAGTGTTTAAAGACAAATAACTTTTAAATACCTTGCAAAAAATCAAGGACTGGGTTTGGGCAACACGATAACCCACGTGGGGTTATTTAACCCATGGTGGGTTATCGTGTCATCTGCAGCTGTTGCAAAGATTTTGAGCTCCGCATTTTTCAGGCCCAAGAGCTACTGCACAAAATGAAGGTTTGTATTTTGCCTGTGAGTAGACATGCAGAGGCTTGATATTTGGTATGCTCTTTGAAAACGCTGCTGAGTGAGTCAGTCCTGCTTACGTTTGAGTAGGTTTATTTATTATTTATTATTTATTTTATTTATTGCATTTTTATACCACCCAACAGCTGAAGCTTCCTGTGCAGTTCACAAAAACTAAAACCATTCAAAGTATAAAACACAGTATAAAAACATGATATAAAATACACATTAAAAACTGATTAAAAACATACCATAGATGATTAAAACATCTTTAAAATACCCTTAAAACATCCTGAAAAACATTTAATAAGCTAATAATCATATTTGGGCCACCTACCTGCCTTTGCCCCCACTCACAGATGGAATTTGCCCTCTAAGACCTTTCCCATTTTGAAATTTGGCCCTCAGGCTGAAAAAGGTTTCTCAGGCTGAAGAAGGTTGCTTTAAAGGTATATCTTTACTAGCATAAGAATAGCCTCTCATTTTAATTCAGAAGAAAGTATGCCTTAACTGTCAGAGGTGTGGGAAACAAAGGACTATTATGTCACATCATAATCCACTATGGGTATACCATTGCCCACGTGTGTGCTTTTCAGGAACAGTGAGCATAGTTTGGCTTGTTTCCAGTGAAGAATTCCCATTAATACATAATGGTAGCGGTGGCGGTGGACACATGTATAAAAACCATTGTATGTGCAGATGTAGGCCCGTAATTTTGAGAATCACCTATAACCATCTCTTATTGCCAGAGTGCACCCACCCATACCCCTACTCCTACCCATCCGTATGGCTACAGGACCAGCATGGAATATGCAGTCTGCACAGTTGACTTATTATTAGGCACCACAACATCTTGTAGGATTGAAGCCACATCAAGTAGGGTTAGGTCCCTGTACAATTTGGATTTCACAGTAAAAGATTAGAGGCAGGGACTAGAGAGCCTAAACATCATCCAGCATAACAGTGTGGTCCAAATCTTCCCACCAGAGGGGGAAATCCAAACCTAAGGTCCAGCATAAAGTCAAAATCAAGGTAATCAGTCCAAGGTGAATATATTGAGCTGGTGCAACTACTAAGTAGTCTGCTCTTTCTATTTCTTCCTGTATGGCTTCAAGTCAAATAGAACTACAGAAGACAGGATCCTGTTGGGTCCATTGCCATAATGGCACAAATGTAATAGACAAAGTCTAGATATTTACACTGACACTTACTTTAACTGTTAAAGTGACCACTCATTGCTTAAACAGTGTATTTAATTTGCAGTTCTTAATAGTCTTTACTGAGTTCATCTGTGTAATTATCCCATGAGATAGTGACTTGACAAGAGTCCACAGTGAGTCCACATGGCAGGTGTTGGACTTGAACAAGTCTCTTAGAACTACAATGGAGTTTCTTCCACGTCGTTGTGTAGTTTGCAGATAGATGGTTGTGCCTGTCAATGCAGGTAAGAGGCTATGGCCTCATTATGATTTGTTGACCTATCCAGAATTTGTCTGGTATCCCTGTTTTTTGTTTTTGTTTCCCTTCTCTGTTGCGCACTCACTCCCTGCATCCAACTGCCTTTGTGGCACTGCAGTACTGGCATGTAAAGAGGCTGGGTTTTCTGACTACTCTTGCCCACTGCCTGTATAGCCTAATGAAACAACTCAGGAACAACCCATGATTCTGGGTCCACATGTAACAACCACCTATGGTTAAACAACCCAGAGTTCACAACCCTGCAATGAACCATTGGTTCTCCTCGTGGGTAGTTCATGGTTAACAACCCATAGTTAACCGTAGTTCCAGGTTCACACATAGCAACAACCATGGTTTGTTGCTATGTAAGAACCAGGTCTCTGTTTACTCAGAAGTAATATCACACCCTTGTATGGCTCACAGGGGGGTGGGAGTTACACAGTAACAGTGTAAGGTTGATCAGAATGAGAGGAAAGCTGAAACCTTTACATATCATGGAATGTAAGTTAAGATCATTGTAACATATCAGCATATCAGTTTACATACAAAAGGGTGTTGTTCAACAGCAATAGGTGTGCTCACTCTAATCCCAACAATTCTAAGCTTTATTTGTTTGGCACTGTTATTTACAAGTTATGTGCTGAATTGTTGACAGATTCCTCTATAGCTTTTTGTATGGGTTTCCCTTTCATTGTGCTAAAGGAATGCATCAAAGAAAATGGACCAAAAGACAGACAAAAGAAACAGGATATTTTGCAAATGTACAGAAGTGTTCCAAGGTGTGTTTTTAACCATTTTGATGAAGTTTCACATAACAAAGTAGATCAGATTTCAGATTCAGATTTATTTTTATCTATTCATCGGATCTTTGCAAAGCAATGTTTGACAAACAAACAAAAAATACAGTGTCAGTAAAATTTACACAAACTCGAATAGAATTTCATTTAAAACATGCTGCGGCACCATGGCTGTAGAATGAGCTCCCTAGAGAGGTTCGCCTGGCACCTACGTTGTACTCCTTTTAGTGCCAGATGGAGACCTTTTTATCTTCCCAGTATTTTAGTATCCTAGTCTTTTACCTCTGCTGTTTTAAGTCTGCATTTTACGTCTCTGCATTGTGGATAGGTTTTATTCAGGTTGTACTTTTATATTGTGGTTTTTAGCTTCCATATTATAAAATAGCTTTGGCTATTGGGTGGTACAGAAATGAAATTCAATGAAATAAAATAAGTAAATAAAAATATAAACAAACTTAAAATTCTGTATTTACATGGCAATACACTGCCTGTCATGTACCTATTAAAAATAAGGAGCCTGATGGAAAAAGAGGTAGCAGTCCCAATTCAGAACCACAAACATGGTTGAACAAGAGTGAACTCGAGGCTTTTAAGAGCCAAACACTCAAAACTGTCTGCCTGGATGGATAATTCTGTGAGTTTTGATTTCCCTCCCACATTCAGGTTTTTAAAAATCTCTCGTTCTTTCCCTCCCATTTATGAAGAAATTTGCAATTTCTGATAAGTTTGTGTCAAAGAACGAATTGAATGACATTCTCACCCATTCCTAGTTGCACTGTAATATTACACCACCTCCATCTATCCTAAGTGTTAGAAAGCACCGCGTAAGCAAATAATTTGAATATTTTTACAGGTTGACAAGCTATTTTCTCAAGAACAGCTGTAATAAATAAAAAGCTCTCTGCTATGTAATGAAGTCTTAGAAGCAGTAATTTATCAGTATTAACACTTGGCATTTCTTTCCAGAACTGATTTTCCAAACTATGATTAATTTCAAGCAACATTATAATAAATGCTTGCCTTGTTTTGGAATTTATCTCCAAGGTGGTTAATGTTAATGTCAAAGTACCAAAATATTTTTTTTTAAATCATGTCTTTACAGCTACCAAATAGTCTGAAAATGGCAAATGGGCCAAGTGACAAGTAGACTTACCAGAGTAGATAGTTGTTGTTTTTTTGATCCAAGAGGAAATGACAAAAGCAATGCTGCGACAAACTGGCCTTGTCCACACAAGATAATGGTCCAATACAGACAAGCAACTTGGGAACTTACTCTGCTTACTCTAATTAACAAATGTGTTCTAGCTCAGAACAATCTTAAATTACAGTAGACTCCAGCTCCTTCTGTACTGCTTTCTTTAAGGCGGAACATTGATGTGCAATAATCTACCCATAGTTTGATATATTGGAACACACATGTAATTTGTAATTCTGGTGGAACCTTGGATAATAATCTCAAATAATAAGACATTTATGACTTTCTGTTTAACTCACAACCAAGCTCCTTTGATTAATAAATAATGTTAAGCCTTAATGTTTCCCCAAATTCTATGAGTGAAAAGAGGAAATGCCAAAAAGCAAATGGAATGAGTCGTAATACTAATAATTGGTAATGTTATTACTAAGCATCATTTTGTATTTTTTCTTCATACATTGTATCTTGTTTTCACTCTGCTTAATATTTATTTGTTTGGATCCAAGTTCTTTTCCATCCATCGCTTGAGTGGAATTCTTTGATAATTACCCACTTTGCAGCTTCCAGGACCACTTCCTGCACTGTTCTGGAAGGACACCCAACCTTCTAGAGCAGGGTTGTTTGGGCAGTGGAAGAGAGTGGAGACTGAGGACTGCAAGTGGAGTCAGACATCAACAATGGTTACCATGAACAGACGGAGTCCCTCCATTAAGAGAAGGACAGCTGTGGATCCAAAAGCCTGTTTATTTTATAATTGAAATCAAACTCCAAAGGGCTTGTAAAAATAAAGTTATAAAAATATAAAAAACAACTCATAAAGGTCTGGTTGAACTTAAATTAGAGTCCTATTCTAGGATATGGAATAAGATTCTATTTCTCCTCTTCTTCAGGGACAGATCAGATGGTGGGTAGAGTAAACCAGTGCCTCTCTAGCCTATTACTGATTTGAGGCACTGGTTTACTATACCCACCACCTAATCTGTCCCTGAAGAAAAGGAGAAATAGAATCTTATTCCATATCCTAGAATAGGACTCTAATTTAAGTCTTCCACTACTTTATTTCCTGCATGTCCTGAGGGACCAAAGAGAAGAACATGCTCTAGTCAGAGGGTGAAGTCACCTAGGTGCAATTGTGTCAACTGCCTGTGAAAATTCCCTATTTAGATTTGGACCAAAACTTCAACAAGAAAACTGTGCGTGTCAGCCAAAAACCTCATGATGGTATTCTGGAACCCAGTGGACACAGATCATCCTACTTGGTCTTCCTCCCCTAGTTTAGATAACTAAGAACGCAATCCTATTCGTGTTTAGACAGGAAAAGTCTTACAACTTCCAGCTTGCCCCAGCCAGCCATGCTGCCTGGGGGATGCTGGGAGTTGTAGAATTTATTTCAGTCTAAACATGCATAGGATTATGCCCTAAATGTGCCGAGGTCATTCTAACCCTTAGGACATAATGGTCACAGGTGACCCCATAACATCATATTATTACTTCTTTCACTTTTCTCTAGAGTGTCTTTTAATGACAGTTGCAAGAGAGGGGAGAAATGGCAAATCAATCTATTACAAGCTGAAATCTCACATTTTATGCTTGAGTAGGCAGAAGAGCAACAAAAGGAGATTATTTTCTTTTTGTAACAGACCTACTTTGTGAGCATTTATCTAAGAGTGAGAAAAAAAGGCTGGCAATCTTGGGTTGGAGGTAGGATTGCCAGCAAAATGAAAAAATCTGAAAGTTAACAATAGATTCTGAGGTTCATCAGACAAGTGTTTTATTGCATGGTCGCTACTGCCCATTCATAGTTTTTCACATGTCCTTTAAATGATACTGTCTGCCTCCTATACACCTCCCAATTCTTCTTGACTTTTTTCCATTACAAAATGAGCCTCAGTTAATCTGACTTTTTTGGGGGAAATGAAATGCGCAGGAAAAGCAGCGTGATTAAAAACAGCCCCTGAATGGGCCACATGGTCTTTGTTTACTTCCTCTTTCTTCTCCGGGAAGAAAGAGTAAGTATTGTGGGACAGGAGTGGGGGCAGAGAAGCGACGGTAGAGAACCATGATTCCCCCTCCTCGTCTGATGCTGCTGTATAGAATACAATTGTCTGAACATGCCAATGGGTGGAGAGGGGCTCCTGGATGATCTGGGCTTGGGATAGTGCTCTTTTGTGCTAAATTGTACTAAGGCATGGAAGAAGAGCCACTGCAGCAGCAATCCAGCCCTGGCAGCAGCTGGGCAGGGCAGAGTCCTTTTGAACCTGCCCATGCCTACCCCTTACGCTGGGGTTTTTCCTAGGGTGACCAGATGCACCAGGAAACCCTGGAGACCTCTGGAAAAATGGAGGTCTCCGGGGCAACTGGGGCTGGGCCCCAATTCACTGGGGAAAAGGCCTAGAGGATGCATTCCCAGACTTCTGGGAACGCATCCTCCAACCCCCACCCCCAGCGCCGACATTGGCCTTCTCTTTGGCCGGCGCCTTGGGGGCGGCCATGTTGTCCTCCTTTTTGGTTTCCAAAATATGGTCACCCTATCAGAGTCTCTAAGCCTGCTGCAAGCTACACAATGCCAATTTGGGCCTTCCCCAGTCCCTAGGATGAATGGCAGCAGGGAGGAAGGGTGTGATTCACATGCTGCACCAAGCATAAACAACTATAATTCCAAGTGCACAGAGATTACATCAACTACTCTGGCAGGCCTAGCATAGCCATTTATGACTGGAGAGATTCAACAGATTCCTTAACCCTTGCTTAAAATCTGCCATACCCTTGATTTGAAAGGAAAAAAAAAAAAAGTGAGGCAGATTAGTTTTTAGCATTTCCCTAGGGTGAGCTTGTCCATTTCTGCTGGAGTATATTGTTAGTGAGAGAAGTAACTTCTTTACTGACATAATATGGTTGCTTATAGCAAATGTTTCCAGAATATGGATGCTGAGAGATCGATGACTAAATATGGAGAAACAGGTCTTTCTCCTCACCACTTTCACTAGGAGATCTAGTACAAGAACAAGACTTACTGTATCCCTAGGAATTAACAAGCAACAGCAACCGCCTCAGTTTCTAAGATCCTAGATCACCTACTTTTCCATAGAATCAGTGAAAAATTAAATATCAAAGTAATGCATTTAATGCTTTCTTTTTTTTGAAACTAACTCTTCAGGTTATGTTTATGCATTAGAAAATCAAGGGAGTGTAATGTACTATTCAAACAGGGAGTAGTTCCCTTAGGCATTTAAGCAATTTTAAATGGAACAATTGCTCTCTTTCCTCTTGAGTTTCCTCAGGGCATTTTACAAGTAAAGGCCCTATCGTTTCTGTTGACTACAGCAGGAAACCAAGGAGATGTCTGCCCAGCAAGCTGAAGCCAGATTTCAACAGCAAAGCTGATTAACTCTGGGAAATCAGTAATGTAAAGCCTCCCCCCTTTTTAAATTCCCCAGCCTTCCTCCACATTTCATTGTATTGCACCACAGATGCAGCCTGCTATTATCAGCTTCATAGCACCAACATTTTCCCCGTCCCCAACATAATTGGAGAGCTTTAGAGTACCAGATACAGTGCTAAGGTTCATGGGCTGAAATTTCCCTCCACGCGTGCAGAAGGCTAGCACAAGGCCTACACAATTCTTAAATCACTTAAACCGTTAAGAGGTCTTAAGGAATGTAAGGGACTTGCCCTGGCTCTTTCCACAGAGAGGAATTTAAAGCTGGTCAAATAAGGATTCCTAGATGGTTTCATATGAAAAGGAGGACAGGGCTGCTGTAACTTCAACAGTTGTGTAGAAAAGGGAATTTCAGCAGGCGTCATTCCTGTGATGACTTCTCCTTTGGGTCGCCTTTATTTCGCGCTATAATAAAAGGATCCCAACTATGGGACAAGTCATCAGAATGCTGCTCATTGATTCTGTGACTCAATGACCCTTTTTGACCTCACAGCAACCAGGGCAGCACTTTCTATTCACCCTTTTCCTTCACTGCTGCCACCATATAACAGTTTACGTTACCTCAGGTACTTCAGGAATCCAATCCAGTTTATGAAACAAAATAACTTTTATTTAACAATAAGTTCATGCAGTTTATGAATCTTGCAGTTTCATTTATTGTAATACTTGTTTGTTTCAATACAGTATTCTATGTAACCCTGCCTAGTCTACCCACTGGTCTATACTATCTCCTCCCATTCACTTCCCCCCACTAAATAATAAAACACATTGATCTTACTCTGTTCTAACCCCTTCTGCAGACAAACCCTCACTCTCTCCATACACTTACTGGATCCCTAGGAATTAACAAGCAACAGCAACCGCCTCAGTTTCTAAGATCCTAGATCACCTACTTCATCACAACAGTTAAAGTTGCAGGAGCCCTGCCCTCTTTTTATCTGGTCACTCTAGTATAGTTAGAGCAGCTTTAACTGTTGTGATGAAGAGGGAATTTCACCAAGTGCTGCATGCATTCAAATGGCACCTGCTGAAATCCCCTTTTCTACACAACTGTTAAAGACACAGGTGTCCTACCCTTTTCATATAGTCACCCTACAGACTGTTGTTTTCTAAATTTCATGTGTGCAACCGACTGCAAAATTGGCCTGCCTGGTTGTTTTTCTTTTAGGCCAGCTACCAGAATAGGAACAAGCAATGCTGTTTCCCACTCTCTTCAGTTCCCCCCACCCAAGCTGTACACCTGAGGTGAATATATGGTTTAGTCAAAGAGTAAAATAGCTTACAACTGAACCTTCCACTTTGTAGAATTCCTTTGTGATTATTTTGAAACAGAATACACCACTGCCCCCTGGGCTGCTGTAATGTCCTAGAATCAAGGAAACATTTTCTGTGAATAAGAAAATACCATTCTGACTCCACTTATGTTGTTTTATACTTTGAATGGTTTTAATTTTTGTGAACTGCCCAGAGAGCTTTGGCTATTGGGCGGTATAGAAATGCAATAAATAAATAATAAATAATAAATAAATACATCCTCTTCATGGTTTCTCTGGTATTATGGAAACATCTAAACCATTCACTTTTTGAAGTTGCTTCCACCTGGCCCCTTAATTGTTTAATACTGTTGTTGAAATTGTATTCATGCGATAAAACTTTGTTAAAATTGTCTTTTTCCTTAACCCTTTGAATCTGGATAGTTGTACATTTTGTTAAGGACAACACCCTTTCTTTTTACACTCTAGATTGTGCCCTATGTTAGATCTAATGGAAAGCTAGTAAATGGTAAATAGATCCTCTCTACTTCCTCATTCCATACTCATGTCTGGTTCATTCAGCAATTTATCATCCATATGGCTTTCATTGGCTTATGTTGGGTGCCTCTATTGCAGCCTTTCAGCGCTTGCCTTCTCTCAAAGTAGGATTGCTGTGGGATGGGATGAGGATATATGCATTGTTTATCCTTGTAGATGAATAATGTAGGTGTGTTACGTCAGTATGTGAAACAGCATTAGAAAAGAAACATCAAGAAAGAACACCCTGAAGTTTTTTGGACAGATTTAAAACTGGTTAATGAAATACAGTGCTGTTAATGAAATATGTTGCAGTCACACACAAACCATGGTTGCCCCAATAGTGAAAAGAAAAGCAGAGGGAGCATGTTCAAACATGAACTGTTCAGAGGAGGCACCAGAACAGTGGAGGGAGAATACAAGGGGGGAAATGCATTAAAGAGGGTGGAAGCTTTGTCCCACATGCTAGTTTTCTGAAAGAGGAATAATGGTATATTTCCCATTAATATGCCCATCCTAAACATATAGGAGGAAGGGCTGGACCAAGGGAGCTTGCTGCCTGAGGTAAAGAATAAGATGTTGCCATCTCCAATTATGCCTACAAATGCCGATTGGACTGGCAGATTAGTCTGTCTTCAGCACTGATGACGGGACAGCATCCACAGTGCATCTGAAAGCAGCAGTCTAAAATAGGGTGCACTACAGGCCGCAAGGCACACAGTCTCTTCCAGCACCTTGCTGCCATCTCCTAGCATCTTCTTCCTGAGGTGACTGCTTCACTATGCCTAATGGTAGGACTGTCCCTGGGACAAGCTATTTGTCTGGGGATTGGTTGCTCCCTTTACCCTGTCAATGGTGCCACCTGTGGAACTACTCCTGAAGCCTTCCCCCAGGAAATCAACAGTGTTGTCCTGCAATGGATGGAATAGGAGAAATAGAATGTCCCCACCCAGATTTTGTTTGTCTCTACTTGTTTTGTCCTAATGACAAAAGTCACTTTTGGCAAGTCAGCAAAGCCCACAAAGCCTTGTTCATGAACAACCAGATGTTTGGGGGGGGGAGACAATGTCTCATTTCCCTCAACATTCTGGCTATTTGTGTGTTTCCTTTTGTCTGTCTTCTTTTCTTTTTTTACAAAGAGATACGAGAAAATTGAATGCTGATGGAAGTGCAGCCTTTCATCCTGGACTAGTCATGTCTTTGAATTAAAAAATGGCCCAGAGATTGATAATAAGTAGACGATGATGATTTGCCTCCTCTGGTTTTCTACTTGAGAAACAGCTTCCAAGGGGTGAAGAACAGTTCTTCTGTTTAATAAGGATGCATGTAATTCTGAAATCAGGTGTGTGTACATGTGTGTGTGCATGTGTGTGTGTGTGTGTGTGTGTGTGTGTGTTAATAAATCTTACTAATGTTATTATGATTTATTTATGAATGCAGGATTCCAGGGAAAAGTAATCTAGGACACAGTAAAATATGCACTGGTTTGTGTCTCTTATATGAATGAGTTAGCCCTACATGAAGTAGATTCATGTCCCACTTCACAAAAAAGAAAAGAAAAAAAGAAGCTTTGTTGGTAGTTTATTGCAATTTTCTGAGTGGGTAAAGCAGAAAAATAGCATCGATGCAAATGCCAAGATACCCAGTGTCAAACTTCTGAAATCTCAAATGTCATTTTCATCAACAGATCTAAGATAATTAGATTATCTATACTGTGAACATTTGAAAACTGAAATTATGCCAATGAAAATAGGTCAGGTATATTAATAACTGCTTTCTTAGCCTGCTCCAATGAGCCACTGTGCTTGAAAATATGGGAACAATCCAGGCAAACATTTAGGGTTTGATCAAGTAGAAGTTAAGCACATCTTCATTTTAACACACACTTAACTTTCACACTGAAATCAGCGGGACTTAAAAGTGCTTCTTGACATGTGTTGTTGTGCTGGTGTCATGAATTGACCCAGAATGGATTAACACTGCTACATCAGCAGCAATATCCATTGTCAGGTACAGCATGTATAGAGTTAAATCATCTCCTCCTCCTCCTCCTCCTCCTCCTCCTCCTCCTCCTCCTCCTCCTTATCCAATGTATGCTTACTACAATCTGGTTCAAGATAAGTATGAGTTTCTCCCTTGCTTAATAACATGTATTAATCATGTTTTATTATTTCCTGTATTTACCCACAGACCTTTTCATTATGGGAAGTAGTATTTTGCAGTGTACCAACAACTTTTTCCTTGACTCAACACAATAATTTTGCTGCCCTCTTTACATGTAAATATTGTTTTTATCTTCTTGGCAAATGCAATATGTGTCATGTTATTATACCTAACTCAGGGACTGGGATTCACCTTGATCTGGATGGGATAGCACTGAAAGATCAGTTCTTAGCTTTGGAATACTCTTGTACCTGGATCTTCAGGTGGCAATGGGGCAAAGAGCACATTTGCACAACTATGTCTAGTGCATCACTTGTATACTTTCCTGAATTGGTCTGATCTGGCAACAGTGATTCATGCCATGGCTACATCTTGGTTAGACTACTGCAATGCACTTTGTGTAGGGCTATCCTTGAAGAACACCCAGAAACTCCAATTGATACAAAACGTGGCAGCTATACTGTTAACCAATGCACAGTTTCATGATCATATAACTCCAATACTGAAAGATCTATAGTGGTTGCAATTGTTTTCTAGGCTCGATTTAAGGTATTGGTTTTAATCATTAAAGTTCTAACTGCCTTAGGGCTTGCTTATCTGAACTTCTCCACATGAGTGATATATTGCATGCTTGTGATTAATCGCTTGTGGACGTTTGCTGGTCCTTTTCATGATGTCATCAACCTCCAATGCCTTTAATGCTGTTTCCAAGCAGGAATCCGTCATTTTATAAAACCCTGAAAATGATGTAATAAATGGAAAACACTCTATAAAACAGCACCATCTGCTCACGGTAGAATTGAAGCATATGGGAAGGAACTGGCAAAAATAAGGGTGGGAGAAGCTGGTTATTTTGCCTATCATAAAACCCGTAAAGACAAAAGCCCCAGTAGGATGTGGGATTTTTGCTGAATGCCTATTGTGGTTTAAACTTACTCAGTAACTGAGATAAGCAGGAGCTGTCCTTTTGAAGTCACCTGCTTACAGAGGCCAGTTGTTGGACACATAGGAAAAGGTTTTCTCTTCTTTTGTCCCAGCCTCTGGAATGCATTCAGAAAGAGGGTAAAGATACAACTTGTTAATTTGGCTTTGAAAATAGTTATTTTGTTTTTGAAAGTTTGAGTGTGTCTTTTTTTAAAAAAATATTTTTGTTTTCTGATTTTTTTGTAAAGCTTCTTGATATAAATCTTTTAAATAAATACAAAAATAATGTACTACACTTAATGTTCATATTTTAAATACATTCCTCGCTGTTTTCCCGAAGCTCCATTTGTTCTACATTAAACAAATGTACCTAAAAGAATAAATACTGTTGACTCAACTCAGAGTGAGCCTGACATAATTTTGTGTGTGTGGTTTCTTCTCTATGGAAAGTGGGAGTAAGAACAGCTTGTGGTGTCTCCAGTTTTCATGAATTCCAGAACAGCGTTAGTCTGTTGAAACAAACATGACAGAGTCCTTTGGCATCAGGACTAATACATTTACTATGCCATAATCGTATGTAGGCTACAGCCAACCTCATTAGAAGCAGTTCGCTACTGTTGAAGTAGGCGTTGGCCCAGGGGTGGGAAGAAGATGGGTTCTACTGGTAGATCTTTAGGTCATTTGCATTAGATCGGCAAGGATTTCTGACTCCCAGTTGTTTATCAAGAGCCTCTGGTTTAATCTATTACTCCTTCTGAATTCCTGTCTTTTTAGACAGTGTCTCTGCCAAGGACCTGGAGGTTTCTTGACTTCCATCTCTGAGGCAGAGACCTTTTCCTCCACAGGTGATGCCCTCATGAGAATCACCCCTGCGATCCTAGGCTCCTGCTGGTCTAATGACAGAGTCTGGGCATTGCTGGTGGTGGGTGGTTCTAGGTCCTCCAGCTCTTCCTCTGAGGAGGAGTCTTCCAGAGGAGCAGGACGTGGATACGCAACGAGAAAGACAGCAAGGCAAGGAAGGGCCAGAACTACAGGAGTAAGAGGGCAAGCAGTAGGTGAGTTGGCAGGTAAAAAGGTGTACATTTACCTTGAGCAGCAGCTTCCTCCTCACCAGTTGTAATCTAGTTACTCTGTAAAGACTAAGAGAAGAATTTAAAGGTCTATGGTACAAAGTGATGCATAATTGACTCCCTGGGTCACCAACAGATAGGGACCAATAGGGGGTCAATGGGGATCAAACTGACTGTGGCAGACAGAGGTCTGGCTATATCTGCAGTACTATCTTTTTAGCCAGCTGCCCTAGGGGGGAATCCGCACGTTGTTCTGAGATCGCTTCTAAGCGACCCCAGTGCGGCATGAAAGCGAGCGTGTAACTTGCCTTTTGAAGAGCTGACAAAGAGACGTCCTTCCCGCCGCCACCGCCGTCACCCGCAGACCTCCTCGCCGACCGGCGAGGAGAGCTCGGCTGAAGAAGGCAGGGTTGAGAGCAGAAGAAGCTCTCCACCCCGCCTTCTTCCCCCGAGCTTTCCGTCCCAGCCAGCGAGGATGGAGTTGGGTGGCGGCGGCGGCGGCAGGAAGGACGTCTCTTCGTCGGCTCTTCAAAAGGCAAGTTACACGCTCGCTTTCACGCCGCACTGGGGTCGCTTAGAAGCGATCTTGGTACGACATGCGGATTCCCCCCTAGTGATGCTCGACAGCAGCAGCTAACCAACTTAATGTCTCCATGTACCTGCAGTTCCATTTTCTAGTAAGCTGCCTTTGATGGCAGACAATAAAGTACTGGAGCTGGTTACTGGGTTGTTGGGATCCCTCAAAGTGACTTAATAGGAAAAATCAAGGCTTATAATGCCTTACTGGGAAAGAGCATGCGGATATATTTCTGAATTACATTTGTAGATTTATTTTCCTTTACAAAAACAAACCAACAAACCTGTGGTTCTATATTTAGACCTATAATTTCCTACAAGGGGAAATATGTTTACAGAATTACGTAAGCAGTTGTTGTTAGGGTTGCTGTTGCTGCTGCTGCTCCTCCTCCTGCTCCTCCTCCTTCTTCTCCTTCTCCTTCTCCTCCTTTTTAACTCAGCCACTTCTTTGCCTTCTTGACACATTCCACATTCCAGTATAATAAGCACTTCTTTTCCTAAGTGAGGGGTGATGATTGCTTCTCTGTACCTGCATTAACTGACACTCCTGATTGAAATATCAGCCTTCTCTGTGGAGAACCTGGGCCTGAGTGTTCATCTCTACTTTCTGTGCATCATCAGATTTTTTCCTCCCACGATCCTGTACGAAAGTGAGATTATTTAAAACACACACACACACACACACACACACACACACACACACACACACACCAAACTCAGTGCTGGAAGACACTGAGCACCATTCCAAAGATGGCAAAAATTCTCTCCCCCTCATTCCCGATGCCCATGGACTCCCCCCGCACAGCTCTGTGCCCATTTCCTGCTACTCGTGGGGAAGAGGGAGGACCCTGGGAGGGAGAGCCACACTGCCGTGGAGCTCAAGAGCCCAGCTATCCCGGAAGAACTGAGTGCTTGTCCCTGGTTCATCAGCTGTGTGTCATTTGGACGTGCAGGGACAACCTCGTGACCACCTTAGGATAAATGGCAGGTGTAGATTAGGCCTATGAATACCTCTCTCCTCTCCAGATCTATTTAAAATATAATTAGCAAAACAGCCATATGAGGAAAATAACTCCACCTCTTAAAAGTTACATTTTTATTTTATTATACAAAAATAGTTAATATGAACCATTATCACATCTGGGGTGGTGGTGGGGAGACAGTACACATTTCTAATAGAAATGGAAAAAGAAAACACTAAACAAAATTCACATGTAAGCAATATAGCAAAAAGCCAAACTTTCAGCAAATGATTCATAACTGAGGTGCGTTTGAATCTTCAGACTCTAAACTATTTTTCTTGGTAGACTGAAATTATTGAACGGACACTGGCCCTCATCAGAAAAATGAATTGATATTGTCTAGCCTTTATGAAAAATGATTGAGTCAAAGTGCCCCCCAATAACATTCTGCTGCTCTAAAATAATGGATATGATTCAATTTTCACAAATTACCACCACAGAGAGGCTGTTATGTATATATATCAGCTCCCATTATGCATTTAGATGAAGACACTATTTCTGATGAGTCCCCATATGATAAAATCTTCAAATTTCTCAACTATCATGTGTTACCTAGTAATCTGAGGATGCCCCTAATTTTATTTGGATTGGTAATTATTTTCCCTCTTCAATTAGTGCCTTTCTTTTAAAATAAAAATAAACAGCTACATTCTTTAGTTTTAAAAATCCATTTACAGTATAGTATTTAATATTCTGGCCTCTCCAGTCTCCTCACTTCCCCACCCACTGAAAGGCCCCAATTCCCCCCCTCCAAGGTTGTGTTACTGACCTCAGAGAGTTAGCCGGCATGGTTCTTTCCATACTGGCTTTGAAGGGGAGCAGGAAGAGTGTGTGGGATCTCTCTTTCTCACCTCTGAGGTCAGAAACACTCTCTCTGATCTCACATTGGGAATTTGAAGTATCCTAGGCTCTCAGATGCTTTCTAGGGGGCATAGGATCGCTCCCTTTGTCTGGTGACGTCTGGATCCAACCCAATATCTTGGGTTATCAACTAATTAAATAATTTTAGGGTGAAATCCTGGGAGTTGTAGAACTTTTTTTCTGTCTAAACATGCATATGATTGCACCCTTAGTTCATTAATCGTTTGCCTTTCACAAGGTTATAATTAAATTTAAATAAATGTTTACATTTCCAAAAACTTACTGTAGGTACTTTGACATATTGAAAAAAGTGTAAATTAACATAAAAATTTAATGAATCAAAGCTACCACTCACTTTAGAAGAAAAAGGCATCTTTTGCTTTTTCATTCCTCTACACTTGAGAAATAGAGGAATTCACCAGCATTCTCTTAGCTGTCACACAAATTGAGATTTGCCCCCACAAAAGCTTTAAATGGTTAAACTACCAGTTAAAGCTTTCAGTCTTAATAACTTTAATTAGGACAGTAACAAACATAAGGTATTAAGAGCACAATCCATGCACATTTAGACAGAAAAAAGTTGTCCAATTCCCAGCATTCCCCAGCCAGCAATGCTAGCTGGGGGAATGCTGGGAGTTGTAGGATTCCCCCCCCCACATCTAAACATGCACAGGATTGTACCCTAAACCAATTAACAACCAGTTACTTAGTTTTTTGTTAACTTTTCTATTGAAACCAATACAATTTCCAGTGTTTGTTGTACCACAATATGGTTAAGTTAAATTATGGAACTCACTACCACAAGATGTAGTGATGGCCACCAATTTGGATGGCTTTAAAGGGGGGTTGGATAAATTCCAGAGGCAAAGGCTATCAATGGCTACTAGCCCTGATGGTTCTGTGCTATCTCCAGTATTCGAGGCAGTAAGCCTGTGTGCAGCAGTTGCTGGGGAACATGGGTGGGAGGGTGCTGTTGCACCATGTCCTGCTTGTTCATCCCTGGCTGATGGCTGGTTGGCCCCTGTGTGAACAGAGTGCTGGACTGGATGGGCCCTTGGTCTGATCCAGCAGGGCTCTTCTTATGGCTGATGGTTTTTTTGCTAGTAGTTTTTACATTAGGTCCTTAGCAAACGCAATGAGCCTTGTTATGGTTCACTTTGAGAGGCAGATACTGGTGAATAAATATAAGTACACAGCAACAGTCTCTCTGTGGTGGAGATCTTTGAAATTTGTAACTGTTATTTTACCTCAGCAGAATATTAACTGTCATTAAGAGATTCCCTTGAAGTTAAGAATGTTTCATAAAGGCCAGACAACATACATTCATACTTCTGACAGTTATTTGCTCAACAATTTCAATCAATGCTTTAGGCAAATGTTTAAATGTGTGTGGTCTTGTTAGCAATTCATATCCTATATGCAATGTTATTTTGATGGGGGAAAGTAGAGCTGACTCATGAGCAATATTTTTATATCATTGCTGTGCCAATGCAATGGTCATGATAATCTGTACCTCATGGACATAAAGCCTTAATGAAGCCCGCTGTCACCTGTCTATGGGGCTAACTGGAGATCGAGGAATATCTGGTTTTCACTCATGTCGTATCTGAGCTTATAGATCACAGTTGAGGTAAAATCTTGCCCTTCAGATGATTCAGACTTGGGCTTTGTGCCAGGAACACTGGGTGGCAACTGGGAATGCTTGCCAGACCTGTAACAGCTGTTGAGATGAAGCTAGCTGAGAAAAACTCTGTGAGGTTGGAGAAAGAGAAGTGACAGGGATGGAGCCTACTCTGGGTCTTGAATTTGTGGCTGGGAGGCAGGAATTAAGCCTGGGCACTCAGCTTGGGCCAAAGGAGGGAGCTGCAAGAAGATTTGGAATACCCAGCGAAGTAAGACTTGTTGCACAAATATGCAAGAGAGGGTCAATTGTTACTCTCTGACCATCATAAAAGCTTCCAGGTTAGGCTTCTCTTGGTATCTGTGGGTCATCTTCATCTGATCTCCCTTTGCCTTGCTCCACCTGCACTTTCAAATGCACAGGAGTTGGGTCTAGCAAGGAAGAGGAAGGAAAACAGAGGACTTCATTCAGTTACATAGACCTGGAAACCCCAGATCAGCTGTCATTCTAGGCAACTCCTATCTCTATCATATAAAAGCAACCAAGGAGGATTGTTGAATCCCATTCTAAATACACCAGGAAGGCTTTTCTGGAACTGGAGAGAGAGAGAGAGAGAGAGAGAGAGAGAGAGAGAGAGAGAGAGAGAGAGAGAGAGATTGATTATATGAAAGATTTATATGTTGTGTTCTTTTAGCATGACATTACTGAAATCAACTGTGACAGCAAATAAAATCTGGAATTTTTGTCGAGAAGAATTTACAAGCCTTGAGAAGGCATCTAATAAATATCAATCCAACAATAGGCATTCTCAAGGCAATATGATTTTAGGCACATAAAGATCATGCCTGTAAATGGGGGCCTATTACATCCACCATATTTAATTTAGGTTCTATTAATATTTTTATACTGTCAGATGACATACTTGCACACACTTTATTGCATTTTCTCAAAAAACAGTAGGAATTTTAGTCAAGGTTCTAACTGGATAATTGGCAATCCCATTAATATGCACATGGAAGAATGAGCCAAGCCCTTGTAAGCAATGGCAGAAGATTAAATAGATTGTTTACTCAGGAACAGAAATCCAGACCATTAAAAAGAGAAGAACTGCAACTCAGTTTTATTCAACAGAACAGCTCTTACAAGCAGTGATGTAATGGTAAATGTTGTTCAGTCCACATAACTACAACCTCACTGCCCCTGCAAAAGACTCTCTCTCTCTCTCTCTCTCTCTCTCTCTCTCTCTCTCTCTCTCTCTCTCTCTCTTATTTAAATAAAGAACTTTAAATTTCACTTGATTCATTGTTCAGACAATATGCTAAGCCATGGTTAGGCTGCTAACCCCTTTGCAGCAAAAGGTTATTGAGCATGTTTAAACCATGGTTATGTAGTCACCATGGTTAGGAATGGTTCACATGACATGCTATGCCATAATAACCCTGTTCAGATGACACACTACGCCATGGTTAGGCTGCTAACTCCTTTGCGGCAAATGGTTCATGAGAGTGTTTAAACTGTGGTTTAAGCCACCGTGGTTAGGAATGGTTCACACAACACACTAAATCATGGTACACACAAAATGCTAAGCCATAATGTTTCGCTCAAAATACTTCACCACAGCGGCTTAGTGTCTTTTCTGAATAGGGTCAATGTTTCGCTTAAAATGCTTAATTACTATGGCTTAGCTTGTTGTCTGAACAGGGTCACTATGTACATGTGCAACTCCTGATGCTGCCTCACCATATGATGAAAATGTGAGGTTGTTGCCAGGTCTGTTTCTTCTACACCTACAGTATTCATCTCCTCCTCCTCCTCCTCCTCCTCCTCCTCCTGCTGCTGCTCCTCCTCCACTTATCTTTGCTTTAACATTAATGTAGAGATGGGGAACCTGTGGCCATCCAGATGTTGTAAACTACAACTACCATGAACTTTGGCTATGCTGGCAGGGACTGATGGAAGCTGTTGTCCAACAATATTTGGAAGGACATCCCTGCATTGATAGGGGGTTGCTTAAGTTTGGCACATCCAAATGACAGGGAACAAGACAGGGAACAAAACAGAATATAAGGCGAGGGGGTTATCCCGGGCTGATACATGGCTCAGGCAGGGATGTATCCTCCTTTGCCCCGGGATAACGGGCACCACTTGTAGCCTGATATTTCCCACGGTCTCGGGCTGATTACTTGCGAGGAACCGGGAGAAGCTGCGCATGGGGTGCAGCACTCTGCAGGAGTACTGCGGACATCAGGGCAGGGTGGGGAGATCGGGGCAGGGTTGGGAGAGTGGCCAAATAATTTTTTTTAAAAAAAAAACCCTCTCCCTTGCTGCTCCAGCGTTCGTGCGCAGCGGCACCTTTAAACCAAAAAGAAAATGTTGGGCACGATGGGGCTTTCCTTCCCCTTGTTGCACCTGACGTGTGGAGTAGAGCGACAGCCCGTGATACTTGCATCGCGGGCTCGCCCCTCCTCAAGCCCAGATTTTGAGGTAGGTCTAGCAAAGGCCTAAGAAAAGAGAATCCAAACTAAACCAGAAGTAGCAGAGCATTAGTCCTGTGGCATCATAAAGATCTGCAAATTTCTTATGGCATGGGCTTTCATGGGCCATAGAAAGTGGGATTTGGCCCATGATAATTTATGTCACAGGGCTCTTTGTTAGGATTGCTTAATTAGCACAACAGGCAGGCAGTCTATACCAATTATTATCTCCTAGAAAATTTGCTCAATAGGCAAGGTACATCAAAGAAGTTCTTTTAAACAATGAGATGTGATGAGAGATTATTTACATGAGTTGACACATGACACGTGGCCACCTCTCAGGTCTATAGAAACAGAAGTCTATAATTCAGATACAAAGCAGCATTATGAATCTATATAAAAAGTGTAAAATGTAGGGGTCCCTTTGTTGGATCCTGGAATGGATCTAGTTTTACTTTATTCCACTGTTTTAGAAGTGCCTGGTGGCATGAAGAAATATGAAGAAATTTCTAAATATCAAGGCCTCAGCTGGACGATTATTGAATTATTGGCTTGAGATATTTTTCAATTAGTCAATTAGTGATTACCATGACTGTACAGTTTTGCCCTATATAAGTGCCTGTGTTTTGTATGTTCCTCCTCTCCATCTTTACCTCATCTTTAATGCTGCTGCTGTATAATTTGATATGATTTGTGAGTATAACTTGTGATGCTGTAACTGAACTCCTATGCCAGTAAAGGCTTTGTTTAACTAAGCAAAGAATCCTGAACCTCATTTGTGTCTTTGCTGTGTTCTACACTGAGAGACGCTTCTAACTCTGCTTGTCTCTGGAAAGAGAATTTAACTCCCAACACCCTTTTGTTACGGGTGAGCTACCATATCATCACAAACTAGGGGGGGCGTCTATATGTGGGGAAAGCCCCGTGGTGGCTGCCGATCTGCGCTGCATCAGTTAGACAATGCAGGCGCAGCTTCGCAGCTGTCGTGAGGCTTTCCCATGAAGCCGTGGAATGAAAAAGTCAGGGACGATGTCAGTATGGCTCTTCCACCATATGACATTGCTCCAGGGCCAATCAGGGGATGGTGTCTGGTGGAAGGCGATCAGCGATTGGTCACCTTTCACGAGGAAGAGGGGCTTCTGCATTACCCAGATGGCCACCTGGAAACCATGTGCTTCCACCTCGGCATCAGAATTACCCAACGTCATCCCGGGAGAGGGACACCACAGGGTTTCGGAGGGAGGTAGTTCCAACCCGGCGCTGTGAAACAGCCCCTAGGAAATGAAACAGGTGTTGTGTGCCTGTCCGAAAGGGAAAGTAACTTTAAAACAACTTTTGCTTAGGCCAAAGATGCACATCTTTACTGACATAAATGGAGAACCATGAGTTCATATTTTAATAGGGTGACATTATGGAAAGGAGGACAGGACTCCTGTATTTTTAACAGTTGTATAGAAAAGGGAATTTCAGCAGGTGTCATTTATATGCATGCAGCATCTGGTGAAATCACCTCTTCATCACAGCAGTTAAAGCTGCAGGAGCCCTGCCCTGCTATACTAGAGTGACCAGATACAAAAGAGGGCAGGGCTCCTGCAAGTTTAACCGTTGGGATGAAGAGGGAATTTCACCAGGTGCTGCATGCATACAAATGACACCTGCTGAAACTTCCTTTTCAATGCAACTGTTAAAGATACAGGAGCCCTGCCCTCCTTTCCATATGGTCACCCTAATTTTAATACATGCTGTGTTGTATCTTCTTCTCCAGCACATAGTGTAGCTTGCTTGCTCTAAGAACCTCTGAGATGGTACAGTTCCTCCTCTTTACTTATGGCACACAGTAGTGTAGAAAAAAATGGGTAAGAGCTCATTCCTACATGTTTTTAGACAGGGAAAAAGTCCTACAACTCCCAGCATTCCCCAGCTAGGCTGGCTGACTGGGGAATTCTGAGCACTGTAAGCCTTTTTTCTGTCTAAACACGCATAGGATTGCACCTCAAAACATCTTTTTTTATAGTGGGTGACCCTGCACTTTACTGTGACAGACAGAAGTATGTAAGACTGAAAGACAGTGATAGGTCCAAGATCATCTATCTGCCACACTTAGAAAGGAAAAGGGAGAAAAATAGGAAGATGTAACAGTAATAGCACAAACCAATACATTCCTGTTCAAAATCCCATTGATTTCCTTGAGGTTTCTTGCCAGATATGCAGGATTACAGTCTTAGGTTTCTCTTAATTGGCCATAGTAGTTTGCAAAAGTGTGGTGGCTACGTATTTGATTTTGGGTTTCATGAGAGGCTAGAAAATTCTTATGTATTTGATGTATTCTTGTAATTATACCCCATGGAAAGGTGTTTGTAGGATTTGATGTGCCAAAGTAACTTAGCCAGCCTTGGGTACTACGTACCTGGACTTAGGGGCACTATTTGCTAAGGCAGCAAAATGTTTTGGACTGACTCTGCTAAATTTTGGATAATAAAATTCCAGACACTAGAGGGTGATAAGGAATGTCCTGTAGCTTGATCCATTCCCATTTCCTGCTCCCTCCCCTTCTTCCTTGTTCTCCACTTTGCCTCTGTGACAAGGAGCACCACGCAGTTCTCTCCCTGAAGGAAGCAAGTAACCATATCTCATGTCTTTGCTCACTTACACTCACACACCCAGTTTTACAAGGTGCTTGAAGTTAAACAGAGTTAGATAAGCTTCTCTGACAGTGGTCCCATTCAGAAGACACCTTAAACCATGGCTTTAACCATGGTGGTTAAGCCAGAATGTCAGCTTTCTGGCTTAACCACCATGGTTAAAGCAGTGGTTTAAGGTGTCTTCTGAATGGAACCACTGTATATAAAAGCACTAATAGAGCAAGTTGATTTGAACTTTTTTTTTAAATTGGCTTTAGCTTGTGTTTATTGCTTCCAATACTATAAGCTGTGCTTCTTTATGTAAAGCACTGCTGTAAATCTGGGTGCTGTAAATCACACCAGACTCTCAAATGCTAAGGAATCTTGGAAAAGAGCATTGCTTGGTAAAAAGATTGTATGGATGGTGGGTGGGTGGGACTACAGGGCAAAGAGTGGGATGATAACTACTACAAGGGGCCCCACCACATGAACAGGAACCATGTGGTGCTGTGTGGTTCCCCTACTCAATCCCCCTGTGTGGATAAATTCCATCCCTCTGCACACTTAACCCACACATCCCGGTATCCAAACAAGTGCCCCGCAGCTGCTCCCATGGAAAAAATGTGTGTGTGTGTGTGTGTGTGAAATGGTGGCAACCATTGAGAAACTCCATGGCGGCAAGAGCGTCTTGTCACCAGACTGTAAGGTACTTTCCCACATGCTCAAAGGCTCTTTTCAGAGCTGATCCCAAACATTAAAGACAGCTTCCAAGCTCTGGTGAGCTCTGAATTAGAGTAATGCAGAGCTGAGCATCAACTCCATATACCAGAGATGAATTGGGGCTTGTCTATACGGCTTGTTTACCCTGACCTAAATGTGCATATTCACATTTCAGGCCACATGACGTAGCCGTCCATTCACCGTAGCGCCAGGTTTTTAGCGTGATAATGGGCATATTTGTAGTGGCGATTTACCGTGAATTTTGGATCACGTCCGAGTTTGCACTGCGTTATGGTTATGTGTCTTTGGGGGAGTTAAATTGCATTTTGACATGTGGGTGGAACTTTGAGGATAGGACAATGTGATTGGCCAATTTCCTGATTTCCCACCTATCAGCTGCCTTATTCCCTCGCTCTGTTTTTACTTTGAATTCTCTGATTCTGCTTATTAAAACAAAGAGGGGGTGGAACGGGCATCCTCTTCTGCTGCCTCATTCTTTCCCCCTCTCTGCTCCCAGTTTTTCTGTTATATGAATCTCCGCATATAACATTTATAGTTCCCATCGTCTCTACTCCGTAGCATCTAATCTGTGTATATGCGCATGTGCGCATTTATAACTGCACTATAAAAAAACCAGGAAATAAATCGCTGTTGCTGCTGCAGTGTGACGCTCTTTACCTTCATTTGAATCAACAAAAAATTGGGTTTATATTTAATGAGGAGAAATCCTTTTGTCGTATAGATGTGGGCCTGGACATTGTGGGCATAAGTTATAGCCCTTTCCTACTTACTGTCAATATTGGTTCCAGCAGCATCTTGCAAATGCAATCCAACATGTCTCTTAACTCCTCCAAGGGCTGTCACCTGAAGACTCAACTCTCCACTCCAGTGAATACTTTACAGCATCCGCACTCTGCACCTTTCTTCCTTTGCAAAACCTCATTTATAACTCTAGTTCCAGTTTACTGCTGGGATTTGAACTCAAGCTGGAGGGAGGGGCAGGGAAGGCCTCATGTACGCTTGGTGGTATACTGTGCAGAGCCACTGTATCAAGCAGAGCCCAAGTCTTTATTACAACCAGATGGACAAATACCAGTGCTGCCAAGCGTATACTTGGTGCTTTGGGAAACACTATCGCTGAAGTGGATTAATGACAGTTGCTGCTAGGGGCAAATTTTGAGAGACATATCAGGAGCAAGGAGATCTTCCCTTGTATGAAACCTCAATAACCCAAGATGGATTTAATTTTGGAAACTGCCTTCTTATAAGTATATAGTTAAAAATACCAGAAGGGTGAAGCAACCAATGGAAAGAAACACTGCCAAGCAATCAAAGCCAAGATGAGACCAGGAACTAGTAAAAATGTAGTTCTCTGTAAGCCACTGACTGGATGACTTGTTAAGTACTCCGGGGCATGTGGAAAATAGATCAATAGTCTGGGCTACAGCTAATTTGCATAGTGCTTGTAATGGGCACAAGCTCCATAGCACTTCCATAAACATAGTGGATGCCAAGATATAGAGGGTCATCGGATGGGAGGGAGAATTACATTTCCCTACCGTCGCTTTGCCTCCTGCTTCTGTCCCACAACAGGGGACAATCAGTTTCCTCATTCTTCACACGGGGAAGAAAGAGGAAGCAAGCCACGACCACGTGGCCCATTCAGTGGGTGTTTTTATCACGCTGCTTTTCCTGCACACATGGCGGCAAGTTTTGCTGTAGCCCCCAAAATCGATTTTTTTCTGTCTTAATGCGAAAAAAAGACCAGAAGGTGCGGGAGACGTGTGGGAGGCAGAAGTTGTCGTCAAAAGGACCCATGAAAAACCGTGAGTGGCCAGTAATGAGCGTGCGATAAAACGCTTGTCTGATGACGCTCATACTGCTGGACATGTCACACGTATTTTGTGATATACATATATACATCTTTACCTTACTGATAACCCCACCACCACTTTAGATGGTCCACCTTCTTGGCAGAAAGTTTTGTACTGTACTAGCATATATTGTTATGACTAATTTCACATTAAATACACTGGACTAGAAGAAAAAGAAGACCCCTTCGCAGAAACTTGTGGGAGCCCTTCCCCATTCTTCTATCCCAATTGTTTATGATGTGCATGTGAATATCAGTCAGGAGGGCTTATTGCATGGCTCAGTCTTTCTGATCAGATGAGAATGCCCCTCAAGGTCATCATGCCTTCCCAGATAGTCACATGGGTTAGAACCACAAAGAAGCAGTAATGTATCTTGGGGAGTGTGTGAAAGTGGTATTAAAAGGTGACTATTTTACCACATGCATTAAGGGTCTCCTAGTCATTTGGCAGGATGATACAGACAACCCTAATTTTTGTCAAGCTTAGAGAATATTAAAGAGAGGGACCACTGAGAACTAGTTTGGAGTAGGTCAGGGATACAATGCATAAACATGCACAGCCACCCCATTCCCTACACAACCTAGGACTTAGCTTTGGAAGGAAGGAGAGCAATGTTTTTTTTTTTTACACATTTGACTTGTGTAAATGTTAGGGAAATCTGCAATAGAACCAAATGAGTTTAAATTATTATGCAACTGACCTGCGATGTTCACAGCGGACAGGCTTTTCCCTTGTCAGTCAAACTCCATAGACTTGTAGACCGTTTTCCTAACCTTCAGGAATTTTGTGCAAATATTGTTGTAGAAAAATACACACAAAATTTAAAAATGGCCAAAAATGCATATTTCCCTCATAGGCTAAAACATGAAAATGTGCATTTTGGGGGAACTTGTGCATTTTGAGGGAAAAATCAACAAAACACTGGGATAAGATGGCATCCACCTGAAATTCCTTAAAGAACTTAAATGTGAAATTGCTGTTATAACAATATCTAACTTGTCTTAAGACTGGCCTCTTTACTAGAGGACTAGAAAGTAACTAATGCAAGACTGATTTTTTCCCCTTTTCTTGAAAAGGTATCCAGGAAATTACCGTCTGGATAGGAAATTATAGGTTGCTTGTTCTGAGTAAATTGGTGGAAAACATTGTTAAAGAGAAAATGTTCAAGTGAATAGAGGGACAAGTCTTAATGAAGAAGAATTAACATGGCTTCTGCAAACGTAAATAGTCTATATTAATATTTTAGAGTTTTTTGAGAGTTTTAATAAGGATGTGGTAGTGATGATCAGGGGGGAGTCTACACACCGTTCTGAAGGCGCCCCGAAGCCACTTGAGGGCGCCTCGAAAACGCTCGTGTAGCACGTACCTTAATCGTCCCCAGAAGAGGAGGAGGAGGAGGCGTGCTTCGGCGGTGCAGACTGCGGGCGGGCTGCTCCAGGATCCATTTCCCTTTAGCCAGCAGGGTCGTGGGAGGGAAGAGAGCGGACGGGTGAGGAAAGGGGAGGGCACCTCCCCCACCCCCGGGACCGTGCAGGGGCCGCCGCCACCCCCCCTTTCCTCGCCCTTCGGAACGCCGAAGCACGCCTCCTCCTCCGCCTCTTCTGGGGACGATTAAGGTACATAGTACACAAGCGTTTTCGGGGCGCCCTCAAGTGGCTTCAGGGCGCCTTCGGAATGGTGTGTAGACTCCCCCCTGGTAGACACTGTATACTTGGCCTTTTAAAAAAGCTTTTGGCAAAGTTCCTCACTAAAATCTGCTGAGTAAACTTAGCAGTTATGGGATAAGAGGACAGCTTATCTTATGGATTGGTAACGGAAAGAGAGAAAAGGGATGCCCCCAACCTCTATTAGCTGCAGCTCCACCTAACAGTGGTGTGTGGCTCTTGACATGGCCTCTGACAGATTTTGTTGGAGGAAATAACAGCCCTTGATAGAAAGAAGAGAGGGGGGGGGATAAGGCAAATTATCTGATCTTTTTCTTGTGACATGCATGCTGAGAATTCTGTTTTTTTCTTGGTGATAACTGGACAATCCAAGCTACAAAACGAAGCAAATGCATTCTCCTTTGTCTTGAGATGTCTGCACTCTTCTTCATTTCTCATGTATTCATGCAGTTAGCAATTTAAAGAATGTGCCAATGGCTGTGGTAGCATTCAATATTTACACAAGCAGAGAACAGCTTCCTGTGTCCACTTTTAGTCATTCCCCTCCCTCTGAAACGAAATTCTGGACATTGTTCCCATATGAAACATCTCCCCTTCTCCCTCAGTAGTTTGTCACCACTGCTGACACTGACATGACATCCCATTGCTCCCAAGAGATTCGTGAATAATTGCTGCAATGCATTGGCTGAGGCATTTCCATTTTAATAAGAAATGTGCTTTTAATTAAGTTGGTAGGCTCAAGTAAAGTATGGTATTTGCTGGAGTCAGCTACAGGAAATCTTTCAAGCCATTGATGCCATCGTGTGGGTCTCGGATGAACTACAACCAAGCTGCCAAATTAATACATCAACAGAGAGTGTACATTATTTCCCCACTAATGTAAAAGGGGTAGTTTCATAGGTGTGCGCAAGGGGTGTGCTGGGTGTGCCAAGGCACACCCTAATGTCTCAAGCAATAAGCACTGAATTGAGGGGGGCATTGAGTAGGGATCCAGAGGGGAATCCAGAGGCAGATGGAACAGTCCTCCGGCTGCCCTCTGGTTGCTCTGCTGCTGCTGTCCCCAACAGTGTGCCATTGCTCCTTTCAGCAGGAGCAAAAAGGAATCATTCTGTCAGGAGCCTCTCTGCCATGAGCCGTGCTTCAAAGAGGCCAGGAGGAGAGCCCCCAAAGGCTAATATCGCCTTCTAAGCCCTCCTCTGGCCAGTGTCACCACAAAGTCCCACCAATGCTGGGGCTTGAGAAGCATCTCCTCATTCCCCCCTCCCTCACCTACAATGGCCCTTCCATCATCAGACAAGCTGAATGCAGAGTAGGACATCAGTGTCTATAGTGTATAATAAATAAATGAATAAAAATAATGCCCTTTACAATTGAATATTCAATAAGTGTTCACCTTTAAATAATAACAACAACAACAACAACCTGGGTGCACACCCTAATGAAATGTGCTACGCATGCCTATGGGTAGTTTAGAAACATGAGCACATTAAGGGAACATATAGATGAACAGCATATTTGTGTCTTGGCAGAGAATATGGGCATTTGACCCTAAATTATGACTGAGGAAACTCATCAGAAAGAAATAGCTATTTTCCATGTAATAGTGTGCTCCATCTTCTCCCCACCTGGTGCCCTCCAGATATGTTGGGCTGCAACTGCCATCATCCCCAGGTGTATCTAATGGCACACCTCCTCCCACATATATCTGTTCAGACCCTTAGTTCATCTTCAGACACCCTCCTATGGGTGCCCCTGCCAAACGAAGCTAGGCAGGTAACTACAAGAGAGAGTGTCTTCTCAGTGGTGGCGCAATACTTATGGAATACACTCCCCAAAGAGGTTTGCCTGGCACCTACATTGTTATCTTTTTGGTGCTAGGCAAAGACATTTCTTTTCTCCCAGGCATTTTAGGAACCTAGAGCTTTTCTACATGAGACTTTTATAATGATCTTGTGATTGCTCACTCATGGTAGTTTGCAGGTCCTTTACATGACATTGTCATCCTCCAGAGCCTCTCCCATGCTTTGCAATCATTATTGTGTTTCCCCCCCATAACAAGGAAAGTCTAGTATTTTTCTCAGTGGCATGTAGATGCCTTGTGTAATTGTGCAATTCTGCTATACCTCAGTGCCACCTAGTGGTCGTATAGTGGAACCTTTTGAAAGACAGAGAAAGAAAACCCTGGGGGGAAAAACATGCAAACTAAACGATCTTAATCCCACAAAAGAATTCAGAAGCAGAAGCCTCCGTAAGGGTGCAGGTTAAATGCCTCATGTAGAAAAGCTCCTAGTGCTAGACTATTATGGCTGTCTTATCAGTTCCTGTGCTGTTTATGGTTTTGCATTCACAGGGCTCCAAAACTAAGTTAGTGCTAGGAACTTGCTATCGTCCCCCAGACCAGAATGCTCAGGGTGACCTTGAGATTAGAATCAAAATCAGGGAGGCCTCCAAATGAGGAAGTGTTGTAATAATGGGTGACTTCAATTACCCCCACATTGACTGGATAAATGCATGTTCCAGTCACAACAAAGAGGTTCAATTTCTCGATGCCCTAAAGAACTGCACCCTGGAACAGTTAGTCCGGGAACCAACAAGAGTAGGGCCAACCCTGGACTTAATCCTAAATGGAATAGATAGACCCTTGGTCTGATCTAGCATGGCTTTTCTTATTTTCTAATGATTTCTGTGCTGATTTTATGCCCCAACTTGTCATTGTGATCATCGCATCTGGAGCTTTGGCCTGACAGACAGGCATTATAAGATGCCTTATAATGCCCTTGGGAAAAACGTCAGTGTATTTACTTCAGTGTAAGTGCCCATGGCCCCAATTCGGATTGCAACCATGGCACTCCAATGGGGGTGGATTTAAGCTTTCCCTACTCCCATGTTCTCCCCAAAATCCCATCCACCTCCACATTTCGGGTTAAAAAAAGAAAAGAAAAAAATGTGTATTACTTCAGTTACATGTCTCTCCCTCACCACCATTCCATGCTTTACAACTCGTTCTACATACCTGCTAGGTTAGAACGACACCAACAGTGCTAATGTGTGCCACCGCTGATGTAAAACAAACAAACAAACAAACAAACAAAATATTACTGAGCGTGTGCAGTTTTGCATTTTAAATTCAGTTAAATCACAGCACCTTCATGACTACAGGAATGAAATGGAGGTTTGCCCTGATGCTTTCATCACTTACTTGTCTCTGGGTGATCATTTTGGGGTCTTCAGCCCCAAGATCTGGCCCTAGCTGCACCGCTGCCTTCAACTGTCTTACTAGAATATTGATACTCATTCTTTGCCTTGCTATAATGGACATGCTTATTCAGTCTTTTCGTGACTGGAAGAAGTTTAACAGAGAATCCCTTACATAACACCCTGACGTTTGCAGATCACCTTGACAACCTAACTTTTTCCAGCTTTGAGTTATTTTATAACACAGGATATATGCGATGAGTGGCTGTTTTAGCTCAGTAAACAAAGCAGAGTCATTAAGACATCAGATAAAGTGGCTACACAGCGCTGACTTCAAAGCCCTATTAAACTATACGTTTCCCTGGAAAGCCTTGGAGGAAGTCATTCTTTTTTCTATCTCATCTACTTTACTGGCAGGAGTAGGTGGGTGGGTTGTACAGATGCATAAATGAGGTCAGCACAGCACTTTTGGCTGCTCTCAGCTTGAAAGCAGGGTGAGGGGAAAGGAGGGTAATAGAAAGATATATGGTGAGTTCAGAGAGAATGGCAGGAAAAGAAAGGTGAGCAGAAATGTCAAAGCAAGGCTCAACCCTCTCTGAAATACTCATATACAAAGAGAACCTATGCATTCGTGATCAGTGCCAAAGAAATGAATAAAAGACTGAAAAATTATATATATATGTGACATTACAGTTTATTTCAGTGCCACTATTTGGCCAACAAGACCCCCAATGTAGATCACAAAAGTTAATACAAATGCAAAATACGTTCTCTGTTAAGATTCCTGGCCTCCACTGATAACTGGCTTAATTATTAGTCTTACGCTCATGAAACAAGAATGCACCAGCTGGCCCGGCCCACCGCTGTCCATATGTTTGGGAGTATGACTGTAGAGGGGAGACTGCTATAAGTGCAGAAGCTTCCACTCATGATGTGGAACCCTTTGAGACCAAGGGGCTGACTTGATGATGGTACATTGGTGTCATGAGCCCCCAAATCCTCACATTTGCGCTCCCTTGCATCATCCACATCCGAAGAAGTGTGAGTGCAGGGTTCACAGGCCCTTTGTGGGAAGCCGGGAGTGCTGGGTGGCATCTAAAATGGCTACAGCTAAGGGCGGGGTGGGCTTTGTAGGGTAGGTTGTGCCTGGGGGCGAGTGTCTCCATTGGGGCTGGAGGAGAAAGGAGGTGGGCTAGCCATGACTCTGAGCGGGAAGAGTGAGGGACAAGACAGGGCAATGGAGTCCAGTGAAAATGCCTTGACTAAGGGAGACTCTTCTCCCCACTCCAGAGGCAGCTCAGGGGTGCTCTGGTGGCCACTCAGCTCACTGCACTGCCCCCCTGCCCAGGTGGACAGCAACCAATCAGGGGTCACTATTCACCCGGCCATGCCCCTGCAGTGACCCTGGAGCACAGCAACAGATGGCAACATGTCATTCTCAACACACTCCAGACAAAAAAGTCGGTGTAAGTCCCCAACTTTTCTGGTTTGGAGCTTCGGGGGGAAGCAATTGATGCCATGCCACTGTGCACCCACCTCAGGGCTTTCATCACATATAGTCAGCCCCCAGGGTTCCACATCATACTCCTAGAGCAGTCTTCCCTCTACAGATATTCCCCTGAATGAATGGATGGTCTAATGGGGACATTAGGGACAGAGCTAGTGGGTGAGGTTCTGTCCTCTTCTCCACGTTATGATTCATCACATGAGTTGAGTACTGAATGGGGCTATTGCTTGTGACTGAAGTTATTAAAAGTTCCATTCCATCTCTGCTCTGTGGCAACTCATCCATAAAAAGGACTAGAGCCAGATTGGGCAGAAGGTAGATCTCCAGATGTTTTGGACTTCAACTACCAGAAGCCCCTACCAGCAGGGCCAATGGTCAGGAATGCTGGGAATTGGAAGTCCAAAACCTCTGGAGATCTAGCTTGACTGGTTTAGAATAATGGAGAATAAACAAAAGTATTTCCAGACTGAAATGCATGAATGGGGTGAGGATGCTTTTACCACTTATTGTGTATGAAGAAACTTAAGGTTGACTGCTTTTGGTTCAAAGGGGAAAAATACTGTTTTCCTGAAAAATGGAAGGGAGTGGAACCAGGACAGGACATGGTTGACCAGGATGGAACCAAGGAAGAACCTTGCCACTGTGGATGGAGTCTAGAGGAATCTAACATCAGCAACATAGGTAGGGCAGAATGGGATGGGTCAAGGGCACAGCTAGAGTGGGCATGTCACCAAAAAGTGAGGAAACACATTACCCAAAAAGAGATCAAAAGAGGACAGTGGTTTTGCATATGCTATGTATTGATGCAAAGTTAGAAAAATCACTATAATGTCAATAGAAAAACAGTATATCTCATTGTAATTTGAAAGACTGTAAATAGGTGGCCTGTGCATATGCAATGCCAAGGTCCCTGTTGCTCTCCCTTCTTGGGGTTCATTATCTTTACACAGGACATGGACTGGTCAGCCCTTTAAATAGTGGACATCTTCCAATAGAGAAATTGTCCTCTGTAAAGTAGGACACATGGCAACCTTCATCAGAGCCATGTTGCAACATGGCAGATTACGAAAGGATTTTGGCAGACTCAGGAAGGCTATTCTGAAGGCTATTGAATCACCTTCTTGCCTCAGTTGAGTTTCCCACTCAAAGGCATTGATTGCAATATTCAAGTCTTGACATTACTTGTTTACTTGAAAAAAACCCAGTTTTACTGGTCCGGCAAGTAAAATACTCACTGTTTCACAAGGGTATTGTGTGAGACGAGACTGTTACTTTGAGTTCCTTAGAGGAAGTGCGCGATAAAAATGTGCTGAGTAAATAAAGGTTTTAATTCTTGCAAATCAGGTAACCACATAGTTTTTGTCTTCGAGTGTTTGTCCTTGTGTTTTTCTTTTTTTGTCATTTATTAGGGCTTATAATAACCATGTGGTACAGTTGCACTGGTACACCAGTATTCCGTGTTTTTTTTTGACTCTGTATTTTTATTGTATCTTTAGTTGAATGTATGATTTTATATTGTATTGTGGTTTTAAATTGTTGTGAACTATTCTGAGTGGGACATGGGGCTAAAAGGATTGGATATACATCTTATTTATTTATTTATTTATTTATTATTTATTACATTTCTATACCGCCCAATAGCCGGAGCTCTCTCTCTCTAATTTATTTATATGGTGTCATCAATGTACATGGCACTATACAGAATAAAACAATAAAACAACAAATCCCTTACATTCTAATAAAATCACAGAACAACAACAACAACAACAACAACAACAAACAACATATTTATTTCTTACCCACCTCTCCCTCTGGATCGAGGCGGGGAACAAAATCAAATACAAAAATACTATAAAATACATAAAACTGATTAAACCAATACATTATTAAAATAACAGCTAGACATCTTAACATTTAACGGGTAGGCCTGCTGAAAGAGATCAGTCTTTATAGCTTTTTTAAATTCAGAAAGCCTGTTAAGTTGGCAAATCTCTTGGCAGGCCATTCCACAGTCTGCCAGCGGCAGCAGAGAAGGTCCTCCGGGTAACAGTTGTTAATCTAGTTTTTGCTGGCTGAAGTAAATTCTTCCCAGAGGACCTGACTGTGCGGGGCGGATTGTACGGGAGAAGGCAATCCTGCAGGTAATCTGGACCCAAACCATGTAGAGCTTTAAAGGTAATATCCAACACTTTAGACTTCACCCGGAAACTAATTGCAGCCAATGAAGTGATTTTAAAATTGGTGTACTATGGTCACCCCTAGGTGTACCGGTGACCAACCTGGCTGCCATATTTTGAACTAGTTGAAGTTTCTGGACTAGGCACAAAGGTAGCCCCATGAAGAGCACATTGCAGAAGTCAAGCCTCGAAGTTACCAGTGCGTGCGCTACCGTCTTCCAACTTGAGGAAGGGGCGCAGCTGGCCTATCAGCTGAAGCTGATAGAAGGCGCTCCTGGCCGTCACATCTATCTGGGCTGTCATTTGGAGCAACGGATCCAGAAGCACCCCCAAGCTGTGAACACAGTCATTTAGGGGGAGTGTAACTTCATCCAGAACTGGAAGGGAAGGAAATGCAGCAAATGGACAGGAAGCACTGCAAAAATAAATAATTTATATTACCAACAATGAATAAAATCTAAAATATTGGGAAAAAAAGTTTTCAACAGATTTGAAAGCAGTCATTGAAGCAACCATTCGCAAATACTCTAGAGGAGAATTCTAGGAATAGGCAACAGTGAGAGAAAATAGACGCAGCCAAACAAGGGATGCAGAACCCTTAGGCAATTAAGAAACATCGTATTTGAGGAGCAAAGAATGTGAATGGGGCTATAATGAGAAATAAGGACTGGAAGAGAAGGAGGAGCGAGCCCATGGCAAGCTTTAAAAGTCAGAAGAAACTGGTACTGAATCCTAGAAGAAATAGGAACCATATGAAGAAATTTCAGAAGCAGAGTAACGTGATCAAGGCGACAAGCCAAGAAAATGATCTTATATATAATTGCACATAGGAAAACAAAATGTCATATTTTTTAAAAAAGACTTTACATGTACATAAGAGAGGCAGAGGGAGAGGGAGAGGGAGAGGGAGAGAGAGAGAAAGGATAGGAGAGAGAAGGGACACATAGGGCCTTGCTAGACCTACCAGATAACCCAGTGGGGAGTCGGGGCGAGGCCTCACTGCAACTAGCGTGCGCCGTTGCCCCTAGCTAGACGTAAACACGCGATGGGGTAAGGGAAAGCACCGTCGCGTGCTCCAGTTTTTTTCAGCTTAAACGGCCATGTGCGCAGGAGCGCACCCACGAAAAAGGTAAGTGTTTTTTTAAAAAGTAAAGGGTTCCCTGCCCCCCTGATTTCCCCCCCCACAATGTCTGATGCCCCCTGCCCGCTCGCTCGCCCATCCTCCCCCCATCCACCATGCCCGTCCCCGTCCGCCATGCCCTGTCCCCGCTCGCCCGTCCTCCCCAATCCGCCATGCCCTGTCCCCTGTCCCCATTCTTCTTCCACCCATCTGCCATGCCTGTCCCCCATCCCCATTCTTCTCCCCCCGTCTACCATGCCTGTCCCCCGTCCCCGCTCGCCATGCTCTGTCCCCCATCCGCCATGCCCGTCCCCGTCCCCATTCTTCTTCCCCCCGTCCACCATGCTTGTCCCCCATTCCCACTCGCCATGCCCTGTCCCCCTGTCCGCCATGCCCATCCCCGCTCGCCATGCCCTGTCCCCTGTCCACCATGCCTGTGCCCCATCCCCGCTCACCATGCCCTGTCCCCGTCCGCCATGCCTGTCCCCGTTCTTCTTCCCCCCCATCTCTCCTGCTGGGTCCGCTCTTTCCCCCATCCCCCATCTCCCCCCCCCTCGTGATTCCCCACCCCCCGGCCCAATGGGCACAGTGCTCCTATGGAATGCTGTGCCCAGTGCATGGCTTCTCCTGGTTACTCACGAGTAAGCGAGCAGCCGGGAAAAGCCACGGACCCTGCTAGACCTTCCGCAGCCCTGGCCTCAGCCCAGGGCTGCGGAAAAGCCGGGCCATAACCGCATCCGGTTATCCCGGGACAAGTGAGGACTTAGCCTGGCCTGACCCCGGGATCCCCTGTGCGTCATCTGGATGCACAGCAGGGAGACCGGGCCTCACACCGCGCTAACTCCTCGTCTAGCAATGGCCATAATCTCCAGTTTAAAGGTCTAGATTCAAATACAACCACTTTAGCCTGGCTGTGTGACATGCAGGTTTAAAACCTGGCTGTAACATGCAACTCATAGGGCGGCCCTGACATTATCCTTCAGTGTAGTTGATCAGGGGATAAAAATGAGATAAGGACTTATTAGAAATCGCCCTGACTTCTTTGAACAGCATGGCACAGGAATCTTAACAAATCAATACCAAGTACAAATTTAAAAGGTGTGTATGTGTGTGTGTGTATTCTAGTGCTTAATGTATAGAGAGGTGATCCATTGAGTTTGTCAGACTTGCACAGATGACATTGCAGAAATAAGATGCTTCAGCATGAACAACTTGCTTTCTTCTCATGCTTAGATGAAGATAGACTTGAAACTTTTTAAAAGAATTAAATTTTAAATTGCGCCATAGATATTTGCATTCGAAATAATGCCATTTTTTAAAATCATATACAATAACTAAAATCTTTAGGATTTTAATTAATTCCCATTCTATCCCTGTGGATCAGATTCAGTTCATGATACAGCCATGTACACTCCTCTGAGCTCCTTGGAATCATCATCATCATCATCATCATCATCATCATCATCATCATCAAACTAGGGCCAGATTAAAATACGTTCAGAAGATGTTTTGAGGAAGGACTGTAGCTCAGAATAGGGCAAATGTTTGTATGCAAAAGGTTGCCAATTCAATCCATGGCATCTCCAAGTAGGGCTGGGAATGAGCCCCGTCTGAAACCCTGGAGAGCTGCTGCCAGTCAGTATAGACAATACTGAGCTGGGTGGGCTGACGGCTGAGTTGGTGTAAGGCACCTTCCTGCCATTCCAGTTTTAGAAAGGGGGAACTGAGAGATCAGGGTCAAAGCATTTCATTCAGCGCTTCTCCATAGGGAATGCTGGGCCTGTAAGGGAAGAACTGGAATCATTCCATAATTATGGCAATCATGACCAGGGTTATGCCTATTGACATCGTGACAGTTTCATGGGACCCATTATTATGGCAATGAGTACAGCAACAACTTTATTGAGGCGGATTGTTTGTATGCCAAGTGACATTGCAGGGTGACATGACAGTTATGCCATGCAGGTCTGCCCAACAATCATCACACTGCTTCCTTCTCAGAGTATTCCCCTTGCATTATGTCATATGAGAATAGAAGCGATATGATGGGAGCTGTGTATAGCGTCTCTACATTAAGGGAAAACGCGTTGTTTACCTGGGGCTGCTGTGCTTCCTGGTTCTTCAAGATTGATATAGGTTGAAGTACAAAGGCAAAAGTACTTTTGCCTTTGATATATATACAATAGCTTGTTGTTATGAAATTCGTACCTGGCAATCTAGAAACAATGGATGTTTGCCGTCTGACATGAAGATCACTTTAAATGAAATATAGCCTTATGTATTGTGTTTATTTTAGTAGATGCATGCGTGGTGTAGCAGTTTGTATAGTTTGTAGTGTTTTGGTTTTTTGTACCTTTCCTTATGTGTCTGTTTTTGTGGAAAATAAATATAAGTATTAATTGGAAAAAAAAGATTGATATGGGTTGCATTACACGGGAGGAGAGGGGCAAACACGGCGGAAGATTCTGCTGTTTCCCGGGACTCCTTTAAACAGCAGACATTTTTGAATCGAGGGAGCGCCTCTCTCCTTCCCTGGCATGTGTGCAAAGGAGCAGTGTGGGAGGGGGGAGTTTTGTTTTCATCTGCTGTAAGTCTGCAACCCTCAGCACACTTACTTGGAAGTAACCCCTACTGAACACAATGGGACTTACTACCACAAACAGTAAGAAGAAAAAATAATTTTAAAGAATCACATTGGATTTAAACCTAGCACAACTATAATTCAGCAAAATGAAGGATCTTGTTCTTCTGGTCTTGTAGAACCCTCTGCATCCCCATGGCACTTACTTGTGAGTAAGCCCCATTGAACTTAAAGAGATGCTCTTGGTGTGGTGTGGTGTGGTCAGATCTATGTCCCTTTGTTGCAGGGAGGCATTTTGCCCTCTTCTCCCTCCCATAGCAGGGAAAGTTCTTCCTCACCAAGTTCATAGCACAATGCCAGCTTTACACACTTCCAACTTTGTGCCATTAAGGGTTTATTCCAGGTTTTCTCTGATCTTTCTGAAAATGGGACAAGTGGGGGGAAAGGCAGGAGAACTCCTGGTTGTTACCAATGTCATTCAATCAACTCGCAAACTTGGGTGACTGGCCAGTTATGAATGTGCAATAAATTGTTCGTTTAGAGAAGCCCCCTGTATCCAGAGATTGTGGTTTATCTCTACTGTATTTGAACAAAAAAGAGATCAGTCTTGTGTAATATACATGGTAAAGTCTTGAAGAAATATGCCACTACTGTGTGTTGGCCTTTATCTCAAAGATGCTCCATTTTATAAGTATTACTAGCAATGGCGTGTCCCAATGTAACTCTTTTAAGTGACAGAAACAGTTTGCGTTCATTGTTCAGTACCTTGATTTCACAATGTGGGTTTCCAAGTTAATTATTTTTAACTTGTCAGGACATCTAGTGAAGCTACAGATACGGTATGAAATTGGCAGATTGTCCCCCTTACTGTAGGTACTGAACGAGGGTTAAACATGGCACAATGAAGCCCTGCCAAATGTACAAATTCAGATGCCCCCCTTTTTTCAAGGGCAATAACCTTATCTCTCCCTTACAAAGCAATTTTCCCACACCAATCAATTCCTCTCCGCTCACAGGAGCCACTTATTTATGAGAACCGAACATTGGCAAGCACTCGTTGTGCAAATAACGAACTCGACTGGGGTTTCACAACACGGTTGCTGTTTCCAGCTTGACTTGTCTGTGATCGTCTTGACACAAGTGTGCGATTCCAGCAAGCAGCCACAGGATGGCCCAGTGAAAAAGCGAGCCCATAAACTTGAGAGGCTCAGAAACTATTCCATTCAGTGGGAGATGTCATCATAGATTTTCATTGTATCAATATGGAAGTTGGGGGCAAACTAGACATTATTCATGTCTTTAGCTGTTGCATGGCTGTTCTTAGGCTTGGCTACAATATGACTGAGGGCCCATGGGCTAAGCATTCTCAGTGAGCTCCCTCCCTCAATATGTCTACATTTATTTATTTATGTATTTATTTATACTTATATACAATTTAATATAATAAAATCCCTAAGCAGTCTACATATAGATGGGAGTTGTAGCCCGGAACCTCTAGAGAACACCAGATTGCCTGTAATTGACCAACATGGCCACCTGGAAATTAGGGACAAAGTCTTTTACCTGACCAGATGATAATACAACTAGGCCAAGATTGCTTCAGAGGAGGGCAACAAGGATGATCAGGGGTCTGGAAACAAAGCCCTGTGAGGAGAGACTGAAAGAACTGGGCATGTTTAGTCTGGAGAAGGGAAGATTGAGGGGAGACATGATAGCACTCTTCAAATACTTGAAAGGTTGCCACACAGAGGAGGGCCAGGATCTCTTCTCGATCCTCCCAGAGTGCAGGACAAGGAATAATGGGCTCAAGTTAAAGGAAGCCAGATTCCGGCTGGACATCAGGAAAAAATTCCTGACTGTTAGAGCAGTACGGCAATGGAACCAGTTACCTAGGGAGGTCATGGCCTGTCCCACACTAGAGGCATTCAAGAGGCAGTCGGACAGCCATCTGTCAGGGATGCTTTAAGGTGGATTCCTGCATTGAGCAGGGGGTTGGATTCGCTGGCCTTGTAGGCCTCTTCCAACTCTACTATTCTATGATTCTATGATTCTATAACATAAAATCACAGCTTGAAAACCAATTTCAGCTACCTTCTCACCAACATTGCACTAGCTGGTGTTGCTGGCCTTGGCACATCTAGAATTAAGCTGAATGCACTTGTCATTTAAACTGCAAATCAGTGTTTAGGTGCAGGGCTAGAACAAGACCTCTATTTATATTTGTAGAGCAAGATGGCCAATGTCAGCTTTCAATGTAGTATCAGAAGTGCCACTTCTAGAATTTTCCTTATATCTATGCAAAAGCACAAATGAGTGGCAAACACACAACCTCCTGAAAAATATTTGTGGGTTTTTGGCTCTCCTCTGCCTTGGTTAAGGAATGACTTGGATTTAATGGTCAAACGTATTTAAAAAGCAATAAAAATCTCCAATCTATTCCTAAGGTCCTCCCATTACATGGAGGAAAAATAAGTTTAAAGGTAAAACTCCACAGTCTGTTAAGATGGATTTGATATTAAAAGGCTAGTGCCAAAGTTAATTGTTAAAATTCAAGGAAAGAAGCTGAATGGTCTTTCTAACACAACAACCCCCCAAAATCAACAACCCCTAGATGGGTCATGCAGTTTGGACAAAAGTCCGGGTAGCTGTATGGATCCACATCATTGAACTAGTTGTAGTACTTTATCTCCACCCAGGAGCAGCTGTTTTGTAAAGCAGATGGGTCTTAATTGTTCAATGAAGATGAAGACATTACGGCATGGAATAATAAGTTGCTGTTGGGAACATAAGAAGAACCATGCTGGACCTGACCAAAGGTCCATCTAGTCCAGCATTCTGTTCACACAGTGGCCAACCAGCTGCCCACGGGAGACGTACAAGCAGGACAAACTTCTCCTCCAAGTTCACCAGCAACTGGTGTATGTAGGCATACTGCCTCTGATAGTGGAGGTAACAGGAGTTACAGCTATTGCCAGTCTTCTCCTCTAGGAAAGTTCCTTCTCCCCACATCTTGGTTTAATTTGATTTGATTTATTACATTTATATACTGCCCCATAGCCGAAACTCTCTGGGCGATTTACAAAAGTTAAAAACAGTGAACATTAAAAAGTATACCAAATTTAAAACTATCAAAAACATAAACGGTATAAAAACAACGGTATCCATTTAAAAACAACCGTTCTGGCGTCCATTAAAAAACAAATAAACTTAGCGTTGTTAAATGCTGTTAAATGCCTGGGAAAAGAGAAAAGTCTTGTAGCCAGTGTGACAACTGCAGCTAAGCATGAGGGAACTAAGTGGGGTGGCAGATGCTATCAGTACTCCTGCTAGAAAAAAACGTGTCAGTGTTGTGTCCCAGTGAGCCTCAGCTCCATTACACCACTTCATTTCCTGCCTAAAAGGCAGCTCTCATATCGTGCCCAGTTTCCTCCCAACAGCCTGGTCTTACAGGAGTGCCTGCTTTTGCGACAACTTGACAACTTGCCGTTAGGCCACAGCAACCAGGCCTGGCTTCTTATTGTGGTTATGGCACAGTGATACATCACTGCTTTCCCAGAGAGCGCCAGCAAGGCAGGTGGGGCTTGGCTGTGCAGTGATTCATGTCTTTATATAGAAATGTCTATCCCACTTTTCTACTGCCTATGAGGTTCATCAGACAAGCGTTTTATTGCTCGCTCGCTACTGCCCACTTACAGATGTGCACGTATCCTTTAGACAATGTCGTTCACCTCCCACTCCTTCTGCTTGTTTTCCCATAGTATGTCTGAGGGTGGCGTATAACAAAATTTAAGAAATTTTAAAAACACGTTCAGTAAAAATACAGTCCACTCATCTGCCCTTACACACAGCAGGAACCAAGAGCACAGATAAAAACACAACCGTTTAGTGCTACATGAACAAACCTTGGATTCATGTGCTCTCCTCTTTCCTCTCTTCCTCCAATATGGACATGAGGAGAAGACTGGAAGCATCTGCTTTTCTTTTTGATGAACTGCAGTTTGTCATATCATCCGAAGTGGAACAAACTCCATTAGTTTAAAACATGGTTTGTACAAACACACTGAGATCAAACCATGGTTCTTGATTCTGGCTTGTTTGGATAAACTGTAATTAAAACTAACCACAGTTTCCAATGTGGATTAAATAACACTGTCTTTAGTTACATCAGGACTGGATTACTGCAGTGTGCTCTATGTGAGGGCTACCTTGGAAGAATCTTTGGATGCTGCAGTTGGTCCAGAATACAGCAGGAAAAATGTTAACCTTTCCTGAAACATCTGCACTGATTGCCCATTTGCTCCCTTGGCACAATTCAAAGTCTTGATGGTTAGCTTGAAAGCCCTAAATATCATAGACCCAGAATACCTGAGGGATGAACTCCTACTACCAACCTGCCCACTCCTGCTAAGTTCAGAAGGAGAAGCACTTCTCTGCGTCCCACCTAGGGCACAAGGCAAAGCTGGTGGTGGCAATAAGGCCTCTTCAACAGCTGCACCAACTTTGTAGAACACCTTGGCCTGTGAGGTTTGGGTGGCCCATCTCTGACTGTCTTGCCTCTGTTAGTGAAGTTATTTTTTATTCCTGCAGGCTTTTGCCTTGCTAAGTACAATAGTGCAAAAGCTGAAGAGCTTTTGCTGGGTTTCATCTCTCGACACAAGGCCTGAAATCCCTCCTGCTTGGATTCCATCTCCATTTGGGACTTTGAAAACACTCTGCACATGGACAAACTGCTATTTGGACTCTGGAAATCTAAGGACTGTGCCATGAAAAGTACTGTGAGGCTTTTCATAGATTTGAACTTGCATTTGCTGTGGATTGTGTGTGTGTGGCCAGGCTCAGGTGACAGAGAGCTCCCCTGGAGCTAAAGTTACATGCAGGGGAGTTCCTGAGCCTGCGATGGTACCTTCCCTGGTCAGCTCAGCGTACGGCAGGTTGGGTGGGACTGTTAGATTTCTTCCCTGCCAGACTTAGGTGGCAGAGAGCTGCCCTGGAGCTAACGTTACGTGCAGGAGAGTTCCTGTGCCTGAGATATTTCCCTTCCCTGTGATGCTTACCAGGGTACGGCAGTCCAGGATGGACAGGTGCGTGATCTCTTTCTCTCTGCCAGACTCAGGTGGCAAGGAGTTGCCAGTGCTAAGCAGAAAGCTTAGGGCTCCTGTGCCTGGGATTTTACCCTACTCGTGATCTTCTTTAGGCTTTCACCATAGCTTCTGAGCAAGATGTGGGCGATGCCATACTTAGGCCCCCTCCTAAGACCTCTGATCTCTGATCTTGACAACACACCCACAATGATGGTGGAACTTTATGGCAAGTCAAGGGCTGGTGTCAGTAATTCCCCTCCAATAGGAGGGGGGACAGAACTGACAATCTGTGCACACACACATACACACAGACATTTACTGCCACACCCATGCGGATGTAGGAGAATATAAGATGTGGGGTAACTCAGCGCTCAGTCATGGCACACCTCCATCAGGATGTAAGCCTCACCCACGCAGAGCACAAGTCAGATGGCCAGGTGCACAGCCTGGGGCTGCATCTCTCTCGCCCAGTGCCACCGTGCGTACTTAGAGCAGACAAGGGGGAACTCTGGGACAGGAAGCTCTGAAGAAAAGGCACTTTGCACTCAAAGGAGAACACTCTGCACTTCGAAAGGGGGACTCTGCACAGAAGGGCAGAATCCGAGCACATAGCTAACACCCGACAGCAACTGAGGGTGCCAGGATAGAGCACCCTGATCCCAAGTAAGAGAGGGTGGGGAGGGGACACATGTTGTAATATACAATTGCTGCAACTCCCCCCAATGCCTCTCCCACTACCTCGCAGGAAGCGTACATTGGGCCTTGCCTGCACTGCATTGCGCTGACACCCTTCCCCCTTCAACAAAGAGACCGCATTCTGCAAACCACACTAGAGGAGGCACTCAGCCCCACAACTGGGGTGGAGAGTTCTGGTTGAAGTGTGTCAGGGCTGCAGGGGTCTCCCTTGCCTGCCAGCCAGTCACTCGTGAGCACCTTTGCTTTGCAAGGGGACACCCTGGTGGCACGGAAAAGCACCGGCTGCAGCTGTCCTGTCACAGTCTCAGTGTAGCCACCAAAGGGGAAAGAAATGCACTCTGCAGCCCCCCTGCCCTCCCCCAGTGGCGAAGTGGAGGTCGTGGCAGGCGCACTGGCACATCACTCGGGCGGCCGCACTCCCTCTCGCCTCTCGCTCCCTTTGCTCCCCTCCTGTGCATCCAGGTTGAGGCACTATGTGCTCGAGCTGCTGCCTTTGGATGGCTGTTTTCTCTCCCTGTGCCTCCCTTTGCTCTCCACCGTATCCCACAGTAACAGGATCCACCCCACATCCCATTCTGTGCAAACCAGGATGGAGGCCCAGGCTCAGATGCTGTTCTCTTGCACCTCTACACCCTATGACAGACAGCTATGCAACCGGTGTTGGTGTTCCAAACTTGGAGCTGGTTCCATTGGGGGGGGGGGCACTAGACACTACTCTTGCCACCCTGCTGTCTGTGAATCCTCTGCTGAGGCAAAGAAGCCCTGCTGGGTTGAGTGATTGGTAACCATACACATGTGTCTTTGCTTTGCAGAGCCTGGGAACTACAGACTGACATCCAACCCTGGGAAATTTTTTGGAGCAGATTATAAAGAAGTCAATCTGTAAGCACCTTGAAAACAATGCAGTGATTTACTAGAAGCCACCATGGATTTGTCAAGAGCAAATCCTGCCAGACTAATCTGATCTCTGTTTTTGATCGGGTAACCTCCCTTGTGGGAACGCTGTGGACATAATATATCTTGACTTCAGCAAAGCTTTTGACAAAGTGTCCCATGATATTTTGGTTAACAAACTAACTAAAAGTGGGCTAGATGGAACAACTATTAGGTGGATCCACAGTTGGCTACAGAATTGGTCTCAAAGACTGCTTATCAATGGTACCTTCTCAAACTGGGGAGAGGTAATGAGAGGGCTCAGTCTTGGGCCCAGTGCTCTTCAACATTTTTATTAATGATTTGGACAAGAAGGTGAAGGGAACGCTTGTCAAGTTTGCAGATGTCACAAAATTGGTTGGGATAGCCAATACCCAGGAAGACAGAATCAAACTTCAAAGTGATCTTGATAGGCCGGAGCACTGGGCTGAAAACAACAGAATGAAATTTAATAGGGATAAATGCCAAGTTCTACACCTAGGAAAAACAAAACAAATGCACAGTTACAAATGGGGGATACTTGGCTCAGCAATACTACAAATGAGAAGGATCTTGGAATTGTTGTAGATCACAAGCTGAATATGAGGCAACAGTGTGATGCGGCTGCAAAAAAAGCAAATGCTGTTTTGGGCTGCATTAATAGAAGTATAGCTTCCAAATCACGTGAGGTACTGGTTCCCCTCTATTCAGCAGTGATTAGGCCTCATCTCGAGTATTGCGTCCAGTTCTGGGCTCCACTCAAGAAGGACACAGACAAGCTGGAGCGTGTTCAGAGGAGGGCAACCAGGATGATCAGGGGTCTGGAAACAAAGCCCTGTGAAGAGAAACTGAAAGAACTGGGCATGTTTAGTCTGGAGAAAAGAAGATTGAGGGGAGACATGATAGCACTCTTCAAATACTTGAAAGGGTGTTGTCACACAGAGGAGGGCCAGGATCTCTTCTCGATCCTGCCAGAGTGCAGGACACGGAATAATGGGCTCAAGTTAAAGGAAACCAGATTCCAGCTGGACATCAGGAAAAAATTCCTGACTGTTAGAGCAGTATGACAATGGAACCGATTACCTAGGGAGGTCGTGGGCTCTCCTACACTAGAGGCCTTCAAGAGGCAGCTGGACAACCATCTGTCAGGTATGCTTTGAAGTGGATTCCTGCATTGAGCAGGGGGTTGGACTCAATGGCCTTGTAGGCCTCTTCCAACTCTACTTTTCTGTGATTCTATGAGTGGGCCCCTACAACCTCGCATGCTCTCAGTACCAGGCTATTTGAGTGGGAGGGCATTCCTGCTTCTTTAACTCTCTCCGAACTATTCAGAAGCATATGTCTGAGTTTTCTCTGCTCCTCCCTGGGTTGTGTTGAGGGTATATTGCAGCTTATCTTCCAAACTGTCCAGCTTCTTAACAATATAGTCCAAACATCCAAAAATAGTTTGAACTATCTGGCTGGTCAGCAGGCAACACTCCCCTAGCAGTTCTGATTTTCTGTCCAGCAGCCTCTGTTCAGCACCTAAGGGAGTATCCACATTGTTAACTTTATCCTTCTCATTGGATCCTGAGCATATCTGCTCAGTCATTTCTGTATGCAGAGGTTTAAAACAATTCTGTAATGGGATAGCAAACTCCTTAGGAGGCAGAAGATAATTATCCAGGCTGCTCTGCTTAAGATTTAAAGACTCCACATCACCATCCTTATCGGGACACCTAGGTCTTTTCGCTTTTCTCATTCTTACTGTTCTTCGGCTGCTATCTAAACTATTCCTCTTTTAAGGAGCAAGTCAATAATCAATTTGACAATAACCTGCAGTTGAACTTCCAATACTGGGTTCTCGTCTTCCGCCCCGGCATAATCACAGGTGTTTTTATTACTGCCACATCTTAGTTGTTGTTATACTCAGCAAAAATAAGGATAAAAATATGTGTGGCAGAAATTAGCAAGCTACCAAAAGATACCCGAATTCAGCCAGTCACTGCAAACAAGAAGAGAAATTCGTCAGGACTAGATGTGCTTCCAAGTGGCTGTATACTCCCACTGTTAACTGATAAGGCTGCAAGCACAAGTCCGTCAGAGTAAAAGAAAAAGAAAAAATATTTTAAAACACTCATGTAGCTGAAGTCTAAAACTATCTGCTGCAATCTCTTCCAATCTGAGATATTCAGCAGCTAATCTGAGGGCAGCAGGATATTTAAAACAATAAAAAGCAAAAACAAAGCTGCCCTAGCTATGATACAACATCAGTAACTTAGGTCAGAGGAGATATTCAATTTTCAAATCTGGATAAATCTTATTCTGTTTCGTGCTAGTTCATTTAAGAACATTAGAAACAAAAACAAATATTGTTATAAAATAAGAGGAAGGAATTCTATATTGGCTCTTTTGAAGAGATCCATGTAAAATTTTAAATTCATAAACAAAATGATTGTACGAATGACTATCAAAACTTTACTAGTGCAATAATGGCTTGATTCAAAATGAGATTGTGTGACTAACAAGGCATTGGATATGGCATCAGATGCTCCTATGTTTTGGAACATGCCGTGCTGTCTCAAGAAGCTGCAAACGTCCATTCCAAACTGAATGAAAGGTCATGAGGTCTGGAATGAATATACCCCAAAGCACATTGGGTTTCTGGGGAGTTACAGAAGCAATTTTAAGCCTGTTGCTGATAAGCCACTGCTAAAAAGGAATCAGAACTTTGCCATAAGTACTGTCTATTACTTTTGGGAACAAGGAGTCATACCTAGAAGAGAAGTCATTTCCCATCGGTAGCAGAACTAGTGTGGAACTTGGTACAAAGTTTGCCCTAGAGTAATACCCTTTCTTAATTAATTAATTAATTAATTAATTCCACTATCTTGCTGCCCAATCACATGCATTTCATAACTGAGGAATTGCCTCATAGGTTTAGGTCCCATGGCTGATGCAGGAGGTTGATCCATGTCCTTGTACCAATGCTGACTTCCAGCCAATGCCAGCATCAAGGATAGGGGATGGTTGGGCAGCTACCGAGCACCCAGATCCCAGCAGGGCCCCACTGATAAGACCCCTCTGGAGTTGTTCATCTTCACCATTTCAACCTGCTTGTTCACCTGCCTCTCACTCTGATCCAAACAATGGCACTGGTGATGAGAAGGATCAGCAGTAGATGTCAGGGTGCTGTTGCACTCAGGTTCTCCCTGTGGGCTTCCCACAGGCAGCTGGTGGTCCACTGTGTGAACAGAACGCTGCACTAAATGGACCCTTTGTCTGATCCAGCAGGGCTGTTCTTATGTCCTTGTGTTCTTTTGTTCACTGCCTATTTGCTCACTGTCTCTCTGCCTGTTAAGCAAGCAAGTGGTAGCAACGATGAAAAAGTAGGGTTCAGAGGAATCCATATGAGCTTTCATTGGTTCGACCCTCCTGGACTTCAGTTCGCTGGCCTGACTTGGTCTGCAGTGAGTTCAACCAGCTAACTGATTTCCTTATTATTATTTGCGGATATAGACATTTGTGGAAATTGCACCACAATTTGTGTCATTTGCTGCGATTTTGCACAAATATCTATTTTTTGCAAATAAAAAAGGTTCCTGGATTTGGGGAGAAACCCACACCTCAGCTCACAAATGCAAGTCAGGTCAGGGTTGTACCATGGGACTCCAGTGAGCCCCAAAAGGGCTGGATTTCCTAGCAATGGACAAGCCTATGAAAAAGAGGATGAGGAGCAATAGCAGCTGGTAACAGTGGCATTAAGACGGGAGACTCACTGAGGGAGGAGGATCATGGAAGGTTTCTTGCCGAAAGGTCCTCAAATACCTGGAGCAGGCCAGCACTTGTACAGCACAAGCTGCCTGCCGGTGGTTCTGACTTTTCAGGTTCTGCATAGTGCTCAGTTGGATCACACAAATGGCTTTGGGTAGGAAAGGATGGAAGCAGTTCAGGTCTGCATGGAAGAATTGGGAACTATTAGGCTCTTATATAGGATTCAGAGTATTTCTGGATTCATTATATTGGTATAAGGCTCCCAAGACACACTGTCATTGCGCTTCAGGTGGCCATTCTTGAACAAAGGAATTTCAAAGTCAGACATCAGTATGAAATTGCTGAAGTGCAATTCATCAAGGGATTCAATTTGTTTTTATTTATTTATTTGTTGCATTTATATCCCACCTTTTTCTCTCCAAGGAACCCAAGGTGGCATACATAATCCTCCTCCTCTCCATTTTTATCCTCACAACAACAACCCTGTGAGGTAGGTTGGGCTGAGAGGCTGTGATTGACCCAAAGTCACCCAGTGAGCTTCCATGGCTGAGTGGGGACTAGAACCTGGATCTCCTGACTCCCAGTCCAACACTTTAGCCACTACACCACACTGGCTCTCACTCATTAAATTCTATTTAATGTGGTCTGAATAAGGACAGATGTCTTTTATTTCATTTATCATACAGCATCTATTAATTGGCTCAACTTTGCAATTATGTATGTGTTATCACCCAACAATGATTTGTGAATAGCAACGCTTAAGGTAATTATCACTGTCTGTATTTCCCGAATTTCACTTCCTTCTGACAACAATTTACATGTCCGCCCTCAATCCAACCTCCAACGAAGCACATGTATATAAATCTGTCAATTTGAGATTAACACCATGTGCTGAAGTGCACCGTAATCCATGAAATCTTACACCAAAATAAATTAGTTAATCTTTAAGGTGGATGCAAGTTTCCTTGTTGTTTCTCTTCATTCTTTAGCCGTTTACAAGCTTCAAAGTCAGTTATGTACTTTCTAAGGTATACGATGTCACCCATGAAATAGTGGCTTTGTAAACAATCATCGCGTGCAAATCTTTTTATTAAGTTATTACTTGGAAGCAGCACTAATCACATTCCTTGAGGAACATGGGCAGATTGTTCACCAGCATCACTGTCCTATTGGTTTCTGTGCCTTCCCTCACTTTGCCCCTCTGGCCTTTTGAGCCTGACATGATGGTCTACTTACATAAGACCATTTCAACTTATGGTATACAGGCCATAGTCATGTTATCTTCCCTAGAGAATTTTCTATGTAAGCTCTCTTGATTAATCTCTCAAGAAAATCATGTGATCTCCGTCCCAGAGAATTTTCTGTGTAAATTATCTCTGATTAATCTCTGGAAAATCCCAGTACATTTTGCAAAAACATTTCTTGAGTGATCTTGATGACGTGCCAATGAACCCAGGCCAAACCGAGAGGCTTTCCAAGTCACAGAGCTGAAGATGGTTCAGCTGTGCAGGTGCATGCACACAGCTCATATCCATCTAGTAAACATCTGCCTCCCAGGTTTACATGCATTATCCTAGTGGAAGTCTTCCTAGCACTCACAGGAGCTTGGTGTATCTATAGAAATGTGTCATTTGAAATGTTCAGGTTAGCCTTTTGTTTTTGTTTCATGTACATAAGCCATCACACTTACTGAATAGCAGACTGATCTTGAATCAGATACTAAGCTGTAGCGCTTTAAGACCTAAAATTACAAGAACTTAAGAAGAGCCATGCTGGATCAGACCAAGGGTCCATCTAGTAGAGCATTCTTGTTCATACAGAGGCCAACCAGTTGCCCATGGGAAACCCAAAAGCAGGACATGAGCACAACAGCACCCTCCCGCTGGTATCAGTTCCAATCAGGCTTGGGATCTAAAAAGAGTCGGAGCAATGAGGCTCTTCAAATCACAGGCGTTAGATATCCTATAAAGAATTTATAGGATATCTAACATCTGTGATTTGAAGAGTATCCAATCATACTCACCACCTATAAGAATGGGAGACCAAACCCACTCAATGAGACTTTACACCAGAGATTATGGGGTCTTAAAGTGTACACCTTCTTGATGTTATGAGAACTCCAATTTGCACTATTCTGAGGCCCACTTTTATATCTATTAGTCCACAGTCACTGTGTTGGCTGTTGACCCATGTCCATTAATAATTGCATCACTGACATTTAACCTTCAACTCACAAGTCAAGAGGCCATCTTATTGCTGAGGGTGCAATGTTCAGGGCCTACATGTTACTCCACAGGATGCTAAAATGGTTATTTTGAGTCATTGTTCTACAGAATGCTGTAACTGCTGACATGACGATCGTCAACATCACCCAGTAAGAGCCACTTTATCCAATTTTCAGAAGTTCTTATGGCATAATTTCTGAGACCTCCAATATTCTATAGCTCACAGCCTTACTGGAAACCCTTCAACAAAAATCTGATATCAACTATGCATACGTAAAGTCTGATACCTACATGATAACACATACATCAGATGTAACACACAAAATGCAATGCCCAGTCTCATAGGGTTAAGTAAAGCTGATGATAGGATGGCCAGCAAAAAACCAAAAATAACCAAACCAAAAAGAAACACCCCCCCCCAAACAAACCAGTAGCAGGGAGGCAATGCCACCTGCAGCAAGTCCTCTGCTGCCCTACCTGGGCAGGGATAATGCCACTTCTAGGTTCCCCTGAACAATGTAATGACTTTGAAACTGAACCCTATTTTGGCTGCTTGCAAAATCACAACTTTTCCAATCCTCACCAGTAAACCAAATATGCTTTTGCATATTTGGTTTACCCGAATCACTTTTGATACCAGGTACTGAAGGTGCTATTAAATGAGGGTCTAGCAAAAAGGCTAGCAACTTAATTCCATTCCTCCAGCTCCATCCCCATTTGTTTCTATTAGGAAGAAGAACAAGTTCTAGAATGAGCTTGCCAACGGAGTCCTAGAATTGCTTGAGAGAAGTTGGGGACACCTTCACCATGGCTTAGGATGACAATGGAGATCCAATTACTTGTCCTGGGTGATGATACGAGCTCCAATGCTCTCACCACCTACTGCCTTGCCTTATTTTCCACTTAGTGCATAAACAGGAACAACTGCACGTACACCAGGGCAGAATAAAGAATATAATCTCTGTTTATTTCAATCTTTGTTCCTCCCTTTCCTCCCCCATCCATCTGTAGTCTATTATTTTATCTTGGCCAGTCCATCCCCTTCTACAGACAGGAACTGTGGTGTGCTAGAATTTCTGCACAGGTTTAGGAGTTGGTATTAGCTCCACCTTAATATTCAACTCAAAATACTATCAACCATGTTATTAGGTAGATAGTCAGACAGACCAGCTTTGCTTAACTGTATTTGATCTTTACTTTTAGTTCAAATCAGGTTGCAGAACCAAGCCATTTGTGGATGATGGAGGACTTGAACAAAGTCAAGTCCTTTGAAATTAAATGCAGCAATACTTCAAGACGGCAAAGTTCACCTTCCATATTGCTCTCATAAGAACGCAAGAAGATCCTTGCTGGATCAGACCGAAGACTTATCTAGCCCAGCATTCTGTTTCCACAGCAGTAGCCATAGAGAGCAGCATCCAGACACATTCGGCATGTTCTCAAGTCACAACAAGCCACTGTGGGTTTCTTGTCGCGCACTGACCAATATTCTAAAAACGCAGTCCGTCACCACCCACAACCCTAAAACAGCCCATGGGTAGTTTGTTAATCACAACAATGACCCACCCTGCTGGCTTGTGATGTGGGTACCAAATTTTGGAATGTGGGTGGATGTGAGGGCATGTTGATGTTTGGCCTATTTCATCAGAGACTGTGTAAGCGATGGGTTGCTGCTGAAGGGGGAATGCCAAAGGGTGCATGCCCTCAGATCATGGCAAGGGGCATTCAGTTTGGGGGTGACATAGATTGGGACCATTGTATAAGGGAAGGGCCCTTTCCCACTTTCCTCCCACCACACCCTGCCTCTTGCACCTACTATTTACAATGGGAGCAAATCTCTCATGGGTGTCAATAGGAATTTAGCTCCATTGCAAATACCAGGCATGGGGAGACCCAATAGACCACCAGTGGGGGCAAAGGATTAAAGCCTCGCTCCCACCATGCCATGCCACCCGGCTCTCGCTGGCTATTTATTTAAAACAAAACCAAAAAAAGCAGGCCAAATTACATGAACAACAGCATGGGTAGTTGGGCCCATTGTTTTATGAAGTCATCTCATTTTAGATTTATGAAGTCACTAGCAAAAGCCCTGACTTTAAGCCATGTAACAGCTTTTTTGATTTCATTTTTATTTATTTACAATATTTATATACAGTTCCAGATATAAAATAAATTCCAAAGTGGTGAACATAAGACAATAGTAAAAAGATAAAAAGATGAAAACATCTTAAAATTGTTCATTTTAAAGCAGAACACCAATAAAAACTATGGCCGGTCAGTGAAGGAACTCTTCCTGGAAAAGAGCTGTTTTCAGGGGGTGCCAAAAACAACACAGTATTGGCTCCTTCCTGACCTCTAGGGGCAGGGAGTTCCAAAGAAAAGGGGCCACCACACTAAAGGCTCTTCTTCTGGTGGACTCCAGTCAGGCCATAGGTCCATGTGGAACCACCAGGAGCATGCCCTCTGATGACCTCAGTGACTGGGCAGGTTGTTTTTTTAGAGCTGTTTCGAGTTTCTAAACTTCACTTGTCCTCTACATAGCCTTGATTTTCCCCTCCCTAATTTTCTTAAATCAGGACCTGCTGCTTCAAATAATGAATGGCCGTAGAGCTGCACCTTCAATCCCATTCTCAATTTCTTATTTGCAAAATGTCCAAGAGACTTCAGCAGGGCTGCTTGTAAACAAGGTCATTTTAGAATTTCACTCCTTTCCTCTCTTGCTTCAGTTTCCTATTTAGTACGCCGATAACAGCAACCACAATAAAGTCCATGTCAAGCTTAAATACTACAATAATGCTCTACATCATGGAACCCTATAATTATATCAGTGCTGTGCAGGTGTACACTGTTAGAGTTGCTCAACCAAGAAGCTAGGTACCGGTGACTAATATATACATTAAATATTTCAAAATATTTTAAAGTCATCAATGCTGAGAGCACGAAGGCTGCTAATTTAGAAATATTGGATTGGGTCCAGACTTCAATTAGATCCATTGAAATCAACTTCCTTATGACAAAATGTGGATGTAACTCACTGTGAGCTTTTTCAGATGACACTTCAGGGAATGTGGTTAGCAGAACTGTGGTTCTCTGGGGTTATCACTAACCACAAGCCGTGCTGTCGTACACAACACTTTAAGCCATAGTTAGAGCTTCTAACATTGCTGCAGATGGTCCGACTGGGGTTAGAAAGTGACCGAAACGTTTAGCAAAATGCATCACACAAGACACCTGAAACCCTGCTGCTTAACCAAAAGCCTTCACCAGCAGGGTTTAAGGTGTCTTCTGAACAGGTCCTGTGTGGGCTATTGTGTTGGAAAATATGCAGTAAAAGTGCACTTATCTGAACAGCCAGGGATGGGGGAAAAAACATGTGGACATACAAAGCTGCCCATTATTGTCTGGCAGTTGTGCTTCATGGTCTCAGCTCAGGGGGCATTTTTCAGCTTTTCAATTTGTGATGCATTAATTAGATTGAAGCTGGGATGTTGTGCATGCATAGCAGGCCTTTTATTATTGTACTGTACCACTACTTAGAAGATCAGGAATACAGAAGTGCTGTTTCCATATGGCTCCAGTGACCTGGGACTACATGGGAAACTAGAAGTGAGTCCAGATTGTTCTGATAAGAAGGGATTCTTGCCAGACTGATTGGTAAGTTTTCTCCTTTCACCAAAAAGTACAGTGAGATAATGCTTAAGTGTTTCTTTATCTCTGGCTTTCTTCTATGGATCTCAAGGCATTGTACATGGGGTTACCACCAGTCAGTCCCTGACCAGACCCAGACCTGATTAGCTGATTAGATTTGCTGCTGCATAGTATGCCTCTGGGAACATGGCTCAATATGAAGTTGAAATTGCTGGGTAATAGGAACAACTCCGCATGCTTGCAGACACTAGGGGGCAGTAGAAAATATGTTGCATCAACAGCTGCTTTTATTGTTCATCCTCCTTATGTGTTCACTTACTTACACTCACACACTCAGCTTTATGGGGTGTTTTTAGTTAAACAGTGTTAGATGGCCTTCTCTGATGTTATTTATTTATTTATTGCATTTCTATACCGCCCAATAGCCGAAGCTCCCTATAAAAGCACTAATAAAGTAAGTTGATTTGAACATCTTTTAATCTAGCCTCTGTTTATTGCCTCCAATACTAACTGGGGTGTTGCTACACTTTCTCTATAAAAGGCAGCTCTGCTGTAACCACACCAGACTTTCCAACAATAATAAAGTTGATTAAGGGTACAAGCCTATGCACATTTAGACAGAAAAAAAATCCTATAACTCCCAGCATTCTTCAGCCATGGCTGGGGAATGGTGGGAGTTATAGGACTTTTTTGGGGGTCTAAATATGCATAGAATTGCACCTTTAGATGTCTATGCCCCTGGGAATGTGTCACTGTAAGTTTATACCCACTTTATTGCTAGGGAAATCAGATGGGCTAAAAAGCACGAGTTACTGAAGTGGAGAGTAGCCAGGATTCTCCTCCCACCCCGCAAGGCTCCTTTACTACTGCAGCACAAGCAGCAGGACAGGGGGAAGAATAAAGTATTTATATTGGTGAAACTAAAGAACATATGCTTAAAATAAACAACATGCATTGTCTATTTAGTGGGAATTTCAATTTGTTTGAAAACAAACAACACTCCAATTCATGTTAGAATTCTTCATAGAAAATAAGGCTGCAAGCCTCTACCATTTACTTGGGAGTAAGCCCCAATTAAGTAAATGGGACATATTTCTGAACAGACAAGTATAGGATTATATAGTGAAATTGGAATCCTGAAAACTCTTACTTGGGTGTAACTCCCCTTGAACTTAATTGGACTTGCTGCTGAGTAAACATACATTGCCTCACATTGTGAGTATTGGTATGGAATAATATGAGGTGCTGGTGACATGCGATAGTAGAAGGCTTTTTACTGGAGGCTTTGGGCTGGTGACTGTTAGGATGCTAGACTAGGCTAGCCCTTTGGTTTGAATAGGCAAGTCTCCTCACATGTTCTTAGGGGTGTTTCTTTCACAATTGAGGCATACATCCCTTAACAGGGTTGTTTCAAGACTTACTGAGATTAGCCATGTGAATTGCTTTAAACATTTAACATTTGCTATGTAAATAACAACAAAATACTAATAATGGAACATTTGCTATGTAAATAACAACAAAATACTAATAATGGGTTAATTCTAATGTTGCATGAGCAGACTTCTGCTTTTGCAATGGGACCTCCCCCATGCTTTCCTTCCACATGCAGCCTTCCAGCACTCCCAAATCTACTCCGGAGCAGCCCTCAACCCACTGGAGGAGATTGTGGGGGGCTGCACAGAGGGCTGTGGAAGAAATCTGTTCCACTGGCAATTTCCATTCTGCTGGCATTAGATACAACCCGATGATGATGATTATGGTGATAATGATAATATCATCATCAATAGTAACACAACAGTAATATAACCCATTGTTGATGGGAGTCTAGAAATTTCAGCACTTGGACAGATGCCATGGTTTTACCAGCAGGCACTCAGTCATCCGACATCTAATTTCCAGAATCAGTTCTGTTGGAAAACCAGTCAGAACATGCTTCTGCAGAGAGAGAATGAAAACGAAGCTCCTGAACAGAAGACACATGCACACACACCCCACACCACCGACTAAAGCAACTGCATTCCTAACCAACGTTTGTACCCAAATTGTAGCCATTTCCTCCAACTTCCACAAAATATTGCAAGAAACAAAACCAGGAACATCGCAAGCTGCCTTATACTGAGTCAGATTCTTGGTCCATTGACCCTGGTATTTTCGACACAGACTGGCAGCAGCTCCCCAGGGTTTCAGGCAGGCGTTTTTCCTGCCCTACCTGGAGAAGCCAGGGATTGAACCTGGGACCTTCTGTATGCAAAGCAGGGGCTCTATCACACTGAGCTATGGTCCTTCTTAGAGCAAGGACCTAAAGATGGCAGCTGAGCATATGTTTGTTTTAAATCCAACAGAGAAAGTTTGAAATGTGGCTGCCTTTTCATGCTGCAGTCTTATGTACCCTCATTTGGAAGCAAGAAGACCCAGTGAACTCTGTGAGTAAACAAGCATAGGATCAGATTGCATGAGTATTAATAGCCCCACTGGCTTTAGGGAGGATACATGCTTGTTTACATGTAAGAGTTTGATGATGGTACAATGATGGAAGAATAGGATTTCTTTTCTCAGGGTTAGGGAACTGTGTTCTCCAACTCAGCAAGAAGCTCAAAAAGTTCAATGAAACTGAGACAATATTGGCCCCAAATATTGCAGATGTAAGAAACAGGTACAGCAGAGTATGAGTCTGGAATAAATTTAACATCATTGAATTTGTGAAATGTAATTGTCTCTGCTTCTCTCTTTAGCCATTTTGAGTATGTAAAAGCCCTGGGCTGACGACTCACTGAGGTGGGGAGATACCAGGATCTGATAAAAACAACTGACATTAAAACAACAAAACCTATCATGTGATGCCAAATGTCTGCATGCAGAAGACAGTCTGAACCTGGTGCTAAAAAGACGGCAATCTTGGTGCCAGGTGGACCTTAGCAGGGAGAATATTCCACAATGAAGGGGGGATAGCCTAGAACAGAGGAGACAGGCATTGGCTGATGTGTTGAAGTGCTCTGATGAGACGGTTATAGGGTGCTGATGAGTCTTTCCCTGTCATACTGGGGTGGATCACAGAGATCCAGTGGAGGCTGGTGGCTCCGAAGTGAGTGGGTCAGTGAATCCGCTCTGCGTATCAGTCTGTACGCTAAAGAAGCTACCCAGGGTGCAAAACACCTTAGATAGCTCCTTTATAGTTCTGACTGAAACCCACAATGGATTCACTGCCCTACTGACATCGGAGCCACCAGTCGTCACTGCAGGGATCCCAGGTATGAAACCCTGTACACTGTCAGGAGCTCCCAGCACTTGATGGACAGGTTTGGCATCAGTAGCAGATGTTCTCCTGACAGTATCTTTACATTAACTGACTTTCTTCTTCTGCATATGTGTCAAGATCTTACATCACCACAGAGACATCTGTATATTGTCACACGTCTTCCTTTGGAGCCTCTAGTCTCTTCCTGTAATTTCCATGTATCTTAGATATTTGTCTTATGACTGCCTTGAGCTGCCTTGAATGCCATTTTCCTTGGTAGAAAGGCAGAGTACAAATCAAATAAAAATAAAAAGTAAATTGAGCCCCTGCAATGCTGTATTAGCTGATATGGATAAGCAACCTGTCTAAGCCTCTAAACTAGATTAACAACTGTTACCCAGAGGACCTTTTCTTCTGCTGCTTCCAGACTGTGGAATGGCCTGCTGGAGGAGATTCATCAACTTACAGTCTTTTAGAATTTAAAAAAGGAATAAAGACTGATCTATTCCGGCAGGCCTATCCAGTGGAATTTTAGAATGTTTTCAGGATGTTTTAAAGATATTTTAATCATGTATGATATGTTTTAATCCATTTTAATGTGTATTTTATATCATGTTTTTATACGGTTTGTTTTATACTTTGAATTGTTTTAGTTTTTGTGAACCACCCAGGGAGCTTCGGCTATTGGGTGGTATAAAAATGCAATTATTATTATTATTATTATTAATAATAATAATAATAATAATAATAATTTGCAGATTTTCTCACAATCAAAATCCATTGGTTCATATGCCTCCCACATAGTTATACAACTACATTTAGAATGTAAGAACATAAGAAGAGCCCTGCTGGGTAAAACCAAGGGGCCATCTAGTCCAGCTTTCTGTTGACACATTGGCCAACCAGCCTAGTTCCCTCCTGGTTGGTTGTGTTGCCCAGCTGTTGGTTTACATAGGCATCCTGCCTCTAAAACTGGAGATAGCAGAAAGCCATCAGGAGTAGTAGTAATTGATAGACGTGTCCTCCAAGAGTTTGCTTAATTCCCTCCTTTTAAAGTCATCCAAATTGCTATATCTTGTAGTAGGAAATTCTATAGTTTAACTATGGGCTCATCTACACCAAGCAGGATATTCCACTATGAAAGCGATATATAAAAGGCAGGAGCCACACTACTGCTTTACAGTGGTACTGAAGTGCACTGACAACTGTTGGGACCCTTGACACATCTACACCAAGCAGGATATAACACTATGAAAGTGGTATGAAAGCAGTATATGGTATATGTCATGGGCCCCAACAGTTGTCAGTTTATTTCAGTACCACTATAAAGCAGTATATACCGCTTTCATACCACTTTCATGGTGGAATATCTGCTTGGTGTAGATGAGCCCATTATGTGTTGTGTGAAGAAGTCCTTCCTTTATATCTGTCCTGAATCCCCCACCAATCAGATTCATGGGATGACCCCATATTCTAATATTATGAGAGGGGGAGAAAAATGTCTTCTTATCCATCGTCTCCACATCATTCATAATTTTTATACACCTCTATCATGCCTCAACTGAACTATATATATATATATATATATATATATATATATATATATAAGCTAAACAGTAGAGGTAGTAACCTTTCCTCATAGGGAAGTTGCTCCAGTCCCTTGATCATTTTAGTAAGTCTGCAAGTTTATACATCCAGGAAGGCAAGGGGAGACATGATGGCTGGCCACACTGTGACCAGAATGCTGGCCTAGATGGACCCTTGGTCTGAACCAGCATAGCTCTTCTTATGTTCTTATATTATGACAGCCAATCTGTAACAGCTACATAGAGCAACAGAAGGGCTGGTAATGCTTCCTTCTGCCGTGTTTTGACTGTCCTTATGTATGTACTCAAATAGCCGTGTACTTGAAGCTTGATTCCGTATAATCTCAGGGCAGAGAAAGGGGTGGAGACTTTATTCTTTTCAACGTCTCCTGTGCTATCATTAGAGGAGGAAAGGCACAGCCAAGTACAGCTGACACGCCTCTGGATGGCTCTTATATAACTTGGACTATTACACGGCACTAATGTTGAAATAAGGTTAAAGATTCCTAAGGTCTCCTCATATTGCTTGGGCTGGTGTCACTGGGATTCAGACTGTTGCAGTGCTGGGACTATTCAAAAGAGTGTGATCTGACACCCTCCCCTACTGTTGGGTAAAGGTCGGAAGGTGCCCAGGATGACTGCAGAAAAGACAGATGAGTTGGTCTTCTTTGTAAATGGCAAGAAGGTAGGGTGACCCCTACTTTTTTTTTTTAAGTTTGTTTGTAACTCAACTCATGGATTATTCTTAACGTGTCCTTCTCTTCAACAGGCTGCACAACCCCCGTTACAGCTATACAGCCTTTAATATTTGTGAAAGCAGAAAAATATCCCCTTCCCCCCCTTTACTGAACTAATGACATTGATTTAAGATAGAGGAAGGGAGTATTGGTTACAGTTACCAAAAGAACAGTTGCTGCTATAGCTGGTGTTTTGTTTTGTTTTTTAGAAAGATGGTCTAATTATTATTAATAATAACAGTATTAACTTTTCAGACTTTCTTCCAGAAATGCCAGGTTTTAATTTCATGCTGATAAAATGGTTATATATTTCAGAATAAAAATATGGGCACTAATTTAATTAGAATATGTGATTCTTAAATTAATAATCAATAAATTAATATTAAGTGGAGCTGAAGATTACCGGGAGATGCCCACTAAACTAAGTAGATGCATGTAAACTGATACGCTGTGAATATTTCTTATGCAGTTCAGGAAAAATGTATGAGTACATATACTGTAAATGACATAACTATTCTTGCACGCCTTGCATGGTGGGTAGTACAGTCAGCAACAAGGTGCACTGGGTTGCTTTTTGGCTGGAAAGCACCGGACTCTTGGCTGCACAAACATTAAATTACAAAAGCAAACAGAGCAACCCCCAGGAATCCGCAGCAAATCCCCCCCACCCCACATAGAGAGATCAAATGCTCACAATTACCCCAGAAGCAGCCAGAGGTAGAGGTACAGGTGGGTTATTCCATTCCTGGTGATTTTTAGAGGCAGCACATTGTATCCACATGCTCTGTCTGACCCGGAAAGGCTCTGCCTTATCTCAAAGCCCTCGGGAGATTTTACCCTGGCCACAGGACTGCAGTACATGAACTGCAACAAGCGAGCACCTTCCCTCCGTCTCCACTATAAATAGTTTCAATGGAGCTGATTCGGCGTGGTGGAATCTTGCTCCTTTGCCTATTGCTTGGGCTGGCACTTCCTAGCGAAAGAGATGGACCCTCTTGGCTCCAGCAGTACGGAGGTGCCACACGGAGGTAACATCTGCCCCTTTTCGTCCTGGCAGCTCTGGAGAGCTTCCTCGTGCCTGGCACAGTTGGGAAGGGCCAGGGGCGGAGATGGGGCTGTGTTGCATCGGCAAATCACGGAGCAGATCCGCTGCCCTTCCCTCCCCGCAGCGCCGTGTGCTTTTGCTCTGAGCGGGAGGTGAAGGCTGCAGTTCGGGAAGCAGAATGCCCCCAATGGTATTCTGCTCAGGTCGGGGCAGGGAGCGCGCCTCTCCGGCTTTGCTGCGTGCGCCCTGCAAATGCCACGCTTAAAAACAAAAAGATGGAAGGAAGGATCGTAGTAGCTGGACTCTCAAAGCACTAGCTTATCCTGATGCATAAACGCACGTTAATCCTGACACCCTCCCCCTACGCCCACTTTCACACCCTATTTTACCTGATTATTTGTGTATCTATAACCAGGGAGGGCACATTGCTTAGTAGGACGTGATATGTTTTGCATGGAGATATGCAGGAATCCACCCTAAAGCATCCCTGGACAACCATCTGTCAGGGATGCTTTAGGGTGGATTCCTGCATTGAGCAGGGGGTTGGACTCGATGGCATTGTAGGTCCCTTCGAACTCTGCTATTCTATGATTCTATGATTCTATGTTTTGCAAGCACAAGGTCGCCTGCTCGATTCCCGCATCTCTAGGTAAAAGGGACTCAGGTAGGAGGGCTGGGAAAGACCCACACACACCTGTCTGATGGGTATTATTTGGTATTGCTGCCTCCCATTTAAAAGGGCAGTTAGCAGAGAAAACAGAAAAAGGCAGAACAGAATGAGCGTTTTTACCAGTGCCACATTCACACAAGGCTGAAAAAGAAAAAAACCACGGCCTTCTTTAGTGATGAAAAGGTAAAGTGTATTTCTCACAATATTGTTGCATAAAAATGCAGGCACAGTGCAGAGTTTCAAGCGAGTTTGTTCAGTCCACTTTGTGTTCCATTACATAGGCAGGAGAGAAAGCAAGCATATGTGCTCCCAGCAATGGTAAAAGTCAGAGAAAGAGTGGGTGAAAGAAGGGGAGGAGCAATTCATAGGAAACCACACTGTAGGCTATGGAGTTCCTCAGGCTAGCAGGGATTTAAATTCCCATGTATTAACTAACTGCAAGACTAGCCCCTTCCTGTAACTTGCAGATGAGGTTGCAATATTCTCAACACTGACCCACACCAGCTAGATCAGAAAAGAACAATTCTGGGCCGGACGGGATGGGTGCTTACATATGCTCAGCTTCAACACACCTGCACGAGTGCCTCTCTCTGTGCATGTTTGGGCTGCTTTATACATCATGTTTTGAAGCTGCACATCTTCACATGTAAAGGGTGAGGGCGTTAAATGCATGTGCTATATAGCCATCAGGGAGCATGGACTGACTGCAACTCCCTGTTTACAATCAACTTGGTGGCCAACTTGGGTCTTTTGCTATGTAATGTGTGAAACAGTGCTTCATCTTTCTCTATTTCAGACATTTTGCACATCATCTGACTTTTCAAATAAGGATTCTCCCCCTCCCTTACAGGGTGCCTATTCATATTATAGTGTATTTCACACCATTAGTGTGTTTTCCATGATCTAGAATGGAAGTAAGTAACAGTTTTTTGGGGCCGTAGGCATACTTGACAATTTGAGGAAGTGTCCTGGGCACCACCACAAATTGGCTGCCATGGGAGGCATGGCAAAGGACAAGTAATCTGTCCCAAAGCCTGAATATAAGGCAGAGGTGGGGGTCTGAGCCCCAACATACTAAATAACTCCACAGTTTTCAGCATCAACAGCATTCACAGTAGTTCCAGCTGCTGATAAGAAAATGTGTTAGTGGGGGGGGGGGAATGTGGGAAGGGTACCAGGGCACTTCGGCAGGTGCCAAGAAAGGTGTTGGGAGTGCATCTGTGCTCACACTACCACGTTGCCTTCCGCAGTCTAGAAATTGCCTTAAGGGCTTTCTCCAGTGCTGCTAATGTTGATCCACCAGCCCACCCTTGGAGAGTGATGTTAAAAGATCACTTCTGCTCTACGCTTGCCTAATAAAGTGGACTGAATTTGTAAGAGAAAGTTGCGTTAGTTCTGTGATGATAACCTGGAAGTCTCAAGGCTGGGCTCTGTTGCAAAAGTGTATTTTGGACCCCTTAAGGTCACTGAAGAAAGGAATGGGTTATTGTTATGCAACGCTACCGGAACAGGAGGCTAGAAGTATGGGTGGAGCATTTCAACACACCCCCTGGGAATGTTGATCAAGAGGCTGGAACAGAACAGGATGCGTTGCACTGAAGCTGTAGGGAAAGGTTACTTTGTCTCCCTTTCTGGCAGCCTGACATTGCAAATAACCGGTGCTGTTTGTTGCATGTGATTTCAAGGCTGAGTGATAGGCAGCGATTGTTAAGATACTTTTTTTTATATATAGGAATACAAATTATAATGGTATTCAAGCAAGCAAGCAACTGTATTTAATCGGCATACCTTTTGATGTGGACTAAGCACCTGTTTAATTTCTTAGTAAAATTAGCAGTTCATGTTCTGTGTTAACCTATGATAGCATGACGTGGCCACTTGGTTACGACTGGAAACAGCTGACCTATCACTTTTTTGAGAAAGGGTGGGAGGGAGCAACAAAATCATTCAAAGCAGCTAGTCCTCACAAAATGAGAGGCACTCATTTGGCCACTTTTAAAAAACAATAATATTGCTGCCCAACTCAGGTCTGAGTGGCACATTATGTTAACTGTGCAGTTTGGTTTTGTTCACTTTAAATAGAATTTGCAGGAGCCATCTGCATCTATCTTTTTCCTTCCACACTGTGGCCCCAATTAAAATTGTCCACTAATGCTGGCACCAGCATCAGGAGTAGGGTGACCATATGGAAAGGAGGGCAGGGCTCCTGTATCTTTAACAGTTGTATAGAAAAGGGAATTTCAGCAGGTGTCATTTGCATGTCGCACTTGGTGAAATTCTCTCTTCATTACAAAAGTTAAAGTTCCAGGACATAAACTAGAGTGACCAGATACAAAAGAGGGCAGGTCTGGTACAGCTTTAACCGTTTTGATAAAGCGGGAGTTTCACCAGGTGCTGCATGCATACAAATAACACCTGCTGAAATTCCCTTTTCTATACAACTGTTAAAGATACAGGAGCCCTGTCCTCCTTTCCATATGGACACCCTACAGGAAGGGAGAGAAAAGAAGAGTGCCAAAGAGAGCAAGGGAAAAGGAGGAGACAGAAAAAGAAAGATAAAAAAGAGTGACCCACTCATTTTTGGTCCTGCTCCTGGCCACTGCTGGCTTTATCTTCACTAACCAAAAATATCCCCCCCCTCCAACATATTACCCATGAGGGAATGCAACCATTGGCCGAAAAAAGGTTGCCCACTTCTAGGATAAAGGGTTAATAACCACTCCTTTTACTGTAGACCCAGGTGGCTACTATTTACAAATATAGCAAACTAACACATGCAGGGCCAAATGCCGTGTTTAATGTAACATACAGTTTGGCCTTAAATATTAAGTACATATTCACATTAGGATCATTGTCATGTCATCCAACATCTATTGAGCCCTGCAAAATCAGATTAAAGGACTGTTTAGTCCATCATCCTGCTTCCACTGGATGCCTCTGGGAAAGACCATTGGCAATACTCGAAGGAAACAGCCCTCTGCCACGCTTGGCTCCCCAGCAGCTGGTATTCAGTGGCCTACTGCTCCTGAACATGGAGGTTCCACCTAGCCATCATAGATAATAGCCAATCTGTTTATTGGCTTACCCCCCCCCCCCATGAGTGTGTCTAAAGCAGCCTTGGCTAGTGGCTATTACCACACTCTGAGGCGGTGAATTGCATGGCATGCAGAAATATGTTTTTCGGCCTGCTCTGAATCTCCTGCCAACCTAGGCTGTCATTGTTAATGAACATAGTTTAGTTTTATACTAACGGATAAGACCCAAGTGCACATGCTCACCTTGGCGCATGCAAGCACTTAAGTGATATGCTTAGATAATCTGTTAATAACAAAAGAGAACTCCATGCCTTAGAGCCAGGAAGGAATTTTGTTTATTGACCCTAAGGGCAAAGTTTTCAACGTTTGATAGCCAATGAGGAAAGATTAGAACCAGCAGTATTATTAACAATCAAGGCTTACTTTTGGTCGGACTTCTTCAGATTAACAGTCCACAAGTCCTAAATCACCTCCACCTCCAGAATCCACCTCTGGAGGTTCAAAATGGCTTAAAAAATAGCAGGGAATTGTGTTAAATGTGATGTTAAGGAATACTTAAGCCTGGTGTCAGAGTGTATTGGGATGCTCACACAGCCATTGAGGTGACATCAGTACTGCCTCAGCTATGTGCGCATCCAGCTGGGCTGGTCAGGCTGCAGGGCTGCTAGAGAGCTAGGAGCAGCATAGCTTCCAGTTAAGACAGTACTAAATGGACAAGGAACATCTTTCAGCCATTTCACTAGCTCAAAATTGGCTGTTTTGTTTTAGCTACATTTTGGAGGTGAGGCGATTTTTTTGTGGTTGGAGGTTAGGGGTTAGAGAATCAGACCATCCACCAGTAACCTCAAGATTGGATTACTGCAACGCGCTCTATGTGGGGTTGCCTTTGAAGCTGCTTCGGAAGCTGGAGCTAGTGCAGAATGTTGCAGCTCGGCTGTTGTCTGGAGCTGCCCCTTTCCAGCATGTAACTCCTCTGCTGAGGGAACTGCACTGGCTGCCTATTCGCTATCGGGCCAGGTTTAAGGTTCTTATACTTGTGTACAAAGCCCTAAACAACTTGGGACCAGGATACCTGAGAAAGCGCCTTCTCCCTTACCAACCTGCCTGGTCACTGAGGTCATCCGAAGGCCTGCTCCTGGTGGTTCCACATAGATCCATCCTCCGATTGGAATCCACCAGGGGAAGAGCCTTCAGCGTGGTGGCGCCTCTCCTGTGGAATTCCCTGCCTCTGGAGGTCAGGCAGGCTCCAACCTTGTACTCCTTTCGGCGCCTCTTGAAAACATCTTTATTCCAAGAAGCCTTTCTCTAACATGCAGCCTTGGATTACTGTTATTGCTTCTTTTAAATTTTGTTTTAACTGTTTTTATTCTGTTTTTATTTTCATTTTACCTTGTTCACCGTTCTGAAATTTTTCAATGGGGAGCGGTATATAAATATTCCAAATAAATAAATAAATAAATTTTGTTTTGCCCAGAAAGCACTGTTCTGAGGTATTTTAAAATTTTGGGAAATTCAAAATGGCTGTTAACATTAAAAATGACTTCATCCTTTGCCACTTAGTGTAGGGGGAGTAGGGGCAACGTAGGCCATAGCTAGATGGGGCGAAATCCCGGGGATGATCCCTGGGATGATCCCTGTTCATCCACATGACGCACAGGGGATCCCGGGATCATGGAGGGATCATCCCTCCCTTGCCCCGGGATCTCGCCCTCCCCTTTAGCGCCAGTTTTTCCACAGTCTCAGGCTGAGCCCAAGACCGCAGAACATGTGGCTGGGCGCTGCAGGTTGACCCAGCTCCTCGTCCTCGCAATTCCTCGTGAGGAGCCGGGAGCTGCACATGAGGAGCAGCACTCCTCAGGAGCGCTGTGCCCATCAGGGGTAGGGGGGGGGAGTGGTTAAAGCCATGGTTTAAGGTGTCTTCTGAACTGGGCCTGTGTGTGTTGTTAAGCCTTTATCCTAGAGGTGTGCAACTTTTTTTTCAGCCAATGGTTGCATTCTCCTATTCCTTGGGAAATATCTGAATGTAGCTGAGGATTCCTGAAGCTGCAGCAATGCTTTAGAGGACCTTGTAGAAGACAAAGATACGTAGGATCAGTCTGTGGAGAAAGCCTTTAAAAGTGATGTGGAAGCCATTATTGGTCAAGGGGTACTGTTGTGTGGAAATACCAAGAAATGGTTCCATTAGGAAAAGGATGGGCTGAAGGTTCCAGCTCTGGTGGGAATGGAAAAAAAACCCACGCGTTAAGTCAAGATGGTAGGAGTTCAGTGTAACTTCAGGTGCCATGAAGTCTACCTTGCAGTATCTTTTCTTGTGCCCGGTCTTCCTTGTGCTGCATGTAGGAAGAAAAATGGCATGTTGATGTTGACAAAAAGTAGCAGCCTGATCCCATTGGTTTTCTATGGCCAGATCTACACCAAGCAGGATATAACACTTTGGAAACAGTTTGAAAATGGTATAAGAAATGTGTCCTGAGCCCAAACGTTTGCCAATACTGTTATAAACCATTATAAAGCAATAGTGTAGATCCTGCCCAAATCTGCAAGTAGAGTGAACGAAGTCCTGTGGTGCTGTAGGCATCTAAAGGGCCATCTAGAACCAGAGATGTAGGGTAAAAATCAACCATCTCTGCTATTGTTAGAGAAATCTCTTGAGCCCTTATTGCAGGAAAAGGCCAGAGAAGAATCGCCAAAGCTTTCCTTCCGTCCTAATCAGCCCCCATTCCAGAACGTCACTAAGGGTGTGATCCTATGGGTTGAACCCTTGTGAGACAGAAGCCTTTGACCTCGGAGGCTTCTGTGTATCCAGTGCCCTGATGAGGTGCTGCTGGCAGGGTGGAAAGAGAGACCGGGGTGTTTTTCACCACTCCATCTTCCGTGTTTTGTGTTTTTCTCTAGACAGGCCTCTGAGGTCTAGAGAGGTCACGCTGGCAAGTGTGGGACTGGGACTGGAGAGGACACAGGATTCTTCCCTTTCCCTCCCACCAGAATGCCCGCTTACTTTTGTGGCCTCAGAAAGTAGCTGACACAGTTCTTTCCATGGTGGCGGCGAGGGGGTGGGAGGAGGGACTGGAACCAGAGTCCCAGTTCTGGGGTCGTAACGGTGTCTAAGCCCTCAGAAGGGGAAATCCAAAGAATCCTAGGGTCCCCGGGACACTCCCCCAGACCATATGATTGCTCTGCAAGAATGGCAATAATTTATTCACTGTTATGATCATTTATGTCCCAGCTTCTCGTATATATCACTCAAGGTGGCTAGCAAAACTTTCATTAAAGTAATGTAAAATAAAGTAAAAAAACATCTCCCTAAAGTAAAAATAAAAACAAGATAAAATGTTTAAAAAGTACTTAAAGGTACTAAAATGCTATTGCACGGTTCAGTAATACTGCACCAAGGTTAAGTAAAGCCTCATGTGAGAAATTGTCATTCCTCAAAGGCATTTGATTTCAGAGATTTACTGGTTTGAGACATTTACTGGCAAATATCAGAATTTTCTGACTTCTCAAAATGTTATTGGTTGCTGGGAACTGTTAACATTCACATTGTTTCTGGCATTCACTGTGACATGTCTATGCACATACAGGCACCTGCATTTTAAGAAAATGAATGTTTCTTGTCTTTCAGGTGGTGGAGAAAAATGTGGACCCAGAAACTACTTTGCTAACCTACCTTCGGAGGAAACGTATCTGATATCAGGCATCATGCAGTGTATGAGATTGAAAACAGTCACAATATTTCGTAGTTGTCTGATGATGCAGGGACAGGCCGAAGTCCAGCAGCATTTGAGTTGTGATTGAGCTCTGAGCATCTGGCATCTGCTAATCTAGACCTGGGGACAGTCTAAATGTTGCCTTTGCCCCCACAGTGGCTCCAAATCGGTGCTACAGTGGTTTTATGACGCAGCCGCTGATTCAGAGCTAACGTGGGGCAAAGAGGCAAAGATGCACAGGAAAAAAGTTGGGTAGGGTGACCAGATGAAAAAGAGGACAGGGCTCCTGTATCTTTAACAGTTGCATAGAAAAGGGAATTTCAGCAGGTGTCATTTGTATGCATATCACACCTGGTGAAATTTCCTCTTTATCACAACAGTTAAAGCTGCAGGAGCTATACTGCAGCTATACTGTGACCAGATTTAAAAGAGGGCAGGGCACCTTCAGCTTTAACTGTTGTGATGAAGAGGAAATTTCACCAGGTTCTCTCCATATATACAAATGACACCTGCTGAAATTTTCTTTTCTATACAACTGTTAAAGATACAGGAGCCATGTCCTCCTTTTCATATGGTCACTGTAAAGTTGGGGACTTACCCTGATTTTTCTTGTGGGAGCAAGGTCAACACAGCTCTTCCGCCAGCTGTTCTCATTCTGGCACTGAGCTGGGGGCATTCCTGGGCAGAAGGTGACTTTGAATTGGTCGCCAAAACTAGGGGAGAGGGAGGGGGCGGGCCCAGCAATCTCAATGGATGCAGGAAAGCCTGCACTGCTTCCCTCTGTTAAGATTGCTGGCTGCCACCCCGCAGCCGTGATCCCATGGGGCTTGGTGACGGAGCGGCGCCAACTCGGCGCCATGAAGGCAGCCCCTGGATTTATTTGAATGATCCTTAACAATGACCTCCTTAACACTGATGGCCTAAATCCTATAGGGAGACCCTACCAACCCCATAGCCTGTGTCAGATTTGCTACAAAATAAGCTATACAGAATCCTTACAGAATGGGAAAAAGAGCTTGGCTTATTTCTGAACAAATCTGAATTTAGAATGGACCCCCTATTTGCCACCCCCTTCCACATGACACCTACCCTCCAATTGCCACTGCTGGCAACAGTGGTAATGCTACGGTGACAGCAAGCCATGGGCAGAGGAAAGGAAGGGAAGCCTCTTTCCCTCCAAGTGCCTGTGGCTGGTGAATGTTTTCCTAAGTGCTATTAGCCCCTTGGGAAAACTACATTTCCAGGGGCTACAGCGGACATTGTGGTCTGTCGCGCTGCATTGTAGCAGGCCAGGGGCTTCTCTTCCCTTTCTCCATGGCTTTCCACTGCCATAATCCTGCCACTACTGCTGAGTAAGTGCTGGTTATGGAAGGAAGGAAAGAAAGAAAGAAGGAAGGAATGGGCAAGGGGGGGAAAGCAGGTGGGGTGGCTGGGTAACTGTTTGGAGGAGAAAAGCTCTCTGACTTGGATTAAAATCTGAGCTGGGAGAAATCAATCATCTATCCAAAACTTATAACACTTGAGGAGTTGATATTCTAGGAAATTCTAGGTTGCTGGGATTCATAACAGGAAGCATGATTGACTATGGAAATCCTTCGATCAGGGTCCATTTATTCGTTTTTCATAAAAAGCTCAGCTGCAAAGCCATGGACAAGTGACTGTGCAGTGCTAAGTGGATTCAGAATTCTCCAGAGGAGAACACCATTGCATTTTGTCCTGATGAAAGTAAATATTCATTGACCTTTATGTTGGACAAACAATGCCTACTCTAATTCCTCCTCCTGGTCATGTGTATATATAAAATAAAATATACCTTGTGCATGTTAATTCTACATCTCGTTTGCAACAGCAGATCCAGTTGAGCAATTAAACAAAGGATACAATTTTATTTGTTTAAGATATAGTTAGTCTGCATTTTATGGCCCTCGCAAAGCAGCGTAAACAACCAAAATTAGATACATTGAGGCTACAATCCTATAGACACTTTCCTGGGATTAGTAAACCCCATTGAAAACAATCAGATGATCCTCCATAAGAGAATGATTTCAATAAGACAGATTAAGACAGTTTAGGACACAAACCTATGCATGTTGAGACAGGAAAAAAATCCTGCAACTCCCAACATTCCCCAGCCAACCTACTAAAAGGACCAGTGGTATATTTTCCTTAACCTTAATTCTGCTAGTCGGCTTATGTGGAACCAAGCTGGGCTGTGGAGAAGGCGGATGTGGTGCCTGCACTGTTATGATTTCCAAGTTTGACAGCTTCCAAAAGAAAATCATGTATCCTTTGAGCCACATGTGGTGAGACGGAAGAACAGGAATTGAATGTAGGCATCTCTGATAATGAGGACGAATACTTAATGGATGGGAACATGCTGTTGCACGAAGTCAGCTCCTCCCAAAAGCTCAACTCAGTTCCAGGTCACAGTAAGATCTGTTGACAGGAAAGATTTTAAGATGTGTCTCCTTCAAGTAAGTGCATTGGTCAGTCGTAGACTGTTGATAACCTTCTGCGTTGTGCCTTGGACTGCTGTCAGGCTGTTGGCCTACGCAACACAATTATCTGGCAGTTCTAGAAATGGCAGAAATCATGGTCCTCCTAATGCAGAGCTTCATGTCACAACACATCCTGGCGTTCCACCTTTCTGCTGTTGCAATTTCTCTGCATTCGCTGAAGCATCTGATGAGAGCGGCTATTAACACCCACAGCACTTTCCTCAGCTCTCTTTGTTTTCTTAGATTAATATTTGTCTTATATGACAGACTGTTTTGTGCAGTTCAAAGTTCAACAACAGTCAAATGTGTGACGCTTCTCTCTGGAGGAAGTCATAGTGCTATGTCCTCTATTCTAATCTTTTCCTAGCCCAACTTCCCCTTTTCACTCTCCTCCCCTAATTTCCCCTTCACAATAGTGAGAACTTCGGACTTCCTAGGCCGTCCTTACTACAGCCTTTCCAACCTGGAGCCCTCCAGATGTGTTGGACTATAACTTCCATTATCCACAGACAAAATGGGGCTGGAGAAGGCTGTCATAGAATTAAGTACTTTGTTTATTTTCAGACTGCTTTCACTAGTGGGTTGTCTACATTCTTCATCATTTAGGGAAAAAGCTGATCAACTTCTTTAGATCTCTTGTGGAAAGAGATGTGTGTGTGCAGAAGCCATTCTCTGCACAAGGATTCCTTTCCTGGATTGGAACACTGTACACAGATGGGATGGGAATGCACATTTATGTGCCTATCTGCAACCAATGTAATCCCCACCTGGTTTGGGTGTGAGTGTGTGTGGGGGGTACATCTTTCCATCTCTCCATGTGAATGGCACAGCATGGATTCTTATCGACTGTCTTGGGCCACTAGTTGTGTGCAATACCTTGTAGCTCATCATTATATCTGGATTGCAGCCATGAGGTTTCTACCACCACTGTTCACATTTTACTAAAATAGTAGCAAGAAGATTGCAAGTCGTGTTGTTCGCTAGGATTAGCCTGCTTCTGGCCAGTATGTATTCAATTTCAGTTCAAAGCTAGCAGCCCAGCCCTAAACCATTGGCTTTTGTGATTTCATCGCCCTTGTCTAGTGATATGAGAAAATGAATTTACAAGGTGATCAGTCTCCTTAACATGGCTCTAGAAACTATTCTGCAAATGCTTGTTTATTCCCTGTCTGTGCTCTCCACCATGTAGCAGTAACTACCGTTGAAGGCATAGGAAGCACAAAGACAAGGCTACATCCAGTACAGGTAAACTGTGGAGTTTTGTAACAAAGTGTTCTGGCCTCTTGCATTGCATTTCTCTTTTGCCAAAGGTACATTAAATTTCTAGTTCTTACCCGACTAATTTGTAGACAACATGGCTTGTTTCATGAACCTTTCCCAAGCAATAGGTTGTATCCAATGTTAATCCTACTTAGAGTAGACCCATTGAAATTCATGGGATTTATGTTAAACTAAGATTGGAAATAATCCAATGCAGTTCTTGTATGACAGTTAAGGAGCTGGTTTAAGGAAAGAAGACAAAACTCTCTAGTTGGAGCTGAGTAAGGGGAAGTATAATTGATCATAGTTAAGTCATGAGACTCTTTCTCCTGAAAAAAATTGCTAGTGATCTTGGAGAGTAAAGCAGGAGTGTGCTAATTACTGACTGATTTAAAATATGTATACACTGCCTTTAACGACTATACAGCCTTCTCAAGGCAATTTGCACAATCACGCCATTCACAAATAAAAATTATATAGATGCTTCAGGCGAGGAGTTCTAGGCTCTGCTATAGTATAGCTGAAAAGTGCAAATACACAAGTGGAAAAAGCATTTTCTTTTACTTTCACAAATAATACATTTCCCCTGATCTAAAACAAACTAAGTGCTCTTTAAAAACAATCCATGGTTGTTTACAAGGTCTTTATGTGAAAATGTGACCCTCCAGCTTCACTTCTATGTCTAAAACACAGTTTTTAGAGCAGGGAAAATGCAGTATTATTTGTGAAAGCAGAAGAAAACACTTTTCCCACTTGTGCTATTCTGCTATACCATAATCCCATGTAGAGGTTAGCAGAGATGTGTAGTGCTCGGATTTCAATTCTGTGACAAAAAGAATTTATGACAAAAAGAAGACACAGTGGATTAACAGTCGATTAACAGCCTTGGATAGTCTACTTTACCATATGCATGAAGTGTTATTATGAATTACAGTTATGGTTGGGGATTTATAATCAGTGAGGTCCAAGGAAATGTAATGCAAAAAGTATAGACAGTGACAATTATGTTATTAACAGTGATCATTCAACGAACAGTTACATGGGAATCTGCTTTACTGAGACAGACCATTTGGTGTTGTAAATGGCTACTGTTAAAAAAAATCAATTGTCACTGTCTGACTTCACCCTTTGGAATCCCTCAACAATGCCCCAACCATCTGCTTTTGTACCTGTAACTCAGGGCTCATCTACACCAAGCAGGATATTCCACTACGAAAGCGGTATATAAAAGGCAGGAGCCACACTACTGCTTTATAGTGGTATTGAAGTGCACTGACAACTGTTGGGGCCCATTGACACTTACCATATACCGCTTTCATACAATTTTCATAGTGCTATATCCTGCTTGGTGCAGTTGTGTCATGGGCCACAACAGTTGTCAGTGCACTTCAGTATTATTTATTATTTATTTATTTATTTATCATACTTATACCCCGCTCCTCAGCCAAAAAAGGCTCTCGGAGCGGCTTACACTTGGCAAAAAAAGACAGTCCCTGCCCTCAGGCTTACAATCTAATAAAGACATGACACACAAGGAAAAGGAGTCAAGGAGGGAGGGAGGGAGGAGAGAGAAAGAGAAGAGAGAGAGAGAGAGAGAGAGAGAGAGAGAGAGAGAGAGAGAGAGAGAGAGAGAGAGTCCAGCAGGAGCAGGCCCCGATGTTACTTCTGCCTGCTCCTGTCCCCTCGGTCCTTCTTCCCCACAGGGCCAAGATGGCAGTTTGCCCTGGGGAGGGGGGAAGAGTCCAGCAGGAGCAGGCCCCGATGTTACTTCTGCCTGCTCCTGTCCCCTCGGTCCTTCTTCTTCCCCACAGGGCCAAGATGGCAGTTTGCCCTGTGGGGGGGGGGGAGAGTCCAGCAGGAGCAGGCCCCGATGTTACTTCTGCCTGCTCCTGTCCCCTCGGTCCTTCTTCTTCCCCACAGGGCCAAGATGGCAGTTTGCCCTGTGTGTGGGGGGGGGGGGAAGAGTCCAGCAGGAGCAGGCTCTGATGTTACTTCTGCCTGCTCCTGTCCCCTCGGTCCTTCTTCTTCCCCACAGGGCCAAGATGGCAGTTTGCCCTGTGGGAGGGGGAAGAGTCCAGCAGGAGCAGGCTCCGATGTTACTTTACAGTACCACTGTAAAGCAGTAGCGTAGATCCTGCAGTGCATTGCAGTAGTGCTATAAAGCAGTACTGTGGCTCCTGCCTTTTATATACTGCTTTCATACCATTTTCATAGTGGAATATCCTGCTTAGTGTAGATGAGCCCTCAGTATCTGATGAAGTGGACTATAGTCCATAAAAGCTTAATCAGGCTTTCCCAACGTGGTGCCCTTTACATGTGTTGGACAACTCCCATCAGCCCAGCCAGCATCACCATTGGCCATGTTGGCTGGGGATGATGGAGTGGTAGTCCAATACATGTAAAGGGCACCAGGTAGAGGGAAGATTGGTTTATGCCATAATACATTTCTTAGACCTTAAGGTTTGACAAGCTGTTGTTTTTACAAATAGCACAGCAGATGCAATTACTTATTGCTTAAGCGATTAGGCATCAGAATGCTGAACTTGCTTCTGGTTACTAATCTTCAATAAGAATTAATTTAACCCCAGGGCAACTGAAATGATTGAGGAGACCATGATTTCGGAATTATGCAAAGTATTATACTAGTCAGAGCTGTGTTCCTCCCTCTCTTCCAGGAAAGAATAGCAAAAAGCCACGGATCACAGTGCGGTTTCTGCACTCCTGGCATTGTCATGTCCATGTACACGCTGCTTCGCAATCACCCTGCACCCAAAATGGAAGAGATAGAAGATGCTTTCCAAGGTAAAGATGACTTTGTATCTTTTTGACTTGTGTTTTCCCTGCCCCTGTTTCCAATCCGCTGCACAATCTAACCTAGCTGAATAGGCAGGCCATTTCAAACAACAGGTAGTCATTTCCTTCTAAATTCATTTCTATTAGTCTGCCCTTGCTGAAGCAATCAGATCTCAGTAAAACAGATAAAGTTAAATGAAATTTCACTAGAAAAAAAAATCTGTACAGAATCCCCCCATCCTTTTTACCATTCAGCCCTCGCAGAGTCTAATGTGCAGAACTGCTAAGACAAAATGCACCAACTAGTCATTACGTAATGAAGCAGGAGATGTGTATGTATGGGAAGGATCATTGTCAGTTGATACAAGCTGGTTGTATGTTAGCCAGGAAATTTGGGGAAATGCCTTTTGAGACTGGAGCTCCATCTTCCAAAGTTATGCAGAGTCCCAGAGAGGCTCATTCTTTCCTTGTTGCCAAATGGCCCCTATTTATTTATTGTATTCATATACCGCCCCATAGCCAAAGCTCTCTGGGCAGTTTAACATAGGATAAAAACACTTAAAAACAACATACAAAAATTTAAATCCACAAAAACATACAAAAACAAACCCAGGCTAATTACATATTGCTAAATGCCTGGGAGAAGAGAAAAGTTTTGACCTGGTGCTGAAAAGATGACAATGTCGATGCCAGGCAGTCCTTGTCAGGGAAATTGTTCCACAATTGGGGGGCCACCACAGAAAAGGCCCTCTCTCTTGTTGCCGTCCTCCAAGCATCCCTTGGAGTAGGCACCCGGAAGAGGACCTTAGCTGTTGAGACCAGTGTACTGGTAGCTTCATGTCGGGAGAGGTATTCTGTCAGGTATTGTGGTCCCAAGCCATGTAAGGCTTTGTAGGTTAAAACCAGCACCTTGAATCAGGCTCGGAAACATACAGGCAGCCAATGCAAGCGGGCCGGAGTGGGTCTTATATGTTCAAACCTTCTGGTCCCTGTTATCACTCTGGCCACTGCATTTTGCACAAGCTGCAGCTTCCGAACCATATTCAAAGGCAGCCCCACATAGAGTGCAATGCAGTAATTTAACTTGGAGGTTACCAGAGTGTAGACAACTGAAGCCAGATTATCCCTGTCCAGGTAGGGGCGTAGCTGGGCCACCAACCGAAGCTGGTAGAAGGCACTCCTTGCCCCCCAAGGCCACCTGAGCCTCAAGTGACAGAGATGGTTCTAGGAGAACCCCCAAGCTAAGAACCTGTTCCTTCAGGGGGAGTGCAACCCCATCCAGAACAAGTTGAACACCCTCCATCCGGTCAGCAGAACCACCCACTAACAGTATCTCAGTCTTGTCTGGATTGAGTTTCAGTTTATTAGCCCTCATCCAGTCCATTGTCATGGCCAGGCACCAGTTCAGCACATCCACAGCCTCACCTGATGAAGATGAAAAGGATAAATAGAGCTGTGTGTCATCAGCATACTGATGACAACACACTCCAAAACTCTGGATGACTGCACTCAATGGTTTCATGTAAATGTTAAACAGTATGGGGGACAAGACTGACCCCTGCAGAACCCCATACTGGAGAACCCATGGGTCCGAGCAATGTCCCCCAAGCACCACCTTCTGGAGCCGACCAGCCAGGTAGGAGCGGAACCACTGCAATGCAATACGTCCCACTCCTAAATCAGCCAGTTGTCCCAGAAGGATACCATGGTTGATGGTATTGAAAGCCACTGAGAGATCAAGGAGAATTAACAGTCACACTCCCCCTGTTTTTCTCCCGACATAGGTCATCATACAGGGCAACCATGGCTGTTTCCATACCAAAACCAGGCCTGAAACCCTACTTTTGGATGCAAAGTTTGGCATTCTCCACAGAAGATCAGAGCCGAAATTAAAAATGGTTCTCCTTCATTTTAAGTGACTCCTAACTTTTGCAACTTGATTTGTCAATCCAGGAAATCTCTGCCGCTGCACAGGATACAGGCCCATTCTGGAGGGGTACCGGACATTTGCAAAGGTAAGTGGCTACGCATTTTTTAAAAAGAGGGTTGTGATAGATTCAGATTGGCTTTTGCTAAGTACTAATGGATTATACACTTAAAATATAAAAAAAATGATATATTTCCAAAACACCTTCTTTCATTCCTTCCCTCCCCTGATCAAACACATCAACTTGGAATTGGCCACAAAAATTGATTGATTGCATTTCTATACCTCCCAATAGCCGAAGCTCTCTGGGCGGCTCACAAAATGATGAGTTTAGGAGAAGCTGTGATAGCCTGAGCCTGCTGTGACTCTAAACCTTTCTACATTGTGTACTCATGATTCCTCATTCACTGTAGTTTGCAGGTGCTTTATGTTATATTATCATCCTCCAGGGCCTTTTCTGTGCTTTGCAACCATTATGGTATTTTTGTTTTCTAACAAGGGAACATAAGAACATAAGTGCCATGCTGGATCAGACCAAGGGTCCATCTAGTCCAGCACTCTGTTCACACAGTGGCCAACCAGCCATCGGCCAGGGATGAACAAGAAGGACATGGAGCAACAGCACGCTCCCACCCATGCACCCCAGCAACTAGTGCACACAGGCTTACTGCCTAGAATACTGGAGATAGCACACAACCATCAGGGCTAGTAGCCATTGATAGCCTTTGCCTCCAGGTATTTCTGTGAATGGCGGCTTGAAACCCTCATGTATTTGCCCAGTTCTGCTATACCACAGCATCACCTAGTGTTTGTGTAATGGAACATATAAAAAGGCAGAGAAAGAAACCCCCGTGGAAAAAAGAACTCTTGTAAAGGAGCCAATCTTAACCCCACAAAGAATCTGGAAACAGAAGCCAAAGTTAAGTGGTCGGTTAAAAGTCTCATGCAGAAAAGCCCTCTGTCTGTAGGAACAGCAGAAGTGAGCACTGGTGCTGAAAGATCAAGAGCTGAGGGAGGACTACAAAAACATTATTCTCCATGGCTGCTGTGACAGAGAACATGGGCAAGAGGCTTTGAGAGTAGATGAAAAAACAAAGCCAACTGTTATGCAGCTCGGTTATCAGGGACCCGGGAAATGAACTGTGCTAAGAAAACAATGTCCCTTGTCCTTCCCAGTGCTGTCACAGTGAGGCTCCATGGAACATGGCTAGCAGCCCAGAAGTGAGAGAAGCAGAATATATGTTGGAGATAGGGTGACCATGTGGAAAGGAGGACAGGGCTCCTGTATCTTTAACAGTTGTACTGAAAGGGGAATTTCAGCAGGTGTCATTTGTATGCATGCAGCACTTGGTGAAATTCCCTTTTCATCACAAAATTTAAAGCTGCAGGAGCTATAATAGAGTGACCAGATACAGGAGCCGTGTCCTCCTTTTCATACGGTCACCCAAAATAGGGATGCCTGGTGGGTTCTCAGGCTCTGAGTCTCTGGCTGAGTGGAGCTAGAAGTGGTTTGTTGGCCTATAGCAAAGTGCTTTTTGCTTTTAGCTAGTTTAGGGCACAATGCTATGCACGTTTAGACAGAAAAAAGGCCTACAACTCCCAGCATGCTGGGCCATGCTGAGAGCTGTAGCTCTTTTTTTCTGTCTAAACGTGCATAGGATTGTGCCTTTTGTTGTACCCTGCCTCGATCCAGAGGGAGAGGCGGGTAACAAATAAATAAATAAAATTATTATTATTATTATTATTATTATATTTGATTTTTGAGTTTTAGGCCATTTGCAGCCTGTTATATATCTAGTAGAGACATTTGGAGATTTAGGGAGTGACTAAGATCAAGGCTGGTCAGCGTTACACCAGTGTAGCGGTACAGAGGATGCTGAGGTGGTGATCAGTGATAGCAACAGTTGAGGGAAAGGCAAGGTGGAAAACGTTGCGCTATTTTCGCTTCAGGCCCTGGCATCAGTACCCTTGGTGGCTTACCTGCTGCTCCGTCAAATCTGCTAGGACTATTAATCAGTGTCGGGTTATCTAACAGATAAGTGTCCCACTTACAGTGGTACAAGGACAGAGCTCCAGGGACTTAGGCAAGGCTAGCAGGCTGGACAAATACGAGTAGTTCCAGGGAAGAGCTGGGCTATCCAAGAAATACAAGGCAGAAAGCCAATGCACAGACCTTGTTCCAGCACGCTGTGCTTGTAACAAAAGGCATTTGTGCCTGAGTCTTCTTGGCCCCACCCAGAGCACGCTTGCAAGCCATCAGTCCCACTGGAGGAATGGTCTACTTGTGAGTATAACTTTACTCACGAGGAGTCCTTACAACTCAGACAGTTCTATGTCTTGCATTCAACGGAATCTGAACCATAAGTGGGCAATTTTGGGAGGTCTGGGGCCCGTTTTCACTCCTGAACACACCTCCCCTCCACAGTTGCCCCTATTGTGGATGATAAAATAAATAATGATTATTATAAACGGTCTCTGTAGTAGCTGCAAAGCGCCAAAATTAGTTTGTTTGCACCTTCTGAGGATTTTCTTGGATTGCTGTTTCTATGATGCTACTCTGGTTTATAATGAGTCTCATTGTTCTTATTTGGCTGAATGCTGCTTGTGATTAGCATTATGGTTGGTCCTTGTTTTTTATTCCACTGTTTTATGATGTTTTATGGTTTAATCTTGTACTGATTTTGTATTGTGAATTTATATCTTGGAAGCTGCCATTGGCAGGTGGCCCCCTGAACAACGGGTAAAGGATTTGATCCATAGTCTGACGTTTCTGGAACAGATATGGAACATGATCCCTTGGGAAATTCTGGTGCAAATTCTATTGAAAGGAAAGGGAGGTGTTATGTGAAAGAACATGGGAAGAGCCATTGCTCAGTGATGGCATGCATGCTTTGCATCTTTATTATTATTATTATTATTATTATTATTATTATTATTATTATTATTATTTATTTATATAGCACCATCAATGTACATGGTGCTGTACAGATAACACAGTAAAAAGCAAGACCCTGCCGCATAGGCTTACAATCTAATAAAGTTGTAGTAAACAATGAGGAGGGAAAGAGAATGCAAACAGGCACAGGGAAGTGTAAATAGGCACCGGGTGGGGTGAAGCTAACAGTATAGAGTCAGAACAAACTCAATATTTAAAAGCTATAGGGAAAAGAAAAGTTTTTAGCTGAGTTTTAAAAGCTGTGATTGGTTCTCAACCACTCCCAGGTTTGAACACAGCAGCATATTTGAATGGTTGATGCCCAGGTTCAGTCCCTGCTATTTTTGGATAGGGTTTTTTTTTTAAAAAAATCTTCAGATAAAATAAGATTTATTTTAAGATTCTACCAGCCAGTGTATTTTCACTATTGCCTGCACTGGCTGGTAGCCAATGTAGGCAATAGTGAAGTAAGTACACAAACCTTTTCACTTGGTATTATACAGCATCCTGTGTTCCTACAACCTTGTATATCTTTTGAGCCCACAGATGATGATGATGATGATGATGATGATTTATTTATTTATATAGCACCATCAATGTACATGGTGCTGTACAGAGTAAAACAGTAAATAGCAAGACCCTGCCGCATAGGCTTACATGTCTCAATCTGTGCAATTAAAACAGCGCTGGGAACCTGTGGCACTTCAGATGTTGTTGACTCAAACTCCCATCAGCCCCAGCAATCATAACTGATGGTCAGGGATGACCACTGGATCAAGTTCATAGTTTGGTGATAGTCCTCTTGGATCCAGCACTGTCACTGGAGGCTCAGCTGGCCTTGGTGACACAGAGCTCCTTTTACCAGCTTAGGCCAATATACCAATTACGACCCCTTCCTGGTCAGAGATAGGCCAGCTGCAGTTTCCCACAGTCACCTGTTGTTTGGATGACTAAAATGTGTTAACCATGGGGCTGCCTTTGAAAATGGCCGAGAAACTTCAGCTGGCCTAAAATAGGGCAGCAAGATTATTAATGGGGACTGGCTGATATTGTCATATTGCACCAGTGCTTTATGATTGGCACTGGCTGCCAAGTTTGTTTCTGAGCCCAATTCAAAGTGCTGGTATTAACCTGCAAAGCCCTAAAATGTTTGGGGCCAGGTTACCTGAAGGATCACGAACTTCCATAAGGTCATCCTCAGAGGCCCTTTTCCAGATGCCTCCGATGAATGCAGTGAGGTGGGCAGCCATTAAGGAGAGGGTCTTTTCAGTTGTTAAAGGCCCTCTCCAGAGAGCCTAGCCGGGTGCCTAGGTTGTGGTCTTTTCAGCACCAGAGGGCAAATGTCGCCCAAGGTGGCTGCGAATCAACACTGAGTCAGCTATATGCCACAGTCGCCAATTCACTGCAACACGGCAAAGAGATGAAGACGCGCAGCGGTAAAGTCAGGGACTTTTCATGTTGGAGCGAGGTTAACGCAATTCTTGTGCCACCTATCCTCAGTCTGGCACCACACGGAGGGTGTTAATGGGCAGAAGGCAACCTCCCATTGGTCACTGGAAACTGGGCAAAGGGGAGTGGAGGGGCCGCCCCTTCAAGCCAAATGGCCTCCAGAAAGCCAACGCTGCCTCCTGCATTGGGATTACCTGGCGCCACCCAGCAGGAGCAAAAGCACTGTGTGTGTGTGTGTGTGTGTGTGTGTGTGTGTGTGATAAAAGCAGGGCAACCTGGTGCCTTAGGGCAGCCCCCTGGTGAAGACCTTTTAATTTTCCAAGGCTTTTTAGCCTTTCAGGTTTAAAATTTCCTTAGTACATTTTTAGATTGTCACACTGCTGCTGCCTTTTATTTTGGTTCCTGCTTTGATCTGATTCTTTTATAAATTTACAGTATTTCTATATTGATTTACTATATTATTATATTTTAGAGTTTTAAGTCTGTTCTGTGAATTGCTGAGAGAGCTTTGGCCAGTTGGTGGTATAGAAATGTAATAAAAACAAACAAAATTAAAAAAAACAAATAATAGGAGTTGTAGTTGGGGCAACATCTGGAGGGCCACAGGTTCCCCATCCCCCTTCATTCAAAGGTAGTTAATATCTCTTAACAATGTGATAAAGTTTTAATAAAAAGTTTATTTGGAAGCATTTTTTTCTGTTTAGGATGGGGGATGCTGTGGAGGAAAAGTAAATGGCTTTGGCTGCTGTATGGCTGGAAAGGAAAATGAAGTGGTAAGTTAGTTGGGTAAACATATTGGTTGCCTCTCAAAACCCTAAAATAGTTCCAGAAGAGAAAATTAACTTTGGCTTTAATGATCTGCTTTAATTTACTGTAATTCAATAATGATTGTGCATTGACACGATGGCCTCAGCTAGACCTACCGGTCTAGTGTGATGGAGAGTTGAAGATCTCGCTATATTTTTATTGTGAGATCTCCCCCTCTGTTTACATATGGTGCATGACGACCTCAGAGGGTGAGGATGTCGCACCCACCATTTTGGTTTTTTTTTTAAAAAAAGGTGAAGGAGCGCACGAGCACTTGTGCACAAAAGGTAAGGTTTTTTTATTTCTTAAAAAAAATCCTGCTCCCCCCACCCCACCCCTGATGGGTGCAGAGCTCCTGAGGGGCTCTGTGCCCCATGCACGGGTCCCAGCTCCTTGCGAGTAACTGTGACGAGCCGGGACAAACCATGACGCCCGTCCACACGTTCCACAGTCTCGGGATCAGCCTGAGACCATGGAAAAAGCGGGCCTAAAGTGTAGGGCCATATCCCGGGGTCCCCTGTGCGTCATGTGAAAGCACAGGGATGATCCCTGGGGATTGCCCCAGGATAAAGCCCCATCTAGCTATGGCCTACGACCTATATTGTTTTTATATCAGTTTAAATGGCATGTCTTCTCTCAAAGAATAACTTTGTGAGTAAGTCCCATTGAATATAGTGAGACTTACTTTCGAGTAAACATGGATAGGATTGCATGATAATATGCTATATGATTATTTGTTGTCTGTATATATGCTCTGCAGCTCATAAATGTAGCTCACAGCTCATGTGAGCAATGCAATATCAGAGGAGTAAATCATCTGACTGATGTCTCCTCCTAGGAAAAGGGAGGATGAACCTTCATTATGTGTGTCATTCACCGTGCCTTTTGGGTATTTCAACTCAAAGAGGGCATGAAAAGCGTCACTAATTAGCAATTAAATTTTATTCAGGATAGTCCTTGTTTGAGAAATTCCAGAGGACAACATGTAAGCATACTAAAATTATCTGTATAGAATTTCCTTGGTATAACAGTTCTCTGTTATGCTTCAGATTCAGTAGAAGAAACTGAGAGAAAGTAACAATTGCTAAGAATTTCCAGAGAAGTTCCTGCATTGAGCAGGGGGTTGGACTCGATGGCCTTATAGGCCCCTCCCAACTCTACTATTCTATGATTCTATGATTCTAGGATACAACGCCAGAGAATAGTCTAATGATATATAATGTACCAATGGGAGATAGCACTGAAAAAGTCATCCTTTTCTCCCTCTGTTTCTTCCAGTCCCCCCTCTCTCATTCTCTTACTCTCTCTATCACCACTTTTCTCCTTCTGCTTCTCCCTCTTCTTTCCTGCCTAGTAGACATCTAAGGGAGAGACAGATTGCTCTTGCTAGAGGTCCAAACTGATAGTTTGTAGAGGGATTTTGAAATCAAGCCAAGGGCTGCAAGTTGCCCACTCCTGTTTAGATACTATGTATTAGTTTTTATGTGTCATGGTTTTCCCCAAAGAATTATAGGAATTGCAGTGCAGAGAATTATCTGTTAGAGATCTCTAGTCCCTCACTAGCAAAGCTACAATTCCCAGGGTTTTCTGGAAAGAGGGAATGTGTCTTAATTCTCTAGTGTCAAAACGGTATGGCCTGACTCAGAACTGAGTAGATTGCGCTAAAAAAAAAAAGGGTTTTCTTTAAAAATAAAACAGACTTTCTTCTCCAAAATGTAAATTGTTATCTTTTTTAGAAACCACAAAATATTTTTAAAAATGTTCTTTGGAAGGAGAGCTAACATAAAAATGGAGAAGGGATATAAAAAGAATGCTGCTGAATTCAAGAGAAATGCAAAAAAATGTCAAGGATATGTTCAAGATTTCTTTACAAATGTGCGAAAGCTGGGTTCTCCTCTTAACAGGGAGTGAACAGTGATTTGTAGAGGATAACAGGAAGGCAGCGAAGGGAGAAAGGCTGGTGAAGAGCAGCTGCACAGCTTCAGCAGCAGCATCTCCTTTTCGGGGGTGGCGGGCTGCTGAGCCAATGAGTGTGTGGATGTGGTGGGACCAAAGAGGCGGACCTAGCAGAGTGAGATTTCTGCTTTGTTCTGACTCCGGTTGTGAGGCTCCAAAATGCAGACCTCCCATGTGGCTCAATATACTCCTGTTTTTCATCTGTCTCTGTGTAATGTGGGCTCAGAATAATCACAGCTTTCTAAACTTCTGAGTCCTTTATAAAGGGCATGCTTCCCATTGTCCTTCAACCATAGTAGATTTATATAAATCTTCTCGGATGTTTATCAAACATATAGCCCCTGTGTGGAAATCCATCAGTATACCTTCTATCTCAGAATGGTTAAATAAGGTGTGCTCTGTCATCAAATGGAAGGATTGACATACATTAAAATAAGGGAACACAGAAAAAAAATTAAAGGGACATTTTATCCTAATGTCTTTGTACAATTTTGGATGGCATGGCTTTTCAGAATTAGAGAATTATATTTGTTATAATTTGCTGTATTTGTAATAGATTGTTTTAGGGTTTTTGGAGGCTTATGATCATCCAGGAGTAGTGGAGGTGATCGTCACTATGCACCTGCTCTGCATTTTTGCTAGATGGGTGTTTTTTTCTTCCCCATCTAGCTGGGGAATTCCAGAGTGGGAGGGAAGGAGGCTGGAAAGGCAGCAGGATAGCTCTCCTGAAACATTTTTTGGGGCTGGGGGGGGGCTTTAATATTTGAAAGTATGCTATTATGCTATTAAATATTTATTTCTTTTTTCCAGAATGGTCATGGATGCTGTGGAAATCAAGTCAATGGCCTGGGTTGTTGCATGGATGAAAAAAAAGACCATACAGTAAGTGCAAAGGGCCAATAGATATTTCCCCTTATTTCTTGTTCTATTGTAGAATTAAATATTTAGATGATCAGTGCCTGCTTAGGTAAAGCATAGATCTATCTATGCTATAGGTAAAGCTATATTATCTATCTATCTATCTATCTATCTATCTATCTATCTATCTATCTATCTCTATCATGGCACGCTTCACCCAGCAGTCACCGAGAAATTGGCCTCAATCCTCAGAGCTTCCTGCAAAGAATGGCAGGCAGAGGCATCCTGGAAGGCTGGCTGGAGGAGGGCTGAAAAAAATAAGCCAGCTGGGCGTGACATCACAGGATGACATTCAGGGCAAGAGGAAGCCAATTCACCGAAGGGATAAAAACCAGAAGTGTTTGTAATACTGGGCAGGACCTCTGAAGGAGGAAAGCCAAGGATGAGCTCAACATCTTCCTGTCTGTTGTTGAAAGAGTTTGTCCTAACTGGGTTTTTTACAGGAATGGTATACAGTTGAGGTCAACCTCAGTTCTTCCAGTATCAGGGCCATGGAGGTCCACTATGAACTATTGTGCTTCTGTGCTGGTAGCAGGACTGGCATCAAGAATAGGCATGGCTGGGCACCTACCAAAGGTCCACACTGGAGTAGGGGCCCACTGACAAAGCAGACTTGCTCCTCGTGGCCTTGTTCCTACTCTCACAAAGGCAATGGTGGTTGTGAGAAGGAGGAGCAGTAGGTCACTGCTCGGTCACTGACTCTCTGCCTGTCAAGCAAGCATGGGGAAGTGGATGAAGAGCAATAGCAGCTGGTGACAATGGTGGTGAGAAGGTAGAGTCACTGAAGGAGGGCCCCAGTGTGGCTGCTTTGCTTAAGGGCCCTCAGAAACTGGGAACCTGCACTGGCTGATAGTGAAATGCATGTATTTCTTTCTATTTATCTAACTATTGAAACCCCGAGGAGTATATTCCGAAGTTACATGGCTACTATTACTCAAGCAGGTATTGCAGTTGTTTAAGACTCTTATTGTAACTGGGAGGGGAGGGGGAATCCTATTCATAAAAAGCAAAGCAAAAAGCATGAAGATGAGGGCTGCATTACTTATCGGTTCTCTTTATTAGACTAGTAATTAAGATATAATACTCTCACACACACACACACACACACACACACACACACACACGTATGTATGAAAGATTTTCCTAGAAAGAGCACTCTTCTTTAATAGTGAAGAAAAGAGAACTGCACTAACCAATGGCAATTTGTCTTCTGTAGGGCCTGATCCCCTCAACCTTGTTCAGTCCATCTGAGTTCCAGCCTCTGGATCCCACACAAGAGCCTATATTTCCACCAGAGTTATTGGTAGGTACACCCTCTTCCAATAGGTTTCTTGAGGCATTCCACACACCCTAGAAGATTTGGGTGAACCTGTTGACGTCTGTGCGTTCACCTAGGGCTGGGGAGTTGAATTTCTTTCAGCGTGGGGTTCAAATTCAGTTCTGGAGAAGGTCTCAGGGAATGGACAGGTCTGATGGCAAAAGGGGCAGGGCTAAAGTATTGAAAAATAGTGGCATATTTTAGTTAGAAGCTGTTACTGCTAGTAAATAAGCATTAGGGGAGGCATTTTGACGTTTTAGAATGGGAAAAAAACTGCAGAAAAGCCAGGAAATCACCAAATGATTGGTGGTTAGAGGAAAGTAGGTGGGGCAAGGGGAAGGGTGTGCAGCTCCCTGGGGAGCCCTGGAGGGCCAGATTGGGACCCCAAGAAGGCAGGATTTGGCTCCGTCTCCACTCCTGATCAGTGGAAGCTGATGGCTCTGATACCAGTGGGTTGGTGAATCTTCTCCAGGTTTCATCTGCAACCAGTCACAACTCTAAAGGAGCTATCCAAGGTGCTCCACAGAGTTCTGACTGGTTTTGACTGAAACCTGGAGCGGATTCACCACCCTGCTGAGATCAGAGTCACCAGGCTCCACTGCTCCTGACAGAGGGCATGTTTAAATGATGCATTCCAGCTTCTACTAGTTTACACATTAAGGGGGTGAATCAGAAGTTAAAGTGGAGAGAGGGAGAGAAAAAGTGGGGGAGGGGGACGGGGATCATGTGTATGAGATGAAAAGAGAGAGTATCAACAACTGTAGGCAAATTAGGGACTCTTGATTCACCACTCTTTAATCTTTGGGTAAATAATCTTACGCACAGTATCTCTGTTATTTCTGGCAGTTTGCTGTTCCAGAGGAAAACACACTGTGAATATTCCAAGACATTAAGCAGCAGGGTGCTTCAGAAACGACTTTTAATTTCACATTTGCGTAGACTGGGATTGTTCGATCAAGAAAGTTATCCTTGGATGATAGACTTGACAGAGAAATACGCTCTTTTTTAAATTACATTTGTGTTCTGGCCTTTCCCCATGAATCTCTTGGTGATAGACATCAGGTTATCCCATTTTATGGTTGCAACTGTGTTGTCGCAACTCTGTGCTTTCAGAGACCAATAAAGGTCTCTGAAGGCAGGAGTCTTGAAAGAAGGGCCTCTCTCAAAGATCTTAAGAACTGGTCAGGCGCGTATAGGAGAAGACAGTCTTTCACGTAGCCTAGCCCTAAGCTTCATAGGGCTTTATAGGTCATATCCAATATTTTGAATTCTGCCTGGAAACAGGCCGGTTACCCAGTGAAGCTGTTGTAACAAGGGAGTCACATGCTCCTTATAACTGGCCCTGGTCAACAGTCCGACCACAACATTCTGGACCAGCTGAAGTTTCTGAACAGTTTTCAAAGGCAGCCCCATGTAGCGTGTGTTACAGTAGTCCAAATGGATGTAACCAAGGCATGCGTGACCATGGTCAGATCAAACATACATAGGAATAGGTGCAGTGGGTTGAAACACCACAGAACAATTGACCACATTGTTGAAGAATATGGAGAATACATGAAATGTGAAGTGGCTGGGGCCCATACGAACCTTCCCCCCAACATAGGCGGGTTAAGATGCAACGGCTTTTAGAAGACTATTTAACACAGGTATATTGAGGGACAGAGTTACCTTGTGGTGACTTTTACAACAAAGTTATGCTGTTGTTTTGTCTGGTAACATCACCGGTTGCTTTAAGAGGATACAAAACACCAAAGTGCAACAATGATGACTAATTTCTAATCTTTTTTTAAAAAAATCTCTTTCTTGCCATGACCTATAGCTTTGATGATGTCTTAGCTCAGTCCCTGCGAGAGCCAAGCGTCTTTGTCACTATTTGAAGCTAAATTTGGCATTGTTTCCACAGACGCACAATAATAAACCTCAAAAGCAGCTGTGCTTTAAAGGCGAGCGTGTGATGTGGTTTCAGCCCTCAACCCTCAAGGAACTGGTGGCTCTCAAAGCTCAGTACCCCACCGCCAAGCTTGTGGTCGGGAACACGGAAGTGGGTAAGAGGAAGAGCTTGGCTCCCATTGGAGTGTTTTTGTCTATAAATGCAATGCTAAAATGATTGGCCCCTGTGAGAAAGAGCATGCTGGACTAGATGGAGCTTTGGTCTGATCCAGCAGGGTTCTCTCATATTTTTATGAAACACAAACATGCCAAAAGATGATTTCAGGTCTGAGACCATTCATTCCCATCTGGGTATCTGAGCATCATCTACCCTACCTCCTCTCTGGTGGCCTGGTCAGGTTCATGGGAAATAGACGTATATAACATTCAGTGCAGTTCTTTGTTTTTCAGCATCTATTGGCAGATATGTGTTTTTTCTCTTGGAGATTTTAAAGGTTATATTTTGTGTATCTGAAAAACACCCACTTTACAGGTGAAGGGTGGATGGTAGCAGGCCAATTAAATTTCCTGAAAAACATCACCTCTAGATCGCCAGTGAATTTATCCTATTCACAAGGTCCCTGCCCCCACCCCGCTGGCATTTTTCTAACTTCATGACAGCTAGAATGTAGACATTCTAATTAGCAAGAGAACACTGGGTGTGTCGATCATATATTGCAGAAGTGTTTGTTGGACGCAAGAGAAAATCCATTTGGGACTTGGCCCTGAACCTTCATGGCAAGCCAATGCAAATTCTGTCCCTGGTCAATATTGCAGAAGCACCCCTGGGGATTGCTCTAAGTGTCAATACAGGATACTGTCACTTAGACTGACTTCAAGTGGGCTGGGGCTTTTACATAACAGCTCTGCTGTTTCATTGGTAAACCTGCTCATTTCTGGCTGCCTGCCATGACTGCTTTGACCTCACTGGATTTTGTTTCTTTAAGGTATTGAAATGAGGTTAAAGAACATGCTGTACCCTGTGATAATTGCGCCAACTTGGATCCCAGAAATGAACTCTGTTCAGCACACAAAGGAGGGTATGTGGCAATGCGCCTATCGCCTCAAGGGACTGGCAAGGGGTTCTAGGAATGTACGAGGGAAGGCTTGGGAGCAATGCAAAGGAGGACAGATCTTGATTAGTTGGGAGGATCCCCTGCCTTCGTATCCTCTTCCCTGCTCCTCTGGCCAAGATGTACACCTGTGGGCAATGTGTAACAAAATAACAGTCCAAGTTGCATAAGTTTAGTGGGCAAGAATCCATTAAAACGTTAGTTTTACAGGGAAGCAGTTGGACAAGATTGAGTAAAAAAGAAAAGAAAAGTAAAACCAGTGCTGGAAGCTGCTCGGCTGGGGCTGTTTGGCAGCTCTGTTTCATAGCGTGGAGTGGAAAAGTGCCACTGGGATGCTGCTACGCACCAAGATGGAGCATAAAAGATTCACCTGGAAAGGAGAAAGGAGGAGGACGAATAGGCAGATGAAGTGGTGAGCTCATAGGGGCTTGCCAGATGTCCCAGAGCAGCAGTGGATAGAAGGCAGATTTCCATAGGTTTGGGACTTCAGGTCCCAGAAGCTCCTGCCAGCATGGTCAATGGTCAGGAATGCTGGTAGTTGGAAGTGCAAAACATCTGCAGACCTACCTTCTGCCCACTCCTGTCTTAGAAGGGAAGAAAGGACTGTATAGGTGGGTCACATCAGAGCCAGCCCTCCAGCCCTTGTCATTCCTAATCTCAAGGAGTGTATCCTGCAAAACAATCCAGCATGTGATTTTTTTTAAAGGGGTGGATCTTCATGTCACCGTGCAGCATGTAGGAGTATCTGCACAATATTGCTAACACACCCACACCCACACCCACACCCCATTACAAATGTAGCTGTGACAAAATCATGATGCTTGTCAGGTTGAGTTTGTGTTGATGTTTGTTTTTGCTGGGTTAAATAGAGCCCAGGTGAGTTAAAGTTAATTGTTTTGTAGAGAGTGAGTGAAAGTTGGGAGGAGGTGTGTGTGTGTGTGTGTGTGTGTGTGTGTGTGTGTGTGTGTAGACTAGAGTTTAAAGAAGGGGAGAGCAGACAGATAGGGCCTTAGGGATTGATGAAACTATGTCTAGTTAGTGGGATTTAGAAAGGGTAGATTAGATAGCGTAAGACCAAGAACTGAGTGATTAATTATAAGATATAACACTACTTGGATTGAATAAATATTAATTTGTTTGCTTTTTAAAACATAAAATTTCATGTGTTGTTCATCTTTCTGTATTACCAATAGCGTTCATATTTCCTGGGTCCTTCTCTTGTGTGGATAAAAGGAACCAAATGGGCATCTTGGGTGTCTCTTATACCTGGGCAGGATCTACATTACTGCTTTGAAACATTTTGGGGCCCAGGACACACTCCATGTACAGTTTTCCAACTGTTTTCAAAGTGTCTTATCCTGCTTGGTGTAGATCTGGACCTGGTGAATATAAGGGCTGAAGCTTACGGGTCAGTGAGGACAGCTGACCCAAAGCAGAGGCAGCCGAACCCCAGGGCAGGTTGTGTCACAGTATCCATTCCCGTTCTGTGGGTTGCAAAAATGGCATCTCTGAAATTCTCTCTGGCTTTGCGTCATCTGAATCTGGCAACTGGCAAAAAAGATAAAATCCTGGCATGTTGACAACATTAACATCCTCTATAAGAGTGGTAGTCCCTGATGCCCAAGAGAAAGCCCCCCCTAAATTAGATTGGGGGAAGGCAATCCTTTGGGGCTGCGAGGAGAGCTGCTACCCCCGGTCCTTTTTCCTGCAGAACAGAAGCTGTCAGGAGCCCAGTTCTGCAGGGAAATGGGGATTCTGCAGAATTATTTTGTTCAGGACAAGGTGCACGGGGATGGGTCTCATTGTGTGCCTTTTGTGGTGGCGGGGACATCAGCAGAGGAAGTGGGGATGGGACACCCTACAGTGGGTGCCACATCCATCCTTAAAGGGCCACAAATAGGTGGCTCATCCTTGTAACAGAATCATAGAATAGTAGAGTTGGAAGGGGCCTATAAGGCCATCGAGTCCAACACGCCCCCCCCCCCGGCTTAATGCAGGAATCCATTAGATGAAGGAAATAAAACCTGTCCTGATTCTTTTGGCAGACCACAATCAGGATAAAGATATTAAAATAACTTCAGTGTCTGCCAGTACCTAAGGGCAACTCTTTCATCCTGAGAATGTATATTAAGGTGATGGGGCAACCCCTCTTGTTTCTGATTTTCCAGGAATAAGTTTTGGCGCCTCCTGCACTCTGAGCCACCTGGAAGAGGTTCTGCAGAAAGCAGTGGCTGAGCTTCCTCCTTACAGATCAGAGGTGTTCAAGGCTGTCATAGAACAACTGAGATGGTTTGCAGGGCCTCAAATCCGAAATGTTGCGGTAAGGTTTTGCCAGAGAAGAGAGAGGCAGGTGTACCTCACTTTGTGGTTTTACTTCCTGTTTGGGTCTTCCCCCCTTCAGGTGTTACCTGCATGAAAAGGGGGCTTGTGTGGTCAAGGAGCAGTAGGGCTGAGCTGCTGGCTCAGCACACTTCCCCTGATGTCCACACCATAGGCAGAGACATCTTCAGGGAGAAAGCCTGCCTCAGTCTTCCTCAACCAGGTACCTTCCAGATGTTTTGGACTACAACTCCCAGCATTCCTGACCATTGACTGTGCTGGCATGGGATGATGGGAATTGAAGTCCAAAACAGTTGGAGGTGAGCGGTTGGGGGAAGGCTGGCCACCACACATAGAACTCTATGCTCATAGGCTTTCCTTCTGGGATGTCGACATTGCGCATTGGCATCAGAGGCAGGGCTTGGGGATGCCACATGACTTTGGGAGGTGAGGCCAGTGGCATGGCTCCGCTGCTCCTTGATGACATGAACACCCCAGCACATAAATTAATATGTGAAGAAGGCTTCTCAGGGTGGTGAGATGAAGCTTGCCGTGGCTGTTGGGTTTCTGTGAAGTCAGCCTTCCACAACCTGGTGCCCTACACATGTTTTAGACTACAACTCCCATCATCATTGCTGGCTGAGGCTTATGGGAGTTGCAGTCCAAAACATCTGGAGGGTGCGAGTCTGGGGAGGGCTAATTTAAGAAAAAAAATCGTCCATGTCCCAACATGCCCTAACTAGCCAAGTTATAGGACCGACCGACCGACCTTCCTTTCTTTCTTTCTTTCTTTCTTTCTTTCTTTCTTTCTTTCTTTCTTTGATGCATAGGTTTGTGCCTTTATTTATTTATTTATTTATTGCATTTTTATACCACCTCAAAGCCAAAGCTCTCTAGGCGGTTCACAAAAGTTAAACCCCCAAAATACAATATGGTAATAAATTAGTTTCACAGTTTAAATTTACGAATTGGTCATCTTATGAAAAATGGTTAGTGTATCATGAATGTGTGAACAAACAGAAAATTAACATTGTTTACTAGTTCACATGAACTACTTTTCCTGCAGCTGAGGACTTTGCATCTAGTTATAATGTGAATATAAATTGTGTAAAATCGGAATACTCTGTCTTTGTCTGTTTTCTACTTACCTGATAATCTAGTAACAATGTGTAAGGTGACCATATGAAAAGGAGGACAGGGCTCCTGTATCTTTAAAAGTTGTATTGAAAAGTGAATTTCAGCAGGTGTCATTTGTATATATGGAGAACCTGGTGAAATTCCCTCTTCATCACAACAGTTAAAGCTGCAGGTGCCCTGCCCTCTTTTAAATCTGGTCACTCTAGTATAGCTCCTGCAGCTTTAACTGTTGTGATGAAGAGGGAATTTCACCAGGTTCTCCATATTTACAAATGGCACCTGCTGAAATTCCCTTCTCTGTGCAACTGTTTAAGATACAGGAGCCCTGTCCTCCTTTTCATATGGTCACCCTAAGTAACAGTGTGTGTGTTTTTTAGTTTTTTTTAGTGATGTCTTTTGAGCTGATATCTAATTCATGCATGTTCTGTGTTTCATTTCAGGCTGTTGGGGGAAATATAATGACTGCAAGTCCAATATCTGACTTAAATCCAGTGTTTATGGCAAGTGGGAGCAAACTGACTTTGGTGTCAAATGGTAAGTCACCCTTAACTTTAAGTAGAAATGGTAGGTGTCAACCAATTCCTGGTTTGCTTAGACTTTGATGATAGTAGCCAGGACAATTTGGACTTACGTTCTCTCTTGAGTCAGTCAGGCAGAGCTGCAAGGCCTGTTATTTTCAACAGCTTCAATGAAGAATACTTGAATAGCTTTGCTACAGTTAGAGCGCATTCTTATGGTCCCAGGGAGAGTGTGCCAGGGACTATAGGATATGTCAGATGCCCCTACCTGAGGCTGTAGGCACTCCTACGACCTTGGGAGGAGGAATCTGTCATTGGACTGTTTTGCCCTCCCCCTCCGTCCCGATAGCGCCACCATAGGAAACACCAAGGTTGCAACAATGAGCTTGGAAGATGTTATTGGAAGAGCTCAAAGATGTTCTGGTGGGCAGGGAGGGAAGGGAGAAAAGAGGCCAGGATCCTACAGCCTCTCCATCAATGTCTCTGCCACAACTGGATTAGGTCAGCTAGACAGGCTCAGGGGCCTGTGCAGCTGAAATTTTTATTTTTTAAACAGGAAGTGAAATTGATTGCCTCTTGTTGGCAGGACATAGGATAGATGGAGGGCTCTGACCTCAGAGGCCTCTGTCCATTGACCGAGGGCTCTCTAAGTTCTTTTGCGACTTTTGATGAAGAATATTCTCAGGATAACTTTGTGTATTCATATAGTCCCTAAGGGTGCCATCCTATGCATGTTTAGTCAGAAGATGAGCCCTACAACTCTCACTGGGGAATGCTCTAGGACTTCTTTCTGTCTAAACATGCATAGGATTGTGCCTTAAGGGCCCACGAGATGTTTTCTGTAAGATAGTGTCCAGTGCTGCCCGTGCACCAGTGAGACCCACTGCTGCTGCAAAAGGAAGCTAGTGCTTCCTAAAGAAAACGGAAATGAGCCAAATGGGATGGAACAGGTCAGTGGAGCTTCCAGAAAGGAGCACTGCTGAGCAGTCCTATTCCAGAAACGAGTGTTTCAGCTTGTTTCTGGGGTTGCTCTAGGAAGCAAGAGCTTCTTGTTGTGCCAGCAGTGAGGCCCACTGGTGCAATATAATCAATGAAGGTACACAGGCAGCATTGGATTCTTCCCTATGTATTTGTTTTCAATATTTGATATCTGACAGTTGATATTTTGCAGCCTTATTATTATTATCATCATCATCATCATCATCATCATCATCATTATTATTATTATTATTATTATTATTTCAATTTATACCCCACCTATAAACAAAATACCCTAGGCAGCATACAAATTTAAAACAAGATAAACAACATAAAAACAATCAATAAAATACCACAGGTTGCATAAATACATTAAAAACAAATTAAAAAGATAAAACCATCAATAAAACCATATGCTATTATTTATTCATTTGATAGCACATATGCACTAGTAGTTAGTATTTGACAGAGTTGGTAAGCGATGTGCACTGGTACATCATAGCGGTTATTAAATATTTTACTTTCAGGGAACCCTTTTTATATCAGTGTCTGTCAAAGAACCTCTGTAGAGGGCGATCAGAACTGGTTGGCAAGGTGCTTTCAGCCGTTATCCTTACTGAGGAACTTCTAAAGAACCAGAGTTCCCTGGTGGATATTTGAATGCCACTGATATGTAATATTTAACAGTATTTTATTTTATTTATCTGTTATTGCATTTATACCCCACCTTTTTTCCTCCAAGGAACCCAAGGCAGCATACACAATCCTCCTCCTCTTCTCCATTTTATCCTCACAACAACAACCCCGTGAGGTAGGTTGGGCTGAGAGTCTGTGACCTGCCCAGAGTCACCCAGTGGGTTTCCATGGGCAAGTGGGGACTAGAACCTGGATCTCCTGACTCCCAGTCTGACACTTTAGCCACTACGCCACACTGGCTCTTGGATGCATGGGACACCAGCCAGTCTCTTTGGTCCATGGTTTTGCCTTGCCTTGCCTTGTGACAAGATGAGTCTGCCAGGACACCCTGCCTGTCCCCTGCTGCTGGTCCCCCTTTAGAAGGGTCTTCAGGAGACCCAAATCTTGCCAAGAGACACTACACAAGACACAAACACACTGACACACAACATCATGGGAAGACTCCATTGCTATCCTGTTCCACTTGTACTATGTTCTTAACTGCCAGGAAAACATATTGCACCATTAGTATAGCTCCATGCTTTTCCTTGTGGAGACAAAACATCAGAATGCGTAATTGCTTGCATGGCCTGGGAGATGGCTTGTTTACACATTCCTTCCACCATCTTCTTTCATTGCAGAGGGCAGCAGGACTATAAAGATGGATGAAACCTTCTTTACTGGTTATAGAAAGACTAAACTAAAGCCTCAGGAAATACTGGTCTCAGTTGAGATCCCCTTCAGCAGGAAGGTGAGATGATTCGAAAGCACTCCCCCCCTTTCTTTGAGAATAGTTTCATTACTTTTTCATTACTTTATTGTGAGTACAAATTTAAGCTTTCTTGGCTATATTGATTAATGTTGTGCAGAACCCTGCCCCCTACATTTGTGAAATTCTCCCTTAGGGTGGCCATATGTCATACTTTACAGAGGACAGTCCTCTATTTTAAGGCTTCCTTTATTTGAAAGGTTGTCCAGTCCAAGTCCTGTTTAAAGATAAAGAACCTCAAGAAGGGAGAGTAACAGAGGCCTGGACATTCCCCACCTGGACAGCAGACTTTGCAGGTGCACATCTGGGTACTGGAGCTGCCCCACCCTCTTCCTGGGGGAAGGCAGCCAATCACTGGTCACCATCCACTGCCCCTGGATTGTCCCTGGAGTGACGTCAGATGACAGAAGTGCCATATTGATGTCACTCCATTTGAAAACGCCCAGGTAACTCCCGGTGTGTAGACAGCCCCCTGGTCACAATCTTCCCCCCTTTAGTTCAATTACAGTAATTATTTCTACACTTGCATCTATAAATATAAATTAGCACACGCATATTTTACGCAAATCTGTGTATTCTTTTTTCCTCTTTTTGGGGTGATGGGTAAGAGGCTACCCTTTCACTCCCAGGGCCACTGTAAAATGGCTGCAGAAACCATGAAAAGGAATGAGCCAGACATTTCATGCCAATGAGTGTTTTTAAATGGCAGCAGCTGCTTTCTCTATGAAAAAGCCGCTCGGGGTGGGGGTTATTTTTTTCAATTCCAAATCATACACCTTCAGCTACTGTTCCTCCTGTGGGGTTCCAGATATACAGAGGTTTTCTAGGGAAAAAAATCACTTATTAACCAGGTCTTGGATCTTTTCACATTCAAAATGGGCGTGGAACAGCGCCCATGTGATTTTTAATTTAAAAGAGAATGTCATTGAAAAGAATTAGGTTGTTGCAATGAAACAGCACCATCTAGTGGTGGAATAAAAAAACTGTCATAAATTGATACTGGATTATCTCTGTATTGTAATAATGACACCTGCTGAAATTCCCTTTTCTATGCAACTGTTAAAGGTACAGGAGCCCTGTCCTCCTTTCCATATGGTCGCCCTAAGTTTGGCCATAAAAGTTGCTTCTGGTTTAGTGGCTAGTCTGGTTTGGCCCTGCAACTTTGCACCTTGGCCACCACATTGGAATGCTTGGAGGCTGGCAGGTGGGGGGTGGGGAAGCTGAGAGGGAAGTGCTTTGAGAGCCCAAACAGATATTGCTTTCAGTCTGTATCTAGCAGCTTTGTCTTATTTCCTCTTCTCCCCCTCTTTACTGTAGCGTAGGTGGGGCCCCCTGATCCAGATTGGGATACTAGCGTGTTGGTTGATTGGTTGGTTGGGTGGCCTTTAAGATCTGGACTGGACCGCTGCACTTACATAGAGTTAAGAAAACCAACAGGCATGGGTGCTAGATACAGATGTAAGGTGATATCTGTTTCTCCCCTAAAGCCCCTGGGAAGCTAGCTGCCTTGGCTTCAGCTGAGCTCAGGACCCACAAGAAACAGGGCAACCACACAGTGCCTGGTGGTGAAATTTGCACATGCCTGTCAAGGCAGAGCTGCACGGATCCCAGAACTGCTGGGCCCCAGAGCATGGTGCAGTATAGATCCTTGGTGCCCTTCAGATAGGCATCACTGACCACACAAAATCATTGATTACGAAATGTAAAAAATAAAATAAAAATGGATTCCCAGTATTATAGCATCCTCAGAAGGACCATCTTGTTTGCTTTGCAGTAATGTGTGTCGTTTCATTCTGATTACATGGCCAGACACAAGCTTTGAATGAAGGACTTCCTTTCTCTATTCAGTTCTATAGGTTACAGCCACTAAATGGTGCTGTTATGGCACAATGCCATCATTACACTCAGACAGTATATTGGATTAATGTCTCTTATCGGGTTATCTCCCTTTTGAAAGTAGGATAAAGGTCAAAAAGCATGGGAGTTGTCCTGGAAATTGACTATGTGATGTAAAAGACCCGCAAACTTCCATAGTGATCAATCATGAGCATGCAATAAAAGCCTTGTGCAGAAAGGCTCTAATTCAAATAAACCCTGGCATAAATTAGTCATACCATCCTAGATGTTTTGGTGCACCAGTACAATGTCATAATTTATAAAGCTTTTATAGTACTTTGTTTTGTTTGGTGGTGGCTGCTGCTGCTGCTGCTGTTTTTGCACTTTCACCCAGCCTTATCCACATTTTTTTTTTTTTGGTTCTCACGGCAAGTCATATAAGTATTTCAGTGTTGAAGAAGAAAGAAGACTTACATGTGTGAACATCTGGAAAGGGAACCGAGCTACTCTGGTTTCTGTGGGTTTTAGGGTGTTTGTGGCTGCTAGGGAAAACTGACACTGAGTTCTTAGTGTTTCATGCCTGCTTTGCCATGCTGTAAATCACAGCACCTCAGGTGAGGCAGTAGAAAAGGCTGCGAACTTGTGCACAATTACAAAGTAAGCTCCTTTGAAATCAGCAGGGCTTAATGTCATTTTACACATGCACAGCAGAGGGTGCTAAGTCTGCATAGTAAGCCATATTTCAACAAAATGCATTTGGTGGCACATGGAAATGGGAAGGGTTGAATTACCCACACTGTGAAAAAGCACAAGGGTTTGGACCTCCTAAGCCAGGGGTGGGTAACTTGTGGCCCCTCAGGTGTTTAGGCCTACAATTCCCATCAGCCCTAGCTGCTGTAGCCAGTGATGATGGGAGTTCTAGACCAAAACATCTGGAAGACCACAAATTGCCCACTGCTCTCCTAAGCACTACTTGTACTGAGACTCAGGCCACAGCTAGACCTAAGGTTTATCCTGGGATCATCCAGGGTTCACCCCTGCCTGAGAACTGGATCCCCTGTGTGTCACCTAGATGAACAGGTTTGACCCCTGGACGATCCAGGGATAAACCTTAGGTCTAGCTATGGCCTCAGTCTCCTTTGCATGAGAGCCATGTTTTAACTGCAATTCCTGAAAATTGTTTTAAATACCCAACTTTCACGGGCTAAGGCCCACATCCAAAACTGTCTGTATAGAAGGGCATTGGGTGTGTATTAGGAAGTGCACACCTACAAAAACACCATTTGCTTTTGAATTGGCTCATGCATGTCTAAAGTTGCTCTGAGATACCGGCACTCTTGTCATATTTTGCTGAACTGAGTTCTCTAAAAATATGATGCAGTATAGCAAAGCATATGAGACAGTGGAGGTGAAGGGAGGAAAGTAGATTGTGAAATGATGTATGAAAGAGAAATACGGTTTATTCAGAAGTTTTGTTCTTGTCAAGATCTGTTGAATGCCTGGGCAGGGTACCTTATTCACTCAGCCACCAGTGACTGTAGCAGCCTCCTAAAACTTGGTGCCCTCCATAGTGTTGGGCCACCACTTACTTGGGACTTGGATATGGGAGACGGAGTCCAGCATATCTGGAGGGTTCCAAATTGGGGAAGGCTGGTTTATGGCATACAGGCACTGGCTCCCAACTTCACTATCTGGACTTTGGTAGTAGGTGTTTTCTACTTTTCTGTTGGTGGCTTTATGTCAATGGAGTGATTCGCACCTAGGAAGAATTGGAATGCAATGGCTATGATCCACCCAACCCAGGTGTTTAGAAAGTACATATGTGAAAGGGCCTTTCCCACCACACCTACACAGCAGCAAAGCCAGGTGTGTGATCAGGTTTACAGTACATCTGCTCAGTGTGATAAATGTATACTATCTGCTTGTTACAGGCGCGTAGTTAGAAAATCTAAGGTGCACACCTACAAAATGTACTGTGTGACTTCTCCCAGAACTCATTATATAACAGTTGTGCAGCACAATTTTCACATTGAGCAATTTCCCATTGTAGAGAATAATGGTTTCACTCATGTCAAATCTATCTATTTATCTATCTATCTATCTATCTATCTATCTATCTATCTATCTATCTATCTATCTACCTATCCATCCATCCATCCATCCATCCATCTATAGGATGTGCAGGCCTAAGGAGAGTGTGAAATACCTCCAAAATAAGGGGAATTATTTGCTCCAGGATTATGTGGTTGACAACTGACTGTTTAATTTATGTTGCATTTTTTAAAAGATCTAAAATTAGTGATCTTTGAGTTGTGTGTGTGTGTGTGTTTAAATTAGCTTTTATCTATCAGTATAAATTCTAAAACGGGAGAATATATTAATATGAAATGGTTGTGATTAAATCAAGAAAAACAAATGCTAGGGCTCTCTTGAATATTAACATTTTATACTATCTAGGAGGATTAATAAGTGACAATTGGTGTTTTGAATGAAAGATCAGTTGGCTTAGCTGGAAGCAGGTGAGAAATCAAATGACCCTGGACATCCACTGATCTTTCTCAGATTGACAGCTGCTTACAATTTCAAGACAACAGAACCACTCCCAAATTGGGATGCCTCAGCCAGCTCAGCACTGAAATAACGTAGAAGCAGTTTGTAGTATTAATGGGTATTGCTTGGGGCCAGGTTAAATGGCTTGGGGCCAGGTTATCTGAAGGAACCGCTCCTCCCATATGTACCTGCCCGGACTCCTTCTCCGCGAGCCCCTGCCAAAGGAAGTGAGGCAGGTGGCTACCAGGAGGAGGGCCTTCTCTGCTGTGGCACCCCGGCTGTGGAATGAGCTCCCTAAGGAGGTTCGCTTGGCACCTACATTATATGCTTTTAGACGCCAGCTGAAGACCTTTTTATTCTCCCACCATTTTAAGAGTCTATAAATAAATTTTAACTTGGTGTTTTAAATTTGTAATTTTGCGTTGCTGCTGTTTTTATCTGGTTGAGCTTTTTTATTGTATTTTATATTATGGTTTTATACTGTTGTTTTATACTTTGAATGTTTTTAATTTTTGTGAACCGCCCAGAGAGCTCCAGCTATTGGGCAGTATAGAAATGTAATAAATAAATAAATAAATAAATTGCCTACAGAGTGAATGCTGTAAGTTGTTGTATGCATCATTAGTGCCTATTTTTAGTCACAAAAATGACTTTCTGCCCTTTCATGATGAAACGCTAACCCCACCCTCAGCCCAGAAGTCCATGATCTTTCTCCCATATGCTGCCCTACTTTATCCCTGCCACTGCTCCCATGTCTTAAAATTATGCTGTGAAATTTTAATTCTGTTCATAGAAATAGACTATTGGAGTGTCTTTATTCTATTCATCTCCCCCACCTCAAAGTGAAGAATTTGAGATAAATAAGTTTCCTTTTCTTATCCTAGGGTGAATATTTCTCAGCATTCAAGCAAGCTTCACGACGGGAGGATGACATTGCTATCGTGACCTGCGGAATGAGAGTCCTCTTTCACGAGGGCACCGATCGAGTACAAGAAATTAAGCTGAGCTATGGAGGAATGGCTCCCACAACTGTGCTGGTTACAAAGACATGTCAGGAGCTCATTGGGAGGTAGGAAAACAAGACTCGGATATTACAGAACAGGGGAAATTCTTACAGTGTACCTGCATGAGAGTCGTCGGTGCAGAAGGAATATTATCTAGGAGAACCCATAGCCGACAGTTTCTGCCAGCATATTGCCTGGGCTGGCCCCACGGATTTTTCCACAGCCCATGTTGGCAATGCAGATGTGTTGAACATGGGGACAGCCTAAGGACTTGTACCGCATGGACTTTAGGGCAAGCGGAATTTTGTGTTCATTTGTGGTTCATTTCTCCGCAGGGAATGGAAAGAAAACCTTTTGCAGGAAGCCTGCCACAGGCTGGCTGGTGAGATGAATCTGTCCCCTTCAGCCCCGGGTGGCATGGTGGACTTCCGACGGACTCTCGTGCTCAGCTTCTTCTTTAAGTTCTATCTCACCGTGCTACAGAAATTAAGTTTAGAACTCAATGGCAATGTGAGTGCTTCCATCATCTTGCCAGAGTGAGGGTCTGGCAGGAATTCACAGCATGTGGAGACAAATGCTGCTTCTGTTGAATTTTTTTGGGAACCTTTAGACATTGGGGCATTATGGGAAATGAGTCTTTGTGGTAGGTTGGCTGTGCTTAGGTTCTGGGTATTCTAGAACTTCTCTCTTCATGGTAGGAAAGTCAGAGAAACTGATCATTACCTATTTATCTGAGGAGGAGATCCATTACCTAATTCCTTTGATATTTAGGTTTCCTCAATGGTCCTATTGGTGTGTTTCTAGCACTGGAATTCTGCAATATGCATTTAGAGCTTTTCTACATGAGGCTATTAATCTGTTGAATCTACTTTTGGCTCCATTGCAGAATTTAGCTCTGAGCTATACACAAAGAGCTTTTCCTTACTGCTTTTCTGCCATATAACCTCTAGGTGGTGCTGAGTATAACAGGATAACGCAATTATACAAGGGGGGATGCATTTTATTTTGCTTTCACAAATAATGCTGTATTTTCCCTACTCCCTCCCAATCCCTCACAACAATCACTGAAGTGCTCTTTAAAAACAGAAGTGAAACTGGAGGGTAATGACATCATCTAAAGAACTCATAAACAACTGTGAGTGGAGAATATGAGCACGCAATAAATGCTTCATGTAGAAAAGCTCTTAATCTACAGAGTGTAATCATAATACCTTAAACAGTACAAAGCAGAATTAAAATGTGTGTGAGAACTGGAGTGTCTCCGCTGATGGAAGAAGCTAGTAGCAGATGCATCTGTTCCTTCTCAGAATATGAAAGCAGACTGATACTCAACTTACCACTGTTGAGTGGGTGGTTGTCATAAAAACATAAAAGATTAGAAGGAGGAAAATGGCAAGTCTGGAAAGGAAAGGAGGAAACCCAAAGAATTTATGATAGACTAAATTGGCTGATGCGATGCAAGTCTACTTAAAAGTAGGTCAGATTGGGTTGAATGATACTTAGGGCCTTGCTAGACCAGGGGTTAGTGCGGTGTGAGGCCCGTGCTCATCCCTGTGTGTCCAAATGAAGCACAGGGGATGCCGGCTTGAGCCGCCCTGGCACCATGCTAACCTGAACTGCTTGTAGTGCGGTTCTTCCTTCGGTCCCGGCCTCAGGTCGGGCTGGGGCTGGGGCTGGGACCGTGGGTGTGTGGACCGTTCCGCCGCTTTTCCTGGCTACCGCACTTATGCGCGAGTAGCCGGGAAAAGCGGTGGATGGGCCGCAGCGCTCCCACCCCCTTCCCCTAATTCCATCCCCATGACCTCCCCTGGCTTCTGATCCCCCCTGTCCCCACCTGCTGTGTCCTGCTGCCGCCACTGCCGCCAATGTCCCCAGTCGCTCTGTCCCGCTGCTGCCGCCGTCACTGTCCCCAGCCAGCATTTCCTGTTGTTGCCATGTCCGGCAACAGCAGGCATCACAGGCCGGACATGGTGACAACAGGAAACAGCGGCTGGGGACAGTGATGGCGGCAGCAGCAGCGGGACAGAGTGACTGGGGTCATTGGTGGCGGCGTCAGCAGGACACAGCAGGTGGGGACAGGGGGGGATCGGAGGCCAGGGGAGATCGGGGGGGAATCGGGGGAAGGGGGACCCTATTTTTTTTTTTAAAAAATACTTACCGGTCATTGGTGCGCTCCTGCGCACTCGGCCGCTTTAACTGAAAAAAAATGGTGGACGCAACGGGGCTTCCCTCGGCCCCGTCGTGCCTCAGGTGTAGACAGGGTCTACAGGCCACGCTACTTCTAGCACGGCCTGGCCTCTCCTCACCGCCGGATTTGGTGGTAGGTCTAGCAAGGCCCTTGGTCCCAGGTAAATGTGTATACGATTGCCGCTGTAATCCTTTAGACCAGCCACAAACGGAAACTGATTTCCAAACTGAATGTGTAAGTTGTATACAGTGGTGGCCAAAACTGTGGACACTTTGAAATTCTCATGTTTATTTATCAGTTGAAAGAGAATTTAATGCTGAATTCAATACAAAAAAACAGAATGCAAATATCTGCAGTACAAAAAAAAGTTATGCTTACTTTAGTCTAAAAACAAACACAGGTGTGATTGAAGAAGTGGATTGGAATTGCAAACCCTACTGGCCTATCACAGTCCTTGTTCTGGGGAGCAATCGCATGGCAGTAGCTGCGATACATCATGTTTCAAGTTGGGGAAAGTCAGTTTTGCTGAATATTTGAAGGATTTCTCAAATTAAAAGTGTATGTACGTACATCAGAAATGGCACCAAAGAAAAGAGTTGATTGAACACCCAGGAAAAGAAGCAGGATTGTTGTATTACGTGAATCAGGTCTTTCAATTGATATATAAACATTTGAATTTCGTGAAACAGAACATTTTCTATAAGCATGCAAAGTTGCAAAACATGAAAATTTCAAAAAGTGTCCAAAATTTTGCCCACCACTGTAGGTAGTATTAGCTATTGATAAGGGGGTGGTTTTTTTTTTTTTAAGTAATGCTTTTGTGTAAGTTACAAGTCATATATGAAAAAAAAACTAACTTTTCCTAGAAGAAATGAAATTAAAGTTGGGTTGTAAATATGTTTTTGCAGAATAATCTGGGTGATGTGGTCCCCTCGAGGTATGCCAGTGCCACTGAATTATTTCACAAGGATCCTGTCAATAATGTACAACTTTTCCAAGTAAGTTATAGGGAATCACATGGTCAACCTTCCAGTTACTGTCACACCTGGTGCTGCCTTTGTCTCCATTCTAGGAACCTGGCTAGCATTTGTTCTTCCCTGAGTCTTATGTTGTTATTATTATTATTATTATTATTTATTTATATAGCACCATCAATGTACATGGTGCTGTACAGAGTAAAACAGTAAATAGCAAGACTCTGCCGCATAGGCGTCCCTTACACACACACACCCAAATTAATGATGTATGGATTTGTATATGTGTTCTTCCTTTCAGCTCTAGATAGAAGGAACTGTCCATGGAATAAATGTGCTGAATATTTCTCTAAACCTCTCATGTCCCCACTGCTGCTACTGGAATTTATACAATATTTCCATTGTATAATATATGTTAGGGATATTTAGGTTAACCTTGGACCAGTAGCCCCAGGAAAGTACTTCCAGTCTCTGGTTTTGTTGCAGGAAGTACCTCCAGGGCAGTCCATCGAAGATACAGTGGGACGACCCCTGATGCACCTTTCGGCTGCCAAACAGGCGAGTGGAGAGGCAGTCTATTGCGATGACATCCCTCGCTATGAGAATGAACTCTACCTAACGCTAGTTACCAGCACCAAAGCCCATGCTAAGATTGTGTAAGTATCTTTGTCTTTTCAAACAAGCATCCAGTGCCCACCATTATGATGGTGTGAGTCTTGGGCCTCAGCTAGACCTACCTGGTATTGCGTGACGGAGGGGTGAACATCTTGCAATATTTTTAGCGTGAGATCCCCCCTCTGTTTACACACAGCGCACGATGATCTCGGAGCGAGAGGACGTTGCGCCCACCATTTTCTTTTTTTAAAAAACAAACAGAAGATGTGCACGAGCCCGAGACCGTGGAAAAAGCAGGCTCAAAGGGTGGGGCAAGATCCCGGGGCAAGGGAGGGATCATCTCTCCCTGATCCCGGGATCCCCCGTGTGTCATGTGAATGCACAGGGATGATCCTGGGGATTGCCCCAGGATATCACCCCATCTATCTAAGGCCTTGGAGTTGTATCCAGTGTTAGTCCTACTTAGAGCAGCCCCATTGAAATGAATAGGACTTAAGTTAGACTAACACTGGATGACGTTTATATAGCCAAGACCCCTTGGGAGGTACAAGGCGTTTCTGTCTATTGCACTCACAGAAACACATTCCAGCCTCTTTCAACTAAAATGAAAGCTCAGGAAATATTTGTGACTCACACTTATCTCCGGAAGGAGTTTAAAATCTGCAAGACTGGAAGCATCTATAAAAGAGGCAAGTCATGTAGTGCACCCATCTGCTACATCATAGCTGTGTGTATGTGCACTTAGGATTTTGAATTTTGGCCAAACTTCTAGGGAATCCTTTCTTCCGATACAGCTTACATGAGCCTATGTGGTTAAATAACTTGAATTAATCCTTCTCTGTGCTCCTCTTTCCTCCCAGTTCTATTGATACCACAGAGGCCCAGAAAGTACCTGGCTTTGTATGTTTTGTCTCTGCTAAGGATGTTCCTGGGAGTAATGCCAGTGGGATTGCTAATGATGAAACCATCTTTGCAAAGGACACTGTATGTAGCCTTTTTGTTTGTTCCATTCATAAAATTTTCAAAGTTATCCCCTACGAGTTAAGATGGGACTACATTACTTGATTGTACATGCTTAGCATTGTTAATTCATCAAATATCTCTCCCCCCCCCGCATGACAAGTGGAGGCTTTCAGTACTTTTTCACCCCTGCCTGCCTCCAAAAAGTAACAGAAGAAATTGGTTGGGCATCTGTAGTGGATTTATACATATATTTGGTATTTTTAAAACGAGAGTATCTGATAATGAAGGAGGAGGAGTGGGACAATGTCTGGAATGAAAAACACTGCACAAATCCCTTGCAAACTACTTGTGGGGATGTTGGTGCCCCTCTAATGGAGCATGAAGTGTCACATGAATACAGCAGGAACTAGGAAGTGGAATATTAATGGGGGGGGGGAGATTTAATGACAACATGGGATGGAGCACAAACCTGCACTATTTGAAGTGATAGATCATGCAAAATTAAGCGGTGCAGGCATACTTTCAGGCTGCAATCCTATTCATGCTTTCCTAGGAGTAATTCCCATTAAACACAGTGGGACCTACTTCTAAGTAGGATTGCAGCCTAAGTGACAGCAATGAGCTGGATGCTTCCCTGAGATACATATGTTTTAGGGATGTGCTCCGCTTCTAATCGGACCGGAGAAGCAGTAGCGGAGCGGGGGGCTTCGCCTGCCCTTAAGGCGGAGGCGAAGAGGCTTGGGGGGCCGGCGGAGCGTGGCGAAGAGGATCGAGGTGAAGGCGGATCCTTCGCCTCGATCTGGAGCTCCGCCGGAAAGGTAAGTGGGGTTTACCGGGCCCTGCCGCTGTCGCTGTCGCCCATGCGGCGACGGCAGCAGGGCCCGGTAACGCCCCCCGCCCTCCTCTCCCTTACCTGCCTCCGTCCGCGGTCCGTCAGCGTCTCCAATTGAGCCCGTGGTTCCAGCAGGAAGTCTGGGCCGCACTTGCGGCCCAGACTTCCTGGTGGAACTGCGGGCTCAATTGAAGACGGCGACGGACCACGGACGGAGGCAGGTAAGGCCCCCTCCCCCTTGGTCCCTTACCGGGCTCTGCCGCCGTTGCCCGGTAACCCCCCCTATGGGGGGGGACCGGAGCTCCGATTCGGATCCGGAGCTCCGAGCGGAGCGGAGTGGGCACAGGCGGAGTGGGGGCAGGGCGGAGCGGGCCGATCCGAAAATGGCGGATCTTAAAGTGAAGCGGAGTACGGGGTCCGTGCACACCCCTAATATGTTTTACCAGAGTATGTTTTATGAGAACATTCTCATAAAACATACTGAGCACTTCATTGATTGCAACATTGATTTACTCCTGCTGTTCTGCAACTGCATATCTAAATGCAGAAGCATGCCCATTTTAATTGAAATTGGGTTTCAAAGATAATAACTGCAAAATGAAATATTCCAGAAAAAAAATAAAAAAGCAGCCTGAGTTTGTCAGGGGTCAGTGACTAAACTAAGGTCTTTTGAATCCCAGGTCACCTGCGTTGGCCACATTATTGGTGGGGTGTTGGCAGACACGCAAGAACATGCTCGAAGAGGTGCTAGAGCAGTGAAGATTGCATATGAAGACCTTACGCCTATTGTTACCATTCAGGTAAGATGGTGACACAAATGTGATGTCTCCCTCAATCCCAGACTCCTGAATGCTTAGCCTAGATCCTTGTGAAAGAGATGCCTTTGAAGGCAGCTACTCAGATTTATGCAACTTTGTTTCTAACATGGATGTGTGTGTATATTAATGTATATGCTATGAGGACACATTACTGCCATGAAGACAACGGAATCAGCAGAGGTGGAGCAGCACAGTTGGATACTGCCTATTATGTGTACAGCCTGTGCACAGTCTATAGGAAGCAACCTCTGTTTGTTTCTGAGTCCTTTTGTTGTCCAGATGTTGGATGTCACATTGGAAAAGAGGCCTATATGCATAAAGTCCATAGACATGATCCACACAATCTATATTCATGAAGATGGTCCCCATAAGAAGAACCATGCTGGATCAGGCCAAGGGTCCAGCTAGACCAGCATTCTGTTCACATAGTGGCCAACCAGCTGCCCACAAGAAACTCACAAGCACGACATGAGTACAACAGCACCCTCCCACCCATGTTCCCCAGCAACTGTTGCAAATACAAACATTTAGTGTCCTTATTTAATTTGTACAGGAAGCCATTGAGAAACAGTCATTTTTTGAGAGTGTAAGGAAGATCGAGAAAGGAAATATCCAGAAAGGATTTCAAGAGGCTGATCATATTGTAGAAGGTGAGCTTCTATGTCTGCGTGTCTTGTAAGATGTTGTGCATCTATCAAAGTCCTCTTTTTATGCAGTCATCAAATGAATAATATCGTAACAGGATTCTTTGTTTGAAAAATAATTAGAGATGGATGAACCTTCTGAAGTTCTCCTTGGTTTTGTGGGGTCCCCGCCCCCCACAGCTTCCTCTGCCCTCAAATTGGGAAAAACCTAGGAACATTTCCTGAGCCAAAATGAGTGATCAGAGGCTAAGAACATGGCAAAGTGCTGCCCTGGTTAACACTGTGAAGTTTGGGAGATGTAGTTCAGATCCCTTTAATGAACTACACTTCCCAAAGTCCAACATGCCCAAAGATACTAATGGAGGAAAGTGAATGAGAGAGAGGAAAGGAAACCCCCTCTCTTTGCTGTCACTTCTCTTGGGTAGAAGAAGTTGAGGAAGAAAAGGAAATGTGTGTTTCAGTGGAAGCTTTGGGGGCAGGAGAGTAGCAGAGACTGGAGGGGCCAACGGAATCATATTATGCCAGCACCTTTCCATCTGCACTGGCTGCCATTCCATTTCTGGGCTCAATTCAAACTGCTGGTGCGAGGCCACCACCTCACACACAAGGCTTTGATGCGCACACCTCCCTCAGGCTAGCATCACCACCTAAATACCTGAGGAAGTAACCTTCCCCTTAAAGTAGAGGGAAAAGGTAAGGAGATTTGGAAAAGGCTTTTCTGTGAATATAGCAGACTGAAAGTTTAATGTAAAATGTTTATTTATGAACCAATAGATAAATATCGTAAATAAATAAATAAATAAATGTACCTACCCGGACCTTAAGATCATCTACAGGGGCCCTTCTCCGTGAGCCCCTGCCAAAGGAAGTGAGGCAGGTGGCTACTAGGAGGAGGGCCTTCTCCGCTGTGGCACCCCGGCTGTGGAACGAGCTCCCCAGAGAGGTCCGCCTGGCGCCTACACTGTACTCCTTTCGTCGCCAGCCGAAGACCTTTTTATTCACTCAGTATTTTAACACTTAATTTTAACTTACATTTAAATTTTACTGTTTTAACTCTGTATTTTAATCTTATATCAATTTTGCTGCGTGGTTTTATCCTGGTTGCGCTTTTTATACTGTATTTCGTAATTGTGTTTTTAACTTGTTGGGTGTTTTATTGTGGTTTTAATTTTTGTGAACTGCCCAGAGAGCTTCGGCTATTGAGCAGTATAAAAATATAATAATAATAATAATAATAATAATAATAATAATAATAATAATAATACTGACAAGAAAATGTTTATTGTTGTTTACAGTTCTTAGTTCCTTCAAATTCTATTTAACTCCTGCCTGTTCTTAAGAATACTGGTAGTAACAAATCTAATAATAACAATCCTTAGTCCCTATGATCTTATTTTCACTCACTCCTCACACTCCTTGACAAGAAATCGCACAGCTAAACACATCTACTCTCCAAACCCAATCACCAACAGGACAATCAGAACCACTCAGCTCCCCCATATATATATTCCTCCCCACTTTCCACAGCATCACCAGCCACACCCACTCAGTCCACACTCTCTAGACATACTCTAGAGACATACCTAAGGGAATAGAAATGTGGGTGACGCCACAGCTGGTATTAACATTCAAAGCCTTAAATGACTTGGGGCCAGGTTACCTGAAGGATCATCTCCTCCTATATATTCTGCCCGGAACCTAAGATCATCTTAAGCAGTCCTTCTCTAGGAGCCACTGCTGAAGGAAGTGAGACAGGTGGCTACCAAGAAGAGGGCCTTTTCTGCTGTGGCACCTCGTTGTGGAATGAACTTCCCAGAGAGGCTCGCCTAGTGCTATGTTGTACTCTTTCTGGTGCCAACTCCTCTGCTGAGGGAACTGCACTGGCTGCCTATTCGCTACCGGGCAAGGTTTAAGGTTCTTGTACTTGTGTACAAAGCCCTAAACAACTTGGGACCAGGATACCTGAGAGAGCGCCTTCTCCCCTACCAACCTGCCTGGTCACTGAGGTCATCCGAGGGCCTGCTCCTAGTGGTTCCACATAGACCCATCCTCCAATTGGAGTCCACCAGAGGAAGAGCCTTCAGTGTGGTGGCCCCCCACCTATACAATTCCCTGCCTCTGGAGGTCAGACAGGCACCAATTTTGTATTCCTTTCGGCGCATCCTGAAAACGTCATTATTCCAGGAAGCCTTCCCTTGATGACTAGCCATGGTTTACGGTTCACCTTTCATTCTGCTTCTTTTAAAAATCTATTTTAATCTGTTTTACTCTGTTTATATTGTATTTTATCTTTTACACCGCTCCAAAATTTTGAATGGGGAGCAGTATATAAATATCGTAAATAAATAAATAAATAAATAAATAAACTTTTCCCCACCACAGGTGAGATGTACCTTGGCGGCCAGGAGCATTTTTATCTGGAGACTCACTGCACTATTGCTGTGCCAAAAGGAGAAGATGGAGAAATGGAGCTGTTTGTATCTACCCAGAATCTAATGAAGACACAAGTGAGTCATCCCCTTAGATAGATTTTATTTGGGGGGGGGTAGTCTGCACATTTATATAAACAAGAATAACTTCAATTATTTAGCCACCTGTCAGGGATGCTTTAAGGTGGATTCCTGCATTGAGCAGCGGGTTGGACTTGATGGCCTTATAGGCCCCTTCCCAACTCTATTTTATGGTTCTATGAGTTTACTGCTCCTTAGTTTACAGCTTCAGATCGCAGCCTAAGTGACAACAATGAGCTGGACACTTTCCGGAGATACATATGTTTTACCAAGTATGTGTTATGAGAACATTCGTGATGGAGATCCTATGAGTTTACTGCTCCTTAGTTTACAGCTTCAAAGGGGGGATTTTTCTCAGCAGTGAAGCAGGAGAGGAAAAGGTGTAATTCCATCCCCATGTCTGCTCTGATCTCATTCATTATCACCCCTCACCCTAAACACACACACAGAGCTGATGCTGTTTGCACTTAAAAACCTGGACAAAATTGTAGTTTGGCCCTTCAAGACAAAGCAAAGCATAAACCCTTAGCAATGCTCGTTTACTAGCAAAACTGTGCTGGGCTTGCAGATGAAAAGACTTTTTTTGGCAAATTGTCTGTGTGTGTTGTACGTCTGTGGATATAGAAGCAATTATATTTTATTCTTTAGTGCAGGGGTGCACAACCTCTTCGGTGTTGGGCTGGGAGCTGCACATGCATGTGCATTCACACATGCACCCCCACCCACCTACACAATCTTCCATCCTTGCTCGCAGAGAACTAGGGCTTGCTCTCTGTGTGTATGGAGGTAAAAGCAGTGGAGGCTGGTGGCTCCAATGTCAGTGGGGCAGTGAATCTGCTCCAGGTTTCAGTCAGAACTCTAAAGCTACCCAAGGTGCTTTACGCCGGAGTTCTGACTGAAACCCTGAGCGGATTCACTGCCCCACTGACATTGGCGCCACCCACCAGCCTCCACTGGGTAAAAGCCTCTCCCATTCCCCAGTGATTGCTACCAAGATTGAAATTTCTCCATCACTACTACCAGTGGGAAAGCAGTGATCTCGGAAGCCAGGGAACTGTATCAGCGCCCTCACCCTCACCCCCGCCGGCTGTGGGGAAAAGTGAGTGGGGTCCTGCTAGCTTTGGGAGCTGCATAGGGAGCATCCAAGAGGCATGCGACCCAGAGCTGTACCTCATGTACCCCTGTTCTAGTGTTTCTGGTTTGGCATTTCCACGTAGCTTAGTAAAAAGCATCCTGTCAATAAGCTGAGAACCAAAAGTTTTGGACTTCATCTTGATGAGCCCAGGAGGAAAGCACATTGCTCTTATTCTCTGCAGTACAATGAAACTGGCTGTGATTCATCAGTGTTATACGGAAGAGCTGACTGTCCCTAAAACCTGGATTTTCAGTGCCAGGGAAAACATACTTCTGGTTGGGGTGGTGGGGAGTAATAGCTCCCACCCCTCCCTCATTATGCCCACTTATCTGAGAAGAAGTAAAAATCCTAAATTATCCAGGGCAGGATCTGAAGGGAGGATCTGCACATTTGTGGAGGGAGCTTTTATCCTTTACTTTGCTGATGCACAGCTGTGCATCTTCAGTTTATAAAAATAGAGGTCTGCTGCATTCCCTGGTAGTTTGCTGGAATGGGGTGAAATGGGGTGTGGTGCTCTCCCTATGAGAGCACCCATGCATTAATCTAGCCCCATTAGAGCAAACTGTCAGGGAATGCAACTGATCTCTATTTTTAGAAACTGGAGATGCACAGCAAAGTAAAGGATAAAAGCTCCCTCCACAAATGCACAGTTTCGGATATAAATTGGACTGAATTAACACAGCATCAGAGAAGTTAATTAACACAACTCTGCCCCATTTACAGCAACCAATCAGGGGTCATCATCCACCCTTGGCTCAATCATGGAGCAAGGTCACATGATGGAAGGGTCGTGGTGCCTTGCTTTGAAGAAAAAAGTCAGGGAGAGTTCCCGACTTTTTAACTGCACAACTTCGAGGAAAGGGCCCACGGTGGCTGCAAGTCAGCGGCTGCACTGTATAACTGACCCACTTCAACTGCACAGACTTAGAAGACATATAGACAGCCCCATGGGTTTCTAGTTTCCTGATGCTAACACTAAACTCATGAGAGTCAAGTAGCCTGGTACTGATGTTGTAAAGCTTTACTATAAATTCAACTTAGATATTCATTTGTTGGCCTGCCAGTGTATATCTCTCTCTCTCTCTCTCTCTCACACACACACACACGCCTGTTCAGAAAGAGGGCTGATTTTACGTCATGTACTTGGTGGCGGTTTTGCTGCTTGTAGGCTGATGCATGTACTTGTTTTTGCTTAGGAATTTGTTGCCAATGCCTTAGGGGTCCCATCAAACCGAATTGTGGTCCGCGTGAAGAGAATGGGAGGAGGATTTGGAGGAAAAGAGACAAGGAACACGATTGTATCCACAGCTGTGGCAGTGGCTGCTGTTAAGTAAGTTCTAATGAATGGAACCTCTGTTTAGCCAGCCTACGATAACCTGGAGTTCAAGAGGACTTTGTCTGTTTGTTTAAGAGGATTAAGAAAATGGATTTGCTTCAGATCTAGCGCTTCTGCATGTGCTTACCTGAGTCCTTTCACCACAGATGAATTCAAAACTCTACTGTGATTCAGAGATGGCAGCATTCCAGCACCAAGGACAGGACTTCTCTGTGCCATCTGCCCCATTTTATATCATGTACAACATAACCCCATATGTAAGCTGGGCATTCTTCTTGAATGGCCAAATGCATAGACACCCTGTTTGTGAATCTTCCCACCTCTGTTGTCGAAGGAAGAAACAGTGTGAATATGGCAACCATATGATGGGGGCTTAGAGGTGGATCGCCATCCTCAGATGTGAGGCTATCAGCATGGTTCTTGGGGAGAAGGAGCGCTCTCTTCCATCGTGTTGAAGAGTGACATTTGTCTCAGCCTGGGCTGTGTAACTGGGAAGGAACATGGGGTGTTCACAACTGTGAATGGATACAACTGTGTTTGCTATTAATTACAGCACAGCTGTTTGAGGAAATAATGGGAATGGCTGGTCCACCTACATCTCTTCCACCCACGTAGAAGAAGCAGGGATTCTTTGACCGTTGGTTGATCTATAACAAAACTCTGGAGACACTAAACTCCTAGATCCACAGGCTAATTAGTCTGTTTCTTCCTTCTCAACACAAAACTTGGTACTTCTGCATCTGTTCCTCAGGACTTGCTTTTCTAATCTTCTTTTTTTTACTGTTTATACCTATGTTCACTGCTCTGGAATCTGTGTTAGATAATTGAGTGGTATATAAATGTTGTTGTTGTTGATGATGATGATGATGATGATGATGATTAATACTATAGGTTGGCAAAGGAAGAGTGGGAAGAAGGCAAAGAATTATGTAAGATGATAGATGAGTTAAGCATGGGCAAGGAGTCTAGTGACTCCAAACATATTGAGGAGGGGAGGGTGGGCAGCAACAGCTCACTGAGAAGCAAGCTAGGATCTTTACTGACATTTACCTTTGGAAGACTCTAGGAAAGGTAGATGAAAGGTAACTTCATGGTTTATTGAAATATATTTTTTCCTTCTTCTATGACAGATGTGGGGAACCTTTGGCCCATCAGATAATGTTGGACTACAGCTCCCATCACACATATTCATTGGCCATGATAGTTGGGGTTGATGGGCTTGGACTCCAACAACATTTGGAGGCCCACAGGTTCCTCCCTGTTGTATAGCATACAAATTACGGGTGTGCACGGACCCCCCGCTCCGCTTCACTTCCAGATCCGTGATTTGCGGATCGGGCCGCTTCGCCCCGCCCCCGCTCCGCTTATGTCCGCTCCGCTCGGAGCTCCGGATCTGGATCGGAGCTCCGTTTCCCCCCCCCATAGGGTTGCATTGAAAGCTAAAAAGGTAAACAACTTTTTTTCTGTGAAAGTTAGAAACCTCATGTTTGGCACCATGACACCTCATGGACGTATACACATGCATGCCAAGTTTCAAGGCAATCCCATCATCCCCTGATTTTTGGGGAATTTATGAAAATCGGGCACCCCATTCACACCCCTTTCCATAGCTCCGTCAATTTGCATGTTAGAAACCTCAAACTCGGCACCATGAAAGCTAATCCATGTGTCCACATGGACGCCCAGACTCAAGGCAATCCCATCATCCCCTGATTTTTGGCGTGGCTCTAACCTCTAATGCACCACCCATAACCCTAATTCACACCCCTTTCGATAACTCCGTCAATTTGCACGTTAGAAACCTCAAGTTCAGCACCATCATAGCTTATCCATGTGTCCACATGGATGCCAAGTTTCAAGGCAATCCCATCATCTCCTGATTTTTGGGGAATTATTGAAAATCGGGCACCCCATTCACACCCCTTTGATAGCTCTGTCAATTTGCATGTTAGAAACCTCAAACTCGGCACCATGAAAGCTAATCCATGTGTCCACATGGACGCCCAGACTCAAGGCAATCCCATCATCCCCTGATTTTTGGCGCGGCTTAACTCACCCCAAATTGTCCTATTCTACAACTATGTCAATTTGCACGTTAGAAACCTCAAACTCGGCATCATGATAGCTTATCCACGTGTCCACATGGACACCAAGTTTCAAGGCAATCCCATCATCCCCTGATTTTTAGGGGAATTTATGAAAATCAGGCACCCCATTCACACCCCTTTCCATAGCTCTGTCATTTTGCATGTTAGAAACCTCAAACTCGGCACCATGAAAGCTAATCCATGTGTCCACATGGACGCCCAGACTCAAGGCAATCCCATCATCCCCTGATTTTTGGCGCGGCTTTAAACTTTTTAACTCGCCCCAAATCAAGTCCCATTCTACAACTACGTCAATTTGCACGTCAAAAACCTATCCTTTGGTCCCATGACAGATTACCCATGTGTCCCCATGGACGCCAAGTTTCAAGCCAATCCCATCATCCCCTGATGTTAGGGGAAGTTTTGAAAATCGGACACTCCAGTATGTCAGGGATTTTAAAATTGCAATGCAGACAGCTCAATGGGGCCAGTTGAAAGGAAATCCCAACATGCCATGAGATAATCCTAAATCTTCTTGCACACTTGAAAAATGGATTTTTGAACTTGATAAAGTCTAAGTGAGCGCAGGAAGGACTTCTCCCCTGAGTCAAAGCAAGACACATACACCATGCCTGCGAGGCGGGAAGGCGAGAAGGGAGGGAAGGCAGGCAGGCAGGCAGCATGCATTGTAGTGCCGCAAGGATGGCTTGAGCACTAACGCATAGCAAACCAACCCGTAAGCGGGCGCAAGGAGCAAGTGAGGCAAAGATGGCTGGTTGTTTCTTTCTAAGCCAGCAGTTACGCATTGAGGGGCACAGAGGAGGACGACTGGGAGCAAGCGTGCCGGAGGGTGCTGGGCACGAACCGCAAAGCCCATCTCCCAGGCACCAGGCGGGCAGAGAGGCAGGCAGAGCAGGCGAGGAGTCAGTCCTGGCAGATGCCCCACCACAGCAGCACCCCGGGGGAGGCGGGCAGACAGGCAAGCAGGCGGGCAGGAAGGCAGGCTGCGGGCATTTCTGGGGGCACAAGGAAGTGAGGCCAGGATGGCTGGTTTCTAAGCCAGCACTGCAGTTAGTCACGCATTGCAAATGCAAACCATCCCAGCGAGTCGGTCACCGAGGAGGAGGACAGGCTAGCAGAGGGGCAGGCAGAGTGACATGTCATAGATCTAGTATTGGGGAGGAGTCAGTCCCGGCAGATGCCCCACCACAGTAGCACCCTGGGTGGGCGTTGGAAAACGCCATCTTGTGGGTCCATACTTCCCCCACCCCATGTCCTGCAGGGTTGCCTGCCTAACCCTCGTGGGGATGGGAGATGGAGAGCTTAGAGTGGCAGTGCCAGCAGCAGTCTTCGGCTTTCCCCTGGAACCAGTCGCCTTGCCCGCCTCTTTCCCCAGCAAGACCGACTGGTGCTTCCTCTGAAGATGCATCTTCATGCTGCTGGTTCCATAATGCCCTGTAGATGAACCCCTGCTTAGGCTGAGTTTGCAGTGGCGACAGACAGCAAAGCGAGGATCCGCTCCCAACTCAAAGTGGTCCCACGCTATACTCGTCTTTCGCTTCCGTGGTGGCACCAACAATTGCCCGCCTGAGCTCTCTGGTGTTGCCACAGAAACAGGGGTGGCATCGGAAGAGGTGTGGGATGAGACTGGGGAGAGAGCCTCGGCCTGCTGCTCCTCCTCCTCAGCCCCCACATCCTGGAGGACCACCGCCTCTTCCTGCTTGTCTAGGAGGTCTGGAGACAGGTCCAGCAGTGGGCTCATAGGCTCAAACAATAATGAAGGAGTTGGGGATACTCCTCCTCCGCCGCCTACTGTAATGGCACTGCAGCCACGTGCCTCTTGCAAAGGGGCACTTTTCCCATTCCCACCCTCAAAAAGAGAACGCCGGGCACAAGTAGCAGAAGAGACTGCCTCTGCCTGTTGCTTGTCCTGCTTCTGTTGCAGAGCAGCCAGCCAAGGACTTGCCAGTTTGATTTTCACAGCAGGAGAGGCAGCCTGCTTACTGGTGCCAGCCTGAGCCTTGCCTTGAACACTGCTTTCACCACGCCCCTTCACAGACATGCGCCTGCTCCCTCTTCTAATTTTGATTATACTAATACTAATAATAATATGTATAATAATATACTAATAGTAATAATAATATGTATAAGAATATAATATTAATATTAATAATAATATGTATAAGAATATACTATATGTAGGGAAATGGGACAAGAAGTGTGTGTATGCTTTGCCCAAACAGGATTTGATTAAATGCTCTATCTGTGGCTGTTGCACAGCAGACTCACAGTCCAAGTAACACAGAGCAATAGAGAATTTTTTTTTTTATTTTTTGGGTTTTTTTTTTGGTATATAGATAGAAGGAACAAGGAAGATCAAACACAATCAGGCTTTAAGAGAGGGGAGGGGGGGAGAACCAACCAACCAAACAAACACACACTCCAAAATTTAAAAATAAAGTTTATATTAAATCAAAGTAAGGGAAAAACACAGAGCAAACTGAGCAAAAAGTCAGAAAGAAGCAAACACACACCAAGCTAAATCCTATCTCCAAAGTCCAAACACAGCAGCAGCTAAAACTACCTCCTATCCCCACGAACGCCAAAACCCACAAAACGCTGAGAGCTCTGACTGTGAGGGTGACTCTGGCTTAGTCTCCCCCTCAAACGCTGGGATTGGAGGATGCTTCATGAGGTGATCAATTCTCATCTGGATTGGGAGTTGAATGTGCCTGTCATCGCTTCAAATAAACCCCACCGTGCCGCAGCCGGTTTACCCTACCGTTTGTATTGTAAATGTACCCGATTTTTTTTAAAAAATATTGCATGTGAACCACAGGACGCAGAAAGTTGAGAGTAGGCTCAAAATGACCCCCCATCCATGACTCTCTGAGCACAAGAATTTCAGAACGATAGCTTCAAAAACAACCCAGTTATCCGCAATTCTTTTCCGCAATGCAATCCTATGGGCGAAATGTTTTCAAGATGGCGATCGGAGCGGTCCGCCTGAAAGAGGAGCTCTGAAAAATGGGCGCTTCTCTTCACCTTGCTTCTAGGGGTCCGCGGTCCGCTTCTACTCCGCCTCTGGGCAAGGCGAAGCAGGCCAATCCACTCCTGCTTCTGCGCTTCTAATCGGAGCGGAGCACATGCCTAATACAAATTAAATACTATAAAGTGGGATCCATGGGGTGGTTCCATATGGATGGTTACTAGCACTGCCTATCAAAAACACATATTTCTTTCCTTAATGGATCTTCTGTGGTAATAAAAAAGATGGAAGAAGCAATGGGAAAACACAGGTGGATTATCAATGGGAGACAATGGTATTAGGATCCATTGTAAAATTTGGTGAATAAGACACAATAAAAGCCTCAACTGGAATATTGATGTTGGAGAAATCCTGTCTTCCCACTTGTATAACCTGAACCAAGGCCACAACTGAGACATGAAAAAATAACATGGTGACCTTGGAGCAAAGGAAAAAAATGCCATAAATCAACACTTTCAAAAAGCGCAGTTTTGGGGGGAAAGCCTATCATGGCTGTGAGTTGGTATCTGCATCATATAAACAATGCAGCACCACTACACAGCCACAATGGGGTAAATAGGGTGTATTGTCACCCTCCAGCCTTTCCTGAGTTATGCAGATTCTGCAGACTTGCAGAATGTTAATTCATTTGTGTGTGTGTGTGTGTGGGGGGGACTTCCGCATATCCACTCTTGCACTAATGCGCACTTGTGGAAATTTAATTACATTCTCATACATCTCTAAAAAGAAAGAAAAGAAACCTTAAAACCTGGATTCTGTCAGTAAGCAGACAGTGGAATGAAAGACATCTGACAATCCATGAAAAACTGACAGAGCCGACTTAACAATATCCATACATCCCTAGTACCCTTAGTCTTCAAAATAGCTGGATGTTTCGTTAATACCCATGTCTCATCTGAATTGCAGAAGTCATCAGAGCCACCTGAGCCTCTTCTAAATTGAGAGGTGGAATTAGAACCTCTGAAATCCAAAACAGAGTCTGGAAGGGGTGTGGGATCCACCCATCAAATTAGAAACATAAACTTGTTAGGTTTCAGACAAAGAAAAGAGCAGAACTTTTAAAAACAAGATCTATAATAATTATTTTAAAGGAGACATACTTATGTAATAGCATTGCCTATGCATTCAGAAAGTTTGGAAGATCACTGGTGGAATGTATGAAATAACAGTGATTTTAATTCCATTGGAACCTAGATCACTAATTCTCATTTGAAAGAACTTAGAACAAAATAGGAGATAGAATTAATCTTCCATTTGTTTCCTAACAGGAAGATGATTAATTGGGGAAGGAAAGATGGACGGTTTATTTAAAATGGGGAAATAATGCTGGAGAGTTATCAGCAATCTGAATTTGAGATATTTGTTTAGATACATACAGAGAAAGTAAGATGAAGGATATAAAAACAGGCAGTTCTCACTGGGAGTAGGGGTGGTGGCCATGGCCAGGAAGTGTAGGGGACATTCTTCTAAGAGGAGGTGTTCCACAATTGGGCACCACCACAGAAAAGTCTCTCCCCTTTACTGTGAAATAATGTAGTGCTTCCCCTGCAGATCTTAAGACAATAAAACATATGTGATGACAATATCCTTGGCACAGTCTCATTCTCTGCCTGATTTTGATGTCTTTACAGGGCTGGTTGCCCAGTACGATGCATGTTGGATCGAGATGAAGATATGCTGATTTCTGGTGGAAGACATCCCTTTCTGGGACAGTATAAGGTAAAAGGAAATTAGTTCTTAGAAGTACACTCTCTTGACAAAGTCATACTAACAAATGGGCAACATTGTCTACAATGCATAGCTGAAAGCGTATGCTGCACCTTATTACATTTTTATACTGCCCAATAGCCAAGGCTGTCTGGGCAGTTTACAATTAAAACTATAATATACAAAAGTCAAGATTTAAAACTTTAAAAAAATTAAAACTGAAAATCGAACTAGAGAGAATTAGTGCAGTTCACATTCTAAGCTTTTGTTAGCTAACTAGAAACAGCGATGAGGGAAGATGGGCATTGTAGGCCAAAATATCTTGAGATGTAGACAGTCAGGAGGAGAATTGACCAATGGTCTAACCTGGTACAAGGTAGCTTTCTGTATTCCTATGGGACAGTCCCATCAGAGGACTGAAGCATAAAAGTTTGTGTTTATATTAGCTGAATTGGTTCACCTTGCTTCATCTCAGCCTCTCCTGTTTTGCAAGATAAATTTACAGAAAGCTGCTGGTAGGCTTGTCAGCCTTACCCTCCTGTGAAATATGTTGGACTACAATTCCCATCATCACCAACCAGCATGCGCATTGAAGAAGGCTGGCCTAGGAGAAAGCTAAATTACTATCAATGCCTTTCTGGAAGGTTATCTTCCATGTCTAGGGATCACAATTTAATGAATATCCAAACATCTGTCATTTTAATTGCTGAACTCTACAAAATTATTGTTTACTTCTCTGCTCCTCTGCTGCCAGGTTGGTTTCAAGAAGAATGGAAGGATTACTAGTCTAGACGCGGTATATTACAGCAATGGAGGGAATTCGGTTGATCTTTCTCATGGTGTAAGTTAAAGAAACATTCTGCTGTGCTTTATTTGTTTATTTAAAATATTAGTATCTCACCTTTCCATTGCATTGTATTTCTTCTGTGATTCCTGATTGGCTAGGATCACTTGGGAAGGAAGGGGATGGAGGACAGCTTGTGGGGGTGGGTAGGTGGGATGGCCCCAATGCAGCAGCAAAGAAGGGAAATGACTGGAGGAATGGTGGGGGGAAATTAAGGTTAAGAGCATAGTGAAGCATCTTTGGGGAACATTTCAACCCCATCCCCCAACTTCAAAGTGTCGCTTTAAGACTAGAAATTTTTGCTGGCATATTTTGTAAACTTCTGCTACTGTAAGGGTGTGATCCTAGGCCCAGTTAGACAGAAAAAAGTCCTACAACTCCCAGCATTCCCCAGCCAACATGGCTGGCAGGGGAATGTTGGGAATTGTAGGACTTTCTTTCCATCTAAAAATGCATACGATTGTGACCTAAGTGTTTCTAACCCGAGCTACCAATTTCCATTCAAATGCTAAAACATTTAGTTCAAGCAGGCCTACCCAGTTGAATTTTAAGATGCCTTTTAATAATGTGCTGTTTTGAATGTTTTAATTATTTGTATTTTATGATGTTTGCATTTGTGTTATACCCCGCCTCGATCCAGAGGGAGAGGCAGGTAACAAATAAATAAATAAATAAATAATAATAATAATAATAATAAAAATAATAATAATAATAATTAGCCGCCTTCCCCAACCTGGTCCCCTCTAGATGTGTTGTACTGCAACACCAATGGCCATGCTGGTATGATGGGAGTTGAAATCCAGCCCATCGGGAGATTATCAGGTTGGGGAGTTCACTTTAGAGCTACACTACATGAATGTCACAATGAGATTACTAAAAGTGAATGGTTTTATAACTGTGGTGCAAGGGACCAAATTATATGTTTAATGCAAATGGGAGGAATCCCCTTCAGAGCAATTTTGAGCAGCTGAGTGATATGTGTGTTTATGTTGTTGTTGTTATTATTATTATTGTTATTATTATTATTATTATTATTATTATTATTATTATTATTTATTTATATAGCACCATCAATGTACATGGTGCTGTACAGATTGTATGTGTGTGGTGGGGGTATGCATGCATGTGCATGCTTAACCCTTTCTCTGCCTACCATTTTCCCACTCTAAATCATCTCCCCAAAGCTACTTTCCCCTGTGGGTAGGGGTGGGTTCCAGTTGTATTTTTCTTAGGGTAAACATGCATCGTATGCATGTTTAGACAGAAAAAAGTCCTGCAATTCCCAGTATTCCCCAGTAAAAATGAAGTAAAAAGTAGCGTGGGGTGATTTGGAGCATAACACTGATGGACAGGGGAAAAGTTCAGCATGTGTGTGCATCATATACAGACATATACGTACGCTGTTCCTCCACAACATTACTTCACGCTGAAGTTGTTTTTCATTAAACTGAAATTGGGGCTTCACTACAAATCATTTGACCCCAAGTCTTCCTTAATTGGGGCTTGTTTGGAACTTTAACACAGAATCTCAGCTACCACTTAAACTGCAGTTTCAGTTAGGCTTTTTAATAAGATGATGACAGTATTCATGGTAAAATTCAGCATCATTACTGTTTCACGATGCTAAGGATACATTTTCTGCAGTTGGAATGTCAGTGAAAAATGTGCCAATGATTAATGATTGTAGAATCAGAAAAATGATTGGGGCAGCTAATGATGGATGATTATAGAATCAAAAAAAGAAAGAAAGCCAAATACCCATACCCTATCTAATAAGTGGATTTCTTATCTGTTTTATTTTTGTTGGTTACCAGGTTATGGACAGAGCTGTGCTGCACATGGACAACTCATACAACATCCCAAACATCAAAGGCAGAGGCATTGTCTGCAAAACAAACTTGTCCTCCAATACAGCATTCCGTGGGTTTGGGGGTCCCCAGGGGATGATGATTGCTGAGTGTTGGATGAGTGACATTGCCTTGAAGTGTGGGCTGCCAGCAGAAGAGGTATGCATGCATTCATAGAGAGATGCTTCCATAAACGGTGCCATTTCCATAAAACATGCATCCTTCAGCCAACTGACATTATTATTATTATTATTATTATTATTATTATTATTATTATTTATTTATTTATATAGCACCATCAATGTACATGGCGCTGTACAGAGTAAAACAGTAAATAGCAAGACCCTGCCGCATAGGCTTACATTCTAATAAAATCACAATAAAACAATAAGGAGGGGAAGAGAATGCAAACAGGCACAGGGTAGGGTAAACACGCACTGGGTAGGGTAAAACTAACAGTATAAAGTCAGAACAAAATCAAGTTTTAAAAGCTTTAGGAAAAACATTAAGGTAACAAAGGTTGCCTTTTGAGCAAGGGAACACCTGTCAGCTGGTACAGTCTTGTTGGTGTTTCCATTGAGAAACATATTCTCAACATCGATACTGATCAATCTTACACGTCAAAGGTGCTGTGCGCCATTCCTTACCCAAACACTCTTCAGAATTTTGGTGGAATTGACCTGCATGCTTAGGAAGACATGTTTAGGATCTGGATGCCCAGTATATACTGTAATAATATCCTATTAATATATGATTAGTCATTCTTTAATTAAAAAAATCACAGGCTTTTGAAATGTTAATGTATGCTGATCGTATGTCTTTTGCTTCGGGAAGGTACGAAAGCTCAATCTATATAACGAAGGAGATATGACTCATTTTGATCAAAAGCTAGAAGGATTCACTGTGCAAAGATGTTGGGAAGAATGCCTCATAAATTCAGACTATCATGGCAGAAGGAAGCTAATTGATGAGTTTAACCGGTAGGTTTTTTTTTTTTACTTTTAAGAATAATTTCAGGTGTACTTAAAAATACTATAAAGCCCTGGTAGATATTGGGTTTTGTCATTTGAAATCAAAGTCTTGTGATAAAGATGTGTGTTTCACCTTTGCCTGAACCAATAGCAAAGTGGTGTCAGCACTACATTTGTGACTTTCTTGTTTGGCTTATATTCCATGCCAAGCATACATCAGCCTTAGAGGGGTGTCGATAAGTTTGATCGTTTGAGGAAACATGACCAAGTTGAGTTTAAAATAAAATGTTGGGAACCGAGGGCTTCTCTAAATGAGTGATTTACAGCACGCTTCTTACTCATGGAAGTTTGTGGGTCAATTACATGATGTCATGAACAGCCAGGACATCTCCTGTACTATCCCCCTTATTCTGCTGTAAGAAAACACAGAGATAATCAACTTTTTTAAAAAACCCAACCACAAAATTGCTCCTTGTAAAGTTGGTATAATTATCATAATTCCACCACTAGATAGGGCTGTTTTATTGAGTCGAATGGAAGATAGGGAGATAGGAAGTATTCAATCTAAACCATGTAATTGAGCCAATTGCAATCCCATAATGAAAATGGAAGCAGAAAGCAGTGAGTTTTCATCCTTCCAGTAAATGTTGTTCTGATGCAAAACTGCATAGGAAAAGAAAGCATGCAGAAGAAAGCTGTGTGTCTTGTTTCAAATGGATGCATATTGAGAAGGAATCAGAGACTGACATTGTCCTGTTCTCCTAGGCAGAATCGCTGGAAGAAAAGAGGTATGGCTATAATTCCAACCAAGTTTGGGATCAGCTTCACAGTCCCGTTTCTGAACCAGGTTGGCAAGCATCTTAAATTATTACATTTTAAAATACCCTTCATATTACAATGCTTACCAGTGTAGATCACTTTTGTGCCAAAATGTTTCAGTCTACCAGTGGAGGCTGGTGGCTCTGATGTCAACGGGGCAGCAAATCTGCTCTGGGTTTCAGTCAGAACCAGTCAGAACTCTAAAGGAGCTATCTGATATGAAACCTTTTCCCTCAGTCACATAAACTTGGTGATACTGCCATAGTGATGGTTAGAATCGAGAAAACATGGAGGCACAATTTCAGATCTATGAGTGATTCATAGCTTTCCCCTCACACATGGAAATGCTACACCTGGTTGCGTTCTATAGTGTTGTTCAACTGACAGGCATGTTAATGGGCTTCTCGGGCAATGGGGAAGCTTAGGACCACATAGACATATATGAAGTGAAGAAACTTGATTATACGTAGACTGTGTCTGTACAGAGCACCCTAGAGATGTTGTATTAAAGAGTTTTTGACAACCTGTCTGTCTAATTTCTGTGGTAGGCTGGTGCACTGATACATGTGTACACTGATGGTTCAGTGTTGCTCACGCATGGTGGGACGGAAATGGGTCAGGGCCTGCACACCAAGATGATTCAGGTAAGTTAGGAGGCTGTATATAATTGTCTGGTGCTATTCTAAAACATATCATCCCTGCTCCAATGGTTTTTTTATGACAGGAAATGTTGACAGTCCAGGAAGCTTATTTAAATCTGGGTCTTTTTCTTATTGTTTAAATCTGCATGTTTAAATCTGGGCCTTTTCCCTATTTTTCTAAGCAAATATCCCCACTCACTCCCTTTTCTCACACTACATTGCAATCTGCTTTTTGGACAGATGGGCTGCTTTTTGAGAAAAGAAGTAAAAAGACAACCTGGCCTAACTGTTCTACCTCCTGTGTTTTTCTGAATTGTGGCCAGGATATCATTTAGAGCTTTTCTACATGAGGCTTTTATTTTGCACTCGTGATTGCTCACTCACGGTAGTTTGCGGATCCTTTATTCAGCGTTGTCATCCTCCAGGACTTCTCCCATGCTTTGCATTTTCCCCCTAAGGAGGAAAGTCTGGTATTTTTCTGAACATTATTATAGAATCATCATATACTTGTACAATTCTGCTATATCACCTAGTGGTTATGCAATGGAACATATGGAAATGCAGAGAAAAAAACTCATGGGAAATAAAAATGTAAAGGAACTAATCTTAATTCCACAGAGAATCTGGAAACAGAAGCCTCAGTAAAGGTGCGGGTTAAAAACTTTATGTAGAAAATCCTTTAAATGCTTCCAGCATAATAGGAAAATCATAACAAAGAGAGGGGTATGAGGCTTCAAAATATAAAACATTAAAAATATAAAACAAACAGTATAAAAGCATAATATAAATTGCAATATAAAAACACAACCAGGATAAAATTGAGCAGCAATGAAGAAATTAATACAGATTTAAAATAAAAATTTAAAACAGCAAAGTTAAAATTAAGTTGTTAAACTGCTAAAATGCTGAGAAAATAAAAAAGGTCTTTACCTGGTGTCTAAAAGAATATAGTGTAGGTGCCAGGTGAATCTTTTTAGGGAGCTCATTCCACAGCCGAGGCACCACAGCAGAGAAGGCCCATCTTCTGGTAGTCACCTGCCTTAGTATCTTTGGCAGGGGCTCACGGAGAAAGACCCCTGAAGATGACCTTAGGGTCCGGGCAAGTACATATTGGAGGAGGCATTCCTTCAGATAGCCTGACCCAAAGCCGTTTAGGGCTTTGAATGTTAATACCAACACTTTGAATCTGGCCTGGACCTGGACTGGCAGCCAATGAAGCTGGAAAAGGACTGGCGTGATGTGGTCTCATTGGCCAGTCCCTGTTAGTAAATGTGCTGCCCTGTTTTGCACCAGCTGAAGTTTCCAGACTGTTTTCAAAGGCAGCCCCACATATAACGCATTGCAGTAATCCAGACAAGAGGTTATCAGGGCATGGATAACTGTAGGTAGGCTATCTCTGTCCAAATAAGAGCACAGTTGGTATATCAGCCTAAGCTGATAAAAGACGTTCTTTGCCACTAAGTTCACTTGTGCCTCAAGTGACAGTTCTGGATCCAAGAGCACCCCCAAACTATGAACCCGATGCTTTAGGGGAGTGCAACCCTCTCCAGAACAATGTGTACATCACCTAGCCAGACAGGCAAACCACCCGCTAACAGTATCTCCGTCTTGTCTGGCTGATTGGATATACAGATAAAATATAGTTTTCTATGCTTGCTTTGAAAATTAGATGTTCTTTGGAAGTGTGGCATCTTTCTTGTGTATTTTGATTTTACTTGCAATGATAAATGAAGATAGACTGAAACAGCATATTCCGTAACTGCATAACTGAAGGATGCACTTTCCATAATGGCATGGAATATGATGTGATATAGAAGTCTTCACACCCTACAAGCCAAGATTCATTGTATGAGTGATAAAGACTGCAGTGGAAACCATGATGTGTCTTTGCAGGTTGCTGGCAGAACTCTGGGAATATCCACCTCCAAGATCTATATCAGTGAGACAAGCACCAACACTGTGCCAAACACATCTCCAACAGCTGCTTCTGTCAGCGCTGACATCAATGGGATGGCTGTTTCTGTAAGGAATACTCATTACCACTCTATAATTATATTTGATTATCAATCTACAGTAAGAAACCAGGGGGCCTGTTCAGACAATGTGATAAATCATGCTCAAGCCACTAACCGTTTTGCGGCAAATGATTATTGAGTGTCTTTAAACCGTTGTGTAGCCACCATGGTTATGAAAGGTTCACACAACACGCTAAGCCATAATGTTTAGCTCACAATGCTTAACCACTGTAGCTTAGTGTGTTGACTGAACAGGGTCACAACCTTTTTGCAGTTTTAGAAATACAGAGTGGCCAATGTTTTGAAAACTGTTCAAGAGCAACTTGAATGGTGTGCCACACACTTTTGGGAGTTTCAGTTATATTTTGGATGCTGCTGAAAAAGAAAATGATGGCTCTTTTAACCTATAGCTTCTGCCCTGAAAGGCAGCCAAGAAATGTTCTAAATAAAAAAAAATTGCACTCCGGGTTGGATCCAGATTTAGTCATATTTGGAGTAGACTCATTGAAATCAATAGGATTTAAGTTAGCCACATCTAGCTTTCAGCAACAGCAGCAGCAAAACCATTTAGGACACAATCCTGTGCATATTTAGACAGAAAAATGTTTTACAAAATACCATGCTGCCTGGGGCATGCTGGGAGTTGTAGGATCTTTTCCTTCTCTAAACATACAAAGAATTGCATCCTTAGTTTTAAAACAGGGATTCCTCTGGTGAAGGCGGGGGTGGGGGGATGAAATTGGCTCATGGAGGAGCTGAAGTTTAGTGTCAGACTGCAGCTTCTTTTTCCGCTTTCACCATCACAACCGTGGCAGTGGGCAGCAGGGCTTCACTTAAGTCCAGAAGGAACGGTATACAGGCCATGTGTTATAGAGCCACTGTTAATCAGAGAAAGTGATATAGGGCCAGATGGACAAATAGCATTGATTTTTTGCGTGGGTTATTTCAGTTAAACAACCCACTGTGGGGTGTTTTTTTTTAAAAAAAACCCCACCACCACTAGATGACACGATAACCCACGGTGGGTTATTTAACCCATAGTGGACTATTTAAACCAGCATTGGTTATTGTGTCATCCGAACCCAGTCATTGACTCATACGAGGCAACTTCCAACGTTCCACACATTTGGGGAATTGCTTCTTTGAGCTCCTTGGTGTTTCCATCTTTGCTTCTTCCATCCAGAGGTTCCAATATTCATTTTTATAACACCAGTAGTACAGTCATTAGTACTAGTAGTAGCACCACCATTCGGAAGTACAGCAGCTGGACACTAAACTCCCATATATATTTAATCTGATATAATCTGAGATAAACCAGCAGAAGATTCTAAACCGATCCATCTCTTATAGCAGGGGTGAGGAATCTGAGACCCAGGGACCAAATCCGCCATTGCTCGGTACAGTGAAAGGGTTTCTGGTCTCCTGTCTCCACCTTCTTTCACCAACCCCCAAACATTTGGTGGTTCCCTGGCTTTTGTGTAATTTCCTCCATTCTGAGAAGTCGAAATGCATCTCCTAAGGCTTAGAGACTGACAGTAAGAACTTTACGGTGCATCCTATGCATGGTTAACCAGAAAAAAGTCTCACAACTTCCAGTATGCCCCAGCCAGACTATAGGACTTTTTTTTCCTGTCTAAGCATGCATAGGATTGCACCCTTAAGCTACAATATACTGGCATTTTTGTATTTTTGGTCCCATCACTTTTGCCTTTTGTCTCACTGCCTTTACATTCAACCCTACCAACCACAGGAATCTGGCCCCCAAAGCTGAATTTGGCCCCCAGGTTGAAAGAGATTCTGCATCCCTATCTTATAGGAAGAGACTGATGGTACTGATTCTCCTGCTGTGTATTTGTCTCTCAGTAAACCCCCCCCCCCCACACCTATCTGGTTTGCTTTACAAAGTTTTGGATTGTGGAAAGCCCCTAGCACATTTAGATTGGGGATGAAAGTACACAAACAGCAAGGTTACTGCTTAAACATGGTCAACATGGTGACTTTAATAGTAAACGACGTGGTTCTCTGGCCATATGGTGGATATTAGAACATTTCTAACTTGGGAAACATAGTAATTATTGGCTCACTATCTGTCCAGAGCCTCCTTACGAACACATGGTTAGAGCCTACATTTTGAAGCGGTGGCCATGTGACAGGGAGTTATCTATTTTCAACTTAAGATGAATGAAAAATGAGTATACTTACTTGTAATCTGCAGGCACAAGGAATATATATTTTAATGCTGTGTTGTTTTTCTTTGGATTCTTTTTTTTTCTATTTTAGAATGCCTGTCAGGCTATCTTAAAGAGATTGGAGCCATTCAAAGCTGCTAATCCCAAAGGATCCTGGGAAGACTGGGTATGTTTACACTTATTACAGTTTAGAAGTATGTGTGGATTTGCTACTATTAGCAAATCATCAATAACTATCATGTACTGTGACAGGGATTAAAGGAGGCAGTAGGGGACTGATGTACATTCTAGCTGCCCTTATAGCAACGCTGCATGTCCTCTGTTTGAGGGGATTTCATCTTCAGTGTAAGGGGCTGTTCACACAATGTGCTAACTCACACTTAGTGGGTTAAATTGGGTTGTTTTGAACTGTGGGTTGTTTGTTGAACTGTGGGTTAGTGTTCTGTCGGAACATAGCATATCTCCCACAGGGCTGGTTATCATGTTGTCTGAAAGCAGCCAGGATGGCTTGTAAACTATGCAGTGTGGCTTGTTATCCACCCTGAACAACCCAGCTACAAAACATGGTTTCACAAGGTGGCTTGTTCAAGAAAATAAGCCACACTGCATGGTTAACAAACCACCCTGGCTGTGTTCAGATGGCACAATAGCCCACAGTTCATCAAACAACCCACAATTCAAAACAAATCCACACTCAACCACTGAGTGTGGGTTAGCGTCTTGTATGAACAGCCCCTAGGAGTCTACTGGTAATGATCCTTCCCCTTATGAGCATAGATGGGATGCTCTCATTTGTGTTTTCCTAAAGAGCACTTCCATTCTGAGCTTTTCCATAATGCTTTATAGGCATTCTAGTTTAAGACAACTAGCTTTTAAAAAAGTAATCTGTATTTTTTTCATCAGGTGTCAGCAGCCTACCATAATTGTGTGAGTCTGTCAGCTACAGGATTTTTTAGGTGAGTCAGCACAGGAACCAGTTGGTCTTTGAAAGGATGTCCTAAGCACCCTTGGCACTTGGGTGCTCTTTCTGCCTGTCTGGATGAAGTGTGAACTAATTTCATGAACTGTTTGGGCATATAAGAAGACGATGCGATCCAGTCATCTCTTGCATGAAGGTTGTGTACTATAAACATCATCACGTGCCTCCCAACTCCTCTAAGCTTTGAAGTCCCCAACTGTGCAGTTTCCATTTGACCCATGATGAGAAACACACACAAAGCATTTCCATTCATTGATGCTTTGTAGAACTTGACTGATTGATTTTTAATTATTTCTTGAAAAGTTTAAACCCAAATATCTGGAGTGACCCAGGTTGGGCAAGATTGCAGTAGGGGGAGTATGGACAAGAGGTAGAGAGAAGAGCTAAAAAGCTTCTGTTGCTGTGGGGTGATGGGGAGTGGAGGAGGAAGAAAAGGGGGGAAGCAGAGAGGGATGGAAATTGGAATGATCGAAATGATGCATATTCTCAAATTCCCTACAAAGTTGGTTAATAAGGAGTACTGCCCTGATCCTCAAACTTCCCTAACCATTTTGAGTCCAATAACCTTCAGTTTTGCACATCATGACTATGATTCAGTTGGGCAAAATCTTGATTCCAGTGAAACAGTAAATCAAATCTCTGCTGATTCAATCTTTTCGTGTCCCTTTTCCCTCAAGAATTCCTAACGTTGGGTATGACTTCAAGACAAATTCAGGAAGGCCCTTTCATTACTTCACTTATGGTGTTGCTTGTTCTGAGGTTGAAATAGACTGTCTGACAGGTGACCATAAGGTAAGCAGGCTAAACAATTACAAGTTCTTCTTTGTTTTGATGGGGAATATATATTACTATGATTTTATTAGATTGTAAGCCTATGCGGCAGGGTCTTGCTATTTACTGTTTTACTCTGTACAGCACCATGTACATTGATGGTGCTATATAAATAAATAATAATAATAATAATAATAATAATATATATATATATATATATATATATATATATGTGTGTGTGTGTGTGTGTGTGTGTGTGTGTGTGTGTGAGAGAGAGAGAGAGAGAGAGAGAGAGAGAGAGAGAGAGAGAGAGAGAGAGAGAATGAGAGAGAGAGAGAAGAAAGTTTATTTTCTTCTCTGGCCTTCATTATATGGCCTTGCATAAGAGTCTTAACTTCTCTTTCTCTGTACCTCTCTACCCTACTTTATAATAATTATTGTAGTTCATATTGATGGTGGTTGCCACATACAACTGACAAGTCCTGAAGTCTGCTTTGACAAGGGTTCCATGTATCAGACTTTGAGTTAAGAGCCAATAGTGTTTCCTTATATGCACTCAAAGCACTTCCCAGGTTGGATCCAGATTTAGTCATATTTAGAGTAGAACAATTGAAATCAATGGGACTTGAATTATTTGGGACAAACTCAAGTCCCATGTGGTTTTAATGAGTCTGCTTTGGATATGATTAAATATGGATCCCATCCCCATCTCTTATCCTATTAATTCTTAGCAGTTTTCCTATTGCTGTATTGCAGATGGGAGGGTGAGGCCTGGCTGAGAGACAATAGCGTGCCTTAGACAACTTAGTACATTTATATCTGGGCTGAGAGTTGACTTGGACAGTATCAGCTCATAGCTCAGGCTCTTCACCACTACAGACTACTAGCTGTAAAACCCATGAAAATGTAAAATCAAGCAAGCCCTAGGTTTGGTTAATTGTATACGTCTAGGCCTGTGCTTATTCAGTCTTTGCTTCTGCCAATATTTAGAATCTTCGCACAGACATTGTGATGGATGTTGGCACCAGCTTGAACCCGGCTATAGATATAGGGCAGGTAAGCAATACAATGTGGCCATGCTCTGTGGAGCTGGTGTGAATGTTCATGCAGATTAAAGTGATTAATAAGCAGCAACCAGTCTAACAAACAATGGCAATAACATGAACTCTTTTGGCATGGGAGCTTGTTAACTGCTCTTTGGAAATTTAGCATGGCTAAATTAAGCATCTTGGAATTTGCCCTAAGCATTTGTATTAACTTGGTACCTTTGTGAAACATTCAGTTCAAATTCTTATTTTTTGTGTTTAGTTCATGTGCAAAAAAAAAAAAAAAAAAAGAAAGAAAGAAAGGAAAAAAAGTGACCTTGGTCTTGGTTTATTTTTGCAGATAGAGGGAGCATTTGCCCAAGGAATTGGGCTATTTACTCTCGAGGAGCTGCGCTATTCTCCAGAAGGCAATTTATATACTCGAGGGCCTGGAATGTACAAAATCCCTGCATTTGGTGACATACCAGCAGAGTTCCACGTTTCTCTTCTCCGGGACTGTCCAAACAGCAAAGCCATTTATTCATCCAAGGTAACTGTATTATTAGAATGGGATGGGTTGTGTTCCCATTTGTGCTTTTGCTTACAACTCCCATCAGCTCTAGCCCCCATAGCCAATGGGGAGGGATCGCCATTGGGGCTATTTTAGTGGGCACCACTGTACAAGAGTGTGTGAGGAAGGAAGAGGACATGTGGGGGTTACAGGGTTCATGTCGAAGGTACAAGCAACGAAGAAGGCAGCTGAAGTAGCTTGAAATAGGGCTGTGCATGGACCCCTTGATTCGCTTCGGATCCCGATTCAGACCTTCCAAATTGAGCCTGATTTGATTTGGATTGATTTGGACCCAGTCTGCCTCACCTCAGATCTGAATCCGAATTGAGATTCGGATGTCCAAATTACTGATTTTTCATTTTCTCATACACTTGCATTGGAAAAAATAAATGCCTATAACTTTTTTATTTTTCAAGATAGAAACATGAAAGTTGGTGACCTTACAGGTTCCCTGGAGATGCTAATGTGTACCAAATTTCAGACACATCTGTTCAGTGGTTTCCCTGTAATCCACTGCTAAAATGTGATTTTTCAAGGAAAAATGCTATAGTGGTGCTAAGTTTCAACTCTTTATCTTAAAAAATGACAGCATATTTTTAAAAGAATTAATTTTAAAACCTCAAACTTTAAAAAATTCCTAAATATCAGGGGATGAACTGATATGCTTCAATCCTGGCAGACGTAAAACGTCCTACTTAAGAGCTATTGTGGTGCTTAGTTTCATCTCTTTATCTTCAAAAATGACAGTGTATTTTAAAAATAAATATTTTAGAATCTCAAACTTTAAAAATTTCTAAAAATCAGTGGATGAACTGATATGCTTCAAGCTTGGCGGGAATGAAGGTCTACTGAAGCCCTATCATGGTGCCAATTTTCATGTCTATCTGTGCTTGAAAAATTTTCATGTCTATCTGGTGCCAGACTATTTTGCGCCCTAGGCAGTTGAGCTGCTTTCACCCACACCCACCCCAGCGTACCTAGGCACAGGGTGCCATCTCACCTGCCCAGCTGAAGCGAAGCCAGGACACTGGGGTGGGTGGGCAGCTTCGGAATGGCATGCCCAGCCAGAAGCCGCTCTGGGAGAGTGACTTCTGGGCACGCTGTTCCAAAGCCGCTCATCCGCTGCCCCCACCCCAACGTTCTGGCTTTGCTTCGGCTGGGCGCCCACCCAACCAAAGCGAAGCCAGGACGCTGGAGTGGGGGGGGCGTGGCTTCGCTTCGGCTGGGTGGGTGTCCAGCCGAAGTGAAACCAGGATGCTGGGGCAAGCGGGTGGCTTTGGAACGTCATACCCGGAAGCCACCCTCTCAGAGCTGCTGTGGGAGAGCAGCTTCCGGGTGCAGCGTTCGACGCCCCCCTTACCTGGGCGCTCTAGGCGGCTGCCTGAGTGGCCTCTATGGTACCACCAGCCCTGGAAAAAGGTCCAAATTAATCCAAATCGATTCAGATCATACGATTTGCTTTGGACTGATTTGGGCCTGTTTCGATTCGATTCGGATCTCTTTCAAAGCCCTCTGAATCACCCCAATTTGCCTCAGATTCGGGATTTGAATCTGAAGCAATGCACAGCCCTAGCTTGAAGATAGAAGGTTGTTCTGAAGTTATCCATTTGTTTTCCTAGTGTTACTGGGCATAGAAATGATATGTTAAATCTTTCCTTCTGTAAGGATATGTAGTATCTCTATACATTTAAACAGAAAGCACTCCTTTGAGCACTGTGGAGAAATTGTTATGAGCCCTGCTGGGATGGCACATTCCAGTAGAGGATGGTGGCTCGGATGTCAGTGGGGTAGTGAATTCACTCCTGGTTTCAGTCAGAACTCTAAAGGAGCTATCCAAGGTGTGAAGCCACACATCTCCACTGGCTCATTCCTTGTAATTCCTTCTCTAATTCCACACTCCTATAGGATTATTGTCTTCCTGTTACATTGTCCCCAAATTGACTGCTGCTGACATTATGCTTTAAGGTGGATTCCTGCATTGAGCAGGGGGTTGGACTCGATGGCCTTATGGGCCCCTTCCAACTCTACTATTCTATGATTCTATGAAATGTTACCTGGGGGTTCAAGGGCAGAGGCAGCCAATTGTACAAAAAGAAATTATTTGAATACATGTGTTTTCCATGTTTGTTTCTAGTAGTGTGTGTGTGTGTGTGTGTGTGTGCGCATGTGTGCTTAAGGAGAAATGGCTAGTGAAATTCTGAATCAATAAATAAAGACAATTTTCTAGCCATTAATGTTGGTCATGGGCAATTGATACCATGAGCAGTTTCAGCATATGTTGTGAATAAGAAATGTCTCATTTTGTGCTTGATTCTCTTTAATTTCTCTAGGCTGTAGGTGAGCCTCCCTTGTTCCTGTCAGCCTCTGTGTTTTATGCCATTAAAGATGCCATCATTTCTGCCAGGGAAGAATCAGGCCTAAAAGGGACATTCAGACTGGACAGCCCAGCCACCCCAGAGAGAATACGCAATGCTTGTGTTGATATTTTCACCAAATTGGTAGGTTAACATGCCTGCTTCACAGTGTCTTCTTCTGTAATATAATTCAGTGGTCATTCGTCAGTTGCCCACAAGATAACTGTGAATCAGGGGTCAGCTTTAAACAAGTTTTCAGTGGTAATGATTTTCTCTATCATTAAGTAACAACAGTAACAACACTTAACATTTATAACGCGTTTTCTGTTGGAAAGTCTGGTATGATTTACAGCAGAGTTGCTTTAGATAGATAGAAAGTGTGGCAACACAGCATTTTAGTATTTGAGGTGATAAATGTAGGCAAGAACTAGTTTAAAAGGAAGTTCAATCAACTTACTTTATTAGAGCTTTTACACACATCACCAGAGAAGCACATGGCATGGTGATGCTTGTTGCCAAAGGCAAGGAGGAGAAGGAGGAAAGGGGAAGAGGAAGGTACTGGACAACGTGGGAATGAGCTAGACAAGCTGCTGTTCACCATGCAACGTTGTCTATCGCCCCCTAGTGTCTGGAAGCAAGCAGAGTTGTTCCTGTTATCCAATACTTTCAAGTTTCCAAAGCGCTTCACATGCATTATCCACTTGTAATCTTTACAAAATCCCTGTAAGGTAGACCAGCTAGTGAGTTTATGGCTAATGCAAGATTTGAACCAGGGATTTTAGTTCCGTAGCTCAATCTCTTAGCTACTACATTGCTCCAGCTCTCACAACAATACCCCCACCCCAAGTGGGATTTTATGGGAGGGTTTCTTTTCTTTTCTGGGTTTTACTTTTCTTTTCTTTTTTCTGGCTAGCCATTTTTTCTGCCTCTTTGCTAGTTGCCATAACTTTAGTTGTTGAAGCCACAATTTTAAAGAATGATCCAGTTTTTATTTCCCTGCATCCCCGAAGCTGAGCCCTCATGGAAAAGTATCTGTTTGCATGTCTGAACCTATTCAGGTTCTGCACCTGACCTACCAGGGTCTGTCCACTAACCTGACCCAATTGCTAGAATTTTTGCAATGAACTTTTTGCAACTCTAAGAACAGGTGACTTCTAAACCGGATTAACACCAGCACTTGTTTTAAAAGTTGTTTGCTACCTGTTCCTGCTTCTTCACCTCATGCCTGACTTTTTCAGCTTTCTTGGCATTTATAAAGGGCTGAACCAGAAACAGGGCACTTTCCCCATACGCATTGTCACTTACGCATTGCCAAAAAAGAGGAAATGCATCGCCTATAAAAGAGACGAAAGAGGACACCAATAAATGCAAATTTAGAAATAATAACTATAATTTAAATAGAAATACAATCCATGTCACTAGACTGATGTGACTGCTCATTCTGCTGTCCAGGGACTAACTCTTTGACTTTAAAACAGTCTTGTGCTGAGCAGCCCACCAAATAGGGGACACCTTCAAATAGAGGCCTGTCCTCTGTAAAGTAGGAATACTGGCCATCCTATAGCCTGACCATGTAGTAGATACTAGTCACCAACTGCTACATGTTTTAATTTGTAAAGCCGCCTTGAGTCCCAGTATTGAAGAAAAAGGTGGGATATAAATAAATAAATAAATAAATAAATAATGTCAATCCTCAGTTTTGCTTTGCTTGGGTGGGGGATAATTAAACCAGAAGATGCTGTTTTCTAGTTGCTTAGCGACTAGAATGTGTCAAATTGGGCCTAAATCTTTCAAATGATGGCAACTGTTCCTTGCCCTTCAATTTCAACTGTTTCATTCTTATTTTTCTGTCCAGTGTCCATCTGCTGAGCCAGGAACTTTCAAGCCATGGTCTGTGAGAGTATGAAGGAAGCAATCTCTAAGAACCATCTCCAATGGTTAAGTTGGTTTTACCTGAAAGGACCAAAAGAAAGTGAAGGCTACTGCTGAATGAGATCTGTATTCCTGTGTCTGCCCTGCTGATTCATGAAGCTTTGTAATTAAATTGATGAATCATCAGTTGCCTGATGAAGGGTTATTGTTGATGGATTATTGCTGGAATGTAAATGTAATGAAGAGGGAGGAAATGATGGTTTTGCTATCTGTGAAACTGAAACTCTGACAAGGTTCATTTAAGTTTGAGGCAAAGATGGGAGAAAAGATCAGCTTGTCAATATGTTCACTTTTGAAGTGTAATCATGACACTGAAAAAAATGCTAATTCAACAGATTTTGATGCAGCCAATCCTTCTTCTACTGTTTTCTCCTTAATCTTTTGGATGGATAATTGCTAACAACAATGAGGGCAGGACCCCATTGCACTCTGCCCCAATGCATGTGGGAAATTAATGAACATCGAACTGATGAGCTCAAAACCTCTGCTCTGAACTCCCCCCCCCGCCCCTTTGGTAAGTTGAGGATTTCAAATACATTGGGATAAAATGCAGTTTTGTACAAAGATTGATTAATGGCCTGATCCCAAATGTATTTACTTGAAAGTAAGACACATTGATTTCAATGCAGTCTACTCAAAAGTAGGTGTACATGGAACTGACGCTTAAGGCTCCATTGTATACTCAGTTTCCCAGGAGTAAGCCCCATCAAATTCAATGGCACATTTTTGAATAGGATTGCACTGCAAGAGAGTTTTGAAAAAAATCATGTTAGGTTTGGATAAGTCATAGAATTTCAGCTTTTCTTGCATCTTATAGTGCGCATATCCCCCTAACTAGTTTTGCTGAAAATAGGCTAGGCTGAGGATGTTGTGTTCCATGGTGACTCCCTAGAGAGTGCTGTCATCCCCTACTTTATGGTACAGAGAAGTTCAGAAGAACACTCCATTACATGTATATTTATTTAGATGTCTCTTACATTCTCTTTGTGCTATGATCTCTGTGTAGCAGGCAGCCACTGAAGTCCATTTAGTTGCTGTTTATGCATCTAGAGTGAATAGCATTCTGTGACTTCAGTGGATTCATCCAGACACCATTAAAGTTGAAAGTGAAGAAGATCAAGTGAACTGAAATGCACAGCATGGTTATTTCTTAAACATCTTGTATGAAGAGCTATTCCCATGTTTTAATGACAGAGGAATAGCCCTAAAGTGATGAAGAAATGAAGAGAGTTCTGAACAGTTGTTCCCTGAAGAAGCGTCAGTTCATAATAATACTAGAGATGTTGGAATAAAATTTAGTTAGCCACTTAACTCCTCTTGCACAGCCTACACTCCATTTCCACAGGCCAAACCACATTGCACTCCTTGTGCTAAATATGTCCTTTTATAAGAACAAAAAACAAATACAAAAGCACAACAGCCTTATAGGAACTGGCTCTGAGTCAAGCAAATGTAAACTCATCCCCCAAATGTTCAGAAATCAATGAACATCATCATTCAAAGGTACTGATTTTGCACTGTGCCCTTGGGGTATAATCTCTTGATAACATTAGATCTGTTGTATAAAAGCAGAGTGCGTACCTTCTAGGAGAAATACACAGTCAACATTCATTGATGTTTTAATTGCCTTGATTGCCACTAGTAATAGCATTTCCACAATATAAGAAAATAGCCTGTCAGTAATGGATATGTGTGAGACAATGCACTTATTGGTTTGGAATTAGATTTAGAGCAGATCCAGTGAAATCAATGGGACTTACATTAGTTATGTCTAGCATCCTTATTTTTCTGAGGATTTGCTTAATATGCTAATGCATCCATCTTGACTAGGGGCATTCAAAGCTATTGTGGTACTGTTTAAAAACAGTATTGTTTTCTACCTCTATTTGTCTTTTCCCAAAATGACACCTGGCACTTGATGATAGCAAACCATTAGAACCAAGAAAATGGATTGATCCAGCCTCTCATACTGTGGTTATTGTGTGGACTCTTCTGGTGTGGGTAAAATTTGTTGTGAATAAAATGGGCAAATCACAGCATACCTCTAGTGCATTTATTCAGTATTGTAGTCTATAGTATGACTTTCTGTGATTCTACTACAGCCATTGTTTTCCGATTCTTGGCATTTGCTGTCATAAATCCAACTCATGGCTGTTCCTCAGTTTTCAGAGCCTTAAATGGTTCTTTTTTGTAATTACTTTTTGTGGAACAAAGTCTGTGATGTTTGACTATTCCATAAAATATCCTGCTAAGCAAAGTCCGTGATTTCTGTCCAGTCCATAAAATATCCTGCTAAGCAAACTAAACATAGCTGTAGCATGACATTCTGCAAAAGTAGTAATAGTAGTAGCTTAGTAAAAACAGCCTATTATAGTTAATAATCCTTCATAAGAATGGCATGTCTACAGGAACCACTTAGTTTAGTTTTAAATACTTTATAGAATCCTTTTAATGAGGTTTCTTGTTCGTTACTTTTGTGATCTGGATGTATAAGAAATACTTCTTGAAATGAACAATATTGAAAATAAATGTGCTTTTAAAAGTACTTTGGAAGTTTGCTTATTAATAACTAGCAAAACAACAACTACCAAAAATAAATAAATCCTGCCATTGTGATAGGCTTCCCCTGCAGATACTTGTAAGTGACGATCATTTCAAAAAGTGATGGGTATGGAAGGCAGAGCATTTTGTCCTGTGCATTGGCTTCCCTCTGCTCCCATGGATTGAATATCAGCCACACACTTGCACAGGAAAAGGCAAAATGGTGCATTTTGAAATTACGTAGGCTGGAGACTAAACCTGCTCCCTACCCTTGATGACCTCAGCCATTAAACCTGCACCTACATTCATAGTCGCACCCCTTCATCTGCATTACTTCATCCTAGATTCTGTTTCTTGGTCACTGTCAGAAAGTTGGGACTGAAATTGGGTCCTCACTAATATATTCATAGAATGATACAGCCACAGAGTTCTGAATGACCTCTGTCCAATCCCTGCCAATGCAGAAGATCCAGTGCTTCAGGCCTCGTATAGGTGTTGACATACATAAATGCACACACACATACACAGTATGAAGCATGACAGTTTTTTTATTTTTAGTGTTAATAGTGATTCAAACATCCATACCATGTCCCAAATGATTTCATCAACAATTATGAACATAACTCCATACGACTCCTTAAGCAAATATTACCACGTTGAATAAAAATGGGACATGGAAGATACAGGAACTCAAAGTGTGATCCTTAAAAGACCAAATGGACACAGATGCCAAAACTATACCATTCATTTTATTCAATGCTGCAAAATTCTCATTAGATGTGAGATGGGTACCATCTCCCTATAATGTAGGTAGTTCTCCAGTATCAATGCATAATGAATTATAGCCAAGATCTGCTCAGGTAGTTTACCATAATTCCCTGACTGGGTTGGGAGCACCCTTGACCTTTATACTTACTTACTTTCTTTATTGCGATCCATAGATCCATAAAAAGAAAGAAACAAACAACAGACAAACAAACACAAGAATCAGACATGAAATCATACAGTTAGAGCTATTGTCAACTTTAGTCTAATACACAATGAGCTCTAATCTTAGCCGCCACTGTAAGAAATTTAGCAACAGCCAAAGTTACACTTGAGGACTTATCTTCCAACAGAAACTTAACATAAAATTTGCCTGTACTTCTGGACAGTTTGCTCAACAATGGGGTGATCATAAGATGGCGGGCCTGATTATAAAAGCTACAGGACAGAAGGATATGCTCCATCGTCTCCACTTCCATGTTCCTACAGGGGCACCGTCGTTCCTGATACGGGACACCAGCATATCTGCCCTGAAGTAATTCAATAGAATAAACATTGCATCTGGCCTTGGAGAAGGCAATACGATATTTAGCCACCGACAAGTTCTTTAGATAGTCGGCCAGCTGAAGAGGCCCAACGTAATGAACGTGCAATGCACTGGGAGAGCAAGAAACATGAGAGCGAGCGCGTAAGTCGCAGAAGGCTATATCCCACAGTCTTTGTTTGACAGCTTTAAAAGCAAAGTTCAAGCCCAGATTAAGGAGGAGGGAAGAGGAGAGACCTATTGAAGCTGACTTCCTGGCAAGAAGTTTGGACCAGCTGTTCACATAGTTGTCCTGAGCCAGACAGGGAAGCAGACCTGAGCCCCTCCCAAAAAGACTAACTTCCATCCAAAATTTTAAGGCAGACCACCAAGCCCTAAGCGAAAGAGAGCTTTCCCCGGTTTCCAGCAGAAGTACAGAATTAGGGACACACTTTGGGAGTTGAAGAAGGGTCCTCAAAAACCTTGTCTGCAGCCTATCTATCTCAGATGTTAATCCCCCTATCCAGATATTGGAGGCATATAAAAGCTGGGCTGCAGACTTGGCATTAAACACTTTGATGGCAGACGGTATAAACATTCCCCCTTTAGTAAAGAAAAAGCGTGTTATTGCAGCTGAACTGACTGAAGCTTTATTAAGGGTGGCCGATCTATAGGCACTCCAGGACAGGGTATGATGGAAAAGCAGCCCCAGGTAAGAGAAAATTTTCACCTGTTCCAGGATATGCCCATCAAGGGACCACCGACATTGAGAAAATCTATTTTCAAAGACCATGACTTTAGATTTCTCAAAATTAATTTTCAGATCGTTGGTCAAACAAAAGTTGGAGAATTTCATTAAAAGATGTTTCAAACCAGGTCTAGAGCGGGAGAGAATAACAGCATCGTCTGCGTAAAGTAAAATAGGAATTTTCCTTGCGCCAAGTTTGGGCAAGTGTCCTTCATGGTCAAACAGGGCCTCCTCAATATCATTTATGTATAAGTTAAATAGTGTAGGTGCGAGGATACAGCCCTGTCTTACTCCTCTAGACATAGGAATTTCATTTGAAAGCTGTCCCTGTGTGCCACATCTAACTTGCATCCTGCTGTCGCTGTATAGAACCATTATAAGATTAAGAAGTCTTTTGTCCACCAGGATTTTATCTAATTTCTCCCATAGTTTAGTTCTAGGGATGGAGTCGAAAGCGGACTTCAGATCCATGAAGGCGACAAACAGTTTGCTACGTAGAAACTTAAGATGTTTCTCGGCTAAGTGAAAAAGAATCAGACCATGATCAGAAGTGGAGTGATTCTTTCTAAAGGCAGCTTGGGCCTCCGTGACAACATTATTGGCCTCGAGGATGTCAGTTAGTCTATTAGATAGAAATCGAGCATAGAGCTTGCCTATTATTGAGAGGAGGCTGATAGGTCTAAAATTCCCAGGATCCTTTGGATGTCCCTTTTTGAATATCGGAACCACAATTGCGTGTCTCCAACTGTCAGGGATTTTGCCAGATTGATTTATAAAGGTAAAAAGAGCGGCTAACAAAGGGGCCCACCAATCCTGATTGATTTTAATAAATTCAGCAGGGATAAAATCTATGCCGGGTGCCTTACCCCCTTTAAGTTGTTGGATTAATTCAATCATTTCCTCCTTAGAGACTGAATTCCAGGGGGGGAAGGAGGAGAAAGTGACATCCTGCATATCAGCCTGAGCTGATTGTATAGTGTCTGGGTCGGTAAAAATGGCTCTGAAATGATCCTCCCAGACCTGAGCTGGAATTGTGCAACTGGGTGCTTGGCAGTTGGATCGTAAGGCGCCTGACACGATCTGCCAAGACATTTTTGAATCATTATTCAAGGAGGCATTTAACAGCAAGGACCAGGAGTTTCGTTCAGCTTGGCGTCTTTTTTGGGCTATGAGGGACTTATATTGCTTTTTTAGCTGAAAATAGGTCGAAGGGAGATAATTGTAGCCCGATTTTCTGTAGGTTATATAAGACTCCCTTAACTCATTTTTCTTCAGGTAACATTCTCTGTCAAACCAAATAGGGCCCTTATAGATCGTAGGGGCAGTATTATCTGGGCCTGACCTGCCTGCATGAATTAAAGCATCTTGGAAGGAGTCGATTAAATCATCATATGCTTTTATAGAGGATGCAACCGATTCCTTCCACAAATTGCTGATCTTAGTCGAATTATTGAATCGGAGTTTAATCTTTCCTCTAGAAGACTGCTTAATTTATCAGACCATTTTACCCTTATTCTGTGTGGGCACTCAAACAGGACATCAGTTAAGTGGGTATGGGGTAGTCTTAAATTAGGAGTTGGGGCACATAAAGTAAGGGTTAAAGGCTGGTGATCGCTACAGGTTCTTGTACCTATATAAAAACGATAAACTAACTGGAAGGCATTTCTAGATGCCAGCCCATAGTCTATTGTGCTTGAACCAAATAAATTTGAGAAGGTAAATTCACCTGAGCCTTCCCAAAGGTCCACCCCATTTAAAATAATTAAATCTAGACTGAGCTGAAATTGAGCCAGGCAAAAACCAGCGTAATTCAGAAACTGATCTTTTGAGTTTCTGTGTGGAAAATTTCGATTTTCCCTAAGTTCACTCAAGATAGGGTATCTTGCTTCTAGATCGTGGTTATTGGAGCCAATCCTGGCATTAAAATCACCCAGAATATATAAATATGCATCAGGGAACCTAATAATTTGAGTGGATAAATAGCTCTCTACTTTATGCCAGAGTTTCTTGATCTGCTCATTGGATTTAGCAGGAGGGATATAAACATTCACAAAAATAAAATGACTAGCATTAATTTCCAAACAAATTCCAAATGCCAGTTGTTCACAGTTTTCTAATTCAGTAACCTTAGCTATCAGTGAGGAGGACACCAGAATGGCAAGGCCACCCCTTGGACGACCTTTCTTATTTGCCCGGTGAGCATTCAAAGAGTAGGAGGAAAATCCATTAACAACAACAGTGTCCATGGCCCAGGTTTCCTGAAGCAAGATTACATCAAAGCAAGAGATATATTGACAAAAGCAGCTATCCCAACGTTTGTTCGCCCAGCCCACAATATTCCAGGATATGATCCTGAGGTAGGAATCACCCTGGGGCCACTGGCATCAATGCAGAGGGGTAATCCCGATCAGTGGTCCATCCATGTCCCTCTGAATGCAGCCATTCCTCTTTGCTGTCATATGGTTCGATGGAAGCTGTGGGTCGGAATCGATGAGACTGGGCGATATTAACTCTGATGTCGGCCCTACTTGATTAGCATTAGGCAGCCCTCCAGACAGCTGTGGCAGTTGGCAGGATGGGATGGATGACGTCTTGCTCCCCACCGATGTATGCAGCACTCCTGGATAGAGGCACGACGTCGGACGAACGTTGTCAACTTTCACAGGAGTGTCTTGACCAAAAGTTATCAGGTCTTGCAAGGTAGTGATGGTATGTTGCCCTTCAACCAAGGGCTGAGCACAAAAGAAATCGACCACCCCCAAATGAAGTGAATCGGGAGGCAGTTCCTGTTCCAAGATGAGGGAGTCGGAGGGCCTGCTCGGAGATTGCTGGATGCTTTGAGGCTGGTCTTCACACAGTGGGCAGGAAGAAGGAAAAAAGCTTTTGTGTGGTAAATCTGCTTCTTCAGACACCGCAGTTGAAAAAGCCATGGATTTGCTGCTACTCCGTTTGGGGGCATTAAACTGCAGCTGGAGGATAGAATTAGAGCGGCTTTTGATGGATATTAATGGTTTAACCTGGAGATCTTTAAAAAGCCGTGATGGGTAGATCCCCACAGTGTGCAGAAAGAGTTTTTCCTTCATTAGTAAATTTGGGGTGGTAGGTTTAGTAAACTTCAATAGGTACCTCTTATAAACAGGTGAAGAGAAAAGTAGTTCCACAGCCAACAAATATGATGGCTGAATATTTAGCAGCCATTTGAGGTTTAAGTAAGCACTTTGAACCGATCCCCAGAATGGGTGTTGTCCTCCATGGGGATGTACATCTATAACCATCGAGCAAGGCTGAAGAACTAGGCCACCATTTTTTCGCTCTATTATTCCGATATCTGGTCCACTATTGGGGGCTGTAGATAAACAGCCTCCATTATTGCAGAGAAGTTCGAATACCAGATCTAAACGGGGAGGGCGGGGTGGAGGTTGAGCCTGGATGCCTTGGCAGAGAAGCTTTTCTGGGAGCCATGTCAACAGTTTATTTAAAGAACTTAGCACAGTTTCTAAGTTAGAACTAATCGATTGGAGTGTCCTCGCTGTTAGAAAACATTGCTCAGCCAGTAATTCAAAGGAAAAAGCTTCACTTTGGGAGTTTTCCGTGGATTTGCCAGTTGGCTGGTTTGTTTGAGAAACGCCAGCGTCTCCTAAGATAGACTCACCAGTAACTTCGCCTCCCTCGGCCAGAGGAGCATATCTGTTAGACAAAGTGATTTCATCTCTCGGAGAAGCAGCAGAGATGGCATGAGGAGGCTGCCAAGCAATAAAACTGTCGAGCCTGCACTGTTTGGCGCGGGGCGCGTTACTTGCATTTTGTGGAGGTGATAAAACTCATTTCCTTCTCATAGTCAGCCAAATGACCAAGAGGTAGGCAAACTAAAAAAGTCCACCCTACTAAAAAGTTTAAACCCCCTTTCAGGGAGTGGCAACTAATATTCGAAAGCTGCCAAGTGTTAATTATATTCTTGGTAAAAAGCAGTTTGCAGTTCAAGGAAGGAGGCAGCACGTCAAGAGCTGCAAAACTGCAAGCTGGAAATGCAGAGGCAGGAAGAGCAATTAAAAACAAGTGAAAGAGTAAAACAATAAAACAATAAAACTGCTTAAAATAGGTCAATAAAACAGTAAAACTTCTAAACTAAATTATATGAGTCGCGGAGACTCACACACCACTGCAGCCTCCAACGCCATTTTCCCGGAAGTCCCTTGACCTTTATAAATCTGAACACAATAAGCCGGGCCAAGGATAAGGAGTCATAGAAGAGGTCTGTGGGGAAGAAATCTTACAAATTACACCAGAGGATTCACTGAATATTCAAAATGGGGCATATTTATTCGTAGGTAAAAAGGCGGGGTTTACAGATGGAAAAGAAGTATTAACATACAGAGCATGTATTCAGGAGAAACAAAATCCCTACCTATGCTAACTCCAATCCTGGGGTCATTTAAATCTCTATACATGCATGACAGACAGGTTTAGAGAGATTTTCTGGCCTCTTTTCACAGCTAAAAGACTGATATTACAACACTGGAAGGATAAAGGTTCACCTCCTCCAATGCAATGGATTGAGGACCTTACAACACTTTCTACATTTGAACAGGTGGTGCATAGATGCCACCTTCAAATGGATACTTATTGGGATATCTGGTATTGTTGATTGTTAAAAGTGTGTGTGTGTGTGTGTGTGTGTGTGTGTGTATATATACAAATATAATATTTATGTATTACATTTCTCTGGGCAGTTCACAACAATTAAAACCACAAAATGCATCATAAAATACTATATAAAATGTAAAAGCTTAAAACTACAAAATAAAAGTACAAACCAAAAGAAGACCTAGTGGCAATGAGGAAATTTAAAATCCAATAACAGATGTAAAACAATAGAGCTAAATGCCTGGAAAAACAAAAAGGGTTTCACCTGTGGTCAGGAAGAGCACAACATAAGCACCAGGCAAGTCTCTCTGGGAAGCTCATGCCACAGCCAGGGTGCCACAGCAGAAAAGGCCCTCTTCTTAGTAGTCACGTGTGTGTGTGTGTGTGTGTGTGTGTGTGTGTGTGTGTGTGTGTGTTGTCTGTTTACCTATCTGTATGTAAATGGTTTTTTATATTGTATTTTAGGTGTTTAATTTTTTAGGTGTTTAAGCCACCAGAGAGCATTGGTTATTGGGTGGTACAGAAATGTAATAAGTAAAATGAATTAGTTAAATTTAGAGTGGAGAAAATAAACTCATGGTGATAAAACTTGCTGGCAGTTCACTTTAGTGGGTTGAGGCTGAGGAACTTGAACCATACTCTCTTGCTCATTTTTTCTGAGCAAGTGGCTCTCCAGGAACAATGAATCAATATTGATCAGGAATCTATAAGCAACATAGCTCGTCACTGTGTATAAAATAGTGATTTTCAGCAGACCAGATCAGTTTGGCTGCATTCCCCTAAAGCTCCATTCTCCCACCCAAGGTAAACCTTAACTGCTTCCAGGAATGCATGTGTGGTCCCAGAGAAAGCTGCTGGGAAAGTGAAATGCAGCAAAGTCAGACCGAAAGAAATGACAGAGCTCTTTCTTCTCCATGAGGGTGAGTTTGCTGAGCATCTTCTCTTCTAACCAGCTATAGGTCCACTGGACTTTGGAGTCTATGAATTCAGGAATCTGGAAGTGCTCAGGAAGCCCAGTCCGGAGCATTAAGTGGTGCACTTCGTTCCCAAGGAACCCAAACATCATTATATAATCATATTGGACAAGGCATGGATGGCACAAGTTGACTAAAGGTGCCCATTCAATGCTGTCATTCCTGGATCCACTGTACAAGATGTACTGAATGAACTCATGGAAGGTTAGTCTGCTGGTCAGGTCATGCATGAAAGCAGAGAGAAGTCTTTGGAAAGGCTCCCTGATGAAAATCACTTTGGTGTAGGACTTTAGCATGGCCTCCATAGATGTCAAGTTATACTCACTCAGTGCCTTTTGGTTACCAAACTGCTGGTGATAGGGGATTGGCATCAGCAGCGTACCACCTTCTTCCTCCCCCAGCATCTCCAAGAGCTCTTCCCAGTCTTCCACCCCTGTGGCTGGAAGTTTGCAATACAGGAAATGCAGTTTGTGATTCACTGCAATGGAAGACAACACCTGAGAAGCTTCCTGCTGGGTCGGAGGAAGCATGACGATTTTACGATTTTTGTGGCAGAAGGACCTCAACTTTTTTTTCCTGACCTGTTGAATGTGCAGGAGAGTGTCAAACGTTAGTGATGAATCTACTTGCCTGTCTTCAATGATCAGATCACCTGGAAAAGATGATAGGAAGAGAGGAGTTTATCTAATGTGTGCAAATGGCTTTGGGATGAAATTCTTCATTGTAGTTTAGCCTTCCCCAACCTAGTGCCATGTTTTGGACTACAACTGTTACCAAAAACCTGACATCGCAGGATGAAATATAGGCTGAGACTCAAAATGCTTAAAATCCTTTTAGAACACCTTTATCTTATATAAGAATACAGCATTGTAAGGCTTATTGCTTGAGATCCACTAGACCAATTTTGCTCATTTTTATTTTAAAGTGAAGTTTGAACAGCATAGAGGTGCAGAAAATGTTGAAACTCCAAAAAGGGTTCAAAGCTCAGGCTTTAATAGCAATTCACTTTCTCTGTTTCAAACAGATAGGGCAACCCTGCTCAGCTAATCAGTGTGATGTGAAGGCAGCCAGTTACACGGTTAGTCTGTCACTGCCACAAGGGAGGGGGAAGGAGGCAGAGAGGTGACCAATCGGGGTGTACAAGGGAGGGGGAGGGGCTGCACTGCATGCAAATTTCAGAGGGGGAGTCACTATGCATGAGCCTCATTGGCATTATTCATGAGCCCCTCTGTGGTGAGTGGGGACAAAACAAAGTGAAAGGAACAAGGCTACTCACACCCAGGGCAACATGGGATTTACACTACTTTAAGTAGAATGGAACTAAATCCAACTGTCTCATTCTTTCTTTAGTCACCAAGTTGGAGCAACCAACCAATCTGTCAGGGATGCTTTAGGGTGGATTCCTGCATTGAGCAGGGGGTTGGACTCGATGGCCTATAGGCCCCTTCCAACTCTACTATTCTATGATTCTGAGAGGCCAGCATTAATCGATGCTCAGAAGCAAGGGGGTCATGCTGTGCACTGGCTGCATCTTGGAGTTGATTTCCCTTCAAGGCCCAATTGATGCTTTATATACTTCCCCCCATCATTTGTCTTCAGTTAGAGAAGTTCTCATCCCTTGAGTATGGGCCTTGTCCTTGTCAACTTAACTTTAATGAGATTGTTCTTAACTTTCTTCCACTTAAGCACATCTTTTGCGGTTGCTGCTTCTTGTCTAAAATCAGCCAATAATTAAGTATAAAAAGCAACAATATCCATTTAAAACAACTATTCTTGGGTCAATTAAAAACTCAACATATGCTGTTAAATGCTATTAAATGCCTGGGAGAAGAGAAAAGTCTTGAACTGGCGCCGAAAAGATAACAATGTTGGTGCCAGGCGAGCTTCTTCAGGGACATCATTGCATAATTGAGGGGCCACCACTTAAAAGGCCCTCTCCCTGGTTGCCATTCTCCAAGCTTCCCTCGGGGTAGGCACCTGGAGGAGGACCTTAGATGTTGAATGCATATAAAAAATGGGGGGGGGAGGAGGAGAGGAAAGGGGCCCATTCCTCCCCCTTTGTATTGTTATTACCTGTATCTGTGCAGCTGCGCAGATACAGATAGTAAAAATAAAAAAGAGGGGAAGGAACAGGCAGCCAGAGGGAGGTCAGAGGGAGGAGAGGTGGTTTGGGTGCCCCGCGTCCCTCTCCTCTGCCTCCTCTGGCTGCCCCTGGCTGCCTTGTTCCTGCCCCCTCATTCCTTTCCCTCTCAGCGCCATGGGAAACTTTTGACTTGTGTTCCTTCCCGTGTAGGTGCTGGGAAGGAATGCAAATACAGGAGCCAGGTGCCTTGTGGCACCAAAGCACCGCCGTCAAGATGGGAGCCAGGTGAAGGGCCTTTCCACCCAGTACAAAGCAACAAACTTCAACTTTTTCAACAGTACCTCTCTTTCTTCAGCAGTGCCTGGGAATTATTGTTCCATGATGGGAAGGTGGTTGGGTTTGTTTCAACAGAATCTTTCATACTTTGCAATACTGACCACAATACGCTACGATTCCCAAGGTTATTTGGGGGAAACGATGACAGCTAAAATGGCATGTGATTAATATAAATGTGTAGTGTTCTTTCCCCACCAAAGTTAGCCAGGGGTGGGCATTTATGATCCCCACTGGGTCCCACAGCTTCAGTGTTACTGCAGCAAAGGTTGTAGGGATGAGAAAAAAACACCTTTGTCAAAATATTCCATTTGAATAATAATTAACGATCCCCCATTGTGTTTGATCATTCCGTTAAAATGCACATGCCTGGCCACAGAATGAGAATACAACACTGAGCTAAGTCAGGTTAGAATCACTGTATAGTCCGTGGGGGGAGGGGATATCCTACCTTGGCCCTGGGGTGTGGGTCTCAGGAGAAGATAGCTCCACCATAGCAAGAACATCAAGCTCAGGGAAGCTAAGATGAGGACTCGAGAGAAGAAGTGCATGGTCTCATCGGTCCATTAGTTCAATTAATGGAAGCAGATCAAGTAACCTGAAGCAGTGTCAACAAAAGTACCCTTGGATGTTTACTCTGAGAAGAAGTAATTGGGAGGGTAAGGTTAAAGTACTGTTTGTAGAGGCATAGGCTCTGCTTGCTAAACCGACACAGTCAGAGAAACTCATACAAACCAGAGAGCCAAACCGAAGCAACATTTCCCAAGGGATTCCAGAGGATCGATAATGTCAGCAGTACCCAGAACCAGCTGCAGCATCATTCCACTTTGGGGTGATGGTGTACCTATGAAAAACGGTCAAGGCTGCCATCTTGATTACTGAACTGATTATTATTATTATTATTATTATTATTATTATTATTATTATTATTATTTATATAGCACCATCAATGTACATGGTGCTGTACAGAGTAAAACAGTAAATAGCAAGGCCCTGCCGCATAGGCTTACAATCTAATAAAATCATAGTAAAACAATAAGGAGGGGAAGAGAATGCCAACAGGCACAGGGTAGGGTAAAACTAACAGTATAAAGTCCGCACAATCTTAATACATAGCTTTGATACATGGCAATGTCTTATCTGGGTCTAACTGCCCAGACTATTAATCTTAGAGAGAATTAGTGAAGGAAATATACAGTAATATCGGCTGGAGCTGTACTTCTGCTATTATTGACTCATTTTTATTATATGTCTGGGCTCTTGGGAAATAGTATTAAGACATGAAATACAAGCCACTAGTGTTGTTTGCTGAAAAAATAACACTTTCCATATATATAGATAGATAGATAGATAGATAGATATATCTCCTAATACAGTCAGTCATGACAGTCACAATACTTCAACTTAACACATAATAGAATATCTATAGTTGCTAAATCACTGGGCCAGAACTTATTCCAGTAATTGATAAATGGTACCCAATATTTAAGGAAAGTCTGGATCGAGTTCATTATTTCCTCCTATAGTAACATTTAATACATCACCATGGTAGTCCAAGGCCCGATCTACACCAAGCAGGATATAACACTTTAAAAATGTTATGAAAACAATATATGTAATGTGTCCTGGGCCTGAACAGTTGTTATAACCATTATGAACCGTTATAAGCAGTAGTGTAGATCCTGCCCCTATCCACATTCTCCACACCATGCATAATTTTGTGCATCTCTATCATGTCTCCGCTTAGCTTCCTTTTTCCCAAGCGAAACAATTCCAGCCGTTGTAACCTTATAGGGGAGATGCTTCAGCCCTTGATCATTTTAGTTGCCCTTTTCTCCACTTTTTCCAACTCATGGATACTTCCAGTATCTGAGGCAATAAGCCTATATGCACCAGTTGCTGGGGAACATGGTTGGGGAGGGTGCTGTTGCACCGTGTCCTGCTTTGTTGGTCCCTGGTCAACAGCTGGTTGGCCACTGGGTAAACAGAGTGCTGGACTAGATAGACCCTCGGTCTGATCCAGCATGGCTCTTCCTATGTTCTTATGAGGATCCGTGCTTTGGAACCACGTGTTTACGCTGTGGAAGCGTATATGAGTGGCAAGCCCATAATTTTTACAGTTCAGTCCATGGAGTCTGATGTGCTCTGTCATATGACTGTGGCCACTCCAAATCCCCTTCAGCCACACAGTGTCCTTGATCCATTACCATATTGTAGCCTGGCCAACCTCACAGGGGTGTTGTGAGGATAAAATGGGAAGGAACCAAGTATAAGAACATAAGAAGTGCCCTGCTGGATCAGACCAAGGGTCCATCTAGTTCAGCACTCTGTTCACACATTGGCTAACCAGCCATTGGCCTGGGATGAACAAGCAAGACATGGTGCAACAGCACCCTCCCACCCATATTTCCCAGCAACTGGTGCACACAGGCTTATGTATGCCACTAGAACTCCTTGGAGGAAGGGGGGAATGTAACAAATAAACCAGGGTATGATGCCATGTAATGTGTAGAATGTATAGAATGACTTTTTAACTTTTGTTTTGTACAGAAAGTGTCGTTCATCTTTTCCTTGCATCCTTATGTTTCCACTAGAGGGTGCTAAATTCATGATAAACACTAGCAAATCTCAGATATGTGCTTATTAAAGAAAGAAAAACGGGGAATTAATAAAAACAGGTATTTCTTCCACTCATGATAGTAGAGCAGCTTCTACTTATATACTAGTGATGGATCTAAAATGTTCCTGGAGCTGCATTAAGTCTACAACTTTTAATTGATCAGTCAGTTTGATTAACCAATTAACGCTGCAATCCTGTACATGATTATCTGGGAGTAAGGTCCATTGAACTCAATGAAACTTACTTCTGAGTAGGTCTGCTAAAAAGGTACCCTTTATTAATCATTAACATGTTTTTGTTTTTAAATATATGCAAAAATAAATATACTCTTAAAAACTGAGGATGGCAAAGCAGCATCTTAAAAGAGACATTGCCCATATCAGGATGGAGGGGGGCGGGCGGGCAGGGATATATCAAACAAAGTATGCATTGTGTTTCTGGCTTTGCTTCGACTCAATTTCTATTTATTTATTCATTTATTTATTGCATTTTTATACCGCCCAATAGCAGAAGCTCTCTGGGCAGTTCACAAAAGGCACAGTGCTCCCAGCCAGGTAGTGTGTGTATTGCAGGCGACCTAGTTTCCCTGTTTCTCTCTGAATGGGAAGAGCCTGAGTATGTGTCAACTTCAGAACAAAAGAAAAGTAGGGGAGATTTGCACTCGAAGGCATAGTGTGAGCTTTAATGAATACACATCTTCTCAAATCGCTCTGCTTTGAGTGGCTGCTTTGTTTCCTTGAAAAAAACCCACATTTTTAGCAGTGGATTACAGGAAAACCACTGCACAGATGTGTCTGAAATATGGCACACATAAGCACCACCAGGGCATCTGTAAGGTCACCAACTTTTATTTTTCTATCTTGAAAAATAAAAAAGTTATAGGCATTTATTTTTTTCTATGCAAGTCTATGGGAAAAATAAAAATCTGAATTATTTGGACATCCAAATCTTGATTCAGATCCGAAGTGAGGCAGACTGGGTCCAAATTGATCCGAATCAAATCAGTCTCAATTCAGAAGGTCTGAATTGGGATCCAAAGCGAATCGGGGGGTCCCTGCACAGCCCTACTGCTAACCCTTTTGCAGCAAATGGTTAGAGTGTTCAAACCATGGTTATGTAGCCACCACGGTTAGGAATGGCTCATACAACACATTAAGTCATGGTTCAAACAACACGTTAAGCCATAATGTTTAGCTCAAAATGCTTAACCACCATGGCTTAGCATGTCGCCTGCTCACCACTGGTTCCTTACAGTGGTGTATCAAAGCTGGGGTTCACAGGGATATTGTGCTCAGACTTTTTTATTAGCAGGGACTCTTATGTCATCAGCCACCCCTCTCAAAGTTCCCTGTGCCCTCTGAACTTAGCTGCAATTCTCACAGTAACTGGGGGTAATGAATTTTCCCAGCAACAATATATTGTTTTCTATTGCGATGCAAAGTACTTTTGAATGGCTTGGTCTGGAATGGGCAAGTAAGACCCATTGACTTTAGAAAATGCCTGCTCCTGGTGGAGATGAATAGTTTGCTGATATGTTTAGACTGAAATGGATGTTTAGACTCTCTTTGGGGCGTGGCTATGGAGACCATCAGGATGAGCTTCAGTTTTCAATTAGTATGAGTCCAATTGCTGGAAAGTACACAAAGTAGCATTGCATATTATGCTTAGGATTGTTGGTTTAAACTGTAGAAAGAAGGTGTGTAGAAAGAAGGTGTGAGTAGGATTTTGAGAATCCCCCAATTCAAACACATATGTAAGGAAACACCAAATGAAACAGATCTGGTCTTCATTTTTTAATCATGTTTTTGGAGGGGCTAACATTGTTTTTAAAGACATGATAAATAAGACATGATAAAAACATTAACTTTTTTTTAAAGACATGATAAATACACTGCAATAAGGATATTTTTATGCACACAGAATATATATTTCTCTATATACTAGTGATGCAGAGATATAAAATAAGTTTACCCAGGTTCTTTATCTTCCACACACCCCTCAAAACACAGTAGAAGCTCATTTTATAGAAAGCAACGAGGTCTGTAATCTCATCCCAGGTGCTAACAAAATGACGGGGTACGTAAGAGGCATAATTTGGAATGAGGGAGAGCAAGAGTGGCAGGAAATAGCTTGGCCCAGACTTGTCAATGTGGATCAGGTTCAAAATAATGATTGTGGAGACAAATCCGAAGCCACTCCCACTTACTTTGGACTGTTATTTGCAATACCTGCAAAGTGCACTAAACCATTCTCAGAGTTATGTCACAGAAGCCCAGCAACACTTGAAATCTATCGTTAAATAATAATAATAATAATAATAATAATAATAATAATAATAATAAATTTAATTCTTACCCGCCTTTCCATTTTGATCGAGGCAGAGAACAACATTAAACATAAAATACATAAAACTGAATTAAAACATAATATACATTGTAAAAAGATCCTAAAAACATTCTAAGAACATCCTAAAACTCCACTGGATAGGCCTGCCCGAAGAGATCAGTCTTTATAGTTTTCTTGATGCTAATAGACTATTAAGTTGACAAGTCTCCTCCGGCAAACCATTCCACAGTCTGGGAGCAGCAGAAGAGAAGGTCCTCTGGGTAATACTTGTCAGCCTAGGAATAAAAAAAGACATGACAGACAGGAGGACTGCATGGGAATTGCACTGCTCCGCAAAAATGCTTCAGATTCAAGTGCATGTTTTAAGCACCACTCTCCACCAGAGGTACTTTTCATCTAAGGTTTTGTCTTAGGGTCCATCAATGATTACAGTGCCTATCTAAAGCATGAGGAAGAAATCCAATGAGAATTTCAAATTGCATTTGACTGAATGAAAACAGAAACTTTCCACGCCCATATCGATAGATCACAGCCAACTTCACTCCCCCAATTCTTTTCATCACTTCCATCTTATCAACAGATATCAAGAAAGGAGGGTGTTACCAAGACAGAATTAATTGCATATCATCATCACCATGAAAAGGCAACAGAGTTCATTTTTTCCATCAGGTTCTCCTGAAAATTGCTATAAGCCAAAAGGTGACCTCAATCTCAAAAGTTACAACCTAGGTATATTCATTTTACTTTCTTCTGTCCCTTCCAAAATTCCTGTCAGGACCAAAACAGGCATTACTTTAAAATAATGTGTATCTAGCAGCTACAACTTTTTTCTTTTCATTTTTTACTCTAGTGTAGCTGCACGGCACCTGATCCAGATCTAGCATAGGGGGAAAGGGGCTTTTAAGATATAGATCAGGGTCTCTGCACCTACCTTAGAGTAAAAATGAAAAGAAGACACACATTTAAAGTCATGTCTGCTTTGGCCCTCATCCTGCAAACTTCCTCTTAGATGGAGGGATGAGGTGGAATGGAAGCTCATTGGGAAGCTCATGACCTTCCAACTTGACTTTGATGAGATGATTAGCCAAAGCAAACTCCTCCTCATCCAGCAACCCATCCCTATCAATATCACACAGTTTCCATATCTTGCCCAACACTGTGTTAGGCAGCTTGGATCTCACCATCTCCTTCTTGGCATTAGCACCAGTTATTTTCCCATCGATAGGTGACAATGTGTAGAAGATCTCATCATACATGGGCTTATCCCTGGCCACCACCCAATCTGCATCATCAATTCCTTCTCCTGCTCCTTCGCCATAGCCATGCCCAAAGGGACCATGCAGGGTGCCTTCAAAGGCGCCTCCTTTCACCATCTGGACAGGCCTCTGGGACTCCTCCTGGCGTACCAGCACCATGAGTTGTGCAATGTCATAGGCCAACATATCCTCTACGGCATCCAGCAACTTGGTCTTTATAGGCTGGAACTTGCTGAAATCCTGAGCCTGCAGCTGCTCCTGAAAGACATACAGCAGACAGAACAGGGTGTGAATTTTGTTACTATCCAACATAAGAAAGGTGACCTCACCAACAATCCATTGTCATTTTGAAGCTGAGGGTTCACCTTGGCCACAGACTCCCCCTCCCTCAAATATAGTCAGTTCAAACAAACTGGCCAGTTACCAAATTTAAGCCAAGGCTCTGATTCAATTCCAGATTCTGGCTGGGGTGAGAAGTGCAAGAAGACACTCTCTTTCCTTTAAGTGTGAATGACTTTCATAACCAGTAGTTCTTTTCAGGATATTCTGGAGGCTGTGTACAGACAATTCTCTGTGAAAGTAATCCAAGTTCCATGGCAATAAAAGCCAATCCATAATCTTTACAAGTAACTTAAATATATTGAGATTCTATGAATCTAAATTCTGTGCCTTTACCATATTGTATGGCTTTCCCTGTAGAGTCTTGGCATACATGCAGTTCTGGTTATGCCACTTTGTACACAGAGTGGGTTATTGTGACGTCTGAACACAGTGCGTTTTTCTCAGGGTGGCTTGTTAACCATGCAATGTAGTTTATTTTTCTTGAAGAAGCCACCTTGAGAACCCATGACTTGTTGTTAGGTTGTTCAGGGTGGTTAACAAGCCACACTGCATGGTTAATGAGCAACCCTGTGGAAAACGCACTGCATCCAGACAACACAATAACCCACTCTGCAGAAAACGCAACACAGTAACCATGGTTCAACAACCACCCACACTGGGTGGGTTAGTGTGTTGAGTGAACACAGCCATTGACACATTAACCTTCCATTCTGGAAGTTAGAGGTAAGGTATAGCTATCCACTTTCACAGTAACCTGAACTGAAAACCAGGATCTCTTCTGGGTCACAGCATTCCTTCGAAACCAGAATGTTCTAGTAGAGGCAGCAGTAGAGTTCAGCTTATTCAGTGTAGTTGAAACAGAGCAGTTTCCGCTATCACTGTTCTCAGATTCTTTATTGTTTCTGGCACTTACTTGCATCTTTTTCAGATTAGGAAAGTCTCCTGGTGAAATTTGATGCTCCTGCTCGATCCGCCTATATCTCTCTCCTAAATTGTTCACGAGTTCTCTCTTCTTATTGTCCTTGCCGAAAACGGATGGCATGTCCTTCTTCAGTGAGCTAATGATGTAAGCATGGACCTAAGGGCATCATAGAGGATAGTACAATGTGACCTAAGGGCATCATAGAGTGACCTAAGGGCATCATAGAGGATAATACAATGGTGTTTTTTTTAAAGAGTAACAATGGAATTATTGCATCATTTACAGTTATAAAAATGGCTTTTTACAGTTCTTACCTTATTTATAATGGTGGATATTTTTATTTATTTATTTATTTATTTATTACACTTATATACCGCTCCCATAGCCAGGGCTCTCTGGGCGGTTTACAGAAATATAAAATATAATATAATGGTAGATATAATGGTAGATAAAAATTATAATGGTAGTTTGGGCTGAGAGAGACTGTGATGTGTTCAAGCCAACCATGAAGCTTTATGGCTGAACAAGAATGTTGAAACAAAGAGTTGCAAGACACCAGCAGTAGTCAGTTTTTAAAAATAAATAACTCAAGCAACCAAAAATAATAACACCCCCATTATGTCTGAGAGTCGGCATGACCATGGCCCCTTTCAGAAGACACCTTAAACCATAGCTTTAGCCATGGTGGTTAAGCCAGAAAGTCAGGCTGTGTTCAGAAGACACCTTAAACCTTAATCACCATGGTTAAAGCCATGCTTTAACGTGTCTCCTGAACAGGGTCATAGTGGATAATGTGGGAGAGGAAAAAACACACCTGGGTTATTTTGAAATGAACTCAGTACCTTGGATGTAGCTGCAGTTTAACTAAAAATCTACACTCAACTGTGCCTGACCTATTATGCAGGGAAAATCCTTCCTTTTATGTCTATTGCCAAACTACCTTCAGAACTCAAGAAAACTGCACCGGGGCCTGCCACTCACCTTGGCTAGCCGTGCCCGTTTAATGAGATCATTCAGTTTCCGAAGGGCTGCATTGCGGGGTAGGCTTTGGATGTCTTTGAAGAGGTCCTGCTCCTCTGCCTCGAAGAGCTTGCGATTATCTGGGATGAGCAATGGGTGGGACCAGAAGGAACCAATGTAGACATGTAGGGGCAAGCCCGCCACCATGCATTGTATACTTATTTCTAACATTGGTCTGCAGCAGCATGGATGGGCAAACAGCTAGGCTAGTACATGAATATTTGACCTTGTATGATGGACAAACAACTGGATGCAAGAACCTCGCGGTCATACAGAAAGCAACTTCTAAAATCCAAGAACGAATGAAAAATGAAATTACACCATTGATAAGGATTTTACAGATTCGTTCTCCAGTTGAGGCAAGCCAGATTTTCAACAGGGTTATGAATGAGGAATTTTCAGATGGAGTTATAAATTTTGGCAGAATCTTGACTATTTTTCTTTTTGCAAAAATGCTGATCGAAAGTCTACAAGCATCAGACCTACACATGACTAGAGCAGACCTGGAACATTTTTCTACATGTGCCAGTGACTCTATGAGGCGGCTGAAAAATTTAGTGAGTTTTCGGACACATTGATAGTTATTTAAATATTGCATTGCCTTTATATTCTTTAAAACTGTTATTTATGTATTATATTGCAGGAAAATGGATCTGAAGACAAGAAACCATGGTTATCCCGCTACACTTTGAAGATATTAAGTGTCTGCAGATATTATTTCTCAGTAGAATGGTTGCTCTTGCCTGTTTGAAAATAAAATGTTTTTTTTAAACTATACCTGGCCCCTTTTCTCTTTTTTACTTATGTCTCTTTCCCACAGTTAATGGAACCTAGTGAATTTTTTTCTAAAACTATAAAAATAGTTGTATACCACAGTATTAGAAATGCTGAAGGTCATGATTTAAAAGGAGAAATTATAATCATAGAAAATTAGTAAAGGAAAAACAAGTTTTACGTTATGAAGGGGAAAGACAGAATCATGTACATTGTATTTTAAATCATATGAATTACACCTTCGTATAACATTAGTTTTCTAAGAAAACATCATCTTTAACTTCCTATGTATGCAATTACATAACAAATGTATGTGCCTATTTAGACATTTCAAAATAAAAATAAAAATGGTGAAATATAAAGAACATTTCTCTTAAATTACAGCAAAAAAACTAGCTATATCTACACAGACGTCAGACCCTTAGATAAAATACCCCCAAACATTCAGGTAAATAATACTCACGTGTTTTTGTTGCACTGTATCTGCAGGCCAGGTTCAGGAAAGAGCATACCCGCGCAGCGTCTTTTATAACCCCATGTCAGGGGGCGTCTTCTATAACAATTGGTTCCCCTTGGGATAGTTTCTAATTGGTCATTGGATACATCATGTGACATAGGGCATCTCCACCCCACCCCCCCTCCCTACCCAACCAATCACGGGCTTCCCCTAGGGAGAGATTCTAATTGGACATTGGGTACATCATATGATATATGACCGTGCCACCCACCACCACCACCACTCCACCCACCCACCCACCACCCAAAAAACAAACAAACAAACAAACAAACAAACAAACAAAAAGACCCTGCAAATCAAGCTTTTTAAGTATAATTAGTAAATTGTAGGTCTGTCATATTTATTAAAATATTATAGAAGATGGTTTTAGGGTGTGTGCGCAATCTACTATTGACCAAGGTTTGATTCTCCAACATCTGCATGAAATAAAAGTTATAGGAGCTCGAATAGGCAGTCTTTTATTGATTTTAAATTGACCTAATTTCAAGAGAGAGGTTATGGAGAAAAAAAAAATTGAGGTTACATATATTGATCCCAACTTTTAATGGGGTAAAGCAAAGAAACCAAAACAAAAATAATAAGATATGTCCTCTTTAAGCCACACAAACAAATTTTTGTGTGTGTGTGTTCAGTGTTAGGATGCCCCGATGTTGTGTTCCAGATGTAATTGTCCATTTAGAGATAGGGTATATTTCTTTTGAGACCTATATATGGATCCTTATAGGATCCTACAAGTTTTATCACAACTTTTAAAGCACAGCTAAAACCTTTTTCTTTTTTCCTAAAGTTTTTAAAACTTAATTTTATAATGATTTTATTAGAATGTAAGCCTATGCATCAGGGTTTTGCTATTTTATTGTTTTACTCTGTACAACAACAACATGTACACTGATGGCGCTATATTATTATTATTAATAATAATAATCCTTAGGATTTATTACAGGTTGTAAGCTTATTTTCTCTCCCAAAAGCTAAAATGAGAATTCAACAATGTTTTATTAGGGCCAGTTTTTGTGCAGCCGTCAGGAAAAAAAGGCTGTTGGTTAATTTTATTGTCTGTTGGGATTTTAATATTACAATGTAAGGGTGTTCCAGAAGTATAGAGTTTATTATTGCCTGAGGTTACTTCAGGTCACACAATACGGTGGTTCTCAGAAACACTGGTTCTTGCATTTTACCTTCTAATCAAGATTAAGTAAATTATAGTGATTAGTTTATCACCTGGCTGAAGTCACCTTTTAAGCATCTTAGAATGTTTCCCCTGAGAACAATGGATCGTCACGGAAACCTTTTAATCACATTTAGGACATTTCCCCAATCACCCACCCCAGACTAGGAATCTCAAAATGATTAGTTTATCACCTGGCCAGGTCACCTTTTAAGCATCTTAGAATGTTTCCCCTGAGAACAATGGATCGTCACGGAAACCTTTTAATCACATTCAGGACATTTCCCACATCACCCACCCCAGACTAGGAATCTCAAAATAAGGTGCTGTTTTGTTTTTTCACCAGTCCTAAAATAATTTTTTAAAAACATATTTATTTTTGTGATATGAAACACCCCGCTATCAAAAAAGAAGAAGTCTTTTTTAAAAAAACAACAACCCCCTATTAGAGGTTGCTTTTATTGTGAAACTCATTACATGATATACAGCATTGTGATGTTTGGAACATATCTGATCTATGTCTGTACATATTCTTCTGGATTTTTAAAGATTGCACCACCATCCGGTCGTTTCTTTCCAAGTTTCGAGGATACAAGTCTTGAATCTGTCCAAATGTTAAACCCTTAGAGCGCTGTTGAAGAAAAAATATACAGTGGTACCCACAAACCATCGAATCTGGGGCTTGAACTTGTCTTGGTTGATACACAATCTTGCTTGCATTTTTTCTTAAAAATGACAAAATAGTTTTAGGAAATTGTTCATAGTTGGGGGGATGACCATAGGAATCAAAAAATTCCCCTCCCGTGCCTTCTGTCAAGTAGATAGCCAACCAATGCTCTCCAGGTAATTTATGAGGATGTGTGTTCACCACCAATGATACAGGTCTCTGTTGTAACCGCCATCTGGGTAGAATGTCGCAGGGAAACACGCCATAGAATGACCGTTTAGTATGGGGGTTTGAACTGAGTTCATGTGCTAACTGGATGCTATCCATGTTACATATAGTCAAAAAGTACATTCCTTCTGTTATTAATCTGAATTAAGCTATCAAAAACCCCATAAACAATCATATTTATAGTGTCAGGCAGGGCTCTACTAAAGCGAAATTCAGCCCTCAGGTTTCCTGTTTTAATCAAAGAATAGTGGTCACCCCCCTCTTGATCGGGGGTTAGAACAAATGCAAACAGGGTGTAACCTCTGGCATACTCCTCACGGTTAATTAAAAGCGCCCGGTCTTTCATGTGTTTACCAGCAGCCTGTACAAGGCTCATGTATTCTCTGACACAATTTCCGTCCTCAAAACACGGTTGAAAAGGTTTGGTGAGTATCTGTTCTCCATCCAGGTAAAGGGCCGCGAAATTGGTATTAAAATGTTGAAAATTAAATGGGTTTTTATGATAATCACTGCTATAAGAGTCATTGTCGACCATACCGATAATAACTTGCTTAGGTAATTGACCCAAAAACAGGTTTTCCTGATTGGCTACACGGCTCCCTCTAGGAATGCTAAACACTTTCATGCTGACACGGTCCACAGGATATTTGGCGTTAGAGGTCAGCAACGCTTCGGCATGGCCCAGACGTACACCTGGAGCTACTCTGACTTTTTTAACAAAAAGTGAGGCTGCCACAATTTGAAGTTTGAAAGGCCTATCTGCAACGTCAGACATTAAGCAGAAGGCATCTTTGCTCCGGGTAAGTTTGATTTTCACATCAACCCCATTTAAGAGCAGCTTTTCTTGGAAAAACAGGTCGGAGTGGAGATGACCCAACAGATCTATCTTCCTGCTTTGCGCGGTCAGATTTGCCCTTCTAATAAACCCGGTATTATCTCCCTCCAGATCCGCAGATTCATGTTCGCCAGCGGTATCTTTGAAAAACAAGGCTGTAGAGAATTGTGTCTCCAAGGTAGCCTGACTGTAGTTAAGCACAGCTTCAAAATACCCTCGGTAGGGATAGGAATTGTTGCTTTGGCTTATTAAACGATCGCCAAGTGTCACATCCAGCTGACTAAAGAGGGATGCTATTGGATAATTCACCAGGCCTACCTCCTCATTTACAGCGAGGTTGGTTCCGTCAGGATTGACAATTTTGCAACACACATAAAGCAAAGTGTTATTTAAGTCCATATAATCTTCCCCATTCCCTGGAATGTAGAAATCCAGTGGTGCAGAGTCTGAAAGGGCAGAGAGAGGGGGTACCTCTATAAACAGGTTTCTCTCAATACTGGTCTGTGTTGGGCCAATGTTGAATAGATCAAGTTCAGATTTAGCGCATTCTTCAGAGCCGCAGTGGATGAAAGCCATGGCGATGATTTTAAAATATATCTCTTTTAGCTGTAACAGACCGTCGTCTCTTTGATACAACACGTCTCTTCTGACGTTTCTTTCCTCTCGGTTGTTTTCTTTTAAGGGGGCGGGGTGGTCCGACCAATCTAACCCGTGAGGCCTTTCTTTTTAGAGGGCCCCGCCTTTTAATGTACATCAGGCCTGATCCGTCTTGCGGTGTTGGGGTGTTCACTCTGTTCAAAACCTCATGTGTAACATGTCCTATCATGTCTTTAGCAATATTACGTGCAGTGGTTTTTGCATGGGGTTTAATGATGTCTATACCTCTTCTCAACAGGGGTATAGCTTTTCGGAAAAGGCTTCTGAAAATACCACCAAGCCCTGCGCCGTACATCACGGGGCCCCTGTGGTAACCAGGCAATGCATAGCCAGCCTGTGCCTTATAATAATTCCTATAAACAGCTGGATCACCATAGCTTTTCAGAATAGCCATTTTTTAAAATACAAAGGCTCTCCGAGGGCGAAAGTGCAACTTCACAGACACCTTCCCAAAACAAAATGCTACGTTTTTGTTCTGGTCGTTCTTTATTTCAATGGTGATGGTGTCAATGTGGTCCTTGATTACAGGCAGGTAGTGTGGTTTGTCATAACCAATGGTTACACAGCGGTTGTTCTTTCCACTCACGGGTACGCAATGCAGTGACGGTACATAATAGTCTCCTACTATCTGGTGCTCCACGATATCTGTATACACGTATAAGGTATTAAAGCCCTGGGTAATGTCCGCATGAAAAGGGAATTCTTTGACTGGCATACCAGGCTTTGCGCCTAATATGTGGGCCAGCTCTGCATCACATTGAAAGATAACACTTTCTTCGGGGTTTAGACTGACTTTTCTAGTCACAGAGTCGTACTGTAGGACCACTTTATCCCCACCATATATAACTTTGTTCATCGCATTAATCAGCTCGGGGATGTCTGCATAATAACCATTGCACACAACTAAATGATACATACTTTCCTTGTCAGAAATGTCAAATCGTCCGCAGGTTGTTAGAGTCTCCCAGGTGTGTGGATACTGTATTTCAGCTAACCCCACTTCCCAGGGCCCCTGGAGATCCAGAGCTCTTGCTAGTTGTATAGTGTATGCAGAACTCTTGTTGTTTGGAAAAGCTGAAGCACAGGCGTTGCTGGGCAAGGTAACGTAAAACCCTTGATCACCCATACTTCTTCTATACAGGTTCACGTAGATCAGAAGCGTTCACCCAGCTGTTGAACTTGCTAGGCCAACCTAACCATTTAACTAGGTGACATTTTCTTCGACCCCTGCCTTTTGTGGCTAAGATTTCTTCAATCCTATATGCCCTATCCGACCTGGCATTCACTTTTTGTAATTCTTCAGGATAGAAGGTCCCCAGCACTGCATCTCCTTCATAATCTTTTAACAGATATACAGGTCTCTTTGCTCTTTTGATGACTTCATCCACTATAAATAACTCCGTGGTAAAATTCTGTTCATAACCCTTAGCAAAAACACCCTTACATTTAGAAACCCGTACATGATCCCCTTTTTTGAAAAGTGGTAACTCTGCCTTTCTCTCTATATCGTGAACATATACTGTTCTCCAAACAGCCAAGGAGTTAGACTTATTAACATCAACAGGCCTAGTTTTGATAGTTCTGTGAAAGCTATGGTTATAACTTTTTAGGAATTGGGGTAGCACATCTATATATGTGTATGTGTTGTTAGCTGTGAAATACCTCCACATTTTTGTTTTTAAAGTCCTATTGAACCTCTCCACAACCCCAGCTTTGACTTCATTATTGGTAACAAAATGGTGTACCCCCTGTTTCTTGAATAGCTGATTCACATCCCTGTTTAGGAACTCACGACCTTTATCTGTCTGTATTTTGTCAGGAACTCTTCCGTCTCGTGTGAAAATAGCTTTAAAAGCGGCGGACACCTGCCTACCTGTCTTGTCTTTTAGAACCTCTGCCCAAGCATATTTAGACAGAATATCTATAACCGTTAAAATGTACTTGTAGCCCTTGTTATATTTAGAAAATTGCTGCATATCGACTAGATCGGCCTGCCATTGAGCATCCACCTCAGATACAATTGTTCTATTCCTTTTAAAATGGATCCTGGCTGGTTTATGCAGGGTGTAAGCATCCTGATCTGACAGCCATCTGATAACATCTCTTCTGCTCAGGTCTTTGCTCTGTTTTTTGGCCTCCTGAAATAGGGAGTTCACACCACCCAACCCCCCTACGTGTCCGGGGTTATAATAAATATCCCTTAGGATTTCTTCATGATCTGCCATATTATAGGTTAACACAAGAATGGAAACGTAAGTTTACAACAAAATGTTTTTATTGACTCCGCAGCATCATTTTTTAAATTTATTTTAGTTTTCATTGTTCAGATTTTTTGGAAACACATGATATGCAGGAAATGTTGACTGCTCGTGAAGTGTCAATCTGCATTTTCTCAAAAGCACCATGGGCCTGTGTAAAAACAAAATATAGGGGTTTTTAGTAACCAATCTGGCCTTAATACTAAGAACAAATTTCATATATAAAAATACTCACATTCTCCGTCATAACGTCCATCGGTTCTTCCATTGGCGGGTATGTATCAGGATCTTCCTGCTCCATTTTCTCTTCAGACGGTAGAACCAATTTCATAAGGCCACCGCCATCCACAGCTTCATCATTGTACTTCTCCGCCTTTAGGCGCACATTTTTTAAATCACAGCCACAATCACACTCTGTATCAGACCATTGCTCGGTACAATCCATTCTCCAATCAGCCCATTGTGAGGTTTCAGGAAAAGAATCTGGCTCTGCCGGGTACAAAGATCCTGGTAAACGCCCAGTTGGCGGGTATGAGGAAGACCGAAACAGCTCCGGTTTTTGGGGCTGAAGAGGCAGGGGTGCCAGTGGATAAGAAAATCCAGAAGGCCCAATGGATAAGGGTTCACTCATTGTGGCATCAGAACTATTATTTATAATATTCTGTGCTGGCGTTGCAATTTCTCTGTCTTCTGGAGGATATGTGACAGCATGACTCACCCCTTTCTTTCTGTTTTGATTCCTCAGGGGGGTCTGTGGAGGCACTGTTGAAGATCCGCTGGCTGGGGTTGGATTCGCCATCTTCTCTATGCAGGAAAACGTGTCTGGGCAGGCAAAATGGGGGGCTCCCTTCTATACGCGTCTAGAGCGAGGGGGTTGGCCTTACAGGACCACATGCACCCTCTAAAACCCCAGCCTATTGGTCGAGGCCGGCCTTCCACTTTCCAAGAGGGGTCACATGACCCCCTTTGGACCAATCAGCATCGAGATATCAATCTAGGGGGGATTTCTCCAATCCCGTAAGGGTTAGGGCTCTAAAACCCCTTCCTATTGGTTGAGGCCGGCCTTCTGCAATCCTAGAGGGGTCACATGACCCCCTTTGAACCAATCAACATCGAGATATCAATCTAGGGGGGATTTCTCCAATCCCGTAAGGGTTAGGGCTCTAAAACCCCTTCCTATTGGTCGAGCCTGGCCTTCCGCAATCCTAGAGGGGTCACATGACCCCCTTTGGACCAATCAACATTGAGATATCAATCTAGGGGGGATTTCTCCAATCCCGTAAGGGTTAGGGCTCTAAAACCCCTTCCTATTGGTCGAGGGTGGTCTGACGCAACCCTAGAGGGGTCACATGACCCCGCTGGGGTCATGTGATCCATGTCAGGTGACCACTCTTTCCGGAGGAGAGACTTCTGGCGGTGGGGCTTCCGTCTAAGGTGGGACTTCCGGTCTAAAAGGGGAGGGGCACCTGTCAGGGGCGGAGCTTAGGAGTTTGATGGATGGTCATACTTGTACTACTGATGTTTAATCCGCTTTCTGGTAAAAACCAAGACTTTAGATTTAGTGTAATTAATTACCAACTTTTCGGTTTTACAATAGATGCCTAAAGCTCTTAATAACCGCCTCAAGCCAATGCATGTCAAAGAAAGAAGTACCGCATCATCTGCATATAGTAAAATGGACAACGATCTATGTGCCAACTTGGGAGGGTGAGAGTTTATCTCAGAGAGCCCCTTGACCAAAGAGTTGATATAAATGTTAAACAAGGTGGGGGCAAGAACACAGCCCTGTCTAACACCAATGTGAGTTGGATCGCTCTGGTCAGATGACCTACACGGTCGCATCTCACCTGCACCCACGTTTTATCATAGAGGCTACGAATAAGAAACAGCAATCGCCTATCAATGTTGGTATCCTCAAGCCTTTGCCACAACCTGTCTCTTGGGATTGAATCAAAAGCAGACTTAAAGTCGATGAAGGCTGTGTAAAGTGCCCCTCCGGAAGCAGAGGAGTATTTCTCAGCCAGATGTTGTAGTACAAGTCCTTGATCCGCTGTGGAACGCCCAGGTCTGAAGCCTGCCTGCTCATCTTCCAGAAGATTTTCCTCCTCCATCCAGCTTAAAAGTTTCTCAAGGAGGTGGCTAGCATACAACTTACTCACAATGCTCAGCAGACTAATTGGCCTATAATTAGCAGGGTCCCCTCTTTTCCCTTTTTTATATATCGGAACAATTGTAGCAAGGCCCCAGTCCTCTGGTATACATGCTGTCCTATTGATACAAGTAAATAAGACTGCTAGAACAGGGGCCCACCACTCCACATTGGCCTTAAGCATCTCAGGAAGGATATTATCACTCCCGGGTGCTTTACCTTGTTTAAGTTTAGAAATAAGGCTTTTAATTTCAGAAATAGAAACGGGAGGCCAATCGGGGACATTCACCAGTTCAGTTTGTGACAGTGAGATTCCAGTTTGTCTTTCTGCATACAGTTCACTAAAATATAGTTCCCAGGTCTTAACAGGAATATGAAAGTCCATTCTACCTGGTTTACTCTGCCAACCAGAGGAGACAATTCTCCAAAAGGTGGCTGTGTCCCGAGCCCTTGAAGCGACAATTAGATTCTGCCAATCCACTCTCCGCGCCTGATTCTTTTTCTCCTTAATCAAGTTTTTATATCTCTTCTTTAAAGACAACCATTCAGAGGGTAGAATCGGCAAATCCAATTCCCTGTACCTCCTGTATTTATCTATTAAGGATTTCTTCATATCCACACAATCTTGGTCAAACCAAGGTTTGGATCTACAAGGAGGGACATATGTGGGTTTTTTCTGAGTCAAACAATTTTGAAAGAGTAAAATAATCTCTTGATATGACTCTAAGACAGTTTGCGAGAACCCCGCAGTTAGCAAAGTGTCTCGCAATCTAAGACAATTTTCTGAGTGTAACAATAGCCGTAGGTCGTTATCTAACCTGCCAGACCATCTTACATGTGAGGCTCTAATTTCAGGCTCAGGGAAGATCCAAGGTCCATGATCTGCATGGACTTCCTGATCCCTAAGGTTCAGGAGTACCATTAAAGGAAGGTGGTCACTCTCTGTACGCGTACCCACCCTGCAACTAATCACCAAATTTAACAGATTATACGATACAATAAAATAATCAATTGTTGATGCTCCAGAGCCTGATAATTATTATTATTATTATTATTTATTTATATAGCACCATCAGTATACATGGTGCTGTACAGAGTAAAACAGTAAATAGCAAGACCCTGCCGCATAGGCTTACAATCTAATAAAATCATAGTAAAACAATAAGGAGGGGAAGAGAATGCAAACAGGTACAGGGTAGGGTAAGCAGGCACAGGGTAGGGTAAAACTAACAGTAGAAAGTAACAGTAGAAGTCTGCACAACATCAAGTTTTAAAAGCTTTAGGAAAAAGAAAAGTTTTTAGTTGAGCTTTAAAAGCTGCAGTTGAACTTGTAGTTCTCAAATGTTCTGGAAGAGCGTTCCAGGCATAAGGGGCAGCAGAAGAAAATGGATGAAGCCGAGCAAGGGAAGTAGAGGCCCTTGGGCAGGCGAGAAACATGGCATCAGAGGAGCGAAGAGCACGAGCGGGGCAATAGTGTGAGATGAGAGAGGAGAGATAGGAAGGAGCTAGACCGTGAAAAGCTTTGAAGGTTAACAGGAGAAGTTTATATTGGATTCTGTAGTGAATTGGAAGCCAATGAAGAGATTTCAGAAGCGGAGTAACATGGTTGGAGCGGCGAGCCAAGAAGATGATCTTTGCGGCAGAGTGGTGAACAGAAACCAACGGACTGATGTGAGAAGAAGGAAGGCCAGAGAGAAGAAGGTTGCAGTAGTCCAACCGAGAAATAACCAGTGCATGAACAAGCGTTTTGGCAGAAGAGACAGACAAAAATGATCGAATCCTGGCAATATTATACAGGAAAAATCGACAAGATTTAGCTACTGCCTCAATATGAGGAATAAAGGAGAGCGAGGAGTCGAATATAAAGCCAAGGCTACGAGCTTCCTTGACCGGAGTAAGCGTAACATCTTTGACAGTAAGAGAGAATGAGAGATGAGGAGAAGGTTTAGGAGGAAAAACAAGCAATTCAGTCTTTGCCATGTTAAGTTTCAAGCGACGATGAAGCAGCCAAGCTGAGATATCTGAAAGACATGCCGAGATACGATCGTGAACATCAGGAGAAAGTTCCGGAGATGACAGATATAGTTGTGTATCATCGGCGTACAGATGATATTGGAGGCCATGAGATTGAATAAGCTTGCCCAAGGGCAACATGTATAAGGAAAACAACAACAGGCCAAGCACCGAGCCTTGCGGAACCCCTACTGAAAGGGGAAAGGAGGAAGACGAGCTGCCATTAGTCAACACGCTGAAAGAGCGACCCGCTAGATAGGAGGCAAACCAGTTATAGACAGAGCCACAAAATCCAAGGTCATGAAGAGAATCTAAGAGAAGATCATGATCAACCGTGTCAAAGGCTGCAGTTAGATCAAGGAGAATAAGAACGGAATAATGGCCTTTAGACTTGGCAGTAAGGAGATCATTGGTGATCTTAGTAAGGGCTGTTTCGGTGGAATGCAGAGGACAGAATCCAGATTGAAATGGATCCAAAGCAGAGTTACTAGAAAGAAAGTCAAGACAGCGAGAGTAGACCGCACGCTCCAGGATCTTTGAAACAAACGGCAACAAAGAGACAGGTCGGTAGTTAGACAGAGATAGCCTATCAAGAGTAGGTTTCTTGAGAATGGGAGAGACTGTAGCATGTTTAAAAGCAGAAGGAAATGAACCAGAGGACAGAGAAAGATTAATAATATGTAGCAAGGAAGGGAGGATAGCAGGAATAAGATTAATAAAGACGCGAGAAGGAATCGGATCACGAGAACAAGTGGAAGGCTTCGAAGAGCGCAGTATTGTAGACAGTTCATCCGCAGAGACCGAAGGAAACGCAGAGAAATTTGCAGGAGGAGCTGACAGATGAGGAACAGGAACTGGAAGAGGAGCAGAGCTGGCCAGATCAGAGCGGATAGTTTGGGTTTTAGCATTGAAAAAAGAGGCAAAGTTATTAGCAGACAGAGAGGCGGGGAGAGATGGCGGATTAGGCTTCAGAAGAGAATTGAAGGACGCAAAGAGCCGCTGGGGATGCCTAGCATTTGAATGGATCAGCGTTGAGTAGTACTGCTGTTTGGCCAGTGAGATGGCAGAAGAGAAAGAGGAGAGTACAAATTTGTAATGGACAAAGTCTGCCCGGTCCCTGGTCTTACGCCAAAGGCGTTCGGCTGCCCGGGAACAAGAGCGAAGGTAGCGGAGGGAAGAGGTGAGCCACGGTTGGGGTTGAGAAGGGCGAACTATCCGAGTTGTAGATGGAGCAAGATTATCAAGAGTTGAAGATAAGGAGGAATTAAAGAAGGAGACAGCTGAGTCCAAGGAGACAGCCGAACAGACAGAAGGAAGGGAGGAGGGTAGAGACTGGGAAAAAGCCTCATAATTGATAGATTGCAAGTCACGACAAGAGCGAGAAGCGGGACGTGAAGGAGGAGGATTATGAGTAATATTGAAAGAAACTAGGTGATGATCTGACAACGGAAAGTGAGCAGTAGAAAAGTCCAACACAGAGCAATTCCGAGTGAGAACAAGATCCAGACAGTGTCCAAGGGAATGTGTGGGTGCATCAGACCAAAGCTTAAGATCATAAGAGGAAGATAATGAGCGAAATCGTAGAGCTGCAGCATCTTGAGGGTCATCCACATGAATATTGAAATCACCCAAGATAAGAGTAGGACAGTTATCAGAGAGGAAAAAGGACAGCCACGAATCAAAATCAGAGATAAATTTTGAGGACGAGCCTGGGGGGCGGTACAGAACTGCAATCCGCAGTCGCAGTGGAGCGAAGAGCCTCACCACATGTACCTCAAAGGAGGTAAAAATGTGTATTCACCTTTTCTGTCTCCCTCTGTACCCCCATTTAACAACACTAAATCTAAATAATTTATCATATGTAGGAGGCACAATCCGGAGTAATTGCAACCACTGTCTTTAGACTGCCTTTCAGGTAGTAGATGTGCCACCTCTGTTTCAGGAGGGTGTTCACCATAATGGCGGTAGAGAGCTTCATCATTCGGACCAATTCTGGCATTAAAATCTCCTGCCAGTATCACAGATGCTCCTGGATGCTCAGATGTCTTTCTTTCAATGAACTCTTGCAGTCTGAACCACCTATCTTTATTTAGATGTTTTTTACTCAAAGGGGGTAGATAAACATTTATTAATAACAAGGAGAAAGTGTGAAATTCAATCACTAGAGAAATTGCAATACCAGGTAAACAATCTGAACTAGTGAAGGTGGCTCTGAGTTTAGTTGAAACCAAAATCCCAAGGCCTCCCTTAGAACGCCCTCCCCTAGTACTTGGCTCTGCTTTTAAAGAGTAGGTTGCAAAGCCATTCAATTCCAGTTCCTCCCTTATCCAAGTCTCCTGTAGCAGTAGGATATCGTGACGGCTAATAAAATCCTGTAAAGATGGATCAGCAGTCTTGCTCTGCCAGCCTGCAACGTTCCAAGAAAGCAATGTTAGTTGTGAATTCTGATGGCATAGATTTGGTCATTCTGATGTTTGTTTTTTAATCTTTAAACTGGACAGCCCTTTAGGCAAAGAAAGCCTTCAAAACTAGAGCAAAATAGAGAATTGTCCTCTGCAAAAGAGGAGACATGGCCACCCTACCTGGATTGGTTGGGGTGGTTCTCAACCTTTCTTTTCTTTTTTTTTACCAGCAAAGTAAGAGATATTTGAATTCTTCTAGAGGGAATTTGACTCTGCCCTAAGAAAGGAGGGGCCATAGCTCAGTGGTAAACCATCTGCTTTCCATGCAGAAGGTTCCAGGTTCGATCCCTGGCATCTCCAGGTAGGGCAGAGGGGGCCCCTACCTGAAACCCTGGGGAGCTGCTACCAGGCAGTGTAGACAATACTGGGCTAGGTGGAGCAGTGGTAGTATAAGGCAGCTTCTGATGTTCCTGAAGGTCTTCTTGGTTTATTTTATTTTTAAATATCGAAAAACAAATGCTCACAGAAAAGGTTAGCATCACTAGTTTGCAACTGCCCAAATCCTCAACACAAATCTTGCAATATTTTGGATATACAGGTGATCACAGGGAAGCAGAGCAGAATGTTAAGAGACCAGAGCTGGCCTCCCAATAGCTCTTCCATCAGCGTAACAGCAGTGAACATGTCACGACTTGTTTAATGCAGCCTTCCCCAGACTTTGCCCTCCAGATGTTTGGGATTACAACTCCCATCAGCAGCAATCAATGTGGCCAATGGTCAGGGATAATGGGAGGTGTAGAACAAATCATCAGCAGGGTACCAGGTTGGGGAGGGCTAGTTTAAAGATTCATCTGTGGAATCCACAAGAGTCTCTCCATTGACCTCACACAGATCTATTTTCTTCCACAAAGTACTGGACATGATATGGACAAGGGCTTCTTTAGATTGAGGGAACATCCTATTTCTTTATTAGGGCTTTGCTTCTCTTGTACAATTGTAATGGGGCTGCATTACATGGGTGGAGAGGGGCAACTTCCCTTCCTCTCCATTCTCACAGTATTGAATGGGACAGTGCCACCTAGAGATGATGTAGTGGAAAAGCTGGAAAGGAAACACTCTGTGTAGTGCACAGATCTCAATTCTGAAATGAAAATAGATGCAGAGGATTAACAGCCACATGTGGAGTCTAGCATTGTCAGAATAGCTTTTAAGTCACTTTTACAACTGGAGCAATGATCATGACCCACTAATGTGCTTCTAGGTTGGAGAGATGGAACCCGATGTGAGGCCTCTAGGGGTTCTCACTTAATATGCAGTAGACTCATAGCAGCTTTGGGCAAATGATTGTTTCCTCAACATATTTTCTCAGAAGAATGAAATATATTTAGTATTGCATCCTTTTAAATTTTTAAATCCTTTCCAGCAGCTTGGTTTTTAAGGCAACATTATTATTATTATTATTATTATTATTATTATTATTATTATTATTATTAATTTATTTCTTACTCGCCTCTCCACTTAAAAAGCAAAATAAGAAACAAAGTTTTTTTTCATAAGCATGTTTACCCAGAGGTAAGACTCACTGAGTTCAATAGAATTCCTACTAAGTATTCTTTGAATTGTTGCTACACACACACACACACACTTCACATAAACTCAATATGCACGTACACAATGGCTGAACAAGTTGTGCACACCCAGTTAGACTTGGTTAGAGGTATTCCAGATAGGCTGAAAACTTTGAGTTACCTCAAAGAGGAAAATTTCCCCTTTTCTCTGTACTATTCGATTAGTGGAGGGGTAGGCCAAAAATTCTCAAATGACAACTTTCAGGTGAAATTTTGTACAATTTTGCAAGCAAAAACTATCTGAAAGGCTGACTTAGACTAGCTCTTGGGTATATGCAGAGTGCAAAATAAAAATGGACCAACAAAAATAAGGGGGGAAAAAATCAAAGATCATCTGTGTATGTGGGGGAAAGCATTGGACCACCCACACCAATCTATGTTCTCAGTCCGCTTCATACATCTGATAAAGTAGGCTGTTTACAAAAGTCCATGCCTTGATAAGCCAATTCCAGCTGAAAAGGTGTGTGTGTGTGTGTGTGTGTGTGTGTGTGTGTACACACATGTCTATTGCAATCTATAGAAATTACGCAATTAGAAATTATCAAATTTTTTAGGAGTTCACAGTTGATTAAACCCACCAAAAGAAATAAAAAGATAGGTGCAAAATGTGCAATCTTTTGTGGGCTTGGCCACAAATGGCAGATGCTGCTGATCTTGTCAAAAATGAAGGATGACTTTTGGCCTTGTTCAGCTGGGGTAAAAAACACACATCAACAGCGACAATTTTAGGTTATTGGCTGTCCTTTTATTTTGGTTTGCTTGTTTGCACCTGCAAATATCATTAGCTTTAATACACAGCTTCAAAGGAAATCATAATGAACCCCCTGCTGCTTTCTCTGAAGCAAAAAACTCTCCCTCTCTGCTAGTCACAAAATTTGCATTACCATGTTACTGCATTATTCTTAGGCTGACCAAAAAGGAGGAAATACATCAAGAAAAAAGGACAATCTGCATGTGCTAATTAAATAGTATTATATTTTTATAATACTAAATAAAAATATAGTATTATTTGCAACTATAATTACAATAATTTACATAGAAATGTAATACATCTCACTGAAGTGATGACTGTGACCAGGTGACCCACTCTAGCCTTCTTCGTGCCACAAAAACCCACCCCTGTAAGTCTGACTTATTTTTAAAGATGGAAGTTGCTGCTATCTCCTGTTGGGTGAAGGAGAAGCAGCGCGATCAAAACGGCCCACTGAATGGGCCACGTGCATGTTGTTTACTTCCTCTTTCAAAAGTAGAAGTAATGAGGGACAAATGTGCAGGTGGAGGCTACGTTAGCAAATGTGATATTCCCCATGTGATGAAACTCTCAGGCCTTAGCTAGACCTAAGGTTTATCCTGGGATCATCCTGGGGCCATCCCTGTTCATGTAAATGACACACAGAATATCCTGGGAGCAGGCAGGGACAATGCTGGGATGATCCCAGGATAAACCTTAGGTCTAGCTAAAGCCGCAGTCTGCTGTCCATGCACTAACTGCTGGTGGAAAATTTCTGCTTCCCCACATCCCCTTCTTTCTTTCTTAATTTCTTATTTTATTGCTTTTCAACATTAAAACAAGTTAAGAAACAGTTTTAACACAAGTTCATGGGTAAGTATACCAAACCATACATAATATATTTCATTATGATGTTCAACTTGAGCAAGAAAGATACAGAAATATACAAAAAAATATTATTTTTGCTCATGCAGGTAAATTCAATTTGTTATCAATATACTCCCCCACCCCTCATTGTAACCACAAGTTTTGAAAGGCAGCTCGGACTGTTATTGTCACATCATCTTGATTTGTGTATGTAATAAAGCCCTACCAATCAGCAGTGAATGTTTCCCAATTTTTCTGTCCCCTCGACACTCTTATTTTTTTGCATTTGTTTTTCTGATAATGCAAGCTCCCATACTATACTGTACCATTTTTGTATCGTCAATCCTGTTTCATTTTTCCAGCATCTGGCTATTAATAATTTGGCTGCTATTAGCAAAAATCCTAAGTCTTTCTTAGTAAAAGTCCATTCGTATCTTTGAATATGTGCAAAAGAGCTTTTTCTGGGGTTGCATTAACTTCTGCTCCAACTATGGTAGAAATTTCATGAAAGACCTTTTTCCAGAAGTTAGCAACGCCCGCACACTCCCACCACACTTTCGCCAACAGAGTGGTGATGAGCTCTTATCCATGTGGGCTAGCCATACTAGAGTTAGATACCACTTTTTATTAACTTTATGGATATCTCTTTTCTGCATTCCCTTCTAATGGTCTTTCTCTTTAAACTGGATTTGTACTGGATAGCCCTCCAAATAGAGGATGTGTTCAAATAGAGTATTGACCTCTGACAGCCCTTCAGAGGACAGTCCTCTATAACATCGGACACATCATCACCCTAGTTATTACTCCCTAAATCAGAGTGCATTGGATCTGAGAGGCTGTTATTTATTTCTGAAATTGGCAGAACATTCTAACCAAATCTGGAAATGCAGACAAAATGAAACACACACATACACACTTTGGGCAATCCATTGCTGAAAGTATTGCACAGTGTTGAACTGACAGAGGAGAAGAAGAAAACTACAACCCTGAGCTTTGCAGTGGGATTTGAAGGATGCTGAGTGACCTGTTAGCATGCAACAATGGTTGGCAGGCCTACCGTCAGCACACAGCATCCTTGAGCAACTACTGGAGTCCCGCAACCCAACATGGCTCACCGATGCCTCCTTACCCACCCTCCAGCCTATCCCCAAAGGATTCATTTTTAATAGCTGAAATTTGGTTGGTAGGTGCGATTTTCTTTTCCCCAGAAAAGAAAAGGTTATGGTGGGTACCTTGCAGTACTGTGTTGCCTATCTGTTATTTTACTTTGTATATTATTTAAGCTTGTGTGTGAGAGTTTGCTGGGGCTACTGCTTCACCAATGCACTCAAAAAGTGACAAAGTCCTTCAAAAGACAAAGAAAGAAAAGTTACTAAGTATCCCATTTTGCTTATTTCCCCCCCACACCCAACATTGGGATTGGAAGATGCTTCGCATAGGCTTTATTATTATTATTATTATTTATTTATATAGCACCATCAATGTACATGGTGCTGTACAGATTACACAGTAAATAGCAAGACCCTGCCGCATAGGCTTACAATCTAATAAAGTTGTAGTAAACAATAAGGAGGGAAAGAGAATGCAAACAGGCACAGGGAAGTGTAAACAGGCACCGGGTAGGGTGAGGCTAACAGTATAGAGTCAGAACAAACTCAATATTTAAAAGCTATAGGGAAAAGAAAAGTTTTTAGCTGAGTTTTAAAAGCTGTGATTGAGTTGGTAGTTCTCAAGTGTTCTGGAAGAGCATTCCAGGCGTAAGGGGCAGCAGAAGAAAAAGGACGAAGCCGAGTAAGGGAAGTGGAGGTCCTTGGGCAGGCGAGAAGCATGGCATCAGAGGAGCGGAGAGCACGAGCGGGGCAATAGTGTGAGATGAGAGAGGAGAGATAGGCAGGAGCTAGACCGTGAAAAGCTTTGAAGATCAGCAGAAGTTTATATTGGATTCTGGAGTGAATTGGAAGCCAATGAAGAGATTTCAGAAGTGGAGTGACCTGGTCAGAGCGGCGGGCCAAGAAGATGATCTTAGCGGCAGAGTGGTGGACAGAGACCAGCGGACTGATGTGAGACGAGGGAAGGCCAGAGAGAAGAAGGTTGCAGTAGTCCAACCGAGAGATAACCAGTGCGTGAACGAGAGTCTTGGCAGAAGAGACAGACAAAAATGGTCGAATCCTGGCAATCAATGTTAAAAAAATAGGTTTCCCCCTCCTGCTTTACCCATTCTATAAAAATTAATAGCAAGCAAACTGCAGGACAAAAAATTCTGAAAATTGACACAAATGACCCCCAATCATTACTCTCTAAGCACAGTACGTTTCAGAGATGTAGCTTTAAAAACGAAGAAGTTATAGGCGTTCTTTTGCCCAATGCAATCCTATGTGAAAAAAGTTCCAAAATGGTGGTCGGAGCCTCACGACTAAGTGGATTGTTCTGCAAATGGGTGACCGGCTTCACAATGGTTCACCTCGCCCCTGACCTGATCCATCTCCTCCTTTGGCGGAGGCGTATCAGGCCGCTCTGATATCGCTACTACGAACTGAAGCGAAGTGGAGCACAGCCCTACTGAGAAGTGCCTTTCTTTTCTACGAAACACCTGCTTTGGAAGGTAAAGGGAGTTGCCATTTGGAGTTCATCATTGCTTGTTTTTTTTTGGGGGGGGATTCTTTTATTATGGCCTCTAAGGAGACATCTTGACTTTCCCCTGAAACTTTTAGCTGTAAAGAGCATTAATCTGCTTCTTATGATTCACTTTATTTATTGTAAATTTATTAATTTATTAATTTCCCAATGCATTTGCATCACTCAGGGCATCTAACAACTGGGTGGGGATGGATTTCAGTTGTGGCACCCCAGTAGTAGAATTCCTTGCAAAGAGAGGTTTGCCTAGTTACTTACATTGTGCGCTTCGGTTGCTTTTTTATCCTTAACCTTTCATTTTTATTTTTTTTAATCTGTTATTTATTTTTAGATCTTTACCCTGCTACTGTTGTTGTTGTTTTTCTTTTAAAAGTTTTACATTTGTTTTATCATGTTGTTGTATTTTATGATTTGAACTGTTGTGAACTGCCCAGAGATCTTGGACAAGACAGAAATGTAATAAAGAAACAGAAATGTAATAAACAGAAGCATAATCAACATATAGTCTAAACACAATATATATAAAAAATGAAGACCAACACAGCAGATAAAAGGAAAAAAAACTGATATAAAAAGGCTTCAATAGGTCAAATGACCTGAAAAATAAAAATAATTGAATTTTGATAATGTGGAAAAAACAAAAAAACAAACCCCAAAAAATGAGAGAAGGGGGTGTAAATAAATCTTCTGAGTCAAGGTTTACCCACAAACTAGATCTGACCAAATGTTATAATTTTAAATTCCCCTAAGAGCAAGACACATGGCCATTCCTTCCTTGAGTTATGTTATTCTAAGGTACAGAGAATTTTAAAGCAGACTCAGTTCAAGGAGACGGGCATCACCACCACCACCACCCCATGGGCCTTGTGCCTCACTCAGTGGCTTGCTTAGCATGATGCTTAATTCAACCTTGAGCCTGCCTAGAATGAGAAAGACAATGACGAAGACAGCAATCCCACATACATTTGCCGGGGAGTAATGAACTCAATGGGACTTCTGAATAGACAGGTGTCAAATTGTATTGTAAATCATCTTGGATCTCAGGTGCTCAAATGACAATCTCCATGAGTATTTGCTTGACAGGCATCTGAAAGGTTTGCAGCACCAAAACATGGTTTAATGCAGGGGCTCCATGCCCTTGATTACATTACTGAAAGTAATGTAATCAAGGGCATGGAGATCAATGGAGACAGAAGAGGCATTTCAAAATGGAGTACAATAGAATGGATCCAAATTAAGGCCCTGAGTTTTGTTTTCAAATTCTATAGGCCAGAAAATTTGCTGATGCTAATGGCAGCAATTGTATCATTTCTTATCTCTGCAAGAGAGAAAGGGAAAGAGGCAAATATTAATCAATAAATGAGCTGGGACTTTCAAAGCTCTCACTTTAGTTATGGCAAGGCTGTGTAGGAATCACAGGCCACTAATTTTAGCTCAACAATTTGCCCAGCTGTTTAGAGCTACACATTTGAAAGGTTCAATGGCTATAAATCTTGATTGATCAGCAAACTGGCTTGCAGCAACATAACAGACGCGAGCTGCGAGCAAGAGAAACATTGATGTTACATTCAAAATAGGGGTGTGCACGGACCCCCCGCTCCGCTTCATTTCCAGATCCGCCATTTTTCGGAGCGGCCCGCTTCGCTCCGCCCCCGCTCCGCCCACTTCCGCCCCGCCCCGCTCGGAGCTCCGGATCCGGATCCGGAGCTCCGTTTCCCCCCCCCATAGGGTTGCATTGAAAGCTAAAAAAGTAAACAACTTTTTTTTGGTTCAAGTTAGAAACCTCACATTTGGCACCATGACACCTCATGGGCGTATACACACGCACGCCAAGTTTCAAGGCAATCCCATCATCCCCTGATTTTGGGCGAATTTTTGAAAATCAGGCACCCCATTCACACCCCTTGGGATAGCTCCGTCAATTTGCATGTTAGAAACCTCAAACTCGGCACCAGGACAGCTTATCCATGTGTCCACACGCACGCCAAGTTGCAAGCAAATCCCATCATCCCCTGATTTTTGGCGCGGCTCTAACCTCTAACGCACCACCCATCACACCCCTTTCGATAGCTCTGTCAATTTGCACGTTAGAAACCTCAAACGCGGCACCATGATAGCTTATCCATGTGTCCGCATGGACGCCAAGTTTCAAGGCAATCCCATCATCCCCTGATTTTTGGCGAATTTTTGAAAATCGGGCACCCCATTCACACCCCTTGGGATAGCTCCGTCAATTTGCATGTTAGAAACCTCAAACTTGGCACCAGGACAGCTTATCCATGTGTCCACAGGGATGCCCACACTCAAGGCAATCCCATCATCCCCTGATTTTTGGCACGGCTTAACTCACCCCAAATTGTCCCATTCTACAACTACGTCAATTTGCATGTTAGAAACCTCAAACTCAGCACCATGATAGCTTATCCACGTGTCCACATGGACGCCACGTTTCAAGCCAATCCCATCATCCCCTGATTTTTAGGGAATTTTTGAAAATCGGGCACCCCATTCACACCCCTTGGGATAGCTCCGTCAATTTGCATGTTAGAAACCTCGAACTCGGCACCAGGACAGCTTATCCATGTGTCCACACGCACGCCCACACTCAAGGCAATCCCATCATCCCCTGATTTTTGGCGCGGCTTAAACTTTTTAACTCACCCCAAATCAAGTCCCATTCTACAACTACGTCAATTTGCACGTTAGAAACCTATCCTTTGGTCCCATGACAGCTTACCCATGTGTCCCCATTGACACCAAGTTTCAAGGCAACCCCATCATCCCCTGATGTTAGGGGAAGTTTTGAAAATCGGGCACTCCAGTATGTCAGGGATTTAAAGTTGCAATTGCAGACAGCTCAATGGGGCCAGTTCCAAGGAAATCCCAACATGCCACGAGATAACCCTAAACCTTGCACATCTGAAAAAGGGATTATTGAACTTGATAAAGTCTAAGTGAGCGCAGGAAGGACTTCTCCCCTGAGTCAAAGCAAGACACATCCACCATCCCTGCAAGGCGGGAAGGGGAGAAGGGAGGGAAAGCAGGCAGGCAGGCAGGCAGGCAGGCAGGCAGCATGCATTGTAGTGCCGCAAGGATGGCTTGAGCATTAACGCATAGCAAACCAACCCGTAAGCGGGCGCAAGGAGCAAGTGAGGCAAAGATGGCTGGTTGTTTCTTTCTAAGCCAGCAGTTACGCATTGAGGGGCACAGAGGAGGACGACTGGGAGCAAGCGTGCTGGAGGGTGCTGGGCACGAACCGCAAAGCCCATCTCCCAGGCACCAGGCAGGTAGAGAGGCAGGCAGAGCAGGCGAGGAGTCAGTCCTGGCAGATGCCCCACCACAGCAGCACCCCAGGGGAGGCGGGCAGGCGGGCAGGCAGGCAGGCAGGCTGCGGGCATTTCTGGGGGCACAAGGAAGTGATGGCTGGTTTCTAAGCCAGCATTGCAGTTAGTCACGCATTGCAAACGCAAACCATCCCAGCGAGTCGGTCACCGAGGAGGACAGGCTAGCAGAGGGGCAGGCAGAGTGACATGTCATAGATCTAGTATTGGGGAGGAGTCAGTCCCGGCAGATGCCCCACCACAGTAGCACCCTGGGTGGGCGTTGGAAAACGCCATCTTGTGGGTCAATACTTCCCCCACCCCATGTCTTGCAGGGTTGCCTGCCTAACCCTTGTGAGGACGGGAGATGGAGAACTTAGAGTGGCAGTTCAAGCAGCAGCCTTCGGCTTTCCCCTGGAACCAGTCGCCTTGCCCGCCTCTTTCCCCAGCAAGATCGCCTGGTGCTGCCTATGAAGATGCATCTTCATGCTGCTGGTTCCATAATGCCCTGTCGATGAACCCCTGCTTAGGCTGAGTTTGCAGTGGCGACAGACAGCAAAGCGGGGATCCGCTCCCAACTCAAAGTGGTCCCACACGATGCTTGTCTTTCGTTTCCGTGGTGACACCACCAATTGCCCGCCTGAGCTCTCTGGTGTTGCCACAGAAACAGGGATGTGGGATGAGACTGGGGAGAGAGCCTCGGCCTGCTGCTGCTGCTCCTCCTCCTCAGCCCCCACATCCTGGAGGCCCACCGCCTCCTCCTCCTCCCCCTCCACTGTGCTGAGGACCTCGTCTAGGTCCATCAGCGGGCTCGTGGGCTGAAAGGATAATGAAGGAGTTGGGGATACTCCTCCTCCTCTAATGCCACCTGCCTCTTGTAAAGGGGCACTTTTCCCATTCCCACCCTAAAAAAGAGAACACCGGGCACAAGTTGCAGAAGAGAGTGGCTCTGCCTGCTGCTTGTCCTGCTTCTGTTTTGGAGCAGTCAGCCAAGGAGTTGCCCGTTTGATTTTCACAGCAGGAGAGGCAGCCTGCTTACTGCTGCCAGCCTGAGCCTTGCTGCTTTCAGCACGCCTGCACCCTCTTTTCATGATGACTAATAAAATATTAATACTAATAATAATATGTATAAGGTACTACTAAGAATATGTATAAGAATATAATATGTTGAAATGTAGGGAAATGGGACAAGAAGTGTGTATGCTGTATAAGAAGAATAAAATATTATACTACTAATAATATGTATGAGAATATACTAATATATATACTACTAAGAATATCTAAAAGAATATAATAATATGTTTAAGAATATTACTAATAAATGTAGGGAAATGGGACAAGAAGTGTGTGTATGCTTTCCCCAAAATGCTCAATCTGTGGCTGCCTGTTGCACTTCACAAAAGCAGCACACTCAGTCCAAGTTACACAGAGAAGAAAAAGAGAATAATTTTTTTTTGGTATTTTTTGGTATTTTTTTGTATATAGAAGATAGAAGGAAACAGAATCAGGATTTAAGAGAGGGGAGGGGGGAAAAGAACCAACCAAACACTACTACTAAGAAGAATAAAATATGAATACTACTAATAATACGTATGAGAATATACTAATATACTACTAAGAATATGTAAAAGAATATAATAAAATATGTTTAAGAGTAATAAATGTAGGGAAATGGGACAAGAAGTGTGTGTATGCTTTCAAAAGAAAGCTTTCACAAAAGCAGAACAGTCAGGCTTTAATAGAGGGAAGGGGGGGGCAACCAACCCAACCAACCAAACACACACTCCAAAATTTAAAAATAAAGTTTATATTAAATCAAAGTAAGGGAAAAACACAGGGCAAACTAAGCTATAAGTCAGAAAGAAGCAAACAAACACACACACAAGCGCCAAACTAAATCTATCCTAATCTATCTCCAAAGTCCAAAGCAGGAGCACTAACTAACTAAGTCTTCCCTCCACGAACGCCAACCCACAAAGAGAGACAAAACAGAAAGTTCTCAGGGTGGGTCTGCCTTAGTCCCCCCTCCAACGCTGGGATTGGAGGATGATGCTTTCTGAGGAGATCAATTCTCATCAGGATTGGGAGTTGAATGTGCCTGTCATCGCTTCCAAAAAAATAAAAAAAAACCCAAACCCCGATTTTTTAAAAAATATTGCACGTGAACCACAGGACGCAGAAAGTTGAGAGTAGTCTCAAAATGACCCCCATCCACGACTCTCTGTGCACAAGAATTTTCAGAACGATAGCTTAAACCCCCCCCAGTTATCCCCGATTCTTTTCCGCAATGCAATCCTATGGGCGAAAAGCCGAAAACGCCGTTTGAGCCGTGCGGTTGACCCGATTTTCAAAAAAATATAGCACGCGACCCGCACGACGCAGAGAGGTGAGAGTGGTCTCAAAATGACCCCCATCCACGACTCTCTGAGCACAAGAATTTCCAGAATGATAGCTTCAAAAACAACGTAGTTATCCGCGATTATTTGCCGCAATGCAATCCTATGGCGAAATGTTTTCAAGATGGCGACCGGAGCGCTCCGCCTGAACTAGGAGCTCCGAAAAATGGTCGCTTCTCTTCGCCTTGCTTCTAGGGGTCTGCGGTCCGCTCCTACTCCGCCTCTGGGTAAGGCGGAGCAGGCCAATCCGCTACTGCTTCTACGCTCCTAATCGGAGCGGATCACACCACTAGTTTGCAGCACCAAAACATGGTTTAATGCAGGGGCTCCATGCCCTTGATTACATTACTGAAAGTAATGTAATCAAGGGCATGGAGATCAATGGAGACAGAAGAGGCATTTCAAAATGGAGTACAATAGAATGGATCCAAATTAAGGCCCTGAGTTTTGTTTTCTCATTCTATAGGCCAGAAAATTTGCTGATGCTAATGGCAGCAATTGTATCATTTCTTATCTCTGCAAGAGAGAAAGGGAAAGAGGCAAATATTAATCAATAAATGAGCTGGGACTTTCAAAGCTCTCACTTTAGTTATGGCAAGGCTGTGTAGGAATCACAGGCCACTAATTTTAGCTCAACAATTTGCCCAGCTATTTAGAGCTACACATTTGAAAGGTTCAATGGCTATAAATCTTGATTGATCAGCAAACTGGCTTGCAGCAACATAACAAACGCGAGCTGCGAGCAAGAGAAACATCGACGTTACATTCAAAACTTAAAAATTCGTATGACCTACATTTTTCCTTTTACAATATAACTGCACAGTGCCAACGACAGCATTAAGAAAGACTAATGATTCTCATGCAAAATCTCCTCCCACTTTGAAAACGCTGTGGGACATCTCAAAAGCATCCACAAACTTAACCACATCCGCACAAAATACGTCCGATAAATTTAGTCTTTCCTTGAGTTCTGTAATTTCTTTTTACTAAAAAACTGATGACATGCAAGTTCCATCAATTCAAGCCCACCAAACAGTTTTTGTTGGACAACAAAAATGACAAGCACAGTTACGAAATACCACCGTACAAAGCTGTACAAGAATAGGAGCACAAACATAGCCAGTGTGAAAAATGTCCAGTACAAGAATGAAATACACTTGACAACCATGACCCTGAGCTCAGATTTACAGGGTGGAATTTTGCTTCTCCCTGTAGCATCGAAGTATTTTTTGCCCTCATAGAATAAACGGAGCCTTTCTTCCTTTTCTTCCCATCGCTTCTGACACCAGAGTTGCAGCTCTTCCCGAGAGGCAGGAAGTGCCTGCACTGGATATCTGCGGACGTGCAAATGAATTTCCTTTGGTAAGTTTCCATATAGAAGATGCTTCTCAGTTTGAGGAATGTTTTGAGGATATGCCACTGTTATGTCATGGATAGCATCAAGGTTATTACCTAGAGAGAGAGAAAACAACAGAGAGGATTATGAATCTAGCCACTCTTAGTCAATAGAATGTCAATTCATGGAATTTGGTCTTGAGCAGATACTGTAAATAACAAGTTACTGTCGCATAAAAATCATGAGATCCATTAGAAAATGTCATTCTTCTATTGAATGAGTCCAGGAAAATAGACCACAGAGTTTTAAAGATTATGTTTGTTATTTGTTTTTTCATCCTCAATAAAATTGCTTTTGAAAATTCCATCTATTTAATTTCAGAATTCCAACCGATGTTCTACACGTTAAATCGGCCCTTAACGTATCTTGCCCACCAGCCGTCTCCAACGCTCTTTGCCAAAGAATGGCTTTCAATCTATCAGAGCAATGTCTCCGTGGTTGCTTCGAAAAAGCTTGACAATATGCCCCTCACCAAAATACAAAAGACACAACAACGAGTGTCCATTGGGGGTTTGCAATTTGCTGCTACACCTCACACATTTCCTATACGGAGCTCTGAGGGCCATAAACCCTCATAGGCGCTTGTGAGATTGCGAACAAAAAATAAACAATTTTTTTTTTAAAAAAAAAACCTTGATAGAATGAAAACTAGAAAGAAGGTGTAAGGATAAAGAGAGAATAAAAATGTCGAACTCCATAAACCACAAGTGAATCTATGGGAAGATTCCCTGACAAGGCTGCCACTATGGCAGTCGAAAGAGGACTGAGCGATTGGGCAGGAACTGTTAGGACATGCGCAGATGATGGTGAGGGAGGGATTCCCAACTAAAAAATCAATTAGCTATACAAGTTTCCCGAAATGAGGCATCTGCATGGCCCATTTGTATGATGCACAGGGGTATATCTACACCAGGGGAGGATCTCATGATATGCTGATCGTGAGTTTCTCCCCCTGGGTTCACACGCAGCGCGTGATGTCCAGGGAGGAAGCAGGACATCACGCCCGCCTTTTTGTTAAATTCAGGTGCTGGAGCGCACCTGTGCTCCAGCGAAAAAGTAAGTATTGGGTGTGTTTTTTTTAAAAAAAGCCCCGACCCCGATCCCCCCACCCTCCGATGGCCCTGGACTCTCCCGAGCCCAGCTCCTTCCCTCTGATGACCCCCGCTACTCATGGGGAAGAGGGAAGAAGCTGGGATGGGTGGCCACACCACCCGTGGTCCTCGGGATTGTCCCGGGACCGTGGGAAAAACCACACACACACAAAAGTGTACGGCAATATCCCGGGGAAATGGAGGGATCATCCCTCCCTGCTCCCGGGATCTCCTGTGTGTCATGTGGACGCACAGGGACAATCCCCAGGACATTGCCTGATGTAGACATGCCCACAGAGACCACGGGGAATATTCCCAAATGTCAGAAGGGAAGTTGAGGGTGAGAGAATAATGGCTTGCCTTATGTATTATATTGTATTTAATGTTGTTCCCCGCCTCGATCCAGAGGGAGGGGCAGGTATGAAATAAATATATCATCATCATCGCCTATGGCCACTTAGTTAGTTTGAAGCTAGGTTGATATTTGACCCAAGGACTTACAAGTTCATAAGAGCAGACCTGTTAGATCAGACCAAAGGTCAATTAGGCATACATATTCAGAAGCATGGCTGCCTCTGAATCAGGAAGTTCCAAAGAACTATTATGAGTTCTCTTCTCTTTGCTGGAAATTTTTATGATGCAAATTGTTATTTCATGATATTGTACTTTTGGGGAGCAATCCTATGTCCCCTAGACAGCATCTGGGCAAGATAGGAAATTTCAGTTTCTCAGGTCTGAGCTCAGAAACAGGACTTGGAGGTAGGAGCCAGGGAACCACGCTCCCCTCCTCCTCATCAGTGCAGAGAGGCCTGGGCCAGCTACCTCTCCACACCTGGAAAACAGAGTGCAGAGAAAGAGAAGAGTGGGTCATTCTTTATCATGCCCTACTCTTTAGTTGTTTCCCCAATCCGCCCCCAAATTCCTCAAACTTTATCCATAAGAAAGGTGATGCAAACTTCTGATCACTTTGGTTGTTGGTTTCTGCAATTCCCCCATCTTTTTGATTAGTCCAGGAAGAGATGGAGCTCAGTGCAAACCTTGTTTACAGTTTTGGGACAAAGAGCTTGTGGGGGGGGGGGCTTGCTTCTTAAATCTCTGGCAATTTAGCACAAAAGCAAATATAAACAAACAATTATTTTTTTAAAAAAGCTAGATTTTTTTTTGATGGTGAGTTTTCATACCTACTTGAGAACATAGAAAGGTCATGCTCAAATCATGCATGTAGTGGTTAACATGAGAAGCAGCCCATAGTATTACTTTATGCACAAACACCAGCGTTAACATGTTGTACTACTTTCTTGTCCAGTGACCTAGCATTCTTTTGAGATTTCATGACGTCATTTATTTATTTTTCGGAGATTTCCAGAAGTCATTTTATCTAAGCCAATGTAGGTACTGAATTAACTGAACATGACATTTACACTAAGCTGTGCCAATACATTAATTTACTTTGTATTTCTGGATTGTGGCTTGGGTAACAAGCCCCACCGACATGTCGTGCCGAGTCTGGACGACAAAGCAAACCGCGCTGCGTGGGTAATTATGCAAATCAGAGCCACAGTGGCAAGGGGAGAAACCACTTCTGTGATCATCCGAATGCACCATGCAGCATGCTTGGTTCGAATAACCTGACAACCACACTGAATCATGGGTAATTATGCAAATCATGGGCTTCTTTTACCCAAGTGAACATCCAAAGCCAGTCATTATAAATGAGCTGAAGTGGCAGCAGCAGACATTATAAAGTCTTGTGTTACAATGAAAGCAGTTTTCAAAGCCTCTCTTAAACATCCTAAGATTAGGAAAGGGTCTTTGGGCTTTAAGAGAGGTAAGAATTCCCTGCAAATCTAGAGCGTGCAGTCAGATGGACTCTTGTCAACTACTTGCTAAGGAAATAGAAGCCAACCCTCACGGCCATTACCATAAAACAATTGCAGAATTGAGATTTTACCCTACAGTTGAAGCTCTCAGAGTGATATACATAATAAAAATAAACACAGTAAAAACAATGGTATGACTTTTAAAACACCTCCCCCCCAAAAAAGGGGGGAATTAAAAGTAGCAGTAACGACAACATTTTAAAAGCAGAATATAAATATCAGCATGGAGAAGGGCTTTTTTAAATGCAGCTTTAAATATATCATGACAAATAAAAGCCAGCTAAAAAGATCTCATGAACTTGTCCTCAATATATTTCTTTGAGGCTGTATTGCTCTGCAAATTTACCTCAGAGTAAACCTGATAGAACATTTCTGAGTAAATGCGTGTTGCATTCCATTGCCAAAGTCAATCTATTACAAAGCCATAATCTTCCATGCCCATATATTTGATTTCCACAAGTATTTATTTACTTGATCTTCCTGTTGTTAAAAGCTTCCTACACCCCCACCCCCCATCCCTGCTACCTTGTGGTATAAACATAGAAAAACATTTATTTTCTAATATCGAAAAGGATTACAGGCTTCTAAAAATAGCCATTATCTAGGTCATGCATATTTCTCAACAACACAAAATAGCAACTTAGGAGGATTTTTTAAAAAAAACAAAAATGCTGGTAGTCTTGATATTCAGAGATGGCACACACACGCCAGCTGATTTATTTAATCATTGTTGAAGGGAGCATGCCCTTTCCTATTGAAGTACTAAGCAACTGGAATCACCATACATAACTTATAGATTCTAAATATTCTCTGCCAAGTCTTTCCATTGCAACTATTAAGATGAGAAGGGCTAAACTATCATTGCTGAACTGTTTTATTTTAATTTTAAATGCATTAGATGAAGTAAATCACAGAAATTAGAATGCTCTGTAAGGGAGACTGAAGGTCATTTTGATTTAAAAGTATCCAGGGTTGGTTCTTCCACAACTCCTCAACAAGGCACTTAACCTACAGTATAGCGTCTCTTGACTTTGGTTTACCTTTTGTGGTTTTTCTTTCTTTCTAATGTAGCCTCCTTAAGTCAGTTTCTTCCACTGAGTGTTTCCTTTGTTGATGTCTGACTTGTGCCAGATTTTTCTATTGTCTGAAAGGCTGACGTGTTTGTCTTATATAAATGTCAAAAAGGCACTGTTGGCAGATTGATGAGATATACTATGTTGAAGGATGAGGAGATGAATTAGCTGCACAGGTCTTCTAATAGTGTTACCTGAAAATAATTGAGGATAGAGTAGGCATCTGAGTTGTTGCAGGGCCTGGTTCCTGCTTTGTCGTAGGTACGGCTATGTTGCTTCTGGTTAGGGTGACCATATGGAAAGGAGGACAGGGCTCCTGTATCTTTAACAGTTGTATTGAAAGGGGAATTTCAGCAGGTGTCATTTGTAGGCATGCAGCACCTGGTGAAATTCCCTCTTCACCAGAACAGTTAAAGCTGCAGGAGCCCTGCCCTCCTGACAAGATATAAATGACACCTGCTGAAATTCCCTTTTCTATACAAAAAGATACAGGAGCCCTGCCCCCCTTTCCATATGGTCACCCTAGAGGACAGGCCTACCACCCAAGGCCCATTAGATATCACTACTGAAGAAATGCAGGTTGACACGATCGCGCCCAAGCGTCCTCTCCCTCTGAGCAGAGCCCGGTCAGCTCCTTGGTATACACCTGAGCTGAGGGCGATGAAGCAAGTGGGGAGACGGCTAGAACGCAGGTGGAGGAAAACTCGTGCTGGGTCTGATCGAACACGGGCTAGAGCTCACTATCGAGCCTACTCTGTGGCGGTGAGGGTGGCAAAGAGGCAGTTCTTTTCCACCAGCATTGCGTCTTCTCAGTGTCGTCCAGCGGAGCTTTTCCGAGTGGTTCGCGGCCTGTTACACTCTGGGCCAGGGCGAGAGATGGTGGAACCCTCGGTAGCACGCTGTGACGAGTTTGCACGGCACTTTGAAGATAAAGTCGCTCAGATTCGTCATGAATTGGACACCACACTTAATTCAGCACCACTAGTAGAGGCGTTCAGAGCGCCGTCTGGTTCAGTTTTATTGGATGAGTTTCAGTTATTGAGGCCCGAGGATGTGGACAAGGTGCTTGGCCAAGTCCGGTCGACCACCTGTGTGCTTGACCCTTGCCCCTCGTGGCTCATTACATCAAATAAGGAGGGGATCGCCGGCTGGGTCCAGGAGGTTGTAAATGCCTCCTTGAGAGAGGGAGTGGTGCCGGCCTCTTTAAAAGAGGCGGCAATTAGACCACTCCTGAAGAAGCCTAATCTGGACCCGGAAGATGTTAACAACTACAGGCCGGTGGCTAATATCCCTTTCCTGGGCAAGGTGCTTGAGCGGGTGGTTGCAGGACAACTCCAGGCACTCTTGAATGAAACGGATTATCTAGATCCATTTCAATCGGGTTTCAGGCCTGGTTTTGGAACGGAAACTGCCTTGGTCGCCCTGTGGGATGACCTCTGTCGGGAGAGAGACAGGGGGAGTGCGACCCTGTTGGTTCTCCTAGACCTCTCAGCGGCCTTCGATACCATCGACCATGGTATCCTTCTGGATAGGTTGTCTGAGCTGGGAGTTGGAGGTACTGCGTTGCAGTGGTTCCGCTCCTACTTGGATGGCCGATTCCAGAAGGTGGTGCTGGGGGATTATTGCTCTGTGCCGTGGCACCTAAGCCACGGGGTTCCACAGGGCTCTATCTTATCCCCCATGCAGTTTAACATATACATGAAGCCGCTGGGGGAGGTTATCCGGAGATGTGGACTGAGGTGTCATCAATATGCGGATGATACCCAGCTCTACATTTCCTTTTCATCAAACCCAGGTGAGGCAGTGGCTGTTCTGAACCAGTGCCTGGGCACGGTAATGGACTGGATGAGGGCTAATAAACTGAAACTCAATCCAGACAAGACGGAGGTACTGTTAGCGGGTGGTTCTTCTGTCCGGCGAGGTGATGTTTGCCCTGTCCTGGACAGGGTTGCACTCCCCCTAAAGGATCGGGTCCGTAGTTTGGGGGTGCTCTTGGATCCAGAACTGTCACTTGAGGCACAGGTGAACTCAGTGGCAAAGAGCACCTTTTATCAGCTCAGGCTGATATACCAGCTGCGCCCTTATCTGGACAGAGATAGCTTAGCTACAGTTATCCATGCTCTGATAACCTCTCGTTTGGATTACTGCAATGCGTTATACGTGGGGCTGCCTTTGAAAACGGTCCGGAAACTTCAACTGGTGCAAAACAGGGCAGCAAGGTTATTAACAGGGACTGGCCGGCGAGATCACATTACGCCAGTCCTTTTACAACTTCATTGGCTGCCAGTCCAGGTCCGGGCCCAATTCAAAGTGCTGGTATTGACATTTAAAGCCCTAAACGGTTTGGGGCCAGGTTATCTGAAGGAACGCCTCCTCCCATATGTACCTACCCGGACCTTAAGATCATCTACAGGGGCCCTTCTCCGTGAGCCCCTGCCAAAGGAGGTGAGGCAGGTGGCTACTAGGAGGAGGGCTTTCTCCGCTGTGGCACCCCGCTTGTGGAACGAGCTCCCCAGAGAGGTCCACCTGGCGCCTACACTGTACTGCTTTCGTCACCAGCTGAAGACCTTTTTATTCACTCAGTATTTTAACACTTAATTTTAACTTAAATTTAAATTTTACTGTTTTAACTCTGTATTTTAATCTTATATCAACTTTGCTGTGTGGTTTTATCCTGGTTGCGCTTTTTATATTGTATTTCATAATTGTGTTTTAACCTGTTGGGTGTTTTACTGTGGTTTTAATTTTTGTGAACCGCCCAGAGAGCTTCGGCTATTGGGCGGTATAAAAATGTAATAAATAAATAAATAATAAATAAATAAATAAATAAGTTTTAGTTACAGTTGACAATAAGAGGTTTTCTATTGTTTTCTGGCCCCTTCTACTCATCTAGACAAGTTAATGTTTCACTTCAGTGGTTATTGAAGGTGTGTGTGTGTGTGTGTGTGTGTGTGTGTGTGTGTATTTAAAGCCTGATATAAATCCTTGAGATGTGAATTCCTGTCCAATGGAGTGGAACAAGTGTGGTTGTGAACCGCCCAGACAGCTTCAGCCACTGGGTGGTATAGAAATGTAATAAACAAATAAATATTGTAGGTTTCCAACTAAAACCTCTATTTATTTCTCCTCAGTGACTATAAACACCTGGAATTCTAGAGCGAGGTACTTGGTAAACTAAGCCAATAAATTCAAAAGGAAAATAGCATTATCAACTGCTCATGGAGGAATTCAAGGGTGATGTGACTCTCACCTTAGAAACTAATTCCTTTCAGCACAATTCGATACATGCTTACTCAGGAATCTTACTGTTCACAGGAGCTTGCTTGCCAGTACACATGCTTCATTACAACAGTTAAGGCGTCAACAGCCCTGCCCAGACTGAGGGAGAGGCAGGTAAATAATAATAATAATAATAATAATAATAATAATAATAATAATAATAATACAAAAGAGGGCAGAGCTCCTGCAGCATTAATGGTTGTGATGAAGAGAGAATTTCACTAGGTGCTGCATGCATACTAATGACACCTGCTGAAATTCCCTTTCCTATACAACTATTAAAGATACAGGAGCCCTGTCCTCCTTTCCATATGGTCACCCTACCTATGCCAACTTACCAAGGAGCAAGCCCTAGTGAATGCAATGGGACTTGCGAATCTGGGTAGATGTGTACAGGATTGAACTGTTAATGCACTAAGAGGAACTCTCGTATCTAGGGATAGTAGTGCTCTTCCAATTATAGTTAACAGAGCACCTCAGAAAACAAAAGCATCAGTATCCTACTGCTGACAGACTAATTTGAACTCATGCATAATGATTCCTAATAAAGATGAAGCAGTAAAAAGTGCAATAGCTCCAGCTACTTAGAAGTTACTAAGCAGAAAAATGTCCAGAAAACATTATTGTCTGGCTCCTTTCTATTAATACTTCTTTAGAACTATTTGTGTTCTGCTTAAAGTTGCTCATATTTCAGAATCTACTGACGTGACGTCTTTCTCTCAGTAATTACAATACAAACTTAATTGCTTTTAGACATTATGTTTCAGGCCAGAAAGAGGCAACTCCAAGAATCATGAAGGCTGTGACCAAAGGAACAGTTTCCCTAATAAATCATACTCTTCACTTAAATACATTTTCAAGAGCAAATGGAAAGTAACTTTTTATCTCATATATTGTATTAAATCCGTTTAATTTCCCTTTTAATAATTGTGTCTTACTTGGATTTACACAAATTTAACCGTGTTAGTTACATTTTCAGCATAATATCTAAGGTAATGATTCATACTCAGTGGATTATATGATAAAAATAAATAAATAGATGTAGCTTTCCCTGCACAGATTTTGGGAAGCAGAGACTTGCGGTGGTCATAATTACATTGCTACCTGCTTACTGGGGTTTAAGTGTACAGCTGAGGCCTTTAAAATGGGTCACAAAGTTGGCTATTCCCCATTGCATTGTGAACGGACAGTTCATCCATGTGATTCTACTATATATAATGCCATACTGATGAGAGCCCTAGATAAAGTAATTTATTATAATTTCCCGACACTAGCAAATTAGCCCAACAAAAGAGTTGCACTCAAGCAACATGGATCAGAAAAATCAAAGGTCAATAATTAAGTGAAAAGGCAAGCTTACTGTAGAAAATTATACTACAATGCCCAACCTGGTTTGAACTATATCCAACTCTTAATTGGGAGAAATTCAACTGTAACCCAATTATATGACGGCTCTTTTGCCATCTAAGCTCTGAATTCAAAAGCAAACATATCTGAAATGGTTCCATTACATGTCGTTCAGAGTTCCCTTTGCAGCTCAATGCATCTGTAAATATGTCGGACCTTTTACTATAATTTTCTGTAATACATCTGCCATTCCTAGTCCGGTCAAGGAAGCTCGTAGTCTTGGCTTTATATTTGACTCCTCGCTCTCCTTTACTCCTCACATCGAGGCAGTAGTTAAATCCTGTCGTTTCTTCCTGTATAATATTGCCAGGATTCGACCATTTTTGTCTGTCTCTTCTGCTAAGACTCTCGTTCACGCACTGGTTATCTCTCGGTTGGACTACTGCAACCTTCTTCTCTCTGGCCTTCCTTCGTCTCACATCAGTTCGCTGGTCTCTGTCCACCACTCTGCCGCTAAGATCATCTTCTTGGCCCGCCGCTCTGACCATGTCACTCCACTTCTGAAATCTCTTCATTGGCTTCCAATTCACTCCAGAATCCAATATAAACTTCTCCTGCTGACCTTCAAAGCTCTTCACGGTCTAGCTCCTGCCTATCTCTCCTCTCTCCTCTCACACTATCGCCCCGCTCGTGCTCTCCGCTCCTCTGATGCCATGCTTCTCGCCTGCCCAAGGACCTCCACTTCCCTTACTCGGCTCCGTCCTTTTTCTTCTGCTGCCCCTTATGCCTGGAACGCTCTTCCAGAACACTTGAGAACTACAAACTCAATCACTGCTTTTAAAACTCAGCTAAAAACTTTTCTTTCCCCTTTAGCCTTCAAATATTGAGTTTGTTCTGACTCTATACTGTTAGCTTCACCCTACCCGGTGCCTGTTTACACTTCCCTGTGCCTGTTTGCATTCTCCTTCCCTCTTTATTGTTTACTACAACTTATTAGATTGTAAGCCTATGCGGCAGGGTCTTGCTATTTACTGTGTTATCTGTACAGCACCATGTACATTGATGGTGCTATATAAATAAATAAATAATAATAATAATAATAATAATAATAATAATAATTAATCTTATATTCACTTAAATGGGAATAAGCCCCATTGAGTTCATTGGGGCTTATTCCCCAATGGGGCAAACTCAATGGGGCTTACCTCTGAGTGGATATGCATAGGATTGCAATCAGTGTATTGATTGTCGATTTTCACAGATTAACAGGGCCTTTAATTTAAACCATGTGGATATTATCAGCTTTTTAATTGAAGCTGCATATCCTATCTGCATTGTGAACAGACATCCATGTGTTTCTACTATATATAATGCCATACTAGGTTCAATTTCTGTCTTCAAGTTTGAATATCTTAGGATTTAATCAAATATTAGGACTTAGTGTTGGGTATCCTGCACGGCTTGGGACCTCGGTCCTTGAGGGAGTGCCTCTCCCTATATATGCCTGCCCGAGATTTGAAATCTGTTGGAGGAGCCTTTCTCTAACGCGAGACATACATTATGGTGGGACATGGGAGAGTGCTTTCTCTGTTGTGGCATCCCGGTTGTGGAATGCTCTCCCCTTGGAGGCCCATATGGCGTCGACACCGGCTTCATTTCAGTGTCAAGTTAAAACATGGATTTTTATCAAAGTCTTTGAGGCTAAATTCTCCATGGTTACACATGGTTTTAGTTTTAATAGTTTAGTTTTAATAATTTTTAATTGTCTTTATTGATTTAAAAAAATTTCTACTATTTTTAATTTGATTTAATACATTTTTAGCTATGTAAATTTTTTACTAATTATTTTCAGAATTACATTTTGCAATCATTCCAACTGGCCTTAATGATTCAATAGTATGAACATTATGGTTGTCAGAAAATTCAAGCTGTCCAATGTCATGGTGTGTCTTCCCTGGCAAGCTATGTTAATGAATCTGAATAGCTGCATGTTTATCTAAAGGTTTTGGGTGTCTCCCAGATCACGCAGATGAATAAGGCTGTGCTGTTCGCCTGTCATCTTGTCAGAACAAAATCTAACTGCCCATAAGATGATGTAACGAGTGCTAACTTTAGGGCAGGGGGAGAATCTTACATGTACTGTGGAATTTCATAGTATATTGAAAAAGTTTCGGGACCAATCCTATTTAGACAAAAAAAAAAGGCCAGCAGTTCCTGGGACGCCCCAGCCAGCCGGGTTTAGTTTGTAAAATCAACTTAGAACACTGTACCAAACGACATTTGTGATCTGTATTTTCAGCAAGAAAAAGCATGACTGGACAGCAGCAGACGTTCAACATGACCCAAATTACCTCCTAAGCTTTACTCAAATGACAAGAAATAAGCCTATACAAACCCTTCCCCAGAAATTTGTAAGCCTGGCACTGTGAAAATTTAAAACAACAACAACAACACATATGGCACCCCCAATCCTATGCATGTTTACTCAGATACCCCCACTACACTCAGTGGGCCTTATTACCAAGTAAAATATACATAGAATTACTCCACCACCCACCACCACCTTTTTAAAACTCATTTGTTGTGCTCTATCTCCATCTTCCCTTGGGATTGCATTTCTGTTGCAGAAATATTCTGTTTTCCCAGCACCGTGGCTCAGAAAATGCAATTGTTTCCTTCCCCTCTCCACACAACCATTGCTATTGTCATTGCTGAGTGAAATATGGTTGCATATGTGTCATGGGCATACTGAATGTGGTCTGTGATGCTATCAGCAAAAAGTAACACACCTTTTCCCCTTGCCTGTACAATTTCTTAATTGTCCGATTTAAAATCTTCAGCAATCCACATGCACCCTCCTGTATTGCAACCCCAGCAGCGTGCTCATCCAGAGCTATATTTTTCTTCAGTGCGGCACATGAAAGCCTCCTCCCCTGCTTGCTTGCTTATTTATTTATTTATTACATTTCTATACCGCCCAATAGCCGGAGCTCTCTATTGCTATTTCGTGAACCTTTGGGATGTTGTTTTTTTAAAAAAATCTTTAGAGGCTTTGTGTGCCTCATGGCCTGTGTTGGCGCTAGCTGTCCACGTTCTTTAAAAAGTGGGACGGGCAGCATGGCTATTCTACCTCCCTGGTTCAGGGCTTGCAAGATTATTGCATACAGGATAATATGCATTTGTGACACCCTTTTGCTGTGCAGAGACAGCCTCAGTCATTCACCCTGTCACTCGCTCACTCAACCTGTTTTCTTCTAAACCAGACATGCAAATAACCACTTGCCTGGAGCAGGTAAGCCTCCATGTGACCAAGCCCTGTATACTGTCTCCTCTGGAAAGTTTCTCAGTTTCAGTCAGAGAAAACTAAACAGCCTGTAGGCAGCCTCCCTAGCAAAACCCTGTTTCAGGCTCCACTCCAGAGGTGGTAATCTCTTTATTCCTCCTTTCTCAGAACCAAGAGATATAAGCAAGGCACTTTCTATTCAGAACAGGCTCCCTCCAATTCTGGTGTGTGTGTGGGGAAGGGTTGCCGGGGGGGGGGGGATGGAAGAGAATGGTCCTAGATGCTGTCTCAGGAACTGAGCTTCTTTTTAAACAGAATGTGCCAACTAAAAGGACCTTCTTTACCTCTCTCTCTCTCTCTCTCTCTCTGTGTGTGTGTGTGTGAGAGAGAGAGAGAGAGAGAAAGAGATGAGGGCATGGACCCCATTGCATTCACCCTGCCAGGCTAAAAAAAACCTGGTGACCGCTACATTTCTGGGTTTTGTCTCTTTTCCTGTGTCCTAGAGCCAGAAGGGCACAAAGAGGATGCCGGCAGGGTGGTCTGTAACTTTTGCTTTCCCTCGCCTCTTTCTAGTCTCCATTACGGCTATGGAAGTTGTCCATGGGCCCAGCTTAAATTATCCTTCCCCAGAAGTGAAGCTTTTAAGTTTAAATCTGCAAGGAAGAAAAGGGAGCAGCCCTCATCAATGCTGCACCAGAAAAACAGCTCAACATTAGTAACAGCCACCCATCACTCTTGCCCATCCTCTATGGTTTTTAATAGTTCAATAGAAGGAAATGGGGCTGGGTTCGCACTCCTCCCCAATGCAATAGCTCCTTGCCTGGAGTGCCTTTCTATATTCTGCAAATGGAGAGAAAAACTGATGTGGTGATTGCAAGATCCTCCCCCTGGGTTAACACGCAGCACGCGACATCCATTGAGGAAGCAAAAAAGACAGGAGCTGGAGCACACCTGCACTCCAGTAAAAAAGCAACCCCCCTCCCCCCCAACGGCCCTCTGCTCCTTCCCTATGATGACCCCTGCTACTCACAGAGAAGAAGGAAGAAGCCGGGATGTGCAGCCACACCACCCATGGTCCTTGCGATCATCCTGGGACCGCGGGGGGAAATGTGAAAAAAGTGTATGCCAATATCCCAGGGAACTGGAGGGATCATCCCTCCCTACTCCCAGGATCCCCTGTGTGTCATCTGTACGCACAGGGACATTCCCAGGACGATCCACAGAATGATGACTGGTCTAGACATGCCCTGATTCTCCCTTGATTATTTGCAGGGCAATACACTAAGCTCAAGTTTAGCTTCATACATGATACATACAGGGGAAAAAAATTGAATTCTCGTTAAACTTCCCTGAAGGTTCTCTAGCTCATCTCCTTCCAATGGCCTTCCCAGATGATGCCTTCCTCCACCAACATAATTATGCAATGGCTAGTTCAGCTCGCCAAGCCCAAATTATTCTCTTGAATGAACTGCTACTGGCTCTATACCTCCCTCGTATATAAATACACAGGTTATTAAATTGGTATTTGAAAGTGATACGGGTGTTAAAAGGTGCAATAAAACGCTGCTGAATGCGAACACATTGATCCTAAGACTTGCTGGGGCAGAAAACAAACGCTTGAGATTCACTAGTGTAAAACATAAATCAGGGTATGAAAGTGACAGTGCAAAGCTATTACTGCAGGCAGTTATGCTGAACAGCTTGTAAGTGCATCTAGCTGAGCCTCTGCCAATGCAATAATGCCAATGCAACCTGTATAGCATTGAGTTTTCTAGAACCACTTCTTTTTAAAAACAACAACAACAACAACACTGGGTGCGGGGATCCAATGGAACCTCAGATGACTGGCATTCTATACAGAATGCTTCAATGCGAGCTGGTTCACTAAGCAACTGCTCTCTCCTCATTTGAATGCTTTCTTTAGACTCACTTCTTTAGGAACAATCAAGGAGGCAAATACCAAGCTCTTAATTTCCTTTAAATAACACAGCAGAACATAAGGCATTACTTCACTGCACTTGTGTGCCAAACCACCAATTCCAAGACATTGGCAATAGAAGAGTCTATATATATATATATATATATATATATATATATATATATATATATATACCATGGTTATATGAAAAGCAGAACACTGGTTCAACAGACATGGGCCTATTTGAATTAGCAGCAAAAGCAACAGAATTTCATCAACACACTCCTAAAATGAATTAAGATCTAGGACTACCACCACCAGCATTGCCTTTAAGTATTTAATTAGGTAGTTAAAACATGTGATTCAAGAATAGAGATACAGCGATATGTTGAGGGTATTTTAAGTTATTGCTCCTCCATACTTAAAATCTGTTCCTTACACTACGCTATGCAACGCAGCATAAGGGAGGATCGGATGCAGGGCTACTAACGACGGTACAACGTATACTTCATGCCTTTCTGTTCCTGCAATGAGGGGCTTGGGGAAAGCAGCGCCACATGGTGCCCGGGTGGGGGTGGGGGCAGGGAGACCCATGAATGCCAACTGCACCTTTTCCTGGGAAACAAAGGCTTAGCCATATAATTCATACTGTGGCAACTCTTCTAGGTTGGATTACTCAAATATGCTCAGAGGCTGCTTTTGAAGAGCATCCAGAAACTTCCATTGTTCATCAGCAATATAATGCCTTGATTTCTGAAATAGGGCTCGCATAGCACATATTCTTAAGGAGCTGTGTTAATGACCAAATTGTTTCTGGGCTCAATTCAAACTGATGCTGTTACCTTTTACAGTTCTAAGGCTCAGGTCCAGAGCAGTACCTCTTCGTATATATTCCCCTCAATTCTTTGAGATAGTTAGAGGACAGCCTGTTTATCATCCCTACCACTGCAGATAAGGATGTCTTCTGTACAGAAACAATCTGCTTCTAGAACTCCCCACCCAAGAAGAACATAAGAAGAGCCATGTTGGATCAGACCAAGGGTCTATCTAGTCTGTTCACAAAGTGGCCAACCAGCTGTCCCCAGGAAAACCACAAGCAGGACATGAGTGCAAGAGCACCTTCCCACCCAAGTTCCCCAGCAACTGGTGCACACAGGCACACTGCCTCCATTACTGGAGGCAGCACATAGCCATCTGGACTAGTAGCCATTGATAGCCTTCTCCTCCAGGAATTTATCCAACCCTCTTTGAAAGCCATCCAAATTGGTGGCTACCACCACATCTTCTGGTAGTGAATTCCAGAGTTTAACTATGCACAGTGTGAAGAAGTACTTCCTTTTATTTTTCCTGAATCTCCCATCAATCAGCTTCATGGGATGACCCCATTGGGTTCTAGTATTATGGGAGAGGGAGAAAAATATCTTCCTATCCACATTCTCCACACCTGCATAATTTTGTACACCTCCCCATATTTGTCTTTTTTTCTTAAGCTAAACAATCCTAGTTGATTTTACCTTTCCTCATAGGGGTGATGCTCCAGCCCTTGATAATTTTAGTTGCCCTTTTCTGCACTTCTTCCAGCTCCACAAATATCATTTTTTAGACAGGGTGACCAGAACTGTACACAGAGGCCTAATCTACACCAAGCAGGATATAGCACTATGAAAGCAGTATATGGTATGTGTCAATGGGCCTCAACAGTTTTCAGTGCGCTTCAATACTACTATAGAGCAGTAGTGTGGCTCCTGCCTTTTATATACTGCTTTCATTGTACAATGTCCTGCTGGTGTAGATTAGGCCAGTATTCCAAGTATGGTCACACCATAAAGGCAGTATGATACTGGCAGTTTTATTCTCAATTCCTTTGCTAATTATGCCTAACATGGAGTTTGCCTTTTTAACAGCAGCAGCACACTGGGTTGACTAGCTAGTCCTTTCTTGACATTCACAAAGACTCTCAAGCCAGTTCAATTTACAAGAGCATCTGGAAAGAATTGGCAATTATAGCTGCAGCTCAGTTTGCTATCTCTAATGCTGTATTTAATGTTTTCTATTTCAATGTTTATTGTATTTGTATTTTTGTTAACTGTTTTGATAATACACATTATTATTATTATTACTATTATTACTTTTATTATATTTAAGTTTATCATATGAAACAGGAAGCTGGACATGCTTTACATACATAATTATAATCTATTATATATCATGTTATATTGTTGTTTGCTGGTTTACACAGAAATCTAAGGTTGTCTTTAAGCTTCGACTATTGGGCGGTATAGAAATGCAATAAATAAATAAATAAATTCTAACTAAGATACACAAATAAAGGCAAATATTCAAAAGAAAATTACTTAGGTACTAGATCCAGTTGCTATTACTATAATATAAAATGCATCTGAGTTCACATTTTTCTGGATTTCTTTCATATATTGCACTTCACCAGGTGTTTTAGATTAAACCTCCCACAATTTCTGACCACTAACCATGTTGGCTGGAGCTGATGGGAATTGTAGTCCAAAACATCTGGACAGCACCAGGTTGCCCACCCCTGCACTACACCATTTTTTTAACATTTGTCTCAGAGGATCAACAGGTATCTCAGGTGAATCTCAGGAATCGTACATTAGTAAGACTCTAAAACCAACTATAATATTTCTCCTTTACATTCATAGGACTTGATGGAATGCCTCTCCTGATATGAACCTACTCGTACACTATGCTCAGCATCTAAGGTCCTCTTCCAGGTGCCTACTCCAAGAGAGGCTCGGAAGATGGCAACAAGGGAGAGGGCCTTTCCTGTGGTGGCCCCACAATTTTGGGATAATCTCCCTGATGAGGCCTGCCTAGGGCCAACGTTGCTATCTTTTTGGTGCCAGGTCAAGACTTTTCACTTTTCCCCGGGCATTTAATAATATGTGATTAGCCTAACCAATTCCAGATCTGTTTTTAGGTTCAGCAGACAGCTTATAGTTTATAGTTCTTCTGGTGTATACTGCATGGTTTTATGGTTGTAAATTTTGCATATCGTTTTTAATTGTTTTAATCTTTTTGTAAACCACCCAGACAGCTTTGGCTATTGGGGTGGTATAGAAATGCAAATAAAATAAATAAAATAAAATTGTAATGCAAATGTGCAAATACGCAATCCAGTCTTTCCAACAAAGGAGGCGGACAGGGTACAAGGCAGATACAGTCCTTACAGCGGGAAGAACAATCCCCTAGACTTGTGAATTCCACTAATACCTGCAAGAAATCAAAACTACAGCTGTGGAAGTGGAACGTCAGTTGATTAGAGGTTAAGCATTCCTTTAAAAAAAGGCTGTTATGCAGCAGGGAAAAATCTATTAATGTAAGTGAGACTGAAGTAAACCCCAGCAAATAAAGCAATAGGAAGTAATGCTCAATATTTTACATCAGTGAACATTAGGCCCTTGCTAATGCTCAAAAGAAAAAAGTGAGTATAGCTCACTTCTGAAGGTTAATACTTCAGATTCTCCCTTAGTATTTTTACGGTTCATATAACAGTGGCATTTATATTATAACAGGTAATTCATTCATACGACAGCCTGCAATACAGATTAATCAGGGTTCTTGACAAATGAAATTAATTTTTGCAAAGTTAAAAAAGCAATTAAACTTCTCATGACATTTTCCCCCTTCGCCACTGACCTATTTTTGGAGCTAAATAATGTACTTATGCCTGAAGGGAATGCATTTCAGCCTGAGGAATGGAAAACTGCCATGAGCCAAAATTTATTCACAGAAAAGCATGAGGCATTTAAGGTTGTCATCCATGCACAAGAAGGGGGAAAGTGTGCAAGATGGAGGTATGATATTGAAGGCTTCACCATAACAACCTGAAAATTAACTTTTCCCCTTGCTCTTAATCCTGTCATCTTTCAGACTAGCGTGAGCTACAGCCGATACTTACTGGGGCAGCAAATGAATTTCTTACATGATTTTAATGGAGGATGTTCAGGAATTAGTTACCTTGGCAATTATTTACACTTACACACACACACACAGATACGCTGCAAAAAAAGTTTAAGTCGATTAACAGCCAATTCATATTACTACTTCTGTGGGGGTTTAACTTCAATTATTATTATTATTATTATTATTATTATTTATTTATTTATTTATTTAGATAGCACCATCAATGTACATGGTGCTGTTCAAAATGCACTTTTATTGTTGTTGCTTGGCAGTATGTAATAAATAAATTGATGATAATGATGATGTATTGGCTGGTGCTTGTGGTGATGAGATCATCGAAGAAGTCCACCTTAAGTTGAGTTGTCTTCTGATGACAACGCTACAAATGATTATGATGTTTGCTATGATGCTGTGGAAAGGAACCTGGGATCATGGTGGAAAGTTCAGAAGACTCCTTTATTATACACACATTGAACCTCTCAAAAAAAAATCATCGTCCTGGATTTAAAAACTGGCTGAACAAACTGACCTGAATACATGTGCTGCCAAGAAGTAGTCAGACTAGGCCACATTCTTAGCCCATGTCTGCATTTCAGATCAGCTCACTTCTATTTGATGCTCACTTGCTCCTTCCAATATTATAACAGCATCCTATTTATGGTCCCTGTTAGGTTCTGCTCACAGATTTATTGCCAGAAAAATTAACCTTTCAATGTGTTATGTAGTCTGGAATCACTTCAAAAAAAATAATAACAGCATGAATGACCAATGAGTTATTTCATCATGGAGTTAACCATCGGTGGATTTTACACTAGATGTAATGCAGTAAAAGAGGGAACACAATATCTATAAATTCCCCTCTCTTTGGATCAGGGAATTGACAAAGATGCCATTTCAATGCCTGAGCGCTGGAATTTCCATCCATTTGTGTTTTTGAAGCACAACAAACTGAAGTGAAATAAAAATTACCACTACTGAAACTCTCACAATTTTCAGTGACACAAAGCACTATGTCATGCTAAAGCTGTTTCCTGCATACCGGCTAGGTTCACACAACACACTGACCCACCATGGGTTATCGTGTTGTCTGAATGCACCATGTTTTCCTTAGGGTGGTTTGTAAACCATGCAGTTGGTTTATTTTTCTCAATCAAGCCACCTTGAGAACTCATGGATTGTTGTTGGTTGTTCAGGGTGGTTAATAAGCAATCCTGCAGAAAACATGCTGTGTTCAGACAGTAACCCACGGTTCAACAACAACCCACACTGGGTGGGTTAAGGAGTTGTGTGAGCCCAACCACTGTCATTGTAGGTAATATGTAAATCCACTAAATGTTAACAATGCATACAAAATAGGTTGGATGCACACAGGCATGTCCCTTAATGCACCTGCACTATTCCATTCAAACTAATGGAAATTTATGCCAATATTTAAGTGCCAACTTCAACTCTAATAACATCAATAAAATATATTTCAAGAAGGAAAGGATATTAGTACAGGCAGGACAAGCTTAGCCTAGGAACATGAGAGCCTGAGTTGGCTTGCAAGCAGCAGATCCTTCTACAAGCTGCCTTCATTATACCAGAAATACATATGCTCAATTGGGAGAAGAGCTGGAGGAGTGAGAGGGCCAGTTAGCCTCCCCAAGGACTGTTCTGTAAGCCGCCCTTGAAAATCTTTACTATCTATGGAGACCACAGGGTGGCCACGCTGTCCCTGTTGTCTGCACTGCCAACTGAGGCCACTAGAAATACTTCCCCATTTCATTCTGTGGGTATCTGTGGGAGTATTGTTTTGACGTCATGAACACTTTGTTGCTAAGTACAGCAGAAACCTACAACAAAACCTGATCTACCTGTGTGTGCAAGCATACATACATACATACATATATTTGAAGAATAGAAAGCAATTCCACCTTAATTAAATATGGAACAGGTAAATGAAGAGAACAGTGAAAATGACTAATAAGTGGATTCCTGCATAAGAGTGACCTATTTGTAAGTCTCTTTTGCAGGCCTTGAAATAAAAATAAAATGCTGACTGAATTAACATTATACACTTAAAGATACACATTTACTTTTGTTTTACAGGCTGTGATTTTGGGTGGAATAAGAGAGAGGGACCTTAAATCTTTCTCCAGCAGCCTTTTTTCCCCCCTGTTTGAAATCTCCCCTGGCTGTTTTTACCCTTGTGGGGATCTGCATTTGTAAATACACATCTGGAACTTTATGAGGAAACATAGAATCATAGAATAGCAGAGTTGGAAGGGGCCTACAAGGCCATCGAGTCCAACCCCCTGCTCAATGCAGGAATCCACCCTAAAGCATCCCTGACAGATGGTTGTCCAGCTGCCTCTTGAAGGCCTCTAGTGTGGGAGAGCCCACAACCTCCCTAGGTAGCTGATTCCACCGTCGCACTGCTCTAACAGTCAGGAAGTTTTTCCTGATGTCCAGCCGGAATCTGGCTTCCTTTAACTTGAGCCTGTTATTCCGTGTCCTGCACTCTGGGAGGATCGAGAAGAGATCCTGGCCCTCCTCTGTGTGACAACCTTTTAAGTATTTGAAGAGTGCTATCATGTCTCCCCTCAATCTTCTCTTCTCCAGGCTAAACATGCCCAGTTCTTTCAGTCTCTCTTCATAGGGCTTTGTTTCTAGACCTCTGATCATCCTGGTTGCCCTCTTCTGAACACGCTCCAGCTTGTCTGCATCCTTCTTGAATTCTGGAGCCCAGAACTGGACGCAATACTCTAGATGAGGCCTAACCAGGGCCGAATAGAGAGGAACCAGTACCTCACGTGATTTGGAAGCTATACTTCTATTAATGCAGCCCAAAATAGCATTTGCCTTTCTTGCAGCCATATCGCACTGTTGGCTCATATTCAGCTTGTGATCTACAACAATTCCAAGATCTTTCTCGTTTGTAGTATTGCTGAGCCAAGTGTCCCCCATCTTGTAACTGTGCATTTGGTTTCTATTCCCTAAATGTAGAACTTGGCATTTATCCCTATTAAATTTCATTCTGTTGTTTTCAGCCCAGCACTCCAGCCTATCAAGATCACTTTGAAGTTTGTTTCACTGGAGGGTGTTAGTTTCACCAGAAAAATGCCACCAGGGAAAGTGCTAAGCTCCTCCTTGTCCCCTAAACATCACAGTGTCCATCACTTTCCATCCATTTTTTTTAAAAAATTAAATCTGCGCCTTGCTATTTGCATGTACTGTATAGTTCGCCCCAAGGCCAACCTTGATTTATGTTTCCCTACACCAGAACAGGCCCCTGCTCTAACAGGAAGGTCTCTCCCTTCCCCCACAAGGTTTTCTACCATCGACTGCCCTGTGGGATAGATCCTTATGAGTTATTTTAAATATTGCTTTATAGTGGTTTTTATTAGTGTATTGCTATCTGACCTGTAAACTGTCTTAGTAGGATTTTATCCTGAAAGGTGTGATATAAGGAATTATAATAAAACAAATAAATAAAGTACATTCCTTTCTCTAAGTTATTTTGAGATGACAAGAAGAGGAAAACATATATAAAGTACCATTACCGTCTCTTAGACGTTCCACTATAAAAGTGAAGCCTGTAGTTCTTGGGTGCAAGACATATTCATATTTCTGAAGTCCATTCTTCTCAGCGTAATTATTACTGCGGGCTTTGGTGTTGTCTACAAAAAAGTATAAAAGGCATGAAAAACATTGATTAAAATCAGTGTAGTGACTAAGCTTTAGAAGATTTTAGCATCACAGAGTACATCAGTGCAGCAAGGGATGAAGGAGATTATAAGAGTGTGCTTTTCTTTAGATTAATAATGCCACGAAATAATACTTGTTTTGCTTCCTTACATAAACATGTAAAATCTTTATTCTCCATGTCCAGTTGTTATCATGCGGGGGCAAACTGGCAGGGTTCAACCCCAGAGTTTGGGCCAAAGGTAGTCCCAAGGACTTCGTGAGTGGGGCCAGCAACAGAACCAAACCCAAAGTCTTTTGCCAAATGACGGCAAGTATTCTAGCTACAAGAAATTATCTGAGAGCAAACAGGCAGACATCCTGACCAGACAGAGATCCAGGAGGAAGGCATGGATAAAGAGACAAAAAATAAGAACAACTATGCAACCTTGGTCAGCAGCTTCCATTAGCAAAACGGCACAGGCATCTTGACACAAAGCCCACCTAGACTCCCCAGAAGGCTTCCTTAGTAGACCCAGCAGCCAACAATGCTGCAACTGCTCACCAAACAACAGGTGGGGCTATCTGCAGTTCCATTAAAAAGTAAAGGTTGGCAGCACAAAAACCATTATATCAATTTTTTGAAATTTGGCAGATTTAAGCCCCTCCTGAGGTGCTATTATGCCTCGTTTAAAGCCATTTCCCCCACCCCTTATGATAGTCAATGAGAGGCATGAAGCCTTGAATTTCCGAATCTCAACTCGGGTACGGTACTGTGTCAAAGTGGATGATGTGCAAATGAGTCCAAGCAGCTTTATGAATCACCAAATTGGGGTCAGAGTCAAATCTCATGGTCAGTGCAGACCTCTGTTAAAAGCAACTAGGCCCTGCTCAGATAACCTGAAAAGCTAACAAGGCAAAGAAAATGTACAAAATAATTAAAAACTAGGAGAAGGAGAGTAATGAATTTACTGTAAACATTCCAGACTGAATTTACACTTCATAAAAAATATGGTGAAAAGTTGGATAAAGTGACATAAAATCACATCATTTCTGGAGAAGGTGCCCGACCAGAATATGATAATCCTTGTCATAAGAATGTATACTGTCCCTTCTATCTTATCTGCCTTACAGAAACAAATTTCAATTTTTTAAATTTAATTCCCAACATAAGTCCAGCTGTCGTACGCAAGAAGAAACATTTGAATTTGGTTAATTATTCATTCTATTCATGATGGAGCATGTAGAAGTAAAAGAGCCACTTGTTAACTTCCGTTGCACAGCATTACTTTGCCTGGCAACATGATCTAAGAATAATTGAACTTTGTGGCTCTCACACATAAGATGGGGTGGGGGGTGGGGAACGCCTTCAACTTCTTCCATACTCGACACAAGCTCCATGACCGTAATTGTAAAAAAAAAAAAAAAAGCACCTGCTTTTACTGCAGCTGTGTTCCCAATTTTCCATTGCACCAGTGGGACCAGACTGCTGCAGTCTCTGACTTCAGATCCAGGAATGAGAATTATCCAATGGTCCTCCAAAATGCTGTCTGAGGGCCACAGGATTGAGCTCTTAGTTGTTTGCTCCTATTTAATATCTTGGATGTAATGTTGGTAGTGTTCAGATGGTGTGAATGTGACTCAAGCTCTTTACTACTTAACACACTGCATAAAATCCATTCTGAAGTACACTTTTCAGTAGGGGTGTGCACGGACCCCCGGCTCCGCTTCACTTGCAGATCCGCCATTTTCCGGAGCGGGTCGCTCCGCTCCGCCCCCGCTCCGCCCACTTCCGCTCCGCTCCGCTCGGAGCTCCGGATCCGGATCCGGAGCTCTGTTTTTCCCCCCCATAGGGTTGCATTGAAAGCTAAAAAAGTAAACAACTTTTTTTCCGTTGAAGTTAGAAACCTCACGTTTGGCACCATGACACCTCATGGGCGTATACATACACACGCCAAGTTTCAAGGCAATCCCATCATCCCCTGATTTTTGGCGAATTTTTGAAAATCGGGCACCCCATTCACACCCCTTGGGATAGCTCCGTCAATTTGCATGTTAGAAACCTCAAACTCGGCACCAGGGCAGCTTATCCATGTGTCCACATGGATGCCCAGACTCAAGGCAGTCCCATCATCCCCTGATTTTTGGCGCGGCTCTACCCTCTAACGCACCACCCATAACCCTAATTCACACCCCTTTAGATAGCTCCGTCAATTTGCACGTTAGAAACCTCAAACTCAGCACCATGATAGCTTATCCACGTGTCCACATGGACGCCAAGTTTCAAGGCAATCCCATCATCCCCTGATTTTTGGGGAATTTTTGAAAATCGGGCACCCCATTCACACCCCTTGGGATAGCTCCGTCAATTTGCATGTTAGAAACCTCAAACTCGGCACCAGGACAGCTTATCCATGTGTCCACAGGGACGCCCACACTCAAGGCAATCCCATCATCCCCTGATTTTTGGCATGGCTTAACTCACCCCAAATTGTCCCATTCTACAACTACGTCAATTTGCATGTTAGAAACCTCAAAGTTGGCACCAGGATAGCTTATCCACTTGTCCACATGGACGCCAAGTTTCAAGGTAATCCCATCATCCCCTGATTTTTGGCGAATTTTTGAAAATCGGGCACCCCATTCACACCCCTTGGGATAGCTCCGTCAATTTGCATATTAGAAACCTCAAACTCACCACCATGATAGCTTATCCATGTGTCCACAGGGACGCCCACACTCAAGGCAATCCCATCATCCCCTGATTTTTGGCGCGGCTTAAACTTTTTAACTCACCCCAAATCAAGTCCCATTCTACAACTACGTCAATTTGCATGTTAGAAACCTATCCTTTGGTCCCATGACAGCTTACCCATGTGTCCCCATGGACAGCAAGTTTCAAGGCAATCCCATCATCCCCTGATGTTAGGGGAAGTTTTGAAATTCGGACACTCCAGTATGTCAGGGATTTAAAGTTGCAATTGCAGACAGCTCAATGGGGCCAGTTCTAAGGCAATCCCAACATGCCACGAGATAACCCTAAATCTTCTTGCACATTTGAAAAAGGGATTATTGAACTTGATAAAGTCTAAGTGAGCGCAGGAAGGACTTCTCCCCTGAGTCAAAGCAAGACACATCCACCATCCCTGCAAGGCGGGAAGGGGAGAAGGGAGGGAAAGCAGGCAGGCAGGCAGGCAGGCAGCATGCATTGTAGTGCCGCAAGGATGGCTTGAGCACTAACGCATAGCAAACCAACCCGTAAGCGGGCGCAAGGAGCAAGTGAGGCAAAGATGGCTGGTTCTTTCTTTCTAAGCCAGCAGTTACGCCTTGAGGGGCACAGAGGAGGACGACTGGGAGCAAGCGTGCCGGAGGGTGCTGGGCACGAACCGCAAAGCCCATCTCCCAGGCACCAGGCAGGCAGAGCAGGCGAGGAGTCAGTCCTGGCAGATGCCCCACCACAGCAGCAAACCGGGGGAGGCGGGCAGACAGGCAGGCAGGCATGGGTTGGCGGGCCCAGAAAAGCTGGTACCTTGCACAAGTAAGCCATAGATCTGCGGGGGAGTCAGTCCCAGCAGATCCAGCTACCTCACAAGGACGGCTCCCAGGCAGGCGGGCAGGCGCCTCCACTGTAGTGGCTGTGCTCAACTCGGCGGGCGCACTACAAGACGAGTTGAAGTGAGAGCTCACTTCTCAGGAAACGTAGTGGCTGTGCTACGGGCGATCGGTCGACTGCTGGAGCTTAGCTTTTTCTCTGAGGGGAAGTCCATGAGTTGAAGTGACAGCTTGCTTCTCAAAGAGAGGGTTACAGCGGAAGAGGGGTGGGACGAGACCGGGGAGAGAAGCTGGACCAGCTACTGCTACTAATCCCCACATCCTGGAGGACCACAGCATCCCACACAAAGTGGCTGGTAAAGTCAATGGCTGTCATGAGTCGAAGTGAAAGCTCACTTCTCAGGAAACTTAAACTGTCCGTACGCACTAAGTGGCTGTGCTATGGGAGATCGGTGGACTACTGGAGTACCTCCCTCAATTGGGGAAGTCAATGGCTGTCATGAGTCGAAGTGAGAGCTCACTTCTCAGGAAACTTAAACTGTCCCTATGCACTAAGTGGCTGTGCTATGGGAGTTCGGTGGACTGTTGGAGTACCAGCCGCAATTGGGGAAGTCCATGAGTTGAAGTGACAGCTTGCTTCTCCAAAAATCACCAGACTGGATCACGAATAGTGCATCTGATCCCTGAGCTTTCCAAAGGGCGACCCGTGGACTGCTGGAGTGTAACCTCCCTCACCCTCAATTGGGGAACTGAATGAGTTTAAGTGAAAGGTTGCTTCTCAAAATCAGCACACTGATGGAGTCACCCAGATCCTGGAGGACCACAGCCTCTATGTAGTGGCTGTGCTGAAGTCAATGACTTCCATGAGTTCAAGTGAAAGGTTGCTTCTCAAAGGCGAGGACTCGCCTGTTTCATTTTCGCAGCGAGACAGGCAGCTGCAGTAACACTCACAACCATACACACAAGGACAGCTTTTGCACAGAGGCTCATGAGTTCAAGTGACAGCTTGCTTCTCAAAAAACCATACTTCTGGATCAGGGAGTACGTCTTCCACTCCCAGCCAAGGGCACTCCAAAGGGCGACCCGTGGACTGCTGGAGAGAGGCAGCCTGGCTAGTGGTGGTGGTGCCAGGCATTGCCTTGCCCCCTGCTTGCACCTCACCTAAACACGTGCAGTCAATCATGGAGTCTTTTGGAACTGGGTGGAAAACTATCCGGATGAGTTGACTAAGCTGTACCGGACGCCACAGAAATGAAATGAACTCAAGTGCGGTGCTTTGCCCTCACAGTCAGTCACACACACGCACGGTGACAAACTCTGCCTAGTGCGTACAGAGACGAATCGAATGATTCAGAGTTGATGTTGTGAACTGTAACACAGCCACATAATAATAATAATAATAATAATAATAAGAATAAGAATAAGAATAAGAATAAGAAAAATATAATAAAAATAATAATAAAAAGAAAAAACCAGCCTGCCTGAACTGTAGTGTGCCTGCCAACCAAAGGAGGGGTGGAATTAAAGGGAGCCTGCCTGTCACTCCCACGAGGGCTTGAGGGTGGGATATCCCAGCAGGGGTAGATTGCCCTTCAGAAAGACCAGCTGCTCCACCAAGTCCGGCTCCAAGCGAGAGCGGTGAGGGGTCACTATGTCGCCCGCCATAGAGAACACCCTCTCGCTTGGAACACTGGTGGGTGGGCAGCTGAGTCGATCCATGGCCACCCGCGACAGGTCCGGCCAAATCTGAAAACGGGATGACCAGTAGGCCAGGGGGTCCATGGAGGAGTCCTCAATGGGCTCTGACAGGTAACGCTGCACGGTGGTTGCAGCGTCATCCTGGCTGGTGGCTGGGGAGGGTCTCTGCCCAAACACGGTGTGCAGAGCCTCTTCCCAATACCCCTCGCCTGTGCTGCTGCTGGGAGGGATGCACGTGAGGCTGCTGCTGGTGCTGCTGGTGCTGCTGCGGGGAGGGGTGGCCTGCTCCTCTGCCTCACTCTGCCCCACCCTCTTGGCCCATGCTGCCCGCACTTCGCCCACCAGCGTTTCCACCCAGTGCTGCCTGCTATTTGGCCCACAAAGCCCATCCTTCACACGAGGGTCGCACATGGCTGCCAACATGTGGACCCTGTCGGTTTGGATGGGCTCCAGCCTCCGCGTCACGCCGTCCCTCAGCCTAGTCACCGCTTCGCGGACCTCAGGCTCGAAGCGCCTGCCGGTGACGGGATCCCTGTACTCCAGAAAGTCGCCCATCTGTTTCTGGAGATGCCTGCATACAGGGATCACCTGGCTGAGGAGGGCAGAGCTTTTGCTCAGGGTCTCGGTGGCGTTCAGGAACGGCTTGAGGACTGCCACCAGCTGGGACATGGCATCCCACTGCTGCTTGCCCATGTGGTGGACGCCCATGTCCCTGACCCTGAACAAGTCGTGGATGGCACGCTGTTGCTCCACCATCCGCTCCAGCATCAGGTAGGTGGAGTTCCAGCGTGTCACCACATCCTGCACTAGCCTGTGCTGCGGGAGATTCAACTCCTCCTGCTTCTCCCGCAGCAAGCGACTGCCCTTGACGCTGTGGTGGAAATGGCCTGCCACCTTTCTGCAGCTCTCCAGGAGGTTACGGATCCCGGACAGGGGACCGAGGTTGGGCTTGCTGCTGCCCATCCCAAGGCCATCCCTCACCACCAGGTTCAAGACGTGCGCGATGCAGCGGACGCCCTCGAATCCACCATCGCGCACCGCCTTCACCATGTTGGCTCCCCCGTCCGTGACCATGTAACCGCGGGTGACCTTCTGCCTAGGGGTGTGCACGGACCCCCCGCTCCGCTTCACTTGCAGATCCGCCATTTTTCGGAGCGGGTCGCTCCGCCCCGCCCCCGCTCCGCCCACTTCCGCTCCGCTCCGCCCGGAGCTCCGGATCGGATCCGGAGCTCCGTTTTTGCCCCCCCATAGGGTTGCATTGAAAGCTAAAAAAGTAAACAACTTTTTTTCCGTTGAAGTTAGAAACCTCACGTTTGGCACCATGACACCTCATGGGCGTATACACACACACGCCAAGTTTCAAGGCAATCCCATCATCCCCTGATTTTTGGCGAATTTTTGAAAATCGGGCACCCCATTCACACCCCTTGGGATAGCTCCGTCAATTTGCATGTTACAAACCTCAAACTCGGCACCAGGGCAGCTTATCCATGTGTCCACATGCACGCCAAGTTGCAAGCAAATCCCATCATCCCCTGATTTTTGGCGCGGCTCTACCCTCTAACGCACCTCCCATAACCCTAATTCACACCCCTTTAGATAGCTCCGTCAATTTGCACGTTAGAAACCTCAAACTCAGCACCATGATAGCTTATCCACGTGTCCACATGCACGCCAAGTTTCAAGGCAATCCCATCATCCCCTGATTTTTGGGGAATTTATGAAAATCGGGCACCCCATTCACACCCCTTGGGATAGCTCCGTCAATTTGCATGTTAGAAACCTCAAACTCGGCACCAGGAGAGCTTATCCATGTGTCCACATGCACGCCAAGTTGCAAGCAAATCCCATCATCCCCTGATTTTTGGCATGGCTTAACTCACCCCAAATTGTCCCATTCTACAACTACGTCAATTTGCACGTTAGAAACCTCAAACTCAGCACCATGATAGCTTATCCACGTGTCCACATGCACGCCAAGTTTCAAGGCAATCCCATCATCCCCTGATTTTTGGGGAATTTATGAAAATCGGGCACCCCATTCACACCCCTTGGGATAGCTCCGTCAATTTGCATGTTAGAAACCTCAAACTCGGCACCAGGAGAGCTTATCCATGTGTCCACATGCACGCCAAGTTGCAAGCAAATCCCATCATCCCCTGATTTTTGGCGCGGCTTAAACTTTTTAACTCACCCCAAATCAAGTCCCATTCTACAACTACGTCAATTTGCACGTTAGAAACCTATCCTTTGGTCCCATGACAGCTTACCCATGTGTCCCCATGGACACCAAGTTTCAAGGCAATCCCATCATCCCCTGATGTTAGGGGAACTTTTGAAATTTGAACACTCCAGTATGTCAGGGATTTAAAGTTGCAATTGCAGACAGCTCAATGGGGCCAGTTCCAAGGCAATCCCAACATGCCACGAGATAACCCTAAATCTTCTGGCACATTTGAAAAAGGGATTATTGAATTTGATAAAGTCTAAGTGAGCGCAGGAAGGACTTCTCCCCTTAGTCAAAGCAAGACACATACACCATCGCTGCAAGGCGGGAAGGGGAGAATTATTATTATTATTATTATTTATTTATATAGCACCATCAATGGAAAGCAGGCAGGCAGCATGCATTGTAGTGCCGCAAGGATGGCTTGAGCACTAACGCATAGCAAACCAACCCATAAGTGGGCGCAAAGTGAGGCAAAGATGGCTGGTTGTTTCTTTCTAAGCCAGCAGTTACGCCTTGAGGGGCACAGAGGAGGACGATTGGGAGCAAACCAGGCACCAGGCGGGCAGAGAGGCAGGCAGAGTAGGCGAGGAGTCAGTCCTGGCAGATGCCCCACCACAGCAGCACCCCGGGGGAGGCGGGCAGGCAGGCAGGCAGGCTGCGGGCATTTCTGGGGGCACAAGGAAGTGATGGCTGGTTTCTAAGCCAGCATTGCAGTTAGTCACGCATTGCAAACGCAAACCATCCCAGCGAGTCGGTCACCGAGGAGGACAGGCTAGCAGAGGGGCAGGCAGAGTGACATGTCATAGATCTAGTATTGGGGAGGAGTCAGTCCCGGCAGATGCCCCAACACAGTAGCACCCTGGGTGGGCATTGGAAAACGCCATCTTGTGGGTCAATACTTCCCCCACCCCATGTCCTGCAGGGTTGCCTGCCTAACCCTTGTGGGGATGGGAGATGGAGAGCTTAGAGTGGCAGTGCCAGCAGCAGCCTTCGGCTTTCCCCTGGAACCAGTCGCCTTGCCCGCCTCTTTCCCCAGCAAGATCGCCTGGTGCTGCCTATGAAGATGCATCTTCATGCTGCTGGTTCCATAATGCCCTGTCGATGAACCCCTGCTTAGGCTGAGTTTGCAGTGGCGACAGACAGCAAAGCGGGGATCCGCTCCCAACTCAAAGTGGTCCCACACGATGCTTGTCTTTCGTTTCTGTGGTGACACCACCAATTGCCCGCCTGAGCTCTCTGGTGTTGCCACAGAAACAGGGGTGTGGGATGAGACTGGGGAGAGAGCCTCGGCCTGCTGCTGCTCCTCCTCAGCCCCCACATCCTGGAGGCCCACCGCCTCCTCCTCCTCCCCCCCCTCCACTGTGCTGAGGACCTCGTCTAGGTCCATCAGCGGGCTCGTGGGCTGAAAGGAGAATGAAGGAGTTGGGGATACTCCTCCTCCTCTAATGGCACTGCTGCCACGTGCCTCTTGCAAACGGGCACTTTTCCCATTCCCACCCTCAAAAAGAGAACGCCGGGCACAAGTTGCAGAAGAGAGTGGCTCTGCCTGCTGCTTGTCCTGCTTCTGTTTTGGAGCAGTCAGCCAAGGAGTTGCCCGTTTGAGTTTCACAGGAGGAGAGGAAGCCCTGCTGGCAGACTGAGCCTTGCTGCTTTCAGCACGCCTGCTTTCTCTTTTCATGATGACTAACAAAATATTAATACTACTAATACTATGTATAAGGTACTACTAAGAATATGTATAAGAAGAATATAATATGTTTAAATGTAGGGAAATGGGACAAGAACAATAAAATATACTACTACTAATATGTATGAGAATATACTACTAAGAATATCTACAAGAATATAATAATATGTTTTAGAATATTACTAATAAATGTAGGGAAATGGGACAAGAAATGGGACAACCACTACTATAAGAAGAACAAAATATGAATACTACTACTAATATGTATGAGAATGTATACTAATAGACTACTAAGACTATGTCAAAGAATATAATAATAATATGTTTAAGAATAGGGAAATGGTGTGCGTATGCTTTCCCCAAAATGCTCAATCTGTGGCTGCCTGTTGAACTTGACAAAAGCAGCCCACTCCGTCGAAGTTACACAGAGAAGAAAAAGAGAATCCAATTTTTTTGGTATATTTGGTATATAGAAGATAGAAGGAAACACAATCAGGATTTAAGAGAGGGGAGGGGGAAAAAGAACCAACCACTACTATAAGAAGAACAAAATATGAATACTAATATAATATGTATGAGAATATATACTAATGGACTATGTGAAAGAATATAATAAAATATGTTTAAGAATATAAATGTAGGGAAATGGGACAAAAAGTGTGTGTATGCTTTCAAAAGAAAGCTTTCACAAAAGCAGAACAGTCAGGCTTTAATACAGGGAAGGGGGGGGCAACCAACCCAACCACACACTCCAAAATTCAAAAATAAAGTTTATATTAAATCAAAGTAAGGGGAAAACACAGGGCAAACTAAGCTACAAGTCAGAAAGAAGCAAACAAACACACACACGCGCCAAACTAAACCTATATTAAATTAATCTATCTCCAAAGCAGGAGCACTAGCTAAGTAAGTGTTCCCTCCACGAACGCCAACCCACAAAGAGACACAAAACAGAAAGTTCTCAGGGTGGGTCTGCCTTAGTCCCCCCTCCAACGCTGGGATTGGAGGAGGATGCTTTCTGAGGAGATGAATTCTCATCAGGATTGGGAGTTGAATGTGCCTGTCATCGCTTCCAAAAAAATAATAATAATAAAAAAAAAAAACCCAAACCCCGATTTTTAAAAAAATATTGCACGTGAACCACAGCACGCAGAAAGTTGAGAGTGGTCTCAAAATGACCCCCATCCACGACTCTCTGTGCACAAGAATTTTCAGAACGATAGCTTAAACCCCCCCCCAGTTATCCCCGATTCTTTCCCTCAATGCAATCCTATGGGCGAAAAGCCGAAACGCCGTTTGAGCCCTGCGGTTGACCCGATTTTTAAAAAAATATTGCACGTGAACCACAGCACGCAGAAAGTTGAGAGTGGTCTCAAAATGACCCCCATCCACGACTCTCTGTGCACAAGAATTTTCAGAACGATAGCTTAAACCCCCCCCCAGTTATCCCCGATTCTTTCCCTCAATGCAATCCTATGGGCGAAAAGCCGAAACGCAGTTTGAGCCCCGCGGTTGACCCGATTTTTAAAAAAATATTGCACGTGAACCACAGCACGCAGAGAGGTGAGAGTGGTCTCAAAATGACCCCCATCCACGACTCTCTGTGCACAAGAATTTCCAGAACGATAGCTTCAAAAACAACGTAGTTATGCGCGATTATTTGCCGCAATGCAATCCTATGGCGAAATGTTTTCAAGATGGCGACCGGAGCGCTCCGACTGAACTCGGAGCTCCGAAAAATGGTCGCTTCTCTTCGCCTTGCTTCTAGGGGGTCCGCGGTCCGCTCCTACTCCGCCTCTGGGTAAGGCGGAGCAGGCCAATCCGCTACTGCTTCTACGCTCCTAATCGGAGCGGAGCACATCCCTACTTCTGCCCAGCTAGCCACCCATCCACCATGCGGTTCATGGCCTCCGTAATCTCCCCTGCCGTGTGGGACTGGTCCATCACTTGCGTGTGGAGGAGGGCCCAGCAGTAGCCCTCCTTGCCAGTCCTTGTAGTGCTGGATCCTTCCTGCCCCACGGCTGCCCACCAGTGTGCCGTCAGGGACAGGTAAGCGTGCACTCCGCCCTCGCTGGACCAAATGTCCGAGGTGAAGTGCACCATCCGTGCCTCTGCCTGGCACAGACGACCCAGCACTAACTCCCTGCAGGAACGGTACAGCGAAGGCACCACCCGCCTGCTCAGGGTGGTGCGACACGGCAGCTTATAGCATGGCACCACAAGCGCCATCAGCCTCTTGAAGCCTGCATTGTTGATGAGGCTGAATGGCTGGTCGTCCAACGCCACCATCTCACCGATTGACGTGGTGATCTGGGAGGGCGTTGGAAAACGCCATCTTGTGGTTCCATACTTCCCCCACCCCATTTCCGGCAGGGTTGCCTGCCTAACCCTTGTGGGGATGGGAGATGGAGAGCTGAGACTGGAAGTGCCAGCAGCAGCAGCAGCAGCAGCCGCCGCCTTCGGCTTTCCCCTGGAACCAGTCGCCTTGCCCGCCTCTTTCCCCATCAAGACCGACTGGTGCTGCCTATGAAGATGCATCTTCATGCTGCTGGTTCCATAATGCCCTGTCGATGAACCCCTGCTTAGGCTGAGTTTGCAGTGGCGACAGACAGCAAAGCGGGGATCCGCTCCCAACTCAAAGTGGTCCCACACGATGCTTGTCTTTCGTTTCCGTGGTGACACAACCAATTGCCCGCCTGAGCTCTCTGGTGTTGCCACAGAAACAGGGGTGTGGGATGAGACTGGGGAGAGAGCCTCGGCCTGCTGCTGCTCCTCCTCAGCCCCCACATCCTGGAGGCCCACCGCCTCCTCCTCCTCCCCCCCTCCACTGTGCTGAGGACCTCGACTAGGTCCATCAGCGGGCTCATGGGCTGAAAGGAGAATGAAGGAGTTGGGGATACTCCTCCTCCTCTAATGGCACTGCTGCCATGTTCCTCTTGCAAACGGGCACTTTTCCCATTCCCACCCTCAAAAAGAGAACGCCGGGCACAAGTTGCAGAAGAGAGTGGCTCTGCCTGCTGCTTGTCCTGCTTCTGTTTTGGAGCAGTCAGCCAAGGAGTTGCCCGTTTGATTTTCACAGGAGGAGAGGCAGCCTGCTTACTGCTGCCAGCCTGAGCCTTGCTGCTTTCAGCACGCCTGCTTCCTCTTTTCATGATGACTAATAAAATATTAATACTACTAATACTATGTATAAGGTACTACTAAGAATATGTATAAGAAGAATATAATATGTTTAAATGTAGGGAAATGGGACAAGAAGAATAAAATATTATACTACTACTAATATGTATGAGAATATACTAATATATATATACTACTAAGAATATCTAAAAGAATATAATAATATGTTTAAGAATATTACTAATAAATGTAGGGAAATGGGACAAGAAGTGTGTGTATGCTTTCCCCAAAATGCTCAATCTGTGGCTGCCTGTTGAACTTCACAAAAGCAGCACACTCAGTCCAAGTTACACAGAGAAGAAAAAGAGAATAAATTTTTTTTGGTATATTTTGGTATTTTTTGGTATAGAAGATAGAAGGAAACACAATCAGGATTTAAGAGAGGGGAGGGGGGAAAAGAACCAACCACTACTATAAGAAGAACAAAATATGAATACTACTAATAATATGTATGCAAATATATACTAATATACTACTAAGACTATGTAAAAGAATATAATAATATGTTTAAGAATAGGGAAATGGGACAAGAAGTGTGTGTATGCTTTCCCCAAAATGCTCAATCTGTGGCTGCCTGTTCAACTTCACAAAAGCAGCACACTCCGTCCAAGTTACACAGAGAAGAAAAAGAGAATAATTTTTTTTTGGTATATTTTGGTATATAGAAGATAGAAGGAAACACAATCAGGATTTAAGAGAGGGGAGGGGGGAAAAGAACCAACCACTACTATAAGAAGAACAAAATATGAATACTAATAATAATATGTATGAGAATATATACTAATAGACTATGTAAAAGAATATAATAAAATATGTTTAAGAATATAAATGTAGGGAAATGGGACAAGAAGTGTGCGTATGCTTTCAAAAGAAAGCTTTCACAAAAGCAGAACAGTCAGGCTTTAATACAGGGAAGGGGGGGGGCAACCAACCCAACCAACCCAACCAACCCAAACACACACTCCAAAATTTACAAATAAAGTTTATATTAAATCAAAGTAAGGGGAAAACACAGGGCAAACTAAGCTATAAGTCAGAAAGAAGCAAACAAACACACACACACGCCAAACTAAACCTATCCTAATCTATCTCCAAAGTCCAAAGCAGGAGCACTAACTAACTAAGTGTTCCCTCCACGAACGACAACCCACAAAGAGACACAAAACAGAAAGTTCTGAGGGTGGGTCTGCCTTAGTCCCCCCTCCAACGCTGGGATTGGAGGAGGATGCTTTCTCAGGAGATCAATTCTCATCAGGATTGGGAGTTGAATGTGCCTGTCGTCGCTTCCAAAAAAATAAAAAAATAAATTAAAAAAAACCCAAACCCCGATTTTTAACAAAATATTGCACGTGAACCACAGGACGCAGAAAGTTGAGAGTAGTCTCAAAATGACCCCCATCCACGACTCTCCGTGCACAAGAATTTTCAGAACGATAGCTTAACCCCCCCCCCAGTTATCCCCGATTCTTTTCCGCAATGCAATCCTATGGGCGAAAAGTCGAAAACGCTGTTTGAGCCGCGCGGTTGACCCTATTTTCAAAAAAATATAGCACGCGACCCGGACAACGCAGAGAGGTGAGAGTGGTCTCAAAATGACCCCCATCCACGACTCTCTGAGCACAAGAATTTCCAGAACGATAGCTTCAAAAACAACGCAGTTATGCGCGATTATTTGCCGCAATGCAATCCTATGGCGAAATGTTTTCAAGATGGCGATCGGAGCGCTCCGCCTGAACTCGGAGCTCCGAAAAATGGCCGCTTCTCTTCACCTTGCTTCTAGGGTAAGGCGGAGCAGGCCAATCCGCTACTGCTTCTACGCTCCTAATCGGAGCGGATCACACCCCTACTTTTCAGCCACCACAAAGGAGCAGCAACTAATGACCAAATTTGCAATTTGTTCCTCTTAATGTCACTCCACATGGGAGGCACTGGCAAATGTCAATCCAAGAATGGCCGGCATATTTGGTGTAGAAAACTACTTTTAAAATTAAATATACATTGTAGCCAATACATCTTTTTCATTTGATTTACAGATCCAAGATTGAGGGGAGACATGATAGCATTCTTCAAATACTTAAAAGGCTGTCACATAGAGGAGGGCCAGGATCTCTTCTAGATCCTCCCAGAGTACAGGACATGGAATAATGGGCTCAAGTTACAGGAAGCCAGATTCTGTCTGGACATCAGGAAAAACTTCCTGCCTGTTAGAGAAGTACAACAATGGAACCAGTTACCTAGGGAAGTTATGGGGCTCTCCCACACTAGAGGCATTCAAGACGCATCAAGACACAAACATGTGTCAGGGATGCTTTAAGGTGGATTCCTGCACTGAGCAGGGGGTTGGACTCGTTGGCCTTTTAGGCCCCTTCCAACTCTACTATTCAATGATTCTATGAAATGCACTTGTAAAAGTGGACAGAAATCTCATACACCATGTCTTTGAAAGATTATTTTTTTCAAAAAAGGTAAAATGCATTTCCTATAATAAAATGTATACTAAGCCTTGCTATACATGACAGACAGAACATGCTTTTAAAAACCGTATATTTTTTAAAATGACATATGACATTTTCTCCCACATTAAGGTAGTAGGTGAGGGACACAACTGATTTAAGATACCTGTGAGATCAATTCCTTCAGGAAAGAAGAGAAGCTGCAGCGGTTGATGAATGTCGCAGAAGTAATCCAGCATATTTTCAAAATGATTTCTGTCTTCTTCCCATTTTCCCTGAACGAAAATGAAGGCAGCAACCTGCATGGCCCAACCTAGAACAAATTTAACGAAGCTTTTAAACATGCAACATGAACTGTTTTTCTTGATGCTGTCTGTAACTTAGGTGCCCCAATTAACTCTCCCCCCTTTTTTGTATGAAAACGACTTATTTTTTAGGAAAAGGCTTTGCCCAGAATATGGTTACACTGAAAAGAGTGTATGATCTAACACTAACAGTATGAGACACCCCTTTAAAGGGCTTGATGAAAAGCAGAAATTGTGTAATTTTTATTTATTTATTGTAATTTTAAACCAAATGTGTAGAGCAGCAGTCAGAACCTGGGTTGTGTCCGATATTAAAAGCATCAGCTAAAACATCAGATATTTAGAACCTTATAAGACTACAGAGGGGAAGTTTCCATTTAATTGGTTTTTAGCTTTTCGAACACATATTTTTGAAGCATCAGATCAATATCATAATATCATAATTGAAACTCAAGTATCTTGCCAGCTCATTTCAACTTGCAAATTCAATTGCTCACTGGTGTAAACTTTACACTGTAAAGCAATAGGCCTTGAAACGCACACCACTTCGTTTTTCCGATCATTTTCAGGCACGTCACACGTGTTGCCAGATTCAATATATAGGGCAGAGTTGCTGCACTCTTGACAGCTGCTTGGAAGAGACTTTGAGCAATACCGCTTCCCCAGCTATTACCCTAGTTGTGGGAGAGAAGGCAAAACTACAAAAGGTCTCCCTTCTAGGTAGTCACTAAAGGATCCTCAAGCTGTATTTACTACTCTTTTCATTAAGTTATGCTGGAGAGGCATAACTCTGGCTCCACATTCCATAATTTAGAGAGTGAGCCTATGTCCTGAGAGACCATATGATTTCAGGAGGGGTACTTAAAGATCCAAACTCTCATCAGGATGAGATCCCTTGTTCTCCTGCCAAGTTCTGAGTGGGGTGGGATTGTCCTTGTCATACTCACTTTGGAAACACCTGGGAGAGCTTCAATGCTAGAGAAATTGTAAGGAGTGGATCCCTCACCCTTCCCCTCCACACTGCAGGGAAGGGTGGGAGCTCCAACCTCTCCCCTCCCCATAGACACTGAGAGAGGAGGGAGGCACAAGGCTCTTCCCTGTCACATTCGCTTTGCAAACAGTCGGGAAGCACAGGGATACACTGCCGAATTCTGAGGGCCTCAAGAGGCCCAGCATGACACCAGGGAGAGCCCTCTGCCCTTCTTTAGACTTCAGGGAAGGGTAAAGGCTCTCATGAGATTAATAGATGTACTCTAGCGAGTGCAATTGTAAATCTCAGTGCAAGAAGTTTGCATTGGCCCAGTAGAATGCCCACCCCCGCCCTTTTGAACAGCTTACCCTATTACAAATGGCTTTTTGAAAAGACTCTTCAGTTTCAGTGGCAGTTTGCAAATCAGGATGGTAATTTGAGGGGAAAGTAAGTTGGTAAGCCCTTTAAACCTACTGTACTAGCTCCGGGATTCTTTGGGTCAGGACCGATGTAAATCACACCACCATTAGGTAGAGAAAGTGAGTCACCACTTTGAAGTTGCATGTATACAAAACAGCATGTTTTGAAAAGTTAATTAATAGCTTGTGATATTTAATGTATCTCTCCGTACATTTACTTACTAGGCCAATCAATTCACAAAAGGTGGTTCTTAATCTTGAGATTTAGAGTCATCCAAAGCTATTTTCTTCATGTTCTATTTATCACATGCTTTGCAAGACAGCACGAGAAGCTATTTATTAGGTTCTTCAAAATTACAGGAGCACTACAATGAACTTATCAGATGAACTGAAGAACAACCCTAATGTTTACCTGTTTCCTGTAGTTAATAACAGATCAAAATAACCAAGAAAAGCACTTAATATACCATTTCCTTCTCAACACACAATCCATGATTCAACAACAACAACTCACAATTCAACAACCCATACTTTGGGTTGTGCAAACCAGGCAAAAGTTTCTGTATAGTTCACAGAATCTGTTTAAGCACCATATTTTCCCCTATGGTGCCAACAGGAGCTTCAGATTTGGAAGTTTTGAAAAATAAAAATCATATTTTTTAAAAAAAGGAGCTTCAGATGCTGTTGGGTGAAGTATTTTTTTAATGGCAAAAGGTTAAAGCCATTATCTTGATGGCCCCAATCCAAATTGCTTCTCTTCTCTTCCACATTATGTGCAAACCCTGCACTATGCTTTAACTATGGGTTTAACGACAACCAACGATTCAACGACAACATATACTGAACCCATAACTAGGTTGTTGTTACATGCGAACCAGGTCACTGAAGTATCTTTAGTCTGCAAACTATGCCACCAATCCTGTAATGAGGTGGGAACCAACATGATGCCTGTGGACATCACTATGCTCACAGACACCTCCCCTGTGCCTGTGAAGTGCCCTACTGATACCTTTTGTTTTATTTAACTTTCAAATTGAAATTGTTTTTCTGTGTGTCTGGGACTTCTTCAAATTGAGGGGCTGTTCTCCAGCCACTTGCCATCTTTATTTCCCAAACACAATTAATTCCCCCTCTACCTGCAACTTCTTGCATCCCTCCCCATTGTTGGTTCTACCACAGGCTCCAACTATTACGTCCGGATCTTGAGCACCATCGACCGGGAGCTGCTGAAGCCCAATGCCTCCGTGGCTCTGGGGGCTTGGGGGATGCTCTAGAGCAGATTTGGGGGGCACATAATGTGATTAGAGATGTAAAATTTCTTAAAATTTTGAAGCAATGGAAAAAAACGTGTTTTTTTCTGTGGGGGGTTTGGAAAAAATGATTTTTTTTGGAAAATTGGAAAAAATGCAGTATTAGCACTTTTTACAGATTGAAAGTCACTTTGTTACTTTAGGAACATAAAATTTAATTATGTACAAGTTGGTTTGGCATAAAATTATCATATTTGGTGTATTAAAAGTACAGTATATTCAAGCAATTATTACCAATTGAATTTACTAAATTTTTTATTTTTTCTGGAGGAAACAAATGGAGCTACAAGCTCCTGAACTATAAGGAACCTCTTTCGTTTTGCCAATGTATGAGGAACAGGCAAAAAACAATTAAAAAACAACAACAACAGAAGGAGGAGAAACTATCAACATTAGTAACAAAGAAAATTATTTATGTCTCCGCTAGTCCTCCACAGTGCCAAGCTGACATAAGGCACCCATTCCTATAAAAACAACTGAGACAAGTGCGGGGGGGGGGGGGAACCAAGATTCAATGAGTATGCATGAAATTTAATCAGACTCATTTTCTGAGCTATAACTATCACTGTCAATTTCAGTCTCTGCTTCAATGGCAATGCCCCCTAGAGGCAGATATGCATCTTGCTCTTTCATGTGAGAGTTGAAGTTTCAGTGTGCAACCTAGGACTTGCTTGTTCTCAATGCACAGCAATTGTAATAATCTGATACTGTACATAGGTTTTAGAAATCATTTGAAGAAGTAAGTATATGAACATCTTGTCTTAAACATTTTATTCATCATGCTAACATAAAACATTCCATAATCCATTTTTTATTTACCCCCCCCCCATTTTTCGGAAAAAAAACAAAACAAAAAAAAGGCTTTGGGGGAAAACGGGGGTGGTGGGGGTGGTCCAGGCCTTCACATCTCTAGTCCCTGTCTTTGCCACATATCCAGGAACTTGGGCAAGTTACTTGTCTTTTAGCCTCTCCAGTTTGCCTTTTTGATAAAGAGGTGTTTTATGATTGTTTACACCCACCACAGCAGCCATTTTGTGAATGGGCACCCCCCCATGGCAGCCATTTTGTGACAGTCTATGACACTTCTTCAAAATTCCAAATGTGCCTACAAGCCCCCAAAGGTTGGATAATCTGACTATACAACTGATAAAGAGGACTGTAACCTACAAAAGCTCATGTCATAAGAAACAGCTCTATGCACTTAATAGATGGGTTTTGCCCTCTCTTTTTTTTTTTTTTTTAAAAAAGAGAGTGACGTAAATTTCACTGGATACAATTACAACACATATTTCCAAAATTAAAAACAAGTCTGTATTATGGCAAATGACTAACTAAAGTCAAGCTTTAATCCTCAACTATTTTAACTGTTTTACAGTTAGAGTACCATTCAATACTATGCAAAATCGTATTCGTAACACATTTCAACGTAAAATGTAAGGGTATACCATATCTTCCAGTTTTGCTAGTGTACACAATCTAGCGTTTAGAATTTACGCATCCTTATAATGGAGACAAGCCAGGCGAAAAGATAAGGCTTGTTCCAACACAAAATCACATGTTGATCCTAGTTTCAGTCAGGTTTTTCTAAAGAAGCACAAACTACTATGTGAATTCTATGTATAGCTTGCTAAGGTGCTTTATACAAATAGTCTCAAAAATTATTATGAGTATTCTTATCCCGTATTACACACTGGGGCAGGGGAGACACTAAATCTGAGACAGTGGACGGCTCAAGGCCACACAGATGGTAGCTCAACTATGATTTGAATTGGAAGCTTCCAACCAATCAAGCTTTTAAGAGCTGAAAGTGGTTAGATAAGCATTAAGGAAGCTCCATTATTAATGTCTGAAGTGAACTGTAAAATAATGTTTCGGAAATGCCACTGTGGAATAGGTGTTCTAAGAAACAAGGAAGAGTCCTATGAAAGCTTGTTCCCAGAATGCTAAATCAGCCTTTCCCAATCTTGGGACCCCAAATGTTGTTGGACTACAACTCCCTTAAATCATTCCTGATCATTGGTTGTTGGCTGGGAATGATGGGATTTGCAGTCAACATCTGGGACCCAAGGTTAGGAAGACTACCTAAATCATGATTTAGGATTATATCTGAACTGGGCCCTAATCTTGCGGTATTTAGTCAGTTGGTATGTTACTTTGCATCTAAAATAACATGTATCTAACAGCTTTAAAGATGGAAGGCTGGGAATGTTGGCAGAATGGGTTTACGATCTTGGATAAATGGTATATTTTTCTCCCTTAACTCCATATGAATAAAACTTTTCTGGGACTATTTAGTAGGTGGCTTGCTTGAATCTTCTGGCACACTTGCTTAGCAAGTACAATTATATAGAGCTTTTGTTTTTAGTGATTTTTTCTGTTTTAAACTGTGCAGATAACTTGGTTACTGGGTATTATATAAATAGTAATTAAATAAATAACATTTTGACACACTGAACTGGATTGTATTGATGTATGGGAAGCTGGATGAGTCCTCTTTGAAACAAAACGTTGATCTAGATTGTCATCCTATCTAGACTGAGACTTAAACATCAAATTAAAACAAAATTCCTTTACAGGATTACAAACAGTTACAGCTAACCAAGCTGCTTATTTATCTAAAAGTCATTTCATTCCCCCTTCTCAGCATAAATTTAGAGCAAGGTTAAAGTTCATACATAAAAAAAAATCTGGTATGCATCTTTCTGGTGTAAACAAGTCTGCAAGAGTGATAACACTACAGAGAACACTTTCCAGCTTGTGCTCCCAAAGCTAACTCATAATATAAATAACTCTAAAGCAATTAAGTCTGACAGCTCTTGATGAAATTGCTGGAAGACATCAGATGTCACTGTGGCGTAGACTCTCACTTAAAGAGCCCATTGCCTACAATCCACAAAGCAAACCAACGATCTATTTATGCAAAGTTTAGATTACAAGGGCCTGTGCTTGACAAAAAAAAACACCTTTGACCCTTTGATTAAAATACTATCTGTTACGAAGTAGGAAGTGGCCTCCCTCTGAAGAGTCATGGACTTGACCCTTCTACGGCCTAGATATTATGTGTAACTTGGAAAAATAGTCCAAAGTCTAACTGTGCCTTTTTTTTAATGTAGTAAAGTCATATCATGATATCTTCGCTAGTCAGATATGTAAGGAAGTCCAGAAACCCAACTCAATATGCAAAAATATTCTGCTAAGAGGACTTGACCATATCAAAGGATCGCAATGGAAGTAGCCCTCAGGAAAGAACAAACCCTGGAAGGTCATGAGAAAACTCTCCTGTCACAGCCTTCCACCTTGAATAACTTCTTAAGTTGCATTTTTGAGATATAGGGCTAGCTCCAGACTCAGGCCTTAGCTAGACCTAAGGTTTATCCCGGGATCGTCCCGGGGTCATCCCTGCCTGCTCCCTGGATCCCCTGTGTGTCATTTACATGAACAGGGACGATCCCGGGATAAACCTTAGGTCTAGCTAAGGCCTCAGTCATACATAGAACAGACATACTGAAATTAATGGGACTTAAGTTATATACGACTAACAGTCCCATTGATTTTAATAGGTCCACTCGAAGTATGACCATGTCTGGATCCAACCCATTAATTTATGCTTTTTCAGATTACTGACATGGTCTGATGTACAATGCAACAAGTGTATTAACTGCTGGGTTTCTATACAATGGGTTCATTTATATCTGGAAAATACATTCATGCAGCAACCTGTACAGGAAATGGGTCAGATCTGAACAGCTCTACCTCACATGCTTCTAAAAGCAAAAGGAAATCCCTTTTCTATAAATCTTAATTAGGGTAACAAGCTCTGTTGGCCTTAGGATAAGGGTGCAAAGGGTCAATAACAGACTCCTTCCCTAACTCCAAACACACATTGAACACCATTCTTGTGCATGCAAGAATGACCTATTGACTGAAGCTGGAGAAGCACTGGGCAGCTGATGCTTTGGTATAACCCAACTTCATATGCCCTTGATCCCAGAATGCCTGGTGTTTAACTCTGTCCTCTTGGGGTGTCGTCACCGAAGACATATCTCTCAAACACCTGCATTCTAAATTGTTGCAGCATCCTTCTTTCCATGCCCAAAGCTCTTCTCACCACCACCGCTGTTTAGATCAAGAAGGACATAATCCTCTGAAAATGAGACTCGAAGTTTAGCAGATCTGTCTGAGGCTAGGCCTTTGCAAAACTGAAAGCGTTCATCTAGAATAATTCCAATGTGATGGTAGAGAGGGATTTCGAGTTGCATATAAAGGGGCTGCTCTCCATGAACCACAATAACGATAGGTGGTTTCTTAGAGAATACAAAGTCTTCCTTGCTGAGTTTTGCTTATTACTGGTAGGAGCCACCATGGGTTATTCAAGTTTTAAGACTTGAAACAATAGAGAGAAAAGACAAATATTTTCCAATATAGTTTCTTTATTCTTATTATACCAACTGATTGAGTGGTAAGTGAACTGTATCACACATCCCACAAGTTAATTGGTGAAAAAGCAAAGACGATCTAATATTACAGACATGATTGGACTATTTCTGCTATTGCATTTCCCCCCGAAAAATAGGAAGCTTGAATGAGCACATACTGAATAGAATGGATCTGAAATTTTATTTCAGTGTGTACAAAGAATCCTGTATCTTAGAAAGTATTCTTAGAACTATCTCAGAAGAATGTGGCTTCTGATAACATCAGTTGAGCAATCAAAGCAAAAGTAGATTAGCAAGTGGTTGTGCATTTTCTGAAGCCCATATTTTGATAACTGAACAGTAATCTCTTAGAAAGATGCAACAGAATATTGAATGCAATACATTCTGTGAAATACTGAAGCAAGGTTGTGCTTGAGTAAAAACTGAGGCAACAAACAAGGAATGGATCCTGTAGGAAAACACTGGGTCTATACTATCCAATCTGTGCTAACAGGACTGTATATCGGATATTTTCTAGTATGGAATATGCTAGACAATATGGGGCAGATCAAAAGGAAAACAGTCCTTGAATAAATCAGTGTGAGTATAATAACATTAACTTCCACCTCAGACGATAATAATATGCCTGAATATCCAATGGCTACATCACATTAGGACTTGTTACACAGTGTAGTGCCACGAGTTAAATACGCGTGCAGTTGGAAAGAACCTTTACAGTTGCGAATCGAAGTAAAACGTTCATTAATTATGACAAGAACAGAACGCACACATATGAATTGAAAAAGCCTTAACAATTATAACCAAAGGAAACACAGAAGGCTTTCATAAATTATGACTCTGCAATTGTAGACAGTGAGGGCCCCACCCCTTATTTGTAGCATAAAAACTGAGGCAGGCAAAATAAAAGCATTTTCTTCCCATGGTTTTAAGACTTCCAGAGATTTTGTATCTCTGTTTGTTTGTATTTTTTTTAAGCCTTAACAGTTTCAAACCCATACTAGAAAATTCTAACGAATATTTTCCTACAAAATATTTTGTTCAATTAAACATATTGATTCAAGGCTAAAAAGTCAGTTTAGGTGCACACAACGCAAATAGTTCTGGATGCCTCAAGGTATTTTGGGCTTCTGTTCTTGAATAGCTGTCCCATGTATTACATGACAAACGACTTTTGATACTGACAGGATTTTCATAAGCAGTTTGGGATATGGCATAGGAGGAGTCTGCTTTTCAATAGGAAAAAAAAAAGCCAAAGCAGGCCTACCGAAGCACTCTGGATGTACCCAACATGCTTTCTTTGAACAGCAGGTTCCTTGTCCGTGACATATCACACAAAGGGTTTTTCAAATGCCCTCACTTTCAAAAGCAGTGTGCCATGAGGGGCTGCTGTTCAAGTAACACAAACCCAAGCCATTTTTGGGATTGCTGAACTAATTGTGTGCTTCTTTGGCCCACAGCTTATATCATGGGGGCAACTTTTGGGTGGTGTCCAGGGGCCATTTTCACCCCCTGTCATGGTGACAGTAAAAACCTTTGCAATTTTTCAATGAGTTTTGGCGGAAAACTGCTACAGGAGGCTAATCAGGCCAAGCTGCCACTGGAAATTTTAGTGGCATAGCAGCAGGGAGCCCTGAACTACGTGTTACCAACCCCTGATTTTATGGTGAAGGAATAAGACAACAGCCATCTTCAAAATTAACATTAATGCAGGAGAAAAGCTCTGTTGGATTAGACCAAACACCTATCTAGCCCACCTATCTCCCACTTCAACATGCCACTGAATATAAGGTGCTGAGGAGTTGTGTTGGGAGAGAGCTGATGCCTTCTTGTCCTTTCTTGTGGACTTCATGGAGGCATCTGGTTGGCCATGGTGGAAAACGAAATGTGAGACTTTGGTTTGATCCAGCAGGGCTGTTCTTATTTAAGAGCCTTACTAGACGGAAACAAGACAACACAATTGAATTTGAATCAAATTTGAAGGGAGTAATGTTTTAACACATATTTCAAAAACAAACTCTTTTAGGCTTGATGAATTAGAAAGAGACTATATGCTTAAAGGCTTTTATTTATCATTTGGGGATATTTATCATCTCTCCAAATAGGGCAGCTAACAATATCATTAAACAATACATACAACAATAAAACCCATCATTATAAAAACAGAAGAGCTAAAATGAAAAATCCTAAAATACCATATATGGCAGAAAATATTAGAACAGCATATAAAGCGGGGGGGGGGGGGCCTTTTCTGTTGATGACTTACCAAATCCTGGAATGCCTTTGAGACTAGATATGGGGCATATTTTTTCAAGTCTGAGGTAGCTATATCTCAGCAGGTAGTTCCATAGGAACATCCAATCTATTCGTGTCCGGTGGTTCATGATAATGACACTTCTTTCTCCAGGGATGAATCCATCACCTGTTATAACCACCTTAGCGCCAAACACCATCTCCAGCAAGGCCTACAAGAAAGAATTTAATTATATGATAACAATCATGCAAATGTTATAAATCAAAACATTATCTTGCACCAAAGTTTTATAAAGTCAATGTCTACTTCCCCCTTTAGCTGAAGGCTTGGAGAAAGCATAAACAATATAAGGATAATCAAAAACTCACATAAACGGATGAGTATTACAAAAGCAGCCTAATGGTTCCATAAGTTGAGTTTGGTAAACCAGGAGTTTATTCTGACAATACTTTCTACCCCAAAACCATTGTGCACAGAAACTGGGACGATATCTGATGGGATCCCCTACATGCACAAACACAGAGATGTAGTCTTTAATGCCTGGAGAGAGTTTGATTTCAATGCAGTATCAACCTTACTGTACAATCAGGCAAATGTGAAATTTCCCAGTTCAGCAATTGTATTCTATATGTAGTAAGGAAAGAATATGCATGACCCTGCACAGAGTTTCTGGGGAGCAAAATTTGAACGCTCACTTAGAGGCTTGATAAACCAAGTAGGGGTTTACTCCGTAGGCATAAGCTTGGACAATCGTTCAGTAATTTTCAATACAGTTCTTTAAAATCCTTCGGAACTTCAGCATAATTTGAGGAATGCCACAATTATGCAGGTTCACAGGAATTATTAGAGAGAACTGTGGGGCAAAACATGTTGGGGTTGTCCTTTGCATAATAAAAGGACACACTATCAAATCACCACATGCTTAAGAAGAAACATTCATTGTGCTGCATCAAAAGCTGCAGAAAAAAACAGACACATAAATTCACAACAGTCATACTGAACTCCCAAAACACTGAACATCTTCTCCTATATCAGGAGTAGGAAACCCAGTGCTCTCCAGATGTTTTGAACTTCAAATCCCATAAACCTTTACCATTAGCTATGCTGGGTTGGGCTGATGGGGGTTGTAGTCCAAAATACCTGGAGAACAATACGTTGCCTACCCGTCCTATATGATTCTCTCCTGTGTTGTGAGTGGAACCCATAGCAGAGCTTCAACAGCCATCTATACATGAAGTAAGATTGGCCAGTAGTGCATGGAGTGGGGACTTTCTCCTTGGGAGCTTCCACCCTTTGGTGGGAAGTCTCATAATAGACCACTCGCTTTATGCCTTTCACTATCGGTTTCTATTCAAAGACATGTCAGCTCTGATGCTCTCCAGGACCATTTTACTGCTCTGCATTAGCATTTTTATTGTTTGTATTAGTTTTGTATTTTTGTTATATTGTACATCACCTTTAGCTGCTTTTAGAAAATGCATCTAAGAAATTGCTAGTGAATAGTGCCTAGAGTATTTGGAACAAGTTTCAACTTCAAATCCTTGCGCAAATAACTTTCTTCTGGCCGCATCACAAGAGGAGGTAACTACGTGCCTGTCATCTTGAGCCCCTCAGAGAAAACTTTGGATACAAAGATGACGCATAATAACAGCCCAACGTAATGACAGAAAAGGAGCTGAAGAAAACCAACCTGGTCCCCATAATATAATTAAAACACCCACAAACCTGTGAGATATTTTCCTCTGTGAACTATCTAGGGGGGAAAGTGAAACCATCTAACCCAAAATAAACAATGTGTAGGAATAAGAAACAGCATTAGAATTAGAAAAGATGGAAGTCTACGTAGATAAGACAGACTCTATGCCTCATCTAATCAACTGAGATGTCACTTACCTCTGTGAAGGGCTTTTAGTTCCCTGTGTGGAAGGAGCTATATAAAAAGCATTAATGGATGACTCAGCTAACTGCAGAACTGGCATGTTATTGTTGATCAAGGTTAAGAATGAAACATTATAAAAAGCAGAACAGACTAAGTGCGACCATATATTAGGGACAAAGATAGTCAAGCTCATTACCATGTTGCTTGCAGTTAATACCACCCAGGGCCCACTGTCAGAAACAGAAGGTTGGGCTCTGTGGCTTACATTCTAAGATAATGTAAACTTAAGAAAATTCACAAAAGGGAAGTTTCTGAACTCCATTTCCCTACAGCCACCTCTCTGCACCCCAGAAAGTCTCTCCAGATGGTCAGGAGGTCCTCCTGAAAAATGTGGGATGAGATGCAGGGGGTTATTGGAGCAGAGGAGGATAGGAAACTTTCCTTCCATGAACCTATCTTAGGATCCAAGCCTATGTAGACAAATTACTTCCCCCAAGGCCCAAGCTGAAGGGCTATGCAACCATTTGCTCATAACACGATTAAACTCAAGCTGGGGACAGGACATGGGTGAGCATGCACACCCTGCCCCTAAGCAGCCCCCCACACCTCAGAAACCATTTCCCCTTCCAAAAGTTACCACTCATGACCTAGTACTTACTCTAATGGCATTATTCGTCCTGTTCTAATAGCTCTTTTCTCTCCCCACCATCTTTTTGGAGGGAATGATACACACAGCACCAATTTCCTGGTGGAAATTCTGCCAGACGCCTGGAAGCACCTGCCACCGCCACCACCATTACTATCCCCTTGTTACATTTCTGGGCCTTGGGACAAGGGCAGTAGAAGCCACCAAACCAGACTGCCATCGGGAGATCCACATGGATCTCCTACTGTCTTTTTAAAAGTATTTCTGGGCAGTTTGTGTGTGAGTGTGGGAGAATCTGTTCACAATCGCATGGATTTAACTACAGAACCAAATATAAATTGCCTTGCTTCCTGATTCAGCATTACACTAAAGTACAAGTGAGAACTGCAACAAAATGTTTTAAGTGTGGATGTGCCTCTTCACATTTCCAGCTAGCCAGCCACACACCCTTCAAGAATACTCAATTCCATTCATCCTCCCTCCTGGTTTTCTAATTCCCCTTCCCCAAACACAGTATGCCTCGTCCACTGATCAAGTGCAATCCTTAAGAGTCTGGTCTTTCAGCCCCCAGCCCCTTTTAGGGTTGTTCTTTTTGGGTGCTTCTGCAAGCTGAAGCCTGCTGATATCTCCCTCTTGTGCGTGGATGACGCTGTTTTGGGCAACAGAGGAATTAACACTTGGAGAATTGAATTCACTATTAGTATAATTGTGAATTGCTGGTGAAATGATCACATCATTTTAAAAGACGAGATAAGAGCTCCATTCACCCACACAATGAGCTTAACAAGAATACAGGTATGGCTGTTCGTGGTATTACAAGACGGGCCTGTACCATAAGCTCCAAGAAAGGAACAATTCATATGTATTTGTTTACCTGATGCTTCTGCACTACAGTCTCTAGTTTCTATGCTAGATTTACGCTTGTGTATACCTGATTATAGTGTGCTCTCTGTATGGGCAGATCTGCGGGGTGATTTCATTTGAATAAAAAAATATGTATTAAGAAAATTTATACTTTGTGTGCATGAGCTACACTCAAATAAAAATCTTGAACAAAAATAATGACAGCAGCAACACCAAGTTAAAACAGAAGGAATAAAAGACAGTCAATACAGCAAAATCAGCTAACATTTAAAACACCTGGGGCAGCTTGGGAAAAGGAACATTTATTTATTTATATAACTATATTGATACAGATACAACCTAAAGTTTGCTAAGTAGGTCAAAAGACTCTTATTTATACCAATATATTGGAATTAACAACAAGTAATGACCGTGCTGGACAGACAAGGGCAATATGGGCTAGGGAGAAGTGACCTGAAAGTTAACAGTTATAAGCACTGCAGCTTATCTCAACTACACTATCAGGAAATCCTATCTTTTATTAGCTTCCTTAAATAAAATAATACATGTTACAAGAAAAGGAAGAATTAAACAGAAATAGATCATAAAATAATTACCAGCAGGCCATTTGGAAAATGAGGAAACAAAGATAATTTGCAAGACAATAAAGCACATGGTTGAATATTATTACATTTTCCATTCTAGAACAGAACAAATAGTGCCCAATGTTCTATTAATATTTCTCAGAGGTGTTCTCCCTTAGGTCTTCTAGTTTGTCAATTTAGTCATTTTGGCTATCTGCCAAATTCTTTCCAGACCCCATCCCCTCCCCGTCCTTGCCCATATCTCCAGCTTAGAAGCAGTTTTTTTATGTTTATCCTCACCGACCAGCAGCATATATTTAAGGCTGCAATCCTAAACATGCTTACTAGGGACTAAACCCTGATGAACCATAGTGGAAAATATGGACTGTGCTGCATAGGTGCAATCCTATGTGCACACTTACCTAGAAGTAAGCCCCATTATCATAGAATCATAGAATCATAGAATAGCAGAGTTGGAAGGGGCCTACAAGGCCATCGAGTCCAACCCCCTGCTCAGTGCAGGAATCCACCCTAAAGCATCCCTGACAGATGGTTGTCCAGCTGCCTCTTGAATGCCTCTAGTGTGGGAGAGCCCACAACCTCCCTAGGTAGCTGATTCCACTGTCGCACTGCTCTAACAGTCAGGAAGTTTTTCCTGATGTCCAGCCGGAATCTGGCTTCCTTTAACTTGAGCCCGTTATTCCGTGTCCTGCACTCTGGGAGAATCGAGAAGAGATCCTGGCCCTCCTCTGTGTGACAACCTTTTAAGTATTTGAAGAGTGCTATCATGTCTCCCCTCAATCTTCTCTTCTCCAGGCTAAACATGCCCAGTTCTTTCAGTCTCTCTTCATAGGGCTTTGTTTCTAGACCTCTGATCATCCTCGTTGCCCTCTTCTGAACACGCTCCAGCTTGTCTGCGTCCTTCTTGAATTGTGGAGCCCAGAACTGGACGCAATACTCTAGATGAGGCCTAACCAGGGCCGAATCTGAGTAGACATGCAAAGACATCACACAACTCATCCTTTCCTTTCAGATTGCATAAAATAATAATCAACACATCCAAGGGTAGCTGTTAATCCATAGTATCTTTAAGTAAATTACTGTTTGACATTGCGCCTATATTTTTGGACATTGCCATCAGATCTCGACTGTGTTGGCTAGGTGAAACTGATATACTGTATTTTATACTGTATTCTGTATTTGTGTTTTTAGACTATTGGTTGTTTTATTATGGTTTTAATTTTTGTGAACCGCCCAGAGAGCTTTGGTGGTATAAAAATGTAATAAATACCAGGTTTCATAGACATTATATGTAAACATAGTTAATTTTGGATTTACACAGATTAACTTTCATTTACATCTATCTTGTGGAATAACTATGTTTATTTATTTATTTATTACATTTCTATACCACCCAATAGCCGGAGCTCTCTCTGGACTGTTTAAACATGATCCCTCACCCTCATTTCCTGAGGTAGTTTTGGGTTCTTCCCAAACATATATTCAACAGAAAAAGAGCACACATTACATATAAATCGGGCCTGCTTTTTAAAAATCTGATTTTAAGTATGTTTGTTCATTCACCAACAGAGGCACCAGTAATTTCTTTTTGTGGGGGAATAATTTCTGACTCTGTACAAGTAATATATTGTCAAGTTTTGGAATTCTGAAGAAGAGGGTAGGAACATATTACCACCACAAACACCAATCCACACATACATACAGAAATAAAAAGCTGACTCAAAAACTACAGTTCACAAGTAGTAACCATCACAAACCAAGACTTTTAGGCCAGAAGCGTAGCTCTGCCTTTGCTGTCCAACCTCCAATCCCTGTTGCTGAAGATGTTTTGAGCAAGGGGGGCTCACACAGATGCTGAGGAAACCTCAAGGCCTTATCAAGGAAAGTGATGGGCCTTTCCTATTATTATTATTATTATTATTATTATTATTATTATTATTATTATTATTTCTATCCCACCTTTGACCCAATGCTGGGCCTCAAGGCGGCTTTACAAAATTAAAACATACACAATTAAAACCTATAAATAGAAATATACAAAAGTTAAAAAGATAATTAAATATGTTTCAATATTAAAGCATTAAAAACATTTTAAAAATACATAACAATTTTAAGAGTCCTAGGCATAGATGGAGGTCCAGATTATTCACCAAAGGGTTACCAGAACAAAAATGTTTTTGCCTGCTTCCGAAAGCACATCAAGGAGGGAGCCAGTCTAGCTTCCCTGGGAAGAGAGTTCCAGAGCACTGGAGCAGCCACTGAGAAGGCCCTCTTCTGTGTTCCCTGTGCCTGTTATGGTGGTGGGACTGAGAGAAGGTGAAGATCTCAAAGCACAGGCAGGCTCATGAGGGAGAATACCATGTTTCAGATAAGCTTTTGATTCTTAATAGTATAAATCATTCATAGTTTTCCTAAGTATTCTCTGAAAAAGCTTAAGAGAGCCAGCCCATTCCAGAGATGGACAGTGCTGGCTCATATGTAGCTATTTTGCAAGCTAAGTTGTACTGTGCTTGAATCAGTGATGCCCCTGACAATGACTGCCAGAATAAGTTGCTCAAGGAGCTAAAGAACTTTAGAAGAGCCATACTAGATCAGACCAAAGGTCCATCTCATTCAGTATTCTGTTCACACAATGGCCAACCACCTATCAAGCAGGAATCCACAAGCTAGACACAGCCCAAAAGCACCCTTCCACCCACATTCCCCAGCATCCGGCACATATAGGCTTACTGCCTCTGATACTGGAGGTAGCACATAACCATCACATCTAGTAGCCATTGAAAGCCTTCCCCTCCAGGAATTCATCCAAGCCCCCTTTTAAAGCCATCCAAACCGTTTTCAGTCCAGAGCCTAAGAGTCCTGCTGGATCAAATTAAAGGTCCATCTATTCTAGGGCCAGCATGAAACATTTCGCTACTTGAAGTGTAGCAAAACACTTTGTAGCAAAAAAAAAAAAAAAAAAACCGCCTCCTGCCCCCCCATCCTCTTCACTCACTCCCCTTCAAGGTCTCTCTCTAAGATGTCCTCCTTCAGAGACAGGCATTAAGGGGGAGACGGCCTTGGAGACTACCTGTGCCATGGCAGTATAGCAGGAAATGAATATGCACTGACAGACCTACCCTCCATGAAAGGTGAAAGCAGAAATGCATATGCATGTGGACAACACCAGACATTCAACAGGTGATTTTTTTCCTCCCCCCTATTTTATAATATCCTAACAGAATACCCATTATGAAGATGAGGAGTGGTACTTGGAGGGCCCCTGTACTGCAGAGACCCATGTAGGGAATACAGTGTACCATACATGTACACACACACACACACATACACACACATACACACACTTCTACTCGCTGCACTTCTCCCAATAATGAGAGGTTCCAAGGTGTAGTGCTTACACAGGTCTGGTCTCCTTTGGAAAAAGGTCACTGTAAAGACGTCACTTGTGACATCTTGTAATATTTGAGCTTGTTTACAAATGAGGATAGCTGGGGGCATAGCTTAATGCTCCAACAGTCAAATCCATTGCCTCACATCAGACCACCGGGGCCCCGCAGCGCTTACACCTAAGCTCATTCTGTTTATCTGTTTTGCCAAACAAACTGCTTTTAGTGTTTTTCACTGACAGCCCTCTGAATGGGGGAAATATGAATGAGTTATTTTCTCCTAGCCTTCTTGGGCCATTTACCTACAGTTTTCTTAACAAAAGATGTGCCTGACTCTTAAGGGAGTCCCCAACCATTAAAGCTCTCTTATCCAACCCCCTATCATGCAATAATAATTGAGATCCATTTTTAAAACATTTTTGCCATGACGAATCAAACATTATTTTGGCACATCCATTGTATTACTGAAAACTAAACTAAAATACAGTTCAGTAGAGAACTTCACTGCTTGATATCTTATTGTAAAATCTGAAAAATTGGGACTTCATAAAATACGTATTAAAGCAACTTACCACTGGAAATGTAAGCCAGGTAGCTACAACACGGTCAGTGATCCAGCGATACCATGCCGGGGAGACAAACATCAATGGCAGCAAGGGACCAAGCATAAAGATGCTTCCAAAAACACTTCCAAAGAATACTGCAAGTACAAAGTAAATCCCTCTACATGACACCATGGCTCTGAAAGACAAAGAAGAAGGTGTTTACATGGACAGCTTTAACACTGGCTTCTTCCCAAATTGACTCCACTTTGTGCTTTTCCTTTGGATGGTATTATTCTATTTTGGGTTTAAATCATTTGTTTTACCCATTCAATAAGGTCCTGTCGTTAGTTGCAGCAAGGAAGCAGTCATTTATTCACATGCGGTAATTATTCCAGTATACTGGGAATCGAAAGAGACACTTTTCACATCAGACATTGTGAAGAAAACAATGCTAAGAAATTAAGGTGGAACAGTAATAAGTAAAATGTAAACATTTTAGTTTTACCAGTTTTCTACCCACCATATCATATCAGAGTATTAATATAACAGTGGTCGTGTTAATATTAGGTGAATACTACATCCTTCAACTTCATTCCATATTAATTTTGTGTTACTGAATAACATTCTAAACATATAGATGTATGAAAAAAATGAGAGAGAGGAAATAAAATGGGGGAAGCTGCCACTGCAATGACTTTGCAGAGCTGGGCCCAATACCAAAGCTAGACATCATGCTACAAGAACCAAAGGGGTGCATGTCCAAAAGCCAGAGGGGCTCGATTTGGGTGCCTGGAGAGCCTTGGTCACGCAGGCCCGAACCAGCAAAAAGCACACAATCCCACCTCCCACCAGCCTTTCTTGCTCCGGAGCAGGGAATGAAGGCAGGATTGGATGCTGCTGCTGCTGCATGAAGGTGCTCAGTGTGCCTTAAAGTGGTCCCCCACCCCCACAACACAGCATGCACCCATAGGAAAGGCCGGGGGACACCTTCATGCCACAGGAGGGGGGCTTGCACAGAGCAGCTAGGGACTGGCGACTACACTTTTTGGGTTGTCTAGTAAGACCTGCAAAAAAAACCTGTAGACCCTGTGGACCTAACTTTGCTTCTGGATGCTCAGTTGGCAGCTGTGGCCAGGAGTGCTTTTGCACACTTTTGGCTAGTGCAACAATTCTATCCCTTGCTGGAGAAGAGAGATCTGACCACTTTCACACATGCTTGTGTTCCCAATTCAACATGCTCTATGTGGGATTGCTTTGAAGAGTATTTGCAATCTATAACTTGTGCAGAATACTGCAGTCAAAGTGGTTATTTGGAGCTGAATTGGTTTCCTGGTCCATATCTGAGCTGATACTAAGCAATAGTTCTAACCTTTAAAGCTTTAAACTTTAAAGGAGGCAGTAAAACTTCTGCCATGGCCTCAATATATTTTGATCTCCTGCTGTGGCAATATATTTTTTAAAACTGACCCAGTTAATTTATGCTCTTCTATTACTGGAGTTTGAGTGTTTTAATGGATGTATTTATTATCTCATTTTTATTTTATTTATTTATTACATTTTTATACTGCCCAATAGCTGAAACTCTGGAAGCAGCCTTGGGGCCAAAGGGCAGGGTAGAAATTTTCTAAAATTGTAAGTGGTCTGCATCCACTGTGTCAGAAGGACCAAATGCTTGCATACAAAATTGCCCACTAGTTGAAATCTTGTGGAGGGCAGCATGTTACATCCCATCTTTGTCCCATTGTCAGGCTGATAAAAATGTCAAGGAAGCATTTCCTCTCAAAGTAAGAGGAACTGAAAGCCTTCAAGTCGGCAAAACATACCATCTTGAGCCTACTTGAAAGTTTTCACACCTTCTGCTGCAGAAAATGTTGTTGGCCAAAATCACTGATACAACAGAAATAAATCCGATACATGGCCAGCCACTATCATACCCTTATAAAAATCCGAGTTTAAATGTTCTAGGAGCACTTCTTCCAGTAGAAACTATAATGTAAATCTGATATGAAATGAATCGGATATATTAAGGAGTTTGCTGCCTAATTGTGGAACAATCCCAGTGTATCCTATCACTGGTTAGGAAACTTTCCATCTTAGTAGGCACTTTACTATCATTAAACAAATTTGGAAACACTAATTTTCCAAATTAGAATCTACAAATAGCCCATTTTCCATTATTTAGGGTTATATTGGTAGTTTGCAACATGTGGGAATTAACATAGGCTGTTCCTGCTGACTACTCTGAACAGCTCTCTAAAAGGCCGGTTAAAAAATTACTTACAAGAATTCACACAAAACTGACAGGAAACTGATGTTTTCAATTGGGGGGGGGGGGAACAGCAGCGGAAAAGCAATCCATTAGGCTTAGTCATCGGAACCCAAGTAAGTTCCATTAAAAACACACACAAAACCAGGCTTTCCAACATTACCTATACAAACCGAGTAAGATGGAAACTCAAGTAGAATGGGGAAGACTAAATTCTGACAAATAAACCGTGTACAACATGCATTCCATGTCTAAAAACCATGGCTTTTATTTTTGGGCAAGTACCAGAGCATGAAAAGGGAAAATATGGCTGTTTTGTGGTTTAACAAAACGTATTGCCACTGCTTCGAAAGGAAAGCTTTCTCCTCAAGTTTTTCCCTTCAAAAAACCAGGCGAGAATAAAATGTCGCCCAATCCAGCTAAATTTGCATTTGGGAGGCCTGGAGTGAAGTCTCACCTCTTCCATGGTCCAGCTTGTATGTAATTCTAACCCGTAGCTTAATTTTATGTGGACCAGCCTTAGGTCCATGTGCTTCCTCCTCCATTGCAGTTGTAGAGATCAGAAAGTTTTGTTTCTATTTTAAACTACTTGCACTTACTCAATATGTAAGAACTGGAAACTGTGGCTAGTGTTAACAGTGGCTTATTGAAACAAGCCAGGATCATTTACCACAGTATTACAGTTCTGATGTCCTCCTCACAGCTACACTGGAGTGGGGAAGAGCCTATGAGCCTGGAGCTCATACACATAATGCTAAACTATGGTTTTCGCATTATTTGCTAATATAGCTCCTGGCTCTAATCAGACATAAGGCCAGCCAATGGGTTGTGCTAACCATGATTAAGAACTCATGCCATGGGTTGAGCTTCTAATGTACTACAACAACAACAACAACAACAACAACAGGTTTAGAGTTACTTGTCTAATTTTATTTTCTGTGAGCCATGAATTTTGAAGTAGAGCAAATTCCATTTCTAAGGAGCAGCAGGTTCCTGAAGCAGAACAACTGCCATAACTGTGGTCTGTCAATCACTTGTGAACTGAGATGCAACAGTAAACCAGTTAGTACAACTGGAAGTTTGGGAGCCATCTTCAAACTGCGACTTGATATCCTGGCTTAGCAGCTGTTTACAAACCATGGTCTATGAGCTGACAGAGGTTCAGACATCAAAACATACCATGATTCAGCATGGCATCTGACTGCAGCCAATGTGACCTTGGGTAAGAGTCTGGGCCAGAGTTTGCACGATTGACGGCACTGACCATGTCTTAAACGAGCCATGATGGATTGTGGCATGTGCTGGCTGCAATTGTGAATATTCAGGCAGCAGTGGACAGGCACTGTGGCTTATCGTGATGTGCAAACCCAGGCAGGGTGGCTTGTTGCAGCGGTTAATAGAACCCTATTACAGCCCATGCATTCTGAGTAGCTTGTTACCTACAGCAACAAGCCAACTTGCCCAGGTTTGCACTACACAATAAGCCATGGTGACCATCCACTGCAGCTTGAATATTCACAATGGCAGACAGCATGCACTGCAACCACGGTGGGTGCTGCCAATCATGTGAACTGGGTGTCTGTCTCTCTCATTTCACTATCTGTCAACAGGAATAAGATGTTTGCCCCTAAAGAGTAGCTGTGTTGCCTGGGTTTGACTGAAAACCTCAACTTAAAATGTATTCAGAAATTAGGTGAACCATGTTAATAACCCTCACTGACCTTCCAGCATAAATGCTAAATGCTTGCTTGTTATTGAAAAATCCAAGTAACTTTCCTTTTGTCTCTATCAGTAAATGAAAATTAAAGCGTGAATATCCCAGAAGTTGGTTTGCCCAAACTCCTCAAAATGTGAATACAAATTGAATGCTTACTCCCCCAAAACTGAGGCTATCTAGGAATTTGAAATATATGACCTGTCATGAGCAACAAAACAAGGCATTCATTCAGAAATTGAGTTCAATTCATTGCCACTATTTCTATATATATATAAAAAAACAACCCGGAGGGGGGGGGAGTTGGAAATCCTACACACTTCACCCCCCACCCTGTTACAGATTCATGAAATCAAGACCTTTTTGTTAGTCAAATAGGGAAACATTGTTTTTAGACAACTATATTTTGCTATAGTAAGAACCAATTTACAAAGGTTCTTAAATGTCATATAAAAGCTTTATTCTAAAGTAATTTTCCACTTGTAAGTAAAGATCACGGAGAAGTGTTGGGAAGAATTAGGTTACAATTCAAATTGGAGGCTGGAAATTGTGAGATACAACTCTACTGCGGCACAAAATAGATTTCTCGTCTATTCTGTGGCAGAACGCCAAGATATTGGTTTATTGTACATTCACATGTTCTTGTTGCCATAGCAAGAGAAAAACATTTTCTGTTTCCAGGTAACAAGGGATAGTAAATCCTAAAATATTTTGTTTTATTTTTCAGTTAATTTTAAACATTCTTGGCTAAGAATAGAGAGTTACTTTCCAAAACAGTTGCATTTTTAACTCCGAAGTTTATTTTTATAATGAACATAAAATACATACAAAAATCACACTAAAAGATACAAAATAATTTCCAAACCAAAATCACAATAGCATAAAAATTACATTAATCCCTATAGGAACCCTAATACATATAGGAACCCGAATGTAAAACTATTCCCTAATCATTCTAAGTATTTTTTTTTAATTATAGCCTTCCAAGGGCAAATAACTTAAATAAATAATCAGTTCTATCCAAATCATGCCTTCAGTGCTAGGAATGAGCCACAGGACATTCACCCTTCCTCATCCCTCCTCTTTTCACCTACGTTCCTCTGCACTCACATACTGGTTTAATTAAACCCCACAGTTAGCTGTTATCTCCAAACTGAGTAATTGTGGTTTAACATCACAATATCACTAGGATCTTAAACCAGGTCAAAGTTGGTTGATGAGAGAGCAATGCAGTCCCACTGCTCGTTTCCAGCTACTAAACTATGATTTAGCACGCTGGAAACTGAGCTTCGGAATAACACCCTTATGTCTAGCTGAACGCAAAAAGGTAGTTTCTTTACGAAACCAACATACACTGAACACATAGGGCAGTAATAGAACCTATGAACACTGAACCACACCCTCCCACCTCACCTTCCATCTCTATCAGATTTTTGCTCAACTTTTTTGCCTTTGTTGATATGGCTGTCTTTGTTGTGTTGATCTAAACTAAAAAAAAAAACCTCAATAAAATTACTAAAAAATGTCCTACTAAGAAGTAAGCCACTCAGAGTTCAATGGGATTTACCTCCAGGTAAATGAGTATAGGCTTGAAGCAAGATTGCACTCTTAAGCTGCAATTCCATGCACATTTACGTGGGAGTAATTCCCAATGAATTCCACAGAGCTTACTTTTGAGTAGACATTTACAAGATTGCACTTAGACACTATTTCTATTATGGCATTCCCCAAAAAAGAAGAAAAAATTGCAGTAATTTCACTTAACTCCACATTTCAATTTCTCGTTTCTGGGTAACCTAAAACCAGGCTGAGCAAGAAGCAGATCACCAGATTCCTGACTATTTGCTGTATCACCACTTTCATTTCAAGTACTGTATTCTTAACCGACTTAATTTTTAATGTTGAAAAATTAAAACAATTATAGTTAGTGATCATTTTTCTTCCCACTATTTTCTTTCTCTGTCCAGTTGTCCTCCACTAAGTAATTCAGTCTTGTTAACTGTTCTAATTCATTATTTTGCTCTACATTACATTTTGTGCCCTTTACAAGCCAGAATCACAAACTAGTGTTTGTTCTTGGCTTACAAATCCTGGCTTGTTTGGGAGCAGGAAGCCAAGTTCCAGTGACATGGTAAGCTGTTAGTAGTTTAGCCAGTCGCACTAGCAGGGGGAGCCGGGGGAGCACAAACACTGCATACACTAGCATCACAATAATAGAGAATTCTGGTTTGCCATTTTGTGTAAATGTTTGTTTCCATTGGTTTTAACTGGTGGTAGTAGCATTTCTGAAACCTTTAACTTCATTCTTCATGAGCCACTTGAAAATATGTATACATTTATTTTTAATAACAGCATTCACACAGAAGTATCGTAAGTCTGTGGCAGATTTGACTTCTCCCTTAGTCAAGGTTCAGTTGAACTAACTGCTAACTCAAAACATGACAGTTTCTAAAAGGGTTTAAAAACAAGATCTGTGCAAAGATTAATCCAAACTAGAATGCATACATGAGGCGTTCCTTTGCACAAAAGACAGGAAACAATATGAAATCTATTCTCATCATCTGGTTAAAAATAAAAGGCTCAACTGCTTCTAAAATTAAAAGGTGTCCAAGCCAGCTGCACAGTGGGGTCAAGTCTGACATCTAAGTTCATGGTGCATTTCCAGCTTCTGAATAGACAACAGTACCATAGATCCCACTTTGCTTCCTTCCACAACAACTGCAAAAAACCCATAAAAAATTAAAACTACATGTTCACAAAAGGGATGTGAGCTGTCAATGAGAGGCACTTGTTCTCCATGTGATGACAGATCTGGTCCAACATGTAAAGCTGTATTTTATTGCATTGCTAAATGTGGTAATATTTCAGCTTAATAGCAACAGACAATAAAACTAACTGTTCCTTAATCTTTCCGAACTACTAAACGTTTCAGTTTTATTTTTACTTTTTTTGTCAATTGCTAAGTAGAAATCCCATCCAACAATCCCTTTTTCACTAAACTTCAAAATATTACACAATATCTTCTACTAAAAAAACCAGGAAAAGCAGAGCAAACCAGAACAAATAACCCAATTCACTTCCAGTGCAGAGTAACTACCTACACACCAACTTTCCAACCTGAGGGTGGTCTGATTTCAGTTCTTCTCTTTTTTAAAAATAAAGTTGTGTTTAGGATCAATGCACCCGTTTACAGCATTAAAAAATCTCATGTCTACAATACAGCATTTACAACGGTAATCACCATAAAGTGTGAAGCACAGACACATTTGTAAAAGTGTAAAGTGGATACAGAAAGGATCCACAGTCAATTAGGACTCCCTGGCAGTTGTCCACCTCTGATATTTATAAACAAGCTTGGCCACTCCATAACTTATGGTGTAAATACAGCAGACACTCATTAAGCAATCAAGTAAACAGGCAAAAGGCATCTATAATTCTACCCATACAATTTACATCAGGGTGGGCAACTTGGGGTCCTCAAGACGTTTTGGCCTACAATTCCAACAAGCCATGAAGTGTAACAGCCCTAAAGTATTACACAGACCATATTGACAGCTAGACAAGCTTCTTCAAGCTTTGTCCTTGCATTTCCCACTCCTGCTTCCACAGCAGATGCTAAGGTTTTTCACCTTTCTGTTTTGGTATAAAGTAATTCATGAACACCACTGCCAAGAACTGTACAAGCTACACCATCACCCTTCTTCCCAAACATCTCTAGATGATGTCCTTTGATAAACTGAGAGATCTTGTAGCATCTTGAAGACTAAAAGATTTAGTTTGGCATCAGCTTATATCAGCTCCATGAGATGACCTTTTTCAGTTCATGAACTTCACAAACATGACAAATGAGCACTAACATTTAGGGGGAAAATACTGGTTTTCTATCAGGGCAAGAAGTGCTGAAGTGCTTTACATAAAGAAGGCCACAGGTTCAAATCCCAATAACACTAGAGTAGGGCTGGAAAATGCCCTACCTGAAATGCTGAGGACCTGCTTCTAGCCAGTATAGACAATACTGAGCTAGATGGATCAAGGGTCTGAGTCAGTCTATGCCTTATCAATCTTGTTGTGGAATAAAATGGAAGGACATGAGATTTCTAAATCGAACAACATATTTTGGGGAAAAATTATAGTAGTGATATGGATAATTAAAGTTTTATATTCATTCCCCCCTCCAATATTCATGATAATCTTATGTAAACTTATTACACTAATACCCATCTCTGCTTTATTTATCTTCTTCCACTTTGTCATCTGACTGCCAGCTTGCTGGTCTGTTGATCCCAACTTATAAAGAACCTATTGAGGTATATATGATTCTCTTTTCTGTCTCCAGTTTGTATTCTTTTGCAAATGTGCAAAAACACTTACACTTGTCTGATATGTGTAGCCTTGCCTACTTATGTGTAGTCTCAATTTCCTTGTATGTTTCAGAAGTCAGAGGAAGTGCTGAAGTACAGCAGAGAGCATACAAGGAAACTGACAAGATGAGGCTGCATATAGGCTAATTTTCACACCCTTGTGAAAGACCAGTATAAAAATTCAGAAGCATCCCAGCCCTTCAATTTGCGCAAATATTCCCGATAGATATATTTTTAAATAAACTAAGAAGGTGGCTGAACAGGACAGAGCAAATGGGGTGCCAGCACCAGCTACACCTGTCCAGCCCCCATGGGGCCCCATTCATTTCATCCCATGCAGCTGCCTTCTCAGGGATATCTAAGCTCTCCCCCATTTTCTCTCTGCATAAATCAATCAGCTTAGATCAGACCATTTCCTTTATCTGATAAGAAAACTTATGCCACAATATATTTGTCAGCCTTTAAAGTATTACAGGACTCTGGCCATATCCAGACCTCACAATTATAATCCCCCAACCTTGGTGATCCTTCTGAACTGGGACTCTGCCCAAAAGTTTGATCCTGATTTGCAATCTTGGTGTGGGGAGATACTGTACAGAGTTTGCTAGTTTGGATGCCAAGGCAAACAATGGTTTGAAGAAAGCGGAAAGTTCTATATTAAACCATGTAAGGGAGGGGGAAGAATTCATCATTCATTCCCAATCAGGAATGTATCATCAGAATGCTGCCCCTGTTTGGGGGCGGGAGGGAGGGGACATCCTAAAAACAAATATAAGTTTTAAAATTGCACTGGTAGATAGTTCCGCAGCTTTAGTCAGTATCTTAATATTTATTTTATGCTAAGATTGCTCTTGCCTTGTTTTAGGTATTCTGTTTGATAGATCATTGTTTTAGCAGATTGCTGTTTTAGGATTATGTGTTATTTTATACGTTCATGAAAATCATCATTAACCATCTCGGGAATCTTGGCTAAGAGGTTGGTTCAAAATATGCAAACACATTATTAATTATATTCTCAACTACCCAGAACAGACTGAGAACACCAGTTTTTAACAGGAAACGTGATTTTTCCATTATCTCAAAGTCTGCTAAGTAGAGGAGCTCACTTGGACCAACTGTAATGCCCAATAGTAACCTTAGTCTTATTGCTATTATAAATGAATAAAAAGAGTACAATAATTTTCAGTAACGTTCTACTAAGAAACTACTTATCTTTCTGTTATTCAATGAATCATTGCACACAGAGAGACAGAAAGATACTGAACGATTCAATTTTCCCTTACACCTCCCCTCTCATTTAACCACTTTACTCTTAATGAACATAGACCAAAAAGCCATATTGAGAACACCAGGTAAGATGTTTCGAAATGGCTGCAAAGAGGGTTGTCAAACAGAGAAGCAGCTGCTCCAGGAAAAAAAGTGATGTACCGAAAAGAAGCTTAATTTTTATGCTCAGCTGCACACCTATTCACAAAATCTCCCACAATCTTCACTGGAACAGAAGTAGCAAGAGGTACGAAGAGGAAGATCTAAGCCACAGCTTGTAGCTTTGTCCCCATCAAAAGTGTTCCTGTTTAAGTTTGTTGTAGAATAGATGAACAATCCCAAGTACCTGCCTCACAGCTGTCTAGGCACAAAACTGTTCCAACTTCTTCTTGCATTTCTACAAGCTCATGGCCTTAATTTAAAACAGCACTGAAAGCACCAACACTCTGTCATTTGCTCTGTAAAAATGGGATGAGTCAGAAACAGAAACTATATGACCTTCCAAGAGATTCGATATTTAAGTCTTGGTTGGATAGTCACAGCCATAAACGTTTGGGCTATAATTCATGGCCTATTAGTGCAACGTCCATCGATTTTAAGAGTTGGATTGCATCCTTACTGTTGAATGAACCTCTTCTACATGAAAATACACAAAAAGCAGACAGAGCAGCTCCAAACTTTAAGCATCAAATGTGTTTACCACATGTACACCAATGCTACACTGGCATTTCCTGCAGAGAATATGTATGCACTTGGTGCGCCAGTGTTGGCACAGAAATAACAGAACATAAGGTGTGGAGCTCCTCTGAAGTTCAGATACAAAGAATCAATCATTTTACTTTCTACAATTCTAGTTTCCGACTAAAAAAAGTTTTGCAGAGCTTGCTAAAAACAACAGCCTTCTTTTAGATTTATTCATTCAGTTGAATTTTCTGAATTCATGCAGTTTTAAAAACTGTCTGTTCTCTACAGGAATGGATGAAAGTCACTGCAGTTACATCATCTCCTGGCTTTATAAATGCACACAAATCTAAATGCTTGTTCTACAAGTTGCAACTTAGGAACCCTATCCATTTCAAATCTAAAGCTTAAAACCGTGGTATTAATACTCAAATCATCTCACATTATTCCACCAAGTCTCTGTAATGATCTTGGAGAGGAATAAACTGAAGTGCCAATGCATTATTTAAAACATCTTGCATTTTAAAGCATTCCATAAAAGGAGGTTTAGGAAGAAATTAAAAACAAACCTTAAAGTGACAACTTTGAACTGAAGAACAAATAAGCGATACAATGCCCACCCAGTGTAGTTAGCGCTTTGTCTTCTTAAACACGGTTTGGTTAAGGTTTAGTTCTTAACTATTGGTTAAAACACTTTTTTCTTCATTTAACCATATTTTTAGCATAATCAGCAATTAGTAATTTGACATTTCCCTAAATAGTGTATTGAACATGCAAGTTGCCAACATCTTCTATTTCACGAGAATTACATTTGTGACATCACTTGTTCCACATTCAGCAGCAAATGCATTTATTTAATTTTAGAGATTTTGGAATGTCAAAGGCATAGGAAAAACAATGACCTCAGCTCAAAGGCACCTGCCATAGCTGGGAAACCGAGATCATCAAACTTAACTAGGGACTTTTGAGGACTATTACCTCCTATTTACATTTACAACAACTTGACATAATGGAAATAAGACGTTTACAGGAAGATCATGAAAATATTTGTAAAACTTGCTTTCCTCAGTTGAGATTGTAATGTTGCTAAATGACCATATGAGAGCCAATCTACATATTACATATCGTGAGATGGTAAAATTTTGGACTCTACCATTTCAGACAGCAGGGATGGTAATATTTTTCAATGCTCCCCCATATAAACTCTCCCAAAGTTATTTTTTTAAAAGCACAAGGCAAAACATTTTAGGTTTTATCTGCTGTGCTGCGTTTCTACTTGAAATTATTCAACTCTTAATGGTTTACTAGTGAAGTTCTAAATTGTATCATCCCCCCTTCCCTGTGTTTGTGTATAATGGGAATTTGCTAAGACACAATAAACTAAGATTGATTGTCATGTTTCTACTTGCAGTGAGTTTCTTTCTTTTCAGGTAGAACTGAGACATGTAGTTCTAATCTGCAGACTGGAGTGATACAGTCCATTCTACTACCTTATTTGCTGCACATCTAGTCCAGGCCTCAGTCCTAGGACGTAACCTCAAACAACAAAAATAAGAGCTGGTTCAGAGGATAAGCAATGAGCCTTGTTGTCATGCACTCCTTCCTCTCCTCAGATTTATGTCTTAATGAATAGCTGCCCGGTTTTATTAAAAAATCATAATTACCCATTATATCTGAATTATGGGACAAGCAATGAGAGAAACCACCATCTCCCTGCTAAGCCCTCTTGGGAGTTCGCAGAGACCACAGATAATGGGCAACTAGTACGCTAAGACAATATATGGGGAACTTTGAACACACACTGTACGCTGGATCAGCCTTGCCCAGTCTGGGGCCCTCCAGATGTTTTGAACTACTACTTCCAAGATTCCTGACCATGGACCATGCTGGCTGGGACTGATGGGAATTGAAGTCCAAAACAACTGGAGAGCACCAGATTGGAGAAGACTGAACTGAATGATCAACATTAATGATGAGCAGCAATTTCTGCTATCTCAGAGGCGGAGAAAGCGACTCCCATTGTATATGTTCATGCAAATACACATGGGCATATACAGAAACTCTCACATGGGCAAGAAGTACATCCTTAACTGACCTCAAACTAAAATCTTGGTCACTCACAAATAGTTCCAACCCAGGAAATTTCATGGATTAAGACAATGGAAAAGGCCTTCAGTCCTATCAATTTTTCACAGGAAAAAACTAATACTTCAAACAAAAGCCTGGCTGATATAACTAATAATTCCAGTAAAGTATAAACAAACGTTCCAAACCATGTCCAATCAGCTATGGATTGATCCAACAGAGCACAGCCAGCAATTAAAAGAATTAAACATGCCAGGAAACTGCTTGCACATAAATGGCAATTCCAAGCTGGTTATGCTCATTCCAGGTAAGGTGAATGACTCATGATCGTTTCACTATCATTAGATTTACACACATGAGATCACTTGTAACCAGGAGCCAATTGTATGGCAATGTATGAGAGAGAACTTGACATAACCAAAAATAAAAGAACCTGCTAATAATCTGCAACATTTGTAATTTCCAATAGCTATTAAAAAGTGAGCAATGTCGTGAACTACATTTTTTCCTCAAGGCTCCAACAAGTTGCCTTCTTAGACAATATACAAGATTATATAGCGTTGTTGAATCTAAGTAGATGAGGATCTGATCTTTGCCCAGATGAAAAAACACTGGGACCTGTTCTGAGCTTTGTAAATGAAATCCGTAATAACTAAGCCGATTTAAGTTTGTTTATTAAACATCTTGATTGCTTGATTTTGCCAATATTTTACTAGAGATTAAAAAAAGAAAAAGAAATAAGGCAAATCTAGGACTTTTCTTTCTGCACATATTAGTAGACCCAAGTTCACACCAATGACTTCTGATCCATTTCATTCAGATCTTGGTAAGAAACACTGGAGCAGGAGAAAGATCTCCTACAGAACCATCTCTGGAGAGGGCAGAAAGGGATTTCTCTTCAGTAAGCTCTGGCAATTGCTGAGCATACCTTCTTGTTCCTTTGTTGACATTTCTAGAGACGTTTCACTCCAAACAACAAACAGAGGAAAGAAATTTACTTGAGGACTGTTTCTCAGGCTGCCTGGCTTCAGTGGAGTTGGAAGACTGCCTTGGGAGATTAAAGCATAGATGCTGAAACTCAGATACAACTTATTTTTTAATAGAAAGCATGCATGTACTGAAGGGGGGGGGGGCTTATAAAAATAACCTAGGCCATGATTGGTCCCCAACCAGCATGATGCTTTAGTTGTATGCCTAATATTGCTGCTATCCAGTTTAGGAGAAATCCTTACAGACAATAGCTGTATACAGGATTTGGGGTGTGCATTTGCAGAATTATACTACCTTCTACTCAGTCTTATAATGACTAGAAAATAAAGTTGTAGCCTAGTCAGCCCCTTCTGCCATTTCAGTTCCCACTTGGCCAAGCATTAATTCAAGTTGGCCATTTGCTTTCTATGGAGACCAGCCATCCTGATCTCTCATTACACTAATTTAATTCACTGCATTAAATTTGCCACTAGCCCACTTGGCTTTGCTACTTTATTCCACACTGCTTGATTTGTTGCAAGCCACTAGACTCCTAGGGAGATAGTCTTCACTGTGTTCTTGTGACTTCCTTCTACCCACCATTAATATTTAGACTTCCACTGCAGACTCTGCAGAGAAATGGGGGAGCAGGGGTTTTCAAGCTACAACAGAAGATATAGCACCTGGGAAACATCTTCACATTCCACCACATTCCTAAAGCCACTGCTAATCACCACACAAACCCAGCAACAGAACAAGGGAAGAAGTCATCTCTGGTCACATGACCCTGGTGGGCTGCCATATTATGATTTACTGACAGTGCATTGCTAAAACTTAATCTACTGGTTTGAGCAGAGATGCCAAAGGTAGCTACATTTCCTTTGGGGGTAGGGGTGCATTGTTTATCAGAACCACGGTGTGGGGGAAAGGGTTAAGCTCATGCTGTAGATCCAGTCCTTATTATTCCACTCCCCCGCAACTACTATTTAAAGGGTTTTTGAAAAAAACATAGCTAAATAATGGTTTTTAAATAATATACAGAATAGCCCTTAGGAAAGAGCCCAGCAAGTAAATTGCTAAGATTTTTTTCTTAATTTAGATCAGCAGGAAAAAATAATCTTCTGTAGACAGCAGGCAAGCAAGGTTATCAAATGCTGTCGTTGTGACCTTTGAGGAACTGCTGCAAGCTGCCATCTGGGGGCATAAAATCAAGCCAAAACAAATGTGAAGTAATTTATATTTGCAATGGCCATTTTGGCAAACTAGCTATCTGCACCCTTTCAGCGCTTTTTCTACAGGCCCTCCATAGTGCGAAAATGGACAGCATATAAGAGACAGAGGGAACGTTACACAAGTGGGATAAGTGTGTGCGTGGCTTGCATATAGCACAATGGATGTTATATCAACCACCTCAAGGACTTGGGGTGGGGAGAAACACTACTTGGAATCAAGTGTATCATAATACAGAATTTTGACATGAAAGTTCAACTTCCGCGCTTGACAGTGAAGGTTTGTGAATGGCCTTTGGCAAGTTGCTATCTCTTAGCCTACCTTCCCTCACAGGATTACTATAAGGGTGAGATAAGAAAAGCCCTATAGAAAAGATTGAGAACATTTTAGCATTTACACTTCTACAGAAAAACAACCTTTTCAATGAGATCAGGCAAGTATTTGCAAAGCTAGGAAAAGATAGCTTGGGCATACTTTTCCCCCTTGCTGGTTCTAGCAAAAGAGGAAAAGGATAGGGAAATTATAAAGAAGACACAAAAGTTATTAGAAAAACAATTATACAGCAGCAATCCATGAAGCAAACTTCCTTTGATACAAACTAGGCTACAAAAAACAAGCAGCATCTTCTCAAAACAGTGCTTTATCTCAAGACTCTTTATCATTTCTTTCTATGAGATATGAATCTGACCTTTAAAGTGCCTTGGAAACGCAAGCACAACTGCTTATTTGTATTACTCTCTTGCTGTTATTTGTTTTGAAATGTTTTGTTACTGTTTGTTATGTTCTATTACAGCTTATCTGGAATTCTGCATAAAATTGCCCCCCAAACCCCATATTACTTTGCTGAGGCAGTCAGGAATTATAATATAGCTACTTTGAAATGCAACAGATATAAAATTGGCTGTAACCCATAGATAAAAACTAGCAATAAAATTAAAATCATTGGTTCTGTAAGCAATATTCCATTCATGGAACAGGGTACCCTCAGGTCCCCTTCCTTCTACAGTGCCCCAAAATCTGCTCCACGGAATTGGTGCACCCTCCATACTAGCATGGGAGGTGGCTCAGTGGATGAAGGACTGGTTTGGCAAAAAAATGCCTCAAGATTTAGCAATTCAATGGATGATGGGAGAATTAAAGCAAAATCAAAAATTTTACTGGGGTTATGAGCTTGAGAGGGTATGCTTTTAAAGCTCAACTAAAAACTTTTTCTAAAGCTTTTAAAACTTGATTTTGTTCTGACTTTTACTCTACCCTGTGCCTGTTTTGTGCATTCTCTTCAACTTCTTATTGTTTTATGATTTTATTAGAATGTAAGCCTATGCGGCAGGGTTTTGCTATTTTATTATTTTACTCTGTACAGCACCATGTACATTGATGGTGCTATATAAATAAATAAATAAATAATAATAATAGTATGTGTGGAAGAAACAAGAGCTATCTAGTAGAAGTCAGAAGGAAAAGCATGGGAAAGAGGCAGAAGTGCAGTTTTATCCGCGACTTTGTTTCTTTACCACAAATCTTAACTAAGGAGAAAGGCGTCAGGTCAGGCAAACAAATGACTTCTAGGAGAAGTGGGGAATTAAATTCCAACGAAGTTATTTTACCCCAAACTCGCATGAGTATGTTACCTGTCTAAGCCTCGGGTTCCCTATGTGGTGCCCATGGGCACCAGTGTACCCATGGGCACTTCACTTGAAAGCCGCTAGCCTGCCACTTTTAATTTTTGGTCTCTTTTTTAAAATTTAAAACAAAACTTAGGAGGCCAGTATGGTGCAAAGTGATGTATTGACCTCTAGCACCATCTTTATTTCCAAGAATGCCTTTAGGGGTCCCCAGTGGTCCCCAGAGGCATTCTTAGAAAATAAAAATAGTGGGTGGCTGCAGCCCAGCATTTCATTTTCAAGTGTAACCTGGAAGGGTGGAGAGAAACCTGGGTGGCTAAAGGAAGTGGCATGGAGTGGAACAAGAGAGCAGATTCTACCTTTCTGTTTTGGTCTTTTGGTGTGTGGGCGTGGAGGTAAATTCATTTCACCTCTGCTTTGTACTGTTTCTTGGGCAGATTATGTGTTTCATTAGTTTTGCTTCTGTGAAATAGGTGCTGGAGCAGAAAACCATGGTTTCAAGAGAGTGGTTTTGTGTTTTGGAGCTCAGCCCCAACTTTGGCTTGTACTTACGTTTTTTGGCAAATTATTTTTCTTTAGCAAATATTTTTGCTTTAACCTCACCAGTTGTTGTTTTTCTGAGAAATAGATGCTTTGTGACAGGCCCTGCTCACATTTGTGAGAAATAAAGAGATATGTTACTATTTCATTAATGCTATGCTAATATATATATATATATATATATATATATATATCAAATATAATATAATTAAAAATATGTAGCTGAATAGCAGCCAGGCTAAAGTACTGTTATCTTTACTGAAAGATGGTTAAGGGACAGGAAACTGCTCAGACAGGTGTTTTAGCCGTTAGACTATTCAGTTGAAGTAAAAGAGAATAATACGAGTAGTACAAGTATGACCATCCATCAAACTCCTAAGCCCCGCCCCCTGACAGGTGCCCCTCCCCTTTTAGACTGGAAGTCCCGCCTTAGACGGAAGTCCTATCGCCGGAAGTCCCGCCTTAGACGGAAGTCCCGCCGCCGGAAGTCCCTCCTCCGGAAAGAGTGGTCACCTGACATGGATCACATGACCCCAGCGGGGTCATGTGACCCCTCTAGGGTTGCGTCAGACCCCCCTCGACCAATAGGAAGGGGTTTTAGAGCCCTAACCCTTACAGGATTGGAGAAATCCCCCCTAGATTGATATCTCAATGCTGATTGGTCCAAAGGGGGTCATGTGACCCCTCTAGGATTGCGGAAGGCCGGGCTCGACCAATAGGAAGGGGTTTTAGAGCCCTAACCCTTACGGGATTGGAGAAATCCCCCCTAGATTGATATCTCGATGTTGATTGGTTCAAAGGGGGTCATGTGACCCCTCTAGGATTGCGGAAGGCCGGGCTCGACCAATAGGAAGGGGTTTTAGAGCCCTAACCCTTACGGGATTGGAGAAATCCCCCCTAGATTGATATCTCGATGTTGATTGGTTCAAAGGGGGTCATGTGACCCCTCTAGGATTGCGGAAGGCCGGGCTCAACCAATAGGTAGGGGTTTTAGAGCCCTAACCCTTATGGGATTGGAGAGATCCCCCCTAGATTGATATCTCGATGCTGATTGGTCCAAAGGGGTCATGTGACCCCTCTCGGAAAGCGGAAGGCTGGCCTCGACCAATAGGATGGGGTTTTAGAGGGTGCATGTGGTCCTGTAAGGCCAACCCCCTCGCTCTAGACGCGTATAGAAGGGAGCCCCCCATTTTGCCTGCCCAGACACGTTTTCCTGCATAGAGAAGATGGCGAATCCAACCCCAGCCAGTGGCTCTTCACCAGTGCCTCCACAGACACCCTTGAGGAATCAAAACAGAAAAATGAATAAAGCCTCACGAAAACGGTATATCAGCTCTAGTTCTGAAGATGATGTTTTCCTCCCATGTAAACGTCTAGACATGGAACAAACGGATCAGCCTGAGACACTCCAAATGTGGCACAGCGTCTTAGAAGTAATTTCTGCAGAGAACCTTGAGGTAATCAAAAATCAATCTATCCGTCTCTGTGCAATACTTACCTGTGGTATAAAGGCCCTCATACATGTTCTATTTATAGGCATCCGCTGTGAAAACACCCAACACAGAAAGTTCAGAGGTGCCCCCAGTTGCGGCCTTGATAAATATGTCTTCAAATGGAAATGCTGAAATAGAGGTGTGTGATTAATTCTATAATTTTAGACTGAAAACTCTGTTGTGTATCTTTAATATACTAACCACCATCTTATAATTATTTTTTCAGGATTTTAATCTTACAGCTGGTCAAACAGGACCCGTCCACATGTGTGAGATTCTCGGGCTGCAAGCTAGTGAAATAGCTTATACCTCTCCACGAATGAGACGCAAAGCTATGGATATGCTAGTGCGATCTACAGTTTTTGCAATTTTGAGACATTGTTTAAACCAGTACCTGCATGAAACCTTCATGGGGTGTACTTTGAAGGCGCCTGGGCAATCCGCACACGAGTGTCTAGTCTGGCCCAAAAGTGTCATATCTAGAAAATTGCAAATTGTATGTGGGAAAATCAGTTTTAAAAGCATATTACATGTTGTCATTCTAATTGGTTACAGTTTAAACTGTCTTGTTCTCACACCAAGGCACGTTGATCAAATTTTGATATTAATTACAAAAATTGGGAGGTCACACAACGCCTTGAAAACATTAAATACACTCCTGAAACCAGTACATGAACCGTTTTTAAACCGTGTCGTACATGTTATTCAGAAAAGAAAATATCAATACTTCATGCAGTAGGTATAATAAAAGTGATTTATTTTTTTAAAAAAAACATTAGTGTTTGCCTGTTTTGTAAAAAGAAAAATCATAAGTTGATCCATGCAGGGGCATTGCGTTGCCTTTGCTTTTTAGCACTTCTGTGAGAAAGGATAGGTGTGTGAACTGTTGTTGTTGTAAGGCTCTTGGGGGATTTTAGCTCATCCAAAGCTTCTCTGTTAGTAGGGTTGCCCACTACCAAGGTTGGAACGTTCAGTTCAGCCAGTGCCCTCATAAAAACATCCCAGCCTTTAGGGGTGCGTTTGTTTGATAGGGCATGCGTTTGCATGACTCCCTTAACCAAATCCATCATATTTGAACCAGATATAACATCTCCCTTGTACACAAAGGTACCTTTCTCATCCCATGAGGAAACAGCCTTGTTTTTCTTCATTTTGTTTAATAGGAGTCTTCCATGTTTTTTATATCTAGCTGGTAGGATGTCGATTACTTCTTGGTAGACATGGTCAGAAACCCCGGGCGCATCATCCATGGGTGGTGTTGTATGATCTATGGTCTGTGTTGTCTGCGGCAGAAATAAGTTTAGGTTTTCTTTCTCAGCCTCCCTCTGTCTCACATGTGTTAGATATTTTTGCAGCAAAGAATCATACTGTTTGGCTTTTTCATATTCAGTTAAACCCTGTCTGTTAAGAATGTTCTGCATTTCAACATCCAGAGAGTTTATTGTTGCACTCCTAATGTCCTCTTCCTTAGGTTGGCCCTTTAGTTTTTCTAGCTGGTGGCTGGGGACCAAATACATCTTTTCAGCATACTCCATTAGCGACTGGTTAAAAGACCAGTGATCAGGGGGATTGCAAAACTTAGTAAGGGTCCAAGAAACCCACCAGATTGTTTCACCAGATACTTCTTCCTTCTCAGCGATATTTTCTTGTTACTCAACTTTTTAATAATGGCCCTCTTCTTTCTTAATACACGTACCTGCTGAGGCGATAGAGGTATGTTGCCTTTTAAAGTATTGAGGGCTATTTCTGCGATGGCGGCGACCAGGTCATCAGAAGCCGAACATAAAATAGCTTTTCTCTGACGCGGAGAGGCCTTAATAAGATGTTTTAAGAGAAACAGATTTCTTTTTACACGGACTGACATGTTGCCTTCCAGTCGGTCTGTACATCAATATTTAGTACAACACTAAAGGCGACGCTTTTTGTTACCCCCTGCAGTTTTTTTCATAGTGTACACTACAGGGAGGTCTGGTGGGAAAAGACCTGTTCTTAGTCTATAAGATTCAGGGGTAGTGGCATTTAAATCCACCACCAGATAACCATAAGGTTTGCTTGTAGAATCTGCAAAAGCTTCCATGAAGAATTGATTGTTTTGAGGATACATTTGACGAGCTAAAGTCGCAATTTGTAATTTATCTCTAGGGTTTTTGAACAGTACCATATATTTGGCATTTAGGCTAATGGTACGGTTGCTTTTTCCCTTGCAGAAAATATTCTGCGTGATGAAAAATACACTCAAATTCCGGTGATGTACGTACTGAGTAAAGGCCTTTTCAACTTTGCTATTATCAGACGCAGACAGCATGAGATCATCTATCACCAAAAAATTTACTTTATTGGGGGGTAACAAAACAGGATCATCAAGTTTCTCAGGCAGACCCTCCACAAAATGGATAAATGAGTATTTACACAAGAGATTTTTGTACAAAGGTTGCCAACAACCATAACACCATACAATATTTTCAGGTACCACAGAAAACACATTATGAGCATTGTCCAACATATTTTTGATAAAAAAACTTTTCCCACAGTTGCTAGGACCAGCCAAAATAGCTGAAAAAGGATGCAGCCACCGTGTATCCATATTCAAAAACCATAAGGTAGAGTGTTAAACCCTTCAGTAATAACTCTTTTGTCGTATACCACCTTTTGAGTTTTTTTAAGAGTCTTTGATTCAAGGGACCAATTGGCTTTGTGCCTTACAATCCCTGGCTGTTGCACAACAATTTCATGAGACGGCCCCTGGTCCCTGTCTGAGACGTATGCAAAAACCAGGTCTTTGAGACTGTCGAAATTAATTTTTTCACAATTAGCCGTGTTCAATGTGATCCCTTTGATTTTGAGAAAAGCTTTTCCTTTAGAATTTTTAAAACCATAAGATTTTGGATCTGCTGACACATACTCTGTGATAAAATCATCTGCGGGTATTTCACTTGTGAGGTCTCCTAAATAATCACCTAGGGGCGGTACCCACTCTCCAGGACGACTGACAAAAATCACAGAATCTGTGTCATGGTATAAGCACCGCTCTTGCAATCGGTCTAACACTTTGTACAGTTCAAGACGCGCATATGCAGTTGTAAATGCGGCTATAAACACGTTCTTCCTGCCTGTAACCGTGGGTCGTGTTACAGAATGTTTCCAGGACACACAGACAGCCTCGTCATCAATAAATTCACACATTGAAACATCATAAGCATCAGAAAACAGCAGCTGAAATAACTCATCAGGATCTCTCACCAATTGTGTGTTTGGCAGGTTTGTCCTCTGTCCCAATTTTCCCCACAGAGAATTTAAATATAATTTAGCTATCTGCCTCTTTGCAGGGTTCACTTCAATCTTATCTGAACGTAATTCAATCCCTTCATTTCGGGAATAATCAGCTATATATCGCTTTTTATCTTCTGCAGTGACACACCATTGGGGATACCCTGAAGCTTCCTGTTTCTGGCGTAGATGCATATCAATATAATCTGAAAACAAGCGATTGGTCTTATTTTCAAAATGCCAGACTTCAAAAATTGCCACCACCTTGTACCCCTTTTCTAGAGCAACATTAAGCTCGATTGTACACCATGTTCCTAATAGGGCCCGTTCCTCATCTGAATGTTTACAAGGTGTCCATTGGTGAGTTTCTGCACAGGTTGCACACAGCACGAACATGAGCTTACCATCAACCTTGGCCAGGAGAACAGGAAAGAAAAGTCCCCTGGGTGGATAAACTTTAACCCTTGCAAGGCCAAAGTAATCTGTGAGTGGCTTAAAGTTCTCATAAATTATTTCAGGGTGGCCAAGAGGGTAATGCTTGTTTTTGTTTACATAAGGATACAGACTTGTAAAATCATAGTAATGGATCTTTTCCCCATCTTTAGGTTTATAATAGAGGGAGATCGCATTAGTACGTCCCCCAAAGAGGGCGTCTCTAGGTTCTATAGGTACTGGGAAACGAGCAGCAGTAAGAAAATTCTTGAGGTCCTCATCTGTGCTTAACATTTGTCGCCACTCATGTTCCCAGATGGCTATGACCTCAAACCCCATTAATTTCAGCGTTGCAGTCCTTTTTTCTGTGCTGTTGTATAGGCTTCCATAGGTCTTACCCATTAGAGGGTTATGATCCGTTGGAGAATAACACAGTACACAGCCGTGCCAAAAACACCCATGAAATTCAAAAGCTGTTTTCTTATTGTCTATGACTGCATAGCCGTCGAGAAAATAATTATCGACTTTGAATTCGCCGCCCTTTAAGGCATGCTGGATCTGGACATTGTCTTTATGCTCTATGTAGCACAGCCATTGAATTGCTGAAGAAGAAAATCGCTTACATCTGTTTTCATAATTGTCGTGGGCAGGTATTGCAATCTTATAATCCATAAACTTAAATCTGTACATTGCGAAACAGGTGCTGGGTAAGGTGGGGTATTGAATAGGATCTATAGCAAACCTTTGCTGTACCCATTTCTTACCTTTGCGCACCAATCTCACCGTCTGTGTCATCTCTATGATCTCATGTCTATACTTTGTGCAGGCCTGTTCCAAAATATTAACATCTTGTTGGCAGTAAAAAGCTAACTCTGCCTGCATATCAAAGGTTTTTAGTCTGTTTTCCTCATACCATGCTAAAAAAGCCTCTCTTTCCCCAGTCATCATGTGATTCACACCATAGTCCTCTGCTTTAGGCATTGGACCCACATAATCCCAATTCTCTGGTTTGTTAAAATAATGGGGGAAGTAACCCTTGCAACTATCAAACCCTAGAGCCTTTGGAAGCTTAGCGAGGGCCATGGGTAGATGACAGAGGGAATCAATAAATTTTATATTTAAACCCTTCACGGTGATACATATTAATTTTCCACCTTGCGTAATAAGATCTACTTCAAGCTTTTCTTTTATCAGCTGGCTGAGAATAAAGTAGCCATCATACCCCTTAGAGTTATGGGCTATAAATGTACAGTTTGAGAACTGTGTGCTATCTGTGAAAGTCTGGATAAAGGTAGCCAGGCAATCTTCACCCTTAAATTCCCATGTTTTACCTGCTAAAATCCACGGAGTGACATCCCCGTAGGGTTTCGCAAGCCTTTTTCTTTTCTTACCGGTAGATGATTCAACCTTAAAGGTTCCTACCGTCTCACCTGCAAATGCCTTTGCAAAACAATAATTAGGAATGTGAATGCCTGTAGATTGTTGGGCTTCAAAATCATAGAACACATATTTTACAGACACCATGGGTTTCTTAAGCTTGGACATGTAACACAGATGCTTTTCGCCATCAATAAAACCCCAACACACTCTGCAAAGTCTTCCAAGACAGTTTTGAAAATCGTGAGTTAATTCCTGGTAACTTTCGCATCCTCCGCAGTACATTCGGCGGACGCACTCTACTTTACCGCCCAGGGCTAGTTCTTTATGTTTACGGAGACATACCGGTGATCTACAGATTCGTTGGCAATACGTACAACGCAGTATTTTTACAACATTACTGGCGCAGTCTGCACTCAGACAGAGTCTACAAAAATATAGACAGGAATGAGAATGTGTGAATAGTGTAGCACATTTCTCACAGTAATTCTCTGCCCCAAAAACAGCTTTTACGCTACGTACACCGTAATAATGCTCATCGTGTAGTAACATTGAATAGGTTTTACCATATCTGACACCGGTTGGTTTGAATATACCCCAGCCGTTTTTTGTGTATCTTATGACCTGTATGTTTACCCTCAAATGATTTTCAATCAGTGAAACATCGCTGAGTGTGACTTGTTTCTGGGGAGACCACCCCAAATCCTCATGTAGTTGTCTGGCCGCAGACAATAATTCTGCATCTGTGGGGGCTTTCTCAGCCATGACCGCTAAGAGACCCCCAGCAAAGCAGAGATTACTGCCTGTGTAATTAAAATCTACCAGATGTTGACGTTTTCTATGTATAATTTTACTATTAGGAATAGAGCTTATTTTCCGCCTTTTTCCACCCCCACGTGGGGCCCTCACTATTGTGATAATTAAACGCAGTGTTGTATCCCCACATATTTCAGCATTGCTTTGCATGAGATTGCTAATATGGGTTAGAAAATCCTCTATATTTAAAACAGCACGTGGTCTTTTAACTGAAAAGAGTGGAAAGCTTAAACCTCCACCATCTAAACGCAATTGCACAAAATCCCCTGGTGAATATCTCCGGCTGACGTCATCGAGGATTTGTTGTATAGCATCGTATAGGGCCCTAACAGCCTGGGAAAATGAAGTTATACGGTCTAGATTAACAAATCTGAATTCTTCCCCTATGTGTAGGGCCCTGTACTGGCCCCTCTCGTACTCCCAACGCCTCACACGCTCTGCATATACCTGTGGTTGTTCCTCTGAACCCGCTGAGTCCTGGATGGGTTGGGACACCCCTAACGTATCGCTGTCTGCTTCACAAGAGGGTGTGGGGGGTAGGGAGTGATATATCTCTGAAGACTCAGCCTCTGGATCTGTTTCAGAAATTGGTGGTGAGGTTTGTCTTTGCTTTTTACGTGTCACAAGTGTTTTTTTAGCTCTGTTTAATATTTTACACACCCTAGCCCTCCAATATGGCTGACGTTTGTAAAGGCCCTTTCTCAGAGACCCCCTTTTCCAAAACCTTTGACCACCCCCTACTTGCACATGTTTGAAAAATGTATGGTTCGGCCGCGCGTAACTTTGATGTTTTTTAATATTCTGAGAATTTATGACGGAACCCCCACGACCACGGGCGGCGAGTTCCATAGCTCTCTGTACCAACAGGTCACCTCCTTGCTGTGCAATTTCAAGTGCTGATTCAACCCAGGCTGCAAGTTCTGTGACAGTCAACCCTCGAAGATATTCAAAAGTTGGTAAGACTAGAGGGTCTTCATTTCGCTGCTTTTTTGTTTTTGGACCCCCAACACCGCTAGGTTCTGAGCGAGCTCTTTTCACAGCCGCATTTTTCATCTCTGAAAAAACAAAAGACATCTACATTAACTATGTACAATCATCCTTAACACATTTTATTTATTTTACACTGTGACACCGCTGCTACTGTCTTGGTCTTTTTAAAAAAGAGTCTTACTTATTGCGAAATCTTCTGCAACAACAACCATACATATTTTCAAAAGACTGTACCTTTATCTGTCTGTATTTTGACATGATGTTTAGCCTTATGGGTGGCTTTCTTATACTCTGGCTCCTGAACAGTTGAGTTTTTTTCTAAAAGCAAACAAACAATAATAAAGATGTTTTCATTTATGCAAGGATGTATTGTAAAATATTTGGTATTTACCACACACACACATACACGCATACACATAGATAACTATTACCTGACACCCTCAATGCATCCTGAGATGACACAACCACTGGCCTTTTTAAAGAGGTCTTAGTTATTGCGAAATCATCTGTAAAAACAACAGCAACCCATATTTCAGAAGCAGCTACATGTTATTACCTTAAAAATATTTTAAAACACAAAAAATAACTTACCCCAGTCTTTATCATCCTGATTTTGGAGTGGTCCCGATCGTATATTGTTATCCATTTTTTCACTTAATTTGTCGCAGGGGATATCTATACATGAAACATGGTTTTTTGATATGCCGGTTAGTTTATACATATGCAGACATGTAGGGGCAAGCCCGCCACCATGTATACTTATTTCTAACATTGGTCTGCAGCAGCATGGATGGGCAAACAGCTAGGCTAGTACATGAATATTTGACCTTGTATGATGGACAAACAACTGGATGCAAGAACCTTGCGGTCATACAGAAAGCAACCTCTAAAATCCAAGAACGGATGAAAAATGAAATTACACCATTGATAAGGATTTTACAGATCCGTTCTCCAGTTGAGGCAAGCCAGATTTTCGACAGGGTTATGAATGAGGAATTTTCAGATGGAGTTATAAATTTTGGCAGAATCTTGACTATTTTTCTTTTTGCAAAAATGCTGATTGAAAGTCTACAAGCATCAGACCTACACATGACTAGAGCAGACCTGGAACATTTTTCTACATGTGCCAGTGACTCTATGAGGCGGCTGAAAAATTTAGTGAGTTTTCGGACACATCGATAGTTATTTAAATATTGCATTGCCTTTATATTCTTTAAAACTGTTATTTATGTATTATATTGCAGGAAAATGGATCTGAAGACAAGAAACCATGGTTATCCCGCTACACTTTGAAGATATTAAGTGTCTGCAGATATTATTTCTCAGTAAAATGGTTGCTCTTGCCTGTTTGAAAATAAAATGTTTTTTTTAAAACTATACCTGGTCCCTTTTCTCTTTTTTACTTATGTCTCTTTCCCAAAGTTAATGGAACCTAGTGAAATTTTTTCTAAAACTATAAAAATAGTTGTATACCACAGTATTAGAAATGCTGAAGGTCATGATTTAAAAGGAGAAATTATAATCATAGAAAATTAGTAAGGGGAAAAACAAGTTTTACGTTATGAAGGGGAAAGACAGAATCATGTACATTGTATTTTAAATCATATGAATTACACCTTCGTATAACATTAGTTTTCTAAGAAAACATGTGCCTAAGAAATGTATGTGCCTATTTAGAAATTTCAAAAAAATAAAAATGAAGAACATTTCTCTTAAATTACAGCAAAAAAACTAGCTATATCTACACAGACGTCAGACCCTTAGATAAAATACCCCCAAACATACAGGTAAATAATACTCACGTGTTTTTGTTGCGCTGTATCTGCAGGCCAGGTTCAGGAAAGAGCATATCCGCGCAGCATCTTTTATAACCCCATGTCTGGGGGCGTCTTCTATAACGATTGGTACCCCTTGGGATAGTTTCTAATTGGTCATTAGATACATCATGTGACATAGGGCATCTCCACCCCCCACCACACACACCCCGCCCTACCCAACCAATCACGGGCTCCCCCTAGGGAGAGATTCTAATTGGACATTGGGTACATCATATGATATATGACCATCCCACCCACCACCACTCCACCCACCCACCCACCACCCAAAAAACAAACAAAAAAGACCCTGCAAATCAAGCTTTTTAAGTATAATTAGTAAATTGTAGGTCTGTTATATTTATTAAAATATTCTAGAAGATGGTTTTAGGGTGTGTGCGCGATCTACTATTGACCAAGGTTTGATTCTCCAACATCTGCATGAAATAAAAGTTATAGGAGCTCGAATAGGCAGTCTTTTATTGATTTTAAATTGACCTAATTTCAAGAGAGAGGTTATGGGGGGAAAATAAATAAAAATTGAGGTTACATATACTGATCCCAACTTTTAATGGGGTAAAGCAAAGAAACCAAAACAAAAATAATAACGTATGTCCTCTTTAAGCCACACAAACAAATTTGTGTGTATGTGTGTGTGTGTGTGTGTGTTCAGTGTTAGGATGCCCCAATGTTGTGTTCCAGATGTAATTGTCCATTTAGAGATAGGGTATATTTCTTTTGAGACCTATATATGGATCCTTATATATATATGGATCCTACAAGTTTCATCACAACTTTTAAAGCACAGCTAAAACCTTTTTCTTTTTTTTCCTAAAGCTTTTAAAACTTAATTTTATAATGATTTTATTAGAATGTAAGCCTATGCATCAGGGTTTTGCTATTTTATTGTTTTACTCTGTACAACAACAACATGTACACTGATGGCGCTATATTATTATTAATAATAATAATCCTTAGGATTTATTACAGTTTGTAAAGCTTATTTTCTCTCCCAAAAAGCTAAAAATGAGAATTCAACAATGTTTTATTAGGGCCAGTTTTTGTGCAGCCGTCAGGAAAAAGGCTGTTGGTTAATTTTATTGTCTGTTGGGATTTTAATATTACAATGTAAGGGTGTTCCAGAAGTATAGAGTTTATTATTGCCTGAGGTTACTTCAGGTCACACAATACGGTGGTTCTCAGAAACACTGGTTCTTGCATTTTACATTCTAATCAAGATTAAGTAAAATTATAATGATTAGTTTATCACCTAGCTGAAGTCACCTTTTAAGTATCTTAGAATGTTTCCCCTGAGAACAATGGATCGTCACGGAAACCTTTTAATCACATTCAGGACATTTCCCCCATCACACACCCCAGACTAGGAATCTCAAAATGATTAGTTTATCACCTGGCCAGGTCACCTTTTAAGCATCTTAGAATATTTCCCCTGAGAACAATGGATCGTCACGGAAACCTTTTAATCACATTCAGGACATTTCCCCCATCACCCACCCCAGACTAGGAATCTCAAAATAAGGTGCTGTTTTGTTTTTTCCCCAGTCCTAAAAAATAATTTTTTTAAAACATATTTATTTTTGTGATATGAAACACCCAGTTATAAAAAAAGAAGAAGTCTTTTTTAAACAACAACAACAACCCCCTATTAGAGGTTACTTTTATTGTGAAACTCATTACATGATATACAGCATTGTGATGTTTGGAACATATCTGATCTATGTCTGTACATATTCTTCTGGATTTTTAAAGATTGCACCACCATCCGGTCATTTCTTTCCAAGTTTCGAGAATACAAGTCTTGAATCTGTCCAAATGTTAAACCCTTAGAGCGCTGTTGAAGAAAAAATATACAGTGGTACCCACAAACCATCGAATCTGGGGCTTGAACTTGTCTTGGTTGATACACAATCTTGCTTGCATTTTTTCTTAAAAATGACAAAATAGTTTTAGGAAATTGTTCATAGTTGGGGGGATGACCGTAGGAATCAAAAAATTCCCCTCCCGTGCCTTCTGTCAAGTAGATAGCCAACCAATGCTCTCCAGGTAATTTATGAGGATGTGTGTTCACCACCAATGATACAGGTCTCTGTTGTAACCGCAGTCTGGGTAGAATGTCGCAGGGAAACACGCCATAGAATGACCGTTTAGTATGGGGGTTTGAACTGAGTTCATGTGCTAACTGGATGCTATCCATGTTACATATAAATAAATAAAATAAAAAATATAGTCAAAAAGTACATTCCTTCTGTTATTAATCTGAATTAAGCTATCAAAAACCCCATAAACAATCATATTTATAGAGTCAGGCAGGGCTCTACTAAAGCGAAATTCAGCCCTCAGGTTTCCTGTTTTAATCAAAGAATAGTGGTCACCCCCCTCTTGATCGGGGGTTAGAACAAATGCAAACAGGGTGTAACCTCTGGCATACTCCTCACGGTTAATTAAAAGCGCCCGGTCTTTCATGTGTTTGCCAGCAGCCTGTACAACGCTCATGTATTCTCTGACACAATTTCCGTCCTCAAAACACGGTTGAAAAGGTTTGGTGGGTATCTGTTCTCCATCCAGGTAAAGGGCCGTGAAATTGGTATTAAAATGTTGAAAATTAAATGGGTTTTTATGATAATCACCGCTATAAGAGTCATTGTCGACCATACCGATAATAACTTGCTTAGGTAATTGACCCAAAAACAGGTTTTCCTGATTGGCTACACGGCTCCCTCTAGGAATGCTAAACACTTTCATGCTGACACGGTCCACAGGATATTTGGCGTTAGAGGTCAGCAACGCTTCGGCATGGCCCAGATGTACACCTGGAGCTACTCTGACTTTTTTAACAAAAAGTGAGGCTGCCACAATTTGAAGTTTGAAAGGCCTATCTGCAACGTCAGACATTAAGCAGAAGGCATCTTTGCTCCGGGTAAGTTTGATTTTCACATCAACCCCATTTAAGAGCAGCTTTTCTTGGAAAAACAGGTCGGAGTGGAGATGACCCAACAGATCTATCTTCCTGCTTTGCGCGGTCAGATTTGCCCTTCTAATAAACCCGGTATTATCTCCCTCCAGATCCGCAGATTCATGTTCGCCAGCGATATCTTTGAAAAACAAGGCTGTAGAGAATTGTGTCTCCAAGGTAGCCTGACTGTAGTTTAGCACAGCTTCAAAATACCCTCGGTAGGGATAGGAATTGTTGCTTTGGCTTATTAAACGATCGCCAAGTGTCACATCCAGCTGACTAAAGAGGGATGCTATTGGATAATTCACCAGGCCTACCTCCTCATTTACAGCAAGGTTGGTTCCGTCAGGATTGACAATTTTGCAACACACATAAAGCAAAGTGTTATTTAAGTCCATATAATCTTCCCCATTCCCTGGAATGTAGAAATCCAGTGGTGCAGAGTCTGAAAGGGCAGAGAGAGGGGGTACCTCTATAAACAGGCTTCTCTCAATACTGGTCTGTGTTGGGCCAATGTTGAATAAATCAAGTTCAGATTTAGCGCATTCTTCAGAGCCGCAGTGGATGAAAGCCATGGCGATGATTTTAAAATATATCTCTTTTAGCTGTAACAGACCGTCGTCTCTTTGATACAACACGTCTCTTCTGACGTTTCTTTCCTATCGGTCGTTTTCTTTTAAGGGGGCGGGGTGGTCCAACCAATCTAACCCGTGAGGCCTTTCTTTTTAGAGGGCCCCGCCTTTTAATGTACATCAGGCCTGATCCGTCTTGCGGTGTTGGGGTGTTCACTCTGTTCAAAACCTCATGTGTAACATGTCCTATCATGTCTTTAGCAATATTACGTGCAGCAGTTTTTGCATGGGGTTTAATGATGTCTATACCTCTTCTCAACAGGGGTATAGCTTTTCGGAAAAGGCTTCTGAAAATACCACCAAGCCCTGCGCCATACATCACGGGGGCCCCATGGTAACCAGGCAATGCATAGCCAGCCTGTGCCTTATAATAATTCCTATAAACAGCTGGATCACCATAGCTTTTCAGAATAGCCATTTTTTTAAAAATACAAAGGCTCTCCGTGGGCGAAAGTGCAACTTCACAGACACCTTCCCAAAACAAAATGCTACGTTTTTGTTCTGGTCGTTCTTTATTTCTATGGTGATGGTGTCAATGTGGTCCTTGATTACAGGCAGGTAGTGTGGTTTGTCATAACCAATGGTTACACAACGGTTGTTCTTTCCACTCACGGGTACGCAACGCAGTAACGGTACATAATAGTCTCCTACTATCTGGTGCTCCACGATATCTGTGTACACGTATAAGGTATTAAAGCCCTGGGTAATGTCCGCATGAAAAGGGAATTCTTTGACTGGCATACCAGGCTTTGCGCCTAATATGTGGGCCAACTCTGCATCACATTGAAAGATAACACCTTCTTCGGGGTTTAGACTGACTTTTCTAGTCACAGAGTTGTACTGTAGGACCACTTTATCCCCACCATATATAACTTTGTTCATCGCATTAATCAGCTCGGGGATGTCTGCATAATAACCATTGCACACAACTAAATGATGCATACTTTCCTTGTCAGAAATGTCAAATCGTGCGCAGGTTGTTAGAGTCTCCCAGGTGTGTGGATACTGTATTTCAGCTAACCCCACTTCCCAGGGCCCCTGGAGATCCAGAGCTCTTGCTAGTTGTATAGTGTATGCAGAACTCTTGTTATTTGGAAAAGCTGAAGCACAGGCGTTGCTGGGCAAGGTAACGTAAAACCCTTGATCATCCATACTTCTTCTATACAGGTTCACGTAGATCAGAAGCGTTCACCCAGCTGTTGAACTTGCTAGGCCAACCTAACCATTTAACTAGGTGACATTTTCTTCGACCCCTGCCTTTTGTGGCTAAGATTTCTTCAATCCTATATGCCCTATCCGACCTGGCATTCACTTTTTGTAATTCTTCAGGATAGAAGGTCCCCAGCACTGCATCTCCTTCATAATCTTTTAACAGATATACAGGTCTCTTTGCTCTTTTGATGACTTCATCCACTATAAATAACTCCGTGGTAAAATTCTGTTCATAGCCCTTAGCAAAAACACCCTTACATTTAGATACACGTACATGATCCCCTTTTTTGAAAAGTGGTAACTCTGCCTTTCTCTCTATATCGTGAACATATACTGTTCTCCAAACAGCCAAGGAGTTAGACTTATTAACATCAACGGGCCTAGTTTTGATAGTTCTGTGAAAGCTATGGTTATAACTTTTTAGGAATTGGGGTAGGACATCTATATATGTGTATGTGTTGTTAGCTGTGAAATACCTCCACATTTTTGTTTTTAAAGTCCTATTGAACCTCTCCACAACCCCAGCTTTGACTTCATTGTTGGTAACAAAATGGTGTACCCCCTGTTTCTTGAATAGCTGATTCACATCCCTGTTTAGGAACTCACGACCTTTATCTGTCTGTATTTTGCCAGGAACTCTTCCGTCTCGTGTGAAAATAGCTTTGAAAGCGGCGGACACCTGCCTACCTGTCTTGTCTTTTAGAACCTCTGCCCAACCATATTTAGACAGAATATCTATAACCGTTAAAATGTATTTGTAGCCCTTGTTGTATTTAGAAAATTGCTGCATATCGACTAGATCGGCCTGCCATTGAGCATCCACCTCAGACACAATTGTTCTATTCCTTTTAAAATGGATCCTGGCTGGTTTATGCAGGGTGTAAGCATCCTGATCTGACAGCCATCTGATAACATCTCTTCTGCTCAGGTCTTTGCTCTGTTTTTTGGCCTCCTGAAATAGGGAGTTCACACCACCCAACCCCCCTATGTGTCCGGGGTTATAATAAATACCCCTTAGGATTTCTTCATGATCTACCATATTATAGGTTAACACAAGAATGGAAACGTAAGTTTACAACAAAATGTTTTTATTGACTCCGCGGCATCATTTTAAAAATTTCTTTTAGTTTTCATTGTTCAGATTTTTTGGAAACACATGATATGCAGGAAATGTTGACTGCTCGTGAAGTGTCAATCTGCATTTTCTCAAAAGCACCATGGGCCTGTGTAAAAACAAAAATATAGGGGTTTTTAGTAACCAATCTGGCCTTAATACTAAGAACAAATTTCATATATAAAAATACTCACATTCTCCGTCATAACGTCCATCGGTTCTTCCATTGGCGGGTATGTATCAGGATCTTCCTGCTCCATTTTCTCTTCAGACGGTAGAACCATTTTCATAAGGCCACCGCCATCCACAGCTTCATCATTGTACTTCTCCGCCTTTAGGCGCACATTTTTTAAATCACAGCCACAATCACACTCTGTATCAGACCATTGCTCGGTACAATCCATTCTCCAATCAGCCCATTGTGAGGTTTCAGGAAAAGAATCTGGCTCTGCCGGGTACACAGATGAGGGTAAACTCCCGGGCATTCTCCAATCGAGCCATTGTGAGGTTTCTGGAAAAGAATTTGGCTCTGACGGGTACACAGATCCAGGTAAACGCCCAGTTGGCGGGTATGAGAAAGACCGAAACAGCTCCGGCTTTTGGGGCTGAAGAGGCAGGGGTGCCAGTGGATAAGAAAATCCAGAAGGCCCAATGGATAAGGGTTCACTCATTGTGGCATCAGAACTATTATTTATAATATTCTGTGCTGGCGTTGCAATTTCTCTGTCTTCTGGAGGATATGTGACAGCACGACTCACCCCTTTCTTTCTGTTTTGATTCCTCAGGGGGGTCTGTGGAGGCACTGTTGAAGATCCGCTGGCTGGGGTTGGATTCGCCATCTTCTCTATGCAGGAAAACGTGTCTGGGCAGGCAAAATGGGGGGCTCCCTTCTATACGCGTCTAGAGCGAGGGGGTTGGCCTTACAGGACCACATGCACCCTCTAAAACCCCATCCTATTGGTCGAGGCCAGCCTTCCGCTTTCCGTGAGGGGTCACATGACCCCTTTGGACCAATCAGCATCGAGATATCAATCTAGGGGGGATCTCTCCAATCCCGTAAGGGTTAGGGCTCTAAAACCCCTTCCTATTGGTCGAGGGTGGTCTGACGCAACCCTAGAGGGGTCACATGACCCCGCTGGGGTCATGTGATCCATGTCAGGTGACCACTCTTTCCGGAGGAGGGACTTCCGGCGACGGGACTTCCGTCTAAGGCGGGACTTCCGGTCTAAAAGGGGAGGGGCACATGTCAGGGGGCGGGGCTTAGGAGTTTGATGGATGGTCATACTTGTACTACTAATACGGAACTTGTGGTTACACTAGTGGTCAGAAGAAGTGACAAAACTGAAACATACATCTGTTGTTTCTTAACTTGTGATTTTGTGGTTACCTGATGGGTGGAGGGATGATAAAGAGCAATAAAGTGGGTAGGCCCAGACCAATCAAACCTATATTTGGGCATAAGTAAATAGAGATGGGTGGAATATTAAATGAAATGAAAAAGCAAGTAATCAAAGGCGGGACAAAGATGTGTGCCGGGATAGGCTGCAACCCCACAAGTCTCTGACCAATCACGAGATGGGGAGGGACCTCTTCGGCCGGGTGTAAGGTATAAGAAGTCTTGACATGTGCTTGGAGGGTGTGCCTACTTTGCTGGACACCCAGACTTGCAATTCTGTATCAATAAAAGGAACAGAGTGCTTTCACCATTGTCCTTGCATCATTATTTCAAATGGCATTTCTAACAATTTGGGGGCTCGTCCGGGATCAAGCCATCGTGGCTGCTGGCCATCGGTGCCAGACACAGGGAAGACGCGTCCTGCTGAAGTTTTGGCAGCCCCTCTGGCCAACACCGAGGGTCAGTGGTCTGACTGGCAAAATCCTGGAACATTTGGACTGGTGAAACCACTTAGGGATTCAAGTGTAGGCACTGGATCGACCAGGCAACTTTGTGCACGAACCAAGGTAAGAAAATTGACTATTAAGTATTACCTTGGTGGTCGGGATGGTGGGTGGATGGGGGAGTGGAGAGTCCTGATTGATGTTTGAGACGTGCCCAAGAGGCACGAAGCGAATGTGGAGTCTCGGATCCGCGGTTCCATTTCTTCGCGAGAAGTATGGCCGGAGAGAGACGAAGCGATTGAAAGATTGACTGTTGTGTGACATCTCCACGTTTCTTGGGTAGATGGTTTGTGGTTCATGCTTAGCCCCATGCATTGGGTTGACTTTTGGCGATTCCCACTTAGTGGTTCGTGCTTAGCCCCACTTGGGAGACAGTTGGCGGTTCGCACTTAGCCCCAAGGAATATCCACACCCTGAGTGGACTATTTGCAGGAGTTGCTTAGTCCAGGGTCCGGGGTTTCACCATAGGAAATAAGGTGCCTAAAATGGAGAAAGGACCATATGAGTCTCTCCAGGGTCATGACATTCCTCCCGATAGTCCGTTGGGGAAGATGCTGATGTCATGGGAATATTTATCTTGCACAAAAGGGAAAGATAGGAAGAAGATGATTAAATATTGTTGTTTGGAATGGCCAAAGAAAACCATAGAACCCCCTAGTGTTTTCTGGCCAAAATATGGGTCTGATGAAGCCTGGGTGTCAGACTTTAAACTTCTATGTTAACAATAAAACTCCAGGATCACAAGAAAACGTATGCCTCTTGTTGGATGACTAAGGATAATAAGGAGCAGTTGATACCCCTAAAAATCCACAGGAAGAAGAAGCAAGTCAAAATACCAAAGACTCCTGAATTTAAAATCCTGAATTTAAAATAGGAACCGTTAAATTGCCTGCCTCCTCCTTATGTATTTCTGCCTAACCAAGCTAGTAACATGGTGTCAAATGCACCATGAACAAAGGGGGGGCAGAAGAGGAGGGAGAAAATAGAAGAGAAAGAATAGAATAGAAACTCCAGGTGTGCCTGTGTCAAAACCTGGAAATTGCCATATGCAAGAGGCCTGTATGTGGCTTGATTGTGGTTATAAGAACATTGCAGTTAGATTCACCAAGTTAAAATCAGACTGCCCAGAAATAATAATAAAAAACATTATAAAGAAAATATGTAAAATTTATAAGATGCCATCTAAGTTAAAGTTAAAGAGATTAGTGACTTTGAGCCAACACAAAAGTAACTTACATTACCGTGACCTGCCGAAGTTATATTTGAAACAGACAGGCTCACGCACTTGAAATATTATTTAGAAGGAGGGGGGGAAACCCTCTCCTTTTCCTGTACTAGCAGCAGTTGTGGTTAGACGGCCAGAGGTAAAAAGACTTCAAGCCAACATGCCAACTCCCAGAAATAAAAGTGCTAGGTTATTTGCTATCCCTTCGTCCATAAGAATTCGAAGGTTAAGCATACCCGATTTGAGTAGAGCAGATACAGAACATAGAAAACTTTATTTGTCTAGACAGGTGGCCCAACCAAATGTGATGGGCTACTTGAACAGTGAGCTTGAAAAGACTTTGAAAAGCAAATGCAAGCTTTCTATTTGGACTTGTCCTTTAGGAGTCCTTGGCCAAGATCCAAAGAGTCAGGATAGAAAAAGTGAGAAGTTTATTAGACTCTAGCATTAATAATAAATGCTCCCTGTAAATTGTTTCCTGTGCTAAAATTTTGTTGCCCCAAATCAAGCTCCAGTCAGAGCTTACCAGCTTTAGAATTCAGCTGATAATTAGAATTTTGAACAGAGATTACTTAGGCCTTATGGTCTAGCTAGAAAACCCTTCCCCACTGGAGAACTTGTTTTAACAGAAGCAGACCTCCAGTTGTCAGATTTGTGAAAAGAAGAATAAAAAAGCCACACCTAAAACCCAAAATTTCTCCAGCGTTCGAGAGAAAGAATGAGACAATTTTTTTTTAAATTAATTTTGTCACCAAGAATTGGCAAGACGTGGCTAAGAAATTACAGAAAGTTGAAGGATAGAATGATCTAAAGCAGCCACCTGGAGCGGCAGATCTCGCCAGCCTGGCCCCCCCTTCTCATGCAGCGGGGGGGGGGGGGGGCTCGTGAGGCAGACGCTGGCTGGCTGGCTGGCTGCACGGCTCTGCCTCCTTGGGAGGGGAGGGGAGCTCACTAGACCCGATCTGAGGAGAAAGAAGAGGAAGAGGAGAGAAACGCGTAAAGCACCGCGTGTGCGCGCGCAAGAAGCAGGATGGCGGGGGCGCTTGCCCTCTACACCTGGGCTGGTCTCCTTGGGAGCAGGGTCTGTCCAGGTCTGGGGGACTGGCTCCCGAGGAGACATCCCCCTTCGCAGATCGAAGGCGAGGGGACTGGCGTTACCCGACACCCCCTGCCCTTGTCGGTCTCCCTAAGAGCAAGACTTTGAAGAGTTAGATTCTTTTCTTGGGAGTGAGGGAAAGTCACCGTGACTCTTTCTGTTTTAAGGAGGGGGATGGAGTAGGAGGAAAATGTAGAGCCACCCCTTTTCTCTTCTGAAGTGTTCAAGAAGAAGCAGACACCACTAAGGAAATGCCTGTTTCCCTGATATGTTTCCTGCCAAAGGTGCAGAGAAAAGGGCAACTGGAGTGGTTGGGGGGTCCGGGGCGTCTCCCTTACGAGGGAAGGTTGCATCAACTGGGATTGTTTAGTTTAGAAAAGGGAAAGAGGGAGGCTGAGGAGAGATAGGATAGAGGTGTATAAAATGACGCATGGTATAGAAAATATGGATAGAGAGACATTTCTTTCTCTCTAAAAATTTTAGAACCCAGTGGAGTCATCCCATGAAGCTGAGTGGTGGGAGATCCAAGATAGAACTCACTACCACAAGATGTATTGATAGCCACCAATTTGGATAGCTTCAAAAACAGGTTGAATAAATTCCTGGAAGTAAATAATAATAATAATAATAATAATAATAATAATAATATATCAATAGCTACTAGCCCTGATGGTTGTGTGCTGTCTCTAATATTCAAGGCAATAAGCCTGTGTGCACCAGTTGCTGGGGAACATGGGTAGGAGGGTGCTGTTGCACTGTGTCCTGCTTGTTCATCCCTGGCTGATGGCTGGTTGGCCACTGTGTGAACAGAAGTGCTGCTGGATGGACCCTTGGTCTGATCTAGCATGGCTCTTCTTATGTTCTTATGTTTTAAATTTTGTGCTTTTTATTTTTTCTATAAAACATCTGTTCTTAAAAAAATCAAAGTTACCAATTAGGGGTGTGTGTGTGTGTGCCAGTAGCTCTCTTTTGCCTAAGGCGCAAATTAGTCTGGCACCAGCCCTGACTAGATACAAAACGGTTTAAAGATGAAAGTACATCTAAGAACAGATCTGGATGAAATGTGCTATCAAGCAAATAACTGATTTGCTCCTGAATGAGCCTTTCAGTGAAATTTTAGAGAAATCTGCACTGCTGCTTTTAAGGCATTTTGAAGCGCTTTGAAAACGTTCATTTGAAAACTGTATATGCAGCGTGTTCTGGGCCCCAGCAGTAGTCAGAACTGTTAAGGGGGGGCCACCTTAGGGCGCTTTAGAGCAGTGGTGTAGATCCTGCCCAGGTGCTGGGAAGATATGCGAGGAAAGAGGGGCCTCAAAGAAGCCAAGGAGATGGACCTAAATGTTATTAGTGTAAAAAGAAAAGCCATTTCCAAAACCAGTGGTGGCTGGGGCAGAGAAGTGGGGTCAAAGTAAATACTGTCCTGAGACACAAGCCCCAGAGCCTAGAGATGAATAATCCCGAACCCCAAAAACTACACCCTCCAGTTTAGAGTGTTAGCATTTAACGGGGTTAAAGTGAAATTGAAGTTGAAATAAAACAACCCAAACCCCTACAATGAGCTTACCAACTTGTAGAGAATGATTTATTGAAATGGCTGCGGTGTGATTGTTCAGCAGCAGCCAGTGGCAAGTTTCCACCTTGTCCGGGAGCAAGTGTTGCATCTGCTTTGTGTGTAGAAAGTTTTTTTTATCAAATCAGAGATTGACTTGATATGAATAGATATTGCATGGAGAATCCAGATAAATCTATTACCTTGAATCCAGGTATCTTGTTTTCTTTGTTGAGAGCAACATATCTGAGATCCACATGATTGAAAAGTTGAAATTTAAAAACCACTCCCAGGCAAGAGTGAGGTTGCCTTTATAACACCAGATTGCAAACAGGAAATGTTGTAGTTTTGTCAAGCTGACAGAAAAGAGGAAGTAGATACTTGTAATAGAGAATCATAGAATAGCAGAGTTGGAAGGGGCCTACAAGGCCATCGAGTCCAACCCCCTGCTCAATGCAGGAATCCACCCTAAAGCATCCCTGACAGATGCTTGTCCAGCTGCCTCTTGAAGGCCTCTAGTGTGGGAGAGCCCACAACCTCCCTAATAGAAGTTGTGTTTGTTCTGTCCCAGGTATGAAGCATAAAATAGATTATTTTTGATAAAGCAAAGGGCTTATCTATAAATATCCACACTAATGTTCAATGTTCAATTTGCTACATAGCTAGACTAATTTGTAAACCTAAGAATTTCAAGACAGCTGTGGGAGGCCCAATAGCCAAATGGCCCTCTCATTGAGAAATTGCTTGAAAGAATCTTAATTTCAAAAATATAGTTGTCAAAGAAAGAAAAATAGTGTGTGGATATCTTATGGTGTTAAGCCAATTGCATCCTGAGACTTAATTAAGAATTATGTAATATGTATAGAGTTTTTAAAAGTAATTGAATTTACTAATGCTGTAGAGAGACTTGAATGTTCAGTTACCTTAACTACCTTTGTTATTGTAAAATAACTGATTTCCCCATACCCCTTCGCCCAATCTCTTCTCTCCCGTCCTTCTTCCAAGATTCCTCATTTCCCTTTCCCAAAATGTCACCCTTGGGTGATTTTTAAATGATTTAAATTGAATAAAATAGACCCCCTGCTCCTAGGTGGGAGAGAGGGGTCCCATTTGCCTATTTGGGTGGGGTCGGTTGCTCAGGGTTGGGGACAGGCCCTAGCTGCTGGTTAAAAAAAAAACCAGGCGCTTGACACACACACACACACCTCTTGTTTCTCCTTCCCCACAGCTCAGTGGGAAACCAGGAAGAGAAATAAGAGGTAAGAAGCTTGCCCATTGTAAAGAATGTCAAGCGCCAAAAAGAGAAACCGGGGAGGGAGTGGTTAACCGGTATTGGTTGAGGATGGTAGAGTATGTGACAAGAAAGTTTCAAGATTCATTGCTAAGAAAATCATGTGATGGTAAAGTTTGCAAGGTTGATGAGTTCACTCACCCATCTGGGCATGTTGGGAGGGCAGAGAGAAGGATCAGTTGTGACGATCTAAACAAACACTGTTCTGAGCCTTTTCCCTTACATTGCCAAGTGGGGGGGAGAGAAACCTTTGTATAAAGTGATTTTTTGTGTACCACCATTCTTTCCTGTCTTAAAAATAGACTGAATAGAAGACAGAGTGATTTATAATTAGAACCATAAGATTGTTTGACGAGAAATCCCAAACTAATGAGTGTGCAAGAAGATTTCTTCACAGGTTTTTCACAGCACCAGACCTAGAAGCCATAGGTCTGCTACCTGATGCCAAATTAAAAAAACGAAAGTTATAAGCTGGAAGCAAGAGAGTTTGGACCCTTGTTCCTGACTGACCACTGTAGTTGTTCAAAGCACATGAACAATTGGCAAGTATTTGACTGTCCAACACATATAGAAATGTTTAGAGAATCTAAGACTGTCTCTATCAAGGAAGAAATAATCTATTGTGTTCTAAGCCTACACAGACTGATAGCCCAAATCTAAAAAGTCCAAGCAACATATGTGAAAAGCTGAACCTTGGATGCCATGGAAGTGACCCAGATGACCCATCTGTACCAGAGACTGAGAGTTGTCCAAATCTGATCGAGAGGTTAAAAGACGAAGCAAGCTGCCAGGAGGAAGTTGGAAAGCCCCCTGTGAGCACTAAAGACAGGTGTCCAGTGGAAGGAGATTGCTGAAGAGCCCCCTCCATGGAACGACATCTGGTCAATCAGCATGGCTGTCTTTGTAAACTCAGATCAGAGATATTCCTGAGATAACGAGGCATAATAATCCTCGCAACGAAAAGTAAAACGACTTAGGACAACGCCATGGCATTCTTTAACAGTGAGAGTGTGTGCATAGAGATAAGAAATGGTCTAAGAACATGTGGTCCAGTCAAGAATACATCTTTATAAACTGTGGTGAAAAAGATAACACAGGATGAATAAAGAGGAGGGATTTGTGAGAAATAAAGAGATATGTTACTTTTTCATTAATGCTATGCTAATATATATATATATATATATATATATATATATATATATATATATATCAAATATAATATAATTAAAAATATGTAGCTGAATAGCAGCCAGGCTAAAGTACTGTTATCTTTACTGAAAGATGGTTAAGGGACAGGAAACTGCTCAGACAGGTGTTTTAGCCGTTAGACTATTCAGTTGAAGTAAAAGAGAATAATACGGAACTTGTGGTTAGACTAGTGGTCAGAAGAAGTGACAAAACTGAAACATACATCTGTTGTTTCTTAACTTGTGATTTTGTGGTTACCTGATGGGTGGAGGGATGATAAAGAGCAATAAAGTGGGTAGGCCCAGACCAATCAAACCTATATTTGGGCATAAGTAAATAGAGATGGGTGGAATATTAAATGAAATGAAAAAGCAAGTAATCAAAGGCGGGACAAAGATGCGTGCCGGGATAGGCTGTAACCCCACAAGTCTCTGACCAATCACGAGACGGGGAGGGACCTCTTCGGCCGGGTGTAAGGTATAAGATGTCTTGACATGTGCTTGGAGGGTGTGCCTACTTTGCTGGACACCCAGACTTGCAATTCTGTATCAATAAAAGGAACAGAGTGCTTTCACCATTGTCCTTGCATCATTATTTCAAATGGCATTTCTAACACCATGAGAGTCATTTTGTGAGAGCACCCACAACATTCTCTTAAAATTTCAAATGTGCCCACTGGCCGAAAGTTGTGAATTCCTAAAGTAAATATTTACATATCAAAATAGGGTCCATTCTGGCATGGTAAACACAAGTTCTTACCACAGAAGAGTGTTTTCATATAATATAATCTTGCAAAATTGACATGGTAAAATGACTGTTGAAATTTTCTGAGATCCAGCAGTAGCATAAGAATTGCCTCCACTTGCCTGATCCAAGGCAAGGGTGTGTGTGTGTGAGGTCAGTACAGGTTCGTTCCTCCCTGCCAAAGCATGCTAGGAGTTGTAGGCTTTTCTTCCCTGGATGCAAGAGCTCTCTGCAGGCCATGACGGCTACTCTGTGAAATGGCTGCCAAAGCTTCGGACTTCCGAAGCCGAGGCAGAAACTTGCACAGCCCTAGTGTAGATGTTTTTCTACAAATGTGACATTATACAATTTGAAATGATCAAAACTGTATGTCATACATGTACACACACAGACACTCATACACACACTCACTCATGAAGGATGCAGGTTTTAGTACTGACTAAGAATTTGAAGCTAACAAACTTCAGACTATTTCCAGTTCCTCAAAACAGCAGGCAGTTGGTCTCATGTTTAGGAAAAGAAGAAATGCGTTAGCATCCTATATTGACATAAACACACTATAGATCAGGCTACTAAAGGGTGAACAATTCTAGACTGTATGTATCTGATCCAATAGATTCATGGAAACTGAACAAAAATTGAACTTTCAGCTTTCACATCCATATATTTATTTAAAGTAAACATCTATTGCTAAGCAGCAAACATGTAAACACAAACAAATATAGCCCAGAATATGTGGGAAAAACAAGAGAAGAATGTGCGTATGCACTGCAGTCTTTGGATTGGATCCAGCCTTAGTTAGTTGTACTTATATCCCATTGATTTCAACTCAACTCTCTATGACCAACTCTTTACATTGATTCCATTGGGATTTAAATGCAACCAACAACTTGGACCCAAGCCATCGTGTTTTCCATGCAACTACAATCTCCATAAAAATTTACTTGTAGGATTGCCTCCTGTGCCTTTAAACAGAAATTTAAATTGCCTTACAGAAATTTAGCAGGTAAGCCGTTTTCCCACCACTGACCTCAATGCCAGCAAAAGTTTTAAAATGATTGGTACCTGTGGGCCAGTCTGCTATAAAAGGCATAGGAGGACTAGTAAGGAAGGGTAGCTACCCTCATATTTTCACAACCTAGTACCCTTTAGTCCTTGAGTAGACAACCCATAGCTCTTCAGATGTTTGGCCTACAAGTTCAATCAGAGCTAGCCAGCCCAGGCAATGAGGGTGGGGGGTGGGGAGATGATGCAAGTGGTAAGCCAAAACATCTGGAGGGCCACAAGCTGCCCACCTCTGCCTCTTAAGCCTGCCAACTGACAGGATCCTAACATCCCCAACAGATTTGCAACCCATTTCTGGAAACATTACTTTAATGTGTGTTGCCATACTGAAAACTTCCTTCAAAACATTATTGTAATAATTCAACACTGGCTGCAACTTTCTTGACAGCTGGTATTTCTTTAAGAAAAATGTCTCAAATGGATTATGCACAACATTCCTCCAAGAATTAATTTCCTTTCAGTGTAAGATGCTAGGGCACTAAAAAGTGTAGGAATTTAAGTCTTGAGGGACATGCCAGCTCTAAAATGTTATTTTATAATATCCCACTGATGTTTTTGCAGAGGTATAACCTTGGCTAATTTTTTTATTCCTGCAGAAAGGAAAGCAGTTCTAGTGTAAGATTGTATGACACAAACATCTGGTGTTATATACTTAGATTTCAAAATAAATAAGACATTTTAAGATCATAATTATTAATCAAAATAATTAAATGACTGGAGTTACTTTAAAGGCAACATTCCCAGAAGTCACAGCATTCTACATAAATTATGCAGCTGATGTAAACAGAACAGTACAGTGCACCCAAACTACACAGCCTGTCTGTGTCCCCCCACCCACACTGTCTTTGGTTCTCATGTCTGTACAAAGTGATCTTAAAATATATACAATTCTGAACATCCGGGGGGTGGGGCAGTTACAATAATTTCATTAAGCAAAGGCCATTAAAGGTCAAATAAGCAGACATATCATGTGGGTAGAATCTGTATAAAGGCATGTACCCAAACAGACAACATCCTCTACAACACATATATGCTTAAAAGACCCAATGAGTTCAATGCAGCTTACGTCTAAGTAAGTGGGTACAGAACTGCACCCTGACAGTCATTTCTCCATCTGTGTACACATCCTGTACGAACCAGCTCTCAGTTTAGATATTACAGAGGAGGGGGATGACAACAATGGAGTCCTCCTTGAAACCACCCAATTTGACATCACTAATTAAATGCTTTATTCGAAATTTAAAGTTTTACACACACACACACCCCGACTGATCAGCAAAAAACAGGGAAAATATTTACAGCTGAAGCTTTGAGCAGTTCACAAAATAAAATTTGAAACCATACAATATAAAAATGTAGAAACATAAACCTTAAAGATTAAAACAGAATAAAAGCAAAGTAAAAAAGCAAAATAATAAAAAGCAACAGTGCAATATCTAAAAAGCACTAACAAGATGATGTTGTTGTTTTTAAAAAACTAATAACTAAAAAACCTAGAGGAGAAACAATCTTCACCTGGACCGATGCGATAACAACCTAGGGGCCAGGCCAGCCTCTCTGAGGAGGGTGTTTCACAAATGGGGTGCCACCACTGAAAAGGCTCTCTCCTTAGTAGCCACGTGCCTCACTCATTTGACATGGACATCCAGAAGAGGGCCTCTGAAATTGATCTTAGGTTCTTGGGGAGGCATATACGGGAGGAGGCTCTCCTTCAGGTAGCCTGGCTCCAAGTTGTTTAGGGTTTTTAAGGTGAATACCAGGACTCATGTAAGAGTCAGGCACATTGTACCCCTATTTGTCGAGCTTTGTCCTTCATGCGTTCAAGATTGCAAAATTATTTTAGAAATAATTTTTGAGTTTCCTTTATTTGTTTAACTGATAAAACTAGTGGGGCCTGCAACAAAATGTTGCCATGTGGCATAGTCCTATGCAGCATGCCAGTCAGCCATGCCTTGTTCCAAGATAGTGCATTCCACTCCCCGCTTGCAGTTTCTCCCCTTCCAGAAAAAAACAGCACATGTTTAACATAAGAACATAAAAAGAGCCATGCTGGATCAGACCAAGGGTTCATGTAATCCAGCACTTTGTTCACACACTGGCCAATCAGTTGTCAACAAGAACCCACAAGCAAGACATGGTTGTAACAGCACCCTCCCACCAAAGTTCCACAGCAACTAGTGTGCATATAGGCTTACTGCCTCTGATACTGGAAGTGGCACACAGCCATCAGGACTAGTAGCTATTGATAGCCTTCTCCTCCTGGAATTTATCCCAACCCCCTTTTAAAGCCATCCAAATTGATGGCCATCACTACATCTTGAGGTAATGAATTCCACAGTTTAACTGTGTTGTGTGAAGATGTACTTTTATCTGTCCTGAATCTCCCACCAATCAGCTTCATAGGGTGACCCCAGGTTCTAGTATTATGTGTGTGTGTGGGGGTGCTCTCTTAGGTTTTTTTCCCTTAAAGATTGTTTGCACTTCTGTAATTCCTGGCATTCTCCCAAGTGTGCTGATATCTCTTTTTATTTGTAGGTGATGCTATTTTGGCTACAAACGTTGCAGCACTATAAGAACTAGGTCTTCTATAAGTATACATGAGACTTTATAAAATGACTATATTCCAATCAATGAACAAAAAACCTACGGTTTATAAAACAACGTTAAGGCCGTACACTTTCCCACCAAGCACCAAAAAGCGGGGAAATTGGGAGTTAAGGCTCGCCAGCCTTAACGCCACATCCTCCCTAAGGAGGCAGAAAGTACCAGTGAAATTCTCATTCTGCCAAAGCAGATAAACCATGAGGACAGGATGGAGAATAGGATATGCAGAGGTGACTGTGGGGTTGTGGAAAACTGATGACGAACAACTTAGAGCCACCTACTTCTTTTTTTGTTTAGAGCAGCCCTTCCCCAACCTGGTGCCCTCCAAAGGTGTTGGACTGTGACGATCTATCATTGCAAGTCAGTATGTCCCATGGTCAGGAATGCTGGGACAGCAGGATGGGGAACGTAGGGCAGCACCTCCAGGCAAGCCCACCCCCCCCCCCCCCGCTTACCTGCTCTGTCGTTGTTGGGCCTGGGCTTGAACTGTGCGCCCTGGTGCACCTGGAAGCAAGGCCACACTTGCAGCCTTGCTTCTGGGTGGACCCAGGGGCTCAATTCAAGTCAGGGCCAGGTGATGACAGAGCAGGTAAGAACACCCCCCCACCTGGCCCCTTACCTGGACCTGCTGCCGCCGCTGCACAAAGTGTGGTAGCTCCAGTCAACCCCCCTCCTGCCTGGCCCCTTACCTGGAGCTGCCACTGCACAAACTGTTGCGGTGCCAGCTCCAGGCAAGCCCCCACCCCAGCCCACCCCACTTACCTTCTCCGTCATGGCCTGACCCGTGCTTGAATCGAGCCCCCGAGTCCACCCAGAAGCAAGGCTGCAGGTGAGGACTTGCTTCCGGGTGGACCAGGGCCCTCGATTCAAGCCGGGGCCCAGCCACAACGGAGCAGGTAAGTGGGGTGGGCTGGGGTGGGGGCTTGCCTGGAGCAGGTGCCGCAGTTTGCACAGCAGCGGCAGCGGGTCCAGGTAAGGGCCCAGGCAGGAGGGGGGTGCTTACCTGCTCCGTCATCCCCGGGTCCAGGCTTGAATTGAGCTTCCAGATGGACCAGGGTGCTCAGTTCAAGCCCGGGCCCAGTGACGATGGAACACGTAAGTGGGTTGGGGCTTACCTGGCAGCAGGGCCAGGCAGGAGGGGGTGGGGTTTCTTACCTGTTCCGTCGTCGCAGTCCAACACCTTTGGAGGGCACCAGGTTGGGGAAGGGCTGCTCTAAACAAAAAAAGAAGTAGGTGGCTCTAAGTTGTTCGTCATCAGTTTTCCACAACCCCACAGTCACCTCTGCATATCCTATTCTCCATCCTGTCCTCATGGTTTATCTGCTTTGGCAGAATGAGAATTTCACTGGTACTTTCTGCCTCCTTAGGGAGGATGTGGCGTTAAGGCTGGCGAGCCTTAACTCCCAATTTCCCTGCTTTTTGGTGCTAGGTGGGAAAGTGTACGGCCTTAACGTTGTTTTATAAACCGTAGGTTTTTTGTTCATTGAATTTCATGGCTTTTTGTCAAGGATAACGAGAGCCCTTCCCTCTTTTAAATGCGGTCACTTTAGTATAGCTCCTGCAGCTTGTATTCATGCAGCACCTGGTGAAATTCCCTCTTCATCACAGCAGTGAAAGCTGCAGGAGCTATACTAGAGTGACTCCATTTAAAAGAGGGCAGGGCTCCTGCAGCTTTCACTGTTGTGACGAAGAGGGAATTTCACCAGGTGCTGCATACATACAAGTGACACCTGCTGAAATTCCCTTTTCTATGCAACTGTTAAAGATACAGGAAGCCTGTCCTCCTTTTCATATGGTCACCCTATGTATGATTGTTCCAAAAGTGCCAACAACTATTTTATACATCTGTGTTTCTGTCTAAACATGCATAGGATTGTAGGGTTTTCTGTCTAAAGATGCATAGGATTGTAGGGTTTTCTGTCTAAACATGCATAGGATTGTAGGGTTTTCTGTCTAAACATGCATAGGAGTGTAGGGTTTTCTGTCTAAAGATGCATAGGATTGTAGGGTTTTCTGTCTAAACAAGCATAGGACTGTAGGTTTTCCTGTCTAAAGATGCATAGGATTGTAGGTTTTCCTGTCTAAAGATGCATAGGATTGTAGGGTTTTCATTTTATACCACCTTTTTCCCTGCTGAGAGGAAAAAACTCTACATGCTTCGGCTCCAGTTGCAGCCAATGGCAAAGTGCCCACAAGACTTCAATAGGAGCAGGATTTGGTACTTTATGTGATACTGCCAGGTGCAGGCTGTAATGTGAAAGATCATAAATGATTTGGATGCAGTGGGGAACTACAACACAGCAGCTTTCCATGAGAAACAGCTCAGACATTAATTCAGCAAGTAGACTAGCGCCACTGTAATCAGGGCTTAATTGCATGCTTCAAGTTAAACGCATACAGGCATGCTTGAATACCTTAGCGAACTGAGCCCCAAGTGAAAGCACTTCTTTTTGCAAAGCAATCTAATGCCCCCAAAGCTGTATTTTATTCCTTCCTTTGCATAGAATTTCCAAAATGTATTCTTGAAGATGTACAGCCGCAATGCACAGCACAACCCCTTTGTTCTTGACTAGTGCAGGAAGAGCCCCATGGAGCAACAGTAAATGCGTTGCAAATTACAGAGTAAATGCAAAATGAGCAGAGTCTAAGGCTAGATCTACATTACTGCTTTATAGCAGTATCGAAGTGCATGGTGCAACAGCACTCTCCCTCCCACCCATTATTATTATTATTATTATTATTATTATTATTATTATTATTATTATTTATTTATTTATATAGCACCATCAATGTACATGGTGCTGTACAGATTACACAGTAAATAGCAAGACCCTGCCGCATAGGCTGGCTCTAGCCAGTGTCTATTGCATCTAATACTAAATGCTGCGTTGCCGCACTTTCTTTATGTAAAGCAACTCTGATGTCACTCACACCAGACTTTCCAACAAATTCAATTATTCATTAATAATAATAATACATGCTTACACTGTTAGGTCTGTGCCACTAATTGTGAGCTGACCTTCCTTCCCCCCTTAAATTTCTGTGCCATTTGTAGTCAGCACCTGAGATATGGACCCCCCCTAACCAGACTGGGTTTCATTACCCTGTGCTTGTTTGCTTTCTCTTCCCCTCCTTATTGTTTTACTTTGATTTTATTAGAATGTAAGCCTATGCGGCAGGGTCTTACTATTTACTGTTTTACGCTGTACAGCACCATGTACATTGATGGTGCTATATAAATAAATAAATAAATAAATAATAATAATAATAATCTCTCTCACACACACACGCACATGGAAGCTGTATGGCAGAGTAAAATCTGCCTGCCTGCCTGCCTGCCCTCTCTCTCTCTCTCACACACACACACACACAGACAGATGACCCATCACTCTCTTTGTCTCTCTTTGTCTCTCTGCCACCCATTCTCTCTTTGGTATCTCTGTATTGTGCGTGTTCTCTCTCTCTCTCTCTCTCTCTCTCTCTCTCTCTCTCTCACACACACACACACACGGCCAGCACTTCCCTGGCCTCGCCGCCGCACGCACTTGCGAGGAGAGGAGATGCTAACCTTCTTCCTCATCGCAGGCCTGATGGGAAATGCAGTTTTAAGCATAAGAGGAAGTGACGCAATATTGAGCGTCCGGCTCCACCCAAAAGCAAGCTCCTGCAGCCAAGAGACAAGGTAAAACCTGCTCCTGCAGCCGAGAGACAAGGTAAAACCGGGGGGGGGGGGAGCTTCCTAGCACTTCGAGCGCCGCGCCGCTGGTGTATGTGTTTGATTCCCTAGACTCCCGCTGCTGCCGCGGTTGGCAGCAGCGGAGACCAGGGAATCACACACACACCAGCGACGCGGGGGCCCCTCTCCTCTCCTTCCGCCCCCTCCGCCCAAGTCCGCTGCAGCCGCTGGTGTGTGTGTGTGTGTGTTTGATTCCCTAGACTCCGGCAGCTGCCGTGGTTGGCAGCAGCGGAGACCAGGGAATCAATCACACACACACACACACACCAGCGGCGCTGCGCTTCCCTGACGCCGATGCCGCAGTTCGACGGGAAGCTCCCCCCGCCCCCCCACCCCAGCGACGCGGCCCCCCCTCTCCTCTAACTCCCCCCCTCCGCCAGGGTGGGATAAGGAGAGGAGAGGAGGTGCTTACTTCCTTCTTCATCCAGGCTTGGTGGGAAATGGCGTCCCCACAACAGGAAGTGTTGCAAAGGGGTATTGCGACACTTCCTATTACTGTAAAGACTCCATTTCCCGCCGTGCCTGGAACGAGGAAGAAGGTAAGAACCTCCTCTCCCCCCCCAGCCCGGCTAGGGCCCCCTCCCCCCCAGCATGCCTCGGCCTGGTCCCTGGGCCCCCGCCTGCCATCGCCGTAGTTCCTACGGCACCAGCAGGCCGGGGCCTAGGGATCTCCCCACCCCAGCGCGGCCCTCTCCGTTCCCTCCCCCCACGGCAGGCCTGGGTTTCAATTGAGCGCCCGGCTCCATCCGAAGCCGGGGGCTCAATTGAAACCTTCGGAGACAGGCCGGGTTTCAATCAATTGAGCGCCCGGTTCCACCCGAAAGCAAGGCCGCAATTGCGGCCTTGTTTTCGGGTGGAACCGGGCGCTCAATTGATTGAAACCCGTGCCAGCCGCCGACGGACAAGGTGAAGCCGGGGGGTGGGGGGCGACTTCCCCCCTGGCTTCCCCCGCCGCTACGCCTGGTCCCCGAGAAGCCCCCTAACCCCACTTACCTGGCCCGTCGGGAATGAGCGCCGGCCGCGCTCTCCCTGCTCTCCGTTTCCCTCTAGGGATTCTGAAGCTCACGCGCATGCGTGAGCTTATCAGATTCCCCATTGACAAACATGGGGATTTTAAAAATTAATTAAAAATTGACGGAACGGTCTTTCGAAAAAAGAAAGGCCATTCCATCAATCAGATGGATAGCAGAATTTAATCCTGTTTATAGATTCCACCGGGAGGCTTCCCCCTTTTGCGCTACGAGTGCGCAAAAAAAAAGTCGCCACCCCCGAGAAAAACAAAGCAGATTGTGACGGACAGACTTTCTCTCCCTTTTTCTCCTTTAAACTCCCACCCAGACCTCAATATTTCAGGAATCTCCCTGAAACGCGCAGGGAATGTAAAGCCAGCATTTCTTTCTGGCAGTACCGCGTTTCAGAAAGATTCCTGAAATATTTTTCATTTTAGGGTCCTAGGTTCCCCTTCCCCCCCCCCCCGCTAAATAAATTATAATGTTGGAATGCTCAACTCACTCACCGGCCTTAACAACAGGAATCACTACAGTGATTCCTGTAATACTGCCCGTTGTTAAATAACTAATGCAAGAAACTTCTAACAAGATGAAAATATTACTTTTTCCACTCAGTCTGATCCAAATGAAAACACATCCAATATATTAACATTTTGATGTTAATGCTCCATCTCATTTCTTCTTTGGCTAGAATTGATGTACATTATGTTGTTGGATCCTGGAATGGATCCTAGATTTGTTTCCAGGGATTTACTAATTGCTGAGGAGCTGGAGGAATCAGAAGACTCAGCAGAAAACTTAAAGGTCAACGTTGCACCTGGACATTGATGTCATGATTGATTAATTGGTGACTTGATTGTTTCAATTAAGGGATTGCAAGCAGTTGCATCATTGTACAGTTAGCCTATAAAAAGGATGTATTCCCATGTACATGTATCAAAAATTATCAGAAATGATCTGAAATGATCACTGTATCAGAGCTGTATTGACTGATCGTATGTAAGTATTTGTATTTGTGAATGCCATAACTAAATTATATTTTTATATGCCAGTAAAGGTTTCTTTAAACCTACTGAAAGTCTCAGTCTTAATCTGTGTCTGTGCTGAGTTTGCTGGAAACCGCTGCAAAACTCTGTTATAAGGTTATTGGCCAGAAGCCCAGTCTGGCAATAACTAAAATAAGGTCGTAAATATTAGACCATCATATCCCAACAGGTTATGGGCCCAGGTCTCAAAAACAACCAGCAAGCAGAGTGGTTACAGCAAGAACAGTAGGACTGAGGGATTAAGCCGTGGTTGATTAAATTCCTGAGTGTCTTTGTTGAAAGTCATTGGAACAGGCAGCCGGAAAGCTATTTCATATAGCTGGTGTCTGAAAAATCACACGGAGAGAACTGGCAAGAGTGGTTTTGAATTTAAGGGGGCACTGAGGAAGCTGAAACTGTATAGCTGGTCAGGCCCTAAAAGAAATTAAACCACTGAAGGGGTTGTATATCAGAAACAACCTGTTAAATTGAAAGTATGGCATTAAACGTTGGGAACACTGTCCCTATGGAATTACTTACAGACGAAAATTACATGTCATGGTCATTCAAGTTAGAAATGAGCCTAAGAAATCTTGATCTGTGGGAGGTTGTAACTGATGCCCCAGCAGAAGATTTGAATGCAGCAGATTTACAGGCGTGGAGACGTCGCGCTGAGCGGGCAAAAGCCCACATTGTTCTGTCCATGAGAAATGACCAACTGTCGTATATAAGCAGAGAAGACACAGTTGATGTTATCTGGACTAAACTGAGAACTGTATATGTTAGGGATACTGCAGGAGCTAGAATAAGCTTAACCAGAAAGCTCTACCGCACACTGATGAAAGAGGGAGAAGATGTAAAAGCCCACTTGCAGAAATTAAGAGACTGTTTTGAAAGTCTAAATGCAGCAAGCTTACCTCTGAGTGACGAAATGAAAACGTATGTGGTTCTGTCGAGCTTACCACCGTCCTGTTACGTGCTGGTGACAACTTTAGAAGCAATGAGGATCCAAGACATGACTTTAAATTTGATATCGGGCAGATTGATAGAAGAATGTCAAAAGAGGACTTTGAGAAAGTCAGCCCAAAGCAGTTCAGGCGATAAACCAGACGCGTTTGCAAAATGGTCTGGGTATGAAGGGGTTAAGGCTTTGGTGAAGAAGGAGGAAAATGAGTCAGCGTTTTCAACTTCGAGAAAGCCCAAACCTAAGAAACCTCTACGGTGCTTCAGGTGCCAGAAGTTGGCATTTGCAAAAGGATTGTAGAGTTAAATTACAATCAGAGCCCAACAAAGAGGAAAAAGGGAAGAATAAATCAGTGCAGCTAGTGACGGCAGAAGCAAGGAGTCAACTCTGCAAGCAAGCAGGAGGGAAGAGCTTTCAGTGGCTCATAGACTCTGGATCATCTACAGTGATTGTGAATAGACCTGACTTCTTCCAGGACTTCAGGGACTCTTCTGAAAAATCTATCACGCTGGCTGATGGCAAAAAAGTTCAAGTGTCTGGCGAAGGCTCGTGCAGACTACCTTTTTTGAAAGAATGCTTTGATAATGCATTGTTTGTTCCCAGTTTAAGTTATTCTCTTCTAGGAGTGTCAAGTTTAACAGAAAAAGGTTTCTGTGTGTCTTTTGAAAAAGACAAATGCTTTATTCGAAAGCATGGACTCCTAAGAGGAACTGCAAAGCTGCAGAATGGATTGTATTTTATACAGGACAATCCAAATGAGGAAGAAACTCCAGAGGTGCAAGCAGGTTGTATGGAAACTTTTGAAAATGTTCCTAACCATGACAATTGCATCCATGTTTTACATAGGAGGCTTGGACATTCGAGTTTTAAAGTTCTGAACAAAACTCTGAATTTTTCAGAGGGTCTAAAAGTTCAGAAGTGCAACAATTTTCTGGATTGTTTGATTTGTAAAGTTACCAAGTCGAAGGAGAGGAATATGCCACGTGTCAGAGACTGGCGGAGTCAACACGTATTGGGAAATAATACGGCTGCAGGCTCAGGTTTCAATTGAGCGACCGGCTCCACCCAAAAGCAAGCTCCTGCAGCCAAGAGACAAGGTAAAACCGGGGGGGGGGGGAGCTTCCTAGCACTTCAAGTTTTGCAGGAACTGCAAAGCTGCAGAATGGATTGTATTTTATACAGGACAATCCAAATGAGGAAGAAACTCCAGAGGTGCAAGCAGGTTGTATGGAAACTTTTGAAAATGTTCCTAACCATGACAATTGCATCCATGTTTTATATAGGAGGCTTGGACATTCGAGTTTTAAAGTTCTGAACAAAACTCTGAATTTTTCAGAGGGTCTAAAAGTTCAGAAGTGCAACAATTTTCTGGATTGTTTGATTTGTAAAGTTACCAAGTCGAAGGAGAGAAATATGCCACGTGTCAGAGACTGGCAGAGTCAACACGTATTGGGAAATAATACAGCTGCAGGCTCAGGTTTCAATTGAGCGGCCGGCTCCACCCAAAAGCAAGCTCCTGCAGCCAAGAGACAAGGTAAAACCTGCTCCTGCAGCCGAGAGACAAGGTAAAACCGGGGGGGGGGAGCTTCCTAGTAGGGGTGTGCACGGACCCCCCGCTCCGCTTCACTTGCAGATCCGCCATTTTCCGGAGCGGGTCGCTCCGCTCCGCCCCCGCTCCGCCCACTTCCGCTCCGCTCCGCTCGGAGCTCCGGATCCGGATCCGGAGCTCCGTTTTTGCCCCCCCATAGGGTTGCATTGAAAGCTAAAAAAGTAAACAACTTTTTTTCCGTTGAAGTTAGAAACCTCACGTTTGGCACCATGACACCTCATGGGCGTATACACACACACGCCAAGTTTCAAGGCAATCCCATCATCCCCTGATTTTTGGCGAATTTTTGAAAATCGGGCACCCCATTCACACCCCTTGGGATAGCTCCGTCAATTTGCATGTTAGAAACCTCAAACTCGGCACCAGGGCAGCTTATCCATGTGTCCACATGCACGCCAAGTTGCAAGCAAATCCCATCATCCCCTGATTTTTGGCGCGGCTCTACCCTCTAACGCACCACCCATAACCCTAATTCACACCCCTTTAGATAGCTCCGTCAATTTGCACGTTAGAAACCTCAAACTCAGCACCATGATAGCTTATCCACGTGTCCACATGCACGCCAAGTTTCAAGGCAATCCCATCATCCCCTGATTTTTGGCGAATTTATGAAAATCGGGCACCCCATTCACACCCCTTGGGATAGCTCCGTCAATTTGCATGTTAGAAACCTCAAACTCGGCACCATGAGAGCTTATCCATGTGTCCACATGCACGCCAAGTTGCAAGCAAATCCCATCATCCCCTGATTTTTGGCATGGCTTAACTCACCCCAAATTGTCCCATTCTACAACTACGTCAATTTGCATGTTTGAAACCCCAAAGTCGGCACCATGATAGCTTATCCACGTGTCCATATGGACGCCAAGTTTCAAGGCAATCCCATCATCCCCTGATTTTTGGGGAATTTATGAAAATCGGGCACCCCATTCACACCCCTTGGGATAGCTCCGTCAATTTGCATGTTAGAAACCTCAAACTCGGCACCATGAGAGCTTATCCATGTGTCCACATGCACGCCAAGTTGCAAGCAAATCCCATCATCCCCTGATTTTTGGCGCGGCTTAAACTTTTTAACTCACCCCAAATCAAGTCCCATTCTACAACTACGTCAATTTGCAAGTTAGAAACCTATCCTTTGGTCCCATGACAGCTTACCCATGTGTCCCCATGGACACCAAGTTTCAAGGCAATCCCATCATCCCCTGATGTTAGGGGAACTTTTGAAATTTGAACACTCCAGTATGTCAGGGATTTAAAGTTGCAATTGCAGACAGCTCAATGGGGCCAGTTCCAAGGCAATCCCAACATGCCACGAGATAACCCTAAATCTTCTTGCACATTTGAAAAAGGGATTATTGAATTTGATAAAGTCTAAGTGAGCGCAGGAAGGACTTCTCCCCTTAGTCAAAGCAAGACACATACACCATCGCTGCAAGGCGGGAAGGGGAGAAGGGAGGGAAAGCAGGCAGGCAGCATGCATTGTAGTGCCGCAAGGATGGCTTGAGCACTAACGCATAGCAAACCAACCCATAAGTGGGCGCAAAGTGAGGCAAAGATGGCTGGTTCTTTCTTTCTAAGCCAGCAGTTACGCCTTGAGGGGCACAGAGGAGGACGATTGGAGCAAACCAGGCACCAGGCGGGCAGAGAGGCAGGCAGAGTAGGCGAGGAGTCAGTCCTGGCAGATGCCCCACCACAGCAGCACCCCGGGGGAGGCGGGCAGGCGGGCAGGCAGGCAGGCAGGCTGCGGGCATTTCTGGGGGCACAAGGAAGTGATGGCTGGTTTCTAAGCCAGCATTGCAGTTAGTCACGCATTGCAAACGCAAACCATCCCAGCGAGTCGGTCACCGAGGAGGACAGGCTAGCAGAGGGGCAGGCAGAGTGACATGTCATAGATCTAGTATTGGGGAGGAGTCAGTCCCGGCAGATGCCCCAACACAGTAGCACCCTGGGTGGGCATTGGAAAACGCCATCTTGTGGGTCAATACTTCCCCCACCCCATGTCCTGCAGGGTTGCCTGCCTAACCCTTGTGGGGATGGGAGATGGAGAGCTTAGAGTGGCAGTGCCAGCAGCAGCCTTCGGCTTTCCCCTGGAACCAGTCGCCTTGCCCGCCTCTTTCCCCAGCAAGATCGCCTGGTGCTGCCTATGAAGATGCATCTTCATGCTGCTGGTTCCATAATGCCCTGTCGATGAACCCCTGCTTAGGCTGAGTTTGCAGTGGCGACAGACAGCAAAGCGGGGATCCGCTCCCAACTCAAAGTGGTCCCACACGATGCTTGTCTTTCGTTTCCGTGGTGACACCACCAATTGCCCGCCTGAGCTCTCTGGTGTTGCCACAGAAACAGGGGTGTGGGATGAGACTGGGGAGAGAGCCTCGGCCTGCTGCTGCTCCTCCTCAGCCCCCACATCCTGGAGGCCCACCGCCTCCTCCTCCTCCCCCCCCCTCCACTGTGCTGAGGACCTCGTCTAGGTCCATCATCGGGCTCATGGGCTGAAAGGAGAATGAAGGAGTTGGGGATACTCCTCCTCCTCTAATGGCACTGCTGCCACGTGCCTCTTGCAAACGGGCACTTTTCCCATTCCCACCCTCAAAAAGAGAATGCCGGGCACAAGTTGCAGAAGAGAGTGGCTCTGCCTGCTGCTTGTCCTGCTTCTGTTTTGGAGCAGTCAGCCAAGGAGTTGCCCGTTTGAGTTTCACAGGAGGAGAGGAAGCCTGCTTACTGCTGGCAGACTGTGGCTTGCTGCTTTCAGCACGCCTGCTTCCTCTTTTCATGATGACTAACAAAATATTAATACTACTAATACTATGTATAAGGTACTACTAAGAATATGTATAAGAAGAATATAATATGTTTAAATGTAGGGAAATGGGACAAGAACAATAAAATATACTACTACTAATATGTATGAGAATATACTAATATATATATATATATATATATATATATATCTACTACTAAGAATATCTACAAGAATATAATAATATGTTTAAGAATATTACTAATAAATGTAGGGAAATGGGACAAGAAATGGGACAACCACTACTATAACAAGAACAAAATATGAATACTACTACTAATATGTATGAGAATGTATACTAATAGACTACTAAGACTATGTAAAAGAATATAATATAATATGTTTAAGAATAGGGAAATGGTGTGCGTATGCTTTCCCCAAAATGCTCAATCTGTGGCTGCCTGTTGAACTTGACAAAAGCAGCCCACTCTGTCCAAGTTACACAGAGAAGAAAAAGAGAATCCAATTTTTTTGGTATATTTGGTATATAGAAGATAGAAGGAAACACAATCAGGATTTAAGAGAGGGGAGGGGGAAAAAGAACCAACCACTACTATAAGAAGAACAAAATATGAATACTAATATAATATGTATGAGAATATATACTAATGGACTATGTGAAAGAATATAATAAAATATGTTTAAGAATATAAATGTAGGGAAATGGGACAAAAAGTGTGTGTATGCTTTCAAAAGAAAGCTTTCACAAAAGCAGAACAGTCAGGCTTTAATACAGGGAAGGGGGGGGGGCAACCAACCCAACCACACACTCCAAAATTCAAAAATAAAGTTTATATTAAATCAAAGTAAGGGGAAAACACAGGGCAAACTAAGCTACAAGTCAGAAAGAAGCAAACAAACACACACACGCGCCAAACTAAACCTATCCTAATCTATCTCCAAAGTCCAAAGCAGGAGCACTAACTAACTAAGTGTTCCCTCCACGAATGCCAACCCACAAAGAGACACAAAACAGAAAGTTCTCAGGGTGGGTCTGCCTTAGTCCCCCCTCCAACGCTGGGATTGGAGGAGGATGCTTTCTGAGGAGATCAATTCTCATCAGGATTGGGAGTTGAATGTGCCTGTCATCGCTTCCAAAAAAATAAATAAATAAATAAAAAAAACCCAAACCCCGATTTTTAAAAAAATATTGCACGTGAACCACAGCACGCAGAAAGTTGAGAGTGGTCTCAAAATGACCCCCATCCACGACTCTCTGTGCACAAGAATTTTCAGAACGATAGCTTAAACCCCCCCCCCAGTTATCCCCGATTCTTTCCCTCAATGCAATCCTATGGGCGAAAAGCCGAAACGCAGTTTGAGCCGCGTGGTTGACCCGGTTTTTAAAAAAATATTGCACGTGAACCACAGCACGCAGAGAGGTGAGAGTGGTCTCAAAATGACCCCGATCCACGACTCTCTGTGCACAAGAATTTCCAGAATGATAGCTTCAAAAACAACGTAGTTATGCGCGATTATTTGCCGCAATGCAATCCTATGGCGAAATGTTTTCAAGATGGCGACCGGAGCGCTCCGCCTGAACTCGGAGCTCCGAAAAATGGTCGCTTCTCTTCGCCTTGCTTCTAGGGGGTCCGCGGTCCGCTCCTACTCCGCCTCTGGGTAAGGCGGAGCAGGCCAATCCGCTACTGCTTCTACGCTCCTAATCGGAGCGGAGCACATCCCTACTTCCTAGCACTTCGACCGCCGCGCCGCTGGTGTGTGTGTTTGATTCCCTAGACTCCAGCTGCTGCCGCGGTTGGCAGCAGCGGAGACCAGGGAATCACACACACACCAGCGACGCGGGGCCCCCTCTCCTCTCCTTCCGCCCCCTCCGCCCAAGTGCGCTGCAGCCGCTGGTGTGTGTGTGTGTGTGTGTGTGTTTGATTCCCTAGACTCCGGCAGCTGCCGCGGTTGGCAGCAGCGGAGACCAGGGAATCAATCACACACACACACACACCAGCGGCGCTGCGCTTCCCTGACGCCGACGCCGCAGTTCGACGGGAAGCTCCCCCCGCCCCCCCCACCCCAGCGACGCGCCCCCCCCCTCTCCTCTAACTCCCCCCCTCCGCCAGGGTGGGGTAAGGAGAGGAGAGGAGGTGCTTACTTCCTTCTTTATCCAGGCTTGGTGGGAAATGGCGTCCCCACAACAGGAAGTGTCGCAAAGGGGTATTGCGACACTTCCTATTACTGTAAAGACTCCATTTCCCGCCGTGCCTGGAACGAGGAAGAAGGTAAGAACCTCCTCTCCCCCCGCCACCCAGCCCGGCTAGGGCCCCCTCCCCCCCCAGCGCGCCTCGTCCTGGTCCCTGGGCCCCCGCCTGCCATCGTCGTAGTTCCTACGGCACCAGCAGGCCGGGGCCTAGGGATCTCCCCACCCCAGCGCGGCCCTCTCCGTTCCCTCCCCCCACGGCAGGCCTGGGTTTCAATTGAGCGCCCGGCTCCATCCGAAGCCGGGGGCTCAATTGAAACCTTCGGAGACAGGCCGGGTTTCAATCAATTGAGCGCCCGGTTCCATTTAGTTATGTTAAATAACTAATGCAAGAAACTTCTAACAAGATGAAAATATTACTTTTTCCACTCAGTCTGATCCAAATGAAAACACATCCAATATATTAACATTTTGATGTTAATGCTCCATCTCATTTCTGCTTTGCTAGAATTGATGTACATTATGTTGTTGGATCCTGGAATGGATCCTAGATATGTTTCCAGGGATTTACTAATTGCTGAGGAGCTGGAGGAATCAGAAGACTCAGCAGAAAACTTAAAGGTCAATGTTGCACCTGGACATTGATGTCATGATTGATTAATTGGTGACTTGATTGTTTCAATTAAGGGATTGCAAGCAGTTGCATCATTGTACAGTTAGCCGATAAAAGGATTGTATTCCCATGTACATGTATCAGAGATTATCAGAAATGATCTGAAATGATCACTGTATCAGAGCTGTATTGACTGATCGTATGTAAGTATTTGTATTTGTGAATGCCATAACTAAATTATATTTTTATATGCCAGTAAAGGTTTCTTTAAACCTACTGAAAGTCTCAGTCTTAATCTGTGTCTGTGCTGAGTTTGCTGGAAACCGCTGCAAAACTCTGTTATAAGGTTATTGGCCAGAAGCCCAGTCTGGCAATAACTAAAATAAGGTCGTAAATATTAGACCATCATATCCCAACAGGTTATGGGCCCAGGTCTCAAAAACAACCAGCAAGCAGAGTGGTTACAGCAAGAACAGTAGGACTGAGGGATTAAGCCGTGGTTGATTAAATTCCTGAGTGTCTTTGTTGAAAGTCATTGGAACAGGCAGCCGGAAAGCTATTTCATATAGCTGGTGTCTGAAAAATCACACGGAGAGAACTGGCAAGAGTGGTTTTGAATTTAAGGGGGCACTGAGGAAGCTGAAACTGTATAGCTGGTCAGGCCCTAAAAGAAATTAAACCACTGAAGGGGTTGTATATCAGAAACAACCTGTTAAATTGAAAGTATGGCATTAAACGTTGGGAACACTGTCCCTATGGAATTACTTACAGACGAAAATTACATGTCATGGTCATTCAAGTTAGAAATGAGCCTAAGAAATCTTGATCTGTGGGAGGTTGTAACTGATGCCCCAGCAGAAGATTTGAATGCAGCAGATTTACAGGCGTGGAGACGTCGCGCTGAGCGGGCAAAAGCCCACATTGTTCTGTCCATGAGAAATGACCAACTGTCGTATATAAGCAGAGAAGACACAGTTGATGTTATCTGGACTAAACTGAGAACTGTATATGTTAGGGATACTGCAGGAGCTAGAATAAGCTTAACCAGAAAGCTCTACCGCACACTGATGAAAGAGGGAGAAGATGTAAAAGCCCACTTGCAGAAATTAAGAGACTGTTTTGAAAGTCTAAATGCAGCAAGCTTACCTCTGAGTGACGAAATGAAAACGTATGTGGTTCTGTCGAGCTTACCACCGTCCTGTTACGTGCTGGTGACAACTTTAGAAGCAATGAGGATCCAAGACATGACTTTAAATTTGATATCGGGCAGATTGATAGAAGAATGTCAAAAGAGGACTTTGAGAAAGTCAGCCCAAAGCAGTTCAGGCGATAAACCAGACGCGTTTGCAAAATGGTCTGGGTATGAAGGGGTTAAGGCTTTGGTGAAGAAGGAGGAAAATGAGTCAGCGTTTTCAACTTCGAGAAAGCCCAAACCTAAGAAACCTCTACGGTGCTTCAGGTGCCAGAAGTTGGCATTTGCAAAAGGATTGTAGAGTTAAATTACAATCAGAGCCCAACAAAGAGGAAAAAGGGAAGAATAAATCAGTGCAGCTAGTGACGGCAGAAGCAAGGAGTCAACTCTGCAAGCAAGCAGGAGGGAAGAGCTTTCAGTGGCTCATAGACTCTGGATCATCTACAGTGATTGTGAATAGACCTGACTTCTTCCAGGACTTCAGGGACTCTTCTGAAAAATCTATCACGCTGGCTGATGGCAAAAAAGTTCAAGTGTCTGGCGAAGGCTCGTGCAGACTACCTTTTTTGAAAGAATGCTTTGATAATGCATTGTTTGTTCCCAGTTTAAGTTATTCTCTTCTAGGAGTGTCAAGTTTAACAGAAAAAGGTTTCTGTGTGTCTTTTGAAAAAGACAAATGCTTTATTCGAAAGCATGGACTCCTAAGAGGAACTGCAAAGCTGCAGAATGGATTGTATTTTATACAGGACAATCCAAATGAGGAAGAAACTCCAGAGGTGCAAGCAGGTTGTATGGAAACTTTTGAAAATGTTCCTAACCATGACAATTGCATCCATGTTTTACATAGGAGGCTTGGACATTCGAGTTTTAAAGTTCTGAACAAAACTCTGAATTTTTCAGAGGGTCTAAAAGTTCAGAAGTGCAACAATTTTCTGGATTGTTTGATTTGTAAAGTTACCAAGTCGAAGGAGAGAAATATGCCACGTGTCAGAGACTGGCAGAGTCAACACGTATTGGGAAATAATACAGCTGCAGGCTCAGGTTTCAATTGAGCGGCCGGCTCCACCCAAAAGCAAGCTCCTGCAGCCAAGAGACAAGGTAAAACCTGCTCCTGCAGCCGAGAGACAAGGTAAAACCGGGGGGGGGGGGAGCTTCCTAGTAGGGGTGTGCACGGACCCCCCGCTCCGCTTCACTTGCAGATCCGCCATTTTCCGGAGCGGGTCGCTCCGCTCCGCCCCCGCTCCGCCCACTTCCGCTCCGCTCCGCTCGGAGCTCTGGATCCGGATCCGGAGCTCCGTTTTTGCCCCCCCATAGGGTTGCATTGAAAGCTAAAAAAGTAAACAACTTTTTTTCCGTTGAAGTTAGAAACCTCACGTTTGGCACCATGACACCTCATGGGCGTATACACACACACGCCAAGTTTCAAGGCAATCCCATCATCCCCTGATTTTTGGCGAATTTTTGAAAATCGGGCACCCCATTCACACCCCTTGGGATAGCTCCGTCAATTTGCATGTTAGAAACCTCAAACTCGGCACCAGGGCAGCTTATCCATGTGTCCACATGCACGCCAAGTTGCAAGCAAATCCCATCATCCCCTGATTTTTGGCGCGGCTCTACCCTCTAACGCACCACCCATAACCCTAATTCACACCCCTTTAGATAGCTCCGTCAATTTGCACGTTAGAAACCTCAAACTCAGCACCATGATAGCTTATCCACGTGTCCACATGCACGCCAAGTTTCAAGGCAATCCCATCATCCCCTGATTTTTGGCGAATTTATGAAAATCGGGCACCCCATTCACACCCCTTGGGATAGCTCCGTCAATTTGCATGTTAGAAACCTCAAACTCGGCACCATGAGAGCTTATCCATGTGTCCACATGCACGCCAAGTTGCAAGCAAATCCCATCATCCCCTGATTTTTGGCATGGCTTAACTCACCCCAAATTGTCCCATTCTACAACTACGTCAATTTGCATGTTTGAAACCCCAAAGTCGGCACCATGATAGCTTATCCACATGTCCATATGGACGCCAAGTTTCAAGGCAATCCCATCATCCCCTGATTTTTGGGGAATTTATGAAAATCGGGCACCCCATTCACACCCCTTGGGATAGCTCCGTCAATTTGCATGTTAGAAACCTCAAACTCGGCACCATGAGAGCTTATCCATGTGTCCACATGCACGCCAAGTTGCAAGCAAATCCCATCATCCCCTGATTTTTGGCGCGGCTTAAACTTTTTAACTCACCCCAAATCAAGTCCCATTCTACAACTACGTCAATTTGCAAGTTAGAAACCTATCCTTTGGTCCCATGACAGCTTACCCATGTGTCCCCATGGACACCAAGTTTCAAGGCAATCCCATCATCCCCTGATGTTAGGGGAACTTTTGAAATTTGAACACTCCAGTATGTCAGGGATTTAAAGTTGCAATTGCAGACAGCTCAATGGGGCCAGTTCCAAGGCAATCCCAACATGCCACGAGATAACCCTAAATCTTCTTGCACATTTGAAAAAGGGATTATTGAATTTGATAAAGTCTAAGTGAGCGCAGGAAGGACTTCTCCCCTTAGTCAAAGCAAGACACATACACCATCGCTGCAAGGCGGGAAGGGGAGAAGGGAGGGAAAGCAGGCAGGCAGCATGCATTGTAGTGCCGCAAGGATGGCTTGAGCACTAACGCATAGCAAACCAACCCATAAGTGGGCGCAAAGTGAGGCAAAGATGGCTGGTTCTTTCTTTCTAAGCCAGCAGTTACGCCTTGAGGGGCACAGAGGAGGACGATTGGAGCAAACCAGGCACCAGGCGGGCAGAGAGGCAGGCAGAGTAGGCGAGGAGTCAGTCCTGGCAGATGCCCCACCACAGCAGCACCCCGGGGGAGGCGGGCAGGCGGGCAGGCAGGCAGGCAGGCTGCGGGCATTTCTGGGGGCACAAGGAAGTGATGGCTGGTTTCTAAGCCAGCATTGCAGTTAGTCACGCATTGCAAACGCAAACCATCCCAGCGAGTCGGTCACCGAGGAGGACAGGCTAGCAGAGGGGCAGGCAGAGTGACATGTCATAGATCTAGTATTGGGGAGGAGTCAGTCCCGGCAGATGCCCCAACACAGTAGCACCCTGGGTGGGCATTGGAAAACGCCATCTTGTGGGTCAATACTTCCCCCACCCCATGTCCTGCAGGGTTGCCTGCCTAACCCTTGTGGGGATGGGAGATGGAGAGCTTAGAGTGGCAGTGCCAGCAGCAGCCTTCGGCTTTCCCCTGGAACCAGTCGCCTTGCCCGCCTCTTTCCCCAGCAAGATCGCCTGGTGCTGCCTATGAAGATGCATCTTCATGCTGCTGGTTCCATAATGCCCTGTCGATGAACCCCTGCTTAGGCTGAGTTTGCAGTGGCGACAGACAGCAAAGCGGGGATCCGCTCCCAACTCAAAGTGGTCCCACACGATGCTTGTCTTTCGTTTCCGTGGTGACACCACCAATTGCCCGCCTGAGCTCTCTGGTGTTGCCACAGAAACAGGGGTGTGGGATGAGACTGGGGAGAGAGCCTCGGCCTGCTGCTGCTCCTCCTCAGCCCCCACATCCTGGAGGCCCACCGCCTCCTCCTCCTCCCCCCCCCCCTCCACTGTGCTGAGGACCTCGTCTAGGTCCATCATCGGGCTCATGGGCTGAAAGGAGAATGAAGGAGTTGGGGATACTCCTCCTCCTCTAATGGCACTGCTGCCACGTGCCTCTTGCAAACGGGCACTTTTCCCATTCCCACCCTCAAAAAGAGAATGCCGGGCACAAGTTGCAGAAGAGAGTGGCTCTGCCTGCTGCTTGTCCTGCTTCTGTTTTGGAGCAGTCAGCCAAGGAGTTGCCCGTTTGAGTTTCACAGGAGGAGAGGAAGCCTGCTTACTGCTGGCAGACTGAGCCTTGCTGCTTTCAGCACGCCTGCTTCCTCTTTTCATGATGACTAACAAAATATTAATACTACTAATACTATGTATAAGGTACTACTAAGAATATGTATAAGAAGAATATAATATGTTTAAATGTAGGGAAATGGGACAAGAACAATAAAATATACTACTACTAATATGTATGAGAATATACTAATATATATATATATATATATACTACTAAGAATATCTACAAGAATATAATAATATGTTTAAGAATATTACTAATAAATGTAGGGAAATGGGACAAGAAATGGGACAACCACTACTATAACAAGAACAAAATATGAATACTACTACTAATATGTATGAGAATGTATACTAATAGACTACTAAGACTATGTAAAAGAATATAATATAATATGTTTAAGAATAGGGAAATGGTGTGCGTATGCTTTCCCCAAAATGCTCAATCTGTGGCTGCCTGTTGAACTTGACAAAAGCAGCCCACTCTGTCCAAGTTACACAGAGAAGAAAAAGAGAATCCAATTTTTTTGGTATATTTGGTATATAGAAGATAGAAGGAAACACAATCAGGATTTAAGAGAGGGGAGGGGGAAAAAGAACCAACCACTACTATAAGAAGAACAAAATATGAATACTAATATAATATGTATGAGAATATATACTAATGGACTATGTGAAAGAATATAATAAAATATGTTTAAGAATATAAATGTAGGGAAATGGGACAAAAAGTGTGTGTATGCTTTCAAAAGAAAGCTTTCACAAAAGCAGAACAGTCAGGCTTTAATACAGGGAAGGGGGGGGGGCAACCAACCCAACCACACACTCCAAAATTCAAAAATAAAGTTTATATTAAATCAAAGTAAGGGGAAAACACAGGGCAAACTAAGCTACAAGTCAGAAAGAAGCAAACAAACACACACACGCGCCAAACTAAACCTATCCTAATCTATCTCCAAAGTCCAAAGCAGGAGCACTAACTAACTAAGTGTTCCCTCCACGAATGCCAACCCACAAAGAGACACAAAACAGAAAGTTCTCAGGGTGGGTCTGCCTTAGTCCCCCCTCCAACGCTGGGATTGGAGGAGGATGCTTTCTGAAGAGATCAATTCTCATCAGGATTGGGAGTTGAATGTGCCTGTCATCGCTTCCAAAAAAATAAAAAAATAAATAAAAAAAACCCAAACCCCGATTTTTAAAAAAATATTGCACGTGAACCACAGCACGCAGAAAGTTGAGAGTGGTCTCAAAATGACCCCCATCCACGACTCTCTGTGCACAAGAATTTTCAGAACGATAGCTTAACCCCCCCCCCCAGTTATCCCCGATTCTTTCCCTCAATGCAATCCTATGGGCGAAAAGCCGAAATGCAGTTTGAGCCGCGTGGTTGACCCGGTTTTTTAAAAAATATTGCACGTGAACCACAGCACGCAGAGAGGTGAGAGTGGTCTCAAAATGACCCCCATCCACGACTCTCTGTGCACAAGAATTTCCAGAATGATAGCTTCAAAAACAACGTAGTTATGCGCGATTATTTGCCGCAATGCAATCCTATGGCGAAATGTTTTCAAGATGGCGACCGGAGCGCTCCGCCTGAACTCGGAGCTCCGAAAAATGGTCGCTTCTCTTCGCCTTGCTTCTAGGGGGTCCGCGGTCCGCTCCTACTCCGCCTCTGGGTAAGGCGGAGCAGGCCAATCCGCTACTGCTTCTACGCTCCTAATCGGAGCGGAGCACATCCCTACTTCCTAGCACTTCGACCTCCGCGCCGCTGGTGTGTGTGTTTGATTCCCTAGACTCCAGCTGCTGCCGCGGTTGGCAGCAGCGGAGACCAGGGAATCACACACACACCAGCGACGCGGGGGCCCCTCTCCTCTCCTTCCGCCCCCTCCGCCCAAGTCCGCTGCAGCCGCTGGTGTGTGTGTGTGTGTGTGTGTGATTCCCTAGACTCCGGCAGCTGCCGCGGTTGGCAGCAGCGGAGACCAGGGAATCAATCACACACACACACACACCAGCGGCGCTGCGCTTCCCTGACGCCGACGCCGCAGTTCGACGGGAAGCTCCCCCCGCCCCCCCACCCCAGCGACGCGCCCCCCCTCTCCTCTAACTCCCCCCCTCCGCCAGGGTGGGGTAAGGAGAGGAGAGGAGGTGCTTACTTCCTTCTTCATCCAGGCTTGGTGGGAAATGGCGTCCCCACAACAGGAAGTGTCGCAAAGGGGTATTGCGACACTTCCTATTACTGTAAAGACTCCATTTCCCGCCGTGCCTGGAACGAGGAAGAAGGTAAGAACCTCCTCTCCCCCCGCCACCCAGCCCGGCTAGGGCCCCCTCCCCCCCAGCGCGCCTCGTCCTGGTCCCTGGGCCCCCGCCTGCCATCGTCGTAGTTCCTACGGCACCAGCAGGCCGGGGCCTAGGGATCTCCCCACCCCAGCGCGGCCCTCTCCGTTCCCTCCCCCCACGGCAGGCCTGGGTTTCAATTGAGCGCCCGGCTCCATCCGAAGCCGGGGGCTCAATTGAAACCTTCGGAGACAGGCCGGGTTTCAATCAATTGAGCGCCTGGTTCCACCCGAAAGCAAGGCCGCAATTGCGGCCTTGTTTTCGGGTGGAACCGGGCGCTCAATTGATTGAAACCCGTGCCAGCCGCCGACGGACAAGGTGAAGCCGGGGGGTGGGGGGCGACTTCCCCCCCTGGCTTCCCCCGCCGCTACGCCTGGTCCCCGAGAAGCCCCCTAACCCCACTTACCTGGTCCGTCGGGGATGAGCGCCGGCCACGCTCTCCCTGCTCTCCGTTTCCCTCTGGGGATTCTGAAGCTCACGCGCATGCGTGAGCTTATCAGATTCCCCATTGAGAAACATGGGGATTTTAAAAATTAATTAAAAATTGACGGAACGGTCTTTCGAAAAAAGAAAGGCCATTCCATCAATCGGATGGATAGCAGAATTTAATCCTGTTTATAGATTCCACCGGGAGGCTTCCCCCTTTTGCGCTATGAGTGCGCAAAAAAAAAGTCGCCATCCCCGAGAAAAACAAAGCAGATTGTGACGGACAGACTTTCTCTCCCTTTTTCTCCTTTAAACTCCCACCCAGACCTCAATATTTCAGGAATCTCCCTGAAACGCGCAGGGAATGTAAAGCCAGCATTTCTTTCTGGCAGTACCGCGTTTCAGAAAGATTCCTGAAATATTTTTCATTTTAGGGTCCTAGGTTCCCCTTCCCCCCCCCCCCCGCTAAATAAATTATAATGGTGGAATGCTCAACTCACTCACCGGCCTTAACAACAGGAATCACTACAGTGATTCCTGTAATACTGCCCGTTGTTAAATAACTAATGCAAGAAACTTCTAACAAGATGAAAATATTACTTTTTCCACTCAGTCTGATCCAAATGAAAACACATCCAATATATTAACATTTTGATGTTAATGCTCCATCTCATTTCTGCTTTGCTAGAATTGATGTACATTATGTTGTTGGATCCTGGAATGGATCCTAGATATGTTTCCAGGGATTTATTAATTGCTGAGGAGCTGGAGGAATCAGAAGACTCAGCAGAAAACTTAAAGGTCAATGTTGCACCTGGACATTGATGTCATGATTGATTAATTGGTGACTTGATTGTTTCAATTAAGGGATTGCAAGCAGTTGCATCATTGTACAGTTAGCCGATAAAAGGATTGTATTCCCATGTACGTGTATCAGAGATTATCAGAAATGATCTGAAATGATCACTGTATCAGAGCTGTATTGACTGACCGTATGTAAGTATTTGTATTTGTGAATGCCATAACTAAATTATATTTTTATATGCCCGTAAAGGTTTGTTTAAACCTACTGAAAGTCTCAGTCTTAATCTGTGTCTGTGCTGAGTTTGCTGGAAACCGCTGCAAAACTCTGTTATAAGGTTATTGGCCAGAAGCCCAGTCTGGCAATAACTAAAATAGGGTTGTAAATATTAGACCATCATATCCCAACAGGTTATGGGCCCAGGTCCCAAAAACAACCAGCAAGCAGAGTGGTTACAGCAAGAACAGTAGGACTGAGGGATTAAGCCGTGGTTGATTAAATTCCTGAGCGTCTTTGTTGAAAGTCGTTGGAACAGGCAGCCGGAAAGCTATTTCGTATAGCTGGTGTCTGAAAAATCACACGGAGAGAACTGGCAAGAGTGGTTTTGAATTTAAGGGGGCACTGAGGAAGCTAAAACTGTATAGCTGGTCAGGCCCTAAAAGAAATTAAACTACTGAAGGGGTTGTATATCAGAAACAACCTGTTAAATTTAAAGTATGGCATTAAACGTTGGGAACACTGTCCCTATGGAATTACTTGCAGACGAAAATTACATGTCATGGTCATTCAAGTTAGAAATGAGCCTAAGAAATCTTGATTTGTGGGAGGTTGTAACAGATGCCCCAGCAGAAGATTTGAATGCAGCAGATTTACAGGCGTGGAGACGTCGCGCTGAGCGGGCAAAAGCCCACATTGTTCTGTCCATGAGAAATGACCAACTGTCGTATATAAGCAGAGAAGACACAGTTGATGTTATCTGGACTAAACTGAGAGCTGTATATGTTAGAGATACCGCAGGAGCTAGAATAAGTTTAACCAGAAAGCTCTACCGCACACTGATGAAAGAGGGAGAAGATGTAAAAGCCCATTTGCAGAAATTAAGAGACTGTTTTGAAAGTCTAAATGCAGCAGGCTTACCTCTGAGTGACGAAATGAAAACGTATGTGGTTTTGTCGAGCTTACCACCGTCCTGGGACGTGCTGGTGACAACTTTAGAAGCAATGAGGATCCAAGACATGACTTTAAATTTGATATCGGGCAGATTGATAGAAGAATGTCAAAAGAGGATTTTGAGAAAGTCAGCCCAAAGCAGTTCAGGCGATAAACCATTGTTTGATTTGTAAAGTTGCCAAGTCGAAAGAGAAGAATATTCCACGTGTCAGAGACTGGCGGAGTCAACACGTATTGGGACTGGTGCACATGGATCTGACCGGCCCATTTCCAGAGAGCTATGGAGGAGCCAGATATGCTTTAGTCATTCTGGATGATAAAACCCGTTTTTCGTGGGTATATTTGTTAAAGCACAAATCTGAATGTTTAGACACGGTGCAGGAATGGGTTAAATTCATAGAGAGAAAACTCCAGAAGCAGATCCGGCAGCTGATGACGGATCGGGGAGGCGAGTTCCAATCGACCCGTTTTAAGCAGTTTTGTAAAAAGACTGGCATAAGTCATAAATTATGCAGCCCAAGGACACTGCATCAGAACGGCAATGTGGAGAGGTGCATCGGCGTGCTGAAAGAAAATTGCAATGTTTATTAAAGGACGCTGAAGCAGAGCCACAATTGTGGGGAGAAGCGTTTGTGGTAGCCAATTACCTTTGTAACAGGACTTGGACTAAAACCATAAATAACATTCCTTTCTTTTTGCTTTACAACAGGAAACCAAATCTAAAGCACTTGAGAACTTGGGGGAGTTTTGTTGTTGTAAATGTTCCAAGTTCACGAGACGTAATTTATCACCGAAGGGAATTAGATTACGCTTTGTAGGCTATGATCACAACAACTGGAGGTTTTTGTGCGAAGGGGGAAGGATAGTGGTCTCTAGGTCAGCTAGCTTTAGTGAAGCGAATTGGAAAAGAGTGCACGGCAACCCGGAAGTGCTGGTAGAACTAGAAAGCAGGCAGGAGCCTGAATTGTTGGTTAACCCACAAAGTACAGAGACTCAAGAGTTAAGGCTAGAAGAACAGCAAGAAGAAGCTCCAAGACGTAGTCAAAGAGTTAATAAAGGCGTACCACCAAAACGGTACAGCTTTGAAGCTTGCTGTGTGAATTATGAGCCTGGTTCGTACTCTGAAGTAAAGAAGTTGAATTCTTTAGAAAGGCAGCAGTGGGAAAGTGCCATGCAGAGAGAGTTAGACAGTCTCAGAGAAAACGGAGTGTTTGAAGAGACGAGTTTGCCAGTAGGGCAAAAATCTCTAACCTGCAGATGGGTATTTAAACTCAAGCAGCTAGAAACAGGGGAGCAGAGGTTCAAGGCTAGGCTGGTCGCCCGTGGGTTCAACCAGGTCAAGGAGGTCGACTATGACCAAACTTTCGCCCCCACAGCCAAATCAGAGACTTTGCGTTTGTTTTTGACTATTGCAGCCAAAGAAAACCTTAAAGTGAGGCAATATGATTTTCAAACTGCCTATCTCAACGCACCAATCGTTGAGAAAATATATTTAAGGAAGCCTGAAGGTTTAGAAACAGATGACAACACCGTGTGGTTTCTAAAGAAGGCGATTTATGGGCTTAAGCAGAGTGCTAGGTGCTGGAATTCTTTACTAAACGAAACTCTGGTGAGTGAAATGGGATTTGTAAGGAGCCTAGCTGACCCTTGTCTTTATACAAAGGGAAAAGGTAAAGCCTACAAGGCTATTTTGATTTATGTTGATGATTTGATAATATCTTGTTCTAGTGAAGCTGAAATCAACAAAGTAGCTGAGCAGCTGAGTAGCAGGTACAATTTAAAATCCCTAGGTGTTGTAAAGAATTATCTAGGAGTTGAAATCAACAGGGCAGAAGATGGAAGTTTTTTGCTAAGTCAAAAGCAAAAAATTCTGAGTTTGCTGGAACGGTGTGGAATGTCTGAATGCAAACCAGCAAAAAGCCCTATGGAACTGGAAGCCCTAAAGAATCTACAAGGAGAGGACTTTAGTGATCCAGGCTTGTATCATTCAGTGGTGGGAATGTTGATGTATTTAGTGAATTGGTCAAGGCCAGATTTGTCTGCTTCTGTCAACATTTTAAGCAGGTTTGTTGCTAAACCAACTGTGCCTGCTTGGCAAGCAGTGAAAAAGATTTTAAGGTATTTGAAAGAGACCTTAAATCATAGCTTGAAGTTATCTGCCGATGCAGATAAGGAGCTGTTATGCTATGTGGATTCAGACTGGGGTGGCTTTGTCGAGGACCGCAAATCCACGTCTGGATACATTTTGACATTTGGAAAGGCACCGATATGCTGGAAGTCCAGGAAGCAAGCGTTTGTTTCTATATCGTCTTGCGAGGCTGAGTATGGTGCTTTATCTGAGCTGTGTGGAGAAGTTACTTGGCTAATTCAATTAATAAAGGACTTTAAGGCCCCGGTAGAGAAGCCAATAACAGTTTACTGTGATTCACAAGCATGCATAGGCTTGGCCAACACAGAAATGTTCAAATCCAAATCCAAACACATAGCTATAAAGTATCAAAACGTGAAGGAACATATAGCAAGTGGAAGTTTAAAGTTAGTTTATTGTGAGTCCAAAGAAAACCTTGCTGACATGTTCACAAAGCCACTAGGTCCCACCAAACACAGGGAAGTTTGTGAAACTTTAGGTTTCAGGGAGGACAAATGTAAATAACTGTACAATGTATTGTTAAATCCAGTGTAAACATATGAAGGGGTGTTGGATCCTGGAATGTATCCTAGATATGTTTCCAGGGATTTACTAATTGCTGAGGAGCTGGAGGAATCAGAAGACTCAGCAGAAAACTTAAAGGTCAACGTTGCACCTGGACATTGATGTCATGATTGATTAATTGGTGACTTGATTGTTTCAATTAAGGGATTGCAAGCAGTTGCATCATTGTACAGTTAGCCTATAAAAGGATTGTATTCCCATGTACATGTATCAGAGATTATACACGTACGGCGGAGTCAACACGTATTGGGAAATAATACAGCTGCAGGCTCAGGTTTCAATTGAGCGGCCGGCTCCACCCAAAAGCAAGCTCCTGCAGCCAAGAGACAAGGTAAAACCTGCTCCTGCAGCCGAGAGACAAGGTAAAACCGGGGGGGGGGGAGCTTCCTAGCACTTCGAGCGCCGCGCCGCTGGTGTGTGTGTTTGATTCCCTAGACTCCCGCTGCTGCCGCGGTTGGCAGCAGCGGAGACCAGGGAATCACACACACACCAGCGACGCGGGGGCCCCTCTCCTCTCCTTCCGCCCCCTCCACCCAAGTCCGCTGCAGCCGCTGGTGTGTGTGTGTGTGTTTGATTCCCTAGACTCCGGCAGCTGCCGCAGTTGGCAGCAGCGGAGACCAGGGAATCAATCACACACACACACACACCAGCGGCGCTGCGCTTCCCTGACGCCGACGCCGCAGTTCGACGGGAAGCTCCCCCCGCCCCCCCACCCCAGCGACGCGGCCCCCCCTCTCCTCTAACTCCCCTCCCTCCGCCAGGGTGGGGTAAGGAAAGGAGAGGAGGTGCTTACCTCCTTCTTCATCCAGGCTTGGTGGGAAATGGCATCCCCACAACAGGAAGTGTCGCAAAGGGGTATTGCGACACTTCCTATTACTGTAAAGACTCCATTTCCCGCCATGCCTGGAACGAGGAAGAAGGTAAGAACCTCCTCTCCCCCCCCACCCAGCCCGGCTAGGGCCCCCTCCCCCCCCCAGCGCGCCTCGGCCTGGTCCCTGGGCCCCCGCCTGCCATCGTCATAGTTCCTACGGCACCAGCAGGCTGGGGCCTAGGGATCTCCCCACACCAGTGCGGCCCTCTCCGTTCCCTCCCCCCACAGCAGGCCTGGGTTTCAATTGAGCGCCCGGCTCCATCCGAAGCCGGGGGCTCAATTGAAACCTTCGGAGACAGGCCGGGTTTCAATCAATTGAGCGCCCGGTTCCACCCGAAAGCAAGGCCGCAATTGCGGCCTTGTTTTCGGGTGGAACCGGGCGCTCAATTGATTGAAACCCGTGCCAGCCGCCGACGGACAAGGTGAAGCCGGGGGGTGGGGGGCGACTTCCCCCCCTGGCTTCCCCCGCCGCTACGCCTGGTCCCCGAGAAGCCCCCTAACCCCACTTACCTGGCCCATCGGGGATGAGCGCCGGCCGCGCTCTCCCTGCTCTCCGTTTCCCTCTGGGGATTCTGAAGCTCACGCGCATGCGTGAGCTTATCAGATTCCCCATTGAGAAACATGGGGATTTTAAAAATTAATTAAAAATTGACGGAACGGTCTTTCGAAAAAAGAAAGGCCATTCCATCAATCGGATGGATAGCAGAATTTAATCCTGTTTATAGATTCCACCGGGAGGCTTCCCCCTTTTGCGCTACGAGTGCGCAAAAAAAAAGTCGCCACCCCCCGAGAAAAACAAAGCAGATTGTGACGGACAGACTTTCTCTCCCTTTTTCTCCTTTAAACTCCCACCCAGACCTCAATATTTCAGGAATCTCCCTGAAACGCGCAGGGAATGTAAAGCCAGCATTTCTTTCTGGCAGTACCCGCGTTTCAGAAAGATTCCTGAAATATTTTTCATTTTAGGGTCCTAGGTTCCCCTTCCCCCCCCCGCTAAATAAATTATAATGGTGGAATGCTCAACTCACTCACCGGCCTTAACAACAGGAATCACTACAGTGATTCCTGTAATACTGCCCGTTGTTAAATAACTAATGCAAGAAACTTCTAACAAGATGAAAATATTACTTTTTCCACTCAGTCTGATCCAAATGAAAACACATCCAATATATTAACATTTTGATGTTAATGCTCCATCTCATTTCTACTTTGGCTAGAATTGATGTACATTATGTTGTTGGATCCTGGAATGGATCCTAGATATGTTTCCAGGGATTTACTAATTGCTGAGGAGCTGGAGGAATCAGAAGACTCAGCAGAAAACTTAAAGGTCAACGTTGCACCTGGACATTGATGTCATGATTGATTAATTGGTGACTTGATTGTTTCAATTAAGGGATTGCAAGCAGTTGCATCATTGTACAGTTAGCCTATAAAAAGGATGTATTCCCATGTACATGTATCAGAAATTATCAGAAATGATCTGAAATGATCACTGTATCAGAGCTGTATTGACTGATCGTATGTAAGTATTTGTATTTGTGAATGCCATAACTAAATTATATTTTTATATGCCAGTAAAGGTTTCTTTAAACCTACTGAAAGTCTCAGTCTTAATCTGTGTCTGTGCTGAGTTTGCTGGAAACCGCTGCAAAACTCTGTTATAAGGTTATTGGCCAGAAGCCCAGTCTGGCAATAACTAAAATAAGGTTGTAAATATTAGACCATCATATCCCAACAGGTATCAGATATGGAAGGCCAGGTTGTAGGCCTCTAGAACGCTCATATCACTTGTATGCATCTCTTATTCCACTCTACATTCCATTGTGGTTTCAATCTTTCATTTATGTATACTTCTTTAGGTGTGTTGCTTACAGCTGATCTTCATTTGTCAACTGAAGGTTTCTGGTACACAGAGTGAATGTATATACCACATAGGATGTGTCCACATACACACAACACACGAACCACATTGGACAGAATCTGAACAGCTGCTTTGGATCACACAAAGGGCTTGCACCAGCCCCCGATTACTTTTCTCTTTGAACAGCTGATTCCTCCATGGCAGAACACAAATTGCTACAGAAATCTCTCCTCAGCTCCAGGAGCAGCTTACCCTGCGGCATTGGGGGGGGGGGGTGTTTGAGAAGATACAAGCATAAATCTCTCTTGGGCTCCCAAAACTAATTTCACATGTCTTTGGATCATAGCCACAGCTTTCAGTAAATGTTTTGCACTTCTTTCCCAAATTCCCCATCATCAATTCAATGCAATGGAGTAAATATGATTTTCCAAGAAGCAATTCAGGTTGCGTATTAACAAAAATAAGTTATCTATATTTTCAGCATTAGAATTGCCACTTTATTATGTTCACCACTTTCACCCACCTATAGAGATATGTAAGATTCTATTAGCAAAGCTTGGTTTTGAAACTTATTTGAACATATCTGAAAGAAGTTTTCCTACAGTGATTAACATCTATTTATAAAGTGAATGGAAAAACTGTGTCTACTTTAGAGAAATGAATACACTTCTTCCAAAATGCTGCCCTACGTTTAAATGCCGGTTTCTTCACACGCTGTAATTATGAGAAACCAAAATTGATTTCTAAATACTTCAAGATGAAACTGGCACTGATGTGCAATTATCTTTTTCAGCTCTAAACTGCTTGTACATAGAATGCTGTTCCTTTCCATGAATTATTTCAGACTGCAATTCCTAACTGGTAAAAAAATATCCTAGGGAAATCATTCCAAGATAAGCATTCAAGAAGAGATATTTTAGCAAAGTTTGCAAATAAAAAAGACTTAATAATGTGCACGTTATTTTGTGCCTTATAAACTTACTTAAAAACCAATGAACTTGTATACAAAAGATTTTTAATATATTCTTATTATTTGCATAATAATCATTAACTGATCACGAAACACATATAAAGAATAATACATTCAAATATCTGTTGGAGAAATTGATCAATACTTTGGTTGCCTTTTTACTGACAGAGGCCCAGTTTAAACAATCATTTAAGCCATGGTTTAGATCCTAAACAAGCCATGGAGGACCTCAGGCTTGCACCCTTCCCGTCACCCCAGTTAATCAGAGTTTTTGTCTCTAGGGAGCAGCCTCCTTCAGACTGACAATGGTCCCACATCAACCAAGACTGTGATTGGCACATATGGTAGCATCAAGGAGATGGGAATAGTCCCACACTATCTTGCTGGCCTCTTCACCTGTTCAATACTCACAGATACCAAACATCTAAATAGGTATCATGTCTAACACAACTCCCTTAAGAAATCGTGCTTAGATTCTTAAAGGCTGGTAGTCAGGCCAGAAAATTATTCCAGCAACCTGACCTCTCAACTTCCTAAAACTATGGCAAGGAGCCATAGCTCATGGTAGAACTCATGCTCTGCATACAGAAGGTCTCAGGTTCCCCCACTTCTCCAATTAAAAGGATTAGGTAACAGATGGTGGAAAAGACTTTTGCCTTAGACCCTGGAGAGCTAGTGCCACAGAGCAGATATTACTGGGAAGTAGGACAAGTAGTCTTGTCTGGTATAAGGCAGCTTAACTTTTTTCCAATCCTGTACAAAGATCCCTAAAAATGTGGTGCTGACATCTAGATATTTAAATATATTTATACTTATAGTTCAAGCCTCAGTCACACATGAGGTGACAACTATACAGACCACCTGATTTATAAGGATGTAGAAGTCCAAAGTCGAGTGGAAGCAATAGGGCTATGCAGATAACATCAAGCTTAAGCTTTCCAAGTTCTGTGTGACAAAGTAGGCAGGCTGCAAACTGAAGGCACATCTGGGAGGGTAACCACTGTTAATCCAGCCCTATCGGGCTCAAAGTATCATTGGATTCTGCAAAAGCCCAGGGAAGCCATGAAAAAAGAAGGATGAAAGCAATGGAAAAGTCTAGCTCCATACAACCTTAGCTGAGACAACGAACAGGCTTTATGAGATACTTGGCCACTTAACCTGTTAACTGAGGAGAAAGACTTCATTGGTTGATTAAAAGGGCTTGTTAACCAATAAGGCAGGCCTTGTTTGGGGACTCAGCAGCTGGTGAAATCATAATGAGCTGGCAGCAATGTGCAGGAGTGGCACTTGTTTACAAGACCATGTTGAAATGGAATTTGCTTACAGTATTAATGTACTACTGTTTAGTGGGATTTCTCCCTGCCACCTTCATTCAGAATTGCGTGTGCCACGTAGATGTTTTATAAACGGTAGCACAGGAACTGAACAATAAAAAGCATATCTCAGCCTATTCTTCAAACTCATAACAAGTGTTTCACAACAGTAATCTTAAGATCGCCATCTTAGGAGTCATTATGTTAGAAATGGCATTCTTATCTAAAACAAATTTAGCAATGTCTTCGGAGAAACTGTGTTTAGCACTGAGTTGTGATACTGTGTTCTAAGTATGTGTACTTGGAATTATGTTTTTAATGAGGTTACTGGAATATACAGCAAGGTATATATAGTTAGTATTATGGTATTAGAGCCTACTGTAGATCCACCTAGTAGTAGTGTCATCCAGCCCACACTTAACTAGTTTGTTAATCAGAATATCATGAAACACTTTGTCAAATATCTTACCGAAGTCAAGATATATTATGCTCACAGCATGTCTATTACCTACTAAAGAAGTTGCCTGATTAAAAAATGAAATAAGATTAGTTTGGCAGGACTTGCTCTTGACAAACCCGTGGTCACTGCATTAGTGTCAAGGTGCCTACATTTTGAGCACTTTATAATCTGCTCTAGAATCTTCAAAGGTATTGATGTCAGACCGACTGGTCTATAATTCCATGGATGTTCCTTTTTGCAGATAGGGATGACGTCTGTCCTCCAATTCTCCACTATTTCACCCGTTCTCCAGTATCTATCAAGACAGACAGCCACATTTTCTAATAGGTTTTGTTCTGCATCCACCACAACCATGAGATGAAAAGGGAGAGATATGCTGACTACCAGAACAATATCTTTACTAGCTAAGTCTTACAACTATGGACTTTTCCAACTACAGTTAACGGGCCAGTCATTCTTTCCAAATGTTGAAATTTAGATTATCTGAAACACTGGAAGACAAACCCTAAGAGTTTCTGATAGGGCAAAGTGAACACATCAAGCATGTAGAAAGCATCAAGCAAATTGGGAAAAGGCAAGCAGCAAACAATCCCAGATAGAGGGAGAAGAGTTTCCTTATAGCAGAAATTGAAAACTGAAATAAGAGACAGATAACCTCAATGTTACTGCAAAGGATGAAGAATATAGCCACAGAAAGGCAGGTAATAAAGGCATTCATAGCCAGAATCAACAAAATATACAGAATGAAGTAAAGGTCACCCACACTAAACCACAGAAGATACTGAAGATAATCTGGGATGAAGCTAGGAAAAATCATTACTGTATTTCTTCAATTGTAAGACGCACAATAATTGCAGTACCACCAACAGAAAAAAAAACACCTAAGACACACCCGCGATTCTAAGACGCACCCCATTTTTAGAGATGTTTATATGGGAAAAAAGTGTGTCTTCGAATCGAAGAAATAGGGTATATAAAGTTTGGCAAGGCTACTATAGATCCCAAATAAACCTTTGGGACTGAATGGTTAAGAGCCATAGAAAACCTTGAGACCTTTGATATGAAGCCAATTACCTGATTCTATAATAGCAAGCCGATACTGAAGATAATCTACCAAGAAGCCTAACAGAACCTTAACTTATACTTTTAAAGCAGGATGGGACAAAACCTGGGGGCGGGGGGCATTTATGGTGTTGAGAAAAAAACCCTACAGGGTGGAACAGAGTTATTTCATGAGATGAAAGACTGAAGTTAATGCCCATCTTGAAGTTACCTACCAAAGTTTTATGAGACTTTAAGTGTAGGTTTAGTATGTTAGGGGGAAATTTAATACTTTATGACATTTTTGAAATAAATAAATAAATCTGATTACTTTTTTTAAAAAAACAATTGTTTTGATTGATTTTTTTCATTACTTTTTATCCACCCTGGGAGCCTTCTCTACTCATGTAGGTTCATTGTGCAATTTAGAAACCCAATAGGGTTCATGGAGCCTAAACATTGAGCCAATTCCCTGCTGCTGGCATTCAGCACCCTGCTGCTGGCATTCAGCACCCAAGAGACGGAGATGGGCAATGAAGATGTGATAGAGTGAGCAGGGTCTCACTCTAATCACGAGGGATTGTTTTTTAATAGGGCTAAAAACAGCTAAGCTACTCGTAGTCTTAAAATGGGGAAACAAACTACCTACTTCTCTTATTTGTTTATAATTAGCAAAAACTTTGGTGTGCCTATCATGCAGCAGTGAAGATGGCAAAAAAATTATCCTACTTTGCAACTGTTATTTCATCCTTGAAATGTCGCCCAGCAGAATTATTCCGAGTGGTTAAGAGCCTCCTGGGACCAGGCTCAGGTTTAGAGAAACCAGGATTAGAACCCTCTGTCGTCTGCTGTAATAAATTTGCTAGGCACTTCGAGGAGAAATTTACTCAGAACTTGATGCCACTTATCGCAGAGCCTGGGGAGGTGTCCAGTGCCCCTGTCTGGTCATGTTTCCTGGGATCAGTTTCAGTTGTTGCAGCCTGATGATGTGGACAAGATGCTTGAATCAATCTGTCCCACCACTTGTAAGCTTGACCCTTGCCCTTCTTGGCTAATACAATCTAGCAGAGGTGGATTGACTGGGTGGGTCCAGGGGGTAGTAAATGCCTCACTCTGTCAGGAGGTGGTGCCTGCTGCCTTGAAAGAGGCTGTATTGCACCCTCTCCTGAAGAGGCCCTCCCTGGTCCCAGAGGTATGTGAGAACTACTGCCCCAATCACTAATATCCCTTTTGGGCAAGGTGCTTGAGCATGTGGTAGCTGGGCAGCTTCAGATGTTCTTGGAAGAAATGGATTATCTGGACCCATTTCAGTCTGGTGCCAGGCCAGGGCACGGCACTGAAACAACCTTGGTTGCTCTGTCCGATGACCTACTCTGGGTGGAAGACAGTGCTACCCTGCTGATCTTCCCGGATCTCTTGGCAGCTTTTGATACCACTGATCATGGTATCTCACTGGATCGGCTCTCTGAGATGGGAGTAGGAGGCACTGTGTTACAATGGTTCCGCTCCTATTTGCGGGGCCGATTCCGGAGGGTGGTATTGGGGGATTCCTGTTCCACCCCATGGCTATTGAGCTGTGGTGTGCCACAGGGCTCTATTCTATCCCCCATGCTGTTCAACATCTATATGAAGCTGCTGGGAGAGGTCATTAGGGGTTTGGGTGCCATCAGTATGCTCTATTTCTCCTAGTCATCGGAGGCAGCTGGGGTGGTGAAAGTGCTGGACCAGTGCCTGGACGCTGTAATGGGCTGGATGAGGGCTAATAAACTGAAGCTGAATCCTAGTAAGATGGGAGCTCTGTTGGTTGGTGGTTCCCAAGTCCAGGAATTGGGTAAGCAACCTGTTCTGGATGGGATTGCACCCTCTGAAGGAGCAGGTGCGTAGCTTGGGAGAACTCCTAGATTCATCCTTGTCACTGGAGTCCCAGGTGGACTCCATGGCTTGGAGTACTTGGGGTCAGCTTTGGTTGATCTAACCGCTATGGCCTTTCCTGGACAGGGATAACCTAGCCGCAGTAATATATGCACTGGTAACTTCCAGATTAGACAACTGCAATGCACTCTACGTGGGCTGCCCTTGAAGACGACTTGGAAGTTGCAGCTAGTGCAAAATGCAGCAGCTAGACTGCTGACTCAGACATCTCATAGAGACCATATAACACTGGTCTTAAAGGAATTGCACTGCCTGCCAATATGTTTCCAGTCGGAATTCAAGGTGTTGGCAATGTTTAAAGCCCTAAACGGCTTGGGACCTTGATACTTGAGGGAGCACCTCTCCCTTTATCTGCCTGCTCGAGACTTAAGATCTGTTGGGGGAGCCCTTCTCTGTGCCCCACCAACGCGAGATATATGCTATGGTGGGACACATGAGAGGAATGTCAGTTGTGGCACCCCGGCTGTGGAATCCCCTCTTCCTGGAGGACCAACTGCCACCAGCACTGGCTTCATTTTAGTGTTAGGCTACGACATGGCTTTTTAACAAAGCCTTTGCTGGCTAAATCCACCAGCCTGCACACCGTCTTGTTTTAATTGGATTTTACTGTTTTAAAATTTCATATTGGTTTTAATATATTAATGGTTTAATTTGTTTTAGAACTGTATATTTATTGTTCTATTTTATATGTAAGATTTTATCTGTATGCCATCCTGAGATCCTTGTGATGTAGGACAGGATATAAATGTTTTAATAAATAATAAATAAACAACATTAATTGGAGAAGCCAGGAATTAAACCAGGAAGTATGTGTTCTGTCACTGAGTTATAGTTCTTCACCAATATGGGAGGCTAAAAATGTAATAAAAACACATGGACAATTGTATAGGTCTTTCCCCTCCAATTAGAACTTACCAGGAACACCCATGCAGTAGGTCCCACCCACTAGGCTGCAATATTCACACAAACCCTCCAGCAGGACAAGATCACACCAGACTGAAGTCGCTTCCATGCCACTACATGGTTAATAACCATGCCACTACATGGTTATTAACATGGTTATTAACACTGCAAGGTTATTAACAGGGACTGGCCGGCGAGATCACATTACGCCAGCCCTTTTCCAGCTTCATTGGCTGCCAGTCCAGGTCCGGGCCCAATTCAAAGTGCTGGTATTGACATTTAAAGCCCTAAACGGTTTGGGGCCAGGTTATCTGAAGGAACACCTCCTCCCATATGTACCTACCTGGACCTTAAGATCATCTACTGGGGCCCTTCTCCGTGAGCCCCTGCCAAAGGAAGTGAGGCAGGTGGCTACTAGGAGGGCTTTCTCCGCTGTGGCACCCCGGTTGTGGAATGAGCTCCCCAGAGAGGTCCGCCTGGCGCCTACACTATACTGCTTTCGTCGCCAGCTGAAGACCTTTTTATTCACTCAGTATTTTGACACTTAATTTTAACTTAAATTTAAATTTTACTGTTTTAACTCTGTATTTTAATCTTATATCAACTTTGCTGTGTGGTTTTATCCTGGTTGCGCTTTTTATACTGTATTTCGTAATTGTGTTTTAACCTGTTGGGTGTTTTTTTGTGGTTTTAATTATTGTGAACCGCCCAGAGAGCTTCGGCTATTGGGCGGTATAAAAATGTAATAAATAAATAAATAAATAAAATAAATACATGCACACGAAGATTTTTTTTAGGATAAACAAAACATAGGCCAATTATATGCAATTCTCTGAATGCTCTCAATGAAGAAATGTAGTACTTTTATGCATTTCGTTGGTCACTGACTCTAGCTTAAAGACAGTAAAAAAGAGAGAGGGAGAAATCCTATATTAAATTAAACCATATTTTGTTATTTGTGCCTATAAAAATCATATTACATAATATGTTCTACAGAACAAACTTTACTATTGATAAAACCCTCTGTTGGAAATCATAGAAATGTTCACATGAAGGAAAAAATGTTAAGGAAGAAAAAGCATCTTTAACACAAAACTGATTTTGTTTTTACATATGAGTAAACTACAATAAGAATTTAGATTCTTGCATATAATATCTCAAAAACATTTAATGCATATTAGAGAATACATTCCTAGATGGTTTCATGCACTTCAAAAATTCCTTCTTCATTATGCTTCTGTAAGACTGTAGCTATGAGCATCCCTAAAGCAAGATTTAGAGGTCATTAACAGATAAAACTACCACAATATAGAACTTCACGATAAGCCTGAAAGTACACAGTAAAGGGCATCCAAGAATGTGAACAACTCAACTAGCAATAAGTATGATAACTTAATCATTAAACTTCAATCAAAGGCAGTGGCCACACAAGTGTGCATGCAAAGAACTGAAGTATATCTTTACAAAGCAGAGCTATTTTAGTAGTAGTTGACAATGCAGTCTTTCATCCAGCAAAAGTAGGGCCCTGATCAAACTAGTCAACATTAATAAGAACCTTTAAAAATAGTTGAAGTCAGGCAAGAATTCTTAAGAAAATAATGTTATGCTATTTATAGAAGAATAAACCTATCAGTTTCTTGCATCAAGAACAAATGGTCTTGTGGCACATTAAAGACCAACAAATGTATTATGGCATAAGCTTTTATGGACTGGAGTCCACTTCAACAGACCCCTGGCCCATAATCCTAAATGGAAAGTGCTATATTACGTATCACATAAGCCTCTGTATGTACTAATAGCCGCCCTCCCAATTTCTAGAGGATTTTTTTTAGAAGACACCATTATAAGTTGGAATTGAAGTGGGAGAGAAATGGGTCTTGTAGTCCTCCCACTCAAAACAGGATGAGAATTCTGTCAAGTGTATTCAAACCAGTCAGTGTGTGTGTGTGCTGTTTGAATACCCAGATACGCTGAGCTCAAAAGGGCATTTCCACGTGACAACCACCCTGACAAATAGGTCAGGCCGTGAGATACCATTGGGTTCAAAGCCACCTAGTAAATATCTTCGCTTTCCCTTGTCAAATCCCCCCACTCTACCCACCCACATCGCCGCACAGATAAGCGCCAAATCCGAAGCGGTCCCCGCGACTGCCGCCACCTCCTCTTAAGCCGCCAGGGCGTTCGAGAACAAAGGGAAGAAACGCGTGTTTGAAGAACTCCCTGATCACGTTTTGCATTGCGAGCGTGTGTGCGTGTACGTGTGGAGAGAAATGCTCGTTTCAAGCCCATGTCGCCCGCCTGCCCAGCCTGGCACCTCCACAAGACCCACTTCGACCCACGACGCCCACGTCCAAACCCAGCCCTCCTCCCACGGCTGCCTCCTCCTCCTCTCCCTTCGGCCACCCTCTCCTCACCTAAAGCGTGGCCCCCGAAGCGTCAGCAGGAGGAGGCGGCCTCTGCCCCCTCGACTCCGCACCGCGCCTCCTTCACACGCCATGAAGCGTCGGCAGCAACGGACGCTTCAGCCCCGCGCCGTGTGTGTGTGTGTGTGTGATTGATTCCCTGGTCTCCGCTGCTGCCAACCGCGGCAGCGGCCGGAGGCTAGGGAATCAATCAATCACACACACACACACACAACAGCGGTGCGGGCCTTCCTGGCTGCAAGCCCGGGTTTCAAGTGAGCGCCCGGCAAGCCGGGCGCTCACTTGAAACCCGGGCTTTTAGCCGACTTGGGCGGGGGAGGGAAGGAGAGGAGAGGGGGGACTTCCCTTACCTTCCACGTTGCTGGTCTGGCGGGAAATGTGCTTCCGTGCTGGAAACGGAAGTGACCATGTGGCTAGGGAGACCATATGCAAAAGAGTACAGGGCTCCTGTATCTTTAATAGTTGCATAGAAAAGGGAATTTCAGCAGGTGTCATTTGTATGCATGTAGCACCTGGTGAAATTCTCTCTTCATCACAACATTTAAAGTTGCAGGAGCCTTGCCTCTTTTGTATCTGGTCAAGATGGCAGGGTTCCTGCAGCTTTAACTGTTGTGACGAAGAGGGAATTTCACCAGGTTATCCATATATACAAATGACACCTGCTGAAATTCCCTTTTCTAGGCAACTGTTAAAAATGCAGGAGTCTTCCTTTCCATGTGGCTAGGGAGACCATATGCAAAAGAGTACAGGGCTCCTGTATCTTTAATAGTTGCATAGAAAAGGGAATTTCAGCAGGTGTCATTTGTATAGGGTGACCATATTTGGGAAACCAAAAAAGAGGACACCTAGTGTGTGTGTGGGGAAGCAGCTTTCTGAGTCCTGCAGAAAGTACGTTATTCCCCCGCCACCTTAAAGAACTCGATTGGAGTGGAGGAGGGGAAAGGATTTCATTCTGCACCACCACCATCCACTCCAGTTGGGGCCTTTTCTATAATGTCCACGAATGACCCACTTTCCCCTTTAAGACCTCAATTGGAGCTCAGGGTGGGGGAATGATGTGCCTCAAGAAAGCATGTCATTCCCTCCTGCCATGCTAATGGCAGCCTTAAAGAGGAAGGTGTGTCATTCCAGGACATTATTGAAAATTATAGAAAATCCCCCCTGACACCATGGAAAGAACAAAAACCAGGACAAATCCGGGAAAATCCTGACAGTTGGTCACCCTACATTTGTATGCATGTAGCACCTGGTGAAATTCTCTCTTCATCACAACATTTAAAGTCGCAGGAGCCTTGACTCTTTTGTATCTGGTCAAGATGGCAGGGTTCCTGCAGCTTTAACTGTTGTGACGAAGAGGGAATTTCACCAGGTTATCCATATATACAAGTGACACCTGCTGAAATTCCCTTTTCTAGGCAACTGTTAAAGATCCAGGAGCCCTGTTTTCCTTTCCATGTGGCTAGGGAGACCATATGCAAAAGAGTACAGGGCTCCTGTATCTTTAATAGACCATATGCAAAAGAGTACAGGGCTCCTGTATCTTTAATAGTTGCATAGAAAAGGGAATTTCAGCAGGTGTCATTTGTATGCATGTAGCACCTGGTGAAATTCTCTCTTCATCACAACATTTAAAGTCGCAGGAGCCTTGCCTCTTTTGTATCTGGTCAAGATGGCAGGGTTCCTGCAGCTTTAACTGTTGTGACGAAGAGGGAATTTCACCAGGTTATCCATATATACAAATGTACACACACACACACACAATCTAGACTGCACAACCAGTTTTCTTTCTGTCCACATTGCTATATTTGTATGACTTTGGACATCCTGGCATGCATGTAAAAAAACCAAGAGAAACAACTTAAATCTAACTCAAGAGATCTCTGGCTAAGCTCAGAGTAACTAGGATCTGCCTAAGACATTTTGGTGCGCAAAGCAGAACATCCAAATTGTAGACTTCTTCTTTCTGCTAATTAATACGATGCACAACTAACCAGAACATTGTCCTGCAAAGAACCCATTGAAAGGAATATGAGGAGCTGTGCAACAGCACTGGGAGGGCCCTTGTGCAGCTTTCATTCATTCAATGGGGCGTGCACAAGAAAATGTCCTTGTTGATTGTGGGTCAGAACCGTTGTTCACTTTAAGCCTGCAGGTAGGGACCGTCTGGAGAGGAATGAACAAATATGAATGCTCAAGGCGAGAACCCAACATAGGGAGCGAAGTGTACATTCTGAAAGACCTGTGCTATTTTCCTCATCCGTTCACGTCCATTCTTCCTTGTGTGTCGTGTCTTTTTAAGATTTTTAAGCCTGCAGGTAGGAACCGTCTGGAGAGGAATGAACAAATATGAATGCTCAAGGCGAGAACCCAACATAGGGAGCAAAGTGTACATCCTAAAAGACCATGTGCTATTTTCCTCATCCGTCCACGTCCATTTTTCCTCTTGTGTCATGTCTTTTTAAGATTTTTAAGCCTGCAGGTAGGGACCGTCTGGAGAGGAATGAACAAATATGAATGCTCAAGGCGAGAACCCAACATAGGGAGCATAGTGTACATCCTGAAAGACCGTGTGCTATTTTCCTCATCCGTCCACGTCCATTCTTCCTTGTGTGTCGTGTCTTTTAAAGATTTTTAAGCCTGCAGGTAGGAACTGTCTTAGTAACTTGGGATACTGGGAAACTTCTCTTTCTTAGTCTGAACGGACTTTTCCCAGTGTTTTTTAAAACTGTATCCCCACCAAATGCACAAACACAACCTGAAACCATATACAAAGCAAATAAATAACAGTCGGATAGGAAACACAGCACTGCTACCCACCCTAACCTTGGTTAACAGCTGAATAGATGTGGTGCATGGGGATGAGGTCCCCTAGGGCATGTGGACGTGCCCAGTGCACTCCTTGGAGGGTCATCAGAGCCCTCCAAAGAGTAACCAGTGGAGAGACTGGAGAAGCTAATGCCTGTTATGAGTTGAAGTAACAGGTAGCGTCTTAATTACCCCCGCCGCCTGGGCATGTCCACTTCCCTCTTACTGGTAAAAGACAGACATAGCCTTTAAAAAAAATTTCTTGTTGTTGTTTATTTAGCAGCACTGCTGCTTTTAATTCCACCCCGCCTTTGTTTATTTATTTATTTATTCCATTTTACACCCCATAGCCCAAGCTCTCCTGGCTTTTCTTCTTCAGTGAAGTCAGGCAGGCTTTCATTGTGGTTCAACTCCTTATTGTTGTTGTTGTTGTTGTTGCTATTAATTATTAATTAGTACTGCTATTATTAACATTATTATTTTGTTGTTGTTTAATAATGGCTGTGATCACAATGCAGTCAATCAACTCTGAAGCAAGAATCACAAAGCTTTACTCTTATCCTCCTAACCTCCTAGTTATGGGATGCAAAAGAAAAGGGATCTCTCTGTGCTGCTCCCACCTCACAGGGATGGTTTGCATTACTGGCATTCTTAGCTCACTTCCTTGTGCCCCCAGAAATGTCTACTCCATGCCTGCTCTCCCGCCTCCACCTGTGTGCTGTTGTTTTGGGGTATCTGCCGGGACTGACTCCCCCATAGATCTATGGCAGAACTTTGCCTGCCTCTGTGCCTGCCTGTCCTCCTCCTCTGTGCCTGCTTCGCAGGGATGGTTTTTGTGTGTCTTGCTTTGTCTCAGGGGACAAGTCCTTCCTGCACTCACTTAGAATTTTTGAAGTTCCAAATTAATTTTACAAGTGTGAAAGAAGATTCATACGTTTATCTATTCCCCAATTCATGGCATGTTGGGATTTCCTTTGAAATGGCCCCATTGAGCTGTCTGCAGCTTTAAATCCCTGAGATACTGAGGTGTCCAACTTTCAAAAATTACCCAAAAATCAGAGGAGGCCTGGATTGCCTTGAGCCTTGGCATACATGTGTATACGTGCATCAGTTGTCATGGTGCCTAACTTGACGTTTCTGACATGAAAATTGACGGAGTTCTAGCATTGGACTTGATTTGGGGTGAGTTTAAAAATTTCCACCCCTCCTTTGTTTATTTGGAATTAAAAGCAGCAGCGTTGCTGAATAAACAACAAGAAGAATTTTTTTAAAAAGGCTATGTCTGTCTTTTACCAGTAAGAGGAAAGTTGATGTGCCCAGGGGGAGGGGGATATGCCAATTTTTGACTGCCCCTAAGTAAGTACCAGTCTTAAGAAGCTACCTGTCACTTCAACTCATGATAGGCATTAGTCTCCACTGGTTACTCTTTGGAGGGCTCTGATGACCCTCCAAGTACAGGAGAGTGAGGGCACTGGGCACGTCCACATGCCCTGTTAAAGATACAGGAGCCCTGTCCTCCTTTTCATATGGTCAGCCTAATATTGCACCAGTGCTTTATGATTGGCACTGGCTGCCAAGTTTGTTTCTGAGCCCAATTCAAAGTGCTGGTATTAACCTGCAAAGCCCTAAAATGTTTGGGGCCAGGTTACCTGAAGGATCACGAACTTCCATAAGGTCATCCTCAGAGGCCCTTTTCCAGATGCCTCCGATGAATGCAGTGAGGTGGGCAGCCATTAAGGAGAGGGTCTTTTCAGTTGTTAAAGGCCCTCTCCAGAGAGCCTAGCCGGGTGCCTAGGTTGTGGTCTTTTCAGCACCAGAGGGAAAATGTCGCCCAAGGTGGCTGCGAATCAACACTGAGTCAGCTATATGCCACAGCCGCCAATTCACTGCAACCGCGGGGCAAAGAGACGAAGACGCGCAGCGGTAAAGTCAGGGACTTTTCATGTTGGAGCGAGGTTAACGCAATTCTTGTGCCACCTATCCTCAGTCTGGCACCACACGGAGGGTGTTAATGGGCAGAAGGCAACCTCCCATTGGTCACTGGAAACTGGGCAAGGGGGAGTGGAGGGGCCGCCCCTTCAAGCCAAATGGCCTCCAGAAAGCCAACGCTGCCTCCTGCATTGGGATTACCTGGCGCCACCCAGCAGGAGCAAAAGCACTGTGTGTGTGTGTGTGTGTGTGTGTGTGTGTGTGTGTGTGTGATAAAAGCAGGGCAACCTGGTGCCTTAGGGCAGCCCCCTGGTAAAGACCTTTTAATTTTACAAGGCTTTTTAGCCTTTCAGGTTTAAAATTTCCTTAGTACATTTTAGATTGTCACGCTGCTGCTGCCTCTTATTTTGGTTCCTGCTTTGATCTGATTCTTTTTTAAATTTACAGCATTTCTATATTGATTTACTATATTATTATATTTTAGAGTTTTAAGTCTGTTCTGTGAATTGCTGAGAGAGCTTTGGCCAGTTGGTGGTATAGAAATGTAATAAAAACAAACAAAATAAAAAAAAAAACAAATAATAGGAGTTGTAGTTGGGGCAACATCTGGAGGGCCACAGGTTCCCCATCCCCCTTCATTCAAAGGTAGTTAATATCTCTTAACAATGTGAAAAAGTTTTAATAAAAAGTTTATTTGGAAGCATTTCTTTCTGTTTAGGATGGGGGATGCTGTGGAGGAAAAGTAAATGGCTTTGGCTGCTGTATGGCTGGAAAGGAAAATGAAGTGGTAAGTTAGTTGGGTAAACATATTGGTTGCTTCTCAAAACCCTAAAATAGTTCCAGAAGAGGAAATTAACTTTGGCTTTAATGATCTGCTTTAATTTACTGTAATTCAATAATGATTGTGCATTGACACTATGGCCTCAGCTAGACCTACCGGTCTAGTGTGATGGAGGGTTGAAGATCTCGCTATATTTTTATTGTGAGATCTCCCCCTCTGTTTACATATGGTGCATGACGACCTCAGAGGGTGAGGACGTCGCACCCACCATTTTGGTTTTTTTTTTTAAAAAAGGTGAAGGAGCGCACGAGCACTTGTGCACAAAAGGTAAGGTTTTTTTATTTCTTAAAAAAAACCCTGCTCCCCCCACCCCACCCCTGATGGGTGCAGAGCTCCTGAGGGGCTCTGTGCCCCATGCACAGGTCCCAGCTCCTTGCGAGTAACTGTGACGAGCCGGGACAAACCATGACGCCCGTCCACACGTTCCACAGTCTCGGGATCAGCCTGAGACCATGGAAAAAGCGGGCCTAAAGTGTAGGGCCATATCCCGGGGTCCCCTGTGCGTCATGTGAAAGCACAGGGATGATCCCCGGGGATTGCCCCAGGATAAAGCACCATCTAGCTATGGCCTACGACCTATATTGTTTTTATATCAGTTTAAATGGCATGTCTTCTCTCAAAGAATAACTTTGTGAGTAAGTCCCATTGAATATAGTGAGACTTACTTTCGAGTAAACATGGATAGGATTGCAAGCTTAATATGCTATATGATTATTTGTTGTCCGTATATATGCTCTGCAGCTCATAAATGTAGCTCACAGCGCATGTGAGCAATGCAATGTCAGAGGGGTAAATCATCTGACTGATGTCTCCTAGGAAAAAGGAGAGTGAACCTTCATTATGTGTGTTATTCACCATGCTTTTTGGGTATTTAAACTCAAAGAGGGCATGCAAAGCGTCACTAATTAGCAATTAAATTTTACTCAGGGTAGTCCTTGTTTGAGAAGTTCCAGAGGACAACATGTAAGCATACTAAAATTATCTGTATAGAATTTCCTTGGTATAACAGTTCTCTGTTATGCTTCAGATTCAGTAGAAGAAACTGAGAGAAAGTGGCATTTGCTAAGAATTTCCAGAGAAGTTCCTGCATTGAGCAGGGGGTTGGACTCGATGGCCTTATAGGCCCCTCCCAACTCTACTATTCTATGATTCTATGATTCTAAGAGACAAGGCCAGAGAATAGTCTAATGATATATAATGTACCAATGGGAGATAGCACTGAAAAAGTCATCCTTTTCTCCCTCTGTTTCTTCCAGTCCCCCCTCTCTCATTCTCTTACTCTCTCTATCACCACTCTTCTCCTTCTGCTTCTCCCTCTTCTTTCCTGCCCAGTAGACATCTAAGGGAGAGGCAGATTGCTCTTGCTAGAGGTCCGAACTGATAGTTTGCAGAGGGATTTTGAAATCAAGCCAAGGGCTGCAAGTTGCCCACTCCTGTTTAGATGCTATGTATTAGTTTTTATGTGTCATGGTTTTCCTCAAAGAATTATAGGAATTGCAGTGCAGAGAATTATCTGTTAGAGATCTCTAGTCCCTCACTAGCAAAGCTACAATGCCCAGGGTTTTCTGGAAAGAGGGAATGTGTCTTAATTCTCTAGTGTCAAAATGGTATGGCCTGACTCAGTTAGAACTGAGTAGATTGCGCTAAAAAAAGAGGGTTTTCTTTAAAAATAAAACAGACATTCTTCTCCAAAATGTAAATTGTTATCTTTTTTAGAAACCACAAAATATTTTTAAAATCTTCTTTGGAAGGAGAGCTAACATAAAAATGGAGAAGGGATATAAAAAGAATGCTGCTGAATTCAAGAGAAATGCAAAAAAATGTCAAGGATATGTTCAAGATTTCTTTACAAATGTGCGAAAGCTGGGTTCTCCTCTTAAAAGGGAGTGAACAGTGATTTGTAGAGGAAAACAGGAAGGCAGCGAAGGGAGAAAGGCTGGTGAAGAGCAGCTGCACAGCTTCAGCACAGGATCTCCTCTTCGGGGGCGACGGGCTGCTGAGCCAATGAGTGTGTGGATGTGGTGGGACCAAAGAGGCGGACCTAGCAGAGTGAGATTTCTGCTTTGTTCTGACTCCGGTTGTGAGGCTCCGAAATGCAGACCTCCCATGTGGCTCAATATACTCCTGTTTTTCATCTGTCTCTGTGTAATGTGGGCTCAGAATGATCACAGCTTTCTAAACTTCTGAGTCCTTTATAAAGGGCATGCTTCCCCTTGTCCTTCAACCATAGTAGATTTATATAAATCTTCTTGGATGTTTATCAAAAATATAGCCCCTATGTGGAAATCCATCAGTATACCTTCTATCTCAGAATGGTCCATAAGGTGTGGTCTGTCATCAAATGGAAGGATTGACATACATTAAAATAAGGGAACACAGAAAAAAAATTAAAGGGACATTTTATCCTAATGTCTTTGTACAATTTTGGATGGCATGGCTTTTCAGAATTAGAGAATTATATTTGTTATAATTTGCTGTATTTGTAATAGATTGTTTATGGGTTTTTGGAGGCTTATGATCATCCAGGAGTAGTGGAGGTGATCGTCACTATGCCACCTGCTCTGCATTTTTGCTAGATGGGTTTTTTTTTTTTTTTGCCCATCTAGCTGGGGAATTCCAGAGTGGGAGAGAAGGAGGCTGGAAAGGCACCAGGATAGTTCTCCTAAAACATTTTTTTGGGCTGGGGGGGGGGCTTTAATATTTGACAGTATGCTATTATGCTATTAAATATTTATTTCTTTTTTCCAGAATGGTCATGGATGCTGTGGAAATCAAGTCAATGGCCTGGGTTGTTGCATGGATGAAAAAAAAGACCATACAGTAAGTGCAAAGGGCCAATAGATATTTCCCCTTATTTCTTGTTCTATTGTAGAATTAAATATTTAGATGATCAGTGCCTGCTTAGGTAAAGCATAGATCTATCTATGCTATAGGTAAAGCTATATTATCTATCTATCTATCTATCTATCTATCTATCTATCTATCTATCTCTATCATGGCACGCTTCACCCAGCAGTCACCGAGAAATTGGCCTCAATCCTCAGAGCTTCCTGCAAAGAATGGCAGGCAGAGGCATCCTGGAAGGCTGGCTGGAGGAGGGCTGAAAAAAATAAGCCAGCTGGGGGTGACATCACAGGATGACATTCAGGGCAAGAGGAAGCCAATTCACCGAAGGGATAAAAACCAGAAGTGTTTGTAATACTGGGCAGGACCTCTGAAGGAGGAAAGCCAAGGATGAGCTCAACATCTTCCTGTCTGTTGTTGAAAGAGTTTGTCCTAACTGGGTTTTTTACAGGAATGGTATACAGTTGAGGTCAACCTCAGTTCTTCCAGTATCAGGGCCATGGAGCTCCACTATGAACTATTGTGCTTCTGTGCTGGTAGCAGGACTGGCATCAAGAATAGGCATGGCTGGGCACCTACCAAAGGTCCACACTGGAGTAGGGGCCCACTGACAAAGCAGACTTGCTCCTCGTGGCCTTGTTCCTACTCTCACAAAGGCAATGGTGGTTGTGAGAAGGAGGAGCAATAGGTACCGCTGCCTACTTGGTCACTGACTCTCTGCCTGTCAAGCAAGCATGGGGAAGTGGATGAAGAGCAATAGCAGCTGGTGACAATGGTGGTGAGAAGGTAGAGTCACTGAAGGAGGGCCCCAGTGTGGCTGCTTTGCTTAAGGGCCCTCAGAAACTGGGAACCTGCACTGGCTGATAGTGAAATGCATGTATTTCTTTCTATTTATCTAACTATTGAAACCCCGAGGAGTATATTCCGAAGTTACATGGCTACTATTACTCAAGCAGGTATTGCAGTTGTTTAAGACTCTTATTGTAGCTGGGAGGGGAGGGGGAATCCTATTCATAAAAAGCAAAGCAAAAAGCATGAAGATGAGGGCTGTATTACTTATAGGTTCTCTTTATTAGACTAGTAATTAAGATATAATACTCACACACACACACACACACACACACGTATGTATGAAAGATTTTCCTAGAAAGAGCACTCTTCTTTAATAGTGAAGAAAAGAGAACTGCACTAACCAATGGCAATTTGTCTTCTGTAGGGCCTGATATCCTCAACCTTGTTCAGTCCATCTGAGTTCCAGCCTCTGGATCTCACACAAGAGCCTATATTTCCACCAGAGTTATTGGTAGGTACACCCTCTTCCAATAGGTTTCTTGAGGCATTCCACACACCCTAGAAGATTTGGGCGAACCTGTTGACGTCTGTGCGTTCACCTAGGGCCGGGGAGTTGAATTTCTTTCAGCGCGGGGTTCAAATTCAGTTCTGGAGAAGGTCTCAGGGAATGGGCAGGTCTGATGGCAAAAGGGGCAGGGCTAAAATATTGAAAAATATCGACATATTTTAGTTAGAAGCTGTTACTGCTAGTAAATAAGCATTTTGATGTTTTAGAATAGGGAAAAAACTGCAGAAAAGCCAGGAAATCGCCAAATGATTGGTGGTTAGAGGAAAGTAGGTGGGGCAAGGGGAAGGGTGTGCGGCCCCCTGAGGAGCCCTGGAGGGCCAGATTGGGACCCCAAGAAGGCAGGATTTGGCTCCCAGGCCTGAGGGTCTCCACTCCTGATCAGTGGAAGCTGATGGATCTGATACCAGTGGGTTGGTGAATCTTCTCCAGGTTTCATCCGCAACCAGTCAGAACTCTAAAGGAACTATCCAAGGTGCTTCACAGAGTTCTGACTGGTTTTGACTGAAACCTGGAGCGGATTCACCACCCCGCTGAGATCAGAGTCACCAGGCTCCACTGCTCCTGACAGAGGGCATGTTTAAATGATGCATTCCAGCTTCTGCTAGTTTACACATTTAGGGGGTGAATCAGAAGTTAAAGTGGAGGGAGAGAGAGAGAAAAAGTGGGGCAGGGGGGGACGGGAATCATGTGTATGAGATGAAAAGAGAGAGTATCAACAACTGTAGGCAAATTAGGGACTCTTGATTCACCACTCTTTAATCTTTGGGTAAATAATCTTACGCACAGTATCTCTGTTATTTCTGGCAGTTTGCTGTTCCAGAGGAAAACACACTGTGAATATTCCAAGACATTAAGCAGCGGGGTGCTTCAGAAACGACTTTTAATTTCACGTTTGCGTAGACTGGGATTATTAGATCAAGAAAGTTATCCTTGGATGATAGACTTGACAGAGAAATACGCTCTTCTTAAAATTACATTTGTGTTCTGACCTTTCCCCGTGAAGCTCTTGGTGATAGACATCAGGTTATCCCATTTTATTGTCGCAACTTTTATTGTTTGTTTGATAAAATGCACAGTTCATGGTGACATTTTATAACCTTTATTTAATAACAATAAGCAAAAATATTGCTTATTGTTATTAAATAATCTGTTTTCTCATCCAACTCTTCAGTAACTGACCATCTAGTGCAATTCTTAAGATTCTGTTCCTCATCACAATAACTACTGTGTGAGATAATGACCTGTTTCCCACAACACAGTAAGCCAGAGTATGTTTTGAGTATGGGTTATTGGTGAACTGTGCATTGTTGTGAACCATGAGTTGTTTTGTTGTGTGAACCCAGCCTTACTAACAAACCATGGTTTGTTAACCACAAACAACCCACAGTTCACAACCAAACCATAAAGCATGGGCTCTCTTTGTGGGTTGTTCGTGGTTAACAAAGCATGGTTTGTTAGTGTGGCTGGTTTCACCAGTACAATAAACTATGATTCAATAACAACCCATGGTTCAAAGACAACCCACACTTAACCCATACTCTGCCATGTTGACAGTTTAATAAAACCTTCAAATAAAACATGTACGGGGGAGTGTTTATTTATTTGATTTGTACCCCTCCTTTGTGCCAACAAAAGAGCACTCAAGGTGGCTTACAATCATAAATAAAACTTGATTAAAACAATAATAAAACAAATGCATTAAAACAATGTAATACAAATGTGTTAAAACACATTGAAAAACACAACAATAACAGAATAAAAACAGCACCCAGCCCAACAGACCTGTTTACATGCCAAAGGGGTGCTTGAATAAAAAGCATCCCTTTGGCATGTACCTGTGGGTGAAAGGACAGCAGACAAGGAGTGAACTTAGCCTCCATTGGGAGGGAATTCCACAGCTTGGGAGCAGCCACCAAGGAAGCCCTCTTTTGTGTCATCCCCAAACAGGTCTCTGAAGGCAGGAGTCTTGAAAGAAGGGCCTCTCTCAAAGATCTTAAGAACCGGTCAGGCGCGTATAGGAGAAGACAGTCTTTCACGTAGCCTGGTCCTAAGCTTCATAGGGCTTTATAGGTCATATCCAACATTTTGAATTCTGCCTGGAAACAGGCCGGTTACCCAGTGAAGCTGTTGTAACAAGGGAGTCACATGCTCCTTATAACTGGCCCTGGTCAACAGTCCGACCACAACATTCTGGACCAGCTGAAGTTCCTGAACAGTTTTCAAAGGCAGCCCCATGTAGCGTGTGTTACAGTAGTCCAAATGGATGTAACTAAGGCATGCGTGACCATGGTCAGATCAAACATACATAGGAATAGGTGCAGTGGGTTGAAACACCACAGAACAATTGACCACATTGTTGAAGAATATGGAGAATACATGAAATGTGAAGTGGCTGGGGCCCATACGAACCTTCCCCCCAACATAGGCGGGTTAAGATGCAACGGCTTTTAGAAGACTATTTAACACAGGTATATTGAGGGACAGAGTTACCTTGTGGTGACTTTTACAACAAAGTTATGCTGTTGTTTTGTCTGGTAACATCACCGGTTACTTTAAGAGGATACAAAACACCAAAGTGCAACAATGATCACTAATTTCTAATCTTTTTTTTTTTAAAAAAAATCTCTTTCTTGCCATGACCTATAGCTTTGATGATGTCTTAGCTCAGTCCCTGCGAAAGCCAAGCGTCTTTGTCACTATTTGAAGCTAAATTTGGCATTGTTTCCACAGACGCACAATAATAAACCTCAAAAGCAGCTGTGCTTTAAAGGCGAGTGTGTGATGTGGTTTCAGCCCTCAACCCTCAAGGAACTGGTGGCTCTCAAAGCTCAGTACCCCACCGCCAAGCTTGTGGTCGGGAACACAGAAGTGGGTAAGAGGAAGAGCTTGGCTCCCGTTGGAGTGTTTTTGTCTATAAATGCAATGCTAAAATGATAATAAAAATCAGTGGAGGCTAAAGGCCCCGATTTCAGTGGGGCTGTGAATCCATTCTAGGTTTCATTCAGAGTCAACTAGAACTCTAAAGGAACTATCTAAGGTAGGGTTGAGCACCTTGGACAGCTCTTTTAGAGCTCTGGCTGATTCTGACTGAAACCCAGAATGGATACCTATCTGGTCAGAATTGTACTTCTTCTTTCCAAAAGCAATCTAACGAAGCGCCTTGCTTTCTGTTTAATAGTGAAGCCAATTTTGTGCCCTCTTCAGTCATTCCACTCCCCCCATGATTAGGATTGTGTGAGGGGGAGAGCTAAGGTGACCCTGTTGGCCCCTCCCCCTCCATTGTGTCCTCATTGCTGGCTTTATTGCCCCTCACATGTTGGAGGGGTATCTTCTTCAGTGTGTGGGGAGGAGGCACTGCTGTACTTGTGTAGGCTCTCTGTGCAATTTAAGACCCTGCAAACATTCACCCCCAACGCAATGGAACACTGCTGCACTCACGACGGGAGCTTGTGGGACAGGGTGGGTCAAGAGGTGTAGCCCTTTTCCTCTCCACCTGGTAATGGTAACTGTAATTGTATGAGTGATGGAATGACTAAACAGAGCTTGAGAGTCTGCTCTTGGGGGAACAGACAAAAAGAGAGCTCTGTGGTAACAAAACACATGATGGTGACGGGCATATGGATGGGGAGAAAGTAGATGGAGGAATCTGTCATTGGACTGTTTTGCCCTCCCCCTCCGTCCCGATAGCGCCACCATAGGAAACACCAAGTTTGCAACAATGAGCTTGGAAGATGTTAGTGGAAGAGCTCAAAGATGTTCTGGTGAGCAGGGAGGGAAGGGAGAAAAGAGGCCAGGATCCTACAGCCTCTCCATCAATGTCTCTGCCCACAACTGGATTAGGTCAGCTAGACAGGCTCAGGGGCCTGTGCAGCTGAAATTTTTATTTTTTAAACAGGAAGTGAAATTGATTGCCTCTTGTTGGCAGGACATAGGATAGATGGAGGGCTCTGACCTCAGAGGCCTCTGTCCATTGACAGAGGGCTCTCTAAGTCCTTTTGCGACTTTTGATGAAGAATATTCTCAGGATAACTTTGTGTATTCATATAGTCCCTAAGGTGCCATCCTATGCATGTTTAGTCAGAAGATGAGCCCTACAACTCTCACTGGGGAATGCTGGAGGACTTCTTTCTGTCTAAACATGCATAGGATTGTGCCTTAAGGGCCCACGAGATGTTTTCTGTAAGATAGTGTCCAGTGCTGCCCGTGCACCAGTGAGACCCACTGCCGGTGCAAAAGGAAGCTAGTGCTTCCTAAAGAAAACGGAAATGAGCCAAATGGGATGGAACAGGTCAGTGGAGCTTCCAGAAAGGAGCACTGCTGAGCAGTCCTATTCCAGAAACGAGTGTTTCAGCTTGTTTCTGGGGTTGCTCTAGGAAGCAAGAGCTTCTTGTTGTGCCAGCAGTGAGGCCCACCGGTGCAATATAATCCATGAAGGTACACAGGCAGCATTGGATTCTTCCCTATGTATTTGTTTTCAATATTTGATATCTGACAGTTGATATTTTGCAGCCTTCTTCTTCTTCTTCTTCTTCTTCTTCTTCTTCTTCTTCTTCTTATTATTATTATTATTATTATTATTATTATTATTATTTCAATTTATACCCCACCTATAAACAAAATACCCTAGGCAGCATACAAATTTAAAACAAGATAAACAACATAAAAACAATCAATAAAATACCACAGGTTGCATAAATACATTAAAAACAAATTAAAAAGATAAAACCATCAATAAAACCATATGCTATTATTTATTCATTTGATAGCACATATGCACTAGTAGTTAGTATTTGACAGTGTTGGTAAGCGATGTGCACTGGTACATCATAGCGGTTATTAAATATTTTACTTTCAGGGAACCCTTTTTATATCAGTGTCTGTCAAAGAACCTCTGTAGAGGGCGATCAGAACTGGTTGGCAAGGTGCTTTCAGCCGTTACCCTTGCTGAGGAACTTCTAAAGAACCAGAGTTCCCTGGTGGATATTGGAATGCCACTGATATGTAATATTTAACAGTATTTTATTTTATTTATCTGTTATTGCATTTATACCCCACCTTTTTTCCTCCAAGGAACCCAAGGCAGAGTACACAATCCTCCTCCTCTTCTCCATTTTATCCTCACAACAACAACCCCGTGAGGTAGGTTGGGCTGAGAGTCTGTGACCTGCCCAGAGTCACCCAGTGGGTTTCCATGGGCAAGTGGGGACTAGAACCTGGATCTCCTGACTCCCAGTCTGACACTTTAGCCACTACGCCACACTGGCTCTTGGATGCATGGGACACCAGCCAGTCTCTTTGGTCCATGGTTTTGCCTTGCCTTGCCTTGTGACAAGATGAGTTTGCCAGGACACCCTGCCTGTCCCCTGCTGCTGGTCCCCCTTTAGAAGGGTCTTCAGGAGACCCAAATCTTGCCAAGAGACACTACACAAGACACAAACACACTGACACACAACATCATGGGAAGACTCCATTGCTATCCTGTTCCACTTGTACTATGTTCTTAACTGCCAGGAAAACATATTGAGCCATTAGTATAGCTCCATGCTTTTCCTTGTGGAGACAAAACATCAGAATGCGTAATTGCTTGCATGGCCTGGGAGATGGCTTGTTTACACATTCCTTCCACCATCTTCTTTCTTTGCAGAGGGCAGCAGGACTATAAAGATGGATGAAACCTTCTTTACTGGTTATAGAAAGACTAAACTAAAGCCTCAGGAAATACTGGTCTCAGTTGAGATTCCCTTCAGCAGGAAGGTGAGATGATTTGAAAGCACTTCCCCCCTTTCTTTGAGAATAGTTTCATTACTTTTTCATTACTTTATTGTGAGTACAAATTTAATCTTTCTTGGCTATATTGATTAATGTTGTGCAGAACCTTGCCCCCTACATTTGTGAAATTCTCCCTTAGGGTGGCCATATGTCATACTTTACAGAGGACAGTCCTCTATTTCAAGGCTTCCTTTATTTGAAAGGTTGTCCAGTCCAAGTCCTGTTTAAAGATAAAGAACCCCAAGAAGGGAGAGTAACAGAGGCCTGGACATTCCCCACCTGGACAGCAGACTTTGCAGGTGCACATCTGGGTACTGGAGCTGCCCCGCCCTCTTCCTGGGGGAAGGCAGCCAATCACTGGTCACCATCCACTGCCCCTGGATTGTACCTGGAGTGACGTCAGATGACAGAAGTGCCATATTGATGTAATAAGTACTACAACTCCATCTGAAAATGCCCAGGTAACTCCCCGTGTGTAGACAGCCCCCTGGTCACAATCTTCCCCCCTTTAGTTCAATTACAGTAATTATTTCTACACTTGCATCTATAAATATAAATTAGCACACGCATATTTTACGCAAATCTGTGTATTCTTTTTTCCTCTTTTTGGGGTGATGGGTAAGAGGCTACCCTTTCACTCCCAGGGCCACTGTAAAATGGCTGCAGAAACCATGAAAAGGAATGAGCCAGACATTTCATGCCAATGAGTGTTTTTAAATGGCAGCAGCTGCATTCTCTATGAAAAAGCAACTCAGGGGTGGGGGTTATTTTTTTCAACTCCAAATCATACACCTTCAGCTACTGTTCCTCCTGTGAGGTTCCAGATATACAGAGGTTTTCTAGGGGAAAAAATCACTTATTAACCAGGTCTTGGATCTTTTCTCATTCAAAATGGGCGTGGAACAGCACCCATGTGATTTTTCATTTAAAAGGGAATGTCATTGAAAAGAATTAGGTTGTTGCAATGAAACACCACCATCTAGTGGTAGAATAAAAGACCTGTCATAAATTGATATTGGATTATCTCTGTATTGTAATAATGACACCTGCTGCAATTCCCTTTTCTATGCAACTGTTAAAGGTACAGGAGCCCTGTCCTCCTTTCCATATAGTTACCCTAAGTTTGGCCATAAAAGTTGCTTCTGGTTTAGTGGCTAGTCTGGTTTGGCCCTGCAACTTTGCACCTTGGCCACCACATTGGAATGCTTGGAGGCTGGGGGGTGGGGGGGTGGGGAAGCTGAGAGGGAAGTGCTTTGAGAGCCCAAACAGATATTGCTTTCAGTCTGTATCTAGCAGCTTTGTCTTATTTCCTCTTCCCCCCCTCTTTACTGTAGCGTAGGTGGGGCCCCCTGATCCAGATTGGGATACTAGCGTGTTGGTTGGTTGGTTGGTTGGGCGGGTGGCCTTTAAGATCTGGACTGGACCACTGCACTTACATAGAGTTAAGAAAACCAGCAGGCGTGGGTGATAGATACAAATGTAAGGTGATATCTGTTTCTCCACTAAAGCCCCTGGGAAGCTAGCTGCCTTCAGCTGAGCTCAGGACCCACAAGAAACAGGGCAACCACACAGTGCCTGGTGGTGAAATTTGCACATGCCTGTCAAGGCAGAGCTGCACGGATCCCAGAACTGCTGGGCCCCAGAGCATGGTGCAGTATAGATCCTTGGTGCCCTTCAGATAGGCATCACTGACCACACAAAATCATTGATTACGAAATGTAAAAAATAAAATAAAAATGGATTCCCAGTATTATAGCATCCTCAGAAGGACCATCTTGTTTGCTTTGCAGTAATGTGTGTCGTTTCATTCTGATTACATGGCCAGACACAAGCTTTGAATGAAGGACTTCCTTTCTCTATTCAGTTCTATAGGTTACAGCCACTAAATGGTGCTGTTATGGCACAATGCCATCATTACACTCAGACAGTATATTGGATTAATGTCTCTTATCGGGTTATCTCCCTTTTGAAAGTAGGATAAAGGTCAGAAAGCATGGGAGTTGTCCTGGAAATTGACTATGTGATGTAAAAGACCCGCAAACTTCCATAGTGATCAATCATGAGCATGCAATAAAAGTCTTGTGCAGAAAGGCTCTAATTCAAATAAACCCTGGCATAAATTAGTCATACCATCCTAGATGTTTTGGTGCACCAGTACAATGTCATAATTTAGAAAGCTTTTATAGTACTTTGTTTTGTTTGGTGGTGGCTGCTGCTGCTGCTGCTGTTTTTGCACTTTCACCCAGCCTTATCCACATTTTTTTTTGGTTCTCACGGCAAGTCATATAAGTATTTCAGTGTTGAAGAAGGAAGAAGACTTACATGTGTGAACATCTGGAAAGGGAACCGAGCTACTCTGGTTTCTGTGGGTTTTAGGGTGTTTGTGGCCGCTAGGGAAAACTGACACTGAGTTCTTAGTGTTTCATGCCTGCTTTGCCATGCTGTAAATCACAGCACCTCAGGTGAGGCAGTAGAAAAGGCTGCGAACTTGTGCACAATTACAAAGTAAGCTCCTTTGAAATCAGCAGGGCTTAATGTCATTTTACACATGCACAGCAGAGGGTGCTAAGGCTGCATAGTAAGCCATATTTCAGCAAAATGCATTTGGTGGCACATGGAAATGGGAAGGGTTGAATTACCCACACGGTGAAAAAGCACAAGGGTTTAGACCTCCTAAGCCAGGGGTGGGTAACTTGTGGCCCCTCAGGTGTTTAGGCCTACAACTCCCATCAGCCCTAGCTGCTGTAGCCAGTGATGATGGGAGTTCTAGACCAAAACATCTGGAAGACCACAAATTGCCCACTGCTCTCCTAAGCACTACTTGTACTGAGACTCAGGCCACAGCTAGACCTAAGGTTTATCCTGGGATCATCCAGGGTTCACCCCTGCCTGAGAACTGGATCCCCTGTGTGTCATCTAGATGAACAGGTTTGACCCCTGGACGATCCAGGGATAAACCTTAGGTCTAGCTATGGCCTCAGTCTCCTTTGCATGAGAGCCATGTTTTAACTGCAATTCCTGAAAATTGTTTTAAATACCCAACTTTCACGGGCTAAGGCCCACATCCAAAACTGTCTGTACAGAAGGGCATTGGGTGTGTATTAGGAAGTGCACACCTACAAAAACACCATTTGCTTTTGAATTGGCTCATGCATGTCTAAAGTTGCTCTGAGATACCGGCACTCTTGTCATATTTTGCTGAACTGAGTTCTCTAAAAATATGATGCAGTATAGCAAAGCATATGAGACAGTGGAGGTGAAGGGAGGAAAGTAGATTGTGAAATGATGTATGAAAGAGAAATACGGTTAATTCAGAAGTTTTGTTCTTGTCAAGATCTGTTGAATGCCTGGGCAGGGTACCTTATTCACTCAGCCACCAGTGACTGTAGCAGCCTCCTAAAACTTGGTGCCCTCCATAGTGTTGGGCCACCACTTACTTGGGACTTGGATATGGGAGACGGAGTCCAGCATATCTGGAGGGTTCCAAATTGGGGAAGGCTGGTTTATGGCATACAGGCACTGGCTCCCAACTTCACTATCTGGACTTTGGTAGTAGGTGTTTTCTACTTTTCTGTTGGTGGCTTTATGTCAATGGAGTGATTCGCACCTAGGAAGAATTGGAATGCAATGGCTATGATCCACCCAACCCAGGTGTTTAGAAAGTACATATATGAAAGGGCCTTTCCCACCACACCTACATAGCAGCAAAGCCAGGTGTGTGATCAGGTTTACAGTACATCTGCTCAGTGTGATAAATGTATATTATCTGCTTGTTACAGGCGCGTAGTTAGAAAATCTAAGGTGCACACCTACAAAATGTAGTGTGTGACTTCTCCCAGAACTCATTATATAACAGTTGTGCAGCACAATTTTCACATTGAGCAATTTCCCATTGTAGAGAATAATGGTTTCACTCATGTCAAATCTATCTATCTATCTATCTATCTATCTATCTATCTATCTATCTATCTATCTACCTACCTACCTACCTACCTACCTACCTATCCATCCATCCATCCATCCATCCATCTATAGGATGTGCAGGCCTAAGGAGAGTGTGAAATACCTCCAAAATAAGGGGAATTATTTGCTCCAGGATTATGCGGTTGACAACTGACTGTTTAATTTATGTTGCATTTTTTAAAAGATCTAAAATTAGTGATCTTTGAATTGTGTGTGTGTGTGTTTAAATTAGCTTTTATCTATCAGTATAAATTCTAAAACGGGAGAATATATTAATATGAAATGGTTGTGATTAAATCAAGAAAAACAATATGCTAGGGCTCTCTTGAATATTAACATTTTATACTATCTAGAAGGATTAATAAGTGACAATTGGTGTTTTGAATGAAAGATCAGTTGGCTTAGCTGGAAGCAGGTGAGAAATCAAATGACCCTGGACATCCACTGATCTTTCTCAGATTGACAGCTGCTTACAATTTCAAGACAACAGAACCACTCCCAAATTGGGATGCCTCAGCCAGCTCAGCACTGAAATAACGTAGAAGCAGTTTGTAGTATTAATGGGTATTGCTTGGGGCCAGGTTAAATGGCTTGGGGCCAGGTTAAATGGCTTGGGGCCAGGTTATCTGAAGGAACCGCTCCTCCCATATGTACCTGCCCGGACTCTAAGGTCATCCTCAGGGGTCCTTCTCCATGAGCCCCTGCCAAAGGAAGGAGGAGGGCCTTCTCTGCTGTGGCACCCCAGCTGTGGAATGAGCTCCCTAAGGAGGTTCGCTTGGCACCTACATTATATGCTTTTAGACGCCAGCTGAAGACCTTTTTATTCTCCCACCATTTTAAGAGTCTATAAATAAATTTTAACTTGGTGTTTTAAATTTGTAATTTTGCATTGCTGCTGTTTTTATCTGGTTGAGCTTTTATATTGTATTTTATATTATGGTTTTATACTGTTGTTTTATACTTTGAATGTTTTTAATTTTTGTGAACCGCCCAGAGAGCTCCAGCTATTGGGCAGTATAGAAATGTAATAAATAAATAAATAAATAAATAAATAAATAAATAAATAAATAAATTGCCTACAGAGTGAATGCTGTAAGTTGTTGTATGCATCATTAGTGCCTATTTTTAGTCACAAAAATGACTTTCTGCCCTTTCATGATGAAACATTAACCCCACCCTCAGCCCAGAAGTCCATGATCTTTCTCCCATATGCTGCCCTACTTTATCCCTGCCACTGCTCCCATGTCTTAAAATTATGCTGTGAAATTTTAATTCTGTTCATAGAAATAGACTATTGGAGTGTCTTTATTCTATTCCTCTCCCCCACCTCAAAGTGAAGAATTTCAGATAAATAAGTTTCCTTTTCTTATCCTAGGGTGAATATTTCTCAGCATTCAAGCAAGCTTCACGACGGGAGGATGACATTGCTATCGTGACCTGCGGAATGAGAGTCCTCTTTCATGAGGGCACCGATCGAGTACAAGAAATTAAGCTGAGCTATGGAGGAATGGCTCCCACAACTGTGCTGGTTACAAAGACATGTCAGGAGCTCACTGGGAGGTAGGAAAACAAGACTCGGATATTACAGAACAGGGGAAATTCTTACAGTGTACCTGCATGAGAGTCATAGGTGCAGAAGGAATATTATCTAGGAGAACCCATAGCCGACAGTTTCTGCCAGCATATTGCCTGGGCTGGCCCCACGGATTTTTCCACAGCCCATGTTGGCAATGCAGATGTGTTGAACATGGGGACAGCCTAAGGACTTGTACCGCATGGACTTTAGGGCAAGCGGAATTTTGTGTTCATTTGTGGTTCATTTCTCCGCAGGGAATGGAAAGAAAACCTTTTGCAGGAAGCCTGCCACAGGCTGGCTGGTGAGATGAATCTGTCCCCTTCAGCCCCGGGTGGCATGGTGGACTTCTGACGGACTCTCGTGCTCAGCTTCTTCTTTAAGTTCTATCTCACCGTGCTACAGAAATTAAGTTTAGAACTCAATGGCAATGTGAGTGCTTCCATCATCTTGCCAGAGTGAGGGTCTGGCAGGAATTCACAGCATGTGGAGACAAATGCTGCTTCTGTTGAATTTTTGGGGAACCTTTAGACATTGGGGCATTATGGGAAATGAGTCTTTGTGGTAGGTGTTTTGGCTGTGCTTAGGTTCTGGGTATTCTAGAACTTCTCTCTTCATGGTAGGAAAGTCAGAGAAACTGATCATTACCTATTTATCTGAGGAGGAGATCCATTACCTAATTCCTTTGATATTTAGGTTTCCTCAATGGTCCTATTGGTGTGTTTCTAGCACTGGAATTCTGCAATATGTATTTAGAGCTTTTCTACATGAGGCTAAATCTGTTGAATCTACTTTTGGCTCCATTGCAGAATTGAGCTCTGAGCTATACACAAAGAGCTTTTCCTTACTGCTTTTCTGCTATATAACCTCTAGGTGGTGCTGAGTATAACAGGATAACGCAATTATACAAGGGGATGCATTTTATTTTGCTTTCACAAATAATGCTGTATTTTCCCTACTCCCTCCCAATCCCTCACAACAATCACTGAAGTGCTCTTTAAAAACAGAAGTGAAACTGGAGGGTAATGACATCATCTAAAGAACTCATAAACAACTGTGAGTGGAGAATGATGAGCACGCAATAAATGCTTCATGTAGAAAAGCTCTTAATCTACAGAGTGTAATCATAATACCTTAAACAGTACAAAGCAGAATTAAAATGTGTGTGAGAACTGGATTGTCTCTGCTGATGGAGGAAGCTAGTTGCAGATGCATCTGTTCCTTCTCAGGTTATGAAAGCAAAACTGATACTCAACTTACCACTGTTGAGTGGGTGGTGTCATAAAAACATAAAAGATTAGAAGGAGGAAAATGGCAAGTCTGGAAAGGAAAGGAGGAATCCCAAAGAATTTATGATAGACTAAATTGGCTGATGCGATGCAAGTCTACTTAAAAGTAGGTCAGATTGGGTTGAATGATACTTAGGGTCTTGCTAGACCAGGGGTTAGTGCGGTGTGAGGCCTGTGCTCATCCCTGTGTGTCCAAATGAAGCACAGGGGATGCCGGCTTCAGCCAGGGCTTCAGCCGCCCTGGGACCATAGAGCTCCGGCTATTGGGCGGTATAGAAATGTAATAAATAAATAAATAATAAATAAATAACCTGAACTGCTTGTAGCGCGGTTCTTCCTGCGGTCTCGGCCTCAGGTCGGGCTGGGGCTGGAGCTGGGACCGTGGGTGTGTGGACCGTTCCGCCGCTTTTCCTGGCTACCGCACTTATGCGCGAGTAGCCGGGAAAAGCGGCAGATGGGCCGCAGCGCTCCCGCCCCCTTCCCCTGATTCCACCCCCATGACCTCCCCTGGCCTCTGATCCCCCCTGTCCCCACCTGCTGTGTCCTGCTGCCGCCACCGCCGTCAATGTCCCCAGTCGCTCTGTCCCGCTGCTGCCGCTGCCGCCGTCACTGTCCCCAGCCAGCATTTCCTGTTGTTGCCATGTCCGGCAACAGCAGGCATCACAGGCTGGACATGGTGACAACAGGAAACGGCGGCTGGGGACAGTGATGGCGGCAGCAGCAGCGGGACAGAGTGACTGGGGACATTGGTGGCGGCGGCAGCAGGACACAGCAGGTGGGGACAGGGGGGGATCACAGGCCAGGGGAGATCGGGGGGGGGGAATTGGGGGAAGGGGGACCCTATTTTTTTAAAAAAAATACTTACCGGTCATTGGTGCGCTCCTGCGCACTCGGCCGCTTTAACTGAAAAAAAATGGTGGACGTAACGGGGCTTCCCTCGGCCCCGTTGTGCCTCAGGTGTAGACAGGGCCTACAGGCCGCGCTACTTCTAGCACGGCCTGGCCCCTCCTCACCGCCGGATTTGGTGGTAGGTCTAGCAAGGCCCTTGGTCCCAGGTAAATGTGTATATGATTGCCGCTGTAATCCTTTAGACCAGCCACAAACGGAAACTGATTTCCAAACTGAATGTGTAAGTTGTATACAGTGGTGGCCAAAACTGTGGACACTTTGAAATTCTCATGTTTATTTATCAGTTGAAAGAGAATTTAATGCTGAATTCAATACAAAAAAACAGAATGCAAATATCTGCAGTACAAAAAAAGTTATGCTTACTTTAGTCTAAAAACAAACACAGGTGTGATTGAAGAAGTGGATTGGAATTGCAAACCCTACTGGCCTATCACAGTCCTTGTTCTGGGGAGCAATCACATGGCAGTAGCTGCGATACATCATGTTTCAAGTTGGGGAAAGTCAGTTTTGCTGTTTGTTCTGTAACTGAAGCGCAATTGGAGATTGTGTGAATATTTGAAGGATTTCTCAAATTAAAAGTGTATGTACGTACATCAGAAATGGCACCAAAGAAAAGAGTTGATTGAACACCCAGGAAAAGAAGCAGGATTGTTGTATTACGTGAATCAGGTCTTTCAATTGATATATAAACATTTGAATTTCGTGAAACAGAACATTTTCTATAAGCATGCAAAGTTGCAAAACATGAAAATTTCAAAAAGTGTCCAAAATTTTGCCCACCACTGTAGGTAGTATTAGCTATTGATAAGGGGGTGAGTTTTTTTTTTAAAGTAATGCTTTTGTGTAAGTTACAAGTCATATATGAAAAAAAAACTAACTTTTCCTAGAAGAAATGAAATTAAAGTTGGGTTGTAAATATGTTTTTGCAGAATAATCTGGGTGATGTGGTCCCCTCGAGGTATGCCAGTGCCACTGAATTATTTCACAAGGATCCTGTCAATAATGTACAACTTTTCCAAGTAAGTTATAGGGAATCACATGGTCAACCTTCCAGTTACTGTCACACCTGGTGATGCCTTTGTCTCCATTCTAGGAACCTGGCTAGCATTTGTCCTTCCCTGAGTCTTACGTTGCTATGTTTACTATAGCGTCCCTTTCACACACACACCCAAATTAATGATGTATGGATTTGTATATGTGTTCTTCCTTTCAGCTCTAGATAGAAGGAACTGTCCATGGAATAAATGTGCTGAATATTTCTATAAACCTCTCATGTCCCCACTGCTGCTACTGGAATTTATACAATATTTCCATTGTATAATATATGTTAGGCATATTTAGGTTAACCTTGGACCAGTAGCCTCAGGAAAGTACTTCCAGTCTCTGGTTTTGTTGCAGGAAGTGCCTCCAGGGCAGTCCATCGAAGATACAGTGGGACGACCCCTGATGCACCTTTCGGCTGCCAAACAGGCGAGTGGAGAGGCAGTCTATTGTGATGACATACCTCGCTATGAGAATGAACTCTACCTAACACTAGTTACCAGCACCAAAGCCCATGCTAAGATTGTGTAAGTATCTTTGTCTTTTCAAACAAGCACCCAATGCCCACCATTATGATGGTGTGAGTCTTGGGCCTCAGCTAGACCTACCTGGTATTGCGTGACGGAGGGGTGAACATCTTGCAATATTTTTAGCGTGAGATCCCCCCTCTGTTTACACACAGCGCACGATGATCTCGGAGCGAGAGGACGTTGCGCCCACCATTTTCTTTTTTAAAAAAACCAACAGAAGTTGCGCACGAGCCTGAGACTGTGGAAAAAGCAGGCTCAAAGGGTGGAGCAAGATCCCGGGGCAAGGGAGGGATCATCCCTCTCTGATCCCGGAATCCCCTGTGTGTCATGTGAATGCACAGGGATGATCCTGGGGATTGCCCCAGGATATCACCCCATCTATCTAAGGCCTTGGAGTTGTATCCAGTGTTAGTCCTACTTAGAGCAGCCCCATTGAAATGAATAGGACTTAAGTTAGACTAGCACTGGATGACTTTTATATAGCCAAGACCCCTTGGGAGGTACAAGGCGTTTCTGTCTATTGCACTCACAGAAACACATTCCAGCCTCTTTCAACTAAACTGAAAGCTCAGGAAATATTTGTGACTCACACTTATCTCCGGAAGGAGTTTAAAATCTGCAAGACTGGAAGCATCTATAGAAGAGGCAAGTCATTATTATTATTATAATTATAATTATTATTTATTTATATAGCACCATCAATGTACATGGTGCTGTACAGAGTAAAACAGTAAATAGCAAGGCCCTGCTGCATAGGCTTACAATCTAATAAAATCATAGTAAAACAATAAGGAGGGGAAGAGAATGCCAACAGGCACAGGGTAGGGAAAGCAGGCACAGGGTAGGGTAAAACTAACAGTATAAGTCATGTAGTGCACCCATCTGCTACATCATAGCTGTGTGTATATGCACTTAGGATTTTGAATTTTGGCCAAACTTCTAGGGAATCCTTTCTTCCGATACAGCTTACATGAGCCTATGTGGTTAGATAACATGAATTAATCCTTCTCTGTGCTCCTCTTTCCTCCCAGTTCTATTGATACCACAGAGGCCCAGAAAGTACCTGGCTTTGTATGTTTTGTCTCTGCTAAGGATGTTCCTGGGAGTAATGCCAGTGGGATTGCTAATGATGAAACCATCTTTGCAAAGGACACTGTATGTAGCCTTTTTGTTTGTTCCATTCATAAAATTTTCAAAGTTATCCCCTATGAGTTAAGATGGGACTACATTACTTGATTGTACATGCTTAGCATTGTTAATTCATCAAATCTCTCTCCCCCCCCCCCATGACAAATGGAGGCTTTCAGTACTTTTTCACCCCTGCCTGCCTCCAAAAAGTAACAGAAGAAATTGGTTGGGCATCTGTACTGGATTTATACATATATTTGGTATTTTTAAAATGATAATGAAGGAGGAGGAGTGGGACAATGGCTGGAATGAAAAACACTGCACAAATCCCTTGCAAACTAGTTGTGGGGAAGTTGGTGACCCTCTAATGGAGCATGAAGTGTCACATGAATACAGCAGGAACTAGGAAGTGGAATATTAATGGGGGGGGAGATTTAATGACAACATGGGATGGAGCACAAACCTGCACTATTTGAAGTGATAGATCATGCAAAATTAAGCTGGTGCAGGGGACGTACTAAACCGAAGGACACCGAATGGCCATTGAAGTGCATTGTGTCATTCCGAATGGCCATAGGAAATCATTGAAGGAGTTTAGGGATCATCTACAAATTAAAATATCTAAAGGAGTTAAACATTTAGTTTTCATAGAAAACCACACAGAATCAAAATACAAACCAACAAAGTGGTTTTGGGGAACAATTCCTATGACCCCCAACACAGTGGTTTCTAGGGATCATCTCCAAACGGAAAAAGAAAACAGAATACAATAAAGAGAAGGTGACTGCCGTTTCATACAATGCTTCATAGGCACCAGTTTTAAAAGACCAAAATATGTGGAGGGGGGTTGACAAAAACTGTCACAGATTATTTCCATGTTTACAAATCCCCCCCCCCCCACCGTCACCCTCTCCTCACAATTGGCTTACATTTCAAAGTGGTCATAGGAATACATGGGAATGATACCACAAGCCCCTTAAGAATCAGATGAAGCTGAAAATGCTTACGGAGGTTGAAATTAGAAACCCAAGCATCCTAAGACTCTGTGCTTGATACATGTTGCATTGGACTTGCCCCCAACTTGCGCATAGCCATAATACGGGGTGTCATTCAGAATGGCCATGGGAAAGCATTAGGCTGTCACAAGCAGGCACGCAGAAAAGAGGGGGAGCCCCAAAACGCTCATGGAGATTTGTAATGAGACCATAAGCATCCTAAGAGTTTTTGCTGCAGACGTGCTCCATTGGAATGGCCCCTAAGCTGCACACGGCCACGTGAGGTTTCTTCAGAATGGCCATAGGAAAGCATGGCACTTTCTGGCAGCCCCAGAAACTCAGGGGGAGCCCCGAAATTCTCATAGACATTTGTAATGAGACCCTAAGCATCCTAAGAGTTTTTGCTGCAGACGTGCTCCATTGGAATGGCCCCTAAGCTGCACACGGCCACGTGAGGTTTCTTCAGAATGGCCATAGGAAAGCATGGCGCTTTCTGGCAGCCCCAGAAACTCAGGGGGAGCCCTGAAATTCTCATAGATGTTTGTAATGAGACCCTAAGCATCCTAAGAGTTTTTGCTGCAGACGTGCTCCATTGGAATGGCCCCTAAGCTGCGCACGGGCACATGAGGTTTCTTCAGAATGGCCATAGGAAAACAATGGGCTTCTCTGGCAGCCCTCCCAAATCAGGGGGAGCCCCAAAATTCTCGTTGAGGCTTGTAATGAGACCCTGAGCATCCTAAGAGTTTTTGCTGCAGGTGTGCTCCATTGAAATGGCCCCTAAGCTGCACACGGCCACATGAGGTTTCGTCAGAATGGCCATAGGAAAGCATGGCGCTATCTGGCAGCCCCAGAAACTCAGGGTGAGCCCCAAAATTCTCATAGAGGCTTGTAATGAGACCCTGAGCATCCTAAGAGTTTTTGCTGCATGCGTGCTCCATTGGAATGGCCCCTAAGCTGCGCACGGGCACATGAGGTTTCTTCAGAATGGCCATAGGAAAGCATGGTGCTATCTGGAAGCCCCAGAAAATCAGGGGGAGCCCCGAAATTCTCATAGATGTTTGTAATGAGACCCTAAGCATCCTAAAAAATTTTGCTGCAGACGTGCTCCATTGGAATGGCCCCTAAGCTGCGCACGGGCACATGAGGTTTCTTCAGAATGGCCATAGGAAAACACTGGGCCAATCTGGAAGTTCCAGAAAATCAGGGGGATCCCCGAAATTCTCATAGACGTTTGTAATGAGACCCTAAGCATCCTAAGAATTTTTGCTGCAGTTGCGCTCCATTGGAATGGCCCCTAAGCTGAGCACGGGCACATGATGTTTCTTCAGAATGGCCATAGGAAATTAATGGGCTTCTCTGGCAACCTCAGAAAATCAAGGGGAGCCCCAACATTCTCGTAGAGGCTTGTAATAACACACTAAGCCTGCTAAGAGTTTTTGCTGCAGGTGTGCTCCATTGCAATGGCACCTACACTGCGCACGGCCACATGAGGTTTCTTCAGAATGGCCATAGGCTTGTAATAACACACTAAGCCCATTCTTTTCCTATGGCCATTCTGAAGAAACCTCATGTGGCCGTGCGCAGCTTAGGGGCCATTCCAATGGAGCGTGACTGCAGCAAAAACTCTTAGGATGCTTAGGGTCTCATTAGAAATGTCTGTGAGAATTTCGGGGATCCCCCTGATTTTCTGGGGCTGCCAGAGAAGCCCATTGTTTTCTTATGGCCATTCTGAGGAAACCTCATGTGCCCGTGCACAGCTTAGGGGCCATTCCAATGGAGCACGTCTGCAGCAAAAATTCTTAGGATGCTCAGGGTCTCTTTACAAACATCTATGAGAATTTCGGGCTCCCCCTGATTTTCTGGGGTTGCCAGATAGCGCCATGCTTTCCTATGGCCATTCTGAAGAAACCTCATGTGGCCGTGCGCAGCTTAGGGGCCATTCCAATAGAGCACGCTTGCAGCAAAAACTCTTAGGATGCTTAGGGTCTCATTACAAACGTCTATGAGAATTTCGGGGATCCCCCTGATTTTCTGGAACTTCCAGATTGGCCCATTGTTTTCCTATGGCCATTCTGAAGAAACCTCATGTGGTCGTGCGCAGCTTAGGAGCCATTCCAATGGAGCACGTCTGCAGCAAAAACTCTTAGGATGCTTAGGGTCTCATTACAAACATCTATGAGAATTTCAGGGCTCCCCCTGAGTTTCTGGGGCTGCCAGAAAGCGCCATGTTTTCCTATGGCCATTCTGAAGAAACCTCATGTGGTCGTGCGCAGCTTAGGAGCCATTCCAATGGAGCACGTCTGCAGCAAAAACTCTTAGGATGCTTAGGGTCTCATTACAAACATCTATGAGAATTTCAGGGCTCCCCCTGAGTTTCTGGGGCTGCCAGAAAGCGCCATGCTTTCCTATGGCCATTCTGAAGAAACCTCACGTGGCCGTGTGCAGCTTAGGGGGCATTCCAATGGAGCACGTCTGCAGCAAAAACTCTTAGGATGCTTAGGGTCTCATTACAAACATCTATGAGAATTTCAGGGCTCCCCCTGAGTTTCTGGGGCTGCCAGAAAGCGCCATGCTTTCCTATGGCCATTCTGAAGAAACCTCACGTGGCCGTGTGCAGCTTAGGGGCCATTGCAATGGAGCACGTCTGCAGCAAAAACTCTTAGGATGCTTAGGGTCTCATTACAAATGTCTATGAGAATTTCGGGGCTCCCCCTGATTTTCTGGGGCTGCCAGAAAGTGCAAGGCTTTCCTATGGCCATTCTGAAGAAACTTCATGTGCCCGTGTGCAGTGTAGGGGCCATTCCAATGGAGCACACCTGCAGCAAAAACTCTTAGGATGCTCAGGGTCTCATTACAAGCCTCTATGAAAATTTTGGGGCTCCCCCTGATTTGGGAGGGCTGCCAGAGAAGCCCATTGTTTTCCTATGGCCATTCTGAAGAAACCTCATGTGCCCGTGCGCAGCTTAGGGGCCATTCCAATGGAGCACGTCTGCAGCAAAAACTCTTAGGATGCTTAGGGTCTCATTACATACATCTATGAGAATTTCAGGGCTCCCCCTGAGTTTCTGGGGCTGCCAGAAAGCGCCATGCTTTCCTATGGCCATTCTGAAGAAACCTCACGTGGCCGTGTGCAGCTTAGGGGGCATTCCAATGGAGCACGTCTGCAGCAAAAACTCTTAGGATGCTTAGGGTCTCATTACAAACATCTATGAGAATTTCAGGGCTCCCCCTGAGTTTCTGGGGCTGCCAGAAAGCGCCATGCTTTCCTATGGCCATTCTGAAGAAACCTCACGTGGCCGTGTGCAGCTTAGGGGCCATTGCAATGGAGCACGTCTGCAGCAAAAACTCTTAGGATGCTTAGGGTCTCATTACAAACATCTATGAGAATTTCGGGGCTCCCCCTGAGTTTCTGGGGCTGCCAGAAAGTGCAAGGCTTTCCTATGGCCATTCTGAAGAAACTTCATGTGCCCGTGTGCAGTGTAGGGGCCATTCCAATGGAGCACACCTGCAGCAAAAACTCTTAGGATGCTCAGGGTCTCATTACAAGCCTCTATGAAAATTTTGGGGCTCCCCCTGATTTGGGAGGGCTGCCAGAGAAGCCCATTGTTTTCCTATGGCCATTCTGAAGAAACCTCATGTGCCCGTGCGCAGCTTAGGGGCCATTCCAATGGAGCACGTCTGCAGCAAAAACTCTTAGGATGCTTAGGGTCTCATTACAAACATCTATAAGAATTTCAGGGCTCCCCCTGAGTTTCTGGGGCTGCCAGAAAGCGCCATGCTTTCCTATGGCCATTCTGAAGAAACCTCACGTGGCCGTGTGCAGCTTAGGGGGCATTCCAATGGAGCACGTCTGCAGCAAAAACTCTTAGGATGCTTAGGGTCTCATTACAAACATCTATGAGAATTTCAGGGCTCCCCCTGAGTTTCTGGGGCTGCCAGAAAGCGCCATGCTTTCCTATGGCCATTCTGAAGAAACCTCACGTGGCCGTGTGCAGCTTAGGGGCCATTGCAATGGAGCACGTCTGCAGCAAAAACTCTTAGGATGCTTAGGGTCTCATTACAAACATCTATGAGAATTTCGGGGCTCCCCCTGATTTTCTGGGGCTGCCAGAAAGTGCAAGGCTTTCCTATGGCCATTCTGAAGAAACTTCATGTGCCCGTGTGCAGTGTAGGGGCCATTCCAATGGAGCACACCTGCAGCAAAAACTCTTAGGATGCTCAGGGTCTCATTACAAGCCTCTATGAAAATTTTGGGGCTCCCCCTGATTTGGGAGGGCTGCCAGAGAAGCCCATTGTTTTCCTATGGCCATTCTGAAGAAACCTCATGTGCCCGTGCGCAGCTTAGGGACCATTCCAATGGAGCACGTCTGCAGCAAAAACTCTTAGGATGCTTAGGGTCTCATTACAAACATCTATGAGAATTTCAGGGCTCCCCCTGAGTTTCTGGGGCTGCCAGAAAGCGCCATGCTTTCCTATGGCCATTCTGAAGAAACCTCACGTGGCCGTGTGCAGCTTAGGGGCCATTCCAATGGAGCACGTCTGCAGCAAAAACTCTTAGGATGCTTAGGGTCTCATTACAAATGTCTATGAGAATTTTGGGGCTCCCCTTGATTTCTGGGGCTGCGTGACTGTCCAATGCTTTCCTATGGTCATTCTGATGGAACCTTATGGGCCCATGTGCAATGTGGGGGTCTTTCCGGTGGAGCATGTCTCCAGTAGAAACTCTTAGGGTTTTTTTGGGGGGGGGTTAGTTCAAATCTCCATGAGCGTTTTGGGGCTCCCCCTCTTTTCTGCGTGCCTGCTTGTGACAGCCTAATGCTTTCCTATGGCCATTCTGAATGACACCCCGTATTATGGCTATGCGCAAGTTGGGGGCAAGTCCAATGCAACATGTATCAAGCACAGAGTCTTAGGATGCTTGGGTTTCTAATTTCAACCTCCGTAAGCATTTTCAGCTTCATCTGATTCTTAAGGGGCTTGTGGTATCATTCCCATGTATTCCTATGACCACTTTGAAATGTAAGCCAATTGTGAGGAGAGGGTGACGGTGGGGGGGGGGGGGTGCATTTGTAAACATGGAAATAATCTGTGACAGTTTTTGGCAACCCCCCTCCACTTATTTTGGTCTTTTAAAACTGGTGCCTATGAAGCATTGTATGAAACGGCAGTCACCTTCTCTTTATTGTATTCTGTTTTCTTTTTCCGTTTGGAGATGATCCCTAGAAACCACTGTGTTGGGGGTCATAGGAATTGTTCCCCAAAACCACTTTGTTGGTTTGTATTTTGATTCTGTGTGGTTTTCTATGAAAACTAAATGTTTAACTCCTTTAGATATTTTAATTTGTAGATGATCCCTAAACTCCTTCAATGATTTCCTATGGCCATTCGGAATGACACAATGCACTTCAATGGCCATTCGGTGTCCTTCGGTTTAGTACATCCCCTGGTGCAGGCATACTTTCAGGCTGCAATCCTATTCATGCTTTCCTAGGAGTAATTCCCATTAAACACAGTGGGTCCTACTTCTAAGTAGGATTGCAGCCTAAGTGACAGCAATGAGCTGGATGCTTCCCTGAGATACATATGTTTTACCAGAGTATGTTTTATGAGAACATTCTCATAAAACATACTGAGCACTTCATTGATTGCAACATTGATTTACTCCTGCTGTTCTGCAACTGCATATCTAAATGCAGAAGCATGCCCATTTTAATTGAAATTGGGTTTCAAAGATAATAACTGCAAAATGAAATATTCCAGAAATAAAAATAAAAAAGCAGCCTGAGTTTGTCAGGGGTCAGTGACTAAACTAAGGTCTTTTGAATCCCAGGTCACCTGTGTTGGCCACATTATTGGTGGGGTGTTGGCAGACACGCAAGAACATGCCCGAAGAGGTGCTAGAGCAGTGAAGATCTCCCACAGGGCTGGTTATCATGTTGTCTGAAAGCAGCCAGGATGGCTTGTTAACTATGCAGTGTGGCTTGTTATCCACCCTGAACAACCCAGCTACAAAACATGGTTTCACAAGGTGGCTTGTTCAAGAAAATAAGCCACACTGCATGGTTAACAAACCACCCTGGCTGTGTTCAGATGGCACAATAGCCCACAGTTCATCAAACAACCCACAATTCAAAACAAATCCACACTCAACCACTGAGTGTGGGTTAGCGTCTTGTATGAACAGCCCCTAGGAATCTACTGGTAATGATCCTTCCCCTTATGAGCATAGAGGGGATGCTCTCATTTGTGTTTTCCTAAAGAGCACTTCCATTCTGAGCTTTTCCATAATGCATTATAGGCATTCTAGTTTAAGACAACTAGATTTTAAAAAAGTAATCTGTATTTTTTTCATCAGGTGTCAGCAGCCTACCATAATTGTGTGAGTCTGTCAGCTACAGGATTTTTTAGGTGAGTCAGCACAGGAACCAGCTGGTCTTTGAAAGGATGTCCTAAGCGCCCTTGGCACTTGGGTGCTCTTTCTGCCTGTCTGGATGAAATGTGAACTAATTTCATGAACTGTTTGGGCATATAAGAAGATGATACGATTCAGTCATCTCTTGCATGAAGGTTGTGTACTATAAACATCATCACGTGCCTCCCAACTCCTCTAAGCTTTGAAGTCCCCAGCTGCGCAGTTTCCATTTGACCCATGATGAGAAACACACACAAAGCATTTCCATTCATTGATGCTTTGTAGAACTTGACTGATTGATTTTTAATTATTTCTTGAAAAGTTTAAACCCAAATATCTGGAGTGACCCAGGTTGGGCAAGATTGCAGTAGGGGGAGTATGGACAAGAGGTAGAGAGAAGAGCTAAAAAGCTTCTGTTGCTGTGGGGTGATGGGGAGTGGAGGAGGAAGAAAAGTGGGGAAGCAGAGAGGGATGGAAATTGGAATGATCGAAATGATGCATATTCTCAAATTCCCTACAAAGTTGGTTAATAAGGAGTACTGCCCTGATCCTCAAACTTCCCTAACCATTTTGAGTCCAATAACCTTCAGTTTTGCACATCATGACTATGATTCAATTGGGCAAAATCTTGATTCCAGTGAAACAGTAAATCAAATCTCTGCTGATTCAATCTTTTCGTGTCCCCTTTCCCTCAAGAATTCCTAACGTTGGGTATGACTTCAAGACAAATTCAGGAAGGCCCTTTCATTACTTCACTTATGGTGTTGCTTGTTCTGAGGTTGAAATAGACTGTCTGACAGGTGACCATAAGGTAAGCAGGCTAAACAATTACAAGTTCTTCTTTGTTTTGATGGGGAATATATATATATATATATATATATATATATATATATATATATATGTGTGTGTGTGTGTGTGTGTGTGTGTGTGTGTGTGTGTGTGTGTGTGTGAGAGAGAGAGAGAGAGAGAGAGAGAGAGAGAGAGAGAGAGAGAAGAAAGTTTATTTTCTTCTCTGGCCTTCATTATATGGCCTTGCATAAGAGTCTTAACTTCTCTTTCTCTTTACCCCTCTACCCTACTTTATAATAATTATTGTAGTTCATATTGATGGTGGGTTTTGTAGGGTGGTTGCCACATACAACTGACAAGTCCTGAAGTCTGCTTTGACAAGGGTTCCATGTATCAGACTTTGAGTTAAGAGCCAATAGTGTTTCCTTATATGCTCAAAGCACTTCCCAGGTTGGATCCAGATTTAGTCATATTTAGAGAAGAACAATTGAAATCAATGGGACTTGAATTATTCGGGACAAACTCAAGTCCCATGTGGTTTCAATGAGTCTGCTTTGGATATGATTAAATATGGATCCAATCCCCATCTCTTATCCTATTAATTCTTAGCCATGCCATAGTTTAGGCCAGTTTTCCTATTGCTGTATTGCAGATGGGAGGGTGAGGCCTGGCTGAGAGACAATAGCATGCCTTAGACAACTTAGCACATTTATGTCTGGGCTGAGAGTTGACTTGGACAGTATCAGCTCATAGCTCAGGCTCTTCACCACTACAGACTACTAGCTGTAAAACCTATGAAAATGTAAAATCAAGCAAGCCCAAGGTTTGGTTAATTGTATACGTCTAGGCCTGTGCTTATTCAGTCTTTGCTTCTGCCAATATTTAGAATCTTCGCACAGACATTGTGATGGATGTTGGCACCAGCTTAAACCCGGCTATAGATATAGGGCAGGTAAGCAATACAATGTGGCCATGCTCTGTGGAGCTGGTGTGAATGTTCATGCAGATTAAAGTGATTAATAAGCAGCAACCAGTCTAACAAACAATGGCAATAACATGAACTCTTTTGGCATGGGAGCTTGTTAACTGCTCTTTGGAAATTTAGCATGGCTAAATTAAGCATCTTGGAATTTGCCCTAAGCATTTGTATTACCTTGGTACCTTTGTGAAACATTCAGTTCAAATTCTTATTTTTTGTGTTTAGTTCATGTGTAGGGTGACCATATTTTGGAAAACAAAAAGGAGGACAACATGGTCGCCCCCAAGGGGGCGTGTCCAGCACCAAGGGGGCGTGCCCACCCGAACATAGCCTTGGTCACATGTCTGATTTTACAGCACACATTTAAGACAAATCTCTTCTTCATAACATTTTAATGTTAAAATCACTGAAATAAAGAACAAGTGAAAGATTCATTGTATCTGAAATTAACTTCACTCAATCCTACTTTTGTAGGTTTTGCTGTACTTTGAAGCTTTTGCTATACTCTTTGTGTTATTTTAATTATTTATTTATTTATTTATTTATTTATTTATTTATTTTATTACATTTATATACTGCCCCACAGCCGAAGCTCTCTGGGTGGTTTACAACAATTAAAAATAGTAAACATTAAAAGTATACAAAAATTTAAAAAACGTAAAAACAGTATAAAAACAACAGTATAAAAAGTGTTACATTCTCCCCTTCCCTCAAATCTTTTTTCTGACTGTATCTTCACTCATTGCAAGCTGCTGTTGTTGTTAACAGGGTTTGCTACTGGCCCCAGATCTGTTTCAAATTTGGTATGGCTAAAGCTCTACCTAAAAGCTAAGTTTCAGCTCTTTATCTTTAAAAATGACAGTTTAAAAAATAATAATTTTAAAACGTCATTTTTAAAAAATTCCTAAAAAATCAATGGATGAGCGGATCTCTTTCAAATTTGGTGTGGCTAAAGCTCTACCTAAATCCTATCATGGTACAAAGTTTCATCACTTTATCTTTAAGAATGATGATTTTAAAAATAATAATTTTAAAACCGCAATTTTTAAAAAATTCCTAAAAAATCAATGGATGAACAGATCTGTTTTAAATTTGGTGTGGCTAAAGCTCTACCTAAGTCCTTTCATGGTGCAAAGTTTCATCTCTTTATCTTTAAAAATTATGATTTAAAAATAATAATTTTAAAACCTTAATTTTTAAAAAATTCCTAAAAAATCAGTGGATGAACAGATTTGTTTCAAATTTGGTATGACTAAAGCCCTTCCTAAGAGCTACCATTGTGCCAAGTTTCATGCCTTTATCTTAAAAAATGACGGAGTTATAAGCATTTTTGTTAATTCCCATTAGAGCTGCTCTTTGCAAAAAACCTGGATTTCCCCTCCCCCTCCCGGATCTGTCGGTTTACAACAAAAATCCGGGTCATATGGTCACCCTATTCATGTGCAAAAAAAAAAAAAAGGAAAGGAAAAAAAGTGACCTTGGTCTTGGTTTATTTTTGCAGATAGAGGGAGCATTTGCCCAAGGAATTGGGCTATTTACTCTTGAGGAGCTGCGCTATTCTCCAGAAGGCAATTTATATACTTGAGGGCCTGGAATGTACAAAATCCCTGCATTTGGTGACATACCAGCAGAGTTCCACGTTTCTCTTCTCCGGGACTGTCCAAACAGCAAAGCCATTTATTCATCCAAGGTAACTGTATTATTAGAATGGGATGGGTTGTGTTCCCATTTGTGCTTTTGCTTACAACTCCCATCAGCTCTAGCCCCCATAGCCAATGGGGAGGGATCGCCATTGGGGCTATTTTAGTGGGCACCACTGTACAAGAGTGTGTGAGGAAGGAAGAGGACATGTGGGGGTTACAGGGTTCATGTCGAAGGTACAAGCAACGAAGAAGGCAGCTGAAGTAGCTTGAAATAGGGCTGTGCATGGACCCCTTGATTCGCTTCGGATCCCGATTCAGACCTTCCAAATTGAGCCTGATTTGATTTGGATTGATTTGGACCCAGTCTGCCTCACCTCAGATCTGAATCCGAATTGAGATTCGGATGTCCAAATTACTGATTTTTCATTTTCTCATACACTTGCATTGGAAAAAATAAATGCCTATAACTTTTTTATTTTTCAAGATAGAAACATGAAAGTTGGTGACCTTACAGGTGCCCTGGAGATGCTAATGTGTACCAAATTTCAGACACATCTGTGCAGTGGTTTCCCTGTAATCCACTGCTAAAATGTGATTTTTCAAGGAAAAATGCTATAGTGGTGCTAAGTTTCAACTCTTTATCTTAAAAAATGACAGCATATTTTTAAAAGAATTAATTTTAAAACCTCAAACTTTAAAAAAAATTCCTAAATATCAGGGGATGAACTGATATGCTTCAATCATGGCAGACGTAAAACGTCCTACTTAAGAGTTATTGTGGTGCTAAGTTTCATCTCTTTATCTTCAAAAATGACAGTGTATTTTAAAAATAAATATTTTAGAACCTCAAACTTTAAAAAATTCTAAAAAACAGTGGATGAACTGATATGCTTCAAGCTTGGCGGGAATGAAGGTCTACTGAAGCCCTATCATGGTGCCAATTTTCATGTCTATCTGTGTTTGAAAAAGACAGGGCCGGTGCCAGACTATTTTGCACCCTAGGTAGTTGAGCTGCTTTCACCCACCCCCACCCCAGCGTACCTAGGCACAGGGTGCCATCTCACCTGCCCAACTGAAGCGAAGCCAGGACACTGGGGTGGGTGGGCAGTTTTGGAACGGCGCGCCCAGCCGGAAGCCGCTCTGGGAGAGTGACTTCCGGGCACGCTGTTCCAAAGCCGCTCATCCGCTGCCCCCACCCCAACGTTCTGGCTTTGCTTCGGCTGGGCGCCCACCCAACCAAAGCGAAGCCAGGACGCTGGAGTGGGGTGTGTGTGTGGCTTCGCTTCGGCTGGGTGGGCGTCCAGCCGAAGTGAAACCAGGATGCTGGGGCAAGCGGGTGGCTTTGGAACGTCATACTCTGAGCCACCCTCTCAGAGCCGCTGTGGGAGAGCAGCTTCCGGGTGCGGCGTTCGGCGCCCCCCTTATCTGGGCGCTCTAGGCAGCTGCCTGAGTGGCCTCTATGGTAGCACCAGCCCTGGAAAAAGGTCCAAATTAATCCAAATCGATTCAGATCATACGATTTGCTTTGGACTGATTTGGGCCTGTTTCGATTCGATTCGGATCTCTTTCAAAGCCCTCCGAATCACCCCAATTTGCCTCAGATTCGGGATTTGAATCTGAAGCAATGCACAGCCCTAGCTTGAAGGTAGAAGGTTGTTCTGAAGTTATCCATTTGTTTTCCTAGTGTTACTGAGCATAGAAATGATATGTTAAATCTTTCCTTCTGTAAGGATATGTAGTATCTCTATACATTTAAACAGAAAGCACTCCTTTGAGCACTGTGGAGAAATTGTTATGAGCCCTGCTGGGATGGAGCATTCCAGTAGAGGATGGTGGCTCGGATGTCAGTGGGGTAGTGGATTCACTCCTGGTTTCAGTCAGAACTCTAAAGGAGCTATCCAAGGTGCGAAGCCACACATCTCCACTGGCTCATTCCTTGTAATTCCTTCTCTAATTCCACACTCCTATAGGATTATTGTCTTCCTGTTACATTGTCCCCAAATTGACTGCTGCTGACATTATGCTTTAAGGTGGATTCCTGCATTGAGCAGGGGGTTGGACTCGATGGCCTAATGGGCCCCTTCCAACTCTACTATTCTATGATTCTATGAAATGTTACCTGGGGGTTCAAGGGCAGAGGCAGCCAATTGTACAAAAAGAAATTATTTGAATAAATGTGTTTTCCATGTTTGTTTCTAGTAGTGTGTGTGTGTGTGTGTGTGAAATTCTGAATCAATAAATAAAGACAGTTTTCTAGCCATTAATGTTGGTCATGGGCAATTGATACTATGAGCAGTTTCAGCATATGTTGTGAATAAGAAATGTCTCATTTTGTGCTTGATTCTCTTTAATTTCTCTAGGCTGTAGGTGAGCCTCCCTTGTTCCTGTCAGCCTCTGTGTTTTATGCCATTAAAGATGCCATCATTTCTGCCAGGGAAGAATCAGGCCTAAAAGGGACATTCAGACTGGACAGCCCAGCCACCCCAGAGAGAATACGCAATGCTTGTGTTGATATTTTCACCAAATTGGTAGGTTAACATGCCTGCTTCACAGTGTCTTCTTCTGTAATATAATTCAGTGGTCATTCTGCAGTTGCCCACAAGATAACTGTGAATCAGGGGTCAGCTTTAAACAAGTTTTCAGTGGTAATGATTTTCTCTATCATTAAGTAACAACAGTAACAACACTTAACATTTATAAAGCGCTTTCTGTTGGAAAGTCTGGTATGATTTACAGCAGAGTTGCTTTAGATAGATAGAAAGTGTGGCAACACAGCATTTTAGTATTTGAGGTGATAAATGTAGGCAAGAACTAGTTTAAAAGGAAGTTCAATCAACTTACTTTATTAGAGCTTTTACACACATCACATGGCATGGTGATGCTTGTTGCCAAAGGCAAGGAGGAGAAGGAGGAAAGGGGAAGAGGAAGGTACCGGACAACATGGGAATGAGCTAGACAAGCTGCTGTTCACCATGCAACATTGTCTAACGCCCCCTAGTGTCTGGAAGCAAGCAGAGTTGTTCCTGTTATCCAATACTTTCAAGTTTCTAAAGCGCTTCACATGCATTATCCAGTTGTAATCTTTACAAAATCCCTGTAAGGTAGACCAGCTAGTGAGTTTATGGCTAATGCAAGATTTGAACCAGGGATTTTAGTTCCGTAGCTCAATCTCTTAGCTACTACATTGCTCTAGCTCTCACAACAATACCCCCACCCCCAAGTGGGATTTTATGGGAGGGTTTCTTTTCTTTTCTGGGTTTTACTTTTCTTTTCTTTTTTTCTGCCTCTTTGCTAGTTGCCATAACTTTAGTTGTTGAAGCCACAATTTTAAAGAATGATCCAGTTTTTATTTCCCTGCATCCCCGAAGCTGAGCCCTCATGGAAAAGTATCTGTCTGCATGTCTGAACCTGTTCAGGTTCTGCACCTGACCTACCAGGGTCTGTCCCCTAACCTGACCCAATTGCTAGAATTTTTGAAATGAACAGTCCGCAACTCTAAGAACAGGTGACTTCTAAACCGGATTAACACCAGCACTTGTTTTAAAAGTTGTTTGCTACCTGTTCCTGCTTCTTTACCTCATGCCTGACTTTTTCAGCTTTTTTGGCATTTATGAAGGGCTGAACCAGAAACAGGGCACTTTCCCCATACACACTGCCACTTACGCATTGCCAAAAAAGAGGAAATGCATCACCTATAAAAGAGACGAAAGAGGACACCAATAAATGCAAATTTAGAAATAATAACTGTAATTTAAATAGAAATACAATCCATGTCACTATAGCTAGGAAGACTGATGTGACTGCTCATTCTGCTGTCCAGGGACTAACTCTTTGACTTTAAAACAGTCTTGTGCTGAGCAGCCCACCAAATAGGGGACACCTTCAAATAGAGGACTGTCCTCTGTAAAGTAGGAAAACTGGCCATCCTATAGCCTGACCATGTAGTAGATACTAGTCACCAACTGCTACATGTTTTAATTTGTAAAGCCGCCTTGAGTCCCAGTATTGAAGAAAAAGGTGGGATATAAATAAATAAATAAATAAATAATGTCAATCCTCAGTTTTGCTTTGCTTGGGTGGGGGATAATTAAACCAGAAGATGCTGTTTTCTAGTTGCTTAGCGACTAGAATGTGTCAAATTGGGCCTAAATCTTTCAAATGATGGCAACTGTTCCTTGCCCTTCAATTTCAACTGTTTCATTCTTATTTTTCTGTCCAGTGTCCATCTGCTGAGCCAGGAACTTTCAAGCCATGGTCTGTGAGAGTATGAAGGAAGCAATCTCTAAGAACCATCTCCAATGGTTAAGTTGGTTTTACCTGAAAGGACCAAAAGAAAGTGAAGACTACTGCTGAATGAGATCTGTATTCCTGTGTCTGCCCTGCTGATTCATGAAGCTTTATAATTAAATTGATGAATCATCAGTTGCCTGATGAAGGGTTATTGTTGATGGATTATTGCTGGAATGTAAATGTAATGAAGAGGGAGGAAATGATGGTTTTGCTATCTGTGAAACTGAAACTCTGACAAGGTTCATTTAAGTTTGAGGCAAAGATGGGAGAAAAGATCAGCTTGTGAATATGTCACTTTTGAAGTGCAATCATGACACTGAAAAAAATGCTAATTCAACAGATTTTGATGCAGCCATCCTTCTTCTGCTGTTTTCTCCTTAATCTTTTGGATGGATAATTGCTAACAACAATGAGGGCAGGACCCCATTGCACTCTGCCCCGATGCATGTAGGAAATTCATGAACATCCAACTGATGAGCTCAAAACCTCTGCTCTTAACTCCCCCCCCCACCCCGCCCCTTTGGTAAGTTGAGGATTCCAAATACATTGGGATAAAATGCAGTTTTGTACAAAGATTGATTAATGGCCTGATCCCAAATGTATTTACTTGAAAGTAAGACACATTGATTTCAATGCAGTCTACTCAAAAGTAGGTGTACATGGAACTGACGCTTAAGGCTCCATTGTATACTCAGTTTCCCAGGAGTAAGCCCCATCAAATTCAATGGCACATTTTTGAATAGGATTGCACTGCAACAGAGTTTTGAAAAAAATCATGTTAGGTTTGGATAAGTCATAGAATTCCAGCTTTTCTTGCATCTTATAGTGCATATCCCCCTAACTAGTTTTGCTGAAAATAGGCTAGGCTGAGGATGTTGGGTTCCATGGTGACTCCCTAGAGAGTGCTGTCATCCCCTACTTTATGGTACAGAGAAGTTCAGAAAAACACTCCATTACATGTATATTTATTTAGATGTCTCTTACATTCTCTTTGTGCTGTGATCTCTGTGTAGCAGCCACTGAAGTCCATTTAGTTGCTGTTTATGCATCTAGAGTGATTAGCATTCTGTGACTTCAGTGGATTCATCCAGACACCATTAAAGTTGAAAGTGAAGAAGATCAAGTGAACTGAAATGCACAGCATGGTTATTTCTTAAACATCTTGTATGAAGAGCTATTCCCATGTTTAAATGACAGAGGAATAGCCCTAAAGTGATGAAGAAATGAAGAGAGTTCTGAACAGTTGTTCCCTGAAGAAGCGTCAGTTCATAATAATACTAGAGATGTTGGAATAAAATTTAGTTAGCCACTTAACTCCTCTTGCACAGCCTACACTCCATTTCCACAGGCCAAACCACATTGCACTCCTTGTGCTAAATATGTCCTTTTATAAGAACATAAAACAAATATAAAAGCACAACAGCCTTATAGGAACTGGCTCTGAGTCAAGCAAATGTAAACTCATCCCCCAAATGTTCAGAAATCAATGAACATCATCATTCAAAGGTACTCATTTTGCACTGTGCCCTTGGGGTATACTCTCTTGATGACATTAGATCTGTTGTATAAAAGCAGAGTGTGTACCTTCTAGGACAAAAACACAGTCAACATTCATCGATGTTTTAATTGCCTTGATTGCCACTAGTAATAGCATTTCCACAATATAAGAAAATAGCCTGTCAGTAATGGATATGTGTGAGACAATGCACTTATTGGTTTGGAATTAGATTTAGAGCAGATCCAGTGAAATCAATGGGACTTACATTAGTCATGTCTAGCATCCTTATTTTTCTGAGGATTTGCTTAATATGCTAATGCATCTATCTTGACCAGGGGCATTAAATGCTATTGTGGTACTGTTTAATAACAAGGTAGTATGAATTGTTTTCTACCTCTATTTGTCTTTTCCCAAAATGACACCTGGCACTCAATGATAGCAAACCATTAGAACCAAGAAAATGGATTGATCCAGCCTCTCATACTGTGGTTATTGTGTGGACTCTTCTGGTGTGGGTAAAATTTGTTGTGAATAAAATGGGCAAATCACAGCATACCTCTAGTGCATTTATTCAGCATTGTAGTCTATAGTATGACTTTCTGTGATTCTACTTCAGCCATTGTTTTCCGATTCTTGGCATTTGCTGTCATAAATCCAACTCATGGCTGTTCCGCAGTTTTAAGTGGTTCTTTTTGTAATTACTTTTTGTGGAACAAAGTCTGTGATGTTTGACTATTCCATAAAATATCCTGCTAAGCAAAGTCCGTGATTTCTGTCCAGTCCATAAAATATCCTGCTAAGCAAACTAAACATAGCTGTAGCATGACACTCTGCAAAAGTAGTAGTAGTAGTAGTAGTAGTAGTAGTAGCTTAGTAAAAACAGCCTATTATAGTTAATAATCCTTCATAAGAATGGCATGTCTACAGGAACCACTTAGCTTAGTTTTAAATACTTTATAGAATCCTTTTAATGAGGTTTCTTGTTCGTTACTTTTGTGATCTGGATGTATAAGAAATACTTCTTGAAATGAACAATATTGAAAATAAATGTGCTTTTAAAAGTACTTTGGAAGTTTGCTTATTAATAACTAGCAAAACAACAACTACCAAAAATAAATAAATCCTGCCATTGTGATAGGCTTCCCCTGCAGATACTTGTAAGTGACGATCATTTCAAAAAGTGATGGGTATGGAAGGCAGAGCATTTTGTCCTGTGCATTGGCTTCCCTCTGCTCCCATGGATTGAATATCAGCCACACACTTACACAGGAAAAGGCAAAATGGTGCATTTTGAAATTACATAGGCTGGAGACTAAACCTGCTCCCTACCCTTGATGACCTCAGCCATTAAACCTGCACCTACCTTCATAGTCGCACCCCTTCATCTGCATAACTTCATCCTAGATTCTGTTTCTTGGTCACTGTCAGAAAGTTGGGACTGAAATTGGGTCCTCACTAATATATTCGTAGAATGATAGAGCCACAGAGTTCTGAATGACCTCTGTCCAATCCCTGCCAATGCAGAAGATCCAGTGCTTCAGGCCTCGTGTAGGTGTTGACATACATAAATGCACACACACATACATAGTATGAAGCATGACAGGTTTTTTATTTTTAGTGTTAATAGTGATTCAAACATCCATACCATGTCCCAAATGATTTCATCAACAATTATGAACATAACTCCATACGACTCCTTAAGCAAATATTACCACGTTGAATAAAAATGGGACATGGAAGATACAGGAACTCAAAGTGTGATCCTTAAAAGACCAAATGGACACAGATGCCAAAACTATACCATCCATTTTATTCAATGCTGCAAAATTCTCATTAGGTGTGAGATGGGTACCATCTCCCTATAATGTAGGTAGTTCTCCAGTATCAATGCATAATGAATTATAGCCAAGGTCTACTCAGGTAGTTTACCATAATTCCCTGACTGGGTTGGGAGCACCCTTGACCTTTATAAATCTGGACACAATAAGCCCGGCCAAGGATAAGGAGTCATAGAAGAGGTCTGTGGGGAAGAAATCTTACAAATTACACCAGAGGATTCACTGAATATTCAAAATGGGGCATATTTATTCATAGGTAAAAAGGCAGATGGAAAACAAGTATTAACATACAGAGCATGTATTCAGGAGAAACAAAATCCCTACCTATGCTAACTCCAATCCTGGGGTCATTTAAATCTCTATACATGCATGACAGACAGGGTTAGAGAGATTTTCTGGCCTCTTTTCACAGCTAAAAGACTGATATTACAACACTGGAAGGATAAAGGTTCACCTCCTCCAATGCAATGGATTGAGGACCATACAACAATTTCTACATTTGAACAGGTGGTGTACAAATGCCACCTTCAAATGGATACTTATTGGGATATCTGGTATTGTTGATTGTTAAAAGTGTGTGTGTGTGTGTGTGTGTGTGTGTGTGTGTGTACATATATAATATTTATATATTACATTTCTCAGGGCAGTTCACAACAATTAAAACCACAAAATGCATCATAAAATACTATACAAAAAGTAAAAGCTTAAAACTACAAAATAAAAGTACAAACCAAAATAAGACCTAGTGGCAATGAAGAAATTTAAAATACAATAACAGATGTAAAACAATAGAGCTAAAAGACTAACATGCCTGGAAAAACAAAAAGGTTTTCACCTGTGGCCAGGAAGAGCACAACATAAGCACCAGGCAAGTCTCTCTGGGAAGCTCATGCCACAGCCAGGGTGCCACAGCAGAAAAGGCCCTCTTCTTAGTAGCCATGTGTGTGCGTGTGGTCTGTTTACCTATCTGTATGTAAATGGTTTTTTATATTGTATTTTAGGTGTTTAATTTTTTAGGTGTTTTTTATTTTATTTATTTTTTTATTTTATTTTTTATTGATTAACAACACACTAATACAATACTACAATAATCACAACAGCACAAAACAACAGAAAACATAATACATAACTTGATTAACATTATAACATTTCTAATTTGATATTTTTACATCATTACATAACATAAAGTGCACCCCCCCCCATCCCGGGATCTATTCCTGTTTCCAAAATCTCATTGATTCTTCTGGAGGTGGTCTTTCACTCCCCCTAGCTAATACATATTCTAGGAACTGATTCCAAATTCCCTCAAAATCGTTTGTTTTTTGTTATCCGTCTTCTTACTTTTATATTACATGTCAATTTATCATTTATAGCAATATCCCAAATCTCTTTATACCAGTCCTCAACATGATAATCTCCTTTCACCTTCCAGTTCCTAGATATGATCAACCTTGCTGCTGTCAACAAATTCGTTATCAGTTCTTTTGTTTCTTTATTACATTTTAAATCTCCATATAATGATAGCAATGCCACTGTAGGTGTCTCTTCAATCTCCATTCCCACTATATCCTTTATCTCTTTAAACACCATTTCCCACATTTTTTGAACAAATACACATTCCCACCACATATGTAAATACGTTCCTTTTTCTTTACATCCTCTCCAACAATTTGCTGAATGCAGCTTGTTTATTTTATTTAATCTCACCGGGGTTAGATACCACCTCCATAAAATCTTATAGTAGTTCTCTTTTATCCTCACTGACATATTTCTCAACACTCTTTGTCTACATATTCCCTCCCAACTCTGTTGCCCTATTTGTATCTTCAAATCCGTTTCCCACACCATCTTACCCATATTTTCTGACTCCCCCTTCCCAACCAATATTCTATATATTTCACTCGTTAAATCTTTTATCATTTTATTTTCTCCTTTCTCAATTTCTCTTTTTAAAATCATCTCCTCAAATTTCATTAATTCTCTGCACTCTCCATTATACTTTAACCATTTCTTCATCCGTTGCTCTACTTGAAAATAATTTAACCATGTTAAATACTTCTCCTTTAATACCTCTTCTATGTCCTCTCGAGTGTTCATCCTCCTTAACCAATTTTTTAGTTTCATTATATCCTTCTCTATTAATATTTTCCCTAATTTATCTTTTAAATTCCCTGGAAATTTTCCTAACATTATCACTGGTGTTATTGGAGAAATACTCAGAAGTAACTCCTTTTTATATACACGCCATATTTCCCAGTGATTTTTTAGAAGGGGGTTCTCTATTTCTTCCCCCCATTTTTTATTATATTCTCTAAAAAAATATGTTTTCCAATTTCCACTCTATCCATTCCTTTTCTATCCTCTAACCAACTTAAATCTCCCACTCCTAACATACTTTCTACTATATGTCTTAGTCTATTGGCTACATAATATAACTTTATATTTGGGGGTCCTAATCCTCCTTCTTTTTCTGTTAAATACCACCTTTTTATATTTATTCTCGCTTTCCTATTCCCATTGCAATAATTGTTTAAAATATTTTGCCAACTTTTTATCTCTTTTTCAGATATTCTTATTGGTAACATTCTAAACACAAAATTTACCTTTGGTAATATCTTCATTTTTACTAAAGCTATTCTTCTAAACCACGATAAATTTAATCCTCTATATTTTTCTAATTTATCTATAACTTCTTTTTTTAAATTAATTAAATTCTCCCTTTCTAAATCCTCTAAATATTTTGTAATTTTAATTCCCAAATATTTAATCATCTCTTTAATTTTCATATTCTTCTCCTTACTTTCCCAATCCTTCCCTTCCTTTTTCGTATAATTAAACATCATCTCTGATTTTGTCCAATTTATTCTCAATCCCGTAACTTCTTCAAAATCCTTCAGATGATGCTTAATTCTTTCCATTTTTTCTAATGGATTCTTAATTGTCAATAATGTATCATCTGCAAACATATTTATTTTTATTATTTTATTATTATTGCAACCTACTCCAATTTTTCAGTTGTTTAAGCCACCAGAGAGCATTGGTTATTGGGTGGTACAGAAATGTAATAAATAAAATGAATGAGTTAAATTCAGAGTGGAAAAAAACTCTATCGTGGTGATAAAACTTGCTGGCAGTTCACTTTAGTGGGTTGAGGCTGAGGAACTTGAATCATACTCTCTTGCTCTTTTTTTCTGAGCAAGTGGCTCTCCAGGAACAATGAATCAATATTGATCAGGAATCTATAAGCAACATAGTAGGGGTGTGCACGGACCCCCCGCTCCGCTTCACTTGCAGATCCGCCATTTTTCGGAGCGGGTCGCTCCGCTCCGCCCCCGCTCCGCCCACTTCCGCTCCGCTCCGCTCGGAGCTCCGGATCCGGATCCGGAGCTCCGTTTTTGCCCCCCCATAGGGTTGCATTGAAAGCTAAAAAAGTAAACAACTTTTTTTCCGTTGAAGTTAGAAACCTCACGTTTGGCACCATGACACCTCATGGGCGTATACACACACACGCCAAGTTTCAAGGCAATCCCATCATCCCCTGATTTTTGGCGAATTTTTGAAAATCGGGCACCCCATTCACACCCCTTGGGATAGCTCCGTCAATTTGCATGTTAGAAACCTCAAACTCGGCACCAGGGCAGCTTATCCATGTGTCCACATGCACGCCAAGTTGCAAGCAAATCCCATCATCCCCTGATTTTTGGCGCGGCTCTACCCTCTAACGCACCTCCCATAACCCTAATTCACACCCCTTTAGATAGCTCCGTCAATTTGCACGTTAGAAACCTCAAACTCAGCACCATGATAGCTTATCCACGTGTCCACATGCACGCCAAGTTTCAAGGCAATCCCATCATCCCCTGATTTTTGGGGAATTTATGAAAATCGGGCACCCCATTCACACCCCTTGGGATAGCTCCGTCAATTTGCATGTTAGAAACCTCAAACTCGGCACCAGGGCAGCTTATCCATGTGTCCACATGCACGCCAAGTTGCAAGCAAATCCCATCATCCCCTGATTTTTGGCATGGCTTAACTCACCCCAAATTGTCCCATTCTACAACTACGTCAATTTGCACGTTAGAAACCTCAAACTCAGCACCATGATAGCTTATCCACGTGTCCACATGCACGCCAAGTTTCAAGGCAATCCCATCATCCCCTGATTTTTGGGGAATTTATGAAAATCGGGCACCCCATTCACACCCCTTGGGATAGCTCCGTCAATTTGCATGTTAGAAACCTCAAACTCGGCACCATGAGAGCTTATCCATGTGTCCACATGCACGCCAAGTTGCAAGCAAATCCCATCATCCCCTGATTTTTGGCGCGGCTTAAACTTTTTAACTCACCCCAAATCAAGTCCCATTCTACAACTACGTCAATTTGCACGTTAGAAACCTATCCTTTGGTCCCATGACAGCTTACCCATGTGTCCCCATGGACACCAAGTTTCAAGGCAATCCCATCATCCCCTGATGTTAGGGGAACTTTTGAAATTTGAACACTCCAGTATGTCAGGGATTTAAAGTTGCAATTGCAGACAGCTCAATGGGGCCAGTTCCAAGGCAATCCCAACATGCCACGAGATAACCCTAAATCTTCTGGCACATTTGAAAAAGGGATTATTGAATTTGATAAAGTCTAAGTGAGCGCAGGAAGGACTTCTCCCCTTAGTCAAAGCAAGACACATACACCATCGCTGCAAGGCGGGAAGGGGAGAAGGGAGGGAAAGCAGGCAGGCAGCATGCATTGTAGTGCCGCAAGGATGGCTTGAGCACTAACGCATAGCAAACCAACCCATAAGTGGGCGCAAAGTGAGGCAAAGATGGCTGGTTCTTTCTTTCTAAGCCAGCAGTTACGCCTTGAGGGGCACAGAGGAGGACGATTGGGAGCAAACCAGGCACCAGGCGGGCAGAGAGGCAGGCAGAGTAGGCGAGGAGTCAGTCCTGGCAGATGCCCCACCACAGCAGCACCCCGGGGGAGGCGGGCAGACAGGCAGGCAGGCATGGGTTGGCGGGCCCAGAAAAGCTGGTACCTTGCACAAGTAAGCCATAGATCTGTGGGGGAGTCAGTCCCAGCAGATCCAGCTACCTCACAAGGATGGCTCCCAGGCAGGCGGGCAGGCGCCTCCACTGTAGTGGCTGTGCTCAACTCGGCGGGCGCACTACAAGACGAGTTGAAGTGAGAGCTCACTTCTCAGGAAACGTAGTGGCTGTGCTACGGGAGATCGGTGGACTGCTGGAGCTTAGCTTTTTCTCTGAGGGGAAGTCCATGAGTTGAAGTGACAGCTTGCTTCTCAAAGACAGGGTTACAGCGGAAGAGGGGTGGGACGAGACCGGGGAGACAAGCTCGACCAGTGACTACTACTAATCCCCACATCCTGGAGGACCACAGCATCCCACACAAAGTGGCTGTGGTGAAGTCAATGGCTGTCATGAGTCGAAGTGAGTGCTGACTTCTCAGGAGGAAACTTAAACTGTCCCTAGTATGCACTAAGTGGCTGTGCTATGGGAGTTCGGTGGACTGTTGGAGTACCAGCCGCAATTGGGGAAGTGAATGAGTTTCAGTGAAAGGTTGCTTCTCAAAATCAGCACACAGATCAAGGACTCCATTTGATCCCCGAGCTATCTAAAGGGTGACCCGTGGACTGCTGGAGTTTTCCTCCGGTTCCCGGTGGCTGGGATGGGTCTCGGCTTCTCAAAGCCATGGCACTGCTGCATATGCAGTGCAGCTTCTCGAAAGAGAGCTGTCCCACGGAAAAACGGTGCATTACTGGAGCTTAGCTTTTTCTCAAAGGGGAAGTCAATGAGTTGAAGTGAAAGGTTGCTTCGGAAGTCTATGGCTTTCATGAGTTTCAGTGACAGCTTGCTTCTCAAAGAGGGCGTTACAGCGGAAGAGGGGTGGGACGAGACCAGGGAGAGGAGCTCGACCAGCTGCTGCGACTAATCCTCACCCACATCCTGGAGGACCACAGCATCCGCAGTAGTGGCTGTGGTGAAGTCAATGGCTGTCATGAGTTGAAGTGAGTGCTCACTTCTCAGGAGGAAACTTAAACTGTCCCTATGCACTAAGTGGCTGTGCTATGGGAGTTCGGTGGACTACTGGAGTACCAGCCGCAATTGGGGAAGTGAATGAGTTTCAGTGAAAGGTTGCTTCTCAAAATCAGCACACTGATCGGGTCACCCAGAGGTCCACAGCCTCTACGTAGTGGCTGTGCTGAAGTCAATGACTTCCATGAGTTTAAGTGAAAGGTTGCTTCTCAAAGGCGAGGACTTGCCTGTTTCATTTTCGCAGCGAGACAGGCAGCTGCAGTAACACTCACAACCACACACACAAGGACAGCTTTTGCACAGAGGCTCATGAGTTCAAGTGACAGCTTACTTCTCAAAACCATACTTCGGGATCAGGGAGTACGTCTTCCACTCCCAGGGCACTCCAAAGGGCGACCCGTGGACTGCTGGACTTTACCTCCCTCAGTTGGGGAAGTGAATGATGAGTTTAAGTGAAAGCTTGCTTCTCAAAGACGGGTTACAGCAGAAGGGGAAGAGGAAGAGGATGAGACTGAGGAGAGAGAGGTTGCTTCGGAAGTCTATGGCTTTCATGAGTTTCATGAGTTGAAGTGAGTGCTCACTTCTCAGGAAAATTAAACTGTCCGTACACACTAAGTGGCTGTTCTATGGGCGATCGGTCGACTGCTGGAGTACCTCCCACACATAGGGGAAGTCCATGAGTCGAAGTGAAAGCTCACTTCTCAGATAACTTGAATTGCGAGACTGGGGAGAGACGCTCGGCCAGCTGCTGCAACTAATCCTCCTCACCCACATCCTGGTGGAACAAAGCATCCACCGAGAAGTGGCTGTGGTGAAGTCAATGGCTGTCATGAGTCGAAGTGAAAGCTCACTTCTCAGGAGGAAACTTAAACTGTCCCTATGCACTAAGTGGCTGTGATATGGGCGTTCGGTGGACTGTTGGAGTACCAGCCGCAATTGGGGAAGTCCATGAGTTGAAGTGAGTGCTCACTTCTCAGGAAAATTAAACTGTCCGTACACACAAAGTGGCTGTGGTATGGGCGATCGGTGGACACCTGGAGTACCACCCGCACATAGGGGAAGTCCATGAGTTGAAGTGACAGCTTGCTTCTCAGGAGGAAACTTAAACTGTCCCTACGCACTAAGTGGCTGTGCTATGGGCGATCGGTCGACTACTGGAGTACCACCCGCACATAGGGGAAGTCCATGAGTTGAAGTGACAGCTTGCTTCTCAAAGACAGGGTTACAGCGGAAGAGGGGTGGGACGAGACCGGGGAGAGAAGCTCGACCAGCGACTGTTACTTATCCCCACATCCTGGAGGACCACAGCATCCACAGTAGTGGCTGTGGTGAAGTCAATGGCTGTCATGAGTTGAAGTGAGTGCTCACTTCTCAGGAGGAAACTTAAACTGTCCCTGTGCAGTCAGTGGTTGGGGAGAGAGGCACGGCCAGCTGTGCCTCCACCGTAGGGGCTGTGCTCAAGTGTCTGAACTTGAAGTCGAAGTGAGAGCTCAAAATTGCTCCATATGAGACTGGGGAGAGAAGCTCGACCAGCGACTGCTACTTATCCCCACATCCTGGAGGACCACAGCATCCGCAGTAGTGGCTGTGGTGAAGTCAATGGCTGTCATGAGTTGAAGTGAGTGCTCACTTCTCAGGAGGAAACTTAAACTGTCCCTGTGCAGTCAGTGGTTGGGGAGAGAGGCACGGCCAGCTGTGCCTCCACCGTAGGGGCTGTGCTCAAGTGTCTGAACTTGAAGTCGAAGTGAGAGCTCAAAATTGCTCCATATGAGACTGGGGAGAGAAGCTCGACCAGCGACTGCTACTTATCCCCACATCCTGGAGGACCACAGCATCCGCAGTAGTGGCTGTGGTGAAGTCAATGGCTGTCATGAGTTGAAGTGAGTGCTCACTTCTCAGGAGGAAACTTAAACTGTCCCTATGCACTAAGTGGCTGTGCTATGGGCGTTCGGTGGACTGTTGGAGTACCAGCCGCAATTGGGGAAGTGAATGAGTTTCAGTGAAAGGTTGCTTCTCAAAATCAGCACACAGATCAAGGACTCCATTTGATCCCCGAGCTATCTAAAGGGCGACCCGTGGACTGCTGGAGTGTAACCTCCCTCACCCTCAATTGGGGAAGTGAATGAGTTTCAGTGAAAGGTTGCTTCTCAAAATCAGCACACTGATGGAGTCACCCAGAGGTCCACAGCCTCTATGTAGTGGCTGTGCTGAAGTCAATGACTTCCATGAGTTCAAGTGAAAGGTTGCTTCTCAAAGGCGAGGACTCGCCTGTTTGCTTCTCAAAAAACCATACTTCTGGATCAGGGAGTACGTCTTCCACTCCCAGGGCACTCCAAAGGGCGACCCGTGGACTGCTGGAGAGAGGCAGCCTGGCTAGTGGTGGTGGTGGTGCCAGGCATTGCCTTGCCCCCTGCTTGCACCTCACCTAAACGTGCAGTCAATCATGGACAAACGGTTGTAAACCGCCCAGAGAGCTTTGGCTGTGGGGCGGTATATAAATGTAATTAATTAAATAAATAAATAAATAAATAAATAAATAAATGGAGTCTTTTGGAACTGGGTGGAAAACTATCCGGATGAGTTGACTAAGCTGTACCGGACGCCACAGAAATGAAATGAACTCAAGTGCGGTGCTTTGCCCTCACAGTCAGTCACACACACGCACGGTGACAAACTCTGCCTAGTGCCTACAGAGAAAAAACCAGCCTGCCTGAACTGTAGTGTGCCTGCCAACCCAAGGAGGGGTGGAATTAAAGGGAGCCTGCCTGTCACTCCCACGAGGGCTTGAGGGTGGGGTATCCCAGCAGGGGGAGATTGCCCTTCAGAAAGACCAGCTGCTCCACCAAGTCCGGCTCCAAGCGAGAGCGGTGAGGGGTCACTATGTCGCCCGCCATAGAGAACACCCTCTCGCTTGGAACACTGGTGGGTGGGCAGCTGAGTCGATCCATGGCCACCCGCGCCAGGTCCGGCCAAATCTGAAAACGGGATGACCAGTAGGCCAGGGGGTCCATGGAGGAGTCCTCGATGGGCTCTGACAGGTAACGCTGCACGGTGGTTGCAGCGTCATCCTGGCTGGTGGCTGGGGAGGGTCTCTGCCCAAACACGGTGTGCAGAGCCTCTTCCCAATACCCCTCGCCTGTGCTGCTGCTGGGAGGGATGCAGGTGAGGCTGCTGCTGGTGCTGCTGGTGCTGCTGCGGGGAGGGGTGGCCTGCTCCTCTGCCTCACTCTGCCCCACCCTCTTGGCCCATGCCGCCCGCACTTCGCCCACCAGCGTTTCCACCCAGTGCTGCCTGCTATTTGGCCCACAAAGCCCATCCTTCACACGAGGGTCGCACATGGCTGCCAACATGTGGACCCTGTCGGTTTGGATGGGCTCCAGCCTCCGCGTCACGCCGTCCCTCAGCCTAGTCACCGCTTCGCGGACCTCGGGCTCGAAGCGCCTGCCGGTGACGGGATCCCTGTACTCCAGAAAGTCGCCCATCTGTTTCTGGAGATGCCTGCATACAGGGATCACCTGGCTGAGGAGGGCAGAGCTTTTGCTCAGGGTCTCGGTGGCGTTCAGGAACGGCTTGAGGACCGCCACCAGCTGGGACATGGCGTCCCACTGCTGCTTGCCCAGGTGGTGGACGCCCATGTCCCTGACCCTGAACAAGTCGTGGATGGCACGCTGTTGCTCCACCATCCGCTCCAGCATCAGGTAGGTGGAGTTCCAGCGTGTCACCACATCCTGCACTAGCCTGTGCTGCGGGAGATTCAACTCCTCCTGCTTCTCCCGCAGCAAGCGACTGCCCTTGACGCTGTGGTGGAAATGGCCTGCCACCTTTCTGCAGCTCTCCAGGAGGTTACGGATCCCGGACAGGGGACCGAGGTTGGGCTTGCTGCTGCCCATCCCAAGGCCATCCCTCACCACCAGGTTCAAGACGTGCGCGATGCAGCGGACGCCCTCGAATCCGCCGTCGCGCACCGCCTTCACCATGTTGGCTCCCCCGTCCGTGACCATGTAACCGCGGGTGACCTTCTGCCCAGCTAGCCACCCATCCACCATGCGGTTCATGGCCTCCGTAATCTCCCCTGCCGTGTGGGACTGGTCCATCACTTGCGTGTGGAGGAGGGCCCAGCAGTAGCCCTCCTTGCCAGTCCCTGTAGTGCTGGATCCTTCCTGCCCCACGGCTGCCCACCAGTGTGCCGTCAGGGACAGGTAAGCGTGCACTCCGCCCTCGCTGGACCAAATGTCCGAGGTGAAGTGCACCATCCGTGCCTCTGCCTGGCACAGACGACCCAGCACTAACTCCCTGCAGGAACGGTACAGGGAAGGCACCACCCGCCTGCTCAGGGTGGTGCGACACGGCAGCTTGTAGTATGGCACCACAAGCGCCATCAGCCTCTTGAAGCCTGCGTTGTCGACGAGGCTGAATGGCTGGTCGTCCAACGCCACCATCTCACCGATTGACGTGGTGATCTGGGAGGGCGTTGGAAAACGCCATCTTGTGGTTCCATACTTCCCCCACCCCATTTCCGGCAGGGTTGCCTGCCTAACCCTTGTGGGGATGGGAGATGGAGAGCTGAGACTGGAAGTGCCAGCAGCAGCAGCAGCAGCAGCAGCAGCAGCAGCCGCCGCCTTCGGCTTTCCCCTGGAACCAGTCGCCTTGCCCGCCTCTTTCCCCAGCAAGACCGACTGGTGCTGCCTCTTAAGATGCATCTTCATGCTGCTGGTTCCATAATGCCCTGTCGATGAACCCCTGCTTAGGCTGAGTTTGCAGTGGCGACAGACAGCAAAGCGGGGATCCGCTCCCAACTCAAAGTGGTCCCACACGATGCTTGTCTTTCGTTTCCGTGGTGACACCACCAATTGCCCGCCTGAGCTCTCTGGTGTTGCCACAGAAACAGGGGTGTGGGATGAGACTGGGGAGAGAGCCTCGGCCTGCTGCTGCTCCTCCTCAGCCCCCACATCCTGGAGGCCCACCGCCTCCTCCTCCTCCTCCCCCCCCTCCACTGTGCTGAGGACCTCGTCTAGGTCCATCATCGGGCTCGTGGGCTGAAAGGAGAATGAAGGAGTTGGGGATACTCCTCCTCCTCTAATGGCACTGCTGCCACGTGCCTCTTGCAAACGGGCACTTTTCCCATTCCCACCCTCAAAAAGAGAACGCCGGGCACAAGTTGCAGAAGAGAGTGGCTCTGCCTGCTGCTTGTCCTGCTTCTGTTTTGGAGCAGTCAGCCAAGGAGTTGCCCGTTTGAGTTTCACAGGAGGAGAGGAAGCCTGCTTACTGCTGGCAGACTGAGCCTTGCTGCTTTCAGCACGCCTGCTTCCTCTTTTCATGATGACTAACAAAATATTAATACTACTAATACTATGTATAAGGTACTACTAAGAATATGTATAAGAAGATATAATATGTTTAAATGTAGGGAAATGGGACAAGAACAATAAAATATACTACTACTAATATGTATGAGAATATACTAATATATATATATATATCTACTACTAAGAATATCTACAAGAATATAATAATATGTTTAAGAATATTACTAATAAATGTAGGGAAATGGGACAAGAAATGGGACAACCACTACTATAACAAGAACAAAATATGAATACTACTACTACTAATATGTATGAGAATGTATACTAATAGACTACTAAGACTATGTCAAAGAATATAATATAATATGTTTAAGAATAGGGAAATGGTGTGCGTATGCTTTCCCCAAAATGCTCAATCTGTGGCTGCCTGTTGAACTTGACAAAAGCAGCCCACTCCGTCGAAGTTACACAGAGAAGAAAAAGAGAATCCAATTTTTTTGGTATATTTGGTATATAGAAGATAGAAGGAAACACAATCAGGATTTAAGAGAGGGGAGGGGGGAAAAGAACCAACCACTACTATAATATGTATGAGAATGTATACTAATAGACTACTAAGACTATGTCAAAGAATATAATAATAATATGTTTAAGAATAGGGAAATGGTGTGCGTATGCTTTCCCCAAAATGCTCAATCTGTGGCTGCCTGTTGAACTTGACAAAAGCAGCCCACTCCGTCGAAGTTACACAGAGAAGAAAAAGAGAATCCAATTTTTTTGGTATATTTGGTATATAGAAGATAGAAGGAAACACAATCAGGATTTAAGAGAGGGGAGGGGGGAAAAGAACCAACCACTACTATAAGAAGAACAAAATATGAATACTAATATAATATGTATGAGAATATATACTAATGGACTATGTGAAAGAATATAATAAAATATGTTTAAGAATATAAATGTAGGGAAATGGGACAAAAACTGTGTGTATGCTTTCAAAAGAAAGCTTTCACAAAAGCAGAACAGTCAGGCTTTAATACAGGGAAGGGGGGGGCAACCAACCCAACCACACACTCCAAAATTCAAAAATAAAGTTTATATTAAATCAAAGTAAGGGGAAAACACAGGGCAAACTAAGCTACAAGTCAGAAAGAAGCAAACAAACACACACACGCGCCAAACTAAACCTATATTAAATTAATCTATCTCCAAAGCAGGAGCACTAGCTAAGTAAGTGTTCCCTCCACGAACGCCAACCCACAAAGAGACACAAAACAGAAAGTTCTCAGGGTGGGTCTGCCTTAGTCCCCCCTCCAACGCTGGGATTGGAGGAGGATGCTTTCTGAGGAGATCAATTCTCATCAGGATTGGGAGTTGAATGTGCCTGTCATCGCTTCCAAAAAAATAAAAAAAAAAAAATAAAAAAAACCCAAACCCCGATTTTTAAAAAAATATTGCACGTGAACCACAGCACGCAGAAAGTTGAGAGTGGTCTCAAAATGACCCCCATCCACGACTCTCTGTGCACAAGAATTTTCAGAACGATAGCTTAAACCCCCCCCCAGTTATCCCCGATTCTTTCCCTCAATGCAATCCTATGGGCGAAAAGCCGAAACGGAGCCCCGCGGTTGACCCGATTTTTAAAAAAATATTGCACGTGAACCACAGCACGCAGAAAGTTGAGAGTGGTCTCAAAATGACCCCCATCCACGACTCTCTGTGCACAAGAATTTTCAGAACGATAGCTTAAACCCCCCCCCAGTTATCCCCGATTCTTTCCCTCAATGCAATCCTATGGGCGAAAAGCCGAAACGCAGTTTGAGCCCCGCGGTTGACCCGATTTTTAAAAAAATATTGCACGTGAACCACAGCACGCAGAGAGGTGAGAGTGGTCTCAAAATGACCCCCATCCACGACTCTCTGTGCACAAGAATTTCCAGAACGATAGCTTCAAAAACAACGTAGTTATGCGCGATTATTTGCCGCAATGCAATCCTATGGCGAAATGTTTTCAAGATGGCGACCGGAGCGCTCCGCCTGAACTCGGAGCTCCTAAAATGGTCGCTTCTCTTCGCCTTGCTTCTAGGGGGTCCGCGGTCCGCTCCTACTCCGCCTCTGGGTAAGGCGGAGCAGGCCAATCCGCTACTGCTTCTACGCTCCTAATCGGAGCGGAGCACATCCCTACAACATAGCTCGTCACTGTGTATAAAATAGTGATTTTCAGCAGACCAGATTAGTTCGGCTGCATTCCCCTAAAGCTCCATTCTCCCACCCAAGGTAAACCTTAACTGCTTCCAGGAATGCATGTGTGCTCCCAGAGAAAGCTGCCGGGAAAGTGAAATGCAGCAAAGTCAGACCGAAAGAAATGGCAGAGCTCTTTCTTCTCCATGAGGGTGAGTTTGCTGAGCATCTTCTCTTCTAACCAGCTATAAGTCCACTGGACTTTGCAGTCTATGAATTCAGGAATCTGGAAGTGCTCAGGAAGCCCAGTACGGAGCATTAAGTGGTGCACTTCGTTCCCAAGGAACCCAAACATCATTATATAATCATATTGGACAAGGCATGGATGGCACAAGTTGACTAAAGGTGCCCATTCAATGCTGTCATTCCTGGATCCACTGTACAAGATGTACTGAATGAACTCATGGAAGGTTAGTCTGCTGGTCAGGTCATGCATGAAAGCAGAGAGAAGTCTTTGGAAAGGCTCCCTGATGAAAATCACTTTGGTGTAGGACTTCAGCATGGCCTCCATGGATGTCAAGTTATACTCACTCAGTGCCTTTTGGTTACCAAACTGCTGGTGATAGGGGATTGGCATCAGCAGCGTACCATTTTCTTCCTCCACCAGCATCTCCAAGAGCTCTTCCCAGTCTTCCACCCCTGTGGCTGGTAGTTTGCAATACAGGAAATGCAGTTTGTGATTCACTGCAATGGAAGACAACACCTGAGAAGCTTCCTGCTGGGTCGGAGGAAGCATGACGATTTTACGATTTTTGTGGCAGAAGGACCTCAACTTTTTTTTCCTGACCTGTTGAATGTGCAGGAGAGTGTCAAACGTTAGCGATGAATCTACTTGCCTGTCTTCAATGATCAGATCACCTGGAAAAGATGATAGGAAGAGGGGAGTTTATCTAATGTGAGCAAATGGCTTTGGGATGAAATTATTCATTGTAGTTTAGCCTTCCCCAACCTAGTGCCATGTTTTGGACTACAACTGTTACCAAAAATCTGACATCGCAGGATGAAATATAGGCTGAGACTCAAAATGCTTAAAATCCTTTTAGAACACCTTTATCTTATATAAGAATACAGCAGTGTAAGGCTTATTGCTTGAGATCCACCAGACCAATTTTGCTCATTTTTATTTTAAAGTGAAGCTTGAACAGCATAGAGGTGCAGAAAATGTTGAAACTCCAAAAAGGGTTCAAAGCTCAGGCTTTAATAGCAATTCACTTTCTCTGTTTCAAACAGGCAGGGCGACCCTGCTCAGCCAATCAGTGTGATGTGAAGGCAGCCAGTTACACGGTTAGTCTGTCACTGCCACAAGGGAGGGGGAAGGAGACAGAGAGGTGACCAATCGGGGTGTACAAGGGAGGGGGAGGGGCTGCACTGCATGCAAATTTCAGAGGGGGAGTCACTATGCATGAGCCTCATTGGCATTATTCATGAGCCCCTCTGTGGTGAGCGGGGACAAAACAAAGTGAAAGGAACAAGGCTACTCGCATCCAGGGCAACATGGGATTTACACTACTTTATGTAGAATGGAACTAAATCCAACTGTCTCATTCTTTCTTTAGTCACCAAGGGCGGATCCACACTTAACCTTTGGGACGCCCTGACGGCGATTTTGGGCATCCCAAAATTGATGTTGGGAACCCTACCTTTTGCGTTTCAAAAAGAGGCGGAGGCGGAGGAGGAGGAGGAGGAGGAGGAGGAGGAGGCCCTCGCAGGGACGGGATTCAGAGTTGCTGCGCCCGGCGCCTTCGCCGGGCAATCAGCTGCCGCCCCCATACCCGCCGGTCTCCTTCTGCTGGCGAAAGAGTCACCCGGGGCCCACCCGGGTCAGAGAGCATCGTGGAAGAAGCCCCCGCTGGCTTCCGACGAGCTCTATGACCCGGGCGGAAGCTGGCGGGGGCTTCTTCCGCGATGCTCTCCGACCCGGGTGGGCCCCAGGTGACTCTTTCGCCGGCAGAAGGAGGCCGGCGGGTACGGGGCTGCAGCTGATTGCCCGGCGAAGGCGCCGGGCGCAGCAACTCTGAGTCCCGTCCCCGCGAGGGCCGCCTCCTCCTCCTCCGCCGCCGCCTCTTTTTGAAACGCAAAAGGTAGGGTTCCCAACATCGATTTTGGGACGCCCAAAATCGCCGTCAGGGCATCCCAAAGGTTAAGTGTGGATCCGCCCCAAGTTGGAGCAACCAACCAATCTGTCAGGGATGCTTTAGGGTGGATTCCTGCATTGAGCAGGGGGTTGGACTCAATGGCCTATAGGCCCCTTCCAACTCTACTATTCTATGATTCTGAGAGGCCAGCATTAATCGATGCTCAGAAGCAAGGGGGTCATGCTGTGCACTGGCTGCATCTTGGAGTTGATTTCCCTTCAAGGCCCAATTGGTGCTTTATATACTTTCCCCCATCATTTGTCTTCAGTTAGAGAAGTTCTCATCCCTTGAGTATGGGCCTTGTCCTTGTCAACTTAACTTTAATGAGATTGTTCTTAACTTTCTTCCACTTAAGCACATCTTTTGCGGTTGCTGCTTCTTGTCTAAAATCAGCCAATGATTAAGTATAAAAAGCAACAATATCTATTTAAAACAATTATTCTTGGGTCAATTAAAAACTCAACATATGCTGTTAAATGCTATTAAATGCCTGGGAGAAGAGAAAAGTCTTGAACTGGCGCCGAAAAGATAACAATGTTGGTGCCAGGCGAGCTTCTTCAGGGACATCATTGCATAATTGAGGGGCCACCACTTAAAAGACCCTCTCCCTGGTTGCCATTCTCGAAGCTTCCCTCGGGGTAGGCACCTGGAGCTTAGATGTTGAATGCATATAAAAAATGGGGGGGGGGAGGAGGAGAGGAAAGGGGCCCATTCCTCCCCCTTTGTATTGTTATTACCTCTATCTGTGCAGCTGCGCAGATACAGATAGTAAAAATAAAAAAGAGGGGAAGGAACAGGCAGCCAGAGGGAGGTCAGAGAGAGGAGAGGTGGTTTGGGTGCCCGGCGTCCCTCTCCTCGGCCTCCTCTGGCTGCCCCTGGCTGCCTTGTTCCTGTCCCCTCATTCCTTTCCCTCTCAGCGCCATGGGAAACTTTTGACTTGTGTTCCTTCCCGTGTAGATGCTGGGAAGGAATGCAAATACAGGAGCCAGGTGCCTTGTGGCACCAAAGCACCGCCGTCAAGATGGGAGCCAGGTGAAGGGCCTTTCCACCCAGTACAAAGCAACAAACTTCAACTTTTTCAACAGTACCTCTCTTTCTTCAGCAGTGCCTGGGAATTATTGTTCCATGATGGGAAGGTGGTTGGGTTTGTTTCAACAGAATCTTTCATACTTTGCAATACTGACCACAATACGCTACGATTCCCAAGGTTATTTGGGGGAAACGATGACAGCTAAAATGGCATGTGATTAATATAAATGTGTAGTGTTCTTTCCCCACCAAAGTTAGCCAGGGGTGGGCATTTATGATCCCCACTGGGTCCCACAGCTTCAGTGTTACTGCAGCAAAGGTTGTAGGGATGAGAAAAAAACACCTTTGTCAAAATATTCCATTTGAATAATAATTAACGATCCCCCATTGTGTTTGATCATTCCGTTAAAATGCACATGCCTGGCCACAGAATGAGAATACAACACTGAGCTAAGTCAGGTCAGAATCACTGTATAGTCCGTGGGGGGAGGGGATATCCTACCTTGGCCCTGGGGTGTGGGTCTCAGGAGAAGATAGCTCCACCATAGCAAGAACATCAAGCCCAGGGAAGCTAAGATGAGGACTCGAGAGAAGAAGTGCATGGTCTCATCGGTCCATTAGTTCAATTAATGGAAGCAGATCAAGTAACCTGAAGCACTGTCAACAAAAGTACCCTTGGATGTTTACTCTGAGAAGAAGTAATTGGGAGGGTAAGGTTAAAGTACTGTTTGTAGAGGCATAGGCTCTGCTTGCTAAACCGACACAGTCAGAGAACCTCATACAAACCAGAGAGCCAAACCGAAGCAACATTTCCCACAGGATTCCAGAGGATCGATAATGTCAGCAGTACCCAGAACCAGCTGCAGCATCATTCTACTTTGGGGTGATGGTGTACCTATGAAAAACGGTCAAGGCTGCCATCTTGATTACTGAACTGTTTATAATCTTAATACATAGCTTTGATACATGGCAATGTCTTATCTGGGTCTAACTGCCCAGACTATTAATCTTAGAGAGAATTAGTGAGGGAAATATACAGTAATATCGGCTGGAGCTGTACTTCTGCTATTATTGACTCATTTTTATTATATGTCTGGGCTCTTGGGAAATAGTATTAAGACATGAAATACAAGCCACTAGTGTTGTTTGCTGAAAAAATAACACTTTCCATCTATCTATCTATCTATCTATCTATCTATCTATCTATCTATCTCCTAATACAGTCAGTCATGACAGTCACAATACTTCAACTTAACACATAATAGAATATCTATAGTTGCTAAATCACTGGGCCAGAACTTATTCCAGTAATTGATAAATGGTACCCAATATTTAAGGAAAGTCTGGATCGAGTTCATTATTTCCTCCTATAGTAACATTTAATACATCACCGTGGTAGTCCAAGGCCCGATCTACACCAAGCAGGATATAACACTTTAAAAACGTTATATATGTAATGTGTCCTGGGCCTGAACAGTTGTTATAACCATTATGAACCGTTATAAACAGTAGTGCAGATCCTGCCCCTATCCACATTCTCCACACCTTGCATAATTTTGTACACCTCTATCATGTCTCCGCTTAGCTTCCTTTTTCCCAAGCGAAACAATTCCAGCCGTTGTAACCTTATAGGGGAGATGCTTCAGCCCTTGATCATTTTAGTTGCCCTTTTCTCCACTTTTTCCAACTCATGGATACTTCCAGTATCTGAGGCAATAAGCCTATATGCACCAGTTGCTGGGGAACATGGTTGGGGGTGTGTGCTGTTACACCGTGTCCTGCTTTGTTGGTCCCTGGTCAACAGCTGGTTGGCCACTGGGTAAACAGAGTGCTGGACTAGATAGACCCTCGGTCTGATCCAGCATGGCTCTTCCTATGTTCTTATGAGGATCCGTGCATTGGAACCACGTGTTTATGCTGTGGAAGTGTCCATGAGTGGCAGGCCCATGATTTTTACAGTTCAGTCCATGGAGTCTGATGTGCTCTGTCATATGACTGTGGCCACTTCAAATCCCCTTCAGCCACACAGTGTCCTTGAGCCATTACCATATTGCAGCCTGGCCAACCTCACAGGGGTGTTGTGAGGATAAAATGGGAAGGAACCAAGAATAAGAACATAAGAAGAGCCCTGCTGGATCAGACCAAGGGTCCATCTAGTCCAGCACTCTGTTCACACACTGGCTAACCAGCCATTGGCCTGGGATGAACAAGCAGAACATGGTGCAACAGCACCCTCCCACCCATATTTCCCAGCAACTGGTGCACACAGGCTTATGTATGCCACTAGAACTCCTTGGAGGAAGGGGGGAATGTAACAAATAAACCAGGGTATGATGCCATGTAATGTGTAGAATGTATAGAATGACTTTTTAACTTTTGTTTTGTACAGAAAGTGTCGTTCATCTTTTCCTTGCATCCTTATGTTTCCACTAGAGGGTGCTAAATTCATGATAAACACTAGCAAATCTCAGATATGTGCTTATTAAAGAAAGAAAAACGGGGAATTAATAAAAACAGGTATTTCTTCCACTCATGATAGTAAAGCAGCTTCTACTTATATACTAGTGATGGATCTAAAATGTTCCTGGAGCTGCATTAAGTCTACAACTTTTAATTGCTCAGTCAGTTTGATTAACCAATTAACGCTGCAATCCTGTACATGATTATCTGGGAGTAAGGTCCATTGAACTTACTTCTGAGTAGGTCTGCTAAAAAGGTACCCTTTATTAATCGTTAACACATTTTTGTTTTTAAATATATGCAAAAATAAATATACTCTTAAAAACTGAGGATGGCAAAGCACCATCTTAAAAGAGACATTGCCCATATCGGGATGGAGGGGGCGGGGGCGGGCAGGGATATATCCTGTGCATCACATGCATACTTCACTTTCAAACAAAGAATGCATTGTGTTTCTGGCTTTGCTTCGACTCAATTTCTATTTATTTATTCACTTATTTATTGCATTTTTATACTGCCCAATAGCAGAAGCTCTCTGGGCAGTTTTGAGAATCCCCCAATTCAAACACATATGTAAGGAAACACCAAATGAAACAGATCTGGTCTTCATTTTTTAATCATGTTTTTGGAGGGGCTAACATTGTTTTTAAAGACATGATAATAAGACATGATAAAAACATTAACTTTTTTTTAAAGACATGATAAATACACTGCAATAAGGATATTTTTATGCACACAGAATATATATTTCTCTATATACTAGTGATGCAGAGATATAAAATAAGTTTACCCAGGTTCTTTATCTTCCACACACCCCTCAAAACACAGTAGAAGCTCATTTTATAGAAAGCAATGAGGTCTGTAATCTCATTCCAGGTGCTAACAAAATGACGGGGTACGTAAGAGGCATAATTTGAAATGAGGGAGAGCAAGAGTGGCAGGAAATAGCTTGGCCCAGACTTGTCAATGTGGATGAGGTTCAAAATAATGATTGTGGAGACAAATCCGAAGCCACTCCCATTTACTTTGGACTGTTATTTGCAATACCTGCAAAGTGCACTAAACCATTCTCAGAGTTATGTCACAGAAGCCCAGCAGCACTTGAAATCTATCGTTAAATAATAATAATAATAATAATAATAATAATAATAATAATAATAATAAATTTAATTCTTACCCGCCTCTCCATTTTGATCGAGGCAGGGAACAACAGTAAACATAAAATACATAAAACTGAATTAAAACATAATATACATTGTAAAAAGATCCTAAAAACATTCTAAGAACATCCTAAAACTCCACTGGATAGGCCTGCCGGAAGAGATCAGTCTTTATAGTTTTCTTGATGCTAATAGACTATTAAGTTGACGAGTCTCCTCCGGCAAACCATTCCACAGTCTGGGAGCAGCAGAAGAGAAGGTCCTCTGGGTAATACTTGTCAGCCTAGGAATAAAAAAAGACATGACAGACAGGAGGACTGCATGGGAATTGCACTGCTCCGCAAAAATGCTTCAGATTCAAGTGCATGTTTTAAGCACCACTCTCCACCAGAGGTACTTTTCATCTAAGGTTTTGTCTTAGGGTCCATCAATGATTACAGTGCCTATCTAAAGCATGAGGAAGAAATCCAATGAGAATTTCAAATTGCATTTGACTGAATGAAAACAGAAACTTTCCACGCCCATATCGATAGATCACAGCCAACTTCACTCCCCCAATTCTTTTCATCACTTCCATCTTATCAACAAATATCAAGAAAGGAGGGTGTTACCAAGACAGAATTAATTGCATATCATCATCACCATGAAAAGGCAACAGAGTTCATTTTTTCCATCAGGTTCTCCTGAAAATTGCTATAAGCCAAAAGGTGACCTCAATCTCAAAAGTTACAACCTAGGTATATTCATTTTACTTTCTTCTGTCCCTTCCAAAATTCCTGTCAGGACCAAAACAGGCATTACTTTAAAATAATGTGTATCTAGCAGCTACAACTTTTTTCTTTTCATTTTTTACTCTAGTGTAGCTGCACGGCACCTGATCCAGATCTAGCATAGGGGGAAAGGGGCTTTTAAGATATAGATCAGGGTCTCTGCACCTACCTTAGAGTAAAAATGAAAAGAAGACACACATTTAAAGTCATGTCTGCTTTGGCCCTCATCCTGCAAACTTCCTCTTAGATGGAGGGATGAGGTGGAATGGAAGCTCATTGGGAAGCTCATGACCTTCCAACTTGACTTTGATGAGATGATTAGCCAAAGCAAACTCCTCCTCATCCAGCAACCCATCCCTATCAATATCACACAGTTTCCATATCTTGCCCAACACTGTGTTAGGCAGCTTGGATCTCACCATCTCCTTCTTGGCATTAGCACCAGTTATTTTCCCATCGATAGGTGACAATGTGTAGAAGATCTCATCATACATGGGCTTATCCCTGGCCACCACCCAATCTGCATCATCAATTCCTTCTCCTGCTCCTTCGCCATAGCCATGCCCAAAGGGACCATGCAGGGTGCCTTCAAAGGCGCCTCCTTTCACCATCTGGACAGGCCTCTGGGACTCCTCCTGGCGTACCAGCACCATGAGTTGTGCAATGTCATAGGCCAACATATCCTCTACGGCATCCAGCAACTTGGTCTTTATAGGCTGGAACTTGCTGAAATCCTGAGCCTGCAGCTGCTCCTGAAAGACATACAGCAGACAGAACAGGGTGTGAATTTTGTTACTATCCAACATAAGAAAGGTGACCTCACCAACAATCCAGGAGTTTGTATCCATTGTCATTTTGAAGCTGAGGGTTCACCTTGGCCACAGCCTCCCCCTCCCTCAAATATAGTCAGTTCAAACAAACTGGCCAGTTACCAAATTGAAGCCAAGGCTCTGATTCAATTCCAGATTTTGGCTGGGGTGAGAAGTGCAAGAAGACACTCTCTTTCCTTTAAGTGTGAATGACTTTCATAACCAGTAGTTCTTTTCAGGATATTCTGGAGGCTGTGTACAGACAATTCTCTGTGAAAGTAATCCAAGTTCCATGGCAATAAAAGCCAATCCACAATCTTTACAAGTAACTTAAATATATTGAGATTCTATAAATCTAAATTCTGTGCCTTTACCATATTGTATGGCTTTCCCTGTAGAGTCTTGGCATACATGCAGTTCTGGTTATGCCACTTTGTACACAGAGTGGGTTATTGTGATGTCTGAACACAGTGCGTTTTTCTCAGGGTGGCTTGTTAACCATGCAATGTAGTTTATTTTTCTTGAAGAAGCCACCTTGAGAACCCATGACTTGTTGTGAGGTTGTTCAGGGTGGTTAACAAGCCACACTGCATGGTTAATGAGCAACCCTGTGGAAAACGCACTGCATCCAGACAACACAATAACCCACTCTGCAGAAAACGCAACACAGTAACCATGGTTCAACAACCACCCACACTGGGTGGGTTAGTGTGTTGAGTGAACACAGCCATTGACACATTAACCTTCCATTCTGGAAGTTACAGGTAAGGTAGCTATCCACTTTCACAGTAACCTGAACTGAAAACCAGGATCTCTTCTGGGTCACAGCATTCCTTCTAAACCAGAATGTTCTAGTAGAGGCAGCAGTAGAGTTCAGCTTATTCAGTGTAGTTGAAACAGAGCAGTTTCTGCTATCGCTGTTCTCAGATTCTTTATTGTTTCTGGCACTTACTTGCATCTTTTTCAGATTAGGAAAGTCTCCTGGTGAAATCTGATGCTCCTGCTCGATCCGCCTATATATCTCTCCTAAATTGTTCACGAGTTCTCTCTTCTTATTGTCCTTGCCGAAAACGGATGGCATGTCCTTCTTCAGTGAGCTAATGATGTAAGCATGGACCTAAGGGCATCATAGAGGATAGTACAATGTTTTGGTTTTTTTAAAGAGTAACAATGGAATTATTGCATCATTTACAGTTATAAAAATGGCTTTTTACAGTTCTTACCTTATTTATAATGGTGGATATTTATTTATATTTATTTATTTATTTATTACACTTATATACCGCTCCCATAGCCAGGGCTCTCTGGGCGGTCTACAGAAATATAAAATATAATATAATGGTAGGTATAATGGTAGATAAAAATTATAATGGTAGTTTGGGCTGAGAGAGACTGCGATGTGTTCAAGCCAACCATGAAGCTTTATGGCTGAACAAGAATGTTGAAACAAAGAGTTGCAAGACACCAGCAGTAGTCAGTTTTTAAAAATAAATAACTCCAGCAACCAAAAATAATAACACCCCCATTATGTCTGAGAGTCGGCATGACCATGGCCCCTTTCAGAAGACACCTTAAACCATAGCTTTAGCCATGGTGGTTAAGCCAGAAAGTCAGGCTGTGTTCAGAAGACACCTTAAACCTTAATCACCATGGTTAAAGCCATGCTTTAACGTGTCTCCTGAACAGGGTCATAGTGGATAATGTGGGAGAGGAAAAAACACACCTGGGTTATTTTGAAATGAACTCAGTACCTTGGATGTAGCTGCAGTTTAACTAAAAATCTATACTCAACTGTGCCTGACCTATTATGCAGGGAAAATCCTTCCTTTTATGTCTATTGCCAAACTACCTTCAGAACTCAAGAAAACTGCACCGGGGCCTGCCACTCACCTTGGCTAGCCGTGCCCGTTTAATGAGATCATTCAGTTTCCGAAGGGCTGCATTGCGGGGTAGGCTTTGGATGTCTTTGAAGAGGTCCTGCTCCTCTGCCTCGAAGAGCTTGCGATTATCTGGGATGAGCAATGGGTGGGACCAGAAGGAACCAATGTAGACCCTGATAACCTCAGGTGTGTTAACAATCTTCCCCAGAGACCACATGAGGGCACCATAAACCCTCATAAGCTGCTGGGTCTCAATCTGGTCAGCTTTGTTGAGTACAACCCTTATTTTATCCTCATGGTTCTTCAGGGCTTTGATGACCTGTGAGAATTCATCCGAAATGTCTAGCTTGTGGGCATCAAAGAGGAGAATGATGCGGTCCACCCGCTCGGCAAACCACTCTAGGATAGCAGCAAAGTCATAGCCTATTGGGCAATAAGAGAAAAGATCCTCATAAAAACAGAGACAATGCCATATGGTAGGCTTCCCCCAACCTAGTGCCCTCCAGATGCATTGGACTACAACTCCCAGCAACCCCCAGCCAGCTGGGAGTTGCTGTCCAACACATCTGAAAGGCACCAGGTTGGAGAAAGTTGCCATGTGGGATACATGCATAGCTGCTCCTCGAACCAAAACTATTCAGCCATAAGCATGCCACTGTAGCTTGGTTGAACACAGGTGAGTGCTCTGTAGAACCAGTGAAAAATATATTCCTATTTCTGCTGGTGGTGGTGTGCTATACTTTAAGAACATAAGAAGAACTGTGTTGGATCAGAACAAGGGCCCATCTAATCTAGCACTCTGTTCACACAGTGGCCAACCTGCTGTCAACCAGGAATCCACAAGCAGGTCATGGTGCATCAGTGCCTTCCCACCCATGTTCCCCAGCAACTGGTGCACACAGGCTTAGTGCCTTGGATACTGGAGGTAGCACATAACCATCAGGGCTAGTAGCCATTGATAGCCTTCTCCTCCCGGAGTTTATCCAACCCCTTTTTAAAACCATCCAAATTGGTGGCCATCACTACATCTTGCAGTAGTGAGTTTCATAGTTTAGCTGTACTCTGTGTGAACTTTATGACCTGAATGTCATAAAAGAGCAATGGATCCACAACTCACAATTCAGAACTAAAGCTGAAATACCGGCCTGCCAGCCCTTACTGGATCCTCAAAGTTATCCTGACTTTTGAAGGCAAATATTTTCTCAGTGTGTGCAAATATTTTGTATTCACTATCAGGGGGCGCTATCTAAATAATTTTGTAGTGGCAGTCAACATCTGAAGTAACCTGACATGCAGCCATTAGTGAAGCCTTTCCTCAACATGGTGCCTTTCAGACGTTTTGGACTACAACCCCCAGCACTCCTTACCATTGGCCATGTTGGCTGGGGTTGATGAGAGTTAAAGTCCACTTGGAGGACACCATGGTGGGGAAGGCTGCATCAGTGCACTGCAGCTCACACGCAGTAGCAGTTAGTCCCTCGCATGCAGCACTCAGTATTTCCCATTATCCAGTAGGTGACTTGCATTAGAATTTAGCAGTGGAGGCTGCTGACTTCTCTGTCAGTGGGGCAGCGTATCCGCTCTGGGTTTCAGTCAAAACCAGTCAGAACTCTGAAAGAGCCAATGTCTGCAGCATCCTGGGCTGTTCCTTCCTAGTTCCGATTGAGACCCAGAGTTGATTCATCGCCCTACTAACATAGGAGCCTGCACTGGAATTGAGCACCTTTTATCTTGCTTTTGCATCCATATCTGAATTACATCCGGCCATTTTGCACAGCTCCCAATGCCCCATCTGGACATCACTCTCTACTGAGTTGAAGTCACTTTAGCTTGGAGAACAAGCGATTTGTGAAGTGCAGTGAGGGATGTTATATAGGAGTACCAATTGCTGGTGCCTATGTGCAGTTGATGGTGACACACACTTCTACTGAGCTTTATCGGGATGCTCTGCATGGGGGCATAGGTGGGCGCAGCATATTTAATTAGAGTGTGCACCCAGGGATTTTTTAAAAGGGTATATTGTTAATACTTAATCATAAAGGAATTTTTAAAATTCATTTATTTATTAAACGCTGCACACACTGATGCCCTACTCCTGGCAGAGAGGCTCCCAGCAGAGCGATTCCTTTTCATTCCTGCTGCCAAGAGCAATTGTGGTCTCTCGGAGGCAGTGGTTCTTTGGCATGGCAGCAGAGCAGCTGGAGGGCCGTTTCCACTGTGTCTGGATCTTCCTCTGGATCTCTATTCAAAGTCCCCTCAATTTGGTGCTTATTGCTTGAGACATTAGGGTGTGCCTGGGCACACCCAGCACATCCCTTGCGCACACATATGCATGGGGGCATTGCACCCATGGTGCAAATGGATTATGCACCAAGAGTTTGCTGATACCAGTTCTATATTTGTGGAGAAGAGTGCCTCTGTAATGCAAATGTGCAAAACTATTCCTGTTTTTCATTATGCTACCCAGAAGGTTGTGGATAACCAGACTAATTAGGACCTTCTACTCCAGGCTAACAGCTACTTATTCTTTCTCCAAAAGAAAAACAAACAAAGGAACATCCTGATTAAAGCAAGCATACCCAAAGCAGAATTTACACAAGTGACTTCCCACAGCAGTGCATTTGTACCGCTTTCTCAGCCAAGAGCGATGTACGTGTGTCAGACTTCCAGAACTAACAATTACATGAAGACAAAGTGGCACAGAGCATATTCCAGCTTAACACATTGCTCAAGTCCTGATTTTATACTGAAGGGGAATGAACACCAGATCCAGAAAGTAAACTATGGAATTAGCTATTAGGGGTGTGCACGGACCCCCCACTCCGCCCCGCGGGCCGATCCAAAAATTTCGGATCGGCCCGCTCCGAGCCGCTCCGCCCATACTCCGCTCCTCTTCGCCGTGGAGCTCCAGCTCCGAATAGGAGCTCCGCATTGGAGGGGAGTGGCGCCAGGTAAGGCCAGGAGAGGAGGGCGGGAGGTTTACCGGGCCCTGCCGCCATCGCCGCCTGTGTGGCGACGGCGGCAGAGCCCGGTAAGGGACCAAGGGGGAGGGGGGCCTTACCTGCCTCCGTCCGCGGTCCGTCAGCATCTTCAATTGAGCCCGCGGTTCAGCCAGGAAGTCTGGGCTGCAAGCGGCCCAGAATTCCTGGTTGAACCGCGGGCTCAATTGAAGACACCGACGGACCGTGGACGGAGGCAGGTAATGGAGAGGAGGGCAGGGTGGGTGGGTTACCGGGCCCTGCCGCTGTCGCTGCATGGGCAACAGCGGCAGGGCCCGGTAAACCCCACTTACCTTTCCGGCGGAGCTCCGGATCGAGGCGAAGGATCCGCCTTCACCTCGATCCTCTTTGCCACGCTCCGCCGGCCCCCCAATCCTCTTCACCTCCGCCTTAAGGGCAGGCAAAGCCCCCCGCTCCGCTTCTAATTCGCCGGTCCGATTAGAAGCGGAGCACATCCCTATTAGCTATGACAAGATGTAGTGATGTCCACCAATGTGGGTGGCTTTAAAAGGGGATTGGATAAATTCCTGCAGGGGAAGGCTATCAATGGCTACTAGTCCTGATGGCTATGTGCTACCTCCAATATCAGAGGCAGTAAACCTATATATACCAGTTTCTGGGGAACATGGGCAGGAGGGTGCTGTTGCGCTCACGGCCTGCTTTTGAGCAGCTGGTTGGCCACTGTGTGAACAGAATGCTGGACTAGATGGGCCCTTGGTCTGATCCAGCAGGGTCTTCTTATGTTCTACATTCTACATTGCTGTATAGCAGTGGTGTAGTGGTAAATTCTGAAGTGCAGATGCTCATCATGACAGCTGCCATAGTCATGCCTCGAAGAAGAGCCCCCAAATTTAGGCAGCTGCATTCATCCATATCACAAACCACTTCTATCAGTTTTATCTTATTGGAAAAGCTAATGGTTCTTAATTGTCCATTCAAGACCAAGCTACCACAAAATATACTACATGCTTTACAACAGGGAACAATATATTGTTGCTGGGACCCTGTCCCCTCCCCAGCTACTGTGGGAATTGAAGCTAAGCTCAGAAGGAACAGGGGGTGGCAGCATCCCTGGTAGTGAAAAGGTGCTGGTGCTGCATTCCTCCAACCACAGGCTCCATTACACCACTGCTGTACATTAGGAGTAATTTCTGCCACTAGAGCTGCATAGATGCAAAACATGTTTGCACAAGAACAGAATTATGTTTCAAGTTTCCAAATGATCTCTTCAACATTGAAATATGTTTTCCATGGAATAAATGTCTCCCCGCCCCGACTCATGACTCACAATATTTCATTAGCTTTGTAACCAAGCAACGTATTCTTGGCCAGACTTTTTTTGGTGTGTGTGTGTGTGTGTGTGTGTGTGTGTGTATGAAAGTTTTCTCAGTTGCTATCTAGATTTTCAAAATTCTTCAAACAGCAGTTCTTAGAGGCCAGCCTTGTGAAGGGTACTCTTATTTTGGCATCTGCTGATAACTCAATGATCAATTTAAGATCAGGTCTGAAAAGAGGTTCTGGCAAGGTATTCCCATGCTTAAAAAACACTATTAGTTATTCCAAGTATTGACCAGTTAAATGGTTAATATAAAATTTCCCTGACAGTGTGTATCCTCTTGTGTGAGTGATACTGACATTAACACACTTTAATCAATACATGAGTCAGCCAGCATCACATGGTAATATTTTACATTACATCTTACAGGGGGGAAGGGTATGGTTTTTGCAGCAGTGTAATTTTTAGCGAAGTCTCAGATTCTAAAAGTACCGTGTGCTTATTAACACTACTGTTCCATCTTGCAACAATAGCAGGAAGCACTGCATAATTGACTTTCATGAGATGTACCAAAAGCTCAGATTTTATGGATGCTGTAACTTGAGTCCATTAGTCCGTGACCTGCACCCTGGGATGATTGAGAGGAGATCCTGGCCCTCCTTTGTGTGACAACCTTTCACGTATTTGAAGAGTGCTACCATGTCTCCCCTCAGCCTTCTCTTCTCAAGTCTAAACATCCCTACTCTTGATAGGCTATCTCTGTCTAACTACCGACCTGTCTCTTTGTTGCCGTTTGTTTCAAAGATCCTGGAGCGTGCGGTCTACTCTCGCTGTCTTGACTTTCTTTCTAGTAACTCTGCTTTGGATCCATTTCAATCTGGATTCCGTCCTCTGCATTCCACCGAAACAGCCCTTACTAAGATCACCAATGATCTCCTTACTGCCAAGTCTAAAGGCCATTATTCCGTTCTTATTCTCCTTGATCTAACTGCAGCCTTTGACACGGTTGATCATGATCTTCTCTTAGATTCCCTTCATGACCTTGGATTTTGTGGCTCTGTCTATAACTGGTTTGCCTCCTATCTAGCGGGTCGCTCTTTCAGCGTGTTGGCTAATGGCAGCTCGTCTTCCTCCTTTCCCCTTTCAGTAGGGGTTCCGCAAGGCTCGGTGCTTGGCCCGTTGTTGTTTTCCTTATACATGTTGCCCTTGGGCAAGCTTATTCAATCTTATGGCCTCCAATATCATCTGTACGCCGATGATACACAACTATATCTGTCATCTCCGGAACTTTCTCCTGATGTTCACGATCGTATCTCGGCATGTCTTTCAGATATCTCAGCTTGGCTGCTTCATCGTCGCTTGAAGCTTAACATGGCAAAGACTGAATTGCTTGTTTTTCCTCCTAAACCTTCTCCTCATCTCTCATTCTCTCTTACTGTCAATGATGTTACGCTTACTCCGGTCAAGGAAGCTCGTAGCCTTGGCTTTATCTTCGACTCCTCGCTCTCCTTTATTCCTCATATTGAGGCAGTAGCTAAATCTTGTCGATTTTTCCTGTATAATATTGCCAGGATTCGATCATTTTTGTCTGTCTCTTCTGCCAAGACGCTTGTTCATGCACTGGTTATTTCACGGTTGGACTACTGCAACCTTCTTCTCTCTGGCCTTCCTTCTTCTCACATCAGTCCGTTGGTTTCTGTTCACCACTCTGCCGCAAAGATCATCTTCTTGGCTCGCCGCTCCGACCATGTTACTCCGCTTCTGAAATCTCTTCATTGGCTTCCAATTCACTTCAGAATCCAATATAAACTTCTCCTGTTAACCTTCAAAGCTTTTCACGGTCTAGCTCCTTCCTATCTCTCCTCTCTCATCTCACACTATTGCCCCGCTCGTGCTCTTCGCTCCTCTGATGCCATGTTTCTCGCCTGCCCAAGGGCCTCTACTTCCCTTGCTCGGCTTCATCCATTTTCGTCTGCTGCCCCTTACGCCTGGAACGCTCTTCCAGAACATTTGAGAACTACAAGTTCAACCACAGCTTTTAAAGCTCAACTAAAAACTTTTCTTTTTCCTAAAGCTTTCAAAACTTGATGTTGTGCAGACTTCTACTGTTACTTTCTACTGTTAATTTTTCCCTACCCTGTGCCTGCTTACCCTACCCTGTACCTGTTTGCATTCTCTTCCCCTCCTTATTGTTTTACTATGATTTTATTAGATTGTAAGCCTATGCGGCAGGGTCTTGCTATTTACTGTTTTACTCTGTACAGCACCATGTACATTGATGGTGCTATATAAATAAATAATAATAATAATAACACATAAAGAAATCATATGGTGCAGCAGAGTTGGAAGTTAGAAAGATTGACATGGTTTTTTGTTTTTAAAAAAGGCTTTGCCTAAATGTGGCTCTCATCATTCACTCACATCTGGAATAAACAATGGACACATATATGCAAATTAATGTGTATGCGTTTCATTGGACCATACATCAGATTGCTTGTGGTGGGGGTGCAGTTTATGTTTGAATCTCCCCGTTCATTTATTTTTAAAAAATGTTTACATACAGAAAAGCAGCATGTCAACGTAAGGGCTGGACTAGAACACTCTCCCCCATCAATGCATTACTTTTCTCTGTCTTGGTGGATTTTTGCATTGGGGAAATAATGTAAAACATGATTTATCCCCCTCTTCTTGAAACAGTACAGTGCTTACTTGAGAGATACAGGCACTAGGGCTATGCAAGCCTTGGGACTCGGATTTGAAAATCTGAATCACAGAGGCCATTTTACAGCAGATCCTCTATTTTATGATGGCCCTGCCATTTCCTTGAACAGCCGTAAGCCCCCTATCGCCTACAACTCCCAGCATGCAGTGCCTGGGAGGGCTGTATTTACCGGATCCCAGGAACAGAGGGCATATGTATACTTGCTGCCGCCATCACGTCCTCCTCAGCACGATCGCTGATTTCGCTGCATGATTGCTGGCTTCCTGTCACAATCGCTGGCTGGCAATCATGCCAGGAAGCCAGCGATAACGCGGAGAAACCTGTGATCACGCAAAGGAGTTGGCGACGGCCATAAAATCTGAGGCTTGCACAGCCCTAGCAGGCACTCCATCCTGATTTCCCCTTCTGGTGACAATTTTAAAGCTATACAGGACATTCAGAAACCAATCCCATGATCAAATCAATAGCTTTGTAAGAATGTGCTCAGCAATACCTACTTAACTTGCATCCTAATACGTTTTGAAACAAGACTTAAGTCAAATCCAGAAGAAGTATGCCCATGCCCCATAATTAGAAGCTGTTTCTTTACTTTACCTCGGCTAATCCTTTGTTTTTCTCCAGAAAGGATCCCTGGTGTATCGATAACACTGATGCTCTCTAGTACCGGGTTTGGCAGTTGGGCACATACAAATCTAAGGACAAAAAACACAAACTCACTAGAAAATTTAAGCAATAAAGCAGGGGTGTTCAACTTCAGGGTTGTGGGCCAAATCTGGCCCTGCTGGGGTCCCAATCAGGTCCTCTCCCCGCCCCCATTCTAGAAGGCTGAAAGGCCTCTCCTAAGGCTTTGTTATTGACAGTAAACGCTATAAGCTAAATTAGGTTGCTATGGAGGTATTTCTGGTATTCTTTTCCCCGCCCTGTTTACCTTTGGTTCCTGCTCATGACTGGGATATGACTCCCAAGAGCTTCTCCAAAAGTGCAATAAAGTAAGGAAGTTTTTTTAAAAAATGGATAATATCAGGAGCAGGAATTAGTTTGGTCCCACTAATTCTCTTCAGGATTCTCCACTGTGAATTTTAGCACTGAGTTTTAGCAAATACCCATTGGTTGAAATTAGTAACTGCCATCTGGCGATATTTGTCAACTATTGTTGAGAATTAGTACTATGCCAAAAGTTTTGATTATTCCATTTTCGGCATTTTGTGTGGGGTGAGGGGGGTGGGTGGAGGAAAGAAAACTCTGGCAAAAGAGGCTGGGAGAGGTGAGAATTTTGGAGACTTTTCTCCTTGGGGACGGGAACAGGTTTTCCACATACTTTTTAAGTGTAGGAAGTTTTGAGGGGGTCTTCTTTCTATTGTTATTTTTTAAAAATAGCCCCAGCACTTTCAGGATCCCAGGAGTTCTTCCTGAATGCCTACTGGAGAGGCAGAGGTCATATGGTCTCTAATAGACATTCAGGAACTGCTGGGATCCTCCAAGTGTTCTTTTTAAAAAATAAAATACCCCCCTGTATACCTGGCAACTATTACCCATTCAATGCCCTGCACAGTGAATGCCATTAAAATGGACCCTGTGTATAAAAACACAGCAACAGAATAACTCTGTCCCCTTTAACACCAGCTGGTGCATTCTGCCCTTGCGTAGAGCCTACTATCCTGAATACTTTGGACAGAACACTATGATTATTTAGTTTTCCAAAATAACAAATTAAATAGAAGCTCATGCCACCAGGTGGCTAACTCTACTATCTGTCCCCTCCTCCAATGCTTCTCATTTGTAGTGGAGAAAATTATTTTCGTGGGTTAATTTAGGTTTCTCTGCCAATGTCTTTGTTATTTTTGCTTTTAAGTTTCCCCCTGCAGGAGCCCAGCCTTCAGCCATCTCAGCTAGTTAGCATCTCAGAAGCAGCACCATGCTAATTAAATGCCAGAAAGGTCAGAAAGCACATTTGGCCATGAAGTAAGACAAAAAACAAACACCACATACACGCACGCACACATGCACATGCTCATAAACACAAAAACACCCAGACACGGTTCTCTCTGGCCTGCCTGAAAAAGACACTCAAGAAACTGTGTAGACTAAAGAGTATTCCATGAGTATTCCATAGATGCTACCTTTGTCTAATAAGAATAATCTCGGAATCAATAAACAACAAAAGAGTTATTTTACAAAGCTACAGGGTGTGACCATAGACCAGCTTTGGGAAACCTCAGCCCCCCAAGGCCAAATCCATTCAAATCTAGCCATCTGTTGTTCCCCTGAAATTGTTCTGTGTTGTTCTTCTGATTTCAGAATGAAATTATTCTGTGTTGTCTCTTTCTAGTGAAAGTACCTCATCAGAGGGAAGAAAGCAAAGAGCAGTCTGAACGCTATTTTCCCCATGGCTGCTGGCCCTCATCAGAATTGGGGATCAAGTTTGTTCAAAGTTTCTAGCGCTCATGATTGCAGACCTTTTTTTGGGGGGTGGGAAGAGGATGCTATAGCAGGATGCCACAGGGCTAAATATCCTGACTCCTGATGGATAAGAATAAACCCCCAAATATATTGTTGCTAATATCAAGATTTTTAAATTTAATATTCTGATTTTTTAAAAAAGAAAAAGAACCAGAGCTAACAATAACAAAGTTGGGATATCTGGAGGAAGAAATTGCTAAGTATGTTTATGATATGATGCCTCAGTAAGCTCGCCTACAACTGTCTGGGGCACACTGGGAATTGTAAGCCTTTTATCTGTCTAAGCATAGGATTGTACCTTAAAGTGCTTATAGTCATACCCTAAAACAAGGATGAAGAATGTGCGGCTCTCTAAATGTTGTTGGAACGTAACTTTGAAGTTATGTAGTAGAAAAACAGTAAAGGGCAAGCTCTTTGTGTAGCACTCTGATCTCAATTCTGCAATGAAACTGTAAGTAGATAAAGCTATTAACAGCCTTGAGTAGAAAGGCTCATAGTCTAAAAGATCTGGATGGCTCCAGGTTGTGTACCCCCGGGTGAAAGTATAAGCTTGCTACCAATTATGGATACAAGCTACAACTGCTATTTCTGTTCCTCCTTCTAATATATTCTGCCTGGCAAGTGAGAAGATGAACTTGCAAGAACCCTTCTCACCCTGAGATTCCTAGATAACAGTAGAACAGTTGCCCCATTACCAGTCTGGCTTCTTGTTCTGCATACCATGCATTTCAGGTCTGGTAATCCCACATTATGTCATCCTGCCTCCATCCCCAGCCAAATGATTCTTCCTTGTCTAGGGCATCTCACTAGAATACATTGGTCATGACTCACATGGTGCAGCTTAAACCGCTCTCCCAGCAAAGATGAACTGAGCTAGGTATAGGGAAAGAAATTTTGCATAGTGTGTGTGTGTGTGTGTGTGTGTGTGTGTGTTATTTTTGTAGAACTTTGTGTTGGCCATTCTTATTTATTTATTTATTTATTTATTACATTTATATACCACCCCACAGCTGAAGCTCTCTGGGCGGTTTACAACAATTAAAAATAGTAAACATTAAAAGTATACACAAATTTAAAAAACATAAAAACAGTATAAAAACAACAGTATCCATTCTTCAAATTGTTCTTGCAGTTTTAGTTTGAGCGTGGTACCCTGTGCTGAAATCTCTTGCACATCTGGCATCAGGGAGCAATGCCCACCCCTCCTCTTAAGGGCAAGCCAGCCTACTGCCCAGTTTATGTTTGTTCTCTACACGGTATTGGTTGGACGGTTGCCCATACAGAGTTGACCCATTTCATCAGTGGGATTTCTAGATTTAAGCTTGTCAAGGAAACAATGTTAATTGGTTATAACAAACAATTAGCAACACCTCCTTTTGCCAGGCATTTCATTAGCTGGGCTACATGCATCTGTGACAGAAAAATGGACCCAGCCCACAGATCTCATTCTTGTTCCGCTGATATAATGCTTCCATCCATCAAATCTATACCATGTCCTTTTAGCAATATACCATGTCCTTTTAGTGCCCTCTGTCCAATCCAGAATAGGGCTCCTGAACTGAATTGGGTCCATAGTGGAGGAAGGATGGGTTACAGTTTCTCTAACCCCCATGCTACAGTCCCAATCTGGATTGGCGCACCTGTGCCTACACTAGAATAAAAATGAAAAGGGGAAAAAAGATGTAGCTGCTAGCTATGGGCAGCATCCGAAGTTAGTCCTACTTAGTGTAGACATATTCAAATGAATGGGATTTAAGGTAGCCATGACTAACCTAAGTCCCATTCCTTTCAGTGTGACCACTCTAGGTAGGACTAACATTGGATACTGCCCAATGTTAGGTAAAACACTAGCACAGAGTTTGCTTTTCCCAATACAGCTTCCACAAAGCCCAGATTTTACCTGGTCCTAGCTCAAGGAACTGATCTTTCAGCTGATCTCTGGAAGCAGTTTGAGATGAGATAACTCCCCATACTGACCTGTTCAAGAAGGCGTTGCCAAAGGCGTTAAGTTTCCTGAAAGGCTTTTTGGGATCCACAACCAGTGCATTTCCAGGGATGATGCCCTCCACATCCCCCTGCATCACGGCAATGAAGGAGTCTGTGGTAGGCTCTGGTCCGATCCGCATCCCAGGGAAATCTTGTTCCAGAAGGTACCTAAGAACAAACATAAAGCATAAGATGGGTTATAGCGTCAGCCTGCATTTCCAAATTCTTGTTGGCAGTTGTGAATCTGGTAACATGGGGCCATCATTTCCTTCAACAAACAATGTTGTAGGAACTTGGGGAAAGGACTGGATTTCTGATATTGAGCCTGTTCAGAAGACAACTTAAACCCTGCTGGTTAAAGCTTTTGGTTAAGCAGCAGGATTTAAGGTGTTGTATGCAATGCGTTTTGCTAAACCCTGGTCACTTTCTAACATCAGTTGGACCATCTGCAGCAGAGTTAGCAGCTCTAACCAAGGCTTAAAGTTTTTGTTCAACAGCATGGCTTGTGGTTAGTGCTAACCCTAGAGAACCAGAGTTTCGCTAACCCCAGTCCCTGAAGTGGGTGGGTGAGAATTTCATTTGGTTCATTTTTTAAACAAGTACTTACAAAAATTTGCAAATATCTAGATATACGGGATGGAAAGAACCTGAGGTTTAAAAAGTTTGAATGAGGGAGAGAGCAAAACTGAGAAGTACATCCATTCCATTCGCCCATCAGCAAGAAGGAAGTTTGATGAGAGGGTTAAAAGGGAAAAATATGGAATTGGACATATGAGCACCCTACATCCAACTCTTACAGATCCAGCGGCCTTCTCAATTTCTGGAACTCTCCTCCCCTGCTTCTTTGCCTCATGAAAGAGGCAGCGTTTTTTCTGAGACTTTGGCAGAAATTCTCAGGGATCCCCATGGTCAAATGCATGCATCCTGTCAAACTGGTGAGCCATGCAAGAATCTCTCTTCCCCCTCTCTTTCTCTCCCTTTTAAAGTTATAAATGAAGGGGACATGTATATACATCTCCACATGCACACATATTAATAATGTAAAATCCACACCAAATCTTTATATTCCTGAGAACTCTGAAAGTTCTCTCCCACCCCTGCTTTCTCCAATATTTGATGGCGATTTCTTTTTGTAGAATCAGTGTAGTGTAGTGGTTAGAGTGTTGGACTGGGAGTCAGGAGATCTGGGTTCTAGCCATGGAAGCTCACTGTGTGACTTTGGGTCAGTCACATACTCTCAACCCAGCCTACCTCACAGGGCTGGGGAGAATTATGTATGCCCCCTTGGGTTCCTTGGAGGAAAAAGGCGGGATATAAATGCAACAAATCAATAAATACATTCTTTTCGGCCCTCCCCTCTGCGAATGCCCCCCCCCCAAAAATCCTTGGCCTAAATATTGGCACAACACTATTCATGATGAGCCAAACAGAACCACCATTCCAAGTTATGGTGATACTTTTAAGGGACTGATTTGGATTTTCCAATATGCGCTAGTATTGGTGTACCTATACATAGAGCCAATATTTGTAAACATTGCTCAAAACACATTAGTCATAAGAACTTGTGACATGTACTAACTGTAACTAGGTGAAAGGTCCAGGGTGAAGGACAGGTGAAGTTGTGGTTGGAAAATTCCCTGTGTCCATAAGAACAGAGAAGTAAAGTAGACAGTTGACCACATTAAAAGCAGAAGTAATGTCCAACATAGAGGTAAACAAATACTGTACATCAGGAAAGGATGGAACATTCTGGGAAGGGGATGGTCTAAATTATGACTGGCACCAATGGATTTAGCTATTTCAGAATACATTAATATGTATTAGGAGGGAGGTCTTTGTCTCTGAGAAGGGTATTTAAATCTCGACATGGGACAAAGATGCCTTCCCTTTACCTCAGGCATGACTTGGGGGGGATTCCACACGTCGTACTGAGGGCACTTCCATGTGCCCCCAGTGCGCCCCCAAAGCGATCGTGTAGCTTGCCTGTTTGAAGAGACGAGGAAGAGGCGTCCTTGCCGCCGCTGCCGCTGCCACCCACCTCCCTCCTTGCCGGCTGGGTCGGAGAGTTCGGCAGAAGAAGGCGGGGTGGAGAGCGGAGCTCTCCACCCCGCCTTCTTCGGCCGAGCTATCCAACCCGGCCGGCGAGGAGGGAGGTGGGTGGTGGCGGCGGCAAGGACGCCTCTTCCTCGTCTCTTCCAGGCAAGCTACACGATCGCTTTGGGGGCGCACTGGGGGCACATGGAAGCACCCTCAGTACGACGTGTGGAATCCCCCTTAGTCTTGCCTAGGAGATATGTGAGTCCCTTTGCGGAGAAGAGCTCCTTTGCAGAGTCATTGGGTTGTGTTTGTCTATGATTGTTTGTGTTTGTCAATGTTTGTCTTGTTCTCCAGAAATCTGCCAGACTTGTGAGTATGTTCTTTTAATTTGCTTTGCTGAATGGAGGTTCATGTGTCTGTTGGACTTTAACTTTCTTAAATTGTTTTAACAAATGTTTTAAAGTTATAACAGTTTCATTGAGTTTGTGAGTCTGAGTGAAATCAATCATTCTGGATGTCTAACTCTGGATCTTCCTAACACCTACTATAGTGGGGAATTTAAGGAGTACTGTTGCAAGGTATTGCAGGAACTTACACTTCCAAGCAGCCTATGTTCAGTGTACCTTAAAATAAAATTCACCTCAAAAATCCCCTTACAATAGGGATGTGCAAATCACAAAATTTGAGCTTGTTCAAGTCCTCTGAATTCCATCTCAAAGCTTGTTCCGACTTGAGTCCATATCAGATGGTGAGCTTTTTTTCTTTTCTTTTTGAATGAAAATCTGTGGATATTTCTGTTCATATTTTTTCGAAATGAACACATCAACTTTACTCATTGATTTTTTGAAAGTATGTGCAAGTTTTTCATGCACATTTTTCAAATATACACATGCTATCGAACACATTGTCTGCAAATCGCACTGCAAGCTTGGAAATGTATGGATCTTGAACACAAATAATCTGAGCCTGTGTTTGGTCCAGAAGGAGTGAACTGCATTAATCCTGACCCAAAACAAACTGAAATGGATTCCTCATACATCCCTACTTGTGTAGCAGAATCTACCCCAGTGGTTTTAACTTAAGCCAGTGCACATGGATCAGCAAACAAGGCACTTGGCTCCTTTCCTCTTGTCCACTGCATATCCAAGTGTCTGGAGATACATGTCTCCCCTCCACATTGTTGAATGACAGCAAAGCACTTATTTGCTGCATGTACACAAAACACGGATACTGCATACAGGGTGAATCAGTCACACTAACCAGGACACAGACCAAACTAGACATTATTCATGACATTTGGCCTGGCATGGTTTTTTTTTTTAAATAGACAAATAGCTGGCACAGTGGAGACTGAGCTGGGTCAGGACCATGGCATGAGCATAATCATGGAGAGTCCTGAACAGGATTGGGGCGTTCCACACCAGCTTCCTTCCCATGCAAATAGCAGGTGCATCCTCCACCTAATTCAAATCAGCATCAGTGTGGGCGTTAAAGTCTCCCACACTATAGTTCTGATCCAACTCAGCCCTCCCCTCGCACTGGTTATTTGCGTGTGCTTTTTAAAATGCTCACAAGGCCAAATGATGTGAAGAATGTCACATCTGGTTTGGTGCTGATTGGGGCCACAGCTAGACCTAAGGTTTATCCTGGGATCATCCAGGGTTCGCCCCTGCCTGAGCACTGGATCCCCTGTGTGTCACCTAGATGAACAGGTTTGACCCCTGAACGATCCAGGGATAAACCTTAGGTCTAGCTATGGCCTGGGAGTCAAAGAAAAAAACTGAAGTTAGTAACTGAGAGGCAAAAGAAAAACCTAAATTTAATTTGCCCAGATGCAACATCCAGTATGTGACTTCAAAAAGCTGGGCAGCAACATTTCCCCACGAAGAACCGAGCGAATTGTATCACAAGATTTCAACAGAATAAAAAATTCATTATATTTGGGAGAGGGGGGAGAAGCGAGGGAAAGAGAGACCAGGAAATTGTGAGCAACAGACCACAATAGCATAAGAGTTTTATAAAAGCGTATCAGTGAAACCTAAAGCATTCACTGCCAGTGGAAGACTGACATTGCTGGCAGGTAACTCAGTGATAGAGCACATGCGTTTCATGAAACTGGTTCCAGGTTCAGTCCCTGGCACTACCACATAGGGGTCATGATACCGAATCCTCAAATCTAAGTACAATTGGCACTCCAAAAGAAAGCAAACCAAGTCCTCTATCTTCTGGTATCCAACTGGACAATGTCTATCTGCTCCATGTTGGACACTATAGCATCCCCTAACCTCTATTAATTGCAGGGTGTTTAATCTGCATTTAGTTAGTAGCCATCAGATTGAGGCCAGTTTCCCAAGAGGAACTGCAAAATCTTTATACAGCATATTGGAACAGCACTTCTTCACTGGCGGGTGAGCGGCAAGTGGCTTTGCTGGCAATGGCTGGGCAGCTTCGACAGTGGGTGGGTGGCTCGGCGGTGGGCAAGGGATTTCGGGGACAGGCCACTTCAGAGAGACCCATTGGCAACACTAAGCAAAAGGCCCACTCGTCTTTGGCCCTGGCCCTGGACTTGAGCCAGAGCTATTTCACACAGTGATAACAGTGTACAGTACACCTGTCAGCTATGACACCACATGGTCCCTTTCTGCCTTCTTTACTTAAGGTGACCATATGGAAAGGAGGACAGGGCTCCTGTGTCTTTAACAGTTGCACAGAAAAGGGGATTTCAGCAGGTGTTATTTGTATGCATGCAGCACCTGGTGAAATTCCCTCTTCATCGCAACAGTTAAAGCTGCAAGAGCCCTGCCCTCTTTTGTATCTGGTCATTCTAGTAGAGCTCCTGCAATGTTAACAGTTGTGATGAAGAGGGAATTTCACCAGGTGCTGCATGCATACAAATGACACCTGCTGAAATCCCCCTTTCTGTGCAACTGTTAAAGACACAGGAGCCCTGTCCTCCTTTTCATATGGTCACCCTATCTTTACTTCACACAAGCAATGTATAAAAAACAATAATGCTACTGTATTAGGGCTAGAGTTATGATCCTGTTTATTCTAGCTCATCAATGGAAAAGCAGTTAACATTAAATGGAGGAAATATTCAACTTCAAGCCAAAGTTAAGCTCCTGCAGGCCAGGCACACACACTGTGTGACTCTGGGAAGACAGCGAGAGATGAGAGAAGGAGTACATAACAGGAATGGTAGAAATGTATAAGCCTGCTATGTTAAGAGAGTACCTTTCAGCTGACAAAGAGATTGTCTCCTGGGCCAGCGAAGAAAACACAGTTGGATTTCCCTTGGAACCAGATCAGCATACTTTAGTCTTGCCTCATTGACCTTAATCACAGTAGGGCTTCTTTCTTTTCACTTCCAAAGCCTCTAGGAATACTAAAATGAGCCAGCTTTTCCTGGCCATGACTCTGCAACCTTGTCCAATTGCCTTGATGGGTGACAGTTTCATTTAACCCCTCATCCCAAACTAAAGCAGTCTCTTGAAGCTTTCAGGGAGAAAGTTTGGTGATTAAACTGAGCGTCTTCGTCCAGTGGTATTCAAGATGCACCCTAAAACAATGGTCCAAGGCTGGTGATTATCAATGACAAACATTACATGGTTTAATCTGTCAGGTCTCCATTCAATACTATAGATAATCCATCCATTCTTCTCCCACATCTCTCTTTCAGCATGTACAGAGTTTTATACAAACACAGGGATAGAGCCTTCAATGTCTTTAAATTGCATCTCTGAAGCCCTGCTTAAGATTCTCAAGAGATTTAAAGAGAACCACGATCTCTTTGCTATTGTGTTTGGTATGAAAGGAGAAGACAGGGATGAAATGCCATCTGAAATAAAGATACAAGGCCCTCTTTTGTATCTGGTCAAGAGGGCAGGGCTCCTGCAGCTTGAACAGTTATGATGAAGAGGGAATTTCAGCAGGTGCTGCATACAGACAAATGGTACTTGCTGAAATTCCCTTTTCTATGAAACTGTTAAAGATACAGTAGCCCTGCCCTCCTTTTCATATGATCACCCTAGAACTTCTGCTTTCACCATTTCTCTCCCTTTCCCAATTTTACACACAGTTTTCTCCATCTTTATGTCCTCCTTAAAAATATCCACCATACTAGAACATGCCAATTTCTGAATCAAAGACATATTCCTGTTTTGTATTTGTGTTTTTAAAAGCAGACTGCTAAACCGCTTGCTCATTCCTAACTTGGCTCTTTGCTACAAGCATTAAGTTTCAGCAACACCAGAGTATGCAGAAATGTCTGGATCACTTGGATTCACTGATTACCAGGTACTGCCAGTTTCATTACTCTCCCCCACCCCCTGTTCATTACTCTGTCAAGTAATGAGGTAGTAGAAGGAATGGCAGAGAAGTCTATTCTTCACAATCTCTCAATTTTTTTCTTAAAGCCCTGTTCGCTTGATGTTAAGCTCAGCAGGTTTATTACAGCGTCAATGAAAGCAAATTACTCTGTAAGCTTTCCTGAGACCCATTGTATAAGTTATCCCCCAGCCCAGAATTAGTTCAGGTTTACAAAGGTACTACAGTTATACTAATGCAGAGGACAGACACTAGTATCAGTAGTAGAGAATCAAACCTAAGCAATTTGTTCTGCATGCTCTTAGAGAGGCATTCTAATGTACCCACACATTACAGCCATCTTTTAAAGAGCTAGGAATGTCGTCCCAACTAGATACACAGATAATAAAGCTCAGTGTTTACGGAGATACATTTGCTATCTCTGAAGAAGCACCAAAGGAGACCACACAGTGTTGGCAAGAGGGGGTATGACACAAAAAGATTGCTGTATAAAATAAGATTGCACTTCTACAACACACCACAGAAGCCGGAGAAGTTAGAGTATGTCCCCAATTACTTCCTGTAACATCCTGCAGAAAATGGCATTTCTTACATCCTGCGTACTTCTCACTTTCTTTTGTTACATTAGATCTCTCTGTGCCAATATGCCCTTGCAGGGCTGGTGTCGAGGGTAGGTATGCTTGGGCACCTGCCAAGACCCCACACCCCAGCAGGGGCCCAATGACAAGAACCCACTGGACTTGTTCCTCCTACTCACCATTGCAACCAGCTTACTCACTTGCCTCTTGCTCTGGACCAGACAAAGGGGGTGGTGAGGAGAAGCAGCAGTAGATGCCATGGCCAACTTGCTCGCTGGTTCTCTGCCTGCCAAGCAAGCAACTGGTAGCATTGATGAGAAAGAGAATGAGGAGCAATAGCAGCTGGTGACAACAGAGGTGAGAAGATCGATTCACGAGAGAGGCTGTCCGCTGTGGGCACCTTGCCAAGAACCTGGCGCTTTAACCTTGGTCGTATGCAGAACGACTGCTGGGTATAAATTTCAGTTTAGACCCTAATTCAATTTAGCATCAGTGAAAGCTTTGCCCTCAAACCTTGACTGAGGCCTAGCGCTTGCTAAAATGGTAATGCCTGCCCTGTATCTCGAGACCCCATCATGCGAGACCCCAGCTACAATCTGAGGTGGTGCAAACCAGACAAAGATTTAGCACTTCAATGAGAGCTAGGTTTGAACCTTTTCAAGGTGACATGGATGTATAAGTAGGGTGACCATATGAAAAGGAGGACAAGGCTCTTGTATCTTTAACAGTTGTATTGAAAAGGGAATTTCAGGAGGTGTCATTTGTATATATGGGGAACCTGGTGAAATTTCCACTTCATCACAACAGTTAAAGCTGCAGGTGCCCTGCCCTCTTTCAAATCTGGTCACTCTAGTCTAGCTCATGCACCTTTAACTGCTGTGATGAAGACCAAATTTCACCAGGTTCTCCATATATACAAATGACACCTGCTAAACTTCCCTTTTCTATGCAACTGTTAAAGATACAGGAGCCCTGTCCTCCTTTTCAAATGGACACCCTATGTATAAGCCTCTAGGGATCTTCCATGGGGCTTATAGCACTTGTGAATATTCCCTAAAATGGATAACTTAATGGCGGCCAAAATCATATACCAGTACAGCAACTATGATGACTAGTCAGCATAAATGATGATTACTTCGACCAGCAAGCAAAACTGGCACCCATAAACTTGATGTGAAGAGGATATTATTATTATTATTAATTATTATTATTATTATTATTATTATTATTATTATTATTATATTTATATAGCACAATCTATGTACATGGCATGTTACAAAGAACAGGTATGTCAGGTGCTCGCCTCCAATGAGCTTACAATTTAAAACAATCCGTAAAACAACAGAGGAAATGGGAAATGGGTCAACACAGGGAGGAATATGCAATTACTTCTATTACATATTTCAAGAATATATTTGAAGTCTCTAAGTGCCACAGCCAGTTTAAGGCACTTCGACTTCATCTCCCCCACCCCAAAGTATCCTTCAATTATGAAAACTTGATCCCACAAACTCCTCAAATTCTCAGTGACATGAACTTAATAACACTTCAATAAATGTCAGTGGTGAACTCCCCCCCCCCCCCGGGATTCCCATGATCATTTGGCAGAAGTTTAAATTCAGCAACAAATGTCAGCGAAGCATTTGCTGGTAACCCACCGCTGATCTCACATGTTTTTGTACATGATTATATGCAACACCAAGACCACAGAAGCACAAACAAATGTTTCCTCTAGAGACAGAATCACAACTTGTTCTCCATTATTAATGGCAGTGTTCTGATATCCTGTCATCCTAGCATGGATTAATTCATGCATTTTGCATCTCACCAGAAGGTATTTAAGAAACTCTTCTGACATTTGCGAATTACCTATAAAACAGTATTTGTGGGGGAGGGGAGGGGAGGGGGTAAGCACTTCAGATGCCACACCAAGCCATGGTGGTTAAGCTTTTTGAGCAAAACATTATGGCTTAGTGTGTCGTGTGAACCATTCTAACCATGGTGGCTACATAACCACAGTTTAAGCATGCTCGCTAACCATTTGCTGCAAAAGGGTTAGTGGCCTAACCATGGCTTAGTGTGTTGTCTGAACAGGCCCATTAACAGCAAGCACAACTTGGAAGAGTAATAGCCAGGTCTTCTACCCTCACATCTCACAAGCTAGAAGAAGAGAACGCAATTAGGAACTAAATATTTTTCTCTGTTCTGAAATAGGCATGTATAAGTACGATTTTCACACATGCATCTACACCCCTTTACCAATACAACCCAGTGATTATCGGTTGCCCCAGAAATCTAAAGAGCCCACCAGCGTTTACCTTATGAAGGTGGTCTTCCCAGTTGAATACTGCCCCACAAGCAGGACCATAGGCTTGTTGTCAAAATCAGCATTTTCCAAGGCAGGCGAATGAAACTCATGGAATCTGTAGTATTCTTCCAGAGGGAGAAGCTTCGTTTTGTACAGTTTTTTAAGACCCTCACTCACTGTCTGGAAGACTTCAGGGTCTTTCCTCCGCCTGTCATCATTGCCCAGCCAGCTGAACATTTTTGCATCCAGGGAAGCAACGTTACCACTCTTTCATCTTCTCCGGCAGACCCTGGTCACCAATGAATGAGAATGACTTGTGCTTCAGCCAGCTCGCCAACTCCCTGACTCGCTCAGGTCTCTGGTGGAAAGTTCCAGGCTGCGAAGCGAAATTGATTGGCTGTATTCTTTCCTCCTTGGGAAAAAGACAGAAGTATAAATTGCTTTATTGCTCACTAGCCCCTCTAGCCTGCCGTATAAAGCAAGTGAGAAAACGTTTCTGGAAACAGCAGGGGTGGCACTGTCCCCAGCAGCTGTGCAGCAACGTCTTCATGTTTTCTTGAGACAAGCTGCTGAACGGTGGCTTATTGCAAAAATAATAATTAAAAAAAGCTGCTGCATGCAGCTTTAAGAGAGGGAGGGGAGAAGTCCAGTTGCATTCAATGTTATGAGGATCGAAGCAATAATAAAAGGAAAAAGGGGCTTTGCCTGGATAGATCAGTCTGGTGCCGAGCTGGACTGGCTCCAGGCGCTTTCTGACTGAAGGGCGAGGACTGCTGCGGTGATCTCGTCTACAGCATAAATTCTTCAGCCTGCAGGGAAAGGCAGCTGAATCACGGCAGCATCCTTCCTTGCAAAGCAGCTGGTCTTTAAATGCCAGCCTCGCAGGAAATCGACCTGGAAAACGGAAGTGGTACGGCTACCGGCAACGTCCAAAGTAATGTGAGATGCTGGCGAAAATCATGGCCAGTGGCTGCTTTAGGTGAATGAAGACATGAGACAGCAGTTTGGGGTTAAGAGCCACAACACTGAGTAAGCATAACAGACGAGAGCTGCAACAAGATTAGGGAGAACAAGGGCTGGGCGTGGGCACCCTATCCAGTGGAGGCTGGGGGCTCCAATGTCAGTGGGGTGGTGAATCCGCTCTGGCTTTCAGCCAGAATCAGTCGGAACTCTAAAGGAGGCATCCAAGGTGCATCTATCACCTTGGATACTACTGGTAGTCATACCATGGTGGCACCTTGGATAGCTCCATTAGAGTTCTGACTGGTTCTGGATGAAACCTGGAATGGATTCACTGCCCCACTGACATTGGAGCCACCAGCCTCCACTGGCTGTATCCCTTCTTAGGGCTGCCAGGAAGATTCCAACAGTCTCCTGCTAGGCAATACCACTCTGGCTCAAAGCAATAGGTCAGTATAACTCGCTGATCTCTACCTTTTATCACCGGCCTGCCATAAAGGTCCCAGATGGCCACACCATACCCTCACTGGTTAGTAGGAGTGTGCACAGACCCCCTGATCCGCTTCTCTTCCAGATCCGCAACTTCCGGATCGGGTCCGCTCTGCTCTGATCCACCTATAGTCTGCTCTGGTTCACTGCAAAGCTCCGGATCCGGATCGGAGCTCCGCTTTCCCCCCATAGGCTTGCATAGAAATCCAAAAAAGCCTACAACTTTTTTTCTGTTAATGTTAGAAACCTCAAACTCGGCACCATGATAGCTTATCCATGTATACACATGCATGCCAAACCTCAAGCAAATCCAAGCATTCCCTGATTTTCGGGGAATTTTTGAAAATCGTACACCCCATTTTCAGACATGGGATTTACTCTGACATTTTGAAAGATAAAAACTTGGAAGCAGGCACCCTCACAGATGCCATCTAGATCTACATTCATGGCAAGTTTCAAGCAAATCCCATCATCCCCTGATTTTTGGCGGGGCTTTAACCTCTAATGCATCACCCCTAACTCCAATTCACACACCTTTCAATATCTCCGTCAATTTTCACGTTAGAAATGTCAAATTAGGCACCATGATACCTCATGCATGTATACACATGCATGCCAAGCCTCAAGCAATTCCAAGCCTCCCCTGATTTTGGGGGAATTTTTGAAAACCGGACAACCTATTTTTAGACATTGGATTTGCTCTGACATTTTGACAGATAAAAAACTTTGAAGCAGGCACTCTCACAGATGCCATCTAGATCCACATCCATGGCAAGTTTCAAGCAAATCCCATCATCCCCTGATTTTTGGTGGGTCTTTAACCTTTTAATTTACCCCAAATCAAGCCCCATGCTAGAACTACGTCAATTTTCAAATTAGAAACGTCAAATTAGGCACTATGACACCTCATGCATGTATACACATGCATGCCAAGCCTCAAGCAATTCCAAGCCTCCCCTGATTTTGGGGGAATTTTTGAAAATCGGACACCCCAGTATCTCAGGGATTTAAAGCTGCAGACAGCTCAATGGGGCCATTTCAAAGGAAATCCCAACATGCCATGAATTGGGGAGTAGATAACCCTAAATATGAATCTTCTTCCACACTTGAAAAATTTATTTGGAACTTCAAGAAGTCTAAGTGTGCGCAGGAAGGACTTATCCCCTGAGTCAAAGCAAGACACACACAAACCATCCCTGCGAGGTGGGCACAAGGAAGTGCGGCAAGGATTGTTTCTTTCTTTCTAAGCCAGCAGTAACACATTGCAAACCAACCCTGCGAGGCAGGCACAGAGGAGGAGGACTGGCAGCAAGCATGCCGGAGGCTGGTGGGCATGAACCACAAAGCCCATCATGTAGTGCAGCTCCCAGGCACCAGGCGGGCAGAGAGGCAGGCAGAGATATACCATAGATCTATGGGGGAGTCAGTCCCGGCAGATGCCCCACCACAGCAGCACCCGCGAGGGGAAGACAGGCAGGCAGGCAGGCAGGCAGGCAGGCAGCAGACATTTCTGGGGGCACAAGGATTGTTTCAAAGCCAGTAATGCAAACCATCCCTTTGAGGCGGGAGCAGCACAGAGAGATGCCTTTTCTTTTGCATCCCATAAGGCTAGGAGGATAAGAGTAAAGCTTTGTGATCCTTGCTTCAGAGTTGATTGACTGCACTGTGATCACAGCCATTATTAAACAACAACAACAACAACAACAACAACAGTAATGTTAATAATAGCAGTACTAATTAATATTTATAGCAATAACAACAACAACAACAACAACAACAACAACAATAAGGAGTTGGACCACAATGAAAGCCTGCCTGACTTCACTGAAGAGGAAAAACCAGGAGAGCTTGGGCTATGGGGTGTATATATATAAAATGGAATAAATAAATAAATAAACAAAGGAGGGGTGGAATTAAAAACAGCAGTGTTGATGAATAAACAACAAGAAGATTTTTTTAAAAAAGGCTATGTCTGTCTTTTACCAGTAAGAGGAAAGTGGACGTGCCCAGGGGTAAGGGGATATGCGATTTGACTGGCCCTAAGTAAGTACCAGTCTTTAAGAAGCTACCTGTCACTTCAACTCATGACAAGCATTAGCTTCTCCACTCCAGTCTCCCTCCACTGGTTACTCTTTGGAAGGCTCTGATGATCCTCCAAGGAGTGCACTGGGCACGTCCACATGCCCTAGGGGACCTCATCCCCTTGCACCACATCTATTCAGTTGTTCACCAAGGTTAGGGTGGGTAGCAGTGCTGTGTTTCCTGTTATTTATTTGCTTAGTATATGATTTCAGGTTGTGTTTGTGCGTTTGGTGGGGCTACTGTTATTTTTTAAAAAAAAAAAAACTGGGAAAAGTCCGTTCAGAGACTAAGAAAGAGAAGTTTCCCATATCCCAAGTTACTAGGTATCCCGTTTTGCCTATCCCCCCTCCAACTTTGGGATTGGAGGATGCTTCATCAGGTGATCATGACTGGGAGTTGAATCTGCCTCTCAGAACTTCAAAAAGGTACCTCTCCCGCTTTTTTTACCCTATTTTTAAAGAAAATTATAGCAAGCAAACCGCACCACACAGAGTGCTGAGAATAGGCTCAAAATGACCCCCACCCATGACTCTCTAAGCACAGTGAGTTTCAAATAGATAGCTTTAAAAACAAAAAAAGTTATCCACTAATCTTTTCTGCAATGTAATCCTATGGGCAAAAAAATCCAAAATGGCAGGCGGATCGCTCCGTGAAAAGAGGAGCACTCCACCTATGGTGGCTTCTCTTCGCCATGCTCCTCCAGCCCCCCGACTCGCTTCTCCTCCGCCTCAGGCCAAGGCGGATCTGCCCAATTCGCTGTTGCTTCTCCGATCCTAAGAGAAGTGGATCACACCCCTACTGGTTAGTATTCAATGGGCTCAAGTTTCCAGTACCCAAGTTCATAGCCATTATCCTTAGCTGGGACCAAGGTGATAAGACTCTATACAAATTGGTGAAAGACCACCCCAAGTGTGCAGACAGTAAGGAGCAGCCCCACAGCATAAGACATGAGACCAGGAGCTCTTTCAGCTGAAGGGCCGAATTCCATTCTAGAAAAGATTTGGGAGCCAAATTCCAATGACAAGCAGGGCCAAAGGCACAATTGCTTTCATTTTGCCCTCTCCATTGTTTCTTTGGGAGGGTTCTCCATCTGAAGACGCATGCTGCCAGTATGTATAGACAGGTTAAGCCAGTTTTTGATGATTTGCCTTCCAAGTGTTGTTTCCAAACACTGCTCTGCTTCTTTTGTTTGTATTCCTTTTCCCTTTCTATACATAAACTTACCACCTATCCCATTTGAATGGGTGTGCTTTATTCCAGTTGACCTTGGTACTAAATCCAGAGCTTTTGTCTTGTTTATTTTACTGTTTAAGGTTTGAAATAGAGGGTGCTGGTTTTTTAAGCACTGTCCTGTAAGGTCTAAGAGTCCCCTGGCTCAGGCTGAGTTGGACATAACAGGTGGTGGTAGTCTGCCTTGCCAGGATGGTGTTCAATCCTTCTGCAGGACTCCAAATACCCCCAAATTAGGGATATCCATCACTGGAAAATCTGGCTCTTTTTCGGTTTGATGGAGTCCCACAGTGTGTACACCTTGCTTTTTGCCTGCAAGCCAAGCTGTGGCTATCAAATGCCAGTTTTGTGCATTTGGGAGGGGGGGAGTTGTGAATTTTGTGCAAATTTCAGAGCAATTTATGTAAATTTTGCCCAAATATCCACAAATTATGGCCAAATTTGTACAAATTACACAAATTCAGCTTTAATTTGCATGATTTGTGCAAGTTTGGCCCATAATTTGCTCAAATTGCTCAAAAATTCGCACAAATTACAGAACTTTAAAAAATGGGGGCAAATTCCCAGAAGATCCACAAACTGCTCAACTCACTGCAGATTGAGTCAGGCACTGCAGCAAGAACTGAAAGAAAGGGGTGGGGGGGGGGAGGGTTAGACAAGGAAAACCCATCGATCCCCACTCCCCAACGGATTTCTCTAACATCCCAAGCCAAAATGTGAAGATATTTTAGTTTAAGGATGCAATCCTATGCATGCTTAAACAGGGTAGAATGCATGCTTAGGGTTTTCCAGAAGTATCTGGTTGGCTGCTGTGTAAACAGAATGCTGGACTAGATGGACCCTTGGTTTGATCCAGCAGTGCACTTCTGATGTTCTTATGTTTATTCATTTATGTTCCTGTAAAGAGTATTGTTCAGAACAAAATGAAACCAATTGTAGCTGTGCAAGGTGTAACGATTTTTCCTAAGAAGAACCTCTGTTATAATTGTTCCATGACTGAAAAGATTGCCACGCTGCTGCTGACCAATTTCATTGATGGGAATGCATATCCAGTGCATAATGTACAAAATCATTCTTGTGATACTGATGCAATGTCTCTGTGATGCGATGGCTTTCCTAAGAAGAAGATCTGCTATTGAGATTGATAGTGATGAAAATTGTGGGACTGAGCTACCTTTTGCCAGGTAATCTCTGCCTTGTTTACCTCTTTCCCTCCTAGCAAGCCTTCTGCCTTTACTGCTTCTGATACTGCCTCTGATGCTGGATGGAGGTAGAATATAACTAGTAATCATTGATAACTTTATCCTCTGTTATTTGCGAAATCCTTGTTAAAAGCTGTTCAAGTTGGTGAACATTAATACATTGCGTAGTAGCAAATTCCGTAGTCTATGTGCTGGGTTGAGACGTACATCCTTTTTCTCCCAGGTGGGGTGTGTGGATGTAGGAATGCATATGAGAGAGGTGTGTTGGGATGTATGGGAGAGCAGTGGTGGGTGACAGGTGATGGGAGCATGGTGAAGACGTCCAACTTCAGCAACTGGGTAGGCATGGGCATGCCACTTCCCACCAAAGTTGGCACTGTTCAACTCAGGCCATAGATAGACCTAAGGTTTATCCCTGAATCATCCAGGGGTCAAACCTGTTCATCTAGGTGACACACAGGGGATCCAGTGCTCAGGCAGGGGAGAACCCTGGATGATCCCAGGATAAACCTTAGGTCTAGCTGTGGCCTCAGTGTCCTTATTTTCAAGAAACATTTTACAGTTAAGGGGTGGCTGGCAAGAACAAAAGAAGAGCCATGGTGGATCAGACCAAGGGTCCACCTCATCCAATGAGCTGCCCATGGGAAATCCACAAGCAGGACATGTGTGCAACAGTGGCTTCTTGCCCATGTTCCTCAGCAGTTGGTGAACATAGACATACTACCTCTGCTAATGGAGTTAGCATATAGCCATGAGGACTAGTAGGCATTTATAGCCTTCTTCTTCAGGAATTTGTCTAACCTCCACACTTTTATCACTACATCTTCTGGTACGTGGTTACAGATGTTCAGTTGTTGTTATTTATTATCATTATAATTTTAAATAAAAACAGAGCTTCTTTGTTTATAGCAGCAGAACAAACTCTATTTTATTTCTGTAGCAACATTATGATTTAAGTGAGTTTAAAATGCAAATCTGTACATGCTCAGAGTATTTCTTCTTCTTTTTATAAATCAAGTTGGCAAAACAAATTTTTGCTTTGCTTTTTTTTTTGCTCTAATGTATCAGGATTGTGAAAACAGTGGCAAAGCATGAATGGTGGTGTGTGTGTGTGGCGGGGGTAACAATAGACATGGCTGTCTAAAAAGGTGTGTATGAGACATAAGACAATTATGTCTAGAGTCTAGTGAACCATTCCGGTTCATATTCATCAGTGTTCTGCTTTACATAAATTTTGCATTCTATGTCACTTAATGGTAGGATTTACACTAGGGATGTGCTCCGCTCCGATTAGGAGCGTAGAAGCAGTAGCGGATTGGCCTGCTCCGCCTTACCCAGAGGCGGAGTAGGAGCGGACCGCGGACCCCCTAGAAGCAAGGCGAAGAGAAGCGACCATTTTTCGGAGCTCCGAGTTCAGTCGGAGCGCTCCGGTCGCCATCTTGAAAACATTTCGCCATAGGATTGCATTGCGGCAAATAATCGCGCATAACTACGTTGTTTTTGAAGCTATCGTTCTGGAAATTCTTGTGCACAGAGAGTCGTGGATGGGGGTCATTTTGAGACCACTCTCACCTCTCTGCGTGCTGTGGTTCACGTGCAATATTTTTTTAAAAATCGGGTCAACCGCGGGGCTCAAACTGCGTTTCGGCTTTTCGCCCATAGGATTGCATTGAGGGAAAGAATCGGGGATAACTGGGGGGGGGTTTAAGCTATCGTTCTGAAAATTCTTGTGCACAGAGAGTCGTGGATGGGGGTCATTTTGAGACCACTCTCAACTTTCTGCGTGCTGTGGTTCACGTGCAATATTTTTTTAAAAATCGGGTCAACCGCAGGGCTCAAACGGCGTTTCGGCTTTTCGCCCATAGGATTGCATTGAGGGAAAGAATCGGGGATAACTGGGGGGGGGTTTAAGCTATCGTTCTGAAAATTCTTGTGCACAGAGAGTCGTGGATGGGGGTCATTTTGAGACCACTCTCAACTTTCTGCGTGCTGTGGTTCACGTGCAATATTTTTTTAAAAATCGGGGTTTGGGTTTTTTTTTTTTATTATTATTATTTTTTTGGAAGCGATGACAGGCACATTCAACTCCCAATCCTGATGAGAATTCATCTCCTCAGAAAGCATCCTCCTCCAATCCCAGCGTTGGAGGGGGGACTAAGGCAGACCCACCCTGAGAACTTTCTGTTTTGTGTCTCTTTGTGGGTTGGCGTTCGTGGAGGGAACACTTACTTAGCTAGTGCTCCTGCTTTGGAGATAGATTAATTTAATATAGGTTTAGTTTGGCGCGTGTGTGTGTTTGTTTGCTTCTTTCTGACTTGTAGCTTAGTTTGCCCTGTGTTTTCCCCTTACTTTGATTTAATATAAACTTTATTTTTGAATTTTGGAGTGTGTGGTTGGGTTGGTTGCCCCCCCCTTCCCTGTATTAAAGCCTGACTGTTCTGCTTTTGTGAAAGCTTTCTTTTGAAAGCATACACACACTTTTTGTCCCATTTCCCTACATTTATATTCTTAAACATATTTTATTATATTCTTTCACATAGTCCATTAGTATATATATTCTCATACATATTATATTAGTATTCATATTTTGTTCTTCTTATAGTAGTGGTTGGTTCTTTTTCCCCCTCCCCTCTCTTAAATCCTGATTGTGTTTCCTTCTATCTTCTATATACCAAATATACCAAAAAAATTGGATTCTCTTTTTCTTCTCTGTGTAACTTCGACGGAGTGGGCTGCTTTTGTCAAGTTCAACAGGCAGCCACAGATTGAGCATTTTGGGGAAAGCATACGCACACCATTTCCCTATTCTTAAACATATTATTATTATATTCTTTGACATAGTCTTAGTAGTCTATTAGTATACATTCTCATACATATTAGTAGTAGTATTCATATTTTGTTCTTCTTATAGTAGTGGTTGTCCCATTTCTTGTCCCATTTCCCTACATTTATTAGTAATATTCTAAAACATATTATTATATTCTTGTAGATATTCTTAGTAGTATATTCTCATACATATTAGTAGTAGTATATTTTATTGTTCTTGTCCCATTTCCCTACATTTAAACATATTATATTCTTCTTATACATATTCTTAGTAGTACCTTATACATAGTATTAGTAGTATTAATATTTTGTTAGTCATCATGAAAAGAGAAAGCAGGCGTGCTGAAAGCAGCAAGGCTCAGTCTGCCAGCAGGGCTTCCTCTCCTCCTGTGAAACTCAAACGGGCAACTCCTTGGCTGACTGCTCCAAAACAGAAGCAGGACAAGCAGCAGGCAGAGCCACTCTCTTCTGCAACTTGTGCCCGGCGTTCTCTTTTTGAGGGTGGGAATGGGAAAAGTGCCCGTTTGCAAGAGGCACGTGGCAGCAGTGCCATTAGAGGAGGAGGAGTATCCCCAACTCCTTCATTCTCCTTTCAGCCCACGAGCCCGCTGATGGACCTAGACGAGGTCCTCAGCACAGTGGAGGGGGGGGAGGAGGAGGAGGCGGTGGGCCTCCAGGATGTGGGGGCTGAGGAGGAGCAGCAGCAGGCCGAGGCTCTCTCCCCAGTCTCATCCCACACCCCTGTTTCTGTGGCAACACCAGAGAGCTCAGGCGGGCAATTGGTGGTGTCACCACAGAAACGAAAGACAAGCATCGTGTGGGACCACTTTGAGTTGGGAGCGGATCCCCGCTTTGCTGTCTGTCGCCACTGCAAACTCAGCCTAAGCAGGGGTTCATCGACAGGGCATTATGGAACCAGCAGCATGAAGATGCATCTTCATAGGCAGCACCAGGCGATCTTGCTGGGGAAAGAGGCGGGCAAGGCGACTGGTTCCAGGGGAAAGCCGAAGGCTGCTGCTGGCACTGCCACTCTAAGCTCTCCATCTCCCATCCCCACAAGGGTTAGGCAGGCAACCCTGCAGGACATGGGGTGGGGGAAGTATTGACCCACAAGATGGCGTTTTCCAATGCCCACCCAGGGTGCTACTGTGTTGGGGCATCTGCCGGGACTGACTCCTCCCCAATACTAGATCTATGACATGTCACTCTGCCTGCCCCTCTGCTAGCCTGTCCTCCTCGGTGACCGACTCGCTGGGATGGTTTGCGTTTGCAATGCGTGACTAACTGCAATGCTGGCTTAGAAACCAGCCATCACTTCCTTGTGCCCCCAGAAATGCCCGCAGCCTGCCTGCCTGCCTGCCCGCCTCCCCCGGGGTGCTGCTGTGGTGGGGCATCTGCCAGGACTGACTCCTCGCCTACTCTGCCTGCCTCTCTGCCCGCCTGGTGCCTGGTTTGCTCCCAATCGTCCTCCTCTGTGCCCCTCAAGGCGTAACTGCTGGCTTAGAAAGAAACAACCAGCCATCTTTGCCTCACTTTGCGCCCACTTATGGGTTGGTTTGCTATGCGTTAGTGCTCAAGCCATCCTTGCGGCACTACAATGCATGCTGCCTGCCTGCTTTCCATTGATGGTGCTATATAAATAAATAATAATAATAATAATAATTCTCCCCTTCCCGCCTTGCAGCGATGGTGTATGTGTCTTGCTTTGACTAAGGGGAGAAGTCCTTCCTGCGCTCACTTAGACTTTATCAAATTCAATAATCCCTTTTTCAAATGTGCCAGAAGATTTAGGGTTATCTCGTGGCATGTTGGGATTGCCTTGGAACTGGCCCCATTGAGCTGTCTGCAATTGCAACTTTAAATCCCTGACATACTGGAGTGTTCAAATTTCAAAAGTTCCCCTAACATCAGGGGATGATGGGATTGCCTTGAAACTTGGTGTCCATGGGGACACATGGGTAAGCTGTCATGGGACCAAAGGATAGGTTTCTAACGTGCAAATTGACGTAGTTGTAGAATGGGACTTGATTTGGGGTGAGTTAAAAAGTTTAAGCCGCGCCAAAAATCAGGGGATGATGGGATTTGCTTGCAACTTGGCGTGCATGTGGACACATGGATAAGCTCTCCTGGTGCCGAGTTTGAGGTTTCTAACATGCAAATTGACGGAGCTATCCCAAGGGGTGTGAATGGGGTGCCCGATTTTCATAAATTCCCCAAAAATCAGGGGATGATGGGATTGCCTTGAAACTTGGCGTGCATGTGGACACGTGGATAAGCTATCATGGTGCTGAGTTTGAGGTTTCTAACGTGCAAATTGACGTAGTTGTAGAATGGGACAATTTGGGGTGAGTTAAGCCATGCCAAAAATCAGGGGATGATGGGATTTGCTTGCAACTTGGCGTGCATGTGGACACATGGATAAGCTCTCCTGGTGCCGAGTTTGAGGTTTCTAACATGCAAATTGACGGAGCTATCCCAAGGGGTGTGAATGGGGTGCCCGATTTTCATAAATTCCCCAAAAATCAGGGGATGATGGGATTGCCTTGAAACTTGGCGTGCATGTGGACACGTGGATAAGCTATCATGGTGCTGAGTTTGAGGTTTCTAACGTGCAAATTGACGGAGCTATCTAAAGGGGTGTGAATTAGGGTTATGGGAGGTGCGTTAGAGGGTAGAGCCGCGCCAAAAATCAGGGGATGATGGGATTTGCTTGCAACTTGGCGTGCATGTGGACACATGGATAAGCTGCCCTGGTGCCGAGTTTGAGGTTTGTAACATGCAAATTGACGGAGCTATCCCAAGGGGTGTGAATGGGGTGCCCGATTTTCAAAAATTCGCCAAAAATCAGGGGATGATGGGATTGCCTTGAAACTTGGCGTGTGTGTGTATACGCCCATGAGGTGTCATGGTGCCAAACGTGAGGTTTCTAACTTCAACGGAAAAAAAGTTGTTTACTTTTTTAGCTTTCAATGCAAGCCTATGGGGGGGCAAAAACGGAGCTCCGGATCCGATCCGGAGCTCCGGGCGGAGCGGAGCGGAAGTGGGCGGAGCGGGGGCGGGGCGGAGCGACCCGCTCCGAAAAATGGCGGATCTGCAAGTGAAGCGGAGCGGGGGGTCCGTGCACACCCCTAATTTACACTACTGCTTTATAATGGTTTATAACAGTATTGACAGCTGTTGGGGCCCAGGACACATTCCATATACCATTTCCAAACTGTTTTCAAAGTGTTATATCCTGCTTGGTGTAGATCTGGTCCAGGTCTCTTGGACTTGAGACTCTCAGCCTTAGTCCCAGGGGTAAAATGCTAAATTCTTTTCTAGAATCTCTCGTAAATGATTGATTCCTAATATATGGCATGAATTTCCATTCTACAAGTAGACATCTAGGCTGAATTCAGCTGCATGACTTTTGATGAATTTTTGTTGATGCTTTTGTTTTGGGGACACCGTTTTATGAATTTTGGTAAACTTGTATCATAAACTAACCTAAATGAAATTCTCTCCCATCTCGACTCCAGACATTTTGGCCTACAATTCCCAGGATTTTTTTTAACATTAGCCAGGCTGTCTTGGGTTGATGAAAGCTGAAGTCCACAACATCAGGAGTGGACCAGATTGAGGAAGGGTGCTTTCAATGAACAAAGTATTTACCACTGGGCTCGGTTCCTTTTCCATTGAGCTTCACTGCAGATGAAGCTCAATGGAAGCTCACTCTACCTTTGCCACTAGGCTCTGCTCTGGGCACACAGCTCCATCCTTTGGCGCTGGTGGTCCTCACCCCTTGGCAGTTGAGGCTGGTGGCTCTGATGTCAGTGGGGTGGTGAATCCATTCTGGGTTTCAGTCAGAACCAGTCAGATCTCTAAAGGAGCTATCCAAGGTGATCCATGGCCCTGCTGGGCCACACAAGGTGCCACTCAAATGTGAGAATTCTGTCTCTCAGGAGTGGCCAATCCTGCTGACCAAAATTCCCCTCCTTCTAGACTGTTTTCACAACACGTTATCTATATGAATACATACCTGGATGGATGCTTCAGCACATTTCACTCAGTCCTGTGCTTAGTAATAGACAATTTTCCATGTCTCCTCATTAATCACAATGCCTCCAAATGCAGACAAGGAGATTTATCAAAATGTAACTTCCCTCAAAAACCTGCCAGTGACTAACTACTGAGTCATTATTTGCTTAAAGAAGAGGCACACAAACTTTACTAGCATCTCGCAATTAGTCACCTCCTCTCAAAATAGGAGGAAGTAGCTTTAAACAACAACAACAACAAAAAGCCCCCCTGCAATTTCTTGTAGACTTAGTTAGTAAAGTAAAATTGGGAACATTTCTACAAATGTGGGGTTTATCTGTATCATTATCATGAACATCATGAACATCATCATTGTCATCATTATTTCTGCCCCAAATTTCAGGGCTAGCTCTCACAAGGCAACTTACAATAAAAATGTTAAAAGCAATACAACAATGAAAGAAATAACATGTGATAAAACCAGCATCAGATAAATTATACATGGGGCGGGGGGGGGGGGGCATCAATAAAATCCATGAAAAGCTTAGTGCAATCAAATCATTCTTGAAGTTCTTTTTAAAGCCCCAAAGCGAAGGGGCCAAGCCACGTTCTTAGGAAAGGAAATTCCACAAGTGTGGGCCACTGCTGAAAAGTCCATGATATCTGCCAACCAGATTGATTTTAGGGTTGGGCCAGAAAGCAGGCATATGAAAGCATTTATTCGCCCCAGGCAGTGCTATGAATTCAATTAAGTACAATGAAGCCAATTAAATTTAGTAATTCTGCAAGAGAAGCCATTTTTAACTTGACCAATTGATATTCAAATAGCGGGAAATTAATTTCCAGTGAAAATGAAATAAAAAAATAAATTTTTTTTTGAAATGCTGGAAGCACACTATTTCTTCCTGTCTCATGGGCTTTGTGCCCATGGGTTACATCCAATGTCATGCAAGCAGACATCCGCTTGTGCCATGGGCTTTCATATTTATTACATTTATGTACTGCCCCATAGCTGAAGCTCTCTGTGCGGTTTACAACAGTTAAAGACAGTGAGAATTAAAAAGTATACAAAATTTAAAACCATCAAAAACTTAAAAACAACAGTATAAAAACAACGATATCCATTTTTTTAAAAACAACAGTTCTGGGGTCCGTTAAAAAAACAAACAAACTTAGTGTTGTTAAATGCTGTTAAATGCCTGGGAGAAGAGAAAAGTCTTGACCTGGTGCCGAAAAGATAACAGTGTTGGTGCCAGGCAAGCCTCGTCAATTGGGGGGCCACCACTGAAAAAGCCCTCTTTCTCTTCTCCCCTTAAAACTACTCCAGAGGATCTCCCACCCGCAAGAGCTAATTTGGGAGGGTGCAGGGCTGAGGGGAGGATATCTTCTGCCATTGTTGTCCTTCCCACCAGTGGATAGACATGGATGGAAATGACCCCATGAAATCAGGCTGCACTTATTACCCTTAACAAGGGCTAATTAGCATCACTATCCCATGCCTTCTAACAGTTTGGGAGCTTTGCTATTCAAACTATTATTGAAGGAGGAGAGGCACTGGATGAGTGCTCCTTGGATGGCTAGCATAGTTGTAACTGTTCATTATTTATTTAAAATATTTGTATCCCATCCCAACTCTGTGTGCCTACATATATTAACTAGTTAGTGTCTTTTCCACCAATTATTTTTCTTTCCACACTGTGGGCTTTTTCTTTCTTTTTATTTGGAGTTGTTTAATATACATACATACATACATACATACATACATACCTGAATTGTTATATATCCATTGCAATGAATACATATGGAGTGGATATGTTGCTGGGAGACATGGGTGGGAGGGTGCTGTTGCACCATGTCCTGCTTGTTCATCCCTGGCCGATGGCTGGTTGGCCACTGTGTGGACAGAATGCTGGACTAGATGGACCCTTGGTCTGATCCACCAGGACTCTTCTTATGTTCTTATATATGTGAAAATACAGCTTTCTAGCAATTATGCATAAACTTCAACAAAATCAGACAAGATACCCATTTGAAGTTGGTGTCTATATGCTCCCCATTCAAATGTTGAAAGCATTAAAAGTTCCTCAATCCATTGCATTATAGGGGGTAAGTGTTTATCCTTCCAATGTTGTAATATCAGTCTTTAAGCTTTCAAAAGGGTGCAGAGAATCTATTTACATAAACCATAGTATTTTTGTATTTAATGTTGTCCCCCACCTCGATCCAAAGGGAGAGCAGGTAAGAAATAGAATTATTATTACTATTATAACTATTATTACTATTATTATTATTATTATTATTATTATTATTATTATTATTTGTTAATTTCCATAAAGCAGGTAGAAAATTTAAAAGAGCATTTTTACACCAGCAAATATTATAAACTCTTCCAGTTCAAAATTTATCTCTATAAATAACCTCCTCCCAAAAAGAAGCAGCTACCGAACCTTGCCAAAACATAGGTTTAAAAGAAGTGTTAGCTGCATTGCAATCGACTGAATTAGACAATATCTTCTTACAGCGATATTACTGCGTTGGAAACTCTTAGGGCCATGCAGTGGGTTGGCCCTTCCAAGAATGACTACATAATTCAAACATCAACACATAACAGAAAAGCCAATGAAATCTGGAAAAAAATGGCACCTATGTGTTTTCAGCTGATTGTGTGTAGCCCCCCCCCTTTCCAGACATTTAGGGTGACTGTTGTTTAAGTGGAGAAGGTGGCAGCATATGTGAAGTCAAGGTCAGGGTCAGTGGTAGGCTCCCTCTCATCCTCGTGCATGTTTTACTCATGGAGAGTGCATGACTAGTAAATGAAAACTACTTTCAAAGAATTCAGTGGAGTCATGAAGTCTGCAGCTGACATTATCCGACACCCCAAGCAATTTGCACCGTATCAAGATTGGCCTTGGGCACCCCAAGTCCTCACACAGCCCCAGTCTTAAGTAGGGTTACTTGGAAGCCATCCCACTGATTTCAACAGGTTCTGCTTTTGTATGGTGGCATGGGATCTCAGCCTCAGCTGACGTGCAGAGTGGACCTAGCTGTCACGTCCTATCAGTCTTGTCTGCATGAAAACAGAAAGCACATCGATCATACCGTAGCATGGGCGTATCTGACCGACTCACCTGTTTATGCTTTAAGATCTGAACAGGAAAACAAAACCATAAACAGAGAAGGAAGTGTGTTTTCTTTTGTTCAACGTCTGTGTCATTTTCTGATAATCTGACAGGTCTTTTCAGGTAAGCCATGTGAGTGGCAGAAAATGCCTACTATTGCAACACCTTCTGCTTTGCAAACCCATTTTGTTACCATTGGACTTCCTTGAAGGTTTAGTAGGTGGAGATAATCTGTTAGATTTGCATATGTAGGATGGACATAGTCATAAATGTTTAGATGAGAGAAGCCGATAGAGCAATTGCTGCCAGGGAAGGCAACAGAGGAGGTGTCCCACAAGACTGCTACGGCTTCTATGCCAGGATTCATTACTACGCTCCAGTGAGTGGACAAAGCGTCTTGGAAGAGGGTAAGATATTTCAATGCTCTTTTTTGTAAAATAGCCAGCCTTTTTTAAAAATAATAATTAAAAGAAATGGCACTGCCTTGCCCTTGATCATTTACATATTAATAGACACAAAGAGATCAATCCACAGCCCAATTGAATGGAAATGTTTTTATTTATTAAAACATTTGTACCGCACCCTATGTGACTGGGATTTTAGGGCAGTGTACAGATAAAATCAGAACAATATAAACAGAAATAATTTACACAGCTAAAATGTATTAATAGTAGTAACCTACATGTAAATAGATTACTACCCAAGGGAAATAGTCCATCAATTTGAGCCAGATGGGAGTATTATGGAAGTCATCTTCCTCATGATGTCAGATGAGCAGAACTGATTTCATATGATGATGATGATGATGATGATGATGATGAACATGAACATTTCTATACTGCCCCATAGCTGAAGCTGTCTGGGTGGTTTACAAAAAACACTCTAGTGTCTACCTGCCTAGTTTTTCATACAGGATGATGATGATGATCCTTGATTGATCTCTGTGTCTCTTTAAATTTTGACAAGTAGCCGTGATGTGCGCATGTGTGTGTGTGTGTGTGACCTGACTTGGGGTACAGTGCAGCAGAAGAGGATTGAAGCCTTCCCCCTGCACCGTTTTCCATAATGAAAATTGCCTACTTCTCACTGCTATTTGTTAATTTAGGGAAAACATGTACAGTGGGTGTGGGCAATTTCAGGGATTTGGGGCCTCCCGTTCCACCTCAGAATCCAACTGCCAGAAATCACACCCAAACTCATCAGAATTGCTGTCTTTGTTGAAACACTGCGGTGGTGAAGAACACCGCGATTTTGCAAAGAAACAAGGAAAGAGGAGAACATTTGCCTTGTTTGCGAATAGCATCTCGCTCCCGGAAGGCTTCCAGGGCCAGATTTACACATTGTGTCATATCGATACCACCCCATCGTGGTGACATTACATCCCTCTCGTGCATTTATACCTTGTACCACACACAATGGCATCTTGTTATGGTATTTTGGATAATACGTGATACAAAGTGGGAAATAAGGCTAGAAAAGCAGCATACAGAAGGCCTAATGTGCTCCAACAGTTATCAGTCCACTTTGATACTGATAAAAAAGCACGAGTGTAGATCTAGCCCAGGAGTGTGAGTCCTCTTGCTGCGTTTTTTTGGTCTCTTCCACAGCAGATTTGGTATTGGCAGCGACAGGGGGCCACAAAGACAGCCAGGTGGGGGTGCATGAGCTGCCACATGTTCCCCACTCTTGGTGTACAGGCTGTGGACATAAAAGTTTTTGAATGGGGAGCTCGTCATTGGAAAAGCAGCACGGGGGAGATCCGATCACACATTTCCATAATCTCGTATAGTTTGTTCCTTCGATCACTGAGTACCTAGGTGCTTGCCAAGCTATTTTTAGATCTTATTCGATAGATTGATCTTTACAGAGCCCTTTCTGTTTTGCTAATTTCTGTGAAGTATGGATATACTACAAGCTTGTTTGTTCATCCCATTACCTGGATTAATGTGTTTCGTAGTTTTCTCCTTGGTGTTCTGACACTGCTTGGTTTTGTAACTACATTCAATTCTGTTATTTGTTTTGACATGTGATGGTTTTCCATCTTATAAAGGTGAAGAAGCATGTTCTAATAACAAGAGAGAGTTCAGTCAGAGGCCTTAGCTAGACCTAAGGATTATCCCAGGCAAACGGAGGGGTCATCCCTGCGTGCTCCTGGGATCCCCTGTGTGTCATTTGGATGCACAGGGATGATCCTGGAACAATCCCAGGATATAGGCCTGGTCTAGCCATGGCCTGAGTCAGCTTTCTCCAACCTGGAGATGTTTTGGAGTGCCACCCCCATCAGTCCCAGTCAGCATGGCCAATGATCAGGGCAATTGGCATTTTAGTCCAAAACTTCTGGAGGGCACTAGGTTGGGGAAGCCACACCTAAGTGAACAGAATTACAGTTGGTTAGATGTTGCCAGGATAATGACAGGGGACCGGTCTCCAAATACTTTTCAAAAATTATGTAGTACATATCTGGGTCCATATCCTCAACAACTGTGGAAAATCTCTTTAATGGAGTCAAAGTTTTATTTTTTAGTAACAGAGGCAGCAAACTAACACAGCCCCTCTTCGGTGTGCACTGACATACTGCATGAGAAGGGAAATGACCTCCAATGCAGCAACTGCCCTGAATCTATTGGTCTGGTGGAGATGGTAGCAAAACCCCCAGTGATTTTGCTTGAAAATAAGGCACTCCTTGGTTAGAATCAGAATCACGCCCCCAGAAGCCTCCCAGGGGCACAATTATGCTTCCAAACAAGGCATGTGTTTCCTGGCAAATTTGGCTTTGGGGAGGGGCAGGGATGCAGCCCATAGTGGGGGTTTTTTTGGAGGGGGGGAATTGCAGCCCCTGACTCCAAGATGTTGCCTGCCCCTGTTCAAAGCTATATGTCTGCCCCAGGGGGAGGGGAGGATTCTGCACCGTGCCTGATTTTCAGAAACTACTAATCAAATCAGAATCAAAAAAATGTAGGGTAGATATGTCAGGTAACATTGCTTTTAAAAGTCATTTAAAAATGTGCATACAAAACATTACGGGCATGTAGAAATAAAATGATGTAGCTTGTAAAAATATTCAGTACATGAAAAACAGCCCCCCACACCCACAAAACAAGCAGTAACTTTCAATTCTGGCATTCTTCCAGCTGTACTCACTTGTGGGGTTTGCAGAACACACATGTTATTTTTTGGGGGATTGGCTGACTGTAAAGACCTTTGTAGAAGTTATTTCAGGACAAAATAAGTGAAATGGATGGAAAAGAAAGGGAAATGAGAATACCAGTGCAAACATGTCCTGCTGCAATGGACTGTGGGGACTGAAAGCTTGTGAGTGTAGCAGGCAATCCGTCAGTTCAAATAAAGGTGTTGAATAATTTGGTATCTCATTTTCTAAGGTTTTGACCTGTATTTTAATACTGCAGGATTAGAATTTTTTAAATCTTCTAGCTGCTAATCACTGGCCAGGCTAGCTAGGATGATGGGAACTGGAGCCATCTGCATCTAGTGGCCATGGGTTCCCCACCCCTGGGTGAGTTCCGTGTGTCTCAGGAGGTTCACATACAGCCTACCAGCCTGACTTCCCCTCCTGATTGTTTCTAATTTTTATTTTTAAAAAGTAAAATTAATTATACTGGGAGGCCGGCTCTCTGCAAAACAAAGTGCGAGCCTCCAGCATCATTTTTATTTCCCATAATGCCTCTGGGTACCATGTGAGCCCCAGGGGCACTCTTAGAAAATAAAAAGTTTGGAAGTGGACCCAGAAAAAAGGTTAGTGTAGCATGGGTGGAGGAAGGGGGGAGAAGAGAAAGTATCCTAAGTGGCAAGGAGATGATGGTGTGTGTTTTGCCTGTGCTCGGCATGTGTGTCTGTGACCTCTTTGTTTTCAATATGTGTATTTGTGCATATGCACCTGTGTCTGGTGCTTTGCATGTTTTTTGTGAGTGTTTGCTTTCTGTTTGGTGCGGGGTTTGTGCTTGTGTTTGGGTGTTTTGTCTGGGTCAGATGTTTGCTTGTTTTTTAGCTTTTATGTGGGAGGGTATTTTGCCTGTGAGTATGTTTCTCAGAGCGGAACCAATTTACTATCTGTGCAATGCATATTTTGTTGTGCTTGTGGGAGCAAATATGTGTTTTGACATTAGGGGCTCAGTTTCCAGGCTAAAGATACTTGTCTCTGAGTGTCATCCGTTTGCCTTCTGTAAAATGCGTGTTGGGGCAAAAAAAGAATGTTTTTCTTCCTCAGAACTGCAACTCCGCCTGTCTTGTACTTACATTCCTGGGCAAGTTACCTTTCTTTTAGCCACATCATTTTGCCTGTTGGGAAATGGGCATTTTGTGACTGACCATGTCCATCATGGCAACCATTTTGAGACACATTCTCAAAATTCCAAATGTGCTACTGGCTCAAAAAGTTGGTGATCCTTGTTCTATTGTCCTAAGAATGGTTCTCAAGACATGCTAAGTCATTTTTCACATGATGCTTAGCTCCAAATGCTTAACCAGCATGGCTTAGTGTGTTGTTTGAGCAGGTTCAATGAGTAGTTTCAACAGCAAACCACAAGTGTGGTCTAAAAAGGGCCATTTTAGCTTTAAACTTTGTTTTAAAACTAAAATTGTCCTTTTAAAGCCATTGTCATGGTTTGCCAGTGAAATTGGGCAGCAAACTGCTGATTTTGGAATTTGTTTGGTTTTTGCTGCTGTAGCAGCCCCAGCAAATTTAGCAGTGGTAGGGGATGGCAGAGGCCATACTCAAGGCCAGGCAGCGTGTGTGTGTGTGTGTGTGCGCGCACATGTGACCCACAAGTCACACATTGCCCGCCCCTACTGTAGGATAGTTCTGGCTTTGGGTTCTGACTAATGGGGAAATGCCAATGTGTAACAAAAATTGTTACAATAAATTTAGCTCCTTGACAAGAGCAATAAAGAAATTCATCTCAGGTTGTTTGACTTCCTCAACTAGCATAGTTTCTTAGAGTTTCTCATGCTGTCATGTGTTTTTTATCTCTTCAAGGCTGAGTTGCCTCCCAAATAGTCAGTATTTCATTATATCATGTGAGGCATTTTTATGGTCTGAAGTAGTTTAACTTGTTTTCAGTGTAATTCACAACAAATCATGTCTCTTTAGGATTCTCATATTTTATCACTTCCCCCTCCCCACTCTGCACAAGCTGCATAGACATTTGCTCAACAGAGAATTAAAGTTAAGAGTTTCTTTTTTCTTTTTTCAACACAAAGAAAGATTACTTTTCACAATCATGGTAATAATAAACAAACCAACAATTGTTTATATTTTGGTTTGTATCTTGCCAAATTCTGAAGCAGGTACACAAACATTCTCATCTTTCATCCACATAAGCCAGAGGCCCCGTTCAGACGACATTCAGGGCTTTGTGGTGAGCTTAACCATGTTCAGCTGTGGTAAATGCTAACAACATGCACAACGCTAGCTGACGACACCATTAACCTTTTTGTGGTTAAGTTTTCCTTACCCGCACGCTAGCCACAAACTGGTTAGATGAGCTCCTGAGTCCTCCGGCTTCCTCGCCCCATATCCCAGCAGTCCTTGTACTAGGAGCCCTGGCAGTTCCACCCACCATTTTAGTGCAGGCTGGGCTACCCAGAAGCCTGCTAAAAGTGACTATGGGCACCATGTATTGTTCATGATAGTGTCATTGTAAGGTAGGAGGGGGCCAGCTGAAACATGCGGTCAAGCCGCATCATCAACAAACGACGTTGTAATGGCACTGCAACAAGGTGATGAAGTGCATGGGGAGATGGAAGTAAAAGTAAGTTTAAATTTACTGCCCCTGCATTATTGATGAAGAGCCAAGATTGTGATTTCTATTCCCGGTGCCCCAGGAATGGGTCATTGGAGCCAATGAGCTTTGTTTCCTCATGTATGATCTTGCCTTTTTGCATAGAGATTGAAGTTCAGTAGATTTGTGCCTCTTTCACTTTTCCCTGCCCTGGGAAATATTTGGGACAAGGAAATAATTTTACTCCAGCTGAGACTGGTTGGTGGAATTGTTGTCACTTACTGTATTGGGCTTAACTGGCTTGCTTGAGTCATCCTCAGTGACGTCTGTGTGGTACGTGTTCTCTCCTAAACCTCTACACTTGCAGTGTGGTCAAGTGGCAACTTACCTGAAGATGGATCACCTGCTCTTCCGGTAATGTTTGAATAATGGAATTCTTTTGGAGTTCCGGGAGCCATCACAGAATAAAGGCAGACTTGGATCCAGGCTCTTACAGGGGCTTTAGCAATGCCATCTCATGGCCTTCTACCAGTGGTGCAGTGGAACAAGGGCTCATAAGGATGCTGCACCAGCATATTTTTATTAGCAGGGACACTGAAGTCATCTGCCCTCTGACCTCCCTGCTTAACTAGATGGAGGGAAATGATCGCCTTCTACTAGATGTACTCTTGCTCTGGCCTGGTTCAGATGACACAATAATCAAGGGGGGGGGGAGGAATCAGTTGTCCGTTGTGTTACTTGTTGATTATTGTGTCGTGTGTGGGGAGACACACAACAGACACACAGCACACAGTATGTTATTTTCTTGAATTAAACAATGCGGAAAAACAACGGGCTGCTCTGTTGCTTATCAAATAATCAATTGATTAAAATGTCATGTGGTGGGCTCCCTCCCCCGTCGAGTGCACTATTCCATAGATGATAGAGTTCTTGAGCAGGAGCAGCCGAAACACCCTGGCTGCTCCTGTACAGCCGGCAGAACTTGCAATGGATGATGGGATAGGGCCAGGAGGACTGAGGGAGGAGGAGCACCAGCCACCCAGAAGGACTCTGGGACTTTAAGCTGTACGATGGAGGGGGGCAACAGGTTGTGTGGGGAGTACCGGCAAAATAACGCACGGTGAGTGTGCTATTTCCCACCTCTATTGCCTAATATTTCGTCCAAATGCGGCCTCTCTCTCCTCCAGCCATATCTGTTTGCTAGGAGGTGGGCAGTAGCCCAGCTGTTGCCAATCACTCACCCACTGATCTGAATGGACAGGTGGGCAGAGGAGTGACTGAATGAGCTCCAGAGGAAGAGAGCAGGGGTTGCTCATTGCTAGGAATGGTGAATGCACCCAGGTCTGATTTGTCAGATGCTCACTCCGCTGCCCGCTCCCACTTGTGGCACCATCCGAGCTTCTTTTGCAGCTTGGCGAGCGTCCGATGATGTCGCAGGCCCATCCCCCCTGGTCCGGAGCCTCCATCGTGTGCAACAATGGAGGCTCTGGAAAGAACGTCATTTCTAGGGGTGTGATCCGCTCCGATTAGGAGCGTAGAAGCAGTAGCGGATTGGCCTGCTCCGCCTTACCCTGAGGCGGAGTAGGAGCGGACCGCGGACCCCTAAAAGCAAGGCGAAGAGAAGCGGCCATTTTCGGAGCGCTTCTCTTTCTGCGGAGCGCTCCGATCGCCATCTTGAAAACATTTCGCCATAGGATTGCATTGTGGCAAATAATTGCGGATAACTACGTTCTTTTTGAAGGTATCGTTCTGGAAATTCTTGTGCTCAGAGAGTCGTGGATGGGGGTCATTTTGAGACCACTCTCACCTCTCTGCGTCATGCAGGTCGCGTGCTATATTTTTTTGAAAATCGGGTCAACCGCGCGGCTCAAACGCCGTTTTCGGCTTTTCGCCCATAGGATTGCATTGCGGGAAAGACTCGGGCATAACTGGGTTGGTTTTTAAGCTATCGTTCTGAAAATTCTTGTGCACAGAGAGTCGTGGATGGGGGTCATTTTGAGACTACTCTCACCTCTCTGCGTCGTGCGGGTCGCGCGCTAGAATTTTTTTAAAAATCGGCGGGAAAAATACCTTTTTCAAAGGGCTGAGGGGCAGAGTCAGCTCCCGGTCATGATCACATGATCCCAAAGTTAGAGGAGGGCATAGGCAAAACGGGTAACTTGGGATTCTGGGAAACTTCTCTTTCTTCATCTGAACGGGCTTTTCCCAGTGTTTTTTAAAACAGTAGCCCCACCAAATGCACAAACACAACCTGAAATCATATACTAAGCCAAGAATAAGAGATAGAAACACAGCACTGCTCCCCACCCTAACTTTGGGGAACAACTGAAAAGATGTGGTGCAAGGGGATGAGCTCCCCTAGGGCATCTCATCGTGGACGTGCCCCCACACTCTCCTGCACTGGAAGGCCATTAGAGCCTTCCAAAGAGAGTAAAACGGTGGAGCAATGCCTATCATGAGTCGAAGTGAGCGTTTACTTCTTAGTGATGGAGCGATGCCTATTATGAGTTGAAGTGAGCGTTTACTTCTCAAGCTCAGAGCTGTTGGTGAAGCAATGGCTGTCTTGAGTTGAACTGGCAGCTACTTCCCCCTCCCCCGGGCACGTCCCCCTATTGCTGGTAAAAGACAGATATAGCCTTTTTAAAAAAATTCTTCTTGCTGTTTATTGAGCAACACTGCTGCTTTTAATTCCACCCCTCCTTTGTTTATTTATTTATTTATTCCATTTTATATGCATTACTGGCTTATCCTTGGCTCACTTCCTTATGCCCCCAGAAATGCCAGCTGCATGCCTGCCTGCCTTCCCTCCCTCCTCCCCTGCCCACCTCGCAGGGATGTTGTGTGTGTGTGGCTTTGACTCAGGGGAGAAGTCCTTCCTGCGCTCACTTGGAGTTTTGGAAGTTCCAAATTTTGCAGGTTTAAGACCCGCCAAAAAACAGGGGATGATGGGACTGCCTTGAGTCTTGGCGTGCGGCGTATGTATCCCTGAATAAGCTGTCATGGTGGTGAGTTTGAGGGGTTTTTTTAACGTGCAAAATTGATGGAGCTATGGAAAGGGGTGTTGGATTTTCATAAATTCCCCAAAAATCAGGGGATGATGGGACTGCCTTGAGTCTCGGTGTGCGTATGTATCCCTGGATAAGCTTTCATGGTGGCGTGTTTGAGGTTTCTAACGTGCAAATTGACGGAGCTATGGAAAGGGGTGTGAATGGGGTGCCCGATTTTCAAAAATTCCCCAAAAATCAGGGGATGATGGGATTGCTTTGAAACTTGGTGTGCGTGTGTATACCCCCATGAGGTGTCATGGTGCCAAACGTGAGGTTTCTAACTTGAACAGAAAAAAAGTTGTATAATTTTTTAGCTTTCAATGCAAGCCTATGGGGGGGAAAAACGGAGCTCCGATCCGGATCCGGAGCTCCAAGCAGAGCGGAGCGGAAGTGGGCGGAGCGGGGGCGGGGCGGCCCGATCCGAAAAATGGCAGATCTGCAAGTGAAGCGGAGCGGGAGGTCCGTGCACACCCCTAGTCATTTCCCCGTTGCGTAAATGGTGGCTGTAAAGGTCCCATTTAC